>NC_060067.1:141845000-144352500 GCF_922984935.1 Meles meles
TGTTTAATTTTACTGAATGCCATGAAAAGAAAATAAGTATCTTTCAGTAAATGGTCAAGCAAATGGTCAGTTGGATGAGCTCCCATTACAGTATTAAAGCATTTTTACTTGCTATCCTTTCACCCCCAATCAACGTCTACTGAAAAGAAAAGGGTATGCTGAAACTCTACCTTATCCATCCTCTAGAGGGCACAAATGTTCTTGTTTATTCCAGTTACTACAACAGTATTCCAACTGTGAGGGTCTGATCTCCCAGCTTAGTCTATTTCATATAGACTACCCAACAATTGAATGAAAAATGTGTAATTCAGGAAGCCCTTCTCTCCTAAATATAAAACTCCAGTTTCAAAATTTCTTAATATAGTAGATATAAAATATTTCAGTATATTAGACATAAAACTGCTGCCTTTATACTTGTTTTAGCATTCGTTTATGAAGTTAGAGACAGGTCATGATTTTGCTAGAGTATGTAACACAAGGAAATGGGTTGTCTCCGAATTAGACGGATGTTGTTGAATAGTTCTCCTTCTGTTCATGTTAAAGCTGTTGTATTTGAGTATGTCTTACTACAAATACAATTACAAAAACACAAAAGAAGGGGAGGAAGTTAGAGATCTAGAAAGGCAAGAGACCTTTCTGTGTACGTGGCCATCATATGGAGTCATCAAATTTGTTGTGGAACAAGAAAAAAAAACCTCAAGGGCAGTTGAAGGATTGTGTGGCACCTGAATTGAAGAATATGGCGGAATTAGAAACTACAGCTTTTGAGTCTCCTAGATTGAAAAGATGCTGCCCCACGTAAAACAGAGGCTCCCATCTGAGGGTTAGTAATAATGGAAGTAACTTGTTTTAATAAAAATGAGGGGGTGACTGTAGTGATCCAACAACTTTAAAAAGGGAAATATAAATTCCTCCAAAAAGAAACTACCGAGTGAACTTCGTGTCATCTTCAGGATTCCAAAACAGATTATGAAGAGCATCAATCTCTGAACAGATGGAAAAGGAAGTTCTGACCAAGTGCTGGCAAGTCCTGGAGTCCAAATCACAGCTGATCAAACAGAATTCATTTTTTGGACGGGGTTACTGGACGCAGATGCCTTTTTCATAGAAGGCAATATAAAATCCAAAAATAAATCTGTAATCCTTACCCAAATCCCATAAAATACATATTTTTTTAATCCAACTTTGACATAGGAGACTATCAAGGCTCAGGGTACTTGTATCAGTAGTTCGTGAGTTGCAGACCTAGGATTCCAAAGGGTTGATCTGTCTGAGTGCAAGTTCATGAGAAGCCTCTAGCAGGCTGGACAGGGCGATACGGGAGGCAAGGTGCTTCCAGACTTCGAAAACATGTTTGACAAAGTGTCTCATAATCTTCGTGAGAACAACAGAAACAGGCTGCATGATAATATTCTTGGAGGACACCTCACAAGAGAGATTCCTGGTACCCCTAGCGGGCTCTCTACTCCTCAGTGACTTGCTGAAGAAAGAGATGATGCTGGGGACAATAGCAAATATGTCAAGTGATGGGACCCCCCCCCCCAAAGTACAACCAAACTCCCCTTTTCTCTGTGCTGCCAGCCGCCATTTTCTTGTCCTCCCAATTCCCATTTACACATTTCACCACTAGGTTTTCAGATTGCACCAAACAATGTATGACTGATTCGAGGCTGACACAAATTGTTCTGTGTCATTCTGGTGTCGTTTTTCCTCAAGAGGCTTGTAGGTTTTTCAAAGATACAAACCAGGTCTTACAATTCTGGTTCTCTCATATCATCCTCTATCACAGGCCTGAGACAGTAGAAGGCAACTTCAAACATGCCAATCTGTGGGTTAAGTGGGGAGATACCAATGGCCCCTTCGATACCCTTTTCTAACGACTATTCTTCACTACATTTAGGTAAATATGATTATACGTAAAAAGAAAGTGACTGAGCAACCTAACGGCTCGATGAAATGAAGCCGCTATTTCCTATGTATAAGATTTATGACAATATCACTGTTCCTCTCCATAAAAGTTAGATGGAACAATGTGAACAGGTCTTTGTATAAGAGAAATTGTCAAAGTTCATCTTTATAGTTCCTATTTCTTCTCTCTACTGTTTAGCAGCCACCTGGCAGCTTAATCTTACCTTAAACTTGCCATCAGAAGAGAAAATGCTAACCCATTTATTATCATAGTCTGCGATGATTATGTCCCCGCTGGGATGCACAGCCACTCCTGTGGGCCGCTGCAGCTGGCCAGGAGAGCGCCCTCGTATGCCAAACCGACTTTTGAACTGGCCGTCATTGGAAAATATCTGCAAAACAGATGACATTCCTTGGACCGTGAACTTGCGCAGAAATGAGTGAGGAAGAAACAGTCAAGAACACGCCCGTCATAGGTACTACAGGCCAGGACAGGCAAATCCCATATGAAGAAAAGCCTATACACAATTGTAGGCTTCTCTCTCTTTCTTTGTACTGTAGATCTGAAGTTGTAAGTAGGAAAATATGCACAGAAAGGTATATAATGAGGGGCCATACCTGTACACATTGGTTGTTGCTATCTGCAATTAGTATCTTTCCACTTGTAGATGCAGCTACCCCCTGGAGATTTGTAAATTCTCCTTTATTTCTTCCTTTGGTACCTAGAAACAAATTATAAAACCACAGAGATTAAGCAACAGAGAATTAGATCTTCCCGTTTCTTCAAGAGAATTAGCCAGGCTTCCACAGGTAACCTGAGAATGTATTTTTTTAAATTATACTTAAAAAAAAAAAAGCACCTCTCCCACCATGACCTAATGCATAGGCTCCTAAACATCTCTTCCAGACCAATAAAGTTTTTGTAAAAATCACTTTTAGGCAAATGCAATCTTGTCTTAAGCTGTAACTACATATTATTTTAATATTATATTAATAATCATATTAAAATATATGTACGATTTCACAAACAATAAAAAACCTAGTACTACAATCGATGATATGCAACAGCAGAGGGCCTTATTTTAGTTTTGCTGAAACCCCACCCTCTGGCTCAGCAGCTTCTGGAAGCTTTCAGTACATTTAACAAACCACAGGGCCTCAGATGTTATAAAACTAGCAGGCTGATGGTCATGTAATGATTAGCTAATGCATTATTTTCAAAGACTCAGTATCTCATAGCGCTTTCTGGATTAAATAAATACAAAAAGGGAAGGGAAGATTATTAATCCAACAATACTCTCATCCATACTAGGCTTTTCAATGAGAGATGAGGCAGGAGGAAGAAAAAAGCCAGGGCGTCTATGGGTTAACAGGTGTCTCTTTTTGTTTCAAAACAAGTATTTGCAACTTATTTCAACAGGACCATGTAAATATTAAGGTACAGAAACAGACTGAGCTTTGCTCAGAAGGGACCAGGAAGGAGGTTTCGATTTTCACAATTATAGGGAAAAAGCTACATCTCAGCTTTTTGGGGGGCACTTTTATCATTTCATTTTATCATTTCATTTCACCCTATCATTTCATTTTTTTATCCTACTCCAAAGATCAATGTGATCTTTTGGCTCTAGGCATGAATGCGGTGCCGTAGGCACACCGATGGTGGCTGGCATCAGACACGGGCTTATGCACTGCTCAGAAATGGTTAGACTCTTCTCAAACAGATCTGTGGGCTTAGGAAGTGACATGGCAATGGAATTCAGCTCAGAATAAACTTGACAGCAGAACTGCTGGGCAGAAACATCTTACTTGGATCACCTGGTCCTCACCATGTAACCGAACCCAAGTTCATCTGCCTGATGTACAGCAAAGACAGACTCTCCGAGACATGGGGTAAGCCACAAGGAAAGGGCTTACTCTAGAGGCAGCCACTGGAGGGGAGGGGGAGGACAAGCCTCCAATCTGCCTCCCTGAAGGAAGAGAGGCAAGGAAATTTAAAGGCAAACAAAGGATCTGGGGGAAAAGTTGCAGCTACACTTCTTAGTCTACAGCTTGGATCAGTCCAGTGAATGCTTTGGTTACCGGCTTCAACCCGATCCACAGGGCAGTTTGCTGTTTTACCGAAATCCAGGACTCCGCCAAGTTTACTTAGCACCTCTATGTCTCATCTACTCTTACTAACACAAAAGAAAAGTTTGAGATCCAGATTCTCAAAAGAACATCTTCCACGTTGTGGAAGAACGAGTTCTATTTGATTTCAAATGTATCAGAAGAGATCATCTTTTATACTTGATCTTCGTAGAATCCTACAGTAAGCTCGTTTATGGTAACAGCTAACATTCTCTTAAAATGACACGTTGCTGTCTGTTGGTGGCAGGGGAAGGGGTGTTGAACTCTTAAGGGAGGCATGGGCCAACATGGTATTTATTAGCTCCTGGGCATTCCTGCTATGTCTGAATTCAGCTTATATATATTTAAAGATTTTATTTATTTTTCAGAGAGAGAGAGCACACAAGCAGGGGGAGTGGCAGGCAGGAGAAGCAGGCTCCTTGCCGTGGGACTCGATCCCATGACCCTGGGATCATGACCTGAGCCGGAAGACAGACACCTAACAACTAAGCCACCCAGGTGCCCCAAATGCATACTTTTAAAAAGGTAGTGGGGGGCAAGGTCAAGAGTTTCTCAAGAATGAGACTTAATTTGTCAGGAACATTTGATAAAAAACAAATGTTGTTATGAGCAAGAGGTTATGAGCAAGAGGAAGAACTAAGGACCAAGTAAAGAAACACAATAAAAAAGCAAGGTCCTACAGCTCAGATTGGAACATAAACAAAAGTGCCTCCATAAAGAAACCCCAGGCTGTTCTAGGTCCTTCCTTATGTAAAATGGGAAGGGCACCCACGGCTTGGAGGACACACTGGGAGGGGAAAGAAATACTGAAAATGGGGAGGGGATTAAGAAACACCTGAACAGGGTAGATGGACACTGGTGCTGTCCTTCTGGCCCAGGCAGGGTCAGAAACCTGCCTGTTGCCCTCTTTTATCTAACCATTTGTCTGACCTGCTCAGAGAAGCCTATTCTACTCAGAGAAGGCTCTGCAGGCAGCAGGTTGATATTTGAAAGGAAGGGAAAAACCATGGGGAGAATAGAGCTTTAGCAAAAGCTAAGGGGTGCCTTAGTCAAAAAGATTTCATTTTCCTTCTGCAAATGTTGAAGGAGAGAATGTACATGAGCAAAAAATACTAACACTTTTATCTTTGCAGAAATGAACATACATTTCTGAGTGTAGGCGAAACTTGGGAAGACATTTCTTTGGGCTCCACGTCAATACCGTCTGGAACAAGGAGAAGGAAGACTCTGCCCAGTGTGAAATGAACGGAGATGCTCAGTGCCTACCAATACCGGGTCACAAGAGCAATGGAAACTTGTTGCCGAAGACCACGCTGTTGGAAAGACTCTACAGCCTCTACTAAGCTCCAGAGCCACGGTGCTGGCCCAGCTCTTATTCTCGGTCTCAACTTAACTAGAGCTTGAGTCTGCTGCCCCACGAATAAATAAAATCACAGGGTTGGAAGAACATCTATTAGTCCAGGTGTGTGTGTGTATGTTTTAAGATTTTATCTAATCATTTGAGAGAGAAGGGGAGATAGCACAAGCAGAGGGGAGGGAGAGAGGGAGAAGCAGAGAGCCCAACTTGGGGCTCCATCCCAGGACCCTGAGATCATGACCTGAGCCAATGGCAGACACTTACCCAACTGAGCCACTCAGACACCCCTTGACTATATATTTTTGAAAAAGCTAAATAGAGCAAACACTGCCATTTCAATTTTATACTTATTTTTAAAAATCTTTAAGCCACATGGCTTAGTATTCAAACAGCTGGGGCTGGCATGACTGATAATACCTTCTGATTCTTTTTTTTTTTTTTAAGACTTTATTTATTTATTTGACAGACAGAGATTTCAAGTAGGCAGAGAGGCAGGCAGAGAGAGAGAGAGGAAGAAGCAGGCTGCCTGCTGAGCAGAGAACCCAATGCGGGGCTCGATCCCAGGACCCTGCGATCATGACCTGAGCCGAAGGCAGAGGCTTTAACCCACTGAGCCACCCAGGCGCCCCAATACCTTCTGATTCTTAAGGGTATCTTTCATCTTGTCAGAAAGTATTGATCATTTTTCTAAAAAATCTATTTGAGTTTTTAAGCATAGCAGGATCATAGTGTTATTCCTGAAGATCAAACAAAACTACCAGCATATTCTTGAGGGATAGCTAATGCTATCTTCACTAAGAGTTAAACTTCAAAAATATTGATGGTGTGTAATAATGTGGAGCTACAGCATATTATCATGCTGAAATGCCCACAACCCAGCTGTTTATAAAGTATGTTGGGACCAAAATAAAATAAATTCCACAAGTTAGAAATAATTTGGGATCATGCTTTACTCTTCAAGATTTTTAGTATATTCTGTTCGGACTACAGAAAAGTCCCCCCTCCGAAGTATTCTTACAAAAGAAAACTAGTTCTTTGTAATGAATATAAATGTAACATATACACACATAGGACTTATAAAATCTTTTCCTGACTACGTTGATGTACAAGATTTCATTTGGTGGTTATGTTTTGGCTAGTAAAATGAGTAACACCAGTGTTAAAAGTAATTATAAACAATTTGGCAACAATTCCATAAGATAATTAAACTGGTTTTTCCCAGATGTTAAACTAGCCCATGAAGCATGAAATGAGTATTTAAGCCAACGGCTTCTCATCTGTGCTCCTCCCGGCCACCTCCACCCATGCCCCCAGAAGATCACTCAAGGAAAGCCCCTGGACTGAAATAAGGATCAAGAACTGCGAATTTCCTCCCACCCCCACTCCAACTTAATAGGAGAATTAACGCTAAACAAATCTAGATACTCAAAATGGGATAATGCAAGAGGATGAACTCAAGCAAAAAACAGGGTCTAACACAGGCTCTTCAAACAAGTAGGCGCTTAGCAAATATTTGTCGAATGAGTGAGTGCACGGGCGAATTATCAGCAACGGAGTAAATTACACCCCACGTTACATCATGGAAAAACAAAATGTTCAGTAATATTTACAGCATTTTCATAATATATTCTCTAATGCACTCCTTGGAACAACCCCAAGAGCTAGCAGGACAAATATTACTGCTCCATTTTATAGATGAGAAAATGAAGCTAGATATATCACAAAGGTAGTAAAGACAGAGAAAATAAAACGCAGGTCTCCTGCTCTTATACACATTCCCCCCCCCCCCTTTTTTTTTTTAAATTTCAAGTGATCTCTACACCCAACATGGGGCTTGAACTCATGACCCCAAGATCAAGATCAAGACTTGTATGTTTTATTGACTGGGCCAGTCAGGCCTCTCCCCTGTTTGCCTTTTTAAAGATTTATTATTTTAGAGAGAGTGACAGAGAGACAGAAAGCCAAGTGGGGGAAGGGGCAGAGGAAAGGGACAAACAGAGACTCCCTGCTGAGCACAAAATCCTAGGCAGGGCTTGATCTCAGGACCCTGAGATCACAACCTGAGCCAAAGCCAAGCATCAGCCACTCAACGGACTGAGCACCCCAGGTGCCCTAGCACCCCTGCTTTTTTCTAATTAGACTTTAGCATACCAGGTTCTAATTAGACTTTAGAATACCAGGTTCCTGATTACCTCTGGGCTCATATGGCTCATGCTTTCTCTCTAAAACCTTTAGGAACTCCATCCCTTAGCACATGGCATTTTAACTGTTTAACTGTCTCTCTCTAAACGTTAGTTCTCCGAGGGCAGGGGCAACATCTGTCCTGTTTGCTGCTGCACTCCATACCCCAGCACAGTGCCTAGCACTCAGGACATGCCTCTTACATTGTAAGAAAGCCCACTAGAATACGAAGAATACAAGGATTGTTTCATTCCATTCTTCTCACTGACACATTAAGGTATGGTGTATGAATTACATAATTTGAAACAATTCAGCTGTGATTCTTTCACTCCCTCCCACGTCTTCTGGCTTCCCTTTTGTTTAATGATTTTCTTCAGTAGCTGACAAAACCAGCTCACCGCTTCTAGTCAGCAAACTCTAACAGTGCAGGGGAAAATAATCCCGGTGTTTCATCAACAGATGCTCTAAGCTACCTCCCTAAGCTCCTTCAGGAGTTTTCCAGCACAGTATCAGAGTTAGCACAGTAACTCATTCACAGTGGGCATATAATTCAGTTTTCAGGCGTGGGAGGTATCAAATCTCTCAACTTTGGAAAACCACGGTAGTTAAAAGACATTTAAGATGAAGAGGAATCGTAATACGATTAAAAAGGCAGGGTTGGGGCGCCTGGGTGGCTCAGTGGGTTAAGCCTCTGCCTTCGGCTCAGGTCATGATCTCAGGGTCCTGGGATCGATTGAGCCCCTCATCGGGCTCCCTGCTGAGCAGGGAGCCTGCATCCCCCCCCCCCCCCATCTCTGCCAGCCTCTCTGCCTACTTGTGATCTCTTTCTGTCAAATAAATAAATAAAATCTTATAAATAAATAAAGGCAGGTGCCTCAGAGGCTCGGGTCCTGCCCTAAAGCTCTCAGAGCCCCCATTTCTTCAGGAGGAGGGATAATTATATGTTGTGGTAATTTGGCTCTTGAGGGGCAGGAACCATGGGAAGAGCTCTGACTTGTAGCTCTCGCCCACTTCTGTAGTGTAAATGGTCCCCTCAAGGCTGATGTCCGGCTTGCTAACAGGAGATCATGGAGCCCAGAGTTAGGAGGTGGTGTGCACACCAGCATGTGCCTCCTATGTTGTGGTAGGTATTCTCTGCTGTGGGGGCATTAGGAACTGGAAGGGTGTCATTCCTACCAAAGATTTTAAGTAAGATTTTTAGTAAGACACCACACAGAAATGGACTGCACAAAGCCTGGCTCAGGGAACGCTTAGTCCTTCCTTCTCTTCCGCTCCCCATCCTTCCCTCCTGAACCACACTGCAGCTCACGATTTAAAGTAACTTCCTTATACATTTCACTCCCAAAAGGATCTCTAACCCTGGTTTCTTTGCTGAGCTCCAAGCCTACGCTCTAAAGTGCCTAGGGTACACTTCAGCCTGGTTGATCAAAACTGAAATCCGCCCCCTTTCCAGACTATCCTTACCTGGGTTGATGAGGATAATAGTAACAACAACAGCCAACAATTACTGAGTCCTTACTATGCACCTGTACTCTCTGAATACATTTTACATATGTTATTATGTTACATATATTAAAATGTTATTTTAATCCTTTCCAGATCAAGTACACCTTAATACCATCCCTATTTTATAGATAAAGGAATTGAGGCACAGAAGGTTACATAATTTCCCCTACATCATATAGCTAATAAATAGCAGGCGGAGATTTAAATGAGGAAGTCAGTCTTTTCAGGTCTTGACTGTTCTTCAAGACTTAGGTTAACTCTTACTTCTATACTACAGCTACGAATAAATGTCAATTAGTATTACCTCCCTTTGCCTCTCTAAAGTGGACTGCGCGTCATTCAGTACCAGTTGTTATGCGAAGCC
The DNA here is from genome assembly GCF_922984935.1 of Meles meles. Taxonomy (NCBI): domain Eukaryota; kingdom Metazoa; phylum Chordata; class Mammalia; order Carnivora; family Mustelidae; genus Meles; species Meles meles. Next base: position 141,854,444 of record NC_060067.1, read on the forward strand.
CCTTGGAGGCAGGTGGTTCTTCTCCTACCCCTTTTATGGAGGACACTGAGGCACTGAGAGAAGAAACCTAGCCCGGCCCGCACAGATGAGGAAGGAGCAGTGCGGGGGCTGGGACCCAGGGCAGCCGGCTTCAGAGTGCACAGCCTTAACTGCCACTCACTCTACTGGCTCATGTCCCTACAGCGCACAAGTCACACACCGAGAATTCAGTCTGGTCCCGGAGCCTTGCCCTCTTCTTCCGGAGCATGCATGTATTTATTTGTTTGCTTATTTATTTATTTATTTTTAAGATTTTATTTACTTGAGAGAGAGAAAATGAGAGAGAGCACAGTGGGTGGGGGAAAAGGTCAGAGGGAGAATCCATCTTGGCACTCCAGGATCATGACCCAGATCATGACCTGAGCCGAAAGGCAGTGCTTAAAGGAAGGATCTGAGCCCCCCAGGCGCCCCTTCCTGAGCCTTTATAAATTGGCCATTTCCTCTCCACTGCATTGAAACACTCTGAACCCTGGCACTTGTATTAGCTCAAGTGGACTACTGCTTCCTGGGGGAGACTTTACATGACCTAGAATGCCTCCAGGCTCTCTGGAAATAAACAACTTAGTAAGCCACACACTGGATCTCCCAGTTCAGGGCGTCCCCAGAGACGGGGCTATGGGTCTCAAACCCCAGTGAGCATAAGCATCACTTCAGCTTACAGAAACCATCTCCCTGGCCCTCCCCAGAGACTGAGACCAAAGTTCAAGCTCCTTATCAAGGAAAACACAACCTTCTCTCTGCTTCTATTTCATTTGAGACTCCAAGAGGATGGTTACAGTCCTTGAACCACTCAGTTTCTCGCCCTTCTGCCTTTGCACTTGCTCTCCCTTCATCTGAAGCACCCTTTCTTCCCTTACATCTGACACTCCCTTTCAGAGCCAGCTTAGGCTTAGAGGCTATCTCTGGGAACCTTCCAGGCAGGACTCCTTGCCACTCCAGCATCTGTGTCTTGATTGATGCTGAAGGTACATTTTTGTACACGTCTGTGTCCTTTGGACGGTCGCCTCCTCTAAGTCATAGTCAGAATCTCATCCCTCTTTGTACCACGACCCAGCCAAGTATCTGGCACATAGTAAGTGCTCAACAGCAGAGTTCCATCTAACTTGGGGGCTGGCTAATTGGTGAGGAGGGTGAAAATGGGAGTCAGATTTAGCCCTGAAAAATCCCTTCCATCACCCAGAAAGTGAGGATTCACTCTCATGAGTACACAGAATCAGCATGTTATTTATGGTTGTTGAATGAACCCTCATACATGTATTATGAAAACTATACATCCTGAAGCACAAATTGAGTGCCTTGACTCTGTGTGAGACCAGTTAAGGGAACAGTAGAACCGCGGTTACCCTGCCAGGTGTATAGCTGAATTTCAGTGAATTTTGGGTTACATGTGGCAGGCTTCAACACAGCACAAAGGGACTGGTCAAACTGTGCGGGTTTTTTTTAAATAACATTTTAAAGGTGTATTTTATCTTATGTTTTTTGAAGATTTATTTCTTTGAGAAAGAGAGAGACCGTGACTGGGGGGAAGGGCACAGGGAGAGGGGCAGACTCCTGGCTGAGTGTGGAGCCCAAAACAGGGCTCCATCCCTTGACCCAGAGATCTTGACCTAGCCAAAGAGTCCTAGGCTGTATGCTTAACCGACCAAGCCACCCACGCATCCCCCAAACTGTGCATGTTCTATTGTAATGCACCTAAAAGCTGAATTGTACAGAGAAACTTAAAGTTTGAAAACAAAATTATAGGGATGCCTGGGAGGCTCAGTCAGTTAAGTGTCTGCCTTTGGCTCAGGTCATGATCCTTGCTCAATGAGGACTCTGTTTCTCTCTGCCTGCCACTCCCCTTGCTTGTGCATACGCTCTCTGGCAAATAAATGAATAAAATCTTTAAAAAAAATAATAAAGTTACAACTGTAAAAAAAAAAGTTGAAAGTCTTCTAATTATTAATATAAACTCTACCTGCTATAGCCTACAGTACAGACGTCAAGAAGACAAGTTCTTAGAAGGCCAGCACTGTCTGCCTGACATTGCGTAGCACAGTTCCAGACATGGGGATACATGTGAATGACTAGCCTTGGGCTTAGCGCCGGGCTGTCTGGTCTGTGTGTTCTTGGACCTCAACACTGAGGCCTGACAGTGGTGAGAGGGAAGTTAAATCATGCGGAAGGTCACAACTGGATCCTATTCAAACGAATAAAGTACTTATGCCAAGTATTCTTTGGGGTATTGTTGGACATCATCTTTGACCTCAAGCAATCTGTGATCTTACTGGGAAATAAGGCGCATGCATGAAGAGTAATCATCACAGCAGACTCCAAAGGAGAAGGTGGAACTTGGGGAAAAGATAAAATTGGGGAAAGAATTCAGAGACCAGGTGCCTGGTATGGAAGCCCAGAGGGTGTTCAGGGAGCAGTGGGCTCCGACACTGACTTGTCCAGCCTCATCTCCAGCCAGTGCCTTCCCCACGTTCCATGGCGCCGACCTTTGTTCCCCTGCATCTTCTCACAGGATGTGTTGCTCAGAAACCTCGCTCAAGTTCACTCCTCTTCACCACGCCTTTCCTCCTTGCACTGGTCCTTCGACCTGGAGTGCTACTTCCACCTGTCAACCTGGATATCTCCTCCTCTTTGTTCGTGTCCTTCTTTAAATTTTTTCTCATTTTCCTAGCTTTCCACCCTCTAACCCATGGTATTAAAGGTAGAGGACGCTTTTAGGCAACAGGCTTGAGGGGTGGAAGGCAGAAAGGGCCCCAGCGAGCAACCGAGCACCCGGCTGAATACAGACACGCCTCTCAGATGACCCACTTCAAGACAGCCTCAAAACAGCTGGAGGCCCTAACTGACCAATGGGCTACATACAACTCAGCCTGGCTCCCCAAAAAAGGAAGAGTTCATACATCCCTGTACCTCCTCAGCTTTCCTCTTTAAAAACGAATCCCACCCACTGCCTCAGTCTCTCCTCTGCTGTCCCGCCACCACTCCAAAAATTTCTTACTCCCTTGTTCTGCCTCAGGTGAATTCTCTCACCTCCTACACGTCTGATGGAGACTGGAGCGACACCACATTTAGTCAAGCAGTCATGCATCTATCACCCACACTGTAAGCTCCTTGAGCGAGATCTCGTTTCTTCCATTTCTAGATTCTCATCACCTGGCATAGTGCGCAGAGGGCACCAGGTGCTCTAGAAACGCTTTTTGAGCCAAATTATTGCACTGTGAGTGGTGTCTTTTGGCTAGCTCTGGATTAAAACATAAAGTTAAGGAGAAACAGGCCTGAAAACCTGCTTTCCTTTCTGCCCTCACGTCTGGGCTGAACCCCCCAAATTCATATGTCCCAACCTCCAGTACCTCAGAATGTAACTGCATTTGGAGAGAAGGTCTTAAAAGAAATGATTAAGTTAAAATAAGGCCATTATGATGAGGCCCTAATCTCTTACAAGAAAAGAAAAAAACACCAGGGGTTCTGCATACACAGAGGGACAGCCCTGTAAAGACAAAGCAGCAAGAAGACCGCCACCTAGAAGACCAGGAGAAAGGCCACAGAGGAAACCAACTGTGGCACCACCTTGATCTTGGACTTCCAGTCTCCAGAACTGTGAGAAAAAAAATTTGCTTTGTTTAAGCCACCTAGTCTATGGAATTTTGTTACGACAGCCCTGGCAAATTAAGACAGCCATCTTTACTTCATGAATAAGGTCAGACACAGTGCCATATGCCAGGCACTTTTCTAAGTTCTTTACGGATGTTTAAACATTTAAACACCTTTTCACCTGTGCCAGTGAATCACCAGTGAATTCGCAATGGGCAGGAGGGAAAAGCATACACCCCCTTCTCTGGTGGGAGCTGGGGATTCAAAATCAATATGGTGGGGGGAAACACCCGAAGAGGTATGTCAAGTGAGAATCACCGGTGGAGATTAAAATTAATAGCAACAGGAAAAGAACAGCTACCAGTAAACTGAGCACTGGTTCAGAAAAGGTAAGCTACTTGCCCAGCTGTTAAGGAGAATTAGAATTCAGACCCAGATCTTTGCCTTTTTCCACTTGGCATACTGCCTGGAGAAATAGGCTGGGATCACTTGGCTGGGGGAGGAGGTCAGGGGAGGAGGTGGGGGAAAGGGTTGATTGAGCAGCAGACCCACTGAGCTTGTTCTCAATGCAGGAGATCAGTGGGAAGCAGGAAGGTAAAAAAAAAAAAAAATTAGAAGAAAAGGGAGTAGGGAAATTTAAGGACCTTCATTGCCTGTGCAAACCAACAGTTCTCATTTATTTAACTGCTACAGCATACCAGGCATTAAGCTTGAAACTCACCACAGCTCTGAGGGAACAGAAGGCTGGCTGAGGACAAAGCAAAAGGCTGACACCCTGCAACCTTCCCCCACCCCCACTCCTAGGTGGGACACGTGACATTCTTTAGGAATCTCCCAACTATCTTAATAGCTTGCTAAAAAGGGCAAAACGACCTTGGCAAGGGCAAAGCCTCTGGTATCTGGTAGGTCCTCTTTAGCATATGAAAGTTCTACTGAAACCTCCCTTTTCCTTCCCCCACCCCGATGGTACAGAACCTGCCACTCCTCACAACCCCCGGACAGCAGCTCTTCCTGCCCACGGGTCCTGCCCCCGTGCTTTAATAAACCACCATTTTGCACCAAAGATGTCTCAAGAATTCTTTCTTGGTCATCGGCTCCGGACCTCACCCCACCCAACCTCACCTGTGTTCTAGAACTTCATCAGCTCCGCGAGGCAGATATTTTTTCTATTCTCATTTTATGGACATGGAAACTGGAGCTCAGAGAAGCTGAGAGACCTGCCTAAAGTTCAAGTTAAGTGGCAGAACCAGAGCAGCAGACCTGGGAGGCTCCCACTCCTGCACCTGCCCAGGTCCTCACCCAATTCCTCCAACCCCCTTCAGCAGGCAGATCGACAACTTCTGCACACATGTGGCACATACGGCCAGTGAAGGAAGGAGGGCCTCCGGGCTGTGAGTGGACAAGTCACATGTCCCATCATGGCCTTTACAAGATGCAGTATTAACACAAGAGCAGCAGCTGACCAAGGAGGTTCCAAGGAGCCTTTGTTCCCCAGGATGTACCACGGAAAAAGTTCTCTGCACGAAAGCTTTGTGGAAGTGCTGCCTGTTATCCCTCTCCTGCCTTGGAGACTTACAGGGCACACTGGCAGATTCTAAAGGTTCTGGGGTTAAAACAACAACAACAACAACAAAAACTTTCCTTAACTGAAGCTAAGGTCTCCCCAATCTATTTGAACCCCAGGCTCCACGCAGTGCCCTTTCAGAGATTCTGCAACACAGGACTGAAGAGGCAGAAAGATAAGCAGGATAAAGATAAAAGTAATTTTGGAAACATTAACCAAAATGCAGGCTTTTTCCTGAAGAATGACAAAGCCATTGATATTTACCTTTGGTTTGCTTTCTACTGAGAGAATAAACAGTTAAAATCAGAGGCAATAAAGCAGACAAGGGAATTTGAGATTTGCATTCTCCAATCTATTGGCTCATCGCCTGGTTTCCGCCCCAGCCCCATTCCATTCTCCGTATTTTCCATCCACCCTCCCCTCTTTGGGGCTGCTCTCCAGATCACACACCTGGAAGTGACCACGACTTGCACTGCTCCGTGTCCCCCATCCCCAGCCCTATGGTACAGAAGCAGTGACAGGGAGGCATTAGGTCCTCCGCCCACAGTGCAGCCGGAGCCGGCAGATTCAGAGAAACAATGGAGCGATCTCAAATAACAATCGCTCTGCCTTTAGTTACAGCTGAAGACATTCCTTTGGCGGGAGTGGGGGGGGGGGTCAGGGGGCGGTGAGTTGGTCAACAAGTTCTTCAAAATTTCGGGTAGAGTGCTGTGATTTTTTTCTGTTTTCTCTTTTTGCTTATTTTCCTTTCTAATTTTCTACAATGAATATGCAGCACTTGCGTTACAGAGGAGGAAGTGGGGAAGGAGCAGCGAGGAAGGGGGAGAGAGGAGAGCACAAGGAGAAGGGGGGAAGGGAAGGGGGAGAAAGAAGGGAAAAGAGGGAGGGAGTGATAGGAACCAGAGAGGGGGAAACTGGAGAGATGGGAGGCGGAGGGTGGGGAGGAATTGGGAGGAAGGAGGAGGACAGAGGGGAGAGAGGCTGACGGGCGAAGAGGAAGGGAGGTAAGAGAAGAAGGAAGAAGAATGAGGAGGGAGAGAAGAAAGAGGGAGAAGGAGGGAGGAAAGGGGAGAAATAAATCCTAAAATTTCCGGATAAGACTGCCTAAACTCACCTAATAAAATACCCCAGTGTCCCCCAGCGCCTACAGGTCCAAGTCCCGATCCGCAAGGTTCCCATTTGCCACAACCCTTTCCCCGGCGCCCCTTAACCAGAGCAGCGCTCAGACCATGGGGCGCGGCGGCGCCTTCTCCTTACCCACTCGAAAGATCAGATCGTCTTCGATGGGATTCTCTTTTCGTTTCCCAGTGCTGTACATGCTGGCGGGTCTCTTCACCGCTTTCTGCTTTACATGGCCGCTCCCCGGGGATTTCACGCGCCTCTTCACTCCCTCGGTGGTGGGAGACACGTCGGCTGACCGGATCACCTTCAGCTTGAACGGGCTGCCTCGGATGTGCTGGTCATAGAGCCGCAGCGACAGGGTGAAGTCCCCTTCCTTCTGGACAGTGTACAAAAACTCGTAGGTGCCGTTCTTGTTGTCAAGGATCTCCCCGTCCGCCACGCTGCCGTCGGGCGTGCTCAGCTCGGCGGTGATGTAGGCGTTGCCCGTCTTGCACAGCTCGCCGTCTTTGTCCTTGGTCGTTATGGTAACGGACATGGGCTGCCCGATGATGGTCTGCCGCAGCCCCTCGCCCGTGGCCACCGTCTCGGAGGCGACGGCGTTGGTGGTTAAAATCGTCCCGAGGTTGTGGATGGACTTCTTCAGCCCCTCGGTCTCCACGATAAAATCCAGCTGATCGTTTTCGCGCGGGTGCAGCGGGAAGTCCTGGTCGGCCAGTTCGTTCAGCTTCTCGCTCATCTGCTTCTTCACGAGCAGCACCTCCGTCTCCGTGCCATGGTTGAGGGCCTGCGCCGTGAAGTTGCTGCAGCTCTTTATACTCTCCTGCCCCTCGAGCAGAGTATCCAGCTGCGACTGAAGGACCTGCGGGGGTGGGGGTGGGGAGTTGGGGGGAAGCGAGGTCGGGTGAGCGCTGGCCGCGGCGCACGAGCTCAGCGCATCGAACGCTGCGCGCTGGCGCGCGGGGGCACTGCCCTCCGCCGGCCGCCACGGGGTCCTGCACCTGCCCACGCCGCTGGCTCTCCCGGGGGAGGAGGGGTTCCTTAATCCGGCCGGCCCAGCGAACCCGCTTCTAAAGCCTGATTCTGAATTGCGTTCCCGGTACCTCCTCTTTCCCTTCCTCCTCGCCCAGACTCTCCCACACACATATTTTTTGGGTCATGTGTTTTTGATGGGGCGAGCGGAAACGTCACCACTAGGAGCCGAGAAAACAAATTGCTATGCCCGGCATCCGAAATATTCATTATTCAGTATCTCTCCGTAAAGTCCCCAAATCCCCTGTTGCCACCTAAAGGAAAAGAAACCAGACTAATGAAAACCCTCCACACCCTAATAGCAGAAGCTTTTGATCCCTGGTTTTGTGATTGGACATGTTGAAGGCCGCAGTCAGGGTTCTCTTGGAAGCTGACTAACAGGTTGGTGTGGATGAGAGAGCAATTAAGAGATTATTAGACGTTATAATCAAGGAAGGAAAATAATCCAGCTTAAACCTAAATCCTGAAAACATGACTTTATATTCAATCTTGTCTTGTTTCAAATTATAAATTGGACCTTATGGTTACAGAATCATAGAATTTGCTGAAAAGACGATGGAAAAAATAGCTGGATGTGCCATTAAATGAAAACTATTGTAGGGGCACCAGGGTGGCTCAGGTGATTAAGTATCTGCCTTCAGCTGGGGTCGTGATCCTGGGATCCCAGGATGAAGCTGGCATCAGGCTCCCTGCTCAACACAATCTGTCCCTCCCCCACCCCCTCGTTCTCTCGCTCTCTAAAATAAGTAAGTAAATTGTTTAAAAAAGAAAACTACTGTTTACTATGCAACAGTGACATTAAGGACGCATCTGAGTCCCCTTTGCTATTATTAGAACCCAGTAAGCTAGTGCAGAGAGGTGCCCAGGATACCATGTCTCTTACTGTGTATCTATGAGAATGGCTGGAATCTTACTTTATGTTTGAGGCCATAGTTGACTTCCAGTTCCATAAGCAGCACACTTTTGCGCACGTTCAGAGTCTTCTGGAGCTCATCAAAGGTAGAATGGATGTCATCCACAATGCTGGTCTTTTGGTTGGTTAACTGATGAATGATTTCTGAGATGAACTGAAGGGCAGAATCTATTTCTGGGAGCCTGGAGGACAATCATTAAAGATCATTATTTAACATCAACCCAGAAACAGAGAAACATCTATCTAAACACTATGTTTTGTCAAAAAACATTTTCTCTGCCTTTCATCATCTTCAAAAAAGTAATAGCAGAAGAACAGAATAAATAAGACATGACATAATTAACTGCTTCTGAGAGAAGAGACTTTGAGGGTCCACGTCTACTTCATCTAATCAATCATCTAATTTTAATAATTGATGGTACAAAGTTTTGAGGCTCTCTAAACAGCATGGCTTCTCCTCATTCTGAAGCAAGCCTTCTCCAACTTGACACTATAACATTGTAGGCCACATGCTTCTTTGTGGCAGGGGACTATCCTGTGTGTCGTAAGATGTTTAACAGCATCCTGTCTTCTGCCAGATGCCAACAGCACCCCCACACGCAACTGTGACACCAAACTGTCTCCAGGTCATTGCCAAATGCCTCCAAGGGTATAACTGCCCACAATTGAGAACCATTGTTCTAAATATATAGTTGTATCTTTCCACCTAATCATATGAAAAACTTATCCAGACTCTGAGTTCCCTGGGAACATTTGCAAGCTTCCAAGTTCCTTTAATTATTATAGAATAACCATATTTTCTCACTACAACTGTTGGTGATGACAGATTTTCAGCTGGTTGTTTACTTCCTTTCTTTGGTCTTTCTCATGTATCACACAACTACCCTGTCCCTTCATTTCCACGCCATAGATAAAGGCTGGAAGCAGGGAAACATAAGGAAAATTGAACAATCACTGGTTGGTACTATTTTGCTGGGCTCAAACAGAGACAAGCTAGTGACAGTCAACACAATGGTCCAGTATACCAGTATATGTCAGAAAGAGCAACTAAGAAAAACTCAGAGAGCCTGGTTTCAGGCACGGATTTCAGGGATCTCCCGGGTACATTTTCCCTGAAAGTATTTTATTCATTTAATCATTCAAAGGTACTAAAACAAAAATGCCACCACTCATAACATAAGGAGGTTGAAATTTTACCAAGGGGCAGGGGATGACCCTTATCACTCACTAGTTTATGACTACAGATCCACCATCAAAGGAGAATTTATTTAAGGTAGCGTGAACCTATCATCCCACTGAGGCGGGAGATCCAGAGGCCAAGCCTCATGCTCAGCCAGTCGGGAGTCTGGGGGAGGCGTGTGCACCTTTTGTTGACAGCGTCCAGCTGGACCTGGAGCGAGGCCTTGTGCTGCTCCACCACGTCCTTGAGGGGGACTGTGGGGTGTTCCGCATGCTCCCCCTCAGTGCACTCCCGACACATGGCGGTCTCGCAAGACTGGCAGTAAAAGTCCATCACCTGTGGGTAACACAAAAACAGGGTCTGGTTTGCCACTAATCGGGTGCTTACTACACACTAGGCCTTTAGTCGGCCTTCTCATGGCTTTCGCAGGATGTAGGCAGTATGTCCGGTGTCACAGAAGTAAAGGAAGGGTAAACTGTGCAGGTCTCAAAGAGAGGTGGGTCAGACTCCAAAGCTGCTGCTGTCCTCACAAAACCAGCTCTTCCGTGGCTATTACCTGAGAGCCAAACAGCATGGGACTGTGATGCTCAAACTCTGTGATCTTAGGACACTTTCCCACTCTTTATAAATGACTGAGGACTCCAAAGTGCTTTTATGTATATGACTTGTATCTACAGATATTTATCGGAAAAACTGAAACAAAAATTTTAAGTATTTATTAATTTATTAAAAGCAATAATAAGCCCATTAAATGTTAACATGAACAATACAATTCATGAAAGATCACTCTATTTGGCAAAACAAATGTTGTGAGAAGAGTGGTATTGTTTCCCACTTGTAAAATTTCCTTCAATGTCTGGCTTAATAAAAGACAGCTGGATTCTCATATCTGCTTCCGCATTCAATCTGTTGTGATAGCACAGATCATGTTGTCTCTGGAAAATCGCACTGTACACTCCTGAGAGAATGACAGTGAAAAAGGCATATAATGCCTTAGTATTATTATAAATATAGTTTTGATCTGTGGACTGCCCTCCCCACAAAGGGTCTTGGGTCCCAAAGGGTTCCTGAACTATACTTTGAGAACTGATACTCTTTTTATAAGAGATAAGCTGTATGGAGCAATTTGTACTCTGGCTCTACCACTTAGGTAACTTCATTGTGTCTCAAGTTTTCCTCTGTTAAATAAAGACAATAATAGTAACCTACTTCCTAGGGCTCCTTTGAGAATTCAGTAGGTTAATATGCACGAAGAAGTAGATGATGCTTGGTACTGGCATGATGAAGCAGCAGCAATGACGATATGATGATGATGATGATAATGAAGATGAAGATGAAGATGATGGTATCATCCGCTTCCACGAAAATAAAGCCACTTATCCTGATTATGATGAACTCTCAGTAACAATATAACATAAAGCCTTTCAAAAGTCAGTTTCCAGGTGAAGGCATTCCCCTATTCTCTCAGCTGAAAATAACTTCTTCCAATTTTGAATTCCCGAAGTGCTTCTTGAAGGGAACTTTTTCTTAAAGTATAAGACACATATAGAAAAGGGCAAAAGTCTTCCTAAAGATTGGTGGATTTTCACAAAGTGAATGTTCCCTCCAAAGCACCTTTATTTATACCCCATTTTATGAAATATTTATAAGATATTAAGTTCCTGAACACAGGAAGTCTCTTACCCAGAGCCTAAGTAATTGCTTGCACAAAGTAAGTACTCAAAAATTGCTCTTTGAATGAACTGTATGCTGTCTATAAGAGTCTCGTTTTAGAGTCAAAGACACAAATAGAATTGAAATTAAAAGGGTGAAAAAATATTCCATGCAAAGAGTAATCAGAGGCGAGCAGGAGTGTGGTGCCTGGGTGGTTCAGTTAAGCACGGGATGCTTCATTTCAGCTCAGGTTTGTGAGACGGAGGCCTGGGCTGGCAAGCTCCACCCTAGGTGTGGAGCCTGCTGAGGATTCTCTCTCTCTTCCTCTCCTTCTGCCTCTCCCTGCTTCCCCCTCCCCCAAAAAGAAACAGAGAGAAAGAGAGAGGGAACTGGAATGGCTATTCTAATATCAGACAAAATAAACTTCGAGACAAAAGCTGTTACAACAGATAAAGAAGGACATTATATTATAACTAGATGATAAATTTATCAAGAAGATATGACAATTACAAGCAAATGTGTACCCAACAACAGAGCCCCAAAATATATGAAGTAAAAAGGGACCGAATTAAAGGGAGAAATGAACAGTCCAACAACAGCTGGAGATTTCAATACCCCACTTTCATTAACCATCTAACACTTAGATGGAAGATCAATAAAGCAACTAGGCCTAACAGCCATCTATAGAACACTCTATTCAATAATAGAATACACGTTTTTGTCAAGTACACATGGAAAGTTCTCCAGAATAGACCATATATTAGGTCACAAAAGTCTTGATAAATTTAAAAAGATTAAAATCACACAAGTATCTTCTCTGGCCACAATGGAATTAAATTAGAAATCTGTAACAGAAGGAAACCTGGAAAATTAAATAACTTACTCTTGAACAATGAGTCAAAGAAGAAATCACAAGGGAAATTTGAATATATTTTTGAGATGAGTAAAAATGAAAACCCAATATACCGAAACTTATGAGACAGCACTCAGAGCAAAATGTTAGTTATAAATGCCTACTTTAAAAAGAAGAAAGATCTCAAATCTGTAATCTAAGTTTCAACCTTAAAGAACTAGTAAAAGAAGAAAAAATTAAAACCAAAGCAAGAAGAAGAAAGAAAATAATAAAGATGAAAGTGGAGATAAATAAAACAGAAAATGGAAATACAATAGAGAGAATCAATGAAACCAAAAGTTCGTTCTTTATAAAGATCAGCAACATTGACAAACAGGATAGTAGGGACAGTTGTATGCCAACAAATTGAATAATATCGATAAAATGGATAAATTCTTAGAAACACACAAACTACCAAAACTGACCCAAAGAAGAAATAGAAAACCTGAACAGACCTATAATCGGATATTGAATCAGTATTCAAAAAACAAAGAAAAGTCCAGGACCAGATGGCTTCACTGATTAATTCTACCAAACATTTAAAGAAGAATTAACACCAATCCTTCCAAACTCTTCAAAAAATAGAAGATGAGAGAACATACCCAACTTATTCTATTAGGCCAACAACCCCCAACACCAAAGCAAAAGACATCACAAGAAAAGTTCATATCCCTTATGAATATAGAGGCAAAAATCCTTAACAAAATACCAGTAAACTGAATCAAGCTGTATATTAAAAGGATTATACAGTATGAACAAGTGGAGTTTAACCCAGGACTGCAAAGGTAGTTCACATACAAAAATTAGTATATGCAATACATGACATTAATAGAATAAAGTCGGGGGAACTCACATGGTCATCTCAATTGATGCAGGAAAAAAAATTTGACAGTATCTAATACCATTTCATGATAAAAACACTTATCAAACTAGAAATAGAAGAATACTTCCTCGACTTGACAAGAGGTTTCTACAAAAATCCTACAACTAACATCATACCTTATGGTGATCCCCTAAGATAAGGAACAAGACAAGGATGACCACTCTTGCCATTTCTACTCAGCAATGTACTGAAAGTTTGAGCCAGGGCATTTAGGCAAGAAAAAGCAATAAAATGCATACACTTTGGAAAGAAAGAAGTAAGAATTTCTCTATTCCGAGATGATATGATCTTATATATAGAAAGCCCTAAAGAATACACCCTCCACCCAGGCCTCCCCTCCCCACAAAACTATTAGGACTAACACATGAATTCAGCAAAGCTGTAGGATACAAGATCAACAAACAAAAATCAGTTGTATTTCTAAATACTTTACAATGAACAATCCAAAAATGAAATCAGGAAAATAATTCCATTCATACTAGCATCAAAGGAATAGAAAATACTTAAGAATAAATTTAACCAAGAAGGTTTAAGACTTGTACACTGAAAACTACAAAACATTGTTGAAAGAATGAAAGAATACCTAAATAATGGAAATTAATGGAAAAGTAATTCATGCTCATGAACTCGAAGACTTAAAATTGTTAAGAAGGCAACATGCCCAAAATTGATCTATTGATTTAGTGAAATATCTATCAAAATTCAAGCATCCCTTTTCACAGAAGTGAACAAGCTGTTCCTAAAATTCAGATGGAATTACATGGGACCTTGAACAGCCAAAACAATCTTGGGGGAAAAAAAATTGGAAGAGTCAGACTTTCCAATTTCAAAACTTAATACCAACCTAGAATAATCAAAATACTATGTTACTGACATAAGGCTAGACATATTGAACAATGGAGTAGAACTGTGAATCCAGAAATGAAACCATATGTTTATGGTCAACTGATTCTTGACAAGGGTGCCAAGACCACACGATGGAGAAAAAAAATAGCCTTTTCCGCAAATGATACCAAGACCACTGGATATCCACATGTAAAAGAATGAAGTGGAACCTTTACTTTGCTCTATCTACAAAAATTATCTCAAAATAGATTAATGGCCTAAACATATAAGCTAAAACTATAAAACTCCTAGAAAAAAAAAGGGGTAAATCTTTACGACTTATGATTTCGCAGTGGTTTCCTAGATATGATACTAACAACAACAAAAAGCTGATAAATTGTACCTCGTCAAAAAATCTTGGGCATCACATTGGGGAGGGATGTGCTATGGTGAGTGCTGTGAAATGTGTAAGCCTGATGAGTCACAGATCTGTACCCCTGGGGCTAATAATACATTATATGTTAATAAAAAAAAATCTGGTGCGTCAAGGGCACTATCAAGATACGATTAAGAAAGTAAAAAGAGGGGCACCTGGCTGGCTCAGTCAAAAGAGGATGTGACTCTCCATCTCGGGCTTATGAGTTTGAGTGCCACATTGGGTACAGAGATTGCTTAAAAATAAAAGCTTTTAAAAAGAGAGAGAGGGAAAAGAATAGGAAAAAGTATTTGCTTGCCATATATCTGATAGGACGAAGTACCCAGAACACATAAAGAATCCCTACAACTCAAGAACCCAATTCAAAAATTGGCAAAGGACTTGGAGAGACATTTCTCCAAAGAAAATACACAAATGGCCAATTTGCACAAAAAAATATGCTCAACATTATTAATCACTATGAAAATCCAAATCAAAAACCATGAAGAGATACTCCATACCGACTAGGATGGCTAGACTCAAAAAGTCAGATAATAACAAGTGTTGGTGAAAATGTGGAAAAATCAGAACTCTCCTACTTTGCTGGCAGGAATGTAAAATGGAGAAGTCACTATGAAAACAATTTGGTGCCTCCTCAAAAGCTAAGTACAGAATGATTATGTGACCCACTCCTAGGTATATACCCAAGAAAACTGAAAACATACATCCACACGAAAACTTGTACACAAATGTCCATAGCGTTATTCACAGTAGCCCCAAAGTGGGAACAACCCTAATCTCCAACAACTGATGAATGGACAAATGAATTGTGGTATATCCAGATGATGAAATATTATTTATCCATAAAAAAGGCACAAAGTTCTATATACTACAATGTAGATGAACTTTGGAAACATTATGCTAAGTGACAGAATCCAGATTCAAAAGGGCCCCTAATTTATGACTGACTTATATCAAATGTCTATAACGGACACATAGAGATAGAACCCACACTAGTGGTTGCCAGGGGTTAGGGGAAAGAGAGAATGGGGAGTGACATGATGAAAAAGTTCTGAATTAGTGGTGATATTTGCACAACCTGTTGAATATACTAAAAATCACTAAACTGTATATTTTAATTTTTCTAATTATTATTTTTTTATGGAGGGAGAGTAAGCAGGCAGGAGAGGGGGGCGGGGAGAAGAGGCAGAGGGAGAGAGAGAATCTTAAGCAGGCTCCATGCCCACTGAAGATCCTGATGTGGGTGGGGCTCAATCTCAGGACCCTGAGATCATGACCTGAGCCAAAATCAAGAACCGGCCTGAATTGTATAACTTGAAATGGCTGTTTAATCTTACGTTATGTGAATTTTCCCTTAATTAAAAAAGAAACGCATCTTTGAAGAGATAGCAGTGTACCTGGGTAATTGTCCCTGGTTTGGTCTCCTAAGTGATTCTTGGAAACAAAGCCCCTAGAATCATTCTGAAATGTGAATGACCAGTCATTCTCAAATGCTTGTGCTCAGGTTCTGACCTCTTTGACTGAGAGGTCACTGTTCGAAGTGTGAGACTCAGTGGAGCTCATCCATTGTGAGTGACATGATGCTGGCGTTCCCAGGGTAGATGGGCCAGAGGCTAGGACTAGCTTATTTTTGTTGACAGGTAGTTACCATTTGTGAAAATGACAAGGCAAGAAGTATGCATTACTAATATAGTGGGAAGGGTGGTCAGGGCCTTGTGGAAGTGGGGATTTGTTAGTGGTAGGGCATTCTTAATGAGGCTCTCTCCTTTGCACCTCTTAACATCCTCATTAGTAAGGTGCCTAAGCAAGCCATAACAGGGTTTAATGATCATTTGTCTTCCAGGGACTGCAAGCATGAGTGCAAATGTCTGCTTTACGTGCAAAGAACCTCTTAAACCCCTGACCACTATTCCCATTCTTCTTTGTATTGGACAATACAGCCATGACAGTTTAATTAGAAGACAGATAGTGTCACAGCACTTAAAGCAAATGACAGGCTTTCATCCACGTGTGCTAATCAGCACCAGGCAGTTATGAGGACAACATCCTGCTTTATTGTTAATTACCAGATTTTATTAACCTTCAGATGCTTGAATTGTTTTTAAAGATTTACCCATGGCAATTAACTGCAGCAATTTATCTGCAATATTGCGTGTATTTGTACATGTACTGCGTGTATTTGACTTGAATATGCAATGAGGACCCCTGTTTCAAAGCAGCAGCAGTGAACTCCTACAATCTTTGATGAAACAATAGAATGATTGAAGACACATGCTGTTAATTTCCAAGGCCTTTTGCTGGTTTATAAATTATATGATTCCAGCACAGAGAAAGCACCCAAACAATGCTTTATTTATTTTTTAAACTTTTTAAAAAAGATTTTATTTATTTATTTGAGAGGGAGAGAAAATGAGAGAGAGCATGAAAGGGGAGAGGGTCAGAGGGAGAAGCAGACTCCTTGCAGAGCTGGGAGTCTGATGGGACTTGATCTTGGGACCCTGGGAGCTTGACCTGAGCCGAAAGCTAAAGGCAGATGCTTAACCAGCTGAGCCACACAGGCGCTGCCAAAACATGCTTTAAATAGCATCATCTACCTCAAGAAGGTTCAAACTCTAGATAGATTTTTTTAGTGGATTTGATGTGATGCGTTTTTTGTAGAGGGACAAGACAAAGTTTTAACCTAAAGGATTCTTTAACTTTGCTGGAATCAGCATCTCTAAGAGTGATTCTGCTTAGCAGCTTGCGGCATCCAAGGGTCTCATTTGCTGAGCTGTGCTCACGAAATACATCTTTAGAAATTCTGTTTGTGGGGCGCCTGGGTGGCTCAGTAGGTTAAAGCCTCTGCCTTCGGCGCGGGTCATGATCCCAGGGTCCTGGGATCGAGCCCCGCATCGGGCTCTCTGCTCAGCGGGGAGCCTGCTTCTCCCTCTCTCTCTGCCTGCCTCTCTGCCTACTTGTGATCTCTGTCAAATAAATAAATAAAATCTTTAAAAAAAAAAAAAGAAATTCTGTTTGTACCTCAGAATATGTTTGCACAGAATATCCTTCTCCTTTCTATACTGCATATACAGGGTGTTCTCACTAATTAAAAACAAAGGTCTATATAAACACACAATCATATTCACATATTGGAAAAATGTTACTTGTTACCATAACATCAATTTCAATGGCTACCCAATAATCAGTTGTAGGGACTTAACCATCATGTAACCATTTCCCTAATATTGCACGTTCAGATTATTTCCAATTTTGCTATCACATAAAATTTTCAATTAACAGTCTTCTATCTTCATTCTCTTCTCCAGCAGTTTCCTCAGAAATATTTCTATTCGTGGAATTACTGAATGAAACGATAGCAAGTTGCATAAAACACTCATTGCAGTTTGACAAATTGACACAAACTTTCTGTAGAGCAATTCACGCTCCCGCTCACGGCATAGGAAAATGTCTCTCCTATCCTCATCAGCACTACCTATTATCTTTAAAAACCTGTACCTAATTTGAAAAGATGTGATTATTTGTGAAGTTTGACATTTTTTCTCATATGATAATTAGCCATTTTATATCCTCTGTGAATTTTCTGAGTTCTTTGCCCATTTTCTCTTGTGATACTCATAATTTTCTTTACTTATTAATTCTTACATAATATGAATTTACTGGGGCATTTTAATTAAGAATTTTACAGTTACTGTTGGGGTGCCTGGGTGGCAGGTCATGATCTCAGGGTGCTGGGTCAAGCCCCAGGTCCGGCTTCCCACTTAGCAGGGAGTCTGCTTGTCCCTCTCCCTCTGCCCCTCCTTCTTCTCATGTACTAGCTCTCCCTCTCAAATAAACAAATAACTCTTTTTTAAAAATCCTTTTAGCTGTACTGATATCTCTTTATTAGTCCTAATTTGATATAGGCACATTTCCCTTTTGTTGGTTTATCAGGTGTCAAATTATTTCATTAATTTAAAAAAGAGTCAGCTCATAGATTTATTAACTCAATTGTTTCATTATCTTCAAACTAAGTTTATCTTTATTATTTTCTTGCTCTTGGGTTCCATATACTTACTTTGTTTTCCCTAACTCTTTGAATTGAACTTTTTAAATAAAGGAAAATAAACCTATAAAATTTCCTGAGTACAGATTGGACTTTACCCTATACATTTAATAGATAAGGTTTTCACTTTCACTATGTTGTAAATCATCTAATTTTGCAGGTTTTTTGATTAAATAATTATGAGCTTTAATAAAGGTCTGGGGTTTTCTATCATGTATGTTACTAATGCAACTTCAGTGCATTGTGGTATATGAACTTGGTCTACACAAGGGAAAAAACACTGACGGATTTTGGTGACCTAGTTTATGACCAATTTCAATGGCTCAAATTCTCATAGTCTTAACAGCTTAGTTGAACAGATTTTAGCATATGATGTTTTATTTGTGGGAGGCAGATTCTCAAGTGAAAGTGTTACTCTCTTCTCTGAAATTCATCCTCTCTTCTCCAGGCCCACTGATGTCATTCTCCCACCCCTTAGCATCTCTTATCTGGAGCACTCAATAAACTCAAAATTGATGTTGCAGCCTTGCATCTCTGCTACTCCATAAGTCCAGGAAAATATCCATCTCCTACTTAAAAGGTTTTCATGTTTCCCTATTGCATACGAAATTTAGGTCAAACATTTTCTCCATAATATTCATAGCTTTCACAGTCTCTCCCCAGTTGTCTTTCTAGGCTCCTCCCAGTATCCTTCAACTCACCTATGCTCCCACCCCCAGCACCCATCTCCATGCTCTCACTGCAAGGAGCTACAGGCTGTTTGCTGAATTCATGACCCTCTTACCTTCACTTATTTTTATTATGATTTTTTAATTTATTTGACAGAGAGAGAGAGAGAGAGAGAGATCGCAAGTAGGCAGAGAGGCAGGCAGAGGGGCAGAGGGAAGCAAGCTCCCTGCTGAGCAGAGAGCCCAATGCAGGACTCGATCCCAGGACCAGGACCCTGAGATCATGACCTGAGAGGAAGGCAGAGGCTTAACCCACTGAGCCACCCAGGGGCCCCTACCTTCACTTAATGATGTAATCTTTACAGTTGTCAATATTTTTCATTCTATACAATTGCTCTCTACATCCCAAATTTAGACCAGTGTCTAGAGTAGATTTCCCAATATTCCTAAAACTTCACTCCTCTATCAAAGCAGATTTCCAGAGAGCTCCATACCTGGACTAACTTCAAGACAACTCTTGTACCTGGTAGAAATGCCCTCACAGTCTAGTATTTAGAATGTGAGCTCTAGGAGGAGATAGCTTCAGCAGGAGCCATTGTGAGAGACAGTCATAAAAAGAAACTTAAACAGGGACACCTGGGTGGCTCAGTCATTAAGCATCTGACTTTAATTCAGGTCATGATCCCGGGGTCCTAGGATTGAGCCCTGCATTAGGCTCCCTGCTCCAAGGGAAGCCTGCTTCTCCCTCTCCCACTCCCCCTGCTTGTGTTCCTTCTCTCTCTCTCTCTGTCAAATAAATAAATAAATAAAATCTAAAAACAAAAAATACTCAAACTAATTGAAGGCACCTTTTAAAGTTCCTTTTACAAAACTTACATGGTAATTCTCCCTTGGAGAACACTGCATAGAAAACCACGGTTATTGACAGCCTGATGTGCTTTCAATTAAATAATGAAAGATATGGAATCCGTAATGTCTCTCTTATTTTGGCTACCTAAAAGCTCAGGATTTTATTGCTTCCTGGTCTAGCTTTTACGATGTGTCAATCAGTTTTGGGACTTAAAACTGTTCAAACTTCAGTTTCTTGGTCTATAAAATGGAGGTAAGTAAAAAGAAATAAACAGAAAGACAATCAGATAAATAAATAAATAAGATGAAGGTAACTAATACCTGCTTTGCAGAGTGGTATGCACAAAGTCAAGCATGGTATCTGGCACATTCATTCAAAAATATGTACCGACTAACTTCTAAGAGACTGAATTCACAAATGGACAAAGGCCAGATCATATATAAAAATAGAACCCCAACCCACATCCTGTCCAGGAAAGCAACCCCTTAACCTACAATAAACAAGCCAGGAAGCCAGCCTGCTACTTCCTACAGAATACTATCTCTACTAACAATCCAAAAAGCTAAACAATAACATCTATGACAGTTGGCCCCAAATGGCTAGGAATGCATTATGGAGAGCTTCAGCAAATTTGTCCCCACTTCCACTTAATATCAACCAGAGAAAACCAAATATATACCCCTAACCAGTCACATGCAATGCCCCACTTCTCGTTAGCCTGCTTCCAGCTTCCCCATGCCAACAGAGTCCAGTCAGAGCAACCCGAAAGCCTTCCCTTTTGTCTACTGTAGAGCTTTCCCATTCCTCTGCCTGCCTTTGAGTCTCTGCCAAAACATAAGCGGTGGTGGCTGACTCTTTGCTATAGCAAGTTCAGAATACATGGCCTCTGTTTATTTCTGTATTTCCATGTATAAGACACTATGCTTAGTGCTAGGAATATAATGGTGAACATTGTCCCTGCCCTTCTGGAGTTCACTTTCTTTTTTAATCTTTTCTCAAGATTTTAATTATTTATTTGAGAGAGAGATTTTTTTCAAGATTTTAATTATTTATTTGAGAGAGAGAGAGAGTGACAGTGCAGGTGGAGAAGAGAGGGAGAAGCAGGCTCCCCACTGAGCAGGGAGCTGGATGCGGGACTCGATCCCAGGACCCTGACATCATGACCTGAGCTGAAAGCAGGCACCTAACTGACTGAGCCACCTAGGCGTCCCTGGAGTTCACTTTCTAAAAGTAACACCAGTGGATCAACTGGCCAGCAAATACACAGATGAAGGCAAGCAGAGCGCAGTGAATGGCATGAAGGAAACCAAGAAAGTGATGTAAGGCCCAGGAACTGGGTGTCAGAGGTGGTCCGCATCAGACAGGCAGTTAGAGAAGACTGCTCTGTGTAGAAGAAATCTGAGTTGAAATATGAAGGATGAGAGTGAGCTAGCCACATAGAGAGGGAACATGGAGCACTGTAGGCAGAAGGCTTAGAGAACAGTCAAGCCCCAAGGTGGGAAACTACTTGGCAAGTTCTAGGCCAGTGAGGCTGGGGTGTAGTGGGCAGACAGAGTGGTATGAAACAAAGTAAATAAGTAATTGTTATGGCTAATAATTATTGCTCTGCTCTAACAATAATAATTGACAGCTTGCTTGATAGTGATTTTATTATCTGTAGGCCTTCTAATATAAGCAGTTTCTAATACTTTTGAGGTGGCCATTATAAAGGAAAAAAGTAATAAAGTCATTGATAAGAAATTATTTCAATAGCCAACATTTATCAAGAGCTTACTCTGATGCTTTCTGTGCCTTAAACATCTAATTCCCCAAGTAATCCCACGCAGTAAATACTATTACTACTTCCTTTTTACAGACGAGGACGTGAGACACAGAGAGTTTCATAAACCTGGCAGAGCTGACACAGAGAAGAAGTCAAAGAGCGGGATTTGAACCAGGCAATCAGAATCCAAAGCCAGTGCTTAGGCAATGCAGTCTCTCCATGGGGCTGAGCTATTGTGAATCAGTTATTTGATGGTACACACGGGTCCTTCTAGGTTTCTAATAGTTATGCTTGCTACTAGCAGGAATATGTTTGAAATTCATCATCTATAACCTATTATCAAGGATTCACACGTCTTCAGATTCTATGCATTGTGAAGGATTAGAGCTTCACGGAGCATGGGAAACATTTCCCTCATAAGAAAAACAAAGAATTCTAATTAATTAACATTTTAATCAACATTCTCAATTTGGAAAATTTATCTATTATTGAGTCTTCATCCATAATTTACTCTACAGATGTTTATGTGGGTCTAAGAATACCCACTTTGCAAATAGTTATGGTTCTGTCTCCTGGGTGCTATTAGACCCAATGAAGGCTGATTTTATTATTTACATGCATTTGATCAGAGCACGTTAGCAGGCAAAACAGTCTGAGCGTTGCGAAGAATACCTTTTAAATGCCCATTTTCGGGATGGAGTTCTGAGCGCCTAACCTCTGACTGCCTGAAGCCAGGCCATGCCCGCGCTGCACTCACTTACATTCCCATCGTGGTTTGGGCAAGAGAGAGGCTTTCCCGCAGCCACCGCGGTGACCGTCTCCAGGATGGAGGACTCCTCAGCGTCGCTGCACGGCGTTCGCTGCAGCACGTCCATCAGGTTCGTGATGAAGAAGTTGTTCTGGAGCGCGGCCACCCCCTTCTCGGGCAGGATGGAGGTCTGGCGGCACACGGGGCAGGAGAGGGTGAGGCTGTGGGCGGGAATGTAGTTCTGCAGGCACCTGTCGCGGGGGCAGAAGCAGGGGGACTGTCAGCACAAGGGGCTCACGGGCTAGAAAGGGACCACCTCCCTTCACAGGTGGCACGCATGTTCTCTGCACCTGTATGGGAGACTCCCACTCGAGTCTCCTTTTCTAGGAAAATAAGATTTCCGGAACCAAGAGGTAAGGTGTACTCACATGGGCGCTGTCAGCGGATGTGGTTCGTGATGAGGCTCAAGGAGAAGGATAATATCATTGACTCTGGTGGTGTTCCATGGAGCCTCGCCATGCTCAAGCAGCACTGGCTTCTCCAGGAAGTTTGGAAGAAGTGCAGAATCTTGGGTCCTACTCCTGCTTGAATCAGCTCCCCCGGGGAGCTTTAATTTATGCACAATTAAAGGTTGGGAAGCCCTGGTCAAGACTATCCAGTGTCGTGTTCACAGGCTTGTGGACTTTTACAATAGAGAGAAACAGGTCAAAGTTTTCCATTGGTGTTGAAATGCTTTTTACGTACAAATGCATAAGCAGATCTCAGATGTTAAAAACATATCCCAAGGGGTGCCTGGGTGGCTCGTTGGTTAAGTGACTGCCTTCTTCTGCATTGGGCTCCCTGTTCAGCGGGGAGTCTGCTTCTCCTTCTGACCTCTCCCCTCTCATGCTCTCTCTCACTCTCTCTCTCTCAAATAAATAAGTAAATAATCTTAAAAAAAAAAAAAAAGAAAGAAAGAAAGAAAGAAAGAAAAGAAAAGAAAAGAAAACCATATCCCGGGGAAAATATTGTGTTTGAAGCAGGGATAGGACACCCAGAGACACATCAACATGATCTCTTCTCGCCTCTACTCAACAGGCAATTGATTAACTCAATCATATAATTAGCAAAATGCATTGTTAATAATGACTTACATATGTGTTGCTCGCTAGATTCAAAGTACTTGCAATAACCCCATGGAGTAGGTACTTTAGACACATGAAGGAACACAGGCAGAGGGAAGCGAAGTCGTTCTCAGAACTCCAGTGGAAAAGGGCACTGGGCAAACCCAGTGCAAATCCAGGCAACTGGGCGTTAGAACCTACGCTCTCCATAACTACTGTGCACAGTTTCCCTGTTGCTCCACCAAGTGGAATTTGAAAACCTCTGATCTAGTCTCATTCCCCTTACTATGTACATAAGGAAACTGACATCAAGGAGGTTAATTGACTTTCCTATGTCCCAGAAGTAGCTACCTCTGAATCAATACCAGAAGCAAAACAGCTTTTGCTAAGGTCACTGAGGGCATCTACATCCAGACAATAGACATTTTTTACTCCTTTCTCAGTAGCACTCATCAAACTTGACCACTGCCTCCCAGCTGTTCTCTTTTGAAACTTTATCTTCCCTTGTTTATGACAATTCACGGACTTGGTTCTCCGATGTGCTCTGTCTTTTCTGCTGAGCCATACAGTGTCTGTGTGTCTCCCAGGGACATCATATCCACATGCATGGCCATACGTACAACACTCCCATATTTCTATTTCTTCCACAGATGTCTCCTCTCGGCCCCGATCTCTACACCAACAGCTTTCTTAGCATTTCCTCTTAGATGTTTCGCGGGTCCTAAAACTTGGTATGTCCAAACCCAAAGCTGTGTTCTACCCCCAAACCAGGTCCTCTTTCTCTCTCAATGAGCAGTACCTCCATCCATTCATCTAGGCAAAGCAGGTACTGGGAGCCGTGCTAAAAACAGTCATTTCCTTGGTGTCCGTTTTCCACATCCAACCCACCACTGAAGGCTATAAATGCCTAAATACTTCCAATGTTTCCAGTTCTTGTCATTTGATTTATACCATCCTTTCCTGGGTTTTTAGAATAGCTCTGTACACTGTCACCCACCCTCAAATCCTCTAACCTTTCTCCATATCGCAACCAGAGTGACCTTCTCAAAAATCATTCTGTGTATTACATAGGGACTTGTGAGAGGATCTTTAAAATCTCCACCACCGGCCATCAGATGGAGGAACCGAAGTGGATCGGGCTAGACCCAACCAAGAGGGCTGGGGGCAGACCCAGGACAGCCCAGAAGTGCTGCTTCTTACCTCTCAGAGCAAGTAAATGGGGCCTGGCTGGGCACTGAGCAAGGGCAGACAGGCAGCTCAGCGAAGCTCAGACTGAGTGGCCCTCAGTGCTGTATAGAAAGAGGCTGACTGCTGCACATCAAATAATGACCGTACCATGTAAGCCCAGGGGCAGAGGGACATTTAGCTGGTGTTCATGTTTTAGAACACCCATTAGGTGGGGAGGAGAAAAATCACTCTCCATTTAGTCATTTTGGAATATGAATTACAAAGTACATACATCAAAGTATAAAATGAATAAAGTAAAAGGTGCTAGTGCCCTAAATAACACCCTAAAACAAACTCTACACACACACACACACACACACACACAAAGTAACCCTCTAAAAAGCAAACAGACAAAGACCACAATGACCAGTAACAAATCCACCTTCTCCCTCTATCCATGGCCTGGAAGGTATGGTTATTCTGTTGCAACTGACATCTTCCAAAGTAAATCACCTTTAACAAATGTATATGAAATTGATGGCAAATGTAATTAGCAGTGATTTAAAGCCATTGGAAATGCCAATTTCCTCTTCTATAATAATAATGCGTTTTAATTATATCTGTTTAATAATAATAGAAAATATATTTAACAAGATGCTGTAAACATAATTACCATATTTGTTTTTAAGGAAAAAAAATACAACCTTATTACCTACAAAATTTATATGCTTAATTGCTTACATGCTAAGTTAAATAAGAAGGTAAAGATGTATTTTGATAACTGATTAACTCAATGGAAAAAAACTATTCAAGAAGGACAAAGAAATGTGTTTTCATACCTAGCAAATTGCATATTCAGGTAATTTACAATTACTTCATACACGCAGTCTTTTCTTCATCTGAAACATCCCATGTTCCTTAGTATATATCTTCTGAAATATCTTTGAGAGGAAGCGCTCCCTTTTAACTAACTCCTCAATACCTAGGTATCTTACTGATGTGTTCTTTGGAAGGAAATAACAGATTTTTCTCACCAAAGATCCTCTGTGAGGGAACTGTGGTTAGCAAAAATTGTTTGACAAAGAACAAAGGAAAAATCTTAAATTTTTAAATTTTAAAATATTTAATGCTCCATGTCTTGGGGAGATGAATCTATAGCTACTGGACTGCTTTCTCTCACTTATAATGATTTAAAATAGAGTAAATTATTGGCAACTCGTGATTATGTTTCTAGATGTCTATCATAAGTACAAAAGACTTATTGTGCCCCCAGGTAAAAGGAGAATTCTGGAAAGAACCCTTTAGTGGGTTGTAAGAGATCAATCTGTGAACCTCTCTCCTCTGGGGACAAAGGAGGCTTACCTCTCGCAGAAAGTGTGCAGACAAGGGAGAACCTTGGGATTCTTGTACCGTTCCAGGCATATACTGCAGATCAGAAACTGCTTGTCAATCTGGCGCACCACAGGACTTGGGATGTTGGTGGCTTCACTGGCCATCCTAGACCACTGACATGGGAGGCCGGCTGTCTTTGACCCTGCACGCTGCTGCTGTCAGACAGGAAAGATACATAATAACTTGTAAGTACGCATCAATCAATGGTCCATTCCTTATAGGCATTGTGCTATGAATACAGGGAGAAGTCCATGCGGGTGACCTCAAAATGACCATAACCAACCCTCAATGCCTGTTGATTTTGTAAACCAGTAAAATGGCCACATGCTCACCATGCAAATGAAACAAATTAGAAGAAGTGTGTTGTCTAAAGAGGCGTGTTTGCCAGGTTTCAAAGCAGACACAGTTGAGGCATGAACACTGCCTGTTCATGTCTTCATTCGTGACTATATTTGACTATATGCCTACAGTCTTATTAAAATATAGTCTGTGAGGCACCTGGGTGGCTCAGTTGATTAAGCGGTTGCCTTCGGCTCAGGTCATGATCCCGGGCTCCTGGGATAGAGCCCAACGTCGATCTCCTTGCTCAGTGGGGAGCCTGGTTCTCCCCTGCTGCCACCCTCCCTGCTTGTGCTTGCTCTCTCCTTCTCTGTGTGTGTGTTTGTGTGTGTCAAATAAATAAATAAAGCCTTATATATATATTCTATATTAGGGAAACCTGGGTGGCTTAGTCCTCTAAGCATTTACCTTTGGCTCAGGTCGTATCTTGGGATCCAGCCCCAATTGGATTCCCACATCAGGCTCCCTGCTTCTCCCTCTCCCTCTGCCTGCCCTTCCCCTTGCTTGTGCTTGCTCACTCTCCCACTCTCCCTGATAAATAAATAAATAAAATGTTAAAAAAATATGCTCTATATTAAATAGTATAGTCTCATTAAGATAAAATGTTTTCCCGACTATTGTGCTTGGAGAGGATCAAAATGTCACTCCGGAATACGCCATCTTGACATAAGGATTATTTTGAGCTGAGAGCAATCGGAAATCAGGAGACATGGTGGGGACATGATGGGGTGGCAGAGGGGTTGGCGGGTGGGGGAAGGGGGGTGTGGGTTCTCTGCCTCTCCCATCTTCCTAAAAACAGAGCATAGACTTTCCATTTGTAAAGGAAGCCCCACTCTTGCAAACAAAAAAGAGGAGACTTAATCATCCCAAGAGATGGCACGGGAGGGGAGTCTGCATAACAAACCTTACTAAACCACCCTTATGTACCATACATTTCCTGGTCGCTATCCCACAACGTACTGCTCCTAAACCCCCCTTCCCTTTGTCTGGCCACATCTCCACAATTTGTCGTCCTTTGTTAAAATAGTACATAGGCTCCCAGGTCGAACTGCCTCTTTGGGTTTTCACTTCCTTTCTGTGAAGCCCGCATGCATGTAACATTAAAAATATTAAATTAGGGGCGCCTGGGTGGCTCAGTGGGTTAAAGCCTCTGCCTTCAGCTCAGGTCAAGATCCCAGGGTCCTGGGATCGAGCCCCGAATCGGGCTCTCTGCTCAGCAGGGAGCCTGCTTCCTCTGCCTGCCTCTCTGCCTACTTGTGATCTCTGTCTGTTAAATAAAATAAAATAAAATCTTTAAAAAAATATTAAATTAATAAACATCCATAGAATACAGTATATATACTATTTTGGAAAAATGAACTACCAATAAAGTGTGTACACCTTTTTCTCCTGATAGTCTTTTTGTCAGTTTAATTCACAGGCTTCAGTGATAGAATTTAAGTGTGGTCTGGACCCTGTGTTTAAAGCTGGGCAATCCATCAATCACATTTACAGAATCAACAATTCTACACTTTTTAATGGAAATTCTTTTCAAATGTGAATGATAGTTCTTTCTCCCCACCAAATCACCAAATTTTTTTTAAAAGCATGTCAACTTTTATTAAGAAAATTCTACTATTTACATGTATTTGAGTATAATTACATATGCGACACACCCATTTTCCAACTCTACGTTTCTAGATAAGTTCATTAAAAAGCATGATTAATAAAAAGATAGAACCTTGTAAAAGCACCTGCTATACAAGAGTGTCACGCTCAAGTAGAACTCTCTGCATTTGTTAAAACAGTGTGTGATATATCTAATCAGCCCGCATTATCTGCTAGCTCTTTCATAAACTGTCTCCCTAAAGAACTAGCATAGGAATGATAGTCATTAATTGGATTAAATGTGGCTCATCTCTCAGGAGCTCAAAATGTTGACACATCATCTGCTTTTCTTTAACCACATCCCTATGACATCAGAATAGGGAAGGGAGAGCGCCTGGGTGACTTGGGTATTAAGCGTCTGCCTTTTGCTCAGGTCATGATCCTGGGATCCTGGGATAGAGCCCCACATCAGGCTCCCTGCTCAGAGGGAAGCCTACTCCTCCCTCTCCCACTCCCCCTGCTTGTATTCCCTCTCTCTCTCTCTCTCTCTCTGTGTCTCTGCCAAATAAGTAAATAAAAATCTTAAAAAAAAAATAGAAAAGGGAAGGAATGGATTTGTCTGTCTTTAAGATAAGGAAACCCAAGCTGAGGGTTTAAATGACTTACCCAAGGTCATCCAGTAAAATCAATGAATCTAGAAGCTCAGACTGCAAGTCTTATGCCTTATCTGATACCTAATCTTAAGCAAGTTTAACACTTTCCAGTATGGTGTGTGTGTGTGTTTGTTTGTGTGTGTGTGTGTGTGTGAGAGAGAGAGAGAGAGAGAGAGAGATAAAAATTATGGAGTGCTCACTGCAATAGCACTAAAATTGGAATGATACAGAAGACTGGCTTGGCCCCTGAGCAAGGATGATGCCCAAATTTGTGAAGTATTTCACATTTAAAAAAAAAAAAAAGCATACGAACTTTTCAGTTAAAATCAATTAAAAATAATTTTAATAGCTTTTGAAAAGTTTCATATAGTCCTTTGAGTTTCATATCGCCCTTTGAAATAATCAGTCATACTGAGTATTGAAAAAAGAGAAAACATCATATTGGTTTTAGTCTTTTTTTAATCTTAGAATTTTAGAGTTTGGGCAAGGAAAAAAAATAAAAACATTTGTTTTAATCAAATGATATATGTCGGCTAAATGAAATTTCCTAAGGTGACATTTCTATCCTCAACACTGAAATAAAAACATTTCCTTCTAGTTTTTATCCTAATTTTATAATCATTATTGTAGTGGGTGAGAGTATTGCTAATTTATATGGTAAATTAAGTTTAGTCCTGAACACTGATTTAAAATCATGACAATATTACCGATCTGTCACAAGTGACTTGTTGAAGACATCTGGATTTGCAGGACTCTCAGAATCAGCACAAAAGCTTTCAACTTTTTGAACCAAAAGATTCCCCAAACTGAGACTTTGCCAGGGTAATGATCATTCCCTGAGTATAACTGGATACCCACAATAGAAAGCCACTTTGACTGCTCCTAAAGGAATAATGTGCTGAGGAAAACGGAGGCACAGAATGTGCTAATAAGCACCGTGGGAAACTCTCCATCAGTCTGAATACGCCGCAAGGAATACATATAAAATGCATGACAGCCTTTAATCACAGAGTTTGGGCCCTACCAGTTTCTGGTCATTTTGATTAGAAAAGCAATAAATAGTCGTCTAGATTCTCGGCTGTTCTCCTTTCCCCCATGTTGGTTTCTGAAGTGTCAGAGATCCTTCTTACTCACAAGAACAGCAGAAATAAGCATGTGATAGAGAGATCAGAACACTGAATGACTCTTCTCTTGGAGGACCGCAAAATCAGTTTCTAGAGGGGAGCACCCCAAATATGCCACGGGTGGACTTCTGTCTCTGAAGGAACCTGAGTCCTTTCGGATGTAGGACTTAGCACCACACATACTGACAAAAGGCCAATAGAAAGGAAGTGGCAGAGGAGGGGAGGCAAGCAGAGTCATTTTTAAACTATATAAACAGCCCACAGAGTGTGCTGTTGACATTAACCAGCCATGAGAGCTCTCCCTGAGTGAGGAGACTGGCTGAGATTCCTTGTCAGAGGAAAACCAACAGCAATACTGCTTACAGAGCGGTTCGGGTCTCCTCTCAATAGCATCTTCTCAATCAGACCATTCCGTTTAAACTTGAAACTTGCCCCCCTCACCCCCATCCCCTGGAACTTGCTACCTCCTGTCCTTGCTCTATGTCTCTCTGTAGCAGTGGTCACTTTCCGCTATAGTATGTAATATGTTTATCTGGCACATTGGCTCCTCCCCACCTCTCCAGAATGTAAGATTCACGAAGGCAGGGATTTTTGTCTGACTGCTCACTGCAGGAGTCCCAGCACCTAGAACTGCTCCTGGAACGTGATAGACACTCCTTTCTTTGAAGGAACTGAACAAGTCAAGTGTCCCATGGGAATGGACTCCGTCCCAGTAGCAGAAAAGAGTGGCGTGAGCTGACTTACACAGCAAAGAGCATGGTTGTCACCAATCACCTGAATGTTTTCATTTGACATCAGACATTACCTGCCTTCCCGGGTGGTCATCTAATCTCTAGCAAGATAAGCCATCAGCCAGAGGGTAAATATTCAGGGACATACTTTAACACACTCACAAATGCAGAAAAGAAATTGAGAACAACTGAGGACACCTCTGTGCGGACATACAAAGTCTAAGAAGGTTGACCCACAAATTCCTCATTAGTGGGGTGTGCCAACTCAACAGCTTTTGAGGGTAACAGCAATGCAATGAGCGTGTAACAGAATCCTGGGGCAGAGAAAAACCCCATCCCAGCATTTCTTGCCTCGTGTCATCTCTGGTTTTTTTCCTGGCACATGTTCTCAAATCTCCTAGAACTTGATGGAAACTACAACCAAGTGGAAAAGCAGAACTTGAGAGGAGGGGAGGAAACAAAAGGAAAATGCCTGTGTCCATAATTCTAGGGTTGAGACCACAATTCCCACCCCAGATTATACCATTTAGATCAGAAAATGATCCCAATGTTTTATTGCTGACACCAAAGTGAGGAAGAGCAGGAAGGAAGGGTAGAAGACCAACGACAATCCGAAAGCCCTCGTCTTGAGAAGGGGAGAGTTGGTGACAACTTGTTGGCCGGGCTAGGAGACATGGTTGGGAAACAGGTCAAGATTCCTTTAGAAAATAAAGTTTGGGGGCGCCTGGGTGGCTCAGTGGATTAAGCCGCTGCCTTCGGCTCAGGTCATGATCTCAGGGTCCTGGGATCGAGCCCCGCATCGGGCTCTCTGCTCCACAGGGAGCCTGCTTCCTCCTCTCTCTCTGCCTGCTTGTGATCTCTCTCTCCGTCAAATAAATAAATAAAATCTTTAAAAAAAAAAAAAAAAAAAGAAAATAAAGTTTGAACATGTGATTTGCGGGTAGGAGGCAGCATATTTGATTATATACCATCATCAAGGCACTGGATTCCATTTCTATTTAATTTTATGGCATTTGTGGGTGACTGCTTCTCTTTGTCGCCACTTAGTCGGCTTTATCTATTAGCAATGTTACATTTTTGCTATTCTTGGACCAATGACAATGGTCCAGACACACTAAAATCAGCTTCCCAAGAAGTTAAAAATCTGATGGTGGATTTATAGAAAGAAAATCTCAAACTATTAGGATTATCTGTAACTCACAATGTTCTATCTTTTACCGGCCAGGACAGGCGGTACCTAGAACTCAAAGCACAGGTGAAAACATGATTAGAGAAACAAGTATTCTTAGATTTCAAAATTTATGAACATATTATTATTCACCTGCAACTGAATTTGCATTGTTACGGAGGACTTGACTAGAAGAAAGAAAGGAGGACATTCTTCAGTGAAATTAAAACAGGGTGACCTATTTCTAGTTAAATCAAGAATCTATCCCAAATAGGCCATTTTGTAAATTAGAAGGCCAGATGCAGTATCTTTTCTGATAGTATGTGCATAACATGTATGTCTGGGGATAAGGGGGTGTATATTCAGGAGGCCTTCCGCTTTAACTTCTGTCTCCAGGCAAGGAGGTGCCCAAGATTTCCAAGGGTTCCTCTTGTTTCCAGGATCAGATGTATGACAGCTTCCTCAGGTTGCTGGGTCTTACCATAGGGAAGCTGAATTTTGCCAAGCCCTCAACTTGTCTTAAGGAGATTTATACCTATTTCCTCCACCTCTTAGTATAGATAACTGTTTCCCATTGCCTTCTTCATAGAAGTCCTCACCTTTTACAACATCATGAAGTCAGTTCTTAAGGTCTGCTTTGGGTTTTCTAAGTTGCAGAAGGCTGTATCTGTGTGATGGACTGTTAAGTGGTCGAGCTAATTGACATTCATCTTACAGTGCCCTGGGACAGTCAAGATGGTGGGGTCTCCTCTCTCCTTGCCACGCCTCCTCCCTTGCTCACCTTTGGGACTACAAGGAGGCTGCATATTCTGGGACCACAAAAGAGGCAGAGGACGGCCACGGCCCTAAACTCTGGGAGTTGGGTGAGGTTAACAAGAAGGGGAAGAGAAATGTATTCCACATCAGAACCTCACAAGGCATAGTCCCACACAACAGCAAACCCCCTTTCACCCCTCGCGGATAGGAAGTACATTATTTAATTCTATTGTCGATTAGAATAAATGTTTACCTTAATACGTTTTCAAGAAAAAGAATAAAAAGCACTTAATGGAGAAATGGAGGTGATTGCAAACATGAAGGCAGGCGAGGGTAAAGTAAAAGAGAGTAGAAAGACTAGCATGCAGATAGCAGTAATAAAGCTATCCTCCACGGTGCACTTTGAATAATTGTACGGGGCTCATTTTTACCTCAGTCTCTGGTTTAATCTAAACCTCCACATTCGAGGAAGAAACCTGATCTGATCATTTCAGATAATCCTCACAATAATAATATTCAGAGAACTCCAACAGCCAACCCCATTATAGAACAAATTCTATTCTGACACTAAAACCCTTACATAAGTAATAAAGGGCACAGATGGCACCAGGCATTTAAAAAAAAAAAAGCGATCACAGGTGTGTGCAGATTATAATTATGCCACAATTAGAAGTAATTCAGTCACATTTTTTAAACAAAAGAACTATGAGAGTAAATAATTTGGCAGCAAATTTTTCAAAGTTTGAAAGTATTTCTCTTCAATAATACATGCAAATATTTTGTTAAAGTCTTAGTTTTAATCGAGAGATAAGGAAGAGAAGCGAAAGGGAGTCTTAAAGATTAAACCTAGGTTAAATTTTTTAAAATTGCTACATAGTTATAATTTCTTTGACTTAAAGATAGATAGAAGAAGGTCATAAGTCTGGAGAAATTAATGTCTCCAATAACCAAATGAAGGACATTTTCAATTCTTAGTAAAACAAAGAATGGATATTTTTACTTATTTCACAAGCAACAAAATCCATAAAGCTTTTATTATATAAGTTAAAAAAAAGTAAGTCCTCTCAGGATTATAATATTAACTATGGTGAAAAATAGGTATGATTTTACTCTCCATTTTTAAAATATGTGGAACATATATCATGCATTCATACTTCTTGCAATAGGCACATTCTATCAGAGAGCGTTTGTAGATTCAGTCCTATTTTAACCTTTCCAATGCAAATCACTTGGGTCTTTCTAGGAGAAAACTGGAAAGAAATAGAGGTTTAGGAAAGGCCACTACTCACGTCTCTGTAACAAAAAGCTGCTTTCACAGCACACATGAAACTTCTCATTGTGTGCTTGCTCGGGAGGGGCGTGCATTATTTAACATTACAGCGGGTTAGGACCCATGCTGCTAAAGCATGTGCCGGAAAATAATGAAAGGCACCAGAAAATAGGTTCACACTAAGCAGAACTGAATCCTAGTACTTAAGAAATCATTTTAAGAATCTGGACAAACAATGCCTCTCCTTACGTATTCTGATCTAAAAATAAATAAATAAACAAAAAATTAACAGTTTATTCACAAGGAATAAAACCACAGTAATCCGAATGAAGCCAAAGAAACAAACTAATAATTTTTAAAATGCTTCATTCTGAATCTAGGTCTGCTCCTTAAAGCAGTGACATTGAATCTATCTTAAGACAGAAATATCATTTTACCTTTTGGTTCAGAAATCCGCTTATTAACATTCAGTATTTAGCTTAAAATAAATAGCCTTTCTGCTTGCTTTCCTACCCTCCCAAAATAAGGAATAATGACAGGGTGGGGCACACTGGTAGAGAAAGCTGTCAGAAAAATCATATCCAGTGTTTCAGGAAGCAAACCTAAGGTCCAACCCGAGGATTTTTTTTTTTTTTCTCCTGTGTAAAGCTACCATTGAACTCCACCCAGATTTGAGTCTACTTCAGCAGAAGGGAAAAATGTCAAAAAACAAAACAAAACCCCAAAACAAAAACAAATCATCTTCTGCATATTTGCTGAACATCAATGGCATTCACAATTCAGAGGGTCGAGTCATGCATTATGAATGAATGGGTTTCCAATGGTAACTGGGAACCGAAGCCCTCAACCCCAGGGTTCTCCGACTGAGGACCGGGTGGGGGAAGGGTCGAATCGCACATTTTCCTCCACCCTGGGGTATGGAGGAAGGAATCCTGCAACTAAAATATTTCATCCCCATCCTCCCACCCAACGGAGAAATGCTAGGGGTTGGGGGAATCTTCTATTTAAAATAAGCTGAATACACATTAAAATGGAAGACAAGTAAAAATAAAAATCTAGTCAGATCACACTAGGAACTTGAGAAGAAAATCTTCCACGACTTTCTCCCTATTCTCAATTTGGTGCCTTTGTTTAAGCAAAGAGTGGTCTCCCTCTGTCTGATAGTTACAGAGTATGCAGCATCGCCGAGAGAGAAGGGCGGAGAAAAAAAAAAAAAGAAGAAAGAAAGAAGGGAAAGAAAGAAAAAGAAAAGGAGGGGGAGGAAAAAAACCCAGGATAGAGAGAGCAGGAGAAATCAGTTATCCACCTGGCAATATACTCAGCAATTGGAACATTTAGGACCTACCCATTTCTGCAGACAGACTAATCAACGAGGCAAAGAATTAAATCCTCCCAAAGCCTGTCGCGGCAGCTCCGCGGCCATCCACAAGAACAATGCACATTCTGCTAACCTCCCAAGTTTGGAAGCACCATGCAAAGAGACTGGTTAAAATTCCCTACCATGCAGTGCAGCCATCATCAGAAGCCCAGCATATCTTCTGCTCTATGGAGTGATGTACCAGCTGATGAACAGAACAGAGGAGAAGAAAAATGGAGGAAAAGAGAGAAGGCTCAGGAAAGTCGCCAGGAATGTTTCTGGGTCATTAACAAGTGGGAGACCCCTTTCGGTCTTGAAACCAATCAATCTTTATCTTACAGGACATCTTTTTCTCACTCAGCGTCTGTTGAAAAGACTGCAGCAAACCAAGCAAGGGATTGTGGGATAGGGATGCAGCAGCGAGCTGCAATGAGATTCGCGGGTGGCTTGCTTTCCCCTCTGAGTCAGCAGTCAGCTGTTTCCACGCTCTCGCGCTGGGCCACCGAGGTCCATCGCCGAGCATGGGGCTGCACGACTAACCCCCGAGAGGCACCCCCGCACGTTTGCCGGCGCCACGCAGCAAGGACGGGCACCCGAGTTGCAAATCAAAGAGGGGGTGCTGATGAGCAAAAAGGGGGATGCAGCGAGAATGCATTCTAGAAGGAAAACCAGGTATATGAGACCTCAGTTCAAATTTAGAGGTGTGTTTTGTTGAGTGTGTGCGAACACACGTTTACTTCCCTGAGTTAGGAGAAAGGCATCATCTGTTTCCTCTGGCTTTAAGTAGCTTGAAACACAAATGGAAATGGATAGAAATGCAAAACAGCCCAGCTCAACAAGCATCTACTATCTTTTCCCCTCTTGGTATGTACCCAGAAATGGGTCTATAAAATACAGTTCCCCAACATGGAATAATGCAAATGACATTCCTCTGCTTTTTTGCGGTTCTAATTATTTGACAAAAATCATGTGGTACATTCATTTGCTTCAGGGGGTAAACAGAATCAGTTGTTTTGCTGTTGATGGGAAGGTTTTTCAGTCAAGCATTGAGAAACCTGACAAACCTTACATATATACATAACTTGCTTTCCTAGCAGGTGACTGAACTTATTTTGTAAAAGGTTTTACTAAAATAAAAATGATAAAGTAGCCATATAAAAACAATTAGATCGTCATAGTACAAATAATACTTTAGAATTTAAAAAGCTTACGTATCGGAATGGAACTTAACAATAGTTCCCTTTTCTAGAGCAATGGAGGCAAGGAACCATATTGTATTCTATATGTTGTTTAGTTACTAGCTTAAAAGTGGACACTCAACATTTTATCTAATTATAAAATCATTGGGGCACCTAGGTGGCTCAGTTTATTAAGCGTCTGTCTTTGGCTCAGGTCATGATCCCAGGGTTCTAGGATTGCGCCTGGTGTAGGGCTCCCTGCTCAGCGGGGAGTCTGCTTCTTCCTCTCCCTCTGGGCCTCCCCCTGTTTGTGCTCTCTCTCTCTCAAGTAAATAAAATATTTAAAAAAAAAATAATAAAATTGTTAATTCTCATATTTGATTACATTAATATTCATCACATTCTCTCCATGCAGTCAGGCACTGCATTGAGCCCTGCGATGGGGCTGTCAGCTCTGCAGAGCAGTTACAGTTACCTTCCGGGGAGCAGGTCATAGAGAATCCAGTGAAATCGACAGACCCAGGACATGCCAATTTTGTCATGCTATTTCAGATGGTACCCAGTTCTCAAAAGCCCAGGTTAACACCCTGTTTTAGAAGTTATGTTCTGTGGGATGCCTGGGTGGCTCAATCAGTTAAGAATCTGACTCTTGATTTCCGCTCAGGTCATGATCTCAGGGTTGTGGGTTTGAGCCCCATATCAGGGCTCCCCGCTGAGTGGGGAATCTGCTTGAGATTCTTTCCCTCTGCCCTTCCCTTCACTGATGCATGCCCTCTCTCTCAAATAAATAAATCTTTAAAAAAGGAAGTTTTGTTTTTAATAACTTTACTGGGATATAATTTACATACATACAATTAACCATTTAAATTGTACAAGTCAATAGCTTTTAGTATATTCACAGATGCAGGCAACCATCACCGAGGCCAGTTTTAGAACATTTTCAACATCTCAAAGGAACTCTATGCCCTTTAGCTATCACCCCCACCTTCCCACTGCCCCACAGTCTTAAGCAGCCATGAATCTACACTCTGTCTCTAAGTCCCCTCTATAGATTCTGGACATGAATTTGGAATCCTATAGTGGTCTTGGGCTGTCTGGCCTTTTTCACTTAGCATAATGTTTTCAATGTTCATCCATATTGTAGCTATCAGGATTTCATTCCTTTTTATGGTTGAAAAATATTCCATTGTACGGATATAGCCTGTTTTGTTTATCCATCTATCAGATGGTGGTCACTTGGGTTGTTTCCACTTTTTGGTTATTGTGTATAATGCTGCTATAAACTTTCCTGTACAGGTGTCGGGTGGACACATGTTCTATTGTAAAAGTTTACAATTTAAGTAGCAGTGACTCCTAAAACCACAAGCAGGCTACCCCTGCTCCATTTTACCGTCCTTGTCCTAAGACAGTCCAGCACAAAGGAGCCTGAGCTGCATGATAGGAACGTCCCTCTTCTTTCCACTTGTGCTGCGGCAGGCCCTATCTGAAGCCAAACTCATTGAATGCTGACCTCTCCCCCAGAACATCCTCTTGGCCTCTCTCCCTCTCTCTCTCCACTCAACCCAAACTCTGGGGCACACAACTGGAGCGCATCTCTCTTCTCGGAAGATGACGGGAAAGGGGAAGAGCTCCTTGGTTTTGTGGCTGGGCTTGTATTCACAAAAGGTTCACTTACTCATGTGGTCATTCATTCCAATGAATATTTATTACATGTCCAGTGTGTGCCAGGCGCTGAGCAGGCATTGAGCATCTCAGCCCTCAAGAAGGTTGATATCTTGTGCGGAAGGCTGATGAGCAAGCAGGCAATTGCTACACGGAGTGGTGAGCGCTTTGACAGGAAGAAGTGGAGGCTCTGGGAGCCCACAGGAGGGACACGCTGGGGCAGGGAGGTGTGGGGTACATTTCAGGCATAGAGCACAGACAGGCAAACACTTGGAGGCAAGAGATGGATTGCAGGACTTGACAGCAATAGTTCAGTGTGGCTAGAGCCTTAGGTGAAGGTAGAATAAATGGTGGTCAAATGTGTTTCTGATCTTTTACCCAGAACTGGGAATATCTCTTTCTCGGAAACAGCGTTAAATAGGACAGTTGGGTTCCAAATACCTTCAGCACTATGGCTTCACTACTGTATGAGTAAATGGGTTTGGAGGGCTCAGTCTGCAACCTAACAAATATAACACTGTTTACTATAGGAAAATGCAGCCTCATTTTTAGTGCATGTCTTGGCAAAGGACTGTAACTATTTATAAACTGGGCCTTGGGTTACCACGGGCTGTGTTAGCAGACCACAGCATCTTCTTCTTGGCACTCCCTGGCAACAGGTGGATGTTGGTGGTCGTGGCTGTTGGGATACCACGGCTCTCAGGTTCTTTCTGAGATGGAGCTTGCTTAATTGAGGCCTCACACAGCTAGACTGGAAGGCTGCAAGGGCAGAGAAGAGTCCCAGATCCTTGGGATGGAAGCTGCCGCACACCTCCCTGACTTCTTGGAGCTGTCTCGCCCCTCCCCACTGTTTCCCTCCCATTGAACAGTTATTAGCAAGTTCACTGTCATCAGCCACTTTGACTGTGATGTACACTCAGGACACAGAGAGTGAATATGAAAAGAACAGAACATGTGTTAACTAAACTGGGCTTGGCAAGATCCTGGGAGACAGAGATCCAAAATGTACTGACCATGTATTATGGGCTAGCTTCCACCCAAAGCCCTTTATATACAGCCTACCTACCCCTGATCAAGGAACTTTTTTCTAGAAAGCAAACTCCTTAGGATGGCATACAAGGTCATTTAGGATCTGGACTCTGCCCTTCCCAGTCATACTCCAGCTCCAAGACATGCATGCCACCACGCTTTTTTTAGTAGTGCTCTCAACCAGAAAGCGATACCTCCCCTTCATGAGGTGGTTGGGTATGCATTTGCAAATGTGAAGGGGCATTTTGGGTTGTCATATTGATTGTGGGCTCAGGGAGTGGGCAGGTACTCCCAACATTTAGTAACTGGGGCAGGGATGCCAAACATCTTCCAATACGTGGAAGAGCCACATACAAGTACATTTGTGCCCTCCAATTACCAATAGCCCTCCCTTTAAGAAACGCTAATCTCTCAGGGCACCTAGGTGGCTCAGTCATAGGGCATCTGCATTTGGCTCAGATCATGATTCCAGGGTCTTGGGATCGAGTCCCAAGTCGGTCTTTCTTCTTGGCGGGAGGCCTACTGCTCCCTCTCCCACTCCCCCTGCTTGTGTTCCCTCCCTGGCTGCATCTCTCTCTGTCAAATAAATAAACAAAATATTTTTAAAAAAGAAAAAAAGAAACGCTAATCTCTAGTACTGGGAATGCTCTTATTCTTTTCTGACTCCTTCCCCTGTTTAACGCCACTGAATTCTTCAGAACTCAGCAAAGACACCATTCACTTTAAGAAAAATTCCCTGAGTCCTTCTCCAATTCCAAACCCTCCCACACCCAGTGTAGATTGGGTGTCAGTCTTATGTGTTCCATAGCATTCTCTGCTAAAAATTATTGCTGGCTTCATATTTTACCTCTAACTCCCCAGCCCCTAGTATAGTGCCCATCACACAGTAGGTGCCCAGAACGATGAAAGTCCTTCTAGAAACAAATGAATAACAAAGGTAAAGTTCATCTCTGAACTGGAAAATAGTTGGAGCATTAGGGAGAAGCAATTCTTCATATCTGATTGGTGGTTTATAATTTATTTATTTTTATTTTAAAAAATATTTATTTATTTATTTTAGAGAGAGACAAAGAGTGCAAGCAGGGGGAGGGGCAGAGGGAGAGGAAGAGGGAGAGAGAATCCCTAAGCAGATACTCTGCTAGGCATGGAGCCTGATGCAGGATCTGATCCCAGGACCAGGAGATCATGACCTCAGCTGAAATCAAAAGTCCGGTGCTCAACTGACTGAGCCACCCAGGAGTCCCTAATTGATAGTTTATAATTCAGAAATCACCTTCATAATACCTTTTCTCTTTGATCTGCAAAGCTATTCTAGAAACAGAGGAGGCATCATTATTATTATAGTGGAAACTGAGGCTCAGAAAGGTTACATGGGGCATCTGGTTGGTTCCCTTGGTTAAGCGACCTACTCTTGATTTTGGCTCAGGTCATGGTCTCAGGGTGGTGAGATGGGGCTCCGTGCTGGTTGTGGAGCCTGCTTAAGATTCTCTCTGGCCGACACAGTGCCAACCCACTCTCAGAAAAAAAGAAAAAAGAAATGAAAAGAAAGAAAGATTACATGACCAGGTCACGGTGGAATAGCAGTTGTGTGTAAATGTGAACTGGAGTTCGGTAGGGTCAAGCTCCTTCCAAAGACTCTAGGGGGGGATCCTTCCTTGTCTCTTCCGGCTTCTGGTAGTCCCAGGCACTCCTTGGCTTGTAGGGGCATCACTCCAGTCTCTACCACTGTTGTTACATGTCTGCCTTCTCCTTGTGTGTCTCTGTGTCTTCACATGGTGCTTCCCTCCCTTGTCTCTCTTTTTTCTTCTTAAAGGACCCATGTCTTATGGGATTAGGACCCACTCACATGAAGTATGACCTCATCGTAACTTGGTTGCATCTGCAAAGACCTTATTTCCAAGTAAGGTCACATTTACAGGGACAGTGTTCGGGACTTCAGCCTGCCTTTCTAAGGGATGTAATTCAACTCACAACACCTACCATGGGTGAAAGGTAAACATGAGACCTGGGCTGATGCAGGCCTGCCCGAGAATAATCTAGTTTTCCCACAGCAGTGTTCCTTTGAGAGCAGTAGAGTTAAGATAAATGGGGAATGTTATGTGTGTTTCCTTTGTGGGGTGCGCCAGTAAGACTGTGAAGTGGCTACATAACTCGAATGATATAAAAGACTGGTGGGGGAAAGGGGTATGACCCCCATATACCTTGGCTCTCATCCCTGGTACGTACCCTAAGTGGGTAAGGAAACAAAGGAAGCTGCTTCGTCTCCAGTGGGATAAAGGTGCCATGTGTCCTGGTCTGTATTTGATGCCAATGTTTCCTAACCATAAAATTATATTAAAACTGCGCCTTTGAGTCTGATTGGCAGCTGGAACCCACAACCACAGCTGCCTGTTGGTCAACCCAGTCTGAATTCCTTCCCATTGATCTTCCCAAGCCCCTTCTCAGCCTGAAGATGTCCCTTACAGAGAAGCCTGACGAAAAACGCAAGGCTCTGCAGTCCATGGATATATCAGACTACCCAGCGCCACACTCCCCTTCTTATTCTTTGTCTTGCTCTGACAATAGCAAAAATAAAAAGCAAAAGCAAGCAAACAAAGCACTCTTTTTCTGCCATTGTCTCGCCTGGATAATTCAAAGTTGACTCTATCTGCCCTGAGTTTGTCTGGAAGATAACCTCCCAGTCTCCACTGGACATTACATTAATGTCCACACTGATGGGCATATCAGTATCAAGTGCTGTTTTTCCCTTCAGCGGACTTTCATGATCACACTTTTCATTCTGACAATTAAATTCAAGGCGGTGCCAAGTGCCTGCATGCTTGGGCGGTTTACCATGTTTAATTAATCAGTGCAGGGGCTCAGACTAGCAGGTTGGGATTGAGCTAGAGTTGGGGATTCTAGACCGCAGATGTCCCTCACGGGCTGAGGCCAGGCCCAGACCTGAGCCGGGCAGGACCGCGCGCGGGGAAGCCGCTAGTGGACGTGGGCGCGCCGCTACGCACACCTCGCTAGGCGCTGCCTCCCCTTTCCCCACATTGTTTCTTCTCTACCCCCATAAAACGGACTGTTTGCAAACCAGCAGGTAGTGCAGAGAGAATCTGGGAAATGTTCATATCTGTCGACTGGATGGTGCCATGGGTAGCAACCTATTCCAAGGTAATAGTCACAGACACGGGACAGTCTCACCCGGCCAGCTGGGGTTCCCAGGCCCGAAGAGCCCCGAGAGCATTCAACGCAGGGCGGGGCGCCGCCAGCGGTGGTTTCCAGGGTAACAGGCTCCTCCCCCAGGGCGCCGAACCCCGCCCCCGCCGAAGAACAGCGTCTGGCCTTCCGCACTCTCGCTTCCAAAGCTCTGCTTGTATTATGAATCTCTCTTTCCCCCTTCTCTGTAGGTTTCCTTTCCTTCCCCCCCCCCTTTTTTTTTAAGATTTTAATTTATTTATTTGACACAGAGAGGGATAGCGAGAGGGGGAACACAAGCCCGGAAGCGGGAGAAGGAGAGGGAGAGGCAGGCTTCCTGCCCAGCGGGGAGCCGGGTAGGGGCTCCCTCCCCAGGACCCTGGGATCAGGAACTGAGCCAAAGGCAGACACCCAAGGACTGAGCCACCCAGGCGCCCTGCAGGTTTCCTTTTGTAACCTCATTTCTCACCGGGGAAGAGGACCACTCCGTAACTGGTTCAAGTGCTGGCAATGGGAAAGCCCGGGGAGAGAAGGGAGTCAACCCCGGGGGTGACAGCAATAAAAGCTGTGAGCTGGGGGATCGCCCTGGCCTGGCCACCCCTTGCATGTGGGTGCCCCAACTGTGGCCCTTTCCCATTTCCTGGGACTGCGGCTCTCCTGCCTTCCAGCCCTCCTGCGCTAACATGACCTTGGTGCTACAGAGTTCACATGGGACTTTCTCCCGTCAATACGTCTGCATGCCAGCATTTAAGAGGACTTCTAGAGCTCAGTGCTTTAACCCGGATACTAAAGTAGGAGTCTGGACACCTGGGAAGAAAGGTAATATGAGGTTAGAGGAACTTGACATCACCGGCCAAAGGCTGCCTGCCCCATACATGGCATCAGGCGAGAGTAGGATTAGAATCAAACTACCGTGATACCGTAATTCAGGCACAGACTCTGGAGACACATCTGTATCTGCTCTATCTGCAGGTTGCTCACTGCCTCTGTAAGCTCGTTTGTAAAATATGATCTCATGAGGTTGTCCTGATGGTTAAATGGTATAGTATCCCAGGGTCTTAGCACTGTGCTTAACACACAGCAGTCTCACGTGCTGTAATCCGAAGCTGTGTGGTGTGGTATAGACTATGGGCCCCAATGACCAGCTCGGTTTGAATCTTGGCTCTGCCACTTATGACTTTGAGTAAGTAAATTAACCTCACTGGGCCTCAATTTCCTCATCCACATAGTGGGAACAATAGTCTACTTCGCAGTGTTATTGTGAGAAATAAATGGTTTCATCTATGGAGAGGACCTACCATAGTGCCTGATATATAGTAAGCAGT
Organism: Meles meles; assembly: GCF_922984935.1. NCBI lineage: Eukaryota > Metazoa > Chordata > Mammalia > Carnivora > Mustelidae > Meles > Meles meles. The sequence continues at coordinate 141,897,656 of NC_060067.1, forward strand.
CAATACACATCTTACTATAGTAGCCACCCTAGGAGTATTGCCACTGAGAGATTTCTGAGTTCTTTTAGAAATGCCTAATGATTTAATTTTGTATTTCTAGAACCCGGCTCATGTAGGGATTCAATAAGCATTAATTAATTGATTAATTTTTAGATGAATGAATAGACTAGTTAATACACTACTGCCCATTCTTTTCTTCTGCCCAGTAAAATAAATCAATCAATGAGAGTGGGCAGAGTCATGCAAAACCAGAAAAAATATATCTATTCATTATGTTATCACCCTCGGATGGACACAGCCTCCCTTGGCCTTCTTACCCACTTAGTGCTGGCTTGACACAGTTGGGTGAGAGGCTGGAGTGCTACTTTGTTGCTCTTGGTGAGTCCTTACCCTAACTCCGGATCCCAGGCCAGCCCCAGGACCTGCCGCTTGTTCTTTTTTTTCCCCCAAAGATTTCATTTATTTATTTGACAGAGAGATAGAGAGAGAGCACAAGTAAGCAGAACGGCAAGCAGAGTGGAGAAAGAAGCAGGATCTCCACTGAGCAGAGGCCCAAAGCGGGGCTCCATCCCAAGACCCCAGAATTGTGACCTGAGCCGAAGGCAACCATCCAACCAATTGAGTCACCCAGATGCCTCTGCCGCTTGTTCTTATGAGAAACAAGCTCTGCTACTTTGTGCTATTCATCTGCCCTTGGAAGTGAGTCCTCCCTCACCGGCCAGCTTCTTGCCTTTAGAGTGGGCAGCCTCCTTGGAAAGATATGACAAGAAACGATTCCTTATGGTACCTTTCCAGAGTCAAAGTTTTCCCCTCTGATGACAGTCATCATCTCCGGACATGAGAATGGGAGGCCCTGCTTTCCTGTCCTCCTCTGAATGGACATGTTCTAATGCAAATACTAACTCGCCTAGCTCTCTATCAGGAGGCTTGGCAATGTGTCTAGGCTAGATGCCAGGAAGCTATGGGACCACTGGAGGCAAGGGGAGCAGGAGCAGAATAGTAGAGGTAGGCCGGGGCAGAGGGCAGGGGAGGTATGCACATGGGTCAAGTTGGGCCTACCAGGCCCAGGGTATCCTACTGACATCTGTGGGCCCTGGTATGTGGTGAGCCAATTGTAGCCATCCATGGACGGGGGAGGGTCAATGATGGGGGCACCCCAACTCTTCCTTGATAATATTTTTCCCCTTCCTCTCTCTTCTTCTCCATTTCTCCTGCCCTCTCTCTACTCCCTGCCCACTTACTCTGCTCGGCAAGCTTTTAATTTAGCGTCTACTATGAGCTGGGCACTGCACTGGCATTAGGTCACTATCATTAACGAACATATGCACACTCGTGAGAGACACATAAACATAAATCTCAAATAATAAACTGACAAAAAGAAGTTTGATCTCAAATAAACAATTTTGATCTGCGGCCACCACCTCAGACCTGCCTCATGGATGTTGCTCCCCAATGGGATGGTTTTCTGTGGTGGAGGTATTTGGACTCTGGAATCAGACAAATGTGGGTAAAAAAAAAAAAAATCCCAGCTCTGACACTGACCAGCAGTGTGATTTGGGGAAAATGACACAACCTCTTGACTCTCCTTGTCCTCATCTGTAAAATGACAGTGAGAGTACACATCCTAAGGTCACTCTGAGGATTACATAGGACAATGCCTGGAAGCTTCTTAGCACAGTGTCTTGCTCAAAAGAGTCAACTACTGTTGTTCTAATTACTCAAACCCAGTGGCCAGCAAACTTTCTCTGTAAATGGCCCCCATTTTCGTTTCAGGTTTTGTGGGCCAAACAGCCTCTGTGACAAACGTTCAACAATGCGTTGTGTGAAGGCAGCAGTAAACAGTATAGAAAGGAATGTAGCTGTGTTCCAATAAAACTGCGTTCACAGAAACATATAAAATTTTTTATAAATTTCACATGTAATAGAATACCATTTCCCTTTCACTTTTTCACCAAACATTTAAAAATGTAGAAATGGGGGCACCTGGGTGGCTCAGTTGGTTAAGCATTTGACTCCTGATTTCAGCTCAGGTCTTGATCTCAGGTTCATGTGTTCTAGCCCGTATTGGGCTCCACCCATGCTGGACCTGCAGTCTACTTAAAAATAGAGATAGATGATAGATAGATAGATAGATAGATAAGTAAATAAAATTCAGACATAGAAAGTGTTCTTAACTAACAGGCTATAGAAAAAAAAAAGTCAGGGGGCGCCTGGGTGGCTCAGTGGGTTAAAGCCTCTGTCTTCAGCTCAGGTCATGATCCCAGAGTGCTGGGATCAAGCCCCGCATCAGGCTCTCTGCTCGGCAGGGAGCCTGCTTCCCTTCTTCTCTCTCTGCCTGCCTCTCTGCCTACTTGTGATCTCTGTCAAATAAATTTTTTTTAAAAATCTTAAAAAAAAGTCAATGGGACAGATTTGAGACACAAGACATAGTCTGCCCACCCTGATCAAACCTAATGAAGTGGCTGGCACTGCCTTTTATGGATTTTGCTTCAAGGGAATGGGTCCCTAAGACCCTAATCCAGAGTCTGAATATTAAGACACAGAATATTAAGACAAACTTCGACAAGCTTACAAACTAACCCAAGGACAGCAAAAATCTCATAAAAGAAAAATAATAACTGTAATTTATTTGTGCATAAACAAAGACAATTAGGTAACCAATACCAAAATATCTGTGATTTATTTGTGCACAGGAAATGGAAAAGATGATCATTTCCTCAGATGCACCACCCCCTTACGTTCTGTGGGTGGAGGCGAGCTCTTCCCCACAGGTGTAAAAAACATCACGGAAGATCCCCTAAGTTTTACACTTGGAGGATGAGAGAAGACACAAGGTATAGTGGGCAAAGACCAGGGAAATTTTAGGAGGGCAGGAAGAAACTACCAGAAAAGAAGCCAAGTCCCACCGCTGTGGAAATCAGAAAGCAAGTGAATGGGTTGGAAGACAGTCAATTCCATGGCAAATAATGCCATATAATTCCTAATTCCTTCTCTCCTCATCTCTACTCCTACATTCTATCTGTGAATGGAAATAGGGAGATTTTGCTTTACTACCCATGGCAAATCAGGAAGATTTTTACTCTCTAGTTCATATCAAATTCCTCACAGGCTAGAAATCCTTTCTCTAATGCTATAAAAAGGCCATATTCCAGACACATTGCAATGAATAATTAAACTTACTTCCGTTGACTTAAAGGAAATGCAACGGCTATCTTATAAAACTACTCCAAGAATCAATTCTACTCTTGCACATCTTTAAAAAAACTATCCATGTCTTGCTTTCATTGCCAGATAACGAACCTGCTAATCCAACCTCATTGGAATGTTGAGCAGTCCACAAAATCAGATGTCCTTATAATGCCCTCTAACTCGGTGGGAATTCTCCTTCTGGAAAGAACACAGCCCAGGCACAGGTTTATATATAGCTTGAGTCATAGAGATCATCTGCTGGCTCCCTACAGAATCACCTCTTTGTTTTAAGTGCTATTTGATGTGGAAAGAAAGCAAGACTTTTTGAGAAAGGAAAAAGTGAGGAGCTGCGATCTGTCAAGGGGCCTTGGCCAGGATATACGCAATAGCACCCAATGTTCCTTCCCTACCCATCAAGAAACACAAGCCTAAATTCAAAGAACCTGGTACTGTCTTTCATCTTGACCCAACCATGTGGCATGACATTTGTACTCTCCAAAGGCATATGAGCCACCATGCTGTCATATGGCTCTTTAGTCTCAGACCAACAACCGGATTCAAGAGCACAAACTCCATCATTTTCTAATCGCATGGGAGACTCAGTTCACTACCCCAGCTCCCCTGACTGGCTCCGAAGTCACCTCCCTTCTTGTGCAGGCAGAGCCTCTCGAGCAGTGACTGGAAACAGCAAGGCACAGGACTGTCATCCTTCCATACAATCTGAGATATTTAAAGTTGCAAAGAACCAAAGAGATGATACAGCCTCTGGGGGTGCCTGGGTGGCTCAGTAGGTTAAAGCCTCTGCCTTCAGCTCAGGTCATGGTCCAGGGTCCTGGGATCGAGCCCCGCATCAGGCTCTCTGCTCCACGGGGAGCCTGTTTACTCCTCTCTCTCTGCCTGCCTCTCTGCCTACTTGTGATCTCCGTCTGTTAAATAAATAAATAAAATCTTAAAAAAAAAAGAGAGAGAGATGATACAGTCTCATTCCAAGAATTCCAAAGAATTGGGCCTGGGCCTGGGGGCCCTGCCAACACACTCACCTCTCACTTTGCCGTCTTCCCCACCTCCACCCCGCACCGTGCATCTCTTCAGAACACCTGGACCTCTCTGGTCCTATCCTGTCTGATCACCATCTTGTAGACAAAGAAACAAGTCTAGGGAGGTGACGTGACTCCCCCCAGTGCCATACAACTAGCAAGTGGCAAAGGCTGACACAGACTCAGGCCTGACTGACTGCGTGCCTCTCCTCACAGGCAGGCCTGGGGACCTGGCGATCTTTGCAGGCTGTGTGAGGTTCACCATGACTACATTAGTTCTTTTCTTTTTTTTTAAGATTTTATTTATTTATTTGACAGACAGAGATCCCAAGTAGGCAGAGAGGCAGGCAGAGAGAAAGGAAGGGAAGCAGGCTCCCTACTGAGCAGAGAGCCCCATGTGGGGCTCGATCCCAGGACCCTGGGATCATGACCTGAGCCGAAGGCAGAGACTTTAACCCACTGAGCCACCCAGGCGCCCCACTACATTAGTTCTGTAGGATGGTTCAACAGAAATGATTAGAAACACAAGCACAGGTCTCACTGGATGAAAATAGAAAACTGAATTGAATAACAAAGAGCCCTCACAGCCCAGCTGGTCTGCTTTAAGAGTTAATGGTTTCAAGGGGATGGAAACACACAAGCGCCACAGTCAAATGGCAGGAGTTCCCAAGATAGCAGAGAAACAGGAACCCATCACAAAGCTTGAGAGGACTCAAAGGTTAAGACTCTGGCTGTCCACATGGCAAAGGGCAGGGAAAAAATAAACCATCACATCCTGTTAGAGGGGGAGTCACAGAGAAGGCAGACTCCAGGGAATAAAAAGAAAAGAAAAAAAAAAAAAGGTATAAGACATAATAGACCAAGACTATTTACCAACTTTGCCTAGTTGAGAAACTGCAGATCTTCAGAATGACCTTGACAGTACAAATCCAACCCCAAAATAAACACAGAGGACCAGAAGTCATTAACCAGTTGTACAGACAGTGTGTGAAACCCCTCAGTCTAGTCCAGTTTGAGAGTAGGGTACAGTAAGGGAAGCACAAGGAGCTACTCAAAGACCTGCCTTGTTGGCATCAGATGGCCAGTGCCTCCGGGCCTTTCTCTTTCCTGTTCCCTGCTGGGCCTCGGAAGAATTTCCATTCTATTTTTAAAAAGCTATTAACACATGTTTGTTTGTCCCCAGAAATGGAAGTGGAAGAACCCAGCCTTAATTTAGACTTGCCCAGAAACTTATTTGTGATAAAAACAAGGTTTCATTTCTGGTTTTCTATTTGTTCTCATGGGCTTTCCTAACAGCATTCTGGGACCTTTATCCAGACTTCCTGTGGTCTCTGGATCCTGCTCCTCCCCCCATCATTCTCTCTCCACTATTTCTGGCTTTTCAAGAATGGGTCGACCCATTACCTTAAGTTCAAAATCCTGAGATCTTACACCCAGAAAGGGAGGTTGCCTCTTGTTGGTAAAAGGCAAAATCACTGAGTCTTCATGAGAAAGGCACCAGCTTTCAGGGGTGCCTTATGCTCCACCCCACCTCCTCCCCCCACCCCAGCCTGGAGGTCCTGCTGTGAGGCTGCCCCTGTGCCCTCAGCTCGCTGCCCAAAGGCTGCCTCCTCTCTGAGGCCTTCCCTGCCTCTCCCATCCTAAGTGCCCCCCTTTGTTACTTGGCACTCCACCGTATTTGAATACTTCATGACAACTGTCACAGCTTGTAATGACGGATCTATTAGCTTGCTCGGTTAGAGCTGCTTCTCCACCAACCTGCAAACTCCACAGGATAGGGTCACAGCTCAGGCCTGATGCAGTTCCTGTGTACGTGCCTTCCGAGAATGCATGCTGAAGAATGACTGAGTGTCAAACCTGCCCGGACACGACCCTGGGCTGTGCGATCAACGCTCCTCTGGAGAACACACTCTCGCTGGCCAGGTCCTCAGGCGACACACCTTCCACACTACTTGTTATGAATGAACCTCTGTGAAAGGTTACCTGAGAGCTATATGTATAGAGGGACTCTACTAGGAAAATGGTGTGAGAGAAGATTTCAACCTAAAATGGAACTGGAGGGGGCACCTGGGTGGCTCAGTGGGTTAAGCCTCTGCCTTCGGCTCGGGTCATGATCCCAGGGTCCTGGGATCGAGCCCCACATCGGGCTCTCTGCTCAGCAGGGAGCCTGTTTCCCTCTCTCTCTGCCTGCCTCCCTGCCTGCTTGTGATCTCTTTCTGTCAAATAAATAAATAAAATCTTTAAAAATTAAAATAAAGTGGAACTGGAGGGTATGAGATGGAGAATCTCACCCACGTGCCCTCAGAAGAACAGAACTGAAGAACTGAGCAACTGATTTCTGGTTAAGGCCTGCCTTGCCGAGGACCAAGTCTCATCTCCTGACCAACACGCATCTGCCAAGCATCTCTCTGCATCCTCATGCCAATGAACCTACTGCTTGGGCTCTGGCTGGACTTCCCTGCCTTTGCATGCCTTGCACAGAAACACAGCCCACCCCAGACCCTCAACAGATGGCCTGTAGCTTGCCACAGCCTGTGTTTCCCGAACTGCAATTCCTTGGCTATTCCCAAATTAACTCAACTTCTGGCTGTTTGAGCTTGCCTTGGTTTACCTCTTTATCTAGGCTGCCAGGTAAGCAAGATTATCAGGATCACATACCCTGCCCGAGAGTTTGATACTCTACAGGAAAAGATTTTCAACATTTGGTATACTTTTTTTTTTTATGTAAAAGAAACAGACTTACTATTTATACAAATGTATAGTTTGAAGGAATAGTTCAAACTACAATGTAAAACCTCTTCCTTCAAATGGGGAGTCTAAAAACATACTGGAAAGAAAACACTATCAAGTAAGATGTGGGATCCCGTTGTTTTTATTGTTTGGCCTGAAGTATTTGCAGTAGGATTAAAGGAAAACATTTTCCAAAGTAGTCTAGGGATCCTAATATGCAGTTGGCTGATAATAATCTTTTGCACAGAAGCCAAATAAGGAATTAGGGCCATGACAGCTTTTAGTGATGCTCCCTACCACTGTGGGAAATTCAGATGCTGCCATGCAGAGACATTTTATGTTGCTCTAAAACTTTGCTTCCCATTAAGCCCAAGATGGACAAGGGACATATTCCCTGATAAGAGTCATGTTTTTTGAAGAGAAAAGAGGAAGGTAAAGAGAAAAGATGAGGTGCAGGCCACTTTTTTATGACATCCCTTCCTTTCACTTTCATGCAACAATAATGGGAATGCGCACTTGGCCCAAAGTAGTTTTGTACTCGAGAGAATTCAAAGAGGTTTTACAGCAATTGCATTCTTTGATAATTACAAATAAGGAGATAACTTTTTTTCCCTTCCTCAGAAAGGAACAGAAAGAGAATAACAGAAAAGCAAAAAGAAAAAGAGAGCTATCTTTATGATAAAATCTCCAAAACCATTCTATCAAAGTCAAAGTTATTGCCTAACTAGAGGCTGAGCACTAAACCCATCATGAGACCCCACCCTTCATGGCTTCATCAAACCCTAATTTTCTCCCCCAAAGCCTCATCCCTGAATATCATCACATTGGGCTTAGGGTTTCAACATATGAATTCGGGAGGGGGATCAAACATTCAGTCCATTACAAGGGGCCTTTAAGGTTTTGCACAAGAGGGTCTGGCCCTCTTCTGCCTCTGTGAGCCCATCTTCTGGGCCTCATGCTACGGCGAGAGCATCCAAACCACTTTCAGTCCCTGGATACACTGAGACTCCACGACCAAACCATGGGACATGGGACACTTAAGCCCAGCAGCTCCAGCACATCCAGTTGTAGCCGGAACTGCTACACTTGCTGGATCCAGGCTTGTCCCTCAACAAGCCTTCCTTAAAGAACTTGAAATGCACTCATTCTAGGCCTCCAGAGAGTCCTGAGTTTCTCTCCTTTCCCGTGTGCCATTATGCATGTTATCCCTCTGCCTGGAAGCCAAACTTTCTCCTCTTGCTAGAGAGTCAATTGATACCTCACCACGATTTTCAAAACTCTCCTGATAATCCTTTAACTCAGGCAAGGTATTCACCCCTCCTTTGAGTTCTCGTCAATGGTCATACAGACTTCTATTGCACGTACCACTCTCTGCAGTAATTACTAGTTTAAATGTCTGCCTCTCCTATGAGAGAATGAGCTCTTGGCCTACACCTTACCTGACTTTTTATCTCTGGAAATAGCGGGGCCTACGTATAAGTGAGTGCTCAGTAAATATCACCCATTTAGTCTATGAATATTACTTTTTCCCTATACACATTCTGGTTCAAGATATATGAAGAGGAAAGGAACTCACATTTATTCAGTACCTACTATAAAGCAGGTTCCGTGTTAAATAGCCCATTTTGTTTTCAAGACAATTTTGCAAGATAGGAGTTACTGGTTTGAATAAAACAGAGATTGAAGAACAGCCTTATTAGAAACAAGAGAAGAGTATTTATTCAAAAATCTATTTTGGGTTAATAACATTTCTGGAGCTTAGTTGTCTTTTATTTATTTATTTATTTTAAATATTTTGTTTATTTATTTGACAGACAGAGACAGTGAGAGAGGGAACACAAGCAGGGTAAGTGGGAGAGGGAGAAGCAGTCTTCCCGCTGAGCAGGGAGCTCAATGCGGTGCTCAATCCCAGGACCCTGGGACCATGACCTGAGCTGAAGGCAGACGCTTAACAACTGAACCACCCAGGTGTCCCTGGAGCTTAGTTGTCTTAACTCTAAAGAAGCACAGCTGGGGTCGCCTGGGTGGCTTAGTCATTTACGCGTTTGCCTTCAGCTAAGGTCACGATCTCAGGGTCCTGGGATCAAGCTCAGCATTGGGCTCCCTGCTCAGCTGGGGGCCTGCTTCTCCCTTTCCTCCCTGCTTGTGCTCTCTCTCACTCTCTCTCTCTCTCTCAGATAAATAAAATCTTAAAAAAAAAAAACCAGTACAGTGATTGAAAATTGTGCTTTAGCAAGTGACATGTTTTATGTGTAATAGAAACTCAATGTCTTAGCATAGCTTAGACCTACCAAAATGTGTAAGTGACCAAGAACAACCCAACTCAGCATTAACAGTAAGCCTGCCATGATGTTGGTGGCGCAGTCGTCTGAGATCTGGTCTGAGATCTGGTTTACCATATATCCAATGGATCCTGCCGTTGCTTCCAGTCACTTGCAGCTGTAGATCACAGCGTTACCACTCATACTGTTTCTCAGAGTAAATGCTCTGCCATTATTACACTGGCATGATTTTTAAAAATTGGGTGAAAAATCCTTTAAAAACAATTCCACTACTTGGATGCTTCTGGTGTTTTTTTATTTTTTTTTTAAGATTTATTTATTTGAGGGGCGCCTGGGTGGCTCAGTGGGTTAAAGCCTCTGCCTTCAGCTCAGGTCATGTTCCCAGGGTCCTGGGATCGAGCCCCACAACGGGCTCTCTGCTCAGCAGGGAGCCTGCTTCCCCCTCTCTCTCTGCCTACCTTTCTGCCTACTTGTGATCTCTGTCTGTCAAATAAATAAATAAAATCTTAAAAAAAAAAAAGATTTATTTATTTGAGGGGGGAGGGGCAGAGAGAGAGGAAGACAAAGAGACTCCCTGCTGAGTGGGGAGCCCTACATGGGGCTCAATCCCATGACCTGAGCCAAAACTGAGTTGGATGCTTAACTGACTGAGCCACCCAGGCGCCCCTGGATGCTTCTGGTATTTAGATGCCCAAATAAATGATCTTTTATTATTCTGATTTTGTGGTTTCTCAGGATCAAGGGCAAAAAGAGATGAAAATTATTTTTTGGTTGTCACCCATACATTCCACGTATCATTCCTGCCTCCAGTAAGGGCAGATGTGATATTTCAAAAGGGCCGATTCATTACCTTTACCTCCATGAAATCTGCTTGGGTATGGATTGTGAAATGTGTATGCCACGTGTCATACTTTATTAATTTTGAAAGTTAGTCCCCATCAAAGCTTGTAAACAACTGAAAATTGGCAGATTTCCCTTAAAAAGTTAATATGGTTTGTTGACTTGTTTCCAAGAGTTGCGTGGAGAGGGGACTCAGACACATAAAAGCTATGACTGCCACTGCCTGAAGGCTCGCCTTTACTCAGGGTTACATGGGGAGAAGAGTGGAAGGACAAAAACCTGAGAAGGACCCAGTCTGGGTCCTTGTGCTTGCAGGAAGGTGGAGCAATTTCATGTGGACAAAAGAAACTGAGCTTTGGTCCACCTGGACACAGGACCAACTCTCGAGGTCATTCCCACTGCCACTTGCCACCATGGCAGATCGCCTGCCACACACCACAAGCTTTGTGTAGCTGGGGAACTTGTCGGTCACAAAGGAACAGAGCTGGAGAGCAGACTACCAATGGGCCTTCTATTCTTTGAAAAAGAGATAAAATGAGGTTTCAATATTTATGAGACCAAACATAGACTGTCCTCATCCTCCAGGTTTTTTTGCTCTATAATGTAAGAAACACACACACACACACACACACACACACACACACATACATATATATAATTGTATACACACACACACACCCTCCACCCAGTGATGCGTTTGTGTATTTACATCTTCATACCTCATATACTTTGACTCTTAACTCATCTTGTTTTAGTAGTATGCACACTAAGTAAGAACTACAAACACCAGACTTGAAGGCATATTAATTAAAAAAGAAAACAAATTCTACTGGGGCTCCTGGGTGGCTCAGTCCATTGAGCATCTGCCTTCGGCTCAGGGCATGATCCCAGGGACCTGGCATGGAATCCCAAGTCAGGCTCTGCACTCAGCAGGAAGTCTGCTTCTCTCTCTCCCTCTGTCACTCTCCCACCTCATGCTCTTTCTTGTGCTCTCTCTCAAATAAATGAATAAAATCTTAAAAAAAAAACCAAAAACTGGGGCGCCTGGGTGGCTCAGTGGGTTAAAGCCTCTGCCTTCAGCTCAGGTCATGATCCCAGGGTCCTGGGATCGAGCCCCGCATCGGGCTCCATGCTTGGCGGGGAGCCTGCTTCCCCCTCTCTCTCTGCCTACTCATCATCTCTGTCAAATAAATAAATTTAAAAAAAAAAAAAAGGTTCCTTTCCATTTAAAAAAAAAATGGATCAAGGGCTGGCTGGCTCAGTTGGCGGAACACATGACTCTTGATCTCGGGGTTATAAGTTTGAGCCCCATGTTGGGTGTGGAGATTACTTAAAAATTAAATCTTTCAAAAAGAGAGAAAAAGGATCAAAAAAGGTTCTGGAATTGTTGTGTGGGTAGCATTTGAGGGGGTTTCCAAGGTTGTGGGACTGTGACAGGTGAAGATGAGCGGGTGAACAGTAAGCCATTAAGATGTCGGTGTTTCCACGAAGAACGAGCCAGCACGGATAGGCACAAAGGGAGTGAAAACGGCCAAGTTTTGTCTAAGATACAAGATATGGGGAAAATAGAAGAAAAGGCTGGAACACTAAATGGAGGCCATCTTGTAGAGGGCCCTAACTGCCAGTGTTAGTAGAGTGCATTGACAGAGCAAAATCTGAGAGGTACAGGCAAGCGACAGAACCCTACCTTAAAGGAACAAATTTGGTCGCAAGGAACAGGATGAGTTTCTTGAAAGAGAGAAAGCAGGGGTACCAGTAAGGAAGTAATTACAAGAGTTTGCTAATTCATTCATCAAAGAAAAATTTACTCATCAAGTACTATAGGGCAGGCACATGCATGTACTGAGGGACCTTGGTAGGCAGCGAGGAACCAGGCATGGAGCCCTCAGGAGGCTTGGAATCTGGGGGCAAAGAGTATATCACTGTTCAGGCAGCCAAGAACTCTGAAGGAGGTAAGACTACCCTGAGAGCCCAGAGGATTGTGAAGAGTCCCCAAGGAGGTAAGCCTTGGCTTGAATCCTGAGAGACAGGCAAGGGTTGGTCAAGGGAAGAAGATAGGGAAGGAGAGTCAATCGGGAGAGACAACTCAGCTCTTGAACAACCTGACACATTCAGGTCTATCAGAAGCTCTGGCCCAGAAGGAAGTGATCTGAGACTTATTTTTTTAATTAAAAATAATTACTATAAACAAAATAACAGTCAGCCATTTATTTATTAAGCACTTATTAAGCAGGTGCCCAACACTGGTCTCTACACATGATCATTCATTTAAGTCTCACAACTCTCTGAGCCAGGTATTGTGATACCCATTTTACAGATCCACACACTGACTTCAGTTGCTTCGAAATTCACTTCTCAGAATCACATGGCTATTAACTATTGATTGGGGGGATTCAGACCTAAGTGTCTCTGACTTGAACATCAGTCTTGAGCCGTGAAGGCCAAGTAAGAGTTAGCCATACAAGGAAAGGTGGAACAAGCATTCCAGGCAGAGGAAGTCTGAAGGTATGTGTGTCAGCAGGGAGAAGACCGACCACAGGCTGTTGGGGATCACGAGCACGTGCAGTACAAGGCTGGGGCAAGAGATGAGGGTGGAGGGGCCGGCAGAGGCCAGGCCACGATGGGCCTTGCTTTGTAGGCTGAAGGCATGAACTTTGACCTGAAAGCTATGAGAGCCCCTGAAGGCTTAGAAACATGACAGATTAGAAGGGATGGACACACTCCAGTTGAGGTGTGGTGAACGGGGCAGGACTGAGGGCAGAATTTCAGAAGTCAAGTGTGCGATGATGGTGATCCAGGCTTAGAATTCTCTTATGAGAAGCATTAGGAAGATGATGCTCAGGCAACCTAGGTTGGGGGTGAATGGCAACCCCCCCCCCCCCCCCACACACACACACAGAAAAGTGAATTCAGGAGGAGGAGCAGAGGAGCCTGCATGCTTGGAGGCAGGACAGGGAAGGGGGTGGTGAGGACTGGAGAGAGAAGGTGGAGTTGAGTTAAGTTCAAGTTTGGATATAGATATGGAAATGACTGTGGGACCACCACGTGGAGATGTCAAACAGGTTGCTAGGTTCATAGTTCTAGGCTCAGAAGAAAGATCTAGGTAGGAAACAAAGATTTGAATTGGAAATTTGGGCAGGAAAAGAGATAGTAATAATTAGCATTGACCACTAACCAGATGCAGTTCATAAAACTTTTCTAAAAAATATTTATTTATCTGAGAGAAAGTGACAGAGAAGGAGATACAGCATGAGCAGGGGGCAGGTACAGAAGGAGAGGGACAAGTGGACTCCACTGAGCAGGGAGCCCGATGGGGAGCTCAATCTCAGGACCCTGGGATCATGACCTGAGCCAAAGGCAGACACTTAACCAACTGAGCCACCCAGGAGCCCCTCATAATGCTTTTCATGCATTTTCTCTTTAATCCTTTCAACAACCATATTAGATATGGTTATTATCCCCATTTTACAGACTATGGACCTAACTAAGCCACAAGGGCGTTCAGTAACCTGCCTAGGGCCACACTATTCTTGGAGGATCCATATACTTCTACACCAGAACTTGCCAAATGTTTGTGCCTGTGATCCACGTAGAGACATCTCTTATGTTGCCGTTAAGTACAGATATATACCCTTCCCTGAAACATAAATTGCACACGATCACACTGAGTCTTCTGCTGTTTCTTATTCTGTTTCACCTTTGAAGTAGCCTGGTTACAGCCCACGGTTTGATTCCCCAGCACTCTTGAAACCCACAGTTGGGAGACTCCCACCCCTGGCTCCGGTGATGGCAGTGGGACAGCCGAGATGACATCACAGATGTTGGGCAGGAAATTGACTTCAGGGTGATTTTTAAGTGAAAAGTGAAGTGATTTCACTTTAAAAAGTGAAGTGATTTTAGTGAAAATCAGAACAAGATGAGAAGCAAATCTCTTCCACCGCATCACGCCCAGAGGACACGTCTGTGGAAGCTCGCTCTTCACTGAGTCATTTACGGCTGTCACACGCATTTATGGGGACTGAAGCCATTTCTGCTGCCAGGGTTTTCCACTGTGAGGAACAGGAAAAGATGCAGATGCCCTTAACTCTGGGGAATGTTGAAATGTTGGTCCTACAATAGCTCCAGTACTACACGGTGGCAGGATTTGGGCACACAGCCCAGAGAAAAGCAGCCGTGGGTCTGCCCTCCGCTTTGATGTAATTCCCGTGGACAGTAATTGCAATAGGAAATAATACCGCCAAGGCGGAAGTTATGGAATATGACATTTACCATCTCGCTCAGCAGGAAACAGCTTTGTTGGCAGGACTCAAGGAATTCACCCCCCCAAATGTATCATAGATCCTGAATGTACACATGTGTCTTTCCTTCCACTTTAGAGGAAGGGGGTAAATGTTCCTTTTCACTCAAATTAATGCCTTCTGAGTGACCCATCTACCTCCTCGCCACATCTGGGGCCTCACTCCCCCGGTTAAGCCTTTCTTCCCTCTAAATTTAGCACCATCACTTTCTCCTTCTGCAGGGCTCCCCTCCCCTCTGGCTTCAAACACACATGAGTACCCTCTAGAAAAGCCCCTCGGCACGAAGCCATGATGGGGGTGACAGACTGTTCTCTGTCTTGAGAGCGGCGCTGGTTCCCCAGCCACGGGCAGTGTCGAAGCTCCCAGAATTAAACACCAGGACGGGTGATGTTACTTACTCTCCGTAAACTGTATCTCAGAAACACCACTGCAAAACGAAAGCCTCCTGACCCTTTTCCTTGATCCTGCCACCCCGTGAAGGCCGTCCTCTCCCTCCCTTCCTCTTTCTCCTTCCAGTGCCCAATGTAGATAAACCCCCAAGTCTTCCCCACAGCTGCTCCCCAGCCAGTTCTCTTCCTGTTCTCTTCCCACCTTCCTGTGGCTCCCGGCGCTGAAACTTCCGCACAAAACCGTCTTTCTCTTCAGCTTTGGAGGTAGAGAACTTGCCAGTTTCTCCTCTGCCTCTTTATTATTATTTTTTAAAGATTTTATTTATTTATTTGTCAGTACAGGCAGTCAGAGTGGCAGGCAGAGGCAGAGGGAGAAGTAGGCTCCCCACGGAGCAAGGAGCCCGATGTGGGACTCGATCCCAGGATGCTGAGCTGAAGGCAGCTGCTTAACAAACTGAGCCACCCAGGCATCCCCCCTCTGCCTCTTTAAATGCTGCTTTGACTCACTAGTAATCCTCTAACTCTGGGAATGTGCCCAAATACCAAGCCCACCGCTTTCTCTAAATTGTATCCTGCAGAGATCGCCCCACTCCCAAGGCCCAAGGACCACCTGAACACATTTGACTCCCCAGATCAACAACTCTGAGAAGAGACACATGGTTCAGATCACCAGTGACTGCTGAGGACATCTGCACTCAGCTGTCCCCACCTCACATGTTCCCTTTGCCAGCTGCCCTTAACCACGCCAATGACCTCCCCAAGGGTCCTTCCCCCAGACTAGAGACCCCAGAGACTCCACTCAGCCTTTTGTATCATCAAGACCAAAGGAGGTAGAGTGCTCTGTAAACTGTCCTGTTCTCGACTTTTAATGTATTAGCATTGCATCTACTTAAATCTTTTAAACTCTTCTTTAAAATGTCTGCAGATTTTACCCACTTTTTCTCCAACCACTCCCAGCCCATGGCACCCTTCCTTCCCCACAGTGTGTTACACATTCTGTCGATAGTGCATCTTTATGAAACAACCTTTTTCCTCTTACTCTGCAACTCAATACTCTTTAAAGGCTCCTGTTATGGGCTGAATTTGTCCCCCTGAAAAAGATATGTTGAAGCCCTCAGTATCTGAGAATGTGGTCTTATTTGGAAATAGGTCTTCACAAAGGTAATCAAGTTAAAATGAGGTCACTTGGGTAGATCCTAATGAGGTATGACTGATGTCCTTATAAAAGAGAAGCACTGGACACAGAGACATCCAAGGAAGACAGTGTGAAGACACAAGGAGAACACCCCCTTCAAGCCAAGGAATGCCACCAGGAGTCAGGAGAGAGGCACAACAGATTTTTCCCTCACAGCCCTCAGAAGGAACCAACCATGCCCACACACTACAGCACCCAAATATCAGTTCACATTTCTATGTCTGGCAAACAGATCCTCTTTGGTGTGGCCCTGTCCTCTTTCTTCAACCTTAGTTCCCAAGACTTCCCTACCTAGACCTACTGGTCAGTCCTCCTCCAGTCAAAGGTGTCTCCCTGCTACTCTCCACCTGGGCCAGAGCTCTCTACCCTTGCTTGGGATGTTCCCAACCTATCATGCCCTACCCACCTCTCTCTTCCATCTAAATCTTGACATTCTTCAAGCTCAAACTTTCATCCCTTTTCCTCAATTATACTGTCACGGCTTTCTTGGCCTATGTTTTTCTCTCTCTTCTCTGAAACACCATTGGACTTCTCATCTATATCATGTAAGTTGACTCTTGATTATGTCTTGTTTACATAGCTCCCTCATGGCTTTTTTGTGTAGTATTCTCAGATCTGGGATTAACTTTTAAGTGACTATTCTCTACTGGAAACCACTTTTCCAGACACCTTCCTAGATTTGCTTCCTTGAGAAAAAAACATCCTTTCATCTAGAGAGTCCCACAATTTTTGTATTATTTTATCATATGTCATCCAATCAAGTTCTACTGTGCATTTTGGTTCGGTGAGATCAACATTGTAGGTGTGAGTCCCAATTCTTCCTTTCCTGGAAAAGTCACTGGAATTCTTAGAGTCTTGGTTTCCTCATCTCTGAAATGTTATCTCTCAGAGCCATTGTAAAGGTAGGATGGAATAATTTATGTGAAAGTGATTGTTAAAAGGTAAAGATGTGCTCAAACATGAGATTAAATCATGATTACCATCTCAGTGCCAATTTAGCTCAGCTAGTTAGCTGCCGTGCTGATGAAATCATGCACGTGAGCCAAGCGAGCTGGTTCATAGGGACCAATAATTTTCATGACTAATACAGAGTGAGCAGAGGGATGGAGAAAGCTGCAAAGTACATCCTGGTTCATCAGCAGGGTTATGTTCTTAAATAAAAGATAGATAGCATACAGTGCCCTCAATCTACTTAAGGCACGCAGGATCCCAGGATTTTGGCAGAAATAACGGGCAGGCCCTATCATAATCAACTCTGGTGCATTAAATCCACAAGATAATATATTATGCCTAATTCAAGAGTTTAATGGGTTGTTTTGTTTTGTTTTGTTTTTTGCTTTGGTAATTGTATTCTACTGGTTTTAAGACTGAAAGATAACCAAGAATTGCTATATCTGCCTGCATTACAAAAAGCAAGTCAATCTCTGTCAATTTAGAATTATTCCAATATGGCTCATCCCATAAGCATATTGAAACAGAGAACAGCCAAACCCTTATTCCAATTTCCAATGAGGATGAATGCAGACTCCAAGTGTTTGGTTAGTATTCACATCCTAAAGCCCCCAAACCTTCCCTTCAAAACCAGCCATATGAATTTAGACTTCTTCTTGTTGTTGTTTTTAAATTTAAATGTTTTTATTTTAAAGGAATTCCAGTAACTTTCTCTTTTACTTCATCTTTCGTATTTGTCCCACGAACTTTATACACTGGCCGATGATTTCAGGTGAATCAAGTGGTGATTCTTAAGTTGCAGACACCAAATACAGCACGCGTGGTAAAAACATAAGTATTACAGCAGAGATTATGTGTAAAATCCAGAAAGTTGAGCCCTGGGTCTCTGGGGGGGCACCTGGGTGACTCAGTCGGTTGAGCACCTGCCTTTGGCTCAGGTCATGATCCCAGGGTCCTGGGATCAAGTCCTGTGTCCATATCCCTGCTCAGCAGGGAGTCTACTTCACCTTCTGCCCTCTGCCTCTCCCTCTGCTCATGTGCTCACTCTCTCTCAAATAAATAAATAAAATATTTTTTAAAAAAGGAAAGAAAATAGATCTACGGGGTGCCTGGGTGGTTCAGCCGGTTAAGCATCTGTCCTTGGCTCAGGTCATGATCCCAGGGTCCTGGGATCAAGCCCCACATTGGGCTTCCTGCTCAGAGGAAACCTGCTTCTTCCTTTCCCACTCCCCCTGTTTGTGTTCCCTCTCTCTCTCTGTGTCTCTCTCTCAAATAAATAAACAGAAAGAAAGAAAGAAAGAAAGAAAGAAAGAAAGAAAGAAAGAAAGAAAGAAAGAGAAAATAGATCTAGGACAAGAGCTGGAGGTCTGAGTGTCTCCACCTGGAATGACTCCCTCCCTCTTGGTCTGCTGGTGAACTCCTGTGACCCCCCAGACTACCCATCAACAGATTCTAGCAAAATGGCTGAACAATGAAGACTGAAGACCAACCTAGTTATAGACAGATCTGGCAATACTTTGGTGAGTGGATTTATCCAAGGGACTTCGTGAAGGGAAAATGGCTTAGGGGGGAAAACATATCTAGGAAAAGAAAAGCAGTTCTATCTAGATTTAGTCCTAGCGGGGAGCATCCTCTATGAAATAAGTCCCAAACATGCCAAGAATATTTTGTACTGCATTACAAATGAAAACCAGCTCCTATGCAGATGGAATGAAGAATTTCATAACCCAATAAATCTGCCTGCCTCCCGGGACGGAAACTGCTTTAACTATTCCAAACAAATTCTTACAGATTTCCCACTCTTGATGTGTAAAGGCTTTTTAGAGAGTCGGCTGAATTTGGTCTGTGATAGATGCTTATTAAAAATTCAGAATCTTTGTTTAAACAAAACATTGTACGTGGACCCCAAGTAAAATCCTCGTCGAGGAAATCCCTGAGAAATCTGGGGTTTTTTTCTCTCAATGAAGTTGTGTTAAAAATGAAGAACATCCATTCTTCTGGGGGATCTGTAGCTGAGGTGGAGATATTGGAGTAAATGTCAGAACCCCCACACCCTTCCCTCCCACCCCTTCCCTTCCCAAGCTTCTCAATTTTTTCATGTTGTTTTGGTGGGTGGTTCGGCAGCTTTTGTGGGCTTTAGACTTCAGGCTTCCATTACTTTGTACTTTAGGTTTCTGGATTGAGAGGTTTGTGGAGGAAAGGGGTGAAGGACACTCCAAGGGTAATTGCTCCTTAATAGCCCCAAATTGGGAAAAATAGCAACAGGCGCGCAATTAGCCTACGCTCATCCTTCCTCTAAGCAAATGGCACCCATCACAGAACCTCATCAAGCAACATGATTGTGTGGCTTCTGTGTGACCTCGGGCAAAACATAGGATTTCCCATTTAAGGCTCATTTGTGGTAGAGTGCATGGCCCATCAGACCCAGGAAGCATTCATTGCTTCTCTAAAATGCAAAGAGCTTTGTGAAGATTTTAATGGTACTGGAAATCCGGAGACCATGTTCTGTAACTACTAAATTTGGTTTTCATCAGCGGCTTCATTATTGGCTGAGATTTAGAAGCAAAAGGCCCCTATTTTTTGCCACCTGTTTTCTGCAGCAATCAAGGCGCAAACATCCAGCCCATTCGAGTACCCTTTTATCCACTTTCCTTGGGGTGACCTGATTGACCATGCTAAATACGGGGGTATCCAAGAAACACTAACATTTCAGGAGAGGTTCACTTTTTACATTTCCTTCTTTGACTAAAATGACCATTATTTTGCCTTTCCTAACAGAATCCAATGCACAGAGTAAGCAAAGGAAACCCCGAACACAGGCTGAAGGATAAAGGGGGGCCAAGTGGTCCAGTGCTGCACGGAGACAATTCACTCGCCAACAACACTGTGGAGACTGCTGTGCACAGAGGTAGCCTGTGCTGTTGCTAAGGCCAACGGTGCCACTGATTTTGAATTACAAATGCACTTCCAGTTCTAAAATAATTAAGTCACGGAGATGAAAAGTACAGAAAAAAAAGGGGGGGTGGTATTAGACTGACCCCCAAGTTCCCGTTCTTTTGAGTCTCCTAAAAGTTCCTACCTCTTTCCTCCCCCGCCACCCCACTCCTCATGCTTCTAGTTCACTACTTTAATTCCCAGCAGAATCATTAAATACGACAGGCTGCCCAGCTACAAAGCTGGACGTGCACACTCCCATTGTGTCCGGTAGTCGAGGACACGCAGGCAAGCTAACAAGATGCAAATCCCATTCAGTGTGGCCAATGTCTTGTTCTATCCCTATGCAAAGGCCCAGAACCCTCATTCTTTTAGGCAGTTTTATAATCTGGCTCTGACACCACTGCTGAACGTGTAACACTAATTTAAATAAACCACAGGTGGCTAGCAAAAGAGACAGCTCTGTCTTTGTTTAGTCTGAGAGGTTATTTTCCCGATGAAAGAGACCTGGTCGCATGTTCGTAGGCGAGGTTCAAGGATCTCTATCATTTACCCTCTAGGAATGTCCGCATCGTGAGTCATCTGGGTGCGAGTCACCCGACTAGTCACCCTGCTGAACTGCTTGGTGACTAGGGAAGAAACATTCTAGGAACAAAAGCACGCATCGAATAGGGGTCTTGGAATTATGAAGCAAGGGTCACTTCACCCAGGTTGTGTTGAAAGAGGCAAGAACACAACTTACTCTGCTGACGGAAGCAAATCTCATGTGAATCACCATGGTGATTCCCTCAGGATGTGGTTATAGGTAGCTGAACTACAGACGGGGGTCTTCCCACAGCCTTGGACCTGCTTTCCCAGGCAAGGAACTCAGTGCAGAGGTGGGAGAATGCACACTAATGTTTAAAGTTACCACTGAGGCTTGAAATTGCTTCCATGGCAGATGCTCACCTTTTACTCGAGTATACCTTTCAGATCATAAAGCAGGGGGCTTGAAACACAGTACGTGTTAAACAATCCTGTTCACTGACAGACTGGGCTTAAAAACACCTTTCCTTTCTTCTACCTGATCGGACAGAATAGTCGGAAACATAAATGGGTCTAGTCTTTCACATTTTTGGTCTCATGTCGGATCTCTCTTTTCAGGAGTCTTAATCAGAAAGATTTTTCCAGTTGGTTTACTTCCTGGTCTTCAAAATCATCATCCCTGAAGGTCTGTATTGAGAGTCCTAAAGTGCTAGTCCTTTCCCTAACAGGAGATAAGCCAGTCAGCAAGACTTTAATGCCTCTCTGGATATTTTGGTCGGAATCAGTGACTATATTTAAACTAAACAAGATGTCCCTCAAACAGCAGACATTCTGAAACTTGGGAATCATTTGCAGTAAGGAGACAGCAATTTAAGAGGCTAATCTCCTTCCAGAATTCCAACTGCCTCCAGCATAATTCTACAAACGGCTCTGGCTCCTGAAGTCTGCACTTCTTAGGTTCCTTCGTTTTCCTGCAGTTAAAGCAGAAGGAAAGTTGTACCCACAGCTTCTATTTGAACACTTCTAAGCTGTCCTCAGTTAATAAAGATGCTGACAGACACAGTGTTTTTGCTTGCCTCAAGGACACATCCTAATCTTCCTGGCCAGCCCTTCTGCCTCCATAAATTGCATCCAGACATCCAATATGTTCAGAAAAAAAAGAATGGAGTGAAAATTCTAGGAAGGGGATATTTCTGTTCAGGGATTAAGATGAGATTCACAGGCAGGATATGCAATGAGAGTTTTACACAGGAAAAAACCAGCATTTGTATGACAAAATATTTGCCCATGAAAGCTCAGTTTCTGAGGTTCAATTTCCATTAAATTCTCAAAAAAACCCATAAAAACCCACATAAAAGCTGAGTGGCTAGTATCCATGGTTCCATATCACTAAATTTCCTCTCCTTCATTTCCCCTCCACTTACTTATCTCAGAGATCACACTTGTCAATTCTTCTAAAGCCAAGACCAAATTCTATCCATATCAAAGACCTACTAATCTCTTCCAGAGAAAATAATGAACTAAACTCAACAGACTTGTAGGAGCTTATTCCCACTTTCCAACTAATATATAATTCTTGAGAATTATATATTCTCAAGGTCTAATATATACGGGCACAAAAAAATAATGTTGATAAAGGAGTATGATTATACATCAGCCTTGACTCAAGGCTTTTTGTTTTTAAGGTTCTATTTATTTATTCTGAGAGAGAGCAAGAGTGAAGGCAGAGGGAGAGAGGGAATTTCATGCAGATTCCAGGCACTCAATCTTAGGACCCTGAGATCCAGGCCTGACCTGAAACCAAGAATCCCACGGAGCACCCCTCCCCACCCCGCCCCCTACCTCAAGGCTTTTAAGATAACAGTCTCAGAGAAGCTTCTCAAACAGACATCCAGGAATATATCTTCTCATGAAACCCAAAAGAAAACAGTCATTGTTCCTACCCACATCATCAGCAGAAGCATCAAAAGAGTCTTGCCTGTACCTGCCAGCATAAACTTTTAGGGCCTGAATAAATCAAGCTAAAAATTGTCTTTAGGGAATTTGTAACCCAAGACAGATTTGGGGTGAAGCGAGCAGTGGAGTGATGAGAGGAGAAAGTTCTGATAATGTCATCTCCCTAGAATTTCGGGATAGCATTTTCTTTCTTCCTTCTTTCCTTTCTTTCTGATTTTATTTATTTTACAAAGAGAGACACAGCAAGAGAAAGAACACAAGCAGGGGGAGTGGAGTGAGAGAGGGAGAAGCAGGCTTTCTGTTGAGCAGGGAGACCAATGCAGGGCTCGATCCCAGGACCCTGGGACCACAACCTGAGCGACCCAGGCGCCACTCAGGATAGCATTTTCAAAGGTTCCTTGGGCATTACTATATTAACCAATTGGTTTATTTCCACTCAACAGGCAAATTCTCACCAAGCAGCTCTAAGAGAGTAGTGAATTACAGCCACTCTGAAAAGGTCAAATAAACAGATCACTCCTGAGCCCCGAGGTAAATATGCAGCTCTTTCTAGTGTAGTCAGTGGACAGAAATTCAAAGGACAGAATTCAGTCCAAGGGCAGACCAAAGAAAAGGTCAGAGTCTATGCTGTTAATTCTCAAGAAGACTCCCTACCCCATTTATATTCCGTGTCTTATGAGAAGTTCCTTCCACTTGTGTACTAATACGAAGCAGAAATAACAAGCTGACCAGGCAATTAGGAAATCAGGGAAGACAACATCAAAATGAAAATGCAAGAAAAACAATTCAGGATATAGACTCTGTGTCACTTTTGAAAGATACAGTAGAATTTCCAATGGAGGATTTAACAGACATAGAATTTTCCAGGAAAATAAAGATAAGATTTGGGGAAACCTGAGAATACTGATAAGGAACCCTGTCATCTAAACAAACCTTGACTCTGAAAGGTAATGATATCTTAGATTCCATGATCCAAAATAGAGTCATGTATGTACTAAAAGGAATAGTGTAGAAAAGGGTAGAAAGAAAAGCCAGCGCACAGGGAAAAAAAAAATTGTGCACATAGGAGGGTGAGTGAGGGGGTGGGTGTGGTATTAACCCTCTACCTAGTCCAGAATAAGACTGAGTCATCTCACAGTGAAGACTTTTCATTAATGTATGTAGCCTCGCCCAACTCAGCCAAATTCCTACTTACCTTAAGGGAGGAGGAAGGCAGAGGTTTTTTTGTTATTTTAAATTGATCCTTGATTGCTAACTGTACCTAAATTTGCAGAGGAGGGAAACATAACGTGCGTCATAAAGAATTCAATCAAATTCTTTGCCTCTTTGGTGGAGGTTGTGATAGTCAAAGTGTTCTGAATCATTCCTGCTCTTTTGTCTCAGCTGAAGGACAGGTACTACTACACCTGCCAAGGATGAAATCAAGTGGAAATCTGAAACTAGAGGTCAAGTAGGGCCAGGAAGTAGTGACCTGGGGCACAGTCCTTCCTCCCATCCCCTGGTAAAGGAACCTGGAAATACAAGTTATCGGGTGTCAATCCCATAACCACATTCTAAAAATTTGATGAAAAAATTAATCTCCATTTTTACACGCAAAAATTGTCTAGTGAAAAAAAGCACGGGGGTGCGTAGGGCACAAGAACAGTCATGCCTCTTTCCCTAGGGGCTAACCTAATCTCTGGATGTCTGGAACTCTAAGGACTTTACAATTAACTAGGTAAAAAAGCATTGAATCTAAAGCTGTCTCTGTTTCATAATTTAAAGCTGGTGATTTCCTGAGGGAGTGGAGGAGTAAAAATGCTACCAGTTGCTCTATGGGGTTGGATTACAGGTGGGAACAAATTTGGGGTTTCCAAGAACTCTTTGGATCTGACAGGCGTTTCATACGACAATCGTTTCTCCTCACCCCGATTTGTCAGCAACATACGGTTTTCAACGCGGGGCATGCGTGTTCGAAATAAACCATATCCACCAAAAAGAGCCCTGCAAACCCTCCAAAATCAACATGTCCCTCCTCTAATAAGCTAGAACTGTAGCATGCCCTCGAGTTGCATGGAAGCTAATAGGAAGGAAACCTATTTGAGTGGTTTTGCAAAACGACCAAAATTTAAGAGAAACGGAGAGGAAACCCATCTTTAAAAAAAAAAAAAAAAAGTCATTAAGGCAAGCCCTTCTAAGATCGCAGAATATCCATTTTTCCCCCACCTCGGTGCACAATGACGTTAACAGTTTTACTTCCGAAGTTGTGCACAGATACGGCAGGCAGGACAGAGGGGCCCGGTCCCCCTGGGGGACTTCGGCCGGCCCGGGCCTGAGTGAACGCCGAGTCAAGGCTCAGCACCATCCGCGGCCGGGCTGACAGCGCCGGCCGCCGCGCGTCCCTACCGACGCCCGCTCCAGCCTGGCATCCCCGCACCGCCGGCAGGATCCGGAAGCGGACCGGCAGCTCCTGCCCCCGCCGCGGTTCGCGGGGACGCGGGCCGGAGCGGAAGGCTCCGGGTGGACCCGGCCGCGCCGCCCCAGCCCCGGCGCTGACTTACTGCCCGTGGGCGCCTCGCTCGGCGGAGAACCGGCGCGCTGGCGAGAGGCGGCGCGCGGCGGCTCCGCCTCCGGTCGGGCGGTGGCCCCCTCCAGGGCCGGGGTTTGCTCGCGTGCGGCCCCTGCGGTGGCGGCCGGCGACCTCGGCCGGCGAGCTTCTCCCGGAGCGGTATCTGAAGTGGAGCCGCTTCACCGCCTCGTGGGGTCCGAGAGCGGGGCTGAAGGGGCACAAACAGGCGAGCGGGAGCAAAGCTGCCTCCCAGCTGGCTTCTGGAGGCCCTGGGCTCGGTGTCCCGGGTTCCAAAAGGCTCTCTGGTTGGTCATTTCCATTCGGTGCCGAGGCGCGGAGCGGCGAGACATCTGTTTTCCATAAGCCGCGAGGCAGGGGCAAATCCTGGATTACGGGTTGCCCAGCCCTCGCAGCATTCCCAGACCCCGCAGGGCAGCTAATCCCCGCACAAAGAGCAGGAAAACAACTCGCAAGTTGGTGCCCAGTTCCAGAAAGATTTCCCAGTGCGATGACTAAAGGCTCTTGCGCCCAGCCTCCGGGGAAGGGCCAATCGCAGCCCGGGGGGGGGGGGGGGGGGGCAGAGAAGGGGGGGGGCTTGGCTGGGTTTGCAGGTCTAGTCCGGCAAGCGCGTCCTCCCTGCCAGTCCTGTAAACACAAATGCAAACTCTGGCCCTCCGGGGGAAACGACTTCAGCTGGATGAGGCTGAGACAACCCAAAAGGGCCAGCGTCCGTTTTGGGACGGTTTACGCTACTGAAAGCAATCACGACTCCTGAATGGGAGACAGGAAAAAAATCTCTGCGTTTACTTTAGTAAATTCTGACAATGAGTCAACTGCGACACAACCATCTCTGAAAATGATAAGAAGTGACTGCCTCTTGGGAACTTACTGTTTATTCTATAAAATAGGTTTGGGTAGGAAGTCTCCCCCAACTCATCATCCCCGATTTCCTTGCTTCCTTCTAGAAACTTTTTTTTTTTAAAGATTTTATTTACTTGACACACATAGAACGAGAGAGAGAGAGAGAGAGAGAAAGAGAGAACGAGATCACAAGTAGGCAGAGAGGCTGGGAGAAAAAGAGGGGGAAGCCGGTGTGGGGCTCAATCCTAGGATCATGACCTGAGTTGAAGGCAGAGGCTTAACCCATTGAGCCACTCAGGTGCCCCTCTTCTAGAAACATTTATGAGTGCCTCCCATGTGCCAGGCACTAGGCTGAGAATAGAAATCTGCAAAAAGCTTTCAGTCTCTACTCTAAAGCGCCTTACTATTGAGGGGCCGAGGGGAGGTGGGGGCTGAGAGGAGAAGGCCAACAATTTCAGCCCATGGAGAAATTCCTATGATAGAGTGTATGGCCAGAGGGTTAAGGGAACATAGAAGCAGGCTTTTGATCATGCTAGAAATCAAGGAAGGCTTCCCACAGGAGGATGCATTTGTGTTTTGAAGACTGAGCAGGCATTAGGCAGGATGGAGAGAGAGAGAGGCAGGGGAAGATCTGAACTTCTGTATGGCTGCAGAAAACAGGTGAGAGGAACAGAGGTGAGAGGAGTGGTTATGGAGTCAGATGATGACGGTCTCATCTGCTAAAGCTGTGGGGTTGGACCTTTGGAAGCTGTGGGGACCCTTGTGCTTCACACAGATTACTGAGGAAGGCGCATGGAAGGAAGATAACCCAGGAGGGGGGTGTAGGTGGGTGGGGATGGATGGGAAAGTCTCCAAAGATGTGAGAGAGACAACACTTTTAGGACATGCCTGGGAACAAGGAGGGGAGTGGAGCTGGAGGCTATCACCCTGATAGGCATGTGCACCAGAGTGGATGGAGAGTACCATCTGCCAAGACAGAGAAATGAAGGGGGAGCTAGTGGGACCAGAGAAAGGACGAGCTGAAGTTTAGACAAGTTGAGTTTATGGCTTTTGTAGGAAAGCCAAATGCAAATACTCCAACAGGCAAGACAGTGCCATGGATCTGTAAGGCCTTGTGGACTAGCAATGCAAATTAGAGAGTTATCCACCTTTAAGTAGAAGGAAAATACAGGAGTAGAGAACAATTCACTTACTTTGCTAGGCTGCCATAACAAAGTACCACAAACAGAGGCTTCAACAACAGAAATGTATGGTCTCATGCTTTTGGAGGCCAGATAGACAAGACCTGTGTCAGGAGGACCAAGCTCCCTCCAACAGTGCCGGGCAAGGATCTGTTCCGGGACTCTCTCCTCACTTCTGGTAGTTCCTTGGCTTGTGGTATCATAAGTGCAGTCTTCACATGGTACTCTCCCCGCCTGAGGGTGTCCACATTTCCCCTTCTGTCAGGACACCGGTCATATTAGATTAGGCACCCCCCCCCCCAGTGTGATCTCATTTTTAGCTCAGTACTCTGTCCTTATCTTTAGTTCTTATCTGGAGATTACCTTATTTCCACATAAGGTAATGCTCTGAAGTAGTGCCAGTTAGGATGTCAACCTATCAATTTCAGGGGGACACGATTGAACCCATGACATCCACACAATTTGGTTGAGTTACTCGGAGCAGGACTGAACATGTGAGGAGAAACATCAGCTTTAAGCGAGCAAAGACAGCAGCTCCAGAGGGAAACTGAGAAAAAACTGATTAGAAAGGCACATGAGGGCTGACCCACACACAGGGAAGAGAAATGTTTTTTAAAAAGAGTGATTAGGGGCGCCTGGGTGGCTCGGTGGGTTGAGCCTCTGCCTTCAGCTCAGGTCATGGTCTCAGGGTCCTGGGATCAAGCCCCGCATCGCATCGTATCCAGCTCTCTGCTCAGCGGGGAGCCTGCTTCCTCCTCTCTGCCTACCTCTCTGTCTACTTGTGATCTCTCTTCAAACGAATAAATAAAGTATTAATAAATAAATAAAATAAAAAAGAGTGGTTAATAATGAATCATGGAACACTACATCAAAAACTAATGATGCACTGTATGTTGGCTAACTGAACATAAGAAAAATAAATAAAATGAAATTAAAAGAAAAAAGAGTGATTAACATTGCCAAATGCTTAACAAGCAAGAAATGATAAAGCTAGAAATTGCCCACTGTCTTTAGATTGCTGCAGTCATGGGACCAAATGGTCAGCCTAGTAGCTGAACTTCAAAGGGCCCACTTAACTCCCAACATTTTATGACTTTAAACCAGTGTCCAGCCAAACCCATTGAGAGAAGTGTGGGATAGTGAACATTTGTTTGAGTCTCACCTCCCAAACCTCCACCCACTTTCTCAGCCTCCCTTGCAGGTGGGGCTTGAAACTGTGATGTGGACTCTGGCAGTCCGATGGATCAACATTAGACTTCCGTTGGAAGGAAGGCAATAGGAGAAGACGGACCCCAGAGAAACCATTTTCTGTCTTGTGGCGGAACTCAGCAGAGATACGGACTCTAAAGGCCCATAAGGCCAAAGGTCCAACAGAGCATCTGTGGTGGCTGTGTTCAGAGGAACAGAATTAGGGCTCATTCTGGAACCATCTGTGGTATAATTTAGGTATTACTCTCAGCTGAGTAGCCTCCGAGCCTGATTCTCTAGATTTCTTAGAGATTCTCTGAGCCACTTAATATTATTCTTTTTCATTTATTTTTTTAAAGATTTGTTTTTATTTATTTGTGAGAGAAAGAGAGATAAGAGATAGCATGAGCAAAGGGAGAGGGAGAAGCAGGCTCCCTGCTGAGGGGGGAGACTGACGTGGGGCTCCATCCCAGGACCCTGGGATCATGACCTGAGCCAAAGGCAGATGAGTGACCAACTAAGCCACCCAGGTACCCCAATATTCTTCTTATTGAATAGAATAGTTTTATTTAGATAAAATTCACATACTATGAAATTCATCTATTTAAGTGTACAGTTCAGTGGTTTTTAGTATATTCACAAAGCTGTGAACTATCATCACTATCTAATTCCAGAACATTTCCTCACCCCAGAAAGAAATCTCATACACACTAGTGGTCACTCCCCATTCCCCTTTCCTCTCAGTCCCTAGTGATCACTAATCTACTTTCTATTTCTAAGGATTTGCTTATTCTGGACATTTTATATACATGGAATCATATAATTTGTGACCTTTCATGTTTCCTTACTTTTGCTTAGCCAATTTTTTCCAAGGACTATCCCTACTGCAACACATTCCAGTATTCCATTCTTTTTTATTGGCAAATAATATTCCATTGTATGAATAAACCACATTTTGTTTATCCATTCATCAGTTGATGGACATGTGCATTGCTTCCACTCTTTGGCTAGTATGAATAAAGCTGCTATGAACATGTGAATACAATTTTTAGTTTGGACATGTATTTTCATTTCTCTTGGGTCTATCTAAGAGTAGTGTTGCTGGGTCATAGGATAATCCTGTGTTTATAATTTTGAGGAACTGCCAGACTATTTTCCAAAATCAGTTACATCATTTTACATTACTGCTAGCAATATATGAGGGTTCCGATTTCCTAGTGGGGGTGAAGTTGTATTCATTATGGTTTGGATTTGTATTTCCCTAATGACTAATAATGTTATCTTTTCATGTGCTCATTGGCCATTTGTGTATCTTCTTTGTGAAGAAATGTCCTTTGAAATCTTTTGCACATTCTATTTTATTTTAAAGATTTATTTTAGAGAGGGCACATGCACCTGGGAGCGTGTGCATGAGTGGGGAGGGGCAGAGGTGAATGGAGAAAGAGCAAGAGAGAGAGAAGCAGACTCCTTATTGAGCATGGAGTCTGACACCAGAGTTCTATCCCAGGACCCTGACACTGGAACTCCATTCCAGAACCCCAAGATCATGACCCGAGTTGAAATCAGAAGTCGGATGGTCAACTGACTGAATCCCCTAGGCACCCCAGAAATCTTTTTCATATTTTATGAAAAAAAGTTTTTAAAATTATCGTTAAATATACATAGCCTAGAATTTACCACTTCAACCAGTTTTATGTGTGTGTTCAGTGACATGAAGTACATTCACAATGTTGTGTAACCATCATTCTTTCCCCATTTTAAAAAAACATTTTATTTATTTATTTGACAGAGAGAGAGAGAGAACACAAGTAGGCAGAGCGGCAGGCAGAGGGAGAGGGAGAAGCAGACTTATCATTCAGCAAGGAGCCCAATGTGGGGCTCAAACCCAGGATGCTGGGATCATGACCTGGGCACAAGGCAGACAATTAACTGACTGAGCCACCTACGTGCCCTTTTTCCCCCATTTTTAGTTGTCTTTTACAATTTATCTTTTACTATTGAGTTTTTATATTCTGGATACAAGTCCCTTATCACATATATAATCTGAAAATATTTTCCCTTATTCTATAAGTTGTCCTTTCACTTTCTTGGTGGTGTCCTTGTATTTTTTTAATAAATTCATTTTTATGGTCAAACTACTAGAGTAGTTTCTGTTGTCAGCAGTTAAGAACATTGACAGATGCACTGAGTTCTACTAAAGACAATCCTTTTACTATTTTGTTTTCTATGATAACTTGTCTCTTTTCACATCTTCTATCCAATATTGTCTTAGAATTTTGGTTTTTCCCCCCTAGAGCTTTTTTTGTTTTTTTTTAAAGATGTATTTAGTTATTTGGGGGAGGGGCGGAGGGGCAGGGGGAGAGGGAGAGAGACTCTCACACAGACTTCACGCTGAGAGCTGAGCGTGTTGTGGCGCTCAATCTCTTGACTTTGAGATCATCACCTGAGCTGAAACCAAGAATTGGATGCTCAAATGACCATACCACCCAGGCATCGCAGAGTTGTTTTTTTTTTTTTTTTTAAGCTTTCAAAATTCTATCTGAATCGCACCTACCCACATCTTACATTTCCGGGGCAACAGATCCAAAGAATCCATGACCACCCCCAACACAGTTACAGCTACCAGCAGCCCTCCCAACTATTCCCACCTCTATCCAGTCCTGATCCAGAAGCTTGGAAGTCCTGTGCAGTGTTCTCCTTCTCCCCAGACCCCTTCCCCACCTCCGCTCCCTTCCCTCAGTTACACTGCCGTCAGCAGGTGGGATGTTACGAATGAGCTCAGTGTCACACCATCCACAGTGCCCAGGACAAGGCTCTGCAAAGACCTGGAATACAACGTGTCAGATTAAACTGAATCTTGCGACTTATTTCCTCCTTTTTGTATTCTAAAACATTTATAAAATCTAATTTTTAAACTCTTCTCTTAATGGCCACATTTGTAGGACTAGGGCCTAACCTGGGGTGCAGAACAGATCTATGGTGCTCAATTTATGACTGGAAGAATGGGATTCTTTTGGGCA
Organism: Meles meles; assembly: GCF_922984935.1. Taxonomy (NCBI): domain Eukaryota; kingdom Metazoa; phylum Chordata; class Mammalia; order Carnivora; family Mustelidae; genus Meles; species Meles meles. The sequence continues at coordinate 141,928,780 of NC_060067.1, forward strand.
TTAATCTCCAAGAGTTTGTGAAATGGTGAAAAAAAGGTAAAGCTTCCAGAAAAAGTTCTCAGGACCCAGAGAGGAGCAAAGACTATTATCTGGGGCACTATGAGTTGAGGTGAACGCATTTCCTGGCAGATTTTTCTAGTGGATTAGGCTTCACAACTTCCACTGCTCAGTGCTTTGAGTCTGCTTAGTTTTTGTAAACTCTCTTCTCCCAACCCCTGGCCCCATGCCTGTACAGCAACCTTAAACACCTCAGATTCAAGGCTAACTGAAAGGCACCCGTTTGAAATAGCTGGAAGGGGCCCAGGTTCATTCAGTCATAAATCCAGCTGATGTTTACAGAGAACACACTTTAATGCAAGGCACCTCTCTGGGCACAAAAGGAAACAAGGTTCGTTTCCTGTAATAAGAAGTCGGATGATGAAGAGGCAGGCAAGACAAACACAATTAACCATTAAATTAAAAAAAAAGCTGAATTAAAGAGGCATAAAAACCTGTTTTGAGGACTCACGGAAAGAACTCACCCACTTTTTCAAGTAGCAGGAGTGGCTTTATGGAAAAGGTGGGGAAGGACAGCTAGGCTTTGCTCATAAACTTAGGACCTCTGAGCCTGGTCCCTGTTCCCCAGGAGCTCCCATACTAGTTGGGAAGAAAATCACATGTACAAGCAGCTGCAATTCAAGCCCATATGTGATAAAAGGGATCTGAAAGTCAGCGAAAAGCGAGAGATCATTTCCTACTACAGTAACCAGAACTTTACGCAGGGTGGACTTGGGCCCTAAGAGATGAAATGGATTTATTAAAATGCATATTTCAGATAAAAAGCAATTAGATACTCTAGATAATTTGGAAAACCCAGAAAAATATAAATAATAAAACAGAGGTGCCTTGGTGGCTCAGTTGGTTAAGCGTTTACCTTCGGCTTAGGTCATGATCTCACGGTCCTGGGATCAAGCCCCCTGATAGGCTCCCTGCTCAGCGGAGAGTCTGCTTCTCCCTCTCCCTCTGCCCCTCCCCACTGCTCATGCTCTCTCTCACGCACTGTCTCTGTCAAATAAATAAATAATATTAAAAAAAAAAAAAAAGAATAAGGCAGAAATCTATCTATAGACCTACTACCTACAGATTAATAAACTGCAAGACATATGCTTAGTACATATTTGAATATGAATAGAATTAGTAAATGACATTACCATTTACTGTCTTTTATTCTTATGTATATTTTTACTATATAATTTGGAAACTTTTTAAAAAAGATTTTATTTATTTATTTGACAGAGAGAGAGAAAGCAAGTGGGGGAGCAGCAGGCAGAGGGAAAGGGAGAAGCAGACTCCCCGCAGAGCAAGAAGCCTGATGTGGGGCTTGATCCCAGGACCCCAGGATCCCTACCTGAGCTGAAAGCAGATGCCCAACCCACTGAGCCACCCAGGAGCCCCTGGAACCTGTTTTTATTTTTATTTTTATTTATTTTTTTTAAGATTTTGTTTATTTATCTGACAGACAGAGATCACAAGCAGGCAGAGAGGCAGGCAGAGAGAGAGGAGGAAGCAGGCTCCATGCCAAGCAGAGAGCCCCATGCGGGCGCCATCCCAGGACCCCGGGATCATGACCTGAGCTGAAGGCAGAAGTTTTAACCCACAGAGCCACCCAGGCGCCCATGGAACCTGTTTTTAAAAAAACATATCCTGTAAAGGGGCCTGGCTGGCTCAGTCAGTAGAGCATGTGACTCTTGACTTTGGGATTGTAGGTTTGAGCCCCATGTTGGGTGTGGAGAGTACTTAAAAATAAAATCTTAAAAAAATTTTTTTTAAATCCTATAATGTTCACTTTGTATCAGTGAAATTATTAGAAAATACTTTTTTAAATAACTAAGAAAATACTGTTTAAATTATAATATTCACTTTGTATCAGTGAAATTATTAGAAAATACTTTTTTAAATAACTAAGAAAATACTGTTTAAATAAATATCAAAAATTAATTGATATATCATTTCTAGAAGCAGTTTCCAAAGTGTTCACATTTAGATTTTTTCTAAACTTCCAATCATTATAAATAAAACTTCAATGAAACTGCTCAACACAAATCTTTGTCGACATCTCTATATTTTCAAGGTAGTGGAATTATCAAGTCCAGGTGTCTTAACATTTCTAGGGCTCTCAAGAGAGTAAGACATTGCACAATTACTTTCTTGAAAGGTTATACCAATTTACATTCCCACTAGCAATGTATGAGATTGGGATATGCACCTTCATCAACAGTGTTCCTTTAAAATATTTGCTAATCCGATGAGAGAATAGTAAATCATTGCTTTTTAAAATTTTGTATTTATTTGTTAGTATAATATTGTCATCCATACTTCAATTAAAAATGAACTTTTTAAAAATTTGTATTGATTCGATCACTAGTGATGTGGGACATTTTAAATATGATCATTTCCATCAATATTTTAAGTTTCTAGTTCATGTTCTTCGTCTCTTTGGGGGGAGGAAGTTGGAGAGAATCTGCAATTCTCAGTCAGTCTGGGCTCTTCCATGGTTATCATTGTGTGAGCATTTGCCACGGTATCATCTCATTCATTCACATTACTCTCTCTCCCTCCCTCTCCCCCAACTCTCCTTCCTCCCCAGGCACCCCCAAGACACCCCTTAAACATAGCCAACTACTTTGCCCAGTGCTCAAAGAAACCATGCTCTGTTGCAACACTGGAGGAGAAACTGGTGCTTTTGGGACAATATGTTCAGATTGTCGAGGGCCATTTAGTCATTGAGCCTCTCTTTTTAAACACTGATCTTAGAACCTAACCTCCCCCAAGACATCAGATTAAACTCCACAGCATTCCTCTCTTGATTTCCCAAGTTTCAACTGAACCTTATCCTCCTGCCTTCATCATGTCTGTTTCTGCTGAATCTGGTGTGGACCTTCCTACAGTCTCCCTAGACCGAATCCTGCCTGTTGCTGATTATGAAGCCCTTGGCTGAGAGTAATCTCTTCCTCTGAATCCCGTAGCACATCGTAGATCACGGACAGTGTTTTCTAACATCCCAAATGTTCTGATTATTTGTGCATGCCATTCTTCTACTTCATTACTTTATTAACCTCTGAAGAGTCTGCTTGTGTAGGGTCTGTGTCTTCTTTATGTCTGGATTCTCATGATGCAGTTAGCAGAAATCAAAAAATGTTTTATGAACTAAAAGATTAAATGTCATTTAACCCTAACCCTAACCCTAACCCCTAGGAAAGAGAGCTACTTTGAAAGAGAAACCAAACCTTAATTTTAATTGTATTGGCTGTGGTAATATTACAGACTTAATCGTGTACTCTTACCCCACCCTGGCGGGGGGTAGGGGCGGCTAACCAAATTCATAATTGAATCCCTAAGTCCCACGTTAGGATATTTAGAGATAAGGCCCTTGGGGAAGTAATAAAAGTTAAATGAAGTCAGAAGGATGGAACCCCAACCCAGTAGGATTAGTATCTTTATAAGAAGAGGAAGGGACACAGAGCTCTCTCTCTCTCTCTCCACTTGTGTGCACAGTAAAAAGGCCACGTGAAGACATAACTGCTATCTTCAGACCTGAATTGGATTCCTTATCAGAACCTGATCATGCAGGTGGCTGGTTCTGAGACTTCCAGCCTTCAGAACTCTAAGAAAATAAGTTTCTGTTGTTTAAACCACCAGGCTGTGGCATTTTGTTATGGCAGCCTGAGCTAATATGGAGGTTGTGGTAAGATGTTAGGTGGAAATGGGAGAAAGTACGTCTAAACAAAGGAATATTAGTAACCTAATCAAAGAACTCACAGGATCTCATGATGAGACCACTTGGCGGTGGTAAATAAAGGAAGAGTTGGGAAACATGCTTCCTTTTGTCTTGTCATAAGGGCACAAGATACTCTCTTATTCTGCATCCTTTTAAATCCCCTGTGACGAAGCAATAAAAAACTGATAGAAATTACAACTGGATTCCAGGGACTGAGAAACTGAATGGGGCTAAGCGATTAATTTTAGATTAAATACAAAGTCAGGAGAGGGAAATAAGCACTCAAATAATATTTCAAAACAACTGGAAATCTGACAAGGAAATTGCCACTGGCTTCCATGAGAGTAAGAGCCTACTCTCTTATAATGTTTTCTTGATGATATATTGATTTTCTTGAGCTGATGCATTAGCCACGGAAAGATGTTCCTGAGTCTCCAGGGACATTACTCGATCTGGGCATCAGGCCAGATCACAGAACCACACATGACTTCAAAACCAAGTATTAAGGAAGAACACATTAGAAAGCCAAGAGAGAAAGAGAACAATTCTCTCTGGGGTCTTAATATTTGTTCTCAGGTCCCTGCCAAAAACTCACCATAAACTGCATATGTTAAATACGTGTCATGCTTTTGAAGTTTCAAACAAAAAAAAAAATCTTACTCGGATGAAACAAAAACAATAAAGACAGGCAAAGAGCTTTTTGAGGACCCTACTTCTTGGAACTGTTGTAATTCAATGTCTTTTCAATTCTTGCATTAGCAATTAAAAACAGAAGAAACCATGAAATGTTTTTTCAAAATTTCCTTTTATCCAACATGTGGAGAAAATATGGGGACAATTGAGTTGTTTTCTTATCCTTTATGATAGATTTCAATGTATTCTGTGCCTAACCTCCAAAATATGTATATCTGATACATAGATTCTTTTTTAAAAATTTTTTTAAAAGATTTTATTTATTCGTCAGAGAGAGAAAGCACAAGCAGGGAGAGCAGCAGGGAGAGCAGCAGGCAGAGGGAGAAGCAGGCTTCCCACTGAGCAAGGAGCCTGATGTGGAGCTCGATCCCAGGCCCCTGGGGTCACGACCTGAGCCGAAGGCAGAGGTTTAACTGACTGAGCCACCCAGTTGTCCCCAAATAAACTTCTAGGGGCGCGTGGGTGGCTCAGTCAGTTAAGCATCTGCCTTTCACTCAGGTCACGATCACAGGGTTCCTGGATCGAGCCCCACATTGGGCTCCCACTCAGCGAGGAGTCTGCTTCTGCCTCTCCCCCTGACTCTTGCTTTATCCCTCTCGATCTCTCTCAGTCAAATAAATAAGTAAGATCTTAAAATAAAATAAAATAAACTTTTAATAAGTATAAATTACAAACAGGAAAGTGCCCAAGTCTAAAGCAACAACTCTATGAATTATCAAAAAGGAACCACAACAGGGTAAGCGCCAGCCAGATCAAGAAACAAGAAACATTACCAGCAACACAGACGTTCCTTTCCAAGTATAGTTTTAAGCTAGATATATTTTTTCATAAAAATATTATTAATGATAGTGAGTGCCTAGATTAGTCCACAAAAGCTAAAAAAAGTTTATGAATACATTGCCCAGGGGCTAGAGGGACATCTCCATTTACCAGGGCCTATTCTAACTTAGATTCCTTAGTCAATTGCACAGCTCCTGGGAACACAAATTAGCATAACCACCCAGTGTTACTGGAAAGTAGTTTACAGATATGTATCCACATCCTTAAAAATATGCGTATGTTATGCCCTAGTGATTCCAGCTAAAAAGTTTTTCTCCAAGCAGTAGCAGAGGTGTGCTGATGGATATTTGTCCAAACAACATCATAAGGACAGTAGCCCTGGGATAGTTCTGTCACTTCCTAACTGTGCGATCCGGGACAAAATATCTCACCAACCGCTCTGTGCCTCAGTTTCCTCATCTGTTAAATGGTAATAATAGTAGGTTGTTTCAAAGAGTTGCATAAAGAACTTAAAAGAGTGCCTGTCACAGTGGTTTAACATTTGTTAAGAACTTAGTTATTATTACAAAACCATTCATCACAACATTATTCATAAAAAAAAGAATTTTTGAAAGATGTTAAATGACCAGAAATAGGGCAATGAATGCATACGCTTTTGTGCATCCACACAAAATGTCTCCCTCGGGGGATGGCACAGGGGTTAAAAATGCAGACTCTGGAACCCGAAAGCCAGCCTGGCCCTGACCAGCTGTATGACCTTGGACAACTTTCTTAACTCTCTGAGCATCAGTTTTCTCATTTGAAAATAGAGACTAAAAGGGTGCCTGGGTGGCTCAGTCATTTACAAATCTGACTCTTGGTTTTGGCTCAGGTCATGATCTTAGGGTCGTGACTCAAGTTCCGTGGCTGGCTCTGCGCTCAGCTCAGAGTCTGCTTGAGTTTCTCTCCCTCTGCCCCTCCCCCTGCTTGCTCTCTCTCTCAAATAAATAAATATTAAACAAGAAAAAAAGAGGGGTGCCTGGGTGGCTCAGTGGGCTAAAGCCTCTGCCTTTGGCTCAGGTCATGATCCCAGGGTCCTGAGATGGAGCCCCACATTGGGCTCCATACTCAGCAGGGAGCCCGCTTCCTCCTCTATCTTTGCCTGCCTCTCTGCTTACTTGTGATCTCTGTCTGTCAAATAAATAAATAAAATCTTTAAAAAAAAAAAAAAGAAGAAGAAAGAAAAAAGAAAGAGAGAAAATAGAGATCAAGAGACCTATCTTGGAGTGTTCACTAGCTCATAAACATAAAGCACTTAGAACAGCCCCTGTTATACAGTTAGCACTTAAGCAGTGTTGGTGCTCTTCATGGCTAAATTGATGGCCTGGTGATCCACCACACACACAAAGCTTTCCGGTCGGTGGCTGAGAATGTACGTGCTCTGCGAGGAGAAGGCAAATGGAACAAAACCTAAATCCTTTTCAGAATTAATAGAGGGAATTACAGACACAGGCCTGGGCCTGGATGCTACGTGCACGATTTCCGTGTGAAGGAACTGGAAAGAGTTGTTCTGTTGGCGGCACCAGAATGCATTGCTTTGACTAAAAGGGGGGGGGAAAATCCCCCAAACAAAAACTCCCACCACGCCACGGCAACAAACAAGTCTTGGGCAGAGAAAAAAGCTGGGCTGGTTTCCCTAATCTCCAGCACCCCTTACCCCCTCTTTTCTTCTCCCTGTCCCCCTCTCCTCTCCCTTGTCCCCGTGGGCTTCCCAGGGACTGCAAGACTGGGAGTAGAGATTTCCATCCACTTGGGGGAGGAGGCATGCATACAACATCTCCCACAGAAACATCAGGGGGGGTTGTGCTGAGGTGACCCCTGCCCCACTTTTAAAGCCTTCGGTGTGAGTGTGGACACAAGCCAGACATGCTTTTGTTGTAAAGGAGCAGGTTTCTAGGGAGCCTTGGAAAGTCACAAGGTATGGCGACATTGCTCTGACCCAGTAACCCCAATTTCTGAATAGGATAAAGGCCAGCAGTTCCCAAGCCCTATTCCCTTCACTATCAGCAGCTCCCATCCCCCAAGAACCTTGCTCCTCCAAAGGGACACCAGAAACTGTGACATCACCAGCTGTGTGTGCAGAGGGTAGCCGTGGTGCCCTGGGTACCATGGCCTGTGAGATAAAGGAAGCTTTGCGCTAGAGGCCCGTAATCCCTGAATACCCCTGGACAGCAATGGGGAAGGCTGGGTGGCTGCCAGGGCCCCCTCCCCGCCCTCCAGTGACAGTTCGGACAATGGCACTGCTTGGTTCACTGCAGGCACTGAGTGTGGAAAGAGAGTGGCTTTGTTCAGGCCTTGTCACTATCTTTCCTCGCCACGGTTCCAACCAGGCTTCTGGGACTTGTAGGGTCACTGCTACCTTACAGGGTCTTTCCATTCTACTTTCTTAGTGGACTGGCATTAATTAATATTTATTCTGTGTCCCCAGTGTGCCCAAAGCACAGATAGCATACAGAAGACCCAATAGCTATCCTCGCGGAGGAGATAGTCAAAAGGGCCATGTTTCTAAGAAATCACTGATGATTGCTATGTTTTTGTTGTTGTGGTTGTGGTGGTGGTGGTGGTTAAAAATACTCTTAAGGAGGGGCACCCGGGTGGCACAGCTGGCTCAGGTCCTGATGTCAGGGCTGTGAGATCAAACCCTGGGTCGGGCTCTGTGCTCAGTGCAGGAGTCTACTTCAGACTCTCTCTCTCTGCCCTGCCCTCTCATTCTCTCTCTCTCAAATAAATAAAATAAATCGTTTTTAAAAAATGCTCTGAAGGAAATAGAATGACCCAGTGAGGAGTGCAGATCAAGAATCGTGTCCTGAGAGCCCTAGTTCTTGTTGCTCGGGTCCCAGTGGAAGAACCTGTATGTCAGTGACATATTAAAGAGATTGGGCTCTCCCGGGTGTTCCTAGAAATGCAATTATTGCCAGTTGCTGGGGAGGCACTTGTGGGCCCCAGAAGGAGCCAGCCTTGCAGATTTCACAGGACTTGTGTAAAAGACAGAAGCTCCTCAGCAGCATTTTGCTTCAAGCTCTTGCATTTAAAATTAAGTCATCCAGGGGCGCCTGAATTTTCCATATGATAAGATTATTCTCATCTGAGAATTAATAGACGGGCCTGAAATAGTCTCCTGGAATCTGCTCATTTGAGGGTATCCTTTGGAAAATATGTTTCTTGTTTTCTCAGGAGGTAACACATTCAAGTCGGTTACTTTATATAACAGGAAGGCACCTATTTTTTAGATGATCCTTCAGATGTTGAAAGATCGTTGGGAAATGAGTTAAACAGACATGGTTTTCTGGAGGCAAAAAGCTCTAAGTAGCGGGGGACCTATGTGTGTTCACAGGTGCTAGTCTCATATTTTCTTGCTGCTTCTCTTTGCCCACCTTCTGGCTGGTGTAAAACCCATCTGTACAATGGCGACAGGTCTTGTTATGCCAAACGCTCCCAGAAGATGTGTGAGGGGCTCCTCATATTCAGAGACCTGCAGGGTTCGGAACTCAGGTGGTGCCACATCCATTCCTTTCTCTCCTGTTACTCTCTTCCTCTTCCTCCCTTCCTCACTCAAGTGTTTACTGATCACTAGTCACTACGTGCTAGTCTCTGGGAATATAGAGCTCAAAACCATGGTGTTGGCCCTAGAAGAATCCACATTCTATTGAAGAATTTCATGGGGTGGTGTTATGACAGACGTATGTACAAGATGCTGTGCGAGGGAGCACCCTTAGCCAGACTTGGGACATCGGTGAAGGCTTTGTGGAGGAACAGATGATGCTAGAAGTGAGGGAGTATGGAAGATTGAGGAGGAGTGTGTCAAATGGAGATGGAGAGAGGGGTGATGAGTGCTTGAAGTTTCTGATTCGGTTGGTCAGTGGTGGGTCTTGTGGACAACAGCGTATCAGGGGTGGAAGCCACTGAGTCAAGGGGATCTGCCAGTGCAAAGGTCCAGAGGCAGGAGACAATATTTAGGGAACAACCAGTTGTTTGGTCAGGTTGACATCCAGCATGTAAGTGAGTGAGCGATCCTGGATGAGATGGAACTGACAGGAAATGGAGCCAAAGAAAACTGTCTTACGAGGATGAAGCAAATGTGGCTAAGGTCTTGAGTGCTGACTATTTAGGGATCCATTGTACAATTGGGTCTACTTCTGTGTTTATTACAAATACTCATAGTAAGTTTTATGGAAAAGTAGAATATCCCCAAAATGCACCAAGACCAGAACATAGCTCAAACAGATCTGAACTTGAATCACAGGTCTGTTGGTTTCTAGTTACTACTGAGGACTCCAGGAACCTCAGGGAACCTCCGGGAACCTCTCCAGTTCTCGTTTTCCTCACGTGAACATGGGATAATAATCATGCCTACCCTCTTGGGCTTTTATGAGGATTGAAAAGATAGAACATGGGGAAGGTCCTCCATAGTATTTGGCATGAAGTTATCCCTTTTCTATCGCAGAGAGATCATCTCATTCATTCTGATTGAGATTTTTGGATGATGTTCTGAGGGGTGCCAAGCAGAGAACATTTAAATATTCCATATGTTTCAGAAGTATGAGCCTGCAAGGCAAGGTCTGGAGCTGGGAGCAGACCTGGGGCAGTGGTGTGGAGTGAAGAGCATAGCCACACCGCAGACTCGCGTATGTAAGTTCAGAGGGGTTAGCCCCTGCAGATGATGGCTGAGGAACAGAGAGCCTGCTGAGCTCCCTAAGTGGAGCAATGGAACACTAATTGCATTCATAATCCTTTGCATTCTCTGTATTTTCTGTTCACATAAATTCTCAAACGAGACACACAGACACCATCACACATACTTAGTAGGTAGGCTATTTTGTTATCCAGGATGTTAAACGGACCCATCAAAAAAGATGGGAGGCAAATCTGGGACTGCATGCTCTGGAGAGCCCCTGAGATCCCTTGAGACATAGCTCAACCCCGATCACACCTGTATCACACCTCCAGTCCTGAGCAGCTTTTCAGGGAGAACGGCTCCTGGTAGGTCTTTAACGACCAAGTGTGTTTGCCCACTCTCAGCCTGCGCTTTCTAGTACCGTACCTGACAAGCCGACAGGCACACTTCACGTTTTGCAGCTGAGAACTGCAAATAGAACTTGAGCAAAACTACTCAGTTGGGCCAAAGGGCCCACCTCTGACTTGACAAACAGCAGATATGCTCTTGGACACCAATCTCTGGAACTCCCTTGGAAAATGCTATGTATCTCTTAAGGGGTGTGTAGGAGGAAAACATTTAGATCTGTGAGCTCGGCGTAAATAAACTCAGGGCTGGCAGTTTCTGTGTGTTCTTTGAAGTGTTAAAGAGCTAAATACGTCTATCCTGAGCTCCGACCGAGGGCCCTCCAAGGATGGAGTGCTCACAGCGTGGAAACATTCCTTCCACCAACCTCTCTGCTCTTCCCGGAAGGGTAAAACACAGTGTTGAAATTGAACTTGGAAGCTGTAACCTGACTTCAGAACTATTTACCCTAAAGAGTGCCATGTTCTTTTCCAAGATAGCTTCAAATCATATAGCTCCCCAAGGCATTCTCAGTTGTAACATTGGAAGTCTTAATTTTATTTTTTTTAAAGATTTTATTTTTAAGTCATCTCTATATCCAACATGGAGCTCAAACCTACAACCCTGAGATCAAGAGTGACATGCTCTATGGACCAAGCCAGCCAGGTGCCCCAAACACCTCCCCACAACTGGCCCTTCCTGGCCTTTAGCTCAGTGGGGCAAGACTATTAGGCTTCAGCACTTTAAAGGAAGTTGTTTAAAGGAAGTGGTCTTGGCTTTCCTTACCGATTGCCAATTAGCTTCTACAGGAGGCCACATTTTGGTACCAGTCACTAGATGAATTCTTAAAAAGCTATGAATATAAATGCCAGCTCTATTCCACAGGAACTCCTCAGTTCATAACACAAGGCTATGTCCTGGACACCTTCGTGGTGACTCACACTTCAGGTGGCTTACTGGCTGTGTGACTTTGTCCAAGTTACTTAAGCTCTCTGCTTCAGATCCCTTCTCTGTAAAGTAAGGAAAGGAACTGTTCTGACTTTAAGGAGTTGGTGAGGACCCAGTGAGATAAAGGCCTGGCACGTAGTAAATGCTCAATAAATCATCATCTTTATTACCTTTGATACGTGCCATTGTCACAGTATTTCATCCACACATGCTTTCTTGTTTGATTTTGTGGACCCATAAGAACAGCCCTTGGTATGTAAGAGCTGTAGAATATTGTTATTGTAAATCTCTTATGTAAGCATGAAATTATGTAAATTCTGTCTCTGAAATGCCAAGAAACTGGCATGTCCACCATTCTGATAAAAGATGCTGGATAGGGCGCCTGGGTGGCTCAGTGGGTTAAGCCGCTGCCTTCGGCTCAGGTCATGATCTCGGGGTCCTGGGATCGAGTCCCGCTTCGGGCTCTCTGCTCGGCAGGGAGCCTGCTTCCCTCTCTCTCTCTACCTGCCTCTCTATCTACTTGTAATCTCTCTCTGTCAAATAAATAAATAAAATCTTTAAAAAAAAAAAAGATGCTGGATAACAGCTGATTTTGTGCCTTGTGGGGTCTCCTGGAATTCTCCCCATCTTCCCTCTCACTGGTCCTCCTCTTTGTCCTTCCTTATTCTGCTGTCTTGCCCTCTGGGGGTGCTTGCCCAGTGGGAATGGAGAGTGCACTGGTCTGAAGGAGGTGAGGGCGGGATGAGTCTCTGCCCCGCCTGCCGGTCCCTTTCCAAGACCACCCATGGGGCAACTCATCCTCCTTCTCCTGGGCTCTCAGACCACTTCAGGAGACCCTGGCTTCACTCAGAGACCTCCTGGTATTTTCATACACTGAGCTGAAATGTTCAGGTTGCTTTGGGTGAAATTCATTCAAAAACCACCTCTGCATCTGAATTAATTCCTCCAAGAGCACCCAAATGTGTTGGCTTTAAAGGTGGTGTAACCAGATAACAAATACAAACTCTGGGGCTTAGGAGAAGTGGAAAGATTTAGAAAGCACCAGATGTATTCAAGTCCCATGAGTCACCTTTAGTTTCACTAAAAGTTAAACTTCACCTTTTCAGTTTTTTTGGCTTGTGTCCATATCTAAACGCTGACTGTGAGTTCACGGACCCCACACTCTGAGGCTCCTCAGAAAGGACAGAACAAAATCCTCTGATCAAAGCTGCCATAGGCGATTTTCCGTTTAGCAGGAGGCAATTATTCCCAAAGCAATTTCCAGGGCTCCAGCTGTGCCCTCCCCCTTGTGATCTGAGACCAGCACTCCCCCTTCCCTTGACCCCGCGCCCCTCTGCACCACGAAGGGCGTCTTAGCACCAAATGGAACAGCCAGGACGATGACATCAGTCAGCAAAGGCTGGAGCCGAGCAGTTTTCCTCCCTCACTCATTTATTTACAAGCACGAAACCAGAAAGAACGCCCAGGTGGGCTGGCTATGCTCATTTCGTGTTTCACTCCCTCTCACAGGGTGTCCTCGGGCTCCACCGCCTTCTCTCTTGGGTAGTCAAGGACAAATGCTCTAATCGCCGGGGGTTGTTCCTCCATTCCTGAGCCCCACTGCAGCCGGCCAGAGTACCCTTTGAGCACTTTTATGGGCAATAAAACTTTATAGCATGCCAACTTCAAACCGTTCCCACATTTCTGAAAAGAACTATTTATGACATACAAGACGACTACGGTTTGCCCTTTGAAAATACCAGCAGATAGGAGACCCCTTCACAACAGGGTCGGCTGAGTTCTACCGGCGAACAGCTGGCTCACAGAAACCCCACCGTGGCAGAGCCCAGCTCCTGACCGTGAACACTTAAGTTAGGAAACAAACGGCCTCTGAGCCTCACAACATTACCCACGCAGCCCTGAGCTTTGCCTCTCCCCTGTTGCTTTGGTGTCAAACCCACCTGTGTCTCTCCTCTCGTTTTTTTTCCTTCCCTGCGCATTTCTTGCCTGGGTTGACCAGGATCATTATGAGCCTTATGAGCCTTGTCAGCAAACCCCAGAGAAATGATTTTCTCCTTCCGCGGTTAGCAGGCAACAAATGAAAACCAAGAAAAAGCTAGCGATTCCATAGCAACTCGCTTCTCTTAAACGGTGCCCAGGATTAACCGGCTAGCCCATAGAAAGCATCATCACACACTCCGAACCGTCCTTACCCGTGTTCCATAACGGCCACTCCTGGACATCAGAGACTGGCCCCAGCCTCCTCGGGATGTGGGGACTCAGCTCTCTGCAGCCCACAGACAATTGGGCCCATTATAGTCATCAGGCTGCTGAGTTAAAGGGTGGCCCTTACAAAAATATAAACAGCTCGTCAGCACAAGCCAAAGGGGCAGGGCTGCAGTATCAGGGGACAATGGGAGCCAATGACCAGACTCTTCGGCTCTGTTAGCTTAAGATATTAGGTTTCATTCTGAAGTCGGGAGACCAGAGAGCTGGAGAGAGAGCCAAAGAGGAACAGCCAAGTCCTCGTCTTTATAGCCAGCAGCATGAAAGGAGTCCAAGTTGAAAAGTTTAATCACTGCCTGCAGACCAGTTTCAAGGAAAAGTTCGTATGTTTCCCACATAATAATATATATTTTAAAAGTCACAAACATTGGTGTTGCATTAGCCATCTTCATTCTTCTGGGGTCAATGAATGGTCTATTTATTGCGGCCGGTAGGAGCTTTCCAATTAAAGAACAAAATCCAAGGAGGATGCCTTTATGACATACTTATTCTGTGGAATAAAGTGTCTGATGAGAAGTCTTCACTACCTCCACAGAGAAAATGTTTGATTTGATGGGTATGTCTTCAGAACCCAGAGAAATAGGCTTATCTTTGTCCCCAAATATAAATGGTTCACATTCTTTTTTTTTTTTTAAGATTTTTTTTTTTTTAATTTACTTTTTGACAGAGAGACAGCAAGAGAGGGAACACAAGCAGGACGAGTCGGAGCGAGAGAGAGAAGCAGACTCTCCACAAAACAGGGAGTCCCACGGTGGAAGTGGGGCTCGATCCTAGGATGCTAGGATCAGATCTGAGCTCATTCACCCAGAATGAGCTCCCACATTCATTTCTTAAATACCCACTTTATCCAATCATACATATGCAAACAAAGCAGAAGTTAGCTCAGTACGTTTGGAAGAAGACAGGATAGCCATGACTTTTTTTTTTCCTCTTTTGATCTTAACTAAAATTTGCTTTTAAAGCTACTATGCCAACTTAACCTTTCAATACCCTATGATAATAACCAAGAACAAGAAAATAAACTGGGCCTTTTTTTTCTGTGTATGATTTCTAAATAATACACTGAGGTAAAAATAAAGTTAAGAGCTATTTGGTTGATTTGTGGCATTGCATAAATTATAGCCATACAAAGTTTCAGAAAAGTACAGTCATTACAATTTGGAACCGCCTCATTATTTACATAGGGAAGCACAGCCACTGTCAAAATTAACTAGCAAAGAAACAGAAAAATGTTGAAATATACTCATTTTCCACAAATTCTGTATGAAGCCCTTCTTTGATCATAAAAATAATAAAAGGCACTGTCCTTTATAATCTCTGTCAGTTTAAAAATATTTATGATTCTGTCACTGATATTTAATTTGTATTAAAGTAAGATTCCTCTGGTGGTCCTTCCAAATAGGGTATGAAGCTGCCTTGGATTCTTCTCTTCTCCTAATGATTCCAAAGGAGTTGTTGTATTTGGACGCTCATAGCTCTTGACTTGAAAAAACAGGTTAACTTTTGGGAAAGGTCTAGTTTTCCTCTAAAACCTTATGATCCTGCCATAAAAAAAAAAAAAAAAAAAAAGCTTCAGGACACCAAAAGGAAAAATATATAAATTTAACTTCATCAAAATTAAGACATTTTCTACATCGAAGGACATTATCAAGAAAATGAAAAGGATTTTATACATCGAAGGACATTATCAAGGAAATGAAAAGGTAACCTACAGAGTAGGAGTTTACAAATCATATATCCGATAGGGGGCTAATATCCAGAATATATAAAGAATTCTTAGGACTCCACAACAAAAAGAGAAACAACGACCCAGTTAAAATATGAACAGAAGTCTGGAATAGACATTTCTCTAAAAATGATCTACAAAAGAGGCGCCCAGGTGGCTCAGTCGGTTGAGTGTCTGTCTTCAGCTCAGGTTATGATCCCAGGGTCCTGGGATCGAGCCCCACATCAGGCTCTCTGCTCAGCGGGGAGCCTGCTTCTCCCTCTCCCTCTGCCTGCCTCTCTGCCTACTCGTGCTCTCTATCTCTCTGTCAAATAATAAATAAAATCTTAAAAAAAAAATTTACAAAAGGCCAAAAGCCCATGAAAAGACAGATACTCAGTATCATTATTCATCAGGGAAATGCAAATCAAAACACCATAAGGTACCACTTTACAGCCATTAAGGATAGCTATTTTAAAAAAAAAAAAAAGGAAAGAAGGAAAGAAAAAGTGTTAAAAAGGATGAGGCAAGGGTGCCTGGGTGGCTCAGTCGTTAGGTGTCTGCCTTTGACTCAGGTCATGATCCCAGGGTCCTGGGTTCGAGTCTCAGGTCCACATTGGGCTCCCTGCTCAGTGGCAAGCCTGCTTCTCTCTCTCCCACTCCCCCGGCTTGTGTTTCCTTTCTCACTGACTCTCTCTCTGTCAAATAAATAAATATAATTTTTTAAAAAAGGATGAGGCCAAACTGCAACTCTGCTAGTGGGGACGTAAAATGAGGCAGCTGGTATGGGAAACACCACAATTCTTCAAAAGGTCAAACAGAGAACTACCATATGACCCAGCAAGTCCACTCCTCTGTATATACCAAAAGGATTGAAAATAGGATTGAAAAAAAAGGACTGCATAGGACTGAAAATACTCAGACCGTTACCTGTATACTCATGTTTATAGCAGCATTATTCAAGATAAAAAGGTGGAAACAACATAAATGTCCATCCACAGATCAATAGATAAACAAATTGTGCAATGGAATAGTATTCAGCCATAGAAAGGAACACACTGATTCATACCACAGCAAAGACGAACCTCAAGAACTTTGTGCTAAGTGACAAAGCCAGACGTAAAAGGTCACACATTATACGACCCCATTTGTATGAAATACCCAGAATAGGTAATCCATAGGGACAAAAGCAGATTGGTGGTTGCCAGGGATCGGAGGTGGGGGTGGGAATAGGGAGAAACTGCTCAGTGGGTGCAGGCTTTATTTTGGAACTAAATGGAGGTAGTGTTTGTATAACATTGTGAATATACCATGTATGGCGGCATTGTTCACTTTACTTTTTTAAGATTTTATTTCTTTGTTTGATAGAGAGAGACACAGCGAGAGAGAAAACACAAGCGGGGGGAGTGGGAGAGGAAGAAGCAGGCCTCCCCCTGAGCAGGGAGCCCGATGTGGGGCTCGATCCAGGACCCTAGGATCATGACCTGAGCCGAAGGCAGATGCTCAATGGCTGAGCCATCCAGGTGCCCCTGAATTGTTCACTTTAAAACAGTTAATTTTATGTTTTTTGTTTTTTTTTAAAGCCTCAGTATCTTCTGGGATCCTTCTTTGTGAGGGCATCCCACAAGTTTACTGAAAGTATTTTTTCTAAGATTCATTCATTTATTTAGTATTTATGCATTATTCAGCATCTATTAAGCACCAGATACTGTAGGGCAGCTGGGGGCCAGGAGACACCCTTGCACCCTCTCTACCAAAGGTGAGAAAGAGCAGGAGCGTCTGATGGGGAAGGACAGTAGCAAGCAGGGTGGCAAGAGCAAATCCATGGCTGGCAAACGGCTGCTGCATGTGAGCTCATCTCATGCTTGATTCCACTGACTGGTCCAACCAGTTGGAGGAGTGGTGGTAGGAATTTTTATTCCTATTTTATTGTTACAGAAACTGAGAATCAGAGAGTTTAATTAACTTCCCAAAGTCACCCAGCCTGTAGGCAATGAAGCCAAGTCCTTTCTCTTCCACCATGCTGCTCCCTGACCAGAGGTGTGAGAGAAATTGAATTTGTAGGGGAAAAGATGGTTCCCAATGTGACTGAATGGAAACAACTTGTTAAGAAGCATTTTAGGTATCAAAAAGAGCAGTGTGACTCTCTTCCTAGTGGTATAAACACACGAACCAGGGTCAAAACAAAACAAAACAAAACAAAAAAACAACCAATTTGTCAAACTTTTCCTCAGAAAGTCTCATTTTCAGAAAACCACCATGGAACTTCAGAGATTTTCTAAGTAATCTGACCAGACACCCTCATTTCTCAGATGGAAAATCTGATGCCCTGCACAATTAAATGACACGCCCAGAGTTACATGGCAAGATCGTTACAGAACCAGAGCCAGGACTCCGGTGTCCTAGATCACGGTCCAGGATTCTTTATACTATACCATACACAAAAATTTAGAAATTGATCCCAGATTAATCTTCTACTGAGTAGATCTCTAATTCTCTACCTCTCCATAGAAGCAGTAGACAAAATTCTTATTCTCTATAAACTCTTGAGTGTAATGATCTGCAGACTATGTTTGACATTCTCAGTGAGTTTACTATTTCTTTCACCACATCTTTTGTTAAAAACTAATAAGGAAGAGAGAGATTCACAAATTGTAACCTGGACAGGACAATATTTATCAGTTCATTTAGACAGAGGTAAATCTTTTGGAAAGTTGGAATAGGAAATGAACTGAGAACAAGGAGGACAGGAGGATTTGAAAACATAAAAGACTTGGCCAGGAATCCATCAAGAAAATGCAACTACATGGGACTGAAACTCTGGCAAAGCTGTTGCACACATCCCTGACCATCATCTATCCCTTGGTGTTGGTCTACTGCTGTTATTAAAAATAATAAACAAAATAATTACAAAGGGAGATGCATGTCCTCTTAAAAGTTGGGGAGATGACATCACTACTTTCTACATTTCAAACTACTAGATTATGCAATTCAGAAAATTGCTGTATGCCCTTTGAGAATACCCTTCATCCAATTAAAATGTTGCCCTTGATCTGCAACAGTCACCTCTTAGTCACCCACCACTTGGCGACCTGAAGCTTCAATTATCCATAAGGTAATCTTCACCTAACCCAATGATCTTCACCCAACCCTTCGAAAGAGCTGAAGCCCCAACTAACTGACTTAGTTCAACATCCCACAGTGCATTCATTATCAAGTCCCTGATTTGCCAACATACAAAACACTGTACTGAAGGGAGAATATCTAATTGCCTGTTGATATTTTTTAATAAGGGATACACACATAATACTAGATTCTCATCTTAAGAGATCATGTAATAATACAGTTAATAGAACTGGGTGAAATCACAGAAGCTGTTTGGATAATATATGGATGAATGGTCAGATCCCTGAGGCTTCTTGGATGATTCTAGAAATTACTAACTTCAAGACCTAAATTATATATTTTAAAAACCTTTTACTTCCTTTTTTAAGGAAATGAAAGGGATGCCTAGCAACGTGACTTAATAAAGAGGAGAAGCTGAAGACTTAACCATCAATGACACTGAAGGACTTTGCAGATAGAAGGCATGAAAGCTACAGTCTTTCTTCACTTTGACAAGGGTTTTGATTTTGTTCTGCTTAGCTGTTGCTCAATGCATTGTAAATTATGGATAAAAATCACTTACTCTTAGGTCAGCCCACAACCTGAAATGAAATGAAAAGTTCTAAACACATTCCATTAAATTTTTGTTATCTTCAAATGTATTTATTCTTTTAAGATGAGAAAATTAATAACTAATTATGTGGATGTTCCATGTTTCTTATTTCATATGATTTCTTTGTATCTCCCTGAGAAAGGTAAGGCTTAAAGTCAGATGTTGTATGAATTTAAGCTATGAAGAGGACTCTGTCAACCACTCACCAACATAAACATACTTATATTTTTCTGACCATGCCAATGAATTTTTATAAGCCTCTTATAGTCTTTTACTCTGTCCCTACATGATCCATGGCCCACATTTGCAAAATAATGCTTAAAGTCAGGCTGTATATGGATAAGAGCAATAAACTTATTATACACTGGACCAAGCAATGGCCTTGGGCTCATTTGCTCATCACCCAGTCCATTGAGCTAAACCATGACAGGTTTCAATACCACAAAAGTTTTCAATTAGTTGGTGAAGACCATGAAGAGATTTGCTGAATACCTAGTTCAGAATTGATCCCACGAACCCCTAAAAGGGTCCTTCTAGACTCAAGATTAATGCAATAATCTCAATAACCTAAATGATAGAAGAAAATGTGCCATTAATTTTGAAGAATGTATAAGCTGAGCCACTCCCTCAGAACTGGGGGAAAAACTTAATAGTAATGGTAATAATATATATCCAGCATCTGCTGCATGCCAGGCACTGTTCTAAGAGTGTGTACACGTATTAGCCCACTTAATCCTCCCAACCAACTCTAGGTGCTAATAGGCATATTCACTTTATAAATGAGAAAAGTGAAATTTAGAGGAATTAGTGAACATCCATAAAGGAGAAGTGGCCAGATACCAAGAGGGGAAAATTCTAACAGGATTAGTTTGGAGAAGGAAGAGCAAACAGCAAAAATAAGATATGGAGGTAGAATTAATTGAGGATAGTAAGGAGTAAAAATACCTAGGGATGTGGCATTCATTTGCTAGGGTTACCATAACATATTACTACACGCAGAAAACAGAAATTTTTCTCACAGTTCTGGAGGTGGGAAGTCCAAAGTCAAGGTGTTGGTAGGGTTGGTTCCCTCTGGAGGTTTTGCCGGGGAATCTGTTCCACACCCATCCCACCTTCTAGTGGCTGCTAATAATTCTTGGCATTCATTGGCTTACAGCCGCATCAACCCAATCTCTGTCTCTATCTTCACAAGATGTTCCTGTGTCTGTGTTTTCTCCTTTTATGTGTCTTGTAAGGACACTCATCGTTGGATTTAGGGTGGGTCCTAATCCAGGATGTTCTCATTTTAAGATCCTTGCCTTAATTACATCTGCAAAGACCCTTAATTTCAAATAAGGTCATATTTTGAGGTTCTAGTAGACATATCTTTGGGGGGACACAATTGAACCTATTGAAAGCCCCAAGAAACCTCTGGGGCCAGAGAGGTTTCCTCATGTAGGAAAGGGAGACAGGAGCAAGTATAGTCAATCCTGTATGAGGAAGATATGCTGAGCAAAGAAAGGTGTTTTCAACTATTACTCTTCATCCCCAACTTAGAAAAAAAAGAAAAAGAAAAAAATATTTATTAATTTTAGGAAAAGATGAGAGTTCTCAACTTAAAAGCCTTGAGAAAACCTTTCAAAGGAACAGATTTATAGATCCGATCATTCCCATTTTTTGGTGTATTTTTTCATGAATTTTGACCTAAGTGTATTCCTTTGAAACCATTACCACAATCAAGACAGGAATATACCCATCACCTCCAAAAGCTTCCTTATATCCCTTTATAATCCCACTCTCCTGCCCCTTCATGCAGCCATACTCCTAGCCCCAAGCAACCATGGATCTGCTTTCTGTTACATGGATTAATTTGTTTGTCTAGAATTTTATGTAAGTGAAATCCTACAGAATACACTTTTTGTTTGGCTTGTCTTCACCTGTTCATAATGTTATAACAAAATACCAACAGACTGAGCAGCACATAAACAGAAATTTATTTCCTATAATTCTGGAGGCTGGAAGTCCAAGATCCTTGTGCCAGCATCAGAAAGGGCCCTCTTTCAGGTTGTAGACCTCTGCTCGTGTCCTCACATGGAAGGGGTAAGGGAGTGCTCTTGGGCCTCTTTTATAAGGATGTGAATCTCATTCACGAGGGCTCCACCCTCACAACCTAATCACCTCCCAAAGGCTCCACCTCCTAATACCATCACCTTAGGAATTAGGATTCGCACATATGTATTGGGGGAGGGGTTGGTACACAAACATTCAGACCATTGCAATTTCTTTTATTCCACATTTTTTTGAGAGTCATCCAATGTTTGGGGGTGTATCACTAGTTCATTCTTTTTAGGCTGAGTGTTCCATTACAGGAACATACCACAATTTGTTTATCTATTCTTTTTTTTTTTAAGATTTATTTATTCATTCTAGAGAGAGGGTATACACAAGCAAGCAGAGAAAGGGGCAGAGGGAGAGAGAGAATCTGAAGCAGAGCTCTGCACAGTGCAACAGCCCGATGTATGTAGGGCTCCATCCCAGGACCCCAAGACATTCAACCAACTGCGCCACCGGATGCCCCTACCTACTCATTTCTTAAAGGAGTTTTAATCAATAAATTGATTTGATATTCCAAGATGAGAGGAGAGGTGAGAGAACATGAATGATAATTTCTCAGAATCGAGGTTTTCTTCTTTTTCTCCTCCCTTATGGTCTCCCCACCTCACCTCCGAAGCCCTCTCATATGCTTAGCCCCAACCCATACTTCTTCTTCTTCTTCTTTTTTTTTTAAAGATCTTATTTATTTATTTGACAGAGAGAGAGAGATTGACCACAAGCAGGGGGAGTGGCAGGAAGAGAGAGGGAGAAGCAGGCTCCCTACTGAGCAGGGAACCCTATGTGGGGCTTGATCCTAGGACCCCTGGGTCATAACATAAGTCTAAGGCAGATGCTTAACCAACTGAGCTACCCAGGCACCCCCATACCCATACTTCTTTCCCCAGCCCTTAGCTGCTGAAATCATTGGCCCAAAGTTGACCCTTTGCTCCTGAACTCCAAGCTGCAGTGATGAATCCCTGTGGGACATCAGCTGAAGTCTCGGTTGGTTCCTTCAGGCTTCTTGTCAGCCCCTCCATGTGCTTGCCCTTCTCTCCAGGGAAACCATGTCAGCCCCACCCCACCCCCATTTCTGATCTCCCTCTTATTCTTTTGCCTCCTCTCTGTCTCTGCCTTCTACTCTCCTATGCTTGGATGGTACCCACTGCCTCTTCTCCACTGTCTGTGCTCCATTCACCTTGTCCAAAAGAACTACAGGTTGGCCCCAGCACAAATCTGTTTGATCCTGGGTTTCTGCCAAATATATTCCAGTTATTTAATTCAGGGAGCAGCATGGTAGTGTCTGAGAGCACAGACTCTAGAGCAGGCTGCCATGCACCAGTTGTGACTTGGCCATGTGCCTCTGTTTCTTCACCCATAATTGAGGACAACAGTCTTCCCTCCTATGACTGTCATGAGGTTTAAATGAGATAAAGTAAACATTATATACACAATCCATAAAACAGATACAAATAAACGTTCAAGAACTCTTCCTCACCACAAAAAATTCTACTTGCATTCAGAGATTTATTCAGTCAAAGATGATTTATCAGAGAACTCTCTCTGCTGGGAACTCTTCTCAAAAGGGGGGAATAAAGCAGTGAACATAACATATACAAACTACATTCTACTAGGGCAGACAAACAGTACAGAAATTGACAACTAAAAGTATAGACCATGTCTGTTAAGCGCCACAGGAACCTACAAAGTAGCCTAAAAGCAGGACTGGGAATTTCCAGGAGGGGGTCTGAGTGGGCTGAGCTGAGTTAGAGAGTTGCAGTCAGGGTGATCTGGAAAGCTCTCGTCGCCGATAAGGCAACCTCTGAGAGCAGACCTGACTGGTCTCAGGGAATGTGCCACAGGCCCATCAGGGGAAAGAGCATCCTTGGAGGCAGAGACAGGTGCAAAGGTCCTTGCAGCCTGGCCATCCAGCAGCTATTGTAGATTGGTTGACTGCAGACACACAGATTATGTTGAACTTTCATTAATTTCACTCATTCTACTTTTAGTTAGAATCTCTCAATCTTGATGTATGTTTTTCCCCCAAAATGTTCAGAGATGGATACTTTGGCTGTGAATTTAGAGCCTCAACACTTTTCAGCATACAGATACAATGCTGGTTAGGGTGGAATCCAAAGGAAATGGGTTGGCCTCATCACCGCTGTGTTTAGACAGTCACCATGATGCTGGGATGCTTGGGGAGCAGTGGGCCCTAGGGAGCACCCTCGATGCCCTAAGGGCTTTGCTAGGAGTCTGGCCACTTAGCTCTGGGCTTAGCATCCAAAAGGGGATTGGGAGAATGATGAGAGACTTCGCAGAGAGCAACCAAGATAATAAAAGAATCAGAAAATGAACCCAAAAGAAGCGTTTCAGGAACTGAGCATGCAATTATTTAGTTTGAAGAAGAGATGCTTATATGTTCCTTTCCTAAGCCTATTTCCTGAAAGAAAACAGGCTTAACTTGCAGCATGATGACTTTACAGATGTTTGTGAAAAACAAACCAAAAACAAAACCCAGAGCTTCCTTATACAAAGGCTTGTTAAACAGTGTAGAGTGTTTGAATCCCAGACTCTAAAATTATTGAAAGGAAGAGGACTATGAAAGAAAAATCCCCCACCTGTAATTTTTAACCTTGTTGACAGTTTGACTTATTCCCAAAATTATATCATCATGAAGAAATTAGTTGTTTAAAAAAACACAAAACCTACCAAAAATAGGAAACTGAGCTAACATCTTCCTAGACTTTCTGCCTAACAGCTGTCCAGTCCTTTTCTGGGATGACCCCTGGTGGGTGGGGGTGGGCACTGGTCCTCCTCTGCCTTTGGATGGACTCTCAGGCAGGTCCCCAGGAAATTTTCCAGTTACTCTTAGGTAATCAAAAGTCTTCTGAGCACTTTCAATAGCAGAAACAATCTCATTTCAGTAATTTGAATGTCTCATTAAAAAAGCATAAATAGAGTTTTCTCAAATTTAAAAAATCTGTTCTTCAAAAGGCAACACTAAGAAAATGAAAAGGCAAATCACAGACTGGAAGAAAATATTAGCAACATGTATCTGACAAAGAATTTGCGTCCAGACTATACAAAGACTCTAATTACTGAGCTACATAACTCAATAGAAAATAGAAAACTAATAGAAAATAGAAAACTAATAAACCAATTTTTAAAAATGGGATAAAATATTTGTCAAGAGACATTGACAAAAGGAAATATACAAATGGCCAATAAGCACATAATCAAATGCTAAACATCATTAGTCATCTGGAAAATGATAATTAAAATTGTAATGAGATGTCACCACACAACCACTAGAACAGATAAATTTAAAAATCTGACATGACCAAAAGTTGTGAAAGGTGTGGAACAACTGGGATTCCCATACGCTGTTCATGGCAGCAAACAAATGGAACAACCATTAAAGATGAACATGTGGCAATTCTTTATAAAAGTAAACACCCAGCTACCATCTAGTTCAACAATTTCCACTTGTAGGTAATCACCCAGAAGAAATGAAAACATGTCTGTGTGGAGACTTGTAAAAGAATATTCATAGGTTATAAATAATAGCTCAAATCCAGAAAAAAAAAGAAAACAAATGTCCATCAGTAGGTGAATGGAAAGTAAACTATAGTATACCCATTTAATAGACCACTCTTCAGGAATAAAAAGGAACAAACTGCTGATACACACAACATGGATAGATCTCAGAAATTTTATATGGAGGAAAAGAAGCCAAATACCAGAATGAGTACTGTATGATTCCATTTATATGAATTTTTGTAATTTTCATTTTTCTATAAAATTAAAATTAATCTACAGGGGCAGACGGTAGATCAGTGGTCACCTGGGCTGGAAGAGGCTATTAAGGGGAATGGCTATTAAGGGAGACAGGGAACTTTCAAAGATGACAGAAAAATTGTATGGTGGTTATGCAGGCACACACGTGTCCAAACTCATTGAACTGTCCATAGAATGGGTGGCCTATTGTATGTAAGTTGGGCCTCTTAATAAAGGTAGTTTTAAAAATACCTCATCCAGTATAATAACAACTCCAACCTCTTATTTTATTTAGAGCTTCTCCTTCCACAAGTTGTTCTATGCTTTCACCTTGGAAACCTGAAGTGGTGCTATGAAGAAAGACTGGATTTTATTCTTTCTTGTAGACTCTACTTCCTCCTCCCATATCTTCTGTTTCTGACCTTCCAGATTTGGGCTAAGGAGGGAGAATTCGGGAAAGATGGTTACGGCCTTTGGGAACAGACATAACAGGACATTTGTACACTTGGGACTTGGCAGATGTCTGAAGCTGGAACTTAGTCTCCTGGACAGTTTTTGTGGTCTGGGAGATTGCTCTGTTGGGCACCCTTGCTGAAATTCCCAAGACATGGCTGACATTTCTCTACTGACATTGAGCCTCAGCGCCTTACCATGCACGGATGTACCTCACACAGACTGTTCGTTTGTCAAGGTCCCATCACTCCTCCACATAGCCCTCCTGGACAAGGCTCTCTTGAAATGACTCCTCAGTGAACCCTCAGGAGAGGTGGCCTTGGCACAGTGGAAAACTCTGCATTCTTGCCCCCACCACTAGGGGGAGCAATGATGGACATGTGGTCTTCCTCTCTCAGGTCTTACACCAGCCCTCATGCTCTCACAAACTTTGGGATGAGTATTAAGCCTCTTGGTTTTTCTTGAATTCCCCTTTGACACTTGGTTTCAGATGGGGAGGAAGCACCCCTCACCTCCGCCACTGGGTGGGGTGGGACAGGAGGCTCACACACTGATAAACTCTCCAAAGATCCTGAGAAAGCTTCATCACAAAACAGTTCCTGGCTGCCCCCTTAGCAAGTCCTTCATAGTGGACTTACCTTGCTTTGGCTCCTGAGTGTAGACGGCTACTATTCATTTTTTCTTGACCTTTGGGGCCTCTTGTTTACATTGGTACAAAAAGCATTCTGTTTTAGAATTCTAATTACATATATATGATTTCTTTTTTTTTTTTAAGATTTTTTATTTTATTTATTTGACAGAGAGAGATCACAAGTAGACAGAGAGGCAGGCAGAGAGAGAGAGAGAGAGAGAGGGAAGCAGGCTCCCTGCTGAGCAGAGAACCCAATGCGGGACTCGATCCCAGGACCCTGAGATCATGCCCTGAGATCATGACCTGAGCCGAAGGCAGCGGCTTAACCCACTGAGCCACCCAGGCGCCCACATATATATGATTTCTGAGGGTAAATACCTACAAATAAATTCTGATCCTTTATGAAAATGTTGCTCAAACATTCTGAAATTCAAATTTATCATATTATGGCATGGTACAAAATCTTTTTTTTTTAATATTTTATTTGACAGAGAGAAATCACAACTAGGCAGGCAGAGAAAGAGGAGGAAGCAGGCTCCCTGCCGAGCAGAGAGCCCCATGCAGGCTCGATCCCAGGATCCCGGGATCATGACCTGAGCCAAAGGCAGAGGCTTTAACCCACTGAGCCACCCAGGTGCCCCCAAAATCCTTTTTTTAATTTGAATTTGACTTAGGTAACATACAGTATATTATTAGTTTCAGGGTAGAGTTTAGTGATTTATCAGTTGCATATAACATTCAGTGATCATTACATCACATGCCCTCCTTAATGTCCATCACCCAATTACCCCATCCCCACACCCACCTCCCCTCCAGCAATCCTCAGTTCGTTTTCTAGAGCTAAGAGTATCTACAGTTTGCCTCCCTGTTTTTATCTTATTTCCTTTTTCTTTCCTTTCCCCTATGTTTCTCTGTTTTGTTCCTTAAATTCCACATATGAGTGAAATCATATGGTATTTGTCTTTCTCTGACTGAATTATTTTTCCTTAGCATAGTACCCTCTAGTTCTATCCACATCGTTACAAATGGCAAGATTTCATTCTTTTTGTTGGCTGGCAATATGTACCACATCTTCTTTATCCGTTCATCCATTGATGGACATCTGGGCTCTCTCCATAGTTTGGCAATTGTGGACATTGCTGCTATGAACACTGGGGTGCATGTGTTCCTTCAATCGCTATTTTTGTGTCCTTTGGATAACTACTGAGTAGTACAATGACTGGGTCATAGGGTAGTTCTGTTTTTAACTTTCTGAGGAATCTGCATACTGTTTTCCAGAGTGGCTGCACCAGCTTGCATTCCCACCAACAGTGTAGGAGGGTTCCCCTTTCTCCGTATCGTCACCAACATCTGTTATTTCCTGAGTTGTTAAGTTTAGCCCTTCTGACCAGTGTGAGGTGGTATCTCACTGTGGTTTTGATTTGTATTTCCAGTAACAGATCCTTAATTAGAGTTATCTTCATATAGAATTTTTTCTTTATAAACACCATGTTTCACAAGCATGATTTGAATTTTTAATGTTGGAAAAAAGTTTTAACAGTAGGAAAAAAAAGCCTTTACTATTTTGTGGACAAGGATTTTATTAGAAGGTATTGCTTTTTCTGGAAAGTACTGATAAATGTAATACGACCAATCTACGGGCAACACTAACAGTTTGTGCTTCTTTAGGCCTAAAGACATTTAGGGAGCTTCCCTGAGTAGGCAAATGCTGTTTTCTCAGCGTTGCCCTTCTGGTCAATTCTTACAGTCTAGAAGAACAGGGGTCTTTTGATAGGAAGAAGACCTGTGGCAGACAGGGTGTGGCTCTAATTCAGTCAGAGGACTTGGAAGAATGGCCCAGGCCAGGGAAGGCTGTGCTTCCCCTTTCAGGAACTTGGCAGCTGAGACAATACTTGAAAAGCGGCCCTCAGGTGTGCCTGGCTGGCATCTTAATTTCTGTGAAATTCTAGAAGATTCTGCTCTGGACTGTCCCTTGAGCCCCAATAAGAATTCCTTCCATAGCGACAAAGCAGGAGAACAAGGCTCTTCCAGTTTCTTTTCCAGGTTTTTTTGAGGATAAAATGGTTCCACTTTTTTAAAGATTCATCTGAGGTTTAAGCACTATTTCCTAGAAAGTCTCCTAAAACTCTCCATGTTTCTTTTTCTTCTTCAAAAAGCACAAAATTCTGAAGATATTCACATCTCATCTTTAATCTCCCATTTGTTAGCTTCACTGAATCACAGAATTGTTAGAGCCGCATGTAACCTAAGAGCTTGTTACGTCATAGATAAGTAAATGATGACCCAAGGAAGTGAAGTGACCCAGTTCCCACCACTCCGACCAGACTGCGGACTCTCCCTCAGCTGGGTTTCTCAAGCTCAGGACCATTAACATTTGGGACTGGATAATTCTTTGTTGTGAGGGATCATCCTGTGCATTGTAGGATGTTTCTCAGCATCCCTGGCCTCTACCCACTGGGTGCCGGAAGGACGTCTTTGCCCTCCTTCATTGTGACAGCCAAAAATAACTCCAGACATTGCCCAAGTGTCCTGTGGGGGGGGGGGGTCTTCTGCTGGAGAACCACTTGTCTACCGATTTCCTCAGCCCCCTACCACAGTGAGCTAGTGGACGGTCATTTTTAATTACAGCAGCTGTCTGTAAAGGGGCACCATGCTTGCTTTGCTTCTCCCTCTCAGCTGCTAATTGAAGCCAATCTCTTATCAAATGCCTCCTCAGTGAGAGAGAAGATGTGCTCATGGTTAAGAGGTTCACAGGAATCACGAAATCCTTTTCTGCTCTTGCAGTTCCCCTTAGGTAATTTCCAGTGTTTCTGTCCTGCCTCCCAACCCCTTTCTGAGCTCCCTGACAGTGGAGGCGTGTCCTCCCTGATTGGCATAATTCCTCCCAGATCAACAAAGCAGAAGCACAGTAAGTGCGATAGGCTAAACAACTCTTCGGTGAGGCTGGCTCTTGGCAAACACAAAGGCACAGCTGCTCCAATGTTTCTATGTGCAAACATCAAAGCGAATGTACCCCGAAAGTGACTGAGCAGCAGTCCCCTCTGTGGCTCAAGATCACTGAACGGAGTCACCCCCAGAAGGCGGAGTGCTATGGAGCCCGAAAGGTTAAACCCTCTAGGACTCATGTTCTTTTTTGCTTTCTTTCTTTCTTTTTAAGATTTTATTTATTTATTTGACAGAGATCAAAAGTAGGCAGAGAGGCAGGCAGAGAGAGAGAAGGGGAAGCAGGCTCCCTGCTGAGCAAAGAGCCCGATGTAGGGCTCGATCCCAGAACCCTGAGATCATGACCTGAGCCGAAGGCAGAGGCTTAACCCACTGAATCACCCAGGCGCCCCGCTTTCTTTTCTTTTCTTTTCTTTTTTTTGCTTTCTGTAAGCAAGATTGGAATGGGGTAAACTTGGGAGTGAAAGAGACCAATGCAGTGAAAACAAAAATATTCCCGAGGTTGCCACATATATGTCTTAAGTGACTAGCTGTTTTGAGGAGAAGCCTGTCAGGTCGGGTACTCTTTTGGCCAGAATGCTTCTATGGAAAGAGAGAATAAACTCTGTTCTCGGGTAACTTACGGTCAAAATGAAAGAGACTCCGATCATAAGTTGACTCTTGGGGTGATCGTTTCACAGTGGATACCATTATTGAATCATTATACTGTACACCTGGAAACAATATGATGTTATATGCCAATTACACTTCAATAAAAAAGACCCATTCATTCACTCATTTGTTTTGTAATTTATGCAATAAATACATAGGAAGAATGTATGTATCAAAAATGGGCACAAAAGCAAACCACTATGGAACAATGCCACAGAGGGAACATCAAGAATGCCTCGCAAATAAATAAATAAATAAATAATAAGTTAATAAATAAAATGCCTGGCTAGGGTTCTGGAAAACAGTATGAAGCATCCTTAAAAATAGAACTGCCATACGATCCAGCAATTCTACTTCCGGAAATACACCCAAAGAGGAGGAAACCATGAATTGGAAAAGATACCTGCAGCTCCAAGTTCACAGCAGCATCATTGACAATAGCCAAGACACGGAAGCAACCTAAGCGTGTATGAGTGGTTGGACGGCTAAAGAAGTTGTGGTACTGGGTGCCTGGGTGGCTCAGTGGGTTAAAGCCTCTGCCTTCGGCTCAGGTCATGATCTCAGGGTCCTGGGATCAAGCCCAGCATTAGGCTCTCTGCTCGGCGGGGAGCCTGCTTCCCTTTCTCTCTCTCTGCCTGCCTCTCTGCCTACTTGTGATCTCTGTCTGTCAAATAAATAAATAAAATCTTTTTAAAAAAAAGAAATTGTGGTACAGATATACAGTGGAATACCATTCAGCCATAAAGGACAAGGAAATCCTGGCATTTGTGACAACACGGATGGAACTAGAGGACATCATGCTAAGTGAGGTAAGTCTACCGCTGGCTCTGCTGCGTGACACATGGGAAAATGAAGAGAGTAGATCCTAAGAGTTCTCATCACAAGGAAAATAGTTTTTTCCTTTTATTCTTTCTTTGTATTGTATCTGTATGAGATAGCAGATATTAGCTGGACTTCTTGTGGTATCGTCCCACAATGTATGTCAATTAAACCGGCAAGTTGTATAATTTCAACTTACACAGGGATAATGTCAATTATTTCTCAAGAAAACTGGGGAGAAGATTAATTAATTTAAAAAGAAAAAGAAAAAGAACTCCTAGCGAGGGAATTTGTCCCAGAAATGGTTTGGGGTGGAATAGGACACTACGGCTCTCCAAAAAGAAGGAATGGCTTTCCCCAGCACAGTGAAAATGACAGGGGCCGATGGAAGCTCTGGATGGAGATGCGTCACCAGGCAGGAAGGATAGCAGCCGAGTCTGCGGATCTGTTGAGGTTTCTCCTATCTGAGAGCCCCCACTCCACTTCCTGAGGATGGTGGAAAGCAGCACATAGATGGTAAAGTCCCGATTCTCAAAGGGCCGATCTTTGCTGAACACGCAGTGGGAAATCACCACAAGGCCAATCACAGCGGAGCAAGGCCCCTGCTCATCCACCCTTACCCTGAGCTCAAAAGCCTGCCCGGGCCACAGCTGGGGAGAACAGGCTGTTCTTGAAGTGCCCAGAGGACTTCTTGTCACTCAGGTGTTCCCTTATCCTCCCATTACAGACTGGATATTTGTGCCTCCCTCCTCCCCGCCCCCCCCACCTCCCCAACTCGTATGTTGAAACTCTGACCCCAGCGTGACTCTATTTGGAGCTGGGGCCTCTAAGGAAGTAATTAAGGCTAAATGAGGTCATAAAGCTGGGGCCCTGCTCCAACAGGACCATGCTGGCCCCTTGATCTCAGACTTCCAGCCTCTAGAGCTGCGAGGAAACACATTTCTGTGGTTGAAACCACACAGGCTATGGTATTTTGTTACGGCAGCTCGAGCAGGCTAAATTACACTCTCTCTCCCCTCCATGAGCCGGAATCCCTGGCCAAGGTAAAAAGGCCCTTGGTCTACCCATTCTGTTCAGGAAGTTCATTACGATTCAACTCGGCTTCCCCTTGTCACAGATAGTACATCATTGGGTAGTTCTCTGTGCTCTGCCCCAACTCTGCCATTTAATCTTCACGAGGTTGGGGACTATTCTCCTCATTTTACACATGAGGAAGGTGACGCCCAGAACAGTCAAGAAAATGGCCCAAAATAAGACTAATCTAAGTGGTGGAGATGAAACCAGGCCACAGATCTGAAAGTTCCTTATGATCGTCTGACATGCACCTGCAAGGGATCCTAATCTTTGCTTGGCATGTTCCTGCTATCACCAATCTCTGACCTTTCTTTTTTACTTCGTTGGGTTGCCCTTGGATCTTTCTCCTCCAGGGCCTCTCTCTTGAGTGAGTTCACTAACACTCTCATAAACTCAACGAATCTGGCCCTGATCCCAGAGCCTCCTTCCCCTGCCTCTGTAGCCCTCTGGACCACCCTGTCCCACCCCTTGGGTGTAGCTCAGATTCCCAGAATCTCCGTGCAGAGCTGGGGCCTCAGACACTGCTCCCACCTTTGCTACAGTCCTCTGCCACCCCTCATACACACCCTAGCAGATGCTTCTTTTTTCTACTTTACCCAACACACACTCCCCAGGAACATTTATCATCCAGCTGGGGCCACGGACCCTTGTCGCGGGAATGGGAAATAATGCAATCGCTAAACCATAAAGGCAAGTGTGAGGGGTGAGAAGTGGCCTGTACAACATTACTCAGGGATGGTACAGACCACAGAGGTTGTCCGTGTGTGTTCAGGGGGGAGCAAGGTGGCTCTGCACCAGCAAGGGCAGGGAAAGTTCTGGAGCAAGTGTCATCTGTAACAGCATCAGGCGGTGAGGCTCAGGCTTGGGGGCCACACATCAAGAGCCAACCTTGTCATTTACCCATTCATTCTTTCATTCATTCATCCACTCATCAGATCTTTATTATGTTCCAGCTGCTATGCTGAGTGTTGAAGATAGAGCAGGGAACAAGCTCCCTGGGGAAGTCAAATGATAAGATCATGGGCTGGGACAATAACTCTGAAGGAATAAGCAGGGTGATGCAATGAAGGTACCAGGGGAACAGGAAAGGTGTCTTGAGGAGATGGGGGGAGGGGAGCACCCTAGGCAGAGAGAAGGAACAGCCCTGAGTTAGGGAAGCACTATCTGAGAATGACTGAGTCCAAAGGAGGATAAGTATGCCAGGGACTCATCGCTGTCACTCCCCACCTTCTGCTTCCTGGCCCTAAATCCAGACATGTTATCCTTGGCGGATGAGGGAAGGTCGAAAGCCATAGCTGTCTTCAGAATGGGAGGTGGCAGGGTCTGGGGCCCTGAGCCTCTCACATTCTGTAAGGTCTTTGCTTGGGATAAGTCTGCCTAATGTGTCCACTGAAGGCAAAGGGGTCAGTGAGCCCCTCGTTCTGTTCAAATGGCGCAGTTGGTACCTTGTGTGCTCAAGCCACTGCCTTCACCTGACACTTGTCATCAGAGCCCATTGGGCTCCCAGAACCATTTCTTTTCCTTCCCTCGCCTTTTTTTCTAGAGGTTTTCTAAAGAGGCACTATGCCAAATGGCTGAGTTCCCACCTATTCTGTGTGAACCGGGCAGCTCAACCACTATTTCCTCATCTGTAATATGGATTAGTAATGGTAGCCACCTCAAAGAGTTGTTACAAGAATACCTAAGTTAGTACAGTTTTTAAGCTGTTTATTGTTTTAGTAATCTCTACACCCAACATGGGGCTTAAACTCACAACCCTGAGACCAAGAGTCACTTGCTCTACCAATTGAGCCAGCCAGGTGCCCTGTAAGATAGTACTTAGAACGGCACAAGGCTCCTTATTTAAGAGTTAGCTCTTATTATCATTATTATTACAATTACACCCGTTCATCCTCCTGAGGTCCTCTCCCTTAGCCCCTGCCAGAGGGCTCAATGTGACATAAGCATATCTCTGTGAGAACAGGGGCATATCCAGTAGTCAGGACAAGGCCTCATGCGAGTGGGTACTTGATATATATATATATATATATATTTTTTTTAAGATTTTATTTATTTATTTGACAGATAGAGATCACAAGTAGGGAGAGAGGCAGGCAGAGAGAGAGAGAGAGAGAGAGAGGAGGAAGCAGGCTCCCCGCCAAGCAGAGAGCCCGACGCGGGACTCGATCCCAGGACCCCGAGATCATGACCTGAGCTGAAGGCAGCAGCTTAAACCACTGAGCCACCCAGGCACCCCTACTTGATATATATTTGTAGAGTGAATCAATGAATGAATGCATGAATGCCTTAAGGAGCAAGCAGGAGTGGTTAATTAGTATTTTTCCCAAGGGATGATTTTTTTTTTTTCCCTAGGCAAGATTGCAACACTGAAAACTTGCCTTTCAAAGGCCATGTGCTAGACAGCTAACACTTGGGACCAGGGAGCTCTTGCCTCTGCTTCTGGCCATCTTCCAATTAGCTGCGCAACCTGAGGCTGTCTAGAGCCTCCATTTTCCTGGTAAGAATAATAATACAAACTTCCTAGGGGTATGGTAAAAATTAATGAGATGGCATGTGAAATGTGCCATGAACTTCACACAAGAAAACCTTCTGTTACAATAGAGCAAAATTATTTAAAATGTACCAAAAATGCATTGAGTTAATGGGGCTCTTAATTTACTGAGGGCAAAGTATTCCTCTTGTTTAGTTAGCTTCACAGAGGCAAAATTATGTTCATCAGTTAGCGCTCTGAGGACAAAACAAGTTCATTTTATTCATGGCAGGTTTCAAATGGCAAGGAAAAATATCTGTCCTCATCTCACCAGCTTAAATAAAACTCAATTGAGTATTCTGAGAATTTGGCATGATTTGGAAGAGAATTCCAGGGCTGTGATGCTTGTCCAGTTAACCATAGAGATCTGGCAACAAAAGTCTATTATAGTTAAAGGTTGTCCTCCTCCTAACTAGCATCCAAAACACAGAGCAGCTGCCTGTCTGCACTCAAGTCCCTGCTGGGAGTCGGGGGTGGCGGGGGGGGGGGGGGGGGGGGGGGGGGGGGGAGGGAGGGATGGGGGAAGGAGGGGCAAGGGGGAGGGGGTGAGGGCGCTGATGACCAAGGCTCACATGCACAGTGACTCCATCCCGTCTTGCTGTGATACTGCACAAATAAGGTGTTGACTTTCTAAAGATCCCTTAAAAAGCTCTTAGGTGTCAAGCCACTGATCCCCACAGGACTGCTTCCATTTGCTTCCAAATTCAGCCATCTGAAAAAAAATCCTTATCACTATGCTTAAATGGGGATTGAAGTCCCCTTTTCTGTGAAATACAAAGAAGCAGAGACTGGAATGAGTTTTAGAATGAAGCGAAAGGCAGATCAATATGAGCTTCAAGACTCAAAAGATGCCTTGGCAGAGCATTTTCCAAGGTAGTCTCCCCAGGAGAGAAGTAAATAAGTGACTCTGGGAAAAAGACAAAGTTGTAATTAAGTTGGATGATTCTGGGGGCGCCTGGGTGGCTCAGATGGTTAAGCGTCTGCCTTCAGCTCAGGTCATGATCCCAGCGTCCTGGGAGCTAGCTCCACATTGGGCTCCCAGCTCAGCAGGAAGCCTGCTTCTCCTTCTTCCCATCCCCTGCTCATATTCTCTCTCTCAAATAAATAAATACAATCTTAAAAACAGAAAAAAAAAAAAAGACTGGACAATTCTGAATGAAACAGACTTCCTTACTGCAGAACTTCTCAGCGCCCTTAACATATTAACACGCGCTGTGAATATCCAAGAGAAGATTACAGTATCCATGATTGTTAAGTTTGTTTGACCAAGAATCATTTCGTATTACCCCTTGCCTCAAAGTCAACATCTCAAGGAACTAGAAAAACTGCTTGTTAGCATAGCAAACTCTCCCACAAAATAGGCCTCTTCACCCTCTATCAAATGCAAAATAAATATTATTCCTATTTCCCTGTAAGCATGGGAAGCAGCCCAAAGGCACTACAGCTTTTATTCCGGCTCACAATATCCTCTCCAGCAATTTTTTTTTTCTTTGTTCTCTCAGACCAAAGCCATTTGAGGGATTAATCTTCAACAAGTCCAGTAGTCGGTCATTAGCAAATGGGTCTATGACAAGTCCACAGAGTTTGGCTATTTGGAATGGAGGCAGACTACGCAAACTACAGCCTACAAACATTGCCTGCTATGGTAACAGATGGCATTCACGTGGTAGGACCAGCCTCATGCCCAGCAGGTTCTTGGATCACAAGTTTATGTGATCCTACTTGGGCAGAAGCTGGCTTCTTTAAGGTGACTTCATTTGGGAGAGACTGTTAATGGTTGGTCCACCATCGCCCTCCCTTTCTTCCACATGTTGGAACCCCTGCTATGTATGTGGGCCAGGAACACTAGAATAAAGGTTTCATTTCTTAGGTTCTCTTGCAGCTAACTGTGGCCATCAGACTATATTTTGACCAATGAGATGCATATGGAAAGACTGAGTGACATCTTACTGGAAACCTTGTGTTATCACAGCTGACATGGACCTTTGGGTCCCCCTTGCCATTTTCTTCAAATCTTTCCCCTTCCTGCTGGCTAGAATGTGGGCAATGGCTGGAACTTAAGCAGCCCTCTTAGACCATGAGGTGGAAGCCAGTTACCAGGGTACACAAATAACAAAAGCAATGGAGCCCTCGACACTGACAACTTTATTAATTAGACTAGTCACTTCTGGATTCCTTCTGCCTGGGAGAGGAATACATTTCCCTCTTGATCAAGCTATTGTGAGTCTTCTGCCACCACTGAATTAAGTCTTAACCAATACAACTGAGAACACACAACAATTTTCTTATTGGGAAATAATTTTAAACTTACAGAAAAGTTGCATGAATAGTACAGAGAATTCTGGTATACCCTTTATCCAGGGTTAGTAAATAATAGCATTTTTCCACATTTGCTTTATTGTTCTTAATTTTATCACACAATTTTTAATCACTTTAGAGGGAACTGCATACATCATGTTCCTTTACTCTTTTTTTTTTAAGATTTTATTTATTTATTTGACAGAGAGAGAGAGAGAGATCACAAGTGGGCAGAGGCAGGCAGAGGGGAAGAGGGTAGCAGGCTCCCTGCAGAGCAGAGAGCCCCATGTGGGGCTCGATCCCAAGACCCTGAGATCATGACCTGAGCCAAAGGCAGAGGCTTAACCCACGGAACCACCCAGGTGCCCCATGTTCTTTTACTCTTAAACACTTCAAAATGAACAAGGAGAAGGACAAAGGTCCCACACAACCATAATTACCAAATTCAGGAATTCTTCATTGATACAATACTACTACCTCATTTAATAGTTCGTATCCAGTTTTAACCAATTATCACAATCATGTCTTTCCCAGCCCAGGATCTAATCAGAATCACACATTTCTTTGTCATGATTCAGATATCAAATTTTAAGGGAATATTTCTTCTTCTTTTTTTAATAAAAGGAGAAATCCAAATTTAAAAGAAATCATATTGTTTGCATTTCTAGCTTATTGCCGCTTCTATCTCTTTTCTCTTTAAAATTCATGAATCTTGGGACGCCTGGATGGCTCAGTGGGTTAAGCCGCTGCCTTCGGCTCAGGTCATGATCCTGGGGTCCTGGGATCGAGTCCCACATCGGGCTCCTTGTGCAGCAGGGAGCCTGCTTCCTCCTCTCTGCCTGCCTCTCTGCCTGCTTGTGTGTACTCTCTCTGACAAATAAAATCTTTAAAAAAAAAAAAAAAATTCATGAATCTGCCATTCTCCTCCTATCAGCTCAATTCTGGGCCCCTGAATTGCAGTGGCTTCCACCAGTGTGTTTTCCTAGATTTATGAGACAAGATTTTTCTCTTATTATTCCCCAATTCTGTTTCGATGACTTCTGCCCTTTCCAGTCACAGTGGGGTCATCATTATTGCTGTGTTAGAAATCCTCACCTCTGCAGTAGTCAAGAGTGGAAAATAACCCAATGTGCACATCATTTCCAATAACTGCCTGATAGAATCAATACACTAGAAAAAACTGCACAGGCCCTTGACATAGAGGTGGGAACACGGATCATTTAGGCCCTCTGAATGTAACTAGCCATTAAGTAGTTGAGTTTTGTTCGGATACAGTAGCAATCAATATCTTTCAATGAGTTTGATAAAGGTGACTTAGAAGATACAATTTATTCGTTCTTGAGAGTTTATTTGCATCTTATCTGTCTATATGGCAAGAACTAGGTTTGCTGATAGCCTATTTACTGATATACAACAGAACTCTCTGCAAGTTCATTGAGTTTATTCATTAGGCACTAGTCAATTACCTGCATTTTATAATGAAAAGAAACTAATGAAATTAAGGTGAGTAGGTGACTCTCTTTCTCTCTTTTTTTTTTTTCATTTATTTATTTGACAGAGAGAGGGAGATCACAAGTAGGCAGAGAGGCAGGCAGAGAGAGGAGGAGGCAGGCTCCCTGCTGAGCAGAGAGCCCAATGCAGGCCTCGATCCCAGAACCCTGAGATCATGACCTGAGCTGAAGGTAGAGGCTTAACCCACTGAGCCACCCAGGCGCCCAGTAGGTGACTCTCTTACCAAAATAATCAGCCTGTACTCGGTAAATAGTTACTAAGGAGTCACAGCGTTGGGGGCTGGCCATCAGTCTGCTGCTGAGGGGTGGAAAGTCTGCCTGATACATGGGCTAGCAAGAACCAACTCCTTCAGACACCCGTGGTGGGCCTGATGAGGAGGTAGGGAAGCCACACACCTAAGAATAACCCCATCTGTCCTGACAGATACTTATATCCCTCCACTCTCCGTTTAACTATGGTCTCACAGCCTGCTGGGATGAACAAGAGACAGGGTGGGAAGGTAAAGTTCTTTTGTCAAATTAAATACATTCATTACACTTTTAGGGAAGGTCGCTGTCTTCTGTAATTTCTGCCACATCTTCAAACTACAG
This sequence comes from Meles meles, assembly GCF_922984935.1. Classification (NCBI taxonomy): domain Eukaryota; kingdom Metazoa; phylum Chordata; class Mammalia; order Carnivora; family Mustelidae; genus Meles; species Meles meles. Next base: position 141,967,032 of record NC_060067.1, read on the forward strand.
TACCATTGACTTAGAATCATCAGAAGTGCAAGGAGAAAGAGAAAGAAAATCACAGGCATTTCCATGCAAGCATTTCCATGGAGAACAGGGCCACCCTAACCACAAAATCCTTGAAAGTCCCACACTCTGCAGCCTAGCACCTTAGGCACCCTTTGTGTTGTGTTGTGGTTATTAGTGGCAGACTGATTCCAAGTGGGAAGAGATTTCCAGTCAAGCTTCTGAAGACCAGAAAGGAGAGAGAGGAGGTATGGAGAGTGCAAGGAGGAGGTGGGAGCCCCAGTCCAAACAGGACTGGCAGCTGGTGGGACTCCTCCTCTGGTTCTGGCCACCGTGAGAATGCGTCACCTGCATTTCTTTTCTTAGGCCTTTGAACCTGCACATGGAGACATCAGTGCTCTATCTTCCTTGACCTAGCTCTCCCTCCTCAGCCCCTAAATCTCACTACTCTGAGGGAACGTGTCCATCTTATAGGCCCTGGACCCAGACCTGAAGACTGTCACTCCACTCCAGCCACATCCCCGTGCCTTCACCAAGGCAGGGAATTCTTTTTTTTTTTTTTTTTTTTTTTTTATTTATTTATTTGACAGAGAGAGAGAGAGATCACAAGCAGGCAGAGAGAGAGGAGGAAGCAGGCTCCCTGCTGAGCGGAGAGCCCGACGCGGGGCTCGATCCCAGAACCCCGAGATCATGACCTGAGCCGAAGGCAGAGGCTTTAACCCACTGAGCCACCCAGGCGCCCCAAGGCAGGGAATTCTTAAAACAGCTTTAATCCAGGCTCATAACACATCAAAAGTCCTTTGTACTCACGTTAAAATCCATTCTCCTCCCAAGCCCCCAGGAAGAAGCCCCAAGGAGCCCTCCGTCCTCCTCGCACTTGCTCATTGTGCTTGTTTCCCCTGCCCTGACCCACCAAGCTCCTTCCCTCCGCCCTGGCACTTTCCGAGGTCCTGTCTTCCCCAACACTCCACTCCACTCCACAACTTCGCTCCTGAACCCTCCAAACATCCCCTCAGCATTGCTTCTCAAACTACCCCAACTCAAGGGCACAGTCTTCCTCTTCTGAGCCTGGTGGTTCTCTGTGCTCTCAAACTGCTTCTATGCAACTCATCACTGCAGTAGGATGGGCACTGGGATGCGCCCTATCTTCACGCGGCCGCAGTGCAGGCACACCGCAGCCTTTCGGCACAATTTGCACGCTGATGAAACAGTTAAGATGGAATCCAGAATCTATCTCATCAGTACAAACACCATTCCAGAGGCCAGTGGGAATGAAAATCTGAAAATTGGTATCATCGGCCTCCTTCTGGAAGTGTTCCCAGAGTCAGTGAAAAATCACTGTAATGGGCAAATGCCCTGGCTTCTAAAGAAGAGAAAGGAAAGGAAAGGAAAGGAAAGGAAAGGAAAGGAAAGGAAAGGAAAGGAAAGGAAAACGGAAAGGAAAGGAGGGGAAAGGGGAAAGGAAAGGAGAAAGGAAAGGAAAGGAGAAAGGAAGGGAGAGAGAGAAAGAAAGGAAGGGAGAGAGAGAGAAAGAAAAGAAAGGAAGGGGGGGAGGAAGGAGAAGGAAGGAAGGGAGAAGGAAAGAAAGGAAGGGAGGGAGGGAGGAAAGAAGGGAAGGAGGGAGGAAGGAAGGGGAAGAAGGAATGGTAGGAAAGAAAGGGAGGGAGAGAGGAAGGAAAAGGAAAGAGAAAGAAAGGAGGGAGGGAAAAAGAAAAGAAAGGATAGAAAAAGAAAAAGTCACTAGAAAAACGGGGGCAAGTGGAACTATAAAGAAAAAAATATGAGAGACTTAAAAACCAAATGAAAAGTGCACATAACTTCCATTCTGATTCCACATACCATCAAAAGATGGCTTTGAGATATTCAATTTGAATATGGATAACATATTAGATGATATTTAAAAATTACTATTAACACTGTTAGGTATGATAATTGAATGGTGGTTATAATATGTCGTTAGACAAATTATCCATATCAAAGTATTTTAGGTGAAATGGCATATCTGGGATTCATTTTAAAATATATCAGCAAAAAATAAAACAGCAAAAAGTTGTGGGAAGGAGGGACAAGGTTGGCAAAAGGTTGATAAATGTTGACACTGGGTTTGGACTCGTGAAGGCTTATTATACTCTTCTTTCTACTTTTGTGTAATTTTGAAATCTTCTGAAAGAAAAAATATCGTAAAAGTCACTGAATCCACAATCTCTAAACCTTGAACTAGGAATTACCATCTTTTTTCTGTTAGTTAATTAAATGCATATTTATTAAAACTCTGCTATGTGGGGCACCTGGGCGGCTCAGGGGGTTAAGAGTCTGTCTTGGCTCAGGTCATGATCCTGATCAAGTCCTGCATTTGGCTCCTTCTCGTTGGGGAGTCTGCTTCTCCCTCTGCCTGCAGCTCCCCCTGCTTGTGTTCTCTCTCTCCCTCTCTCTCTCTCTCTCTCTCAAATAAATAAATAAAATCTTAAAAAAAAAAAAACAACTCTGCTATGTTAAAAGCATTGCGGCAGGAACTATGAGAGGTACAGAAAACACAAGACACAATCAAATATCAAATATGTACTGGGTAAATATCTATAATGGCTTATATTTGGCCACTTGAACATGGGGAAAAAACCTTGCCCCTTCTCAGATAGTGGATATGCTGATCTGTAGTCTGACAGCCTCTGTTCTAAAGCTGGTTACACCCATACTAACCAGAACATTGTGGGCATGCTACCTCTTCTAAGTCTCCCTTTCCTTATTTATTATATCCTTCTTCCTCTTCCCTTCCTCCTCCTCAGCCCTCTTCTCCTCCATCTTCTCCTTTAATGAAAACGCTAACACTGTTAACCCCAGCAGTTGGGCCATTCACTTCAGCATGTCCTTTGCTATGCAATGGGTTGAAACGTACCATCCACACATCCCATTAATGTGCCAGTGCAGGTGCCATTAATGCCTCCACAGGCAGTGACACAAGGACGCATCTGTCTTGTAGATGCAGATGGGTCGAGAACATGCCTGTCTGTGTGGATGGCATTACTGCATGACACACCCCTCACTCACACTAAGGACTGAGATGTGGAGGGAAATGTACATGGTTTACATGTACCGTATTTAGGCATGGATAGATGCCAGACATAGACATTGAGAAGTCAAAAATCCAAACACATTCCAATTACAGACAGTCTGGAAAGCTGGAGAAACTTCACAAAACTGGCGCTTTTGTCAATGTTATGGTGAAGGATGATGGGGAACCTTCATCAATATAAAAATCTTTATAAATGCTGTGGTTTAGGGATATCTCTTTGAGTAAAACACCCTATGAAACATATAGACTCATACATGCACTATACATATGCATATATATTTGTATATGTTTATAAAACTTGAGTCACACAAGAGAAATGACAAGTAAAAAAAATACTACCTCGGGCGCCTGGGTGGCTCAGTGGGTTAAGCCACTGCCTTCGGCTCAGGTCATGATCTCAAGGTCCTGGGATCGAGTCCCACATTGGGCTCTCTGCTCAGCAGGGAGCCTGCTTCCCTCTCTCTCTCTCTGCTTGCCTCTCTATCTACTTGTGATCTCTCTCTGTCAAATAAATAAATAAATAATCTTAAAAAAAAATACTATCTCAGTCACATAGAATTATATCAAAATTCATATATCAAGGTAGAGTGCAAAAAGCAGGGCATATTACACAGTTTTTCTTTGTATAACTAAGACTCTTGCCTCCCAGATAACAAGTGTAAGGATAATTAAGTAAAGCAAACAAGGTATGTTCAATCTGTATAGTAAAGCATGGTGTGTGAGTCTGCATTTTCTTTTTTTTACTATGCTTTATTTATTTATTTACTTACTTACTTATTTACTTATTTAATTTTTTCATTATGTTAAGTTAGCCACCAGACAGCACATCATTAGTTTTTGATGTAGTGCTCCATGAGTCATTATTTGCATATAACCCCCACTGCTCATTACAACACATGCTCTTCTTTATACTCATCACTGGGCTAACCCATTCCCCCCCATCCCTTCCTTGAAACCCTCAGATTGTTTCCCAAAGTCCTTAGTCTCTCATGGTTCTTCTCCCCCTATGATTTCCACCTCTTTCATTTTTCTCTTCCTTCCCCTAATGTCCTCCGTGCTATTCCTTATGTTCCGCATATGAGTGAAACCATATGATAACTGACTTTCTCTGCTTGACTTATTTCACTCTGCATAACCCCCTCCAATTCCATCCATTTCGATGCATATGGTGGGTATTCATCCTTTCTGATGGCGGAATAATATTCCATTGTATGAATGAACCACATCTTCTTTATCCACTCATCGGTTAAAGGACATCTCATCTCCTTCCACAGTTTGACGGTAGTGGACATTGCTGCTATGAACACTGATGTGCATCTGCCCCTTCTTTTCACTACATTCGTATCTTTGGGGTAAATACCCAGTAGTGCAATTGCTGGGTTGTAGGGTAGCTCTATTTTTAACTTTTTTAAAGATTTTATTTATTTATTTGACAGAGAGAGATCACAAGTAGGCAGAGAGGCAGGCAGAAGAGAGTGAGAGGGAAGCAGGCTCCCTGCCGAGCAGAGAGCCTGATGCGGGACTCGATCCCAGGACCCTGAGATCATGACCTGAGCCGAAGGCAGCGGCTTAAACCACTGAGCCACCCAGGCGCCCTATTTTTAACTTTTTGAGGAACCTCCACACTGTTTTCCAAAGTGGCTGTACCAACTTGCATTCCCACCAGTAGTGTAAGAGGGTTCCCCTTTCTCCACAACTACTCCAACATTTGTTGTTTCCTGCCTTGTTAATTTTTGCCATTCTAACTGGTGTAAGGTGGTATCTCAATGTAGTTTTGATTCAAATTTCCCTGATGGCTAACGATGTTGAACATTTTTTCAGATGTCTCTTAGCCGTTTGTACGTCTTCTTTGGAGAAGTGTCTGTTCATGTCTTCTGCCCATTTTTTTGACTTGATTATTTGGTTTTTGGATGTTGAGTTTGAGAAGTTCTTTGTATATCTTGGATACCAGCCCTTAATCTGTAAAGTCTGCATTTTCTGCAGCATTCCAGTCACAACAATACATTGCTTTCAAGAATCTGCCTGAAATTTTCCCAAATATGTCATGAATAGCAACTTCTATGCTCTTCAATATAGATTGATTTCTTGAAGGGAACAAATTGCTTCCAATACTATAGAATTTATGTCAAATGAAAATCTTTTCAAGATTTTTAAATAAGTGCTAGATTATAGCTGGAAAAACCAACACTTTGAGAATGTATTTTAAAGACCTTCTAACAGTGTAATTAAATCAACCACCATTATATGTACCACATGCTTTCTAAATTAAGACATTATTTTAGATATTTTAGCCAATTAAACTGGTTTCATTTGAGGAAGCAAAAAATTAACATTTTGAGTTATTTCAAGGAAAGTCTATAGTTTTAACCTCAATCAATCATGATCATCCAGCATGTATATACGAAGGTCAATTTCTTCTAACTTTGTGCTTCCTGCTGCCTGCCTTTGTCACTTTTATAGCTATATACATTTTTTTTCTACTTTCAAAAGCAATAAATGTCCTTTGCAAAAATTCAATTATATCTCTTTTCCTACCATATAGAAATAATTCCTTAACAGTTTAGCATCATGCCAGGTGATTTTTCTAAACAAACATATTAAAACAGTGCTTACTAAGGGGTGCCTGGGTGGCTCAGCCAGTTAAGAGTCTGACTCTTGATTTTGACTCAAGTCATGATCTCTGGGTGGTGAGATCAAGTCCCGCTGCATAGGACTCCATCCTCAGTGGGGAATCTGCTTGAGATTCTCTCTCTCCTTTTGCCCCTCCCCTTGCACGTGCTCTCTCTCTAAGATAAATAAATAAATCTTCTTAAAAGAACAGTGCTTACTAAAACAAAATAATTCACAGTAATTTATAATTTCTTTATCTTACTACCAATAACATATCGTGGATAACTCTCCTTATGGAAATGTTAAGCTCTATAAGCCCATTTCTTGGTGTGTATTTGCATGGTATGTTATTTTATGAATGTAGCACAATTTATTTAGCCCAGCCCCTACTGTGGGTAAATTAATATATTACAAATGAAAAAAAAATCCTTGTATATACACTTGTGCATATTTTTCCTATTTAAAATGTTTTTGTTACCTATAAGTAGCTGCCTATATTTTCCCTTTTTTTTTTTTTTATCAGCACAGATAAATCAAGAATTAAGTAAATGACAAGGAAAGTGGCAAATGAGCCTTGGAAAGTACATATTTTTATATTTCACATTATTTAAACACCTACATATTTTGTCATATTCTATGCTTCTGAGCCAGAAAATCTGCAGAAGAAAAATTCTGGGTGAAGGGATTTAGGACCACTTTCAACAACCTCAGAAAGCCTAGGCTCACTGGGGGACAGAGCTCTAGGACTGTGTCCTCCCTAAATTGTGTTATTTGTGAAGGTTTGATCGAAGTCTGTCTACATCTCTTCTCTCCTGCACTTTTCTCCCAGCAGCTGCTTCCCTTCTTCGGCTCTTACTATGGGAGGTGAAGGGTTCTCTGTACTCCATAGTCTTATTCTTATCCTAGAGGCAGAGGGAATTCAGGAGCTGAGAAATCTGCCATGATGATTCTAAGAATGGTGGTGAAGGAAAAACAAATAACTCATTAAAAATTCCAAGGGTAAAGTCAAACATGAAATCTGAATAAGACTTCAAAACAAATATTGTTTCTTTGCCATTTTTTCTGGACAGCTTTTGATCCCTTTGTAACACACAATTTTCATTCAGGATTTCTTTCCATGTTGCCATTTGCCATTGCATCATCCTCATGTAATGGTATGGTATTCAAAGGGATATTTGTTTAGAGACTTTTTCCTCTCCTTATTGCCAATTCTGTGAACAATGAATTACTTCAGTGGAAAACTCCATGCCATCTTTGCCGAAAAATCATGTGTGCAATCGTATTCCTTTGTGCTTTCATTGGTTTGTGTGTTATAAAAGAAAGCATTTAAAAAATACAAAATAGCCCAGGGATGCCTGGCTGGCTCAGTCAGTGGAGCATGCGACTCTTGATCTCAGAGTTGTAAGTTCGAGTCCCACGTTAGTTGTAGAGATTATTTAAAAAAAAAAAAAAACATAAAAAGACAAAATAGCCCAGACTAAAGAGAAATGAAATCCAAATTATGGGCTCTTTTCCTCCCTGGGCATTGTACCATTTACCTTTAGTATGATGTCACCAACTACAGGGTTTAGGGAACTTGAGAGAAGTCAGACAGCTGGTAACTAGTGGAGCCAAGATTTGAACCCAAGCATTCTGGCTGCAGAGTCCAAATTCTTGATATTACTGTATAGTTCATTCCACAACACACACAGAGCTCTGTGGTTAGGTAAGAACGAGAAATTCTCCCAACCCTACCTTTTGGGTCTCCCAAAGAAAACCTGGCTTACTGCCAGATCATTCTTCAAAGAAGTTCTACTAAATGCCATACCCACCAATCACACAAAGACTGCAATCCAACATTTTAGAGCTTCACGATTAAGTATGTAGGCAGTCAAAGATTATCAGACATTTAAGAAAAGAGAAAGTCTAAATAAGCAAAAAAAAAAAAAAAAAAAAGAAAAGAAAGAAAGAAAGAAAGAAAGAAACTCAGAGGCCACAGAAACAATACAAGGACTAGAAGAAATGCTTTTTAAAATTCACTGTATTTAATATCTTCAGACCCCCCCCAAATATAACATCTATGAAACAACAGGATATTTAAGAAAAATAAAAGACAGAAATGGCACCTTAGAGGGGCACCTGGGTGGCTCAGTGGGTTAAGTCTCTGCCTTGGGCTCAGGTCATGATCCCAGGGTCCTGGGATCAAGTCCCACATTGGACTCTCTGCTCAGCAGGGAGCTTGCCTCCTCCAAACTCTCTCTCTCTGCCTGCCTCTCTGCCTGCTTGTGATCTCTGCCTGTCAAATAAATAAAATCTTTAAAAAAAATAAATGAATGGCACCTTAGAAATTATAAGTTTGAAAACAGAAGATCTCAATAGCATAAAGGACAAGAAAATTAGAAGATCAATTCAAGTGGTATGATGTTTAGCTAACTAGAGTTCCAGAAAACAGAAAGAAATAAAGGGGAAGAAATTAGCAAAGTGAGAGGAATATATTTTCCCAGAAAGGAATAGCATGAATTTCCATATTAAGAAGGGCTAAGTGATATGATTTCACTCATATGTGGAATTTAAGAAACAAAACAGATGAGCATATGGTAAGGGAAGGAAAAAGAAAATAAGATGAAATAAGAGAGAAAGACAAACAGTAAGAGACTCTTAACTCTAGGAAACAAACTGAGGGCTGCTGGAGGGGAGTTGGGTAGGGAATGGGGTAACAGGTGATGGGCATTAAGAAGGGCACTTGATGTAATGAGGACTGGGTGTTACATGCATCTGATGAATCACTAATCACTAAATTCTACCCCTGAAACTAATAATACATTATATGTTAACTAAATTGAATTTAAATAAAAAAATTTTTAAAAAGAAGGGCTAAGTTACCAAAATAATTAATGAAAAAACACTTGATTCATGGCAAATCACTATGAGATATCAGAATACATGGTCTAAAAAAGACTGAAGGAAACAGAAAGGGAATGGTAAAGGACTTTGCAGCAGCAATAATAGGGACTAGAAGGCAGTGGAGGAGGCTTCAGCATTCTGAGAAAAACCGATTTTCATCTGGGCATTCTATACCCAACCAAACTACAAAGTGTGTGGTAGAATAAAGACATTAAAGACAATAAAGGACTCAAAAATTACCTGCATGTGCCCTTTTAGAAAAACTACTGGAGTATGTATTTTAGAAAAACAGAATGAAGTCGAGAAATTAAAAAAAAAAAAAAAACAGTGGGGTCCAAGAAAAAAAGAATCCAACACAGAAGAATGATAACAATGAGTCCCAAAGCAATAGCATACTGGAAGTGGAGAGAAAGAAACCATCCAAACTGGAATAGAACAGAGGCATAAGACAGGAAAATTTCAGAGGTAGGAAAGTAAAACCAATAAAATGTTTGGAAATTTTTTAATGAAAGAAATGTTTAATAACCATGTGACCTATCTCCTGGAGCATTTGAAAAAATACTGACAATAGGTCCAAAGAAAAGCTAACGAAAGAATGAAGTGATGATTAGCTCTGGGTAAAACAAAATGCAGTACATTAAAGGAAACATAATTATAGTAACCTACGTGGCTTTGCAGTGACAGTATTTATATAGTCATAATAATCTAGTGATTTAGTCAAGGCTTGTACGGGAAGTCGTGGGGAAGGAAAGAGAAAATAGAGTGCAAGAGAGAAGAGAAATTTCATCTACTGTGATTGAGAATCAATAGCTAACACCTGAAATTGATCAATAAATAGTAGTGTAAAATCTCAGGAAGGATAAATGAGAGGCTGGTTTATTGGTCTCCTCCAGAGTCAGAAGGAGGGAGACCAGGGAACAGGGTGAGAAGGAGACTTTTCTTTGTTTTTATCCTTTTTTTCTTTCAAATCTTGAACTATGTATATATATTAGCATTTTTTAATAAAAAAACAATTAAAAAGAAATAGAAGAAAGAGGATAATTTTTAGAAACATGAAACAGTGACTAGAAGAAGGGCTAAGAAATGTTGAAAGGGGTCATCTTTAGGGAGGAGGACAAGAGGATGGGGGAGTAGAGAGGTAAAAGCTGTATTTAGGTGTAAGCTTTTACAATTTCTATTTTATTTTAAAAATTAAGTCTGTGTGTTTATTTATGTAAACAAAAGGTTATTAAAGCAACATCAGAATATGAGAACACTTCAGGGAGAAGCTAAGTTTAATTGGAGAGGTAAATTAAGTTAGGTGAAAGAAGTAATAACACCCCCCCCACTTTTTGTCTAAAAATGTATAGTATTAAGTACATAAAAACAAGAAATACAACTTAAATCACAAAGCAGGGGCATGTTTCCTAGCCTTCTTTATTTTGTAGCACATTTCTAAAGTGTCAGTCTAGAATACTGATCTCAGACTATGTAACATGAGTTATAATTTTAGAGAATCAATGATCTATGAGTTTCAGAAATTTACCAGAACCACCTAATTGCATTATATCAATGAAACAAATTAGTCTTAAATATGGCTAAATACACTTGGGTAGCATAGTTTCTTTTTACTATAAGTTCTTGGAAAAACTAGGTAATTTCATGTATTTAGGATTCTACCACCTAAAAAAATCTTACCCCTTATAAAGATACCCTGTCATCTCTCGATGCTGGAGACCATGGTACATGCCTCAACCCCTTTCTTTAATTCACTTGGACACAAGTGACCAAAGGAAGATCCACCCGGAATGCCATCATGGTTTCAATCTTTGTAGTCTGTTGGGGCTGACTCAAATAGGAAAGAGGATGTCTTCTTCGTAGCAAGCCGTCATTTTAACTGAAGCCTACAATGATAGAGACCAATGCCTGCCATCCTACTTGCTCCACTACAGCTCAGAAATCGCTGGTTTTCATTTACTCATCCAGTTACTATGATGGTTAATTTTATATGTGAACTTGGCATAGCCACAGTGTGCCCACATATCTGGTCAAATATTATTCTGGGTGTTTCTGCAAAGTTTTTTTGGATGAGATTAATGATTTAATTGGTCGAATAAGGCAGACTGCCTTCCATAATGTGAGTGGACTTCATCCAATCAGTTGAAGGACTGAATAGAATGAAAGATGGCCCTTTTGCTGAGTAAGAGAGAATTCACCAGCAGACTGCCTTTGGACTTCATCTACAACATTGGCTCCTCCTGCCTAATGGCTTTTGAACTGGAAAATCGACTCTCCCTTCTTCTCCAGCCTGATGTCCCACTCTACAGACTGGACTTGTCAACCTCCATAATCATATGAGTCAATTCCTAATAATAATAATAATAATAATAATAATAATGCAGGGATGCCTGGGTATCTCAGTCAGTTAAGCATCTGCCTTCAGTTCAGGTCATGATCCCAGGGTCCTGGGATGGAGCCCCACATCGGGCTCCCTCACTGCTCAGCAGGAAGTCTGCTTCTCACTCCCCCTCTGCCTCCCCACCCCGCTTATGCTCTCTCACTCTCTCTGTAAATATAGTCTTTTAAAAAATCATGATAATACACACACAGTAGGCTGTTTCTCTGAAGAACCCTGACCAATATATTCATTCAAACAAACATTTATTTAATACATACTACATGCCGAGTAGTAAGCTAAGTAGCAGAATAAAAAGTTAAAACTATAGTCCCTATCCTTGAAGATTTAGGAATTTGGCAATAATAGAAACAATAAACAGTTTCCTCCCCTAAGAGTAAGTTGGCGAAGTTGGCCCCATACAGATACAATGTGCACATGGATTCCATTTAGGAGCTTTAGGCTTCTTTGTGGGCTTATTCATGATGAGAGCTGACCAAGTTTGCTTAAGCACTTGGGTTTTTCCAGTCTTGCATTATCCATTTTTTTCTAGAGGATGAAAATTTCCAGTGCAGTACCATAAATTTCCATCCCCTAAGAAGGGGGCAGTGCATTTATTTGCTAGCGGTCCATGGAGTAACCTTGCTTGTGCTTTTGTGTGGCTCTCAGACATAGTTTCCACCTGGGAACACTCCCAGTATTCAGTCATCTGGGACATTTGTCCAACCTCCCTTACAAGTGGCTGGCTAGTGAGAGCTAGGTGATACTAAGAAAACTAGTAAGTATATTGGATCTTGTCTGTGAGAGTTCTTTGAGCATGAACCATTCACCAGGTAGGGAGCTCAAAATAAAACCCAACACGGGCAACAGACTATTCCAAGGGATTCTGCTGTGCACCATATGGTGTGTAGAGTATACTGGAAAGAGGAATGTCTTTAAAGTCAGACAGGTCTGAGTCAAACTCCTGCACATGTTTCTTAGTAGCGAGGAACCTTGGAGAGTTTATCCAACCTGCCGGCTTCCGTTTTCTCACCTCTAAAAGGAGGACAGCAATACCTTGTCATGGGATTCCTGTTAGGACTGAACAGAGTGGTGCACACCCATGATAGGAATGATGCCTGCCCTGTGGTACATATGTTCCTTCAGCAGAGGTTACTTTTTCAAAATTTCTAAAATGATTTTATTCATTTTTTTTTTTGAGAGCGTGAAAGCTAGAAAGAGAACATCAGTGGCAGGAAGGAGCAGAGGGAGGAGGAGAAGCAGACACCCCACTGAGCAGGGAGCATAAGGATGTGGGGCTCCATCCCAGGAGCCTGGGATCTTGACCTGAGTAGAGGGCAGAAGCTTAACTGACTGAGTCACCCAGGTGCCCCAGCAGGAGAGGGGACTTTTAACACAGAGCATGGGTTTATCTTTGATCCACCTCCGTGCGTGTAAGAGCAGTAGGGATTGGTCATAAACAATTGCTCACAAAATGTTTTTTTTTTTAATAAAAGAAGGATTACGGTCTCCGTTTCAAAAATTTGTATTGCACTTTTAGAACAAAGGACCTATTTTAGTTCAAAGTACAACAAAATCTTTGTTACTCAGAATACTAGAGAATCCTAGAGAATGGATGGTAAATGGAAGTCCAAAAAGTGTGGTCAATGAAGAGTTACTTCACATGGCAAGATGATCATACCTCCCCCTCTCCTTCCTGGGGAAACATCAGGGTAACTGAAAGACCAGAAAATTCAAAGCGTTATTGTTTGTAAGGCAGAGAGCTAGCTCCCAATCCCTGCAAACGTTTTTACACAATGAAGCCAGGAAAACAATCATCTTCTAAAAATCTGAATACCAACTTACAAAACTACTTTGTGTTCCTCTGGGGAAACAAGTGAGATCAGTGATTTTTGCTGGACTGAGAAATGCTTATTCCTAGAACCTTGATGAGGTGGTGAGTGTCAGATAACACAGTTTATTCTGCACAGTGATTATGCTTAACAAAGACAAACCCCAAGGAATTAAGGAAAGGAGGGAGGGGAAGAGCGGAGAGGACAATTTCAGAGATATACTGCAGTCAGCAGGGTCATAAAAAGGTGTTTCAAAACCACAGTGTGAAGACTGCAACTGACTCATATTCTAAAAATTGCCATGAACAGTTCTGGAAAGTTGTATAATAAAGATACGACAGTGGAAACGTATTCCTCGTTGTCAAACCAAAAGCACAGTAAAGTTGTAACTTTTACTCCAAATAGCTCAAAATAATGAGTTGTGAAGACATGACTGAGAAGAATAATATACTCATGGAAATTAGGTAATCTTATACGATAAAAGTTTTGAGTACTAAAGTTCCACAAAGTTCCTCTGCAGTAAATAGTAGTAATCGGCTGTCGCAGCTTCCTACATTACTATACTCAGAGCTGCTGGCAGTTCCCCAGAAAGGCTGGAAGTCAATGGGATTCTGATCAGGGATGACAAGGTCTCCCGGCAAACCATCTTGGGAGATCATTTTTTACAGATTTAGGGTAGTATACTTAAATCCTGATTAATATGAAATTATAGTACTAAAGTTTGAATTATGGGCACGAGAGAGAAGACAAAATCCAAGCAGAGATTCAAATGTTCATGCAGGAATCTGTGAATAGGCCATATGTTTTTGTGTAAGTGCTACAAGAAAACTTTCACTTCCTAAAGTCTAAAGAGTCTATGGTGGCTCCGTATTGTCATGGAAGCAAGTTTAAAGTCTTTATTCTGATACAGAAGCCAGGCAAAGTCCCATCTTATGTCATGTCTTGCTAACAATACTCATCACAGGCTAATCACCTGTGTGCCATGAGCCGGGCTGGACCCCTGACATCCATTCTTCCCTTTCTTTAAAATCATGCAGTGGTTGTCCCCATTTACAGACGAGGAAACGGAGACTCTGCATGTTACAGCAAACTGCTAAAGGTCACACACCTTTAGAATACAAATCCCAATCATCCGACTCCAGAAAGAAGGCCTCTTTTTCTTCCTACCCATTAACCACCCAAAGTGAGAGCCAAATACTGCTCATTCAGTCTTTCAAGCCACTGCACGAACCGTTTGCTTTTAGGTGACAAATGCCTCCACTTCTGCTTGTCTTTCCAGTTCTGGACCCTCCCTCAAAGTTCAGGAGCCACCCCGGAGTCCCCTGACTATACCTGTAAACATCAGTGTCCCCCTCTGTGACCTTGGCAGAGAACAGACCACCTATGTCTCTTGGCCCATCATTTGATGAGTCAGGCTACCACTCTAGCTAACACTTTGTTGCATTCTTTTTCTGTTTTTTTTTTGTTTTATTTTGTTTTTTTTTTTTGGTGTGCAATCTTTTCTTCTAAACACGCTGGCAAGAACTAATTTCAGAAATTATCATATGCTTCCCCATTTTTATACTCAATGGGAAAAATAGTAATTCTTTAATAGATTTAATTTAAAATATCCATTCCAATTTTTGAGCACTTTGTGCCTCACTATATATGACTACACATTAAAAGGATAATTTACTTCTTAGCTTGCTACCGTGTGATAATAATCTGTTTTAAAATAAACTAAAACTTCGGGATGCCTGGGTGGCTCAGTTGGTTAAGCGGCTGCCTTTGGCTCAGGTCATGATCCCAGCGTCCTGGGATCGAGTCCCACATCGGGCTCCGTGCTCAGCGGGGAGCCTGCTTCTCTCTCTGTCTCTGCCTGCCTCTCTGTCTGCCTGTGCTCACTCCTGCTCTCTCTCTCTCTGACAAATAAATACAAAAAAAAAAAATTAAAAATTAAAAAAAAATAAACTAAAACTTTGAATGGAATTGCTTTTTTAAAATCAGTTATAGTTCATAGTATCACATAATTGAGCTTTTCTAATATTCTTATTCATCTCTGTAGGTGTGTTAACAACAGTGACTTCATCTTTGGTCCTCCATCTTGTTCACACGCACCCCAAGACCTCCCTTGAGGCTACATGTTCCAGGCCCCATGGAGGTTAATGTATGACCTGACTGGAATGCCGGAAAGCTTGTTCTCATCATCCCTAAAGTGGCTTACACAAGGCGTCACTTAAGTAACTAGTTGAGATGACTGTTGCCCAGAAGGCCCTACTTGAGGTAGCTAGTAGAGATCCTCTGGTGCCAGATGGCATCATTATCCTGTGACCTCACTACCATGCCCCCTCCTCTATCAAAGCTGGTGACTTGATGGAGACTAGAGGCAGAGGGTGGCTGTCTACTGCCCGGATCATCTACCCACCTGCCCAAGCCCCCTATCAGTAAGTTACACTGAATAAAATTTTGTGTAATGCTATGGAGTGGCTTGCTTTGTTCTGTGGTCTTAACATGCCTTCTCAGTCTGGAGGATACTTTACTGATACTCCTCTACCTTCTAACAATCTCTTTATAGTAAGAATCTTCAATTATGCAGGGTGGAGTTGAATAGTCATGAGTATACAGTTGCATTTTAACCAAGAGTATCAAATTTCCCCTTTGCCATTTTTTTTTTTACACCCAACACAAAGTTCCAAAACTTGGATTGGTGTGTTTTACCTTTTCTCTTTGTCCCTGGACACACTGAAGTGGATCTTCTGTTAGGACTGAACTTGCCAAAAAAGGAGGAGCCAACAGGTAAGTTCTGGAATGGAGAAGCAATCAGAGGAAACACCTCAAGTCGAAAGGCTAGACGCCCGTGTGAGGCCTGGTGGACAAGTCCATTGGCCAGGACTTTCCATAGGCGACCTATCATTATCAAGCCAGAAATGGGCAGAACTTGTTCCAGGTCCTGGGGCAAGGCAATTGACATATTTAATAAGCCGCCTGGGCCACAGGAGGAAGAAAGACAGACATCAAGCAAGGCTGATCCCAAAGGACCCTCCACAGGTTGGTCCCTTGACTAAAAGGAGCATGGAGTAGGAAGGAATCTTATGTACTGACTTTTTCTGGGCCATAGTCCTGAAGCTGGACTGTCAGGTTCTCAAACAGGCCTCATGATACCCATCATACTGCCTGGTCCTTGGAAGCTGGTTCCCAACTGGCTTATGAGGTGAAATGTGTTCATTTAGGAATCCAGTACAAGAATCAACCCTTTTTTTCCCTGCACTCACTGGGAAAGAGGGGGGATTCTACCAGAGTGGAGCACCTGGGTCCCACCTACGATCTAGGCAGCCCAATATATCAGGATTGATGTGACTTCTGCCCCTCCAAGAAACTCATTTCTGGGTCTTGCAACCAGAAGCCAAGGAATGCCTATTTCCTTTCCTTTTTTTCTGGGAAATAGGCAGCTGCTAAAGAATGTTGATTTCTTTTTTTTTTTTTTAAGATTTTATTTATTTGACAGAGAGAGATAGATCACAAATAGGCAGAGAGGCAGGCAGAGAGAGAGGGGGGAAGCAGGCTTCCTGTTGAGCACAGAGCCCAATGAGGGGCTCGATCCCAGGACCCTGAGATCATGACCTGAGCTGAAGGCAGAGGCTTAACCCACTGAGCCACCCAGGTGCCCCAAGAATGTTGATTTCATTTAGATACAATGCCACCTGGTTTGACAAAGCTGTTGTGAACAAAGCTGCCTTCTGCTCATCAGCGCTGAGGTAAATGTTCATCTCCTCTACATCCAGTCCCTGCCACCTTTGAACACATGGGCCTCTGGTCAGTGTGGAAGGCTCTCAGTGCTTCATCATTGGGAGGGGAGGGAGGTACCACCTGGTCTTAGCCCTACAGAGAGGAACAGTCAGAAAGATGCAGATGTCCTGCCTTCCTGTTACTTTATCCCCTGCCTCCAACACCACACAAAATAACAGCACCCCTCATCCTATGGGAAGAAGCAGGGGGAATCTAGTCGAATCACATTTTTAAGTTGGAATTTTTCTACCTCTGGTAAAGGAATGCTTATCTTTGGAAGGTGGTGCTGAATGCCTCCTCTTTGCTCATGGAGACATACTATTTTCCATTGCTTGTGCAGCTCAGGGAAAAGTAGGGAAAATTTGAAAAGATGTGTGAATGGAGAACTTTCTTTTTTTTAATTTTTTTTTAAATTTGTTTGTTTAAGAGAGAGAGAGATCATAGGTAGGCAGAGCAGCAGGCGGTGGGGGGGGGGGGGGAGCAGGCTCCCTGCTGAGCAGAAAGCCCATTGCGGGGGCTTGATCCCAGGACCCTGAGATCATGACCTGAGCCAAAGGCAGAGACTTAATCCACTGAGCCACCCAGGAGCCCCGAATGGTGAACTTTCAAAGTCCCATTTATATGGCTCATGGCTCATGCTTATATGCATGTTTGTTTTTTCCAAATCAAAGAGACACCAGAAGGCAGCTGTGAGGCAGTTCCCAGCTCCCACAGAATGGATCAAGCCTCCCAATCTTCATTTACCCCATCTCCATGACCAGCAGAGGGAGGCAGAGAGTCCTGAGGGGTTATCTCCTACCTTAGGGTCCTGGGTCACTACCTGTCTCCAGGGGCCAGCCTCTTAACTTGAAGTCAGGGGAAGGTTAGGGAACTAGGCACATTTTCCTCATTCAAATAATTCAAAGAGATCTACTGAGGAGTAGAACGCTTAAAACAGGAAGACACATACCTTCAGAGAGAATGAAGCCAAGAAACGTTTAAGTTAAAAAGAAAGCATAAACAGGGGCATCTGGGTGGCTCCGTCCGTTAAGCATCTGACTTCTGATTTCGACTCAGGTCTTGATCTCAGGACCATGAGATTGAGCCCCAAGTTGGGCTCCCAGCTCAGCGGGGAGTCTGCTTGGATTTTCTCTCTTTCTCCTGCCCCTATACTGGCTCATGCATCTCATGCATGCTCTCTCTAATATATAAATCTTCAAAAAAATTTTTTTAAAAAAGGAAATAAACCAAACAGAACTGAATAAACTGAATAAACAAAACCAGAACTGAAGCTAGAAAAGGTCCTAGAAGCGCAGGTCCTAGTCAGCACCTGCTCCTTCCTCAGAAGGAAGAAGTCTGTGGCCAGGGTTGCCTAATCTCGCCTGTGGGCCAGCTTCAGCACAATGTACTTTTTTTTTTTTTTAAAGATTTTATTTATTTATTTGACAGACAGAGATCACAAGTAGGCAGAGAGTCAGGTGGTGGGGGGGGAGCAGGTCCCCCGCCAAGCAGAGAGCCCGACGCGGGGCCTCATCCCAGGACCCCGGGATCAGGACCCCAGCCGAAGGCAGAGGCCCAACCCACTGAGCCACCCAGGCGCCCCAGCACAATGTACTTTTAAATGCTTTACTCTTAATTAGTTACTAATCTTTAAAGAGCTGGAGAGTTCATATTAATAAATTTGAAAACCACATTTCCGGGGCGCCTGCGTGGCTCAGTAGGTTAAACCTCTGCCTTCGGCTCAGGTCATGATCTCAGGGTCCGGGATCAAGCCCCGCATCGGGCTCTCTGCTCGGCAGGGAGCCTGCTCCCCGCCCCCCCCCCCCCCCCCCCGCCAGCCTCTCTGCCTACTTGTGATTTCTCTCTGTCAAATAAATAAATAAAATCTTTTAAAAAAGAGAAAAAAAGAAAACCACATTTCCAGATTCTTTTGGTAAAGCAGAAGATCTGGCAAACCTTGCTGACAACCACTCAGGGATCACACCTGCCCTCCCCAGTTAACCCCACCAAGCCCATGGCCTTGCATTTTAACCAAGAGGAGAATTCAGCAGTGGTATTTATTTCTGGTTGAATGTCATACTTAAAATCTCAGAATCACATTAATTTCCTTTCACAACACTTTTTTTCTTTTTTTCACTTAATCATCCCCTGGTTTTTGTTAACAGGGAACTCAATTGTAAAAATCCGAGAAATCACACTCTGTGATGGAAAGAAAACCAGGATTTGGGGCAAATTAAAGCACCAAATATCAAATCTCATTTTCAGCTGAGAGAGACACCTTTCCCCAGGGCCATAACCCGACACATAAAATTAAAGGGGACATAAGCATGTCCATAATGGTTTTAGTTCTTTAGTTCTTTGCCTGTAAACTAAATTACAATCAATCGACCAGCCTATTTTTAGGCAAATTCTAAGTTTTTTTGTTTTTGTTTTTGTTTTTTTGTTTTTTTTTTTAAGTAGACTCCACATCCAGGATGGGGCTTGAACACAGGACCCGGAAAATCAAGACCTGGGCTGAGAGCAAGAGACTCACGTTTAACCAACTAAGTTACCCAGGCACTGCCCCCACTTTTTGAAAAAATTTTATTTTTAAGTAATCTCTAAACCCAACATGGGGCTTGAACTCACAACCCTGAGATGGAGATTCACAACCTCTATGGCCTGAGCCAGTCAGGCGCCCCTCTAAGCTAATTTCTAAGCTAATCCTCAACTGTTGAGTTATAACAGAAATGCTGCTTAGTGTACGATGGAACTGGAAGACTAGCACAAATGGTAGCCTATCTCAGTGAGAGAGTAATTTGTTGTACCCATTTTAAAGATTAAGAAACTGAGGCCTGGAGAGCATAAGCAGCTTGCCTGCAGCTGACTGCCCACACACCGAGCACCTGATGGGTCCTGGCTCTGGCTGGCCCTTTGGAGAAGGGAAACCCTTCCATAGTCATCAGCCCCTGACGCTGGGTACCAGACACCACATCAAGGAATCGAGCCTTGGAGACAGCACCTGCTAGGCTCTAGATCCAGCAAGAGCAGACACTGGGTCTCAACATCACACATTCGGGCCTGAACCAGATCATCATCAAAATGCACCTGAAACCTTGACCGTGACATGGTCACTGGAGCAAATGGACTCTGTTAAATGCTCCTTGGAACCCCTCAGGAAAAGCCAACGTTCTCTCAGAAATACATAACTACGCTGCCGACACTTGCTTGCATAATGCCAGCTCTGTGAAGCTGGAGATCTTATCCAGAGAAAAAAATACATCAACACGTTGAACTATGAGATTCCCTCTCGCAATGGATAGTAAGAAAAAGCAAGCATACAACAACAGCAACAAAACCCAAAACACCACACCCCTCCACACTCATAGTTTGAGGAGAAAGGACGGAATTAATGTTTTATGTCTGTTCTCCCAAAATGTCTACCTTAGAACCCAATACGTGAGGCGGGGAAGGGAAGGTTTGGGTGTGGGGCTCGGGGAGAGTGGGAGGCCCACGAGGCTCGGAAATCCCAAAGGCGCTGAGATCCCAAAGGAGAACGGACGCCCCGCCCTCCGGCACCGCCCCCACGCCGGGGGCCTCTGCAAGGACGCACCGCGACGGTCACTGCGCCGCGCACAGGTTCCCGGGCGGGAAGACACTGGCCTCATCTCGAAAAAGACCAGAGATAACAAGGCTACGCCGGCTGCCTAGACCCGAGGGCGGCTTCTTTGTGCATCCGTCGCCAAGCTCGGCACTAGAAACCGGGCGCTCACGCCCCCTTCTACAGTCCCCCGAGCGGTCGCCCCCTCACCGCGCCGGCGCGCACCACTTCCAGACGAGGCGTGGCGACGTGCGCGGCGCGGCCCCCGGCAGCCCGATCCCCGCGCGCCCGCCTGTGCTTTGGCCGCCTGTGCGTCCGCGCGACCGGGCTGGAAGCTGTGCCCCTGAGCCGAGCCGACCGCCAGCCTCGCGGAGCCCGGGATACTCACGCGTCCGAGTGTTTTCGGGAAGGGCGCGCACTGCCCCCGCCCCCGCCCTCGCCCCTGCCGAGGAGGCGACAGAGTGCGGAGAGTCGCCTCTCGGGCCGCCTGAAGGGACTAGCGGGCGGCCGGCTGAAAGCCCCTCATGTTCTGCAGGCTCGCTCAAAATGCTCCTTGGTGCCGCCGACGCAGCTGCCAGGTTTAATTACTATGTCAGGCAGCCCCTCCCCCCCATAAAGAGACACAGAGATGACAGGCTGGGGAGCGAGGTCCGCATGTTCCACCGCAGTCACCCTGCCTCCGCCCCAGCGGTGCCGCGGCGGGAACGACTGTGCAGGGACCGACCGGGACAAAGGTTCGAGTGCCAGCCGTGACCGGGGAATTCTCCTGAAACCTCAGTCCTTGGCTCTTCGCTCTGAGCGTAAATCTGATACCCTTCCCAGCAGTATCTGTGAAACAAAAGGAGAGGCGGGCGCCTTTCTGGTTAACCTGACCTGCGTCTCAAACATCAAGGGGACTTTTACGTAAAGGAACGCAGCAAACCTCAACCTTATTTATACTAGATTACTGGGCATTGATAGGATAATCTGGCACCTTGCTAAATGCACGCAGGAATCTCATCGAGCTGTTTCCCATCACGTTTTAGGGGCTCCCGCTAACGTTCCCGCCTCTGCAGAGAATTCTGGCCAACAAAACCTTACTGTCTGGGGGAGCTCCTTTGCAGATCCTCCTTAACCTGGACCATCTCCGACGCGCTGACAGCTCCTCGAGAGCGACTGGATTTTGTTAAGCCGGAAGGAATTCGTGGTTCTCCTTTGCAAGTGAAATATCTCTCGGAAAGTAGTGCTTTTTAAATACAGGTGTATCTAACCTGTGCAGGGCGCACTGCAGCCTGCCAGCCACGCCCCGCGGCCTCCCCGCGGCCCCGCCCCGCCCCGCGGGCTCTACCCTGCGCGGCCCCGCCCGCCGCACCTGCCTCTGTGGGGAGCGGTTTCCGTGGAAACGCGGAGAGCGGGTTCTCCCTTCAGACTCGCTGTTGCCCTGACAACAGAGACCTAGCATTAGGCGGTGCAGGGAGGCTGTCAGTGGATGCCCGTTTTAAATCGCGGATTCCGATTCACGAGGGTAGTAGGGCAGAAATAGGAGGGCCGTGGTATTTGGGAATGGAGACTGAGCAGCGCGAGCCTGAACGTAGATGGGGTTAACGGACATGCAGACCCCGGGGCACAGCATCTCTCACCCCTCCCACTCCCCAGCAAACAAATTTATACTTGGTTTTAGAATAAATGCCGTCATCCCCTTCAGCGTATTTACTTTTCTCTATTCTGCTTAAGATACTGGGTAAAGGTTTTTTTATTTTGTTTTGTTTTTTTCACTGAGTACTAGCTAGCTCCTGGGAGAAGCGAGGAGAGGCACATAAACATGGGTGGAGCAGGGGGAGACCTCGTGGGAATAATATTTGATTAAGGATGATCTCATGCACATAAATTAAGGAATTGTTCAGAATACAACCTTACACTATCAGGCTATGATGAACGCATGGTTATAAAATTCAGCTCTATTTCAGGTGAAGTTTTAGGTGGGTAAAATGGGAAGGGTGGATGAGACTATCCATATCCGTATTTGGTAAAAATCAAAATTGTTCATAAGCCATCTTGTTACCTTTAGTATGGATATTTTATACTCATCAAACTGCAAACAGGTACTAAAAAGATAAAATGAAAGAAGTTAATGCTTTGTGCAAATTGTAACAGGATTGAATAGACACACATACCCCATACTGGTTTCTCCTTACTATAAATTGTATATTTTATATCTCAGTAATTAAAAGATTGAAATTCGTGGCATATTTGAATTAATGAGATTTTACCATTCACATTATAATAATACGATGATAATTAACCTCTGGCTTGAGACTAAAATATGTATCTCTGCACATATGTATATGTGTATACATATATACGCATATAAACAAACTTTTAAAGTGACAAATGCATTTATGTAAAGTTCCATATGCATATGCATCTAATTTTCATAAAGGAAGTGACATTTCTATTATTTTAAGGAGACAGCTTCTGTAAAGGAACACATACTGGAAAATTTTGTCATAAAGCAAAGACTTTTGTCAAGAAGACTAGCTAATTTGTATGTTTTGAAAATCCACATTGGGTATCTTAAAACTGCTCTGAAGCACATAATTTTTTAAAATTTTTTATTTCTTATTTTTTTATAAACATATAATGTATTTTTATCCCCAGGGGTACAGGTCTGTGAATCGCCAGGTTTACACACTTCACAGCACTCACCATAGCACATACCCTCCCCAATGTCCATAACCCCCATCCCCCTCTTTCAACCCCCCCTCCCCCCAGCAACCCTCAGTTTGTTTTGTGAGATTAAGAGTCTCTTATGGTTTGTCTCCCTCCTGATCCCATCTTGTTTCATTTATTCTTCTCCTATTCCCCTAATCTCCCATGTTGCATCTCCACGTCCTCATATCAGGGAGATCATATCATAGTTGTCTTTCTCCGATTGTCTTATTTCACTAAGCATGATACCCTCTAGTTCCATCCACGATGTCGCAAATGGCAAGATTTCATTTCTTTTGATGGCTGCATAGTATTCCATTATGTATATATACCACATCTTTATCCATTCATCTGTTGATGGACATCTAGTGCAATTGCTGGGTCATAGGGTAGTTCTATTTTCAACATTTTGAGGAACCTCCATGCTGTTTTCCAGAGTGGTTGCACCAGCTTGCATTCCCACCAACAGTGTAGGAGAGTTCCCCTTTCTCTGCATCCTCGCCAGCATCTCTCATTTCCTGACTTGTAAATTTTAGCCATTCTGACTGGTGTGAGGTGATATCTCATTGTGGTTTTGATTTGTATTTCCCTGATGCCGAGTGACGTGGAGCACTTTTTCATGTGTCTGTTGGCCATCTGGATGTCTTCTTTGCAGAAATGTCTGTTCATGTCCTCTGCCCATTTCTTGATTGGATTGTTTGTTCTTTGGGTGTTGAGTTTGCTAAGTTCCTTATAGATTTTGGACACTAGCCCTTTGTCTGATATGTCGTTTGCAAATATCTTCTCCCATTCTTTCAGCTGTCTTTTGGTTTTGTTAACTGTTTCCTTTGCTGTGCAAAAGCTTTTGATCTTAATGAAATCCCAATAGTTCATTTTTGCCCTTGCTTCCCTTGCCTTTGCCAGTGTTCCTAGGAAGATGTTGCTGCGGCTGAGGTCGAAGAGGTTGCTGCCTGCGTTCTCCTCAAGGATTTTGATGGATTCCTTTCTCACATTGAGGTCCTTCATCCATTTTGAGTCTATTTTCGTGTGTGCTGTAAGGAAATGGTCCAATTTCATTTTTCTGCATGTGGCCGTCCAATTTTCCCAGCACTATTTATTGAAGAGGCTGTCTTTTTTCCACTGGACATTCTTTCCTGCTTTGTCAAAGATTAGTTGACCATAGAGTTGAGGGTCTATTTCTGGGCTCTCTATTCTGTTCCATTGATCTATGTGTCTGTTTTTGTGCCAGTACCATGCTGTCTTGATGATGACAGCTTTGTAATAGAGCTTGAAGTCCGGAATTGTGATGCCACCAACTTTGGCTTTCTTTTTCAATATTCCTTTGGCTATTCGAGGTCTTTTCTGGTTCCATATAAATTTTAGGATTATTTGTTCCATTTATTTGAAAAAAATGAATGGTATTTTGATAGGTATTGCATTAAATGTGTAGATTGCTTTAGGTAGCATAGACATTTTCACAATATTTATTCTTCCAATCCATGAGCATGGAACATTTTTCCATTTCTTTGTGTCTTCCTCAATTTCTTTCATGAGTACTTTACAGTTTTCTGTGTAGAGATTCTTAGCCTTTTTGGTTAGGTTTATTCCTAGGTATCTTATAGTTTTGGGTGCAATTGTAAATGGGATTGATTCCTTAATTTCTCTTTCTTCTGTCTTGTTGTTGGTGTATAGAAATGCAACTGATTTCTGTGCATTGATTTTATATCCTGACACTTTACTGAATTCCTGTACAAGTTCTAGCAGTTTTGGAGTGGAGTCTTTTGGGGTTTCCACATATAGTATCATATCATCTGCGAAGAGTGATAGTTTGACTTCTTCTTTGCCGATTTGGATGCCTTTAATTTCCTTTTGTTGTCTGATTGCTGAGGCTAGGACTTCTAGTTAGGCTAGGACTATGTTGAATAGCAGTGGTGATATTGGACATCCCTGCCATGTTCCTGACCTTAGCGGAAAAGCTTTCAGTTTTTCTCCATTGAGAATGATATTTGCGGTGGGTTTTTCATAGATGGCTTGGACAATATTGAGGTATGTGCCCTCTATCCCTACACTTTGAAGAGTTTTGATCAGGAAGGGATGCTGTACTTTGTCAAATGCTTTTTCAGCATCTATGGAGAGTATCATATGGTTCTTGTTCTTTCTTTTATTAATGTGTTGTATCACATTGATTGATTTGCGGATGTTGAACCAATCTTGCAGCCCTGGAATAAATCCTACTTGGTCGTAGTGAATAATCCTTTTAATGTACTGTTGAATCCTATTGGCTAGTATTTTGGTAAGAATTTTTGCATCTGTGTTCATGAAGCACATAATTTTGTAATCATATGACACAGATGTTTATCTGCAAAGACCTCTAAAACAAAAATGTGTATGCACAGCCATAGAATAGCCACCTCCCTCACCTAATACATTTCAAATTTGAAAAAAAGTATTAAAAAATATTAAGCAGATGATCCTCACTTCTAACAAAAATTGAGAATGAACATTGTGGAAGACAGAAGAATAGAGGTTAAAAAATACTAAGCGATGCAATCATTTAAAAATATCTTTCTAAAATAAATGAAACTAAATGGGATCGGGAGGGAGACAAACCATAAGAGACTCTTAATCTCACAAAACAAACTGAGGGTTGTGGGGGAGATAGGGAGAGGGTGGTTGGGTTATGGACATTGGGGAGGGTATGTGCTATGGTGAGTGCTGTGAAGTGTGTAAACCTCACAATTCACAGACCTGTACCCCTGGGGCTAATAACACATTATATGTTAATAAAAAATTTTTAAAAAAAGAAAAAAATATCTTTCTAAAAATAATTAAAAGCAAGATGACTTTTACATTATTGTATTAACTGCTAATATGAGATTCAAAACAATAAATAGGTATGATCCCAATCTTTTTCAAAATCATGTGCTGTGTGTGCTGATACATATGACAATGATGAGTCAGCGGAATTCTTGGCTTTATGCTTGCCTCCATTGCGTGTCTCTATTTCTTTACAGTTGTCTGTATTTTCCACCACCAGTTATTGCCAGTGAGAGCAGAGTGGCTGCGTGCTCAAGAGAGTAGGCTTGGTATCTGCTAGACCTGGCCCAAGTCCCTGGTGATACTTTAAGGCTATGTATGTTTTTTCATTTGAAACATGGGCTAATAATAACACCTTCCTCATTAAGGTGGTTGGAAGGATTAAGTGGTGTAAGTAAGACCTGAAGAACAGGAGAATGTGTTCCTTATATCAAATACATTCATTCTAGTCTGGGGGCTATTTTTTCTAGGTTCTTAATTCTCCTTTGGATAATTCTTTTATGATTTATTAACTGATTTGAGGGGGGTGGGCAGAGGGAAGGACACTTCAAGCTGACTCCCTGCTGAATGCCTGATTTCAAGATTCGCAACCTGAGCCAAGAGTCCATGGCCCAACTGACTGAGCCACCCAGGCGCCCCTCCCTTAGATATTTTCAACCCTTCAATTAGACATTATCAAGTTCTATATCAGTATTATTTACCTCTGTCCACAGTTTTTACCATTTCTCCTCATCATTCCTTTTTGCATATCAGAAACTTCTCATGAGATCATTCTCTTTTTCCTTAAAGTACCTCCCTAAGAAGATTCACGGTGATGGTTTTTGTCACTCAGATCTGCTGGTTTCGGTTCAATAATATCTTTATTTTGATTTTGTTATATAAATATAGTGTTATGACATATAATTTTAGGTTCATGGTTATTTTCAATTGGCACTTTGAAAATATTGTTCATCTGTCTTCTGGCTGTGTTACTGTTGTTGAGTAACCAGCTGTCATGTAATTTTTACTTTTGTTCTAGGTAATCTGTCAACCTTGACTGTTTTTTTCCTTGTTATGCTTTTATTCTGTTATCTTAGCTCTTTAAAAATATTAAACACACTTATTTCATATTCTGTATCCAATCATTCCAATATTAATAGTCTTTGCCATCCAGGTTTACTGTTTCAGACGACATCATTCATGATATCACTTGTTTATTCAGTGATTTTTATTTATTGTGAATTCCTGTACCTTGGAACTTGATCTACAGGACCTCTTGGAGTCCCAGGTACTACGTAGATGAAAAGGGGAGGTGCGGGCACTTCTAACTTGGAGCTGCTTTAAAATAAAGTTTCGGTTTAGGGATGCCTGAGTGGCTCAGTTGTTAAGTGTCTGCCTTCGGCCCAGGTCATAATCTAGGGTCCTGGGATCGAGCCCCACATTGGGCTCCCTGCTCAGTGGGAGCCTGCTTCTCCCTCCGCTGCTCCCCTGCTTGTGTTCCCTCTCTTGCTGTGTCTCTCTCTGTCAAATAAATAAAATGTAAAGATCTTTAAAAAAATAAAAAATCAAGTTTCAGCTGAAAGTTCTCAGGTCCATTTACATTACATTCTCTAGAAGGTCTAAGTGTCAGGCTCAGACACTTGGGAGTGGAAGTCTGAAGTTGGGACAACTTTTTCTGTACTTCACCCAGCATGGCTCAGATTGGCCACATCTCCTGCAGGCAAGTCGTTTTCTTGTATGTTGTTTTGTGGTCTTTTAGGGGTTCTGGTCCCACCTGCTCAAGCCACATGCTTTTTATCTCCTGCCCCCTGCATGTGACTCATTTAAACTCAACTGTGGGGCTGGCAGACACCTTGCCTCCAGCCCTTTCACCAAAGGCCTGCTCCGCCCTTGCTTCTCCTTGTGCAATCCAGCTTTCTCATACTTTTGCCTTCTATTCCCTTTACTTTGCCGCCAGCTCCAGAAGTGCTTTGAAAGCACAAGACAAACAATACCCTCTGAAAAGTAGGTAAAAGGTTTGGACAGACATTTCACTAAAGATACATGGATAGCAAATAAAAACACGACAAGATGCTCAAGATAGTTCACCGCTGGGGAAATGCACATTAAAACCACAATGAGGGGCACCTGGGTGGCTCAGTGGGTTAAAGCCTCTGCCTTCGGCTCAGGTCATGATCTTGGGGTCCTGGGATCAAGCCCCACATCGGGCTCTCTGCTCAGCAGGGAGCTTGCTTCCCCCTCTGTCTCTGTCTGCCTCTCTGCCTACTTGTGATCGCTCTCTGTCAAATAAATAAATAAAGTCTTTAAAAAAAAAAACAACCCACAATGAACTATCACTCATAAGAATGGCTAAGAAATGAAAAAGACAAACAGCAGCAACTATTGGCCATAATGTGGAAGATTGGGAATTTGCATACATCCCAGGTGGGAGGATAACATGGTACAGCCACTCTGGGAAACATTCAGCAGTTTATTAGGAAGATAAACATACTTATGCCTTATATATTAGTTTTCTTCTGCTGTAACAAATTACCACAAATTTGGTGACTTAAAACTGCATCCCTTTATTAGCTCATAGTTCTGAAGGTCAGAAATCTGAAACAATGTGACTGGGCTGTCTGCTCATAGTATCACAAGACCACAAAACGGCAGTCGAGGTGTTAGTGGGCTGAGTTCTTTCCTGGAGGCTCCTGGATGAAATCTGCCTGCAAGCTCATTCAGGTTGTTGGCAGAACTCGGTTCGTTCTGGTTGCAAGTCTGAGGTCTCCATTTTTTTGCTGGCTGGCAGCTGGAGACTCTTCTCAGCTCCCTAAGGGTGTCTACATTCTTTCCTTGGGGCCCCCACCATATTCAAGCCAGTAAGGACTCACTGAATCTCCCTGCGCATCACGTCTTTCTGACTTCCTTTTTTGTCTGCCACTTTTAAACGGTGCGTGTGATTAGATCAGGCACACCCAGATAATCTCCCCTTGCCAGGTGAGTGACAAATCATTATAATCACCTGTTCCACTTACAGTCAAAGGGCAGAGGTTTATACAAAGGTGAGTGCCCTTGGGGGGTCATTCCTAGAATTCTGCTTGCCATGAGATATAGCCATTTTGTTCCTAGGTATTTACCCAAAAGAAATAAAAAATGTATGTCTACCCAAAGACATATAGGTGAATATTTATATCCACGTTATTCATAATAACTCAAAACCAGAAATAACTCAAATGTCCATCAGCTGGTAGATTAATAAAACAACTGTTGGTATATCCATCCAGTGGAACACCAGTCCTCAGTAGAAAGGTTCAGACTCCTGATACGCACGACAACCCGAAGACATCTCAAAAGCATGATGCTAAGTGAAAGAACTCAAACACAAAAAACTATGTAATGTATAATTTCATTTATATGAAATTCTAGAAAAGGCAAAACTAGAGCAACAGGAAGTGGATCAATGGTTGTCAGGGATCAGGGGGTTCTCTGCAGTCTTACCATAAGCATCTTTGCTGCAAGCATTTTTGCTATAAACAATTTCATTGCATAACTAATTGACTGTAAGGCAATTTTGCCATAAAAGGTTAAAAATTTAACAGTTGGGTTGCATTTCTCCATTGATGCAGAACTCCCATTTTTATATTATGTAAATCTTAGCCTTAATACTGATCTATACAGTGGTGCAAAGTTTTGAACTCACCTTTCCTACAGGACTTTGGAACATCTATCTCTGGACATGTGACATTGCTCCAAGAACAAACACCACCAGAAGGCTTTCACAACGTGACACAAAGCTCATTTACAAATATGCATCCTACTATGTGAAAACTGATACTTCTTTTAATGAAGGAAGAAATTTTATCTTTTTTAAAAGATTTTATTTATATATTTGACAGGCAGAGGTCACAGGCAGGCAGAGAGGCAGGCAGAGAGAGAGGAAGGGAAGCAGGCTCCCTGCCGAGCAGAGAACCTAATGCAGGGCTCCATCCCAGGACCCTGAGATCATGACCTGAGCCGAAGGTAGAGGCTTTAACCCACTGAGCCACCCAGGTGCCCCTGGAGGAAGAAATTTTAATGAGAAAATAAAAAGTGTGGTGCTGGGGCACCTGGCTGTTTTCAGTTCAGGTCATGATCTCAGGGTTGTGGGACTGAGCCCCAAGTTCCCTCTTTCTCTGTGCCTCACTGCACCCGCCATGTGTGGTCTCTCTCTCTCTCTCTCAAATAAATAAACAAATAAAATCTTTATTTAATAAAGTGTGTTGCTGAACAAGGGGAGGAATCAACAAGCTAAAAAACAAACAAACAAACAAACAAAAAAGAATGAAAAGATAATACCATGAACAAAAGGTTTGAAAGATAAGTGCTTGGATACGATCAACAAAATGAAATCAGTTATTTGCAGTTTTGCCATGAATCTATACACATTTTTCATATACTCAAATACTTTGTATTTTGCAATAAAGGCTTTATAATTTTGCTGTTAATTTTCATGTTTCATTATGTCCTTTTTTTTTTTTAAAGAATTCATTTATTTATTTATTTGACACAGAGAGAGAGAGAACACAGGCAGGAGGAGCAGCAGGCAGAGGGAGAGGGAGAAGCAGGCTCCCTGCTGAGCAGAGAACCCGATGCGGGGCTTGATCCCAGGACCCTGGGATCATGACCTGAGCCAAAGGCAGAGGCTTTAACCCACTGAGCCACCCAGGCGCCCCCATTATGTCCTTTTTAATGAATGTCTCCCTTTTATTTTTTGTGATTTTACAGGGCACAGGGCACTTGGTGGGGTGATGGAGTTGTGCTCTACCATGATTGTGCTGGTGGTTACAGGACTGTATACATTCATTGGTATTCACTGAATTGTACAATTAACATCAGTGAATTTCATTATATGTAAATTATACTGTAATTGAAAAAAAGAAGACTGTAGTCTTCGTATTTTGTCCAGCATCTTAAGGTGTTTTATATTGGAAGTTTCTCTACACATTTAACCACAAAATTTGTCTAAGACTTTCATAAGAGTGTCTAAATATGTCTGTATTTTTTTTTAATTTAAAGATTTTTATTTATTTATTTGGGAGAGAGTGAGCACACAAGTGGGGAGAGGGGCAGAAGGCTGGGGACAAGCAGACTCCCCGCTGAGCAGGGAACACAGGACCCTAGGATCATGACCTGTGCCCAAGTCAGATGCTTCACCAACTGAGCCACCCGGGCACCATGCCTATATTTTTTAATTCATAGCCCTTACACAGTGGAGTTGCAGAGTCATGTGGTTATTGTCTATCTCCCTTGTGTTTGACTATAAACTCCATGTGGACAGAATCATGTCTGCATTCACCACTGTACCCCACTTCCTGGGGCCATAGTGAGTCTTTGACAAATATTTGTTGGATAAATGAATAATGCCTCCTCCAGAGCAATTTCAGACATGAAAGATCTGATTACATATCTTTTCTCTAGCTGATCTCTTGAATTCTGTTACTAAAAACTTTTCTAAGCTATAATTGAAAGTTAGAGTTAGGGACCTTTCCTTTAGCCCCATGATGTTATAGAAAGCATGTGTCCTGACTGCCGCTATCTGGGCTGGAAGCCCAGGGTACCTCAGTGTCGCCATATGGGCTGAGAGAGGAGGAACACAGCAGCAGAGAGCTAGCTGGCTGACCCTGCTGTTTTCTCACCATTTCCAGTCTTCGTTGTCAGGGCAAACTAAGCACCCTGTTTCACTACAAAGCTTACATTCATGGTTTTCCTTTAAGGCATACTTGATTCATCGAAACATTAAAAATGTATATTAGTATTAGAGAGCAATGTCCTTTGGGATTAAGGGAGACATTCCTAGAAGCCAAAGACTGCAGAGCCCTTTGGATTGGAGCCAGCAGCCCCCTCAGAAGACAGCAGGGCCAGGAAGGCACCAGACTGTTCTCTGTTGAGGAAACTAATTAGGTCCTCCGTTCATTCGACCTTGGCCTTCAGTTACTTATCTGTAAATGTCACACCCTCCCCCCTTCCAGGTTAATATGAAGGTGCAAAACTACCAAGTGCTAAAATCATTCATGATTATTATAACCTATGAACTGGAAAAAACCATGTGCAAAATGGGCATTTCTTTCACCTCTGGTCTTAGTATATGACTCTGTAAGCACAAATTGTGAATTTGATGGTGCCTCTTAAAAATATCATATAGCACAGATTGACTACTTGCTACCGAGCATCTATTCCCTCTATTCCTATTGGCAATAGGACCTCAAATTTCCAGAGGAAATTTGGCTTGGGTGGGATCACACATACCACAAGTTCCAGGAGGGAGCGCTGGTGGGCTTAAACCAACCGGCACACCTACCTGTGCCCCCAAATCATCTGGATTGGATTGGACATTAGCACTAACACAGTCACAACCAACAAGCCAGGACAAGATATTTGCTGGGGCTCTTGAGAAAAATAAAACATCTTTCTCTTATTGTGGTTCTGGGAGAAGAGACCATTCCTTTTACTCTGGATGTGTGGTATGAAGAATACCCCTCTGATAAGGACGACCCCAAACTCCCTTTGGAGCTGCCTTGTGAAACCTGCAAATAAAGTCAACACTATACAAGACAATGTGGGGAGGAGAGAACCCTGGCCTAGGTGGCAATTTTTTTGAGCAGCTGGATCCAACCTGACCTGAAACCAGTGTCTCTAGATTTTCAGTTACCACTGAATCAATAACATCGCTTTATAAGGCAGCCTTGTTTCAGCCATGATTTGCAATAAAAAGTAAATATGATGTTTCATTTTAAGATTTTCAGTTAATACTAGAATGCCATTTAGACATCACCCAAAAACTGGAGGAACAAAGGAAAAGAAGTAATTGTTGCTACTTAATCTGACCCATCGGAGAAGACTGAATCCTCTAAATGGATAGAACGATTCTGGAGAACATAATAGCTTACAAAATATATTGTACTTGTTAACCAGAGACAGATCCCCAGAGTCTGATTTGCCAACTTTACCTTAAAGTTTCCATTAGTGATGTGAATGTAAAGAAACTTAAAATCATTTGTTGAGCAAATGCAAGTTTTTTTTCCATTTCTGCTTCTCCAATGATAATAGTAGGCACATGTTGAATGCTCTTGAATACTCTATGTCAGGCTTGTGATAGGCCTTATCTCATTTACTTCTCAAAGAAACCTGAAGTTGCAATCCCATTTTATAGTTGAGGAGATTGAGGTTCAGAGAGGTTAAATAAGAGATCACATGACACATGTGAGGCAGAGGTGGGACCCACATCTGGGTCTGAAGCCAAAGTCTGTGTTCTTTTTTTTTTAAATATACTTTTTTTTTTTAAGATTATTTATTTATTTGACAGAGAAAGAGAGATCACAAGTAGGCAGAGAGTCAGGCAGAGAGAGAGGAGGAAGCAGGCTCCCTGCTGAGCAGAGAGCCTGATGTGGGGCTCAATCTCAGGACTCTGGGATCATGACCTGAGCCGAAGGCAGCGGCTTAATCCACTGAGCCACCCAGGTGCCCCCAAAGTCTGTGTTCTTAACCAGTTCTCCATACTCTCAAGTCAAGCCTGTAGCCCTGTTGACATCCTATCAGTATTTCCTCTAAGCCACAGCCATTCATGACTCCTTTTCCCTCATACAACCTGCAATCACAAAACTCTTTCTCATCTGTGAGTGAGCCATGCTCCACCTGGTCTGAAATTCTCCCACCAGTTTTCTCTTAGAGCAGGACACCAAGGAAGGGAGGAGCAGCCTCCCCTAGGGGGGTACAGTTGTCAGTGTGGGAGATCCAACCTTTGTGCTCCCATCCATCAAAACTCCCATGCACCCCTTGCCTGAAACCTCTCATCTCCGACCAAAGGGAATAGCTCCTTCTGGAGAAGCCCAGAGCCCTGTTGCCTCCTCCTGGTCTGTGGGGTCTCCAACAACCAGGACTGTGCACCTACCATGTGCACGGCACTCCACCGGCTTTCTTGTGTTCTTGTCGGATTCTTTCCATTAAAGTGCTGCCTCTTCTTGTTACAGCCCCAAAAGTGCAGACATGGACCCAACATATTGAGTAATAATACTTTTTTGAAATAGAAAAATTGGAAGGAAAAGAAAAATAAAATCAGAACCGCAATGAGCTTCACTGCTGGCACAAGCTCTGGAGGTAGGGAGCTAACACCCATTTCATAGATAAGGAAACAGATGGGACTAGGCTAGGGGCACATAGCAGTGTTGGGGCAAGGCTTTGAACTGGCCGTCCGGCTCCACAAGCTCAGTGTGCCATCTTAGGCACACAGAGCGAGGACCATGGGCTGGAGGAGGCTGGGAATGAAATCTGAGAATGAGAAGAACTATAGGTACCAAAGGCTCCTGGGTTGCAAAGTGAAGCAGGAATTAAGGCCCTGCACGACCAGCTAATAAAAAGCTAAGGGAAACATGTCCTTTGAGTCAGGAACATGATAGAAGGAAGTAGGGGACAAGCAGTTTGGCAAAGGGCCAGAAGCAAAACCTAATTCATTTTCCTCCATTCTGCCACAGTGACCACAGCTCTCACAGGGCATGAAGTCAGCAGGAACCTGGTGATGGCTGCATGACCCTAGAGGCCTGAAATCCCAGTTTCACTCTTCTTCCAACTCCACTGGGCAGCCCCTTCCTCTGAATTCCTGTTAAACTGCAGTTTCTCCTGATTGTATGTATGGACACATGGGCCATGGGTTTATGACATTTTTTTCTAAAGGTGTATTTATTTATTTTGAGAGAGAACAGGAGGGAGACAGCAGGAGGAGGGACAGAGGAAGAGAATCTTGAACAGACTCCCCATTGAGCACAGAGCCCAATGTGGGGCTTGAACTCAACGACTCTGAGAGAGATCATGACCTGAGCTGAATCAAAAAGCAGACACGTAACTGACTGAGCCACCCAGGCCCCCTAGGTTTCTGACATTTTGTTGAATAAAATTTCATCTTGATCCCCAGTCTCCAACAACCACAATAAAAATGTGCATTTCTTGGGGCTCCTGGGTGGCTCAGTGGGTTAAAGCCTCTGCCTTCTGCTCAGGTCATGATCTCAGGGTCCTGGGATTGAGCCCCACATCGGGCTCTCTGCTCGCTGGGGAGCCTTTTCCCCCCTCTCTCTGCCTGTCTCTCTGCCTACTTATGCTCTCTCTCTATCAAATAAATAAATAAATAGATAAAATCTTTTTAAAAAATAAAAAATTTTTTAAAATGTGCCTTTTTGGAAAGGGGTGGTGGAAATGGCGGGACCTCAGTATGAACGTACTTAGTGCCACAGGACTGCACACTGAAAAATGGTTAAAATGACAACTTTTAGGTTATATATATATATATATTTTTTTTTTTTGGTGCCAATTTAAAATACAGTTTTATTTAAGACATTGCATTTTCCACTTAACAATACAGTGCTTATAAAGTGCAATGTTTATTTCCTTTCCCTGTGCACATATTCCATATTCAAGTATCAAGAATGCCCAGTTTTTTTGCTATAGCAGCTCAACGTTATAACTGCCATGGAATTTGCTACAAATTTGGGTCCTTTGAATATTGTGTGTGGAACAATGCTCAACCTATTTGTTCTCAGGTTGGTTTAGTCAACCTCTTCAATGGTGGGCCCAGAGGAGGCACCACCAGAGGGAGGAGCTCCACCACCAGGGAAGCCTCCAGGCATTCCTCCTGGCATGCCTCCTGCACTCTGGTACAGCTTGGTGATGATGGGGTTGCAGACTTTCTCCAACTCTTTCTGCTGGGTTCAAATTCTTCCTTCTCTGCAGTCTGGTTCTTATCAAGCCAGTTCATGATTTCATTGCACTTGTCAAGAATCTTCTGTTTGTCTTCATCATTTATCTTGCCCTGAAGTTTTTCATCTTCAACAGTTGCTTTCATGTTGAATGCGTAAGACTCAAGTGAATTCTTGGAAGACACTTGTCCCGCTATTTCTCATCTTCAGCTTTGTACTTCTCAGCTTCCTGGACCATGCGCTCAATATCTTCCTTGTTCAAGCAGTCCTTGTCATTAGTGATGGTAATCTTGTTCTCTTTTCCTGTGCTCTTATCCATGGCAGAGACATTGAGGATACCATTAGCATCAATATCAAAAGTGACCTCAATCTGAGGGACACCACGAGGGGCAGGAGGTATGCCTGTGAGTTTGAACTTTCCAAGTAGGTTGTTGTCCTTGGCCATGGCATGCTCACCTTCATACACCTGAATAAGCACACCAGGCTGGTTGTCGGAGTACGTAGTGAAGGTCTGTGTCTGTTTGGTAGGAATGGTAGTATTACGCTTGATGAGAACAGTCATGACTCCTCCAGCAGTTTCAATGCCAAGAGAAAGTGGAGTGACATCCAACAGCAGCAAATGTTGAACATTTTCAGATTTGTCTCCAGAAAGGATGGCTGCCTGGACAGCTGCACCATAAGCAACAGCCTCATCAGGGTTTGATGTTCTTATTCAGTTCTTTTCCATTGAAGAAATCTTGGAGAAGTTTCTGGATCTTGGGGATAAGTGTAGAACCACCCACCAGGACAATATCGTGGATCTGAGACTTGTCTGACTTGGCATCCCAAAGGGCTTTCTCTACAGGGTCCAGGGTGCCACGGAACAGGTCAGCATTTAGTTCTTCAAACCAGGCACAAGTGATAGATGAATAGAAGTCGATTCCTTCATACAGAGAATCAATCTCAGTACTGGCCTGGGTGCGGGAAGAAAGTGTACGCTTAGCACGTTCACAAGCATACGGAGACGACGAACTGCCCTCTTGTTTTCACTGATATCTTTCTTATGTTTGCGCTTGAACTCTGCAATAAAATGGTTGACCATTCGGTTGTCAAAGTCTTCTCCACCTAAGTAGGTGTCTCCAGCTGTGGACTTAACCTCAAAGATACCATCTTCAATAGTAAGGATTGACACATCAAAAGTGCCACCTCCTAAGTCAAAGATCAGCACATTCCTTTCAGCTCCAACTTTTTTGTCTAAGCCATACGCAATAGCAGCAGCAGTTGGTTCATTGATGATTCAGAGTACATTGAGACCAGCAATAGTTCCAGCATCTTTGGTGGCCTGACGCTGAGAATCATTGAAGTACGCAGGTACTGTGACAACTGCATTGGTAACCGTCTTCCCAAGATAAGCCTCTGTGATTTCCTTCATTTTCGCCAAAACGATGGAAGACACCTCCTCGGGATAAAAACTTTTTGTCTCTCCCTTGTATTCTACTTGGACCTTGGGCCTGCCAGCATCATTCACCACCATGAAAGGCCAGTGCTTCATATCAGACTGGACAACAGCATCACCAAATCTCCGTCCAATCAGGCGTTTGGCATCAAAAACTGTGTTGGTGGGGTTCATCGCAACTTGGTTCTTCACAGCATCACCGATCAATCGTTCGGTGTCCGTGAAGGCGACATAACTTGGGGTGGTCCGGTTTCCCTGATCATTGGCAATTATTTCCACTTTCCCGTGTTGGAAGACACCCATGCAGGAGTAGGTGGTGCCAAGATCAATGCCAACTTCAGGTCCCTTAGACATGGTTGCTTCTCTGTGGGCCTGGCTGGGGTGGAGAACAACACAACAATCCAAAGATCTAGCCCCGCGCTCAATGAGCAGGTTATATATATATATTTTTAAGTGTGATTTAAAATGTGCTTATCATGGAGTGTCTGGGTGGCTCAGTGGGTTAAGCCGCTGCCTTTGGCTCAGGTCATGATTTAAAATGTGCTTATCATGGAGTGTCTGGGTGGCTCAGTGGGTTAAGCCGCTGCCTTTGGCTCAGGTCATGATCTCAGGGTCCTGGGATCGAGTCCCGCATCAGGCTTTCTGCTCAGCAGGAAGCCTGCTTCCCTCTCTCTCTCTCTCTCTCTCTCTGCCTGCCTCTCTGCCTACTTGTGATCTCTCTCTGTTAAATAAATAAATAAAATCTTTTAAAAAAAGGTGCTTATCAAAACTCTTCACAGACTTGGGGCACCTGGCTGGCTCAGAGTAGCATGTGACTTTTGATCTCAGGCTCATGAGTTTGACCCCATGTGGGGTGTAGAGATTACTTAAATAAATAAAACTTAAAAAAAAAAAAAGACCACTTTTATATTTAGGCCCCGTGACTTTAGGGCCACACCAAACACGGAGAGCCAAGGCTTCTAATTGTGTACTACCCCAAACATTCCCTGCTCACACCTCTCTTCCTTTATGTTCCTTACTCAAAGGACATGTTTTTGCTCCCCTTAAGGAGCCCCATTCATACCTTTGTACTCCTACAAGCTGGGGCCAGTCCTGTGGCCGCTGCTGTCTGTGTGCTTGGGGAAGCCTTTTGCCCGTGTCTGTAATTGCAGACACAATGTAAATCATGGCTTAACATCCATTGGCCTGCAAAAGCTCAGTGTGTATACTGAGAGGCTGGTGGCCTGGGCATTTCTAGGGCAGATACTGGATGTAAAATCACTTCGCCCACAGATGCTTTTGAAAGCAGTGAATGTTCTGCATTCTCTTGGCACCTGGTAGGAGACAACCCTGAGAGTAGAGACAGAGGCCCCTTTCAGATTATGTGTTTTATGGCATCTAATTTCTTTTTTTAATTCACTGGATGTAAGAATGTTTATGATGCCTATATTTGCCTTTACTGGTTTGTAAAATTCAGAAATTGACCCAAAACCACCAGAGTACTAAAGCCCTGGCGATATGATTCTGTGTGATAGATCTATTCCCAAAGACAGGGGAGAGAAACAGTTGTCAGGCTTGGTAATAAAAGCTGACATTTACTGGGGGGGGGGGGGGGGGGGCGCCTGGGTGGCTCAGTGGGTTAAAGCCTCTGCCTTCAGCTCAGGTCATGATCCCAGAGTCCTGGGATCAAGCCCTACATCAGGCTCTCTGCTCAGCAGGGAGCCTGCTTCCTCCTCTCTCTCCCTTCCTGCCTCTCTGACTAGTTGCAATCTCTGTCTATCAAATAAATAAATAAAATCTTTAAATAAAAAAAAAAGCTGACATTTACTGGGTGTTTCTCTGTACCAGGCACTGGGCTGATTTCCCCCCCCAGGCTTTATCTCACAAAATCATCAAGGCGGCTCAATGCAGCAAGCTCATGGCACCAATGAGGAAGTTTGGCACAAAGAGATTATTTAGCTCACCCCAGATCGCGGTGGATACAAATGGCAACGCCAGCTTTGAGCTCAGGTGGCCCAATATCTGAGCCGCCATGAGCTCTTTCTTACCATAAAAGAACAATGGACCCTGCTCTGTACAAGGTTTTTGATAAATCCTTTCCAGGAGGAGGGAAAAATTCAGTACTGAAGATAATTGTACCATTCTGTGTGTTCAGATAGTTATTTACCAGATTTACACACTTTCATCTAGTCCAACCAAGACATTTTCTGGCACATTAAATATTTCATTGTCACAGCAAATGATCATGATACGGTAACCCTCAGAATTTGGAAGAGGTGCGTATATTTCATGCTTTGGTAGAAAACAAGAGGGAAATGAGCATTTCTGTGACCAAAGGCTTTGTTTAAGAGAAGAAAAGAAGCACTTAGCTCTCTGACTCATAGAAGCTTCTGTCATTTCAGATAAGCCGCAGGCCACCAACCAGATCCCACAGACCAAGGTTGGGGGAGGGTGGGGCGTGTCCTTGTTCAGATAAGGGCTGCACATGACCATAGCAGGAAATCAAATAAAACCCAAAAAGGAGTTCAGAGGGTGATGATAAGAATGCTGATACTAATGAGATGGTTTGGGGCTTTCTCTCTTTCAGCCAACGCCGGTCTTTGTTGTTTCCTGGGAACACTTGATCCCATGTTTGTGGTCAGTGATTCTTGGTTAGACCTGGAGCGTCAGTCGCTCTGGGGCAGATGCTGCAGGTCCCATGGAATCCGGGGCTGGACTCCTGGAACCTGGGGAGCGCATCTGCTCTCGGGAGCCTCTCAGCTGCTCTGGCTGGAGAAACGGGTTAATGCTGTCTGCTCAGGACTCATGCTCCCCCTTACCCTCCCACACCCCTCCTTGAGCCTGAAATGCTCATACCCAGTAAATCAGATGGAAGTAGCTTGATGTCAAACACCTGCCATGCATCTGTCTACACTCGGCCACTGAATCCATGAAAAACAAACAAACAAACAAACAACCATCTTACAAAGTTCAATAATGAGAGGAAACCAACCCCTTGAAACTTTCCCTTCCTTCTTTCTCCTACTGAAATAGTTTTTAAAATAAGATAGAGCGCTCCTGAGACATATCGAATAGGATTTCATTGAGAAAAATTCCGTTTTTCAGATACATAGCGATTCGTTATCCGAATTTGGTAAGTTTGATGCCAAGTGGACACCATGCTCTGTTGAGCAGGTGCCCCCAAAATCATGTCAGTCATGGGCTATTGCATCGCCTTGACGCTTGAGGAGGGGCGGGAGACGTGGGCCAGGGGACACCGTGTTTAGAGAGTGTCAGCCTCAGGAGGCGGCCAGGTTTCACTCAGGGTTCTGAGATCCAGTCCAACTGAGCAGGGAAGAGGAATACCTGCTTCCTGACGAGGAGGTCTTATGTCCTGACAGAGCTGGAAACGCAAGCAGGCGCTGGAAGCGGGGAGCCAGGCTCTAGGGAACTTCGTTTGGTGATTCTACAACAACCAGAATATGACCTCTAGTGTCCTGACTGACAAGCTTCCTAGATTAAGTCCAAGGTTAACTGAATGTCTCTCCCTTTCTAACATAGCTCAGACTCTCTTCTTGGGTCTGCTTGAAGAGTGCAAGTGAGTCATTTTCTCTAAAACCCCGCACTAAAATCCCCCTGCTTTCCCCAACCTGATGCAGCCAGAGGGCGTTGGTGGACTTCTGGGGTAGTCCCATCTGCGGTCCCTCTGTCCCTCTGCTACAAAGAGCCTGCGAATTCCCCACTGCCGCTACGAATTCCCCACTGCCGCTGCTCCACACGTGACCATCCCTGGGAGTCTCTCGAGTCTCTTGGTTACAAAGAGGCTGCCTGGCAGGCTTGCTGGAAGTCTCATTATGACTCGAAAACATCTGCTTGGCATTTCCCTTCTTCAGTGTCTGCTTCAAAACCATCCTGTCTAGGATTAACACCACACTCCTTTTCCTCTGCAGCTTTCTTTTTAGTTCTTCCCCCTTTTGAAAAGCACAGTGATGGTGACACATTTAAAAATCCCTCGCTATTTTCCAGCTGTTCTATAGAGGAGGAAAAGGGGATGAAAACCTTCCTAGGTGTCTACCATCAGGGCCAAGAGGTTTGCTTACCAATATGTGAAAGTGCATCAACAAAACAGCTAGGTCACATTTATACATGTGTATGAATGTGTGTGTGTGTGTACATGTATAAAACAATATTAAGTGCTGAACACATTACTGAAAAGTAATAACAATAAGAAACTTAATGACATAAAACACCCATTATTCTGCTAATGCAAAAACTATTTTCATAATTGTGTGTTCCACTCTCACCTTTGCCAAATACATACATTTTTATGATAAGACTAGGGAACATATGTAGTTTTATTTGCTGCCATAGGAATTCCTATGAACCGTTGCTCCTTTCTTCGCCCCTCCCCCATCACATATCCTATGACCTGCATTTCTGTTCTAACAATTATTTCCCTGCATCACAGTTAATACTGGTGTACCAATCTCCTCTATAGGAAGAGTAGCAGCACATCATATTGATCTCTATCTTCTTAGAATGCAGCAGTGTGTGCCTGGTATGCAGCTGGCACTTAATAAATGCCTGTTAAGCTGGTGATTACAAGCACAACGCCATCAGAGCAGATTAGCCCAGACCGAGGTTATCCCTGTTCTAGAGGCTGTGAGCTTATAGAAAGTCCACAGTCCATTGGATCCCAGACATTTAGCACACGTGAGAGGGGAAATCCTGAAATTTTCAAAAAACCATGTCCCTAGTAAGTTCTCAGCAAGAGGAAATCTACCAGCAACGTGTATATCAGACATTCAAAAGGACCAGAAAAAATGAGTCGAGTCTGATCTGGTGTGGCTCTGCTCTTGGTCAGAGACCCAAGACAGACCTGCTGAATCCCTGGCCTTGAGGACTGCTGACTGCTGTGTGTGATCTGAGAGAACCCGGAGCGCCTGTAGCATGCCGCTGTGGTGATGGAGAACATACGCTATTTGAAGGAACTTGTGGTCCTGGATATGATTATCAACCTCAACCTGGTCTCCATTATACAGATGAATTAAGTTCAATGTAAATAGCAATAATGAAAGGCAAATTAAATTTCATTGTCGGTGAAATGGTCCAAGAGGGATTCTGGAAAGGCAGAAGTGGTGACAGCTGAGAGTTTGATCGTTTGTTTTGTTTTTATTTATTTTAAACTAAGCTCTACACCCAACGTGGGGCTTGAACTCGCCAGGCACCCTGACAGCATGGGTTTTTGTTTTGTTTTGTATTTTTTTAAAAGATTTTATTTATTTGACACAGAGAGAGAGATCACAAGTAGGCAGAGAGGCAGGCAGAGGGAGGGGGAAGCAGGCTCCCTGCTGAGCAGAGAGCCCAATGCGGGGCTCTATCCCAGGACCCTGAGATCATGACCTGAGCGGAAAGCAGAGGCTTAACCCACTGAGCCACCCAGGCGCCCCATGATAGTATAGTTTTTAAATCACACCAAATTTCCTGGTTAAGACAAACTGAGCAACTAAGTAGTGACACCCAGAACCCATGAACAGCTTATACCCTAAGACTAGAATTTAAGCCATCCCCACAAACCCCAAACTGCAAATAAATAGCCTCAAGGCCTGCATGGCATCCGTGCAGAAGAAAGCAGAGGGAGGCAATGAGGCCTCTGACAGAGCTTTGGACAGGAGAACCCCACAGTAGGCATTAGGAGTTCTCTCAGAACAGTTTGAGAGGGGACAGGACGCGTGGGTGGCTCATTCGGTTAAGCAGCACCTTGGGCTCAGGTCATGATCCCAGGGTCCTGGAATCAAGCCCCGCATCAGGCTCCCTGCTCAGTGGAGTCTGTTTCTCCCTCTCCCTCTGCCTGCCACTGTGACAAATAAATAAATAAAATCTTAAAAAAAAAACCAAACAGTTTGAGAGCACAGCTGTGACTTGGAAGGGGCTTGTCCAGTCCAACGGTAGGCGAACGCAAGAGGTCTGTAGTCGTCGGTTCAGTCTAACTCCCATGAATGCGCGGAGTCCAGTCAAAGCCCCCTTCAGGCAAAGAGCGCCACACAGAGGAAAAACTGTGCAATCACACAGAGCAAGACATGAACACCATGAAGAAGAAAGGAAGGTCTAGATAAAAGTGCTGGAGGGGAAGAGAGCCAGACAATCTCAGAAAGCAAATTAC
Source organism: Meles meles (assembly GCF_922984935.1). Classification (NCBI taxonomy): domain Eukaryota; kingdom Metazoa; phylum Chordata; class Mammalia; order Carnivora; family Mustelidae; genus Meles; species Meles meles. The sequence goes on from NC_060067.1 coordinate 142,009,842, forward strand.
ACACACACGTACAATCAAAAACCAAGACGGAGCTCTTTGAAGATAGAAAAGCTACCCTGCCTGCCTCCTTCTAAAAGTTAAGGAAAACTAATTTTGCTTAAAAATAAACAACAGGGGCGCCTGGGTGGCTCAGTGGGTTAGGGTTAAAGGCTCTGCCTTCAGCTCAAGTCATGGTCTCAGGGTACTGGGATGGCGCCCCGCATCGGGCTCTCTGCTCAGCAGGGAGCCTGCTTCACCCACCCCCCACCCCAGCCTGCCTCTCTGCCTACTTGTGATCTCTGTCAAATAAATAAATAAAATCTAAAAAAATAAATAAATAAATATAAATAAACAACAGAAAAAGTCTAATTCCATATAAAGTCTCTAAGGAAAAAAAGGGGAATAAATGCAGAAGCGCTATTCCACATTGTAAGCATACCAGAAAAAAATATCCACCAAAAAAGACCATAACTAGAACTTCCTCTTGCGCGGTGAGCTAAAAGTCATTAAGAAAATGATAAGGTGGGGCGCCTGGGTGGCTCAGTGGGTTAAAGCCTCTGCCTTCTGCTCAGGTCTTGATCTCAGGGTCCCGAGATGGCGCCCTGCATCGGGCTCTCTGCTCAGCAGGGAGCCTGCTTCCCCCACACCTCAGCCTGCCCCTCTGCCTGCTTATGTTCTGTCTGTCAAATAAATAAATATTAAAAAAGAAAAGAAAACGATAGGGCACCTGAGTGGTGCACATGGTTAAGCTTCTGACTTGTAGTTTCTTAGCTCAGGTCATGATCTCAGGTTCATGAGATCGAGTCCCACACGGGGCTCTGCACTCAGCGGAGTGTCTGCTTCTCTCCCTCGCCCTGTGCCCTTCCCCCTGCTCCCAGGCTTTCTCTCTAAAATAAGCAAATCTTTAAAAAAAATTAAAATGATACAATGAGGGACACCTGGGTGGCTCAGCTGCCTTCAGCTCAGATCATGATCCCAGGGTCCTGGGATCAAGCCCCACGTCAGGCTCCCTGCTCAGTGGAGGGTCTGCTTCTCCCTCTCCCTCTGCTCTTCCCCACCCCCCTGTTCCTGCGCTCTCTCTCTTTTTCACTTCCTTTCTTTCTCTCTCAAATACATAAATAAATAAATAATCAATCTTGGCGGGGGGGAAGGAAAGGAAAGAAAATGATACAACTGAACAGCTCTTCCTTCAAGGGAGACATAGAAATGGACAGTAAGCACAAGAAAAGATGCTCAACATCATTAGCCATAGAGGAAATGCAAATCAAAACCACACCCCCTGGGAGGGTTATAATCACAAAGACAAATAACAAGGGTTGGCAAGGGTGTGGAGAAACCTCATAAACAGCTGGTGGGATTGTAAAATGATGTAGCCACTTTGGAAAACAGCTTGGCAGTCCCTCAATAGAACATACAATTACTATAGGACTCAGAATTTCTACTTCTTTTTTTTTTTTTTAAGATTTATTTATTTATTTATTTATTTGACAGAGAGACATCACAAGTAGCAGAGAAGCAGGCAGAGAGAGAGAGAGGGAAGCAGGCTCCCTGCTGAGCAGAGAGCCCGATGTGGGACTCGATCCCAGGACCCCGAGATCATGACCTGAGCCGAAGGCAGGGGCTTAACCCACTGAGTCACTCAGGCGCCCCCAGAATTTCTACTTCTAAGTAGACTTCTACTTCTAAGTAACTTGTAAGAAAACTGAAAACCTAAGTCCACACAAGAACTTGTGCATGAGTGTTCATAATAGCTTTATTTTAAGAGCCAAAAAGTAGAAACAATGTCAATGTCCATCAACTGCTGAAAGGATAAGCAAATAATGGTATATCCATACAATGGGCTATTATTGGACCACAAGAAGGTAGGAAGTGTTGATACCTGCTACAACATAGAATCTTGACAACACTATGCTAGGTGAAAAAGCCATACACAAAAGACAAAATATTTTTTTGTTTCATTTATATGAAATATCCAGAATAGGGAAATCTATGAAGCAGAAAGTATTCTGTGGTTGCCTTAGCAGTTGAGGGGAAATGAAAAGTAGCTGCTAGTGGGCACAGAGCTTCTTTTGGGGGGTGGCAAAATGTTCTAACACTGTGATGATGGTTGTACATTTCCATGAATATACTAAAAAACATTGAACAATACAATACATGAATTGTATGATATGAGAATTTTATCTCAAAAATTGCTGAAGAGAAGAAAATTATAAAAGACATAAAAGAGCAATGTAAACCAGAATCAAACAAACTCAGAAATGAGGTTATAGAATTCAGAGTTAGAAATTTTTAAAAAATCATCTCAGAAGTGAGGACTAGAGGACAGAAGAACAGACTGAGCAATAACAATAGAAAATGCTTTAGAAAGAGAAGGTGAAAAGGAAGATATTTTTAAAAATCATAAAGAAATGAAAGAGACGGGGTGCCTGGGTGGCTCAGTCATTAAGAGTTTGCCTTTGGCTCAGGTCATGATCCCAGGGTCCTGGGATCGAGCCCCACATGGAACTCTCTGCTCAATGGAAAACCTGCTTCCCCCTCTCCCACTCCCTCTGCTTGTGTCCTCTCTCTCGCTGTGTCTCTCTCTGTCAAATAAATAAATAACATCTTTAAAAAAAAAATGAAAGAGATCTTAAAAATTCAGGAGAGAGTGACAAGTATTGGAAACAAAGAAGCTCCAGAAGATCCAACATATGAAGAGTATGAGTTTCTAAAGAAAAAAATTCCAAGCAAGAGAAAGGAGCAAATACAGAAAACCATCATTTGAAAAAGACTTCCCTACAGTAAAAAAGATTAAGACTACATAATGAAAGACCATAACACGTATCTGGAATATGAACTCCAAACAACCAACACCAAGATCTAGTCTAGTAAAAATAATGGATTTAAAAAGAAAAAAATCCTTTGCTGTCTATGCTGTCTTTCTTAGAAAGAAAACCAGATTTTCATCACAAGAAATTGGAATAAAATAATATATTTAAGACACTCGAGAAAGGAAAATGTGAGCCAAGATTTCATAGCTTGCAAAACTGACTCTTAGATAAAAGGTACAAACAAACAGTTATCAACATGCCGGGATTCAGGAATATTGAGCCTTTGCTGACTAGAGAACGAGTCTCGGAAAACCAAAAGGATTAGAGATACATTGAGATATGGACTGGTGGTTCACTTTAGACGTATATAGGTTACTTATAGAACTAAACATGGGTTAAAAGGAGAGGATATCGTATGTTAAGGTTGTATGTGCAGATAGTGTAGACGTAGAAAAAGTATAAAAAGTAAATGAAGGAGAAAGGAAAGAGCAAACATTTTCAGGCTATTCTCAACAATCTTATTGGTGATAGTAGTAAAGTTATCCTCAGACTGTTACATATGTTAATATGGGCTAAAGTAAATGACTAATTACAGGCTCTACTAATTCTGTCATCCCCTCAGAACCAAGATTGTTCGGGTGCAAGGAGATCCAGCATAACAGATAAGAAGTTAAATAAAAAACTTGAAGGATGCCTGGGTGGCTCAGTCGGTTAAGCATCTGCCTTTGGCTTGGGTCATGATCTCGGGGTCCTGGGATCAAGCCTGGCTTCTCCCTCTCCCTTTGCCCCTCCCCCTGCTTGTGTGCTCTCTCTCTCTCTCATGCTCTCTCAAATAAATAAAATCTTTTTAAAAAGCAAAAGCAAAAACAAAATCTTGAAGTCCTGAAATGAATCAGAAATATCAGAATGAATTCATGAAGTGATGTATCTGTCTATCAAGTCTTTCGAAAGAGGCCTGGGAAACAGTCACCCAATCTAGTTGTGAAGAACATTTTTTAGATTGTGGCTTGAAATGCCATTTTCCACTAAAAAGCCCTCAGGGTTTCTTGGAGGAATGATGAAATCCTGGTACAGTTTGAGCCTAGATCATCTTGCCGTTCCAAATAAAAGTAAACTACCAAAGACTAAAGGACTCAGAGTCCAACCCTGAAGAAGCATCTTTGGCCACATATGGGAAAATCTGAGTATCAAAAATCATAATAATTGCCACTGATTAAAATCAGAACATATTTTAAAATCCAGGAGTTCATAATGATATTTTAAAATCTCATTGGTCACCTTTAAAGGGTGGTAAGGAACTATTCTGATTAGCTATTGTGTATAACAAACTCCCCCCAAGACTAAGTCTTGTGATACAACAATTCTATTACGTTAGTGGATTCTGTATTTCAGGACTTCATCAAGACCTAGTTTTAATGGCTCCTTGATGTCTGGGACCTCATCTGGGAGGACCAAACGGCCGGGGGCTAGAATTAGCTGATGGCTACTCCACTTGTGTATCCAGGGCTGGTGGCTGAAATGACCCCAAGCCTGTGCTCGGTTGGGGTGGTCAACCAGAGTCACAGATACGTGACCTTTCTGCTCTTTCTGACATGGTGGCGTCAGGGTGGTAGGATTTCTCATAAGCTCAGGGCTCCAAGAGCATGCATTCTAGAAAAACTCTTATGACATGTGCACGGAAGTCACAAATTGTCATTTTCATGCACTGTGTTGTTTGAAGTGGTCATATGCCCTCCCAGGCTCAAAAGGGGAAACAAAGATCCCACTTCTTAAATGCAAGCGCCAAAGACGTTGGGGCCTTGTTTTAAAACCACCACAAGGGGGCGCGTGGGTGACTCAGTCGGTTAAATGTCTGCCTTCAGCTCAGGTCATGATCTTAAGAATCCTGGGATCCAGCCCCACATCCTGCTCCCTGCTCAGCCTGGAGTCTGCTTCTCCCTCTCCCTCTGTGATCCCTCTTGCTCTTACTCTCTCTCAGATAAATACATAAAAATCTTAAAAATAAATAAATAAAATAAAACCACCACGAGAACGAATTCATTTTCTTGAAAACTGGTTAATTAAAGCAAAGGAGATTAAGGTTTTTCCGAGTGAACTGTGCCACTGAGAAATCAAATACAATACGAAGGGATGCAACCCTTTATAAAAATATTCCAAATAGGAAATGAAAAATAAATGGTGAAATTAGAATATCAGTGTTTCACAGACCCCAGGGAATTAATGGATCTTGACATTGAGCATTAACAGCTCCTATCACCACAACATGTCAAGCAGTGATGACCTGCCTCCTGAGGAAAGAATACACCGCCACATTCAGTCCTGTTGAAGGGATCTACAGTGAGTCTAATCCAGTGTCTGGCTCCAGCTCCCCATTTGCAGGACATTCAACAGACACGGAAACATACTGGATTGCACCATGGATATGCAGTTGGCAAATTACAGACTCTGAGGGGCTCTACAGGTCAAGGACCCCCAGGTTCTTCAACAGATAAACTGAAAAGGAAAGAAAGGAATGGAGGGGAGCCTATAGATTAAAATAAACTTAAAAAAATAGAAAATTGTAAAAATAAGAGGGGGTGTTCAAATTAAACTAGTGTAGAGGTATGCACATGGTAAGACCATGAAGAAGTAAGGACATTACTACGATAAGAGTCGGCATAGTGGTTACTTCCTGCAGAAGGGAGAGAATTGAGCTGGGAAGAGGGGAAGTGGGGGCTTTGGGGATGGGAAATTTTGGTGATATGGGTAGTCACCTTATAATGACTCATTAAGCTCTGCATTTGTTTTGGGGTGGTAGCTAACACTTATTGAACGCTTAAGGAATGCAAGGCACGGGGCTCAGCGCCTAACACGAATTATCTCATTTAATTCCCACCATTATCACCACTACAATCCCTGAGTCTCTTATGAGGAAACTGAGGTTTGCGAAGGCTAAATAACCTACCCAAGGTCTTCAGTTAGTAAGTGGTAAATCTGAAATTTGCTGATGATCCACAAGCTGAAAATTCCCACAAGTAAGGTTAAGGGAAGAGCAAGGCCATGAGGATTCTATTCTCTCCTCCTCCGCTGAGTGAAAAAAAGCAAATAAAGGAGTATTCGCTCACTCTTCAATGTTTATTATGGAGAGATTCATTTTTGGTAAACAGCACTTCAGGGAGTGGAGGATATTGTCCTAGGTACTTTGTGATGAACTACCGACAGGTAAGACAATAATTTGCCTTGGGATTTGAAAAAAAAATTTATCTTATTATAGTGATTTTAAAGATCCAGCTATCCTTACTGAAAAAAAAGTCCTACATGCTCTTCATCTTGTTTCTAATCTTTAAAAAAAGAGTTTTAAATTATACATTTAAAAATAATTTAGATGGAGCAAAAACCAAATCACTAGATTTTAAAATGAAATTTTGGCTATCAAGTGATGTCATACCTTTGTAAGAAAAAGTATTAAAATAATTGAAATACAGGTCCTATTTGGTAACTTCAGTGCTTCCTGAATTTGTAATTAGTGAATTTTCCAGAAGAGGGCACTCATTCCCCAGGCTACTCGAAGGAGCCCCTTGCCAAACGCTCAGTAGCAAAGAACAAAAGAGGCGCATTCCACCCACAGAACTAAGAACAAAAGGGCAAATTTTTAAAAAGGAAAAGAAACTCAATATTTATTGTTGTCTCCCATAATCTCCACAAACAGCCTATAACTTGACCACAACTTGTCACAGACAGGCCAAATATTGCATTAAAAATAAGCTGGAAAGCAGCTCTTTCTTTGTATTTTAAAAGACATTGTTTGCTGTAATAATATCATCCTAGTAATGCCTATTTAATCAACAGTCAATTTTGCCAGAATTGTGTTTTCTCAGAATGAAACGCTGGCAGGCATTGCTGACTCCAAAACCAATGTATTTTAACGTGAATCGTGTTTGGTGGGACAAAAGCCTATGTTCTTTGTTTTGTAAGATGGGGTCACTCAGCACTCCACCCAATCATGACACCCCCCCCCCCCTGCTTATCCCTGGCCTCGTTGATTCCAGTGTGCTCCTGAAAACATATCTCATCCACACAAATAGCTTTACTCAAACCATTAGGCTTTTAAAAACTCAGAGCCCCATCCAACGGTCTGTTTTTAAGAAAACAGTAAATATTCCTCAGCAAACACAAAGACAGAAATACCTCAGAGCAACCAATTCAAAGCAAACACACCAGTGGAACCCAACCCTCCCTCCCCCCTTGTTTACTTACAGGTCTTTAAGCTCCTAATATTGACATGAGTTTCTTAGGTCTCCCGTGCATTTTCTTTCCTATAGCAAATAGTATAAAGAGGCAGGCTTTGCTGCTCCAGAAAGATGGGTTAATTGTCCCCCCAAGGACGAAAGAGTGAACAGTGCTGAAGAGTTGTGTTATTGGGAGCAACAGGCGAGAAGGCTTGGTTAGCAGAGTAAGTTCTGCTGCATAGACTATGGCCGTGCATTTCAGAATCCTGGATAAAAACCGGGCGAGAGAGAGACAGACAATCTGACGAACAACAGTAAGTGTTCGAGAAGGCTTTGGCCACAGCTTTTTCTTAGGATCTATTTGAAAGTATTACATTGAACTTCAGCATGCCTTTCCGAAAAGTATTTTTAGAAGCAATTAGGTTAAAAGCTTCGAGCTCTTTGGGGTTTTATCTGTACGGATATCTCCTGGCCTAAGGGACCTTAAGGTATTGAATTAAGTGAGACTCCTCTTAAAAAGCAGGAGCTCCCATGTATGGAGAAGGCAGCCAAACGTGGAGGGCGCCAGCTACTGCCAGCCATTTGGAAAAGGCCAGGTGTGTCAGGTCGGAGCTGCTACTGAGGCCCTGGGAGCTGTTTAACAGTCGTTTTCCCTGCCTGGGCAGATTGGTCAGGAAGGGCCTGTGAGGTCTGGCTGAAGGGCTCAGGTGTTCCTGCCCCTCCCCCTTCCAGGAGGGGCCCGCAGGAGAGGAGTTCCCGGCAGACCCGTGGAGAGCCCCGCAAGGCATTCCTCCCCGCTGTGGCTGGGCTTCCTATCTGGACCCACTAGGAAACCAGCACGAGGCTGGGCACCCCTGCTCCCCTCCCCTCCCACCCCAGACCCAGCATCCACCCAGCCAGAGCTCACCCTTCCCCCAACGCATCCTCTGTCTGGGCTGTTTTCAACTTGGGCTATACTTCCTGCTCATGGCCTGGGGCAGGAGATTTTATCCCCGCCCCTTAAGGATACACTGCTTCAGGGTCAGCCACGTCCTGAAGTCACGTGTGAGGTGTGTGGTTATAAACATGTAGATTGCGGGGAGGGCCGGTTGGTCCAGTCGGTTTAGTGACCAACTCTTGGTTTTGGCTCAGGTCATGATCTCAGGGTGGTAAGATGGAGCCCCGGGTTCGCTCCACACTGAGTGGGGAGTCTACTTGAGATTCTCTCTCTCCCTCTGCCCCTCCCCCTGCTCACACAGGCGCTCTGTGTCTCACTCAAAATAAATAAATCTTTTTTTTAAAGGTACATTTTTTTTTCTTCTGAGAGGATGAGACTTCAGTTTCCTTGGACTCTCAGAGGGATTTACAGCTCCCCAAGGGCCATGCAAACCTCCCCAAAGGGATTGTGAATGAACTAAAGTCAGAGAAACAAACACGGACTGAGTGATAAGCCTGGCTATCAAGACTTGGTTAACAGAAGAGCCAAAAAGAGCTGGCAGGGCCTCCCACAGTGTGTAGCCGACAAAGGGGTCTAGAGGGAACCTAGTCCAAGACCTTTATCTTCTAAATGAGGAAGCTGAGTTCAAAGTCATGGGTGGGGCATCAGGCCAGCACCTGGGTCTGCTCAGTCTCAGAGCTCTTTCCATAATACCATTCTTGTCATTCTCATCCTGGAAATTGTGGGAGGATGCGGCAGGAGAGAGATGACCTCGAATATCCTTGAAGTTTTTCTAGACTTCATAGGGTTTATTTAAGCAGTGTGGCCTCTGGAACATGAATATGAGTCTTGATTCTGCCTCTTCTGCCTTTAGTAAAATTATCTCACTCTATGTGCCTCTGCTTTCTTATCTGTAAAGTGGGAATAATAGTGGCACATACCATTTCAGATTTTGCTGTGAGGATTAAATAGGCGAATATATGATATATATTATATATACTAAATATAACATATAATACTTAGGCTTTGACACATATTAAGCACTCATCCTCACCTATTTACATTTTAACCAGCATTTATTGAGCACCTGTAACACTCAAAGCATTTTACCAGCCACCAAAGATTCAAAGACGAAAGACCCACTTTATTCCCTCCAGACTGGAGTGGGATGTGGGCAATCACAGTTAATTAAAATATTTCATGACAAAACCCTCAAGAGAGGTAACTGGGAAGGGCAGTCATTAATGCCTGTTGTCTTAAATTTTCCCCGAGACTCAAAATGCAAACTTGGGTAGGTGAAACAACAGTGTGCTCTCTAGATGTACCTGCTGAGGGACCCTGGAAGCATGGAGAGTATGCTCTGTGCAAATGCAAATAGCAGCTGCTCTAGCTCCCCTTGGGGCAGGGCTGCCAGAAACTGGCACTTGGCCAATTGGGATTGAAGGTAGGAGCAAAATTGAGCATGAGTGCAACGGGCTGGGAAGGGCTGCTTGAGGACCAAATATAGCAAAAGGTGCCAGGATTTCCTGGGATCTGGTTATGCCCCACAGTTAATGAGTCAGCCAGAGCAAAGACACAGGGAAATGGAGCTGGGTGAGGTCGAGCACAAGTCTGGGTTTACATCTCTAGGGTGGCTGTGTTCTGTGCTCCCTTTTTGAAGGCATCCAGCTGGGACCGCAGCCTACCAATCCTGTGGTTTAGCTAGAAGGCCCCCTGTATTAGCATTATCCAGGGAAAGGGAACCAATAATATGCATATATACTTTAAGAGATTTATTTTAATGAATTTGCTCATGCTACTGTGGGGTTTGCAAGTCTGAAATTTGCAGGACAGACTGACGGCCTGGAAACTCAGATAGGAGCTGATATCGCAGTCTTGAATCTGAAGGCTGGAAACTCAAGCAGAATTTCTTTTTTTTTTTTAATCAAAATTTTTAATTAAAATATAATGTATTATTAGCCCCAGGGGTACAGGTCTGTGACTTGCCAGGTTTACACACTTCACAGCACTCACCATAACACATACCCTCACCAATGTGCACAACCCAACCACCCTTTCCCTACCCCCCCGCCCCCCCCACAACCCTCAGTTTGTTTTGTGAGATTAAGAGTCTCTTATGTTTTGTCTCCCTCCTGATCCCATCTTGTTTCGTTTATTCTTTTCCTACCCCCCAAATCCCCCATATTGCTTCTCTACTTCCTCATATCAGGGAGATCATATGATAGTTGTCTTTCTCTGATTGACTTATTTCGCTAAGCATAATACCCTCTAGTTCCATCCACATCATCGCAAATGTCAAGATTTCATTTCTTTTGATGGCTGCATAGTATTCAATTGTATGTATATACCACATCTTTATCCATTCATCTGTTGATGGACATCTAGGTTCTTTCCATAGTTTGGCTATTGTGGACATTCAAGCAGAATTTCTACACTGCCATTTGGAGGAAAACTTCCATCCTCTTTGGGGGAACTCAGTCTTTTCTCTGAAGGCCCTCTACTGATCAGATGAGGCTCACCCACTTTAGGGAAGTTAGTCCACTTTTCTTTAAGTCTGCTGATTTAAATGTTAATCACATCTTTGCAGCAACATCTAGACTGGTGTTTGACCAAATAACCGGGAACCATTGGTACCAAGGCCTAGCTAGGTTGATACATAAAATTAACTGTCATGGGACACCTGGGTGGCTCAGTGGGTTAAGCCGCTGCCTTCAGCTCAGGTCATGATCTCAGGGTCCTGGGATTGAGTCCCACATGGGGCTCTGCTCGGCAGGGAGCCTGCTTCCCTCTCTCTCTCTGCCTGCCTCTCTGCCTTCTTGTGATCTCTCTCTGTCAAATAAATAAATAATTTAAAAAAAATTAACTGTCACACCCTCTGACTCTAACACTCACCAATAACTGTGGGGCCACATGAAGTTATGAGGGAAGGAGAGCCTTTAACATTTGCAATCCCAGCAAATGTGCTTCTTCTTTTCCAACTCTCTGTTCACTCGACACCTCCTCTGGGCAGGTGCTCCCTCCCCTGTGCCATGAGGTCTGGGTTCCTCTTCTATGACCCAGTGTCATTGCTAGCCCTACAACCCCGGCAGTTTGGGGTTGTAAGCCTATGTTTATTCTTCCCACTGTCTCTCATCCTTGTGCCCCTAGGGTGTATTTTCATTGCACCTACTGGGCACAGTAGACACTTAGTAAATGTTGGTTCAGTGATGAAGCTTCTGCTTTTGGAATCTCAGCTGAGCCTCCACACCAGTGAAGCAGAGAATTCAAGTTTCCTGACAAACCTTGATGCCAAGGAAAGCCCAGGATCTGAGATGACAGATGGCCCTTATATTGATGTTAAACATTAAACTTATCAAAACACACATCATGCCCAGTGATGAATACTACACTTCTATGTAATGTGCTAATAGAAACACATATTCTTCTTATTCACCATCAGATAGCAGCTCTGAGTCACTTCCTTGGGAGTGGGAGTTCAAATTAAGGATCTTGACGTGAATGAGGTTCCAGACTCCATCCTCTGGGCTTGCCTGTCGTTCTTTCCTTCCTCCACTCCTAAAGCATTTCTTGGGTGCTGACTATGTGTCAGGAGTATGGTCCCAGCCCCTCAAAAAGTTCATGGGCTAGGGCTCAAGATGTCACTTTTATGGTCATAAAGAAATGCCAGATTTGCTTGATATTTTTTTGCTAAGGGAACATAGTGAATCTTAGGTCAAATTGTCATGTTTCTTGACCTCTTTTTTTGTGTGTGAGATTTTATTTATTTATTTGATGGGAGAGAGAGAGTAGCAGGGAGAGGCAGATTCCCCCACTAAGCCAGGAGCCTGATGTAGGGCTCGATTCCAGGACCCCGGGATGATGACCCAAGCCGAAAGCAGACACTTAACCCACTGAGCCACCCAGGGGTCGCATGACCTTGTCTTTAAATCTGACACACAGTCGAAGCTTTGGACATTGTAAGCCACTGCACACTTCAAATTTTGTGCCATCTCTTCTCTAGCAGGATGTGATACATAAAAGCACCCCTGTATCGGCCTATAAATTTTGCTCCATGGCAAACTTAGACAGACCAAAGGCAGTGGAGAAGAATCCCCCACCCCTTTCCCCTCTCTCTGACAAATACCTCAAAATCAAACTTGGAAAACAAGGGGGGAATAGAGAAATGTGTCCTTTGTAATTATCATACAATTGGAATAGGGTGGAATTCCAGATTACCAACTAGAAAAAGAAATGTGTCCAGGGTGATACTTGATAAAATTCAATATGCCTCAAAATACCAAAAACTCTCTAGTTGTGTCTTATATTCATATGTGCATCCGTGCACATGTCAGCTAAGGATATGGTAGGGCCTAATTCCCAAACTGGGACAGGAAACGTGTCTGGGCATGCACAAGACAACAGGCCTGGCAGGGGCCCTGGAGGGTAGCTGCTCTCTGTACCCAGCAGCCCAGGTAAGGGCAAGGAAGCTTATCTCTGGCCTGAGCAGTTTTTTAAAAAGTCTCATGAGAAATCAAAATCCCAAGCTTGTGTCCAGTGGGTGTGAGGTCCAAATTCACACTCTCTGCAAGATGAGGGAATAGCAAGTTAAAAAATTAGTATAAAAACTATTCCTTGGGGCACCTGGGTGGCTCAGTCATAGAGCATCTGCCCTTAGCTCAGGTCATGGTCTCAGGGTCCAGCATCGGGCTCTCTGCTCAGCAGGGAGCCTGCTTCTCCCTCTCTCTCTGCCTGCCTCTCTGCCTACTTGTGATCTCTCTCTCTGTCAAATAAATCAATAAAATCTTCAAAACAAAACCAAACAAAAACAAAAGAACTATTCCCGAACCAGCAAAATCCTAGGGCCCAGAGTAGAGGATGACATTTTTTCCCCAACAGTTTCCAAGTTCCATGTCACACACTGGGAGAAGATATTTGTAAAGCATAGAACCAATGAAGTGTTTGAATCCAGATTTCTTTATGACCATAAAAGTGACATCTTGAGCCCTAGCCCATGAACTTTTTGAGGGGCTGGGACCATACTCCTGACACATAGTCAGCACCCAAGAAATGCTTTAGGAGTGGAGGAAGGAAAGAACGACAGGCAAGCCCAGAGGACGGAGTCTGGAACCTCATTCACGTCAAGATCCTTAATTTGAACTCCCACTCCCAAGGAAGTGACTCAGAGCTGCTATCTGATGGTGAATAAGAAGAATATGTGTTTTTCAATAAGAAAAAGACAAGGGCACCTGGCTGGCTCAGTTGGTGGAACATGAAACTCTTGATCTCAGGGACGTGAGTTTGAGCGCCACATTGGGTATGGAGAGTACTTAAAAATAAAATCTTTAAAAAAAAAAAACCAATAGAAAAATTAGCAGAGTATGGAATTAGCAATCCACAGAAGAGGAAATATGTATGGCCATTAAAAAAGGGGAAAGAAAAAAAGCCCAAGGCAATACAAATTAACGTAAAAATGATAGCATTTCATACCTTATAGAATCAGCAAAAATGTTAAAGACTGTTAAGAAATATTGGCAAATGTGGGTGGTTCAGTCAGTTAAGCATCACACTCTTGATTTCAGCTCAGACCTTGATCTCAGGGTGGTGAGTTCAAGCTCCGCTGGACTCCACGCTGGGCTTGGAGCCTACCTTTAAAAAAAATTGGCCCGCGGAAGGAGAAATGAGAAGCCTCTGTGGGACTGTAGGTGGCTCCACCACACGGAGAAACACTTTGTTGTCCTTGCAGTTGCGGAAATGGAAGTTGGAGAAGTGTCAATGAGTAGGGGATGGCTAAATAAATCGTGACAATACTCACCCATTGTGACACCATATATAGCCTTAAATGGACAAAGTGGAGATACAGGTATTAATACAGATATATTTGGAAATATTAATGAGAAACAAGTAAGGTACGAAAGGCTTTCTACCTAAAAAAGAACAGAAATACCATATACTACAGTGACTATGTTTGCTATATGGCATTTCTGTTATTCTCTTTCTTTCTCCATATATAGAGATATATAGTTTTATAACTAGTTTATATAAATACATACATATATATATAGGTTTTTTGTTTGTTTTTTTTTACATATAGTAATTATTCTTTCAAAATTTAAAACCACAGGCAGGGGGCGCCTGGGTGGCTCACTTGGTTGAGCAGCCGACTCTTGGTGTTGGCTCAGGTCCTGATCTCAGGATCGTGGGCTCAAGCTCCACAAGAGACTAGACACTCAGCAGGGAGTCTGCTTGAGATTCTCTTTCTCCCTCTCCCTCTGCCCATCCCCCCACTCACACGCATGCACGCTCATGCTCAATAAAAAAATAAAATCTTTTTTTTTAAAGACAAATGGAAAAATAAAATCTTTTTAAAATAAATAAATAAAACAAACCATGGGTGAAGGACACATACCAGCTTCAGGATCACTACTTTTGGGAGGAAGGAAGGAAAGGAGATAAATGGCATGGCAGTGAGGACTCCACTGCATTAATAAAGATCTCTTTCTTTAAAAATAAAATGTATAAAGGGGGTACTTGAGTGGCTCTGTGAGTTAAAGCCTCTGCCTTCAGCTCAGGTCAAGATCCCAGGGTCCTGGGATGGAGCCCTGCCTGGGGCTCTCTGCTCAGCAGGAAGCCTGCTTTCCCTCTCTCTCTGCCTGCTTCTCTGCCTACTTGTGATCTGTCTGTCAAATAAATAAATAAAATCTTTTAAAAAAATGTATGAAGGAACTGTTACAAAATGTTAAAATGTGTTCTCTTATTAGTATTTGGCAGGTGGGTATCTGTCAGATTATTTTTGTGTGTGTTTAAACATTTTTTTGAGGTGTGCCTAGGAAACAGTCATGGCCAAATTGACTCACTCACTCCATAAACTGTAGGAAACTGGAGCTAGAAGACCCTCCAAGTCCATCTGTTTGGCTCCCTCATTTTTGAAGACAGAAAAAATAGGAGGGCTAATGTGGGTTTTAAATGGAAAGGTTTCTGCATATTTTCTGACATGGATTTTGTATGTGATAGATGATTAGCAAATACCTGTGATGTCAATGGGAGATGCCTCCCAAGTGTGTGTTTGCTGCTCACTGCATTCATTTCATCCTTACTTACCAGGAAGTGTGTGGATTGAGGCCTGTGACTTCATGTCCTATTCCTGCCCTGATTCCTACAGACAGTCTGTGTCAGTGGCTTTCAGATGAGAATGGACAACTGTCTTCTGGGAACTTAATAAAAATGCAGTTTCCTAGGCTCTACAGCCAAAGACACAGATTGGAGGGGGTAGGTGGTTAGTTGGGGGGAAGGCTGGTAGGGAGTCAGTAATGGAGTTATTTTGAACATGTACTTCAAGATGTTGCTAATGTGGGTGGCTTGTAGAATTCACTTTGAGAACAACAACTTCAGCATTTTGGCTCCCTTGGCTAAATACCTGCCTTGGTTTCCTTTCCTTTGAATAAAACAGGGGGAAAAAGGAGGCCTGGCTTACCGCGGGTGAACATGAGACCTCAGAAACCAGGGCAAGGCTCATCACTCAGCCTCATGGAAAAAAAAAAAAAAAAATCCTGGACTTGTCGCCAAAATGAAAGCAGATTATTTATCTAGTTAGAAATGGAAGAGGCAAGTTTCCACTGTAAGTGCCAGGGGTGGCAAGCAGATGGTAAGGTAATGCTTGAAAGAAAGGGGAGTCCAGTCCCTTCCCCCCGTTCTTGATGGGCAGAAGGAGAAAACAAGGAAGAATCCACTGAGAAAGTCCCTGCTGATTTACTCAACTGTGGACTCATGTCTTATCATGTATTCTTGTTTGCAAAGCACTCTCAGCCTCCTGATAAAAAAGAAGGGAACAAAATATTGGCAATGTGTTCACTATTACTACATTGAAGGAGCGACTCAGCATGAATATTGACACCCCAAATGCAGAACTGGCTAGCAAGACAGACAAACAGATGGATGGGCAGTTGGCCAGAACTTCAGACTGACATAAACTAAACCTTATTCTACATGCTTCCCCACCACCTTCCAAGTCACATTCTCTCTCCAAAGTCCCAGAGTCTGCAATAGAGTTGTTAGGGCTGGGGGCATGTCTGCTAAAAGGTGACAAGATCTGGGAAAGCCCAGAGCACCCATGGTGCCATGATGCCATGGGCATCAGTCATCTCGGAGGCTGCCCAGGAGGTGACACACGACAAGTCTTGGGGGAGGCTGTTGCAGTGACCCACATGCCTTTTCCCCATTCTCGGGAAAGCAGGACACAGGACCCACACTCAACTGGGCAGTTCCTTCTACTCAAGGTTTCGAACCTTGAGTTAGTAAAGCAAAGAGTCAGGGATAAGGAGACCAGCTTTGAGACAGTGGCAATGATGGCAGCAAAGCAGGGACAGTGTCCGAAGTCTGGTGTGGGCAGAATCTTCACAATCAGTTTCTAGAGCATGATTTTGGCTGAGTTCTGGCCTTGAGGCTTCCTTTATTTCCACAGATTTTCATTCCTCTCGATGGCTCTGTGAGCTACCCAGTATCCTTTCGGTACCTCGTGTCTACCTGAATCAGCTGGAGTTGGTGACCATTGCTTGCATCTAAGAACCTAGCTGATTCAATCAATGCCTCAGAGGAGGAAGGTTCCAGGTAAAGGAAACTACCTACTTAAAAAGAAGAAGAAAAAGTCCCTGTAATTTGTTCCAGAGATGGTAAAGTCAGGAGCTTCAAAACCTCATTTATTATTTATGACAAATGTGTGTCAAAGATCTCTACACTTTTAAGAAATGGCACAAGCCATTTGACTCAGCATTTCCTGTTCTAGAACTTTATCTCCAGAAACACTCCCACAAGGATGATGCTAGTCGCTGGGCTTGAATGACAAGAAAGATGGTAGTACCATTTTCTGGGGCCCAATAGAGGAAACAGGTTGGGTGGAGGGGGTGGGAATCAAGGGCAACATTTGGGAAATGTTGTTGGAGATGCTCCTGGAGTATCTGAAGGAGATACCAAGCTGGTACTGAGACTGGTGTAGGAATTTGGAAGCCAGGGATATTCCAATCAAGGAATAAATTTGGAAGTCATCAGTAGTAAATGGATGGTGTTTAGAGCCATGGTTGAAAACACCAAGAGAAAAGATTGAAAGAGAAGAATGAGAGGGCACACACAGAGATCAGGGAGAGACTGACTCGGTGAAGGAGACTGGTTAGAACTGTCTTGTGTACTAGGAGGAAAATTTAGAGGGTATTGGATCAGGGAAAATGAGAGAAGGGAGTGATCCAAGGGAAGAGAGTAGACATTTGTGTTGCACCTTGCAAGATGGTTACAATAGATAAAGTTGGATTTGACAACATGGCAGTCATTGATGACCTTGATGGGAGGAGTTTGAGGACAGCGATGGAGCCAGAAGCCAGATGGAGGGTGGGGGAGGGGGAACTGAAGAGTTAATAATGGGTAATTAAGTAATTATGTGTTGTAGACAACTTGGTGGAGAAGTTTTGTTTTGAAGCAGAACAACATGGGAAGAAACTAAGGGC
Source organism: Meles meles (assembly GCF_922984935.1). Taxonomy (NCBI): domain Eukaryota; kingdom Metazoa; phylum Chordata; class Mammalia; order Carnivora; family Mustelidae; genus Meles; species Meles meles. The sequence goes on from NC_060067.1 coordinate 142,027,225, forward strand.
TTGTGGAGTCAAGGAAACACTATTTTTTTTAATGGTGGGTGATTCTAGCCCATATTTGTATGTTAGTTGGAATGATCTAATGGAGAAGAAATTGATGGTGTAACAGAAGGAGAGATAACTGGAGAAAGGAAGTTCTTTGTGAGGCTCCTGGGAGGGGCAGTTGGTTGGGTGTCTGACTTTGGCTCAGGTCACGATCTCAGGGTCCTGAGATCAAACTCCGCATCAGGTTCCAGGCTGAGTGGGGATTCTGCTTCTCCCTCACCTTCTGCCCCAATCCCCATTCATACTGGCTCTCTCGCTCTCTCTCAAATAAATAAATAAAATCTTTAAACAAAAATAAAAATAAAAGGAAGTTCTTCGTCATTCAACATTTAGCACTTACCACATGAGATGCACTGTACTGGGCACCCACCATAGAGCACTGAGTGACGCAAATAAGGTTGCCATTTTCATAAACCTCCTTCTGGGGTGAGATCAGGTGAAGGGATGACTTTTGATAAGATCAAGACAGGTATAGATGTAGGTATATTGTACGTTTGGGATGGGAAGAGAATTGAGTTCCCCCTCTGGTGGTGCCTGCTTTCTCGGCAAAGCTAAGTGTTAAGAAGGTCATCAGTAACATTAGGGGGAGGAGGGGGTCATATGGGAGTTTGAGGAGAGAGGAAACATATGACAGTGCTGCTTGGGGCAAGTAAACTCTTGAGAGGAACCAAGAGAGTAGCTCAGTAGTGCCCGTGGAAGTTGGAGGCCATGAATTTAAAGTAAAACCGGTCATCCTGATCGGGTGATTATTTTTCCCGTCGGGGTCAGCTGCTCAAGGGCAGGCAGGTAGAAGGTCAGTGTTTGAATCAGTTAAGGTTGGGGTTTTGCCATAAAGGTGTGACTTAGAGAGGAGAGGAGCATGGAAGTTGAGGAAGTCTGCCGGGGAGAGGTTATAATGATGGAGCTTGGAATCCAGGTAGGTCTGGAGGGCAGTGATGAGGGAGGGGGTTGTGGATAAGGCAAGGTCGGGAAGGTAGTGTCATCAATGAGTCTGAACTCTTAGGGTGGGGTCCTAGAGCATGCAGGACAGCTGGGAGCTAGGAGCTAGTGGTTGGAGAAGAGGATATTTGAGGTGGATAGTTTAGAGGTGGTGGAGAAGCTTCTGGGACAAGGGCTATGGACTGTGATACTGGAGTAATTGAAGTGGGAACATGACAAGGCTGAATGGGAAGCCTCCAAAAGACAAGTTCATGCCCCAGAAACTGTGAGTGTGACCTTGGAAAAGGTCTTTGCGGATGTAATTCACTTAAAGACCTTGGATTACCAGAGGGGTCCCTGCATCCAACAAGTGTCCTTATAACAGAGAGAAGAGGAGAAGACCTAGACACATAGGAAAAGGCCATGTGAAGGGGTCAGAGTTACACAGTTACAAGCCAAGGAATGTCCAGTGCTACCAGAAGCTGGAGGGGCAGGGAAGTCTTCTCCGTTCGAATCTTCAGAGGGACAATGGCCTGGCAATACCTTGGTTCGGGACTTCTAGCCTCCAGAACGGTGAGAGAATAATTTTCTGTTATTTTTAGACAGCCAGTCTGTCGTACGTTTTTGCAGGACATAATACAGAAACCCAGCAGCGGTGACTTGGGTGGGTTCCTCCACGTGGATACTGAAGTCATTGCAAATGAGGCGGGAGCAGGGGTGGAGGAGAGATCAGTGAGCCAGAGCTGGAGTGCATAGTGGGAAGCACAGACCCTGACCCGTAGTCCTCCTCCCTCTCGGGACTGCAGGCCTTGGTTCAGGTCTCAAGAGCCTATCCCCTGGTCCCATGAGAACCCCAAGCCTCCTGGCAACTGCGGGAAGGATGGTTGGTGAAGAGTCATGGAGGAAAGTGGGCTGTGGGATAGCTGGATGGCACGCGCTTCAGGGGAGCTGTGGGTTTTAAAGAAAAGAGAAGAGAAATAATTTGGAAATGGCAACGGGGAGGGCTCCCAGGGAAGTGATTCCGCGGGCGGGGGTAATAAGGGGGGCAGTGTGGTGTCAATCAACAGAGAAAGGGAGAGAGCACTCAGAGAAGGGGTTGACAACGTGGAGTCTGCCAATCACAGCCGGCGGTATTGGCAAGAGGAGACAAGGGGCCCACTTAGGGGACACAGAGGGCAGAACAGGAACAAGAGTCAGGGGACAGTTGCCAGGAGGCTTGGGGTTCTCATGGGACCAGGGGATAGGCTCTTGAGGCCTGAACCAAGGCCTGCAGTCCCGAGAGGGAGGAGGACTACGGGTCAGGGTCTGTGCTTCCCAACACTCAGCTTGCTTGTTTGGGGCCTTGGGGGACAACTGCCTAGGACAGCTTGATAGCTGCCTTGGCAGCATGGTCCCAGGCGCACCTGTGCATGGCTGCCTGGGGCGGGGGGGGGGGGGGGGGGGGGTGTTGGGGGGGAGGGTGTGGCGTCCAAGGCACAGCTGGCTTTAAACTCCCCACAGTCGTTTCCTAAGGGCAGAGCTGAAGCATTTGAGCTTGTTTGTCTAGATTCATGGCCAGATTACCTCTCAAGATTCATCTGAATGCATGTCTAACAATAAAGGGTCTGTTAAATAAATTATGATACATTCATACAATGGAATGTTATGCGACATTACAAATTATGTGGTTGAAGAATATGGGGAAATGTTCACAAAAAATAGTTAAGTGCAAAAAGCAGTTTACAGAACATAGACTATGATCCCAATTTGGCAAAACAAACAGAGGTTTCTCTACAGGCATAGGTAGGCCTGGAAATAGACTATATTCTACTGTAATATTATAAATAACAGTCTGTTGAAAATAGAAGTATGGGAAATTTTTATTTTCTTCCTACTAGTCTGTATTTTCCAGAAAGGACAATGAATGTTTATCACTTTTTTGATCTGAGGGATAAATGAAAGACAATCAGTCCTATTATACTTCTCCAGAAAAAAGCTTTTTCTCCCCCTCTCTGAGAGGAACATTTAAAGAAACTTTTGAAATTTCTTTGAAAAGTTCAGGGACTGATGGCTGTGAGTAAGAAACTAAATTGTAAAATAAATAAATAAATAAATAAAATTAAAATTAAAATAAAAAAAAGAAAATTCTCGGGGCTTCCTGTGGCTCACAATAATTGGGAGACACACCCCTCGAAGCTCTGTCCCTTAACTACCCCTTCAACACTGAAACAAAGTATCTGGAGTTGAAGCAGCTGTCCTGGTCTGGATCTGTGGGTCTTTTCCACAATGTGCCAGACAAGTGGCCCCCTGGACAGAGCTCATTTCTGTTTGGCTGCAACACCCAGGCAACATGCAACCTTTTATTCTAAAACTTGCCTACCTTCACCTTATACCTGTAAGGGAGCCCAGGGCCCTCAGGCTTTCCTACTGGGCCACTAACCTTGGCCGCTTCCAGGTTGGGGATGGGACCCTCCCAGCCTCCTCCCTCCCTCCCCATCCTGCTCCCATTCCTCTCTAGCTTCGCCCATTCCCTCCTGGCCCTTGGCCTCAGCTGACCTTTCTGGCCGTGCTCCTGCCCTTGAGACTCACCCTGTATTAACTCTTCTTGGGTTTAGACTTATCCTCTGGCTTCTTCTGCTCCGTTCTACTCCAAGAGTATGCCTAGTCCCCTCTTGGACCCCTTGGGACTGTCCTTCTCACTTCCTCCCTAGGGAGGACTTTGAAATCAGAGAGGAAGGGAGGAGGTAGCCCACTTCCGATGGGCTAATCTGCATTTGTTTCAGATTGGCCCATTTGTTAAGAATTGTTGATCCTAATTCAGTTTCAAGCCACTTACCAATACAATTTGCGTGCTGTCTCTGCCCTCTACAGACACTGGCGAGCTTGTTGAATGGGCTCAGAACAGAGATCAGGTATAGACCTCCAGAGACTTCCCAGGGGACTGACACTCACAGAGCATGGTAACAACCCATCTAACGTGGATGATTCGGCCCAAAGTCCTCCACATACTTAGAAGGCTAAGGCCTTACCGAAATCCCAGCACAAACATCCCAGTGCCCCCCAATCTTCCAGACCAGGGTTATTCCTCAATCACTACCCTGCTCAGAGACTTAGAACCTTACCCTTCTGGTCTGTAAAATGAGGACATGTGGTAATATTGGCCTTGGGCTGTCATGAGATAATGTATGTGAAAGCACTTTGCAGCCCATAATTTATGATTGTCACCCCAAATGGTAGTGGTTGACAGTTGAAGCTCTACCGAGGCGAGGCTGAGAATCTGCCCCTACTTGTTTTCAGTAATCTGTGCCCCTCCCAATGATCGGGACCCCCCTCTTCTAGATATTGACAAACCATCCTTTGAATAACGTTTTCGAGTGTTGCCAGGAGTTTATTTCAGACTCAGTGGTCTAGAGCTTATGAAACCAATCCGCTCCTCCCCCTTTTTTTTTTAAAGATTTTATTTATTTATTTATTTGACAGACAGAGATCACAAGTAGGCAGAGAGGCAGGCAGAGAGAGAGGGAGAGGGGGAGAAGCGGGCTCCCTGCTGAGCGGAGAGCCCGATGCGGGACTCGATCCCAGGACTCTGGTATCATGACCTGAGCCGAAGGCAGGGGCTTAACCCACTGAGCCACCCAGGCGCCCCGGTCCCCTTTTTTGAAAATTGAAGCAAACCATCACACCCTGTTGTGTCACTGACACGAGAGTAGGATCCAGACTGTGTATAGAACTAGGATAAATCAACAAGAAAGAGAGAAACAGCTCAACTGGAAAATTGGCAAAGGGCTCGAATAAGCAATTGATGGAAGAGGAGACCTGAAGAGCCCTTAAAAATACCAAAAGGTGCTCCTCCTCTTTTGCAACCAGGGAAATGTAAATTAAAGTCATGATGAAAAACTACTTCACCCTTTAGATTAGAAAATACAATTCCAAGTCCAATGAGGACATGGAGGAGGGGAACGCCACACACGGTGAGGGAGGGGAGCTGGGCAGCTCCAACATCGAGTTAGCTACAGGCGTGCAGCTCCAGCCTCAGCAAGATGGTGCCCAGGTGTAGCCCAAAGACCAGTTCTTGCCCATGCACCCGAGGAGACATGGACCCAGATGGGCACAGCAGCAACGTTTATTAGGAGAAGAAGGGCAGGAGCACCAGGGGGCTCAGTCAGTTGAGCGTCTGCCTTCAGCTCAGGGCCTGACCTCAGGGTCCTGGGATCAGAGCCCAGGGCAAGGGCTCCCTGCTCAGCAGAGAGTCTGCTTCTCCCCCAGCTCCTGCTGTCTCTCTCTCACACAAAGAAATAAATAAAATCTTTAAAAGAAAAAAAAAAAGGAGAATAAGTGCAAATAAGTTAAATGTTCCATCATGTAAGAAAATGGACTTTAAAATCATAGTCTTTACGCAAGGAACTCTATTCCACAATTAAAATGAATGAACATCCCAGCACACATAAGGAGGGCTTATAAGTCCTTGTAATGCGCTATGCATTTTTTTAAAGCAATGTCATGGCTACACAGATGCAATCCCTTTGTAAAAAATTCCTTTAGCTCTATCTTTAATTTTCAGCGGTCTTATCGAATAGATATCACACATCGATAAAAACAGTGTGCAAAAAGATGAATGAATGTGAATTGTATATATCACCATAGATCAGTTCAAAAGACCTAGGGTTAAGAAAGACAGATGTTGCTGAAGGCTACATGGAGTGTGGTGCCATTTATATAAAGTCTGCAAATGAGCCAAATGATTAGGTATGTTGTTTATGGATACACACAGATGTGGAGAAAGTATTCAAACACACATGGGGTGCAGAGGCAACGGAATGAGCTTAGAAGGGCCACACGCAACAACATACCTGTAAACTTTTGTTTTCCAACCTGGGTGGTAAGTACACAGGTATGTCACTGTATTATTACGCATATTTTTGTATACATGAGGAGGGCTTCTAAGTGAAATGTCTTATTTAAAACATTTTATAGGAGCGCCTGGGTGGCTCAGTTGGGTAAGCGTCTGCCTTCAGCTCAGGTCGTGATCCCAGGGTCCTGGGATTAGGTCCGGCATTGAGCGGGGAGGGTCCGTGCTCAGCGGGGAGCCTGCTTCTCCCTCTGCCACCCTGCCCCCAGCTCATGCTCTCTTTCTCTTGCTCACTCTCTCTCTCTCAGATAAAGAAAATCTAAAAAAAAAATAATAATAATAACAAATAAGGCATTTTGTATAAAATCAGGACAGATTATGTCTCTTTCCAGTTTTCTGGTTCTCTCCCTTTCTCCAGACTTCTCACAGGTGACCTCAGAGGCTGAGAGTACTTACTGTCTGCGTGTTTTTCTCACACCGAGGGGAGGTAGTGGTCAAAACTCCAGAGCCAGACCGCCTGGGCTCAAATCCCACCTTGCTATTAGCTAAATGTGTGACCTTCAGCAAGTAATATAGCCTCAGTTTACTGATCTGTGAAATGGGAATTATAACAACACGCACCTAGTAGGGTTGTTGACAAAACTAGCAGAGCCAAAGTGCCCAGGGCTGTGCCTGACACACCGTACACACTGTATGCGTGGGTTCTTCCAGTGAACTTGCCAAGACACAAGTGGGCACTGTGGAGAAGCCCAGTGTCACTCGGGTCTACCCTTAACATCATCGTTCACCCTTTCCAGCTCTCCTCTGAGCAGAAAGCACCGAACTGAAAAAAGGCGGAGTATTCTTACATTCTGGTTTCTTCAAGGTCCATCACCGTGAAAGGCTTGCTCCTGCTCTTTCTCCTGCTTTTGCCTTTGTCTGCCCCTCACTCTAAAGCCCCATGGCTGTCATTTCTAGCTCTCTTCTCTGGCGTCAGGACATTCTGGGTCCGGCTCCCTGATCTCTTGCTTCAGAGGCTATTAGTTGTTTTATTGGGTCCCCATGGCATTTTAAAATAACTTGAAACAGTTGCCTACATTTATACAGTTATCAGGAACGTTCACATTAAAGTCTGGATCCGGGGCACCTGGGTGGCTCAGTTGTTTAAGCGTCTACCTTCGGCTCAGTCATGATCCCAGGATCCTGGGATCAAGTCCCGCATTGGGCTCCCCTCTCAGCAGGGAGTCTGCTTCTTCCTCTGACTTCTCCCCTCTCATGCTCTCGCTCTCTCTCACATAAATAAATAAAATCTTTAGGAAAAAAAAAGTCTGGATCCTTAGCTTCTTTCGAAATATTGGAATCTCTGGCAGTAATCTTTTATCTGGGCTGAGTGACAGCCTCAGATAGCCCTCTCTCCTGCCCTTCCTGTGGTGCCACACACAAAGGACACATGTGCCCACGCCAGGGCATGAGGGGCACTGAAATATAGCCAGGCTCTGCTCACCAAGCTGTGGCCCTGAGGATGGGATGTGTTTCCCAGAAGAAGCGCCCCAATTTCCTCAATGACACAGAGATGCCGTATGGGCTTGAGACGGACCTGTTCTGTCACCTGACTCACTCTGGGTATTTGAATTAGCAACTGCCACTTCGATTGGAGGTCCCACACCCTCCTGTATGACCCCATTCTGTTCTGTGTTGTCTGCCCATCTTTGCAACTTGAACTTCCTGCAAAGTGTATATCTTTCAGGTCCTGTGAGGAAACACCTGAAGATGATTCCTGTGTGGAGAAAATATTTCACTGATGTTATGTCATTCATCAAAAATTCCCCTGGACATGTGAATTATCTGTGATGAGTATAGGTTGGCACTTCTCTGCACCTGGGCAACTACTCCCATTCATTCCCCCGACAGGTGCCTGGAAGAGAGGGAGGCGGTGGCGGGCGTGGGGGGTGGGGCGGGCAGGCGGGGGGAGGGGCGCAGAGGAGCCATGCAGGAGAGGGTGAGGCGGGACCGCAGTGCCTCGGTGTACCTCCTGATGATGGCCTACTGAAGGACCCTGAGATGTTTGGAGCCTCTGGGATGTCTTCATAATTGCATGTGCCTGACCCTCATCTGTTTTTCTCAGTGATTTACCAAAAAAAAGTCTTAACCCAAAGGGATTCAGTATGCCCAAACTCAACAGATGGCTTTAGGGGAAGCAGAGAGCAAAGGGATGGTGGAACAGTTCTGACAAGGAAGCGCAACCAGGCCAAATTCCAGGCCTTCAGGACAGCAGGAAGAAGCAGGGTCCCAGAGGAGGGCCTTGGGGCAGAAGGAGCGGGAGGTCGGCGGGCTTCTAAAGACTCTGCGTCTTTCTCCAGCAATAGGCTCCTTCATATTTCTCTGCTTGGAACTTTATTTCCGAGAAGCTCCCTTTTTTTCTTGATGAGCTTATTTTTAGAATCTCAGACATTGAAATCTGCCATTCTAAAGTCAGCAATTTTTTTTAAAGGTTTTTTTTTTTTTTTATTTCTTAGAGAAAAAGAGAGAGAGAGCACAAGTCAAGGGCAGAGGGAGAGGGAGAAGCAGACTCCCCTCTGAGCAGGGAGCCTGTCATGGAACTTGATCCCAGAACCCTGGGATCATGACCTGAGCCGAAAGCAGACGCTTAACCGACTGAGCCACCCAGGCACCCCTGAAGTCAGCAATTCCTAACGAATACAGCAAACATAGATCTCTGCATGAGAGCCATACTGTTATTTATTCTTGGGGTACACATGGAATCAAGGGCCCCAGCCCACACCTGCCAGGATCACCAATGCTCTTCTCCTGTGGCCCAAATGAGATGCAGACCAGAGCCCTCTCCATTGTCTCCGGGTGTCCTTTTAGCAAGCCCTTATGCTCAGATGAGAATTGCTTTAACTGGGACTTTGTGAATTAGACGGGAAGGAAGACTGGGACATGATTTGCAAGCAGCTGGAGGTGGCAGACATATTCACGTCTCTTTGACTTTCAAGTTTCAGGTTTAGGTTTTTTTGTACCTTTCTTTCAAAGGAAGAACTGCAAACCCAGTTATCAGATTTCTGCCCCGGACTGAGCATGCACTGATGGGCTGCCAGGGGCTGGGGCGGCGGCGGAACAACAGGCTGAGGCGAGCAGGGGAGACGTGGTGACGACGTCTCGCCTTCCCAGAGAGGGGCAGAGAGGGGACACGTTTTAACTTCCACATGTTGTTTGCCCACATAAGGAGAGAGCCTACAGCACGGGTCACTGCCTGTTTTAGGAAATCATTTCAGGAAAAAAATGAAGGGCAAAAAGTGCTTTCTTGATTTTTTTTTAATCTGTCAGAATACAGGTGAAGAAAAATAGTGAAGGGAGCAACACAGAAGGCCATGCGAATCTGATAGTATCCATTTTACTTAGTGAATGGACACGAATATTTGTGAAAGCAGTTCAGTCAAGCTCTGAATTCCTGTGGCCTGGGTCCTGGTTCCTGTGTGAAGCCATTCTAGAACAGAAAAAAAGAATACACTCTAGTTCTTCAAGTGTTATGGACTGAATGTTTGTGTTCTCCCCAAATTCCTATGTTGGGACCTTCCCCGGTCTTTGGGAGGTGATTAGGAGGAAAGGAGGTCATGAAGGTGAACTCTCACAATGACATCACTGCCCTTAGTGTCCTCCTCTCTCTGTTCTCCACTGTGTGAGGACACAATGAGAAAAAGGCATAGTTGAGCCTGTTCTGATTAACACATAACTTTGTGTTTGTGGATAAACAAATAGGCTTGTATAGAAAACACATATACTTCCCCTGTTAAAACAATTGCTCGTTCTTTGGGTGGGCCACTACCTTCTCACAATACAGCCTCTGTTGGCTGTGACTGGGTCTCGCTATCTCTGTGGGGAGAAAGGAGATGCCAGTGCAGACCAAGGCAAAAATGTGGAGAGAACAGACTAGAGCAAAAGAGCAGCCTTCTGAAAGGACACTTGAGCATTTGGGGAGCACTGATTTACAAGTGCTTGTAGCCCTCCCCATTCCATAATCAGCTTACTGAAGCCTGGAGCTCAGAAATGGATTGTGGGGGTGCCTGGCTGGCTCAGTTAGTAGAACATTCAACTCAGGGGCATGAGTTCAAGCCCCACATTGGGCATAGAGCTTACTTAAGAAAAATAAAAGGGAGCACATGGGTGGCTCAGCCAGTTAAGCATCGCCCTTGCCTCCAGTCATGATCTCAGGTCCTGGGATTGAGCCTTGCATTAGGCTCCCTGCTCAGTGGGGAATGTGCCTCTCTCTCTCCCTCTGCTTCTCCCCTATGCTCCTGTTCTCTTTCTCTCTCTCTCTCAAATAAATAAATAATCTTTATTTTAGAAGAAGAAGGAAGAGGAGGAGGAGAAAAAGGGGAAGAAAAGGAAGGAGGAGGAGGAGAAGGAGAAGAAGGAGGAGAAAGAAAAAGAGGTCTGTAGGAGGACTATGGTATTTAGTGGAAATATATCAGAACCAGGTTCAGACCCAAGTTCCCTGGCTCCCTCCATTCTTTCTTTCCCATCTCACCTGTTACTTTACCCATATAAAAGGCATGGCAAAAGCCAACAATTTAATCTTGATTTCAGTGTGTCTGACCCTGTTCTAAGCACTTTATAAGTATTGAATCTTTTGATGTTCCCAAGAATGGTCTGCAGTCGTACTCCTGTTATTCCTTGTAGGAGGCTGAATAACAGGTATCGGGGTGTACTCCAACAACCCGTAAATCTTACTTCATATGGAATAAAGGATCTTAGGAGACGTGGTAAAGGATTTCGAGGTGGGGAGACTTTCCCGAATTATCTGGTGAGTCCTAAATGCCATCACATGTCCTTATAAGAGAATAACAGAGAGAGAAGACAGACACGCAGAGAAGAGAGTGCACAGGGAGCACGGAACCAGGACTGGGGTGACATAGCCACACGCCAAGGAATGCTGGTCAGCGTCCATAGCTGATTCTCCTCTAGAGCCTCTGGAGGGACACTGATGTCAGCCTTTTGGTCTCTAGGATGGTGAAAGAATACATTTCTGTTGTTTGAAGCCACTGAGTAGATGGTAATTTGTCACACACATCATACATGTGTTACAGCAACCACAAAACAAAACAAAAACAGCGTAGCCTCATTCTACAGATGAAGAAACAGAGGCATAAAGAGATTATGTAACCTGCTGGGGTCTCCCAACCGATACATAGCAGAGTCGCTTTGGAACCCAGATCAAGGTGTCTCTGGGCTCTGCACACCCCTGTCTGCTGCTGAGGGAACGTGGGAGCCCAACGGATGCCGAGACCCTGCCATCGCCCATAATATGATCAGCTCTGCCCAGGAGACGGAAGAGCCATTTAGAGCCACCTTGGCTCTGTGTGCATGGCAGTTTCTCACCGTCCCCTGGCACTGTTGTCTCTGCAGACAGAACAGGCCAGGTGGGCTGCAGTGACTGCTAGCCATTCCCTGGATGGTTCACTTCCCCAACAGACCAGCACGATGGCAGAATGGTCATGGTGAGGGATACAGCTCTCTCGTTGAAGCACCTGGAACTTTCTGGTGGGTTTTGAGCTGGGCTGAAATGCCCCTGAGAGTGAGTTCATGTGATTCTGCAAAGAAAAAGTGAAAACAGGCATCAGAATTCAGCTCTTCCTTAATAAGGACATGAATGCAAAGCTATCAATACTATGCAGGAAGCAAATGGTAGGGGAAAGGGGTGCTCATTTCCCATCCTGGTAGGGGCTAGTGAGAGTCACAGGCTTTCGCCTTCTGCAAACACGGGCTCAGTACTTTTCCCTAGAAAAGCAGGAAAAACTATGTCTCTCAAGAAATGGTGCCCAGGCTCCCTCCTGCATTTTTAATTCCTTATGGCAGAGGGTCCCATGTCTGTTTTCCCCTTCTTGCCTCCCAGGAGAGGCCCTGCTTGTAACTGGGTACATGGCTGCCCAGAATGAAGACATTTTCTCACCTCCCTTGCAACTAGGTAAGGCCATGTGACTAAGTTCTGGCTGATAGGATATAGGTAGAAATGCTGTGTGAAATTCTCAAGATGCAACCTTAAAGGATCAAACATGCCCTTTTTCTCTCCCTCCTCTTTCCGGCTGCCTAAAATCCAAACATAACGGCTGGTGCATCACATCTTGGGACAATGAGGTGAAAGCCTCACACTGAGGGTGGTGGAGGGGCAAGAGAGGAGAAGGCTGGGTCCCTAGGCACAGACCGCCTACTTCGGTCTTCCTTTATGCGAGACCACCGCCATCGGGAGTTTTTGGGTTTTTTAAAAAAGATTTTATTTATTTATTTGACACAGAGAGAGAGAGAGATCACAAGTATGCAGAGGCAGGCGGGGTGGGGTGGAGTGGGGGAGGTGGAGAAAGAAGGTTCCCTGCTGAGCAGAGAGCCAGATACAGGGCTCCATCCCAGGACCCAGAGATCATGACCTGAGCTGAAGGCAGAGGCTTAACCCACCGAATCACCCAGGAGCCCCACCATTTGGAGTTTTAGCCCAAACTGATGGGCCCCTTTTTCCACAGTTACAATCTTCGTTGTCTAAATCAGTCACCACAGTAACCTTACTTGGCAAGAGACCCTTGGCCTCCAAACCCAGCTAAGTCAGCCAGCTTTGTTTTTCTCACTTAGAGTTAAAGAAAGTTAAGGGAGGGTATATGTAGGGGAAATGTTCTTTGTCTATGTAGGGGAAATGTAGGGGAAATCTGTCTTAAAGAAAAATGAACCTGAAATACAAAAGCTTTTCTTTTTCTTTAAAGATTTTATTTATTTGAGAGAGAGAGAATGTGAGAGAGTGTGCACAGCATGGGGCGGGGGCAGAAGGAGAGGCAGAGAATCTCAAGCAGACTCCCAGCTGAGTGTAGCCCGCTGTGGAGCTCCATCTCTTGACCCTGAGATCATGACCTGAGCGGAAATCAGGAGTCCCATGCTTAAGGGACTGAGCCACCAGGTGCCCCACAAAAGCTATTCTTAAGTAACATTAAAGCCAGGCCTGTTACGCCTCCGTCGCCCATTCGCTAAGATGCACGACCCAGGGGCGCCTGGGTGGCTCAGTGGGTTAAAGCCTCTGCCTTCCGCTCAGACCATGATCTCAGGGTCCTGGGATGGAGCCCCGCATCGGGCTCTCTGCTTCCTCCTCTCCCTCTGCCTGCCTCTCTGCCTACTTGCTATCTCTGTCAAATAAATGAATAAAATCTTAAAAAAAAAAAAAAAAGATGCACCACTGGCTTTATGACGCAGTGTCGGTTTCAAGAGAGGCTGAGGATGGATTCTGATCATACTCCATGGCTGCTGGGGGGTGTTAACTGTACTTTTGCACTCACGCGGATGCTTGTCTTGCGTCCTGGGGCCTTATGCTCCCAACTACAAGGTAAGTAAACTAAGGAAGCCGCCTCCAATGCACATTTTTCCTTTCTGAAGAGCTGGGCGCGCTGCCTCATATGAGCATGCGCAAGCCGGTGTCAGAATGGCTTTGGCTATGCCAACGCCCTGCCTGGTAACGTCTGTTTCACTTTGTTTCCTAGCTTTGTTTCCCTTCTCCTAGTTTGCTCAAAGAAATTCCTAACAATGTTTAAAATTTCTCCTGGAAGTAATAGTTCATGGCTTTTTTCTATGCTTGAGAATTAGATGCAAATAAGTTTTGATTTGCAAATTCTAACTTAGCTGCTGAATGCTTCAAGCAGAAGTCCTGTATTCCTTTGCGTTTCTCTATGTAGCCTCCTTCAGGAAGGTAATTTCATTGTCTTAAAAGGCAAAGAATTCTCATTTCGAAGGCACCGTATTGTGATCGCTTTGTATTATGAGTATTGTATACAACTTTTGTTGGAATTGTGTTGGACTGGCCATCTACCTGCAAAAACACACTCGAATAAATGTGTCTTGCACTTATTTGCTATCTTACAGTTTTACTTCAACAATTTGGCTTTTTTTATACTTATAGCTAAGACACTTACTACTGCATGAAGCTATTTCATTGTCAGGTTTTTAAAAAAAACAGGTCCTGTCAGAATCCTCAACTATATGCTTTAATCTTACCATTAACAACCAGAATGAAAATTATATCGGTGTTTTCAAAACAAACTTTTCGGCTTCAAAGGTCAGCTAACGTTAACCCAGTCTCACAGCTCACAGGTGTGGGAGGCCCTCTTGAGCGCCCACTGTGGAGAGCTCCAAAACCGCCCTCCTGAGACTTCTCAGGGTATTTGGGAAGAAGCTCCCAGACAAAGTGGTGAGCAGCAAAGTTCATTCCAAAATAGTTCTTTTGGAAGCAACGCTGAGTCTTCGTAATATGGGTATAAACTCAGGGGCTTGACAGGCAGTTGTCAATGGTAAGTCAGGTAAGCTTGTTGAGTCAGTGTTTTAATCTTAGCTGTTCCATATCAACTAACAGGAAGAATTTTAAAAGAAGATGATCTAAACAAAGCAGCCAGGATGCCCTTTGCCTCCCTGAAGGCAATGATCTGCACTGGTGTCCACCCCACAAATAGCCAGGGCAGAGACATCCATAATAACCACGACTTGAGATTTTAGGGCACTGGCCCTTCTCCGTGCTGCTTCTAAGTTTCAGCCCAGCCAGACTTCCCAGGGAGCCCTCAAAGGTCCTGTCGTATCTCTTTGATATCAAGTAGAAATTGGTGGACAAAATAGGTGAGGGAGACCCCATATTCTTTAAGGAACAGATATTCATCTAGAAAGGGTTTTTCTCTCCTGTCCGTGTTAAATTTAAATGAAACAGGTAGCAAAACTCCCAGAGTAATCCGTGTAAGCAGAAGACCAACATTACTTGAGGCAGAAACTGAAGCTGACGTTCTCAAATGCCCTTTCTCTTAGTTGTCTTCTCCTAGACGGTCATCTTTCCTTCTTTATCTCTTATTGCCTGCTAAAGTCAGGGTTTGCCATCAATCACTCAGTTTCCTATAAAAACCTGTTACACCCATTTCTCAACCCTCGTTCAGCTTCCACACTATTCTACCACGGTTGTTTTTATCAATGGCGTTCACCAGGCTATTTTCACAGGAAGTCCTGACACATTCCTGTTGCGTTCAAAATAAAATTTCAGTCCTTGTCTCAGCCCTCAGGTCCTCTCTACTCTGGGACCAGCATACTTCTCCGAGTACCTCTCTAGGGCTTTATACACACTCTTTGCCTTGGTCTTTCAGAATTGGCCCTGTTTTATGCTTTTGCTCAAGACCTCCCTTCTGCCAGATATGTCTCCTGTCCCTCCTCTCTCTTCAGCTATTAATCTCTTGGCCCCATACTCAGTTCCTAGGAGTTGACTCAGGAAGCCTTCCTTGACTTTTCAGTATCCTCCTTTGGTCTCCCTCTGCGTCTTGGGCACATCTCTCTCAGGGAGGCTATCTTGTGTGGTAAATGTGAACCGCTGAACACCACGAGCACCAGTAGAATGTAGACTGGAAGATCCCAGTAGGCAGGCTGTACAATATTCACCAATTGGCACAGTGTCTGGCACAAATTACATATCCAATAAATATTAATTAAAAACATAGTCAATAAATACTAATTAATTACATGAGTGGATCCATGGCCAAATAGAAATAGAGCAAAGGAATGATAGCTCTGATAGCTCTGGTGTCTATTATAAAGCAAGACACAATGGAGCCTTCCCACCTTTTTCCTTCTCAGCGATTCTTCCACGTCACCCTCTGTTTCTGCCTTTTCCTCCTTGACTCTTAGGCACCAGCATCGTGAGCAGGCACCTGAGAACATACCAAAGTTGGGAAAAGTGAGGAATGTTCTAGAAGGTGCATTTGTCTGTTTTACTATTTCTGTGTAAGTTCCTAATATTTCCATTCATATTGGATATTAGCTTTCAGCCCTGATAAAAATTTGGAGGATAGGAAAAAGGACGGGGAAAGAAGGGAGGGAAATCCACTATTTTTCAGGTAATACCAGTAAGAATACAGTCCCATATGATGAAGTTATGAAGAACCTCTTCAAATTGAGAGATCTACAGTTAATTTATAAGTAACAGGAAAATGTAAATTTGTATACACACACGTAAGCCATTGGATGTGCATATTCTTTTTCATTGCTCCCTCAAATCTATTTTCTGCACTGCCCCTTGCCCTGGGAAGCTGCCATCTCTGGGCTGCATCACCTGGGCTCCTTGCCCCCTGGCTCTGACTTAGGTTGGACCCATGGGAGGCACCGTTAGTAGATTAGAAAGAAGGCACAGAAAGAGGTAGAGATATCCATTTCCTATCTGCCTGGCTTCTGGCAAAGTTCACTTGTCCTATTTTCAGCAGAACTGTCAGACCAGTCACAGACAGGATGAAGGCATCCACGCTTACTTAAAGAATAGGGTATGCGTAGCATTAAGTAAGTGGGCTTTGTATATGTCATTACTACAAGAACAGAAAAAGCCAGAGAGGTTCAGCTGCAGGCGTTCCCCACAAGCCCTATGCTTGGGCCTCTTTACCTTCACTCATCTTTCTTCTTCTTCTTCTTTTTTTTTTTAGAGAGAGAGTTTATTTATTTGAGAAAGAGAGTGAGTGAGAGCAAGAGAGCGCCAGCCTAGGGGGCTGCAGAGGAAGAGGGAGAAACAGGCAACCTGCCAAACAGAGAGCCCAACGTGGGACTCCATCCCAGGACCTGGGGATCATGACCTGAGCCAAAGGGAGGCGCTTAACCCACTGAGCCACCCAGGCACCTCTACCTTCACTCATCTAACAAATCTTGATAGAGTACCCAAGACATTTAATCTATGGTAATGAATTTAAGCCATGAAGGGACCCCAAGGTCACTTTCACTCCCCCTTTGGTCATTGACCAAAATCAGTATGTTCTAGCTGAAAACCAAATATCTGCTTCTGCTTTCTCCAGTAGGCTTTGAGATTCTTCCTTTTCCTACTTTCAGGTCAAAATGAGAAATCTGAAGACTGTTATCCATTGTAGGGAAAATTATAAATACAGATTAATTGCTATAAGAGAGAGGGCTCTAGAGATGTATCTCTCATTGAGGTCGGACATAGAGCTAAGCACTTACACATGCGCGATCTAATTTAGTCTTTAAAACCCTTGAGGTAGTGAGCATTATCCTCCGTCTCATAGATAAGAAAACTGATTACTGAGAAGTTACAAAACTTGCCCAAGGTTACACTTGCTCCCCGCTGCCAAGTCCGGATTCAGACACAGAGACGCCAGAACGCTTGTTCTTAACCACCACATTCTACCACTGTGAGAACTCAGACAAGCCTGTCATGTTCTCTAAGCCTGAACTTCCTCCGCTGAAAGTAAGAGCGCAAAATTAAATCATTTTAAAAAGTCCGTTTTGCTCTCAAACTGTGTTCTCCTCGGGAAGCTGCTTTACTTCCATCGACCACCAGGTGGCGAAGAGCCAACCGTGCAGTCTGATTGCCAAGACCTACCTACCCCCTCAACCCTCTTAACTGTGGCCTGGGAATGGAGAGGAAACTTATTTCCAGCAGCGATGGGTGGAAAGCCACACAGCCTCCATGTGGCAGAAGCAAGAGTTTAACCATCTGGTCTGACTCCTGTGGCATATTTCCATCAGCTGCACGGCTTCCCCTCTTAGTTGACAGGTAAGGGGGAGATCTGGGCTGTCAGTCACTCCCTGCTAGCTCCTCTGCAGCACCTTTATGTTTTGTGCAAATAGCATGTAGAATCAACATTTACATAAATAAGGGGAAGGAGTAGATGCGTGCCATATGAACGTGAATGTTCTTATTCCATGAAGGAGAGAGTTACTGTCAATAGCACACCCAAACCCTAGCCTCGGAAATCCCTGTGAGGCCTCTGACCAGTAGCCCCCATTTGTACATGTGAAAATAGGAGAAACCCAACTTGGTTTGCGAAGATGGAGACAGTTTGCAACAGAAGCACAGCAGGGGCTTGCTGCTTTGGGAAGGGATTTCAAGTCCACAAATGGCCTTTTCAGGGAGAATGAGTCACCGAAGTAAGGATGGTCTGACCATGTCTTCTTCTCTGACAACATCGGGGACTGAGAAGCTGCAGGAGTTGTCATCAGTATGTTGAACCTTCCTTGCTGGTGGAGTAAATGAGCCCCAGGCTGGCTTAGCCATGACCGGCCTGTCTCCACGGTCCGAGACAGACAGCGGAGAAGAGACACGAGGCATTGATGCCCAGGGACTTGGGAAACGGAAGGGTAAAGATGGAGACAAGGGTTCTTCCTTCTTCATGCCCCACCTAAGGTTCATGTGTGTATGTGCTCCAACTGGCGGTGACAGTTGTCAGATGTCAGAACATCTCCAAGGACAGAAGCCACCACTGGAGGAGGCCAACCAAGCCATTTCATGAGAGCTACCGACCTTTACCCGTACTGCGCTATCAGCTCACACCCACTCTTCAGGTTCTGCGAAATCTCATAACTCAGAGCAGTCTGACCAGTTATCCCGGCTAACTGGGAGATCCTTGGGAAAAGCCGAGCAGAAGTCTGCTGAAGAGAAGAAAATGATAAAGGTCACTGTGCTCGTTTAGAACCGAGTTTTCCAATTTGGATTCTTGTTTTCTCTCCCGAGTGGAAAATTTGAAGAAAAAGAAAATTATTTCAGTCTCAAAAAGATCATCTTTTTAAGAAATTAGCCTGATGTGATTTTATTTAGAATGTCAGCATGGTTTTGTAAGAACAGAGTTCATCTCCCTCTACAGCAAGGTCACCCAGACACCCCAAGAGCTAGAAATCAGCTATGAATCCAGCATCAACATGCTTGGTGGGAGCAATTAACACTGAGTCAGAGCCAAATGCATGTTGGGAGCTGATAGGACTTTAATCGCGGCACCCCACCGTGTGAAGAAACATGCATTTTACTAGTTCTAGGTCAGTGACTGTAGCTCCCCACATTTATGAGCTTGGAGTCTTGCGGGCTGAACAAACAAAATCGTATCTGTGGCCCCTCTGGTCCCACCATCCTCCCTGGTGTTGACCATTCTTCCCCTGAAATGTCTGCTCTCATCAGGAGAACAAAGGAAGCCGAACATTGACTTGAGGAGGGCTAAGACACCATCTGGTGGCCATTCGCTATAAATTTTTGACTCAGATGCAAATTCCTTGCACAAATGAGCCTGACCTTTTGATTTGCATGCTGCAGGGAACAAGTCTGTATTACCTGGGAAGGCCTGGGAATACCCAAACTTCCACAGCACAGGCAGGCCTCTTTTCAGATTTTTCCCCCCAATCTAAAGTAACCAGGCCCAAGTTTTCTAACAACATTCTAACCACGCAGCACGGAGGGAAGAAGTTTCTCTTTGAGATCGTGCAGAGCATGAGAAAAATAGTCATTTCAGTTGTGATGTTTTACCCTCTTGTTGTGACAGTTCTAGAAAGGACAAAATACCTGAGAAAACCTGGTGGTTTTTTTTCTATGCATATTCTGCAGTAAATAGAAACTCTCTGTCAGGTTCCCCTTCTCATTTAAAACTTCCTTCACTGACTGAAGACCATTTTTTACAAGACTAATGCATTACAAGTTTAACCTTCCCCACATCCAACCATCCTGCCTTGGGTTCCCTGACACAAACTGGCCTTTGTCCTCTTTGGTAGACGGCAATGACTAAAGTGACCCCAACTTGACATTTTCTGATTCGTAACCGCAGAACAAGGCTCTCCGTGAGCAAAATGCTTGAGCAAAATTCTTCTCCAGGGTCCCTTACTCCCCCTTAGCTGGGATGTGTGTTGTGGGGCGGGGGGGTGATCATTTCCCTGACCAATTCTCTCCCTGGTTCCACAATAGCCCATCCTGACACAAACATGACAATTTTGGGTCCCAATTTTGAAAAGTGTTGCTCGCTAAGGTAAAATACTCTCTGCGATTATCTTCCTTTTCAAAGGAGTTCCACATGGGACACCTGGGTGGCTAAATCGGTTAAGCATCTGCCTTTGCCTCAGGTCATGACCCCAGGGTTCTGGGATTGAGCCCCGTGTCAGGCCACCTGCTCAGCGGAGAGTCTGTTTCTCCCTCTCCCTCTTGACTCTCCGCCCTGCTCGTGCTCTGTCATGCTCTCTCTGTCAAATAAATCAATAAAAAATAAATAACAGGAGCTCCACAGAACCCACATGAGCCAAAGAATAAAATTTCTAATAATGGAATTGGATGGGGGAGCGGAGGGGGTTGTTGATAATGTTGTGAAAAGTAGCTATGGGCACTAGACCTCACCTGAAGCAACCCCCCCACCAACCTATAGCAAGCCCCTCCTCTCCATACTGGTAGGGCTGACCTTCCAGACAGGATCTCAAAGACCCTGAACTTCACGTCCTAAAAATGAACACACTTCTCCCTGTCACCAGCTCCCCAGTGCCCATGGCTCTCCTCTAGACGAGTCAAGTAAGTTTACCTCTTCCTTCTCCTACTGTGTTTGGTAGAGCTGTGTTCAGACTTGCCTGTTCTGAAATAAATAGCTGGGCACTTCTCAGAAACGGGTACTTCACGTTAATTAACAGGAAGAAGATGAAACAGGAACCCAACTCAGAGGAGCCATTCACCTCAGGGATCAGGAGTAACAAGTTGGGGGAGGGGGCAGGAGGCCAAGGTGTGGAGGAAGCAATGGGGTGCAGTTCAGCAGGTAGTTGTTTTCTCAGGCATAAATTGGTTTGCTTTTCCTTGTTTGGGACTAGAAAAGGTTGAAATGAGGGTGACTCTTGTATCAATCACTTTCCCGGACACTTTCCCAGTCACCAAAGCATCCCCAATGGCAAAGGCCAAAGGCCAGGAAAGTCAATTCACTTGTTTCAAGAGGACCGAAGCACCTGGACTTCAGGTAACTGGGGTGAAGAGGAAGAGACGTCTACAAATAATTTGCTCCTCTCAACTACAATAATTCCTACATACCCCAATACGGATGTCTTCATTGCCACTTACTATTCTCCAGATTCTGACTGGGATACAGAGACCCAGCCCCAGGGCAGCTCAGAGTTGAGGGGAGGGGAACCAGAAGGGGAAGACCATGACCAGGGGGCCATTCACAACCCTGCCTAGACTTCAGCAGCCAATGTTCCTGAGATCCTGGGGGGAGGAAAGCCCAGGCTTCTGATCTCATGACTTCTCTGATTTTAGG
The DNA here is from genome assembly GCF_922984935.1 of Meles meles. Classification (NCBI taxonomy): domain Eukaryota; kingdom Metazoa; phylum Chordata; class Mammalia; order Carnivora; family Mustelidae; genus Meles; species Meles meles. Next base: position 142,048,033 of record NC_060067.1, read on the forward strand.
AACTCCCTGTAAGCAGAGATGTGAGTCTATCAAAAGTACTTATCCACTGAAAAGGTTGACAGAAAAATCATGAGGTGGTAGTGCCAAGTCATAACAGAACGAGAAGTCAAGAGAACCACAGTGTTATGGAATGAATTCTGTCCTCCCATACATATATGTATGCATGGATGGATATACAGGCTTCCTAACCCCCATGGTACCTCAGAATGTGACCTTGTTTGGAAATGGGGTATCTACAGAGGTAATCAAGTTAAAATAAGGCCAATAGATTGGGCCCTCATCTTATATGGCCTTGTACCAAGGGGAAATTTGGACACCGAGTCAGTTACACAGAGGGAAAACACCAAGCTGAGAAGAGAGACCTGGGGCAGAGTGTCCCTCCCAGCCCTGAGAAGGAACCAACCCTGCTGACACCTTGACCTTGGACTTCCAGCCCCAGAACTGGGAGGCAGTGAACTTCTGTTGTGGAATCCACCCAGCCTGTGGTACTTTGTACTGCAGCCCAAGGAAACAAAAACCCAGGGTTCATCCCTGGGGACTCTCCAGATGGCTGTGTCTTTGCATAGGTCCTTCCAGCAGTCTGGGGAATTTGAAGTTTGGCTGGACACGTTCCAGAATCGTTCCAGCCCAACACTCTGCTTCTTTGGCCTCTGGGCTTTTATGAACCAAGGAAACATCTGTCCCACTCAACACCTTAAAAAGACTGACACCCTGATTTCGTGCATCCCGTTCCATCATCAAGTTCCAAAGAGCAGCAGTGCCCGGAGATGGGAGTAAGGCAGGAGTTTGCTGCCAGGTTCTAAAGCATTATTTTAAATACCAGACGCAGACTTAGGCATTTGAAGCACATTTGGAAAGTAAATCGGTATATAGGCTGAGGAGTATTTCTCCCTTCCACATAAGCCTTGATCTTCCTCTGGCCATGCGTCAAGTTCAGAGCACATTATCCTTATATGCTATTACTGGATGGTAGTAATGAAGAAGCCCACGCCTTTGAACCTACGTTGCTAACCGCATTCTCCATTCCCGCCTCTTTCCCACAGCTTCCACCAAGGGTTCGGTTGGCTTTTGCATGCGGATACTTATGTGTTGGGTGAGCGCTAGTGTGTTTGGATCACAGGTGCAGGCTTGTTGGATGAGAAGGTGCAGGAGGGTGGGTGTGGTGAGGGTGGGGACCGATGTTGGCACATGCAAGCAAGCTGGGGAACATTTTGGTGGGTCTACGGGTTCTCAAAGGTGCCTCCTTCTCCGAATACTTGTATCTTTTCTTTGGCAAGATGAGTATTAAGCCAGCAGCAGTGGTGGGAACCAGACCTGAAATTTAATAGGTCAATTAAAAAGCTTGTTTTGACATTTTGATACCAAAGGCAGTGGTGGGACCATTCTAGGAATGGGTTTAATTGCAAGGCAGCCCCGAGCCCTTCTCCTCCGGAGATGTGTAACCCTGCTCATATTGGAGCAGCGAACTCAGAACAGGCATCCCAGGCCACAGCAAGGACCATGCCTGGGGCTGACCTGATGGAGCTTCTCACTTTGGCTCAGTGGGTGGGGGAAGGCAGAAGCCTCTAATGTGCCAGGAAAAGGGGGGGGGTAAGGAGAAAGGGGGAAGGGGTGAGGGCAGGCTCCTTTGAGATTCAGTCTGTGCTGTGTGACTAAAATGAGGGTGATGTAATGAATAATCTGCAGACTTCCAGCTGCTATAATTCCGTGTGAATAATTCTGATAATGACCCTTTACTCAGCAAGGGTGGCATCCAGATAAGCAGATTGCTGGAGCTTTCCTGTCAGCTTATGTTCGCGGCACATTCGATTGCCATCTGACATGACGTAACACAGCACCGTGACTGACATGTCCCTGTTGGGCCTGCCGGGGTTGTGGGAGGAGTCATGAAAACAAGACCTGTCCAGGTGGAGAGAGGACCGCTCGTGGGGCCCCCGGAGCTTGTCCACTTCCTCTCCTCCCTGTGGGTGGGCACCAGGGGCCCACCAGTGCTTGCCAGTTCAGAGGCAAGGGCAGGTGGACAGAGGCTTCCCCTCGAGGGAAGAGGGTTCAAGATTTTCTTTCTTGTCAGGAGCCTTGTGAAAAGGAGAAAAAGATGGGTCATGAGAAAGAGGCTGGGCTGTGGGGTTTTGGTGCATCTTAAAGTCAAAATTCTGGTACCATCACATGCCCCAAGAGTCATCCGCTGTGAAGTTTTGTGTTAGCTTTCCCAAGATCCCTTCCCTCTCTTTGGTAAGTGTACTTCCAAGCTCTCTTTGGGGAGCTGCTCCTCCCTACTTTCTTAACCCATGTCGTCCCGAGAGACGTTACCCTTACTTCCAGCCCAGGAAGGGAGCACACAGCGTGGGACTGGCCAGTGAGAGGCCTGCCCCCCACCCCAGGCACCATGATTGGTTCAGGCACTGGTCAGTCAGGGACATGCCTGAGATTTTTGTCACCCATTAGGAAACAGGGGCTCTATTTGTGCTGGAGTTGCTAAACTGATAGGATTATTCTAGCATGGCCAGGAGGCACTTCTGCCAACTTGGGAGAAGAGACTAACCAAGAATAAAGACAACACAGAATAAAGCCAAGCAGAACTGAGAATAGAGGGTGGGAGGAGATCTGATGGATTTCTGGGATCCATTCAAGCATCTAGACCCAGTTTTGTTTGAAACTGACCCCACAGTTTTCAGATACATGAACCAATAAATTGTCAACCTATCTCTCTCTCTCTCATTTTGGGTTGGGTTTCCATTGTTTGTAGTGGACAGAGTCATAAAAAGTACCCAAAGCCTGTCACCTCCAAAAGCCCGTGACCTCCGAAAGCCGAGCATACAGAGTACACCATGGTGTCTCTGAGGCACAGTTCTGCTGTCTGGAATGGTGGGAGAACGGGTCACCTCTCCCAGAGGGACTAGGGGATCCGAACCTGTGCCAACAATCTCCCCACAATGCCCTACTCATTTCTCTTTTTCCCTTCCTTTTTTTATCCTGCTGTTATACTTTCTCTTCTTTCCTTCGCTCTTCCCTCTCTCTTGATTTTACCTAGTATTTTTTTAAATGCCAAACATTTGGCATTGGCAGAAAGCAAGTGCTCAGAAAAAGATGGGGCACAAGGACATGGGTGCAGCTGGAAAAGGCTCCTACAACAATTTGAGAACTAAAACAACGGAGTACAGAAATGTATTAAAAAACACTAAAAAATAGAAATTCATGAGTCCTGCCAATAATAAATATGTAAATGATGGAACAAATAAACGCAAATAAACGAGTAAATAGAGGAGAAGGAAAATCTTTTGCTTACAGCAGAATATCGAGTGCCTGCTAATAAATTACAGGCCAAAGAAATCATTGTTGAGAAGGTTTGAAAATTCTCACGTTGAAAAATCATTTTGAAGCTGTCATAGTAAAAATTTATATAGATCAATGGATTCTAATTTTAGGGGGAATTTTGATTCCCCCTGAAGGAGCAGGATATTTTCATAGTCCCTAAGTGTCTCCCCAGAGATTGCTCAAGAGGAAGCAGAGTAACTACCTAGTGGAGAAATAAGACCATCTCTAGATCAAAATTAACATCAGCAATGAGGAATGGGTGGACATTATGTACCTCCAGATAGGATATCCTGAAAAGAACACGTAGTGATTTTAGTGATACTCTTGCATAACTGGAGTCTAACCATGAGAAACCACTCCACAAATCCCAAATGGCAAACAATTTATTTTTCTCTGTTTAATTTTACTGTGTAAAAAACACATAAGGTCTACCATCTTAACCATACTTACGGTTACCATACAATAGTATCAACTATATACTTTGTTGTGCAACAGAACTCTAGATATTTTTCATCTTGCAAAACTAAAATTCTTTTTTTTTTTTTAAGATTTTATTTATTTGTCAGAAAGAGAGAGAGTGCATAGCAGGTAGAGGGAGAAGCAGGTTCTCTGCTAAGTAAGGAGCTGAATGCAGGACTCGATTCCAGGAACCTGAGATCAGGACCTGAGCTGACGTCAAACACTTAACTGACTGAGCCACCCAGGTGCCCTGAAATTCTATATCCATTGAACAACTCCCCTTTTCCCACCTCCCTCAAAGTCTTTGGCAACCACTATTCTACTGGCTATTTCTTTCTTTCTTTCTTTCTTTCTTTCTTTCTTTCTTTCTTTCTTTCTTTCTTTTTTTTTTTACATATAACATCTACAGTGTCTGGTTTTTGTTTTTGTTTTAAGATTTTATCTATTTATTTGAAAGAGAGAGAGATCACAAGTAGGCAGAGAGGCAGGCAGAGAGAGAGGAGGAAGCAGGCTCCCTGCCAAGCAGAGAGCCCGATGTGGGGCTCCATCCCAGGACTCTGGGATCATGACCTGAGCTGAAGGCAGAGGCTTAACCCACTGAGCCACCCAGGTGCCCCTCTACTGGCTATTTCTAAGAGTTTGACAAGTTTGCATACTTTATATATATAAGTAGAATAAGGCAGTATTTGTCTTCTTCTGACTAGCTTATTTCAGCTAGCATAATGTCCTCAAAGTCATCCATTTGTAGCATATGTCAGAATTCCCTTCCTTTTTTTTTTTTTTTAAAGATTTTATTTATTTATTTATTTAACAGACAGAGATCACAAGTAGGCAGAGAGGCAGGCAGAGGGAGAGAGAGGAGGAAGCAGGCTCCCTGCTGAGCAGAGAGCCCAACGCGGGGCTGGATCCCAGGACCCTGGGATCATGACCAGAGCCAAAGGCAGGGGCTTTAATCCACTGAGCCACCCAGGTGCCCCTCCCTTCCTTTTTAAGGCTGAGTAATATTCCATTGTACATATATGTAAACACCATATTTTCTTTATCCCTTCAACTGTTGATGGACATCTAGGTGGTTTCAACCTCTTGGTTATTGTGAATAATGCTAATATGAACATGGGTGTGCAAATATTTCTTCAAGATTTTGCCTTCTATTCTGGGGCACCTGGGTGGTTCAGTTGGTTAAATGTCTGTCTTCAGCTCAGATCATGATCTCAGAGTCCTGGGATCGAGCTCCATGTCAGACTCTGCTCATCAGGGAGTCTGCTTCTCCCTCTCCCTCTGTCTGCCACTCTGCCTGCTTGTGCTCTCTTGCGTGCTCTCTCTCTCTGTGTCAAATAAATAAATAAAATCTTTAAAAAAAAAAAGATCTTGCCTTCTATTCTTCTACATACCCAGAAGTGGGAATGCTGGATCATGTTTAATTCTATTTTTAATATATTGAGGAAACTCCATACTGGTTCCACAGTGGCTACACCATTTTACATTCCCACCAACTGTGCATGAGAGATCTCGTCTTCACATTTTTTAATATTTATTTGACAGACAGAGCTCACAAGTAGGCAGAGAGGCAGGCAGAGAGAGAGGGAGAAGCAGGCTCCCTGCTGAGCAGAGAGCCTGATGAGGGGCTCAATCCCAGGACCCTGGGATCATGACCTGAGCCGAAGGCAGAGGCTTAACCCACTGAGCCACCCTGGCTCCCTCTTCTCCACATTTTTGCCAAAATTTGTTATTTTCTATTTTTTTAATAGAGGCCATTCTGGTGACATGAAGTGGTTTTGTATCCTCTAATGATTAGTGCTGTTGAACATCTTTTCATAAGCTTTTTGGCCATTTGTGTATCTTTCTTGGCAAGTGTCTATTCAAGTGCTTTGTTTTTTTTAAACTAGATTGTTTATTGTTGTTGTTGAGTTGTATGAGTTCTTTATACAATCTGGATATTAACCCCTTACCAAGTATATGGCTTGCAAATATTTTCTCCTTTTCCACAGGTTGCCTTTTCACTCTGTTAATGGTTTCCTTTGCTGCACAGAAGCTTTTAAATTTGATGTAATCTCATTTGTTTGTTTTTTTGTTTGTTTTTGTTTGTTTGTTTTGCCTATTTTGCCTTTCTTTTTGGTGTCATATCCAAGATACCATTGCCAAAGTGAAAGTCATAAAGATTTTCCTCTGAGTTTTCTTTTTCTTTCTTTCTTTCTTTTTTTTTTTTTTTTCAGTGAAAGAACAAGAAAGAGTGAGGGTGGGCATGCTTGCACCCATGCCGGCAGGTGGGGGGAGGGACAGTGGGAGAGGTAGAGAGGTAGAGAGACAATTGTAAGCAGGCTCCACACCCAGCACGGAGTCCAGCATGGGGCTCAGTCTCACACCCTAAGATCATGACCTGAGCCAAAATCAAGAGGGACTTTAACCAACTGAGCCACCCAGGCGCCTCTCTCCTGTTTTCTTCTAAGAGTTTTATAGTCTGGGGTATTACATTTAGGTATTTGGCCATTTTTTAGTTTATTTTTTTATATGGTATAAGGTAGGGGTCCAAATTTATTCTTTTGCATGGGACTATCCAGCTTTCCCAACACCATTTTTAAAAGAGATTATCTCCTCCCTATTGTGTAACCTTAGTATCTTTGTTGGCAATCATCTGACTACACACATGTGTGTATTCCTGGGCTCTCTATTCAGTTCTGTTGGTCTGTATGCCTGTCTATGCCATACCACACTGTTTGGATTGCTGTAGCTTTGTAATATATTTTGAAATTAGGAAGTGTGAGGCCTCCAGCTTTGTTTTTTTTTGTTTTTTTTTTTTTCTCAAGATTGCTTTGGATATTTAGGGTCCTTTGAGATTCCATAGGAATAATTTTAAGATTTTTTGTTCATTTCCCCCAAAAATGCCATTGATATTTTGAGAGGGATTTCATCGAATCTGTAGATTGCTTTCGGTAGTATGGACATTTTAATAATATTAATTCTTCCAATCCATAAATATTGGCTATTTTCCCATTTATCTATGCCTTTTTTAATTTCTCTAAACAATGTTTTATAGTTTTCAGAATCAGTCTTTCACCTCCTTGGTGAAACCTTGGTTAAGTTTAATCTTAAGTATTTTATCCTTTCAAAGCTGTTGTAAATGGAATTGCCTTCTTAATTTCCCTTTTGTGTCACTTATTCTTAGTGCATGGAAACAACTTATTTTTGTGTGTTCATTTCGTATCCTGCAACTTTATTGAATTCATTTATTAGTTCTAAGTTGTTTAGTGTGTGTTTGTAATCTTTAGGGTTTTCAATAAATGAATGTTATTTTTAAAAGTCAAATTTATCTTTATAAATGGTATTATAAAAAATAAAGAAAAACTGCGGAAGTATTTCAGAATAAGGAGACTAAAGGAACACGACAACTAAATGAAATCCCTGGCCCTAAACTGCGTTCTATATTGGGGTAAGGGGGATGCTATAAACATTAACAAAATTAGAAAACAGATGGTAGATTAGGTAAAAGAACAGTATCAATGTTTAATGTTTTTTAAAAGATTTTATTTATTTATTTGTTAGAGAGAAAACACAAGCTGGGAAAGCAGGCAGAGCAGACAGAGAGAGAAGTAGGCTCCCTGCCAAGCAGGGATCCCAATGCGGGACTCGATCCCAGTACCCTGGGATCATGACCCGAGCTGAAAGCAGATGCTTAACGAACTGAGCTACCCAGGCATCCCTCAATGTTTAATTTACTGAAGTGGGTAACTCAAGTCTAGTTGCACAAGAAAATAGTATTATTCTTAGGAAATATAAGTTGAGGTATTTAGGAGTAAGGGGACTTGATATATGTCACTTAGTCTCAGATGGTTCAGGAAAAAAAAATAGAGAACAAGAGTGAGAAAAAGGGGAAGGAGCAAGCAGCACAAATAATAAAATGGGTAAAAAAGTTAAATCTGATCAAAGGGTGTGTGGGATATACTACATACTATTCTTATTCTTAGAACTTCTCTGTAGGGCTTAAAGATTTTTATTTATTTATTTATTTATTTATTTATTTATTTATTTGAGAGAGAGAGAGCACACAAGCAGGGGGAACAACAGGCTGAAGGAGAAATAGGTTCCTCGTTGAGCAGGGAACCCTATGCGGGGCTTGATCCCAGGATCGGACCTGAGCCGAAGGCAGATGCTTAACCAACTGAGCCACCCAGGTGCCCCTCTGTAGGTTTTTAATTATTTCCAAATTGTTGTTGGTTTTAAGATGCTAACGCCTAAAGTGTGAGATTAAAGAGAAGAGATAGAACCAACCTTGGTGAGCACCACTGTTCTGCTCTACGAGAACGACCATAGACATGGAGTATGTTAGGGGAACAAAGAAGCATGAATAGAGATTTAGGGCTGTGTACCTGCCTGGGGACAGTGGCTCCCACCAGCCGTGCACTTTGGTAGACGACCCCTCCTGTCTCAAAGGGCCCTGCTGTAACTTACAAGAGCAGCACATGAGACACCTTTCCACATGGATTGGTAGTTTTGTCAAGTGGAATTTAATCCCTCCAAAGCAAGAGGATTATTTTGGATAAGTCATTAAAATTAATTAAACTGTTAGTGTCAGATTGCCTTTGTTCTTGTTTATAAGAATTCTCCCAGAGGCTGGGCCTGTGCACCTCTCTTTCCTGGCTCCCCTGTTGAATCCAGGCTAAATCCAGGGCCTTGATAGCACCCCCCATTTCTGCCCGTGACTGAGGAACCCTCTAAAGGTGGGCATGAAGTTGAAAGAGAAGAAGTATTTTAAAACATTCTCCAAGTTAAGATAAGACCACATATTTTGGGCTGAATATTTGTGGAGCCTCTGGTATGTGGAAGGCAATTGGGGAAGGTATGGTCATTGTCCTCAAGCAGTTTACCATCTAAAATGAGAAAGCAAGAAAACACACAAAAAGCTGGATAATCATAGGAGGCATATTTTAATAGTTCACGACTGGAGAAATAGTGTCAGGCAACAGAAATGAATTGACTCGTTAATGGAAGACTATAAGGACTCCACAAATATTCAGGAAAGAAAAGGATCCTTGTAGGTAGAGAGGATTAAGATGACATTATAGAATGAAAAGGTAAAGCTGAAATGGAAGGATGGGTACGATCTGTGGTCAGACAGAGAGAGAGGTTTCCAAGACGGAGAACCACAGGAACCAGGATGGGGATGAGAATGCTCAGGTGTGTTCGAAGAACAGGGAATAAACCAGTTTTAGAAGCTGAGAACTTGGGAAGGACAATGAGGGGTAAATGTCCTTGAGGAGACTGGTAATGAATATCCAGAGCTCTGAATACTAGCAACTGAATTTAAAATTTAAAAAAAAGGTTTTGGAAAAAAAAAAAAAAAAAAAGGTTTTGAAGCAGAGGCTGGAGTCGGAGAGCCCCTCAGATGCTACTGACTATTAGAGCTCATATACACTGAGCCCCCACTGTGATTCTGGGATTTTATATACTTATCTCTGATCCTCACAAGAACCTTGCAAGGCGGACATAATCACCTTCACATTGGCAAGGACAACTACAGTCCCTGGGAAGGGCAAGTACTTTGCACGGGGCCATGCAGCTGTGGTGATGCTTGTGGGGGGAGCACATCTGGGGTCCCACGGAGGCCTTTCAGACTGCAGGCCAGAGCTCTGTCCTCCACACCACTTTCCTCTCTCTGTTGATGTAATAGGGACACAGAGTCACAATGCCTGAACCAGGGCAGTGGCAATGGACATGGGAGGAAAAGAAAGATGTGAGGAAAACATAAAGGAAAAGCTGACCGAACTGGGTGAACGATGAAGTGTAGAAGGTAACTGAAAGGGGAGTTAAATAAAGCTTCATTTTGCTCTTCAAGCAAGAACTTCCTGTTGCAACGGTCTATTTGGAGAGAAAAAAAAAATAATCACAGTATCGCCCCCACACTACTGCCCTAAAATATTGTAGCCTAGTACATGATATTGTAAATATACAGAAATACGTATAACACAGGGAGCACTCCGACAAACGCTCTAAGAACAAAATGTACAAAGTGCTGTAGAATTTGTTCCTCAGGAGACAGAAAATCTGAGTGATAAAAACAAGCATTCACTGAAGGGACAATATGTGATCTGGACTTTACGAAATGAATACTGCTTTGAGTGGCAAGAGGAAGAAGTGAGGGGAGGAGAGTCCAGATGCGGGTTTCTCAACCTTGGTGCTACTGACGTTTTGAGCCAGGGTAATTCTTTGTGGTGGGAAGCTGTCCTGAGCATTGTAAGACGTGTAACAGCAGCTCTGGCTTCTACCCATTAGATACCCCTCCCAGTTCTGACAACCAAAATGTCTCTAGACATTGCAAAATTTCCCCTGGAGGGCAAAAATCAACCTTGGTGAGAACTACTGTTCTAATCTAAGAATGATGTTAGAAATGGAGTATGTTTGGGGAATAAAGAAACATTTGTATCAGCCTGTTTCAAAATGTGTTCCTGGGAACATAAGGTCTAGTGAGAGAAGTGGTAGTCCCTTAAATAGGGTTCATGGACAAATAGCATTGAGAAATACCGCATGCTTTTCCCATGGTTGGAAAGTCACAGTATACATTAAAATAGGAAAGGCTTTGAGAGAATGTGTAGGGAAACTGTTTGACGTTAGTTAAATTTGATTATCAAAGAACCTTTTTTTTTTTTTGGTCAAGGAACAAATATTAACCTCTTGAAGAGCACTATTGTATTGCAGAACACAGCTTGAAAACTGATGGTATATTTGACTAAAAGGCAAAATAAATGAAAGACTGAAAGCTGGAAAAATACAGGGGCGCCTGGGTGGCTGAGTGGTTGAGTGTCCAACTCTTGATTTTGTCTCAGGTCATGATCTCAGGGTCACGATATCAAGCCCCACATCGGGCTCCCCACTGGGTGTGGAGCCTGCTTAAGATTTTCTCTCTTTCTCTCCCTCTGTCCCTCTCCCTCGCACTTTCTCTCTCTCTCAAAAGTAAACAAGAAAGTACATAAATAAATAAATAAAGCTGGGAAAAATACATATAGAGACTAGAACCAGATTCAGAGGGCTTGGAACTCAGACTAAGAAGTCTGAATTACATTTAATGAACAATAGGGAGGTAACCAGCAGGTAGTGTAATTAAAATTGTGCCTCAGTTATTCATTTATTCATTCAACATATATTAAGCAACATTAGTCTAGTGGCAGCAAGCCAGATAGATTAGAAGATGTAGAAACAGGAACCAAAGTACATTAAGTTATTGCAAAAATAATAACTTACACTGATAAAGATGGAAGGAAGGGGCACACGCAAAAAGTATTTTAGTGAAACGCTTGGGTGACTCGATTGGTTAAGCATCCGACTCTTGGTTTCAGCTCAGGTCATGATCTCAGGGTCGTGGGATCAAGCCTCAGGGGGGAGTCTGCCTGAGATTCTCTCCTTCTGCTCCTCCCCTGCTTGTGCCCTCGTGCTTGCTCTCTCTCTAAAACAAGTAAATAAAATCTTTTTTTAAAAGTATTTTTTAAAGAGATTGACAGAACATATGTCTGATTTGTTGGAAGGTAGAACAAGAAAATGAAGGGGTCAATCGTGATTACAAATTTTTAGGTGTGAGTTACTGGAAGCTTCTTTAACAGAGACGATAGTCAGAAAAAGAAGCAGATTTGGGGAGAAATCATCTCATTCACACGCTGAATTTGAGGGGTTAGTAGGACATCCATGGACAGATGGTCAGCAGGGAGCTGGCATTATAAGATAAGTGAGTGAAAATGGAACTGGAAATATGAAAATGAAATGGGAAATCATCTGCCTTAAGGTAATAAAAGAAGTGAATGTGAATGTGGCAGCAAAAAGGGGAAAGAGTAGGGAGAGAAGGAAAGGAGATGACTAAGAGCAGATATGAAGAATATCTATACTGAGAGAATGGGAAAAGGATGATGATGTCATGAGGGAGACAGAAAGATCTATTAGAGGAGTACAAGATCCAAGAAAAAATGTTACAGAGGCCCAAGGAGGTGGGGAGGGGGAGTGTCAAGAAGCAACTGACCATGTCACAAAGAGGTCAAAGAAGATGAACACTGAAAGAAGGCACTGGACTTAGGATATAGGTCAAAAGAGGCTACTGAAAAGAGTATCTGTAGAGTGATGGGGATAGAAACTAAATTTCAAGGAGTGAATTGGTGGTAGGAAGTTGAGGCAATGAATATAAATTATTTTTTTGAAAAGTTTGCTACCATAGCTTCATTGAAGTAACAGCCACTGAAAGCAACAGGATTGTTTGTTTCTTTGTTTGGGGATGGGGATATTTGAGGATGTCTACTGACAAAAAAATAAGGAATCAGAGGGTGTTCAGAGATTCAAGAAAGAGGAGTAAGAATTGATCGGGCAAAGCTTAGGATGAGTCAATTAAGACGAGATCAAGGTCAGAGATTCTTCGACAATAGAAGAGAGACCTGTCTTCCTGAGTTAGAAGCAAAGGAGGAGAAGACAGATAAGAATATAGAGAAATCTTGAGGTGGAGCCCTCAATAAATTCAAACTGTAATAAATTCAGAGATCTAGGTCATAAGCTGACAATGAGAGAAGCAGGAATGGGATTGAATACTTGAGGTATAGAAAATAGTTAGCAGTTTTGAAGAATAGGAGAGAGTTAAATAGAGATGGCTAAAAAGGTTGTCCCAGTTGGAATGAGACCTAAAATTTGTTACGTGAACTTGTAGCTGACCCAGTTGATATAATTTGGTGACCAGCTTCAGAAATGCTCAGAAATAAAGTGAAAAATGGGCAATAGAAACAGATCCACAAGTGATCCAAACACTTGTATTAATCAGAGAGAAGCATTAAAATAACTGATCAATATAGTCAAGAACATAAATGAAAAGGAGCCCCTGGGTAGCTTAGTTAAATGTCCAACTTTTGATTTTGGCTCAGGTCATGATCTCAGGGTCATGAGATTGAGCCCCACCTCAGGCTCCACACCTAGTGTGGAGCCTGCTTAAGAGTCTCTCTCTTCCTCTCCCTCTGCCCCTCCCCCCCCCAGTATCTCTCTCTCTCAAAAATGAAAAAAAAAAAAGATGATAAAATGGAAATTTTTACAGAAGAATTAGAATCCATTAAAAGTAACCAGGACATTAACACATTATTGCAATATGTACATACATAAAATTGAATTGTTATGTTACATATCTAAAAAACTACAATGCTACATTTCAATTATATCTCAATTAAAAGAAAGTAGCCAAATAGAAATGATTAAACTTAAATAAAATAACTGAAATTAAGAGCTTAGTTAATGAAATTAATAGTAAATTAGATACACTCAAGTGGAGAATTAGTGATCTAAAATAAAGTTCAGAAGAAAATATTGAAAATAAACGAAGGAGATTTAAAAAATGGGAAAACTTAGGGAGGACTATAAATAGATGGAACACAATGTAAAAAGACTGAGCAAGCATATAATCAGAGTCCCAGAAGGGGAGGAAAGAGGGCATGGAATAGAAACAACATTTGGAGATAATAGCTGAGAACTTCCTAAAACCTACAAATTATATCTAGCTATAGATCCAAGTTCTACAAACCCCAAGAAGAATAAACTCAAGAGAAAAACAAACCTAAACACAACATAGTAAAAACAGCTAAAAACAAAACACAAGAGGGGTGCCTGGATGGCTCAATGGGTTAAAGCCTCTGCCTTCGGCTCAGGTCATGATCCCAGGGTCCTGGGATTGAGCCCCACATCGGGCTCTCTGTTCCCGGGGGGAGCCTCCTTCCTCCTCTCTCTCTGCCTGCCTCTCTGCCTATTTGTGATCTCTGTCAAATAAATAAATAAAATATTTTTAAAACACACACACACACAAGAAAAATCTTAAAAGTTACACATTATCCCCAAAGAACCTACGAAGACAGTGATAGTTAACATTTTATCAGACACACACAGAAGCAGGAGGTAATCCAATAGTATCTTTGATATGCCAAAAAAATAAGCAATATCATCCTAGAATTCTATGCCCAGCTGAAGTATCTTTCAAAAATTTAAGGGAAAAGAGAAGACATTTTATACACAGAAAATGAGAGAATGTATTGCCAACAGAACTGTGTAAGAGAAGTACAGGAGGAAGTAGTGTTTGAGACACAGAAAATGATTTCAGATGGAAGCATAATAAACTAGGAAAGAATGGAGAGCAGTGGAAATGGTAAATATTTTGTTAAAATTAAATGAGTATTAAATGTTTGCAACAACAATAAAGTCTTATGGGTTTAGAATGTAAGCACAAATATGGGGGACCTGGATGGCTCAGTCGGTTATAAACATCTGTCTTTGGCTCATGTCATGATCCCCGGGGTCCCAGGATTGAGCCCCAAGTGAGATTCCCTGCTCAGTGGGAAGTCTGTTTTTCCCTCTCCCTCTGCTCCTCCCGCTACTCATGCGCTCTCTCTCTCTCTCTCTCTCTCAAATAAAAAGATAAAATCTTGAAATATATATATGGGTGCCTGGTGGCTTGGTTGGTTAAGCTCAGACTCTTGGTTTCAGCTCAGGTCATGATCTCACGGGTTGTGCAATAGAACCCAATGCCAGGATCCATACTCAACAGGGAGTCTGCTTGAAGTTTTTCCTCTCCCTCTGCCCTGCCCCCCTATCAAGTAAATAAGTAAATCTTTAAAATATATATATATATATAAGTAGAAATAAAAATATCAGGGCACTTGGCTATCTCAGTTGGTAGAGCATGTGACTTTTGATCTTGGGGTTGTAAATTCAAACCCACATAGGGTATAGAGATCACTTCTAAAAAAATAAATTTAAAAAAAGAAAGAGGGGCACCTGGGTGGTTCAGTGGGTTAAGTCTCTGCCTTCGGCTCAGGTCATGATCCTAGGGTCCTGGGATGGAGCCCTGCATTGGGCTCTCTGCTCAGCGGGGAGCCTGCTTCCCCCTCTCTCTCTGCCTGCCTCTGCCTACTTGTGATCTCTCTCTCTCTCTGTCAAATAAATAAACAAAATCTTAAAAAAAAATAAAATAGGTTGCATGTTGTAATCTCTAGGGTAACCACTAAATTATTAGTAAAAAAAATTATATATATATATATATATATATTTTTTTTTAAACAAGCTTATCAGGGAGTGAAGGAATAATAAAAAATTTTAAAAGTTTGATGAAACCAAAACTAGACAAAAAAGAAAAAGGAGTAAAGAATAAGAAGAACAAAAAAATTAGCAAGATGGTAGATTTAAACCAAGATATATATGCAATTGTATTAAAGATAAATGGATTAAAAAAGATATACCAGTAGAGATGGAAAATGAAATACCACACAGACACTAAAATAGCTGCTGAAGCAGTACTAATAACACACAAAGTAGGATTTAATATAAGAAGTGCTACTAAAGATAAAGAAAGGATATTTTATAATGGTAATTGGGTCAACCCACCAGGTAGATATAACAATTCTAAATTTGTGTGTTCCTAGTAATATAATTTAAAAATATATAACACACAAAAATTGGCAATCCAAAAAAATTAAATAGACACAATCAGAGTAGGAGAATTTAACACACATTTCTCAGAAACTGATAGTACAAACTGACAAAACAAACAGAAAAAAAACCAGTTAGAATATGGAAGACTTGAAACACACAATTCACAAATTTGACTTAAATGTTCTAAATACTACACCCAACAACTGTAGAATACATTTTATGCTCACATATATATTTTACTAAAATTACCCTAATGCTGGGTCACAAAACATATTCAACAACTCCAAAGGATTGAAATCATACAGAGTATGTCTATGACTGAAATGGAATTAATCAAGAATTAATAACAAAACTTGAGCAGAAAATTACCCAATGTTAGTATATTAGACAATGCATGACAAGATAACCCATGGCTCAAAGAGAATAATCTCAATGGAATTAGAAAGTATTTTAATCTAATGGTAATGAAAGCATTACATAAAAAAATATGTGGGATGTAGCTAACGTCTCTCTTAGAAGAAAATATATAACCTCAAAATGAATAATTTAGAAGAAAATATTTGAATAGTAAAGAATAAAGACTAGAAATTAATGATCCATTATCTTAAAAATTAGGGGAAAATTCAAATTAACCCAAACAAAGTATGAGAAAAGAAATAATAAAGGGCAAAAATAATGAATTGGAACTAAGCATGCAATAGAAAAAAATCAACAAGCTATGACTGATCAAGAAAATAAAGAAAGAGGACATATATTACCAGTATCAGGAATCAAAAAAGGAATATCACCACAGATTTTGCAGACATTATAAAGCTAATAAGGGGCTATTATAAACTTCATGTCACTACATTATAAAATGTGGGTTAAATAAACATATTCCTTAGAAAAATACAACTGAACAAACCAACAAAAGATATTAAAAGATCTGAATAGTCCCTTTTCTATTTAAAAGACTGCCTCTGTTAAAATCCTTCTCATTTCTATTCTAACTGGCTTTGTGACTAAAGTCTCCCAAAAAATTTAGGGATAATATCCCGTATCATAATGCATAAAATTTTCTAGAGAATTGAAAAAAAGTGAATACTTCCCAAATGGTTTCATGAAGCTAATATGAGCTTGATAACAAAATCTGACAAGATAGTAAAAGAAAGTAAAATTATAGGCTGATTTCTCTTACAAACATGCATGTAGAATTCCTAAACAGAATATTAGCAAATTGAATTCAGGAAACTGTATTACAACTAAATTGATTTTATCTCAGAAATTCATATTTTATCAATCAATATGAATCACCATATTAAAGGAATAAAAGAAGTATCTTATAATCATCTCATTAGATACAGGAAAAGATAAAGAATTTTATAAAATCTAATACACATCAATGATAAAATAGAAGAAAACTCTTAGTCTGATAAAAGGGATATACAAAAAAAATCTATAGTAACATTACATTTACTCATGCAACACTGAAATCCTCTGAGACTGGTAATGAAACAAGAACACTCTCCTTATCACTTTTATTTAATATCATATTGGAGGCCTTAGCCAGTGTAATAAGGCAAGAAAAAAATAGATAGACCAGATAGATTGATAGGTCAAAGAGAAGCCATGAACAAACTATTAGAATTAATAAATAGATTAAGAAAGTCTGCTGGAACAAGGAAGGCCAATACGCAAAAATCAATTGTATTTCTAAATATCCACAACAAATAATTAGAAAAAAATCTAAAACGTGATATCATTTACAATAACATAAAAAATCAAATAGTTAGGAATAATTCTAAGGTATTCTAATAATTATATTATTTTATTATATTATTAGAATAATAATATAATTCTAATTAGATTAGATATTAGAATATTATTATTAGATATTAGAATTAGATATTAGAATATTAGAATAATAATAATATTCTAATAATTATATTATTAGAATAATACTTATAATAATTTATATAGTATAATCAAATACATTATATAAAATATTATGTATAATATTATATAATAATAATTATATTATTGGAATAATAATTATTATTATAATAATTCTAAGACTTGAAAGATGTCTACACAGAAAATACAAACACTATTTGGAAACATTAAAGAAAATCTACCTAAATGGATGGATATACTATGTTTGTGATTTGAAGCACATAATATTATAAAGATAACAATTTTGCAAAATTGATCCATAGTGTCAGTGTAAACCTCAAAAATATCCTGGCAGGATTTTTTTTCCTTTTTAATGTAGATCTTGACATTTAAATTGTGGCATTTAAATTACATATGGAAATGCAAAGGGCCAAGAATAGTCGGACAATCTTGAAGAACAAAGTTGAAAAACTTAACATTAGCTATCACAAGGTATTGTAATGCTCAGTAATTAAGACAGAATGGTATTGGCCCAAGAGAAAAATAGATCAATGGAACAAAAAAAAAGAGGAAGCAGAAACAAAGATGATACTGTAGTACAGTGGGAAAAAGGACGGCGTTCTTAAAAGTGACTCTGGTCAATGGAGAGCTGTATGGAGAAAATCACATCTTAATCTCTACCTCACATGATTAAAACAAAAACAAAATCACCACCACCAAAAAAAGAAAGAAAGAAAGAAACCACAGCTGGATTATAGATCTTCTATGAAAAGTGAAACAATTATATTTTGAGAAGATAGCACAGGGAAATATTTTTAAGCTATTAAGATATGCAAATATTTCTTAAACAGGACATGAAAGTCACCAACCATAGGAGAATACACTGATAAATTAGATTGCCTGAAAATAAAGAACTTCTGTTCATCAAAAGATACCATTTTAAGAGAGTGAAAAGGCAAGCCACAGACTGAAAAAAGAGATATGCAATATACATTTCTAACAAAGAACTCATTCAGAATGAATAAAGAAGTCCTTTAAGTTACTAAGAAAGAAAAAAAAAAAGGAAAAAAAACTTCAGAAAAATGGGCAAGGGACTTAGCATGCACATCACAAAAGAGAATCCAAATGGCCAATAACAGGTCTGAAAAAGTGTTTAATCTCATTATTCATCAGAGAAATGCAAATTTAAACCACAACTAGATTCCACTTTCACCCACCAGAATGGCTAACAGCAAAACAGCAAAGTGAGGTGAGGATGTGGAGCAACTAGAACTCTTATAGATTATTGGTGGGTATGCAAATTGGGCCAACTTTGGAAAACAAAGCACCTAGGAACATTGAGTATATAAATACATTATGACCCAGCAATGCCACTCATCATTCAACAGGCGTGCATACATGTGTGCACAAAAAGGCATAGTTGTTCATAGTAGTACTCGTCATAATAATCAAAAACTAGAAACAACACAAAGTTTCTCAATGTTAGAGTAGACAAATAAATTACAATAAAGTTACCTAATGGAATGTTATAAAGCACTGAAAATTAGTTAAGTATTTTTCTTTTTTAAAAAAGATTTTATTTATTTAAGACAAGGGGCGGGGAAGGAGAGAGAGAGAAAAAAAACGCAGAGCGAGAAGCAGGCTCCCCTGTTGAGCAAGGAGCCAGATAAGGGGCTCAATCCCCAGAACCCCGGAATTCTGACCTGGGCCGAAGGCAGACGTTTAACCAACTGAGACACCCAGGTCGCTCCTTAATTAAATATTGTTCTATGCAATAATGTAGATGATTCTCACAGAAATAATTTTAAAAGAGGTCTGACACAAAATAATACATATGGAACGGTTCCATTTTATATAAAGTTCAAAAACAGGGGTGCCTGGGTGGATTAGTAGGTTAAGTATCTGACTCTGATCTCAGCTCAGGTCTTGATTTCAGTGTCATGAGTAAACCCCACATAAAAAAAAAAAAAAAAAAAAAAAAAAAAAAAAAAAAAAAAAAAAAAAAACAACGAAAAAAGAATCTTGAAAACAAAAAAAACACCAAAAACAAAGGCAACCACCTTACACACATTCGGATGCCTACTACAGCAAACAAACAACAACAAACAGAAAATAGTAAGTGTTGGTAAAGATATGGAAAATACAGAGCTCCGCGTGCTGTTGAAAGGAATGAGGTACCTAGAGGAGTCCAACTTACAGAGACAGGAGGTAGGAGGCTAGAGGGAGGGCATATACAGAGATACAATTTAATGGGTATGGAGTTCTACTTTTGCAAGGTGAAAAGAGTTCTGCAGGTGGGTTGCACAATAATGTGCATATACTTAACATTGCTGAGCTGTAAAAATGACTCATGTGGTCCATTTTATGTTGTATGTGTTTTACCATAATTTAAAACTTTTTTTTTTTTTTTTTAAGTAATAAAGGTGAAATGAACATGGTGACACCATGCAGTGTTACTTTTGGTGAGGGTCTAGGGACTGGGAGTCATCAGGGAAACTTGGGGGTTCTAGGGATGCTCCTTGATCTGGGTAGTAAGAACACATTTTCACTCTTAAAAATTGATCAAATTATATACTTTGACTCGTGCACTTTTCCATAGGCTTCAACCAAACCAACAACAAAAATTACTTTAAAAATAAGTTGAAGTAGGGGATACCTGGGTGGCTCAGTCAGTGTATGTCCAAGTCTTGATTTTAGCTCAAGTCATGCTCTCAGGGTGGTGAGATCAAGGGAACCAAAAGTTTATTTTAAATTTTGATATAGATTATTATTCTGCCCTGTATGATTATAATCCCCACACCAGAGTATGCGAGTACATATTTCTTTGTACGCTTGCCAACACCAGGCTCTGAGATTCTTCTTAAACTTTGTCTATTCGATGAACCCATATACATAATAGTTGTAATTTGTATTTCTTTGAGTATTTGTGATACTGAACTTATTTTCATGTGTTTACTAACCACTTGCTTTTATCTTTTCTTTAATTTCTAGCAATTTACCTTTAAGTAATCACTCGAATATCCAAAAGATGTCAATTGTAGTGTAGTTTATAAGAATGAAATATTAGAAAAAAACTGAAATATGTGTCAAATCAGAGTTGGCTAATAAATTATGATACTCACATATGATGGAATACCAAGTAGTCATGTGAAATGGCTATACCTATTGTCATATGTTGATGAATTTAAAAAGGCAATTATATAAATACAAACATAAGTTCACCCGTAATGTAAATGTTCTTATAGGTACACACACACAGACATGCACAGACACACACCCTTGCCTGGAAAAATGTTCACCAAATTTTAATAGTTGTTATCTCAGGGTCATGGAGTTCAGCTTTCTTTTTAATACTTTTCTTCATGTTTGAGTTTGTTCAGTGAACAATACATCACTTTTATGATAAGAAAAAACAATGGTATTCTCTTTTTTAAAATCGAAAGTTCTAGGGAAAATAATCTGGTCTGTGTTTTGGTCATAGGTCATCCTTTCACATTCCCACGTTGCTTGCCGTTTTCCCCACTTGGCCTACTAACCCCTGTGAAGACCTGAAGATCGCAAATCAGACTGAGAACTGTATTAAAGTCTCTGCTTCATTAACAGCAAGTGGTACCACCATAGTCACCAGAATGTTGCCTCCCCTACCCCCAGCAGCTGACTTCTGGGCCTCCTCCGGGAGCTTCCAGAGCAGGAAATCAATGCCTGGGCGTCCCCAAGCACTGCCCCCGCCCTTGTTTTTGTTTTTTGCTTTTTCTGTGTTTTGAGGAGTTGAGGGATGTCTGGTCATTTACATTTCTATAGGCCTTTCAGAAGGGATCTAAGAGTTGGGAGCCATTAATTCTCGTGCAAATTCTGGAGGCCCAGGGGGGCCAAGAAAGGACTAGTTGGTTTGGGACTCAGGGGAGACCGAATGCTCTCTACCCATGACAGAGCGCCCTACCAAAAGAACTTTGAAATGTTCAGTCCCCCCATAATCTCTCTTCCACCATGTATGCAAATCCTACATACATAAACTTTTCATTTTAATTAGCAGCTGGGTGCTGGTAACGGAAGCAAGCACGAGAAAAAAGCAAACATTTAGGATCTGTGTCCCACAAGACCCAAGAATTACCCTGTTCCGATCACATTGCTGAAATAACGAATAATTGGAAGTTTTGACCTTCTCGCCAGTGTCTCCTGCCACTGTAGACATTGCAGCGCACCCGACATCCTTTTCAAGGGGCTAAGGGCTACCTTTAAGGTTACGGTTTTGAGAATCGGAGATGCTCAGAATATTGACTAGAAAGTCTTGAAAACGGACATCAGGGCCTATGAGCTTGCCACTCTCCTCCCAGACCTGCAAGCCAGCACCTGCCCTGGAGACAGCCGCCTGACCCGGAAGCCCACAGGGTCACGTGCTTCCCCCCTGGTGCCAACTCCCCGCTCGTGCAGGGCGCCTCCAGCTAATCTGGAAGTTTGATTGTAAGCCAAGGGGAACGGTTATATAACTCGGAAAGTTTAAACTTGGGAGAACACACGCGCATATCTAAACAAGAGTCCAGTTAAAAGCAGACAACCCTAGCCCTGGATCCCATTTCCCCATTTTATTGCCCCGTAAAGCGGTAAAAGACTTTTTTTTTTTTAAGATTTTATTTATTTATTTGACAGAGAGAGAGAACACAGGCAGGGGGAGTGGGAGAGGGAGAAGCAGGCTCCCCGCTGAGCAGGGAGTGGGATGCAGGGCTCTATCCCAGGACACTGGGATCATGAGCTGAGCCAAAGGCAGACACTTAAGGACTGGGCCACCCACGCACCCCAAAATGTTTTAATTGTTACATCTGCCTGGCTTCCAGGCTGCTCAAATGGTCATGTCATCCAACTTATCCAAAAGTACCTGCTGTCTCCCTGGGCCCTTTGCATGTTATCCTCTGTGTGCAAGTCAAAGTGAAAATCATTATAAATGCCCATTGTGCTCATTCTTTTGTTTCTTTCTCATGATTAGTACTGAGAGGTGCGTCTCTCAGCTCAAGACAGTGAAGATGACTCCTTCCTTTCCTGGAGCCTGTGACTCTTGCCGGTCAGCCAGGGGCACCCCTTTCCACCACTGCATGGGAGCCTGAGAGCAGAGCATCTGGGAATCACCTGAAATGGGAAGAAACTGAGGAGGAAGGGCCAAGGTCCGAGCAACATGGCCTGGCTCCCAGAACCCAGCTTCGGGCTCTGTGCTTCTATTTGCCATCACCTCTTTGCTGCCAGAAGGTTCTGTGGAGAGCCACAGGGTCTGAAGGGCCAAGAAGACAGGCAGGCAGCTGCAAGGCGGGCGGCTTCTCCAGGTGGGTGCAGAGGGAAGGAAGGGAAATACAGGCTTGATGCAGAGAGAAAAGGAGACTGGGCCTCAGGCTAATCCCTGTGAGAACTGTTTGCTTGGGGAGACAAGGGCAGGAGTCCAGGAGCCAGGGCCCTGGGTGCTGTCCCATGAAAGGACTAATTCCCCCCACCCCATCCTACCCAGCTCTGTGGGACAGGGTCGTGGGCTGGTCGGGAGACAGCTTGGAACCAGGAGGGGCACCATCCCTGGGAGCAACTGCCCCCGCCCCCCCTCCCCAACTCCCACCCCCCCCCAAAGCTCCAGAAATGGGCAGCAGCTCTCCCTAGTCAAGTTCTTCAGCTCTTTTGGCTGACGCCAGGCCCTACTGCCCCAGGGGGTTCTGTCTCTGAGACTTCTGAAGGGGAAGACAGGCGGTTTAGCTCCAGGCCAATTAGTGCCTTTTGCTTTGACAAAATGAGAAAAATAAGGACATGGCAGTGAGATTTTTCAAAGAGCTAAATGTATTCCATTTAAAGATTGCTCTGATGCTAATGCCAAGTCCAGTCTAATGTTCTGATTTGCTTTATTGAGGTGATCTCCGAGCTGATCATAGTTGCTAAGGCTCTTTCTGGCCAGCTTGCCCTTTTTTTTTTCTCTTTTGATTTTGATGGCCCCTGAAAATCCAAGCTTCCAAGACGAGGAGCATCCCGGAGCATGTCTTTTGGCCTTTCCTTCTGTGACGATTCCATCTGTATCTTACTGCAAACTCCGAGCCCCAAACGTTCATGTCATTTAGTCCTTCAGTGGACATCAAATAAGCTGCCTCTGCGTGCCAGAAAGAAAACTTTGTTGAGATGGAACATTTCGTTGCAGGTGATAAAAGATTTTGAACATTCTGGAAATGAACAACATAAAACAAAAGTATTAAGTGGCTCTCCAATTTATCCTTGACACACTTACAGTGACACGCTTTACCACAGGTTAGCCCTAACATTTCACTGGCCGGCTACTACCAAGAAAATTTCCTCTTTGATCATGAAGCCTAGTTATTTTTTCTTAGCAACCTTATTATTTAAAAAATCATGAATCCAAACCCTCCCCAGTCAGTTTGAAGGGACCACAGCTGCTGTCTAGATGTGCTTACTTGACCAGGGAATGTGTGTGGCAGAGACTTCCAGAGCCTTCCCGGGCTTGTCTGGGACGACGGCACGACCTAGCCCATCCGGACTACTCACACAGGGATGAAGTAGTTTACCCTTCTTTCCCTTGGAGGGCTGAGTAGGACTGACCCACCATCTAGATGAAGAAAACGGTTGCTTCTCAAGTGCGATTTGAAGGTTTCCCACCCCGAAGCACCTCCCACTTTGTCTAAGTTTCTACCTATAGTGATTTGACTTTTTTTTAAATTGCTGCTTCTCACTTTAGTCTTCTCCCTTTTTAAAAGATTTTATTTATTTATTTGAGATAGAGAGTGAGAGCGAGCGTGAGTGGGGAGCAGCAGGCAAAGGGAGAAGGAGAAGCAGGCTCCCTGCTCAGCAGGGAGCCCCATGCGGGATGGGATCCCAGGATCTTGGGATCATGACCTGAGCAGAAGGCAGAAGCTTAACTGACTGAGCCCCCCAGACGCCTCCTCTTTCATCCTCTTTTGAGCCAGAAAGCCTCCTGAACTTCATAGTGCCTGCCTGTGCCCCCAGATGAACTTGACCTGTCGCAGCCGTGACTGTGTGCTGCTCAGTGCCAAGTGGGCCGGGTGGCAGGATGATGGGGAGCTCAGGCTTTGATCTAGATGCCTCTGGGGCTGATCCCTAACCGTGCAGCCTCAGGCCTCTCCAAGCTCCTCTTCCCTCCATTGTAATGTGAGATAATTACAGTCCCTTCCTCCTAGGGCTACAGTAAAAAATAAGTGATATAATTTGTGTAAATCACTTACTATGGTGCCCGCCATGTAGTAATAATGCAGTGCTGATTATTCTCGTTATTATATGTCTTAGTCGGCTAGAGCTGCTGTAACAGAGCCCCTCCAGCTGGGTGGCTTCAGACAGCAGAAACGGACGGTCTCACGGCACTGGAGGCCAGAAGTCTGGAAGGAAGGTGTCGGTGGGGACGGTTTCTTCTAAAGATTGCAAGGGAGACTCGTTCTCTAGCAGATTCCAGGATCTGCTGCTTCGCTGCCAGTCTTCAGTGTTCCAGCTACATCATTCCCATCACGTGGTCTTCCCCCGCGCGTTCCTGTTGTCCCATGTCTGGCTTCTTAGAGGACATCAGTCATATTGGATCATGGGCCCACCCTACTTGGTAAGACTTCATCTTAATTTAATTATATCTGCAAGGACACGGTTTTTTAAATATTTATTTATTTGAGAGAGAGCGTATGAGGGAGAGAGAAAGAGAGAGAGAGTATGAGGGAGAGAGAAAGAGAGAGAGTGCATGGGGCAGGTGGCAGAAGGAAAAGGAGAAACAGACTCCCTGCTGAGCTGGGAGCCCAATGCAGGACTATCCCAGGATCCCAGGATCGTGACCCAAGCTGGAGGCCGATGCTTAACTGACTGAGCCACCCAGGCACCCCGAGGACATTATTTTTAAATGAGGTCATAAATAGAGGTAAGGGGTATTAGGACTTCATGTGTCCTTTTTAGGGGAAGAGAGTTCAACGTATGACATGGGGGGTGGGTATAGAATTTTGACTACTGTTGCTATCATTACTATTGTCATCATTTTCTAGCGCTGGCTCACATGGCACTGTGCACGGGGCACAACGTCACCAAGTGCTGGCTGCATAGCCTTTTCTTAAAGCAATCTCTGCCCAGACCTCTGTCGGTGGCTCCCGTCCACTGTCTGCGGCTCCCCTGTACCAGAGTAAGTTTTCCCCTTCTCTCCAGCACTTCCACCCCGCGAGCACTCTTCCAGCACCACACTTCTCACTGCCTCCAGCAAGTCTCCAGCTTCTGCCTGGCACGCCACATCTGGTGAAGGGGAGGGCACACCTGGGAGCCAACAGCAGCCTGAGCTCACACACTTGCAGTGTGCCTGTGAAACAGACCAGTTCCGTGACCCTCCCCACGACGTCTTCCTGCAGTGTAGCCATTCTTCAACCCACTAACCTGCACAGGTGGTCCTGGCTACCCAGAGCTGAAGGCCAGTGGCCCGACCCTCCTCAGGCAAAGCTTGCTTTTGCAATCCCTGCCCTTCCCCAGGGTCGTGTGCCAATCTTCCTCTTCTTTCACATGATTTCCCATTTTAAAAGCATGAGGGAAATTTCACTAATTAAAGAAAGCCTGTGGTCTATCCAGTTGTCAACAGATGAAGTAATCACTCACAGGTTGCCTGGGGGGCTCAGTAGGTTGAGCGTCTGCCTTTGGCTCAGGTCAGGATCATGGGGTCCTGGGATGGAGTCCCACATCAGGATCCCTTCTCAGTGGGGAGTCTGCTTCTCCCTCTGCCTCCCCCAACTTGTGCTCTCTCTCTTTCTCTCAGATAAATAAATAAAATCTTAAAAAAAAAAAAATCACTCACTACTGTATTTTTTGTGAATCCAGATTTTTATTTTTTTAATTTTTAAAAAAGATTTTATTTATTTATTAGAGACAGTGAGAAAGGGAATGCAAGCAGGGGGGAGTGTGGGAGAGAGAAGCAGAGTTCCTGCCGAGAAGGGAGCGTGATACAGGGCTTGAGCGTGATACAGGGCTTGATCCCAGGACCCTGGGATCATGACCTGAGCCAAAGGCAGACTCTTAAGGACTGAGCCACCCGGGTGCCTCTGAATCCATATTTTTAGATGCGGGACTAGGTTTGCTGAAAGTGGGAGTGCCCCTAGGCAGGGCCCTGAGCTTAAAGCCTTGGGTATGACTGTCTGTGCTAGAGGAAGCCACGACAGACATAACCAGGCCATTGATTTCTGACTTCTGTCAGGACCTGTGGACCTTTCACTACCCAAGATTCAGCCTCTTCCTGCTGTGAAGGGTGGCTTCCATGGCCCATGACACCAGGGATCACATGGTCGCATCCCTATCAGCCACACACGCCCCACCCCCCTTTCCCCCCCACCCCAGAGTCCTCAGGAAGTAGCCCAGCTCTGGATCTGGAATCCCATCTTTCATCTGGAACCCCACATCAGGGGCTGTCAATCCTGGGAGCTGAATTGCAGATCCCAGAAGACCCTTTCTGACTCCATTTATGACCCTGGTTTAAAGTGATGGGGAATGGAAAGGCAAGGACATTGCCTCTGTTTTAGAGTTACCAGATTTAGCAAATAAAAATATATGATAGTCAGTTAAATTAGACTGTCAGATAACACCAGAACATTTTTTTTTGGTCACCCCCACCATTTTTAAGTAAATGGTTCATTTGTATTAAGTATCCATGACAACAAATAGGTTTTTTAATGTAAGCATATTCCACTCCATATTTGGGACATACTTATACTAAAAAATAACTCTGTGTTTATCTGATATTCAAACTTAACTGGGCATCCTGTATTTTATCTGGCAACTCTACCCCATTTGCCCTGGCTTATTTCATTTGTTTGTTTTACTGGTTCCTTGTCTCTATGAAGAGAAAGTATCCCCAGGGATTTGAGGCTGCCCTGCTCCTTGACCTCATAGGTGAGAGACTGGCAACCCCAAACACACATACTTATACCTTATTTTGAGTCATCAAGATCCTGAACAAAGTCAGGACACAGGAACAATGTATCTTTGGCACTTCCCATTTTTCTGCACCTTGTCATCCTGCCTCTCCCTGGCCAGCCCCATTCCAGGTCCCTAACTCATCCTCATCAAGCACTAACTGATGAGGCTAAGGTGTTAGCTGTCTGTATGTTTAAAATGTGACCCGCTCTCAGCCATGCTTCCTCCCCACCCCACGCCCCAGCCCCCACGACAATGTACTCAAATGACCAAGAAAATGGGACGATGACCAGACAGAGTGACAGCTCTGTCGTTGCTCATGAGGGGTGAGCCTGCCCAGTCCCAGATGCCTGGGACTGCTCCCCTCTGCCAAGACCCCTTTTCTTACAGATCTTCTGAAAAGAAAGAGTTATTTGCAAGGAACTCTACAAGGACTCCTCACTTAATGGCAAATTCAAGTCTCCCTTGGTGTTCTAAGAGTCCCAGAGTGGAAGGAGGAGGAGAAAAGAAAACCCCAAATGAAAAATCTTTGGAGAACGAGTAGCTCTAGTCTAACTTTGGGCAAACGACATATGGCCCCAAGGCACAGAGACTGACACAAGAAAAGCTTTCTCTTCCTCGCTGTGCCAGGCTTCCCGGTTAGCTTTGGAAATCCCTGCCTGACTTCTGTGGTTCCAGTGTACATCAAGGTGGTGATGGACAGTGTGTGAGGCACAACTGAAACACACACAGTGACCCACATAAACAACCAGTTCTTCCTTTCAAGACTTTTCTTGCAACCAATTATAGTAGTAATGAAATAAGCCACGTACACATCTAAACAGGTTTCTAACAGCAATTCAGTTCAAAACAGACGGAGCAGGAAACGCCCTGGGCCACGGGATGGAAGCTGCGTATAAAGATGTCGAAGACACGCCTCCTCATGAAGATGTTTATGGGCAAATGGCGAAGATTGACAACCAGCACCACCAATCACAGCACAGAGTGGTTGGGGCGGTGATAGAGGTGGACACAGGCTGGGTAGGAATACAGAGGACAGTGATCACGCAACTGGGGCACGGGGAGATTGGGAGAGGTAGGCAAAGAAGGCTTCTTGAGGGAGGCAATTCATGGCAAGGTCGAAAAGAGCAAGGGGCAAGTTCAATAAAAGCATTCCTTCTCATGGAGCTCTGGGTGTGGTGCATAAAAAATGAATCTTGGAATACTGAAAAAAAAAAATTTAATTACAAAAATAAAACATCCCTTCTTTGGCAGAAAGGGCTTTAAAATAATAGCCAACCCAAGTCAAGGTTAACATCGGGCAGTAGAGACTTGGCCTGTGCCTGTCTCTGGCTCAGCTCTATCAACTCCACTATTCTGGCCCAAGAGTTTCTTTTGAGTCTCCCACCAGTGAGCCCTACCTGCCATGAGTAGACAGAGATGTGGAATCCCCTTTCTTAAGCTTTTCTATTTATTCATTTCAGCCAAGCAGTTAATTAATTTTGGGAGAATCCCAGAGTGATTCTAGTGCTTCCATCCAAGCTTCAGTTAATGAAAAGCTTTACTGAGGTTGTTCTCCAGAGCGTTCAAATTTATTCTTTCTTGTTTTAATCCTGAATAGGCTGCCTTGGCGGCCAGTGGCTTAGAGGGCTGCTCGGTTGTTTGCTGGTTTCCATTTTCTGCAGCTCAGTTGTAACTAAGGATTTTGACCACCAACTGGGCTTTCAATACCACTTCTGCTCAAGAGTCTGGTCATAAAGACAATTCTTGGTTCAAAGAGGCCTTGTCCCACCCTTGCCTTGCTAAGCCATTTCTTCCAACAGCCATGTCAACATTCATCCTGTTCTCCCACTCAACTCACACATGGAGAACATTATAACCCAACTAAAATATCTGAAATTGGGTCAATGATAAGATTCTTGGAAGAGGTTTATGTAATAAAACCTCAAGAGTGAACCCACCAAGTATCAATGTCAAGGAGGAGATGTGAACCTAGGGTCATCTCAGTCCAACCAAGAGCACATGGGGAGCAGTTACCACATGTGGGCCCTGAGGACCCCTTTTGGATCAGGGGACTGCAGGCATGGTACTTCCCTGAACCACACCAGATATAGTTATCCTGAGAAGATCTGCTTGAGGGATGCAATAACCAGATACCTCAAAACTTAAGGAGAGTGAGTAGGAATAACTTGAAGCCGGTGGAGACTCTTTAGGCTGACTATATCTGCTGAGGTCTATGGCATTATATAGCTCAGTAGCCCTCAGAAGTTCAAATGTGATGGGTTCTGCAATTGCCTTCTTCATTAACCAATCAATATAGGCATACCCTCTCTCTCTTCTCTCTCTCTTCTTCATCTCTTCCCTCTTCTTCCTCCCTTTCTCTTTACTTCCCTCCATCACTTACCATAGAACCCCCTCTCCCCACTCCGACTCCAGTTCTTTATGGGTCACACTTTACTATGGCACCTGCTGGGCTTAGATATGATTGAAGTTGCCTTTACCATCTCAATCACATCCTTATTTATTTCACTAAGAGGACAAGGCCCAGGCTCAGAACCATAACACAGGTTAATAAGGCCAAATTCAAACCCAGAGACTCAAAGAGATCTTGGAGAAGAGAGCTTGTGAAGGTCACTTGGGTTGGAAGAACTTATCAAATTAAATTGCAACGGTACTTTTCCATAGAGGAAGCAAACAAAGTTTACATCACTAAAAGAATAGGAGTTCCACCATTTGGGAAGGTGAATTACTGGCACTAATTTTTGTCTCCTGTTATGAAAAACAAATCATCACACAATCCAATGTTCCTTTAAACGACCTTTGTGGTTCTTTCCTTCCTATGATGATCAAACTTCTCAGCCAGGTGTTAGGGACACCACTGTTTCTGTCTTTCTACCGCCACCTTCTCCTTCTCCTGAAACCTGAAACCAGTGGCCTCTCGAGTCATTCACTTTTGGACCCTGTGTTCACCTCTAGTCCTCATCTCTCTCTCTCTTTTTTCCTCTCCTTGATAATAAACAATGATGATAACTTCCTTTTTTTTTTTTTAAGATTTTATTTATTTATTTGACAGACAGAGATCACAAGTAGGCAGAGAGGTAGGCACAGAGGGAGGGGGAGGCAGGCTCCCTGCCAAGCAGAGAGCCCGATGTGGGGCTGGATCCCAGGATCCTGAGATCATGACCTGAGCCAAAGGCAGAGGCTTTAACCCACTGAACCACCCAGGAGCCAACTTCCTTTTGAAACTATTTCCTCTATTGGCTTCTGTGTCAAGACCACTCTCCAGAGACTCCTGGTGGCTCAGTCGTTTAAGCATCTGCCTTCAGCTCATGTCATGATCCCAGGGTCCTGGGATGGAGTCCGACACTGGGCTCCTTGCTCTTCAGGGAGCCTGCTTCCTCCTCTGCCTGCCATTCCCCCTGCTCATGTGTACTCTCTCTCTCCTTCTATCTCTCACTCTCTGGCAAATAAATACAAAATTCTTTGGTTCTTCTGCTACCTCCCTGGCGTGTCCCCTGTACACACACAGATACATAATTAGTCAACATGGTCAATTGGACTGACAGAGAAATATTCATTCTCTCATTTCAAATATAGACAAATACTGAACTGTTACAAACTTAAATGTTTATCCAATACATATCTCATAATCATTAAAGCTTTCAGAAACAAAATGAGGTCTTAAAGCCGAACAGTGAGCAGGAGCTGGAACATAAGTAGGTAAGATGGATAACGGGATTGAATTTAGGCCT
The DNA here is from genome assembly GCF_922984935.1 of Meles meles. NCBI lineage: Eukaryota > Metazoa > Chordata > Mammalia > Carnivora > Mustelidae > Meles > Meles meles. The sequence continues at coordinate 142,078,749 of NC_060067.1, forward strand.
TGGTCACTGGATACTGAGGTTTTAAATCTTGCTTGGGGAGGAGGATGCAAACCATAAGGAGAATTGGAACTGAGCTATCTGAATAAAATGAGGATTCAACAATGCCTACCCACAGAAAACAGACTAGAAAAACTCCACCTGTCAGGGCAGGGGAAGGAAATTTGCTAACCATCAGGCCTGTGGAGAGAAAAGGAATCATTCACAAAATCTAGAACCCAGACCAGTGCCAAATAGGCTGTGATATGAGGAATGCAAACCAACAGTAACATTAAAAATTGCTCCTGTGTCCATTAATCACATAGGATCCCAGAAGAGGCAAAGACAGACCAGTTTTGAAAGATGTTGCTGTCACCCAAGGCATGTCACCTACAAAAACCACATTCCTGAAGATTACTTCACAATCTGTAGTTCGAAATCACACAAGGAAACAAACCACCATGGGGAGAACTAAGAATCATAAACAATAGAAACAGATCTGAAAAGGTTTTTAAAACAAATGTCTAAAATTTTGGGAAAAAATTGAATGTCATAAGGCAAGAATATAAAAACTACTAGTTTATTTCTTTAAAAAATCCTTTTAATAAAATACCATAATTATTTATATACAAACATTGATGAACAGGTGGAACCATGGGCTGGATACAGTTGAAGAGAGAATTAGTCACTCTGATGATAAATCTGATGGTATCATCAGAATATAGCACAGAGAGGGAGAAATGAAAAATCTAGAAGAAATTTAGAAACTGAGACCTATAATGAAAAGTTATAATGTGTCACAAAAGGAAAGAATAGAATATTCAAACAGCTGAGAATATTTTGGAATATTCTGGAATATTCCAGAATTGAAGAATGAAGGTATTCCCAAGTTGAAAGAATGTCTGTATTATAGCTGGATACATTTGCTTTTAATCTCCCATTTAGACAAATAATATTTAAAATATAAAACAAACATAAAGAAACATTATAAAATCTAACAAAGAGTTAAGACAGAGTATTTGTAAAAAGATGATTAAAGTGACAGTTGACCTTTTTTTTTTTATCAGGGATAATAGATTTCACAAAATGTAGATTTTTTTTCTGCAAAAAGCAGGTGGGTGGTGCCTGAGTGGCTCAGTTGGTTAAGCATTTGCCATGGGGTCAGGTCATAATCCTGGGGGCCTGGGATGGAGCCCTGAGTCGAGCTTCCTGCTCAGCAGGGAGTCTGCTTCTCCCTCTCCCTCTGTTCTTTCCCCCTGCTCATACTCTTTCTCCCTCTTTAATAAATAAATAAAATCTTTAAAAAATAAGCAGGTGGAAAATGCTTTTTTAAAAGATGTTACTTGGGGCACCTGGGTGGCTCAGTGGGTTAAGCCTCTGTCTTCGGCTCAGGTCATGATCTCAGGGTCCTGGGATTGAGTCCCGAATTGGGCTCTCTGCTCGGCAGGGAGCCTGCTTCCTCCTCTCTCTCTGCCTGCCTCTCTGCCTAGTTGTGATCTCTCTTTGTCAAATATATAAATAAAACCTTTAAAAAATTTTTTATAAATGTTATTTATCTTGAGAGTGAGCAAGAGAAAGAGCACACACTCTTTCTAAATAAAATAAAATCTTTTAAAAAGTACTGACACAGTGGTACAGCTGTTTCACCAATTAAAAATTCTAGTTTAATATTTAGAGATGGGGACCCAGCAATAGCACTTATTTAAAGCTTCTAGGTAGTAGCACTATTCACAGTGGCTAAAAACTAAATGATAAATATCCTACTCTGACTGTCCCACTTTCTCATCCCTCAGGACTTCATTTTTATGTTCTCACAGCAGTATTTCAACCGGGCTGTTTGTTTGCAAGCTAGCTTAAGTAAAAAGAAACTCTACCGGAAGGATTTAGGGAGCCCTCACAGGGCCCACAGGGGCACCAAGGGCTGGGTGTTGAAATGGACGGAGAGCAGGATGGAAGCTCGGCAATGGTCTCTCAGGGGGCATGTGGTCCGTGCGACGGACAGTCTTACTGCCTGAGATGAATAACCACCAATGGTGCCTCCCTCTGTCCTTGGAGCACTTGCTCAAGAAGGAAAGTTTCAGGAGAGCCGAGTTTAAATTGCATGAGGGTCTGGATGCTTTGGTTTTTGCAGTGGGAGGTCGAGGGGAGAGGAGGATTTTCTCTCATCCAAATGATACAGACTGAGAACTCACCAATGGGGTGAACAAGGAGCTGTTATGGGAGGGGAGAGGGCTGGTTGAAGGCTGGAGGTGGAAAAATGACTCTGCATGTCCTAACTAGACAGCAAGCAACTCGAGGGAGAGATGTGGGGAAGCTCCAATGCGTCTATGGAAACTTCTGGCGTAGCAAGCATTGTCCAGCACTGTCCAGCACTGTGGCAGCGTAACCAAAGCCACCGAGCAGCCTCGAGACTTCTTTGACGTCTATTATTAACAGTCTAGAAACTGACTTTGATTTTTAATAGTGTTTCTATTGCTACCCCTCCCCAAATAGAAAAGAAAGAATTACTCCAAGTAAAAGATACGTCTTTTTTTTAAGATTTTATTTATTTATTTATTTATTTGTCAGAGAGAGAGAGAGAGAGCGCACGCATGCAGAAGCAGGCAGAGTGGCAGGCGGAGGCAGAGAGAGAAGCAGGCTCCCTGCAGAGCAAAGAGCCTGATGCGGGACTTGATCCCAGGAGCCTGGAATCATGACTTGAGTGGAAGGCAGCCGCTTAATCGACTGAGTCATCCAGGCAGCCCAAAAGATACATCTTATTAAACCTTTTTTTACACCGAAAGTGACAAAACCTTGAGAAGCATCGACAAACCATGAGGAAGTCCAAAGACCTTACAGTGAGACATATCAGCTTGTTAAAATGTCCATTTATCCCTAAATAATCTAGAATTTAATGAAATGCCAGTCAAATGTCAGGAAGGGGAGAGAGAGCTAGAGAATTGGCAAGCTGATTCTAAAATTAATAGGACGGTGGAAAAGACCTAGGATAGCCAGGATAATCTTGAAGGACAACACTGAATGACTAGCCATAACAGACCTTTAGCAAGATTTATTAAAAAGTCAGAGTCATCAAGACATGACAGTATTGGCACAAAGATATCCGAACAGGTCGGCACAACAGACTTGAGAGCCTGAAACAGGCCTGCACATATTCAGTTACTTTATAACAAAGGCATTTCTGCAGTTCAGTGAGGGAAAGAATAGTCCTTTCAATAAGTAGTCCTGGATCAATTGTACATCTAATGAGAAAAATGAACTTTGACCTCCCTTAACATTTTACACAAAAATTACCTCAAAATGGATTATAGGGGCACCTGGGTGGCTCAGTCAGTTAAGCGTCTGCCTTCGGCTCCGGTCCTGATCCCAGAGTCCTGGGATCGAGAGCCTGCTTCTCCCTCTCCCTCTGCTGCTGCCCCTGCTTGTGCGCGCGCTCTCTCTCTGTCAAATAAATGAATGAAATCTTAAAAAAAAAAAAAAAAAAAAGACTTATAGATCTTACCGTGAAAGGTAAGACAATACAGTTTCTAAAAGAAAACAGAGGAGAATATTTTCATCATAACTTTAGGAATAGTCCAGGATTTCTTAAGGACAGTATGATAGGCACAAACCATTAAAAACAATGATTTTGATTCATTGGACCACATTAAAGTTAAGAACACTGTCTTTACAAAAAAAAATATCATTAAGAAAGCAAACAAAAAGAAACCAAAAAAAAAAAAAACCACACAAAAAGAAGTAAAAAGAAAGCAAAGAGGCAAACAGCAGACTGACATATGTTCACAATACATATATCTGACAAAGTATTAGTGCCTACAATATGTAGAGACTATGAATAAAAAAACCCCTGATAATCCAATGTTTTAAATAAGCAAAAGACTTAAACAGGCATTTTGCAACAGAGGATACCCTAATGGCCAATAAGCATATAAAAGTTACTTAACATCAGTACTACCAGAATGACTAAAACTAAAAGGCCAACAAGGCAAAGTATTGACAAGGATATTGAGCAACTAATACACTCACACTTCACGGGGGGGAGTGTCAATTAGTACAACCATTTTGGAAAGCTGTTTGGCAATCTTGACTACAGCTAAGCTCTGACTATCCAGGACCCAGCAGTCCTGCTGCTGGGTCTATAGTCAAAAGAACCGAGCTTGCCGACCAAGAGACCTGTGCGAGAATTTCCAGAGCAGCTTAATTCAAAATCGCCAAAAAACTAGAAACAACTCAAATGTCCTTCAACGGTGGAATGGATAAACCGGGGAATATTCACACACTAGAAACACACCCAGCAATAAAGAGTAACTACTATTCCACACAGCAAGAAAGAATCTCACAGACATGTGAGATAAGCCAAAAAGGCCAAACATTAAAGAGTACGTGTTGTGGGATCCCATTCATGTGAATTTCAAGAAGAGGTAAAACTAAAGCATGGTGAGAGGAGTCACCAAGGTCACCTTGCCTGCGGCGGCATGTGGTATTAACAGGGAAGGGACATCAGGAAGCATTCAAGAGCTGTGGGGATGTTGAAGCTATTTTATATCTTGAACTGGGAGGCCAGATATGTATGTACTCGTGTGTGTGTGTGCGTGTGTGTGTGTACACATGAGCACGTGCATGCGTGAGATGCAAAAATTCCCTGGGCTATACACTGGAAATCTGTCCTCTTGATTGTGTATATGTGTGCACGGGCGTGAGCGTGTGTGCGTGTGTGTGTGTGTCTATAAAATAGAAGATTTTATTTTTTTATTTTTTAAAGATTTTTTTAATTTATTTGACAGAGAGAGACACAGCAAGAGAGGGAACACAAGCAGAGGGAGAGGAAGAAGCAGGCCTCCCGCCAAGCAGGAGTCTGATGCGGGGCTCGATCCCAGGACCCCGGGATCATGACTTGAGCCGAAGGCAGACGCCTAACGACTGAGTCACCCAGGCACCTCTAGAAGATTTTAACAAGAAATTTTAAAACTTTAAGTAGGAATCTGTTGCACCCCAGTTGATACATGGAAGGGAAGAGGGATTCTACTCTAGATCTGGATGAATGGGAAGGAAAAAAAGGAAAAATTTGCTGGGGGAAAAAGTGGAATAAATCAGGAATTGCAAGAAATTTATTTTTAATTTTATTTGTGAAACTTGCCACTGGCAAACTTCTGCACAAGCACATCTCCAGAATTTGCAGAGGAATCCTCTAATCTACCCACTGGTGGGCACAAAACAGTTCAACAGTGAAACTCCACTTCAGCGGGAGCAAACTTAGTTTCAAAGGGAAGTGAGCCACTGCAGAGAGAAATCTGTAGGGGAAATAAGAAAATGGCTGGACTCCAAAAGAGTTTTTGAATTGGGGCGCGCCTGGGTGGCTCAGTGGGTTAAAGCCTCTGCCTTTGTCTCAGGTCATGATCCCAGGATCTTGGGATCGAGCCCCGCATCTGGCTCTCTGCTCAGCAGGGAGCCTGCTTCCTGCTCTCTCTCTGCTTGCTTCTCGGCCTACTTGTGGTCTCTGTCTGTCAAATAAATAAATAAAATCTTTAAAAAAAAAAAAGATAAATTAAAAAAAGAGTTTTTGAATTGGACTGGGGTGGGGATGGGGCTGGTGATGAGGAGGAGAAAGGTCTTCTAGGACCTTCCATCCTTCTTTAAGTGCAAGCTTTCGCTGCTGGAGCCCAGGCTGTGCCTAGAGGCATCAGTGGATGGGCATTGCAAACAATTGGGTGGAAGAGTCCCACGGTCCCTTGCAGTGAAGAGGTTTTGGAGGGACAGAAGTAAGGGAAACCAATGGCAAGAAACTAAAAGTCAAGGTGTTGAATTCTGCGAATCAGTGGGAGAAACTGCTTACTGCTCTTTGCAATAAGCATGTCAGCCAGCATGCCAGGATATGATCATGGACTATGAACTGACGTGGGTAGAGGTCCCAAGAGAGGGAAGAAGAGGATCCAGTATAAAACCAAGACAGGGCTGTCCCCTGACCACCAGCCAACTTCAGTGGCTGAAGATTTGAGAAGATCCTGGTGGAGTGGATTGGGAGTTATCATTACAATCGTCACCATCACCATCAATAACTCTGCTGTTTTACCTGTATTTCCTATGTAATCTGCAATAGTCCTACACGTATGAAGTAGTACTATTATTATCCTTATTTTACGTATCAGGAAAATGAGGCTTAGAAAAGTGAAGTAAATTGCTTAAGGTCAACGCAGCTGGTCAAACAGCAGAACACCCTCCTAGTTATACCTGACTCATCTGTGGCCACACCCCACCAGTGGAAGCCAGTCCAGCCCAGTGGAGGTGTGGACATTGAGCAGGCACCAAGCAGGGATCCTGGAAGTGGGGCAGAAAGATAACAGGATCTGAGGGTGAGGGCAAGATCACGTCTAGGGCTTCAAGCATCTACCATTATGGTCATGCAGTGGCTAGTGAGTGGCAGTGCTGCCCAGAACTTCTTCGTTGTTGTGTCCTGGGCTTTGATAGAAGAATGAAAATAAGTGCGGGCTTGGCATTATAAGGATGGGTTTGGAACAGATTGCCTCTGCAGTGGCTATGCAGAGGGAGGTCTGGGCAAAAGGCACCTGGGGGATGTGGGAAGAAGGGGTTAAGGGTGGGGAATGACCCTGCCAGGAGAGGAAACTTTCCAGCTGGTGCTACCTCAAGTTAGCTGATTACACTTAAAACATCAAACAAGCCTGATGAGATGTCTTAGTGCTTATGACCAAAGGGATACATGGCTCAGAATCAAATACTACAGTTCCAGAAGAAAATGCATTGTTCTGTGAGAGAAAAGTTGGAGAGAGGGAGGGAAGACGAGACCACGTCCTCAGAATAAATGCACCGAATCCACATTTGCGGCCTCCCCAAATCTCGGCCGTTAGCCTGGGAAACCAGGGATCCCAACTTGCAACGTTCTGGAGCAGACCCCAAACCCCCCTCTCCCAACTCTGGGTGTTGAACTTAGCCTAGGGGAGTGACACGAAGAAAACCAAAATGTGGATTTGTGGTTGGTTATCAGGTCACTCAAAACAGTTTTCCTGGACATTTGCCAGTTGCCAGCTGTCAATCACTGAGCACCTAAAGTAGAACTACCTTTGTCTTCCATGTCGGGAACGAAAAGTTTCTAATACAGAAACAGTTTGTTTGTTTGTTTGTTTAACATGTGTATCTTGTAGCGAAATTCATCCTAACCTTATACTGAGGTGAAGGTGAGTAGAAGGCATGACTATTATTACTCATATAATTTTTAAAGATGACACACAATCTATTAATTATGACACTTCAGGAGGAACAATCTAACTGCTCCCATCTGAAGCTCTCCCTGTGGGATTAGAGACAGCCTGGACTGGAAGTGAGCGGACACCCGGGGCACCACATTCCCACTTCACCTCCCACCCCTTCTACCCTCCCTCTCTATAGCCCACCCCTCCTCTCAAGGTCTGTTTCCACCCCTGCCTCCCCAGTGGAGCTTCCCCAAGGATGGAAGTGCAGCCTGACTGCCTCTGGCAGGGAGGCCACAGGTCTGGAGATGAATAACAGACAAGGTTGACCAGGAGCCACCTGACAGGTTTGGTAAAAGACATACTCCTCTGTATGAATGTTACTTGATTCAAAATACAAAACAAAGCAAAACGTTACCCACAATCGCTTTAACTGATGGCTTGGTGATGTTTTTTATTTGCAAATATGAAAGCAAACACAGGCACTGTAATCCCATGATGGTTCTGTTCTAAACAGCTATTAGCTGGTCCAGAACTTTCAAAGTCCACCTAAAATGGACAGATTCCTAAAAATTCATTTGCCCATTTCGAGGGATCTATAGCCTATAATTTGAAAAATACTTCTGGATCACATTTTTTATATCCCATTGGGCTGAAGATTGTGGTCGAACTCAAGAATATTTTGGCTCGGTAAACATAGGTTTACCGAGAAGGCAGAGTGACTGGTGGCCCAGCCCTGTGCAACACGGGATCTCCCCATCCCTTTTAACTCTGCTCCATGGGGCTGCATGGCAGGGTCAAATGTCTTCCTGCAGTGACAGCTCCTGTACACAGACACTTTCCTTATTCCCTCCCTTTTCTGTAGTTTTCACAGGGCTCAGACTAGAACAAAACTCCCATCTAATTTCACAGAAGGAATAAAAACAAGCCAAGGCCACATTGTTATGTTGGTCTGCCTATTAGAGGTAAGCTTGTCTCACCTTCAAGCTTGAGAGTCTTACTTGGGTAATGAAAGCGATTTTATCTCCTCCACAGTATTGCTTTTCTCAACAACTTTACGCCTCTTTAGGGGAAAACGACCCAAAGGAAAAAGCACTTCTTCCAATAATTACATAAGGCTTCTGTGTCCAGGTTTAGCATTTTTAACATCCAGCTTTAACTGCCCTCCCAGCAGAAGGATCATGGAATCAGAATCCTGGTAGACCAGAGAGAACCAGCCCTCCACTCCCCGCAGTGAAGAATGAACACGTCTAGAAATTTACCATTCCACCTGTTGGTACATTCCATTGTTGGAGAAGGGAGAAATACGTTTGTTGGTCAACACAATGGACTCCAGAAAAGCCTTGGTCAGACCCTATAACCATGGCTGCCCATTCCATTAGCATCAACACAACCAACTTCACTCTCCTGTGTGCCTGACACGTGTGTGCACACACACACACTCACACACAGGCTAAGTCAGAGTTCTTAAGATAAGACACACTCTTTTCAAGATCTTTTTTCAACAACCTAAATGACTGAGCTACTTGGGAGAATCATTACAGTTAAACTAAGTCGTGTTTGGGGTACTGTGTACTAAGTCTTTGATCTTCTGTGATACAATGAGAAAGACTCAGGTAGGCTTTCCATAAAAGCCCTTCTAGGCATGTGGTGTACTTAATGAGAAACAGCAGCCCACTCTCTGGGACATCTTGGTTCTCCAAAATAAATACCCAAACACACCACGATGGTGGGTGTGGGGGTTGTTTCTGGGGTAATGATCTCAGAGCCAAAGAGGTGAGCACATGACAAGAAAACCAACTCCCTGGGCACCTGGCTGGCTCAGCTGGTAGAAGCATGTGACTTTTTTTTTTTTTAAGATTTTATTTATTTATTTGGCAGAGAGAGACACAGCAAGAGAGGGAACACAAACAAGCAGGGGGAGTGGGAGAGGAAGAACCAGGCTTCCCAATGGGCAGAGAGCCTGACGCAGGGCTTGATCCCAGGACCCTAGGATCATGACCTGAGCTGAAGGCAGATGCCCAATGACTGAGCCACCCAGGAGCCCCAGAAGCATGTGACTCTTGATTTCAGGGTTGCAAATTCTCAAGCTCCACGTTGGGTGTAGAGATTACTTAAATATAAAAACCTTAAAAAAAAAAAAAAAAAAAAGGAAAGAAAAGAAAAGAACTCCTTGGCAGGAAGGAAGCAGTTCCATTCATATAGGAGCCTTCATAAAATGTTCCAGAAGCATCTCTGTGTCGCACAATCAGGAAGCGGGAATCTGGCTCAAGCTAAAAATGGTCTCCACAGAAACTACAGTGGGCAATGGTCCTCCTGGGTCTACAACCATCCCAGAGAAAGGCTGTTGAACATTGTTTCCAGCATTATCAGGAATTCTAGTGACGGGAACCAGAGAAAATTGTCATTGTTTGGAAAATGCTTATAGGATTAGAGAACCTGGGCTCAAAAAGAAGAATATCAGTATTCCTACTATTTATATGCCCCAGACTGAATGTAAATTTGATGACCATACTGTCTACATATTCATAAATAACCTTAGGCTGGATCATTGTGATTTTTTAAACAGACTTTCTGTCTACAGTAAGTGCCATTGGAGACCTTGTTAATTCAAGGACAACAGATTGTAGAATTAGTATTTGCATGACAGCTAATATTTTCAGTATTTATTTTTCTTATCGTAAAACTAACACACACACAAATAGGTAGTAAGAAAGCTTAAAATCCCATTGCCAGTTCCTTGGCTTTCTCCCGTCTCTCTCTCTCCCTGGCATTGCACCAGAATCTCCAGGATCTGGACGGCCCGCTGTGCCTATTCCAGAGGCCCAAACCAAGGGGTCTTGTGTACGTCAACACTGAGTCAGAACCCTGCCCGGGCCTGCCCCTTCCCACAGCAGGCTGGCCCCCAGATTGTGCGGATACGACTGTGGTTCCTCTGGACTTCACAAAGAAAGACTGCATTGTAGAGGGGATTTTGATCCCAAATTCACATCTGGCAACTCCCTCCTCTTGCCTCACTCCGTCGCATTCTTCTGCCTCTCTCTCATTCATATTTTAAATGATGCTAACTTGCTCCTGTGAATGAAAGTGCTGTCCTACTCCAAACCGTCAGTGATGTTTCCCCAGCAGGAAGGTTCCCACGGGCAGCTTGGCAAAGTTGCTAGGTACAAGCAAGGAAGTCAGAAAAAAGCAGAATTTACCTCCCAGCTTCGCTGTGTAAACGTGGGCAAATCCCTTCACCTCTCTGGGCCACTGTTTACTTACCATTCACCCAGGTCAGCTAACCTTGGGAGCTAATGTGTGTTCGGAGCTTTCATAAGTGGTAGTTACTAAAGCAAAATAGAAAACAACGGATGGTTCCTTGCTAGCCCTTTAAGTTCAGCTTTCAGCTAGGGCAGTGTTTCTCAGCTGCGGCTGCATGCTTGAACCCTCTGGAAAGCACTGACCAATCCTGATGCCCAGGCTTCACCACATCAGAATCTCTGAGAGTGGGACCCAGGTATCGGGCTTTTTAAACACCACTTAGGTGGTTCCACAGTGTGGGAAAAGTGCAGAAGGACTGGGAATCAAGCTCGGATAAACCACCAAGGGCAACTTGGCCTTTGCTGCAGTGAGGATACTGCTCACAGAGAAGCCTCCTCGCTCCAGGAATCCCCAGGAGGCTCATTACAAAGGTGCATCACGCTGTCCAGAGCCAAGACGCCCCAACACGAGGCGGCTGGGAGCCAACCAAAGCATCTGAAGCCCTTATGGGGTTCCAGACCCTTGCTGGGGACCTTGGGACCCCTCCTCTCCCTGGACAGTTGGAGGTGCCGATTTTCCCTCTACTCAGCAAGGAACCAGGCTCTAGTCTGCTCTCTCCGATGAGGCCCTACCTGCCTATTTCTGGCAAAGAGCAAGCAAGCCCTGCTCCTCTCTCTTTGGGGCACCTCACCCTGCAATGTTTCTATTTTCAGACTGTCCCACTGAGTTCATAAATAACCCCTGGGAAATACTGAGTAGGTCCCAGTGCTGTTTACCTTTCCGCTCAGGAAACAGACAGGGAGATCAACAGACCCAATATCCGCCAGTCCCCAGAGGCTCATTAGAGTGATGACACATATTGAAAGAAAAAGCCAAGCTGCGCTCAGGTCACAGGGAGCCCAGGGGTGGGGTTTTCCGGAGGCCACCAGCGCCCTGCCCTCTCCTGCTTTCCTGACACTGAGAATTTTGCTCCTGCCCGTGGATTCGCAGGGAACTTCAGGATGTGGAACTTGGGTGGCCCTTCCTCCAGTGTCTATGGCAGAGAATGGTGTGGGGTGGGGGAATGAATAAGAAGAAGAGGAAAGGGGAACAGGGCTTAAAACTATAAAGAGGAGCACTTTGGCCTTTTGAACGAATCTGCGAAAGGGAAAAGAAATAGGGAATTCAAAGGGGGAGAGAAGGTAGAATGGGAAAATCAAAGCAAGTGGAGAAAGGATGCTAAAAATAATCATTTTTTTTCATTGGTGAGTATGAGAATGATGGGTAGGTTTTTTCCTACTAAAAAACTGCTTAAGGAATACCGGTTTCTCTACAACAAAATAAACATTCTTAACTTAAAGAAAGGATGGTAGCCCCACACGGGGTTATAAATTAGCACGAAGCCTTTGGAAAAGAGTGCAGCTGCCTATACAGTACAATTCAGCAACTTTTTTTAAAGATTTTTATTTATTTATTTGAGAGAGAGAGCACAAACAGGGGGAGCAGCAGGCAGAGGGAGAGGGAGAAGCAGGCTCCCCACTGAGCAAGAGCCCAGTGTGGTATTTGATCCCAGGATCCCAGGCTCATGACCTGAACTGAAGGCAGATGCTTAATGACTGAGCCACCCAGGCGCCCCCAACTCAGCAATTCTAATTTTAGGTACAGCCCTAGGCTCAGGTGCTCATCACATACACAGACAAGAACAAACCGTACAAGTGTCCTCAAGGATAAAACTCACAAGCATAATATTGAAAAACAGCATCAACACCAAAGATGGAAAAAAAGGACAGTATCATACCACTTACACAAACACCCCTAAAAAGCAGCATGTTGTTAAGTGATAATCACATGTGACAAACGTGTATGAAACCCACAACATTTAGGATAGTAGTGATTACCTCTAGGAAGAAGGAGAGGAGAAACAATCTTTGAGCTTTAGACCCCTGTGATAGATGTGTTTGTGTCCCCCTGAAATTCATACGTTGAAATCTAACCTCTAATGCAATGGTATGAGGAGGTGGGGTCTTTGGGAGATGAATAGATCATGAGGGTAGAGCCCTCATGAATGGGGTTAGTGCCCTTTTGAAGGAGGCCCCAGAGAGAACCTGAGTTTCCTCCTCCACATGAGAGCACAGTGAGAAGACTGCCTCCTACGTACCTGGAAGTGGGCTCTCCCCAAACACAACATCTGCCATGCTTTGACCTTGGACTTCCCAGTCTCCAGAACTGGGAGAAATAAATGTCTGTTGCTTATGGCATCCAGTCGGTGGGATTTTTGCTCTACCAGTCTAAATGGACTATGACAGCGCCTCTATCCCCCAGCCTGTTGTCCATCTCTACTTGGCCATCCACATAGACACTCGGACTCTGTGGGCCTGGAAATGAGCATTATCTTCCCTTCCACAGTGCTCTTTCTTCTGTGATCTCCTCCCACTCTAAATGGTAGCACCACCCACCTAGTGGTTAGAATCATAGGAGTTATCTTTGTCTACTTCCTCATCCTCTCACTCCGTATTATATAAACTCTTAAACTTTTTCTGTATTCCTTCATATGTCTCAAGACTTTTGAATATTTTCCCCCATCTCCACTGTTCAAGGCTCTCTACAACTTACCTAGATATCTACCACAGTTTTTTAAATAGACTCTCAGACTTTAGGTTGGTTGCCCTCGACTTCTCCTGCCACTTGCCACGAGAATGATCTGTCCAGAATAGAAATAGGACCACACGAATCCCCTGCTTAAGATCTGAATGTCTGCTCACCAGCTACAGCGGCAAGGTCATACACGTTAGCATCACACTCAGACCTGCCAGAATCTGGCCCATTGTCACCTTCTCACCTCATCTCTACTCCTCCTGACTCTGAAGTTTCACACCACTACCTCATGGAGCTGCTTGTAGTTCACCGCACAAATGCAAATCCTCAGCTTCTAGTGTCTACGCCTCATCCCAGCTTCTCATCCTTTTAAGACCAACACACCATATCCCGAGAAAGCAATTGCTTCTTAGGGCCGGCAGATTGTTGCCCAAGCCAAAATATTGCCCCAGTTTTACCAAATAGATCATTTGAAATCAGAGATCTCAATTTGGGGGCACCTGGGTGACTCAGTCGGTTAAGTATCTGCCTTCAGCTCAGGTCATGGTCCTAGGGTTCTGGAATCGAGTCTTGCATCAGGCTCCATGCTCAGTGGGGAGTCTGCTCCTCCCTCTGCCACTCCCGTTCACGCATTCTCTCTCTTTCTCTCTCTCAAATAAATATAATCTTAAAAAAAAGAAAGAAATCTCAGTTTTAATGAGAAACCCACCATTTTTTATGTGAAATAGCGGTATATAGTAGATCTCTGTTATAAAATATTAAATAATATTGTCAAGCCATAACATGTTAACTGTACATGAAAGAAGAAATAATGACTTAGTTCAAGTATTCTTTACCTTCCCCTCAACCCCAGTGTTACGGGAAACTGAGTCATACATATCTCTCTTGTGTCATTGTAATTCTCTTGGGACAGCTCCTCCCCTACATCCACCATATTGTTCTTACTTATCTGTTTAATTTTGTGTCCTTCCCAAGATTATACACTCTTTTTTAAAAAATTTATTTACTTGACAGACAGAGATCACAAGTAAGGAGAGAGGCAGGCAGAGAGAGAGGAAGGGAAGCAGGCTCTCTGCTGAGCAGAGAGCCCCATGTGGGGCTCTATCCCAGGACCCTGGGATCATGACCTGAGCCAAAGGCAGAGGCTTTAACCCACTGAGCCACCCAGGTCCGCCCCAAAGATTATACACTCTTGACAGGGACAAATAAAATACCTATAGTTTAAGCTTGTTAGGAGATTAAATGACACAATATAATAAGGTTCTAGAACACTGTCTGCCATATAGTAGAGAATGTACAAGTGCTTGTTTAAAAAACTCATTTTTTGTAGCCTCGCCTAGCCTCTGATAGTAGTTGTAACTATTTAAGGAGTGAAAAAAAAATGAATGAAGTCAACATGAACTAAAAATGTAGTTGCTATGATATACATTCATCCTGGAAACACCCGCAAACTATAGTGAAATCCTCTATTCATTTATCTCTCAGGGGTATATGGTATACTTGATTCCAAACATGAATCAAATCTCATTATAACAAACCTGAGGACTGGGTAATTGCGATTGTAAGTAGTCCACCAGGTGGGGCTTGGAAATGTTTTATTATATAGAGTTTTTATTGTTGTTCTATTTACATGTGTTGGAGGTGAATTTAAGAGCTCTTCGAAAGCAAGCATAGACTCACAAAACCCATGAGGATTTAAAGAAAATGCACAGGACAATAAAGTCATATCCTTATTTCTCTGTCAGTGAAACTACAATGCTTGCAAGGATTTCCAAGATGCCTGGAGGGAACTAGAACCTTTGGCTTCTCACCTGGCACGACACCAAGAAGACCAAGTCTAGTTTCAAACAGTGTCCTTACAAATTATTCCTGGCCCTGTGGCATACCAGCCTACTCCATGTGCCTGAAGTGAGGCCTTTTAAAACATGATTTTGATCCCAGGAGTCCTTTCACCTAACAAATTAAACGAAATCAAATTAACTAAAAATAATTTAGGAAATTCAAAAACGCAACATCACACACACCTGAATTTCCCCCCTGAATGGAATCCCAGGACATTTTCCATAGAATTCTAGCACAGCCTGAAATGACAAGCTCCTATCTGACGACTTTACCACTGGCTCAACATCTAGCTGGTTCACTGCGACGTGTTAGTTCAACAAATAGCGAGCGCTAACTCTGTGTGACTCACTGTCCTTGGGAGGAGGGGTGACACAATGATGGAAGCACAGCCCCTACCTATCAGGAATTCCCCGAGAGAAATTCACAGGGAAACAGACCATCACTTCACCCTGCAACCATGCTCCTCAGGGATACACTGGAGGGCGCAAAGGGGGTCCAGTTGCCCGTAATTCTAAGTAAAAACCTATCGGGGCCTTCTTAAGGGTTTTGCAGCTAATCTCTTCTCAGATTTTCCCAGGGTGTTTCAGAATAAGATGCAACCTTTCCCTACAAAGAGAGAACAAAACAAGACAAAAACACACCTAATCATCTCTTACTGAGATGTCTTCCCAGATTTGAGTTAGTGACCACTTACTGCTTCAAAGCCAATGGTTTTAAAAGCTTGCCGTGGTTCTCCCCATTCGGACAAGTTGTCTGATCTTGTTTTTATCTTTGCTTAGTTATTTGCTGTAATAATAACTTGTGGCAGTGAGTTCTCCTGGGTTACTATTCACTGTGAAAGGGAAAGGACTCTTTGTTTCATTGGTTTAGATTCACCAATGAAATCTAAATGGTGGAGCCATTATGCTCTACTAAGAGAAAAGCTAAGTACACACAAGCGGGTTCACAGCCACCAAAAGGGGCCTTTCATTGCTCTGCTGGGGATATGGATGGGGAAGAGGGTCAGGAGTTCTGGCACCTGGTCCCCATTCTGCTTCCTCGGACAAGCCATTTCAATCATTCACTATCTTCATCCATAAAGAGAGTCTTTTTAACGGTGTTTGCGATGTTACCTAACGGGCTAGTGTATAGCAGAAGAGATCCATGTTATCCAAGGGTACGCTCCAGCCTCACGGCACACACATCAACATATGGGCACCTGGACAGGCATCAGGGAGGAAAGGACCAAGTATTCCACACTGTATGTATTTGCTACCTTCCCCTGGGAAGTCCTTCTCTGCCTCCAGCCATTTTATTTGCCCAGTCTCTGGGCAGTCTTTTGAACCCAGGTTTTCAGTATTCCATTATCAAATTAATGCATCCATTGGACACCTAAATAAGGCCTGAGACTAAGAATTCTAGGGCAGTGGCTCTCAGGTATAGTCCAGAAACTCTCGGTGCTTTCAGACACCTTCTGGGGGCTCCACCAGGCCAAAAGTCAAGCATGGATCTTTTTAAAGTGCAAAGTAGGTTAATGCATTTTTAAAATTTTTGTGTATTTTTAAATTTAAATTCAATTTAATGAACATGTAGTGTCTTATTAGTTTCAGAGGTAGAATTTAGTGATCCATCAGTTGCTTAGAAGACCCAGTGCTCATTACATCAACTGCCCTCCTTAATGTCCGTCACCCAGTCACCTCCCTCCCCACCCCCCTCCCTTCCCACAACTCTCAGTTTGCTTCCTAGAGTTAAGAGTCTCTTGGGGGAGGGGGGGTGCCTGGGTGACTCAGTGGGTTAAGCCTTTGCCTTTGGCTCAGGTCATGATCTTGGGGTCCTGGATTGAGCCCTGCATTGGGCTCTCTGCTCAGTGGGGAGCCTGCTTCCCCCACTATCTCTCTGCCTGCCTCTCTGCCTACTTGCGATCTCTGTCTGTAAAATAAATAAATAAAATATTAAAAAAAAAAAGGTCTCTTACGGTTTGTCTCCCTCTCTGTTCTCATCTTATTTTTCCTTCCCTTCCCCTATGTCCATCTGTTTTGTTTCTTAAACTCCACATGAGTGTAATCATATGATTATTTGTCTTTCTCTGACCTACTTATTTCACCTCCCAGAATACTCTCTAGTTTCATCCATGTCCCCGCAAATGGCAAGATGTCATTCTTTCTGATAACAGAGTAATATTCCATTGAATATATGTATACTATGTCTTCTTTATCCATTCATCTGTCCTCGGACACCTGGGATCTTTCCACAGTATGGTTTTCAAAATGCGAGGTTGCTTAATGCATTTTAATGTAACAAAGTATGAAAAGCTGATTGATTCAGTTTCAGATTTCACCTTGCAACTAATACTTAAAAAGCTATCACTTGTCAAGTTTTTATGTAGAACAAAAACTTATCCATAATTATTTGAAAAGGCTATTAAAATAGTCTTCTCTTTTCCAGTAACATATCAAAATGAGGCTGGATTGTCTTCAAATCCTTTACCTAAAACCTCCTATTGCAAGAGATAGAATGCAAATCACATCTGAGAATCTAGCTGTCTTCAATTAAGCCAAACACTACAGAGGCCTGAAAAATGCAAAGCAATGCCACTTTTCACACTCACTTTCCTTTGTTTGGGAATATATGGTGATTTTACATAAACTACATTATTAGCATTGATGCGTATTAGGTATATTATCATTATTTTCAAATGAGTTAAGTAAATTTTTAAATGTGTTTTTATTTTTAATATAGAAAATATCAAGGGATATAACCAACATAAGCAAGCTCTTTGTTGTCTTTAATAATTTTTAATTTAATTTTATTTTTTTAAAGATTTTATTTATTTATTTGACAGACAGAGATCACAA
Source organism: Meles meles (assembly GCF_922984935.1). NCBI lineage: Eukaryota > Metazoa > Chordata > Mammalia > Carnivora > Mustelidae > Meles > Meles meles. The sequence continues at coordinate 142,096,417 of NC_060067.1, forward strand.
GTAGGCAGAGAGGCAGGCAGAGAGAGAGAGGGAAGCAGGCTCCTCGCTGAGCAGAGAGCCCAATTCGGGACTTGATCCCAGGACCCTGAGATCATGACCTGAGCCGAAGGCAAAGGCTTAACCCACTGAGCCACCCAGGTGCCCCTTTTATTTATTTGTTTTAAAGATTTAATAAGTTTTTAAATTAAATTGCTTATATTTACACATCGCCTTACGGGTTTTTGTGTGAACAGAAGTCTTCGTTTCTCTGGGATAAATGTCCAGGAGAGTAATTGCTGGATCATATGGTAGTTGCATGTTTAGTTTTTAAAGAAACTGCCAAATTGTTTTCCTGAGTGGCTGTACCATTTTATATTCCCACCACGTAAGTATAAATGATCCCATGTCTTTGTATCTCTACCAGCATGTGTTGTTCTTAATATTTCTTATTTAGGCATTCTGATATGTTTATCATGATGGCTCAAGGTAGTTCGGGTCTGCATTCCCCCAGTGGCTAGTCCTATAGGATTTTTTTTTTATATGATTATTTGCTATCTGTATTTCTTCTTTGATGAGCTGTTTCTTCATACCTTTCACCCACATGTTAATTAGACTGCTGAGTTGTAAGCATTCTTTACATATTCTAGATAATAGGTCTTTGTTGGATATGTGGATTGCAAATATTTTCTCCCATTCTGTAGCAGGTCTTTCATCTTCTTCACAGAGCCTTTTGCAGAGCAACGTATGCCATTTGTTTCCCTTTCTTGCCTTATCACGCTGGCTGGAACTTGCAGCCAGTTGAGTAAGAGTGGTGTTGAGTACACATCCTTGCTTTGTTCCTGAGCTTAGAGGAAAGCACTCAGTGTTACCATTAGGTATAATGGGAACTATAAAGTTTTTGTACAAACTCTTTATCAAGTTGAGGAAGTTTGTTTGGGTTCTAATTTTCCCAAGAGTTTTTAATCACAAATGAGTGTTAAATTTTGCCAAATGCTTTTGCTGCATTGATTGATATGATCATGAGATTTTTCTTCTTTAGCCTGTTAATATGATGGATTGATTTTCTTTTTTTATTTAAGATTTATTTATTTATTTGAGAGAAAGAGAGTGTGAGAGAGAAAACACATGAGCAACAGGGAAGGGTAGAGGGAGAGGGAGAAGCAGACTCCCCGTTGAGCAGGGAGCCTGATGTGGGACTCCATCCCAGGACCCAGGGATCATGACCTGAGTGGAAGGCAGATGATTAACCAACTGAGTCACACAGGTGCCCAGACTGATTTTCAAATACTGAACCAGGCTTGTCTCCCTGGAATAAATCCTGCTTCGTTATGGTATAGAATTCTTTTTATATATTGCTAAATTCTATCTGATAATATTTTGTAAAGGATTTTTGCATCTATATTCATGAAGGATATTGGTCTGAACTTTTTAATACTGTCTTTGATTTTGGTATCAGGGTAATATTAATTTCATAAAATGAGTTGGAAAGTGTTCTCTCTTATTATTTTCTGGAAAAGATTATATATAATTTGTATTAACTCTTTTTAAGGGAGTAGTAGAATTCTCCAGAGAAACTATCCAGACCTAGAGATTTCCTTTATGAGTTATTTAGTCCCAAATTCAATTTCCTTAATAGATATAAGCCTATTCAAATTATCTCTTTCAAAGCAAGTAATGGTTGTTTGTGTTTTTTGAGGACGCTATCCATTTCGTCAACTCAAGGGAAGAAGGACAGCCCATTATACTTATCCATATTTCGTTCATTACAGACTGGTGGGGATGAAAGTTCCAGCTCCCTACTTGGCCTTCTTGGACATCACCCGGGTGAGGGGTTTGGGACTTCATTATAGCCTCTTGAGGGTAGAAGTCTGGACTCCACTGACCTTTGCGAGAGTTTGGTGGGGCTATGGTTTGCGACTGGAGTGGAATGGCTATTATCTAGAAGTTTCCTATCTAGCTAAGTTGTCCCTCTCCTCGTCCCTTAGCAAGGGAAAGGAGACTTCTGTTGGAGTTTCTCTTATCTGCACACATCGGTGTTCTAGGTTGCCAGCTTCTTCAGTTCCAAGTTGGGGATAATGGGAGGCAAAAGATAAAGCCAGAGACCCATCACTGCATCATTCCAAGGGTTCCTAGGTCCCTAGCCAGACTACCAACTCTCTACACATTTCACAGCTTTCTTAGATTTGCTTTACGTATAATGTCTAAGGGTTTTTTAGTTGTACTTACTGAAAGGAATATGGAGAAGTTTGTCTAACACACATTCCAGAAGCAAAAGTGTCCTCAGTAATTTAAGAGTAAGAAGGGTCTCAAATTTGACAACCAGTGGCCTAGAGGATACAAACCCTGTAAATCATAGATCCTTGCTCTTTTGTTTGTAATCTTGCTGTGAATGGGACATGTCAGGAATTTTAAATACTTAGCTCTTTATGTTAAACTATATATATAGTTTTAAAATTTATTTATTTGATAGAAAGAGAGATAGTGAGAGAGGGAACACAAGCCAGGGGAGAAGGAGAGGGAGAAGCAGACTTCCTGCTCAGCAAGGAGCCTGACTCGAGGCTCAATCCCAGGACCTTGGGATCATGACCTGAGGTGAAGGCAGACGCTTAATGACTGAGCCACCCAGGTGCCCCTAAATGGTATATTCTTTTAATAAAATAATCTATCACCAGTTATACATGGTCAAAAAAAATTCCTTTCTGGTTTTTCTATTGTTGTTGTGGCTTGCTCTGCACCCCAGCACACCCTACCGGCCCACATCACACTGGAATGACAGGGATGGCAACGATTTACCTTTGCATAGCCCGTAACTGTTTACAGAATGCTCTCATGTACATCACGATACTGGATTCACACAATAGCCCTCTGAGGTCAGTCGAACTAACATTATCACAGCGGGGCGGACTTCTGACTGACACACCCAGTACAGTTGGATCAGTTGGACCTATTTCCATAAAAGCTGCTGCCTTGAGTTCCCAAAGATCCACACCCCCGCCCCACCACCCCGGCCACCTGTCCCCCCACCTCCTAATGATCCTGCAGTTAAAAGGTTAATGCTAGGCCAAGATGGGACCTTGCCAGGGTCAAGTCTGATTGGGTGGGTGCCCAAGCCACTCCTGCTTGTCAGATGCCTGGACTATTACCTCTATCTCTTGCTCACGAGACATGGAAACTCTGAGATCAAGTGACCTGCTCCTGTCTCCGAGCAGCGTTTTCCAGACCCAAAGGTCCAGATCCTTCCTGAGGCAATGAATGAATGCAGAAGTCCAGTTAGTAGGGGCCGACATGTGGCCCCACTGAGCCCCCTCATCCCCCCCCCCCCCCAACACCCTGCTTGTTTCTCCTGCCTCTGTGCCTTGGCACCTGCTGTTTCCCAAATACCTGAGATTGCCAGTCCCTGAAGCCTCCTCCAGGAATCCCACCCCCCACCACCCACCCCTTTTAAACTGTCCTGAACCCACACACGCCAACTTTTCTTTGGGGATGGGGAATGGGGAAGAGGCAACTCTATAAAGTATCGTGCATGTGTGTCTTATATTCTCCCCAAAGATCATTCAGTCCTTACAGAGAAGGACCACGTCCTACAATCCCAAATCATCTGGAGCATTACGTCAGGCACGTAATGTGTTCTCTGGAGCCCGGAAGAAATACTGGCTGATTGGCAGGTGGGCAGAGGCAGAGCTCAGACGCTGTGGACAGGAAATGCAGTCACACACAGTCTGCTCTCTCCCCGTTTCTCTTGCTGGTTTTTCACCCACTTAGAGTTTCACACACATGAACACACCCAGGAAACAAGATGTGCAACCATCCAAAGGAGTTCTTCTTGTGTCCTGGCCCACAGAAGGACAGGTTTTCCCTTGACAGTTATATGATTTGTGTGTGCACTCCCTCCCCACAGAATTTCTTCGGGTATATACATTTAACAACAACGACAACGAAGAACGACATAAACTCTGATGAATAAATGGGGAGAATAAATTGGTAGGAGACAGGACTCCTTGGCTCTGACCGTCTGGGGATGCCCAGGCCACCAAGTGCTGGCAGGATAACCAGGCCAGTGGCACAGGGTGGAAGATTCCATTGGGGCTGTGGCGTGTCCCTCAAGTGGCCCTCTGGGGACACCAAAATCGTTTTCAGAGAACACAGCATGAAACCCTCTCAGTCTTATGGTGGCCAACTTGGTGTGGAATGACCCTGATAGAAATGAGATGGTTCGAGATTTCCCAAGGCCTGGCCAACTGAGGGAACACTGATGGATGGTGGCGGCTGGGCAGGTCTGTGAAGGGACAGCCCGAATGAGGGAGTTCTCTTGACAGACAGCGTCTCCCAGCAGCTGGCCCTTCCCGGGCCCCCTCCTGCTCTGCCCCAGGGCTGCTCTTGTCAGGAGCTTTGAGGTAAAACCTGTTCCCAACAGGCTTCAGATTCAGAAAATTCCTGTGAGGGGCCAGCTACATACTTTGGTCTGCCATTTGCTTCTCCCTTGAGAAAGACACCTAAGAAGGTGAAGAGGAAAGTGAGAGATTTAAAAATGACAAGGAGGGAGAAAGGGGGGAAGAGAGGTGCCCGGGGCAGCCTGCCATCAGTGCGGGGACATGCAGGCACTCGCCCTGCGGACAGGACATTTCTCTAGCCCCGGCACCTACATGTTTGTTTTTCTAGGACTTCCACAAGAAAACAACCTGAAGCATAAAACCTGCCGTCCCTTAGCTGCCTTCAGAGTGGAAAAGTTGAGGTGACCGAAGAATGTACATGTGGCAAGGCTCAGATGGCAAGCGTGGCTGACAGGCCAGCTTGGCCCACCTTGAGGTGCCTCCAGAGTCCACTTCCCATGAACCAAGCCTTGAAGCTGGTTCATTCTTTCTTCCTCTCTCATAAACCAACACACGCAGACGCATATACACGTTGCTGTCACTTCTAAACTAACACCCCTGGTCCCCTTCCCAGGTTAGATGCTCAACTAAACTAAGAAACTCACCTCAAATCCCTCTGCCTGGGTAATCTGTCTTTTAACATTTTTTTTTTTTTTAAATAGGACTTTTGAAGATAAGGCCACACCCCAGACAACCGTGGGCCCTGGTGCAGCTGTGTTGTTAACAGATTGGGTATTGTGCCCCTCAATCCCACCCCACAGGCCTGGGCCTGACCCTACCACACTCGGGATCCTCACCTTTGCTTTCCTCCTGTGGGCTGTAGTGACGAGAATTTTATTTGACATAACTGGGATTGTGGGTGGCTAAAGTAACTCATGAAAAACACAACAGGGGCGCCTGGGTGGCTCAGTGGGTTAAAGCCTCTGCCTTCGGCTCAGGTCATGATCCCAGAGTCCCAGGATCCAGCCCTGCATTGGGCTCTCTGCTCAGCGGGGAGCCTGCTTCCCTCTCTCTGCCTGCCCCTCTGCCTACTTGTGATCTCTGTCAAATAAATAAATCAAAAAATCTTTAAAAAAAAAAAAAGAAAGAAAGAAAAATACAACAGAACGCAATCTCTTTACGTTTTTTTTCCTGTTGTAAACATCCCATCTCCCAAGGGTTGGCAACGTTTAAGGAAAGCGGTTTTCCCAACGATAATTACATCTTTCAGAAAACTGCCGGCCTGGGTCTAAATCTGCAATGCCTAGAGAGTTGTTTATTTGCTGTGAGCCACACCCACTGTTGAGTTCTCTAAAGCCCGAGCACAGGCGTCCAGGGCCGCCCCCTCCCCACCCCCGGGCCAAGCCAGCACCTCAGCTGCTCAGAGCAAGGTGCTCAATGGGCCTGAGTGGGCGCTGGCCACTCTACCCACCCAGCTGTGGGCGGCCCCGCTGGAAAACAATACCCTCTTTCATGGGAGGCAGGTGGTTTCATTGCAACACGGAGTGAGAAGAATCAAGTCTATCTGTGAGCGGCTGTTTTGGAAATGGAACGAAATATGTTTCCAGAGGGAAGGGGCCAATCCAGTGCTGTTGACATGCCCAAACTTTCTGCCACTTCAGCGCTAAGAGCTGGCTGGTAAACCCAGGCGCAGCTGAACGGGTTGTTAAAATATTGAAATACTCTGGTTCTGAGTAATAAAGCTGCTGTCCCAAGCCCCCGCGGGTCCCCTGCAGCCTGGGCCTGCCTTTGCAAGGTGCCTGGCCTTTCTCACAGTCTAACCTGTGAGGACTCGTATCAGGCCCCTTCCAGGAACTTGCTTCTCCCATTTGTCCATACTGTCAGCTCTTAAATTTTTTTAAACTGAGGTATCATTGACATATAACATTATATTAGTTTCAGGTGCACAACATAATGATTGGACATTAGTAAACACTGTAAAATGAGCCCCACAATAAGTCTAGTTACCGATTGTCACCATACAAAGGACAACAAAAACTGTGTCTGGGTGGCTCAGTCTGTTAAGCATCCGTCTCTTGATTTTGGCTCAGGGCATGATCTCAGGGTCGTAAGATGGAGGCCTGCATCGGGCTCTGCGCTCAGCACAGATTCTGCTGGGGATTCTCTCTCTCCCTCTGTCCCTCCCCCCTCATTCATTTTCTCACCCTTGTCTCTCTAATACATCAAATTTTAAAAATCTAAAAAAAAAAAAAAAGGACAACTAATTTTTTTTTTCTTGTGATGATCACTTTTAAGATATGATCTCTTGGCAACTTTCAAGTATGTGCTACAATATTATTGACTGTAGTCACCGTGATGTATATTATATCCTCATGACTTGTTTATTTTATAACTGGAAGTTTGTAGCTCTTGACCCCCTTCACCTGTTTCACTCCTCCCTCAAACCCCCTACCCCTCTAGCAACCACCATTCTGTTCTTCGTATCTACGAGTTTTGCTTTGTCTTTTCGATTCCTCATGTAAGTGAAATCATATGGTATTTGTCTTTCTCTGTTTTATTTCACTTAGCATGATACCCTCCAGCTCCATCTGTGTTGTCACAGATGGCAAGCTTTCATTCTTTTTGATGGCTGAGCAGTATTCCACTTCATATATATCCCATGGCTTTATCCCACTGGTGAGTGGACACTTAGGTTGTTTCCATATCTTGGCCATTGGAAATGATGCTGTGATGAACATGGGACACATATATCTTTTTAAATTAGTGTTTTTGTTTTCTACAGATGAATACCTAATTGCAGAATTGCTAGAGTGTATTGTAGTTCTATTTTGAATTTTTTGAAGAAGCTCCATACTGTTTTCCAGAGTGGCTACACCAGTTTGCCTTCCCACCAACAGTGCGCGAGGGTTCCTTTTTCTCCGCATTTTCACCAACACTTGTTATTTCTGATACTTTTAATATCAGCCATTTTAACAGTTGTGAGATGATATCTCATTGTGGTTTTAATTTGCATTTCCCTGATGATGAGTGATATTGAGCATCTTCTCATGTGTCTGTTGGCCATCTGGATGTCTTCTTTGGAAAAATGTCTATTGAGATCCTCTGCCCATTTTTGGAAATTTTTTTTGCACTATTGAATTATGTACATTTTTAAAATATCTTTTATGTATTAACCTCTTCTTGGGTATATGATTTGCAAATATTTTCTTCCATTCAGTAGGTTGCCTTTTCATTTCATTGCTGGTTTTGTTTGCTGTGCAGAAGCTTTTTAGTTTGATGTAGTCCCACTTGTCGATTTTTGCTTTTGTTGCCTTTGCTTTTGGAGGCAGATTCAAAAAATCTTTGCCAGACATCAAAGAACTTATTTCCTATGTTTTCTTCTAGGAGTTTCATGGCTTCAGGTCTTACATTCAACTCTTTAATCCATTTGAGCTAATTTTTGTGTGTGGTGTCAGGTGGTACTCTGGTTTCCTTTCTTTGCATGTGGCTGTCCAGTTTTTCCAACACCACTTATTGAAGAGAATGCTCTCTCCCCATTGCGTATTCTTGGCTCCTTTGTCATGAATTCATGGGTTTATTTCTGGGACCTCTATTCTGTTCCATTGATCTATGTGCCTGTTTTTTTTTTTTTTTAAAGATTTTATTTATTTTTTTGACAGATCACAAGTAGGCAGAGAGGCAGGCAGAGAGAGAGAAGGGAGGAAGCAGGCTCCCCGCTGAGCAGAGAGCCCGATGTGGGGCTGGATCCCAGGACCCTGAGATCATGACCTGAGCCAAAGGCAGAGACTTTAACCACTGAGCCACCCAGGCGCCCCTATGTGCCTGTTTTTACGCCAATACCATACTGTTTTGATTACTATAGCTTTGTAGTATAACTTGAAATCAGGGAACATGATGCTTCAGGCTTCGTTTTTCTTTCTCTAGATTACTGCGGTTCTTCGGTCTGTTGTGGTTCCGTACAAATTTTAGGATTGCTTGTTCTAGTTCTGTGATAAATGCCATTGGAATTATGAGAGGGATTGCATTGTCTCTGTGGATTGCTTTAGGAGTATGGACATTTTAACAATATCAATTCTTCCAGGCCATGAGCACGGTATGTCTTTCCGTTTATTTGTGTCATCTTAGACTTCTTTCATCAATGTCTTATAGTTTTCAGCAACCAGGTCTGTTACCTCCTCAATTAAATTTACTCCTATGCAATTAAAAATGGGATTGTTTTCTTAATTTCCCTTTCTGATAGTTCGTTGTTGTTAGTGTATACAAGTGCAACAGATTCTGTACATTGACTTTATATCCTGCAACTTTACTCAATTTATTTAATAGTTCTAACAGTTTTTTGGTGTTTCTTACTGTTCTTAAGTTTTTTGTTTTTTGTTTCTTTAAAGATTTTATTTATTTATTTGACAGAGAGATCACAAGTAGGCAGAGAGGCAGACAGAGAGAGAGGGGGAAGCAGGCTCCCTGCTGAGCAGAGAGCCCGATGTGGGACTCGATCCCAGGATCCTGAGATCATGACCCAAGCTGAAGGCAATGGCTTAACCCACTGAGCCACTCAGGTGCCCAGTTCTTAAGTTTTCTATGTATAAGATTATGCCATTTGAAAATAGTGGCAATTTTACTTTTTTCTTTCCAACATGAATTTCTTTATTTCTTTTTCTTGCCTAATACTCTGGTTTGAACTTCCAATACTGTGTTGAGTAAAAATAGTGAGGCTGGACAGACTTGTCCTTGTCTATTCCTGATCTTAGAGGAGAAGCTTGCAGCTCTTCACTGTTGAGTATGATGGAAGCTGTGGACTTGTCATTATAGCCTTTATTACCTGGAGTTACATTCCCTCTCGAGAGTTTTCATCATAAATGGATGTTGGCTTTTGTCAAATGCTTTTTTTGCATCTATTGAGGTAATCATAAGATTTGTATCCTTTTAATGTGGTGTATCACATTGATTTACAGAGAATTATTCCTGTAGATTTGGTGTGTCTGTGGGAGGAGGTGGGGTCGGGAGCTCCCTACACCATCATCCTGGACAATGTTAAATATTTTTCATCACAACCCTTAGCACTTCTTCTGTAAAACTTCACCCCCTCCCCAAATCAGAATTCACTGCCCTTTGGGAAATCAGATAGCACATGGTTTACACTTTGGGCATTTAGCACAGTCTTTAATGTTATTTCTGTTATGTGGTCATTTATACTCTGGTCCCTCCCTTCCCAGGGCCGGCGTACCATTTATCCAGGGTTCCCAGCGCCTCGTACAGACTAAGTGCCACATACGTGTTTGTGACATCGGTTTGAATTCGGGTTGGCTCAGAGGTGGGGAGACAGGATGAGAAAGAAGTCCTGTTGAGACAAGGGACATTTCCCTGTGCGCATGTGCACAGAGGGCCTCAGGGGCCATTTCCGCCCTCTCTGCTGATCTGACTGTGGAGAAGGAAGACAGTGTGGGTGGAGGTGGAGAAGCTGCACAGCAGAACAGCCTGGAAGAAGAGTAGCCAGACTGGAATGGTGACAGGCCTTCCCCAGGGCTAGACTCTCAAATCAGGCTTATTTGGTTCTGCTCAAACTGAGACACCCTATTGGAAATGTTAGCTTCTGCTCACTGATACTCCGGAGGAAAGTGTTCTATGCAGCTATCCAGGAGGCAGTTGGCCAGAGAGACCCCGGGAGGCCTCTAATTCAGCCCTTTGCCCCACAGATGGAGAAAGCAACCTAATATTGGCTTCTCTTTCCAAGGCCTTCCAGACAGGGAATGCTGCCTGGGGAACCAGGGATGGTAGAGCCGGAACCAGAAACCTTGGAGAAACTGCAGTCCTGCCCCTCTGAGGCTGCTCCTGACATAGAGTGCAAAAGGGGCTGGGGACAGCGGCAGAACTAGAGCTCATGGAGGTCGAATGTTCTACAATGTGGGGGACATTGTTTAAGAGAAATAATCCCCATTTGCAAAGACAAAATGAGGTGCAGGGTCATGGAAGGAGCTTACACAAGTAAGGGGCCTCACTGACTCTTATGCTTCATTAGCTACACAGTCCGTGTACCTCTGGCACAACCTTAACAAAAGCAGGGCAAGGTGGCTATTTGTTTCCTAGGGCTTCTAGAAGCAAGGACCACAGACTGGGCAGATTCAAACACCAGAAACACATTGTGTCACAGGTCCAGAGGCTAGATGTCTGACAGCCAGGCGTGGGCAGGGCCACACTCCCTCACAGACCTGTCAGGGAATCCCTCTTGCTTCCTCCCCACTTCTGGTGCTCTTCGGGCAGCCCTGGGCATTCCTTGCCTCACAGCTGCCTTACTCCACTCCCTGCCTGGATCCCATGGCACTTCCCCTGGGTGTCCCTGTCTCCAGTGACCTTCTAAGTCCACAGACCGGCAAAACACGACTGGGCACGACTTTGCCCCAGAAAGCACCGTGTGGATGTCTCCACAGTGCAAGGTTCATGAATTCCAGCTCCCAGGGCTCACAGAGCTAAGCCGAAGGGGTGTTAAAGCAGCAAGTAACATGGGCAGGAGTGCATCACTGATTAGAGCTTTCCTTCCGCTAAAATGTTTGTCCTCTTCAGGATGCTTGGCTGAATCTCCAAAATGAATTGAAGTTTGTTGGGCACACAGCAAGGGGCAGGAGCAGCCTAAAGAGCTCCAGGTGGCGGGAGGAAGCCAGGCTGAGCTTAAGAACAGACAGATCATCCCAAGAAGGGTGTTCCCCATACATTCAGTACCCAGCATGATCGGCCGCGGGCTGGCCCAGTTGCTTCCACATTCTAATTGACCAAATGCCAAAGAGGCTGTGCCATTTTCAGAGTCATGAAAATGCTACTCCACATGGCTCATCCATCCTGATTTTGTCACCCTCTCAGAATCCCACAGTACCCCATGGATGTCTTTTTGGGTGCAAACTCTCCATGGATACAGTACTGTGCCTGGTGGGAAGAGGGGACTGGCTATACCTTGCTGATCCCGGGATATAACACAAAGGTGGTTTTCCTGGTCACACGAGTCAAGGATAGAAAAGAATGGATGTGAGCTTGCAGTTATTTGGATTCTAGATTAGGAAGCAACATGGTAATGGACATTTGATTGCATCTGTATGTGAAAGTAAAGGACAAGTCCATGAACTGACCAGTTGTGGTGTTAGCATGTTTGATTGTACTGGGCAAGGGAATGGGGGGTGGTCTGTACTGACACAGCCCACCCACAGGAGAAGGGCAGCCCCTCTGGTCCCCGGATAGCGCCACTAAGACCCTGTGTGACTCTTGGACTGGACTTTGGACCACCCCGCTGTGGGCTCATGGGCATCCACCAAAACAACTAAAACTTCCACCCTTTCTGCCCCAAAGTCTCCTGGACCTTGTTCAACGTTTCTTTGGGTTACAGAGTTTCTCCTTTCCCTGTGCTTGTTCTCAGGAGCTGCTCTCAGAAAGCAAGACTGTCCCTTAGGGTCCACCACTGACAGCACTCCAGCCCCAGAGGGGACCCACAGATCAGCAGAGCTCCTAACCAAGTAGGGAGGGGAGATGAAGGCAGGACTATTTCTGTTGAAGATCTTCTAGGGAGGAAAAGGCCTGTGCTAGGAGGGATGCTGGGGCTCAGTCAATGAACAGCCATCATCCTGGAGGCTCAAGGTGATGATTTTCCCATGGGACCAAGCTAGAGCCTAACACGGAATTTTTAGGAATGTGAGCTCATGCAGCTTGGTACAGCAGGTACCAACCGTGGATGAGGGCACTGAATGTGAACTTGCATTCTGTTCAGGCCCAGGGTCCCTGAGTGAGTGCGTTTTACGCTCCAAAGAAGGATTAGGGAAAGTCAGCATCTCCCTCCCACTCCAATCCTCTGGACTCCTAACCACTTGCACCAACAGGTTTTCTACTTGAGCTTCTTGTATTTCCCCTAAGGAAGCTTCTCGACAGCACCACCTACTCCCGGTGTCTCATCTTGGTTCCCACGAAGACTCAGCCCGTTCCACATATACTTGTGGGGCACCCACCATGTGTGGAGAATTCTCCTAGTGACAGCAGAGAGCAAGACAGGCATGGTCCCTGCTATCATGCAGCTTACCCTCTCCAGCAAAAAAGGACAAGTAAGGAAGGGCAAAAGAAGGTCATTCCTGGCATAAAGGGCATAATAAGGACCATCAACCAGGGCAACATGATAAAGAGTGAAGAAGTGACGGGTGGCAGCTTTAGGTGTGATGGTTGGTCAGAGAAGGTAGCTTGGAAGAAGTGACATTTGAATTGAAAGCTACAGGTCAAATAAACTCACGACCAACGTCCATAAAGAATGAAGAAGGAATATAGTTTTGATATTATATCAATTAGAAACTGAGATTAACTGCTATTAACAAGAAGTAACCAAAGTGGCTCAAGTTAAGTTACAGGATTATTTTTCCCACACATTAAGAAAAGTAGGGGGCGCCTGGGTGGCTCAGTGGGTTAAAGCCTCTGCCTTTCGCTCAGGTCGTGATCCCAGAGTCCTGGGATCGAGTCCCGCGTCGGGCTCTCTGCTTGGCAGGGAGCCTGCTTCCTGCTCTCTCTCTCTCTGCCTGCCTCTCTCCCTACTTGTGATCTCTGTCTGTCAAATAAATAAATAAAATCTTAAAAAAAAATAAAGTAGGGACATTTGAGGGTGGATCTGTATGTGAGGGTGGGGGTAGGGTGGGAGCCCTCTGCTGAGTTCTAATTTAGATCACCAGTGCCCCCTGTGGGGAAGGGGCCCCATTTTAAATTCTGTATTATCGGTGTGGTCAACAGAAGCGGTCAGGCTCTCGGGGTCTGGAGCAGAAGTATCTTTTGGCCCCTGGTGGTGGAGATGACAAGTTAGCTACCCAGTACATCAGTGATAATCCCCAGCTAAAAGACTCTTTGCTTGCCTTATGTGCTGTGGCCACCAGACTAAGTTCTGGTCAAACAGCTGCAGACGAGAACTCACGGGGTGGGATTTTCAGGGAAGGTCCTTCAAAGGGAGACAGTTAGCTAGGAAGGGCCCTCCTTGCCCTTCTCCCTTTGTCTTCTTCTGGCCTGGAATACAGATGTAATGGCTGGAGCTCCGGCAGCAGTCCTGAACCATATTGTGACCATAAAACTAAAAGTCAGACCCTAGAGGTGGTGGAACACAAAAACAGAAAGAGCTAGGCCCCTGAGGCACTACCGATCTAGCTGGGGGCTGTGTACCTTTGTACTTACTTTGTGCGGGAATAAATAAATAAATAAAATCTTTAACAACAAACTAAAATTAATGTTTTTTTAAAGATTTTATTTATTTATTTATTTGTCAGAGAGAGAGAGAGCACACAAGCAGGCAGAGTGGCAGGCAGAGGCAGAGAGAGAAGCAGGCTCCCCATTGAGCAGGGAGCCTGATGTGGGACTCGATCCCAAGATCCTGAGATCATGACCTGAGCCGAAGGCAGCAGCTTAACCGACTGAGCCACCCAAGTGCCCCAAACATTAAGGGTTTTGAGAAGAGATGACCCTGGATTATCTAGAGGCACAGTTTACACTCTACACACTAATGGATTAAAGAATTACAATCTTTCAAAAAATTAACTTGTTGAAACAGCAGTAGAAAGTGGGAAATAAATCACATTTGTGAGAGGATAATGATGTACCTAGCTGAAGAAATGTAAAAACAACTTGGGGGAAAACTACAAATGTAATCACACAAAATTGTAAAGCTTCTATCATAAAAATCACAAAACTAAAATATTTAAAATTTATATAACAAAAGACTATAGAGCTAAAAAAATATGAAGAATTCATTCAAATTTATTAGAAAAACAGCTAGACCCTAACATAAATGGAGGAAATACATGAATGGTCATCACAGTGGAAAATTTAATGAATTAGCATGTGACATCATGATAAAATCGCTGCTTTTCTTGCATCAGGCTCTATGTCAGACCCTTCAGAACCATCATCTCATCTCCCTATACACATCCTGTAAGGAAGATATTACCATCCCCATTTTGTAGATGAGTAAACTGAGGCTAGGGAGTATGGACAGAGCTTAGGGGATGGAATTTTAACTCAAGTCAGAAAAAATAATTATTGCAGGTAATCATGCATTCACTTATTAAATTAGTATTTTATTTTTTTTCTATAGGACTAGGTACTGTGCTAGATAGAATTGGGGATATAAAGGTGGACGAGATGCTTTCCTTTTTCTTAATGACCTGGAAGTTAGAGGAGCAGATAGACAGCCTTCAATCAAAGACTGTGTTTAAAGCACATGGAGGTGGGGCGCCTGGGTGGCTCAGTCTGCTAAGCCTTCATGTCTGCCTTCATCTCAAGTCATGATCTCAGGCTCCTGGGACGGAGTCCCACATCAGGCTCCCTAGTCAACAGGGAATCTGCTTCTCCTTCTCCCTCTGCCTGCCACTCCCCCTCCTTGTGCTCGCTCTCTTTCTCTCTCTCTAATAAATAAATAAATAAAATCTTAAAAAAAAAAAAAGAGTACATGGAGGAGAACCAAAGAAACATATGTTGGAGGTTCCCATTCACATCTGGGCTGATTTTCATCGCTAAAATCCAACATTAGCGCCTGAATCTCGTGCCAGCTTTGGAAAGCAATTTTGTAAGATAGGGCAGCCTTTTGCCTAGTCATTCACTGGGAATTTGTTTCAATAAAATCATTCAAAAGAAGAAAAAACAATTATGATAACATAGGTTTATTGTAGCGTTGCCTGGGTGGCTCAGAGGATTAAGCCTCTTCCTTTGGCTCAGGTCATGATATCAGGGTCCTGGGATTGAACCCCACGTCAGGCTCTCTGCTCAGCGGGGAACCGGCTTCCCTCTCTCTGTGCCTGCCTCTCTGCCTACTTGTGATCTCTCTCTCTCTCTCTGTCAAATAAATAAATAAAAATCTTTAAAACAAAACAAAAACATAGGTTTATTGTAACATTTGCAAAAGAACAATAAGGACGCTTGAAAGGAAGCAAGAGGTGTTTTGAGACGTCCTTGGACCAAACTTGGACGTGAGTGACGGACTGATAAGCAGCAGCCAGGATTCAAAGTTGAGCAGGACTGAGCGAACCACTCTGAGACAGAACCCCCTGAGCCCTGCCCACCCCCTCCCCATGCACTGTTGTACTCTCCTCGGAGTCACAGACTGACTCTGTTCTGGTCCCATCATGTGTGCCTGTGAGCAGCTCCACTGCTGTGTACACAGCCAAGACGGCCACCATGAGAGGAATGTGTGCTCCTAGAATATGGTAGATAAACCAGCTGCTGGAAAAAAAAACCATGAGGGCTGTGTTGAAATACGGAAAAATGTTGTACAGCAGAAACAGCCTAGATGACCACGAGAAGAAAGATTTAATGGGCTGTGACAGATCAACACAATGGAATATTACAGTAGCTATTCAAAAAAGGGTGATTATGAAAACTAGGTAAGGACATGAAAAAATGTTGAATATTGTGATAAGTCAAAATAGCTGACTGCAGAATTATATATGCTAACAGACTATATAAAAGGTTTCTCTATTTGTCATTTCCATCATGCTGCATGACTTATTATAAAAAATTAAGGTATACAATTAAAAAGTGATATGTAAAATTTTTGAGTTACAGTAGAATGAGAGATTAAAATTATTATTTCTCATTATTTCTGGGTGGCTCAGTCTGTTAAGCAACTGCCTTCAGCTGGAACCATGATCCCGGGGTCCTGGGATCAAGCCCCACATCAGGCTCCCTGCTTGGCAAAAAGCAGCTTCTCCCTCTGCCTACCACTCTTTCTGCTTGTGCTCTCTCTCTGACAAATAAATAAACAAAGTCTTAAAAAAAACACAAAAAACCATTATTTCTCACTAGCATTATCTCAGTGGTTTTTCAGTAAGACGGACATACTGTTTAAAAGATAATAAATTTTGGAAGCCTGCCTGCCTCAGTTGGTGGAGAATGTGTTGCTTGATCTCCAGGTCAGGAGTTCAAACCCCACACTGGGCATAGAGCTCACTAGAAAAAAAAAAAAAAAAAAAAGGAAAAAGAAAAGATAACAAATTTCAAAATGAGGAGAACTCTTCCAAAACAGCAGAGAAGTAAATATTTCTTTCTTTTTTTTTTTTTTTAAGATTTTATTTATTTATTTGACAGGCGGAGAGAGATCCCAAGTAGACAGAGAGGCAGGCAGAGAGAGAGGTAGAAGCAGGCTCCCTGCTCAGCAGGGAGCCCGATGCTGGGCTCCATCCCAGGACCCTGGGATCATGACCTGAGCCGAAGGCAAAGGCTTAACCCACTGAGCCACCCAGGCGCCCCGAGAAGTAAATATTTCTTAAGGATCTTCAAAAACATTGTTCTAGGTTCTGGTGCTAACAGGCGAAGAAGCCAAGCTGGGTATGGGCTCTCGAGTTGCTCAGGCTAACTGTCTCTGTCTTTGCGGTAGATTGCCTGCATAAGTGAGCCACCCACAATTCCTCTGTTCCCACACATGCTTCCCCCATTGAGATAAGGGAACTATTTCACCTCCTCTTAAATCCAGGCTGGCCCTATGACTTGCTCTTTTTTTTTTTTTTTTCTTAAGATTTTATTTATTTATTTGACAGAGATACAGAGAGAGAACTCAAGAAGAGGGAGCAGCAGGCAGAGGAAGAGGGAGAAACTGGCTCCCACCAAGCAAGGAGTTAGATGTGGGGCTCGATGCCAGGACCCTGGAATCACGACCTGAGCCGAAGGCAGACGATTAATCAACTGAGCTGCCCAGGCGCCCTCACCATGACTTGCTTTGGCAACAAAATGTGATAGAGGTCACACTGTATGACTTTGGGGCCTGGGCTTTATCCTCCTAGAAGCCCCCTCTGTGTTAACAAGCGCAGCTGTGCTGCTAGACAGAGCCTGCATGGCCAGAGACGAGCTGGGGGAGGGGTGCTGAGGGGGGCAGCTCTGCCAGCCCCTGCTAAGATGCTAGACATGTCAGCCAAGCTACCTTGTTCCCT
Source organism: Meles meles (assembly GCF_922984935.1). Lineage (NCBI taxonomy): Eukaryota > Metazoa > Chordata > Mammalia > Carnivora > Mustelidae > Meles > Meles meles. Next base: position 142,113,626 of record NC_060067.1, read on the forward strand.
CCAGCTCCCGGGAGGCTTCCCAGCCAAAACTGTGTACAGAAGAGGCAAGCCCTATGCCCAGGTCTCAGAAGTGTAATCAAATAAACATTTGTTGCATTTTTCTGTCACTAAGTTTTGGCTGTTTTGTTACATAATAACTGACTGAAAGAACTCTCATCTCTCCTGGCTTGGCATCCCCCTCCCCAGCCCAGAGCTTGGCACGTTCGCTTGGCACATTCGATGCGTGGATTCAGGTGAGAGAGTGGGGAGATGCAAAATAGGAACATTGAGAACTAAAACGTCTTGAGCACATGTGACATCTTCTCTTCATGTTGACTCTGTTACTCCATGTCATGGTACAGTCGAGGAAATGTCACGCAGAGAAGATAACTAATTCCACCCAGGTCATTCACAGGGACAGAGCTGGGTTTCACACCTGGGCAGTCCAGCATCCTTGTGCTCGACTCTTGGGTTATACAACCTCTCAGAGTAACCTGATGGTGAAGATTAAGAAGGAGTCAGAAGGCCCTTGACAAGCCCCTTCTTGAGTAAGTATAGAGAGAACCAGCATAGGCTAATTAGCAGGGGGAAGGCCCCGTGGTGGGGACCCTGGGACCTGGTATCCCGGAGCCCAGCTTCCAAGGCAGTTCTGGGCACACAGCCCCCAGAGCAGCCCAGCTCCCCTGCACCTGCAGCCTCCTGGACACCCACACAGATTCTTCTGGAATTCAGGGTTTCTCATGGGCTTACTCATGTAGGTGGGCTATAGAGGAAGGTAAAGAGGGAAACCAGCTTAACCCTGGTTTTAATTCTCCATAAACACTATGTTGGGGACACAGTGAATCATCAGAGGCCTGAACTATCTAGCCCAGAGGTTGGCAAAATGAGGCCCGTGAGCCAAATCTGGCCTGCCATGTGTTTGTAGGACGTGCAAGCTCAGGAGGTTTTCCAATGAAGGAATTTTTTTTTTCAATGAGTGTTTTTCATTTTGTAACTGTTGGGAAAAAAAATTGGTGTTTTCTTTTCAGTGAATGTTTTTTCAATTTTTTTTGAAAGATTTTATTTATTTATTTGACAGACAGAGATCACAAGTAGGCAGAGAGGCGGCAGAAGGAGAGGAGGAAGCAGGCTCCCCGCTGAGCAGAGAGCCCAACATGGGGCTAGATCCCAGGACCCTGGGATCATGACCTGAGTGGAAGGCAGAGGCTTTAACCCATTGAGCCACCCAGGTGCCACTGTTTTTCAATTTTTAATGGCTAAAAATTTTGAAAGAATAATTGTGGTTTGTGGCACATGCAAATCATACGAAACTCACATTTTAGTGCCCATTAATACAATTTTATTGGAGTACAGCCAAACGCTTCCATGTACTCACTTGTGTGGCTGCCTTCCTGCTGCAATGACAGAGCTGTAGAGGGTGTATGCCCCACAGACCAAGAAATATTTACAAAGTGGCCCTTTAGAGAGCCTGGGTGGCTCGGTGGGGTAAGCGTCCAGCTCTCGTTTCGGCTCAGGTCATGATCCCAGGGTCATGAGATCGAGCCCTGCCTCTGACTCTATGCTAGGCATGGAGCCTGCTTAGATTTTCTCCCTCTCTCTCCTTCTGTGCTTCTCCTCTGCCTTACCCGCCACCCCCTTGCAGGCACACATGCGCCCTCTCTAAACAAAACAAAAAACAAAGTGGCCTTTTATGGAAAATGTTTGCCAGCCCTTGTTCCAGAGAACACTTCACGTGATAGGATCTCAGGGAGCCTATTTTTCTATATAAATTGCTCAAAACATTATGGCTATGGACAAGGTCTACGGGTAGACAGGTTAGATATGAAATACCAGGACATTAGACACTTTCCCTGGTATCAGGTTGAGGAGCTAAAGACAAGGTTTAGAAGCTGAGCTAGGATACTGTTGCGTGACCTTGGCCAGATCTGTCAACCTCCCTTAGCTTTAGCGTCTCCTTCCCAAAATGGTTAGGGGGCGGGGCTGTCTGCACAGGTGAAAGCAAAACAAGATGTCAAAAACAGAGACTTCTGAATCAGTGGGTGAATAGCTGAGTCTCCATCTGGTTCCTCTGTCCCCCACCCCCGCCCTTCCCCCACACCCTCCGCCAACTCCCCAAGACTCAGCAACTAAGGAGTTAACCTCGGTCCTGCAGACAGAGCTCTCCAAGATCTCCTGCCACCCCTCTGGTTGTTGGGGCCTGTGCCTTATGGGTCCTTAAGTATTCTAAATCCCGTCCCTCCCGAGGGCCCCATAGTGCAGAGTCTACCAGTAGGATAGACTATTTTGTTCTAAAATACTATTTTGTTCCATTTTGTTCTAAAAACACATTTCAGTTCCTGGGCTTAAAATTGGTCTTCCGAAGCAGTCATAATCTTAAAGCTCAGTCCCCTGGTGAGCCATTAAAATGAAAAGCATCTTCCCAAAGATGAGAAGGAAGGCAAGAGTGTGACAGTTCCTGGGCTCCGCCCCTTGGATTTTGTGCCACACCGGGCACCCAGGCTGGAAGAAAGAGCTGACGAAGCCCACTCTCCAGGATCCTTTCAGCTTGTTCCTCCAGACAATTCCAAGCTGATGCATCTTCGAGAATGTGCTTGCCTCCACCATAAGGATTCCCATAGGAACGGCAGTAGAAGACAAAAAAGTGGTCTTCACCAACACAGAGCATGGACAGCCAGCTGCTGCCGGCCACAGCTGGGCACATCCCCAGCCCATGGCCATATTGCACAAAGGCAAAGTGGATCCAGCCAGCCACCCCTCCCTCTGCAATTCCAGCCTGCTCAGGGATGGCAGCAACCTGGGGACTGCCTCTCCTGGAACTGCATCTCCATTTGTTTGCATGCAAACAACCCCCTTTTGTCTGAGTGTCCTCTTTGCAACACCATATTTTCAGGAATGGAAATGAACCTCTGTAGTAACTCTCTGAGTAGAAGGGGCCCACCTGGAGCCAAGAGACTTGGGTTCAAATCCAGATTCTGACACTTCAGCTAGGGAATTCACCCAACCTGCAGGAGACGGTGAATGCTTGTCCTACAACCACATAGATCTGTCTTAAGTCTTAAAAGAGATAAAGTGGTAAAAGATCCCGTAAACATAGAGCCTCCACGTTCCTGTTTGTCTTCCACATCCTCTCTCCTAGGCTGCATTTGGCTCCTTGGGAAGGAAGTTCCAGTTAAGGTTAGACCCTTATCTGGAAAAGGAGAAAGGGAGGGAAGGCATTACCCATCTCCCTCTCCCTTCTAAATGATGCAAACTCAGAGCTATGATGACCGTCCAGACGGAGGACAAGGCTGAAGCTAACAGCTCAGAGGAACCATAGTCAATCTGCTTTTTTTTTTAATCTGTTTTTTAATTTGGGAAAAGTTTAATTATATTCAAAGGAATACAAATTTAAAACTCGAAGATGCAATCTTCCGCCTTCACACGTTCCTTCTCTGAAGCTCTTTTATATGTAGATCCAGGTTTTTCCATCTATATCAATTACCTTCTCTCTAAAGAACTTCTTTTAATACTTCTTACAAGACAGGTCTCAAGGCAATAAATTCCCCCAGCTTTTGTGTGTCCAAGAAAGTCTTTATTTCTCTTTACTTTTGAAGGCTAATTCCACAGAGGACAGAATTCTAGGTTGGTGGTTAATCTCTCTCAACACTTTATTTCAGGGCACCTGGGTGGCTCAGTTGGCTAAGCATCTCCTTCGGCTCAGGTCATGATCCCAGGGTCCTGGGATCGAGCCCCGAATCCGACTCCCACAGCTCAGCGGAGTTTCTGCTTCTCCCTCTGGCTGCTGCTCCCCCTGCTTGTACTCTCTCTCTCTCTCTCTCAAATAAATAAAAGAACACACACTTTATTTCATTCCCTCTCTTCTTGCATAGTATCTGAGGAAAAGTCAGATGGAACTCTTGGTTTTTTTCTTCTGTAAGTAAGGAGTTTTATCCTCTGGCTCCTTTCAGGACTTTTATCTTTGATTTTCTGTAGTTTGATATGTCTAAGAGTAGTTTTTGGGTCATTTTTCCTGCTTGGTGTTCTCTGAGCTTCCTGAATCTGACAGTAATTTGGGGGAAAATCTCAGTTATTATCATTCCGAATATTTATTTATTTATTTATTTCTCTCCTTCTGGAATTCCCATTACACATGTTACACATTTTACAGTTGTCCCACAGTCCTTGGATAGTCTGTTCTTTTTTTTTTTTTTTTTTTTTAAATCCTAGTCTTTGTTTTTGTTTGCTTTTCAGTTTTGGAAGTTTCTATTATGCTGTCTTCAAGTTCAGTGATTCTTTCCTCAGCTGTGTCCAGTCTACTAAAAAACCCATCAAAATCATCCTTCATTTCTGTTACAGTGGTTTTTATCTCTAGAATTTCCTTTTGGTTCTTTTTTAGGATCCCATCTCTGTGTCATATTGCCCATCTGTTCTTGCATGCTGTCTACTTTATTATTACAGCTGCTGTTTTACTAATTATAGCTGCTTTAAATTCCTGGTCTGACAGTTACAACACCCTTGCCGTGTCTGAGTCTGGTTCTGATGCTCGTTCTGTCTCTTCCGATTACTACGTCTCATAGTTCTTTTCTTGATGGCTGGGCATGATCATCGGGCGAAAGGAACTACTTTAAATAGTCCTTTATCGTACCCAGTGGTGTGGTGAGGAGGTGTGATGTAAGGGAAGTGTGGCACACTCCGGGGATTCTGTCTCAGCCTTTTAGTGAGATCATGGCTCTGGATTCTGCTTCTCAGTTTACCCTCCTTAGGTGGAACGGGATGGCTACCCATGGCGGGAGCTTGGATATTCCCTTCCCCCAGGTCAGTTAGGCTCTGACAAAATCCTTATTGGGTTAGGCTGCATTAACTAGTTTTCTCTCAGGGCAGGACTTGTTAAGAGCAGAGCTTTGGCATATTTCAAAACGGTTCCTAAACCTGGGGCATCTGAGTGGTTCAGTCGTTAAGGGTCTGCCTTCGGCTCAGGTCGTGATCCCAGGGTCCCCACACTGAGTCCTGCACTAGGCTCTCTGCTCAGTGGGAAGCCTGCTTCACCCTCTCCCACTGCCTGTGTTCCCTCTCTTGCTGTGTCTCTGTCAAATAAATAAATAAATTTTTTTTAAAAAGAAACAAAAAACAAAAACCAGTTCCTTTTTATCCCCCGCACCCCGCAATGAGCACAAGGGGATATTCATTCATTCATTCATTCATTTAACATTCACTGCGAGAACCTGGTAGAGCTCCAGGGAGTAAAATTCACCAGTCTAGGGCTCCCCATAACTGAGTTCCCTCAGGGTTTTTAACTCTCGGAGCTGTCCACACTGAGCCTCCAACTGGTTCGTTACAGTTTAGATTTCCCTACCCCAGCGCTGATGCTGATGAGGTCCCCACCCTCGGGGTTCTGCTCCGGTAACTCGTGCTTCTCTGTCTCTCCAATTTAAGGGGCAGCAGTTTGTCCTGTAACCTCACTTCTCTTATGGACCTAAGATGCATTGTTGATTTTTAAGGAACCTCTCACCACCATGTGGGAGTCCCAGGTGCCCAGCGCTCTCAACCACACTTGGGAGGGTTAGCCCTTTAGATAGAGTCCAGCAGGTGCAAGCAGGTGCAAGGAGGGACAAGGATCATTCTCCCCACGGCTAACCTCTTAGACTTTGGGCTCTTCTGTGGCACCTACCCACTTTTCAATGGGGAGTCTCACAGCCTCCCATCTTGGTCACCGGCTGCGTCCTCACCTCCAACCTCAACTCCTCCGAGCCATTGGAAGCCTTGCTCTGATATGGGACTCATTTGTGCAAAGAACTTGACTTCCCCGTACCCTAAGGAATACGACCTGAAATCCTTTACAGATAAATGAATCGGGGCTTTGCAGACCCCAAAATCTGGCCTTCGCCTGCCTTCCCAGCCTTACTTTCCTCAGCCTCCTCATGTACACCATGCCCCCACCAGACACCCTCTGCTTCCTCTGCTGTCCCTGCTGTCCTTCAGCGGCCCAGGGCAAGGGGGACTGGAATTATTAACCTGAGGTCACCGCTCTTATTTCATGGGATTAGTTGCTGCCAAAACCAGCTACCCACCCTCTCCTCCTCCACTGGGTGTGAACGGTTAAACTTGGTTCCACAACCACCGTGAGCTGAACTCAGGGGCCCCCTGTGCTTTCGGGTGCTTTTGGAGGCGGGGTATTTGCCACATAACAATTAGTGTCCCTCACCCCTCTGCCCTCACATCTCCTGCTCCTCCCACGTATCTGCCAGATCCATCCTGAGGTAGGAATTAGGAAGTGACACTCCCTGGCTCTGTGTGTGTGTATGTGTTATTTTCAGCTCACAGCCCCCATTTTCCATGCTGCTCACCCTGCCTCCTTCCTACAGCTCTGACCAGGCTTCTGTCTGGAAGCCGTGGGCACTGCAAGAATGCACCACAATGGGGACTGTGGTGAGCCGCTTGGGGTGGCTGGAAAGTGACAGGGCACTGACCTCCGGTGGCCAGCCCTCATGGCCATGGGAATCCACCCTGTAGAAACCCCTGTCTTGGGCTGTCCCAGAGACCTCTCCGAAAGGGGTCTGGCTCTGGCTGCTCTGTTGGGATTCGAGCCAGAGACAAGGGCTGTTTTTCCCCACATGGCAGTTGCTGGGCCTACATTCCAGGCTCCACAGTTCCAGGAACTGCCCGGAGACCCCAGCATCATTATGAGGCCCTTGCTGGAAGCAGTTCTAGAGGTGCTCCCCCGACTCCCACAGAGCCCTGGGTCAGGCTCCCAGGGGAACGCCTAAGGGGGCTGCACATGGGAGGAAAAGGAGGCCCAGAGAAGATTAGTATTTGAGGTGCCAAGTCCTATGACCTAGATCTCAGGGGATGGCTTTGAACGTCACCTCTCTTTCTAATAGGTAAGCTTGATGAACCTAGGCGGGGCTCACAAGACAGAGTCTGAAGAGTGTGTCTCAGAACGTGGTCCTATAAACACTCTCCATTCCTCATCTTAACCTAGTTACCTCTGCAACACACCTGTGTCCATACAAGGTCACATTCTGAGGTTCTGAGGGTTAGGACTTCAACATATGTATTCTGGGGGGCACAATTCAACCCCCAACACCAGGATTTCCCACACACTCCCAGGCTGGAAAAACCACCCCCCACAGCCCCCTTTGAAACTTCCTGAAACTTGGGTGTTACCGGAGGCTCTGCAACCCCTTTGAAATGCCCACTCTAAGCAATAGGGCCAGAATGCCTCCAGATTAAAGAAGGAAAGACCAATTCCCCCTTGATCCTCAGCAGCCCCTGGGCAGTCGCAGTGTCCCACAATTAAGGTGGGGGAGCTGAGGCTCTGAGACACGCAGAAATGTGACATTTGTTTAGAGCATGAATTTGATACTGTCTGGTGGGAGTGACGTATGGAAGTCACTGAGCAGTGAGCAGACCTCACAAAGCCCTTGCGGCAAGAGTATTTCGGTAGACTTTCTCCCTCTTCCCCACACGCTCTGCGGAAGTGATCAAGGCTTTCTTGGGGAAGAATGGCCCTGTTGCAGCTCTCTCTTCTGATTAACCCAAGGAGCAGAGGAGAAATAGAAGGTTTCTTATTAAAATCGTATGCCCAGCTGGCCCTCAACAAATCAGCCAAGTTGACATGAGCATCTTATTAACCAGAGGCTCACTCAAATGCCACAGTAGGGAGACTGTCCTGAGATATTATTGGCACAAAAAGTCACATTGAAAGGGACTAGAAGGGTGGCATTTAGATAAGCCCAGAGAATCAGCGAGGTGAGACAAGGAGGAGGGAACTTCCGGTTTGAGACATGAAAGTCTAAGAAAGAATGTTCTTGAAATCTAAGAGATTATAGACATCTAGAGCAGGAGAACATTCTGGAATACTCAAACGAACAAGTATTTCTTCGAAGCATAGAAAAAGTCATTGTAGGACAAATCAAAGCAAGTACAACTTTTAGAGGAGGCGGTAAACAAAGAATTCACTAGCTCATGATGCAATACAAGCTGATATTATAAATAGGTTTGAAGAGTGTAAATCAGTCTCAGTCTCAGTCATGCAGGTAAACATAGCTAAGTGAGGGATAATTGGGATTCGAACTATTCCGTGGGAATTGGTTTAAAATCACACAAGCCAGCGTTGAGCCCAAAGCCCAGCGCAAATCCCTCCTATTTACCAACATCGTTCTAGTTTTAAAAGATCCTTCTGCTTTCCTGCTCTGACTCTTTTACCTTCTCTATACAAGTAACCACTGCAGTATAATATAATGGAAAAGAAGGTCACAGGTCTAAGAACCAGAGGGTCAGCGAATTTCTGATTCTACTTCTCTTAGGGGTAAATGAGGTGAATTATTCTGTTTTATTTTTTATTTATGTAGGTAATTTCTACACCCAACATGGAGCTCGTATACAAGACCCCAAGAACAAGAGCTGCATGCTCCTCCTACCCCCAGCCAGACACCCCTAGGTGAATCACGGAACTTCGTTCTGTCCAAAAAGGGTCATCAAACTAGATGTTTATGAATTATAAATGATCAGTGTGATAGTTTATGTAAAGTGCTTGGCATGTGGTAGATGCTCAATAAAATTAGCTCCTTCCTCCTCGTCAGCTCCTGAGGATTCTAGAGTACAAATAAGCTTTTCCTGAGGCAGGACAGACAAAGCACAGATGCTGGCTAGATGGAGTGATAGAAAAAGTTCATCTAAACTTACACCTTCGTCCCACTTTTTTGCTTCTTATCTCCCTGATCTTGCTCCCTGGATGAATGGGACTTTCTGAGGTGCTAGAGGCGAGGAGGCCCTCCTTGCAAATCCCGTCCCTTGAGGTGACTTGGACAACAAAGGAGCTGACCGACCTTCCACTTGACCGAAGGCCTGCTCACTCACAACTTTGAAGAGAAGGCATTCGTCAAAAATTAGCAGTTTGAAGGACTCCTCTCCTTCTCCCTTACCTCAGGGGTCATCACAGGCCACCAATCTCTTTTTGTGTTTGTATATTCTTTGCACACATATTTCTGTTCCTGCTCAGGAGACTGTGGGACACAAGAAGACCGAGTGCCCACCTTTGTGGGACTCAAAGCCCCGTGAGAAGGAATAAAAGTTAACATTTCCTGTGTGGAAGTCTGTCTTTCCCTCAAACATTTAAGAATTGCTGAGGCAGGGAAATAAAATCTAAAAAAGGGGGGGAGGGGTTGGGGGGGCTAGGCACCTGGGTGGCTCAGTGTCTGCTTTCGGTTCAGGTTGTGACCCCAGGGTCCTGGGTATGAGTCCCACTCAGGTCAGGCTCCTTGTTCAGCAGGGAGCCTGCTTCTCCCTCTCCCTCTGGGTGCTGCTCCCCCTGCTTGTGCGCTCACGCTCTCTTTCTCTCTCTCTGTCAAATAAATAAGAAAAATCTTTGGGGCACCTGGGCGACTCAATTGTTAAGCCTCTGCCTTCAACTCAGGTCATGATCTCAGGGTCCTGAGATTGAGCCCCGCATCAGGCTCGCTGCTCGAAGAGGGGCCTGCTTCTCCCTCTTCCACTCCCTCTGCTTGTGCTCCCTCTCTTGCTGTCTCTTTCTCTGTCAAATAAATAAATAAAATCTTTAAAAATAATAATAGTAAAAAATAATAAATAAATAAAATCTAAAAAAAAAATAAAAATAAAAAAGAAGAAGAAGAAGAAGTTCTGTGGCAGGGTCTAAACCTAGGGCAAGGGACCTGCCAAGATCTTGCTTTATTCATCAGGACACAGGGATGGAGGAAAAAAGAAAGTGGAATAGAAAGACCGGAGAGTCAGGGAGGAAGGGACTGCTTTATCAGGAGGTGAAGAGATGAGGGTGAGGAGGGCAAGCCCAGGGGTCAGGTGAGGGAGCAGCTGTCCCCAGGGGCAGGGGCTTTGGTCCTGCCCACATGCCTGCTGGGCCCCACTCCGCAGGCTGAACATCGGGGCCGCAGACAACTGGGTTTTAGGCAGGAAAAGGCCAGGACAAATAGGGTCTTTGTGTGGTTCTGCCCTGGAGGAGGCTGCCTTTTCCCACCCATGTGGGCAGCCCCAGAGGAAGATGTGCGGAGTCCACTCTTCTCTGCTTCTGGCCTGGGGGGTGGTGGCTGTTCTACTTCTTTCTTTCCCTTCCCCAGCAGACAGGGGTCTCAAGGCAGCCTCCCTGGAAGGTGGTGATTTAAATGAAAAACAGGGAAAAAAGAAAGAAAAGAAATGCTTCAGAGCAGGCCAACTACCTTCCTTCCCAGTCCCCAGTGCTCTCCCCTTGAGCAGGCCAGCGGCCAGGCCCCATCCACCCTTCTGGAGTCCCTGGGAGCAACAGAATCACATTTGCTATCATTTGCTGTTTTAAATGCCTTAATACACCATTTCTTTATCCAAGATGGCTGACCCCGGGCCCCCTTTAGGCCACATCCCCTTTCTCCCGCAGCAAGATGAAAGCTGCTAGGGCGACCAACTTGTCAGCTTTGTCGCAGACTGTCCTGTTTTGCACCTCCTCGGTCCTGGGTCACCCTAAAGCTTCCTCAGGACCACACCAGCTTTGGGGGTTTTCTGTGAGGCACATGAGCCACAGGCAAATGGTGGATGTGGATTAAAACCTAGTTCTGGCAAACTCCAGACCTCATTCTCTGAAAAATAAGAAATAAATTTGGGGGGGGGGGTGGATGGGAGATGGTGGGAAGTCATTAGACTGTTGGAGAGTGAGTCCTTTCTTGGCTAATCCCGGCCACGCTTCCATCTGCAGAGGTTTAGAATGGGCTTGGGGGGGAGGCAAATGCATTCTTACAGAGCTTTCCGGGAGGTTCTGACCCATCCCCCACCCCCATCACCATGAGGACCACCGGGAAAGGTCTGGCTCTTCAAACTGGAAGGATGGGAACAGGAGCAACTTGAGATTTTGCAAATGCTCTGAACCTTTGAGGCCTATAATCTCTCAGGAACAGTGGTCCAGCTTCCGTAAGATCACAACTCCTCATTTCCTATCCCTCCTCCCTGGGAGGGATTTGTCTGGGAAGGTAATGTGTCTCAGAGATGGCTCTTGGGGACATTTTCAGAAACATGATAGCTTGCAGCCCGAGCTTCCTCTGGGTACAGCTGCAAGGGGTCACCCTCAAATATAAACCAAACCTGAGGCCCCTAAGAAATCTCTGTGAGCCTTTAAAGGCCAGAGTAAGGGGCGCCTGGGTGGCTCAGTGGGTTAAAGCCTCTGCCTTTGCCTCAGGTCATGATCCCAGCGTCCTGGGATCAACCCCGCATCCAGCCCCGCATCAGACTCTCTGCTCAGCGGGGAGACTGCTTTCCCTCCTCTCTCTCTGCCTGCCTCTCGGCCTACTTGTGATCTCTGTCTGTCAAATAAATAAAGAAAATCTTTAAAAAAATGTTAAAAAAATAAATAAACAAAGGCCAGAGTAAAAACCTTAGGACCATGAACCAGGTAAAATTTTTCTCATTCTCCTTGTGAATCTATCAATGCTTGACTGATGTAGAAATATTTTGTTTTTTTATATATGTTTAATCTGCCACCAACAAATGCTTAGAACATTGCTACATGGTTCTGAACCTCAGGCCAAAGTTTTCTCAGGAATCTTTTTTTTTTTTAAGATTTTTTAAAACGTTATTTATTTATTTATTTGAGAAAGAGAGAGGAGAAGGAACAGAGGGAGAGGGACAAGCAAACTCCACGCTGAGCACAGAGCCTGATGCAAGGCTCAGTCCCAGGTCCCTGAGATCATGATCTGAGCCAAAAGTAAGAGCCAGCTACTCAACCAACCAAGCCACCCGGGTGCCCTTTCTAGGAATATCTCTTAATGTTTTTTAGCTGCAAGAAGAACCTACCTTTAGTCTTTTCTAGAAGGCCAGGGAAGTAGTTCTTTAATATCATATAACTTCTTTTAATTGTAAAACGGAGAAGTCTCCAGTCCTTTCCCTAACTCCAAGGAAGTACTTTCTTGGGCTGTTGGGAGGAGAAAAAGCAGCATCTTGCTGGCTGGCTGCTGTCCTTTGGGCTTTCGGCCACGAGCCCTCCCAGCTGTCAGTTCTCATTGGTCTCCTGGGTCAGCTTTGTCCTCCGAACTCAGCCCTTCACTGGCGTGTACTGAACATAGTACTGTGTCCCAGGCACCAGCTGGGGACCCTCCCATGCAGGTGTGTTCCTTGAGGTCCACCCATGCCAGCTTCTTACTTGACATTCGACTTCTCAGGCTGGTCACAGTGCCTGTCATGGGGTTGACCCTCATTTACAGTGTTGTAATGTTGTATGTAATATCATCATTCAACTTAACTTTGCCCATAATCCCAAGATGAGCACATCTCCACGTACCAGGTGAGGCTCCGAAAGGTTCCCCGATTCTCCCAGACTCATGCAACCAGAAAACGACACAGCGGCATCTCCGGGCTGGAAGCCGTTGCTCCTCCCCCGACGGCTCTTTTTTGCAGACTTCCTCACACAAAAAGCCCACGCAGGGTGCCCACTGAGCTAAGTGCCAGGGACACAAAGAAGTACAAGACACCAACAGTGTACAAGAGGGACATATAAAGAGATTGTGTCATCTGAGTGACGGCGAGCGTGGGGGTGTGTTCTGCTGCTGGGAGAAGCAGCATGAAACAGAGCTGGGTCATCTCTGCCCCAGTGCAAGTCAGGTCGGCTTTCCCAGAGCCAGTGACCCTTGAAATGGGCCCTCAAGCCTGAGAGGGGTCTCCAGGCAGCTGGCAGGAGCGGGGAGGCAGTTGGCCAGTTCCAGGCCCAGGCCAGTTGGCTTTGCCCGGACACTGGGCTGGTGGGGTGGGTGGGGGGTGAGTCCAGTTAATGCCGGAAACAGAAGGGTCTTTCATGTCCCTCACCCGCACCTCCCCCCCACTTCATTTGCCCTCAACCAGTATCTCTCTGGCCTCAGCTTTAGGAAGGGATTTTTCTAAAGGAGCTCAAGAGGGCAGAACTGCAAGGGTGAAGCACGGGAGCAGAGGTTTAGGGTAGAATCGGGAAGGACTGATTTGGGAACTTTCACAATGGGTAAACCTCTCTGCCAGAGCCTCTGCGCTTAGCTCCAGGCAGAATGCAAGCGCTGGACATCCCAGCGCCCACCAGCCACCTCTCTGAGATCCCTACCACCTCTGGTCACAGCAGGAGTCTGCAGGCCATTGAGATGTCCCTGGCACCCCAGCCCTGAACAGCACCCACCATTCATCATCCCACAGTAAGTGAGAGCAGTCTCGAGGGACGGCAGGAAGGAGAGGTCGTGTGAAGAAGCCTCTCTGCCCATCTCTGAAAACCTGATCAAGCTCCCAGAGCACGGTTGTGTCTGGTGGTGTCACACCACCTCCCCACACCCTGCGGCTTTGTCATCGGAATGAGAATGACTGGCAGAAACGCACACTCCACGCAGCTTACACGCTTACACACACACGCACATGCACACACACACGTACGGGAAGCCATTGGACCTCTGACATCAGTGGGGTCAGGCGAATTCCCAAGAGTCCCGCCTTGGGCAGGGAAATGACAGACGTCTGGAGGTCACTGCTGTCCCTTCTTCCCCTTTGCCCCCACCCCCTTCCACTTCCCCCACCTGCCCCTCCTTAGAAAAGTACAAAATGGGGAAGTTTTGCTCACAGTCTCCGAGCAAGGGCCCTGCTCTAGGTCTACAGACCCTTCTCACCCAGAGCGTTCCTGGGTGCTGCAAGTCCCAGGTTCAGAGACCAAAGGTGGTAAGGTTTAGTTGTCAACCTCTTTGTTTTGTTTTGTTGTAACCCCCTGCCCCCCAGGCAGCCTCTGTCTGTGGCCGTCCTGGTTCCCTGAGAAGAGCCACAAGCTGCAATGGCGTGAATAATCGGGTGTCACAGGAGCCATGATGTATGAGTCTCTTTGACCGGCTTGCTTTCCTTGCACTAATACGTCATTCACGGTTCCTAAGCCTGCTGCACCACAGATGAGTGTGAATCAGACAGGGGAGGAGGTTTCCGGGGAGCCCCCTCCCCCCTAAAATATAGGCGCTGCCTCTTTTGTGTTTTCAGGTGCATGCCATTCTTGTCTGGCCAAGACAGGAGAACCTCTTGCATGGGTTGAAGTTCATGACACTACACCTGCTGGAGTCTCCAAGAACCCTGGGTCCCAGAACCCCGGGGGCGCTGTGCCCATTTTCTAAATGACACGCTAGCCTGTAAATTTAAAAAGAAGAAAGAAAATGTATGAGTCACTGTCCTTTGAGGGAGAGGAAGGTAAAGCTCCTCTCCACTTCTTCCCACCTCTGGTTCTCAGGGGCTAAACTGGTCTTCTCAGCAGAGCAGGATTTTCTTGGTGGAACTTGAACTCAGTTCCCCTTTCGGCCCCGAGAGCACTGGGAAAACCAGATCTGCTGGTCCTGTTGGCAGCAGAGCCGTGCCTAGGGGATTTACTCAGTGCAGCTGAGATGCGACAGGCAGACTCATCAGCCGGAGGGTGCGCTGCAGCTGGGGGCTTTGGTCCCTCGGGGCCAGCAGGCTTCTGCCACCCTCTTTCACAGCTGCCTTCCTCCTCCTCCCTCCCCAGGTGTCTCGGCTCTGCCCTGTCCCGTGGCTCCGTGAGCCCAGCTGTCCAGGGCTCTCAAATTCTGGGGAACCACCTGCCCTTCCTCCCACCTGGGCTCTCAGCAAAGCCCAGAGGGCACAAAGTCAATTTGAACTTGCACAGAACGCATTGGTTTCAAGGCTGTGTTCCTCTTCCTGCTGTTCTGTGCTTTCTATACCTTTGACCATTGTTTGATGAAGGATTTTAACAAAGATCTCCCTTGCTAGAGGCTGCAACCACAGAAGAGGGATTCTGGGAAGACGTAGTCATAGAACAGGGTGTTTGAACTTCCTGTGGGCTCTCTCTACAGAGAGGAGGCGAGAGAGGTGACCTGGCCCAACACCTTCACCGTGCACCGGAGGAAAGTCAAGTCTGTGCCTTGTCCCAGGTCACACTGTGGCTTCTCTGCGAGACGAGAGCTGCCCCCAGCCCCCCTTCCAGAAAGGGTCCTGCTCACCCTGTCCCGTCTCCTATCTGGCTGTGACCAATTTTTCATGCCCATTACATCCCTCTGAACAGTGACACACAGGAGGACCCCAACAAGTAGTTGTTCACTGATGGATGGGCTCCGAGTCTAGTGCCCTTTCCATGCCCCTGATCTGCCTTGCATCGCCCCAGGAACTCAGCAGTTGAGAAGAAACCCAAATGCACAGAGACTCACTCAGGTAAATAAAGTGGCTCATCCTTCCGAGACCCTTCACTGACGTGACCTGGGCTAGTCGCCCGCTGGACAAATAAGGAGAACAGTGCTGTGACTCACTCTCTTCCCTCCTGCCTGGCATCAAAGAGGTGACCTCACCCACCGCAAGGCAGGAAAAACCGCTGGATTACTCACCTGCCGGAGAGCCCAGAGCCAGGCTGCTAGCTCTCCCTGACTGTGCAGAAGGCGGCGCGGAGACCGCAGAGGTGGCGATGGGCCAGTCCCGGAGCGGGACCCCACATGCGCAGTGGCTCGCGTGCAGACTGCGGGCACGCGCAGGGGGACGGCCGGAGCATGCGCGGCTTCCAGTGCCCCCCGCCCAACCACGGCGGGCGCCAGGGACGGGATTGGCTTGGGGGCTGGTCCAGGGGGAGGGCAAGTCTTACGCTGCCCTGTATAACTTTGTCTAGCATGATATTTGAAGTAAGAACAAAACAAGACAAGCAAACAAAAAGCCACACACAAAAAACCAACAACGACAACAAAAGCAAACTACCGCGGCATAACGAAAATCCAACTGTTCTCCCCGAGAATCCCAAATAGCCACGCTACAACCTCCTCCTTTCTGCCCTCCTCTCTTCCTGGTCAACAGGGGCTGCGGGCAGACCCGGGAAGTCAAAAACCTGGCCTCAACCATAGCAAAAGAGTTGAATTCAAAGACAGAGGAGAAGGTCTAGGCTTTGAGTATTTAGGGCCCTGAGGAATGAGGTCAAAGGTTCCATTGACCAATGGGCCAAATAGCTCACTGGGTTCCATGGACACAGATTGCCCCCCAGTCCCAAGCAACCACGTCCTTTTTTCCCATCCACTTTCCCAGGCCTTCACTCCCTGGAGACACAGGCCAGGATTTAACATCTAAATGACCCAGCTAGCGCTTAGCGCAAACAGTTGCACTCACAATACGCGATAGGGTGGCATTTTGCAAACCTGGTCTCACACCGGAGCCCCCTGGAGAACTGCTGACTTTGGCAGCTACCGAGCCTTCCTGAGGTTCGCCTGCAGCCAGATAGAGTAGGAAGTGAGGGAGAAGAGGAGGAAGAGAAGAACTGGGGTTAGCCTAGGTGTCACAGTTGAACTTTTGGTAAAACAAAAACAAAACTGAATTTATGATTGCTTTATTATTAAAAATCAGCTCCCTGGTGACTTTGAGATCTCCCTAAGAGGAGAGCCACTGCTTTGTGTCCCTGTAGCCAAGCTGGGCTGAAACATCCCCAAGTTCTGGGTGCATTAAGAGACTGAGGAAACTCAGACTTCCTTCAGGATGGGCCCGAAGGTGCTTGAGGGCTGCAAGAGGGAAGTGAGTGTCGCCAGTGTTGAAATGACATTACAGACCGAGTTTGGGCACCGTTTCTAAGCATGGGGAGCTTGCTTCTGCCAGGAAGCTGGCTGTAGCCTGGGGTTTTCCTAGTTGGAGAGATTTCACGGCCTTTAGAGGGGATCTGGCAGGGCATTGTCTGAGGCCGCTGCTTCTGGAAGCTGGAGGGCAGTGGGGAAGGAGGAACAGCAGAGGCTGCACCGGGTTTTCAACTTGGCCACCTGGCAAGGGATCTGAGGTCAGAGGACAAAGAAGAGATTCAAAGGGAACAAACAAATCAATGGGAGCTGTTGGGGGTTGGGAGGGTGGTTCAGTTGTGAGGAGAGGAGAATAAGGACCTAAAGGCAAAGACTCCCCCAAAAACTTTCCCAGAGAGCCCCCAAGCCTGAAAGTCCAGTTTGGGAAATGGGTGGAGAGGAAATAAGAATGTCTTTTCAGCAAAACGAACGTTGGAAGTATGCAGAAAGATAATTATTCCTCTCTCAGGTAATGAGGCTTCCTCAGTATGGCAGCGACGGGGTGGTCTTATGGATTTAAAAGGCAGCGTTTTAGGTTTCAGTTTCAGGAAAGAGGAAAGAAACAGCCTCCCGCCATGGCCTATGAGCCCGGGATACAGAGAAAGTGTCCTCCCAGCATCAGGAAGCTACCCCTGCCTGGGGCCATGTGGGGAGATGTGTCAGTTGGTCCTCTCCCTGCTCAGAATGGGGACAACCGGGGACACTGGATGGTCTTTCCTAGGATCTAGGTGGGGCAGGGACATGTCCTTCATCTTCTGGGCAAGGCTGAAGTTTGCCCAGTGACCTTTCTGGCTTCTGTAAAACAACTTTGCTGACATGCTTTGCTTTACTGGGCTGGGGACCCTTATTCCATAAGGGAGACATTTTTCAGGCTCTTTCTGTTTACCCCAGATGCCTCAGCTCTTCTCTGGACCCCCAGGGACATGCATTTAGTGGTGCAAATATGTGGTCTTCTAAAGTGCAGATTTAGTCCGGCTCTCTCCTGCTTACAATTCTTTGATAAATTGTTGTCCCCCAGGATACAATCCACGAGTCCTCCCTGAGTTTCATACCTCCTTGGTCTCCCTTTTTCCTGCAGCCTCACCTCCCTGCTCCCCAGACTCACCACCTGGCCTCCCCGCCTTGAACCTCACGCTCTGGAAACAGACATGCACAAGCCCCTCACCACGCAGCATTGTTCTGATTCAGGCATTTGCAAATGGGACCCCCGCTCAGACCCCCTTCACCTTCTGCCTTCCTAACAAAATTCTACTCCCACCATCACCTCCTCCATCCTTCTCTGCCTCCGATGTCCCAGGTGGGGCCTTGTCCTGATTTTCAAACTCATCTCTCTGCCTTATGATGATTATTTTCATGCCCCCTCCCCTACTGGGCAGTGACTGTCACAATTTCTCTAGGCTACATCCTAGCACTGGGTCGGGCACACAGAGAAAGGAAAGACAGAAGAGGGAGAGGAAGGTACTACATCAGATGCTAAGTTTGAGGCCAAAAGCTTTTTTAGGGCAAAAATATCTGAGATCAGGGGTGTCTGGGTGCCTTAGTTGGTCAAGTATCCGAATTTTGACTTTGGCTCAGGTCAGGCTCTCAGGGTCCTGAGATTGAGACCCCCGTGATTGGGCCCTGTGCTTGGTGGGCGAGTCTGCTTGAGATTCTCTCTCTCCACCTGCCCCTCCCCCTGCCGTGCGCTCTCTCTTTCTCAAATAAATAAATAAAATTACCACAAAAAAAAAACAGTATCTGAGGTCAGAGCGGGATCTAGAACAAGGCAAGGGAAACCCTTAATCTCAGATCGTGGTCATTCAGTCAGCAGCTAAAGGATGAGGCCTTCTTAAATTTTAAAATTTTAATCTAGTTTTTTTGAAGATTTTATTTTTATGTCATCTCTGCACCCTGTCTGGGGCTCAAACTCACAACCCTGAGATCAAGAGTCACCTGCTTTACTGACTGAGCCAGCCAGGCACCCCCAAGTTTAATTTAATTTTAATTTTTTTATTTGAATGGAGTTGACACAAGATCTTTTTAAATTCTGCACCTCAGGGGCGCCTGGGTGGCTCAGTGGGTTAAAGCCTCTGCCTTCAGCTCAGGTCATGATCTCAGGGTCCTGGGATCGGGCCCCGCATCGGGCTCTCTGCTCAGCAGGGAGCCTGTTTCCCCCTCTCTCTCTACCTGCCTCTCTGCGTACTTGTGATCTCTGTCAAATAAACAAATAAAATATTAAAAAAAAAAAAATTCTGCACCTCAGTCCCAGCCTTGCCAAGGCTTCACTCCTGTTCCTTACCACCCAGGTTCCCTCACGGCCGGGTACCTTCTGCGTTCGCTACTACCACGCGTGAGAAAAGCAGTGGGCCTGCCCTTGAGGAACTTAGAGTCTGGGATGAGAGAAGACAATCAACTGGTCAATTAAATCGACTTCAATCACAAACCATTGTGCAGGCTGTGGAGCAAGGGGATAGATACATGGCTCTCAAAACTGGAGCCCATCAATGAAAGATGTGCCTTCCCTGGAGACCAGAACCTAGAGCCCGCGTCAGACAAGGTGGCCAAGCCATGCTCTTCCTTCTGCAGAATCATCCTGGGTTCTGTGTCTCCCGTGCTCTGCAGCTGTCTGCTCGGTGCCCTCCCCTAGGGATGACGACTACGACATAGACTGTATGAGACAGCAGTTCCTGAAACCCTCTCTGTGGGCTCCTTAAGTAGATGCATATGAAAATGTTTGCTGGGATGCGGTGTGGGGTAACAGGACCTGTGAGTAACAACAGTGTCTGTCAACAGGGGAAAGGAGAACGTCTGTGCATCAGTAAGAATGAAGAAGCTAGGGGTGCCTGGGTGGCTCAGTTGGTTGGGCAGCTGCCTTGGGCTCAGGTTGTGGTCTTAGGGTCCTGGGACCAAGCCCCACACTGGGCTCCTTCCTCATCAGGGAGCCTGCTTTTGCCTCTCCCTTTGCTTGCCTCTCCATCTGCTTGTGTGCTCTCTCGCTCTCTCTCTGTCAAATAAATAAAAAATATTTTTAAAATCTTTAAAAAAAAAGAATTAAAACTACATGTACACACAGAAACATGGAGAGATCATTAAAAAACAAAACAAAACAGGGTGTAGGGGCACCTGGGTGGCTCAGTTGTGAAGCGTCTGCCTTCAGCTCAGGTCATGATCTCAGGCTCCTGGGTCTGAGTCCCGCATACTTCCTGCTCAGCAGGGAGCCTGCTTCTCCCTCTCCCACTCCCCCTTCTTGTGTTCCCTCTCTCGCTGTGTCTTTCTCTGTCCAGTAAATAAATAAAGTCTTTAAAAAACACACACACAGGGTAGAGAGTGAAGACACAGAAGGGGATTCATAGGAATGCTATAAATCACATGAATTACAAATACACCTCCAAAACAATACTACCTGTTTTACAAGGATAGATACACACATATCTACACACACGCATCTAAGAACAGGTATCAAGTGCTTTAGGGTGGGAGCCTACTGAGGAGAGGGGGATTGACAGTGTAGAATAGAGATGAGGGGAAATAAAATAATGTCCAGCATGAACAGTCTTTGCACAG
This sequence comes from Meles meles, assembly GCF_922984935.1. Lineage (NCBI taxonomy): Eukaryota > Metazoa > Chordata > Mammalia > Carnivora > Mustelidae > Meles > Meles meles. The sequence goes on from NC_060067.1 coordinate 142,133,656, forward strand.
ATGGATGATAACTGTGTGCCAAGAACTGAGTATGGTGAGCTTTATTCTACGCTCTTATGGCCCAACGCAGAATAAGACAATCCAAAACCGACCAACCAGTAGAATCCTGACTCAGGACACTTTACCTGGGAATGGTGATTGGGTTCCATTTTTTTCAGGGGTGATAGGAATGATTCCAGCCAAATTCCCATTTTAAAGTTAAGGAACCCAAGGCCCAGAGAGGGCACGTTAGTTGTCCTAGCTGCACAGCAGATGGAGATTCAAGCCCCTGGCCTGTACTCCGCGTCCCCCTCTCTGTCTGGTTGCCTTTTCTGACCGCTCAGCCCAACCTCCCCATGGTGTTTGTGTAAAGGGCTTGACCATGTTTATCTTAGCACACGGGCACCCTGTCTGAAGTCATGCACTGGCGTTCACCGGCCCTTCCTGCATAGAGTTCAAGGTGAAAACCTTCCTGGGAGCTGGGAAGCTCACGTTCCATTTTACTTTGTTGTTTCTTGTTTTTTCTCTTTCCAGGACAACTACTTCAGAGCCCAGGTGAGCTCACCGACTCACCTGGGCAGGTAGGTGCAGGACCTGGACAGTGCTGTCATGGGAGCTCATGGTGTTTGCAGGAAATGATGTCACTGCTGTGCGGAGGGCAGGCACATCGTTAAAGGAAGGACTTGTCTTCCCACAGCCCGCTTGGCGTTCACTCTGCCCATGGCATGTCCAGAAGCTCTGCACAGTGTGGTACAGTGTGTGGATGTCGACAGTCTTGCTGGAACCCACAGACCCATAAAACTGCAAGCAAGAACATTGAACAGGTGTTCATGTGGGTGGTTGGTGGAAGTTTATGACAGTAACTCTCCTGAGAGAGGGGCGTGAACACTACGTCTTAGAGAGTCTCTCCAAGGAGCAGCCTTTGAGATGGGCTTCTATTACTACTACCCCCAAATCCTGCATGGCCCAGTTTTTAATTATTAAAGCATTACACACACACACACACACACACACACACACACACACACAGGGAAACCGCATCTATTATAAGGTTGAATTTTCACAAATTCCACATACCTATCTAATCAAGGCCTTGATCAGATTACAGAATATTCCCAGACCTCGGAAGCCCCCCAGTGTCTCTTCCGGGTCACTGTCCACCCTCCCAAGAGTTGCCGCTGTGCTGACTTCTAACAGCCCAGATGAGTTGTGTGTCCCCTGTTCTAACCCCATCAGCATCAGAGGTAGTAGGTGTCAGCAGGTGAGAAATCGTGTGGTGGTTGATTAAAGTCCTTTTCAAGTATTAGTTCCCTTGACCCCGTTGTTCTCTCATGAGACAGGCAGATGACAGGCAATGTTCCCCTCCATGAGGCAGAGCTGACTTGCTTAGTCACAGAATCCTGCAATAAGTCAGCAGAAACCCAGCCTTTCGGCCAGAGCCCCTGGCTGACTCTCAGCTTCCCTGACACCGTCTGACCTCCGCAGGCGTCTTGCCACCGGCTGTAGCTCTTTGCTGAGCCACCTGGGCCCTGCCGGGAGGGCTCCCAGGTTTGAAATGTCACCTAAGTGCCTGTGACAAGCTCCTGGCCCTCGCCCCCAGGAGGCTTCAGTGGGGACAACCTCAGAGCCTCAAAGATGCGCTCGGTTGTGGGAAACAGCCAAATACCGAGGCGTGTGTGGAAAGCAGTGGTCTGGTACGCTCAAGTCACTCCTAGAATTTCTCTTTAAGAAATTCATTTGAAGCCCGATGATAAGCCATAGTTCTCTTACCACGCAGATGTATCATCTTTACGAGGAAAGATAAGCGTGTTTGACGACCCATCATTTTTCACATGCATATGCCCACCAGACCATTGCCATTGTCATTAGGCACACAGGATGCAGCCACACGATAGACTTCCCTAGTAATCCCAGTTAACCTTTTACTGAACATCTTCTATGCACCAGGATATAATTCTCATTAATGACAGCTACCAAAGAGCATTCTTCCCATGTTTCCCTTTTTACAGAGGAGAAACTGAGCCTCAGATGGCAAGTGGCTTCACCAAGGTAACCAAGTTAGGAATAACAGAGTTGGGATTTGAATCAGGTCTGTCCGGAACCAAAGCCCCGGGCTCCCCTGTCAGCCTTCACAGGTCTCTAGGAAGACCAGGAGGGAGGGAACCACTAAGATCAGCAGTGGGTGGGCTCTTGGAGTCCCTTCTGTGGAGATGGCTGAGGCCACTGGTGTACAATGTGAGCCAGTGGAGCAGAGAGGTGGGCTACGGTGAGGCGCCCCCACCCCGTCCCTCACTCTCTTTGGAGAACCATATTAACATCAAGGAATGTGAGCCCTGACGGGAACTTGGAGGGCATGGAGCCCCGCCTTCTTTGGAGGAATGAGGAGACGGACATGTAGAGAGGATCTATAACTGGCCCAGAGCCATTCAGAACAGGATGCGGGGTCTCATGACTGCCAGGGGTCTGCTCCTTTCCCGTCTGCTGGTCTCCTTTCTGCCGGTGTCAGCTGACACTGGGACACAGGATGTCTTTCTCCTTTCTGCTCTGCCTTCTTGGCAACCAGCTTTTATGTGGGGGGAGGACACCCTTGCCCGGGTGGTCACAGAGCAGCAGGGGACCCTACAGCAGAGTCAGGTGCCAGACTGTGGAGAGAGCCTCTCTCTCCTCACACTTCCACTGGGCTGTGTTGACTTGAAGTAGACTCCAGACTCAGTGTGTTCCCTTGGCCTTTCCCTGAACCAGCACCAGCCTGCCATGATGTGGAGGGCACCTCCCCTCCCTGTGAGCATCGGGCAAACGTTTTCCCAGAGAAGGGACACCAGAGTCCCAGGTGGGAGGGAATCTCCTGTAGACTTTGGCCTCCAGGATGAGGTCATGGGCCTTGGAAGTGAATGCATTTTATAGATCCAATAAATTAGATACGGCTCGCCTATTGAGGTTCCATCAGGTGTCCTGGAGCCCTGCCTTGCTCACTCCACTGGAGGAGGAAGCAGAAAGAGAAGCAAGTCTGGGTTTAGGGAACTGCCTGAGGTCACTCAGCCAACTAGGGACAGAGTCCAGGTGAGGACCCACTACCCCGAGCCAGCAGGCTGCTGTGGGACGTGCTGGCCTCCCTGCCCGTTTCACATGGGTCTCTGAAGCCTTCTTGGTGGGCCAACCCATATCACTGGAGGCCCTGAGTGGTCGCCAGGTACAGGCTCTGACCTCAAACAGTGATAACAGCCAACACTGTCTGACCACACTGAGCTATTTAACCCTCTCAGTTGCTCTGAAGCTGCTCAAAGCTACGACTCTCAAGCATAGACAATGGGTCCAAGGTCCAAGGTCACATAGCCATTAAAGAGCAGGGCAGGCTATGGGCTAGCTGCCAACACAGGGAGACACCCTGCCACCATGTCTGTCTCCCCAGCATCCCCAGAAACGATCCAGGGCCCTTCACAAATCCAAGACGAGGGGCTCAGGTTTGAAATGCCAGGCGGCTGCTTCTGCCGGCCCTCCGTGCTGGGGGGTGTGACCAAGTGGGTCTGGGCAGATGCAGGCAGTTCTGGGGTGGGATTTTGGCTCCCTTGGGGGGAGCTGCCTTCCAACAGACTTCTGCAGAGTGGCCATGAGCTTCCTATTCCTCTCAATGTCAAACACAGACCTGGTGTCTGCAGTACTCAACTCTGTTTTTGTCTCTGTTTTTGTCCCTCTTTCAGCCTCTAAGGACCCTCTTCTCCCAGAAGCTCCCTGCACCCTCAGTGGGGCCTTCAGCTGGGAGTTCCTGAGAACCACACCACCACCTGTCCAACCCAAGCGCGGGCAGGTGCAGAGTCCCGCCAGTGAGGGAGGGGCACTGGGCAGTGGTGCCCCTCTTAGGGGCCCCTGGATCCACTCAGCAACTGAGTCTGGGTCAGCCATTTCATAGATTTGAAAAGTTTTCCAGGTGGAAGGGACCAGGAGGGCCTCCAGCCCAGGGAGGTGGACACGTGGCTTTGGTTCCAGACTAGGGAGGTGGACACGTGGCTTTGGCATGAGCTCCTCCTGTATCTGAAGAGTTACCTCCATTTTGTTCTGGAACAACACAGAATGAGATCAACCCCACTACCAGATCTTACTATCCTCTTTTAGTTTAAACAGTCTTGGTGGCTCATCCTCAACATGGGACCCAGCCCTTGGCTGTTCCAGTCATTCTCCTCTGTCGGACTCCAGCTCATCAACGTTCCTCCTGAAAGGTGTCCCAGGGCTATGGACAGGGTCCAGATGTGGACTGACCAGCCGGACCTCATGCTGGGTGCTGTCATTCCATGAATGTGACGGAAGACGGGGCTTTGGGTAGCCACGTGAGACCACTGACTCACACACTCCTCTTTCATTTCTCTCAGAAAGAATTTCTCCACTGAAACATGGGAATGACAAGTTTTACCTCCTGCTGGGTCCCAGGGACGGTGGGTGTGTGGTGAGTAACTCGGCAAAGCTGTGAGCTTCTGGGGAGAAAAGTACTAGCCAGACTTCAGTCTGTTATGATCTGGTTGGGGAAAACAGGGGCTCGAGAAAGGGCTGAGAGCATCAGACAACTTAGCCAGGTGCTTATCTAGTGACTTCTTTCTATTGTACTGGAGTCAAACCTGATCCTGGGAGTTGGAGGCCCTGTGGGGGCGGGGAGACCGTTCTGCTCAGCCCACCTCTTCTCTCTCCTCCCTAGGGGTGAATCAGCAGGTGGGAAGTACTGATGCCCTGGGAAAGAAGAAAATACAGCTGACCAGTGAGGCTGACGTCTCTCCGCTCAGCCAGAGCTGAATGGAGGTACTGTTCTTTCTGCTGGGGCAACTTCCAGTGCTGAACCATCTTTTTAATCTGAATATAGCTCAAACCCTTCTACTGCATGTACCCAAACTGGCAAAGTGGCTCTCCCTGAGAGTGGCAAAAATGTCCAGATTTCCCCAGGCTGACGGGGAGCCATTTATAGCAAGAAGTGGCAAGAGGTAACTTATTCTGAACTCACTGCTTTGGAAGGAACCCGGACCCAGTCGTCCTTCCAGGAAGAGTTTCCGCACTGTGAAACAGGGTGAGGGGGGCTATTTTCTCACACCCCTCCTTCTGCTGGCCTTCTGAACACGGCACGTGTGCGCGGGCCTCCCGTACGGCACTGAGTCAGCACCCTGGAGAGCTGCCCCACCCCCTTCCTGACGGGTGAGGTCAGCCCAGATGCTGGCCTGCCCCACCCCAGCACACGGCGAGGAGCAACGGCAGCCACTGGGCAAAGCTCCCAGGAGCTGAGTTGCAGTGATGCTCATGAAGGCTGCAGAAAGCTCCAGAACCCAGGAAGAACAGGATTCCAAAGAGTGTGTTTACTGACAAAATCTCTCTGTGGGCATTCATATGGCTGTGGCGTTGTTCCTTGTGCGTTCCCAAATTGCTTCACAGACACTGAATTATAATCTTCCTAAAAGGCAGCCCTTGCAAGACTTGAGTGAAGTGTCACTTCCTATGTTCTTGTGGAGCCACTGTTCCAGAAGCCCTGATCGTGCATCATGGAGAGCTCCAGACTCAAAGGAATGGCTAAGGGTATAATTGAAGGTGCTTTTCTGTCTTAAGATCCAAATCAGACCAAATCCTCAGGGTCTTATAAGGCCTCCTCCTAACTGGGCACTGAGCTCAGAATAAATTTTCTGCATCAGTTGCTCAGGAGAAATCACCTGCATTGCATGACAGGGACTAAGAGAGGGACCTGGCCCAAAGAAAACTCATCAGCCCCCTCATCAAGACCCCAGTCTCGGCCTCACTCCAGCCCACTAGGTTCTCAACAGCAGGCTGAAAAATGGATCCCTGGGGAGTTAAAATGCAAATCTGGGCACCCCACCAGAAAGATTCTGAGCTGGTATAGGTCTAGAGTGGGAACAAGAATCACCCACCAGCCACAGTGATTCTGTTACACTCCACATTGTGGGAGGTGGTGTGCCACTGGCCTTTCAGACACCGTCAGGGAGCTCACCACCTGCAGCAAACATCCTGCCCTCCTTGAATGATCCACTTGCCCAGCTCCTCATTGTCCTTAGCCACACAAGCAACAGCCCCCATGACCCCTGCCAGCTTCCCATTGGTTATCAGAAGGCAAGGGCTTATGGGTGAATCCAGCCTCCCTCCTGGAAAACTGAAAGCAGAAGGGGAACATTTTTCCGTTGGACTCATGTGCCCTCTATTAGGAAGAACAAACAGAAGGTAGTCTCTGATACAGAAATAGCTCACATTTACTAGAGTCACATGGAAGATGGGCGCCTCTGTGTCTGACCTCCAGAATGGAGAGGATTTTTCTTCTGTAGCAGAGGAGAGTGAACATTACTGGTTCCCTCAGGTTGCTGAGCCTTAATCTCTGCTTGCTGCCACAAAGCTGGGGAGGGATGCTTCCGGCACCCTGGCATTTCATTTTCACGGAGGAACTCCACTGCGAGTGAGGTCTCTTGTATGGAAACGTCAATGCCATGGTCCATCCATGGATGAGTTAAATGGGATTATTGTGAGTTGGCCTAGAAACCTACCTACAGTGTGTGACATTGTTGCTCTGGGAAAGTGCATTCTCAACTCCTCGTCATCTATTTGGCAAGCAGGCTTGGGGAATATGACCAGCTTATGACTCAGCCCTTGTATGTTTCCAGGGAGACTGGGGGCAAACTCCAGGCCTGATTCCAAAGGCCTGGCATCAATGCATCAATAGGGACCTCAAGCAGATCCTCATTAAAGGACCCACGCACCTTCGTGCCACAGGCTGACAGTGAGGTTGTACCTTGCTCCCGGTAGGCCCTGGGTCGAGGGCCCATGAAGAACTGGCCAGTGAGTGCTGCCCATGGCTGTGACCTCACCTGCAGTGGTGTCCACCTGTCCTACCTACCAACCAGGAAACCAAAACTTCATTGCAGAGCTGTGGCCTGGAAGACAGAAAAGCCATTTTCTTCCACTACAGGAATGAGGTGATCCAGTGAGCCATAAGGCACTTTACTGGAAGATATTTGCAAATGGAGACCTCCTCCAGGGAGAGCACGCTCTGGGTTATTTTCAACCAAGCCATAAATTCAGTCCAAGCTATGCGAGGTCATAGACACTGAGTAGAGGGACCCCACCAACCCACTGGCCTCCATTTTTATGTGTGTTCACAGCCCAAATAATTTTAGGAAGTATTTAGTGAGTGGAGTCCCTGGGTGGCTCAGTGGGTAGAGTATCCAGCTCTTGGTTTTGGCTCAGGTCATGATCTCAGGGTCATGATCTCAGGGTTGTGAAATCTAGCCCAGCTTTGGGCTCCACGCTCAGCTAGCAGAGTCTGCTTGAGATGCTTTCCCCCCATGCTTCTCCCCCTGCTCTCTCTCTCAGATAAATAAAATCTTAAAAAAAAAAAATACTTAGTGAATAACCAGATGCAATGTTCCTTATTCTTATTTGGTTTGTATGTTTCATGCTTATATGCATTTGAGGACACATACCAAAAAAACAAAACAAAAATCTCTTCATTTTTTCACTGTGGGGGCAGGATTGGAATGTGAATCAAGATATAAGAATTGAGGTGTGCCTAGCTGTTCAGTCTGGTAGAGCACGCAGCTCTTGATCTTGAGGTCATGAGTTCGAGCCCCAAACTGGACATAGAGCTTACTTTAAAAAAATAAAAATAAGAAGTGTATGAATTGAGACTAAAAGTATAAGTTTCAATAGAAAATTCTATGAAATTGCAAAATATCATCATTGTCAGATGGAAGGAGGTAGGCTATTGTACCTCTAGAGGCAGAAGTTGGTGAATTTGTACACCTTGGAGAGCTGAATTAATAGTTCCACCCAACTATTCTGGGGCCTCCTACCATAATGCATAAAGAAGCAGAATTTTGAATGAACCATTGGGAAAACTGTGGCCCCTTTAAACTCAGCATGTCTCTTCAGGGGAACCGGAATACAGGTTCCTTGTGAAAGCCATAAAATAAAAGGATAAAAAGAAAACTACTTGAGACCCACTGTGAAAATAGTCTTCTTTTTGGTTGATGTCAGTAACCCTATATAACAGGTTGAAAGTGTAGGAAGGGGTCCGATGGCCCAATCAGCTTATAACAGGCAAAACCAGGCTCTCAGTGCCTGCAGGGCAGCCAGCCACTCACAAGGACATCATCTACTCTACTTTTTTTTTAAATTTTTATTTTTTATTTGAGAGAGAGAGAGAGAGCGTGCGCACAAGCAGGGGGAGGGGTGGAGGGAGAGGGAGAATTTCAGGCAGGTTCCACGCTGAGCACAGAGCCCCCATGTGGGGCTTGGGCTCACAAACCTGAGATCACGACCTGAGCCAAAAGCAAGAGTTGGGTGTTCAACCAACTCTGCAACCCAGGTGCCCCTCATTCACACTCTTGTTGGTGCCTGACCCTGGGATTGTCTAAACCACTTCAGATTAAGTGCAAGAGTAGCCAGGACTGATTCTTGATAGGAAGCCCCAAGGTATGAGGAGCGTCTTCCAAACAATTCCCCTTTCTTCTCCTGTAAGCACCAACACTGCATTTCAAATAAAATCACTCCTCCCTCCCTCTCTGTGCATTCCTGAGGCAGCCGAAGAAATGAGCTGTGATTTCCCAATACTGTCCAGAGCCAACATGCATGAGGACACATAGGAGCAGATCCAGACTTGCGGGTCCCGCAGAGATTACACAAAGCTTGGCCCCAAACATGGAATAATGCAAGCATGTACGAGGTGAACATTCCATCGATGGCTTGCCTGTCCGATGCATACTTGCCTTCCCACGGGCCTGGCGCCAGGCCCACTCTCTAGACCTTCAGTTAAACATGGGTCCCGGGCTACCAAGAAGACACACACCAACAGCCCAGTTTGGGTCTTGTGGCTTCTGAGGACAAGACTGCTGTATCTCAAATCTGCTGCCCCTCCTGCATCTTTCTGTGTGCAGGAAATCATATGTTCTTTCACCAGGATCACACACACACACACACACACACACACACACACACACACACACCCCGTACATCAACAGAGTAAGCTCAGGATAAAACAGAACTCCCATTAACAGGAACTTTATTAAACTACATGTTACATATAAGAACATATAAATGGACCTTTAAATACATTCAGTTCATCTTAAACAAATTTATATAGAAATTTATTTACATTTCTCCATTATATACTTAAATTATTTTTCAAAGCTTACTACCAATAAAAGGTAATAGAATGATCACCTGCTCATACAGATGCATACACACATAGGGTCCACAGGGCTAAGTAAAACACCGCTTCTCAAGAAACTCAGCTTATTAGATTCCAAAGCAACAGCAAGTTCTGAAGGTGCTTTCTTTTGAGCAGGCCTTTGACATGAGGCCTCTGCTATGCAGGTGCTGGGGTCAGTTCTGAAAAGCTGGTCCTGGGGTAGATGGGTCCTTGGTTGTTTAAAATGACTCAAACTCTTGGAGCTGGAGGGACCCTTAGAAACCACCACTGAGGCCATGCGCCCACTTCCAAAGACTGGGAAACAGAGGCTGAGGGAGGAGGAATGATGGGCCAAAGTCACATAGCATCAGCGACAGAGCATGGACAGGGGCCCTGCTTGTCAGGGTCCTATGTGGAGGTCCTGACCCCGTTACTATCCAGGAACTTTTGTTTTTGTTGTTTAAGACTGATTTATTTTAGGAATGAAGAGAGGGGCAGAGAGAGAGGACGAGAGAATCCCAAGCGGACTGTGCTGAGCACGGAGGCCAACGCAGGGCTCGTCCCACAACCCTGAGATCTCGACCTGAGCCCAAAATCACGAGTCGGTTGCTTAACCGACTGAGCCACCCAGGTGCCCCACTACCCACCAACTTTTGACCTCTTTCATCCATTTCCACCCACCCATGGGCCCTATGTTTTGGACATTGTTGTCTGCATGGTTAAATACATGATTTCTTAGGCTTTTTAGATGGTAAAAAACAGTGCAGGATTTCCATAACCATCTTTGTGAGGCCCAGGAAATGGCTACCTAAGGCCATTTTTATAAGTTTTGTGGTCAAGTGCCTTACTTTTTAACCATGAAGTTTACCATTTCAATATAACAGATGTATGGAAGCTCAGAGTTTCCATTTATTTGGATGGACGGCAACATTTTACAGCAGGAAGATTGTAACATCAAGCACATGGATTCCCTGAAATCCATCTACCACTGTTGGGTCTAAAATAAGGTTTCACTGAAGTTTCATTAAGTGACCAAAAGTGAAAAAAAGGCAGGAAGCAACTTTAAATAACAAGAAAGTTTCAAGAATCCCCTCATTTCCTAATGAGTCTCAAAAGGAAGCTGTGAAATGGGCAGTGAGTAGCAATGGTACATATTTTCTCCTTTCTTTTGAATAAAGCCTTTTTTCCCCCAGGATTTTCCTGATTATATAGAATTGGAAAGGGGGGGTGTTTTGTTTTGGTCTGTGATTTGGTTTTTCTCAGGATTTAAAAACCACTTTACGGAGGAGACATGTCAACGTTAGGAAGTATTATCAGTTACATAGATACACAGCCTCTCCGGGCTCCACGTCGGGTTAGCAAGGGAAGGGCGGGCTGGCTGCCGAAAGAGGAGGGAGGGACGAGACTGGGACACAGAAGGGTTTCTTCTTCCCTGTAACTAGAGCGAACCCAAGTCCTAGCAGCCTTCACTCAGTTTCAGAACAGATACACAAATGGGAAAACACGGAAGGGAAAGGTGTGCTCAGCTGAAGAGCCCCTGATGCCTCTCCATTAAGATATGGCCCTTCTAAGTTCGGGGAGATCCCGCATTCTGCCAGGGGCTGCTGTTCGTCCGCAGGGAAGGCACTGCCCCGGTGCCCGCCCTGAACACAGGAGAGCATCCGATGTCTATCCATCAGTCTCTCTTCCCCTCCTGCTTGCACGCAAACCCTCACCCAGAGTCCACATGGAGAGGTGAGCGAGGCAGAGCGCCTTCAGGGAGACGGTGCCAATCACAGAACACCCAGGGCTTGCAGAGAAGTCCAGCTGCCAGCAATGGACAGGGTGTGGGCAGGTGGAAGGCACCCTGAGACCAGGAAACACAGGAAAATAAAAATGTCTTCTTGTTTGGGGTTTTGTCTCTTTTTCCTAGGAGGCATTTTGTTCTGCAAAAGGAACTAAACTACTTCATTTGTATATTAAAAAATAAGCTTGACATATAAAACTGGCCAGTTTTTGTTTTTTTAAACTCTGTAGGGAAGACTTCCAGCTTACACATCTTCATGGGGGGGACGAAGGGGTTCCTCCAGGGTGTGGGAGGGAGATGCCAGTCGAAAGAGTAGCGGGCATCCGCCCAGACCTGGGACTTTACAGTAGCAGTCAGCGCAGCGGGTGGTGCTCCACAGGCCTCCCGGACCTCACCTCTGGTGACATGAGTGTTAGCCGGCGGCACGCGTGGATCACTTCATGCGGAACAAGGACATTCGGTGCCGGCCCTTCCCAGGAGTCAGTCTTGACGATCAGACTTCACTTCCGTAAGGGATCGAGGATTTTCCCTAGCGTGGTCCGATCGGAGTTTCTCAGTCTGAGGGAGGACCTTTCCCCAGCCCCCCGGCCCTTCCCAGGGGCCTCTGTGTTGGCGCTGGGAGCCCCGGCAGACTCTGGACACTTTTTGGGGGTCCGGGCGCTACTGGCCCGCCGCAGGGTGCTGCTGTCCTTGGGGGCAGCATCCTCAGGGCCACCCTTGGGCCTCAGCTGACGCTGGGAAACCGTCCGAGTGATGCCAGGGGCTTTGGCCACAGGAGAGGAATCCGTTCTCATGAACCGAGAGGCGGAGGCAACTGTGTTTCGGGCAAAGCTTGGCACAGGGGGCGGGACGCGGGGGACGCTGGGGGCCGGGGGGGACTTGGGCTCCTCTTCGGGGATCTCTTCGTGGGAGTTGGAGCGGCAGATCTTGTTTTCGTCGGGCTTCTGCCTGGGGACGTTCCTGAGGGGCTTGGCGCTGGGCTTCTTGAGAGAGCCCTTCTGCTGCAGGGGGGGGTCCTTCCCTGACCTAGTGCTGCCCGCGCTGCCGCTCACCCTCGCCAGCCTCTGCTCCTCCGGCCCCGCCGCTGCCGCTGCCCCTGCCGAGGACCGCTTGGGCGACACGTCTGAGGTCCCCCGCATGGAGCTCCTGCGCGACCACGGCGCGTCCGTGCTGCTAGGGGTCTCCCGAGGGGGCCGCTTCCAGCCCCCGGAGCCGCGGCTCGACCTGGAGATGGGCACGACTTTGCGCATGCTCTCACTCTCCGAGGCCGTCAAGGTCCTCACCGGCTTGGGCGCCGCCCCCTGGGACGCCTGGCTCCGCCGGACACTGGCGGGCTTCGAGGTCCCCTGAGACACCTCTTTGAGGGAGCTTCTCTTCGGTGCTGTCACATCCTTCCCTTTGGCGGGTCTGTCCTTGGGAAGGCTGTCCTTACAGGAGGGCTGGCTCTTCCCAGAGACTGGAGCCGAAGCCTCCCCGAGCGGACTGGAAGTGGGGTGAGAGGACACCTGGCTGCCTGTCTCCCCAGCCCCAGAGGACAGGGAGCCATCCGCCCCGGCCACCTCCCCCGGCTCCGAGCAGTCCAGGGTCAGTGAGCAGTCGGTGGCGTCGGAGATGTAGAACAGAGACCCAGGGTCTTTACTGTCAGGGTCGCTGTTGCCCACAGATAGTACAGCCTTGTTGCTAGGATCCTCAGGAGCAGCCTGGTCCCCTTCCAAGGCTGGGCTGAGACAGCCTGGGACACCTGTGCCCCCAGGCATCAGGCCGTCGTGGCTGGCACTGAGGGACTCCACGCTGCCATCCCCCAGAGAGGCCAGCTCCACGGAACTGAGGTCATTCAGGGTCAATCGGGGCACCTCCTCTGGGCTCTTAGATCCCTGAAGGTCGAACTGAGCCAGCCCTGTCACCAGCTCGTGCTCCTTAATCCCCAGAGCCAATGGTGAGAGTGGAGGGGACCGGGCCGGGACTAAGCCCACTGGCTCACTATTCCTCTTTCGGAGGATGCCCACCCCACTGCGCCGAACTCGGGGAATAGGGGGCGTGGGATCCTCAGGCCTGGGGACAAGGAGCTGCTGGCTCTGCCAAGATGAGGGTGGCTCGGGGGCCCCTCTCTGGCCCTCTGAGGCCTGTGCTGTCTGTGCTCCTCTGGGGTCCTGGGCTCTCCCGTCCCTGGGCTCCATCCAGGCCAGCGTGGGCCGGGCCTGCCGGGTACTGCTCCGGGGCAAGCTGTTGAATTTGCTAGGCTCCTCAGGGCTGCCGGTGGAACTCTCCAGGAAGGTCAGTAGCTCCCGGTCCGCAAATGCGCCCAGGGAAAGGCGGGAGCGGCGTGTGTTAGGAGGTCGGTAGGAGGGGCTGACGGGCCTAGGCTGCAGGAAGGGAGACAGGTCCTCCGCGCCCTTCTTAGTCAGCTGCTCCACGTCGTTCTCACTGCTGCTCCGGCAGAATCCCCCAAGCTCCCCACACGCCCAGGAGCGACGCTTCTGCTCCAGCTCCTTCAGCCGCTGCAGCCTCCTCAGCTCCTGCACTGCCCGGTCCTGGTTGTCCTGAGGGAGGGGTGGAGAGAAGCCCCAAGATGCATTAGACCCGTGGGACCTGTGTGCAATTCCACAGCCGCCTGCCTTAAGACCTCAAGAAACAGGTATGGAGGACAGCCCGGGTCCCAAACTTCACCAAGACAATTGCGTGTTTGCAAGAAAGTGGGTGTGGAGAGGGCTAGCTCTCCCAAGGCTGCCTGGAGAAGACCCCACCAACCTAAGGTTCTCATCGAATCAGTGGACCCAACTTACAGCTTTCTGGTCAAGGCACTGTCCCCTAAGTGTGGGCTGTGATTCCACACATGCCTGCCACCTCAACTCCGAGGGAACCCAGCTTGGCTTCTAAGTAGGGCAAGATAGCAAAGACTTCCAGGAAAAGGCTATTTAGTCAAGGGCAGAGAAAGAGAGAGAGAGAGAGAGAAGGAGGAGCCTGAGACCATACCTCCCTGTTGCTTCTGTGTTGAATACAGCTACACATGCACACACACGTGCAGCACATTCTACTTAACGGCTTGGATGCCTAAGTATATACCCAAGCTATGAAGAGACGCCAGTCAGATCTCTGCTCTCTGAATGCTCCCTGGTAAGGAAACCCCAGAGATGCCAGGATGGCTCTGTCCCTCATGCCCCACCCCCCTCCCACAATCAGACGGGAGGATTTGCTTTACAAATCCTTCCACCACCTTTCGCCCTGCTCCAAGTACCCAGCCCTCCCCCGACAAAGCCACACCAGAACAAACGCACATACTAAAGCACACTTTACCATCTGGCTGTGCACTCTAACTACATTTGTAGGGCGCCTGGGTGGCTCAGTTGGTTAAAGATCTGCCTTTGGCTCAGGTCATGATCCCAGGGTCCTGGTATCGAGCCCCACATCGAGCTCCTTGCTCAGCTCAGCGGGAGTCGGCTTCTCCCTCTGCCTCTGCCCCTCCATCACTCGTGCACATGTGTGATCTCTCTCTCAAATAACACATCTTTTAGAAGACATGTAAATATATTTGTGTCACCTAAATGTGTGGATCTCACAACCCAAATCTGTTACTAATAGCACTTTTTACTCGAAAATCAGTTTCCTCAAATGGTGGATTTCCCTTCCAAGTTTCTGTGAGGCTCTGGCTGGGGACACATGGCCCCTCCTTCTGCTCTGGCTCGGCCTCTCCAGTGTCCCAGGTCTCCCAGGCCCTCTCCTCCAAGGCTGCCCCGGGTGGGGGTGGGAGTGGGGCCAGCTCCTGGCGCTCAGGACAGCTGGACCCAAAGAATCACGCAGGTGGCCTCTTGGGCCTGCCGAATTCTGACAGGGAGTGAGAGCCTCAGAAAGAGCCAATTTGGCCTCTACCGCCCACAACCACCTCCCACTGCTGAGCTCACTGCTTGGACAAGGGAGAGGAAACGTGGCTGCAGGCGTAGCCTCCTTCACTTAGCTGCAGAGAGAAAAGAGGGCTTGAGAACTCAAGAAACTCCGCTGCGGGCAAGCCTGCTTTTAAATACAGGGAAAGGGATAAGGCACAAGTATTTAGCTCCTCCTCACCACCTGAAGTGAAGGGATCTTGTTTTGTTTTTAACTAACAGATGAAAGTTGTACTTGCAAAGCCAAGCGACCCAGAGTTCTCTGGCTCCTACAACTGAACTCAGAGACTCCTGGAACTGGAGGTCAAAGGGCAAGAAATGCCACCGTGTCCCTCAGTCAGCAGGAGACTCCTAACTACTGGAGAACTTCGAAGCCAGCTCTGGCTGAGGACAGCACGGTCCCCGTGGTGCCAGCCACCTGGCAATGGCCACGGTGCTTGAAACAGGTCAGAGAAGGCCTTCCCATCCTCCTACCGCAACACAGGTCTCCGAGAAAGAAGACATTCTTTCCTGGGGGCGGTGGGGGTGATGAGGAAGACGTTCAGGGCCTTCAAAGAGATTTGTTAGTGGAAGGGCTGCCATCATAAATAAACGTGACGAACACAATGCTTTCGGGGCATCAAAGCCAGTGTTGGTGCGAGAAGTACAGCCGCCGGGGAGGCCAGACGAATCCCAACCGAGAGCCCGGCCGTGCTGCCCGTGCCGGCCTTCCCCGAAACCGTGGAAGTGCCGAGCCATCTTTGTGCCAAGGGCAGAGGGCTGGGTCTGGAAGAGGAAAACTGAAACTCCACGCCACTCAGAAGACACGGGAGATGCCATCAATCATACCTGAACGGCTTTGTTGAATTTGACACAAAAGTCTCTAAATATCTGAAGGCACTCGTCCAGTTTCATGGTTTCTTTGTCTTCGCAGAAAAAATCTATAAGGGTGTGGGCCTCGTCCTGGAGCTCCTGCTGCCCGTGCTCCAGTTCCGTCAGCTTTTCCACAGCAAACTGCGGGAAAACACACAAGCACACGCTGAAGGAAACAGGCAGCCGAGGAGGCGCGGTGCACGCCATCTGCGCTCCCGGGTTCAGCTTCAGGTCTCGGGAAAGGGGAAGGTTGACCGCAAGTCCAACGCCCTCCGAGCCAAAAGGAAATTATTTCAACCCAAACAAAGCCCTGGGGAAGCAAGGTGAACTTCTGTGCGAGACCTGGAGGCCACCCAAAAAACCTAAAGAGCTTTCCTCTACAGAAGGCCACTGATGAAACAGTCACTGAAAAATGACATAGGTGTAAAAAGCTGGTTTGATTGAGGAAAACTCATTCTGCATCTGTTCTTCCTTCTCTGAAAAGTGAGTCTTAGAGACTGGCCTTCGGGATGTCAGAAGGCCCTTGTATGGACAAGCTGTTGAGAGGGAGTTTAAACCTCACCTCAAATGACCTGTGTCAGGGTCAGTATCACCCCCACAGGATGGAAGCTCCCACGCCCAGACACATGCCCCAAGGCTTCTTAACCAGGGTGCTTATCCGAGTCAGCTCAGAAGCACCGTCCACAGTCCCTGCTTGTACAGAACTCACGCAATTCAGTACGCCTGAGGTATAACTACCACTAACATATTTTTTTAAAGATTTTATTTATTTGACAGAGAGAGACACAGCAAGAGAGGGAACACAAGCAGGGGGAGTGGGAGAGGGAGAACCAGGCTTCCCGCCCAGCAGGGAGCCCAATGTGGGGCTCGATCCCAGGACCCTGGGATCATGACCTGAGCCAAAGGCAGATGCTCAACCATCTGAGACACCCAGGTGCCCCACTACCACTAATATTTTGTTACAACCCCCAGGAGATTCTGAGGAGTCCCCATGGTTAATAACTATTACATCCTACAAGTCCATCCACTTCTCGTGTTCATTTTCTCCTAATCCTTTGAGGACAAAGCCTCCAGTGCCTCCACAGATTAGGACATCGGGGCACCTGGGTGGCTCTAAGGTTAAGCATCTGCCTTCAGCTCAAGTCGTGATCTCAGGGTCCTGGGATTGAGCCCCGAATCAGGCTCCCTACTCAGCGAGGAGCCTGCTTCTCCCTCTCCCTCTGCTCCTCCCCCTGCTCATGCTCTCCCTCTCTCTCCTCTCTCTCAAATAAATAAAATCTTAAAAAAAAAAAAAATCTGATTCAGGTATCACCACAAGGAAGTAGAAATGGAAGAAGAGTGCTTTCCTCTGGTGGGCTCCCAACCCTCCCAGGCTGGGGAGCTATGAGACGCACAAGCGCCCTTCCCCGACAGCAGTGTGTGACATGTACTGCTGAGCTGAAATGAGGCAGCGGCCGCTTAGAGGAGCCACAGGCCCGGGGGCACTGAATACTTAGGATCACGCTCGAGTCTCATGTTACTTTCTGCTCGACTGGGGAACAAGGCTTATATGAAGAAGGAATGTGTGAAGGACATTACTTAATAAATCACAAATATCATGTTTTTAAAAAGGCTATTTGAGAAACTTCCTCTGAGTGGAGGGCTGAGCCTCAGAAATACGAAGTTATGGGTTGCCCACCCTCAAGGAGTGGAACTGCTGCTGGGACATGCTTGGAGAGTGACGAGCGATTCTGAGACTCATCGCCTCCCTCCCACTCCAACACACTTTCCCCCTTGCAAGTCCGTTTCTTGAGGTAGTAAGAAACCAAAACCATTTAGGAGACCGAATACCAGAGAAAGTAACCATCTGAGTCAGTAGCCCAAGGCAGTGTGTGTGTTCACGCTCTGTTATTCTTTATGGAGAGAAGGGCATTCATGAAAGGATAAATCTTTGCCTGTCATTCTTCCACAGGGGGAAAGGTGGATTCCAGCCAAAAATAACTCAATGGCAGAAAAATAGGACTCTTGACAAGAACCTACATGGGAGCTTAGCTCCACCTCCCACGTCTCATCTCTAGATCCCGTGGGGATGGAGAGAGAACCAGGAAGGAAAAACTTACGGGCACTGCAGTCACCCTGAGGACTCCGGAAAGTGAGACATTCTGAATGTGGATGTGGAAAATCACCAAGCTCAGAGGGGTTTTTTTGGTTTGTTTTTTTCTTCCTTCCTTTTTTTTTTTTTTTTTCCTGCCCAGTCAGGACCCCAAATGACAAACTCCAAAGCTACATTGGCCAAGTGTAATTGACAGGAGACAAGCAGCTGTGCTAGCAAATTCAACTTTTCACATCTCACTTGCCTGCACCAGACCCAAGTTCCAAACCAATTTATTCCTTCTTTCTTGCCCAGAGGGTCAGATTTACAAAGCTGTGTTCTTGTCTTTTTTTCTTCACAAACGACTTCAATCTTTCCCCATAGCTAAGAGCACAGTCCCGTTTTCAGACTGGCATTCAGAGCCCTTCATGGCGGAGCCTACCCTACCTTACAGACTTACACTCCCTCCCCTATTTAAAAAGGAACTGAATATAAAAAAGAAAAATAAATAGCTGCTTGGGCACAGATAAAAATGACTCCTAGAAAGAAGCATTTAAAGTTAAAACAAGGTTGCCTTGAAAGAGCACTTCAGGGTTGCAGCTGGGACAGAGCTGTTTTCCATCAGATGCCTTTCTGTACTGCTATGTAGCATAAAATATGAATGTTTAATTTAAGAGCCAGGGAAGGAAACATCCAGAATGCTCCTCTCACTGTGGGATGGGCCTTCTCCCTCAGTTTCTTGCTTTCCCTCATGTGTGCTCACTGCTGAGTGCTTTCTTACCTACGGCTGGTGTTTCTGTGGTGGTGTCTGCTGTGTTGTTTCACTCTGGGAAAAATCTGTGCATGTAAAAGAGAGTCTCTGGTGATAGTGGAAAGAGAATACAGAACCCATGTTTGGGAATAAAAATAAGCTCCCACCAGAGCTAAACAAAATGTTTGCTGATGGGAGCTGAAACGTGTAATATTTGCTTGCTGTGGCTTAATTACAAGTCAACGAGTGAAAGCTCAGGTGGGACAGCCTTCGGAGCACACTGTTCCTGCCACCAAGGGCAGCCCCGCCACACACACCACCTCCTCGCAAGGCTCGAAGTGCTGATATTTAAGGTAGCCTGTCACTTCCGCTGAAGATTGAAAAAGCATGAAAAGCTGCCACTGTTTTTTTTTTTTTTTCTTCAAATAAGGAAGATAAAAGAAGTCTGTCAGACTATGTGATTAGTGAGTCACAATGAGCTGTCACAAACATGTCCACTCTGCTGGTTTTTTTGTTGATGTTATTCAGAGCGGCTCCCGACACACCCTGTGGGGCTGATGTATTTGGGGTGTTGATAGGCACAGCTCTCCTGTGTGCTCCCGCTCTCAACAGAAAACATGCCAAAACGTAGCTTGTTTCTTCAATAAAAACAAGTGAGGGAACAAACAAGCCCGAGTTCTCAGGTATCTACGGTTTCCGTGGAACTTCGTTCTGCCGTCCAGAGATTTGATTAGGAGGCAAAAACTCCTACACCATGGCTGAGAAGCCAAACCTGAGTTGCCAGGCATCAGCTGCCAAGTGTTGGCTCCCTAGGCTGCTATCAGTTCGCTGCAGCGCGGTGTGCTGCTGTCGATCACACGGTGATCAACGGAGGCCAGCCCTTGGTTCACGCCACATTCGACAGCCCCTTCTAGAAAGCCAACCGTGCCAAGAATGGGCACTGAAATACAGAGGTCCTTCTATTGACCCAGGGGAAAAAATTATGAATGGGAACCTTCTGCTTCCCCAAAGCCCTGCAGACGGAACCAGCCCTGGCAGGAGCAGCTGGAAGCCAAAATGAGAGAGACGGACTCCGATCACCAACAAACCTGAAGGAAATCTTCCATCTGCTGACAGAGTTCACCATCCCGCTGAATGTTTTCCCTCAGAGATCTCGTCCTGAGGAAGAGCGAGTGCAGTTCTGCCTCCGTGTTATCCAGAGATAATCTACAAGAAGAAAGGGGAGAGTGAGCAGGTGGTGCAGGGAAGCCAAACAAACTTTATTTTCACGTTGTATTTCACAAACTCTATTTTCACACTAGACAGTGTCTAGCTAAATTTGCCCAGCTAACTCTGACCAGAAACGTCAGCTCAAAAACGTAATGGTTTATTTCTGTATTAGTGTATTTCTATACTAGTCAGAGGAAAAAATATTACCACACTGATTTCTTCTAGAAATTCAAAACCAGAACAGTTTATATCTTATAAGATGCTCATTCTTTGGGGGAGAGGAGATAATATGAAATTCTGTAAATGAAAACTATGAACTGTTCACAACTTTGGCCTAATAAGCTCACTTTGGGAAAGACATGTCATCTGTGGTAAGATGTGCATAGTCAATAACACTGAGACACTGGCCAGTGACAGGGCTTGGCTTGAAGAGCCATGATTGGTGTATTTCCGCATCGGGTTCATAGCTCTTATAATCAGATATAATCACCCAGATAGCAAGCACAGGACTGGAAGTGGTTCACTGGAGCCAGCTTGCGAGAGGCCACTGTGGGCGTGGGCACCCCTCCCGACTCCTCACTCAATGAGGCCACACCAGTGGCTTGAATCTGCCACGGTAGCAGTATGCACACCACGGAAATCAGCAAATGCTACAAACAAGGACTTCTTTCCAGGAAAGCTGGTTATTGAACATATACCACTGGATACAGGGATATGTACTATAAATTAAAAAACACGGAACTCAAAAGGGCGCGTGTACACAGATTACAGCCACATTAAAATGCACACCTATACTGCGATCAGCAGCAAATTAAAGTGATGTAAACACAGCCTTATGCCTGGTAGATACTTTCTCTGTGAGGCTGTGTGACTAATTTAAAACAAAATCCTTTCCCAACCCTTGGTATGGTTCCAATTGCAATAGAAAATAAACGTACCATGTTAGATTCTACAAGGAAATGGTCCTGAAGTCTGACTGATGTATAACAACTCCCAAGGTAAGAGGCTGTGCTGTTTGAGCTCTATCTTTGGGTGTGGAGGGATTTGCAGTTCTTAATCCATATTGTTTTTACACTGATGATATTCATTGGAAACGACTACAATGGTGTTTTTTTGATTAAAAATACAGACTAATTTTTCAAAAGCCCCAAATTCCAAAAGTGCACACACACCTCTGTGAGCAAATAAAACGGAGGTCTGAAAATTCAACAAGACAAAACTCTTTAAAGTTATAAAATGTTTTAAAGTTATAAAACATTCACCAGTTTTTTAAAAAGTAGTGTAGGGGCACCTGAGAGGCTCAGTCGGCTGTATGTTGGCCTTTGGCTCAGGTCCTGATCTTAGGATCCTGGGATCGAGTCCTGTGTCGGGCTCACTGCTCAGCAGGGAGCCTGCCTCTCCCTCACCCCTGCCCCCTCCACTCATGCGCTCGCCCTCTTTTTCAAATCAATCAATCTAAAAAGTCATTTGAAACAAAACCATGAATTCTCAGAATTCACTTTCAGTCTTCTTTGCTTACCTGGCAGCCTCCTGAACATGGTGCAATTTTTCAGAAAAGTTTAGAAGAATGGCATCTTTCTTCTGGGCTTCCTAGAATGAAAACAGAATTTTCTCTACTGTATGTATAAAACTGGAAGGAAACAATTATCCCAAGACTGAAAGGGACTTTAAAGTTCTTGTTTTTATGCTTGATATATTATTCAAAGCAACTCAGTGAAACGTGAACTCTTGTATTCCTCAGTTAGGAAGATTTACCAGAACTCCCCTACTCTCCAGATATATTTAACTTCCCAGAGCAACCGATCCTGACATGAAATACAACTCAGGGGCACACAAACTCAATGGAGGTGGGTGGTGGCTTGGCAGGGCCCATTGTTGCTGTGAGAATCCAATACATCCTGCTTAAATACCACCCATACCTGTGAGTGTGCCTTTAAGTGACAAGATGCCTACAGCGGTTAAACCAGTTTGCAAACTGAGTTTAAGCTGAAGGTGCACAAGCCACGGAGGCCTTTGGATTCTTCACCTGTTCAGGGGACACAAGGAAGGTGGATACCAAGGGAGCAATTACCAGCTCTGGAAACGTCCCCCCATGGGTAGGGGCCAAGTGACACAGAGCACCTGGCTCCACGGATCTAAAGGGACTGACGGAGAGCCGCCTGGGTGGCTCAGTTGTTAAGCGTCTGCCTTCGGCTCAGGTCATGATCCCAGGGTCCTGGGATCGAGCCCCACACCCGGCTCCCTGCTCAGCAGAGAGCCTGCTTCTCCCTCTTCCTGTGCCTGCTACTCTGTCTACTTGTGCTCTCTGTCTCTCTGTCAAATGAATAAATAAATAAAATCTTTTAAAAATAAATAAATAAAATAAAGGGACTGACGGAAGACTCGCTGTAAGGCCCACGGGACAAGGAACACATTTTCTGCTTTCAATGTCCTGAAAATCAGCTAATTAAATGAGTCCTGAGTTCAACATGTCCTTTGTCTTCTGAAGAATGCAGTAATAATTACGTGTGTTATTTATGGAGCACATACTATGGGCCGAACACTGAAGTAAGCAGTTTATGGAATTATCCCCTTCAGCCCTCTTGGTTACCTGTTTGGAAGGATCACTAGCCCCATGATTAGAGGAAGAAATTGAGGGTCTTAGCGTTTAAGGAACTTGTCTGAGGAAGTACGGCTAATAAAAGACATGTCAAATTCCCAGTTCTGTCCTGTCCTGAAGCTCACACTGGAAGCCAGCCCAGCTTCCTCCCCAGCTTACAGCTACATCTCCGTGAATGCTATCAAAACAACAAAGGCGATCCAATGAAGGAAAAACAAAGTGGCACAATTCGTAATTTGAGATAATGTAACAACAGACAGACTTTTTCACTTTGTAACCGGTTGTTTTGGTATCCCAGAGGCCCAGCCAGAATCGGAGGTGACGGCCAGGGTGCAGATGCCAAGCGCTATGCTTGTCACAAAGTAGCCAGCCTCAGAGTTCACAGAGGGGAACAAATGGAAGCGATCCTTTTCACTGTTCTGGCTCCCTCGCACTCTACATGTAACCAGTCACGAATCTAGTCAGCCCAATGCTGAGAATGTCTCAGCACCCAGGCCTCTGTCCTCCATCCCTGTGGCCGAGACTCAGCTCTCTCTCTCCAAACCATCAGAGAGCCACCTTCTGCCAAGAGGGGCCCCATTTCCAGTTCTCTCTCCACTCCCGCCCATCCCCCATAGAGCCTTATTTTTCCGAAAAACAAAGCCAACCTGGCCAGGCCATTGTACTGGGCTCCAGCTTCTCCTGGCTCCCCACTGCTAAAGCATGAATCCAGATGCCTCAGTGTTTAGGATGTAGATCCTTCCTAATCAGGCCTTACCAACCCTGACCCCTGCCTCCCCCCAACCTCTCTGCTTCCCTCCTAGCCTACAGCCCTAGGCATTAGGCAGCTCAGCTCAGGAAGTTGCAGGGTGCTTCTGCAAACAGAACTTTGTGGAGCCCAACTGGTCCTCTCCTGTCTCTGTGGGATGCCACCTAATACCTGGGACACACCTCCCCAGCGAGGATTCACACTCATTCTCTCTCTCTCTGAATTCCCACTTCCACATACCTGGGCAACAAAGTGCAGAAGATTCATCCCAGGTTTGTTTGCTTTTGTGTCTGCCAATTTGAGCAAAGAAGACAGTTTAAATCCTACTGCATTGCCAGCATACCCTCCCTAAAGAAGACAAATCAGAAGAAAAAATATATACGTATATCTTCAGACGGGCAAATAAACTTAGAAACACAACATCTTTTTCATTTTTTTTTTAAATTTTACTTACTGCATTCATGATGTTCCCTGCCTGTAGCACCAAGTGTAATATAGAATGTAGCTCCTCACACAGCATCAGCTCTGTCAAAAAAGAACACACCACAGGACCTTGAGCTTCAGTGCACAAAGAGAGCCACCACAGCCAAGTTCAAGAGGGCTTGAAGCAAGCTCTGACCCTAAACCACGTATTAAGACCGTATTAAGACCGGAAAAAAACAAATCAAGCCGCACATTCTGTGGTGTATCTAATGCGTCCTTTGCTACTGGCAATCCGTGTCCTAGTCTCTAACTGGGAATCGATACATATGATGCTTCAGTGTATCACAAAACACTTCAATAAGGAACATTTTCAAGGAGTGGAAAATGCAAAGGCCTTATGAAAAGCAGAGCACTGTGTTATAGGAACAACCTCTTTCTTAGCAATTCTTTATTTCTTTTCCTTTCTATCCACTAGCCTTCGAGATTATATTTATAGAAGATGGAAACTAACAGAGCAACATTTTGCTTAGTCCCCGAGCTATGAGGAGATAAAAAAATAAACAGGCTGGGATGACATGTAAATGACTTGCAAAGCACTAACCCTTAGGGGCCAGGCACCCAGAGACTCAGTCCACTTTATTCAAAACTACAACTTTCATTTGGATTGGCTTAAGGTCTATAAAGGAGCTTTCATTGCAATATATCTTTAGATTAGTGCTTTAAACATAGCAGCTTTTGTAAACACATCTATGCAAATAATATTATTAAAATTATTAATGTATTTCAAAAGCTAAAAGCAAGGTTTGATGATTATTAAAACTACAGTATATATAGATAATAAAAAGCTACCTATGATTTTGTTAACTTCATATTCTCCATTAAGTGTGGTATTACTTTCAAAAAATTACACTTGGATCACTGCCTGTATTACGTTATCTAAGAAAGCCAGTATCTGAAGGTTAACCAGATAAGAAATGTTTCTGCCGTGCCCACAAATTTGCATGGCTCACTACAAGAACTATTTCATCTCGAAGTGAACAGGAGGAACGGCCCTTCCAAAGTTGTTGCAATAGCCCTGGTGTGTGTGGGAAGAAATTTTAACAGGCCTCCCTAAGGAAAGAAGAACACTTGCCCTGAATTCTGAGACTCCTCTCTACACTGAAGAAAATACGACGGGCTGAAGAGCCAAAACTTTATCTCAATACGGGCCAGAGCAACGGAACAGGAAAATCCAGTAGGAATCAACAACTCTACAGCGCCTAGAAATCCAGAAAACAACCCAGAGGAAATGGGGCTGGCACTGGATGGGGGATGCAGAAGGATGTGAGGGGTGGGGAGCGCTGGAGATGCTGCCTTGGAGATGAGGGGTGCCCACACCTGGGCTAGGCCTGCATGCTCAGCGCCATACGTGCCTGAGGGCAAAACCCCATTGCTCTGGAAGGAGGCAGGAGAGCAATTCCAAGGAGTCTACCCGGGCAGGCAAGTCGTTCAAAGAAATGGAAACGACCCACTTGCCCCTCTCAAACACAAATAGCCCACCAGGAGTTAGAGACTTGGGAAAAGACACAGAGCAGAGCCATCAGGAACCTGCAGAAGGGCACACTGGAGATGCCCAGGAGGAGTCAGGAGGAAAGGAGGAGTGCTGCTGAGAAAGCAGGCCTGGACACCAGAGGCCACAGGATGAGGGAGGATGCAGCTGGCCTAAGTGCCCAGGGTTTGAGCATGCGCACGCGCGCACATACACACACAGCATGCACACGGAAAGCTGACCTGGGAGAGGAAGAAGAGCTAGCTACAACCAGCAAGGTTGACTCTGAAACTGGGGATGAAAGAAATCTTCTTTTATGGGAGGTTACTATGCTAATTAATTGATTGGTCAATTAATCAATTAACTAATTAGGGAGGAAAGTAAATGGAAATAAGCCTTAACTGTCACCCCAGGTAATATCTCATTTCCCTTTTTAGGGTGTAGCAGAATTAGGATTTCATATTTCTCATTTCAACTAAACAGTATTTTTAAAAAGAAAATGCTACCAGACCGCTGCGGCCACCACGGAAAACAGTATGGAGCTGTCTCAAAAAATTCAAAACAGAATGACCACACGATCCAGTAGTTCCACTACTGGATATTTACCTCCAAAATATGAAAACACTAACTCAAAGGGATACATGCAGCCCTATGTTTATTGGGGCATTATTTACAGTAGCCAAATTATGGAAGCAGCCCAAGTGTCCATCAACGGATGGATGGATAAAGAAGAGGTGGTGTATATACACAGTGGAATCACACTCAGCCATCAAAAAAGAATGAAACCTTGCCATTTGCAGCGATATGGGTGGATCTAGACGGTATAATGCTAAGTAAAATCAGTCGGTCAGAGAAAGACAAACTCTATGATTTTGCCCATACGTGGAATTTAAGAAACAAAAACAAAGAAAAAACACAGACCAAAAAACCAGACTTGACTCTAGAGAACAAACTGGTGGTCACCAGAGGCGAGGTGTGGGGGATGGGGGATGGGGGAAAGAGGTGAAGGGGATGGAGAGTACACTTCTCGTGATGAGCACCGAGTGCCGTGGGGTGGGCAACTGCTGAATCACCACATTGTACACCTGAGACTGAGAGAGCACTGTGTGTGAACTACACTACGGCATTAAAAAATAAACTGATTTTAGAGGCGCCTGGGTGGCTCAATGGGTTAAACCTCTGCCTTTGGCTCAGGTCATGATCTCAGGGTCCTGGGATCAAGCCCTGCATCGGGCTCTCTGCTCAGCAGGCAGCCTGCTTCCTCCTCTCTCTCTGCCTGCCTCTCTGCTTGCTTGTGATCTCTCTCTGTCAAATAAATAAATAAAATCTTCAAAAAAATTTTTTTAATAAGAAATAAATTGATTTTAAAAATCAGGAGAAGAATGCTTACTAAAAAGAAATTAAAACTAAAATAAAGTGCTCCCACCAAAATTAATAAAAACAAATGACATGAAGCCTCATGTGGTCACTTACCTTTAGTCGCGGCTCTTAGAATTGTTATGTCTGTGTACAGAGAAGAACAAGAAGGTAAAAATTCCTTCTTTAGCACCATGGCTTCAATTCGAAGTGAATAGCTGAAACATAAAAAGTAAAACTGTAGGGGCGCCTGGGTGGCTCAGTGGGTTAAAGCCTCTGCCTTCAGCTCAGGTCATGATCCCAGGGTCCTGAGATCCAGCCCCGCATCGGACTCCCTGCTTGGCGGGAAGCTTGCTTCTCCCTCTCCCACTCCCCCTGCTTGTGTTTGCTCTCCTGCTGTGTCTCTCTCTATCCAATAAATAAATAAAATCTTGAAGAAAAAAAAAAGTAAAACTGTAGTATATGATGTCACTGATTTTAAACCCTTTCTCTGTGAAGAACAGTGATGGACAATCCTTACTTTGGCACCTGAATCAAGTAGTGCAGAAAGGAGTCCGCCAGGGACAGCTTGGACACATCTCCACTAAATGTTTTCAATTTCTTTATCTAAAAGACAAACAGAGAATAGAGAAAAAGAAAATAACTTGTGATTAAAATGTAACATTATTTTAAATTTCATCTTAGAATCCCTGTAAGAAAGTAAGATTTCAGTACTAAATTCAAATTAATAAAAATGTAGACCCAAGAAAAGACAGAAAAGGAAATCATCACAATGACTATGTTTTTTGAAAGAAGAGAAAGCAGACAAATGAGAAGAAGAGCTGTGTCATGTGTGTGGGTATAAATAACCTCAGTCTGTCTGGAGAATCAGAGCCATAGGAGTCCTCAAGGGAAGGGTCAGTTCTAAGGATGAAAATTTTCTGTAAGTTATAATCTGGAAAGGAGATCACTGGGAGAAGAAGGACGACACTGGGTCGTCATTATAACACGGTCCTCTAGGTCCCTAATGAAAAAAATCTCAATATTTTGGATATAAAATACTCGGACTGGGGGAGGGCTAACAGACCTTTCTGTGGCCAAGTCCCCCCTCCACACAGAACAGCCTTACACCAAACGGCTGCTGTGTGCTGAGGCAAGAACACAGCGGCTGTCCAGTGGGAAGAGAAAAAGGAACAGGGCTTAAGCAGCTGAGGGGTCAATGTCAAGACCTCCCCTTTGAAAATGACCAGGTAATAAAACAACGTACGTTCAGATCCCGTTTCTAGAAATTTTACAAGAGGCATCCACTGCGACCCCCACTCTCCATACACACACCACAGGTATGGGGGAAAAGACCAGAATGTACTCCCCCTATCTACACAAGGTAATAGGTTTATTATTTTCTTCTGCTGCTCATTTTTGTGTCCTAAAATGTCTGTATGAACATGGATTACTCTTGTAAAAAATTAACCTCAACTCAGGGGCGCCTGGGTGGCTCAGTGGGTTAAAACCTCTGCCTTCGGCTCAGGTCATGATCCAGGGTCCTGGGATCGAGCCCCACATCAGGCTCTCTGCTGAGCAGGAAGCCTGCTTCCCCCTTTCTCTCTTCCTGCATCTCTGCCTGCTTGTG
Organism: Meles meles; assembly: GCF_922984935.1. Lineage (NCBI taxonomy): Eukaryota > Metazoa > Chordata > Mammalia > Carnivora > Mustelidae > Meles > Meles meles. The sequence goes on from NC_060067.1 coordinate 142,161,605, forward strand.
ATCTCTGTCTGTCAAATAAATGAATAAAATCTTTAAAAAAAAAAAACAAAACAAAAACTCAGTTCTTTTAACCGCAGCAAAGAGAAACAAGAGTTCTGACCCAGGAATACAGCCGAACAGCTAGCAGTGGGGGATGGAAGCAAAGAGAAAGTTCTCAAACTGCGTCAGAGCAAATCAGCACCTCCATCACACAGAGAACTGGACCAGCCCAGTGGCAGGAACTTTTCTACTACGCCCACTGTCGTAGAGCGTCTTGCAACAAGAATACTTTACGGTAAATCGAACCTTGAGACTACGAGTAAAGTAGACAGCCCACCTCTGCAGCTAACTGTTGCCAGTGAGCACTCACCATCTTTCATTAGTCTTTTAAAGCTTACTCTCTTCCATCCCTGGGATCATGGCGGGTGCCCATAAAAATAACATGCCTTTTCAGTGTCTTGAGAAATAGGAAATGACAGCTCCAAAACACAGAGCAGGGTGTTATTTGCAAAGATCCACAAACTGAAGTGTCTACACCAACAATCTGAAAATACAAAATGTCACAGGGCCGATGGTCACCCTGGACTTAAGTCTGATGCTTAAGACTACTTTTTTTTTAAAGATGGGCAGAAAATAGCCATTGGTAGAATGGCATTACTTCTTCTACCGTTAGGGCCCCAAACTGAATTTCCCATTTTTAGGCTTACTTGACTTAGGGGCAGATGGAATTTCTGGTTGAGCTAAACTCAAGTCAGTACCTAGCTGCTGAATGGAGAAAACCGTAGGAGGAGGTCCTGATCCCTTCTGAACTAGAGTTTAGCAATTCACTATATATGGAAAGGGGCAGAGCGAGGTTGTCCCTTTTCTAAGACCATCAACTCAGCATGTGCAAAGCTTCTGAAAAGAGTGCAATTTTCTGTCTAAAGCATATAGAATAGGTCACACTAAATAAACCTGGTAGGTATTTCTATTAAACATGTGCTCAAGCTGTAACTGAACAATGATTAATCTCCTTCACTTACATAAAGAGCTAAAAATGTTTATGGATTTCAAGAGCATGGTGATGGAAAGATAGTATTTAATTTAAATGCCATGTATACAGTCGTTAATTCCATTTCAAAATGAGACTCGTTCATTAAGAGGGATTATTGTACCTTCACAGTGGTAGGGAGGTACAAAAGAGAGGTGAACAAACCCTATAATTATTGTGCATTCTCGTCATCATCCAAAAGCATTTATCACACATTGTTAGGCATAATTTTGTTGGCTGAGCCAAGTGACTCTCGTTATGACCTGGCTGTGCCCGGTTTCTGTCCTAACAGCAGAAAGCATACTCCTTAAGACACACACATTCCCAAGGACAGACCTCCTTCGGCCCATCTAATTCCACTCACACGGCCTCGAAATACCGAGATTTCCCACCAACAGGTTCACCCAAGAGAAGACCCCAGGGTTTCCTCCCTGCCATTCTCCCCAACAAGGGGCAGAGTTGGTATAGAAGGTTGGGATGAGGGGATAAAATGTCAGAGGAGGCAACCAACCTGCTGCCTGAGAGAACAGGAAATGTCTACCCCCTTCCAGCTCTCTGTCCCTGAAAGTGACACAGGGGTGGGGGCCAACCCCCAAGGGAGGGAAGGGCTCACAGGCTGCATCTGGGCTCCCTTCTGACCATCCAGCCCGCTCCTGCACCAGCCTCTCCCTTGTCCCCTCTCTGCCCACAGGAATACTTTTCAGGGCAAAGAACCCCTTCCCAGGGCTTTTATTTCTGGGCCTGCCTTCTTCCTCTCCAAGTTTTAACTGTGCAAACATTTAGGGCAAATTGAAAAAAAACATGCCAGATAAAAGATTTGTGGGGAAGGACAGAGAAATCCTGAAAACAAATTAACCTTCTTCTGGCTTGTCAGCTGCGAATGCACCACCGAAAAGGGCTGTTTCCGCTCATATTTTTCAACATGCTGATAAGATGACAGTATCACTCAAGCGACACTTGCCCGGTGCTCCCTCTGGAGCAGAGGCGATGAAAGGGCTGGAGGGAGGCCCACGGTGGTGCGGGGTGGGGTTGTGAGAACCTTTGCCCTTCCTTCCTCAAAGGGATGCAGCAGAGTGCCGCAGAAGGAACCGTGCTGGGATCAGACGAATCACGTGCAAATCCACTTTCCCCTCTGGCCTGTCGAGTATGGGACACACGAGCGGAGTTCCAGCGAACCTGCATGAGCCTCAGTTTCCCATCTGTACCCTGAGGACTGTCTGACAACGTGGCCGAGAGGATTCAGTGGCAAAGGCACCCCAGATCATCAGAGCTGCGACAGAGTGACCTTCTACGTGCCAGGCACAATGGACTACATACTTGATCCCATTATCTTGCCCGACTGCATTCTGCCCTGCCCAGTGCCTGGAACACAGGGACACACTTGCTCCGTCAATGTTCAGTCCCTTCCTGTGCGAAAAATGAGCACAGAACATTACACCCCAAGCTGAGCGGACATGTGGTTACACTGACACTGGGGCACTTATTAACATATTTCTGCCACATTCCTGAACCTCTCTCACTTGGCCCTGGCTCCCTCTTGGCCCCATCCCTATGTTCCACCCTCTACCCTAGACTTGGGGGCTGGCCTTGGTCCAGGTGGCTCTGGGGACCACGCGGCACTCGGGGCAAGGCCAGTGGGTCCCCGCAGCAGGCATCTGTCAGGAGGTGGCTTCCACGGGCACCGAGATGCCCTCTGCTAGCGCACATCCCTGCAGTGGTTCAGGGAGGGGCACCAAGAAGCCCTGGAGACGGTCAGGGTGTTCCCGCTGAAGGAAGCTCCCAGTTGAGTGTGGAGGGCGTGGTGAACTGAAGCCCGAGTCGGTAATGTAAACAAGAAGAAGTGTGACCAAGCCTGTCGGGTATTCAGGCTGAGGATGACCCTGCGGCAGGAGAGGGGGACAGGAGAAGCAGCTGCATCTGGCTGGGTGGCAGGGTCTCAGGGCTCTCTGTCTCATCCCAGCAGAACGCTGTCTCTGGGGCTGGCTAACTGTCTGGGAGGAGCGAATGCCGAGCAGCACTCGGGTGGGTTTCAGGCGTCTTGCCCTTAACACCCCCCCTTGAATTACGTGCCACCCCCCCAGCTCAACAACATGGGAGGCTTGACAGCTAAGTTGCTTCTCTGAAAAATCCCCGAGGCCTCTGCAGCCTTTGCATTCTCTAATCACCCCTGAATTTAAAATTAGAAATGAAGGTATTAGGAAAACCTGTACTTAATCTCCCACCTCTTCACTGCGGCACGAAGCTGGCAGCCTCCCCCCATCCCGCCTAATGTCCCTTTCGTTAGAAATTTAGAGCTTTTCGGAGCATGTCCACACGCGCTCTCAAATGTGACCTTCACTGAAATAAGGCATGAGGTCAGGCAGGAGTGAGCACCACAGCAAGTCCTAAGGAGGCAGCATGAAAAAAGCCCAAAGGGGAGTAAGATTTCAAGAACAACTCAATCTTTTTAAAATCCAAATTAATTAAACCCTAGCCATCCTAATTAAAGAACTCTGAAACTCTCATTCTCTACATGAAAAAAGACTAAGGCTGTTCAGTGTATAAGATCCAGGGTAAATTATGATTTAACATACCTTTCCCTCAAGACTTAAAGACCCTTTACGGTCATGAATAAATGCTGGTAATTAATCTTGACTTAGGTAAATTACACTTAATTTGCAAACAGAAAAGCTGACACAGAGAGAGAGGTTCAGATTATCAAATACACCTAGAATCCTCAGTTACCTAGTATGACCCTCGAGTTGGCATTGCAAGTTTATCACAGATTGATGTAAAAGAAGTACAGATATACACTCCTCCTGTTATTTATGGCACTAAAGTCAAATGCCATAAATTATGTGTGGGAAGAGGAGTGGGATGGGGAAGAGAAGAACCAGCTGTGTGCGTAAAAGAGAAACTTTTTACTTTGTAAGATTTTACATTATTTAAATATTTGTGAGCATATATATTCTTGTCATTTCTTATTAAAAATTTTCAGGGTTCCCTTCTTCAGAAATAAAAGGCAATATTACAATTTTATAAGGTTTTACAAAGCTTCCAACCATTCAACGGCTCAGTTCATTCAGTCCCCCCAAAAAGATGATTAACTTTATACTGCAGTACTAAAACCGCTATCACAGCAATTTCCCCCTTTAAGTCAATTACAGAGACAACATTTCTTAGCAGTTTACCTACTTCTCCAAACTTTTAGAGCAACTTTATCCAAAAGTGATTTCCTTTTATTTTCGTGTATATAAGGTATACATATTTATAAAATAACCTAGGTATGGCCTCAGCAAAAACTGTCATTGGTGATGGAAAAGGAGGTCCCATGTGCCCGGTACCACGCCTGATGCATAACTAAGGGTTCGGCATCCTGGCAAACCCTCACTGTACAGGTGCGGATACTAAGTTCACCAGAGTTAGGAAATTTGTCCAAGCAAGGGGACAGCTGTTCCCCAACTCCACAATTTATGCTCTCTCTACTAAGTCACTTTTTATTACTTGTATATGAGAAGACTCTGGCTCTAGGTAGCAGAGGGCCCCTCCCAGGTTGAGTTCTGACACTCTGAAAAATTTTGAGCTTTGATCTTCACTCCTACCATCTAAAACTCCTGTGCCAAATTCCTTACCTCCTCTGACTCCGGCAAAAGTTTAAGAAATTCTCGCAAGGTCTCTGATCCATAATGCTCACTCTTTCCCTGATGAATATCTTCTACAATGGACTGAGGAGACCTTGAAAAGACAATTAATTAGATTCCATTTCACATCTGTTGGAGTGCCAAAGAAACACGAGTCAGTGGAAACTAAAACAAATCACCTTGACCCTTTGCCCATCCTGCCTTCTTCCCAGTCGGAGGGACGTGCTGTGTCAGCAATCACAGGAGACTCAATGCCAGGGAAAGTGGGGGTCCCGACACACAGCCCAGAGGCCCCTACACCCAGAAGCCCACCCTTGGGCATCTCAGAAAAGCCGAAAGTGGCAGCAAACCACAGGAGTCTTCCCTGGGAGAAGAAAAGCAATCCCCTTGGGTCGCATGGAACCCTGGCGAGCCTCTCCTCTCCACTTTCCAACACTGGCATTTCACCACTGTCTTCTGACCAGTCCAACCTCCGCTGAGGGGCAACGCTATAAATGAATTCATAAATTCCCCAGCATAACAGGCTTGAACGGATTCCCTTAGGCAACTCTGCCTGTACTTCAAGCCACCAGGTTATGCTTCCATGCAGGAAAAAGCAGAGAGCTACGGGCACTCGCACACTCATCGCGCCGTGTGTTGAAGGAGGGTAGGCGGGTATGAGGAATGAATTTCGCTCATGTTAGAAGCTGAATTTTCAGCTCAGCCACACCCACAGACTGATGCTGACACCAGGGAGACGCCTAAAGTTGCAAATGTGTGCAAAAACCTTACTTCTTAAATTGCTTAAGAAATATCCCAATGTTCATGCTCCGTTTTGCATCCAAGACAGTAATCTGGAAAAGAACAGACACACGGAAGACTATTACAAATGAGAAGACATGGGAGGGAAGAAGAGAAGTAAAATCTATCAAAATACAACACTAATTATGAGAGAATAACTTCCAGTATGTAAATCTGGTTATTAATCGGCATACCTAACAGTTTTGCAAATCTTAAAATATTATCATCTCCCCAAACTTCCTGCAAGGATCTATTTCCTTAACTATTATAACTATACATACCTATTTTAATCTTACATAACTTTTTTTTTTTTTTTTTTTTTTTTGAAACAGAGTGAGAAGGTGTGCGTGCATGAGCTAGGGGAGGAGAGGGGGAGAGAGAGAGAATCCCAAGGAGGCTCCATGTTCAGTGCAGAGCCCGACTCAGGGCTCGATCTCAGGAGCCTGAGATCATGACCTGAGCTGAAACCGAGAGTCAGACACTTAACTGACTGAACCACCTAGGCGCCCCTAATCTTACATAATTATTAATGAACAATGTATATTAAAATTGTTTAAATTTAGCTATTTCCTCTTAGAATAATATAGCCTTCACTTAAAAGCTCAAATTTGAAAAACAGCTGTGTTAGCATAGCCAGATCATATGAGATTTGAACTAAGAAAGCAAAAAATAACTCAAGCTACTGCAGAGTTCCAAACCCTGCTTGAGGGATGTAGAAGGACCAGTACTGTTATTTTAAGAAATGTAATAAAATTAATTTTTTTCTAAAAGATAAATTTCTTTTCATTGAGAAAGAATATGTGTCCTTCAGGGGAAGGTAAGAAAGTCTTCTACATTTTATTTACTCAGAATTTAAAAAGGAAAACTGTTGTGCTGTATTTCACCAAGTCTAACGTGCATATTAACATCTCTGGAATCAGGATGTGTCTGACAACGCACAGAATCTTCGACTTAATGAAATATGGTGCCATTCGAATATACTGTCAAAACCCGGATTTGGGCTACAATAGGTTTTAGCTGTTCAAAATGAAAAATTGGGCAGGGTTTTATCAGACTAGAAATTAGACAGAAACTTTATGTTTGGGGAGGATGTTGTTATTAAAAACAGAAGCCGGGGCATCTGGGTGGCTCAGTCGATTAAGTGTCTGCCTTAGGCTCAGGTCATGATCCCGGGGTCCAAGAGTCCAGGAGTCCCAGGATCAAGCCCCCATCAGGCTCTCTGTTCAGCAGGGAGTCTGCTTCTCCTTCTACCCCTCACCTCCTCTGTGCTCTCTCTCTTTAAGAAATAAAATCTTTAAAATAAATACATAAAATTTTTATAAATATATACATACATACATAAACATTCATACAGAAGTCATTTCTTTCTCTGGAAGGGAACATCCAAGATACATGGAGGAAAAGATCACCTTAACACTGCCACAGGTTTGTTGTGGCTTCTTCTTTTTTTCCAACTGTTTTTTGGTAAAGGGAGACTAGCTAAAACAGGAATGTTGTTATGATTCTCTTCCTTTCCAAATGTATGTGATTCATTTGTGAACAAAAGCGAATCAGGTTTCAGATTAAATTCCTGTTCTCTAGGCCTGCTTCTAAGTTTCTAAGCAGCAGTGAGAACTGTTAACCAAATTTAATGGCATTTCCTGGCTATAAGGTTAAATTTTTACAGGAGTGTGGTTGCCTTCTTTTGAAGGCTGATCTTAAACAATCACATTATTTACTATCCTAGGGGTTTATTTCATGTTCGTGCAATTACCTACCAGCCATAAAATAAACTCCCAGGCGCACAGGGCAGGCTCCTTATTGGAAACCTACCCAGGGGCTGCAGTTCAAGTTCAGTGTGAAAGGAGGGGAGAAGATGGGCAGAGAATAAAACCTGTCAAACATAACACCCTTTAAAGAGGAAAGCGCATACGAAACAGAGGAATCTAAATTTAGTACGACAGAAAACAAGTGTATATTATAATCCATCAATTAAAAAGCCACAAGTAAGAACATGTATACTGATACAGTAGTATTCGTACCCGAAGGACTCCCTCGGCACTCACCTCTACCCAGAATGAGGAAAAAACTTCTTTCTTATTTCTCTCATTAAATCACCACCTCTTGCTCTATTTAACACTGGATGGCAGCGCCCTCCCCTGCCCCCAACTCCAAGCTCCACCCCTGACCCCCTGACACTCCATGCCCCCGACCTAGGTTCATAGCTCCTGCCCCTGGAAAAGGGACGGAGAAATTATTCTTTTTACTCCTATTTGACAGATAAGGAAACTGAGCCTCAGAGATGTCACGTTATCCCTTTCCCAAAGCAACACGAGAACTGAAATGCTAGTCTGGGTCTCTCGGTTCCTTCTCACTCTAGTTCCTCTGAGTCTGAATATCACTAGGATACAGGAATAGAGAGAAGTGGCCAGGCTTCCCCACCAGCCTCAGACTGGTACCCAGTCCAGGAATGGGGGCAGATCTAAAGAAAGGCACCCGTAAGGCCTGGCCAAGTCCCCTGGCAACTCCAGAGCTGTGTGTAGAAGATGATGGATAGAAATCATGTTCTCACAGCTGACACAGCCTCCAGGAGCTGCCATCACGAGTGTCCCTAGACTCGGGGTAGCAGCTACAGCCTGGGGCAGTGGCTACCTCCACCACGTGAAGCAAAGCTTCAGAAACTGGCCACCAGTTTAACAGAGGGACATCTGGGTAGCTCAGCCAGTCAAGTGTCTGCCTTCTGCTCAGGTCAGTCCTACATCTGCACTGGGCTCCTTGCTCAGCAGGGAGCCTGCTTTTCGCTCTCCCTCTGCTGCTCCCTCTGCTTGTGTTCGCTCTCTCTCTGACAAATAAACAAATAAAATCGTAAAAAAAAATTTTTAAGAGAATTCAGCAATACTCCTAAGGAAAAACCTGGGCTGGCCATCACTGAGCACCTTACAGGGCGAAGAGAGCCCAGGCCTCATCCAAACAGCAGGAAAACTGATAGCATTCCAGGGGCAGTCCTGCTCTCTCCTGGCATCCTCTGATTTGCCTAGCATGCGAGCTGATTCTCCCTCACAGGCTGTCACACTGGATCCTTCTAAAGCAGTGTTATAAAAGTGTTTGTTAAAGTCTTTTAAAGCGGGTTGTCACTTCACATGCAAATTGGCTTATCTTACTCCCCAAATGTTTGCCAGCTCCGAGCTGGGCAATTCAGGAACCTCTGTGTGTGGGACTGGGTGTTGTTCTGGAATGCCCCGGAGCAGTGGACTGTGCACGTGCTGGTGGCAGAGGCCACCAACAGACAGGAACAAGGATGGCCTGACCCAGCTCCCTCCCTGCCCACCAGTTCCAATCGACCAAAATCTACTTTTCTGGACACCGCAGGACAGAGAGGCAGGACCCCCACTGAAATCAGGGCCTGTCAGGGCAGGGACAGCCCGAGTACTACAGAGTTCACGGGCTTTCCCATCAAGGGCCACTGAAGAGGTACGCCACCCTGGGAGAACGAGGGAACAAAATACAACATCCTGTGCCTGATTCAAGTGGTTCTGAGGACTTCCGCCTAGGATGGGAGATGGCCCCGCTGGAGAACCAGTGTCCCCACACACGGCCCGGCTGACCAGGGCTCTTGGGTCTCCCTCTGAAACACTGAGACCACAGCACTCGGGAAGGGGTCTGATTGGTTCCACCACAACCCTTTCAGCACCCCTCTTTTCTTCTATGATTCCAGAACATTCATCCATGAGCAATCCCCTACCCAATCTGCCTCCCATCGTCTTTCAAGAAAGAAGTAGCTTTTGTATTTTAGTTGTGGCTAAAAAAAGAAAAAAAAAATGTAACATTTATCATCTTAACCATTTTTATTTTTTTTTAAGTAATCTCTACCCCAACGTCGGGCTCGAACTCACGACCCCGAGATCAGGCGCGGCATTCTCTACCGACTGAGCCAGCCAGGAGCCCCCTCCTGAACCATTTTTTAAATGGTCAGTGTCAGGACGAGCACTGACATTGTGGTCCAGCCATGGCCGCCACAACCCACAGAACTCTTCCCATCTGACAGCACTGCAGCTCTGTGCCCCTTCAGTCCTAACTCCGCCTCCTGCCTCCAGCCCCGCCAACCACCTTTCTGCTTTCCGTCTCTGTGAGTCTGACTGCGCTGGGGAACTTCATACCAGTGGAATCATATGGTATTCGTCCTCCTGCAACGGGTTTATTTCACTGAGCATGACATCCCCAAGGCAGAAGAAATGGTTAAACCACGTTTCTTTCAATAGGTCAAAGAGGGCTTCCCTTTCTAAGTACCACTAAGTCGTGGTTTTTTCAATGCTACGTCAAATTTGGAAAAGCAAAATTTAAAAAAAATCTTCCTGTATCCTCTTAGATAGACATAGCTTTTGGTTTTTGATATTTTTGCTTTGTTTCATTTTCTTTTTCATTTTGATTGGCTGCCAACTGGGTAATGTTCCAGCCTGGGTCAGGGCTGGTGGGGGGACGGTGAGGGTGGGGATAAAAACCTAGTTGAAGCTTCTTTTTTTTTTTCCTCTCCTTTCAAATGTATTTCAAATACTCGTCTAGTTCTATAGTTCTGGATTGAGCATGTCCCAGAATTCTGGAACATACTGAAAACATAACAAAAGTTGAGAAAGAATAATCACCTGAATAAATTGGAGTGGGAGAATAAGTTATTACTGTTCAGAAAATTAGAAAAAGCAATCTTCCTTCTATCCTCCCTTCCTCCCTTCTTTGCTCTCTTCTCCTAATAAGGAATTCTAGTTATTTCTTATAAGGTAATAGTAATTTTAATTATAAACTTACTACAGACATCATCTAGAATGATCTCATGTATTCCACCATTTGTGGGGTTTTTTCCTTTTTTCTTTCACTTTTATTGAGGTGTAATTAACAAATAAAATGTAAGGTACTTAAGGTGTGCATCATGCTTATTTGATATACGTAAACATGGTGAAAGGACTCCCGCTCCCCCCACCTCACGGTCATCTTTGGTTCCTCCTTTGCAGTGAGAACATTTAAGTTCTACTCTCTTAGCAAGTTTCAATTATCCAACACAGTGTTATCAACTGTAATTACCTTGTTTTACACTACATCCTCAGGCCTCATTCATCCTGTGTTTTGTCAATCCTGCTTTTGATCATATTGATCGATCATACTGATAAACATTCCCTTTGCCCCCTTGGTTCAGTTCTGTCAGCTCAGCTACCTTTAATTTCCTTTAGAGGATACAACTAGCTAAGACTGTCCCTTTTTTTTTTTCCTTTTAATTTTATTTATTTGAGAGAGAGAGCACAAGCAGTAGGGAGGGGTAGAGGGAGAAGCAGACTCCCCACCAAGCAGGGAGCTTGATGTGGGACTCAGACGAGGACCCTGGGATCATGACCTGAGCAGACACTTAACCAACTGAGCCACCCAGGAACCTTGTCCCTTCCTTTAGGAGCATTTCAGATTCTAGAGGGAGACATGAGACCCAGCTGACCAGTGTGAGCGATGCTGAAGGGGTTGAAAGCAGTGGGGACAGGCAGACAGAAAACATCTCACGGATGAGGTCAGTGAACTCTGCAAAGAAGGTGGAGTTTGAGCTGACTTGAGCTTACTATCCCCAGCAATATAGTTATTTCTAATTATTTTATTACAGTTTAATTATTATAACATTTGTAGCCTTCTCATGTTAATTTTTAGGTAACAAAAACACAAGGTTAGTAATATTTCATAACCTTTCCTCCCCTCCCCCTTACTAAATGTTCTAATTTACTCTCTTGAGTATTGTTCTTCCTAAATTCAGCCATTCCTGAACCCAGCTCTTCCTTATCTTCCAGCAATTCCTTTGTCTGGAATATAATGAAACTTATTTGTAATGCTTTATAACCCCTTTCAAGTAGGAGCCAACCACATAATGGCAGGCCATTTCTGTAGGAGGTTATTATGTTTCAAAGGGACATTATCTGATCCCTGAGGTGCTTGAACCTCCAAATCATGGCCTGTATTTCCAGGCTCAGGATGGGTCCCTGTGCCAAACGTGCTAGTTAGGGTATTCTCCACTCCATGCAGACAGGGGGTGGGAACTAATACTTTCAACCCTGGATTCCATTTACTCCTTCTGAGTAAATTGGAAAACTTATCACTGGACCTTGTGAAACTATCACTCTGATGAGTTGTAATTTCCTTAGGAGAAAGTCTAATGAGGGCAGAAAATAGCATGTACTGTATTCTTTTACTGCAAAATATATACATACACATATATATTTATTAATTTATATATTTTAACATATATTTTAAAAGTAAATATACAATAATTTATTTATGAATTACTTATAAGTACTAACATATTTATAAATATTTTATATATATAATACTTCTAACCATGTTGGAGATAGCATGAAAAATTAAAAATAATTCTGGATAACTCTTTGTTATGTGACGATATTGCCTAATACACACTCAAATCCATCCACCTAAACTACTCACCCTACTTGAGTTCTAAAGAGTTGAAAAGTTAGATTATCTTATGACACATGGTCACGGTGGTTTAATTTTCCTTTCTAGCAGCTTCTCTCAGATTAGGACCTACCAGTGTTAAAAACAGTCACACACCCATATTCATCGCACCATATTCACAACAGCCAAAAGGTGGAGGCCCACATATCCATCAATGGATGACTAGATCAACCAAATGTGGTATATATACAGAGGGATATCACTCAGCCTTAAAATTCTGACACGTACTACACGGGTGAACCTTAACGACATTATGCGAACTGAAATGTTCCAGTCGCAGAGAAACAAATACTATATGGTCCCACTTCCATAAGGCACATAGAGTGGTTAAATTTTTAGAGACGGAAAGCAGAATGGTGGTTGGTGGGGCTGAAGGCAGGAGGGAATGGGGAGATAGGACTTAACGGGTATAGAGCTGCAATTCTGCACGATGGGAAGAGTTCTGTGGGGGCGTGGTGGTGATGGTTGGCCCACAATGTCAATGAGCTTCCTGGCACTGAACGGCACATTTATAAAAGGTTAAGATTAGCAAACATAAAGCTGTGAGTTCCAGCAGCCCCTGGAACTATCATTTTCCAAAATAAATTTACTTATATTGTATTACATGATATCGTATCATATATTATGTTATATATTACGTTATATTATAAAAATATTTATAAGGGAGGCCATGCATTCTAACCTGGTAGCTGCCCCCTCAGCAGTACTGTGAGCTAGACCCCCTTCTGGTTGTTATAGGTGGTTTCCTGAGAGGTACACTCCATTTCCCGCTGTACCCATCCACTCTTTCCTTCCAAATTCTTGAAATTCAGTAAGGAGAGCTAGGAAACAATGGTGAGAAATGCCCTATGGTACAGCAAGGAGTCTCTGCTGGAAGCTGGGGCAAAGGCCAGGGTACTAAGGAAGTGACTTCTTGCTCCGTCCAATACTGAAAGGATCCACTAAGAAATAAAAAGGCTCTGCAGAAAGGGAAGAACAGGGAAGGTCGGAGTTCAGCCGGCGAGGGCATGAGGGGCTGTCCTCAAGACTTCCTCTCAGATTTATTTCACAGTTCACATTTAATTCTAATCCTAGCATTCTCTGCATTTTATAGTTCGCAGACTCCTGGCTATTTCAACAGGGGACCATATCACCAATTTCAAGTGAATCCCCCCAAGTGAATCCATGGAGAGAAGAAGTTAACCTGTTCCTGAGCCGGACAGAGGAAAAGAGGTCAATACCGTCGGCTTGAGAATTCAATTATGTAGAGGGGTGCTACATCATCCTGGAGCCCTGCCCACTCTTACCCGACTCACTCCATCTTTGACCTATAGCCTCTGCTCCTGTAGAACAGATTTTAAAAATGATACATTGCTGCCCGCCCCTCCACCGCACTTTCATTTTTGGTGTTCAACATTCTTTCCTTTCAATCTCTAGTTTCCTCAGTACTTCTGCTAGTAAGCAGAGGTTTCTCAATTTACTTTGTTTCTAAACAGAGTACTTTCAAATGCACTTTTTGACTCAGTTTCCAGAATATATGGTTATTGGCAGCCCTGAAGCCATGCTTTCGAGGTGAACTTCTTGTAACCTGCCAGCTTTACTTTGTTCTCAGTGTAAGGCATTTACTGCTCACTGGAAATGTTTCTTAGGAAATCCACCTAAAACCAGCTTTACACTTCAAACTCTCTGGAAATCTCTATTCCACAATGGCCATGGCTCAATCCGGAGCTCTGCGGAATGAAGGCTCCCTTCTAACACTTCGGGAGGAAAACTAGAGGGAAAAATACTGATAAAATCTTCAAGACGTATATTAGTTAAGGGTGTCTTTAACAAAGGGCATTCTGTCTCAGAAAGTTGCAGTTGATCTCAGTTAGTGGAGTTCAGGAACTCGGGTTTTTGTTTCCACAGAGACTAACAACGTGGACTTCGGCAGAACTGCTCCACCAGGGGAAACCGCAGCAGATGTGCTGGAGACAGGGCAGTGCTGAGAGGCCAAAGAACGATGGCCCCACATAGCATGTTCTCAGCGTGAGGTCCTAATCCACCGGGATGTCTGGGAGGATGTGGCACGCGCGCTTCTTACACTTTCCTGCTAGGCAGCTCAAGCTCATCATATAAGGCCCTTTCTATCATTTCCAGAGCACACGCACTTGCATGATCTTATTTCTCAGTGATTTAGCACGTTTAGAAATGTACACACCCTTCCAAACACAGAACAATGCAGTGTGTGCAGCATTATGCCAACCCCTTCCATTCTTACCTCTTCCCTAGCCTCCCTGAAGGATGAATTTAAGGCTCCTCCTCTCCTAGAAAGGGAAGACTTGGTAGTAGTATCTTCTTGCTGTCCAAAGAGCTCCTCGATGGTCTTTGTGTCAATTTGGTAGTGATGCTGCTGCCTGGCGGCCAAAGTCCAGATGTTGGTTTTGCCACGAACTTGCTCCTCCGGAATGGTCTTCCAAAAAAAGCTTCTCATCCGCTTTTTCTTACCAAGGTGGCTGTAGCCATTCAGGTGAGAAGCTGGGGGTAGTCCTGGAGGGGGAGGCGGGAGCGGAGGCCCCCCGGGGAGTGGAGGTGGGGGGGGGAGGGGGAGGAGAGGGAGGAAAGCCCTCCCCTGAATAGGGACATGGGGGAGGTGGAGGGGGTGGAGGAGGAGGAGGAGGAGGCCTCGGCGGTGCTGTTTCCCGGATCATGAAGCCAGCTGCCGTGGTGATCGTCCCATTTTCTTTATCGCTGACCAAAGAGACACAATTCATAACATGCATAGTACTGTTGCCTTCTAAGGAGATAATTTCTTGGCCTTGGGGAAGCAGACACAAACATTAAACTTGTGTCATACTTTTTCACTCACTGGTCGGCTGCCAGAGAAAAAGGCAACAGGGTTGTGTGTCATCTTCCAAACCTACAAAGATAAAACAACCTTAAATCGGTACAAGAAAACATCTGAATGCCAGCTCGTTCCCTTCAGAGCCCAGCGCCGGTCTTCCTGCGGCGGCTGGGTATTACAATCCGTGAGAGGCAACACATCCGAAAGAGCTTAAAAAGGGACTAATACTTTTCCAAATGTGAACCAGACAAAAGTCTACTGCCTGGAAATGCTGCCAAAGCAGCAGCAACAAACCCAACCTGGAAACCTTCCATTCATCACAAAAACACATATTTACTGAGAACCTGCTATAGGTTCTGCAAGCATCGCTCACTTTACGAATAAACTAATTGTTCACTAACTGGCTTCTCTTCCTTAGGCAATGGATACCGGAGCCCTAGGGGAATTACCCAAATGGCTGAAGCATTACTTAGTCGTGGACGACCCTGCCTTTCTCCTGTGTGGATGTGTCCCCTACCAGTCACTTGATCAAAGGGTATCCTCTGCCTTGCAGAGATGAGGCAGGGCATTTGGAAATGATAAAATAGCGACCAAACTCATTCCCCCAGAGTCAGGGCCACTGCGTTCCTGCTCGCCGCGAACAGAGAAAAGGACACTAGGTGTGAAGATTAAATATTGTAGCGCAAATCAAACTTTACTGCTTACATTTTAGACAAGTCACTTCGCCTCCCTAGACTTCCGTTCTGTCTTTTGTAAAACTAGGAGGCTGGGATCCATTCCATGACCTCTCTCGTTGCTGCCAACGCTATCACTTTAGATTCTAGTTAAGCCACTCTGCAGAAACAACCAGAACTTCATGCCAACCTCTTCGGCTTCTTCTGTGACACTCTCAGCAGAGAAGACACACACACACAAAGATACGCTGCTCGCATCATACCCGCCGCACATCTATCCCTGAGCCACACAGTCACTGAGTTATATTTCTGGCTTGTGTTTTTATTGGCCTTTTAATGTTTGTTTTTGGCACCGAGTTGTTATGGACCTGATGTGAAAACAGAGGTCAAAACAACTACATTTCTTCAGACTTAAGGACAGGTTAACGGAAAATGTGTAAACTGTCTGATAGCACTGTTTCAAGTATTATGAAATGCTTTACACAGAACCATGTATAAAAGGCAGGACTGCCTTGGGAATAAGAGCAGAGACTCTAGAAATAGACTGTTTTTTCCTCAGATCTTGGTTCTGCTCCTTCTTAGATGTGCAGTTTGAGGTGAGGTAGGCTGTTGAACCTATGTCTCAGCATCCTTATCTATAATATAAAGATATATTGTTCCATTGGTTTGCATAAGAATGAATGAGCTAAATACACGTACCAAGATGCCTGGGACGTAGTTCGTTACTATTAACAATAACCAGTGTCGTATGTACATATGATTTCTCTGCACTTTCACAGGTACTGTATTTTCTTTAAAATATGTATTGCGTTCATGGATAAAATGTTAAGGTTACTCCTGGCTAGAAAAATACCTTTAATAGTCCTATTCTTTGCTTTCTACGTTACTAGCTTTGCCCTTCTTCAAACCTCAGTGATTATATATTATGCTATCTCTAATTTATAAGAACATGGGTGCCTGCTTGGCTCAATCACTTAGCATCTGATTCTTGATTTTGGCTCAGGTCATGATCTCAGGGTTGTGAGATCCACCCCGGAGTTGTGCTCCATGCTGGACGTGGTGGAGCCTGCTTAAGATTCCCTCTCTGCCCCTCCCCCACCAAACAAACAAATAAATAATAAATAACAAGCACAAATGTTTTTATGAAACATGAAAATTTTTTTGAAAACTATACATGTGTAGAAGACAGTATTGTCAGCTACTAACGGGATTTTTTTTTTTTTTTACCATTTTAACCATTTATAATTGTATATCAGTGACACTAAGTACATCTGCAGGCTGTGTAGCCATCACTGCTGCATAATTTTTTAGAAAGTAAAACTGAAATTATTTATCCAAGCCAACTTCTAGTTCACTTGCCATGCAACTGGCTTTTAAAAGGAGTTTGCATAATTACCATTAGGGGCATAACTAGGCTGTTTTCAGAGTTGGCACCCCTTAAGCTATGACTCATTGTCAATTACAGTTTATAGTTACATTTGAACTCTTCTTTTTTCAAGACTGCACAGGTAATCTTGGCTGTTTATCCTTACATAGTTTAAAATACTTCTGTACATAAAATATCTCATGTATTGAAGAGTTGCTAATCCTCCAATTCACCTCCAACTGCAAATATGCTGACGCGTTTACAGATTATTCCTGTTAAGAATGGCGATAACCTTAAAAAGTCTCCATCCTAGAAAGCAGGGACTCCCTCCGTGCTGCGTACGTCGATCCACAGATGTGCCATTAAAACTCACACAGCAAATACGGAGTGTGTGTGTGTGAGTGAGAAAGACTCTACACTCAAACCAATCCAAGTTTCTGACACTAAAGCTCCAAGGGATGTGAGTCTTTTTGAGTACCGTGCATTGCACACAAGAAGTACAAGATAAAGGCTTGTCAAAGTAAAAAGTGACAAGTGTTAGTGAGGCACCGGCTATAATTCTAACCACGGCCCCATCTAGAGAAAGAATGTTATTTTTAAAAGTCCAAAGAACAAAATGAAATTTACAACACTGTTACTGGTATGTTGTCTGGCTCATTTTTTCCCAGGGTAACAAATAAGGGTCCTAGGCCCCCAGCAGCTTCTAATGAATAAATTCTCCAGCAATGATTAGCTAAGATGCTAATGCTTTTACTACTGGCTTCAATAGGGCTTTGATAGGGCTTTCCCTTTGGGCAGGATTTCCAGTGTCAAAGAGGCACAGGAAAAAGAGACTGCAGACAGACATTCTAACCCTTTCCACAGTCTCATAACATATTAAAACGGAGGATAAACAAAGAACATTACATTTACTAGGGTACAGTTCTCAGCAAAGATGCAAACGCATACCCTCCAAGTCTGCTAGACCACAGGTGATGCTGCAGCCCTGAAAAGCTAGCTGCTTCTCACAGCTGCCAACTGCCAGCAGGGACAATGGAATTAGTCTTGGCTCTGTCTGGAAAATGACAAGGGTCCCATCCACCTCCCCAGGGCAGCCAGAGACAGGTTTGTATTTTACATCCTACCTACAGGTTGGGGACCTCAGCAGTAGGGAGCACAGCTGCTAAGGCTGACAAATGTTCAGCCCTGAGTAAAACAGAGCTGTCACCGTAAGGCTCTGAAGATGAGAACTCTTCAAGCCCTGAGTGCTAATCATGAGCCATCGGGGGTGTGTTTGAGTGACCAACCCTCTAGAGAGGTTTTAGCTCAACAGAGCATCACTGAACTATGTAAATTTTTAATTCATACGCTGGGACCATGTCTCTAGTCTTTAGCTGATCAGCCAAAATAAGTCTTAGAATGAGAATGTTCCTAAGGGAATTCAAAGAGGCCCTCTCACCCAACAGCCAGCACTGCTTTTGCTCCTGGTGTTAGAAACATGAAGGGAGTGAGTGGCACCGAAGATGAGAGAATATGTACGTTTCCTTTCTCAGTACATTTAGGAGGAAAGCAAGCTCCTCCTGTAAGTCCGTTAAGAGCTCAGGTTTTCCTGAAAGACGGTTTGTGGGGCTTGACGGCTCAGCTGTTCACTCACCCTCTAGGTCAACAAAAATCACAAGTGAACGCCAAGGAAAACCCTCCAGAAAACCTTTCCCCTTCATTTCTCACTTGTGTCACAGATGGGGGGGGGGGCAGGAAGGCCTGGCCCACACCCTCCTGATGACAAACGGGGGCAGAACAAGCCAGGTTTGGAAAGCAGACAGAGGACAAAAAAGGTTGGGGAGAGAACAGGCGATTCTAAAATACGGAATTTTTGCTCTCCACTAATTCCCCGGGGGAAGGCCCCTCCCCGACCGCCTATCTTTCAAAACCTTTCTAGATCATTCAACCCAGAATGTCAATCACACAGTCGAACCAGAGCCCGCAGCATCCAACCCTCCACCTTGGCACTGCACGCTGCGGCGAGAGAACCCCAGACTGTTTCCAGTCAGCGTATTTAAGCCGCAGCACAACATAAACACTTCACGGATGCCCCCGAGCGCAAGACCCAGAGAGCAGAGAGAGAACGTTTGTTTCTGAATGTGCATTTTCAGTTTCTCTCAAGACCCCAAACCAAGGGTGGGGGGAGCACACGAGCGCCAAAGGATGCTCTAGAGAGAGGGAAGGAAGCGCCGGCCACTCATTCCAGGAAGACAGCTGTGGGTCAGTTGAGGGGGTCACAGACGGCCGAACACTGGGGGCAATTTCTGTGCAAACAGATGTTGGAAAACTGACTCCCAGGTCCTGAAGAAATTCGGCGTGGGGGCACCGTGGGGCACGATTGCTTTCAAGAAGTCTGGACGCAGAGTAGTTTTCCTAGGTCACAGCACTGGCCGGCGATCCCGCCCCCAGCCCCAGGTCCTGGGTCGCGCCCCAGCCACTCACCCAAACGGCCCCGGATGGGCCGCACAGAAGGCTCGGGGGCGCCGCGTCCGCGCGGGTCCCCAAGAGCGACGCGAGTGGGAGGTCCGGCGGCCGCGCGAGCCCCCAGCCGCGTCCTTATCTGCGCCCCGCCGGGAGAGGCGGTGGGGGAGCGGGCGCCCGTGCGCCGCGGAGATAGACGCCCACACGGCCGCGCAGCCTGGGCGGCGGCTGCCGCGGCGGGGCGACGGCGCGCTCCGCCAAGAGGCCGCTGCGGGCCTTGCGGGAACAGGCGGGGCCGAAAGGGCAAACGCCGGGGAAGGACTGGACCCTCCGCCTCCCGGGAGCGCCGAGCGCCCCGCGGTCCTGCAGCACAACCGACCCGAGCGGCCGCATGAGGCGCTCGCCCCTCCCGGGGCCCCTTGGGCCGGCGGGTCTGGGCGTGTCGGGGGGGGGGGGGATGGGGGGTCGCCCGGCCCCGCCCCCTTGCCCGGAGGACCCAGGCTTAGGGTCCGCCTCCCCACCCCCAGCCCAGCGCTGTTCCTTGCGTACCCGCCCCTCCGCCCCGCAGCCGCTCGGAGCTCCAGAAGCCGGGTGGGCTGGGGAGGCTAACGAGGGAAGGTTATCTCAGTGCTTGGAAGCCAAAGAAGGGATCTCCTGGTTCGCGGACTCGGGATCTGCGGAGTCCTTGAACGTTCGCGGCGACACCTCCCCCACGTCCCGGGTCCGGGTCCCGGGCGCGGGAGAGAAAGCCTCGCGGCCGCACTGCGGGCCAGCAGATGGGAGCCAGAGAGCCGGCAAAAAAAAAAAAAAAAAAAAAAAAAAGTAGAGGGAGACTCCTGGTGTTTGGTCGGAGGATAAAACCCGAGAGCCCGCAGTCCCGTAGCTGGGGGCACCGTGGCGGCTGGAGCTCATCCACCAGCCCACCCGCTCCCTCCCCAAACTTCGACAACACGACGGCGAAACTTCCAATCTGAACTTCCCACGGCCAGGACGAGTTTGCAAGAGCAAGAGCCGCCCTGTCCTCGGTCCGCATCACTCCGACGCGGTCCTCGCCAACCCCGCACCCACCTTCTGGAGCGGCAAGTCCTGGCTCCCCGCTGGCCAGTGGCGCGCTCTTGGACCGGGCGGGGAACAAGTGGGGGCGCGGTTATCCAAAAATCTTAGCAGCTAAAGCTCCATTAGCCGACCCTGGTCCAGCCCCGAGGCGGCCCGTGACCTAACTCGTTCTCCGGACGCGGGTCCAGACCCGCGCGTCTTGGCCTCAGGAGACCTATCGCTGTCCTCTGCAGTCTGGGTAGTGCAGGCACCAAAGTCACCCGAATGGGAGCGGAGGGAGCGCGCAAACCTCCCCAGCCCTTCCCATGGAGACTCGAAGGCAGCCGAGACTTGGCGCCGCAGCTCGGGGTCCAAGCTGATCCCCGCCCTTGGCCCTCTGGAGCCGGGGAGTGTCCGGCTCCCGGTGCCCCCCGAGCGGCGGTCGCCCCGGCCCCGGCCTCGGCCACCCGGCTCCCACTCACCCGCAGCTCGCGCTCTCCGCGCGCGCTCCTGGATCCCCACCACAGGCTCGCAGCGCCAAAGCCTCTGCCCAGTCTCCGCAGCCGGAGCAGGCGGCTCGGGACGGCAAGGGGGCAGGGCGACGCGGGGCGGGGCTCAGCCGCTGCCCCAGGTAACAATGCTGCAGACCAGCCAGCTCCCAGAGCCTGCCGCAAAGGGCAGGACGCCCTTTCCTGCTCTGCCCCCTCCCTCCTCCCACCCTCGGAGCGCCGGCGTCCGCGCGGCGGCGCTTGCCATCACCTCTCCGGGGCCCCGGGGGCCTGGAAGACGGGCACGCTGCTCCCCGCACCCGAAGGAGCCCGAGGGAAGTAGGGGTGGCGGGAAACAGCGAAGTACGAGTGTGAAGAGCCAGGTATCCTCGTGTAACCAGCGAGGGGAGGCGCCAAGCCGCTTCTGAACCTGCAAGTGCTTTCCACAAAGCTGCCTCTGCCGCAACCTCCCCGCCACCCTCCCCTGCGCACACGCACACTCCTGCACGCACACCCTCGGCGCGCGCGCGCACACACACACGCACACACACAGGCGCGCGCGCCAGGCCACTCTCTGCCCCCCGCTGGTTTCTCCCTGGAGTACTAGGCAGCTTTGGAGGGGGGAATCTCCCAGCTCTTAAAGCCAAATCCCAGCTGAGCGGGAGCTGCCCAAAGGTCACCTCTTCTCTTGGTCTTACCACCTGTAGGTTTGTTACTTTTTTTTTTTTGGGGGGGGGGGGATCTCCTCGGCGATGGTGGTAGCAGGGCTCTTTCAATTATATTTAAGCAAAGCAAAGAAAAAAATCCACTGCAAGTCAGACAGCATGAACGGAGGCTGTCCGGAGACTGACAGGAAGAAACGGGGGAATAGTTTAATCGCATCTCTCCCCACCCCACCCCACCCATAATTTGTGAAACCAGGCAGTGAGAAACATAGTCAAAGAAAACCTTTCCTGGGCAAACCAGCCCGTCGGAAATCAGCTGCAGGGGTGGAGAGGCGCCCTGGGTGGGGATGAAGTCATCCTTACCTTTGACTTGGTTAACAGATAACAGACCACAGTTTTCCAGTCTCTGGTGCCGGATGACTTCTGTCTCTCCTCCCAGGTCTTCAACCCCTGCACTCCCACAACTCATTCTCCACGTGGATGGAAAAAAGTGAAGCTATTAGAGCAAAAACAAAAACAAAGCAAAACAAAAGCAATACACAAAACCAATGCCAACCAACAGCCCATTTCTTAGCTCTAGACCAGGCTTACATTACACATGAAGAGTAGATCCAGCCAAGACTAGAGAAAACTTCAAGGAGTGGGAAATGTAATAAAAGAGAAAGATATCCATGCTCAGGAAGTTAATATTAATCCCAAAGGGTTATGGACTACAAAGGCAAAAGCTGAATGAAGAATTTCACAAGTGAGGAGCGGAATGGTATCCTTTCCTTTTCTTTTCTGGAGGGTTGGCCAGATGAAGGGTCTGCACCCATTGCACACTTCCCGCTCTTCAGCAGCTCCCCCCTCTCCAAACCGGGCTTCCCCCACACTGTACTAAGTATGCACTTTCAAATGAGCCACTTTTTTGAAGAGTCAAATTCAGTGACCCATCGTCAACCATGAGTCTTTTTGATCTCCTGCAGTGGCCTGGCCTACAGGCCTTCTCTCTGCCCCTCTGGCCTCCTCTGCTGACCCCTTTTGTCCTTCGAGGACAGTAACTGGATTCTTCCAACTCTGTCTCCCATTATCCCATGGGTTCTGTCTTCTGACTTGAACCTGGAAGGGTCCAGATTTTCTAAGGCCTGAAGCTTGTATAACTCTTGAGGGAGCTTTTTAAAGAAAATCAATAACTTATAAACACACCACTCGGTGTATGTCCTTGGAAATGTCCAGGAGAGTGAGGGGCAGGAAAACTCCAGCTCTAAGGCAAATCCACTTCTGACTTCACCTCTAGGTCAGCGACTCTCAAATCCATGTTGTCTCTGTAATATCTCAGGTCCAAATTCAACATCCAAGGGTCAATTCATCTTTCTCGTAAAACTAGCACTTATCCTACCCATACCTCTTACTTAAGACCTGATTCTTAGGGGCGCCTGGGTAGCTCAGCTGGTAGCTCAGGGTCTTGGGATCAAGTCCCAAATTCGGGTTCCTTGTTTTGTGGGGAGCCTGCTTCTCCCAGGTTTGTGCTCGCTCGCTCTCAAATAAATAAATAAGTAAATAAATGAAATCTTTAAAAAGACCCGATTTTTAAAATTTAAAATCCCGGCTTTCCTCTGGTTCTTTTTCTCTTCTGAATTCCTTATATCTAAGTGTTCTCTGAATTTGTTGCTCTTTCCACAAATCATGTCTCTCACTTCCGTACTTTATATCCACATCCACTCTCCCCAAATAGAGGGTGGTGGAGCTGATATTTATGTGCTGTTGGCCGTGGGGCAGGCATCCCATGGGATTCTCCTACCAAGCCCAGAAATCCACCATGCTATATTTTCTAGTTTAGAGAAGTTAAATTGGGCTCCTGTGTCCACTGTTTTGGTGTCCTTTCTCCATCTCCCCTCTTCTCCCTGACTCTGCTGTCCAGGCCAGTGTTTTTCTGAAAATTTTCAGAAATTTTTCTGAAATTTTTCTGAAATTTCTGAAAATTACATCATTTTCTGAATGATGTAATACATCATTACATTCTGTGATGTAATTTCATCACATGAGCTACCTGTTCAAAAGCATCGGTAGGTTCACATATGTGCCTGCGGGAAGAAAGTGGCGATCTTCCGTTTGACACCGGCTGCATTTCCCTTCCCCTCCTGTGGTCTGAACCGTTCTGTTGCTCCCAAGCAGCACTGCTGGCTGAAGGCACCAGCCTTCATCTTTGGCTCTTATTTGACACGTTGTGCCTATTAGGTGGCCGAAAGGTGGCTGAGTAGCACAGGGCACAACGCTCGAATAGAGTCAGTGTCTTCATGGGTACGAATCTAGAAGACTCTTTGTTCTTCATACATTAATACACTGATTGTTAACCTCGTCTCACCTGACTTGTGCTGGGGCCTCAGGGTGAGCCTCTTGTCTGTACCCCAGAAATGCCAGCAGCCCTGTCTGGGGGAAAGGCCGGCAAGACTCCTGAAGCCAGGCGTGCCCAAAGTCAGCCCAGCCCCTGGAATTTATGGCTTGGAGGAAGCTGCGGCTGTGACCTCAGGGGTGCCTGAGCAGCAACCAGTGTGGCCAGTGTGAACTTCTCCTGGCCAGCCGAACCTCTCTGGAGCATGTTCCTAGCTTCGTGTGGCCTCAACCATGGGCCCCACAGGTGCCGGCTCCAACACCTGCCCAAGAACTTCTCGGTCTGCAGCTTGTCTTCCCTCTCCCCAGACTGTCCTTTCCAGATTGCTCTTTTTCCCTTTGCCCGGTTCATTTTCTCTCTTCCAGCTTCCCTTCCTCAGCCCTGAGAAGCTTGTGGTTTCCTCTACATCAAGCATTTCATATTGGAATCTGTCATTAGGAGCTCCTCAACAAAACCATCAAACCCAAATCAATCAAATTGCAGAATCCATCCTAAAAAATGCCTTACGGTTCTCAAACAGGCTTCTTTGCTTAAAGAAGAAGTCTAACACTTGAGCTGACTTCATGGGCCCTCTAAGGAACCACAGGGACACCCTAAAACAAGCCCCCTCTGGCATAGGATTGAGGCATCAAACTGGTTTTTAAATTCCTTTCTCTCAGGGATGCAGACAGACATACTTAATCCTTGTTCTTCTTAAAACATATCTGATGAAATCAGTTGTTGCATATTTAGATTATAGGCTGTGTCCTTGCTCTTAAAATCGGAAAACTGCAGAAGAAACTAAGTCTACCAGCTCTGTAGTTAAACAGACTTGGCAAACAAATGCCAAGACTCACCACTCCTAATAACAGCCATTTCTTTTTTTTTTTAATTTTATTATTTATTTGACAGAAAGAGATAACAAGTAGGCAGAGCAGCAGGCAGAGAGAGAGGAAGGGAAGCAGGCTCCCTGCTGAGCAGAGAGCCCGATGCAGGACTCGATCCCAGGACCCTGAGATCATGACCTGAGCCGAAGGCAGAGGCTTAACCCACTGAGCCACCGAGGCGCCCCTAACAGCCATTTCTTTTTATTTTTTTATTTTTAAAATTTATTTCTTATTTTTAATAAACATATAATGTATTTTTATCCCCAGGGGTATAGGTCTGTGAATCGCCAGGTTTATACACTTCACAGCACTCACCATAGCACTACCCTCCCCAATGTCCATAACCCCCTCCCCCAGCAACCCTCAGTTTGTTTTGTGAGATTAAGAGTCACTTATGGTTTGTCTCCCTCCCAATCCCATCTTGTTTCATTTATTCTTCTCCTATCCCCCTAACCCCCCATGTTGCTTCTCCATGTCCTCATATCAGGGAGATCATATGATAGTTGTCTTTCTCCAATTGACTTATTTCACTAAGCATGATACCCTCTAGTTCCATCCACGTCGTCGCAAATGGCAAGATTTCATTTCTTTTGATGGCTGCATAGTATTCCATTGTGTATATATACCACATCTTCTTTATCCATTTATCTGTTGATGGACATCTAGGTTCTTTCCATAGTTTGGCTATTGTAGACATTGCTGCTAACAGCCATTTCTAAGAGAAATTGCTAGACCTCCTTGTTCCCTTCAAAGGTTGAAAAGTGTAAAATATGGAAAATCAACAGAACTGTTGTCACGATGAATGCAAATTCGCATCAAGCATCTTATTGACAAAAGGCAGACACCAGGGGTGCCTGGGTGGCTCAGTCACTGGGTGTCTGCCTTCTGCTGGGGTCAGGATCCGGGATCCCTGGGATCCAGCCTTGCATCAGGCTCTGCTCAGCAGGGAGCCTGCTTCTCCTTCTGCCTGCTGCTCCGCCTGCTTGTGCTCCCTCTCTGGCTGTCTCTCTGTCAAATAAATAAATAAAATCTTTTTTAGATTTTTTTTTTTTTTTTATTTTGACAGACAGAGATCACAAGTAGGGAGAGAGGCAGGCAGAGAGAGAGAGAGAGGAGGAAGCAGGCTCCCTGCCAAGCAGAGAGCCCGATGCGGGACTCGATCCCAGGACCCTGAGACCATGACCTGAGCCGAAGGCAGCAGCTTAAACCACTGAGCCACCCAGGCGCCCAATAAATAAAATCTTTAAAAAAAGAATTCAGGCACTGGACTGCTGTTGTTTTCTAAACAACTCTGAACTGAGAAAATGTTTTTGCACGCTAAGAAATGGAAATAGTAAGTTGCCTTTAAGTACAGTAAATAATAACTAGGCTCTGATCCTTAAAGGAAGAAACTTTCTCTCTGGGTGCTAAGTAACGATTTCTGAAAATTATATTTATTTTTTTTAAGATTTTATTTATTTATTTGACAGACAGAGAGATCACAAGGAGGCAGAGAGGCAGGCAGAGAGAGAGGGAGAAGCAGGCCTCCTGCTGAGCAGAGAGCCTGATGTGGGGCTGGATCCCAAGATCCTGAGATCATGACCTGAGCCGAAGGCAGAGGCTTTAACCCACTGAGCCACCCAGGCGGCCACGATTTCTGAAAATTTTAAATAGAAAATACTTTCAAATGGAAGGGCAGCTGGGTAGCTCAATCGTCTAAGTATCTGGCTCTAGATCTCAGCTCAGGTCTTGGTCTCAGGGTTGTGAGTTCAAGCCCTGTTTTGGGCTCTACACTGGGTGTGGAGGCTACTTTAAAAAAAAAAAAGTAAGAAAAGAAAAGGAGAAGAAGAAGAAAAGAAAATGCTTTCACATGGGATGCATGTGATGTTGATATCCATGGTGACATCAACAGGCATTTCCTTGGCCAGAAGTAAATACAGGTACTTCGTCAACAGCAGTGCCTGATTTCTCTGAGGGTAAGAGAGATTACGGGCAACCCTTACCAACATGTAAGAATGAGGCGATTAGACAGCCGATGACCTCTCTCCTGCTGTCTGTGTCCCCTTAGAGCCCAATGTTATTTGCTCCCTTTTGAGGTGTGTGTGTGCACGTGTGTGTGTGTGTGTGTGTGTGTGTTTCGGGGGCAGGGATGGAAGTGGAGACAGATACAGGAGAAATACTGTACACATCACTGAGGTTCTCACCCAGAAAATCCTCAGCTCAGCACCCCCTCCTTTTTTTTTTAGTTTATAACTGGTAACAGTGTTTAGAGGACTGATCAGTATGAATGACCAATATAGGGTCTGCAGTTGTAACATTCAAATTTTGAGGAGAAAAATACCTTTGAAATATAACATGAAAGTGTATCACTTCTTTCCGCCTCCCATCATCAAAAACAAGTATGTGCGTCTCCCTTAGAGGAATTAAGTTAAAGAGGACGTCAGATGCCAATTTCTTTTGCTACTGGTTTTAACTGTTTCAAACTGTTTACCCTTTGAAGAAGCGAGCCCGAGCAAACAGTAATTTGAAACCATAACACTCACTGGACAGGCGGTCAGCAAACAGAAACTCAGGGAATCAACAATTTTGGTATGTGGTGGTGGTGGGGTGTGTGTGCATGTATGTGTGTGTTTGTGTGTGTATTTCCCTGAGGAAATAATACATGTGCATATTGTACAAGGCTTTGTAGGGCATTTAAAAGCAGGCAAAAAGACATGTTGGGGACTTAGCGATTTGTAAAGCCCTTTTTACTCCTCCTGGAAATTGAATTTGTACTTAGTGTAAGGACCATTATGAACAAATATTTTTGCACTAAGCTTCTATTTTTAAGAAGACAAATACTTTCCATATGATAGCAAATCATCAAACCAGCCCGTAACAATTAGCATCTTAGTATTTCTCAAGCCAGGTATATAGAAATAACTCAAATGGACCAATTTTGGAGAAGCAGGGTAAGCCTTTTGGTGAAAATGCTGTTATTCAAGTTTTGATGGCCTTGGCCACAAAGGATCCCTGCCAAAACACTCAACATCACAATTAGCTCACAGTTTGCATCCTTCTGTGGGCCTGACCAGGCTAACTCTGAACAGGGCTGCCTGGGGTTAAACCCTGGACCTCTCTTTTCATCTTCACTCCTAACAACTGGCCCCTTCCTAAAGAAAGGGGCCGCTGTATGGGCTCAAACTCAGAGAGGTGCTGTCAAACATTCAGCCAGCCACTTGTACTTTAAAATAAATGAAAGACGTTACCCTCTCATTTCTAAGTTCCTTTTATCTGTGTTTCTGTTCATGTGATCGACTTCCATGTGTCGAATTGCATGTTAAGCCGTAACATGGAGTAGAACACCGGCACTAAGTATTTTGCAGTAAGTGGTAAATTCTCAGGACCAGGATCCAGAAAAGAGCAAATTCCTTGTCATTTTTCTTGAAATGTGGCTGATTTCCAAGATAAAACCCTGGGTTCTCTCCACCATATCCCTTTGTCGAAGGCACAGGCATGAGAATTTCTGATTTTTTGAGTTCCGAATTGTCCTCGGGCTTCCCATGGGGTGATCCACGGGTGATGTCTCTCCGGGTGTCTGTTTTACACAGAGGGAGAGGGAATGTAGGGCAAGCACACCACTGAGCACAGGACTTTGATTTACACTGTACAGTGGAATTATCTTTATGCTGGGACTACCCACCCCTTGTCCCCCAACCCCCAAAAGAGACAATTTCTCTTCCCAGGGAAATTGCATACCATCTCATCTCATTTACCCCAAGTTTGGGGTCACAAAGACACATCGCATTTGTAATTTTAAAAGGAGTATAAATAACGGAACGCAGAGAAAATGCTAGATGTTTGCACACCTTCATTTCCCTTCCTCACCCTCCACCCTTACCAAAGATTTGGATGTATCTGCTAGCTTTGCATTCTCTCCTTTACAAGCATGCCCTCTTCACAGTCGGTCTCAATAAGGAGACTGATTTCCAAGGGCGCCTACTTGCCTGCTGGGCACAATCAGGTTAAACCTCGTCTACTGGAGGGGAGGGCAGAGGGAGGAAATCCACGCCAACAGCTTCACTGAACCAGAGCTTATAAAAAAGGGGGCCCCTTGTAATCCTCATGCTCATGGTACAGAGTCTACAGAAGTCACCTGATGGCTCAAAGACCTTTGTCCTGTATGACGGGCTGGGGAGTCGCCATAACGAAATCAGAGGGGCTAATTCAGAAGCCTGGAGCTGGGCTGGGGGATGGGGGTGCAGAAGGGGATAAGAGAGAACAATGAAGATTATGACTCACTCTCAAATTTTTGTTGGCATCCAGATTTCTAATAATTTTTTAAAATTCATTTTTAAAGTATGTCTGCACCCAACATGGGCCTTGAACTCACCACCCCAAGATCAAGAGATAAATGCTCAAGACCCAACCACGTGCCGTGGCTTCCAGGTTTTTAACAAAAATCACATGTTCTGCTTTAGCCAAAGCTCTTGAGATTACCAACAAAGATATTTTTTGCATGTGCCTTCCCTTCCCTGTCAAAATAAGCTGACTTCTTCACCAGGCTGCAATAACTGAAACTACAATAAAGGACTTTACCAGGATCATATTCAGATTCCCAGAAAGTCACTTTTGCAGATTCAACTCCCCTTCCCTGTGATCACGAAACAGTCATGCACCCCAGTCCTTGTGATGCCTACTTATAACCCACACATTTGAGTGCTAGGAGGCTAGTTATTAGTTTACTAATTCTTTTCCTTCCCAAAAATGTGAGCATGCAGGACTTCCCGAAGGTCATACCATAAGGCCATATATTAAACAGCTAAATCTTTCGACCAACAGTTCTCCCCTGAGAACCTGGAAGATGCAGGTAAATTCTGCCTCTTTGTCCAAATACACTAGTTGGTAAAAAAAAGAATGGGGGGTGGTGCGCCTGGGTGTCTCAGTGAGTGGAGTCTCTGCCTTTGGCTCAGGTCATGTTCTCAGGGTCCTGGGATCAAGCCCCACATCGGGCTCTCTGCTCAGCAGGGAGCCTGCTTCCCCCTCCCCCCCCCCCCCCCCCCCCCGCCTCCCCACCTGCCTCTCTGCCTACTTGTGATCTTTCTCTGTCAAATAAATAAATAAAATCTTAAAGAGAAAAAAGAATCGGGCTTTCTTTTAAATGACTGGTAGGGAAAGAAGGGTTAAGATTCAAAACCTACAGGGGCGCCTGGGTGGCTCAGTGGATTAAGCCGCTGCCTTCGGCTCAGGTCGTGATCTCAGGGATCTCAGGGATCTCAGGGATCTCAGGGTCCTGGGATCGAGCCCCGCGTCAGGCTCTCTGCTCCGCAGGGAGCCTGCTTCCTCCTCTCTCTCTGCCTGCCTCTCTGCCTACTTGTGATCTCTCTCTGTCAAATAAATAGAATAAAAATCTTTAAAAAAAAAAAAGATTCAAAACCTACAAAGAAATAATATTGTACTAATATTTAGGACTTGATTTATGTGAGGCTTGGATTAGACCATTTCCAGTGGCCGAGCGGCAATGGCAGAGTGGTAACCTTTACTCTTCTGCGTCCAATACACACCCGTGCACAAGACATTCCAATTTGGAGCTGAAGACCGGCTGCTTGCGCACTCAACCGCAAATAGCGTGTTGGGCGTACAGGTCCCTGCCCTTCCCCACCATTCAATCCCAGGATTTGCATCCGTTTTCTCCCCATTAAATCAGAAAGTTTGAGGGCAGGGCTGTTGTATCAATCTTGTAGTAGGGACCATCAGGACTCCTTTTTTCTTTTACAGATTTTATTTATTTGACAGAGAGAGACACAGTGAGAGAGGGAACACAAGCAGGGGGCCTGGGAGAGGGAGAAGCTGGCTTCTCGGCCGAGCAGGCAGCCCCACGCAGGGCTCGATCCAAGGACCCTGGGATCATGGACCTGAGCAGAAGGCAGACACTTAACCTACTGAGCCACCCAGGCGCCCCACCGTCAAGACTCCTAACAATGGTTGTTAGTCATGGTGTCTGCCAAACTTGGTCCTCATCACCAGCAGATGGTACCCAGTGGCCCTCATCCTTGAAAGCTAGAGGCTCGGGTGATAAGAATCATCACTATTGGGGCGCCTGGGTGGCTCAGTGGGTTAAGGCCTCTGCCCTCTGCCTGTCCTGGGATCGAGCCCCGCATCGGGCTCTCTGCTCAGTGGGGAGCCTGCTTCCCTTCCTCTCTCTCTGCCTGCCTCTCTGCCTACTTGTGATCTCTGTCAAATAAATAAATAAACTCTTTAAAAAAAAAAAGAATCATCACTATTAACAATAGTGAATACCTTTTATGTGTAAGGCACAAGGAGAGCTACACAAATGCTCAGAACAGTTCTGCCCTCAAGAGGCTTCTAGAATCCAGAAGGGAATCCACTAGAGGAGACTCAAGCTCTTTGAGGCAGAACATGAGGGCATATGAAGACAAGCCAGACATCATATCATTTAATGGTGAACTGGGGACATGGAAGTTTACACAGGCCAGTCAAGCGAAACTTCAGGAGACATGATGGCGGTGGCCAGGAAGCCGTACAGCTTGGGCCCTACTGGAAAACAACTACAGCTTTGACACCGTTTGGGAAGACTGATTGGGATCGCGTTCTCACTTCTGAAATTTGATACAGAGGACCAAGATTCAAAGCGCAGAGCTTGGATCCTCTCCTTCTTTCAGGGCTGCATCCCTGATTTCAAATGACAACAGACTTGCGAGCCGGGTAAGCTTGCTTAAACGGCTTCCATGGCTAGGTGTACTAGCTCACAAAGGGGCTACTTACTGTAAGGATAAGGCATACTAAAGTAATGAAAAGTCAACACACTGGAAATTTAACTAATCATGACTTTTCTTAATTAATTGGATGATCTCAGTCCACTGCGAGTGAACAGAAAGTCACATAAAAATGAGCTAAAAGACTAAACAGAAAGAGCTCTTCCTAGAATAAGTCAAGGTCAGTGTTGAGGTCACTAGCAAGGAAGTCTGGAGTGGCTTGAACTGAAGCTACTTGTGTCTTGGGGAAAAAAGAGTTGTTTTCATTGCTCTAGCCATGAGCACAAATAGTGACTCCAAAAGCTTGAAAAGCCAGAGACATCACAACGACCTCTTATTATGTCATTGTATTTTTTTTTTTTAAAGGACAAATAGGCCAGTTAAGACCAGAACCTGCTATGAAGCTTTTATATTTTCCCTTCTCTTGGGATCTTGGGAGTTTGGGCAAGGTCTCTCTCTCTTTAAACGTACGACACACACATGTATGCATATATATATATATATATATATATATATGTATGTACGTAATTAGACTTGTAGCTGTTTATTTGCAATTTCTAATTAATTTCTTTAGTTCATGGATGGCTTAATTGAAGTAAAATGTTAACTGAAATTTACAAAGAAAATATAGGGAACTTTTTAAGATAAAGTTTAGAGAATATAAGAACAGATTTTTTTTTTTTTTTTTTTTTTTTTTTTTTTTTTTTTTTAAGACCACCCCATAGGAAAAATCTAAATGGTAGATAGAGGTCTGGAGAGGTCTGGCCTTGTCAATGGCTGGCCAACACCAATGAAGAAGAAATTGTTAGATCCACTTCAGGGACCATCTGGAGTTCTTGAGGTGTTAGTGGAGTCAGGTAAGAAAAAGTAAACATGAGTAAGCAGACTAGTCATTCAGCAAATACTCATGACTGTTTAAATTTACAGATTTTTTTTTCCAACTCACTTGATTGTATCAGTGATTAAACAGTAACCATTGCCACAGTAAAAACTCAATTCTCAAAACATCATCTGTGCTTCTTGCTCCTATTAATGATGTAAACTAGTTCAAAAATTTTAATCTACAACATTTCCCTTGCTCTGACCTAAGGTAGGGGTGAAGGCACAGGAAACAGAATTTGAGAACAAAGTCAACATCCATTATTTATTTGGGGAATTCTTTAAAGATTTAAGTTATGTTATTAATTTAAGAAGTGTGCATTAGGGAAAATTTGGTCAGCTCTTAAGATACCTTTTCAAACTGAAAATAAGTTATTAAAAATTATCAATGTACAATTTATTTTAAGCTTTCTAAGTGGTTTTATAAATGAAATATAAGAAGCTAAGTTTTAAGAAATCCAGGCTAGTAGTATGGACTAGAGTAGTAAATGCTTATTTATGAAAAGAGGAGAAAAAATTGAGGCAGAAGAAACCATTGGTATTAAGTTAAAATAAAAGTGTTTTATTTGGGAGCTTAATTTCTCTTACAGTTTCAAGCAGCTGTTTAGAAAGTTGAGGAGAAAAAAGAGAGGAAAAAAATCTAGTTTAGTAAAATGCATGTTTTCCTACATGATTTCTTTTTCTAACTAGTTTTATAAACTAGTTTTGTTTCTTCAGTTGCCCTGTTTCTGTAATTCTTACTAACAGGAAATTGTTCAACTTTATACTTTCTTGCATTTCTGTGTTTCCAGGTACAAACCAGCTTCTTTGACATGCTAGGCTAGGAATTCTGTTACTTGCAGGGGTGAAGCCAGTGGTGTCATTGACTCTACCAAAAAAAGCCCCTGATTGCCACCCTGGTACCAGCAAGAGGGAAAACCCTTCTGGACAAAATATCCTAATAAAATTTTTTTTTTATTATGAAGAATTCAATAAGGGAAGAGTTAAAAGACTAGTACAAAGAAACCCCCCACACCCACCTATTTCAATTGCTAACAAATTGCCATATTTAAAACATCTCCCTCCTTCCTTTTTTCTCTCTCCAGCTTTCTTTCTATATATGTGAGTACATGCAAATGTGTATATTTTTGCTGAACGATTTAAAAGAAATTGCAGGCATCATGCCACTTCACCTTTATTTTTATTTTTAAAATTTTGTTTATTTATTTGACAGACACAGCGGGAGAGGGAACACAGCAGAGGGAGTGGGAGAGGGAGAAGCAGGCTTCCCGCTAAGGAGGGAGCCCTATGTGGGGCTCAATCCCAGGACCCTAGGATCGTGACCTGAGCTGAAGGCAGATGCTTAACAACTGAGCCACCCAAGCACCCTGCCACCTCACCTTTAAATACTTAAGGCATGCGACTCCTATAAGGTCATTTGCTTATGTTCCCACAATAGAATAACATACCTAAGAAAACTAACAAACACACATTTGAATTGTTCAGTGGTTCCTTGAATGTTTTCTACGGTGATTTTTGAACCCGTGATCTAAAGTCTCTTATATTTTATAACAATACTTCTAATTTTTTTGTTGTTGTTGTTTTTGTGGCTGATGTTTTGGAGAAACCAAGCTAATTATCTTGTTGAATGTCCCAGATTCTGGATTTGTCCAGTTGGTTTCTCATAGTGTCATTTAAACTTGTATTTAACCCCTGTATTTTCAATATACTGGAAATAAAGGCAAAAGTCTTGAGTAGATTCAGGATAAACAGGAGTATTCCAGCAGGAGTATCTCTGGAGTGATGTTGTGTAATTTATATTGTCTTGTATCTGGAGGCACACGATTGTCAGGTTGTTAGTGACCCTAACTTTGATCACTTGAGTTGGATGGTAAGCACAAATCTTGTATATTTTTTTAAAAGATTTCATTTTTAAGTAATCTTTATACCCAACATGGGGCTGAACTTACGACCCCGAGAGCAAATGTTGCATGCTCTACCGACTGAGCCAGCCAGGTGGCTCAGCACAAATCTTTTATTAATGGTACATCTTCCCTTTTCAAATTGAGTAATATGTGTATTATGACATAATCTGTTTTTTCTTCAATCTCGAATGATTTTAGCTTTCATTGGTGATCCCTGTGTGCATCAATATTTCAGTGGGGG
The DNA here is from genome assembly GCF_922984935.1 of Meles meles. NCBI lineage: Eukaryota > Metazoa > Chordata > Mammalia > Carnivora > Mustelidae > Meles > Meles meles. Next base: position 142,195,956 of record NC_060067.1, read on the forward strand.
CTGCAAAATGATGATTTTTCTAATTTTGCCAATCTCTTTTACATTTTTAAACTGACTATTGTTCTATAAATATCCTAGTATCTGAAGTAACACCTTGACATTGCTGTAGAAAAAGTTATAAGTGTACCACCTTTGTTACTCTTTCACATGAAATAGTGCAACCACCAAACGTTTTTCTGCATTTGAATTTTGTATCAAAAAAGCTGAACACATTTTTATCACATGGCTCCTCTCAAGAATTATGCATGGAGGGGCACCTGGGTAGCTCGGTCAGTTAAGCATCTGCCTTCAGCTCAGGTCACGATCCCAGGGTCCTGGGATCAAGCCCCACATCGAGCCCCACATCGGGCTCCCTGCTCAGTAGGGAGCCTGCTTCTCCCTCTGCCTGCTGTTCCCCCTGCTTGTGCACTCACTCTCTCTCTGTGAAGTAAATAAAATCTTTTTTAAAGAAGAATTATGCATGGAGTTGGGGATACAAGGTGAATAGGAAAGCATGCACTGTGTCTCCCTTAAGAGCTTAGAGTCTAGCCATAATAAATATACACTTCTCAAAGGAAAGAATTGTAATTATCTGCCTAAAACTTTAGGTAGCTTTTCCATAAAGAGCTTCCTAATACAGAATTAGAAATCATTTAGGGAAAAGACAAAAGTAAAGTCACATTCTAGAAATAATCTAAGCATGTTGTTATACTAAAACGTTCATGTTTTAAAACCATGGCCAAAGTTACCTATCCTCTCCTCACCACATAAAACCTTCTGCTCATTGAAAAATAATTTTTTTCTTTTTATAGCGAAAGCTTGCATTTCCCTTAGAACTTCTATAATTAAAGCTCCGCAATAAAGACCGATACGGTTTACATTTTTCTTCCATATGTGTCCCGTGCCAGCCCTGTACATCTTCCATCCCTACAGTAAAAACACATACACCTTTGCTTTGTAGAAACAAAGTGATATGAAAGTCCAAGTAACACAAAGTTCCTTTTGTCTAAGATCAACAGAGTGGTATCATGTCCCTTTCACTGTCCTTATGAATCATCAATTCATGATAAACCGCAGTTGCAGAAACCTCACACTCTTTGACAGAGAATGCTTGTGGCAAAGCCTACATTGGGCCCAGACAAAAATAAAAAAAATTTTTTATGGAAGTTTCATTGGTAAAAATGTCATTGAAATTCCTAGCTCTGATAAGATATTAACCCAATTAACTGCGATGATACAGAGTCCCAGTTCTCAGACTCGGTTTAATTTCCTGTCCTCATATCAATAGTCTCCTCTTCCCATATCAGAGTTACCACCAGAATAACTAATGGTTCTCACTTAATTTACATAAACTTCCAAGAGTTAACTTTTATTATTTCACAACACAAAGTCGAACTTCATAGTTCTCTGTACATTGGGACAACCACTTGGCAATTTATATAAAGGCCCATTTATGCCAGGAAACCTGTTAAGCAGGAAACCTTCAAGTGGGAACACAGAATTTAATGAAAGTCCTCAAAAGAGAAGAGTTGTTTGCACCACCCTTCTATTTTCATAGGTCTTGCTATTTTCTAACTATAGTAAAGGACTTGTGGCTCTTGGAAAAGCTTTTCTTTTCTTTTTTTAAAGTTTTTATTTATTTGAGAGACCAGAGTGAGTGAGGGAGAGAGCATAGGACAGGGGCAGAGGGAAAGGCGGAGGGAAAAGCAGGCTTCCCTGCTGGGTAGGGAGCCCAACAATGCAGGGCTCCATCTCAGGATCTTGGGATCATGACCTGAGCAGAAGGCAGATGCTTAAACAACTGAGCCACCCAGGCGCCCCTCTTTTCTTTCTCCCTCTTCCTTCCTTCCCCTTTCTTTCCTTCTTTTTCTTCTTTCTTTCTTCTTCCTTCCTACCTCCCTCCCTCCCTAGATTTTATTCATTTGAAAGAGAGAGCGAGCAAGTGCTCGGAGTGTGGATGGATGCAGGAGGGAGGCTTGATGATCATGACCTGAGTGGAAATCAAGAGTTGGATGCAAATCCCCCAGGTGGCTCCCCCGCCCCCCTTTTTATATTTAAATTTTAGTTAGTTAACATGTAGTGCAATATTAGTTTCTGAAGTAGAATTCAATGTCTTGGAAAAGCTTGGAAAATGCAAAATATAACTGGCCTTTTGATTAGGAAATAGCTTATTTACAGCTGGATCATTATCTGAGCCTATATAAAAGTTTGCAAACTTATAGGGGGAGTCAGATTTCTTAAATGCCTACTTTTGGTTAGAGTTGAGTGATGAAAGATCTTACAGGGTCTCAAGTCTTTCCGGCAACCAAAAGTTTCAAAAAAGAGCTACCCGGCAAAAGATAATTTTGAAAGATTATTACAAAGTATAGGCATTCTTGGTGTTTCACAAAAATTAGTACAAATTATATACAAATGTTACACTGAACTATTAATTTAGATAATTAGCTTTTATTTTTCACATCCAGTGAAGGAAGGAGGAGACTGGGGCACATTTTGAGGTAGATACATTTTTCTTCAAATTAACAGTTGCATGATAAAAAGACACTTATCTTTAGCCTTTCCATATGCTGATTTTACTTTACATAGCACTTTCCAGGTTCACATTTCTTTTTCAGAATACTTTAAGATCAACGGATTGAAATGTATCATATATATTTGAAATATACCTACTATGAATTCATTTAGGGGTGGTTGGATTATTTTTTCAACCGGAGACGTTTAATGCACATTGTACTTTAGAAGAAATGACACTTTTGACACATTGATTTAATTGTACAGTTGAAACAGCTGGATTTAAAGGGGGAACCATATATTTAGTTGCAAATAACTTACCTGGCATTACATTTGGTAACAGAGGTTGGCTAAGCCAGTTTAATAAATTTTTGGGCCTTCGTGTCTTTCACACCCTTTTGGGATAAGCTTTGGTTACACCATCAGTGCATTGTACTTTGAATATGGGAAACATGATTCTTGAAGTCTAGTAGATTTCAGTTAAATTGCTTCTGCAGGCCCAGGTCCTTCCTGGGCCCTAAGCTTTGGAAGCTTTGGGGGTTATTAATTAAACAAGGGGACCATTAGATTGAGGTGGCTTTAAAGACTCAGTAGCCTACACAAACAAACCAAAATGTAAGCCTGAAATACCTCAAGGCTAAATTAAAACCCAAGGACGACCAATCACAAACAGCCAATAAGTCCTTCCCAAAATAAGGCAATGGCTTAAGCTATAGGTAATCAAGTAATTTCTTCACTTTGCTTCTATGTCTATAAAAATCTCTGCCCTAGCTCCTGTTGGTAGAGGGATCTTAATCATTTTTAACTTGGCGTTGCATGATTTGAGTCCATTTTTTTTTTTTTCAAATAAACTTACTTTTCTTTTTAGTAGGCTCTGTGCCCAATGTGGGGCTTGAACTCAAGCCCCTGAGATCAGATGTCACCCACTCTGAGCCAGCCTCAGCCCTGGCAAAATCTTTCTTGAAAGCCACCAAGCACTACTTCACAAAGTCTTAAAAGTATATGTCTACTTTGAGGGCTCATTTTCATTTCTAAGAATCTAATCTAAGGAAGTAACTAGGTAAGAGTACAAATATGAATGTGTGCATGTTAAAGGAACTCAAACTAGACCTTACAATATAAATAATTGGTAACTAAAATCTTTAATTTCAGGAGTTAGGTGGTTCCATGCAGTACTTACTGACGTGGGAAGTTTTTTTATCTTCAATTTTTTGCAATTATCTTCTAGTTTTTTCCTACAATGAATATAAATTACTTTAACAAAATAAATATACTACTGGCTAATGTGTTCTTTCTTTTGCACATGTACCCACTACTCGGAATCAGGTATTTTTAGTTTTCTGGTTTTAGCTGCTAAAACTGTTACTGATAAGTGATAAGAGTGGACATGTTCTCTTCTCAAAGGAGACTCCGGAAGAGGAAAAAGAAAAACTTACTGAGAAAAAGCAGTCATAAATGACAGAAGTACCATTTTTTGGGTTACTGTTTTTTTTTTTTTTTTTTTTAGGATTTTATTTTTTTATTTGACAGAGAGAATGAGAGCAGGAACACAAGCAGGGCAGGGGGAGCGAGACAGGGAGAAGCAGGCTTCCCGCCAAGCAGGGAGACCGATGTCTGGCTCAATCTCAGGACCCTGGGATCATGACCTGAGTTGAAGGCAGAAGCTTAACCGACTGAGCCACCCAGGTGCCCCTGTTATTATTCTTAAAGTCAGGAAAAGATAAATCATATGTCTTCAGAATTTCCAGATAGTTGCTTCTTAAATTATGAAGAGCCAGAGAAAGAAGGTAGTGCAGCAAATACTTTTAATAAGAATACAAAATTCACACCAGAGGCACATTCTGGGGAATGTACAGGAACTATCACAAGTAGTAATTCTGCTGGAAGAATAAAATAAGGCTCTGTCAGAGTACAAATATACAGGAAGGAATGATTTAAAATAGGTTTATGATTTACAATCACATTACATTGTACATATTAAGCACTGAAAACAGGCATATTAATTAAAAAGCCAGCTAAAAGGCATTTGAACATATATAACAAATCTTACAGTCCACAAAATTCATGTATAACAGTAATTTTTTTTAGTATTTCATTTCAACACAAAAGAAATGAAGACATTAATTTATGTCTATGACAAAAATCGAGAGAAGTTATACGTAAAAGGCTTACATGACTGATAGAACCACACAGCGGACAGGTCAGAGACGTAACATGAACCCAACAGTGCTGAGCTACTGAAACAGTACTGGCCTTTCCAATCCCTTTTCTTCTTGTTACCACAGCACTGTCCCAGATTACCTTTCCGTTACTCAAATGAAAAAAAATTCCTCCGTCTTCTCATTCCATGCAAGGAATGAAGCAAAACCAAACAGCAAATTCAAAAGTTGCTTTTACCATAAACCTGAAACGCGGTTTAAGGAATACAAAGAAACCCAACACTGATACACAGTGTTCCTTTCCAAGGAAGGAACAGACACACCGAACATTATCTGAAAGGGGTTTCTTTATGGATTATGTACATTGGTTGAATGAGAATTACTGTCTCTGAGAAGGCACATATCTGTGATTTAAGGCTTAACCGGTATTGTTACATATGGAAGTCAATGAAAGCTGTCTAGGAACTCACTTCTGTCAAAATGGAATTTACCCGAAAACTCACTTTCCAAGCACGGATTTCGACTCTAGAAACCATCAAGAGTTTCTATTCCCAAGTCCACCTGCCAAAAATAATTCTCTTAAGCAGGTTTCATTACGAATCCAAAGAAATTGCTAACATAGCCGCCCAGTGACTTTGGGTGATGCAAACTCTTAAGCTCAAAGGCCTCACAGAAATGACAGTGTGATTCCTGCGTCTTAAAAAAAAAAAAAAAAAGGAAGGAAGGAAGAAAGAAAAAGTTTAAACAAAATTACAATAGTACAGAATCATTTTAAAAAAGGTATTTGCCACAACTCCACAAGCCCATCAGTCATGCATTAGAGCTGCCGCCTGTGTGTGGACGCTGCAGGAACACCATATAATTTTACTCTGCAAAATAGTTTCTTTTCTCTTTAAGATGATACATGAGGATGAATCTCTTAAAGATGTTTAATATATTCATATATAAAATATCTGATGTTGATACAAATCATGTAAACCTCCCTTTGGAAAAGTTACAACTGGCCCCCATTTCCAGGACCAAAAACCTTGAATTTTTATCTGGTCAGTGCAAATCTATATTAGATGTTTTCAAACTACAGAAATAGCCATCAACCCTCACAATACAAAAAGATTTCTCAGAAAGGAAAACTGTGTTCAGATTATAGAAATTATGTTTACATTAAAATCACCCACCTTCCCATCAAATTTAACAGTTCAGTTGTTAAAGTATGAAAAAGGGAAAAAATTAAAGCTGTTTGTGCAAGAATCACTACAATGGTTGTGGTCACCACTTCCCTAATCTTAACCCAACTCTGCTTAATTCTTATTAGGTTTGTTTAGAAATATAACAACGCGACTTTTCTTTTGCTTTCTTTCTTTTTTCCGGTGTGATTTTTACTGTTCTTCAAGCCAAGACGGGGCGTCCACTCCAGGGGTTTTCAATTTGATATGGAACTGTTTAAGCGTCTGTTCAAGCTGCTTCTGATTCCCGGCAAAGTAAGCAGCGATGGCGTTGTGGAAAAGGACCAGCTGATTGTGCAGCACCTTCACCTGTGAACCAAGAAGCACGAGACCAAGCATTAACACCAACGGCAATGAAATAGAAGGTGACTTATCACATGTCCTCATTCAATGGCGCAGGTCTCATCAGGAAAAGCTGTTTTAACAATGACCAAGTATTACACACACACACACAGACCTGACTGTACATCCCTTTGCAGGGTCACTGAGCCCTTTGATGACTTTTTAATTTCCCTAAAGGGAATAGGTCAGTTTAAGAAGCTGTGTTTCTGTTAACCATATTCGAACACTACCGAGGGCATTAATTAAAAATAAACTAAATCCTGTCTGTCAAATAAATAAATACAATCTTAAAGGAAAAAAATTACTAAATCCCACCTTAAACTAAATATATTCAAAATCAAATACTGAAGAGGGAAATTTACATATATATATACATATATTTATATATATACAATATATGCTATATAAATCTATATATAAATATACATATTTATATATATATATACAATAAATGCTATATACCAGAAATGGACATCATTGAGGCTAAGCTTTATGTAAAACAGAGTAGGCCAGATATTTTGAAATACTGAGGTTCTCTGTAAGGAATCAAGCCAAGTGGCAGCAAGTGCTGCCCAGAAAGCCAATGTATTTAAAGTTCACAAGACTCTGTTATTTTCAAGTGTTTTAGTACTTCTAAAGATAATGACAGTATGTTTTAACCAAGTTAAACCAAGCTACTTCTGTAAATCTTTATTAAAGAAACCAGCAAAGCATTACAAAGATTTATGAATAAAACTGTTTCCTGAGCCCTCATTTATAACTGTGAAAGTTCAACGATAAACTATAAAATATAGTGACTTATCCATCCGGTGCAATATTTATTAAAATTGAGATTTACACCCCTAAAGCCTGGGTGGTTCAGTCAGTGAAGTGTCTGCCTCCAGCTCTGGTCACGATCTCAGGGTCCTGGGACGGGACCCACGTCGGGCTCCCTGCTCAACCGGGAGTCTGTTTCTCCCTCTGCCCCTCCACCCACTTGTGTTCTGTCTCTCGAAAACAAGTAAAATCTTTAAAAGAAAAAAATGAGCTTTAATAATTTTTAGTAATGTAAAAACATCTGATATACAATGCTAAGGGAAAAACAGGACATGGCATTTTACACAGGTATGACCTTTACATTCATTTTATTATGGCACACGAACACAGACAAATAGTCTCTCTAGACTTTTCTCTATCCATTTACCTCTATAAAGGAAATAACACAAAACTTCATATTGGATATTTTTTATTTGTAAAGTCTTTATTTTAAAATATAAAGTATTCTGAAAATAACACACACTCCAGATTATAAGGTAAAACTTCCCAATCCATACTTTCTGCACCCATCCACTTCCCGCCACCCAAAAAATCACTATTAATGTTTTATCGTGTTTCCTTTGAGAATTTTTCTAGGTGCATACATAATATTTAAAAATACAAAGGGCTTGCACCAGGCACACTTTCGGTAATGCTGTTTCCTCAAAATATCTCAGATATTTTTTATTCCATTCACTTATTCATTCAACTAGTATTAATTAAGTATCTTCCATGTGCTGTACACTGTTCTAGGAAAACAGAAAAAAATCCATTCCCTCATGAGCTTCTATCCTTACTGGGTGGGGAAAGAGTGAAGGGAGGCCAGAAACAACAAGTACTGGCATCCCAGAAAATGAGTATCTCAAGCCTTGAGGTCAGACCAACTCTCAGACCTTTGGGGAATCGAGCATCGTTGACTTACTTAAAAGCTGTTTAAAACAAAAAAAGTTTTTTCTCTTCTGATAAAGAGAAAAAAATTCTAGCAGGGATAGTTTAAGAGGACCACATAGCAATAAATAATGGAAACTAAAAAATGTCTGTATGAAATAAAAGGGGTAGATCTTGAATTTACCTGGTCAGACATTTAAGACCTGCAACCTTTATAATGAGAACCTTTGGTAGCACATACAAGGCCAACCATGGGACACTGAACACCACGTATCGGGCACTATATACTAGGGATTTAAGAATACAAGGCACACACAGCAGCAAAAAATGAGTATGATAAATGGGTAGTAAAAGTACATTGGGTTAACTTTAAAAAAGTGGGGAGGGCACTTTTGGGCAGAATAAGGTTTTTCAAGAAAGGTTGGAGGGGAATACTGGGACAGCAGAACTCTAAGTCCCCTGCCCTATGCTTCTGAGAAATGGGGGATATTTCAAAGGATAATGAGCCGCAACCCAAGGGCAATTATTAAGGAAACAGGATGATCATAGGGAAAGCAGGTTTCTAAATGGCAATTTAGGAAGTGAGCAAAGTATTTGATTATACTGGACTGCTACGATAATGGCCCCAAAGAATCACCCTTCTCAGTATTGTCTAACACCCTTGGAAAGTCTTCTGCAATGAGCTTGGCCATGTAATATTAGAAAATGAGGCCTGATAAGCAAGCGCTTGCCCTCTTGGACTACTGCCGCCACCTTGCGAGGACACGCAGTTTAGCCTTCCTCTGAGAAGCCTACAGGGAGAGAGAGCCTCCGTCCCAGCTATGCCCCGGGCTCAGGAAGCCTTCCAGCTGAGAGTGAAACCAAAAGAACCCATCTACCCAACCCACACAATTGAGCTAAATAAATCATCATTACTGGTCTAGGCCACCAAGTTTAGGGTACTTTGTTATGCAACAAAACATAAGTGGTATGTCTATGAAAAAGGTTAAGAATGCAGTTTCCTAGCAATGAATAAGGGTTTTAGAAAGCACAGCGAAATGGAGGAAAATCAAAAGGGGGAAGATAGGCTTGGAAAGAGGAAAGGCTAAGCTGGGTGGTAAGTAAAGGAACTGAAGAAAGTACTTGGGGAGGTTAGGAGTCAGAGGTGGTTTCAAGATGAGAGAACGGAGAGAGAGAGCAGCGAGGAAACAGAGTCCTACAAGAGAGGTTCAAACAAGAGAGGCATATATGCTACTAACCCGTCCCAAGATCTAACTGCATTTTTGGAGTAAATATAATATAGTATCCTCGAAGACTTCTACTTCCAATGTTCTAGGAAGGCCTGACAACTGCATTAGGCATAGTTTGATACTGCTCGCAGCCTCCCCAAATTTGTATGTCATTCATTTAGGTCATCAGGAAAGTATCCCTGTTACTAGTATTGTTCCTTTACAGCAAGAGCGAGCTCTGGAATCAGGAGGCATGCTGTACTGCTTCCCAGTTTTCTTTGTGAAATCTGGTACAGGTTGCTTCTAACTTCACTGGCCAAGGTCTTTATCCATTTATCAGGGATCCCATTACCAAACTGCATATGCAGTGTCATTGCAAGGGTTAAGTGAAATGAGGTACCACCTAGCACACTGACACAGAGTAAGCCCTCATTCAGTTTCAGTGGAATCCACATTCACCTACTAGATAGTTAAACCACATTGACTTTTCTTGGTAAAATAAATTTTCATTTATTTAGAAACTGATTTGGAATTTGTAAGGAAACTGTGGTAATGTGATTCAGAATAACAAATACATACTTAGGTCTTTGTCTTCATTTCTGGCACAAGCACCTAAAACCCTTGTTATTTCCTAAGTGATTAAGAGGGAAGGGAGCATCTTCTGTTATATTATTTAGTGTCTTGTCCTGTTCCTGAAATGGCCCCAGTGCTATAAAGGTGAAAGGAATGACTTTTATTCATAAACAACACCTGACTTTATGTTAATGAGAAAAAAAATTTTTTATCTGGAAAGCTCTAGAAAACCAGGGTAAGAGCTGGTTATCATGGGAACTAAACTGTGATTAGAGGATGGGAATTTCGGCTCTACCTGCCTACTTCTGTGGAGGAGACAGTGACTACAGGTTGAATAATCCACCAAGGGTCAATGATTTTATCAATGATACCTGTGTAATGAAGCCGCCATAAAAACCCCTGAAGTATAAGATCTGGAGAGTTTCTGGGTGGTGAATGCATCCACAGGCTAGGAAAGTGGTACACCCCCAAATCCAAGGGGACAGAGGCTCTTGTGCTTAGGACCTTTACAGACTTGACCTCTGTGCACTTCTTCATCTGGCTATTCATCTGTATCCTTTAATCGTCCTTGAAGTAAACTGGTAACCTAGTAAGTACACGGTTTTCTTGGGTTCTGTGAGACAGTCTAGCATACAATCCTCGTTGAGGAGGAGGTTGTGGAAACCTTCCATGTACGGTTGGAAGCACAGGCGACAACCTGACTTGCGACCGGTGTCAGAAGGTGGAGGGGTGAGGGCGGCGTCAGAACGGAACTGACTTGTACAATACCCAGCCGATGAACTGGACAGAGAATTAGATGGTGTGGGAAAAACCCCACACACCTGGTGTCAGGAGTGTTTGAAAAGTGCTAGGAGTGTAAAAGAAGAAAGAGTTTTCTCCTTTCCAAAGGCAGAAATTGATGTGAAGTTTACCTTAGCACAATGGGGAAAAAAAAAAGAGGTGTGCGCTAAGCAAATAAAGTTGTTGAGAAGATGCAGGGGCACAGTTGACTACCAACACTGACTGCCTTGACCCAGCTTTCTGTCCAAGGGCAGAAAACAGCCTGGGATGCTGCAAAAGGAATTCCTCTGCCCGACAGATCACCTTAGAAGAATTTTTTTTTCTTTTCAAGATTTAATTTTTAAGTCATCTCTACACCCGACATGAGGCTTGAACTTACAACCATGAGCTCAAGAGTCACCTGCTCCGACTCAGCCAGTCAGGTGCCCCAACTAAGAAATTTTAAGGGTCAATTTATAAGCCCACAATTCTCTGCTTCTAAAATAAACACATTTTTTGGGTACCGCAGAGGCACTTCTTCCAAATTAATAGTATTACATACTCAAATTAATAGTATTACATAAAAAATTAGTTAAAAACATTCTTAATACAGACTTCTGCTAATTCTACTAATTCATACTGACCTTTCTCTATGTCCAGGCAGAAAAATTTCACATTGTAATCACTTTTAAAACAAGCTTTAAAACGGTACATTGGCACTCTGCGTAAGACTAGGAAAAGGTCAGACTGTTCTAATTAGGTTATAACCAGGGCTTACCTTACATGAGTGGAGTCTGATTTCAGGACCAAATCTATTTATCTATCTACCTATCTACCTTCCTTCCTTCCTCCTTTCTTTTCTTTTTCTTTCTTTGTTCTTTTTTTTTAAAGTTTTATTTATTTAAGTAATCTCTACACCCATTGTGGGGCTCAAATCACAACCCTGAGATCAAGAGTCCTATGCTCTTATGACTGAACCAGCCAGGTGCTCCCCAAAATCTCTTTCTTGTAAGACACTGGTCAACTAAAATTATAACTAGTGAAAAATAAGTAAAATGAAACACTGCATGCTAGCTTTTTTTTTTTTTTTAAGATTTTTTTATTTATTTGACAGACAGAGATCACAAGTAGGCAGAGAGGCAGGCAGAGAGAGAGGAGGAAGCAGGCTCCCTGCTAAGCAGAGAGCCCGATGCGGGGCTCGATCCCAGGATGCTGAGATCATGACCTGAACAGAAGGCAGAGGCTTTAATCCACTGAGCCACCCAGGAGCCCCTGCAGGCTAGCTCTTGTTAGATTTCTATTTACATAAAAATGTTTTCTGAAACTGAGCTCTTCTCAGTCACCTGTGCCTGTGTGGCTGTGTTTCAGAGCTTCTGGAGAACAGGGTGTCAGGGACTGGTCAAAAGGAGGGGTCCTGGAGCAGTACGTTTTGACAGAGGATAGAAAAGTTCCCAGATGACCTTAGAAATGATGAGGGAGCAGAAGGCTAGCTGAAGACAAAGCATAAGCTGACACCCTACAAGCTCTCCCCACCCCACTCCTCCTCGATGGGACCTGTGTGACATTCTTTCAGGAATCCCCCAACTATCTTAAAGTTAATGCCTTGCTAGAGGGAAACACAACCTTAACTTGACAAGGGCAAGGCCTGTGGTATCTTGTGGGTCAGTCCTCTTTAGCATATGAAAGTTCTTTTGAAAGCTCCCTTTTGGTAGTCCACCCACCTCCCTTTCTGCCTCCACCAGGGCGCCTGTGAAACAGCCTGTGGGGGGGGGCCCAAAAAAAGCAGCAAGTTCTGAAGTTTACCCTTGATTGCACCCACCCTGTCGAAGATGGAATCATGGATGCCGCCAATTTTGAGCAGTTTCTTCAGGAGAGAATCAAAGTGAATGGAAAAGCTGGAAATCTCGGTGGAGGGGTGGTAACAATTGAAAGGAGCAAAAGCAAGATCACTGTAACTTCCGAGGTGCCTTTTTCCAAAAGGTATCTGAAGTATCTGACCAAGAAGTACTTGAAGAAGAATAACCTCCGCGACTGACTGCACGTGGTGGCCAATAGCAAGGAGAGCTACTACAAGTTGCGCTACTTCCAGATCAACCAGGACGAGGACAAGGAGGAGGACGAGGATTAGAACTCCTGTGTCTGGGATATTTTGCATCATCTTTAAATAAAATCTAGGAATCACCAAAAAAAAAAAAAAAAAAAAAGCTCCCTTTTCCTAACTTCCCCCCAAACCCGAGTATATAATCACCACTCCTCAAGACCCCAGTGCAGCAGCTCTTTCTACCCACCAGTCCTATCCCCGTGCTTTAATAAAACCAACCTTTTGCCCCAAAGGTGTCTCAAGAATTCTTTCTTGGTCCTGGGCTCTGGACTCCATCCCACCGAACTTCACCTATATTCCCAAACCACATCAGATAGGAAACAACTTTTCAAAGATAAAAACCCATAAGGGAAAAGACTGTGAAATTAAATTCATTAAAATTTAGAGCTTCTACTCATTCAAAGATAGTGAAAAGACAAGTTACAAACTGAGGAAATGTATCTCCATTACGCTGACAAAGGATATGTATTCAGAAAATGTGAAGAACTCTGACAAAAGCCATTCAACTAAAAAGAGCAAATAACACTGATGGGTATTTCACAGAGGAGAAAACAGGATTGGCCAATTAAGGCTGAAAAGATATGCTGCCTCATTAGAAAGCAGGAAAGTGCAAATTAAAACTAACTTGATGAAAGGGGCTTCAACTGCCTCCATGGTGACCTCAAAATTTCTAATTAATTAATTTCTTCCTAGCTTATCTCTTAAGTCAGGCAAGATAACTTGCGGGCAAAACATCCCGTGATAGGAACCGAAACTACCCCTCAAGCAAGAAGGACTGCTGTAAGCCAGCAGGACCACACGTGACTGACCCCACTGCGACTACTGACTTGACCTTTACTGCCCATCTGCACGTACCTATCCACCTTCGTCCCACATTCTCCTTATATAAACCCAGAAGCAGTTTCAGCACTTCAGAGACAGTCTTTGAGATGTCTCTTGCTGTTGGCCGCACTGAAATAAATTCTTTTCTCCTTTCACCACCACTCCTCTCTTAGTGTCAGTGGGGGTGGCTGAACCTGGTCTGTCTGGGACCCCGGGAGCCAGCTGCTCTCGCATCCCTGTGCCCCGGCTACACTGGGATGCCATCTTATATCCTCTATAAGGACACTAAGAAAACTTAAAACAATTAATACTCTGGTGCCCTGTTGATTGTTGTATAAATTTGTACAACTATTTTTTTAAAAAGATTTTATTTATTTGACAGAGATCACAAGTAGGCAGAGAGGCAGGCAGAGAAAGAGGGGGAAGCAGGCTCCCCGCTGAGCAGAGAGCCTGATGTGGGGCTCGATCCCAGGACCCCGGGATCATGACCTGAGCTGAAGGCTGAGGCTTTAACGCACTGAGCCATCCAGGTACCCCTGTACAACTATGTAAACAGTTTGGCATTAATCCATGAAATGAAGGACGCATATACCCCATTGAGCAGCAATTGGACTCCTAAGAATACCTAGCTCACATGCGTGTCTTATGAGATAGGCACGATTACGATCATAGCTGCACTGTGTTTACCATTAAAAAACAAGGAAACACTCCCAAACTTGTATTTACAGGAGAATGTATAAAGAAGGGACAGTCTCTTCATGCACTGTAGAAAGACACACTTGGTAGGATTCCATTTATCTAAAACTCAAAAATATGCCCAACTGAACAATACATTCACATGTGGCAAAACTATAAAGAAAATCAATAGGAACAATACACAAATTCAGAACAGGGGTTCTGCAGGGAGGAGAAGAGAATGAGGTAAGGAGAGCCCAGAGGAGGCTTCAAAAATACTGAGGGTTTTGTTTCTTAACCTGGGTGGTGGGAACATGGCTGCTATATTTTGTTGTCATTATTCTTTATATTTTGCCTCTATGTCAAATATTCTTTGAATATACTTAATAGTTTTATGTTATTAGAAAAGGGCAAGGTTATGAAAGATAAAGTCCGTCCGTCTATATCATAACTTTGTTGAGGATCTGCACTATTCAGTGTTCTAATGAACTACAGTCATCCCCCTTTACACTCAGAGAAAGAAAAACACACCTAAAATGTTACTTACATTCATTCAATAAATATTACTAGGGTCTGCTCATGTCAGGCACTAGTCTAGGGGCTGCAATGCAAGCAATCAACAAAAAGATAACTCTGCTCTCAAGAACCTTATATTCTAGTGAGAGAAGAAAGAGAAACAAGGTGAGTAAAGTATTCAGTATGTTAGATGATGGCATATGTTATGCAGAAAAATTAAGCAGCCATGGAGAATATGAGATCTGTTTTTTGGACAGGGTATGGCAACATAAATAGGAAAGTTAGACTTGGTCTGAGGTGACACGTGAAGAAAGACCCACCCAAAGGAAGTGAGGCAATGAGCTTTAAACACTTGCAGTTTTCTAATGAGGCTGGAAGAACAACATTCCAGTGAAATAGCAAGTATAAGGGTCCTGAGTTGGGTGCTGGTCTTGGTGTGTTTGAGAAATAGCAAGGAGGCCCGTGTGGCTGGGGCAGAGGCATAGGGGTCTGGCAGGAGATGTGATCAGACAGGTAATGGGGGGCTAAGAGGATGTAGGACCTCAGAGGTCATCACAGAGACTGTGGCTACATTTCTGCGTGAGATGAGAAGACACGGGAAGATCCTGAGCAGAAAAATGACAATATCTGACTTACTTTACTAAACATGCAAGGGAAGAAGTAGGGAGACCTATGAGAATACCACAGCAATAACTCAGTGAGACAATGGTGGCCTGGACGAGGGTAGTAAGAGAAGCAGCAGCATTCTCAACAGACTGTGACGGTGGAACCCACAGATGGAGCTGTGGGCCGTGAGAGGTCAAGTACAAAGACGCCAAGACTTTGGCCCTAAGCAACTGAAAGCATAAATGTACCACAGGCTGATATAGCAAAGGCTGTGAGAGGGCTGAGTGCAGAGGAGACGAGCTGGCTCTCCAGAGCTCAGTCTGGGGCAGGTATGGCATAGCTTTCAGGCAGACACATGGAAATGCTGAGAAAGTGACTACGTTTGAGATGGGCAGAGTTCAGGGTAGCAGTATAGTGAAGAATGACAGTAAGATAATTTTTATAGTTCCTACCTATTAAAATTTTTTGAGAACTTGCTTTCTAAACAGAGGCGTGTGTGTGTGTGTGTGTGTTCCAAATATATACATCTGGAAACTCAAATGGCTCTCAAAAAGCCTTTCAGTTAAAATGCTCTTTAAATTCTATTTATTTTGTATTTATTTATTTTTAAATATTTTATTTTATTTAGTTATTTGACAGTGATCACAAGGTGGCAGAGAGGCAGGCAGAGAGAGAGGAGGAAGCAGGCTCCCTGCCAAGCAGAGAGCCCGATGAGGGGCTCCATCCCAGGACCCCAGGATCATGACCTGAGCCAAAGGCAGAGGCTTTAACCCACTGAGCCACCCAGGCGCGCCCCCCACCCCCCGCCATTTATTTTTAAGGACAAAAACCAGCTTCTCTTTTTAGAGACTTATGAAATTCAACTGAAAGTTTATATATAAGTTTATGAACCAGTCTATTAATTAAATACTCTTCCCCAGAGGTATTTTTTTTTTAAAGGCTTTTGCACTAGTAACCTACCTGGGTCACAAAGTAATTTTCCACTTTGCCCTACTAAGCATGATTTAGCCTTTCTGTTTTGTTGTTGTTTTGTTTTTAGTTTTGGATGATCCTCGGTTCCTGGAGCTACAGAGCAACTACGGGGTTTCTGTATTTTTAGTGTGAAATTTTAATTTTCAAAAATAGGTTCCAGCCAATTACTTTATTGCTCTTTGGGTCATATGAATTTTTGACTTGAATCTTAATCCTCACTGTTTTACAATTAAAGGAGACAACGAGAGTGGAGCACAGGGTCTGGTTCACGTATTATACCTGGAGAGAGCTGTTGCAACAGTCTGAAAGTTACAGTCCGAAAGAAAGTGGAAAGAGCATCACACAGTTTTTATCTGACCCTACAAATGTCAACGCAAATGTCAACACAAAAGTCACATATGGCAACTGAAGAGTCAGTTTCCATACCACCTTGAGGTAGTTGAAAAACACAACACAGAGATCATGTCTTCTTGTAGCTAAGGAAGGCTGGCAGCTCACTGAACAAAGCCTCAAACTCAGCGCACTACCTGTATGCAAAATGTTCCCGCTGAAACTTAATCCATGGGAAATCAAGGGAAGAGGGTGCTTTTTCAGACTGAATTCTAGTTTTCACAACAAATGATACAATGCCCATTTCCACAAAAACATTCTCCCAGTAATTGTGAGAAGGCTGATGTGTAAGCCTTTAAAAATATATACACACTTCAGAGCAGTTCCCTGGTATAGAGAGAGCCTTTGGGCATTCACAGCTTTTCAATTATAATTATGGAAACAGAGTATACAATTTCATTGTTACTTTAATCTCAGAAGCCTTTTTATGCCAAAACAGATAACTTACCTCATTTTTGTATTAGCACTGATCATGTAAGTGGTGTCCAAGTACAAGTTTTAGTTTTGGTCGTATGTCTTACAAATCAGATGCAAATTTAAATAGGAATGGTAAACTGATACTCTTTTGCCAATCAAAACATTACTAAACCAAAAGTAAATGGAAATAAAAATAAATCAATTATCAATATGAATATGTTTTCTATTCTAAATGAATTAAAAACGTTTGCTTTTCTACCATTTTTGCTTAATTTCTTTAAATTTTTCCTGAACTAATTTGCACTAAAATATGTATTCATATAACATCAATGTAGTCCTGACTGATGCCACAAAGAGTCCTCAGGATGTTTATAAGAACAAATAATATTAGGGGCGCCTGGGTGGCTCAGTGGGTTAAGCCGCTGCCTTCGGCTCAGGTCATGATCTCAGGGTCCTAGGATCGAGCACCGCATCGGGCTCTCTGCTCCGCGGGGAGCCTGCTTCCTCCTCTCTCTCTGCCTGCCTCTCTGCCTACTTGTGATCTCTCTCTCTCTGTCAAGTAAATAAATAAAAAATCTAAAAAAAAAAAATTTAAAAAAAGAACAAATAATATTAGAAAAACAGTTGCAAATACAATTTGATTTTCTATTTTTTTCTCAAATAAAATTTTAAAGATGCCTAGTTTTTGCAATCTTAGTAGTGACTGTGCTGTTGTCACTATACACAAGTAGTTTTAATGAGACTTAAAAGTGTTATTTTAAGTCACTTGGTTTATTTATCAGGTTTACTTTACTAGGTTACTTGGCCTTGGGAAGGTCAATCTAGGAGAGATTGTGGTCTCTCAAATGGAATTGGTTTAGGAAGAGAGATGAAGAAAAGTTAAGGTGGGGGAAAGGTCAGACTGTACTTTTACGAGAAGGTACAAAAAGCCAAAAGTGTTTGAGGAAATGTTTTAGGGTCATTACACTTTTTCAACTTAGCATTCGTTTATATTTATGCTATCAGATCATGAGAAGTGATGAGCACATAGAATAAAAAAAAGAGCCAAGTATTTTTGGTAGATTATATTTTGATATGGTGGGTGTCACTTTCATGAAGCACTTTTTTTTTTTTTTTTTAGATTTTTATTTATTTGAGAGAGACTGCAAGCAAGAGCAGAGGGGAGGAGCAGAGGGAGATGGACAAGCAGACTCTCTGCTGAGTAGGGAACCTGACTCAGGACTCAATCCCAGGACCAGGGATCACGACCTGAGCCAAGGCAGAGGCTTAACTGACTGAGCCACCGAGGCGCCCTATGAAGCATGTGACAGAGGATATGTGACCCTCCCATCTACTCTGTACAGGCTTCTGTTCTCTCCATGTGACAGTTAATAAAACACTCAGAAAGTTAAGTAACTTGCCTAAGGTTAGACAGTTAGGAAGCAGATGGGCTGGGATGTGGCGTGTCTTCTCCCAAGACAGGTCCATGTTCTTCCACCTATTCCAACCTGACTCTCTGTTCAAAGGCAATACACAATTTGGAAAGCTTTTAAACAAAGTTTGAAACAGACCAAAAGGGTATGGCAGAGCACTTAAAGGGTAGAAATGTATGGCAGATATGCTTTAACCTCCTTCCAAATTTTGTTGTTGGCTCTAAAGTTACATTTAAATAACCTTGGGACAAGGATCTAACACAATGATTGGAGCAGAAGAAGGAAAGAAAAGTTAATTCATTCTAAAATTATGAATAATAATACAGTATTAAACTTTAATATACCCTTTCCATACTTATAGAGCAGAAAAAACCCTTGTATTGAATTTACTTATGCATGTCCTAACTTAGAAATGATTTAAAGTGGTTATAAGGGTAAGTGAAATTCAACAGAAAAGCAGAGATTTTTAAAAGGAGCCAAAAAGAGGTAACAATTCTAGGGAGAATCAGGATGATGACAAATTTGACAAATTTTCAAAACCTAACATCAGAAACAATTACAGTAATTTAGAAATACACTAAATCTTTGTGAAGTCAATTACAAAGAACTTTCATAAAGATCTGCCAAACAATGAGCAACCCAGCTCAGACATAAGCAAACCACTACAGCAACATCTGGTGAATGACCTAAAATATGCCATACAATACTTTAATTGTTAAAGGGCAAAACAAACTTCAACACTGACTACTAAGGCAGAGACAAGCTGAGGTTTTAAATAGAAACTGGGTAAGAGAAATTTAAGAGCAGGACTGAGAGTTGATGCCAAGTGGATTACACTGAAAACTTTCTCCTGCCTACACAGCATATATCAATAGAAGATAAATACCATTTACAAAGTTTACTGACTAAAAAAGTAAAAGTATTACTTCACAGGCATCAAAACCATAAAAAGGCACTGTGTTTCTACCAAATGAACTTCTCTTTCAAATCAAATTTAGATTAATCACATACCTTATTTTAAGAAAAAAAAAAAAAGACTATTTATTTTGGGGGGGAGGGGCAAAGGGAGAGAATTTCAAGCAGACTCCCTGCTGAGCGTGGAGCCTGACTTGGGGTTCAATCCCAGAAACCCAAGAGCATGACCTGAGCCAAAACAAGAGTCGGATGCTCAACCAACTGAGCCACTGAGGCACCCTGGATTAATTACACACGTTCTTATCAGAGATACTGAAATAATTAAAAAAGAGGCAATTTCTAGTTCAAATAAAAGTTACTAGTTTGTTTTTTTTTTAAGATTCTATTTTATTTATTTGAGAGAGAGAATGCACGCATACAAGCTGGGGGGAGGGGCAGAGGGAGAGCTGAGCAGGGATTCTGACTTGGGGCTCAATCCCAGGAGCCCTGGATCATGACCTGGGTCAAAGGCAGATGCTTAACCAACTGAGCCATCCAGATGCCCTGAAGAGTTACTAGTTTTAATATATTTATAACTGTTAAGTTTCTTCAAAGCAATTATTGGCTCTCCCAATAATTCTAAAAAGTAAGGGCTTATATTAAATGAACAATATTCGGGTAGCATCTTGGCTTAAACATGTGAGGAAAGGCTGAAACAAAATCATTCTTTTTAAAAAAATTATTTTTTAGTAATCTTCAATCAACATGGGGTCTAAACTTACAACCTCAAGATCAACAGTCACATGCTCCAACAACTGAGCCAGCTAGGCACCCGTAAAATCATTCTTTAGTAAGAAGTCTCCAACCACTAACATGTAAAGAATTAACTCTCTTCTTTACTGGCATTATTTAAAAATGTGTAATTATATGCTTTCTCTGCCCATCACTGATTTTTTTTTTTAGTAAGTAAGAAACCAGAAAAATAACAAACAAAAAAGGTTATATCTGTCTTGGCCTTTTATTAGGTTTGTGAAGTATAATTTTATTACTTTGCAATAGCTTTGGAAATGCTTGTCATGTCAAAGCAACAACCAGCTGAGAAAAAGGCACTATCAAAAACATGGGTGTGGGCATTAGGAAGAGAGTAAGAGAAGGAAAGACAAATATGAACTCCAAGTGGAGGTGGAAGAACAGATTTTATTTTTCTGACTCACTGGGATAGGTTTCAACAAATCGTGGACAAGCAGGTTAAAAAAAAAGCACCTTAGAAGGGAAAAAAGGGCAGTCCTATTTTGAAAAGCAGATAACTGATGAAACACAAGTTCCAGTAATGACAGGTCTCAGAACAGTGCTAAGGTCTTATAATTCTTTATCTAATGGCACATTAAAATTCTCAATGCACAGGTTTTTCTCTCCCTTCAGCAAAAATATCTATTGCCCTTTTGCTCTACATAGCATTAGCTCCCTCCCCTTCCTCCCTTCCTTCCAATAGCTCTAGGTTTCGATATGACCAATATGGCTTCTGTTTTCTGTCATCTACCATCTTCTCCCTCTGCTATTTTAAGAACCTTACTTGGAGCAGCATTATAGCATCACAGTCAACTAAAAGCAGGGCTGTAGAGTCAAAGAGATCTAGATTTGAAACCTGATCTGGTTTTGAGACTGGGTAAATTATTCAACTTCTCTGAACATCAGTGTCATCATCTGTACACTGGTATATGATCATCTAGACCACAGATCAGATAGATATACATACAGATACACAAAATTCTTATAAAGAATTCCTCCATCTGCAGATTACTCAAAGATCAGTGTTCACCAGTTCACTGGCTATAGAAAGGAAATGCTCTGCAGATGCACCAATGCAGCCTACATGGAGGGAAAGAAACACACTAACATTCACTCACAGCATAGTACGGTATGTGCTTTACTGGAGAAAGCCATGGTAGCCCAGTAACCAAAAGCAGAAGAAAGAAACTTTCAAGTTGCTAGAGGAAATACTAAGTACCAGAAATCATTCAAAATAGCATTTGAGTACCAAATAAAAATTAGTTAAAGTATAGGGGCGCCTGGGATGGCTCGGTGGGTTAAGTGTCTGACTTTTGGTTTTGGCTCAGGTCGGGATCTCAGTGTCCTGCGATCAAGCCCCAAGACAGGCTCTGTGCTCAGCACAGAGTCTATTTAAGATTCTTTCTCCCTCTCGCTCCACCCCTCCCCACATGCTTGCTCTCAAATAAATAAAATATTAAAAAAAATTAACTTAGGTACAGAAGAATAGTTAAGGAACTGAATATTTCCTTTCATCTATTAGGTGACCCTGTTCTCATTGGCCTTTGGACACTAGGCAACAAAAACCTACAGTTAAACCAACGGCCTGTTCACACTCACCTTTACATTCATAAAATAGTTTTCTATCATAAGTATGGTTCTGTAGCACCTCGGAAAACTTCTTTTTTTAATTTTAAGAATTCAATCTCTTATACAATTTATAAAAATTCTGATCCTATGTACCTAAGAACAGTTTATAAACTTAACAGAAAAGCTTCATCAAAATTTGTTATGATAGAACAATTATTTTTCTTTAAAAAATCCATACGCAGGGGCGCCTGGGTGGCTCAGTGGGTTAAGCCTCTGCCTCTGGCTCAGGTCATGATCCCAGGGTCCTGGGATCGAGCCCTACATCGGGCTCTTTGCTCAGCGGGGAGCCTGCTTCCCTCTCTCTCTGCCTGCCTCTCTACCTACTTGTGATCTCTCTCTCTTTCTGGCCAACTCTTAATTTCTGCTCAGGTCATGATCTCAGGGTTGTAAGACTGAGCCCCAAGTTGGGCTCCTTCACTGGACTTGGAGCCTTTCTAAGAACTTCTCCCTCTCCCTTCAACTCCATACTCTATTCCATCCATTTAAAATATGCTTCTTCCACACACCTTTAGTCAGCTCCTTTACATCCTTCTGGAGCTCAGCCCAATGTCACTTACTCTAGGCTTCCACAATATCCCATGCCAAGCCAAGTCCCCTTTGTATACTCACATGACTCCTCAATTTCTCCTTTACAACACTTGTCATAGTTCGTATTTATGCGATTATTTGGTTAATGCCTATTTCTCTTACTTGACCATAAGCTCTATAATGGCAAGACCATTATATTTCTACTATTTAAAATAAATAAATAAAATAAAATAAAATTCAGCACCTAAAAAAAACAACCAATGAATATTTGATGAATAAAGGAATAATATGTTAAAGCTGCTAATTATGTATCAATTTTCTCCTAGTATTTTATATATGTATTTCTGTTTTACCGTTTAAGTATCTCTCGATGTCTTCAGTTCACTCCAATTCTATTATCACCACCCTAAACAAGCTCTCATCATCTCTTGTCTAAACTACTATATTTACTCTTAGGTTCTAAGATCTATGGGCCATACTTCAGACTTATCATTTACCAAGAATTTTTTCAATGGGTTCCTATCGATACTAAAATAACTTTTCCTTAATGTAGTCCATAAGGCCTGCATGGTCTGGCCTTTGCTTGCCTCCCAGTCATCTCTCTATGCTCTAGTTGCACTGGTTCTAGTCATATTTGTTCTTTGAGCACACCACACCCTTTTCTGTCACAGCGTTGTTACACATGCTGCTTCTTTTGAATATTCTTTGAGTCTCACTTTACCTAGTTAATGCTCAACATCACTCTCTCATGGAAGCCTGCCCTAGCCACTCTTAATGAACCACGTACCTCTCCTTGAGAGCCCTGGTCACATCCTAGATTTTATATACAGGGTTTGGTGTGATTTGATCACGGTTGTTACTTTTATTAGGCTACAAACTCTTTGAGGGTAGAATTTGTTTTTGCTTTTGCTCACTGGGTATCACCAATATCCAGAACTCTTCCTCGTACACATATAGATCTGACAAAAGTTTGTTACTTGAATGAAAAAAAGGATAACAACCTGAAATTATATGATGAAATATATTCAGGAATTAAGTCTGGAAGTAAAGGTGCATGAATAAGGGAATGTTTCACAAAATCCAAATGTAGGTAATCATATTTGGCATAGTGTTGAGGTCACTTATTATACATACTTCCACATTTCAGTCCATAAATGTTAATTTTTTATTTAGAATCAGTAGGGTCCTTTTACTTGTGGAACGTAATTTCACTTGACCTATGAGCAAATACCAAGAGAACTGTTTGTACCTCCAGTTATAGAAATAAAGATGATAGTAAATGATTGGTATGAATATTTAAAAAGTATCAAGAGTAGGTCCTTTTCCTTTGACAATGGAGAAAAAGATTTTAAGAATGTATGGGCTTGTACGTATTAAGTAATGATTAACATGCTTCTTAAAATTTGGCAAGAAATATCCATTTTTAAAATTCAGAGGTTTTTTTCCCTCTCAAAAAGAAGCTTTAGCAAACAAAGAATACCTTTGCCTTCCAAGTTTTTCCAAATATTTATAGCCTATTTTTAAAAGAATGTACTGGGTTTCAAGTATTTCCTATTACAGTATTTGTTTGCAGTCACTGAATCATCACAACTACATATATAGCTGGTTCATATTACATGAGAACGTTTACTTTGTTCTAGGTGTTTTATTGTCTGTGTATTCTCTCTTTCTCCTGCTTCTCATTTTAGTTCATAGACTGCTCTCTGAAAAATTAAATTCTTTGTAAGATACACATGAAATACTTTTTAATATATTAGAAAAAATACTGTATTAATAATACAGTAAAAAAGAAGTCCTAATATACAGGAATACTATTATATTATGATTATATATGAAACACAGTGTTGAGTGAAAACAAGTCTTTTCATCAACCTGATTAAGAATGACTGTGATTTTTTAAAAGATATTTAAATTAAGTATATTAATCAAACGTGTGTCCAGGAAAGAGCCCAACCATATTAATCAAGTATGTGTCCAGGATACATTCCCAAGTCTGGCTCATCTTGTCCTGTCCCCACTGTCATCCTCAAGTCACTGAAATATAAAAGAGGAGAAAGAACCCTTCCTTTATGGTTATAGCTGCTTAGCTGACATTACCTTAATTTTTTTTTAAGATTTTATTAATTTATTTGAGACAGAGAGAAAAAGAGAAAGAGCAGGGAGCCACAATGTGGGGCTCAATCCCAGGATCCTGGAATCATGACTTGAGACACTTAACTGACTGAGCCACCCAGGTGCCCTGACATTACCTTAAAACAAGAGTATATTTTGAGGTGCCTGGGTGGCTCAGTGGGTTAAGCCTCTGCCTTTGGCTCCGGTCATGATCCCAGGGTCCTGGGATCAAGCCCCACATCGGGCTCTCTGCTCAGCAGGGAGCCTGGCTCCCCCCCCCCCCCCCCCCCGCCCCGCCTGCCTCTCTGCGTACTTGTGATCTCTGTCAAATAAATAAATAAATAAAATAAATAAAATAAAATAAATAAAATCTTTAAAAAAAAAGGAGTATATTTCACCTTTCTTAAAATAAGAATATAATAAAGTTAACAAGATTCTTACTTTTTATTTATACCCTAAGCTGTTTTGTTGAATCTTTTTTTTTTTTTTTTTAAAGATTTTATTTATTTTGACAGAGAGTGAGAGAGATCACAAATAGAGAGGCGGGGTGGGGAGCTGGGGAAGCAGGTCCCCTGCTTAGCAGAGAGACTGATGCGGGGCTCAATTCCAGGACCCTGAGATCGTGACCTGAGCCAAAGGCAGAGCCACCCATGCTTTGTTGACTCTTTTGATACATTCAGGTTTTTCTCCTCTAATGCATTTGTAGCCCTGAAATGAGATTTACACTCCCAAGTTGAATTACAGTTATCTTACAGGAAATATTAATCTTAAATTATTTTTTCATATTTTATGTGATTCTAAGCCATATAAAAAGTTGTTTTAAAAAAATAAACATGAATTGTTCACACTGATGTGATGTGCATATTTTTTCTCTAACTTTTTGCTTCCTCTTTCCATGCAACAGTATACACTGCAGATAATAGCAGCATTTCTTTTCTTTCTTTCTTTCTTTTTTTTTTTTTTAAAGATTCTATTTATTTATTTGACAGAGAGAGAAATCACAAGTAGGGAGAGCAGCAGGCAGAGAGAAGAGGGAGAAGCAGGCTCCTCGCTGAGCAGAGAGCCCTATGTGGGGCTTGATCCCAGGACCCTGAGATCATGATCTGAGCCAAAGGCAGAGGCTTAACCCACTGAGCCACCCAGGCACCGAAAAACAGCATTTCTGACAGAGTATATTTTGCCCTCACTAAGGCAAAGAATGAAGTAATCAGGATTTGCCCTTCTATCCTGTCATGGCTGACTCTCACATTTTCTTGCATCTCTCTTCCCTGCAGTGTGCCTCTAATTCTGAGAAGAAATGCAAACACACATTTGCTAAAATAACTACTATATATTTAAAATCATTGCTAGGCATCATGAGGGCCATAAAAGGAGGCATGGTACCTTTCTAACAAAGTCTACAAAACACCAGAAATGTCTATTTTCTTCTCTTTACTAAAGTAGTCTCTATTTTGTTTTGAACCATGAAAGGAACAATAAAAGGTAAATAAACTGCCTTAAGTCACAAAATAGCTCATGTTACATTACTCGAGGGTGTGGAAAAGGAGAAAGAACGATGAAAAGAAAAACATTAGAAGAGCCTAATTAACTTTGTTTTTACTGCTATGCAACTCAAATGTCGTTTAGTAAAACAAGGAAGAGAATATCAGAGATTAATAAGAGTTGTTTAGGTTAAAGGTAAACACAATGTATCTTAGCAGTAGGTGGATAAAGTAGATTTCACATAATAGAAGAATTCAAGTTTCTCCATTAAGAGTAAGTTACACATAAGAGATATGTGCACTATCAGCACAAACACAGGAATATGTGTATTTTATACACCTATTTCCTCTGTTTTGCCAGAGATAAGGAAGTTTAGACTAAGGACATAGATCGATTTTCTAAAATATAGCTAAGGCGTGACCTTTCAATTCCTCTCAAAAAAAAAAAAATCTTTTTTAAAGTTCTAAGAATGAAACAAAACATTCTCACAATATTTGGCTATGAAAATTTATTACAACAGTCACTGGAATGGTTTTTAGTCCTTTACTCAGTGATTATTTGCTTTTACTTTATCCACCATTTTAACTGTTTGGTTATCTGGCCTCTCATTTTAGAAAAGAAGTGTTGCTATGGGAAGACACTCCAAAAGCCATGAAATGAGAACCCAAAGAAAGTTTCCTCCCCTCAAAAGCTGTAAAAACAGCTTAAAAAAAAAAAAAGCAGTAGCCTTCAGGACATTATCAAATTACAAACTAGCACACTCAATGACGTTTCAAATAACTTATGTTTTTAAAAATTCAATATACAATATTTAAGAAATAGGAAGAGTATATTATGTTAAAATCCAAATGCTAAGTAGGTTATCTGACAACTATGTATAAAGGAGATATTAAGGTACAAATTCAGTTATCGTTCAACAAAAGAAGAGAAAAACAAGATTTGAGGCATTTAACACTGCCAAGAAAGCAAACAGGGATGACAGACAGTTTCTAGGCCTAAAGGCTTGCTTTTTCCTCCCTTTGTTAGAGCTATTAAAAATAAAAGGGCAAAAAGGCTGCTTAATGATTTAAAAAAAAGTTTTCTCAAGAATCTAAGTCTTCAAATTAGAGCTACTGATTGCTTACAGTGACAGAGATCAATATTATCTCTACAGTTTTGAAGAGTTAAATAAGATAAAAAGAAAAGGGTTTCTTTGACTGTATTTTAGACACTGCTGAATACAGGGTTCAAAGTGAAATTCAGGTTACTGACAACTGTAGAAAGCTGAAAACAAAGACTATCTCTAGACTCTTTAAGAACATAAATCCTTGAGAATAAAGGCAGATTTAAAACATTTTTACAGTAAAAAACGTCAAAAGAAGATGTGACAACGTTATTCTCAAAAGGCAATGATTTCCAAACCTTTATCTCTGAGGCCTTGACCCTGCGCATCCAAACTCCAAACTCACATCATTAACTTCCTACCAACTATTTTCATGTGAATATTTTGTCATGGTCTCAAACTAAACACCAGGTTAAATGGAACAAATACCCGTTCTTCATCCCTCACAACCTTCCAGCCAAACTAGCTTCCTCTGTTGATTTCCAACCCCTGCCACGCAGCCTTGAAATCACTGTATTCTTTCCTTTCTGCTGCTACTGCAATAACCATAGGTCAGACTCTTCAACATTTCATTTGGCTAAGAAATTCTTCACTGGTTTGCTTCTACTGTCTTTCTGCCTTTAAGCTATAGTGCTCGAAGAATGTTAAGTCATATTTTTTTTTCTGTTACTCCTAACTTTACAAATTCTTTCTTTCTTTTTTTAAAGATTTTATTTATTTGACAGAGAGAGAGAGAAAGCGAGCGAGTGCACAAGCAGAGGGAGCAGGAGAGGGACAGAGAGAAGCAGGCTCCCCGGAGGAAAGAACCTGACGCGGGGGCTCAATCCCAGGACCAGGGATCATGACCTGAACCGAGGGCAGACACTTAATCAACTGAGCCATCCAGACGCCCCCTAACTTTACAAATTCTCTAATGCCAACTAGATAAAGTTGGTTATGAGAGGCATCTGACAGACACTAAAACTTTATAAACCTGGCTGGTCCCTCATTGCTCAGTATGCATACTTTTTGAGGCTATAATTCAATCTTTATGGGATCAAGGCTCAATGTAATGTGGCTTTCAATTACCTTTCTGATTCTCTCTTTCTTTAAAGCATGTCAAGGTTATGTCCCATAATGGTAGTCTACTTTTCTGCTAAACACGAGTTCCTCTATTTGTACATGTGGACCACTGCCCTTGCCAAGCAAGTTTTCCTCCCACTTCTCTTAGGCTTGTCCTCCTGATCTTTCAAGGCTAGGCTGAAGTCCTGTCTCTTAAAGATTTCCTTGAAGATTTGAACCTTTATGGTTAATTCATTACTTTTACTACTGAGAAACTATTGCTTAACTAATGCCAAATGATATAAATTTAGTATTTTAAGTTAATATGCTGATATAAATACAGTTCATGTCTCCTGCTACATCTTTTCTAATGTCAATTTCTTCCCCTATCAGCAAACAGGACACAAAGTAGGCAGGATACAGGTTAAGTTTAAAAGCTACCAGGGGAAGGTGCGAAGGTGATAACTTCTAGAAAACAAGCCCATCTTATGCTTTTGTAACTCCCTAGATCATGAATTTTATCTTCCTTCTTCTTCATCCTTTCACCTAGCAAAGAGCCTGGCACACAGTAGGAATCCTACAAATAATGGTGAATGGTACTTTACACTGTACAGAGGACAGTTTGTCTTTTCACTCACCTAACACAAGACATGATTTACGCCCATTTTCCAGAGGAAAATACAGAGGCTTGAAGACTTGTCCAAGATCATGAAGTAAGCAGGAGGCAAGAGTGGGTCTGGAACTCAGGTTTTCACATTACTAGTCGAGAATTTTTTACAAAGGACACAGTCCACCTTGCCTATTCATTAGCCCACACTGCTCCGCTCTAGGGCTCAGCAGAGCCCAGCACAGCGTTAAAACAAGTGAGGCCACGCAAGGGCAGAGAAGTACACAATTTCTTTTCTACCCGTCACCTCTGTACCTCCTTTCTATTTCTCACATTAGCATGATAGCTGTTTTCCAGATACAACACATGGCTACTTTAGGTAGTAATGCACTAGATGGAGACAGGCCCCAAATCATTTCTTCAGTCTATTTTCCACAGCTCAAATACTAACTTTGATGTTCCCAGAATCCAGAACTTCTCCTAGAGCCTAGGTATGTCAACTCTTCCTGATAAATGAGAAACGACTTTAGAGTGGACAGATCAGGGAGACCAAGGTTCAAAAGATCAGAAGTGAAGGGCATATATGAACACAGAGATGATGTAAAACGAAATCACTCATCTGTGAAATACGGATGATAAGCGCATCTGTTTCATAAAAATGTAAACCTCAAAAGGACAGAGATTTTGTCTTTTTTGTTCACTGACATATTCCCAGTATACAAAGTATTCACTACTATTTACTGAAAGAATTGAAGTAGGAAGATTGTTAAAAGGATTAGGTGAAAGAATGTATGTAAAATGCATAGTAACTGACAAATAAGAAGTGCCTTCCCTGATTCATGTCTACATCTGGGTGTCTCCTAAGTCTCAAAAGTAGTTATAGTAAGACAAGTAGCAATCACATGGCCATTGTTTACTTATCCTTGTGTAATTTTCCTATTTTTATTTACGCTGGCAAGGACTAATAAAGCATCCTTTGCTTTAGGATACTGATTCTTTCAACATTACTTTCTCTTTTTTTGGCGGGGAGCGGGCAGAGGGTGAGTGAGAGAGAATTTAAGCAGACTCCACATTCAGTGTGGAGTGTGACCTGGAGCTCAATCTCATGAGATCATGACCTGAACTGAAATCAAGAGCCGGACACTTAACCAACTAAGCTACCCAGGCACCCCAATTTCTTTCCCTTTTTATAAAGGCAACACAACCATCTAAAATATAGAAATAAATACAGAAAACAAAAATTACCCATAATCTTATTATCCAGAGAATAGTACACAATACCATTAGATTCCAAAAGAACACAATTACCATTTTACAGATTTCCTAAAATCAATTTCTCTATTTGAAGAGGTTCTGAATGCCCAAATTAGATGAATTCCTTTGTTTCCTTTCAAATTAGCTTTGGAAAAGCCTCTCAAATGCTAGCTAGCATATGTCACTTAGCCCTTTCCTGTATAGTGCTGATCTATTATAGGGGAATATATAAAAAATATTTTTATATTTAAAATATGTATCTACACCGAAGTATTGATATATTCCTATCTATTAAAATGCTAAGCCATGTAACTGATCTCTCTCTCTCTACATCTATATCTATAGAGAGAGACATCTACACAGATATATATGAATGAACTAAAAGGAATGTTACATTATATGCTCAGCTACTGCATGCTGGAAGACTGCATTCTTATTGGAATGATGCTGGGCAATCTGTCTGATCTGCTAAGGTTTCTTTTACTGCCATGGTAATGGGTTTTGGTGAATACTTTTTACCCACTGTAGCGAAAAAAAGTAAGTGTAGTGCAGGACTTGGTAGATCCTGAGGAAATGTAGTACTCTGCAGCTTTTATGGTAGCCAGAAGAGTTTCTAAAAAAATGTTAAAGAAAACAAGAGGATATCAACAGACAATAACAAGTGAAGAATAATTTTAAGAGGGTACCTAAAGGAAGTAAATCTGAAGACCTACTGTGACTTCAGAGGAAATGAAAAGCACGACAATACCACCCATATGCAGTAGAAAGATCCCATCTCCACAGGACTAAACCATTCCAGCTACTCTTGTGCTGTGCCACTATTGGGTCTCCTGTTTCCAGAATTGTAATCCCCGTTACAAAACTCAGTATGTATGTCATGTTAAAAACATTAAACACAGGGGCACCTGGGTGACTCAGTTGGTTTGGCGTCAGACTCTTGATTTCAAAGATCTCAGGGTTCTGAGATTGAGCCTTGGTTCAGGCTCCCCACTCAGTGGGGAGTCTGCCTGAGATTCTCTCTCTTCTTCTCTCCTTCCCCACTGGGCTCCAGAGCATGTGTGCTCTCTCTCTCTCAAAAAAATAAAACTTAAAAAAAATGTTAAACACAGGAAGCTGTCCTTTACTTAAACTAAAACTCAGGAGCCTGTTTTGTATGAATTTGTCTCCAAGTGAAGCCTACAGCAGGTCCATCTCAGCTTTTATTGTTCTAGTTCTTAGATGGGTTCATGTTATACAAAAATAATGTGGAAAATTGATTTCTTGGCTTGTTTCTTCTAGGTTATGCTAACTATAGCTCATAGCTGGACCCTTTAGTCATTCCTCGTTTACCAGTTACTAGGAAGAATGTTCTTTCCTTCCTGAAATCTGTACCTATCATTAATAAAAAGGTCTCAAAATATTCAAAGCAGAATTTATCAGTATGTAACTTTTTATTTTATTATTTATTTATTTTTAAATTTTCAGATTTTACTTTTTTTTTCAAAGATTTATTTGACACAGACAGAGAGCACACAAGTAGGCAGAGCAGCAGGCAGAGGGAGAGAGAAGTAGGCTCCCTGCCAAGCAAGGAGCCTGATGTGGGACTCAATCCCAGCACCCTGGGATTATGACCTGAGCCGAAGGCAGCTGCTTAGCCAACTGAGCCACCCAGGCGTCCCCAAATTTTACTTTTTTAAAGTAATCTCTACAACCATCATGGGCTCAAACTCACAGCCGTAAGATCAAGAGTCTGACACCACCGACTGAACCATCCAGGTGCCCCAAAACAACTCCAATCTGAAGGTCAATGGTTGAACATCAAATTTTCGCCAACTGTTACACGTGAAAGACTGGGACAGCAGGGCTGATGATGACTTCTATGACAGAAAGGTAAATATATTTTTTTGTTCTTCTAAAAACTCAAACACTGATTATAGCTGGAATTCCATTGTGTGACTGTAATGAAAGAGCTAACAGAAACAAAAAACTTTCTGTTTTTCTCTCTTTGGGGTGACATTATTTTAAAGCCCATAAAAATTTTATTTTTATAAATAAAATTTTGCCTTTCAGAAGGTAAAGACTAAATTTACCTTATTTTCTTCTAGAAATTTCAACTTGATAGAAACATCATTACGCATTTTATCATATTTTTCCTTATGTGCTTGAAACAGATGTTGTGACTGCTCAATCTTTGGCAGAGTGTTGGCATCACGTGGTCCGAGATTCAGTTCTTCCAAATCAGTGCGATATGCATCATATTCAATCCTGGAAAGAACAGAGCAAGTGAAGCATATTACAAAAATGGAGTGAAATAAGTTTAGGAGGTAAGCTGGATGTATATGACAGTCTCATATGCTACATTAATAGATAATTCTCACATATACATTACATCTTATACTTTTAAAATCATGTATTTCTTTAATACAAAGAGCTATTAATACAAGCATGGAGGGGAGCTCCTTACTAATCTCATTAACTATTCTTCCCAAATTAATTGACAAATAGAATTTTCAAAATTTAAAAACCAGTTTAAAAAAACAGATGTCAAAACCTAATGCTAACAAGATCAAGTGATCTATCTCACATAGGAATTGGTTAATACCAGTAAGGCAAAGCATATGAAGATAGCAGATTTTACGATGCATACTTGAACTGGTAAAAAGGAAGTTACACTGAGGGTCAGCAGCCCTGAGAGTATAGTCTAGCCAGCAAGGCACAACAGAAATACAATGCAAGTCACATCTGTAACTTAAAATTTTCTAGCAGTCACATTAAAAAAACAAAAACTATTTCACCTTTTATTTATTTATTTTTAAAAAAAGATTTTATTTATTTGACAGAAGAGAAAAAGTACAAGCAGGGGGAGTGGCAGGCAGAGGGAGAGGAAGAAGCAGGCTCCCTGGGGTGCCTGGGTGGCTCAATGGGTTAAAGCCTCTGCCTTCTGTTCAGGTCATGATCTCAGGGTCCTGGGATTGAGCCCCACATCGGGCTCTCTGCTCACCAGGGAGCCTGCTTCCTCCTCTCTCTCTGTCTGCCTCTCTGCCTACTTGTGATCTCTGTCTGTCAAATAAATAAATAAAATCTTAAAAAAAAAAAAAGAAGCAGGCTCCCTGCTGAGCAGGGAGACTGACACAGGACTCCATTGCAGGACACTGAGATCATGACCTGAGCAGAAGTCACTTTTAATGGACTGAGCCTTCTAAAGAATATTTTATTTTATCCAGGGTATCTACAATATTATCACTGCAACATGTAATCAATGTAAAAAGGTTGTTAATGAACTATTTTACTTTTTGGGGGAGTAGTAATGAAGTCTCTGAAGTCCACCGTATAAAATACACATCTATCACATGTCAATTTAGGCTAACTGCATTTCAAGGGCTCAACACACATGTGGCTAGTGGCTACCATACAGGACAGAGCAACTCTGGATGGATTTCCATAACATTAGTATTTAGAACCTGACAATGACATCTATTACAGAGCACTTAACACCTTGTGCTCCTTTAGATGCTTACTCCCTAGTATTTTCCTGCCACTAAAACAGGTACCCTCCACCACCACTCTGAGATCACACTGCACTTCATACTGTCTCTGTCACAGCACCTGTGTAAGCACACTACTACCTTGTTTATTAAACGGTGGCTTATCCGGGAGTCTCTACTATTCAGTTCTCAATTAAGATCAATGTGACCTCTGATTTAGTCAAAATCAGCATCACAAAGCTTATGCCCTAGCACCAGAGCCCTTTATTCAGTATCTAGAGTATAATCTATATCTCTTAATCTGGCAATTAAGAATATTTTAAAGATGTATTTATTTATTTTAGAGAGAGAGAGAACACGTGCACATGAGGTAGAGGGGAAAGGCAGAGGGAGAAAAATGCAAGTAAACTCTTGCCTGGTTATGGAGCCCAACGCAGGGCTAGATCTCACTCACAAACCTGAGGAACATGGCTTAAGCTGAAAAAAGAGTCAGACACTTAACTGACTGAACCATCCAGGCGCCATTGTCTCATTTTGTTTAAGAATATTTTATTTTATTTTTTAAAGAGTATTTATTTGTTTATTTGAGAGAAAGGGAGAGGAAGAGATCACAAGCAGGGGGAGAAGCAGACTCCCTGTTGAGCAGGGAGCCCGATGTGGGGCTTGAACCCAGGACCAGGAGATCATGACCTGAGCTGAATGCAGACCCTTAACTGACTGAGCCATCCAGGTATCCCCTTTAAGAATATTTTAAACAACATAAATTATATTCCAATGTGACTTGAGAATTTATTTTTACCTGCACTGAATTTAACAAACTTGATCTTTTTTTTTTTAAATTTCTTTCTTTTTTTTTTTTAAGATTATTTATTTATTTATTTGACAGACAGCGATCATAAGTAGGCAGAGAGGCAGGCAGAAAAGAGGAAGCAGGCTCCCTGCTGAGCAGAGAGCCCGATGCAGGGCTCAATCCCAGGACCCTGGGATCATGACCTGAGCCGAAGGCAGAGGCTTTAACTCCCTGAGCCACCCAGGTGCCCCCAACTTGATCTTTTAGGGCCAAAAGAGAATCATTCATTCACCAATACATTGATTCATTCAACAAGTATTAAGTGAGCCCCTTCTATGTTTCAGGCACTGTTAGAAACCAGAGCTATAAAGATGAACAGATAAAGTTTATCTCCAAAAACTTGGGAGTCTAGAGGGAGAGAAGCTCTTAAACAACTACAACAAAATGAGATAATGGTAACTGCCATGAGGGAGGGAGAATAGTACAGTGGAAATCAAGAGGAAGAACCCCTTACTTAGGTATCTCAGAACAGAATTAAAACACTAAAATCAAATTTTAAAGGATGGTAAAAGCTTCTGAGGTAGACTGTGGCAGGGAAACAGAGCAATCCAGGAAGAGAAAAGCAT
Source organism: Meles meles (assembly GCF_922984935.1). Taxonomy (NCBI): domain Eukaryota; kingdom Metazoa; phylum Chordata; class Mammalia; order Carnivora; family Mustelidae; genus Meles; species Meles meles. The sequence continues at coordinate 142,230,622 of NC_060067.1, forward strand.
GAAAAAAGCAAAGATTTGTAAGATACCGTGATACATCTGGAAAGTAATTCTGTATGTCATAACCTGAAGACAGAACATGATAGTGGAAGGCATTAAAAGCAGACAAGTAGGCAAGACGGGATCGGATTTAACCTGGTAAATCAAGTGATGTGATGGGAAGCCATTTAAGAACTCTGATCTAGATAGTGACATGTTCTACTTGTTCAGAATAGAAAGCCGGTTCTATAGTAAGAAATGGGAGGATGGACTGGAGTAGATTAAGAAGCAGAAACAAGGAAACCCATTAGAAGACCATGGGCAAAAGAGAATGAGTCACTGAATCAAGACAATGGCAGTGGGGCTAAGGAGGGGAGACAGATATTGAGGATTCAGGAGGCAAGACTGACTTAGTAATGATAACAAGTAAGTTAAACTCCATGAGTTCTCCAGCCAATTGAATGACCACTCTGACCTTTGCTGGTTCTAATGTCTTGAACTAGTTATTTTATTTCTTTCTGCTTCAGTTTCTCATCTATGAATGAGAATAACAATCTCCACAAAAAATATAGAGTACTTAGGATTCCTGGTAATAACTAGGTTTTTCAGAGTGCTTATTATAATGGCCAAATTAGAAGAGGGCTAGCCAGACGTAAATATACTAAAAACAATAAAAAGAAAAAAAAAAGGAGGACAAAAAATAAATAGTGATATATGGTGATTTAATGTGAAGACAAATATCCTTCCTCAGCCCTGGAGCACATTTCTATATAATAAGATCAATATAAACATAATCAAAGTTATAATACTGACCTGATATCCCTTAATTTTTATATCCAGAGTTTGTAGATGGTAGCAAAGAAAAACTTTCCATAAGAGCTTCTCTAACAGAGCTCACTGCCACCAGGAAGAGAAGCACACTAAATTTTCAAAATGCAACTCTTCAAGGTTGCCAGTCTGAATTGAATCCATATCAATAAAGTTAGTGATAGTTGGTTACTTTATGGCTTATGTAAGACTTCTAGAGAACAGGTGTCCACATCTGAAAAGTCTTGACCACAACTGACTCCCCTGTTGGTGCTGCTGTGGAGAAGTGTTGAATGGGCTGTTACAAGATTTTCTAAACATGGAGCACCAGAGGGCTAGGAACTACTTGTCCCCAATGCATAATAGGGAGCCTTAAAAGGCCACCTGGACATTTGCCTAAATTGCCACTTTTTGTGCTGATCAAATAGCTGACCCATATCCTAAAGTCAGTAAATTCTGGTTCTGACAGAGAAGAAAATTCAGCTACTGAGAAACTTTTAATCTGGGGTTCTTTTTAAATGTTATCCCTCTGCAGGTAATGTTTTAGTATTACGACTAGTGAATTCCTCAATTACTTCAATAAACAGTACAGGAAAGTGAAACCCCAAGCTAACATTAATGAATAAAATCACATTGTAATTTCAACAAAAAAAGAATGAATTATGGGGTGAGGTCATTATTGTTGTTAGTTTTTAAACTACACACAGAGGTTGTTAAAGATTTCCTCATAACCAGGTAGCTGATAACCAGCTACCAAGGACATATAACCTGATTTAGAGCTCTGTTCCAAAGCTTCACATAAACCTACATATTAGACAGATTAAAAATTTTTTAAAATATTTTATTTATTTATTTGAGAGAGAGTAAGAGAGGGAATCTCAAGCAGACTCGCCCTGAGAATGGAGCCTGATGTGGGGCTCAATCTCACAACCCCCAGGATCATGACTTGAGCCCAAATCAAGATCAGGCTCTGAGCCCCTAGATTGAGATCTTTTATCACACTGTACTTTAAGTCAGATATCTCAATATAAGATGTGAAAATTATTATTATTAAAGATTTTATTTTAAAGTAATCTCTATACCCAGTGTAGGGCTTGAACTCACAACCCTGAGAACCCGAGTCACATGACTGAGCCAGCCAGCTGCATCATAATTTTTTAAATAGACACGAAAATTTGAGATAAATCCAGTTCAAGTTTGAGACTGAATGATCAAAAGTAAAAGGTAGAAAGCCAGTGGGCTCTCATTTTGGCTTTGAAATTGGCTCCAAATAAGCAAACCTTTTACCCTCCAGAGGCTTATTTTTCTCTTCTACAAATGAAAAAATGACTCATACTGTTGACTTATCTAATGAATTTGTCTTTCTTTATTATGGGTTAATACTCAGAAAGCAATTTTTTTAAAGTAAACTATATGCCCGACACAGGGCTTGAACTCACAATGCCAAGATCAAGAGTCACATACTCTACCAACTAAGCCAGCCAGTCAGCTGCCCAGTAATATGGGTTTTTTAAAAGCACCTTAGAAATGATGGCCAAAAAGAAAGATATTATATGCTAAAATAAAACATTTGTTAAAACATACTAATCAAAAATATATTTTAGGTACTAGAAATATTTTCAGAATAAGTGGACAACTACAAAGTATAGAAACAGAAACTAAATTCAGGTAATTCTTGACTAGGAGGTGGTGGGGATAATTTGGGAAGAGAAGAATTTTAATCTTCAAAACCCATAAATATTAAAATAATCTGAAAGACTGGAAAATAATAATGCTTAAAAGAAAGAGATAAAAGGAAAAGAGTACTTATTATGTACAAATTAGGATGTCACGAATAAGGAACAGATTTGGAAAAGAACCAAATAAAATTTATAAAAATAAAAAATACACAGATTATTCTTTTGAAAAATACAATGTCCATGAAAAGATTTTAAATAGAGATGAGAACCAATTACTAAGAGTATTACTAAAGGGATTCCTATTAAAGGGTATCTTACTGAGAAATTCCTTCAGTGTTACTGAGGGAAAGCCTATTTTGATGGATTCTTTCTGTTTATTTTTTTTCCACCTTCTGATTTTAGTACTGTGTTGGTAAATAATTCAAACAATACAGAAAAGTAAAAAAACAAGTCTAAAACCTAAGCAGGGCACACAACCCCATCTCCACCTTTCTCCTACCAAATAACTACAGCTATTTATCATTTCCAAGTCATTAAGAACTACATGTGAATGCTAAACCTAAAATTACAAACACAGAATAACAGAGAACCACCCCTTCTTGTGACAAGATTAAAAGTTAACTTTCCAAGGGTTTTTGGGCTTTTACTTATGTGAAGCTTAAGGAAATATATACTTAAGAATAAGCACCCAAAAACTAGATGAGTTTAGAGTTTTCATAGCCATTTTCTCATATCATTAAACTAGGTTAACAGGCCAAAACATAACATTATACTTCTAAAAGGTATAGTCTGTACTTATCTTCAAATTATGCTATAAAAAATATAACAGAAATAAGGATTTCAAGTACTGAGAGGAAAAAAAAGTAAATCAGAATAGAATGAATGGAAGAAAAATTGGGCCTGGAATCAAAAGTTGGAAATGCTATTGCTGATCTGCTGAGATGTACTAGCTTACCTAACAGGATGGTTATGAGATAGAGAAATGAATGATGAGTGTATGTGTGTGTGTGTGCATAAAATGTATGAAAACACTGCATTATAAACAGCTATGAGTATATACAAAAGGTAAACTATGAAAGAGTTTGAAGCTGATTATAACCTAGGTAAGTGGAAGGCTAGGATGTTGGTATCCACAACATAAACAAAACCATGGAAGCAGAAATGAGCTTGTGTACTGAAGAGAGTGAAACTGTAAGTCTGGCTATTGTAGTGCTTCTGATGGGAAGCAGCAGTAATAAGAATGAAGAGAGGGCGCCTGGGTGGCTCAGTTGATTAGGCGACTGCCTTCAGCTCAGGTCATGATCCCAGAGTCCTGGGATCGAGTCCCACGTCGGGCTCCCTGCTCCATGGGGAGTCTGCTTCTCCCTCTGACCTTCTCTCTCATGCTCTCTCAAATAAATAAATGAAATCTTAAAAAAAAAAAAAAAAAAAGAATGAAGAGAGGCTTAAGGCCAGATTATAGAGGGCATCTAATAACTAGTAGAACACAAGGCCTTATACTTTTCTAATGAAGCTGGAACTAGGAGATCCTCTACATCCCTATCCTCTAACAGGCAGGGGTGGGCCCATGACCAGGGCTCAGTGAGACACTCTCTAGGCAATGAAGCAAAATATTCAGGGGTCTTTTGGAAATGACTTAGGGTAGCTGTGGCAACATCAAGTACCAAAGGTACCCAGCTTCGGGGTCCTAATTAGATTCTTCTGATGCATTATCTTGATTTTGATTCCTGCTTATTTCTAGAATCTGTTCTCCTGCCTTTACCTTTAGTTCTATGGGCTATCCTACAACCTTCTACTGTATTCTTTTTCTGCCCAAATTAGCCAGAGTTGATTCCTAGCATATGCAACTTAAAACCTTAACTGAATTATGTACCATCTGCAAAGAGACAATATAATGAAAATTTATACCTACCTGGCACTTTCATATTGTTTCACAGTCATTAATGTATCTTCAATTGTTTTATTCACCAAAGTGTTCACACTGGCAATGAAAAAATTAATGGCTCCAAGAAGAGTCTCTCCATTTTTAGCCAGTAGCTTCTGGGTATCTGCGTTATAGCCAAATTCTTCCTAAAACAAAAAAATCACCTTAACATATCCACTTATTAGTGAATGTGACAAAAAAAAAATCTCAGATATATTATTAATGGAAAAATATTTGATTTAGAAAATATTTAAAATATTTAGCTATAGAAGTTTTCTACTTTTAATGTTTAAATAAGCAATCTAAATCACAGCTAGCTGTATGATTACCAAAAAAGTTCAGTAAACCAAAATTGTCATCAGCTCAGATGTATAGTTAGAATTAAATAATTTTAAAAAGTTAAACTACTTTGTACTAGAAAGAACATTTTCATTTCCATGTTTTGTTTTTACTATACTGTAAGCACAGCTGTTAAGAAGAAAAATGTAGCAGATTATTAATCAGAGAAACTATAACTTTCACAACCAAATTAGGTTAACAATTGACTAAAACTTTCAGACATAAGACAGATTGCAATTTTTGTGTTTTGACATAATCTCCTTGGTGTATAAATATTAACAATGCACATTTCTTTGTAAACTCTGACTAGTTGACTCCCAAGCTCAGGTCTATGTAAGTGCACAGCTGGGGAAGGATCACTCAACACCAGTTCAAGTTCATTTGCTCTGAATAAACTGAGTCTTGGCTTAGAAAATGTTACATGTGACTCTTTCAGAAATGGTAAGTACTCCCCCCATAGCGTTTGTCCTTACCCATTTCCAGAGTTAGGAGTTTTGTCATGCCCCGGGGCCGTTTGGGGGGCTCCGTTTGTTAAACGTCTGCGTTTAGCTCTGGTCAGGAGCTCAGGATCTTGCGATCTAACCCCACATTGGGCTCCCTGCTCAGTGGGGCCTGTTTCTCCCTCTCCCTCTCTGTGTGCTCTGTTTCTTGAATAAATAAAATATCTTTAAGCAGAAATGGTAAGTACTAACTCTAAACTTCCAGTAGTGAAAGACTGGAAAGCTTTAACATTATCAGGATGCATCTGAACAAACAAAAGATTTGATCATAGCTTATTGTAGAATGTATCATTCAATTTGAGAATTCTGAAGTTTGTTATGAAATACTTCTTAATTTCAGATGGTAAAAATGTAATATGAAATGAAATCTTAGGAAATGCAAGTTTAATGCTAGTGCTATAGATATAATTTCTAGGTGATAAAATATCCAAAATAAATAAATAGCAGGAAAGTAAAATTATCTTTATTGTGCTAAAAGCATTTTCCATTTAAGAGATGTCCACATAACTCTCTCTCTCTTTATTTAAAGATTTATGTATTTGAGGGGCGCCTGGGTGGCTCAGTCAGTTGAGTGTCTGCCTTCAGCTCGGGTCATGATTCCAAATCCTGGGATCAAGTCCTGCATCAGGCTCCCTGCTAGTAGGAGTCTGCTTCTCCTTCTCCTTCTGCCCCTGCCCCCTACTCACACTCTCTTTTGCTCGATCTCTCTCAAATAAATATACAATCTTTTTTTTTTTTTTAAAAAAAGAAGATTTATGTATTTGAGAGAGAGTGTGCACGTGTGCACAAGTCAGAGGGCAGAGGGGGAAGGGGAGAGAGAATCTCAAGCCGACTGCGTGCTGAGCACGGAGCCTGACCTGGGGCTCCATCCCAGGACCCTGATCATGAACTGAGCTAGTATCAAGAGCTGGTCGCTCAACCAACTGAGTAACCCAGGTGCCCCAACACTGTTCACTTCTAAAAATTTCAAATATCCACAATTTCACATTATTAACACTGAAAATGGCACAAGTCCTAATTAGCCATAGGGAGAATGCAACCTAGAAGGCTAATCTTTTGATAAAAAACAAAAAAAACCCCTATAACATAGTAAGATGAAATAGCAGCAGACTGAAAAGCTGTGTAGCAGAATTTGGAATACTATATTTACAATGAAAAAAAGCAAACAGGAAGATTAAACTGCCACTGTTCTGTTTCATGGATGTAAATCGCACTTGTACTTTGGTGAAAAAAATATAAAACTTAAGATTTTAATGTATTAATTTAAACTTAACTGCCTAGAATAAAAAAGCTTTAATTTTTTATTTATTTTTTTAAAAATTTTTATTTACTTATTATTTTATAATGTATTTTTATCCCCAGGGGTACAGGTCTGTGAATCGCCAGGTTTACACACTTCACAGCACTCACCATAGCACATACCCTCCCCAATGTCCATAACCCCCCTCCCTCTCTCCCAACACCCCCTCCCCCCAGCAACCCTCAGTTTGTTTTGTGAAATTAAGAGTCACTTATGGTTTGTCTCCCTCCCAATCCCATCTTGTTTCATTTATTCTTCTCCTATCCCCCTAAGCCCCCATGTTGCATCTCCACGTCCTCATATCAGGGAGATCATATGATAGTTGTCTTTCTCCGATTGACTTATTTCACTAAGCATGATACCCTCTAGTTCCATCCACGTTGTCGCAAATGGTAAGATTTCATTTCTTCTGATGGCTGCATAGTATTCCATTGTGTATATATACCACATCTTCTTGATCCATTCATCTGTTGATGGACATCTAGGTTCTTTCCATAGTTTGGTTATTGTAGACATTGCTGCTATAAACATTCGGGTGCACGTGCCCCTTTGGATCACTACGTTTGTATCTTTAGGGTAAATACCCAGGAGTGCAATTGCTGGGTCATAGGGTAGTTCTATTTTCAACATTTTGAGGAACCTCCACGTTGTTTTCCAGAGTGGTTGCACCAGCTTGCATTCCCACCAACAGTGGAGGAGGGTTCCCCTTTCTCCGCATCCTTGCCAGCATCTGTCACTTCCTGACTTGTTAATTTTAGCCATTCTGACTTGTGTGAGGTGATATCTCATTGTGGTTTTGATTTGTATTTCCCTGATGCCAAGTGATGTGGAGCACTTTTTCATGTGTCTATTGGCCATCTGGATGTCTTCTTTGCAGAAATGTCTGTTCATGTCCTCTGCCCATTTCTTGATTGGATTGTTTGTTCTTTGGGTGTTGAGTTTGCTAAGTTCCTTATAGATTTTGGACACTAGCCCTTTATCTGGTATGTCGTTTGCAAATATCTTCTCCCATTCTGTCAGTTGTCTTTTGGTTTTGTTAACTGTTTCCTTTGCTGTGCAAAAGCTAAAAAAGCTTTTATTTTTTATAGTAAGGTACAAGATATATATTAAGTAAAAGATATAAAACAACTGGGACACTAGAAAGAAATGAATATACATATGTATATGCATTATAAGAAACACAAATAAATATGTTTTAGCATTGAAAATAAATAAAACATGATTCATAAACTTCATTTAGTTGATAAGTTGTTTGAGTATTTTCGGTTGGAGAGGGACGTTTCATACATTATAAACTGCCTTAGTAACTACAAATAAACTAAATACAAAGTAATCAAAGGGTTTATACATTAAGAATAGGGCTTTGGTTCTAATCTGCCTCTAAACAAGGAAGGCCAATACAATTCCTTAATCTTAATACTTGCTTCATTTATATAGAGGGAGAAAAGTCTCAAAACATTTTTTTTCTCTTTAGCTGCTCCTACCTCATTTACAACATTTACCAGATGTAAATGACCACTATTTCCCCTTAAATATATACAGTAGGAGCAAATAACAGAAACATCTGACTAGATTTAAAACATTCAGTTTTAGTACTATAAGTTATTACTTACTTAATAACAAGTAGGTTAATTTAAATACAGAGCAATAAGAAATTAGACTCACAGGTACTAACTGATAATTGACAATAATATGGGTTATGTGAACTTTTCTTATCTTGATGTAGATGTTACTTTCTAAATTGAGAAAAAACAATTTAATGAGGTAAAGTGCCATGCTTTAACAGAACTGGGAGTCAGAGGCATGTGATAAAATGGTAAAAATTTGAGGATTCAAAGAGTTTGGCAGTTCACATTTTGATTCTGCTACTGACTGGATTTATCAGTTTTGTTAAATTCTTTGTATGTCAATTTCTTAGTAATAATATGAAGATAATTCTCTTACAAGTTTGACAGGAAGTGTAATGAGATAACTTGCTTAAAGTTTCTGACAGATTATAGGCATTCAAAAAAGGTTCAGGAGATTTGCTTTTTTTCTTCTGCTGGATGCTGGTTTTTTCTCTAGAAAATGAAAGAACTGAACTAATGTTTAAAATTTTTTTCAACTCCCAATACCACAATCCCAAAACAGCTATCATAACCATCATATTTTATTCAGCACCTCTATGTGCCATACCTAGGCTGAGTATTGTCAATGAGTCTGTTAGTATGTCATAAGGTAGGAGGAAGTGGACACCAGCTCTTCATCACTGCGCTATCAAGTTTTTCTCAAAAAGAAATCAATAGGCAAGGAAGAGTTACTTTGCTGGCTTGTGTGATTGAGCCTGATGACCAACAGAAAGGAAACTGGACTGCTACAAGAATATATGTAGAATGTAGGCAACCTCTTGGGCATCTCCTAGTACTACTACCTTCACCATGACCTGTGATTAATGTCAGTGAAAAATGACCAACAACCCATTTCAGCCAGGACTACTAATTGCCTGGATGCTTCAGGAATAAACGTTTGTGTCACCCCACGAGGCAACGAACTGACAGGTTGAGGTGTTAGCTGAGAGCCAATACAATATGGAACGGGTAGTAGAAGAAGCTAAGACTCTATGACCATCTGTAGAAATGAAGACTATAATTGTTAGAATATTTCTTATTTTGTTATCAATATGTGTATGTATAAAGCAAATAACTTTGTTTTCTTCCCTCTCTTATCCCCTTATACAACATAAGATATACTATTAACTTTTACATCATAGTACTTAACTTACAGGATACCAAGGGAAAAAGTACAGGATACCAAGGGAAAAAGTAAATGTCACTCAAGGACTCTGCACCTGTTTCTGGGGAAATGGCTAGTCTGTCTTTAGTAGCATGCAGGACAGTCATGTCTTAGGTGAACCTAAGACTTCGCTATTGCCTTTATTTGGATGGAGATTAAGTATGGTTTAAGGATATGTGTATAAGTGCTGCTAAAAAGAGTAGACTGTGATGGTTAATTTTATGTGTCAACTTGATTAGACTAACGTGGCCAGTTGTTTGGTCAAATACCAATTTAGATGTTGCTATAAAGATACAGATTTTGTAGATATGATTAAAATTTGCAATGACAAACATTACAGATATGACTTAAAGTTGACTTGAAAGAGATTAACCTCCAGAATGTAAGATTTGAAGTTGATTTTAAAGAGATTATCCTCCAGAATGTGGGTGGACTTCATTCAATCAGCTGAAGACCTTCAGAGCAATTTTGACTGAGGTTTCTTAGAGAAGAATTCTTCCTTAACACTGGAACATTAGAAATCTGGCCTCGGTTTCTAGACTACTGACCTACCATTCATAGTTCAGGCTTGCCAAGTCCCACAACCGTGGGAGTCAATTCCTTAAAATAAGTGTGTGTGTATTATGTACATATCTCATATTGGTTTTGCTTCTCTGGAAAATCCTGATAAAAAATATCCATCCTATAAATACTGATTCCAAATTTCAAACAGTCTCCAACAGGTTCTAGCTTACCATTATTTTTATATTTATAAACACTGATGAGAATGTTCAATCCAATAAATTTTCTTTTTCTTACATTATTTATTTCCGTCAAATCACATCTGCATACACATTTGCCTTTGGCATTTATTCACTAACAAATTACATGAAGTATATTTTGGTGCGTAAGTCATCATAAAAGAAAACAGTATGTCTTTTCAGCAAAATATATTAGTCTAAATTCTTAGTGAAAAATGTTGCATGGGGGCACCTGGGTGGCTCAGCCGGTTAAGCATCTGACTCTTGATTTGGCTCAGGTCGTGATCTCAGGGTCATGGAATCAAACCCTGAGTCAGGCTCTGCAGTGAATATGGAGTCTGCTTGTTCCTCTCCCTCCGTCCCTCCCTTCACTTGTGTGTGCATGTGTGTACTCTCAAATAAATGAATACACAGAATCTTAAAAAAAAAAAAAGAAAAACGTTGCATGATGGGCTCATGTTTACTACTAGACAGACATGAGCTATGACTAACTAGCTAAAAATACCCGTGATGATTAATTTTATATGCCAACTTGACTAGGCCATGATGTCCAGATTTTGGTCAAACATTATTCTGGATATTTCAGTGTAGGTGTGTTTTTTTTTGAAGGAGATTAATATTTAAATCAGAGTGTAAGTAAAGCAGACTGCCCTCCACGATAGCAATGGGCCTCATCCAATCAACTGAATACCTTAACAGAACAAAGACTGAATTCCCTGGAGCAACAAGGCATTCTGCTAATAGACTGCCTTTGCACTTAAGCCGCAACTCTTGAGTCTCTCTAGTCTGCCAACCTATTTCACAGGTTTTACATGTACCAGGACTCTAAAATCCTATAAACCAATCTCTTAAAATACATCTCTCTGTATATCTACATATCCTGTTGGTTCTCTTTGTCTACAGAACTTAACTAATACGGCACCATATTTCTTTTTTGTCCTTAAAAATTCACTGACTCTTGAATTTAAGAAAATTCATCTAGGATATTGTCATCAGAAGACTCAGACTGGGATTTCACTTGTATTATCTATTTTGCCATTGTTGTTGAGTCAATGCTGCTGTCTCTCTGCAGTCATCTTCTGATTTTGTCTAATAACTATGAAATATCTTCTTCTGGTATTGTCTTCTCTTTGCCATTATATGGGCAAAAAAATGAAAAATTCTAAATTTTCAACTATGTTGCATAAACATTAAAAAAAAGACTACAAAGATATCTATTACATTATTTTTTAAGATAAGTTACTATCATCTTAGTAACTTTTAACATGGTTGGAAATAACATAAATAATGATGAAATAGTTCCCAAGATGATGAAACAGCAAACTGTTTTAAGATAATTAAGATCCCATACTGTGTCCTTGATTTACAATGGACCCATATGGCAGTTGCAAGATAAAAAGTTGTATTCTGGGGTACCTGGGTGGCTCAGTCAGTTAAGTGTCTGCCATTGGCTCAGGTCATGATCTGGGGTGCTGGTATCAAACCCTGTGTCCTGCTCCTTGCTCAGAGGGGGAGCCTGATTCTCCCTCTCCCTCTGCCCCCCTCCCACTCATGTTCTCTCACTCACTCTGCTCTCTCTCTCAAATAAATAAATTACCTTTTAAAAAAAGTTTTATTCTGTTAAAACAATTAATAATTTTTTTCATTGTAATGAAACTCATGAACTATCAATCCTTACAAAGGGTTAGAAATGATCAAATAAGAAACTCAAAAATTAAAACTGGGTCTAACAGACTTGAATACTGAGGATTAACCACCAGTTCTGTTAAAAAAAAAAAAAAAAAAGGATATGACATCTAGAAAAGCTAACAAAAGTACCTACTAGCTAATACTGAGCAATAAATGAGCTAATACATATATAAACCACTTAGAACGATATCTGGCATATAGTAAATCCCCAATGTGTATTAACTGTTATAATTAACAGGGTCTACTGAGAGTGGCATCACTGATAACACTGCTCTAACACTTCCCCAGACCCTATACTCTGGCTACCTCTTTCCATACTGTGGGGATTTTTCTCTCTAAAGATTCCACTAAAAGGGGTGCCTGGGTGGCTCAGTGGATTAAGCCTGCTTCCCTTCCTCTCTCTCTGCCTGCCTCTATGCCAACTTGTGTTCTCTCTGTCAAATGAATAAATAAAATCTTAAAAAAAAAAAAAAGATTCCACTTAAAGAGATAGGAAGAGATCATGGAGAAATACAGACAGGCCTGCTGTAGCTCCACCCCATGCACACGCACAGGCAAGCCCCACCCAGAGCCGCCCTCTCCTGGCTCACTGTCTGTGCCTGTCCTCGGCTATGAAAACAAAATAAATACGTGTATGTTTATATATATAAAACATAAATTGTACGTATATATGACTTTCAGCTCTACCTTTTTTTATTCATTTTATTTCAGGATTTTATTATTTGTCAAAGAGACAGAAAGCCAGAGTATGCACAAGCAGGGTGAGCAGCAGGCAGAAGGAGAAGCAGGCTCCCTGCTGAGCAAGGAGCCTGATGCAGGATTTGATCCCAGGACATGACCTGAGCCAGAAGGCATATGCTTAACTGACTGTGCCACCTAGGCATCTTGCTCTACCTTTTTTAAAAAAAAGATTTTATGTATTTATTTATTTGAGAGAGAGAGAACACATACGGGCACATACATGAGCAGGAAGAGGACCAGTGGGAGAGGATGAGGGACAAGCAGTCTCCCAGCTGAGAGCGCGGAGGACACCAGCTCAATACCAGGACTCTGATCAGGATCATGACCTAAGCTGAAAGCAAGAGTCTTAGGCTCAACCTACTGAGCTACCTAGGTGCCCCACAGCTCTACCTTTTATTCGTTTTGTGATCTTACGAATACTACCTAACCTTTCTTGGTTTGAGTTTCCTCATCTATAAAATAGGGTTAATATTTCTTGTAGTATTACAATATTACAACAAAATTACAATATTTCTTGTAGTATTATTAGGTAAATTACATGATACAATGACTATAAAGCTTGTTACACTGAATTTGTGGACAGCTGTTAAACTAATCGGCTTCCCAAATATTAGATTAATTCTTTTTGTCTATTTAGTGACTCAGTTAGAACTGAATCTAAGTATTCCTCACTATTATGAGATAAGATTGCCATCTCTAGCCAAACTTTCTTTTCCAAGATTCTAGATATTATCAAATAATTTAATGCTCTAAATTATCTAACTCTTCAAGTTAGAAAATCTGTAGGCAAGGGATTTAACCTTTTGGCTCCAGGTTAGGGGGGAAAAAAAGTGATCAAAGAAGTCACTTAAGGTAACATAAGAAATTCTTAGGAATGCTTTGCTGAATACTTCAGAGATATATGCAAAAAAAAATTGTATAATTATTCTAAAATTCTTAATTTTAATTTTAAAAAATTTGTAAAGATTTTATTTATTTATTTGACAGAGATCACTAGCAGGCAGAGAGGGAGGCAGAGAGAGGTGGGGGGAAGCAGGCTCCCTGTCGAGCAGAGAGCCCGAGCAGGGCTCGATCCCAGGACCCTGAGATCAGGACCTGAGCCGAAGGCAAAGGCTTAACCCACTGAGCCACCCAGGTGCCCCCCAAATTCTTAATTTTTAAAAACTCACAATTTATATTAATGATTTCAGTAAAAGATCATGAATCCAGTCAAGCAAAATCCAGTCTTACTATTTGCTCAAGACGCTTTGAGAATAGATAAGAGATTTTCAATAGGTACCTAAATTTGCTTTTTACCCAAACTCACATACACATAGCTATTTTTCCTAGACTAAGGCAGGCTGAGTACTTTCTTTTCCTTTCCTCTAACTAAGTTCCCTTCCCCTGAAATCTCTAGCTGACATCTCTAGTCATTTGGGCCTTCTTAAAAATTACATGAAATATTTTAAAAGAATACCAATTCCAAATTTATTAAGAGTTAAGCAAATCAGAAATGTAACAAGTTACATTTTAAAGAATACTATTGCCATTCTCCTCCTCCACACTTTCCAATAGTTACTTAAAATAATCTTACATGGAGTTCTAGTGACTTCAAACTCAGGTCAGCAAATGCATCTCCAAGTTGCCTTTGGGTATGCACCATCTGGAAAAGCTGGGTTGACAATGTCTGAGCCAGTCTTAAAATATTTTCATATTTTTTCTTGTTATCTCTTAATATATCAATCTGGGCTTCAAGTTCAAGGTCCACAGTTCTTGATCCACGGCCTAGCTTCTCAGAAATAATTTGTCGAGTGCACTAAAAGTGGAAAGATGCACTTTGTTTAGGAAGAAAAAAAAAGAACAAAAGAGAAAGGAATAATATAGCAATCCAAAGTACAAATGCTACAGCATTTGGCATATACCATTTTTGGCTTCAAATAAGTTACCCTTAAAAAACTGAAAACTGTCAGCCCACTAAGAAGTTCACCAAGATTCAAAATAAACTTACCAGACATACCCAATAACTATTACTAATCAGAGGAATTTTCAAGACTTAGCTAATTTATACTTATTGGTTGAGCTCCCTCACATAATCATATTTCAGGTTTATACTTGCGTAGATTATTTACAACAACAGAAATACTTGGCATTGATTTAAGAACACGAGAGGGCTGTTAATATAGGAATAATAAGCATATCAAAATTCTACTCTTCTGTTGTTTTCAAACGCTTTTTTCTTCCCTTCTATCTTCCTCTTAAATAGCTGTGTGTATGTGTGTGTGTGTAGGAGGAATGAAAGGAAGAAAGGAAGGAGAAAGAGGTCAGAGGAGGAGGTAGGAAGGGGGGGAGAGAGAAAAGGGAAGAAAGGAAGAGACAGAGGGAGGGAAGGAGGAAAGAAGAGAAAGAGGTAGAGATAAGAGATTCCTGAATTCTTTTACTTCTCTCCAGAAAGAATAGTATTAAATTATGTTATTCTGTCTTGCCCCAGAAATGATACAGGAAATTGTTAGCAATAAAAATTATAAGCAACTTCACTACTCAACAATATATTTTTAGAGTAACCAAATAGGGCATTAATATACTCTTCACCATTTAGAGTTAACAAAAATATTCTAAAGAAGTGATAAATATTGCAATTTTTTAAATTTGCAAATTTGCTCTTTTATCTTGTCTTTTACAGTTTTGGTTACAGAACTGACATCTATTCCAAAAATTAAAATAAGAGTGAAATAAAAGGTGAATTTCCTCTTCCTTCCTTTAATCCCACTAAATAAAACAAAACTACTATTAACAGTTTGATGGATAGTCTAGACTCTTCCTTAAACCTCTACACTCACAAATATAATATTTTGCAAGTAAAAATGAGACTGTGGTATGCTATACATACATCCCATAGGTCATTTTCCTATGACCAAATACCTTGAGATTTTTTTTCTTGTCAATACATATAAATCTATCTATCTATTTTTTTAAGTAATCTCTACATCCAACGTGAGGCTCAACCTTACAACCCAGAGATCAAGAGTTGCATGATCCACTGACAGAGCCAGCCAGATGCCCCTACTCTATTCTTCTCAAAAAAATTTTTAAGTGGCACCTGGGTGGCTCAGTTGGTTAAGTGTCTACCTTCTGCAGAGGTCATGATCCCAGGGTCCTGGGATTGACCCCCCCATCAGGCTCTCTGCTCAGGGGAGAGCCTGCTTCTCCCTCTCCCTCTGCTGCTTCCCCTGCTTGTGTTCTCTTTGTGTGTGTCTTCTCCTCTGTCAAAGAAATAAAAAATAAAATCTTAAAAAAATTTTTTTAATAATTTATTTTATTTTGGGTGTGAGAATTCCTGTGGATGACACTAAATAAGAAAATAAATAAGGGGCGCCTGGGTGGCTCAGTGGGTTAAAACCTCTGCCTCCAGCTTGGGTCATGATCCCAGGGTCCTGGGATCGAGCCCTGCATCAGGGTCTCTGCCTGGCGGGGAGCCTGCTTCCTCCTCTCTCTGTCTTTGCCTGCTTCTCTGCCCACTTGTGATTTCTGTCTGTCAAATAAATAAAATCTTAAGAAAAAAAAAAGAAAATAAATAAATTTTGGATTCAAAATTTATGAATAAAGTCAAGTCAATTAAAATAATATACAAAAATACTACTTACTTATACGTCAGACCCTAAACTTAAAATTGCTCCAATTATATATTTGGTTTAAAATCACTGCCTGTTTTTACAGCCAAAATTAACAACCAATAAAGAAGTGCTAAATAGTCTCTGTAAGGTAAAGCCTTTAAGTGACTGATGTATTACAAATAGCTCAAGCCACAAATACACTTAGTACCTTTAAATCTTAACAGGGACAAGATAGTAGAATTTAAAGAACAGTTAAGTGGATGAAAACCCTAGCTGCTCAAGTCAGAGCATTGGCCACTACACTCTATATTTTATGAATTGTTCGTGGGTGTAGTGGCTTGTAAATCAGGAATTGTTTATAGTTTTATACAGAGCACGTACCTCTTCTCAAGAGTAATACGAAGTGAATTTATTCTTTCAGTTAATACTTCTAAAATATAATTTAAAATCATCTACAAAAAGCATAGGTTTTTTTATGATAAAAGTGGCCTGAAACATGCTCATCAATCATCCCCCAAATTATTTAGTGCTTGTTAGAGAACAGAAACAGAGAGAGATTAAAGGCTGAAAACCATGCAGGAACCGAAATCCAAGAAAATGAAGATCAAAGTTGTAGCTAGAACCAAGTTGTTCAACAGTGAAACGGTAACAAGTACAGATCTACAGCAACCAAATCAAAATCTACACTTGGAAGATTATCCAAATGACAATGAATGTCCTATATAGTTCATAATTTGGAATGTTCAGCAGGGAGCCTGCTTCCTCCTCTTTCTCTGCCTGCCTCTCTGCCTACTTGTGATCTCTGTATGCCAAATAAATAAATAAAATCTTAAGAAAAAAATGAGCCAACTCAGATTACTGTAGAAGCAGCCAAGAAACAGGGAACAGATAATAAGTATATAGGAAAAAAAAGAGGGAACAAGGGAAACATGAACTAAGGGACACAAGAGGAAGGCTCAAATGAACAAAATCTTAAATTCTGTCATTTGTAATAGTAAGACTTGGTTCAGAAATAAGGCTGTATTTTTTTAAGGTGGTAGTTATTTTTATTCATTAATTATTTTTTAAAAGATTTTATTTATTTATTTGAGAGAGAGAAAGAAAAAATGAGAGGGGGAAGGGGTAGAGAAAAGGGAGAAGCAGACTCTCCACTGAGCAGGGAGCCTGACATGGGGCTCAATCCTACAACCCTGACCTGAGCTGAAGCAGACATTTAACTGACTGAGCCACCCAGGAGTCCCTAATTAATTATTTATTTTTATTTATCTATTTTTAAGATTTTTATTTATTTATTTGACAGAAATAAAGAGACATCGAGAGAGGAGATCAGACAGGGGGAGTGGGAGGGAGAGAAGCAGTCCTCCTGCAGAGCAGGGAGCCAAATGCAGGGCTCAATCCCAGGACCCTAGACCACTACCTGAGCGGAAGGCAGACACTTAATGACTGAGCCACCCAGGCAACCCACTAAATAATTTTTTAAAAAAATAATATCTACAGCCAACGTGGGGCTCGAACTCACAATTCCAAGATTAAGAGCCGCATGCTCTATAACTGAGACAACCAGGCACTGCTAAGGCCTGCATTCTTTAGGTTTCAATGTGTGATCACAGAATGTTACTAGTTAGAAGCAAATGTCATGAGTAAATGAACAAAGGAATGGTTGAATAAATACATTTAATAAATAAATGTATGAAGCTCAGTTTGGTATGAAAGACAAATATGTGAAATGAAAGGGAGCAAAAAGGAATTCCAAGTAGTAGGCAAATATAGTCTCATGAACAAAGTTACAGATGTATGAGAAAGAATAGTTTGTTTAGGATATCTCCGGATAATTTGGTATGGAACACTGGTGGGAAAGAGGAGTAACAGGGGAAAATGTTGGGAAGGTAGATGGGTCAGATCCATGCCATTCTAAGACAACAGAGGTCAACTGAACAGTTTCAAGCAAGAGCGAACCATGTTAGGCAGTGCAGAATACGCAGTCTAAGGGATTTTGTCAGGAAGCTATTTCAGTAATGTGAGAGTAACAAAGACACGGACAATGGCTGTGAAAGAGGAATGGAGAAAAAGGGGTAGAGTAAAATATTAAGGAGCCAGAGTCCACTTAATGATAATAGATATCTGCATCAATGAGAAGATGAAGTAGAAAGCTGGATATATGGGTGAACTGTTGTGATATGAGGGAATACAAAGGGAGAGACAATACATGGAATGAAAGAATCCAGATCCTTGATAACAAAAGGAGCAATAATCAAATACAATGTTCTGAATGAGAACAGTCTACACTGGCACAATTTTTTGACGACTACCATTAGCATTTCTCAGGGCTACAGTGGCATGAGGAAAATAATTTTGGGGAAGATTCATGAGCATGTTTCAGGGCACTTTTATCATGTTAAGAAAACCTGTACTTTTGTAGATGATTTCAGATATTCTGAAAGTATTAACGGAAAGAATAAATTTACTTCTGTATCACTCTTGAGAAGACACAGACATGTGCTCTGTATAAAAATATAGACTATTGCTGCGTTATAAACCACTACATCCACAAACAATTCACAAATGTAGACTGTTATGGCCAATGCTCTAACTTGAGTAGCTAGGGTTTTCACCCACTTCACTGTTCTTTAAACTTTTTTTTTTTTAAAGATTATTTATTTATCTGAGAGAGAGAGAGCATGCTTGTGACTGGGGGAGGGGCAGGGGGAGAAGGAGAGAGAGAATCTCAAGCAGACTGTACCTAGAGCTCAGAGCCTTGACGTGAGACTCTATCTCACCACCCCAAGATCATGACCTGAGCTGAAATCAAGAGATGGACACTTAAATGACTGAGCCACAGAGGCGCCCCAACTATTATTTCAATTCTGTTTTGTCCCTGTTAGGATTCAAAGGTCCTAAGTGGCTATGCGGCTTGAGCTATTTGTAATACATCAAAAATACTATGGCTTAAATAATTTATTTGTTTTACAGAGGCCATACAAAAGAATAGCCACTGAAGCACTGCAAGTGGCTGAAGCCACTTGTAAGTAAGCATTCATTACTCTGAAGCAATGCAACTAACAACATCAATAATTGTTGAAGTTTAACTCTCTGCAATGTGGTGCTGTCTGTACAGTTAATGCTTAATTATTACAATAAGATCAGAGAATTCCAACTCTGAAAAATGACTGTAACTCTGACATTCAGTTGCTATAAGGTATCAAGAAGAGGAGGCAGGGATAGATAAGTCTATAGCAGTTCTACAGGTAAACATATTCCAAGGTAATGTATTTCTTCTTCAATTACGTTCTATGAATTAATAAGCATTTCTGTAGCTTTTTTACTCTTTTGCTACTGACTTTTGAAACTACATTTATTCAAAGATCAATAAAACAAAATACTTCACTTTCTAATCGTATTTTTATAGTTAGATGGCATCATTCTCTCCTATATTTTCATATAATTGCAAATAATTTGCATAACATACAATTTCCATAATAATGAAAATTCTTAGAGCTAGTCAGGGCAGAAACATTAAAAAAATACAAACCTTATAGGTGTTTAGACTCCATTTTCTAACAAGCTCTAACTTTTCCATTGCAGGATTTTTAATTTCATCTGCTAAAATAACTGGTCCACTTTTGGTTTGTGTTCTCTGGCCACCTGCATGTCATAACAGAAGACAAAACACAAACTAGATAAAGACAAGTAGGGGAAAAAAAAAACAAAACATTGATGCTATTCAAATTAAACTACTTATGCACTTAAAAAGGTTTCCACAAAGTGAAGGACTAGAACTTTCTGGAATAATTGGGGACAATTTCCAAACACTTAAAAAATATTTCTGCCAATTAAACACAAATGCTTTGTGGTTTGTCTATCATCTTTAAAAAAAAAATGCTGCAACCAGCCTTCTCTTCTAAATAAGCTCTTCACTTCTAGAAAACAAAATTTCCACAATTAATCTTACAACCTAATGACCCTAAAAAAAACTGTGTCAGTAAAAATCTGGAAAGGTTATGTACTCTTCACAGTGATCTCCTTTCATCATATGATGTAGAACAGATCAACAAGAGGTTACTATAATTTTGGAGGATTTAAAAATATAATTCAAATTTCAAATAGTCATTAAAAATACCTTACCGCCAATATGAAAGGCTAGGCTAAAACAAGACCTACATTGTACCTCCTATTTTTTTTTTTCCAAGACCACCCACCCTCCTGCAAAAAGCCATAATTAATAAAGGCGTATAAAGCCCTGACAATGTATTGCTTCAACAATTAAGAAATTATGACATAAAAGCAACTTTATACCTATATTGTTTCTATAGTAAAATATTTTTCATAGAAGAAAATAGTTAAATGCTTATGATACTAATGACTTAGAGCAAAAACTTCATGATAATTTGAAAACAACATGAAATAAGGAGAAGAAAAAAAGTCCTAAAAAATGGTTTTTAAAGTCAGAGCAAAAATTTCTCTTCTCACTTACTCCTACAGTCATACCAGCCTTTGCCACAACTTTACCACAGCCTAAGATCAAGAATGGTTTATTAAAATCAAATACATTTAAGATTTATAAAATTGTCATAGAAACAAAATACAGAATGTTAACATTTCATATGTTAAGAAGAAATGTGTTGTTTAATTTTTTCCTGTTTTTATAGTTCAGCAATATTAAAGTATAGAGCAAATTCAATGCAAAGAAATACATTTTCCCCAAGTACTTTTCACTGGGCATAACTGGTAAATTACATATCATTTTGTTGCAATCTGCAAGCAATCTGTAAACTGTAGTTGAAAATGGGAAGGTACAACATTTTCCACTTGACCCATTCCAAATAATGAACAAGCCAACTGTTGAAGGCTCCTTTTTAACTGAAAACAAGAGAGCAGAGCTGCAAAGCTGAGAGGATCAAGTAAGTGACTCTACATTTTTCCAGAGTTGAGAAAGCGTGATGTAAAATGAATCCAATTTTACGTTTTTTAATCTCAAAGTGAATTAAACTTCACGTTTAAGATACATAGTAAATAACACTGAAAAGCCAGATAAATAGGTATGCCTAGAAAGATTATTTCCGTTATTGTTAAAAAAAAGAAAGAAGCAGTCACCAAGAAAAGGCAGAATTACACACACCTATGAATATAAGGCAAGAGATTACGAAACTGAGTGAATTAGTTTAGTTTCAGAAGTAGCGAGAGGGTTTTATCCAATCAGTGCAGTGAATACCTGCAGGAACAATTAAATCACTTCCTTGTTGAGCCAGTCGACTAGCTGCAACCCTGCTAGGAGACATAACAGATGGCAATGGTGGTGCCGGGGAACCTGGAAAGGGTAGACATTTAACTGTGAAAATCCTCTTTTTTCTCTACATACCACACATTTCGAATCTCGGTTTACTGACAATGCCCTTAAAATATTTTAAAAATTGGGTTAAAAACTGGAATTAATATATTTGCTTTCTTGCAGGAAGGGACTAAAAATAAATGGATGCGACCAGGTGGAGAACAAAACACGTGTAACTATAAGAAGAAACTTGGTAAGGTCACGTCTAAACACGACTTTACCTGGACTCTGCTATTTCCAAATGGATGAACAGAATGTGATTAAAGTTCCATAGCTGAACGATTTAAAGTTTAAGTAAATATTTTATAACCTGCTACTCCTACATTCAAAGGAAAGCTCTTTAAGTAGATAAACAAAGGTATGTAATAATGCATCAAGCTTAGAATTCACAAACTGTGAACTAGTCACAATGTTCACAGGAATTGTAGTCCAAAACTTTTCATCATAAAGGCAACAGCACAAAGTGTAGATCACTGCAGGGGACCTATAACAGGAATTTCCCGGGAGCTCATTAAAAATGCAAAAACTCAGGTCCGGTTCTAGACCTATTGAATTAGAATCTGCATTTTCACAAGATGCTTTGGTGATTTGTATGTATTCTGAAGTCTGAGAAGTGATGATGTAGAGTGCAACAGCATATTCTACTTAATCGTATGAATGAAGGTTTTAAAACATAGTTG
This sequence comes from Meles meles, assembly GCF_922984935.1. NCBI lineage: Eukaryota > Metazoa > Chordata > Mammalia > Carnivora > Mustelidae > Meles > Meles meles. The sequence goes on from NC_060067.1 coordinate 142,252,685, forward strand.
GGACACTGCATAAGATCTACTGATCATCCAGGGGTATCTGTAGGTTTTTGTTTATATTTTTTACAGTTTTACCTTTTTTATTCAACTGTTTTTATTTATTAAACAAAAAAATCTGTATACATTTCAGGTGTACAGTGGGATGTTTTCATGTATGTATACAAACTAATATATCCATCACTTCTTTTGGTTATTTTTCCGTGGATATTTGAGATCTATTCTATTAGCAAATTTCAAGTATACAATACAGTATTTATTAACTATAGACACCATGCAGTACATTAGGCATTTGTGGTTTTTAAAAGGCCACTCAAGATTATTCTAAAACTCAACTAAGTTTGAGAATCATAGGAAAAAACAATTTTTGAATGAAAAGCAATTGAATCTTAAATTCTTAACTCTGCATTTGAAATTCTGGCTCTATGTGCCACATAGTGTCAGGAATATCCTAGCAAATTAACTAACATCCCTGAGGCTTAGTTATCTACAAAGTGAGAAAACTGACTATCCAACATTGTTCTAATGTCTGGCATTAAACCAAAGAAAGCCATATAACTTCAATTGCTTTCTTTATTTTAAATTCTGAAGTCTGTACACCTTTAACGGAATGATAATTAAAAGTTGAAAAACTTGGGGCGCCTGGGTGGCTCAGTGGGTTAAGCCGCTGCCTTCGGCTCTCTATCTACTTGTGATCTCTCTCTGTCAAATAAATAAAATATTTAAAAAAAAAAAAGTTGAAAAACTCAATATCCTTCCACATTTAGCTGAGAATATTTTCAAGTCTGTAAGATACTTTTATTTCAACTACACTCTCTCCCAGTTCCCTAGAAATCATATAATGAATCAAATTTATAATTTAAATGTTCTAATAGGATAGAAATCAAGATCAAATATCTTTACTTAGAATTCATAATAACTGGTTATAGCTCAGATATACTCAGTTCTGATGGAGAAATAATCATCAGTTTTAGTAATATGAAAACCTTAATTTGAACTAGACCTAACATTAAAATCCAAACATACAAAAGACCTAAATAGACTGGCACTACCTTTCAAAGTGAGAGATATTTATCTCTTTAAATCTGTTGAATTTAAAACTAGAAGAGATGACCGAAATCAACTAAGTCTGACTTAAACTATAGGAGAAATAAAACCCAGAGGGGTTAAAACAGCTTATTCAGAGACTCAGATGCTCTGAATTCACACCCTAAAATCTCCATTATTAAATTCAACACAGAAAATACCAACCATAAGTTACTTATTGCGTTAGAAAGCATTTTAATAGGTTATCCAATCTAATCACCACTTAAAACAAAGATTATCACTACTATCCATGGCAAAAGGGTTTCTGTTATATAGGCAAATATTTAAAAAAAATACTATAATTCCACTTTTTGATGATCCCAGGAACAAAGTTCTGTTATTCTACTAATTATTGTTTATTAATCCCGCATAAGGAATAATCCCATGACACAGAAGGAGATGTGTACAATATATGTAACAAATGATACAGAATTTTCCAAACTAAAACAGCAAAACACATGGTGTCCTGGTAACTCGGTACTTCAGTTTTTTCCTTTTCCTTTCATGGTAATTACCATTTCTCTGTATCTTAAACCCTTTAAACCACTAATGTAGGCTAAATTAGTTACTAAAATCATTCACTAAATCATTCAATAAAAAATAATTCTTAACAATCTAAAATCTTCCAGCCAGGAGAGTGGGATGTCATTATTTGGGGAAAGCAGGTAGGGTCTCAACATTTACCTGTTTGTTATTACTAAAAAACAAAAACAAAAACAAAAACAAAAATCTAAAATCTTGCTTATTGACTAAATTTGAGGAATTAGTTCCATTTCACTTTAGTAATTTAGGAATAATTTAAGAATTTAGGAATATGAATATACGTAGGTAATGATCAATATCCCACTAAAACAAAACTCAGATATCAAGTATACTTCACTCTAATGAGCTTTGATTTATTCATGATTTCCACTATATGGAAGTAGTAGATTCTAGTATATGGAATTAGTAGATTTTGATATTTGTTGTTGGTAGGCCAAACTTAAGTATAAGTTCTCCTAAATATGTTCTAGAGATGGAAAAGTAAAAAGTAATATTTTTTGAAGCAACTGTTTAAGTAATAAAATCATTATTAAGGTATTATTCAGTTATTTTTCCAGAGAGCTAAAACAGCCCCAACTCCTTTAACTTTTTTCATGAGACCAACTTCATAAATTTTAATCATATGCTTTTTCTCATGTTCATTCTAATTTATCTGTAAATGCTTTAAAACAAAGACACTTAAAACAAGTACAACCTTCTGAAAAAAAAAAAAAACAACCAAAAACTACACCTTTCTAATAAATAATTAATCTGCGTAAGGCAGAATGGTTTTTTTAATATACTGATCAACAATGTAGCTTATGTTAAAAAAATTATATAAAGCCAATTCAAAGAGACATAAATTACTCATGAAACATATTTTTTATTCCACTTTGAAGGACTAGGCTATATCAATAAGCAAGTGAAACTGATCAGCATTTCCATGCTTATACTAATGGTCAATTGATTTCAATCATTGTATACTACTACTCTACTTACGAGGAAAAAGATTAAACCAAATGTCAGTTAAATAATCATTGAGAATACTTAAAACATCTTAATAGTAAAAGCATTTTTTACATTCTCCATTGACATTTAAATTTGGAAATTGGTGACTGATCCAAAAATGGTGTCATATTATGCACGCCTTTTATCCTTTAAGCACTCATAATTTAAGGCACTTTCAAAATCAAAGTTATCCCCAAGAGAAGATATGCTAGCCAGAATGCTACATAATGATTAATGAGATATTGACACATAAGCTACCTTTCTGTGGTTTTATTTTTCTGAACCTAAGAATGAAAAGGGGGGAAAAAATGATGTCACTAGATAGCCCACTCATTTTACAGCCTAAAGCAGAGGTTGTTATTCTGGATTATCCTAAATGCTTATTTGTAGGGCCAATTTAGGAAAAAATATATTTCAAAATATAAGTTGTTCTGAATCAAGTATTGACTATTAGTATAATAAAAATAAAGACTACTATTATCTACAAGAGGGCTAAGGATTGCAAAGCCACAGGTTTTTTTTTCATTTTATGAAATTATAATGAAGTGTTAAAATTAATATCAAACATCAAATATAACTACTATTTTAACTATAGCTAAAGAAAGAAAACAATTCATTTTTTATATCCAAATGTTTACATGGTTTTACTTCCACTCACATGAAAATGAAAAAACACTTGAAAAAGGTTATTATATGCAAGAGTATTAAAAAGGACACAACTTTTCCTTACATTAAAGATAGAACTATATATGAAATGTGTGCAGAAAAGAGTTAACTTAGCAGGTCTGTTTATCTTTAAAGAAACCATCTTACACAACTGACCCTTGGTTGGCATCTGGAAACTTAAATTTTGGGAAGAGTCCCTCCATTCCTAGAGTGGTAAGACTGGTTCAATCCTCCTAAACTGTTTATACAAACAATGTGGTTTATCCTAAATGCTGTTTTCCTTTGGGGAGTCTGGAATGTTGGTACATGCTAGGCAGAGGTTGCCTACACAAGCAATCTGCAATAAAGACCCTGGGCACTGAGGCTCTAACAAGCTTCCCTGGTTCACAATAGTTCATGGCATATTGTCACAGTTGTTGGGGGAATTAAGCATAATCAATGACTGCTTTCTAATGTCCTATGGGAGAAGACCCTTGCAAGTTATGCCTAGTTTTGCCAGACGGCCTCAGGCATCCTTGGCCCTTGCTAATTGTGTTTGCTATACTTTCCCTGTAATAATCATCGTCATAAATATGACTATATATTGAGTCCTGTGAGTACTCTCAACAAATTACTGAATCTGAGGGTGGTTTTGGGAGGCCTCTTACATGGAACGTCTAATAGGAAAAATAAAAGTTATTTTTCTAATTGCTTTGAAATAGGAAATATGTATATAAAATAAAACTGACTTAATAGTTATAAATTTTGTAGTTAAAAGCTAAAATAATTTAAATCTGCATTTTTATATAATTTTTCAGTTTTTACTTTAGTATTTTAAAACCAATTCTTTAATCATCAGTGAAATAATGCACATTGATCTATTTATATAAAGAAGACTCCTAAAACAATTCTTAAATGATTTAAATTGAAGAGAAAAAATTATGCTTATAAAATCAGTGTTTTATCACAGAATCAAAGGACTTTATTATGCTTTATTAATAAAGGTAGCTTTTGATGTACTTCTCCCATCCTCCACCCCAGCCAAATTTAAGAATGTATGGGCTCTTACCTTGAAATGCTCCTGCTTCAATAACCCCCTCTTTGGTACTGTCAAAGCCATGAGATGTAATTTGGGTTTCTGAGAGACCAAGTCCAGCTGGTAATGAACGCTTCAAATCCTTGGCAACATTTGAATAAAAGAGAAAATCTTCATAAAAAATCTCACACCACAGGGCAGTCAGCATAAGGGTGTCCTTTAACTCACACCTTAAACTATTTTTTCCCTACTATGTAGAGAACGCTGTTGTGGCATTCTATAATGATGTATAACCAGCAGCAAACTCAGCAAGATCTGCTGTCAAATACAAAATACTTCCATTATTCTAAAACTAAGCAGCAGGCAGATACCAAAATTCAATTTTCAAATTCCCAAGCTACCAATACATCAGAAAAATAATTTTAAAGAACAGAATTAAGATGACTAAAACGTCTGTCTATTATGTAAAAACTGATGTCTAATACAATCATGATGAGCCTGGCTAATGGTCAGTATAAATGAATCATTCACTTGCAGTATTAATTTTCCTTTGATTTCAAGGTTAGTTAGGTAAGCAAGGCTTCTTGGATTTCAATCAGGGCGAGGTAAAGGAAATTTTCTGCTATTTAAATTTATGTTAAACACTGATATTAGTCGACCCAACTGCAAATTAGTTTCTAACTGGAACTTAGCTGTAATAAATATAAAAAATAAATAATAAAATAAATAAATATCCACATTCTGTTTTAATAGTTAAAAAAATAGAATGCTAAGAAACACAGATTTCCAAAAGTCCTTTTTTCCTCTGGCTTGGATATGAGGAATTACCCAATTTTCGTAATCAGAGTCTATGAATGGATGCCACTGGTTTCCCACAATAGTGATAAATGATGCACTAAAACAAAAATATGTCTTTGAAATCCTTTAATATGGTAATATTAAAGAATATAAAGAACTGTGCATAATGTACAGTTATAATATGAAAACTCAGGACTAACATTTTAAATTTTCTAACTGACAGTCTAAATTTTTAAAAAAGATTTTATTATTTATTTATTTGAGAGAGAAAAAGAGAAAGGGAGGAGAGGGAGAAAGAGAGAGAATCTTAAGCAGACTCTGTGTGGAGCTGGACAGAGGGCTCCATCTCACCAGGGTGAGATCATGACCTGAGCTGAAAACAAGAGTTGGACACTTGACTGAACCACCCAGGCTCCCTAGCGAAGTCTAAATTTAGCAGATACATAACTGGCAAGTGCTGGGAAGGGTTTTTCTTGAGAAACTCATTTTGCCTAGGCAATTCTTTGATTGGTATGATAGGCCCTGAATTAGTAACTAATGAAGTCAATTCTCATCTTATCAAACAGCGTTTGACTTACCAAATTTATCACTTATCAAACAGTATTTGACATAGGTAATTAACTGTTCTCTCCCTGTTGTACTTTCAACCCCCCAGCTAACTTCAGACATTCCTGACTTTCCTTTTACAGTATCTGTTATGTTCCACTGTCTCTTTTGCTGATTCCTCCTCATCTCCCCAACCTCCAAATTCTGGAGTGCCCCAGAGTTCAGTCAGAGGACTTTTTCTCCTATAGCCACTTCTTGGGTGATCTAATTGATTCTTCTGGCTTTAAAAACCATCTATACCTTGACAACTTCCAAATTTAGGTGTCTTACCTGGGCCTCTCTTTAACTCCAATATATCCAATTACATACTTGCTATTTCGACTTGGAAATTAAATATGCATCTCAAACTTAATGTGTCCAAACTGACTGATTCCACAGTAAATCCCCAACCCCCAACAGACAAAATAGTATCACCTACATTTTCACTCCTTTCAGTTAACAGCATCTCTACTACCAAAATCTTAGCCCAAATCTTTGATTCTCTCTTATATCCACATCTAAACCATTAGCAAACACTATCAGATCTACTCTCAAAATATATCCAGGATCGAACCAATTCTTCCCACTTCCACTGCTACCACTCTCATCTAAGCAAGCATCATATTTTAACTGGATTACTTCAACGGCCTTTTAATTGGTCTCCCTGCTTCTATCCAAGACACACACCACTAAATCCACACATCAACCAAAATTACCCCACATGCAAAAACTCTCCAATAGCCTCCCATCTCATTTGAAAAAAACCCAGATTGTTAAATGCTCTCTACGCATTACATGATTTGACTTCATCTCCTACCAGCCTCAGCCTTAGCTGCCGCACAGTTATGTCAAAAAACAATAAACCTATCTTTGTTTCAGAGCCTTGTACTTCCTCTTCCACACCCCCTCACCCTGAATGCTTTCTTACCAGACATCTACAGGACTTGCTTCTCTAGTGAGAAAAGCTTTCCCCCAACAACATATAAAACAGCTCTCAGAGAACCTGGGTGGCTCAGTCAGTTAAGCGGCCAACTCTTGATTTCAGCTCAGATCATGGTCACAGGGTCATGGGCTTGAGCCCTGTGTTGGGTTCCACGCTCAGCAGAGTCTGCTTGAAATTCTCTCCATCTGCTCCCCCCCCCCAAAGAAATCAATCTTAAAAAAAAGAATAGTAAATAAAATAAAATAAAATAGCAACTCTCACAACCTTACACTGGAACTCTCTATTCTGCTCCCTATGGGAAGTTTTATACTTCCCGTAGTAGGCGTCACTCAATATTTGTATTTATTTTTATCTCTTCTCTCTGTATACTGTAAGCTTCATGAAAGCGGGGATGTTGCTTATTTTGTTTACTGCTATATGTTTAGCACCTGAAATAGTGCCTGAGATACAGACATTCACTAAATATTTGTCGAATGAATCAATGAATTTGTTGAAAGGACTTGTGATTCAAAACCATATAGATTAAGAAGCTGCTACAGCAATAGGTTTATTTTTTAATTTAATTAGTATTTGCTGACTCTAGCTGTATGCTAGACCTTCTAGGCAAAGAAAAAGCTTAAGGTACAGTCCTTGCCTCATCAGAGAGACAAAATACACAAATATTAATATAAAAGTTAAACTTGTTGCCAAAGTAAACACAAGAGGTATCAGAAGAATTCAGAAGAGGGACTAATCTATGAGGGCCAAATAGGAAAAGAGAAAGTACTGCTTGAGCTCTGGAACATAAAGGATTTATTTATTTTTTTAAAAAATTTATTCAATGTCCCAACATTTAATGAACACCAATAACAGCCCCTGCTCTAGCTAGAGATAGAGCAGTGTAGAACAGTCTCTGCCCAAATTAGACTCACATGGGAGAAGGAAGATAAGGAGCCTGATAAACAAATAAATGTATGTCAATAAAAAGTGCTGTAAGTAACAAGTAGTAAGTTAAGTTTATTTTTTTTTAAGACAGGGTAAGAGAGATACAGAATGAAGGGCAACAAATGCTACTTTGGGTGAGCAGATTCCTGGAAGCAGTTCAGGAGTGAGCCATGTGAGCTTTAAGACACAATTCCCTTATCAAATGTATGATCTGCAAATATTTTTTTCCCATTCTGTTAGTTGCCTTTTAATTTTCTTCATGGTGTTGTTTGAAGCACAAAAGTTTTAAATTTTGATTAAGTCCAATTTATCTATTTTTTTCTTTTGTTGCTTATGTTTTTGGTGTTGTATCTAAGAAACTGAAGTGCTTAATCCAAAGTCATGAAGATTTATATCTGTTTTTATTCTAAGAATTTTATAGCTGTAGTTCTTATATTTAAATCTTTGATTCATTTTAATTTTTTTAAGAGTTTATTTTTAAGTTATCTCTTCACCCAACGTGGGGTTCAAACTCACAATTCTAAGATTCAGAGTTGCATGATCCACTGACCAAGCCAGCGAGGCGCTCATTCAATTAATTTTTGAGTATGGTGTGAGGTCTGTATTCAACTTCATTATTTGCATACGGATATCCAGTTGTCCCAACACCATTTCTTAAAGACTATCCTTTCCTCATTGAAAACTTTTGCCACCCTTCGTGAAATTCAACTGAACACAAATGTAAGGGTCTATTTCTGAGCTCTCAATTCTGCTCCACTGGCCTGTATCTTCCTTATGTGAGTACCATACTGTTTGATTAATGTAGCTTTGTAGTAAGTTCTAAAATCAGTGGGCCCTAAGACTGTTTATCTTTTTCAAGACTTTTTCTGGATCTCTTGGTTTTACATATGACCAGTTTGTCGATTTCTACAAAAAAACAGGATTTGATAGAAATTATGTTGAATATGACCAATTTGGTGAGCACTGGCACTTTAATGAGTTAAGTCTTCTGATCCATAAACATGAGATGTCTTTCCACTTAACTGAGATCTTTAGCTTTTTTCAACAGTGTTCTATAGCTTTCAGTATACAAGTCTTGCACATATTTCTGAGTACTGAAATTTTCTTCTTAATTTTTCTTTTGCATTATTTATTCCTTAAGAATAAATTGGGTTTTTCAATAATGCTCTTGTATCTCACAACTTTGCTGAACTTACTGGTTCTAATAATTTGTGTGTGAGTATATGTGCGTGTATTCCTTAGGAGTGTCTATATACAAGACCACATTGTTTGTAAACAAATAGTTTGATCTCTTCCTTCCCAATCTTGATGCCTTTCATTTCTATTGTTATTCTCTGTATCTTATACATTTTGTGTCAATACTCTTTTATATCTAATATTTAATAAAAACATTAAGAAATAGTGGTTAAAAATTATGCATACTCAGCATCCAGAGTTTTTCATTAGCAAAACCAAAAGAAACTGCTATATAAACCAATGAAGGTGACAGGTCTACCTCCAAATAGAAAACCAATTAACATTAACTTTACCAAGGACATCTCTTTGAATTGGCCTTAAAAAGGGTACCTATTCTAATATATTATCCAAGCAAAGTTATAACAAATTTTTTCTTAATTTTAAAAGTCTTATTGCTAATCATTATGGGGACAAACAAAAAAACCCATAAAATAACAGCAAAAAAACACAATAATAAATACAAGTCAGCTGCAAACCTTTATTCTTGCTTTCTTCATCCTAATTAGAATTCCCTATGGAATTATCTTTTGAATTTATTATGGCATATTTTAAAGATGTTTATCAATAGCAAAAACTCTTAAATCACTTTTTAAAGACTGTCATAGTCTCATCAAGAACCAATTATTGCTAGAAACATGAAAAATCTGGAAAGGTAATTCAGAGCGACTTTATTGGAATACCAGCTTTCCTAGTTAGTGGCTATGTGAATCCTAGACAAGTACTTAAAAAGTTTCTTAGTCCCTGTTTGCTCAGCTGTAAAAAGAGGCTAAAAATTACCTCAGAGTTCTTTGAAATTTGTGAAAATCAGGTGAGATAATTAATATAGATAAAGCACTCCACAGTTAATGTGAGGCATCCCTCTCTCTTACTACAATCATCATTACAACCAATTAATGTTATTGCTAATAATTTCAGTGAAAAACATTTCCTGAACACTTACAATGTGCTAGGAATTGTTCTAAGTACTTTAATGTACAGGCAGTCCTCACTTTGCATTACAGTGTAGGACTATAAAAATGATCAAGCAAGCTGAAACTGTGCAAAATGATTTATGGAAAATATTGATTATTCCACAACCTTCAAAAATTCGTCACAATGTTAAAGCTCCTTCCTTTTTTATGTTAATCAGTGAGCCTTCACGAAGTTCTTCTGGATCAAATCTCGAATCTCTCCAGCAATGGCAGTGTCAATCATCCCTACAGTTGGCTATTTCTTCCAAAACTCCATCTAGGTTTGACTGATTTTCACTTTTTTCAGTGTTATTATTTTTCATTTCTTTGATATACTTCCATCTTTATTCACCCATTCCCTTCTGATCATCCACATCTGGAAAATGTCACATGGATTTATGATGAGACAAGAAAGTAATTCTACCACATGGTTTGCTGTTTGTATGAACCGAGTAACAGATACACAGAGACCAATCACCAAGACTTTGAAAGAAGTGACATGATTAGTCGATAATCATGATTCACCTCTGTTATTCACATAATGATTTATGGACTCTAGTGCTAGCAGTGAAGAGTGTCCTTTATCTAATTATAGTTAATATACCAGGGAGACTTAAATCTGAGCTGTGTTGTTGGGAGACTGGCATCATTTAATTAAAATGTGGTAAATGAAAATCTATATAAAAAAAGAACTGCTTATACAGTCTCTGTTTCATCTTGATAATAATGCTAAGTGGTACTATCACTACTGTTGTACACATGAAAAAACTGGTACACAAAAATGTGTCATTTAGTTACTAACTAGTAATATAGTTAGGCTAGGCTTTAAGAAACAATATTAACTGTAATGTATAGTAAATGTAAATAACTAGAAGCAGTTTATTTGAGACTTAGAATTTATTTTAGCTCCTATGTTTTCTAAAAGATATAAAAAAGTGCCTTTTAAAAATCATTATTTCAGAATCTGCTGAAGTTTAAACACTAAAGCAAATACACTCTCAACTTGTAATTTCATAAGAGTACAAAAAAATTGTTTCATTCCTTTTTACTTATTTCCTAATGTCACTTAAAACTTCTTGTCACAGGACAAAATCCTTTTCATCTGAATTTAGAATTGAAAAGAAAAATCATTACACTCAGATTTATTTCCTATGTTTTTTTAAGATTTTATTTATTTATTTGACAGACAGAGATCACAAATAGGCAGAGAGGCAGGCAGAGAAAGAGGGGGAAGCAGGCTCCCTGCTGAGCAGAGAGCCCAATGTGGGGCTCGATCCCAGCACCCTGGGATCATGACCTGAGCCGAAGGCGGAGGCTTTAACCCACTGAGCCACCCAGGCGCCCCTTAATTCCTATTTTTAAACCAAATCTCTGAGTCTGTTCATTTCATGGAATAAATGATCTTTGCCTTTCCAGTTTATTTTTTAATATACTAAATCAGTAGTTTCTAGTCTTAAATATTAATGATCCTTTTATTCATATTTACATTAAAACCAGACAATCTTTTCTCTCTGAAAGACAAATATACCACTTACAAAATAAATACTGTCAAACTACCAAGACATTTTTCATACTTTTCAAGTTTGGTCATTAAGGTCAACCTATTTTTGGAATGGTTTCCTTGAATGCTGCCTTGCTCAAAGTCTTGATAACTTTTTGGCTCTAAGAAAATAAGTATTAAAGACACTCTTCAAAATGTGAGAATAAAAAAGCACACAGCGGGGGTGGGGGTGGCTCAGTGGATCAGTTGGTTAAGCATCTGCCTTCGGGTCCTAGGATTGAGTCCCACATCAGGCTCCTATCTCAGCAGGAAGGCTGTTTCTCCCACTCCCTCTGCCTACTGCTCTCCCTACTTGTGCTCTGTCAAATAAATAAATAAATTCTTAAAAAAAAAAAAAAAGCACATGAAAACAAAATAAAAATGGCATACAGGTTCAGGGCAGTTATGTTTGCTGTGTTCTTGGAACTTCTCTGGAAAGAACATTACTCATTTGAATCATCTGTCCTGTCACAAAGCATGGTGTAAATTCCCAGAAAAGAGATACAGCAGGAGTGGTTGGTAAGAAGTTACACAGTAAACATGATAGATATCTCTGATTATCTAAGTTTTCAAGAAGTTACAGGGATGCCTTCCGTCTTCTCATGCATGGCCTCTGGAAGACACGACTAGTTTTCCGAGGATATTACATCTCACTCAGACCCCTCCCAATTATCTCCTAGGCATCTTTTACTCAACAAACAAAAGTTCTTCCAGAAAAAAAACCTTTATGTAAAACAGCTGTGAAATCTGACAAGCACTAAGGCCTTTCTATGTCTAAACCATCACTAACAGAAGGAACATAACCACAAGTGGTACAAATGGGTCCATTCAGATTCTGAACAGATTTGTCAATTTGATAGTAGTCTAGCAGTTGAATGTAACACAAAGTGATACGGGGTTACGTGAGAGGAACTTAGGACTTGTGAGGTTAACACTCTGTACTTTATGAGCTTGTTGACTATTTTTGTTTTTTTGTAAAATACATACTAAGTAATATAATTTAGCCTCATAACTCACAAAAACCTAAAATGTGCTTTTATATGATCCTTAATTTCTTTCTTAAAGTGTCTCAGTTATAAAGCTGTGTCTAGCTTAGGAACTTTTTTTTTTTTTTTTAAAGATTTTATTTATTTGACAGAGAGAAATCACAAGAGAGGCAGGCAGAGAGAGAGAGGAAGGGAAGCAGGCTCTCCGCTGAGCAGAGAGCCCGATGCGGGACTCGATCCCAGCATCCTGAGATCATGACCTGAGCCGAAGGCAGCGGCCTAACCCACTGAGCCACCCAGGCGCCCCTAGCTTAGGAACTTTTAAAGTATCTGCTACTACATTTACCCTTATGGTTTCCAGAGTGGATTTCAGCAACAATGAGCCCACTATACCCAACAACATAAAATCCCTAATTTGCATTTTTATGTCACTGACATTTAAGTCAAAGTTTAGGACTTAGCAAAATCATGCTTAATTATATAATAAAATGGAATAAATCTAAAGTTAACTTTCTATTAAAGCATTAGGTTAATATTAATATGCAGCATTTAATATTTTCAAAATAAATTTTCAAACAATTAAGCTAAAACAATAAATATAATGCTTTTCATAAAAACGTTATATTTGGTAAAAAAAAAGTTTCACGTACATTTTAAGTTCTTTTGAGGATACAAAATAATATTTGTAGTGACAGATTCCATACAACAGGAAAGGGTGCTAATTTTCAACCAAATGCCTTCATTTTGCAGATTTTCACAGAGGTAAGAACAGGAATGAAGCTAAAAAACATAACTTTAGAATTTATAATTTCGCAAAGTAATCTACTTTTGAACTAGTTAGTGTAAAACCAACAAATAAAGAGCACAAACCCTTTAGCCAATTTGCTTTAAAATACCCATCCTCAATAGATGCACACTATGATATAGATAAGCAGAACTAGAGATTTACTAATTAATGCTCCTCTTTATATAGGGTGAGAGGAGAAATTTTAAATAAAGGAGTAATTCTCAAAGCATGTCCTGTAACCAGCAATAATCTGTGAGGATTCTCTATGTACTCTATAAATCCTAAGAATTATCTTGTCCCTTACTTAGTTCCCTTACATTATGTTCTGGCTGTTTTCCTCTTATCTGCATCTTTTAAAATGGTCTGTTGTTCTTTACTGGTTCTAGGTTCTCTACAAGAGAAAAAGCTTAAGTCTCACTTCCCCACTTCCTTTGGAAATCTAACTGATCCATTTCCCTCCCAGGTCTCTAGTCTTGTCACTCCTGAAATTCATTCTTCAAACTGTAGGCAAAGAAAACTTTCTTTGACTTTCTTTCTTTTTTAAAGAAGATTTTATTTATTTGACACAGAAAGCGAGAGCACAGGCAGGTGGAACAGCAAAGGGAAAGGGAGAAGCAAATTCCCCGCTGAGTAGGGAGCCTGATGTGGTGGGGCTCAGTGTCCTGGGATCCTGGGATGTCCTCAGGGTCCTGGGATCCAAATGCTTAACCAACTGAGCCACCTAGCCGCCCCACAGAGAGAGCTTTCTAAAATGTGAATCTGACTGAGACGCTTCCATTTTTGTGTCATTTAGCGTCCCTCACTCCCTTTGCCTTTTAGGTAAAATCCCCAACTCCTCAACATGATCTTAAGGTTTTGCTGGCTCTGGTCCCTACTTATTTCTCTAGCCTCATTTCTCACACATCTGCCCCCACATTCTCCACTCCAACAGTAGCAAATTTTCAATTCTATAGTCTTACACCTTTTTCAGCTCTTTAGGGTTGCCTCTGATGGGAACATAGCTCACCCTTCTTCATTTGGCCAGCTCATCCTTGAGATTCAGCTTGCTTAGCAATGCCTCAGGTTATCTTTCCATATTCTTCCCACCAGTCCTTAGACCATGCTATACTTGGCCTAGCATATTACTTTTCAGATGATATTAAAATTAATTTGTAAATTAATTTCTATATTCTTTCTTCCTGCATACTGTAAAAGCTACGACCAGGTTGCTTATCTTGTTCCCCTTTAATTTTTATTCCTAGTGTCTAGTAGATATAATACTAATACTTCATTTACTATCAATTTTCTCAAATTAAACATTCCTCAAAATGGATAACACCTTCCAAAACATTTATATAATTTTTAAATAAACAAACTGAAAACTTTCTGTTAAGTGTTCTTTGAATTTTGGTAATTTAAAAAATCTACTTTGTCGGGGCACCTGCGTGACTCAGTGGGTTAAGTGTTTGCCTTCCACTCAGGTCAGGATCGGAGGGTATGGGATCAAGACCCACATTGGGCTCCTGCTCAGCAGGGAGTCTGCTTCCTCCCCTCACTTCTCCTGCCCCCAATAAATGAATAAAATCTTAAAAAAAAAAAAAACCCTTGTTGTTTAACAGTTAGCTGCCTATGAGGAGTATCTGCCAGAAGCAAAGCTATTATTCAGATCTCCACATCCCCAATCTTATTGTAAACTATCACAATGCCCTAACCTCTTCATAGTGGCCTCTCTACCTCTCCACAATTACCTCAAGTCAAAGATGATTATTCTCCAACAATCTACTTAGCAAACGAATAAAAGGCAAGGTCAGCATTTTCTCAGCTCTCCACTGATACTTCTAAACTACCAGTTCTCAAACTCTAGTTTGGGTAAGAACCACCTGAGAACGTATTAAAATTCAGCTTCTTCTCAGCTGTCCACTGTGATCTCATTAAATTGGAGTATGAAGCCAAGGAGCCAGAATTTCAAATAAGTCAGGTGACACTGATACAGCTAATCCTTTGTCTACATTTTAAGGAACTCTGCTGTAGAGAACTGTTTTTGCATATTTGTACATTACTGACTCCCATCCCACATTTCCTCGTGGGCCACATTACCTCACTGCCCTCTTTCCCACCTTAACATGGCCGTCTACCTTCTTTTTAGCCCCAAATATTTAGCCCCAAATATTTATTGAGGGCTTCGGCACATCCAGGTTTTCTGCTGTATCCCCAACTCTTACCAATATTCTGGATGTTCCCAATCTTTTGCATGCACTTGGGCACTTTCAGAGAATGCAATGATTCTATGTTCAGTTTGCAATTCTTCCCAAATTGATATATAAGGTCCAAGCTGAGTTTTCATAGCTCATCAAAAACATAGCCTATAATGATACGGTATGTAGTCTGTTGCCTTTTTTTTTTTTAATACAAACTGTGAAATATTTAAAATGAAATAAAATCTATTGCATGAGCTTGCCTACCTATGTTGATACTGAAAGATGGGTGGTATAATAACAGTCTGTTACTGTATGATTTTTTTTCTCCTTGATATACTTACAGGAAGCCCAAATTTGGTAGTTTGTCACAGGTTTGGTAATTTGTAGTTGGACAATGGGTCAAAAAAAGTGTGAGGGCAGATAAAAGATAGACTAGCTTAATGAAGTACAATCCAACCTATACTTTAATCTCAGATTTCATTAACCTCTTCATCTTGAATTCCTTTAATCTTTCATCCCCCATTCTTCTTAAGTCACTGGAATTCCCATGGCCACTCTCTGGGACCTTGTCATTACTCAGGAAGCAATAATTCTGGAATTTTTAAGTCTAATAACTCACTTTTTGGTCACAAATTACTGTATCTGTTATTCCACTTGATCAAGTTAGCAAATCTCCCGAATTATCTATTTTCTCCATTTTATCAACACACACACACACACACACACACAAACACACAAAATCTATCTCCTCTCTCTCTCTCCCACTTCCCCTCTCATTCAGTCAACAAGCATTTAACAAGAACTTACAGAATCACTGTACTTTAATAGTTTTCTGCCTACCCTCTTGGCCTCACCCACACCCTCTGATGCCCCCTTAAACTAGATTTTAAATAGTACTGAAATTTGATAAGCATGATATCACGTACCAACCTCCATCAAAGGAATGCTGAATTCAAAGACTTATCACTGTGAGAACATTCGTATGTATCTACATTCAAAACAACTGCTACTAGAAATCAAAAAAACATATTCATGATAGAGTTTGCTTATAAATTTTATAGGCACAATATCTTATAATTAGGATCGATGAGGCTTCAGCCCCTCATTAAAAATTGTGTTTATTCACACTTTTTAAAAAAATTTTATTTATTTATTTGACAGACAGAGATCACAAGTAGGCAGAGAGGCAGGCAGAGAGAGAGGAAAGGAAGCAGGCTCCCTGCTGAGCAGAGAACCCAATGTGGGGCTCATCCCAGGACCCTGGGATCATGACTTGAGCCGAAGGCAGAGGCTTTAACTCACTGAGCCACCCAGGCGCCTCTTATTCACACTTTTCAATAGAAATTCCAATTGGGTATTAATACATAAAAGATGTATATATAATAAACACATATATTTAAAAACTTAATTTGTGGTAATAATACTAAGAATATATTCTCTATTTGAAAAGTAAATATTTGCATGAGTTAAACAATTCTTGAAAAAACATCTGCCATACCTCTGAAAGGGTCCATGACACACATCTGGTAAAAACTGGCCTTTGGAAAAAGTCCCCATCAAATCAATGTTGCCACTGATGGAGCTACTAAATTTTTCAGATGTATGTAATGCAGATATGTGATACTGAATATATAATATGGAGACAAACTGTCATCACATGCTATTCAAACTCTAGGATAGGATGGGTGAAGCAGAAAACATGTTAAATTTTTTAAGTCCTCATACTGGAACTCATTCCTTTATTGAGCAACTACTATGAAATCATAAACTGTGCTGTGTGCACACTGTTTCCACTCTAAAGTTGATTTCAATCTCTTGGGAAAAGCAGATAAGTAAATAGGCAGTTACAGCACTGAGGTGAGGGGAGGAAATACGTCCAAAACAAGCGTTCTGACCATTTCTAATGTTCCTTCCCAAATCTTCTCCAGATTGCTAGAGTTTATTATCCAGACTGATAAGTACAGGGGAATGGAGAAACTACTTAGTTCAGTAAAAACCTTAGAACAATAACAACAAAGACCACGTAAACAAAATTTCAACAGCAATAATGATGATGATGCATGCTGGGAAATTAAGGACACAAGATGGATATATCAAGTCTAAGAGTATAGTACATCTTCCTGTTCCACAGAAGTCTAGAAACATGTTTCTAGTTCTGGCTTTACCATGTGTTTTCATTCACTCATTTATTCACTTTACATTTAATGAAAGCCTTGCTTATCTCTTACCTGGCAGCACTGCAGATAAGGTAATGAATGAATGGAAACATTTTTGCCCTCACTTTACTTATAATCAAGTCACATCAGCTTGTGGTACAGCCAGTTTAATGGTAATTTCATCACAACCTCAAGGGTCCTTTTCCTCAACTGTAAAGTAAAGTAGTGGGATTCAGGGATCTGCAAAGTACTCCTATCCCGTGATTTAATTCAAAACTTGTAGACCAGAAGTTTTTAAGACCCAGGAAACTAAGGATCCATAGGCAGGGTTCAGGGAGTCCTAAACTCCCTAAAATCGAATGCAAAATATACATATACACAGTTTTGTGTATATATATTTTTTTCCAGAGAAAAGGTCCACAGGTGGAAAAAACTAAATTATGGGTTTTAGTTTTGGGCCTACCACAGAAAAAGTTTTTGTTTTAACTCTATCTACTAGGATAATTTCGCTGAATTTGGCAAATATAACTTAACAAGAAGTTTCAACTTTGTGAAGCTGATATTTGCTTCTTCTCTTTATTTCATGTCATGAATTGCATGTTTTTAATCTAATATTTTGACCAGCACTTTAACAGAATAAATTAAAATATATGGTTTACAAGTCAAAGAATAATTTATATTCTTCTAGATTAAATTTGCCTGACCTTTAAAAAACAAGAATTTTTATTTAGAAAAAAATATTTTTGCTGTAAAAAATCATTATAATATTAAGACTATTATTCTATCATCTCTCTATATAGTTGCTGTCCCTTATCTTGAAAAAGAGTAACAAGCCTCAAAATATTAACATACGTTAAGCTGTTACCAGGGGATTTCTTGGACAAGCTCTTTCATTACAATCTCTATTAGAATGTAAATGTTGAGTTAGCTTCCAAACAGGGCCTCTTGTAGGACAGACTAAGAGGAGAAACCAAATAAAGAATGAAACATCTGCAGAGACAAAAACCAGGACAGAAACATTCACTGCCTGTGCCACAGTGACACCAACTGGCCAGTCAAGATAGGACAACTTAATAAACTAACATTTAATTTTATAGGACTTTGTTTTTTGAAGGGTATTATGTAGTATGCTATAAATAAATAAATCAACAAACTTTTAAATAAAAGTCATTTATATGATTTTAAACAACAAACAGGTATAAAAGGAAGATGTATGTAAGTAAAATACCTCAAAACTCTGGTTATGATCCAGTTTTACATAAGATATCTTTACTAGTTCTATAAAATAGTCTAATGATAAATAATACATTTTCACACTTATTTTCCATATGAAACTTGATATCAATATTAAAATATGAACATGGACCTGGAGTTAAAAGCAATTTTCCTTTTATTGCTCAGAAAAATAAGGACGGAAAGTATGACAAAATTGAGGTAAATAATTTACCTATGAGGTCTTTAAGTATAATTTATTCAAAATGGTTGAAAGATGCTTTTAAGATATTGTTTTCACTCATGGTAAAAGGGACCACACAGCCAATGTTATTTTAATTCAAGGATATTAAGTATGTAAGAGACTCTCATGATGAATATCTTTTTAATAAGAGCAGGTACAACCAGAAACAAGTTTTATGATGTTCAATTTCTTCAGGAAGGTGAAGTGGGGTGTACTACTTGAAGCAGATTACTGCTTCTTAAGGAACCTTGCCCACAGGTAAAGTTCACACCCAATAAAAGGAGGCCTCCAGGAGAACATCTTTTTTCCTTCTCTTACCGCCCAAAAGTGAAATAACACTGCAAGAGAATGTCCAAAAAGAATTTGACATTAACCAGTAAGTAAACTTACAAAGCAGTAAGTTATCTGGCTTTGACTGCATAAGCAAAGAGCTTATACAGATATGTTATGGTTTAATTCACTTCACTCTAATAAGACTCAACGCTAAAGTTAAAATTTGAGAGGATAAAAACTTTTTTCAGTGCCACTCAATGGCAAATAAAGGTTCTTTTTTTTTTTTTTTTTTAGATTTTTGAGAGAGAGAGAGAGGGTGTAAGAGAGAAAGAGGGGGACAAATAGACTCCTTGCTCAGCCTAAAGCCTGAGGCAGGTCTCTATCCCATGAATCTGAGATCTTGACCTAAATTGAAATAGAGAGTTGGACACTTAACCAACTGTACCTCCCCAGTTATCCCCCCACTTTTAGAAGAATTTTATTTATTTGACAGGGAGAGAGGAAGAGAGAATCTCAAGTAGACTCTGTACCCAGTGCAGAACCCTTTGCAAGACTGATCTCAGGACTCTGAGATAATCACCTGAGCTAAAACCAAGAACTGGACGCTTAACTGACTGAGCCACCCAGGCACCCCAAAGGCAAATAAAGGTTCTTAAGTGAAGAGTCATGAATAAGTTTAAGTATAAGACAAACCAGAAAAAGAAAGAGCTAGAGGGATTAACCACTAGGTACTAGGGTTAAAGATAATATTTGTTCCAGACTTAATTACTATAGTCATTAACTAACAGTGTGGTATTATTACAAGGATAATATAAGGATAAAAGACCAAGAAATAAAACAGTCCAGAAATAGAATAAAACATATAAAACATATCTGATTAACAGCAAAAGCTTCCAGTGCAGAAAGGATGTTTTCAATAAACAGTGAATAGCTATTAGATATTCATATGAGGGGTTAAAAAAAAAAAAAAAAGAACCTTGACCCATACATCACACAAAAATTAATTTAAGATGAATCACAGAGCAAAGTGTGAGAAGCAAAACAACAAACATTCAGAAGAAAAGAGTATCTTCATGATACTGGGATGGGCAAAAATTTCTCAAAAGGGTCATAAAAGTCACTAAAAAGAAACACTGATAATTAGACTTCATTAAAAATTATCAACTTTTGATCATCAAAAGATACCTTAACAGAGTGCAAAAGTAAGTCACAGACTGAAAGAAAATATCTGAAATATACATATCCAAACAAATAACTTAGAATATATAAAGAACTCCTACCAATTATTAGAAAAAGGCACACACCCAATAGAAAAATGGGCAAAAAACTTGAGAAAGGGCTTCATAAAAGATAAATGGTTTTTGAGAATATGGTCAATGAGAATATGAAAGTATGCTCAACATCATTAGTCATTAGAGAAATGCATATGAAAACCACAGTGAGATACCATCAGAATGGCTAAAATTAAAAAGTATGAAAATACTAAGATTTGGTAAGGATGTTTAACATCTAGAACTCTTATCCATTGCTGGTAGGATTGTCAACTGGTCCAACCACTTTGGAAAATTAGTTAACAGTATCCACCAAAGCCAAACATCATGTATCTGGCAATTCCATTCTAGAGTATATACCCAATGGAAATACGTGATCATGTACACCAAAAGACCTGTACCCGAATAGTCATAACAGCTTTATTCATATTAGCCATGGACTGGAAACAACTTAGGTATCCATCAATTGCAGAATGGATACACAAATCGTGGTATATTAACACAATGGAAAACTACATTACAATGAAAAAGAATTAAGCCAGTCAAAAAAGAGTACATAATGTATGATTCCATTTATTTGTAGTCAGGAACAGTTAAAAGTATCTATGATATAAAGTTAGAGTAGCAGTGATTACCCTGGGAGGAAGGGAAGTATACTGCCTAGAAGAGGGCAAGAGAGCCAGTTAAAGTCCCGGAAATGTTCTGTATCTTGATGTAGGTGGTGGTTCCACTTAAGCTGTACACGGAACATTTGTGCTTTTTTTTTTTTAAATCTATGATCTTGAGGGTTTTTTAAAAGACTGATTTGAGACAGAAAGAGAGACGCACGCATGAAGACACGTGCACAGGGGGAGAAGCAGAGAAAGGGAGAAGCAGACTCCCTACTGAACATGGAGCCTGACAGGGTACAATTTCACAACCCTCTGATCATGATCTGAGCCGAAATCAAGAATCAGACACTTAATGGACTAAACCACCCATGTGCCCCATTAACATCTGTGCTCTTTACTGTGTATAAGCTATAGCTTAAAACAAAACAAAACGAAAACAAGAGAAAGAAGAGGCTTAAGGTGGCAGGTGAATCTCCAGAACAATGCAA
Source organism: Meles meles (assembly GCF_922984935.1). NCBI lineage: Eukaryota > Metazoa > Chordata > Mammalia > Carnivora > Mustelidae > Meles > Meles meles. The sequence continues at coordinate 142,274,157 of NC_060067.1, forward strand.
CATTTTGCATGTATGGCATTTTTCTTGGACAAAAGTCATTAGACTGCCTATTAGAATATCAACTCCCTGTTGGCAGGTATTTTTGTGATTTTTTTTTTTTTAAGATTTTATTTATTTGACAGACAGAGATCACAAGTAGGCAGAGAGGCAGGCAGAGAGAGGAAGGAAAGCAGGTTCTCTGCTGAGCAGAGAGCCCGATGCAGGGCTCCATCCCAGTACCCTGGGATTATGACCTGAGCCGAAGGCAGAAGCTTAACCCACTGAGCCACCCAGATGGCCCTATTTTCCTGATTTTTATTCACTACTATATCTTTGTACCTGGTACACAGCAGATACCTGATAAATATTTGCAAAATAAGGGGAGCCAGGGTGGCTCAGTCGGTTCAGTGTCTGCCTCCAGCTCAGGTCATGATCTCAGAGTCTTGATAGCTCTCTGTTCAGTGGGGAGTCTACTTCTCCCTCTCCCTTTGCGCCTCCCACACCCATTCTTGCTCTCTCTCTCTAATAAAATCTTTAAAAAAAATATTTGCAGACTAAGTTTGCAAAAGGAGCTGTTACCAGAAGTAAAATGCAGCAATCATTAACTAAAGTCTTAGTATAATGAGTTACTTGAATTAACAGAAGTTTATAAAGTAACTGCTAGGGTCTAATGACGGTAACTTGAATTAGTTTATTATGCAGATGTGTCTTAGTACTTTGAAACACAAGAAAGACTAAACCTGAAGTGAAAACTTCCTTTTTATGTTCAGAACTTAAGGTCTCTTCCTTCTGTGAGTCGCTCTATATTACGTCATAGAGACTCAAAAACCAAGTTAAAACACTTGCAATTAAAATAAAGCTGAAGTCTGAAGACACAATCATTGCTTCCAAAAAGTTGCTAAGGCAAAAATAAGTGAAATTCAGTGGGACTTACTAAAATCAATTATAACAATCTATCTAAAACTGGTTTCTCCTCAACTTTTGGGGTCATTTGGCAATATCTGGAGACATTTTTGCTTGTCACAACTGGGGGGTACTATTGGAATCTAGAAGAACAGGTCTGGGATGCTCGTAACCATCCTATATGCAGAGGTCAGTCCTCTACAACAAGGAGTTTATCCAGCCCAAAATGTCCATAGTGCTGAGATTAAGAAATCCTGATCTAAAATATCACTTTTTTTTTTTTAAAGATTTTATTTATTTATTTATTTGACAGCGAGAGAGAGAGAGATCACAAGTAGGCAGAGAGGCAGGCAGAGAGAAAGTGAGAGGGAAGCAGGCTCCCTGCCGAGCAGAGAGCAGAGAGCCTGATGTGGGACTCGATCTCAGGACCCTGAGATCATGACCTGAGCCGAAGGCAGCGGCTTAACCCACTGAGCCACCCAGGCGCCCTAAAATATCACCTTTTATTAAAATAAAGGATTTTCAAAAATAAAAGATTTTATTCTCAAGCATATGAACTAAAGAGTCTTATTCGAATTATAAAGTTTCTTTCAACTATATAAAATAGTTTTTTTTCAAAATATTTTTTTCAAAATATTTTTTTCAAAAATATAAACACCATATATATATATTTTTAAAGATTTTATTTATTTATTTGACAGACAGAGATCACAAGTAGGCAGAGAGGCAGGCAGAGAGAGAGGGAAGCAGGCTCCCTGCTGAGCAGAGAGCCTGATGCGGGGCTTGATCCCAGGACCCTGGGACCATGACCTGAGCGGAAATCAGAGGCTTTAATCCACTGAGTCACCCAGGCGCCCCTAAACACTATATTTTTAAAGTTAAAGTTGTACAGGTGTACCTGGATGGTCCTAAGTTCAAGCCCCATGGTGAGGAAAAAAAAAAAAAAAAGAAAGTTGTACACATGTATCAAATGTCATAAAAAGATATTTAGTGTAAATTTCTCCAGAGATTAAATAATCGTCACTATCATTTCTAGGACTATCCTAGACATATTACTTGCTTTACCTTATTTAATAACAATATCCCCATGAATGTAAGATTCTCATTTATAGTGATTAGAAACAAGAATTAGAAGAGATTAAATAAATATTTGCCTAAGATTATACAGCTAGAAATGGCATAGTGGAAATTTGCACCCACATTATCTCCAAACCCATGGTGTTTCCATTAAAATGCATTAAATTTCAATTTCAAATGAGAGTCAAATCAAAATTAAAAGCACCCCAAGTTTCATTTTCCACAGAGTCAATATGCCACTTTAGAAAGTGAATAGCAAAGTCAGGAGAAGCCTCCTTAGGAATCATGTACTAAGGACACAAAGAAAAGAAATCAGTGCCAATTTTTGAAAGGATAACCTATAGCTTATATTTTTTCTTATCACAAATAAAATTAAATAGTTTTATAAAGTCATATGCCAAAGGCATCAGATATACTCTTGTTCTGGTCATACAACAGAATTACTGATGATAACATCAAAGCTTAAATGCTTACTGGCTGGGAGCTTAATCTTGACAACTTACTAACACGACCCACGTAGTCATGGTAACAGATTCCTAACACTTCAGCCAGACTAAGAAAATATTCCTATATTAAACTCTATTACTTTCATCTCAACATTTAAGGGCTTATGATTATTCTTGTATTAAGAGAAAGAAAAGTATTCTTACCCTATTAAAGCCATGTTCACGAGAATCATCAACTTCTCCATTACTAGTCACTGGAATTTCTGCAGCTGAATTTTTGGGAGATTCTTGAGCCATGCTAGACTCCTTAAAAAAAAAAAAAAAGAAAGTTGTAAATAACATCAAATCATAAAAGGCAAATACTGAGAAGACTATTCATGTTTATAGCACTTAAAAGCCATTATTATAGCATCTTAAAAAATAATTACAACCTACTTAACACGTAATAAACATGACAGCAATCTAATAAAATATGCATCTGGCATTTGAAACAGCATTCAACTTAGATTTCTTTTTTAAAAAAAATGTTACTTGTAAATCCCAGTGGGCAATATCCTTGCCTCTCTGAGAGAGACAGAACAGAGGGAGAGCGCAAGGGAGAAGCAGACTCCCTGCTGAGCAAAGAGCTTGACTCCAGGGCTCTCCGGAGCTTGTTCCTAGGACCTGAGCTGAAAGCAGATGCTTAACCAACTGAGCCACCCAGGCACCCCATAACAAAATTTTTTATTTTATTATTTTTTTAATGGTCTTGAGTTCAGCTATTTTTTTTTTAAGATTTTTTTTTTAAATTTATTTGACAGAGAAAGCACAAAGTAGGCAGAGAGGCAGGTGCTGGGGTGGGGTGGGGGGGGAAGCAGGCTCCCTGCTGAGCAGAGAGCCCAACGCAGGGCTTGATCCCAGGACCCTGATGTCATGACCTGAGCCAAAGGCAGAGGTTTAACCAACTGAGTCACCCATGCACCCCTAAAGTGGTATCTATTTTAAAAGAACTTGAAATGTCTTGTTTGGAGGATATCTGACTACTTTATGCATACATTTACAGAAATTCAGTGACCTCTACTAAGAAAAACTCTTTCACAGTCCCTAACTAAGGAGTGGCCACTAACTGAATTAAAGATACAAGGCTGGCTGATCCACAGTTGTAAAAAACACTTAACATAAAATTTACCATCTTAACCATTTCTAAGTGTACAGTTCAGTAGTATTAAGTATGTTCACACTGCTGTATAATCAATCTCCAGAGTTTTTTCACCTTATAAAACTGAAACTCCACACACATTAAACAACAACTCTCCATTTCCCCCTCACCCCTAAGCCTTGGCAAGAAACAGAAACACTTTCTGTTTCTATGAATGTGACTATTCTGGATACCTCATCACTGGAATTGTATAGTATCTGACTTTGTGACTGGCTTATTTCACTTAGCATAATGTTCTCATTATTCAACTATGTTGTTAAAATGTATCAGAATTTTTCCTTTTTAAGGCTAAATAATATTCAATTGTATAGATATACCACATTTATCTATCCATTCATCCAATAATGGACACTTAGACTGCTTCTGTCTATTGTAAATAATGCTTCTATAAACACAGGTATGCAGATATCACTTCAAGATTGTTTTTAATTCTTCTGGAAATAACCCAGAAGAGGAACTGCTAGATCATATGGCAACTGTATTTTTAAATTTTGGAAGAAATAGCATGCTGTTTTCCATAATGGTCGCACCATTTTATAGTCCCACCAACAGTGCACAAAGGATCCAATTTCTTCATATACTTCCCAACAATATTTACTATTTTTTGGTAGTAACTATGGTTTTGACTTATATTTCCCTGATGATTAGTAATACTGAACACCTTTTTCCATGCCTATTGGCCATCTGTATATCACCTTTGGAGAAATGTCTACTGAAGTCCTTTGCCCATTTTCTAAATTGGGTTGTGTTTTTATTACTGAATTATAGGAGTTCTTCCTATATTCTGGATATAACCACAACAGAAGTATGGTTTGCCAATATCGTCTCCCATTCCATGGCTGCCCTTCTACTCAGTTCATTTTGACCTTTGATGCACAGAAGTTTTCAGCTTTAATGTAGTTCAATTTGTCTAATTTTACTTTTGTTTCCAGTGCTTCTGGTATAATATTGAAGAATTCTTTGCCAAATTAATGTTATTATGGCTTTTCCCTGTTTTCTTCTTCTAAGAGCTTTGTAGTGTTTTTTTTTTTTCTTTTCAAGATTTTATTTATTTGACACAGAGAGAGAGAGATCACAAGTAGGCAGAGAGGCAGGCAGAGAGAAGGGGAAGCAGGCTCCCTGCTGAACAGAGAGCTCGATGCAGGGTTTGATCCCAGGACTCTTGAGACCATGACCTGACCAAAGGCAGAGGCTTAACCTACTGAGCCACCCAGGCGCCCCGAGCTTTATAGTTTTAGGTCTCATATTTAGATCTCTGATCCAATTTGAGCTGATTTTGTATATAAGGGTCCAACTTCCTTCTTTGCATGTGGATAACCCAGTTTTCCCAGCATCATCTGTTGAAGAGATTTTCCTTTTTCCATTGAATGTTCTTGGCATCTTGGATTGAGATTCCTATTTTCCTCACTGCTACTGCATCCTTACAAGACACCTAGATTACCTGTGGCTGTTGGAGTTAGGTATTTGCCTCTTGCAAATAAGAGACACTAGTTATTTGGTCTCCAGTTCAGCCTGGAAGACCAAGATTTAGCGATCTAAAATAATCACCACTCTTTCAAATTGTAAGGTAAGTTCTTACTTTCTTTTTCCTAAAAGCAGCTGGTGATTCAATAAGTATTCATTATCTTCTAGTAATGTACATGGGATAAAGCAAAAATAGAAATCAGGTCTTAGGCTGACATAAACCTAAAGTGTAATACAGACAAAAAAAAAAAATGAATAAGTAACTATAATACAGTGGGGTAAACACCAGAGGGAAGCACTCAACAATGTAGTGGTGAGCATTAAGAGGGAAAACTTAATCAGCAATGGTATTTACGCTGAATCTTGCAGGATAACAGATTGGGATACAGTAAAGGAAAGATTCTAAATAGAAGGAATAATAGGAGCACAGTGGAAAAGAGTCTGGTATATTCTAGAAATTGCAACTTGGTTGTACAGTGGTTGCAATGGTTACTTGATTACAATGGTAATTCCTCATTCATATACTCGCTGGTTCAACTGATCTATTGAGCACTTTAATGTTGACAGGCACAATTTCAGACACACAAGACAGAGTGGTGAACAAAACAGACAAGACTCTATCCTCATCAAGCTTACATTCTAGCTGGGGGGAAAAGCAAATAAATATGCATGTCATAGTCATAAGTGCTAAAGGGCATGTATATGTGCACATGTGCTGTTCTAAACAGAGTGGTCAGAGAGAACCTCAGAAGAGGTTAGTAAGTCACAAAAATATTGGGGAGTACAGCATTCTAGGCAGAGGGAACAGTAAGTACAAAGATAAGAAGGTGGGAAGAAGCTCAGCTTTTCAAGTAAAAACAAGAAGGCCATGTGCCTTGAGGAAAGAACAAGGAAAGAAGAGAGAGGAAATGTCAAGAGACAGCCAGGGTCAAGAACCTGTGTGGCTTTAAAGACCATCATAAGAACTCTGGATTTTATTTTCAGTGAAGTAAGAAGTCACTTGAAGGTTCTGAACGTAAGAATGAAAAGACCTGACTTATGTTTTTAAAAGATTACTCTTTTCCTGCTGTGTTGAATTAAACTATAAGTGAACAATGGCAGCAGCAAGGAGAACAATTAGAAGGCTAACAAAATAATCTAAGCAAGAGATGATGGTGACTTAGAGAGTCAATGCAGCTTTATTAGTAACTGTTTTAGAGTTTCATTAGGAGAGCTAAGAGGGACATTTCATAATGATAAGAGGATCAATTAATCAGGAATATGTACCAGTCATAAATGTGTCTGTTGGTCCCAATAACAGTGTTTCAAAATAAATGAAACAAACATTGACAGAATTAAAGGGAGAAACACACAAGTCCATAGTCACAGAGATCTTCACCATGAAACTCATAGCAATTGAAAGAACAACTAGATAAAGAAAATCTGTATAGACACAGAAGATCTAAACACTGAGTTTACTGATAGAATAGTAAACTCAGTAATGGCAGGATATACATCACTTTCACATGAACAAGACATGTTTACCAAACATCATATTTGGGGGCATAAAATAGCTTCGATAAATTTTAAAATATTAAAGCAATATAAAATATGTACTCTGACCGCAGTAGAATTAAATTACAATCACCTGCAAGCACCTGGGTGGCTCAACTGGTTAAGCGTCTGCCTTTGGCTTGGGTTGTGATCCCAGGATACTGGGATCAAGTCCCATATCAGGACTCAATCAGAGCCTGCTTCTCCCTCTGACCCTCCCCCCTCTCATGCTCTCTCTCTCTGTAACAAATAAAATCTTTTAAAAAATTACAATCAATTGCAATAAGATATCCATGACCCCATCACCAAAATTTGGAAATTAAATAGTACATCTAAACAATTAATGGGACCAAAAAGAAATCATGAGGGAAAGAAAATATGCTGAACTGAATGATAACAAAAACAATGTTTGTGGGATGCACTAAAAGAGCAATTTATAGCTTTTAAATGCTTACATTTGAATAGAAGATCTTAAGCCAATGATCTAAGGATGCACCTTAAGAAAATAAAAAAAAAAGAGCAAATTAAACTCAGAGTAAGCAGTAGGAAGGAAACAAAAATAAACACCAAAAATTAAGGAAACAGTACAACAACTGGCCTGTATACTTCAACAAGCTTAAAGCTCATGAGAAACAAAGAGATGAAATGTTACATGAAAGAGGAGACTTCAAAGACAGCTAAGTACAATGTACAATACGGATTGGTTCACAAACAAGGAGAAAGACAGTTGCAGAAGACATTATTAGAACAACTGTGGGTTAAACAACAGCACTGTATCAATTTTCTAATTATATTTTCTAATTTTGATAAACATACTGAGATTCTATAAGAGAAAGTCCTTGTTCTTAGGAATAAAGGGACATGATGTTTGTGAATCACTCTCAAATGGATCAAAAAGGAAGTTGTATATACACAGAGAGAAAATGTTCAAGTAAATGGGACAAAACAATAGTTGGTGAATCTGGGTAAAGAGTTTAAGTTTTCAGTATGAAATCTTATCAAAATTAAGTTTTTAAAAATAAAATAACAAGGCAGCTAGAAAAGTATGCAGCAGCCTATCAGAATGGGCTTCAAAATGCCAAAGCGTGGACTTCATTCTAAAAGGGGTAAGGAGAAAGCAGCAGGAGAGCCTGATCAATTTATTTTAGAGAGCAGTCTTGTGGGAGATTAGATTGAAGGGAAAGAAGAAAAAACTCCACACAGAAAAACTATTTAAGACACTATTTTACAGTTCAAGAAATAATAATGATCTAATTTAAGGTTGTGGGAATAGAAAAAGGTGGATTCAAGAATTATTTATAAGGCAGAAGAGGGGTGCCTAGGTGGCTTAGTCAGTTGAGCATCTAACTTCTGATTTTGGCTCAAGTCATGATCTCAGGGTCGTGAGATCATGAGCCTCAAGTTGGGATCCACACTCAGCATGAAGTCTGCTTGAGATTATTTCTCCCTCTGCCCCTCCTGCTTGTGCTCGCTCTCTAATAAATAAATGAATCTTAAAAAAAAAAAGGCAGAAAAGAATTATAGAGTGATTGGATTGTGGAAGACAAAAAAGGAAGAAACATCTAGGATGATCTATGCCTCCTCCTGCCCCCTACCTACTTTGTGGTTTGGACAATCAGAAAGACAAACATGTCACTCACCAAAGTGGGAAAAGCAGAGGTTTATTTGGCGTTGGGAAGGTCAGAAAATGAGTTGTGTTGTAGACATTCTGAATTTGAGAATGTGGGGTATTCCAAGTCCACCAGTACATGAGGGATTTCAAAATGCAGGTCTAGAGCCTCAGACAGAACACATAAATCTGGGAGTTATCAATATAGGGATGTTGATGGCATGAACTGGTAAGAAGGACAAGAGAAACTGAAGAGAAGCATCCAATGGGAAATTAAAGGGCAGAAAACACTGCAAAAGAGATGGGGAGAGGGACAAATAGTTCATGATGCAGACACAGCAGAGAAAATTGTAACAGTAAAACTATGTGTTGTTTTAGTTTATAACAAACATCCTGAAAATGAGAAGTATAATAAATACAACTTTATGCCATAAAGTGGTAATAGGAATATTCATTTGCCAAAAGATATACAAATATTCCAGCTATTATCTGCTCACTCTCTTACCCACAAAGAATGACCTACTTTTAGGAACATCACTTACTAAACATTAATTATAGAAGTGAAAATTAATAGCCAATATGAAAATTGGCAGAATAGGGCTCAAAATCAAAAACTCCATGTTTTTCAAAACACCATTCATAGTACTTCACTCATGCTTTAAACTGAAATTGAATTTGAATTTAAATTTAAATTAAACATTCAAAATAATTATATGAAAGGCTTTGGGGAATAATTACATCCTTTAGAAATAAATTAGAATCTCTTCTAAGATTCATGTTATTTAAGGTTTGCTATGGGCTGAATGTTTGTAGCCCCCACTCCCCAAGTTCACATGTTAAAATCCTAATGCCCAATGTGAACGTATTAGGAGGTGGGTCCTTTAGGAGGTGCTTAGGTCATGAGGGTACAGCCCTCATGAATGGAATTAGTGGTTTGTTTTTTTTTTTAAAGATTGTATTTATTAATTTGACAGAGAGAGACACAGTGAGAGAGGGAATACAAGCAGGGCAAGTAGGAGAGGGAGTAACAGGTTCCCCAAAGAACAGGGAGCCTGAGGTAGGTAGGGCTTGATACGGTCTCAATCCCAACACCCTGGGATCATGATCTGAGCCGAAGGCAGATGCTTAACCAACTGAGCCACCCAGGCGCCCCACCACTCTGTTCTTCTTAGCAAGGCCTAGCCTCAGGGAAAAACCAGAACCTAATCTGCTTGGATACAATCAGCCCCTAACTGACCTAAGGAAGGGAAGTAACCAAATCCTGCACACTCTAGTTATCTTGTCCCACCTAAGCAAGGGAGAGAAAAACTGAGAAACACTTGTGAAGTTCACATTCTGGAGGCACAGGCTCACTAAAAGACTGAGTCCTATCATAGGACTATATAATGCTTCCCTTCTCCCATACTCTACAACATAGCTAAAGATCTATTTACAGCAACTCCTTTTACATCCTATCTATCAAGAAAAAAATTATAAGGCCTACCCAAGGCAAAAAACACAATTTGAAGAAATGGAACAAGCATCACAACCAGATATGGCAGGGATGTTGGAATTATCAGATTGGGAACTTAAAACAGCTATGATGAATATGCTAAGGGCTATAATGGACAAAGTAGACAGCATACATGAACAGATGGGCAATGTAAGCAGAGACACAGAAACTGTAGGAAGAACCAAGTAGGCAAATATTTCTTAGGGCAAAAAAGCATAAAACAATAAAAGAGAAATGCTGATAACCTGGGCTTCATCAAAATTTGTCTTTAAAGGGTACCATTAAAAAAAAATGAAAAGGCAAGCCACAGACTGGAAGAGAATAAATGTAATGTATCTGACATTACATTCAAAATATGTCATATTTGAATACAAATATGTATTCAAAGTATGTAAATATGTACATAATAATGTAATGAGTCTTACAATTTAGTAATAAGATGACAAACTCAAACTCTGGTTAAAATTTTAATAGGCACTTTACAAAAGAAAATATATGAAAGGCGAGTAAGTACATGAAAAGATGTTCAACATCACTAATTATTAAGGAAATGAATTTTAAACCCAAATTAAGACACAACTATATACCCACAATAATGGGCTGAAGTTTAAAAAGACTGACAAGTGTTGGTAAAGAACACCTGGAATTTGCATAATTTACATGTTGGAGGGATTGTAAAAAAGAACTTCACCTGGAGAAATGTTTAGCAAATCCTTATGAAAGTAAATATACACTTGACCATACCAATATATGCTCAGCCATTCTACACCTAATCATTCACCACAGAAATTAAAACAAATTTCCAAAAGAGACTTTTATGAGCATATTCATAGCAGCTTTATTCATAAGAGCCCCAAACTAGAAAAAAAGTGTCCATCAATAGGTAAATGGATAAACAAACTGTGGTACATATACATAACATAATATTCCTTGGCAACAGAAAGGAATGGATTCCTTATGTACGGAGTAACTCTTACTTAATCTCCAAACATTACGCTGAGCCAAAAAAAGCCTGACACAAAAGAAGAAATACTAAGTGATCCCATTTATATAGAATTCTAGCACATACAAAATCTCAGCTGCTGCCTTGAGACAGGGGGAGAGAGGGACTGACTACAAAGGGACACAGAAACTTTAGTATGATGGAAACATTCTCTATCTTGATTATGATTATGGTTTCCCAAGTTCATACATTCGTTAAAACTCAATGAACTATGTATTTAAGTGGGTGCATTTTATCATATGAAAATTTTATCTCAAACTGTTTTCTTTTTTAAAGGAAGGGTAAAATTCCATTCTATCATCTCTAATGGTAGAGGATCCATTTCTCCTGTTAGTCCCAAATCTACCCAGAGAGCCCATTCTGGTGGGGGGTAGGTTTATGTCCTGATCATAGTACCTGTGTTTAAGGAAGGACTGACTTGCAGCTCTACAACCTAGTAGCAAATGAAGTTTGTCATTTTCCAAAGTATGTTTCCATGACAAAAATGTATTAGGCCAATACCTTCTCACTATCAAAATTACTACACAGTCCTAAGTGTCATTTACAGATTATATATTTATAGATATATATTTACAGATTTATATTTACATTTACAGATTATATATTTACAGGTATATTCCCTGCTTAAGCCAGTCTGAAAATCATAAGCACTTGCATTCTGAGAGAGTATATAAAAAATGGAAGAGCACTAAAAAAAAAAAGTCCCTGTTTATCAGATCCAGTGACACTTCTAGGTCTTTTAAATTAGCAGACGAGGCAGTAACTAGTTTGCCAAATCAGACTTCAGCCAAGTATTGTGTGTGTGCCTGCACGTGCGTGTGCGTGAGTACTACTACTTCTGGCTGCCCAGCCAAAGCCCCCTTCTAATGTTGGGGAAATCCTCCAAATTGTAAAGTCAGGGAAAGGCAGAACCTGTGTCCACTATATAAAAGCTCAAAACACCAGATAATCAAGCAACTACCTGGAGCCAGATTATTTGGGTTCCACATACTAGCTATGTAACCTTAAACAAGTTTCTGAAGTCCTCTTTCCTCATCTGTAAAATGATAATAGTACCTACTTTGCAGAACTGTTGTAAGGATAAAACATATATATGAAGTACTTAGAAAAGAGCCTGACTTATAAGAAGTACTGTCTAAGTTATTATTCTTTGTTTCCTAAGCTCTGGGGGCACTACCATATGACCTAGGTTCTGTCAAATAAAAGGCACTTGCCCCAGACTTAGAGTCAGAAACTAGTGATAAGAAGAAGAGATGACAGGAATGCCCTCCTGAGCAGCCCTAAGTTTCAGCAAGCTCAAATTCTGGGTCAGCAGTGGCCAGAGTGCTGGCGGCAGCATCTAGGCACCTCAGCTCGGAGGGCTGGCAGTATGAGCTGCTGTATGTGGTGCTAGGCAATGGCAGCACTGGGACCCTCACTGAAACAATGCTGAGTCATGTTTTGGGGCAGAGTCCTAGGCATGAAGGCTGATTCTGGCTTTCCAATTTTTCTGACAATTCTGTAAGCTACCTCCTATCCTCTTAGCGAATGTCTGTTCCATGTAAGTGAGCTGGAGTTGGTTTCATTGCCTGCAATGTAAGACCCTGACATCAGAGCTGCAAGAACGGAATAAATAGAAAACAGTCTTATGAATGTTTCTGGGTATCAAGTGAAAATTACAAAAGGGTTTAGAAATTTTCAGAACGTTAGAATGTTATGAAACTTGTTTGATAACTTCATGGTTCCCTAATCTAACACAATAACTGAAAACCTGATCTTCATTGACTGCTTTCTACATGCCAGGCACTGCGTTAAGCACATCACATTAATTATTTCATTTAACCCTCACAGATGCCTTGTGAAGTAGATGAGATTTTTCCAATTTTACAGATGAAGAGAACAAGGACTAGGAAGGTTAAGGAACATAAATAATTTAAATAATGTACGCTCTGCAAATGGAGCCCTATAAGAATTTTAAGAGCTAACACTTACTGAGTACTTCCATGTGTCAGGCACTTTTTCATATATTTTCTTTTTCATATATTTTTTCATATATTAACTTTTTCATATATTAACTGATTTAGTTCTAATCACTCTATGTGCATTATCTCATTCAACTCCACAACCTTCTAATATACATAGCATTGTTATTCCTGTTTTACAGGTAAGAAAACAGAAAGATTAAGAAATGTGCTTTATGACATACAGCTAGCAAGTGATGAACTGGGATTTGAATGTGCCAGTCTGGCTTCAGAGACCTGATTTTTAACCTCTACATTATACTACCTTTCCAAATGTGACTGAAATACATCACTGGGCCATGCCAACCAAATATATGCATTCAGATATTTATGTGAGTCAAACCTACTACTTTCTTAATGTTGACAACTTGTACTGTTGTTTCTTCTATTTCCAATCATGCACAGTTAAAGAGTAGCACTGTCTTTATCTGATCCTCATTTCCAACAACCGAGAATGAAGCCTCAGCCTCCAATTACGTCATTAGTGCTGTCTTTTGCTAACACCACTGTCCTACAGACAGCTGTATCCTGGAACTTCCCACTCCCCACTGTGGGCAAATGCAGAATTAACCTAGGACATGTGTGAATCAGGAGCTTCAGGACACTAAGTCTGTTATTGCAAATGCATTAACTGCCAGAAAATATGTATGTGCTATCAATGATCCTAATAACTCAATGGTTTTCAACCAAGGCTGATTTTGCACACCTCTTCCCCAAACATTTATCAATATCCCCCACATTCTAATGGTGGACATGGTGTGTTACTGACACAGACAGGACAGGGACAGGACAGGGATGTTACCAGACATCCTGCAATGCACAGGATAATCTCCCACAATAAAAAATCATCTAGCTAAATGTCACAATGTCAAGGCTGGAAGACTCTGTAAAGAGCCTGATGCTACAAATTGCTTCTTACACTAGTGGGTCCCATGAGTCTTAATTCTTACTTTTAATGTATTAAAAATAATGATAACCCATTCCAAAGCATGGACCAACTGCATTGGCAGGGGGGAGGATTACTCCCCTAGCCCCCTATTCCCCTACCTACTCCTCCAGCTGCTTCTCATAACATTCTCTCCTCCAACTCTCTCCAACTTGGCCAGTTAGGCAACCAAATACCTACTAACTTCATCTTCACCTTCAGGATGCACAGCAACCTTCTCCCTGTCTATACAATTCCTAGTCTATAGCCTTTTCTGTAGTTACCAGAGACCTAGGCTAAAAGAAAAAAAGCTCCTGCAATTTTTTTCTGGCACAACTGGTGTTTTCCAAATTCTTATTCAAAATATATCTTGACATTAACATTTATAAAGGCTTTACATATGACAGTCAGCATTTACAGGTGAACACCGTATGGAAAATAAGATACCACATTAACAAAAATTTACCCAGACTAAAAATCTATCTTAAAAATGAAAGAGAAGGCATACTGGAAATGTATTTCTTGCTGTTACCAATTTATTACATTATTAATGGTAAAACCTAATTTCTACAATGCGTAGAAACTTTCTAAAAAAGATATAAAAGAACTTGTCATAGCTCCGGACTTCTGCAACTACACAAGGTACTATATCTCCCAAAACACACACATTTAACATTGTTCTCTACTCCAATTTACCACTGAGCAAGCAAAAATAAAGTGATATAATATTAAGCTTGAAGTCTTCCCAATTCTTTCTTAAATCTACTATTTACAAAAAGGTACTTGAAAAATCATTAAAAAGTACTGTGAAGTATTTCCAGTGCTCAGTTCACTGGTGCATATATTCAGCAGGTACAATGTTCTAACACGTAGCTATATTTTCTACTAATTTAAAGGACTAAATTGTTAATTCCAGTCAATCTGAGACAAAAGAAAAATGAAGAAAGTAAACAGTGTGAAAGGAGAAGAGAAAGTAGCCACAAATACTTAACTCTAACTGTTCTAGTTATGGCTTCAAACAATGAAAGTTGCAGTGTTTAGTGGACTAATTATGCATGTCAACAGAGACCATACTTTGTTCCAATACCAAAAAGCACAAATGCCTTCTGTGTCAGATGAAATTATTTACATTTTTGTTTGCCTACAAAAAGAGAAAGCAATTAAACTCATAATTCAAATAGCCTTTGAAATTTCCTTCTGCATTAGTAAAAAGTATGACCTTCTTTAAAAAGTAGTTAATGTATTTATTATAAAGTGGTAATTCAGCATGGTTCAAAAGTATTAGGTGAATAAGCCTCCTGCGTGAAGTCTATGGAGAACTAACCAACATATCAGGAAACGCGGATTTAAGAAACAGCCCTGCCCCTTCTCATGAGTTTATAAGTCACTTTATTTTCCTAAGTTTCAATTTCCTCCTTATAAAGTGAGATTATTAACCACACCTATATATCATAAGAATCAAACAGAAACTGCTTGGAAAACTGAAAAAGCCCTATTACATAAAAATGTCATAATTAGGGGCACCTGGGTGGCACAGTGGGTTAAGCCTCTGCCTTCCGCTCAGGTCATGATCTCAGGGTCCTGGGATCCAGCCCCACATTGGGCTCTCTGCTCAGCGGGGAGCCTGCTTCTCCCTCCCTCTCTGCCTGCCTCTCTGCCTACTTGTGATCTCTCTCTGTGTCAAATAAATAAATAAAATCTTTTTTTAAAAAAAAGTCATAATTATAGTACACTGGTTTCAGCTAGGCTCCGAAAGGACAAATACTGGAATAGGTCTGTCAACACTAATACTTACCAGCACAGCTACCCTTGCTAACTTTTTCACTATGGATATCCTCCCTACGCTTTTCTAAAACAGACCAGTATCAAGACAGGGTTGAAAATGAATCCAAATGTTATTGTTTGTAACTTTGTTCTTTTATATTTTAGTCTATCTATCTTGGTAATTTCACGATTTTAAAAGGAAGATGACGGGGGCGCCTGGGTGGCTCAGTGGGTTAAAGCCTCTGCCTTTCGCTCAGGTCATGATCCCAGGGTCCTGGGATCGAGCCCCGCATCGGGCTCTCTGCTTGGCAGGGAGCCTGCTTCCTCCTCTCTCTCTCTCTGCCTGCCTCGCTCCCTACTTGTGATCTCTATCTGTCAAATAAGTAAATAAAATCTTTAAAAAAAAAAAATAAATAAAAAAAAAATAAAAGGAAGATGACGGAACACCTGGGTGGCTCAGTCAGTTAAGCGTTTGCCTGTGGCTCAGGTCATGATCTCAGGGTCCTGGGATGGAGCCCCGGGTCAGGCTCCCTGCTCAGCGGTGTTTCTTCCTCTCCCGCTCCCCATTTGTGCTCTCTCTCAAATAAATAAATAAAATCTTTTTTTTTTCTTTAAAGATTTTATTTATCTATTTGACACAGAGAGAGATAGGGAGAAGAGTGGGAAAAGGGAGAAGCAGGCTTCCTGCCGAGCAGGGAACCTGATGCGGAACTCGATCCCAGGACCCTGGGGTCATGACCTGAGCTGAAGGCAGACGCTTAACAAGTGAGCCACCCAAGTGCCCCCAAATACATAAATAAATTCTTAAAAAAAAAAAAAAAAGGAAAGATGACTCTCAAACCTATGATAAAGGAATGGCTAAAGCAAATGAGGTAAAATTCAGGTAATTATTGAATCTGGATGATAAGTATATGGGAATTCATTTACTACTTAACCATTATTTCACATACTGCAAATTTCCCTTAAAAATGTTTTAATATATTAGTATCAACACCTAATTTGTCTTGTATTTTCAACTAGGTGCTATCTGACCACTGCATTTCAAATCTTCCCCCAACTTTCTCATCCTCTGTCATTCCTGTTTCTGTATCAAGCCAATCTCAGCTGCCAGCTACCAGGAGAACCACATTTCCTCCCACTCTTTCCTCACTGACACTCAGTTCCAGCCACAGAGCCCTCACCACTGCCCCTCAAACACACCAATCTTATTTTTGCTCTTGTTTCCTCTTTCTGGAAAGTTCATACTCCCAGATTTTCATGTGACTCTCTCCCTCATCTCACTCAGGTTTTTGCTATTTTAGTAGCATCTAAATCATCTAAGAAAGGCCTTCCCTGACCAACCAATGCAAATCAGCAATTTTCATCACTCTTTAGCCCCTTAACCTGTTTTATAGCAGTAAAGACTACATTAATTATAAAATTATTTTTGTATATATGCTTTTAAAGATTTTATTTGAGACAGAGAGAAAGTGTGTGTGTGTGTGTGTGTGTGTGTGTGTGTGCGTGGGTGTGTATGCGCACATGCATGAGCGGTGTGGGGGGGGAGGAGAGGGAGAAGGAGGCTCCCCACTGAGCAAGAAGCCCCTCCGGAGCTGGATCCCAGGACCCCGGGATCATGACCTGAGCTGAAGGCAGATGCTTAACAAACTAAGCCACCCAGGCACCCCTATTTATGTATATGTCTAACATCTGTCACCCTTCTCAGTATGTTTACAACATAAAAGCAAACTCCTCTTGACACTCAAAATCCTTCCATGACCTGGACTACCTTCTTTCCACCAACTATGCTTCTTCAGATACCCTATTAAATCAAACTTAATTATTCCCACTTTCCCATATATGTCTCTGAATTTCCTTTCTCTATGCCTTTGTTCAAGCAGTGACCATCATCACTCATATGCTAAAATTCTACTCACACTCTAAGACTCAGTTTAAAATGCCACCTGCAGTGATGTCCCTGGCTGATATTCCTCTGAACTGCCACAATTCTTTATCTGTATCACTCTAAAGACATAATTACTCTACATTTTATTTATTTTAAAATTTCCTCTATTAATCAACAAGTATCTTGAATGCAGGATCTGCATTCCCTTTGTAGCATCACAAAAGAAAAATGCAAATATTTGTATGTATTTTTTGGATATTCGAAATTGGTGTATGTATTACTGTTACTATACTGAAGAAAAGAAGAATTCAGGAAAAACCCTAGAACACACTAATACCTAACACACATTTCTTTCTTTCCTTTTTTCTTGTTAAAAGTATACCTTATTCGCTTTTTTCCCAATATCCTTGCTTTTACCTTTAAATAATTTTTTCCCTATTTAGTTTCTTAAATTTACTGATATTGTCCACTTTTATTTGGGTTTAAATCACAGCTCTGTTCCTCATTAGCTATGTTAGCCTTTTCAGGTCTTTGTTGCTTAATCTGTAAAATGAGGGAGAACACCTCAAATGCAAACAGGAGTGTTACAGTATTAAATGAGATAATACATATGTAAAACCCAGTACAGTGTCTGGCATCTAACAGACTCTCTGTGAATGATGCCTATTAAACCATTATTTCTTCTATAGATACAGAATCAGCAGTTTAAACACATTTCAAGGTATAAAGTTTAAATATTAAAAACACAAAGAACACAAGCCACCTTCATCTGTTGTAATCAAGACTGGACTAGAGTACAAAGCAATCCAAGCTCATGTTTTTTTTTTTAATTTAAAAAGAAAAAACACTGATGTCATTAAAAACACACACACATAAAAGAAGAAAGCATTTTTATGGTCACTGATGAGACGGATATTTTAGCAGATAGATCATTTCTTTGAGAGCTAGAAAATTACCCTAGGTTCTACAATTAACGAGCTGAATGATTGTGAGCAAGGCAATTCACCTTACAGAACCTAAATGAACTTTAAATTTCTTCTTATGCGAGGCTGACAAAATTGGGCATGGCGAAAAATGCAGGGAATACGTAACATGGATTTTAATGTTAATATACATACAAATTTTCATGATTACTTGGCAGTGGTTTTCTTCAGGTCATCATCATTCAGGTTTAACTCTCTATTAAAATAGCTAGTTTAGCATCTATGTGAGTGACATTCTCACAGCCGAAACTCACACTGGTAAACCACGAACACAATACTTTCATTTATTATGAATCATATCATTGGCTGGGCTGCCAATCCTTCCTGTAATTCACAGCATCAAACTTCCTCTGATCATCTCTCAACAGCACAGATTCAGAGATCTGATCATAAAGAATCAAATCCATCAGTTAAGATAAATACAATATACACACTTCCCTAGTTTCTCTGAACTAAATATAATTAAAACATTGTTTTGACAAACAGTAAATAACCAAAGTATTTTAAATCACAAAGAATCCCGAATCCTCCACAGGTAATACTTATTTTGTCAACCAGAACTCATCTCTGTCTTTAGGACTAGAATTATCTAGCTCTAAATCCCACATTAAAGCTTTCACACAGACTCAAGCCAAGGTGTCTTGGCTTACTTGAGGAAATACTGCACCTGGCATTGTGCATGTATACTGATGGCAACCTGGTTCAGAAACACTGCCTCTGGAGTCAGAAGACCCCACGTAATGCTTGAGCCTTGCCAATTCCTCTAAGTCAGTCACTGTCTCTGGAAGTTAAGTATGTTCAACAAATAAGCGGGGAAAATAACAGTTGTTCTAGTACCTAACTGAATGATACCAAATTGTTCTAAGGTTCAAAATGGGACAACATGAAAGTGCTACTCTGTAAATTGTTAAGCATTATAACATGAGAGGTTTTACTAGTATTACGTATTCAAAAACATCTGATAACTTGAATTTAATACAAAATTTACTTTTTCATATTTTTCCTCTTTAATGAGTCAGAATCATTTGTAGAACTTCTGAAAAGAAAAAAAAAAAACAAAACAAAAACCGCATGGCCTGATGCCTATCACTGTAGCTTCAGATTCAGTGAGTCAAAAGTAAAGTCCAGAACTCAGGTTGTTGTTGTTGTTTTAAAGAATTCTATACTTGAACTCTGATATATACCTAACTAAAGACAGTATACGGGAGTAGACAAGTTCAAATACGAACCTAATACTACATTATTTCAACAGAAATCTCATTTCATACTTAAAAGCTGTACTTTTTTTTTGGTAAAGATTTTAATTTCTTTGACAGAGAGAGACACAGCAAGAAAGGGAACACAAGTAGGGGAAGTGGGAGAGGGAGAAGCAGGCTTCCTGCTGAGGAGGGAGCCCCATGCGGGACTTGATCCCAGGATCCTGGGATCACGACCTGGGCTGAAAGCAGACGCTTAATGACTGAGTCACCTAGGTGCCCCTAAAAGCTATACTTTGACCCCAACTTTTACATTCATCTTTATGTGACAAGTACATTCTAGAATTTCAGATGCCCAAAGTAAATAGTAACTTATAACTTAACTAACTAACTCAACTAAGTAACTCAACTAACTAACTCAACTAAGAAATCTCTCTTCCCACTCCTTATGTCTATGTGTGTAAAAGAGTTTATTCACAAAGGCATATGTTTAGATCAACTGAGTCAATTTGGACAGTCTAAAACTTTGAATGGGCTGATTTCAAAAAAACAGAAATACTATCCAATCACCTCAAAATTAGACTTGACTACTTCTGTGCCTGGTTTAGATGCCCCAAGAGTTGTAGTATCATTACTGCAGTCAGACATACCTAAAAGTAAAATGTGTTAAGCACACATTAAATAATTTAGTTTAAAAAGTTGTATAATCGGGGCGCCTGGGTGGCTCAGTGGATTGGGCCGCTGCCTTCGGCTCGGGTCATATCTCAGGGTCCTGGGATCGAGCCCCGCATCGGGCTCTCTGCTCTGCAGGGAGCCTGCTTCCTCCTCTCTCTCTGCCTGCCTCTCTGCCTACTTGTGATCTCTCTCTCTGTCAAAATAAATAAATAAAATCTTTAAAAAAATAAAAAAAATAAAATAAAATAAAAAGTTGTATAATCTCACCAATATTCTTAACAAATATTCCATAACATAACTAATTTATCTGCCATCAGAATGTGCTCCAGAAGATGATCTATAATCACATTGAGTATCCACTGATTACAACAGGTAAACAATTCAAAAAAAGTATGCAGAATATAGAAATACAGACCTCAATGATTAAGACATAAATTCATACAATTATTTTATATATGAAACAAAATTTAAAAGATCGGAGGATGAGCTTAATTTGACATGAAAAAACTCACATCCAAAGATATCTGAAGCAAAAATATTAGTTATTAATGGCCTACGTAAACCCAAAGTTTTAGACCAGAACTCAGACTTCTTCTACTTCCCTGGCCAGTGCTCCTTTGAATTGATTATGACTGTTCATTCTCTAAGTGAAACACTATACCCAGATTTCATTAAAAAAAAATTTAATAGGCTACTTCAGCTTCTAACTTACTCAACAACATTTAGAGAAAGCCAACTATAAATGAAGAACTCTGCTAGGCACTAAGAGGAAAGAAGAATAAAATCGAATTCACATTCTACCAGTACTCTGAATTAAGGAGACAGATAAAAAATTACAAGGCACCATGTCAGGTACTATAATACAAAGAAACAAATTTTTACTTTTGAAATACACTGGAGGGAAAAATTTTACAATTTCGGTTTGTAAACTGAACCCAATACCACATTAGAAAAATACAATATGATCAGGTAGGATTTTCCCAGGAATATAAGACTAGTTCAATTTCCTGATTTGTATATTACTGTATTCATAAATCTAAGGAAAATCTTCACAGATTGAGATCTTCTGACAAAATTCAACATCCATTCAAAATGCAACATTCAAGGAGAAAGGAATCAAGGGAGACTTTCTCAACATAATTTCTCATCATGACCTTGGGCAACAAACCAGAGAAAGTGAAACCTTAGCTAAGGGGGGACTACTATATATTTTAGGGATATTATTGTTTCAGCTGTGGTTGTAGGCAAATGATCCTCCTTCTGACATACTGTCAGATGAATAGCAACCTAACATTACATCACAACATCTACGTCACTCACATCAACTTCATCTCATCACATGGGCATTTTATCATCTCACATCACCACAGGAAGAAGGCTGAGTACGGTACAGTATAATAAGATATTTGGAGAAAGAGACCACATTCACATGACTTTTATTATAGTATATTGTTATAATTGTTCTATTTTTGATCTTTTTTTAAAGATTATTTATCTGGGGGCGCTTGGGTGGCTCAGTGGGTTAAAGCCTCTGCCTTCAGCTCAGGTCCTGATCCCAGGGTCCTGGGATCGAGCCCCGCATCGGGCTCTCTGCTCAGCGGGGAGCTTGCTTCCCCCCTCTTTGCCTGCCTCTCTGCCTACTTGTGATCTCTCTCTGTGTCAAATAAATAAATAAAATCTTTTAAAAATTTTATTTATCTGTCAAAGAGAGAGAGCAAGAGAGAGCACATGTGCACAAGAAGGGGGAGCTGCAGGCAGAGGGGAGAAGCAGACTCCCCACTGAGCAGGGAGCCCAATGTGGGACTTGATCCCAGGACCCTGGGATCATGACCTGAGCTGAAGGCAGACACTTAACTGGCTGAGCCACCTAGGCATCCCTGTTATTAACCTCTTAACATGCCTAATTTATAAATTAAACTTTATCACAGAAAATGCACACACAAAAAAACGGTATTAAAATGGTCCTCCAAAATATTAAAGTGTTCAAATTCACTCACAATTACAGAAGTGCAAGTTAAAACAACACCAAGATACCACTTCTCACCTATTAGACTGGCAAAAAAATTATTAAAAATAACAATAAACATTCTGTTAGTAAGGAAATAAGGGGGAAAAGTCACTTTCATACTTTGCTGATGGGAATACATATTGGTACAACCATTCTGGAGGGAATTTTGGTGATAAGAATTTTGGCCTAAGAATATCACATATGGATTTACTGCTGGACCCAACAATCTCAATTCTAGGACTCTATCTTGGGAATACACCTCCAACAATACAAAAATACATAGACATGGCAGTATTCTTCATAAATATAAAATATTAGAAACAGCCTAAATGTCTGTACATAGGAAAATGACCGAATAAATTATGGTAGATCCAAAGAATGGAGTACTATGCAACTGTAAAAAAAAAATGAGGAAGATCTCTATGATATGGAGTGATTTCCAGCACATACATGAAGTGAAAAAAGCAAAATAGGAGTTATCATCTGCTCCCCCGTATTCCTCAGCAGCACCTGTTAGGAAAATATATCATTATTATCCAGCTCAAGAAAAGGGCGAATAATCCTAGGCATATAGGGAAACAAATCAAATTTCTGAGAATTACAGAGGTAAGTACTAAATATGTGTTTTATTTTTATTCTTTAAATTCTGTAACCTTCATATTTATTTTTTAGAAGTCCGTTCACAACTTTGATAACTAATATACATGGGAACAAAAAGATTTAAAAAATTAATAACTTGTAACCTGTACTGTTTAATTTATGTGTTTTTTGATCTTTACATAAATTCAGTTATCTTTAACAACTGTTTTCAAAATAGAGGCACCTGGTTGGCTCAGTCAAGCAGGTTAAGCATCTGCCTTCAGCTCAGGTCATGATCCCACAGTTCTGGTACAGAACCCACGTCAGGCTCCCTGTTCAGTGGGGAGCCTACTTCTCCCTCTCCCTCTGCCCTTAACCCTGCTTGTGTGCATGCATGTTCTATCAAATGAATAAATACAATTTAAAAAAAACTATTTTCAAAATAGAATGATAAACTGCTATTACAAAACTACCACTGGGGCACCTGGGTGGCTCAGTGGGTTAAGCCTCTGCCTCTGGCTCAGGTCAGGGTCTCAGGGTCCTGGGATCAAGCCCCACATCGGGCTCTCTGCTCAACAGGGAGCCTGCTTCCCCTTCTCTCTCTCTGCCTGCCTCTCTGCCTACTTGTGATCTCTGTCAAATAAATAAATAAAAATCTTTAAAAAAAATTTTTTTAATTAAAAAAAATAAAAAATAAAAAATAAATTTCAAACTACCATTAATGCTCAGGCTTCATAAGCCAGTTTGTACTGCAGGCCAAAAATGCCTCAGGTCATCTCTGGGGCTCTTCTTCTATAAATCAGCCAGAGGTATTCATTAAATAATGAAGTGTAAGAACAAATGACCTATAAAGTGAATTATTAATCAGCATTTGTTAAAAGCACATAAATAATATCCCCTGAAGTTTATAATTCATCCAACTGTTTGGGACTGTTTTTAATTCTGCTATTAAAATCACATTTTAATCTCCATAAACTGAATGAACTAGATCTATGCAGAGGGAAATTATATAAGGACTTTAACTGGAATTTAATGAGGGAGAATTCTATGCCCTACAATACTTAAATGGATTTCGATTTTTCCTAGGACCCAAGAAAGAGAAGCCAGGAGGTACCAGATCTGCCAGGATACTAGAAGAGGAAACAAAAGATTCCATGGATACCAGAAAAGAAAAACTGCATTTACAGTCTCCATGATGCCAATGAGTGAAAGACTGGAAGTCTAACACTAACTATGTATGGGAAAAGTGTTATTGAACAGAAACCAGGAGTTTTTCAAATTAAGGTACTCACATACCACGCAGAGTCTGAAATGGTGTGATCAAGGCACAGGAAGACAGATATAAATAGAGCAGACATAAACAGGATAAACACAGCACATCATACTAGAATGAGAATTTACATTCTTTTTATTAAAATAAGTACTATATTATGGGATGTAAAGCAAAATTCACTTGAATAAAACAATACATATAAGACTTCTAAGAAATTTCTTGAATTTTTGTAATAAAATAGGAGTCTCCAAAGAAACTGAAAAAAAAATCTGAAAAGGGACACATCTTTCTAGGGGTACTTTAGTTTAAAAAAAGTTGGAGAAACAGTATAAATAATTATAATATATGGGACCAAGGAGTTCTGACTGGTGAATCAAAGACAATGTAAGGAAGTAAATACGGAAAACTAAAAGCAAAAAGTAGCAAAATCGCTTGCTTTAATCTAAACTTGCTTAGTTTCTTTAGACTACTGAATTGCCGCTATTCCAGAAACTGATTACCTGGCTAAATATTAAAGAAAAGTGACTCTCTTTCTTTCATCTTGGAAGAATCTATTAGATTCTATTTGGTGTATATTTTTTAGAAGCAACCACAGCAAGAATGAGCACACACAGCTGCCAGGTATGGATTTCTAATACCATTCTTCAATAAAGGGAACCAGCACTCCTTGGAGAAATGGCTGATTTCTAGGACTTGGGCAGGAAATATACAAGATGAGCCTGGAACACCTAGTAGTGCCAGAAAGTACAGATGTGCTAAAAAAAACAAACAAAAAAACCCCATCACCAACAAACCAAACAACAAAATTCTCACAATGATGGGGATATGTCAAAGGACTATAAAAATCAACTGAAAGAGCTCTCAACAGCCAAAGCTGAAGCAATCCGAGCTTGTACTGGATTATAAGTCAAAGCATAAAATAAATACCCACAAGTCAATATTCATATAAATAAATGATTGAATAAATTAATAAATGAGGACAAGGAGATGAATTTCCCTTGCAGAAGAATTCCAAAAAATTCACACATATACTCCACTATTAAGCAGACGGAACATAACTTCCTACTTCTTAAGCTTGTACTCCATCTAACAGTGACTTTCTTCTAAAAAGTACAATATGCAAAGTGGGGGGAGCAGTAACCTTACAGAGGATGAACCTAATAACCCTATCTCAAGCCTGGTGACCGAGGTTAACAACAGTGGTAGGGCACATTGATAGTATTTATTCTTGATACGATGGCGATGTCACTTTACCTCTACGGGTCTTCCTTGCCAAAACACAGTATCCAGTCTAATCCTAAGAATAGCATCAGACAAATCTCAATTAAGGGTTAGTCTACAAAATACCTGACCAGTAATTCTCAAAACTATCAGCTTGTAATCAAAATCAAGGAGTCTGAGAACCAGTCAAAACCCTGAGCCACCCAGGGCAGGGGAGCTTGGGTGGTTCAATGGGTTAAAGGCTCTGCCTTTGGCTCAGGTCATGATCCCAGGATCCTGGGATGGAGCTCCGCATCCATCTCTCTGCTTGGCAGGGAGCCTGCTTCCTCCTCTCTCTGCCTGCCTCTCTGCCTACTTGTGATCTCTATCTGTCAAACAAACAAACAAACAAACAAACAAACAAATAAATAAATAAATCTTTATTTAAAAAAAAAACCAAAACCAAAACCAAAACCAAGAGGGCATATGACAGCTAAATGTAATGTGGTATCCTGGTGTAGAAGAAGGACATTAGGAGAAAACTGATGCAATTTGAACACAGGTTAGTGCATGAGAATACTGGTTCATGAATTGTGACAAATGTACCATACTAATGCAGTATGTTAATAATAGGAGAAACTGGGCATGGGGTAAGAGGAATCTCTACACTATCTGCAATAAATCTATAAATCTGAAACTGTTCTAAAATAAGAGTTTATTATAATATAATCTAAGAATACTGTGCTATATTTTATAATTAGTTTTCAATATTCATATCAGGTACTGAGCTAGGTAGGTCATAGGGATTTAAGAATGAGCCAAAAAAGAAAGTAAAATTTGGTCCCTATCTTCAAGGAGTTTGGAGGCAATGGAAGAGAAAGACAATCATATGATCACACATAAAATGTAAATTTTAACTGTGGTAAATGTGTGTTCTGGGAGGTTAGAGTATTCCCTAAGGAAACAAAACTTCTGTTGAAGTGTGAAGGACAGCTAGGAGCTAACAAGAGAAGTGAAATGTAAAAAAGGGGGCGCCTGGGTGGCTCAGTGGGTTAAAGCCTCTGCTTTCAGCTCAGGTCATGATCCCAGGGTCCTGGGATCGAGCCCCGCATCGGGCTCTCTGCTTAGCGGAGAGCCTGCTTCCTCCCCTCTCTCTCTCTCTGCCTGCCTCTCTGCCTACTTGTAATCTCTGTCAAATAAATAAATCTTTAAAAAAAAAAAGAAAAAGAAAAAGGGATCCAGACAGGGATAAAAGCATTTGCCGAAGGCTCTGTAATGGCAAAGGGCAAGACAAGTACAAAGGACTAAAAAGTGGCCAGCATAGTGGAAGTGGAGTGTTAAGCAGAAGACGGCAAAAGATGAGGCTGGAGGGTGAGGATGAGTTAAGCTTTGTTAAAGGGTTTTACTTTTATCCTCGAAGCAATGGGAAGCCATAGAAAGATTGGGGAGGTGGAGAGAAGAGTGACAAGCAGATGTGTTTCAAAATAAACCACTATGCCTTCAGGATGGTTAATGGATTAGAGAGGGGCCAAAACAGAAGTGGGCAGACAAGAATGGAGGCTAACAAACGAAAGTGGTGGTAGTGGAAATGGGAAGAAGTAAACAGATTCAAGAGATTTTCAGAAAGTAAGATTAATAAAACTTGGATATATTGATAGATTGGATGTATACAGGAAAGGGAGTTATTAAGAACCACTCTTAGTTTTCTGGATTTTACAACTGGAAAGATAATGGAGTTGCTCACTGAAATAAGGAAGAAAAAAAGAGGATGAACATCTGGGGTTTTGTTTTGTTTTGTTTTGGGGGAGTGGGGGTGAAGGGGTAATCAATTTAGTTTTAGACATGTTGTATTTGAGATACCTTTATTATACTTGAAAGAGGGTGCTAACTAGAAAGCAAAATATACAGGTCTAGAGCTCAGAGGAGATAGAAAATATACCCTTAGAAAAGCTGTCATCTTTATCCTAGAAAAGCAGCTAAATATAATCCCCAAATATCCAAGAAAAACATTAGACTTTGACCATCTGGATTTAGTTAAAACAAAAAGCTGAGAGAGAATATGGCATAGCATTTCATCAACTAAAACAAAAACTGTGAGGCACCATGGGGAATATAGAGACTTTTAAAATCCTGGTTCAACAGTAGAGCAATTATGTCACTAATCATACAGTATTTTAAAGTTTTAGCAAAGCTGGCCCACATTGTCAGGAATGTTTTATACCTGCACTACCCAATAAAGTAGCAACTTAGCCACTTGTGGCTGCTGAGCACCTGAAATGTGACGGTGGGATCGAGGAACTGAATTTCTACTCCTATTTTATTTTAACCAATTTAAATAGCCACATGTAGCTAGTGCTACAGTATTAGAGCTAGTTTAGAAATTCCTCATCTATTTCATCTAATCCTCAGCAATTACCCTGCAAATTAACTGACAGTGGGTGTGGGTGACAGAGGGATTAGAACCCTAGAAACTTTCATTCCATCTGCTTATGATATTATTTGAAGAATATATGTTACTTGTATAATTAAAATGTTTTTAAAAGTCACTAATATGCCACATAGAAAAATTAGTAAATACAGAAAGTACAAATAAAAATAATTTGGAAACCTACCTTTAAGAAATAACCTATCATTAATATTTAGTCATATACGAAGTGGATCTATATTTTTAACCCTTTTAGTAGAAGCACCCATAGCACCAAGTTGCTGTAGCACATTACTCTTCTATCCCACCCCCAACTCAAAATACCTTGGAAATCTTCTGAAAAAGACAGCCACCATCTCTAGAACTCAACTTCAAAACTGCCAAAAATAAACACTTAATAGTCCACTTGCCTAGCTCCCTTTACCACCGTCACCTTTTGCCACCAAGGTCACACACTTAAATGGAACACAATCTCTACCCTAAAATGTCATGAAATCAGTCACATAGTGAAAAGAGTACAAACTTTGGAGCTAGCAACTTTGGTTACGAGTCCGTGGTTTTCCTTTACGCTTGGATGACCTTGGACTAATTACTTCTGCTGGTTTCCATACCTGTTTCTTCTTTTGTTAATAAAAAACAAAACATACAGCATCTATAAACCATAATGTCTAGCCAAAGTAGCACTTAATAAATGACAGCTATTATGGACTTCTATGTACCTAGCACTGCCCTAATGCCCTGAAGGTAGCACTTAAAACAGGTAGGGTCTTGGCCATCCTGGAGGTTACAGGCCACTGATTTAACCCTCAAGGACTCTTTCCACCTGGGATTTGAATTCCTGACCCACCCCTTATTACATGTGTGACCTCATACAAAGCACTTTATCTAAAAGCTCAGTTTCTTCATTTCTAACATGGTAATATTACCTACTTGATACGACTGGAGGAAAACTAAGAGTAAAATGGAGTATAAAAAAACTGGTGTAAAATGAAAGTATGAAAAAAGCTTTGTAAATTATTAGATGCTAAATAAACAGAAGGTATTAAACAAAGAGTAACATATTCCTCTTCTCCAAAGCAAAGCTTTCCAACCAGTGTGCCAAGAATGAATTATAGATGTGCTGAAATACTGACCCCTCCCTCAGCCTTCAGGGAGCCAGGGAGAGCCAGGCTATAGTCTGTGCTATAAGTAAATCATTTCCACCATGATGTAGAAAAGTCTGGAAACCTTGTTCTAAAATACTATTTCATACTAGCAGAAATGAGTTGGTCAACTGACTCCTCTGGATATTTAGGCCTCATCACTAACTCCACTGTTTTCATGATCCTGCTTCAAAAACTGCATCACAGTTCCCTAAAAGATCAAAGATCAAGCCAGAACATCAAGAAGATATTAGCCCAAGCTATCACAGATATACAAACAACAACAACAACAACAACAAAAATTTAGATGAGAATATGGCAAAGATATTGCCGTATTTTCACAAAAGATTTGAGCTACTTCCAGCAACACCCTAAGACAAAGGTTTAGAAATCATGAAGAAGAATAAAAAAATAAGAAGAAAGAGAAAAGGAATAAAGGAAAGAGTAAAAGAAAATATATACTTCTGTAGATAATAGCTGAGAATCTGCAATGGTTTCCATGGCTGACTAAAGCTAGTAGACCAAAGATAACAAGATTATTTTCAGATTTTTTTGTTTTATAGTCTTTTTCACATACCATAGAACTAATGCTGATGCATATCTGACTTTCAGACTGTCATGGTCCCCAAGTCATCATCTTTCATATTATGTGGAACAGCTCTTTCCACTCTGTGTATACATAGTTAGTTCTTTCATCCATAGACATATTTTAGCTTAAATTCCCTGTTGAGGGGCGCCCGGATGGCTCAGTCAGAAAAGCATCTGACTCTTGGTTTCTGCTCCGGTCCTGATCTCAGGATTGTGAGATGGAGCCCCGAGTTGGACTCCACGTTCATCCTGGAGTCTGCTTGGGATTCTCTCTCCCTCTGGTTCTCTCTCTCTCTAAAAATAAACAAATGAATCGTAAAAAAAATAAAAAATAAAAATTCCCTGCTGAATTTATTTCTTCCTTCATCCGGAGTTTATTCCCTACTCCATCCCAAATTTATCATTTTTGGATGTATTTATACCTCCAGGCTCTTAGAAAGCCAAGTTTATTACTTAAAATCTTTTTCTCACTTTCCACTCCTCATGGCATAATACACCACACACTCAGCATACCCACAGATTTATATCCATCCCCATGGGAAAACTCTATCAAATAAACATTCCATAGGCTTTTGCCAAATTCATTTCTTTCTGTCATAACTTTTAGGTATGACATTCAAAAAGGTGTTCATCTCCTGAAGATTAATAAGGGAAAATATCTTCTTTTCTTAACAGCTGATAGGAAGTAAGGTGAGATACCCCCAAGTCATGCCAAAAATGATATAAAGAAAATACAGTAGAAGCAGTCTAGAGTAGTACTTAAGAGCTCAGTCTGAAGCAAACCACCTACGTTCAATCCTGGATCCACCAGTGTGCTCCTGAGCAGATTATTTTGGCTTCAGTTAACCACTTAGTTTTAGTTTCTTCATCTATAAAATGGAGATTTTAGCCATCTTACAAAGTTGCTGTGAGGATCAGATGAGATAGTCACGTGAGGATCAGATGAGATAGTCACGTAAAACATTTAGCATAATGCCTGGTACACAGTAAGCAAATAAATGTTATTTGTTGGTATAGTGTCAGATATAACCTACCTGCTGACTTTGTCATAAGCTTAGGAAGAAACTAATTCAGCATAATCTGCTCTTTATAGTTATGTTTTCTGCTCCCCAACTGATGCTAGATTGCAGGAAAATAATTTTGTGAGCAGAAGAATCTGGTTACTCTTCACAAACTATGATAACCTGCATAGATCTCTTCAAGTTCTAACATTCTATGAAACAAGTATCAAACACTTAACACTTCAACCCTCAACCAGTAAACACTTCCCAACCAAATTAGTAAGTTAAGTTTGGAGGGATACTAACTTATTCACATGAACAATAATTAAAACAACTAATACAGAGAAGGAAAGGAGATGACAAGCAGCAACATACCAAAAATTTAAGAACTACACTACTGAAACATCTTATTTGCCATTCCTAACAAAGCCGAAGTCTCAAGGGAAAAACAAAAAAATGAAAGCAAAGGACAACCGAAATTTAAATTTTTTATTCTGAACTGTACCTAGTAGGTTGGTGGTATCTAATATGTATTAAATAATAATATAAACACATTAATTTATAAATCCATTGGATCTCCACACCATCGGCCACAGCCACAAATAGCTATCCCTAAAAAGAAACCTCAAAACCACAAATCAGGAACTAAATAAGTGGGCAGTCTTGCTTCCTTCTCTAGATCTAGGAAAAAATTTAGAAACACTGACATTCTGAAGCAGTTAGATTTCAGCATAAAGTTAGAATCTCTGCATTCTACTCTGCCAATACAAGCTATTTAGTTTGTAAAAATAAAAGCTCCACAAAAAAAGTTGTCATTAACTTGAACAAGACACTACGGTATGATTTTTAATCTATCTGGAGGATTTATATCTCCTTTGAGGATCTGATTTTTGTTAATGGACATTCTCCCCCAATTCCCCCTGCCCATGCACTCAAACAAAATTCTGCATATTACTTCAGGGATGGGGATGAGGAGACCCCTGAAAGTTATGGACTCCTAGACTATGGGCCCCAAAGGCATAAACCAGGATTAGGGCAAACGCATTTATTAATTTGAAAAGGAATTTAAGTAACTGACGCAGAGATTTTCACTCAAAAAACAAAATTAGAAATATCCTCTATTTTCTCAGATAAGGAGTGTTAGAGTGGTCAGGAGAGGGTGTTGATTATCTTGAGCAAGGAAAACAAAAAAGATAAGAACCGAGTTAGACAAATTCTGTACTTTAATCTAGGAAAAAACAAAAGGGAGGAGACAGAAATCCTAAAAGGGGATGGCTTAAGGATCTGTAGGAAGTGTAAACTATAAACTTTTTGAGATCAAAGGGTTCAAGAAGGAGAAAAAAAAAAACAAAACAAAGGAAGCAATAAAGTAAAAGAGAAAAGCGTCTAGAAACTGTTCTTTACAAAAACAAACAAAAAACCTCTTTCCTTTTCCTAGACACGTAAACAGTAACTTGGCAAAAAGGAACCGACTAGAAGACGACAGCACGACTTCCTTCCCAAACTCCAGCATTCCTTGGCCGTCCTCAGGCTTAGGACGTTTCTTAGGAAGGCTCCTCCCTGCACCACGGCCCCGTGAACCTCTTGGAGGGACTATCACCATCTCCATTCCGCCCATTGCGGGAGAGAGGAAGTAGTGGATGCAGAGGGCGCAGGAGGGGAAAAAAAAAAAAAAAAAGACTGGACATCAAACCTGAAGGTGGCCCACTCCGAGAGACTTAGTCGAGAAAGACCTGGATCCCGCCCCCCCCCCCCTTTCCCATCCAATGCATGCAAGGAGAGAGAGTGCAACCTTGCAAGGGCCAGTCCTCTCTCTTCACCGGCTGCCTCGGGACACAGGGGGTTGGGGCAGAAACGAAAGGCCGAATACTTGGGCAGATACCGCACAGGCTAGGGACAGAAGTGTCTAGTGAAAGTCCGGAATGGCAAGCTCCAGAAGCAACGTGTCCGCCCCCGCCAACTACCTCGAACTAGCCTGCCCGTCCCTTCCCTGCGGACCGGCTCCGCCCTCACCTGTCTGTAGGGAGCTTGGCAGCTCTCACGTCGAGGATTATCCCTGCCGCGGCTCTCGGGAATCGCCTCAAACCTGGCACCAAGCGAGCGGAAACGCAACCTGGGCCTTTTCCTTCTTCCCCTCCCCCCACGCACCTCGGATCCTCGGGGGCGGGGAGCAACTGCAGCTGTCACAGCCTCACACTGACCAACCGCCGGGGACACTCAGACAGGCTGTTTCTCAAGCCGGCCTGCAGCACCAACACTGAGAGCAGCGGAGCCGGAAGTGAGGAGAACGGAAGTAGCCTGTCCTTGGCCCTGGACGGCCCCTCTCTCCCTCAATCCGGCCCGGCCCAGCCGCATCTCGATGGTGCCAGCGCACCTCCCTTGAGGCCTCCTCCGCCCCTCTCCTGGAGGCTGGCCCCGCCCCTCCCGCTGCGGCCCTAGCAACCACATCCGGGGCTCCGCGGGTGCTGTTGCCCGGGTAATTTTCTGGCTGCGGCCGATCACAGAGGGGTGTGCACCCGAGTCTGGGTGAACCTGCCAGAGCCGGGAGCTTGCAGAAGGGCGAGCTGGCCTGGTCTTGAGTGGTCGGAGGTCTCCTGGAGCCCTCAGCATCCCTTCTTTCTCACTCATACACCCCAGCTTCACGCGTTAGGCGTTCCCCCAGCAGACGGTGAGCCGGTGGCGGGAGGGTGGAGGTGGACGTAACTCGCCGCCACGCATATCACAGGAGAGCCGAAGCTTTCTCAGCTGCGGGAGAGCACGTAGAAGGTTGTGTCGGCCCCGCGGGGAGGGGAGGGTGGCGGGAATGCGGGGTTAAGGGAACAGACGCGATGCGGGCGCCTCACCCTCTCTTCCCCGGTGTCTGGAGCGCCCCACTCCGGCCACGTCACTCACGCCCACCCCCTTCAGGAAGACCTCCAAGCCTGGCATCCCTGACTTCTTGACTTGCGTCTTTGTAATCACTCTGCCCTGCTCGCTCGCCGACGGTGGACGCCTTATACTTTTCTTTCCTGCTCCTGTTTCTTTATCCAGATGACTGAGTTCTGCTTTATTTGCTCGCCCTATTCCTTCTTAGGTGGATCACTGCCCTGTCTACAGAAACCGCCGAGCAATCCTTTCTGTCTGAGCCCTTTGTAGTTTACTAAGTTGAGACCCAGCCTGTGCTGTGGATACTCTCCTTACCCCGGCACTGAATGGAGGGAATGTATGGCTGCACAGTGGTAATAGGCATACCTTAAGCTCATTTGCATACAGTACCTACAGTTGTCCATCCACATACATCTCTCATCAAGGTTCTGAGCTGTTTTTCCTTTGAAAGCCTTGCATGCTCATTTTTCACTTGTAGAAATGCGAAGGATAACAGTGCATTCCGTGGGATTTACTCTTCTTTAGACTGTACTTCTCACCTACTTTTGTCGTATTAGCTGAGGCATTTTTAAAGGCTCAGTGCCCAAAGACAGACCTTTGCCTTTACAAATTCTAGGGAGTTTCAGAATAGTGAATCATATATCCCTGTGTAAATATCTTCCCCATATCCGTGAATAGTAAATACCCGTGCCGACACAAATGTTTCAAAAGTAAATAACATTATTTATCGGCTGAGATCTCCAGGAGACTTCCTCTGTCAAAAACAGTATTGAAGTCTCAAAACATGAATCTGTGTACAAAGGACCCTTATCTTAAGTGTCTCTGTCCTTAACAAAAAGAGAAGAGCAAATGTATATCACTCAAACTGTAAATGTATATCACTCAAACTGTAACTTCACTTCTATAGCCTACTGTGGACTTTTCTGTTCAAAGCCATCCTGTTAGTCTTCTCAATTACAAGAAGAGGATCCCAATCTAAAATAATTACTGTTCTTATTGCATAGGAACAGAATGGAATTTAATAGCTAAGTACAAGTATTCTTAGTTTCAGAAGGGTAATTAGGAAGAGGAGCATGGCAGTGCTCAGTGGTGCCTGAATGATCTGTACTTAACTGTTTGAGTTGGCTGGCACCTGAAGGATTCCTGCCAAGCGTCTTTTGAGTTTGGGAATGCTTAGCTTCATTAGAGTTAGTCTAACCATTAAATTGTTAGACTCAGAGGTGTTTCTTAAATTGGAAAGGTGGACGCTTGCTTTCATTATTTGTCCTTAGCTGGATAGTTTCCTTGGCAGGTGCCGATGTTTTTCATAGAGATTCAGATGGATTCCAAACTGCTTGGAACTCACACTAATTTCTGTTTGGTGAAGGCGCCGTTAATCATGTAGGTACTCCAGTCCAGTGTGATTACGGTACTGCACGTGATTGCTCTCCATACATAGTGCAAGACTCCACACAGGATTAGTCTTCCCATGATTTCTGCTGCCCCAGGGGAAATTAGAATGTAAGTTGGCTGGAAGAAAACACTGAAAGCTACTTCAGCTGGTGATGGAAGACTGTGAAATTCCACGTAATTTATTTTGGAAAAAGGAAACAGTAGCTGGTATTTTTTTTAATTTGGAGGACATTTTTGATGCTGACAGAAAGACCTTATTTTAAATCTAACCCTGCTTAGATGGAGATCTATCTATCTTTCTTTCTTTTTCTTTCTTTTCCCTCTCTCTTTTTTTCTTTGCCCTAGAGTTTGGGGAATTCCGCCTGCTCATTCTCTTTAGGAAGAATAGAAGATTACTTCTTTTCTCTAAATTGGCATCTATGTTTGGAGAGGTAAGGAAAAAGGTAATAGTTGTCTGCTCTGTCTGTTTATGACATGAGATTATCTACTAATTTACCTTTGTACTGTTATTGGCTATTATTCAGCTTTTGAAAAATCAGATGCCATTTATTCACTTGGCTTGTAGGAAGCCTGTATTTCATTTATTGACCACAAATGAAGGGGGGCAACAGGTTAGGGCATATTATTCCTTTCTGAATGAATTAAATGTGCACCCAACCTTTTTTCTTCACTTTAGATGTTGAATACTGTATGCTGCGTATATTATTTCCTCAAGAGAAAAAAAAGGTGCTACCTTCAAATCTTTCCTAGGGGAATTCTGGTAATGTCACAATAATTTTATCACTCTCCATCATCAGGTCCCTTTTCATGGAGACACATTTAATTAATGATTGCACAGTGTAATTCTCTGGAAACAGAGGATTAGAGGATAGTGATAAATGGAACATCTAAAGAAGCCTGTGAATAGTAGTCTGAGTGGAACACAAGAGTAGAAATTATTTTTGGGCGCCTGGGTGGCTTAGTGGGTTAAAGCCTCTGCCTTCGGCTCGGGTCATGATCCCAGGGTCCTGGGATTGAGCCCCACATCGGGCTCTCTGCTCAGCAGGGAGCCTGCTTCCCTTCCTCTCTCTCTGCCTGCCTCTCTGCCTACCTGTGATCTCTGTCTGTCAGATAAATAAATAAAATCTTTAAAAAAAAAAGTAGAAATTATTTTAACTATAAAGAGAAAAAAACTGAAGTATTTCATAATTCCATTATCTAGAATTAATATTCAACATTTTCACTTTTTTTCTATGCATTTATATTTTTTCTACATTTATTTAAGAAATTGTTACTTAGAACTGACTGTCTGCTGGACACGAAGCACTGTAGGAATAGCCATGAGCCTCTACACTCATGTAACTTATGGTATACGCTGGTTTTGTTGGCATACAGTTTCGCATTTTGCTTTTTTCACTTAAAATATTATGGAATTTCCTTCATATCATTAAATATTCTCCTTCAGTGGCTCAGTAGTATTTTAACTTATATATTAATTTATTTACGTAGTCCTTTTTATACATTTCAATTCTTTCCTGTTTGGTCTGTAATTATAAAACACCAATGTGAGGAATATTGTTGTATGGTAAAATTCGAAGATAACTTCCAATGATTCTCACTTTGTATAATTCCCTCCCGTATGAACACGATAGGACATCATTCTCATCATGTTATATTACATGCACAAGGGATTTTTGCAGGTGTAATCAGTTGACTTTAAATTAACCAAAAGGGAGATAATTGGGATGGGCCTAAACTGATGCGGGAGCCTTTTAAGAGCAGGAAGTTTTCTCCTGCTGTGGTTGCAGCAATGAAGGCAGAGAGGTGCAAAATGTAGGAGAGATTTGACAGGAGGAAGGTTCTCTATGCCGAAATGCAAAGGGCCAGAGTCAAGGACCCGAACCAGAAGCTGAGAGCAGTCTCTGCTGACGGCCAGCAAATAACTCAGGGACCTCAGTCCTCCAGCCACAAGAAGCTGAATTCTGCAAATAACCTGAATGAACTTGCAAGCAGATTCTTCCCCAGAGCCTCCAGATAAGAGTCCCAATTGACTAACATCTTGATTTCTGCCTGGCGAGATCCTAAGCAGAGGATCCGGTTGAGCTCACCTGGACTTCTGGCTTGCAGAACTGTGAGATAATGAATGGGAATTGTTTTAAGCTACTAAATGCAGCGATAGATCATGAATACATGTGTAAGCCAGGTTCTTTTTATATTTATAATTATTTGTTGGGGATAAAATCCTAGGTGTGAACTTGTTCAGTGAAAGTTACCCAAATTGAGGTTTTTGTATCATATTACCAATTTGCCCTTCATAAGCTTTGTACCAATTTATATACCTCCTCACAAACTATGTTATGACATTCTGGCAAATGCTAGATACTGCCATTCTGATAGGCAAAAACAAAAAAACCGAATAAGTATTTCCTGTTTTGAAAGAAGATTACATTTCTCTTATTACCAGTAGAACTGACTATTGTTTTCTTGGTGTTCACTTGGTAGGTCTTTTTTAGTGACTTGCCTTTTCTTATTCTTTAGTTGGCTTTACCATTGACATAGGGAAAATAGCATCTAACATGTAGTCCAGAGTTTCTCTGTTATAACATTTTCAAGGAGTAGAATGATTAGTGATCTTAATTGAGGAATGGGTACTTCTGAGAAATATCACCTCCTGCCATTACTCCCTGCAAGAAATATCCCGGACATTATACTGTGGGAGCATGGAAAATGTTAGCTTCATTGATTAAACAGTATTGATGCCTTGTTCTTTTTTAGGGAAAAAGTCTGGCTTGTCTGGTTTTTCATTAGGCATGCGATTGTTTTGGGAATAAAGATGTATTTTATATTACCATGGAAAATTATAGGTTTCACTACTGTTTTGGAAGGAAATATAAGCTGTTAATTCTCAGAAAACAACTAGTATCTTCCTAAATAAACATATCATTATTTTCAATTCGATCAAGATAATCACTAATCTCTGTGTATATTATATTGCTTTATTTGGGAGGGGATATGGGAGGAAATTCAAGTGACTTTTTCTGTAATCCTCATTATTCGAGGTGATAGGGTTTATTTCTGGGAAATGATGAAATAAAGCAGAAGGCAAAAAAGAAGGAAGGAAGAAAAGAAGAAGGGAAAGCACAGAAGACAAAAGGAAGAGAGAAGTTGGGAGAGTCCCTTTTTCCCTTAGAGCGTAGTTTTGCATGGTTTTCTCTTAAAATTTGTTTTTGCTACCTCAATTTCTGAAGGTTGGTATCTTCCTAATAAGAGTGAGATATTTTAAAATGTTTATTTGAAGTAATTGTAGATTTATAGGAAATTACAGAAAAATGTGCAGAGAGGTCCCATACATGAGAAAGGGTTTTTTTTTGTTTATTTTTTAGTTGAATGATCAAAGCTTATTTATTTAGAAAGGTCAGCCCACTTAGCAGTGGGATACGGTTGCTATTTGTGTTCCCAGAATTCATAAAGGCCTATTCTTCCATTCTTTGTAGAGGCTTGATATTGTTTCTGTTTTGTTTTGGGTTTTGTTGTTGTTGTCCTTGTTGTTTGGTTTTGTTTCGTTAGGTTCAGATAGGCATTGCAAATGCTGCCTCAGTTTGACTTGGTGCTGGGGACATTGAGTGTGTAACTATTGTCAGAGGAGGCCACACCAGTGTGATTCAGAGATACTCTAATGTAGTGAAAAGAATGGTAGACTTTACAAAGCCTGGATTCTGGGCTTCACTCAACCACATTGTAACTATATGAGCTTTGAAATTCAGTTTTATCTTCCTCGTGAGTTGTTCGGAATATAGGAAATAAAGGTGTTTAGAAACTAAAGCCCTGGGCTCTCATAATTATTACTAGCACTTTTTTACAGTAACAGCAGGAAACTCCTTTTTTGTAAGTAAAAAAACTCCTTTTTTATGCTGTAAATAAACAAATAAAAATAAATATTAAAAAAAACTCCTTTTTGGTAATTCCTATGATAAAAATTACTTTTTTTAGACAACAAAGGCAGAGGAATTTTGACAAAAAGTCTTGTCCAAAAGTTTTGTGCAAAAAATGCACATGACGTCTTGAAACCTGGCAGGACAGAGTGAAAAAACCTGAGGGGACATTGTGCTCTCACTATTTCACACAGTAGTAACATCTGCTCATCAAATTAGCTTGTTACTTTGGCCTGTGGTAGGCCCCAAGCCTGTAGACTCTCATAGGGTAGGTGCCACCTGGGAAGGTGGGGCAAGCCTATCTAGGTCCGTGACTGTGACTGTTCTCACAGTACTGTTTGATTTATGAGAATCCCTGCTTTCAGTGTATATTTCAGGGGAATTCTTGCTTCTGTTTGCAAGTAGGATTTTTGAAAAATCTTTGAATTATAAGGATCAACACAGCCAAGGGGGCATTAGAGAGAGGGTAATGACAGTATCATCACCAAACATTCATTGAACACTTTGGGGGCCAAGTGCTGTGCTGAGTGCTTTCCACTCGCTTGTTGAATCTCCTTGAATGTGTGATAACCCTGTGAGGTAGGGGCTGTAGGTACACCTGTTTTACAAATAAGGAAGCTGAAGCCTCATATGGTTAAGTAAACTACCCAGGATCACTTGTCAACTCAGGTGTGTCTGACACCAAAGCCCATATCCTTCCAGTATAATAAGCCCTTTATTTTACAGATAGGGAAGGAGAGGTCCTGAGATGTTAAGATCTGAGGTCACTTTCCTTCTTATTCCGGTCTGGGTCTTTTTCTGCATTATAGCCTCTTAACCATTTACTTGTTCCTCTACGTATTGTTGATTATTTCTGGCCTCTGTGCATCTGGCTAATGTGTCAAGCTGGTCCAAAGTACGAGGTTTGTAAGCATTTAGATAAAACAATATTTAGATTTTTAAAATTTGTAATGGAATCACTTGATTGGATTTTTAGTGAAAGCTTTTCTACCCGACTCCTATAAAGGGGACGCTGTCTCCCATGTGCTATTAAAAGTTGAACCTTGTGACTGCTGTCTGTGTTTTTCTTTTAGAGAAGTCAGAGGGGGCAGTTGTGACTTCATGTGAAAAATAGCCACCAAAGATGTATCCAGCATCATTTTTAGTTCTTTAATTTTGGTAAGCGCCCATTTTTAAAACAGATTAAATTTGCCTGAATTATTTCAGAAGTATATATTACAAAGCACTTGAAAGCAAGCGAGAATTCAAAAGCACAGAGCAGAGCTAGAGGGCTTTTTACAGAGGCCCTTTAGGAGGTAAGCATTTCTTATGGAAGCTTTGGTTATTACATTTGCAGAAACATGTTCTGATTCTTTTCATTATTATTAAAGCATAACTAATTAGTATAAATATTTTTTGATATTCAATTGGCACATCATTCCTAAAATAGCTTTCTCTTTTCTTCTTTTCTTTCTTTTATTTTTTTCTGTTTTCAAGAGGCAGAAGATATACCCTCCAGTCCTAGAAGGATTCTACCACTTTCTTCTCCACCCTGAAGAGACTTGGAAATTAATGGGTAACAGTTTGCATGAAAATTACTGAATGAGTTTGCTTCTTATCTCGGAGGCCTTCTGTGGAGAATTAATAGGAGGTTGAATGCGCGCGTGGATAAAATGGATCATCTTAAAGGACTGAAGTTCCAAAAATATATCAGCAGGACTGGACAGGTTTGACATAATGAGATTTCTATTTTAGCTTGACTTTTGGAGCACTGAATAAACTATAAACTGAGCCGCACAGGTCCTGGGAAGGAAGTTTCTCTTTTAACATACTCTAGCTGTGCATAACGTTTTTCTTATTCAGGACCTTTGAAAATACATTTACTTACTGATTTTTAGAAATTTAAAGCAACAGCCACCAGCAAGACGAACGATCTCTGCATAAGCACTGGTGGAGATGGCAGAAGCTTCCGAGGATGCCTCAGCCCTGCCCGTGACAGTGAAGAAAAAGAAAAGTTTATCCATTGAAGAAAAGATCGACATCATAAATGCAGTAGAAAGTGGCAAGAAAAAGGCAGAAATTGCAGCTGAATATGGAATAAAGAAAAATTCATTGTCATCTATTATGAAGAATAAAGACAAAGTTCTAGAAGCCTTTGAATCTCTGAGATTTGATCCAAAGAGAAAAAGACTGAGAACTGCTTTTTACACAGATCTGGAAGAGGCATTAATGAGGTGGTATCGAATTGCTCAGTGTCTAAATGTACCAGTTAATGGTCCAATGTTGCGTCTAAAAGCTAATGATTTTGCCCAGAAACTGGGACATAATGATTTTAAGTGCAGTAATGGGTGGCTGGATCGCTTTAAATCTAGGTATGGTTTAGTATTCAGAGCTCAACCTGTAGAAGCCACGGGTGTACCAGTAGACCCTTCAACTGTCTGGCATCAAAATGTACTTCCTTATTATTTAAATGATTATCATCCTAAAAATGTTTTCAATATAAAAGAGACTGGGCTGCTTTATCGAATGTTGCCTACAAATACATTTGCATTTAAAGGAGAAACATGCTCCATCGGAAAGTTATGCAAAGACAGAATAACTCTGGTGGTTGGGACAAACATGGATGGCTCAGAGAAACTTCCTTTGCTTATCATTGGAAAAAACAGAAATCCACATTGTTTCAAAGGTATAAAATCATTGCCTGTGCGTTATGAAGCTAACAAAATGGCATGGATGACCTCAGACGTATTCGAACAATGGATGCGGAAGCTTGATGAGAAATTTCAAGCCCAGCAACGAAGAGTGGTGATTTTTGTTGATTCTTTTCCTTCACATCCAGAGGTAAAGAACCTAAAGTCCATTGAGTTAGCATTCTTTCCATCATGTTTATCTTCCAAATTTATAGCAATGAAACAAGGTGTTATTAAAAGCCTGAAAATAAAATATCGACATTGTCTTATCAAGAAATTTTTAAGCTCTGTTGAAGGCAGCAAAGAATTTACATTTTCCCTATTAGATGCAGTTGACACTTTGCACCTTTGTTGGAGGGCTGTAACCCCAGAGACTATTGTTAAGAGCTATGAAGAGGCAGGATTCAAATCTCAAAAGGGAGAAAGTGACAAGACCAATGCAGAGACAGACACTGGTCTTGATTTGGTTGCCCATGCTCAGGCAGCAGGCGTGGAATTTCCTGAAGGTTTATCTATAGAAGAGTATGCTGCCCTTGATGATGATTTGGAGACATGTGAAGCTGCACCAGAAACTGATTCTGTATGGACGGAAGAAAGTCAATCAGAGGAAACTGGATTTTATACTTCTGATGAAGAGGATGATGATGGTTCTCTAGGAACTGAACTCCCTTTGCCATCAAAAAATGAGGCATTAACTGCTTTAGATACTCTTAAAAATTTTCTTAGAAGTCAAGATATAAATGATGAGCTTCATAATTCTTTAGCAGACCTTGAAATTTTTATTAACTCATCATCTAAATAATTATTTGTGGTACAATATCTGAAGAGTAATAGTTTTTCCTGATGTATTTTACTCTACGAGGTATATAAAGGGAAAATACCACTTAAACGTTAAAAAAAAAAAGAAAAAGAAAAATTTGGTTTAATTGCATATGTCTTTGACCTAAATAGCAAAGTTCCCTAGGTAGATTAAATAATGAGTAAGTCAATGAAAAATATGAATTTCAATTTAGCAAGGTTTGGGGGAGTATAAAATGTATTTCAGAGGCCTTGTACTTGAAATACCTGATATAAATGTCAAAAATAAAAAAACTCTTCAGCTACTTGATTCATACAGGTTGAATTGGTGATTGCTCTTTTCTTTAAGTGCAGATCATGTTCTAGATTATTTTAATTTATCTACCTCGTCTTGGAAATAAAATATCTATTACTTAGATATTTATTTTTATAATGTCAAAAGTTCTAGCCTCGTATCAAGTATTAATTTTGAATTATTTTTCTTGTAACTAGCTTATCTTGCTAAGAAGAAATTATGAAAAAGTACTGAAAATAAAATCTGACCCAATTATATACACCAAAGTGATTAAAAATATATGTCTCACTACTTTCCAGTTACTTCTGTAGAAGGTCAAATGAAAGCCTATGACCTTATCAGATGCTTTTTGTCATCTATAACCAAATGATTTGGATTCTTCCTAAATATTTGTATGTATATGTGTATGTTTAGTGGAATAATCTATTACTGAAACATTTGTGAACTCTTATAATATTTATATTTTAATAAGATTAGTCTTAAAAAAGTATATATGAAGACATATATGAAATTACTAGAAAAGAAAGTGTTTTATGTGGTTCTTAGTTTTCTAATTTTAAACTAATTTCTTAGTTTTCTAATTTCTAATAAAACTTTTAATCTATCATTTTATTTTCTTGATTTTACTAAATTTTATTTTCAGGGAAAACAGTGTCTTTTCAGCATATTTTGATATATTTAATATTTTTTTCTTTCAAATTCAGTGACTAACATTGAATTAAATTTCTGTCTGAGGACATTTTGTCTACAGAGTATTTTAAAATATTGTGTGAAATTATTTACTCTCCATCCATAAAGTAGTCTTTAAAAGTAGAAAAATATAATGTGTCAGACTTTTCTGTTGTGAAATTTTAAATGCCATACTTATTTAATGTATTACATATAATTTAGGGTACACTTTGAAAAGTATTTTGAAAAAGTGTAAAATGTTATGGATTATTTTTATTATGAATTATTAGTCTGCAAAAAAAAGATACATTTGGAAGGAAATTCTTATAGAAAGTATTTTTATTCCATTGTTGATTTATTCAGCTTTTGAGATTTAGTAATAGCAAGCCTTAAAAAATATTCAAATTAAGAAAATTTCTTGTAGATCATAATATAGATTACATAAGTTAATCAAGAGCATTTTGATTAATGATTTAATTTAAAGTTTTAGCATGGTTGAACTGTGGACCTGAATCATGGATATTAATCTCTCTGAAGAGCCCTATCTGTAGCTAGAGGCCTTGTACTTGAAATACCTGATATACTGGCCTGTGTCAGTAATTCTTTTCTATTTGTTTCTCTACTCCATACCATTTTGATATCAAATATTTTTATTCATTCCAGATATTCTATGACATAGGAATTATTCCTTCTGCTTTTATAGATGAGGAAATTGAAACTTGAAAAAATAACTTGGTTAAAATCTCAGAACCAAAACCAAAATGCAGTAGTTCCCTGTCACCTAGTCCTTGTGTTTCTATCACCACACTGCTTCTTTTCTATACTCCATAAAAAAAAAAAAATGCTGTTGTTTTTTCCCCCTTGAGTTTAGAGGCCTGAGGGTGAAAAAGTTCAGAGAATTTGCTCAATCTATGTTGATAGCTCTGTTCCCAAGATCTCTCCTGAGAACACTGTTACTAATACAACACTTGGACTTTCTGGCTAGGTAATTCTGTACCACTGTAACACAGAGGTTCCAGTG
This sequence comes from Meles meles, assembly GCF_922984935.1. Lineage (NCBI taxonomy): Eukaryota > Metazoa > Chordata > Mammalia > Carnivora > Mustelidae > Meles > Meles meles. Next base: position 142,318,125 of record NC_060067.1, read on the forward strand.
GAGTTCTGAGGAAAATATTTGAAACAACTTGAATATGCCCAAAGTGCTGAAAGTACCTACTGGTTTTTCTTCTATATGACTTGATTCATTTTTCATTTCTGGAGTATAATAAATCTAAAGGGGATAAAATTAGACAAGGCTCCTATAGAGAAAAAGAAAAAGATGCCTGCAGATTTAAATTTAAACTTTGTTATCGATGTTGTATACTTTTCTCTAAAGTTTTTAAAAAATTTTTATTATTTATTTGACCGACAGAGATCACAAGTAGGCAGAAAGGCAGGCAGAGAGAGAGGAAGGAGCAGGCTCCCCACCAAGCAGAGAGCTCAATGCGTGGCTCGATCCCAGGACCCTAGGATCATGACCTGAGCCAAAGGCAGAGGCTTTAACCCACTGAGCCACCCAGGCGCCCTAATGTTGTATACTTTTCTGTGTAGTTTACAAGCTATATAAATTTAAACAATTTTTCAGAACAAAAAAAATTTTTAAGTGAATCTTTTTTTCTAAGATTTTATTTATCTTTTAAAAAAATTTTTTTAAAAGATTTTATTTTATTTATTTGACAGACAGAGATCACAAGTAGGCAGAGAGAGAGAGAGAGAGAGGAGGAAGCAGGCTCCCTGGTGAGCAGAGAGCCCGATGTGGGGCTCAATCCCAGGACTCTGGGATCATGACCCAAGCCGAAGGCAGAGGCTTTAACTCACTGAGCTACACAGGCGCCCCAAGATTTTATTTATCTATTTGGCAGAGAGACTGGTGGGGGGCGGGGGAGGGGCGGAAGCAGGCTTTGTGCTGAGCAGAGAGCCCGATGCAGAACTCAATCCCAGGACCCTGAGATCATGACCTGAGCCGAAGGCAGAGGCTTAACCCACTGAGCACCCAGGCACCCCAGAACAAAAATTTTTAAATTCGCTTTTCCTAGAACAGACAATCACGGCATACCTCAATCCTGGTTTATCTTCTCCACACACAGTTAATACAAAGCTGGGACTAAATATCACTTGTCTTTTCAGAAAAGAACTTCACTTAACAATTCACCTGCTTTTCAGTTAAATGTAGTATTATTTTCATTGTTCTTGCTTTTCTAAATTTCTATGGTTGCAACAATGTTTTCCCTTCTATCTACTTCAACAAACCACAAATCTCATATTGAATTTGGGAACGTTGATTCACTTCACTAGTGAAAGGTTTGATTCAGGATAGAGTAGGACAGTGAGTAAACCAAGACCTGAGGGTTTCATGTTGCCTGCCTGACTTCTCATTTGGACCTAAGGTCGAATGTAAAACCTCCCACTTACATACAAAGCAGAATAATTGGGAGGAGGAGAAGAACAGGGGAGGAGAACTAAAGAAGAGCTTTCCAAGCAAACACCTCAGATGTCGAGAGAAGCCCTTTTCAATCATTGACTCATTAGGTACCTAGTAGAGACTGACAGAGATTTGTTCCTTAGCGAGGTAGCACCCATATCAGCCAACAGATTCTCAATGGTGGTCTGGATCTTTGGGGGTACCTAGAGCTATCTAGCTGAGTACAGCATGACATAAGGCAGTCAAGAAGCTACACTAATTGCTGAGAATTCCTACTGCCAGAGGAGAGAACTAGTTTGGGGACCACGGTTTGCACACAGTAAGTTCTCAGAAAAAAAATTCATTCAGTGGAATAAATTAAATCTAGCTCTAGTTATATGCTACCTTGCAAAAGACATTTCATTTCTCTAAATCTCAGTTTGTACTATCCATAAAACGAGACTGACACTTCATTTGAATTTATTTTGAGTATGAAAGAAAATTGTGCATGCAAATGCATTTAGGAAATTCTAAAGTGTTCCCCAACTGTAAAGAATGACTAGAAAGGCACCTCCATGCTACTACTTCGGGATATGCCCAGGCATTAGCTTTGTGGTCACTAAACATCAATGACAATTTTCTCATTGGCATTCTTTTATGCAATAAAATAGGAAAGTCAACATTTCCAGGACTATGCAATTTATCTGTAGAACTAAAACATTTTCACTTTGAATGAAGGAATATGGTGACTTAGAAACCTTCATTTTTCCTTTTGCAAAGCTTTTGCAAAGCAAAATATTGCAGAGTCATCTGCTCACCATATGCTCACATGACCTCTTTATGCCATCATACCACAGGGGGTGGTGCAGATGTCTGGCATCTCTTTTTATAGGAGTGCTGATTCCATCATGAGGAGTCCATCTTTATAATCTCATCTAACTCTAATTACCTCCCCCCAATCCCATCTCCAAGCAACAGTACACTTAGGGCTTCCACATATGAATTTGGAGGGTGACAAACATTCAGTGCATAACAACTACCTAGTACCAATAAAGATATTCACATATGGGGCGCCTGGGTGGCTCAGTCAGTTAGGCATCTGACTCTTGATTTTGGCTCAGGTCATGTTCTCAGCATCGTGAGATCCAGCTCCAGGTCCAGCTTTGCAAGCAGCATGGAGTCTGCTTAAGATTCTCTCTCTCGGGGTGCCTGGGTGGCTCAGTGGGTTAAGCCGCTGCCTTCGGCTCAGGTCATGATCTCAGGGTCCTGGGATCGAGTCCCGCATCAGGCTCTCTGCTCAGCAGGGAGCCTGCTTCCCTCTCTCTCTCTCTGCCTGCCTCTCTATCTACTTGTGATCTCTCTCTGTCAAACAAATAAATAAAAAAATCTTTAAAAAAAAAAAAAAAGATTCTCTCTCTCCCTCTGTCCCTCCTCCTGCTTGAGCTCTCGTGTGTGCTCTCTCTCTCAAAAAAAGTATTCAGATATTAACCAGTTTGTGACTTGCTGTATCAGTTTCCAACTTGCTATAAACTAAAAGGGTATGTATATTTCAGAACTTGTTAATCAGCTATAGCTATTAGCAAGGCTCTCAAAATTTACAAAACTTTAAGAAGACATGAGGACATTTTTCATGGCCTTGAATAAATGGAAAGGCTCAGTATTGAAATATATGCTCATTTCTTCTGAGTTCATCCTAATGCAAGTTAAAAATTTTGCAAAATAATTCAGATTTTTTTCTGTAAGAAAAAATATGTTTCAGTATCTCAGAAAATTTTGAAAAATAAAAATAGAGAGTATTTGACATACACTAGAGTTTTAAACAATATGGTGTGGGCAAAGAGAATTAATAGATCAATCAAAACAACAATATGTGATGTCTAGAAAAAATTTGCACATGATAAAAGTGCATTTTAATCAGTGGTGAAATAGATGGATTATTCAGTAACTGATATTAAATAGCTAGCAATATAAGATAAAAAAAGACATCAAAATGAATCCTAAAAGAATTAAACTCTAAAAGAATTGAAGGAGTCCAGAAAGAAAAAAAAAAAGGAGGAAGGAAAGGAAGAAAGAAAAGGAGAAGGAACACAGAAGTTTGAAAATACTACGAAAAATAAAGGTAAATGTAAATTTTAAATAGTATTTTAGTATTAGAAAACATACTAAAAGAAAAATCTTTTTAAAAAGGTATGACACTCAAAAATAGTTGGGTACTTCTCCCGCAGCCACGTGAGTTTAGGCTGCGCGCTTTTTCTGAGTTGTGGCGGTTGTTGGTGTTTCCGTGGTCTAGGCTGCCGGGGTCCTGCAGGGCCGTGAGGACGTCACCATGCCTAAAGCCCTAAAGGGAAAAATTGTAGGACGCGGGGAAAAAAAGTCATCCATCCATATAGTAGAAGAGCAGCTCAAATTACAAGAGAGGCCCACAAAAAAGAAAAAAAGGAAAAATTGAAGAATGAAAAGGCGTTGCGTCTCAACCTTATTGGTGAAAAACTGCAGTGGTTTCAAAGTCATCTTGATCCCCCAAAAGTAGGATATTCCAAGAAAGATGCTTGTGAATTAACTGAAAGGTATTTAAATCGATTCAGCAGTGAATTAGAACAGATTGAATTACATAACAGCATCAAAGACAGGCAGGGAAGGCGGCACTATTCCCAGGAGACAGTCATCAAGCAGACAATGGAGCGTGAGCGACAACAGTATGAAGGATATGGCCTTGGTGTGTTCTCTGTGATTTTCTTTTTTTCTTTCTAAATTCATAGCCATATCAGATTTGTAATTCTTTTCAAAGTTTTAATTTACTTATTCTATTTATTTAATTTAGTTCGAATTTCTTTTTAATTTTCTTTCTTTTGTATGTCAAATTTATTAATTTCTTTTTTTTCTTACATTCTCAGAACTGTCACTTGTGATAATGATGTCATATCTTTCTACCTTGACAATAAAATTTTCATCTCCCTCTGGCAAAAAAAAAAAAAAATAGTTGGGTATAATATGCAAACAAGGAATCATGGAACACTACATCAGAAAGTAATAATGACGTACTGTATGATGACTAACATAACAAAAAATTATAAAAAAAATAGTTGAGTATAAAAATACTAATAAAGTTTGGAAATATTGTCAACATCACTAGGAATCAAACACAAGAAAGAAAATGGGACATCTTTTGGGGGAAGGGCCATCAATTAGACAAGATTATAAAGAATGTTAATACCAAATGTAGGCAAGAATATAGAGAAATGGGTGCACTGCTGTGAGAAAAATAAATTGGTACACTTAGTTATTATAGTTGGTGTACACTAAATACTAATTATCAAACTTCAAAGTGTTTTGTCTGTTAGTTAATACTCAGAATAATTCCAACTATTATCCTCCCCATTTTACTGCTAAGTATAGCTATAGCTAATAAATAACAGAACTAGGATTCAAACCCAAAAAATCTGACTTAAAAATGTTTTGTACATGATATAAATTTGTCCTAACAAAAATATTCAGGATGTTTGTTGCAGTGTATACAGCCCCATCATCCCTTATCCCAAACCCTGGGGACATATATTTCAGAGTTAAGAATTTATCAGACTTGAAAAAAAAATATATGTGTATACTTTTTTTTTTTAAGAATTTATTTATATATTTGAGAGAGAGAGAATGTGAGTGTACAAGCAGCGGGGAGAGGGAGAAGCAGACTCCCCGCTGAGCAGGGAGCCCAACATGGGGCTCCATCCCAGAACCCCGGGATCATGACCTGAGCTGAAGACAGACCCTTAACCATCTGAGCCACCCAGGTGCCCCGATGTGTATACCTCATATTATGTAACAACCCAAGGAGATACTAAGGCAGCGTCCCACAAACATTAATAATTCTGCAGTGAAGCATATTCATATGAAGTCAGATATATAAAGGTTATAAATAGCTTAATAGCTTTGTCATTTTTATTGACAAATTCATCTCAGGTCAACTTTTATTATCAGGTAGATTACAAAACGGTTTTCAGAACAACTCTTCATGTTTCAGAATGCAGATAAAAGATTTGGTCCTATAGCAGCTTAAAACAAAAGACTGGGAACTATTTGAGGGGTGCCTGGGTGGCTCAGTCCATTAAGTGGCCGACTCTTGATTTCAACTCGGGTCATGATCTCAGGCTTGTGAGAGAGCCCTGTGTAGGGCTCTGCACTCAGCGAGGAGGCTGCTTGAGATTCTTGCTCTCCCTCTCCCCACCTGTGTCTCTCTCAAATGAATAAACAAATGTTAAAAAAAAAAAAAGACAGTTTTTTTAGTAGAAAATAACATGTAATGTTGAGTGTAATGTCAAGGTCCAAACTTCTTTTAACTTCTTTTACTTGCACACATATGCAAATTTAGTTGCCTGAACTGGCAAATTTTGACTTGCAAATTCTGGAACTAAAATCTCCTATTCTTCGGATTCTCCTTGTTGAACATCTTACCATCCATTCCCAGGCTAGAAATTATTTTGCCAAGTGAAACAGGATCTGTCGCATAGTACTGAATTGGTGAAAAACTAGATTTGCTGGTTTAATCTACTACAGATTGCATGTTCATCTCCATGCATTAGCCCAATTTAAGTTCAAAGAAGTCAGCCTCCTTGTTAAGAGAAGTGTTAGCCAATATGACAGGGGGGAAAATTGAAAGGATAGGGCCCCACTTCAATCCATTTTACTTATTTTTGTCTTAGTCATCAAATCCAACAAAATCATGTTTAATTGTTTTTTTTTTTTTTTTAAGATCTTATTTATTTGACAGACAGAGAGCACAAGTAGGCAGAGAGGCAGGCAGAGAGAGAGGGGGAAGCAGGCTTCCTGCTCAGCAGAGAGCCCGATGCGGGGCTCAATCCCAGGACCCTGGGATCATGACCCGAGCCGAAGGCAGAGGCTTTAACCCACTGAGCCACCCAGGCGCCCCTAATTGTTTTTTTTTAAAGGTGGGGCTGTTGTATTATACCTTTATATATATCTCCCCAGCAGTGCCTCTTAAATACAAAGAGGCTGTCAATAAATATATGCTCAGTTGGAGAACTACATGCAAAGTTGCTGATAGTCTTGTTTCCTGTACTCGCAATAAAGACAGGGTTTTTGTTTTGTTTTGTTTCCCCCTAACTTCCTCTTTGTATGCCGCTGAACTCTCTTTATTAATGCAAAGTCATTGCCTGTGTTATTGGCTGACACCACACCTCATTTTCTGTGTTGCAAAACAGGTGACACGCATAGAGATAAGAGCCCCTTTCCTGTCACTACCTGCCCAGTTGGGAAACCATTTCCCCAAAAAGATCCAGAATTGTATCTCTTAGCTTGCAGAGATAATTCCCTCACTTGTATACCCAGAAGTAAATATTTAAGAGAATCTCATGTTGTTCATGTGACCAACAATTAATTGCCAAATTAAATTAAACCAACAAATTAGTTACCGAAAAAGGAAACAAAACAAAGGAAATGATGACCAGACTCTGACTTATGCGGTGCTCCCACATCAATTTCTTAAATTATTGTAAAGTCAGCCAACAATAAACTTGGGGAAAAAACTCATGTATGATATCCAAGAGAGTAATCACTCACTTGACATACTCTAATCCTAAATTTTTAATTAAAAAGTATGGGAAAGTATATATAATACACATATCTATCTATCAATTATGTGTACTTCAGATTACTGTATTTATGCTTTATTTTCTGAATTTATCCATAAGTATTTTATAGTTTAGCTGCTACTGCAAATGGAGTATTTTCTTTTTAATTTTCTGATTTATAAAAAGTGAATGATTTTTGACGGGTTTATACCTAGTTACATCCCCCAAATTTCTTATTAACTCAATCTGTTTTCTAGTCAGATCATTTCATTATCATTTATCAACAGAGATCATTTAATTTCTTTTTTTCTACTGATTACTTTATTTTTCTTGTTCCTTCCTGAAGGCCATGAAATATTCCTTTGTATTTTTGCCTATTAGCTTACAAGTTTTGTTTTCATATTAAAATTTATTTTGTGTGTGGTAGAGGCAAGGATCTTATCTTATTTTCCCCAAAGGGAAAGCCCCCTCCTACATATTGACTAGCTTTTTGTAACACCTTTGTTATTCATAACAATTTCCTGCACTACCAAGAGGTAATTCTGGGGAAGAGTTTAAATCTTAAGATGTCTGAATAAATTTTTTTTTAAATATTTTATTTATTTGACAGAGAGAAATCACAACTAGGCAGAGAGGCAGGCAGAGAGAGGGGAGGAAGCAGGCTCCCTACAGAGCAGAGAGCCCGATGCGGGCTCATCCCAGGACTCTGGGATCATGACCTGAGCCAAAGGCAGAGGCTTTAACCCACTGAGCCACCCAGGCGCCCCAGATGTCTGAATAAATTCTATGAAGAAATTAAGTCTTAAACCAAAAGACAGTTATATTTATGTGGAAAGATTAAGTTTGTTGTTGTTGTTGTTTTTGCTACTGAATGGAAATGGGACTTGTGGGCAAGTAAAGATTTTTGTTTGTCTGGTTTTTTGGTTCTTTTTTTTTCTGAGGGACAGAGAGCGCAGGTGTGAACATGCCTGGGGATGGGGAGGGGGGTAAGGCAATGAGAGAGGAAGACAGAAAATACCACACAGGCTCCACGCCGAACACAGAGCTCTATCCAGGGCTTGATCTCATGACCCTGAGATCATGATCTGAGCCAAAATCAGAAGTCGGTCACTCAACCCACTGAGACACCCAGGCACCCCAAAGCTTTTTTTTTTTTTTTTAAAAGATTTTATTTATTTATTTGATAGACAGAGGTCACAAGTAGGCAGAGAAGCAGGCAGAGAGAGAGGAGGAAGCAGGCTCCCTGCTGAGCAGAGAGCCCGATGTGGGGCTCGATCCCACAACGCTGGGATCATGACCTGAGCCAAAGGCAGAGGCTTTAACCCACTGAGCCACCCAGGCGCCCCCCAATGCTTATTTTTTTTTTTTTAAGATTTTATTTATTTATTTGACAGAGAGAGATCACAAGTAGGCAGAGAGGCAGGCAGAGAGAGAGGAGGAAGCAGGCTCCCTGTGGAGCAGAGAGCCCGATGCGGGGCTCCATCCCAGGACCCTGAGATCATGACCTGAGCCGAAAGCAGCGGCTTAATCCACTGAGCCACCCAGGCGTCCCCCAAAGCTTATTTTTTATAAGGATTTTATTTTAGAGAGAAAGAGAGTATGAGTGGGTTGAGGAGTAGAGGGAGAGGGATAAGTGGACTCTGCACTGAGTGTACAGCCCAACATGGGGCTTGATGCCATGACCCTGAGATTGTAACACGAGCCAAAATCAAGAGTTGGATACTCAACTGACTGAGCCACACAGTTGCCCCCCTGAACTGTAGTGTGTACAATACAAGTCTACTCCAAGGCTAACAACCTCTTACATCATCTACATATACTTGGGCTGCAGAACTTCAATTCTGAGACTTTTTCTTCCAAATTGGGTCATTGTCTGTCACATTCATTTATTCTGTTAGAGAAATCATACAAAATCCTAAGAAAATCAGGTTAATTTTATCTAATTAATTTAGTTACTCCAGGAGTTTTCCAAATAGAAGCAATTCAATACTAGTGACTCTAAAGATAGTAGTGAGGGGAAAAAATGACTGCTTATCCCACAAAAACCTATCACGCTCCTGAGGCTAGGCACTGAGGATTTAATGGTGAGACTGAAAAAACATCCCTTATGGAATCAGTGGTCTCGTGGGGGAAGCAGACACTGCTAAATAATGACACAAACATATAAAATTACAAATTCAATAAATACTCCGAAGAAGCAGTACCTGCTTCTCTAAAATCATATAACATGGGAATTTGGCATAGTTTTAAGATCAGAGAGGAGTCACTGAAGAAGCGTCAGGAGCTGAGACTGGAGATTTGAATGATAACTCCTGCTTATCATGCAAAGGGGATGAGAGGAGAAGACCATTCTGGGCAAAGGCTCTGAAAGGGAAGGAGCCTGAATGAATTGAAAGAATCTAGAGTGAAGAAAATTGTGGTGAGGTAGGTAGAGACCAGGTCTAGTACAGGGACTGGCCTGTAGTCAGGGCTGGGTAAGCATTTGTTCCCCCATTTATAGGAAAAAAATGTACAAGGAAAAGAAGTCTTCCCATCTTGGTCTTCTAAAGCCTAGGCCAAAGCAAGATAGTGGGACTTGGAAAATATTCAAAATGTCAGCAAGAAAATGGAATTTGAAGAAAGTGGAGTCTCCTCCCACGAGAAAAAGCAGTTCGTACTGCAGTAGGGAGAAGAGAGACAAAGGCCTAAGAGCAGAGACATCAACATGGCCACAAGATAATGAGGAAGGTGACAGCCAAGGTAACTGAGAGGGGTGTCATTTGAAGGTGTAGAACTATGGGAGCTGAGCTGGCTGTGCAGATGGTGCAGAACCCACTGGAGTGAGCACCAGACTGGGCAGCACCCACCGCCTGGGCCTCGGGCTCATGTCAACTGTCCTCCCCACACCTGCTCAGGGAAGTCTTCCTCTGACAGCAGCAGCCAGGATTTGGCTTGGTCATCACCTTGCAGAAATGATGCCAGTCTCAGCCCCTCTACAGATGGTGAAACAGTGACGCCATTTCCTTTATGCTAATAATACAAATTACAACCTAGGAGGAAAGAACAAAAATATGGAACAAACAGGTAAGGTCATACTATAAGACATATATCTTTTTTTTTGATTTAAGATTTTATTTGTCAGAAAGAGCACAAGCAGGGGGAGCAGCAGACTCCTCGCTGAGTAGAGAGCCCGATATGGGACTCGATTCCAGGACCCTGGGTCCTGGGATCATGACCCAAGCCGAGGGCAGATGCCTAACCAACTGAGCCACCCAGGCGTCCCAGGACATACATCCTTACAAAAACAATAAAATAGGTTATAACAATCTTCTATTAAATTCTTGATTCCCTTTTGCCCCTTTTCTTTAAGTATGGATGACTATCATGTGTAATAAGGAAGCACAGGTGGAATAATAGCCAGGTTCCTCCTAATTCTCTGTTTTGAGGTGTGATTTTTCATGGGGAGGCTTGAGCAATGTTGGGCCAATGCTCTCAAATGGCTTCACTGCAAATTAACTTCTTACTTAGAATAATACATCTTAAGTGCTATTAAAAAAGAAACAAGTAATCCATCTGAAAGCTACTTTAAGGTTGAAGCCTCAAAAGGAGGATTTGAAAACACCTAAGGAGAAAAAAAATGACAAGAGGCAAAATAAATGTATATTTAAAAAAATGATTCTCGGGGCACCTGGGTGGCTCATGGGTTAAGCCTCTGCCTTCGGCTCAGGTCATGATCTCAGGGTCCTGGGATGGAGCCCCGCATCGGGCTCTCTGCTCAGCAGGGAGCCTGCTTTCCCCTCTCTCTGCCTGCCTCTCTGCCTACTTGTGATCTATTTCTCTCTGTCAAATAAATAAAATAAAAAAAAAAGATTCTCTAATAAATGATGTCCCCTCCTTTTTTCCCTCTTACCTAATGTAGTAATAAGATATCCTATACTATATGAAAGACTGGAGTATGGGAGTCAAGAAGGAATAGTAAAAGGATGCCTGGACAGCTCAGTCGGTTAAGTGTCTGCCTTTGGCTCAGGTCATGATTCAGGGTCCTGGGATCAAGCACTGGGTCAGGGTCCCTACTCAGTGGGAGCCTGCTTCTCCCTTTCCCTCTGCCCCTTCCCCTGCTTGTGCTTGCGCTTTCTCTCTCTCTCTGTCAAATAAGTAAATAAGTAAATCTTAAAAAAAAAAGAAGGAAGAGAAAAAAGTGTGTTTTAGCACAGATAAGGCAAGTTTCTTTCCTCTAATTTTTTATTTTAGGTACTTTCTTGGTATTTTAATCTTCAGCTCTCCTTAGCCTAAAACTAGAAAAAATATTTTTGGAACTATTTGCTGTCTTCTCCAAATTCTGTTGTTGTCACTGGAGTGACCATAATCTCAGCTGGAGTGTCATTCGCTGCTTTACCACAAACACATCACAGGAGTACGAGTCTTTAAAATCACTTCCACTGAGAACATACTTTTCTCCCACGGCTCCACTTCCCATACATGCAATTAACAAGAAACCAGACTTCTTAAAAACTTACTGTATTCCACACAATGCCCCTGGATGGAGGATGGCTCTTTTGATTTTTATTTTCTGTAAAAATTTTCCCCACAAGTTCAGGCAAAAAAAAAAAAAAAAAATTTTTTTTAAACTGTCAATATGTGTAATAGGCACACCGTGCTGAGCAGTTTGAGACCTTCTCTGAGTCTAGGAAAGGCACAGTTCCTAATTAACTGCTCAGAGAATGGTTTCACTGAGTGGGAATCTGTCACGCACTTCGAGTGATTTTTTTTGTGGGGCCTAGAGGCCGTGACGCTGCATTTTTACTCAGGCGAGCTAAGACGCCACCACCTTTTGGTGACTTAACAGTCCCACTCCTACAGGGCTCCAGGTGTTCAAAGCTCTCAAGAAGAACTCCAGAAATCCTCGTGGAGCTCGACAGGCACGTGGAATCGTTACACTTTTTAGCCTTTGAATAAATACCACCTGTGGATTTTTTCTTTTTCATTTTGAGACTGTTAAAGGTGGAGGTTTTAAAATTTTACTTTTTGAAATAGATGAGAAATATAACGAGACTTGAGAGCTACTTGGAATAAAGGTAATTTGGAAGCGTTTTCATCCCTCCTGTTAAGTTCAGAGTAGTGGATAGGAAGAACACCCTTTTTTTGTTGTTATTATTTCTTTTAAAGATTTTATTTGTTTATTTTTCAGAGAGAGAAACACAAGCAGGGGGAGTGGCAGACAGAGGGAGAAGCAGGCTTCCTGCTGAGCAAGGAGCCAGCGGCAGGGGGACTCATCCCCGGATCCCATGATCATGACTTGAGCCGGAAGGCAGGCTCTTAACCAAATGAGCTACCCAGGCATCCCTACCTATGTTTTTAGATCTCTTCTGATTAATAGCCTCCTTTGAGAATCCAAATAAAGCTTCAGATTTTCTTCAGAAAAAAAAAAAAAAAAAAAAAAAAAGAAAAAGACATGTATATAAAACTTGCCTAAAATGCCAGAAGATTCACTATTTAGAAAGCCTGCTTCACGGGTGTCTGGGTGGCTCAGTTGGTTGAGTGACTGCCTTCAGCTCAGGTCATGATCTGGAGATCCCGGTTTGAGTCCCGCATGGGGCTCCCAGCTCCATGGGGAGTCTGCTCCTCCTTCTGACCTTCTCCCCTCTCATGTGCTCTCTCACTATCTCTCAAATAAATAAATAAAATCTTAAAAAGAAAAAAAAAAAGAACCCCTGCTTCATCTCCTGCTATTTATAGTTGTCATTAAAAGCTGTACAAAACTTTTTAAAAGGAAAAAAAACCCTCGGTCTCTGAGGAGATTGAGCTCATATCCCACATTTGACTCTTCTTTTTTAAACACTTCAATGTTTCCAAAAAATACCTAAAGAAATGTTAATAGAATTCTTTTTCTAAACTTGCATCTGAGTTAAGCAATTTACTCTTCTTTTGCACATTATTTTTAGCTGTCTTCTTTGAATGTTATTTTTAATCGCTTGCTGCTGTATTTTTTTTTTAAACAAGGAATTAACTCCTTTTGCCAAATCCAATTAATAAATAGAACGGTCTGAGGACTTGTGCTCTCTAGAAGCAGAACACGGAGTCCAGAATGAGTAGCAGGCTGAATCTCTGTAACCAGGACTCGCTTGTTGCGACACGCTCTGACAGTATCATCTACTCAAGCCTCAGAGACAGAAGGTTGAATCACTGAGACTTACGGACTCCAAGCCAACATCCCAGGAATGACATGTGTTCTATTTCAGGAGCAAAGAAAATAATGATTCAGTCATACACATATTATTAGCGGAGCTATTTCAGAACCGGGAGGAGGAATGTCACATAGGGGTAACATATTATTTTGAGAGCCTTCTCTGCAGGGTCTTGGGTTAGGTTGTGGGGAGGGACATAGAAGAGTTAAAGACCTGGTCTCTGCCCTTGGATTTTGCCATCCATTTGGGAAGAAGGAATAAACACACGGGATGAGACAAGCCACGACATGCTAAGTTTCCAGTCCCTGTGACAACAGGATTGCCAGAATGCGGAGAAGAGTGTGGTGTGAACTACAGGCATCAGGAAGGCTTCAGCCCTGGACGGGTGAAGTTCAGGGTAATAAACGCAGGCTGCAAGAATCACCGAAGGTTTTTATTTGGGTATTTTCCATGTCAATATAAAGAATGTCCATTTACAATGTTCCCAAATGTGGATCGCGGGAGAGGAATCTTTTGATTCACCTAGGGCTTGTGCAGGCTGCAGATAAAGCCCACAACCTCCGCCCTTGATTGCACCACCAAAGAGAAAAATAAAAAATCACCCTTCCATTCTAAAAGTGCCTATAATCCTCACAGAGAAACTTTTACAGATCATTAAAATATCAAATCCTGCCGTGAACATCAAAGAAAAAGTCAGAGGAGCCTGAACATGCGCTTTGGAATGTCGACTATCTGGGGTAGCTAGCATGAAAAGGATCCAGGAGGCAACACCAGAGTCCAAGAGAGCACTGAGGTCAAGGAAATTATTTTGGGAGCTACAAGTTTATATCGAGCACATTAAGGAGTGGCTGGAAAGTAATCTGGCTCCTGTTACTCCTTGCTGCCTGCCCCCCCACTCAGTCACAAGGTGACTCAAAGAAACACAGCTCTGCCTCCACTGAAGGGTGTGACCCAAGAACGAACGCCCTCTCCACCAAACTTTCTATTTGGCTTACTTTCCAGCAATTCCGTTTCACGGTAACTTTAACATTAACCAGTTTGAGTTCAACCCTTATCCTAAGTAGTATACTCAAAATCACTTCCCATTCCCCAGACTCCAAATCCAAGCCACTAAAACTTGAGGTTCCACTTAAACCAGATTCGTGCTAAGCAAATAGGGTCTGATACAAGGTGAAAAAAGTCACCAAGTTAATGATATATTCTGAGGCTCCAGGGGCTAGCTGAACTCTTGGATGGAATCAGCTAGTCTTCTCACTGTCTCACAAACTTCGATCTCTGCCCTTCTATTTCCTCGATAATAATAATGATGATAGCTCTCTTGGATGCTTACCGTGTGCCCGGCACTGTGGTAGGCACTTTCTATGTCCATAATTTCAGGTAACATCTGAATAATAATTACCCTGGGCAAATAGTATCCTGATTTTATGGGCGAGGAAACTAGTGAATATGCGAGCTGGAATTTAAGCATAACTTCAGAGCATGAGTCTAACCCCATCGCCGGCTATCTATCTCTTTCCTACTGGAATGCCCTGCCCCCTCTACTCTGCCCAATCAAATTTAGTGAAGGCCCAGCTTAAATCCTGCATCCTCTCGCAAATGCGCCTACTGCCCATATTGATCTCCTCACAGAACTTGTAAAGCATTTATTTATTGAACTCAGGAGAAGAGCCCATTAGTAAAACATGGAGCATTTGGGATTTCACAACCTGATTGTGGTTAAAGCACCCTGAGTGCTTACCACATACATGGAGTTGTACTAGGAATTAACGTATGGCTTCACTGTTTTCATGATCACAGCAAAGCTGTGAGGTTGCAACTATTATTATTTCCATTATACAGATGTACAAACTGAGGCAGAGAGAAGTTCAGTAACTTTCCTCAGGGCACAGAGTTAATATGTATGAACACGTAGAGTCATACCTGGTACACAGGGTAAGTGTTAGTTATTAGTACTATTTCTCTCTACTGCCCACCCCCACCCCCCAAACATTCTTGGTCTTTATCCAGTTGATTCAACTTCCCAGAAGAAAATAAAGCATCTTCCATGAGCCAGATGCTGGGCTAGAAAGTATTGTAATTGTCATTTCATTTCATTCCATTCATTCCACAAATATTTACTGAGGACCTGCTGTATGCCAGGTACTGTTGTGGGCATCAGGGATACAAGCTGAAAACAAGGGCCCCGTCATAACAATCCTGTAAAGATGATTTATTAGCTCCATTATTACCAATGACAAAACTGGGGTTCACCTAGTTAGCCAGTGAAAGATTTAAGGCCAAAACAGAATTATCTGGAATTTAAAAGTCCCAGGTCTTTCTCTCCCAGGAAATGAGGTTACTTCTGTCTGTGATCCACCCGCGGGCACCTATTCTGTCCCATGGGACTTAATGCATTTGGAAGTTAGAAGCTGTTGTTTCTCTTGCTCATATTTGGGTTACAAATTCCCAATCGCACCCCATCAGCTTCAGAGAGTACTTATAGAAAACAGGCAGACTGTATTCCTCGTGAGATTGTTCCCTTCCTCCCCACAGGAAAGTCTTCAAGCAATGAACTATTCGGGGAACTATTCCAGTTGGGGGCATGGGGTAGGGTAGGATGGGTCTCAAGCCCCAGTTTCTCTGCCTTCTCCTGGAGTCGCTAAAGTGACCCCTAAAAAGCCCCCAAAGAGCTCTACTATTCCACAGGACACAAGAGAAGCCATTGTGATCAAGAGACAAAGCTCTATTTTTGGAGTCGGAAAGCCTATTTTATTAACATTTTTCATGATTTCCTTAACCCCTGCCTGTGTACCAGCTACTAGGATCCAGACATTTTACATTAAAATCCAGAGCATTTTACAAATACTAACCCCTCTTAGGTCCTGATTTGAGTCCCAGTTTTCCCCTTACAAGCTGTGTGATTATGGTCAGCTCAGTTAACTTCTCTGAGCCTTAGTTTCTTTACCTGTTAAACGAAGGTAATAAATTGTAAGGATCCAATGAAATGAATCCTACACCAGCTTAGAAACTATTATAGTGTTCGCTCTTGGCATTTTGCTAACTGTAGCTCTACAAAAGAGTTCGATGTTTCTCCTCCGAGGAGCTCCTGGTCTATGATGCCAAGAGAGGATGTGGATGAGCCTGAGCTGTGGAGGCTGGGTGATAGGACCAGCAACTACATCTCAGGTTTTAGGAGATCATGGAATAGTAAGATGTCAATTATACTTAGAGAACCGTGTGGGTACGTGTGTGTAAGCGAGTGATTACTACAGTAACCCTAGCCAATGTTTAATCCCTAGGCAAGTTTCACCTGGTCCCCTCATAATCCCCTAATCTAAATCCTACTCACCCTTCAGGTCTCAGTTTAGATACTGCTTCCTCCGAGAAGCTCTCCTAATTCCCTTCTTTTGTGCGCTGCCACAGCATTCTGTACTTCCCATCCCCCTTTCTTAATAGTTTTCTCTCTCCAGCTCCTCCACCAGACTACAAGCTCTGAGAGGTGCCAAAGCAATTGCACCAGAGAAACATTAACCAGATCGCCAGCCACACCCACCTTTTTAGCAATTGTATTCTCAATATTTAACAGATACCTGGGCACTTAGTAGGGCCTCAATAAATAGTTGTGTGAAAAAGTGATTCTCTATCTGGAACTGAGGAGCTGGGGAAAACTTAGAACCCTTGTATATTTAAAGAAGACCTCTAGAAAGTTGTTATGCTAAGAATATGAATCTCTTCTTATCATAAAGCACACACTAATCACGTGCTCCTAAGGGAGCTCTGAGACACGCCCAGCATCTAAGGTCACACTGTGCGTGCTTAGGAAATCTCTGTTGATTTCTCATTCCTAGATGACCTCTGCTCTCTAGCCCATTAAGGACTTTCACGTGACCGCTGATCCTAGCAGGTGGGCATCGTAACGAAGGCTTAAGTCCAGTTTTGAAAGTCAAGCACAGGTGGGGCAGGTGATGCTTTTTAAGAGCGCTGAAGCATGGACTACCTTGGGAGAACCTGGAAAGGAAGCCGAAGAGTGTGGTTTACAAACTTCTTTGGAGTGCGCATGTATCCTTGTCCCGTTCAGAAGGGTCAGCGAGTGTTCCGTTCACTGAAGAATTTCATACATTGAGAGGAGATGAAGCGGTATTGGGAATGAAATGAAATGTCATCCACAGCGAAATGCAATGTCTGGGAAAGGGAAAAGAAGGCAGACAAGGATGATAGGGCTGACAGTCATGGGCAGACAGCCGTTCAGCATAAGTTAATTGACTGGCTAGCTCAATCCAAAAGGATGCTTATATATCTGGCTTACGATATGATATATTACACTCTGACACGACGGTAGGAGGGGAGAGGAAAAAGGACATTTCCAAGGACGTAATATATTTTGTGTGTGAAATGCAAAAGCACAAGAAAGACCAAGAAGAAACTGGTGTTTTCTTTTTTTTAGACTCTTCCCATCCTTGCGTCTGTGCCAACTCCTTCTCTGGACTGCAAGGCTCAGGCAGTATGATGCAAGATGTTAAACTACGTGTCCCCGTGGAGGCAGATAAAAAGTGTCATTGGGAATCGGCCAGAGATACGCATGTGCCTGTGCCCACATAGGGAAGTGCGCCGTTAACTTTCCGTGAGAATTGACTGGAAAGCAAGTCAGCCATACCACATACATATTACTTAGAATATGATTTTGCACTGGGTTATTGGTAAACAAGGCCTCTGGTTGTAATTGGAAAACGTTTTAAGTGCAATGAATAAGATCTTGGTTTCTAAAAGCTCGAAATATTAACAACGATTAGAAGACAACTTGACATAGTCCTTTTCTAATGATAAGCAGCCTACAAAACCAGTAAGGCACCTGAGACTTGTCTTTTTTTCCCTAAGTGTGCAGGGAAGGAAGCGCGGAAGCAAATTGCGTTAAGAGAAACGTCAAGGACATAATGAAAATAAAACATGATTAGACCGTATGCCACTCCCCTTGGAGCACCTTGGAAAGAGTAGGTACTCAAGACTACCTTTAAGTGACAGGGGTGAGGGTTTCCATCTGGAGGAAGACAGGTCTTTTGACATTTGAAAGCTCTTGTAATAACGATCTATTGACCCTGCCTTTGCTATCAGCTTTTGTCACAGGGCCGTCAATCAGAGTAAAGGCCTAGGAAAAAGAAATCCCAGTGTCCTGGGCAGAATGACTTTGTCTCGTCTGGGTATGGCTCCCACCTCTGCACTCATTCTATCCGCCTGATCTTAAAGTGCCTTTGGAATATCTTGCCTACTGACAGCTGCCTCTGGGAAAAAAGAGGGGGTACAATTTGATTTGCAAAGTGTCTGCACTCTTGAAATTTTGGATTTAAGTATAAAATGAAATCATATTATAAATGCACTTTAGGAATTTGACCTCCAAACAGTAAAAAGGTCATAGCATCAAGGACAGTTGGTAGTCTGACAACAAACACAAAAGAAATACATTCTTACAGATACATACAACATTTTTGCATTTAGAAGAATCGCAACCTGAAATTTTATTTTACAATATGACATTGTATACAATCATTAGTTGGATGCTTGTGGTTACATATTCAATGGGATACCATAAAATGGAGCATGAATGTTCGTTTTCATATTTCACCTTTTCATTTTTCAGTAAACTCTTTCTCTCATAAATTTGTTAACAAAACTGGAATAACCCTCTTAATGACATTTCCCTCAAGTTGGAATATTTCCTGTAAACTAAAGCCAGCTCACTGACGGTTCTGAGGCTGCCCTTATTTCTGGGCCCTAAAGTTTCTGGGGGGTGGAATCCTATACCTAAAAGAAGTTTCTACTCAGTGACTCCCCTTAGCAGAGGCTGGGCAGCTGGAGGCCCTAGGGTCAGGCGATATCCCAACTCAGAGCCTGCAGACTTTTTGGGGAAAGATGTCTTGGCCTGTGAAACCTCCTTTGAGCAATGCTGTTCTGTGGTACTTCACCTGAGAACCGCCATCCTACAGGATACAGATGAAGGTCAAGTTTGCTTTTGATTGTCAACCATCATTACAGAGTTAGCTGTAGTAAGAATTACAAGTTAATAAAAAATAAATAAATGTTCTGTCTTATTGGGGCGCCTGGGTGGCTCAGTGGGTTAAAGCCTCTGCCTTCGGCTCAGGTCATGATCCCAGAGTCCTGGGATAGAGCCCCGCATCGGGCTCTCTGCTCGGCAGGGAGCCTGCTTCCTCCTCTCTCTCTGCCTACTTGTGTCTGTCAAATAAATAATAAAATCTTAAAAAAAAATGTTCTGTCTTATAAATGGATAAGCTCCTCCTTTGTCCACATTCTGCTATGGGTCATATATTGTAGAGCGTTGAATCATTTCCCCCCCAAAATTCACGTTCACCCAAAACTGCAGAATGTAGATTTATTTAGAAATAGGGTCTTTGCAGATGTAATTAGTTAAGGATCTTAAGATGAAATCATCTGGATTTAGGGTGGCCCTAAATCTATTGGCCAGTGTTCTTGTAAAAAGAAGCAAGGACACAAAGAGAAACGGAGGGAAGCGGCCCACGTGAAGACAGAGGGAGAGATTGGAGTCATGCTGCCACAAGCCACAGAATGGCAGGAGACACCAGAGGCTGGAAGAAACCAAGAAGCACCCTCCCACATGCCCTTCAGAGGGAGCACGGGCCTGCCGGCACTTAGATTTTGGACTTCCGGCCTCCAGAACGTGGAGACAATACATTTTTGTTGCTTTAAGTCACCCAGTGACAGGCCACCTGGGAAAGTAATACAAACATCTTTTACTTTTTTATGACTCAATGCCCATTCTTTGATAGCATTTGCGGGGAACAAAGTCATCACATTAAGCAAGAGATTCTGGGTGGCATCTCTTTGTCGACCATGTGACATGTCTTCACAAAACCCTTGCTGGTTTTCTGGCTCTTGTCTGTTGGTCATGCTTCATCATCTTGACTCCTTACCCTGGGCCGTTCGTCCTGCTTTTTGCTTCTGCTCGCTTCCTTGTGCCCAGGGAACTAGCAGGAGTGTGTTTGTTGAGGAAGACGGGTGCCTCATCTGCTGCTCTTTTCCACGTGTAATGCCTGTGAGGAGGCTCAGAGCCAACCCAGTGGATTTCTGTTTGGAAGAATCAGTTATGTTCAGATCTTTTTCTAAGACAGTCATGTTCTTACCATTCATCTTCTTACATCAGTCTACAGGCTTCTGCCCCTGGTATTTATAATTATTGGCCCATTTCAGAGATTCTCTCTCTTTTGTTTTTAATTGATTTTTTACTTTTTAAAGATTTTGTTTATTTATTTGACAGTGAGATAGTGCAAGCAGGCAGAGCAGCAGGCAGAGGGAAAGGGTGAAGCAGGCTCCTCACAAACAGGGAACCCGATGTGGGACTTGATCCCAGGACCCTGGGATCATGACCTGAGCCAAAGGCAGACTCTTAACTGACTGAGCCACCCAGGCACGCCTCTTCTTAAAATTTTTAACCAAAAAAGTGTCTCCTTATTTGGTGACCCTCCTTGGCCCCTGCATGTTTGATCTGGAGCTATAGTCAGCCCCCACTAAATTCAAGGCTGAAGGCAGACTCTCACCCACTCTTTTTAAAACAGCCCACATTTTACCTTAATCAGTCAAGAAAGTACACAGACACTACCTGAGTGCAGGGTAAGGCCCCCAGCACTGGCACCGCGTGGAGGGGTTCATGAACATGATCATCAGGTATCCACCAACAGAAAGGAGGGCAATCCCTTTGTCTTCCTTTCTAGCCCTGTGGCTGTCCCCACATGTTAGCCCTCTAAATACCTTGGGGAACCATCACACCTCATGGACAAGGCTGTTACCTTGCTCAGACACCTGGAGTTTCTCCAGCTAATGTATAAACAGAGGCGAAAATATGTTCTCTGCTGTTCCTGAACCCTATTTTTGTCTCCTGGATGCTAATTCAGAAGGAAAGCGAAACCGGTTATGCAGCAGACACATCTTAAAGCCTCCTGACCCCAGCTGTCCTCTCTGGCCCCCTGCCTGTCCTCCGCAGGCCACTCCCATCCCACACCAGTTCCCAAGGGCTGGGCTGCTGGGGCTGAGCAAAGCCAGCACCAATGCAGGGATTCCCCACCTCCACCCCACTGAGCTGGCAGGTTGTGGGATATATGGAAGGCTTGCAGGGGCGGGTCCCCAGCAGCAGGGGTGGTGGGGATTCTTGGTGAGCTGGGGCAACAGCCATTGGTAACATGTAGAGAAAAACTGATCATGGCTGCCAACCGATATGGGCCCTGCCCCACCTTGCAATAGACGCTGAATAATTGAACCTTGCTGAGATTCAAATTCCTCGTGGTCAAAGGAAGCGTATTAGTCCTGCCTCCCTACAGTGTTATTAGGGTTCATAGTCTGTAATGACGATTTACGGCTTAATAGAATATAGATGACTTTTACTTAGCTTTACCTTTATATGTACCACGGCCACCCGAATGACCTTGAGCAAATTATTTAATATTTCTGTGTTTGTCTTCTCATCTGTGAAACAAGAGGTAAAATGGCCCCCCACCTCACAGGGTCCTGTGGGGATTACATGAGTTGGTATAGGTAGGGTGATCCAACCAGTGACTGGCACCATGATAATCATTAGGGGACACTGGGTTGGCAGCTACCAAAGTCCTAGAAATTGAAGAGGAGGTTTTGGGCTCCAGTTTGGAGATGAAAGCTCTGAGGACGACCAGATAGGGAGGTTGTGCTTAGGTTCCATCTGGTTTGGTGGATTTTTATATTACTACATGCTGATAGCTACCAAAATAAACAGAAAAGGCAAAGCGGATTCTTTTTCAACCCCTACATGCTTTCTAAAAATTTTCTGAGTCATCAGATAACAGGTACCATCTTTTCTTGACAACCTTGTTATTTTTTCCATTATCCCCTAAGGGGACCTTGGGCAAATCATTTCACTTTCTGGAGGCTCACCTTCTTTTCTGTTAAACAGGGACAGACAAGTGAGAATCAAGCGAGAGAAGGTATATCGAAGTCCTCTGAAAATGAGAAACATCGTATAAATATTATGGAGGAAGACATTTTATGGTTTATTAAATACATACACACAAGCATGTCTTTAAGATTGGAAATGCTCCCGTACGAGGCATCAGAGCCTCAAGATATAGACAAGACTTGTGGAGATAGTCAAAAGGATGGGGACTATGGATATTGAAGGCAGATAGACAAGAAGGCCGGAGAGTGACTTAGTAATGGTGCTTACCTATAGAAAGGGTTAGACAGGATTATGGTCAACTCTTTCCATCTTCACTGATGACAGAATTTAAAAAAAATGGGCATCAACACGAGGGATTTAGAGTAGACACCAAGGCTTTTTCTGCTAATGAGGATTCTTAAACATTGAACGCATGACTTGGTCTGCACAGAGTTTCTTTCCCAAAGGTCCATAGATGTGGTACTTAGGAAGGACATGAGAACCAGCACATGGGGGCAGATCAGGGGTTTGCTTGGGCTGAGGAACTCTGGGTGGGAAAGGGAAGGGAATGTCCTCTTCCCCCGTGCCTAAAAAGATCCCTTATGTTCCCAAACTGCCATGTCCACATCCACACTTTTCTTGAACAAATTTTCATTGTTATCTTTTGCCAATTTACTGATTCATATGCATCCTATATCTAAGTCAGCATTCTTATTTATTAAGGGGTTGTTGCATTTACAGGTTGGGAGCACAGGCGGGATGGAAAAGCCTAGGCTTCCGTCTTGATTGTGCGCGCGCTTCCAGCTGTGTTGCCTTGGTTAATTAATTGATTGCTCTCCATTGGTTCCTTATCTGTGAAATGGAGATAATAATGGTTCTTACCTTAGGGGTGGCTGTCAGCCTCCCTGGTACAAAGTACATTTCCCAAAGTAGTAGCCAATATTGTGCTAAAGTGACCTCTTCGTAGTTTCAAAGAGGTGCCTCTTAGATCTTGCACTTGGAGATTTGTTCATTCTATTAGCTCAGTGTTTTAGACACATCAACTTTCTAGTTTGTGGTGTATTCCTTTTCATCTTAAAAAAAAAAATGTATTCTCGCAAGAAAGTACATCTCCCTCATTGTTTACTCTATTTACCATTCTCTGAACTTTCTCAAACTCCATTACACCTGCCTTGAAGACAAGTGACCTGGAATTGTCCAAGCGACGTCCTCCCTAAAGGCAGAAAGCTGGATTGAATAATTTAGTAAGGTACCTTCTGGCAAAATGAACCTGTGCAATGATTCTAAGGTTAAGGAGTTTTTGTTCTCAGCCTGCCTCAGTCGGTTAGCAGAGATCCCTTTGTAACACTAGAGGTCACTGTTAAAGCAATATTTCTAAAGCACCAGCCTTCCATCAGCAATAAAATTGAAAAAGACTCCTTCAGAGCACGGCAAGGGAAAAGACATTTTTACGGGTAGTTTGAGGGCAGCAGCTGGGATTTTGTCAAGTTCCTAAATTGAAATCCACTTCTAATCTCTTTTTGGTTCTCACCCCTAGAAAACAATTCCGCTTCCCTCGCAGTAGTAAGACCTCTACCTGGGAAGTCCCCCTGAGACTGAGAAGTCCGCTGTGGCTTGGACTGCTGACTTCCAAATCAACTTCTCCTGCCCGGCCATGTGAACCAAGACTCCTTGTGTATTTCTGAGCATCTTCAACTCATTTCCGTTGGTTGAACCCCCTGCCTGCACCTGCCGCTGAGAAACCTGTCCAACAGGAATCTGGGAATCCGCTTCCTCCAATGTCACATCCCAATAGACTCCCTTCTCAGCCTCCTCACTGGTGACTAAGACCAGACTCAACCTGCAAATTAAGGCTCCCCATTCACCAACTCCTGTGGATTTTACATCCTACTTGCCTTTTGAATATATCTTCTTCCGTACAATTGGAATAACAACTGTATTCCCTTCGCGGTGTTGTGAGGATTGAATAAGGCTCCCATGAAACAGTGGCCAGGAGAGTGTCCCGGTGCTACACCACGTCCGTGCCAGAATCACGCCTTCCCCCGCAGCCATCCAGGGGCATCTCAGAGCCTGTCCAACTCCTGTCAAGATCCTGGGGTCCCTCCCAGTCTGCCAACTGAATATCAGGACTGACCTCACCATGTCCCCTAGCCTCACAAGACCCGGGACTCTCGGGTCACCTTTCATTCCCAGGAATCTAATCCTCACCCTATTTCCTGACCTCATCTGGCATTCCTCCCCAGCTCCGGCCCTCTGGAACCTGGGTCAGTTATTAGCAAAATATTCCTTTGCCTCTACCTCTCTTCTAAATGTTCCCTTCATCTCCCTAACTGAAACTTGGCTCTGTACCCTAGGGACGCTGCTTCCCTCTGGGGCCCCCTGCAGTGGTGGCTGGATCTCTCCCAGGGGGCTGGAGGTGGGATGGCCTCATCTTCCTCCTCCTTGCTTCTTCTAGACCATGCTTGCTCCGCTTTGATGCTCGTATCAACAGACTTTTAATATCTATCTCACCTTTTGATATCTATCTCACCTTCGCGATCCCCAGTATTACTCCATCTTGAGTCTTAGCCGTCTCAAGATACACACGGATCAGCTTTCTAACACCCTGACTTCTCCTCCAAAGACCCTGACCTCTACCCACCTGACCTCTGCCGTTCATTCCCATGGCCTCACCCTACACCAGGACTGTCCAAGAGAACCTCCTGCCATGATGCAAAGGTTTTATCTACTCTGTCCAATGGGGTAGCCTCAGTCACAAGTGGTTACTGTATATTTGAAATGGGATTAGTGCAACTGAAGGAAACAATTTTTAAATTTTATTTAATGTTTAACTAATTAAATGTGAAGCCCCTATCTGGGCTTGTGTTCTCTGTGTGCTCTCCTGCTTCTGTTGCTGAACTTGGCTCCTAGCTAAGGCCAACTCACCTCTAGTGCCTTAGAGCCTAGAACTTTCAGCACTAAATCCTCCTCTCCTTTCTCCATCAGGTTTTCCATCTCTACAAGGTCATTTCCATCAGCCTACAAACATGTCGTTATTTCTCCCATCTTAAGAAAAATCTCTCTTGACCCCAGCTCCACACCTGGCACTGCTGTATTCCCCTCATTCTCTAGAGGAAAACTCCTTGAAAGAATGGTCTACACTCACAAATATCCACTTCTCTCCCCCATCATAGACTGAACCTCCCTTCAGACACTGCTCTGAACACAGGACCCATGACCCCATATTGCTTAATCTAGTAATTATTTCCCAATCCTCATCTAACTCAAGGCATCAGCAGCATGGTCTGGTGGCTTGTCACTCTCCTCCTTAGAATATTTTTTTCACTTGGTTCAAGGACAGCACACTTGTGTGGTTTTCCTCCCACCTTTGCTGGCTGCTCCGTCTTCATCTCCTGTAATAGTTTCTTCTTTCTCAGCCCTACAACCGCTGAATGCCAGCGTGCCCAGGGTTTTGTCCTTGGACCCTTCTTTTTTCTGTCTCTTCCCTCTGGTCTCACCTAGCTTCCTAGATTTAAACATCACCCACATGCTGGTCATCCCTGCATTTTTCTTGCCAATGCAGAGCACTCCTCTGAAGTCCAGCCCAAATTATCCAACTGCCAGCTTGACATCTCTAACCTAATAGTCTCAAACTGAACTCCTGATATCCACCTCCTTGCAAAAATCACTTGCTCCTCCTATAGTCTTCTCCTTGTCAGTTAAATCCTCGGTCTTCTTCTTTCTCTCTCCCACAATTGTATGCATGTACACACACACATACACACTGTATCTGATCCACCAACAAATTTTATTGGCTTTATCTATCTTCAAATTATTTATTTATTTTATTTATTTATTTGAGAGAGAGAGAGTGTGTGCCAAGGGAGGAGAGAGAGGCTTAGAGAGAGGGAAAAGCAGATTCCCCACTGAGCAGGGAGCCCAACGTGGGGCTCGATTCCAGGACCCTGAGATGGTGACCTGTGCCAAAAGCAGATGCTTGTCAAATTGAGCCACCCAGGTACCCTTGTCTTCAAATTATAATCAGAAACTGATGGCTTCTCACTACGTGCATTCACCACTTTGTTCTGAGCCACCATCATCTCTCCCGAATTACAGTCTAGTGGTTTCCCCAATCCTGCCCTTGTTTCTGCAGTCTGGCCTCAAAAATTGGCTGGAATGATCCTGGTAAAATTTAAGTTACATCATGTCACTCTTCTGCTCAGGATGCTCCAAAGTCCTTATTATGATTTCCAAGGTCTAACAAGATCAGGACCCTATTACTCTTTTACCATGTCTTTCATTTCTCTTCCCCTCCTTCACTTGAGACTAGCCAAAGCAACCTTCCCACTTCTACTGGAACTTACCACATATGTTCCTGTGTCTGGGACTTTGCACATGTTATTCACTCTGCACTGAACTCTTTTCCCCAGATAGCTTTGTGGTTAGGTCCCTCGTTTCTTCACATCTATTCAAATCTCATGTTTTATTGAGGCCCTTCCTGGCTCTGCCATCTAAAATTTTTACACCCTTTTCAGCACTGTATTTCCCCTTTTCCTGCAGTATTTTTCCTCCTTAGTTCTTAGCATTATCTAACATGCTACTAAATTTTATTTATTTAGCTTGTTTATTGTCTGTCTCCCGAGCAGAATGAAAGCTCCATGAGGGCAAAGATTTTTGTTGGCTTTATTCACCGCTGTATCAGGATCTCTGTCTGGGATATAGTAGGTACTCAAATATTTATTGAGTGAATTAATAAAATAATTCACATCATGTTCTTAGAAGAGTGCCTGGCATACAGCAATATTGATGAATCTTCATTGGTATTTTTATTGCTGTAACCACCATCTTCCTCATCCTGCTTGATTTGGCCCCTCCCTGCAGCAGTTACCTCAGATCTCTTGCTTGACTAGCTGGCTAGTCTCAGAAGTTGTCTTCCAGCCACCCTGAGACCAACATACCCACTGCTTCCATAGTTATGCTTCTTGAAAACAAATTTGATTTTTTTCATTCCCCTATTTAAAAACGTTTTGGTGACTTCCCCACTGCATTCAAATAAAGTCCCAGCACCGATGTGACAGACAGACAAAGGGACCACATGTGACGTGCACTCATCTCTCCAGGACGCTTCTCTCCACTCCCTCCTTATTCAAGACGCACAGTACACCAGGCCGGTTCTCAACACTGAGCCTTCTCTGCCTAGCATGCCCTTCCCTTCTTGTCTGCCTTGTCAGCTCCTAGTCATCCTGTAAAACCCTCTTCAGGGCAACATCTCCCCTGTGGAGTTCGTTACTGCTGTTGCTCTCTCTCAGACTTATGTCTATTAAGAGCTACATCACACGTATGGTCTGTCTTTATGTATTCTCTCCCCACTTTTTGAGTCTGATTTTCTCCACTTCCTGTCTGCCTCCCCTATTCAGCGTGAACTCTGTTTTTTCTTTAAGGCCTAGTGATTGTTGAGTTAAGTTGATTCCATCCATATTTCGTCACCCTCATTTGTTCTCAGCCCGGTAGGATTTATGTTACTTAGACTAGATAGAGACCACCACTCCATGAGGAGAAGGGAGATTGCTAGTCATTACTCGTGTCTCTATGCTGGCATCTGGCTCCTAGGAGGTGCGTAATCAGCATGCTGAATGAATGCTTGAAAATTTGCATATCCCTCTGGAGAGTAGGAGACGAATTTAGGTGGGGATGTGTGAAGTCACATACTTTTCTTGAAGCTTCGAGGGGAAAACATTAAAGAATTTAATTCATATGTAACCTAAGTTATATGTCAAGACAAACATATTGTGGACAAGAATACTAAATTCACAAGAACTTGAAAGACTAAGCAGGACACTTAAAAGAAATTCTGAGTGTGTGGCAGGTCCCCCTGGGCTGCTGCTTCTGGTTCCTCAGAGGCAAGAGGCCCTTCTCCTCTGGTTGCTGGTTCAGCTGCCTCAGTGAAGATTTAGAAGTTCTGCCTTCCATTAATGCCACTTTTCATTTTCCTTGTTCCTAATAGTCACCATCAGGAGGCTCTATCTACTCCCCCAAACACCTCCCCCTGACCCTATGCCCATTCAGTATTTGAAGCTTTCTTCTGTTATCCTTCACCATCAAATTCAAACCCCTAGAATCCATTCTTACTCCCCCCAAACATAACACCCACCTTAGTAAATAACTGCTAATCTAGGATAACCTAACATCTTTTGTAAAAAAAAGCTGTTTTTAGGGGCACCTGGGTGGCTCAGAGGGTTAAGCCTCTGCCTTCGGTTCAGGTCATGATCTCAGGGTCCTGGGATGGAGTCCCAAATCAGGCTCTCTGCTCAGCAGGGAACCTGCTTCCCCCACCCCTCTCTCTGCCTGTCTCTCTGCCTACTTGTGTCTCTAAATAAAATCTTTTTTTTTTTTTTTAAAGCTGTGTTTATTTTAGAGAGAGTGAGCCGGGGGAGGGTCAGAGAGAGAGAGGGAGAGAGAAGCTCAAGCAGACTCTAGGCTCAGTGTCAACCTGAGCCAAAATCAAGAGTCAGAGGCTTAACCAACTAAGCCACCCAGGTGCCACTAGAATAACCTAACATCTTAATCCCTTTCCTACTTGGAGAATCTCCTCATTTTGTGAGTCTTGATGGGAGGCAGGACCCTGCCTGTCACCACGTGATTTTCACTGTCATTTCAGTGACCCACCTGTATTTAGTTTCTTGATCCCGTTTCTCCAGTCAATGCTTCAAGTTACCTTGTGGTCTTCCAGTAAAATTATTTCCTGCTTAAGTTAACTAGATTTCTGTTGCTTCCATGTAAGAACCCTCACACACACACACACACACACACACACACACACACACACACACACACTGTCTTTTTTTTTTTTTTTAAGCTAACATTCACTGAGCATTTAATATGGGGTGAGCAGTAGGCTAAGACTCTCCAGGCATGACTTATTTAATTCTCATAACAACCTAATGGAAAATATAGTACCTGGATCCTGCACATGAAAAAAGCAAACACAAACAGACTAAATGCTTCACCCCAGGTCATACCACTTGTAGGTGCTAGAGGTAGGATTTAAATCCAGCCAATCTGATTCCAGAGGATGCCATGCTCATCATGATAATAAACCGTCTTACTCTCCTGAATTTCACTCTGTCCTCAACTCCTATGTCCTCTGAAAGCTCAGTTCTCACTTCCTTCTTGAAGTCTTGCCATCAACTCCAACACACATTTCTCAAATCCCATGGCACTCACTGTTGATGCCAAGCAATCCAACACTCGTCAATATACTGTGCTATTATTTCGATTCAATATATTGTTCTGTTGTATCTTGTGCTATTATTTACTAGCTTCATGCAGATTCATTTTTCTCTCTTCAATTCATTTCTGCTCCCTGGAACAATCTAATACTGCTTTTGTATGCTGCCTTAGCAACAAAGAGTTAGGCTGCAGTGCGTATTGTACAAGCTTTGTCCACAGCATGGTAGGGCTGAATAAAGACTAGGTCCATCCTATTACACGCTAGCTGAATTTCCAGTATTTACAGCCCAGATAACAGACAGCACATAAGCTTCAGTGCCAGGCAAGCTCAAGTTCATTCTAGTTCTGACCCTTTATGACCCAAATAAGTGACTTGTTAATGGAGACTAGTTCCTCACTTGTACAAATGTGGAAAATATCTAAAACACATGGTTGTGAGCATGAAAGTACTCGTAGGTAGGGACACTCAGCTGGCTCAGTCAGTGGAGCAGGTGACTCTTGATCTTAGGGTTGTGAGTTCAAGCCCCATGTTGGGTGTAGAGGTTACTTAAAAATAAATAGACATTTTAAAGTACTCATAAGTAAAGCCTAAAGGGCTCAATATGATTTTATGTTCTCCTCCCTTTCTACCTTCCCTCATTCAAGGTGGCTTTCAAGAGACATCCAAGAATCATTTTCTTCTTAACAAAGTCAGGTGAAGCTGGGTCTCTCAACTTTGACATTATCGACACTCTGAACTGGATAATTCTTTGTTGTGGGGAGCTGTTTTGTGCATTGTAACATGCTTCGCGCATTCCTGGCCCTAACCTTTATCCCCTAAATGCCAGTAGCACAGGCCGACCCTCTAGTCCTGACAACCAAAAATGTCTCCTCTGGAGAACAAAATCGCACCGGTTAAGACCACTGAGATAAGGTTTATGAAGGCATTCTGGAGGACATGCAGTCTATACAAATGACATACTATCTAACAGTTCACATACAAATCCTTTACAGCTAAGAACGACCCACTTGCAGCTTAGGTAATTAGACAAACCTCAGGGAACAGGTAAGGGAAACAGACTTGACAGAGACATCTTTGCTTCTCCTTGAGGAAGGAAATTCCTTCTGACCTTTTGCCTAAACTGCCCCTTCCTCCTGTGGTGGGACCAATTGGGGCAGGCAGTAGGAGGCTAGATCAAGCATACCCAGTTCCGTATCCAGTAGTAACACAGCAGATAAAAAGCCTTCAAGCTCTGAGATACTTTCCTCTTCCCATTTGAAGTCAAGATATTAAAAAAACTAGGAGGAGATCTTTTCTGCTATATGCAGACTGATGTAAAAGTCCTCTACTTAGCCCACTATTATATCTGGCTAAAACCTGACTTCATTAATTATAATCAATAATTAACATAATTCATAGAACACCGGTTCAAGACAGATTCCTAAGGTGAGCATTGTTCTTTTTTTTTTTTTTTTAAGATTTTGTTTATTCATTTGAGAGAGAGAGAGAGAGGGCACAAGTGGGATGTGGGAGAGCAGCAGCAAGGGAGAAGCAGACTCCCCACTGAGCAGGGAGCCTGACTCGGGTCTCCATCCCAGGACCCTGGGATCATGACCTGAGCCAAAGGCAGATGCTTAGCCACCTGAACCACATAGGTGCCCCAAGGTGAGTGTTTTCAAGAAAAAGGCAGCTTATGATATGATTGTTCTTTCTTGGGATTTAAAGAACATTTTCAATATTTCTGAATCCAGCTTAAAATTTTTATTAGGAAAAAAGATATTAATGTATAGTGAAGGTTTAACAATTCCCACATATAGCTACGGTCATTCATTTTATAAAACAACTATTTTCTCTTGCTTCTTTTTCCATTGCAGAGAATTATAGAATTTTGAAACTGAAAAATGCTTTCGGGATTCTTAAGTTTTCAATCTTTTGGTGTCATGGGTCCCTTTGGCATTCTTGTGAAGCTCACTGACCCTTTCCAGAATAATAATACGCATTAGATAAAAATAATAAACACATTAAATAAAATGCAGAAGGTCCCAGACATGTCGATCATATTGAGATATAGTTATCAAAATATAGTTTTGATTATTTTTAAAAATTCTGATAAAATACCCATAACTTAAAACTTGCCCTCTTAACCATTTTTAAATGTACTGCTTCAGTCCTTAAATTCAATCACATTGATGAGCAGCTATCACCACCACCCGTCTCCAGAACGTTCTTCGTCTTGCAAAACTGAAACTCTGTACCCATTACAGAGTAAGCCCCATTCTCCACAGCCCCCCATGCCCCTGGCAACCACCATTCTACTTTCTGTCCCTATGCATCTAACTATTCTAAGTACCTCAGAGAAGTGGAATCATATAGCATTTGCCCTTCTGTGCCTGGCTTATTTCTCTTAACATCATGTCTTTTTTTTTTTTTATATTTATTTTTATTTGTTTATTTACAGCATAACAGTGTTCATTGTTTTGGCATCACACCCAGTGCTCCATGCAGTACGTGCCCTCCCTATTACCCACCACCTGGTTCCTCAACCTCCCACCCCCCCCACCCCCCTACCGCCCCTTCATAACCCTCTGGTTGTTTTTCAGAGTCCATAGTCTCTCATGGTTCATCTCCCCTTCCAGTTTCCCTCAACTCCCTCTCCTCTCCATCTCCCCATGTCCTCCATGTTATTTGTTATGCTCCACAAATAAGTGAGACCATATGATACTTGACTCTCTCTGCTTGACTTATTTCGCTCAGCATAATTTCTTCCAGTCCCGTCCATGTTGCTACAAAATTTGGGTATTCGTCCTTTCTGATGGAGGCATAATACTCCATTGTGTATATGGACCACATCTTCCTTATCCATTCATCCGTTGAAGGGCATCTTGGTTCTTTCCACAGTTTGGCGACCGTGGCCATTGCTGCAATAAACATTGGGGTACAGATGGCCCTTCTTTTCACTACATCTGTATCTTTGGGGTAAATACCCAGCAGTGCAATTGCAGGGTCATAGGGAAGCTCTATTCTTAATTTCTTCAGGAATCTCCACACTGTTCTCCAAAGTGGCTGCACTAACTTGCATTCCCACCAACAGTGTAAGAGGGTTCCCCTTTCTCCACATCCTCTCCAACATACGTTGTTTCCTGTCTTGCTAATTTTGGCCATTCTAACTGGTGTCAGGTGGTATCTCAATGTGGTTTTAATTTGAATCTCCCTGATGGCTAGTGATGATGAACATTTTTTCATGTGTCTGATAGCCATTTGTATGTCTTCATTGGAGAAGTGTCTGTTCATATCTTCTGCCCACTTTTTGATATGATTATCTGTTTTGTGTGTGTTGAGTTTGAGAAGTTCTTTATAGATCCTGGATATCAACCTTTTGTCTGTACTGTCATCTGCAAATATCTTCTCCCATTCCGTGGGTTGCCTTTTTGTTTTGTTGACTGTTTCCTTTGCTGTGCAGAAACTTTTGATCTTGATGAAGTCCCAAAAGTTCATTTTTGCTTTTGTTTCCTTGGCCTTTGGAGACATATCTTGAAAGAAGTTGCTGTGGCTGATATCGAAGAGGTTACTGCCTATGTTCTCCTCTAGGATTCTGATAGATTCCTGTCTCACGTTGAGGTCTTTTATCCATTTCGAGTTTATCTTTGTGTACGGTGTAAGAGAATGGTTGAGTTTCATTCTTCTACATATCGCTGTCCAGTTTTCCCTGCACCATTTATTGAAGAGACTGTCTTTTTTCCACTGTATATTTTTTCCTGTTTTGTCGAAGATTATTTGACCATAGAGTTGAGGGTCCATATCTGGGCTCTCCACTCTGTTCCACTGGTCTATGTGTCTGTTTTTATGCCAGTACCATGCTGTCTTGGTGATCACAGCTTTGTAGTAAAGCTTGAAATCGGGTAACGTGATGCCGCCAGTTTTGTTTTTGTTTTTCAACATTTCCTTAGCAATTCGGGGTCTCTTCTGGCTCCATACAAATTTTAGGATTATTTGCTCCAGCTCTTTGAAAAATATCGGTGGAATTTTGATCGGAATGGCATTAAAAGTATAGATTGCTCTAGGCAGTATAGACATTTTAACAATGTTTATTCTTCCAATCCAAGAGCATGGAACAGTCTTCCATCTTTTTGTGTCTTCTTCAATTTCTTTCATGAGTGTTCTGTAGTTCCTCGAGTACAGGTCCTTTACTTCTTTGGTTAGGTTTATGCCCAGGTATCTTATGGTTCTTGGTGCTATAGTAAATGGAATCAATTCTCTAATTTCCCTTTCTGTATTTTCATTGTTGGTGTATAAGAAAGCCACTGATTTCTGTACATTGACTTTGTATCCTGCCACGTTACTGAATTGCTGTATGAGTTCTAGTAGTTTGGGGGTGGAGTCTTTGGGGTTTTCCATATAAAGAATCATGTCATCTGCGAAGAGAGAGAGTTTGACTTCTTCCTTGCCAATTTGGATACCTTTTATTTCTCTTTGTTGTCTGATTGCCGTTGCTAGAACTTCTAATACTATGTTGAACAAGAGTGGTGAGAGTGGGCATCCTTGTCGTGTTCCTGATCTCAACGGGAAGGCTGCAAGCTTTTTCCCATTGAAGATGATATTTGCTGTGGGTCTTTCATAGATAGATTTTATGAAGTTCAGGAATGTTCCCTCTATCCCTATACTCTGAAGCGTTTTCATCAGGAACGGATGCTGGATTTTGTCAAATGCTTTTTCTGCATCAATTGAGAGGATCATGTGGTTCTTCTCTCTTCTCTTATTGATGTGTTCTATCACACTGATTGATTTGCGAATGTTGAACCAACCTTGCAACCCAGGGATGAATCCCACCTGGTCATGGTGGATAATCTTTTGAATGTGCTGCTGGATCCTGTTTGCTAGGATCTTGTTGAGAATCTTTGCATCCATATTCATCAGTGATATTGGTCTGAAATTCTCCTTTTTGGTAGGGTCTTTGCCTGGTTTGGGGATCAGGGTAATGCTGGCTTCATAAAATTAACATCATGTCTTTAATGTTCATCTATGTTGGAGCATGGGTCAGAATTTCCTTCCTTTTAATGCCTGAATAATATTCCAATTTGCTTGCCACTCATTTGTTGATGAACATTTAAGTTGTGTCCACTTTTGGCAATTGTGAGTAATACTGCTATGAACATGATGGTACGCATATCTGTTTGAGTCCATTCTTCCAATGCTTTTGAGTGTCTACCCAAAAGTAGAGTTGCTGGATCATACAGTAACTCTACTTTTAATTTTTTAAGGACCTACCATGCTGGTCTCCATAGCAGCTGTAGCATTTTACATTCCCACCAACAGTATGCAGGGTTTCTGATTTCTCCACGTCCTGGCCAACACTTGTTTTTTTCCTTTTTTTTTTTTTAATAGTAGCCATCATCATGGGTACGAGGTAGAGTTTTTAACAGATTTTCAAAAACAAATCTGTAATATAGTAATGTGTATGTGTAATATAGTAATGTGTAATATAGTAATGTGTACATATTAATTTGAAAAACTCTTAGAAATTCTAATAATTATCATAGTTGCAAAGTAACAATGAGCCCAAGCAATATTTCAAGATACCCGCAAAATTTCCATATAATGTGAAGATACCTATGGTTTCTACTGGTGACAAAGTACAGGTATCACATAGTAAACACTACTGTGGTTTGTCGCCTACATTCACAGTGGCAGAAAACGCCCATTTTCAGTTAAAGTTTGCTGGAAATTAAATGCAGTATTTTCCCCCATACAAGTTTATAGACCCCAAATATTACTTTTAAACACATTTTGAGGTGGGGCACAGATCTCAGATTAAGAATTACTGATCTAGTTTCTTTCTCATTTGATAAGGGAAATGAGGCCTCCAGGGGAGAAGTGATTTGACTGGGACTGGAACTCAGTCTCCCAGTTCCTAGTCTTATGTGTTCTTTATCCTAGGATATGTCTAGGATAAAGACATCCCATGGAAAAGGATCCACAGGAGAGCCCTGTGAACCAAAGCCTTTAGTTCATTCCTTTGCACATGATAGGTTTTGTAAATAGATAGAGGGTGAATGATGTATATTATGAGCAAGAGAAACCAGAGATGTAACGCGATCTCTTTGCTGAGAATCTTCGTGTGGGGGCATTTTTTTCTACCCAGCAGCAACTATCTATGAGATAGATAGAAATCACTATTTCATTTCCATGAATTAAGAAAAAGAGATGAAAACTTAAAGGTGGTGTTTGCTTCCAATGTACACAGGTAACAAACATTTTTTTTTTTCCAGGTGAATTAGTGAAAGCCTGGTCTTTTAAAATGTTATCTGACTAATATTTTGACATGGTCTTAGAAAATAGTTTCAGATTTCAAACTATTTTTAGAAATGCTCTTATCATTTTAATCATGTGTTTTAGAAAACATCTCAACAGCATATGTTACCACATCTGTTCTTACCTGTTTAGTTTCTTAAGAAAGGACTTGCCCCAGCCTAAAAGCAGGAGAAGTAACCACCCAAAGAAAAGAACACAATGAACTCAACCTTCCTTACATTTCCTACGTCCTCTCTAGACATTTGCTTTACTTCTAAAGCAATTTGCTTAATCACTCCCTCTCTGGGGGAGACAAACCATAAGAGACTCTAATCCCAGGAAACAAACTGAGGGTTGCAGGAGGGGAAGGGAGTGAGAGGGATGGGGTGGCTGGGGGATGGACGTTCGGAGGGTATGTGCTATGGTGAGTGCTGTGAATTGTGTAAGACTGATGAATCATAGACCTGTACCCCTGAAACAAATAATACATTATAAGTTAATTAAAAATTTTTAAAAAGTTAAAGCCTCAAAAAAAAATTAAGTAATTTGCTTAATCTTACTGGTAGTTTTAAGTTTGTTCTTAAAACTTGCAATGACTTCTGATGAAAGGTAGATGACAATTCTCCTAAAGCAGATGGCTATTGTTGGATGTATTTAGATTGGTGACATTAGTCATCTGTGTGACACGAGCTCTGTTGCACTTGGTTATTGAACGCCTGTTTTTCTAGTCCGTAATGGGTTGATTGATAGAACCAACTTTCTGTTTCTTTGATTCTGAGAGAAGCTACAGAAACTTTCAAGTTGTCTGCTTGCTTCAGTTTTATCTGTCTGCCAACAGGACGCTCACCTAATCGTTTGCCAAAAACTAGACTGGTATTTGTTCCTGGACGGGAATCACCTCCATTTCTGATACGTCTGTGCACTTGGCCTGTCTAGCTTTTACCTCAGGCAAAGGGCCAAGTCTCTGAAGAAGTTTCACCTGTGTCAAGGCCAAGGCACTGTTGTTCTTTTCATCTAAACAGAAGGACTGTTCCCTAAAAAGATTTTACACTCACTAGCAAAGAGAAACGTTGGAATAATTTGGCATAATTTTTATGTTGTTTTCTTTGCTTTGGGGAATGATATTAAAAAAAAACAAAAACCAACACCCTTTAGACTTACAAGCTTCTAGCTAGTTGCTGAGCTGCTTCCAGTGCATGCTCTCTGACATACAAATCATATTTGGTTCATCAATCTTATTTATATGCCTCGACATGTCCTATTTTTACATTAAATATTTGACAATCTCAACGTGCTTTAAGATGAATAAATGCACACATTTCACGAGGCGGGGAAGCGACCATGAGGGTTCGCCAACACCACATGGGGTGCTGTACTTAAGAAACCTGCTGCTCTTAAAACATGTCTGACAGGAGTGCTCAGCCCTGTGGCGTGTATCCAACTCTGGTTTTTAAGGTCCCGAATTATCATCTTGCTTGATCTCCCAGACAGTTGTTTTCTTTCCCTTTTTTCCTTGGCGCCAGAAGAGGCTAAAAATGATAGGGAAAAAAAAAATGTCGTCCCAGATTCCTCTGTATTCTGTCAGAACGTCAATATTCTAGACAGGGCAATGCAAATGTCCCTTTCAATCCAGGTCACTACTGTGTATTTCCCAAGTGGAGAATCATGGTAATAAAAGCAGTCAGTGGGTTATGGCTAAACCTTAGGAGGTTAATTCCAACAGGTTGTGAAGCCCCCTGCGGAGCTTGGTGAGGGGTCCTGGTGGCATTTTAACCCCTGGACCTTTGAATTCCTGTTTCTGATGAGAGAGTGCTACTGAGCAAAGAGGAAATTACACCCCCTCCCCTAGTAATTCGTGCACCCACCCCCCACCCCGCATTATGCTTAGGAGGGCCTACCCAAGCGAAAGGGGTGCCCAACTCCATTGATATGAAATGATCTGAAAAACAGGAAAGTTCCCCTCTCCCGTCCTTCTCCACCCACCCTAGCCTCCTCACCCACTGATATGTGCTGTTCTAGTAATAGCATGATCCTCTCCCTTGGCTCTCTTTGAAATGTCTCATAGTCCTGAGAGGCAGCCATGGGACATGTGGCCAGTCCGAGAGATTGACGTTGCTGATTCCTTTACGCTCTTTGGGGCAGCAGCGTGAGGAACCGAGGAGCGATGGGCCCTTGACGCTCCTGAGGTCAATGGTCATTTTGACCCTTTACTCATACATTGTCACTCAGGCAACAAATATCAAGAGAGTTTCTGGGCTTGCAGCACGGTTTTGGTGCTGGGATATGGCAGTATGGGGTGACTAAGAACATATGGTCCCTCCCTTAATGACTTTACATCCTCATTGGGGGAGAAACAAACAAATTATAGGACAGGATAAGCTCATATAGTAGCAAACTATGCTCTGAAGGGATAAAGTGGGATCTGTAAGGGATACCTAGCAGGTCTGGGAACCCAAAACTTAGGCTTTTAGCTCTGTCCTGCTGGCTGCCTGGCTAGAGAACACCGGGTCAAGGCTTTGCTCCTGTGGTTCTCTGTTCCGGAATGTTTCTTTGCCCACATGTCCGCATACATGGTGCACAATTAAGCTGTCGCTTACCACCACGTGTATATTAATATATTTTATACACACATACATGGGAACCATCGGAAAACAAATCACAGGTATTCTGGTGCTCTACCCCCAAATGCTTCAGCACGTATCTCTAAGAACAAGCCAGTTTTCCCACATAACCAAATAATGGAGATGAGGTCTAGGAATCTGAACCCCTCTGGTTCCGTGCAGTGTAACCGGCCATGAAGCAGTTCCAGAGTGCCCAGCCAAGGCCTTTGCAGGACTGCCTCTGGGTGTGTCCATGAGTCAGAGGAGAGATGTAAGGGGACAGTGTCCCATGGTGTTCCACAAAGAACACAGGGAGTTCTGGAAGTGTGGTATTCTTTGCTTTGCCTGTATAAGGGCTGAAGATCATGAGCCTCTCCTGGCTTAACTCCTTGAGCGTCACAGGTGGGACCGGCTTTCGGGGCCCGGCTGTCACACAGACTCTGACACTGAGAGGGGCTGGATGCTAGCTTAATGCTCTGCTATTACGATCCTGAAATACTTAATAATTTGGAAGAAGGGCCCCCACATCTTCATACCTGGGCTTTATACCTATCATGTGGCTGGTTCGGATCCCAGGTCACAGGAATTTTAGCAGTTAAGGAACTTAGAGCATCAGCAGCTGCTGGAAAGAACATCAAGAACATTTAAAAAATGAGTAGAAACAGAAGATTTAGATGTACGCAGATTTCTTTGAACCTGAATTCTGTGGGGATCCTGTTATCAGAGCATGCTAAGTGATTATGATGTCATTTTGCAGTGGCTGGCGGGCATTCTTCAGGCTGCTTAGGGCGAGGACAAGGTTCTGAAGGCCCACAGCGTGGACGCATCTCCAGGCAACACTGGGATAAGGCTTGAATGAGGCTCTGCGCGGGCCATTTCTCTATCCTTGGTCGCACTAACAGGTAAAGATAGCTTCTGTTTCATCATTCACTGACAACTAAGGTCGGCTTTAAAGACTGCTAATGATTCTGAATCCAACCACCCATTTAAAGGAACCCCAGAGGCCAGAGGGATACTGAGCCACACCAAAGTCCAAACTGGAAAATTTGCAATTTTCCAAACTGGAAAATCAGCAAAATCCAGACTGGAAAATTCTTGGGGTACACAGTTGTTCCCTTCGTGAAATACATTGCAAGACTTGATAGAGAGAGAGAGAGGGAGACAGGGAGAGAGAGATATTCATAGATTAGAGAAAAAAAAAAAAAGACAAGACACATTGACCAACCACAATATATGGATCTCATTAGGATGCCGATTTAAAAGAAAAACTGTAAATAAATGAGTAGGAAACAATTTGAAATTTGAATGTTGAATATTTGCTCTTCAGGATTTTTATTCATTATTTTAGCTGTGGCCATCGTGTTATGGTTGTTTTTTTAAAAATCCTTGTCTTTTAGAGTTACACAAGAGGTATTTAGGGATGAGATGATATGATGTTTGGAGGACAAAATTGCCCATGGCTTAGTGGTTTTTGGGACTGGGTGACTAGGACATGAGGGCTTGTTATACTATATTGTTTATTTTTGTGTGCAGTCAAAATTCTTCATAATAAAAACTAAAAGAACAAAAAAAGCTTATTGGTTAAAGTAGCATGGAATCAATAGTAATGCAAATAATTACATTTATGTTGAATGACTACATAAATAAACAGCGAAGAAGAGACAAATGCAGAACCCCAATAACTAATGTAGATACCCTACCCTTGAGAAGAGGAACTCCCACTCCTTAAGTGTGGCCTGGGCCTAGTGACTTCCCTCCCGAGAGTGCCATGGAAAGTAGGGAGAAAAAGAGTGACTTTGCAATGGAGAAAACTGACAACCTCAAGCCGGGTGATCAAGGTTCCCATCAGTAGTAGGAAGACATACTGATAGCATTGCTCCTCACAGGATGTGGTAAGAACGGCTCTTAGCCTCTGTGGTCCTCCTCTTGAAGACCCATTAACCCAGTGTAATCAGGCAAAACCAAATTGAGGGCAATGCCACAAAGTAGCTCACCGCTACTCCTCAAAACTCTCTGGCGATTCACAGACCTGTACCCCTGGGGATAAAAATACATTATATGTTTATAAAAAAAAAAATTGGAAGGGGAGGCGAACCATAAGAGACTATGGACTCTGAAAAACAACCTGAGGGTTTTGAAGGGTCAGGGGTGGGAGGTTGGGGGAACAGGTGGTGGGTAATGGGGAGGGCACGTTTTGCATGGAGCACTGGGTGTTGTGCAAAAACAATGAATACTGTTACGCTGAAAAAATAAATAAATAAATAAAATAAATAAATAAATAAATAAATAAATAAAACAAAAAAACAAGGGAAGTCAGAGAAATGGTCACAGCCCAGAGGAACCTAAGGAGAATGACAAATCAATGTAATGTGATATCTTGGAACAGAACATGGATATTAGGTAAAAACGAAGACAATGTAAATAAATGTGCGGACTTCAGTTAATAATGACGTATTAGTATTGATTCTTTAATTGTAAAAAATGTACCATATGACTGTAAGACGTTAATGATAAGGAAAACTGGGTATATGGAAACTATTTGTACTATCTTCACAAAGATTCTATAAATCTGAAACTAGCCTAAAATAGAAAGTGTATTGTTGGTGTAAGCTGGTTATTGGGTCGAGTATGGTAGTATGATGGGCTGAGCCTGTCATGATTTCTCGTTTCTTCTTTTGCCATGAGCAAGCCTGCTTTCCTTAGCTAAAGACTGTTCTAAGTATGCTTGTGAGAGAAGGAATTGAAAGTGACTGAAAGTTGATATTTTGCAGACATTTCCTCTCATCCTCTTGTTCCTCTTCAGGAAGAAGCAGCAGGTTGGTGCTCACTTGAGACTTACTACCAGTTTCCACTTCAGGGTTGCAGATACATGGGTAGGGAGGGGAGGTGAGGGGGAAATTCTGATTAACACAATAATGTTTTCTAAGAATTCTGGTGGATTGGGCCTCATTCCTCCTCTTCTGTCTCAGCAGAAGCTTCTTTCCTTTACACCTTTGTCATTGCAGGGAGAAAATACTCCCCTTGGAGAACTCCCTTGAAAGACTTTGGTAGTAATTGTAATACGGTGGTGGGGGCAAGGGGGGGCGGGGTGGGAATACAGTGAGGTTAGGGGATAAAGAAAAATTACGTGGAGAAAATATTTTTCATCACTTTGACTCAAAATGGAGAGGGAAAAATATTATAAGACTTAATTCATAGGCTTTTCACCTACAAATGGGCCCATTTGCTCGGCTGTCAGCTTCTTGCTCAGGCATTAAGGATGTATCTCGTTCATTCTGGACTTGGTAAAGTTTATCTAGCAGGATACTCTGTGCCAGTAGCATGTGACTTTTAAGCACTTAAACGATCTTTTCCTTACTTCCAGTGGCTGCTGAGAAGATGCAGCTCGATTCGCTGAGTCTTCCTGTCCCTCAGCAAGAATGCCCAATGGGGCTTGGAAAACAACCTTATTGTGGAGGATCCCTGCCAGCTAGAGGGCGATCCCCTGGGTGCAACTGCTTCTTCAGGGACAAGGTTTATCAAGCAACTACAAAGGCAATCCTCTCTCTCTTATCTTCTTTTAAGAAAGGAAATGTCAGAGTCCTTGGACCAATTTTTTTTCAATGTCTTTGGGAACTCTAGGAGTTTGTTTTTCCTAAACATATTCTTTGGAGAAGCCTGGAGAGGAAAGAAAAGTGGTCCAAGTGCACACAGATGGTAAACCCACAGTTTCCATCAACAGCAGCAAGAAATCATCTTGACTCAAGCAGGCCACATCTGAGATAGGAAATGAAGCCTCGTGAGAATGAGGAATGGAAGTCCTTGAGTCAGAATGATAGGATGCTCTCAAGAGACCTGCAAAATAGCCCTGAGTCCCATCTTTCCCCAAGAGGCGCATTTTAAAAATGACAGCAAAATAGATATTGGTCTGGACAATCAATCAAGTCATTGGATATGTTGTTTGAATTTTTCTGCAGTTTTCCTCACTGGACCTGAAAGTCATGACTGGAAACTGTTTGGAAAGAATTGCAGAAGAATATAATATAATTAATATAATATATAATATAAGTGAATATTTATATTCTCTTGAGATAGGGAAATTCTTTTTAAATATGGCATTAGAATAGAACATGAGGGAAAAGATCAGTGAATTTGACACAGTAAAAACTAAAAATGTCTGTATATTTTTTCAAAAACACTGTAAATAACATTAAAACGCAAATGGCATCCTTGAATAATGTTTCCAACATACCTTGCAGACATGAGATTTAAAATCTTAATATATTTATATAAAATAAAGTAGAAGACCCTAATATGAAAATATATGTAAATAAATGAATTAGGTATTTATAAAAGAAAAATTCAAATAGCCAATAATTTTATGAAACAAAAATTGTCTATAAAACTAGTAAACAAGGTGGGGCACCTGGGTGGCTCCATTGCTTAAGTGTCCAACTCTTGATTTCAGCTCAGGTCATGATCTTGGGATTGTGAGATCGAGCCCTGTGTTGGGCTCAGGTGCTGGGTGTGGAGGCTGCTCGAGATTCTCTCTCTCCCTCTGGCCCATCTCTTCCCTCAAATAATTAATTAATTAATTAATTAAAACAACAACAACTGGCAAACAAGTAAATATACATTAAAACAACCATGAGGAACATTTTCGCTAAATAAGCCACAAAGGAAAAATTACTAACGTTGGTAAGCATTCATAAAAAACTAGTACTTTCATATATGCAGAATATAACCTGGTATGCTCCTGAAATTTGGCAATATGTATCAAAAGACTTAAAAATAAGTTTCCTCTTTGGCCTAGGAATGATCATAAAGAAATAATTGAGCATATTTACAAAGTGTATGTTTGAGGATGTTCAACTCAGAATTGTTGATGATAGCAAAGCAGCTCCTGAGTTGGAATGATAGTCATCAACTGGGAATAGGTTCAGTAAATTACAGTTTGGGGTGAGTAAGTGGTTAAGAGCACATGTGCTGGGTGCCTGGGTGGCTCAGTTGGTTAAGCATCTGCCTTTGGCTGAGCTCCTGATCCCAGAGTCCTGGGATCTAGTCCTGTATCAGGCTCCCTGCTCAGCAGAGAATCTGCTTCTCCCTCTTCCTCTGCCTCCCCTCCGTCCTCTGCCCCCACTCCCTTCTCATGCTCTCTCTCTCTCAAATAAATGAATACAATCTTAAAAAAAAAAAAAAGGAAGGTAAGCTTACGGACACTGCCTAGGTTCACATCCTGGCTCTTAGTACTGGGTGGCTTCTCTGTGCCTCAGTTTCCTTACTTGTAAACTGAGGATAATTTTATAACATCTGCCTCACTAAGCCACTGTGAGAATTAAATGGGTTGCTCTAGCTTTACTACAAAGCTGTGATCACCAAGACAGCGTGGTACTGGCATAAAAACAGACACATAGACCAGTGGAATAGAGTGGAGAGCCCAGATATGGACCTCAACTCTATGGTGAAATAATCTTCGACAAAACAGGAAAAAATATTCAACGGAAAAAAGACAGTCTCTTCAATAAATGGTGCTGGGAAAACTGGACAGCAATATGTAGAAGAATGAAACTTGACCATTCTCTTATACCGTACACAAAGATAAACTCGAAATGGATAAAAGACTTCAACGTGAGACAGGA
Organism: Meles meles; assembly: GCF_922984935.1. Classification (NCBI taxonomy): domain Eukaryota; kingdom Metazoa; phylum Chordata; class Mammalia; order Carnivora; family Mustelidae; genus Meles; species Meles meles. The sequence continues at coordinate 142,361,758 of NC_060067.1, forward strand.
ATCTATCAGAATCCTAGAGGAGAACATAGGCAGTAACCTCTTTGATATCAGCCACAGCAACTTCTTTCAAGATATGTCTCCAAAGGCCAAGGAAACAAAAGCAAAAATGAACTTTTGGGACTTCGTCAAGATCAAAAGTTTCTGCACAGCAAAGGAAACAGTCAACAAAACAAAAAGGCAACCCACGGAATGGGAGAAGATATTTGCAAATGACAGTACTGACAAAAGGTTGATATCCAGGATCTATAAAGAACTTCTCAAACTCAACACACACAAAACAGATAATCATATCGAAAAATGGGCAGAAGATATGAACAGACACTTCTCCAACGAAGACATACAAATGGCTATCAAACACATGAAAAAATGTTCATCATCACTAGCCATCAGGGAGATTCAAATTAAAACCACATTGATATACCACCTGACACCAGTTAGAATGGCCAAAATTAGCAAGACAGGAAACAACGTGTGCTGGAGAGGATGTGGAGAAAGGGGAACCCTCTTACACTGTTGGTGGGAATGCAAGTTAGTGCAGCCACTTTGGAGAACAGTGTGGAGATTCCTGAAGAAATTAAGAATAGAGCTTCCCTATGACCCTGCAATTGCACTGCTGGGTATTTACCCCAAAGATACAGATGTAGTGAAAAGAAGGGCCATCTGTACCCCAATGTTTATTGCAGCAATGGCCACGGTCGCCAAACTGTGGAAAGAACCAAGATGCCCTTCAACGGATGAATGGATAAGGAAGATGTGGTCCATATACACAATGGAGTATTATGCCTCCATCAGAAAGGATGAATACCCAACTTTTGTAGCAACATGGACGGGACTGGAAGAAATTATGCTGAGCGAAATAAGTCAAGCAGAGAGAGTCAAATATCATATGGTCTCACTTACTTGTGGAGCATAACAAATAACATGGAGGACATGGGGAGATGGAGAGGAGAGGGAGTTGAGGGAAACTGGAAGGGGAGATGAACCATGAGAGACAATGGACTCTGAAAAACAACCAGAGGGTTTTGAAGGGGTCGGGGGGGGTGGGAGGTTGAGGAACCAGGTGGTGGGTAATAGGGAGGGCATGTACTGCATGGAGCACTGGGTGTGATGCCAAAACAATGAACACTGTTATGCTGTAAATAAACAAATAAACAACAAAAAAAAAACTCAAAAAAAAATAATAAATGGGTTGCTCTGTGTAAAGTGCCTGTTCTAGTCTATGTGCTAGCTGCTCTGATCATCCCTCCTCTTTCCTTGGCTAGAACATGGCTATTAAATATGTTGTAGAACATATAAAAATATGGGGAAATGGACATGACATAAGTTGAAAACAAAAGCAGATGGCAGGAGAGTGTCATAATCCCAATAACAGCTCTGTAAATACATAATCTATGCAGGCAAAGAAAACACATGTATATAGAGGGAACAGACCAGATGTTAACAGCGCTTATTTCTGGGTGATCTTTATTTCTTCTTAATAATTTTCAGTATTTTACAAATTTCTACCATAACAATATTTTTGCTTATAATCAACAAATTTTGAAAAATACAAATCCGTTTTTCAACAAGCATATGCAGATGTAGGCCTGTTGCCCATTGCCTTGTCTGACAGGGGCGGGTGGGGAGGAACATCCTTCTGGCTCCTTTGTTAGAGTCTTGAATTTACCCCACCTTGGAGTTGGTAGCCCCGCCTCTTCCTTTGCTCAGAGGGCAGTCTGGTCCTGGAGGAGCAGACGAAGCTGGTGGGATTCTGGGTCCCCTGAGTCCCGTCTGAGAAGGAAGTGTAGCTCTAGGGCGGGACTGGGCTGCATGGGGGCCGCTGCTGGTTTCTCCGTGCTAAGCAGTGGATATTTGAGAAGGCCTTATGGGCTTCTGCTAGAGCGGGTCCTGCTGTTAAACTTGAGTTCCAAATGTTGAGAATCTCCATTTTCCTCTTGTCTTGATGAATAACAGCAAGACGTAGGAGGCAGGGAGGCAGGTGGCATTCATCCCCACCTCTAGATGTGGCAATCAGGGCAAGGGCTTTAAATGGCTTGGCATCCTGTGCTTGCTTTATTGTCCAGAATTGCCAAATGATGGCTTTGTTCACACCTCCCAGGGGAGAATGGGAGGGCGAGAGAGGCCTGAGATCCTAACTGGTTAAGGGAGGCCCCAGCCCTGAGATGGGCAGATAAAACAGGTTTTTCCCTTTCTCCCTGGTGGAAAGCAAGAGAGAATTTGGGTGAGTCTAGGTCTCTGAGTCACTCATAGCTGGTTTCAGTCTTTCCTGGCTTCTGGGTGTTATCGTCTCTTGTTTCTGGAGCCTGGCAAACTGTGGGTGTTTCACAAAACTTGCTGACTAGTGAGCAGATAAAATAAAGAAGTGTCTGGGGATGAATACAGGAATGGATAGATGGATGACTGGTGGGCTGGAGAACTGGAGTTGGAGGCCAACCTGCCTGAACTCCTTAATCTTTCCCCTCCTTTAAACTTCCTGGAAGTAAGGGGTGCAGCCCCACTCACAATTCTGATGCTCTCATCACAATTTCCCCTGCTCGCAACACCAACGCTGAGGCAACAGCAGGCTAAGCTAAACCAGAAACAGCTGAATGCTGGTTATTTGGTCCAAATAAGGCAGGCTATTAATAGCTGCGTGTTAGGAAGGTGTTCTCAACATAGAGTTGTTTAGGAGAAGGACAACTGACAAAATTTCCAAATGAAGTCCCAAATCCTGGGTGTCTGTGTAAATAAAGCTGGGGTTCATAGAAATCTAGGTTGACAAACGGTGGGGAGCTGTCTGTCATTGGGTATTAGGGGAATCTGGTGGTTAGGACTAGGAAAACCAGTTTCTTGAGATCTTTGAGACAAGTCAAGAGTTTATTTACAGGTGAGAAGGCAGAAGCAATGACATTAGAAACTGGGCTTCAGGCCATTAATTCACTCTCGGGAAATGGAGCACAACAGAGAAACAGCTCATCAGGGTAGGGTGGTTCCGGAAGGACTCAGGGTCCAACCTGAGCCCTACTGACTGGGGGCTCCATTATCTCTGTCAAGGGCTGCCACCACAGGTGAGGGGCTAGGAGCTAGGGCCCCCAGAGGTCAGCAGATGAGGAGATCTTTACATTTTCCAGCCAGGATCTAGGTCATTATCATCTCCCCAAACTTTGAACATTCCCACTCCATTGGTTCCTTCTTCCTCTGAGTACCAACATGCCCCAGGCTCTCTTACCTTTCAAAAGAAAATCTTTAATTGCCCTCACCTTGAACTACCAGCACTGGTTTCCTCTTTTATTGCCAAAATTCTCAAAAAAGTCATCTATATTCAGTGTTCTTCCACTTCCTGTTCACTAACTCATTCCGTATTTTTTCAGAATGTCACTTTCTCTGATGCTTCTTAACTGAAATTGCCACCCAAGATCACCATGCCTCCTAAGTCCCCAAATCAGTCCTCCTCCACCTCCTCCTCCTCCTTATTTTGAGAGAGAGTGAGTGAATGCAAGAGGTGGGGAGGGGGTTGGGGAGGAGGGGTAGAAGGAGAGGGAGAGAGAGAATCCCAAGCATGCTCCATGTCCACCACAGAGCCCAACACAAGGCTTGATCCCATGACCCTGAACTTACAACCTAAGCCGAAATCAAGAGTTGGACGCTTCACCAACTGAGTTTCCCAGGCGTCCCATCTCTGCTCAGTTCCTATTCTTCTTGACTTTTTGGTAGCATTTAACAGTGATGACCACTGCTACTACTTGCAACTGTTCTCTTTTTTATGGCTGGGGCATATTGCTGTCTTGATTTTCCCTCCATGTCCTCTAATTACTCTCCTCTCCTTGCAAGTGCAGACATTACTTACTAGGACAGTGTGGCACGGTGGTCTCAAGTCCCTGCTTTGCGGTGCATGGAACAGGGCACATTGTAAGCACACAAAAAATGTAGCCAATGGACAAAGAACCTGCTTCCTCATGCCCTTGCCTCATCAGAACTCTTATCCATTCCAGGGGTTTTCTCATGGGCAGCACCCCGAATGCCCTTCTATTTCAGCACTTCCCCATCCCGGGGAATTGGAATCTGTTGTCACAGGAGGGGCCTGTTTCCTCTACAGATTTGAAAAGTGCACAAGGGAAAGGCCCTGCTGTATATTTCCAGTCCCAGTGAGTAGCACTGTGTGGCACTCCAGAGATTCTCATGTTTTTGTTTGCTTGTTTCTAGAAGGAGCTCAGTGTAACCAAATGTGTGTTTTCAGGACGCCCTTGCATTCAAGGCTACAGATTTATATTTCTAAGTGCCTGCTGGACATTTTCACGTAATGTCTCTGTTTAACTAAAACCAAATTTATGGTTCAGAATTGTCATTCTCCGAGAAAGACTCAAAATCACAACATGACCACGATAGTCTTTCCATCATCCCTGACATACAGACACCATCCCCGCCCCCCGCAATTCTGGGGTATCACACTTCCCCACTCCTGTATCCAATCCACTTTTTCTATTCCCAGGACCCCTGCTGGCCAAGCACATTGGGGCCAAGTCAACCCTAAAGCTCCATTTTGGTTCTGCCACTTTTGTATCCTCAATTAACCACCAATAGAGTTCAGGTAGCAATAGAGTCAGGGTGGGCCTCTGGCCTCCCTTCCCATCTTCCTGTTCCATTCCTCCCGCCACAAAGACTGGGTGGCTTCTCTTGCCTAAAGACAGCACGCGTTCCCACCTTTGTGCCTTTCGCTTAGAGTATCCCCTCCCTAACTTTCCCCCTAACAAGCTCCTAGAAACCAGCCAGGTAAGTGCCACCTGCCATGGGCTACCTTCTTCCTATTTACCGTAGCAAGAAGTGATGCTTCTTTTGTCTGATCTCCTCAAACATTTAATTTGTAACTCTCAACATGAATAGATAGATCGTTTCTGTCTCCTCCTTTGAGGGAAGGGATGGTATACCCAGTGCTTTGCACATTTTAGGGGATATTCATGTGCATGATTGAAAGAATAACCTTACCAAAGCTTTGTACTCAAGAGATCTGCGATCTCCACAGTGACCATCACCAGCTCATTTCCGGTCTAGTTAAGTCTGTGATTGTTGGTCTCTATGGAAAAAGATCCCATTAGGTTTAGGCTCTGGGGAAGTGTACAAAGCCTAAAAAATGAGTCAAACTAATGAATGAGCCATTCCTCAAGCATGGAAGTTCTTGAGAGCCAATGAAAGGAAGGGCAGGGGCATTTCATGAGAACAGAGGACCAGGTGAGGCTCATTTGGAATTTTCTGAAGATCGAGGCTTGAAGCTTAGATCATGGATCCGATTCACCACCATCTAGTCCTTGGGCCTGTAGCGGGATCACCCTTGGGAATGTAATTAGGAGTTCCTCCTCTCTTTCCTGTTCATACCCTTGTTTCTTTTCTCTTTTTTGGAGTCTCAGTCTATCCCATAACCCATTTCGGTAGCATCTTTGTTCCAAAACTGAGCATTTCTCAGGAACTAAGGGGATAAGGCAGAAAACAAGAGAAGCTGTAGATATTTTGCCAGCAGGAGGCGCTGTTCTTGACCCTCTAAGTCTGACCCCATCCAGCTCAAAAGCCAGGCCTCTCCTCCAGGGGGCATTGGAGACATTTCACTAGGAGGTCCCCGCAGACTGAGAGTAGCTACAGGGATCGTCAGGAGACGGGAAGACAGGAACTAGCCTGTATTTAGTGGAGTTTTATAGGTAGTGATTAAACACTTGTTAAAAAGCAATTATTAAATGATTACATGCTTGTGACTGACCCCTTCCAGAGCATAGTCTGAAGAACGGTAACATCGCACCATCCAGGATCCTGCTGGAAATCTAGAAACCGAGGCCCCCACTCCAGGCCTACGGGGTGAGAAATCTGCATTTTAGCGCGATCCTGTCATGATCTGGGCCCACATCAAAGCGGAAGAAGCACTGCCACGGGCATTTTTTACTGGTCTCTTAAAAACGGGTTTCCAAGAACCAGTGTCTATAAAAGCGGTCTGCAAACCACCACACAGCAGAGACTTACTTGCCTTCTTCCGAAAGGGTTGAAACGGTGGGAGATAGCCCCGTGGAGGACGTCCTTATCGACCCATCCCTTCCTCCTAGGGTTCTCATGGCCACCTCCCTTCCTGGCTCAAGGCAAGGGGCTGTTGTGCTTTAAGAGGTTGCTGGAGTGGCTGTGGAGGGGAAGGGGGGAGACACAGAGGAGTGTGCAGAGATGCTGGGCCATCTGACTCCCCGCAACTATTCCCATACCCCCACTCCAGGGAGGTCAGGGGAGATCAGAGCAAGAAGCCTCGGAAGGCTGGATGCTTCCTAAAGAACTGCCAGTCCCTCTAGTTTAAGAGAAAGGCAGCTTTTGCCTTCAGCTCAGGTCATGATCCCAGCGGCATGGGATCGAGTCCCACATCGGGCTCCTTGCTCAGCGGGGAGCCTGCTTTTCCCTCTGCCTCTGCCTGCCTCTCTGCCTGTGCTCGCTCACTCTCTCTCCCTCTCTCTCTGACAAATAAATAAATAAAATCTTTAAAAAAAAAAAAAGAAGAGAAAGGCAGCTTCACACCTGGAAACGATCCAAATATCCACCAGCAAACGAATGGTATAGCAAGCAAATTGGGGTAGAGCCCTGTGGTGGGATACTACTCAGCAATAAAAAGGAATGAATTATTGATAAATGCAGCAACAGGGATAAATCTCAAAATAATTGTTCTGCAAGCAGCCAGACCGGGGGAGGGGGGAGGGAGAGAGAGAGAGAGAGAGAGAGAGAGAGAAATGTATGATTGCATTTATATAAAGCTCTAAAAAATGTGATCTCACCTATGGTGACAGGAGATCCGTGGGTCTTGAGAATGAGGGACAAGCAAACAAGGACAGGAGAGGGGGATTACAAAGTGGGCATGAGGAAAGTTTGGGGGGTGATGGACAACGTTTTCTGTCTTGCTTCTGGTGATGGTTTCCTTGATGTATGCCCCTGTCAAACGCTATCACACTGTATACTTTAGAAGGTGCAGCTTTATCCTAGGTCAGTCATACGTCAGTACAACGGGGAAAGAGAGAGAGGGAAGGCTGCTGGTCAGGGTAACCAAGAGCCAGGGAAAAGCAATGAGAAGGAGAATGGAGAGAAGCCTAGAGCCTGAGCGAGATAGAAACCAGAGGTAAGGCAAATCCTGGTACCTGCAGACCTCTGCGCTGTAGGGAGGTGGCCTGCCTTTTTGGGCCCTACCCTGGGCATGGCACACTAGGCAGGAATTCAGCAGGGGGAAGCATCCAGGCCCTAGTTCATCTCTGGCCCAAAGGAGTCTTTCCAGAACCAGTGGCAGGCTGGCTCCCAGCAACATAGGCTTTCTGTGATGGAGGGAACCAACCGGGCCTGGAATAGACCTCGCTTATCAGAGAAACAAAAGATAATGGGAGCCTGTCCCTTCTGAGCCATCCCTGGCTCTCTGTTTTCTAAGCCAGAGTCAGATGGCTTCTGGCTGAAGGGTGAGGCATTGCTCACCAGGCCCCATGGTACTGGAGGGGAAGTTCAGAGGGCAACCTGGGATTGGGGACCTTCTTGAACTTGGTCCATGCTTACCGCATTAGGCAAGGCTGCCTCCCATCACTTTCACCCTGGAGGTCATCCTAGCATTAAAGGACTTGATGGGGGGCGCCTGGGTGGCTCAGTGGCTTAAGCCGCTGCCTTCGGCTCAGGTCATGATCTCAGGGTCCTGGGATCAAGCCCCACATCGGGCTCTCTGCTCCGCGGGGAGCCTGCTTCCTCCTCTCTCTCTGCCTGCCTCTCTGCCTACTTGTGATCTCTCTCTATCTGTCAAATAAATAAATAAAATCTTTAAAAAAAAAAATAAAGGACTTGATGGTGACCATTGTTGGTCCAGGGAGGTCCTGACAGAGCCCCCTCCAGCTGGGTTTAACCAGCCCCACAAGCTGACTTTCTTTTCAGTGTCGGTTCTGTCCGCTAGTCCATAGCAGCAACCTCCTCCTGAGCTAGAAGTCTGTGGGGAAACCGCATTTCTTTTCAGTGGCTCCCTGGTGATCTCTCTTCCGCAGAGAGGGAATGAGAAGCAGTGTCATGCCCTTTCAGGCAAGGCTGGCTAGAGACGTGGCGTCACGGCCATTCACACAGCCTTCTCCAAGACAGACTCCAACTCTGGCTTCATCATTTTAAAATGAAGGTACAATTTACATGGGGTAAAATTCACCCTGTGTGTATAGCTCAATGAGTTTTGATAAACGTGTAAATTTGTGCAACCACCACCATAATGAAGACAGAGAAGAGCTCCATCTTTTCCAGATTTCCCCCATAACCCTTCTGCCCATCCCTCATCCCAGCCCACCACTCATGTGTTTTCTGTCCCGATGGTTTTCCTTGGTAAAAATATCACGTAAATATCATGTAAATGGAGACGTGCGAGATGTAGGATTTGGGGTCTGGCTCCTTTCATTCAGCAGGAAGTTTCTGAGGCTTGTGCGTGTTGTCACATGGATCGGGATCTCATTCCTTTTCACTGTGTGGATGTAGCACAGCTTGTTTTCCATTCCCAGTAGAAGGACATTAGGGTTGTTTCCAGCTTTGGGGGATTTTGAATAAAGCAGCCAGAAACGTTTGCATAAAGGTTGTTGTGCAGACATAGATATTTCTGTCAGTGAGGAGTGGGCTGATCAGGTGAGATGGTAAGTATATGTTCTACTTTATAAGAAACCACCAAATTGTCTTCTGGAGTGATTGCACACTTTCATACTCCTACCACTGGCAGCATGTGAGCTTTCCAGGTCCTTCACAGACTCACCATGGCTTGATATTGTTAGTTTGTTTTTTAAGCCATTTTAAAAAAGATCTTATCTATTTATTTGAGAGAGAGAGCGAGAGAGTGGGGGTGGGAGGTGGAGAAGCGGAGGGAGAGGGACAAGCAGACACTGAGCTGAGCGCGGTGCCCTGCGCAGGAGTCGATCTCAAAACCTGAGCCGAAACCAAGAGTCGGGAGCTTAACCGACTGAGTCACCTAAGTGCTCCTTATTTTTAAGCCATTCTAATAAGTGTGTGATGGTACCTCGCCGTGGTTTTAATTTGCATTTCTCTAATAATAAATGATACTGAGCATGTTTTCATGGGCTTGTTTGCCATCCATCTAGCTTTTCAGGTGATCTCAAATGTTTTGCTCTAGTCTCGTTTTTAGTAGCTGAGGTTGAAGCTCTCCACACGTCAGGGCTCTCCCCTTACACCTGCCTCCACAGGCTGCTTCAGAAACTCAGACTGAAACAGTGCACCCTGAGAAACTGGTGGGGATGGGAAGAGCGGGTAACAAAGATAAGTGTAGGAGTGCCGGGGTGGCTCAGTCGGTTAAACGTCTTCCTTTGGCTCAGGTCATGATCCCAGGGTCCTGGGATGGCGCCCTGCATCCGGCTCCCTGCTCAGCGGGGAGTCTGCTGCTCTCTCTGCCCGTCCCCCTGCTGGTGCTCTCTCTCTCTCTCTCTCTCAAAAAATAAATAAGATCTTTTAAATTAAAAAAAAACAACAAAGATCAGTGTAATGTTGCCAAAAGAAAGGGTGTTAAAAAGTGCGATGGAGAAAGGCAGAGTGAGTGTTTCTCAGATGGATTTATAAGAATAAGGAGAACGGGAAGGGACAAGGAAGCCGTGGTTCCCTTGCAGGATGGGCAGAAGCACCTACACCCAGCATGGCAAGATGAGAACCATCCTGCTCTTCTAGTCTCTGTGCTTTGGAAGCAGGCACCACGTTCTGCTCTTCTAGAAGACAAGTCCGTGAGGTCCTGTTTCCCTGGGTTTCTCCGGAGAAGTAGGCCAGGGAATGCTAGGCAGTGGCTCGGAGATACAAATACAAACGTGCAACTGCGAACATGTGGCTAGAGAGCCAGTCTGTGCTTCCTTGTGTTCAGCTTCTTGTCAAGGTCCCCAGAGAATCTTCCCAAGAGGCTCTCTCCACCCCCATCCCCTACCCCCGCCCGGAGCACTCCGCGGTGCCCCTGTTGCGACGCTGCTGGACCGGAGGCCCTCTCACCACCGCTGCACATTTCCTTCAGCTTCCATCCATCAAGAAGTGTTCTCCGGGCTGCTTGATCCGTGGGGCTGCGTATGTGAGTGCTGCCAGCGTGGTTATTTCCCTGCTGTGCTGTCGGGCCCTGCGGGTCTTCCTGGGGTCCCAAGGGAGCGCTCCCAGGAAGACAAGGGGCAACTCTGACCGAACTGCGAGGCCGCCGATGGTGCGGAGCAGCGTGTGGATGGAACTCATAGTAGGGAGGCGGGTTGGGCCTAGAGCAGAAGCCCTACACACACACACACATGCGCGCGCGCACGCACACTCATTCCAAAAAGATCACCTCCAAGAAGAAGTGAGTCTGGAAACAGTCATTTCAGCAACAGGGCCAAACATGGCATTCAGAAGAAACAGCTTCAGCAGACGTCCAGTGGAAATGCGGCAATGTGGAGCCTGGCTCTTGGCCACCAGGGGTCCAGCTGCAAACAATCACCATGCTCCCCAACCTCCAGGGAAGGGCTGTGAAGTCATTCCTTCTTGACTGGCCCGCCCCCACCTGACAGGTCTGACAGGGACAGCGGTGACAGCAACAGTGATGGATAAGGCTCTGGAGAGGCAGCCCGAAGCAGCCAGAGGCTGACTCTCTAGATAGACAACACAGGATGGTTTCATTACTTTGCTCTCCTGAGAGCTCTTCAGAAAACAATCATCTGTTTAAGCAACCAGCCTTCAGGCCAGACCCAGTAGGCCTCCAGGAGGGCTGGCTCCTTTGTTTTCCTCAGGAGGGTTGTCTGGATGAAGCACCTGGGGCCAGAAATTGCTCTCTTTCTCACAACCCTCTTTTGAAGGCTTATCGATGCTCATTTGCAGGCTTGGAGATGTTCTAATTTCAAATATTTCTCTTTGCTCAGGGAGTGATTCCCCCTGCCCACCATCCTTTCCGTGAACTCCTATGAGAGAAGCCATATTCCTGCCCTTTCCGGCTTGAATATCATTAGAGGGCAAAGGCGGTTTTGCTCTTGGGGATAGAGGACAGCTACCCACTCCCTCAAAGTGAGTGGGTGGTTTGACTCAGGGGACTGGGTGTGACTAAGCGAGTTCATCAGAACCCAGGGCATCACGGGGTGGTTCCTGTTTCACTGGCAAAAGATCTCTACCGGAAGAGGCCTGGCCCTGAGGCTTGCTCCCCAAAGGGCGATCGCTTCACACCCCACAGTCTTTCTTCAAACTTGCACAGCTTTGAGCCCTCACTGTTCTCGAAGTCTCAAGCTGACTCACTTGGACCGGGAATTGCTAGAGAATTTACTACTCTATCGAGGGCTTCAAACTTCAGCTATTAATTTCTGCATATTGTTTAGGCACTGCTACAACAGAAAAGTTTTGTTCATTGATTTCCATAAGTATTTATTAGAGTGTATTTGTTACCATTATAAATCGTTTGGATTTATGAGTTGGTGTAGTCCATTCTTAATCATACCCTGCAGAGCCCAAGAATCCTGAAGAAATAATTATTATATACGTTCAGGTCTTAGATGCCCTTGAATAGTGCTCTCACTGCACATATAAAATGTGAGCCCGGGGAGGTTTGGTAGCTGCCTTGTTTTCTCCTTGAACTATGCATAGGTGGGAGGCTGGATTTTTTTTCCTTTCTGTTCCCAGAGCACTCTTATTTTCTGGTACAGAGGGGAAGGAAGAGCTAAATATTCAATTAGGAGAAGAAACACCAGGCAATACAAAGAACTTCGTGTGAAAAAGAAGGAGGGGGATTTTAAGGATTGGTAAAGAAAACCTTCTTAACACAAAATAGTACATGCCCGTGGAAAAAAAAAGAGATAAGCTTTAGAAAAGCAAAGTGTAGAGGGGCACCTGGGTGGCTCAGTGGGTTAAAGCCTCTGCCTTTGGCTCAGGTCATGATCTGAGGGTCCTGGGATCGAGCCCCGCATCGGGCTCTCTGCTCAACAGGGACCCTGCTTCCCTTTCTCTCTCTCTGCCTACTTGTGATCTCTGTCTGTCAAATAAATAAATAAAATCTTAAAAAAAAAAAAAAGCAAAGTGTAGAAAATAAAGAGGTCACCATAGAGCCACCCCTTTGGAGATAATCACCGTGAACATCTTGATGTATGCTCTTCCTGAGTGTGTTGAAATGTGGGTGTTCGCATTTGCATATGCACACGTGTGTTTACATGACTTTCTTTTTACCAAAAAAGGTATACCTTGTATGCTTTGCCTCTTGCTTTTTTTTAAATTTTATTTTTAAGTTATTTTAATTCCAGTTAGTTAACATACAGAGTAATATCAATTTCAGGTGAAGAGTATAGCGACTCACCACTTCCATACAACACCGGGGACTCATCAGCGCCCTCCTTGATCCCCGTCACCTGTTCTCCCCCCAACCCCATAACACTCAGTGTGTTCTCTGTAGACAAGAGTCTGTTTCTTGGTTTCTCTATCTTTTTATCCCCCTTTGCCTATTTGTTTTGTTTCTTAAATTCCACACATGAGTGAAATCATATGGTATTTGCCTTTGTACCTTGATTTTTTAAAAAGATTTTATTTATTTCTTTGAGAGAGAGAGAGAATGAGAGAGAGAACACGAGAAGGGGAGGGGCGGAGGGAGAAGCAGGTTCCCCGCTGAACAGGGATCCTGATGCGGTACTCAATCCAAGGACTCGAGGATCATGACCTGAGCTGAACGCAGTTGCTTAACCAAATGAGCCACCCAGGCTCCCGTAACTTGTTTGTTTTTTTAAACTGGATTATGTTATAACCATCTTTTAATTTCAGTATATACTAAAACAGCATCATATAGATGTATGACAATTTACTCAACTAATTCCTTCTCAGGTAGGTCTTTTGCATCAACGAGCTGGTCAACTAACAAGTGCTAACTGACTCCGGCACCGAAGCCCAGAAAAGATCTTTACGGATTAGGGGGAAGTTAAATACAAGGCCACAGGCTGGGGAGAAAATAACAATGTAGAGTGGGGGAAAGAAACGTGGACTGATGTGCGGAGGACCTAACAAAAATTAGGATGAGTGTAATGGAAATCAGGTAATGGTTCTAAAATAAGTTATGATGTCAAAGAAAAATTATAATGTTGAAGCTGGATTTTCTACTTTTGTACTTTTTTCGAGTTGCATAACATTTTGAGCCTCAGTTTCTTCATCTACAAAAGGCAAATAATTATTTCTGTATCAAGGAGTAACTACACACAGAAAAGAGGGTTTTATAAAAGACCTTAAAGAAAGCCTGTTATAGAATAGAATGTGTGCTCAATATTTCTTCTTTTCCTGCTCTGCTTCTACCCGTTCGCACTGTGTTGTGGGAAACTGGGAAGGGTTGGCGGGCGCCCTACACTGGGAGCAGATGTGTGTGCTATGTTGTTCTGGAAACACAGCTGCCAGTTGTTTCTAAAGGGGGTCAGAAGTTAGTGAGTTGCACGGAGATGATTTTTCAAGTTAAATAAAACTTACATGGGTCTGTGGGAAATTTTTTTTTTTTTTCCTTTGCCAGTCTAGTTGGCCAACAGGCATGGTGTAACGATGGCGGTTCTCAGGGTGTGGTCCCCAGACAATGACAGCAACATTACCTGGGAAAGTTGTAGAAATGCAAATTCTCAGGCCCCACCTCAGACTTCCTGCATCAGAAACTCCGGGGGCGGATCCAGCAGTCTCTGTTTTAACCAACCCTGTAGGGGATTCTGATTTGTGCTAAAGGCTCAAGACAGCTACTATGGCAAGAGTCCTGGGAACCAAGACTCCTAGGTCAAGAATATACTCCAGCTTTCCAATTCACTGTGGGACAGTGGACAAGTCACTTTCCTTCTTTAATACTACATTTTCTCATCTAGAGAAAATAATATATCCCTGCCACCTCAAATGATTATTTCACCGACAATGATTTAGGAGGATGAAAGATACTCAGATAATGTACGACATAAATGGAAGGGATACTTATTATTCCCCCTGTCCTCAATCAGGGCACTGTCGAAAGCATCCCATTTGAAGAAAAATGGTCCTATTTTTATTGACCATGAAAAGAAGAGCCTGTACCCTCCATGGGAATAAAATTTGACCATGAAAAGAATAAAATTCTGTTCAATAAAATTTCTCGTCAAAAATTTCATGGTCAATAAAAATTGACCATGAAAAGAAGAGCCTGTACCCTCCGTGGAAAATCTGGCTGGATACTTTCATAGCCCTTGCAGCATTTTCTCCCGTGTAAATTGAAATCAGCTCAAGGAAGCACCTTCAGTATCTCAAAGGTGTTCTGAGGATGAGATGCTCCGATGGGCATGACAATTTTTTGGCCAAGAAAAAATCCACAGGAGAGGTAACATTTGTTATTTGTTCTCCTTTTTCAGTCCTTAGGGAAAATGGAGACCAGTGGGCCACTGCCCTGTGGGTGCCAACCCTTCATCAACGTGAAGGGCGTTATTAAGATGTCCCTCAGACTGCCTGGCTTTTCCTGCTGAAGGGTTCTGCTTTCCTTTCCTCTGCCTGAAGCCTTCCGATACTCCCCAGTACCCAGCTTTGCTTCTGCTCTCTGAGCTCTTTCCATGTTCTTTAGTGATAGCCGCTCATGCACCTGCTGCCCAGGCATCTTGAGTTCTGGAGTGCAGAAATGTGCGCAGATGCCCAGTCACCATCAGATGGACGGCTGGGAGCATGGCCGCATGGTTCTAGGACATCGGCCTCCAGGAGCACCATGTGACACTGACACCACAGAACAAGGCTGTGGCTCCAGACAGTTCAGATGCTTTTTATTTTTATTCCAGTTTACTAGTCATTTGTGTTTTATTTTCCATTACCCTTGGCATGCCATCTTTTATTTGTGCCTAATGATCTCTGCTGTTCTCCTGACACCTTTGATTTTCCTAATAGAAAAAAATAAATTTAACCTATTTATATACATACAGAAAATTAGAATATATGTGCTTAAGAAAATTGGAAGGAGAAACACCCGAATCTTAAAAGCTGTTTTCTCGGGGAAGTGAGATCACAAGCAATGTCATTCATTTTCTACTTGCTTCTCTGAATATTTAAATTTTTCTATGATTGATGCATCAATTGTTTAATTTTTTTCCCCAATGGCTTAATTTTTTAAAAAGCAAAAACTAAAATTGGGCAGTTAACTTCCTGCATGCTCACAGGGCATCAAAAGAAAACTTAACACATGTTTGTGTTAAGTAAGGTCCTGCTGCCACCCCTGAGGTTCCATTCCGGAAGAAGACAAAGCCGTGCTTGGCCATAAGACATGGTTTGTCCAAGACTGTCCTGGTTTTAGCACTAAAACTGGCAAACCAGCACAGTTAGTCACCCTACAGCCTGCCCTTTCTGTCTTCTTTTCGTTTGCTCGCCCATGACCACTTCCTGGGCTCTGCACAGTCCTTCTCTCCTGTATCCAGCTCTGCCTTTCCTGGGGATGTTCAGCTCAGTTGAGCCTTGAGGAAAGGAAGGAGCCCCAGAGGCATCATTTGTGTCTGTTGGTTCAAGTGAGGCTTAGCCATAGAGGGCAATCGTGAAGAGGCCATTGAACTGAGCTCACTCCCAGGGCAGGGAGTGAGAGCCAAGCCTTTGGGACAGGAGGAAAAGAGACAGAAGGTCGAGGGGAAGAGCCAGTGTGACTAAAGGAGCTGTGGACAGTGCTCCATGGTAAGGGTAGAGAGGGAACAGCCGTCCAGGCCTTCTTCCCTTTGACATGAATTATTTGGGGACTTTGGTTAACTGTATTTCTCCCTTTCAGTTTCAATATGTTATATTTACCTTCTCTGGAGATCTCGGTTTACAAAGGGCTCATTCTAAATCAGTGGTTCTCAATCCTCGCTGCACGGGAAAATCACCTGAGAAGCTCCGAAAACCTTTAGGCCCCAACCCAGACCACTTAAGTCAGAATCTCTAAGAAGGGAGCCTAAGGAATTTATATATATAGAAGATATTATAATTACACATAAGGGATTTACATATATTATTACATATGAAAGTCTACATAAAGGAACTTTAAGTATTATAATTATGTAATATGTAATCATATGTAATTAACATATTATACAATTTATATAAATTCCTTTAAACATGTAATTATTTTATGCATATGTATAATTTCCTAAGGATACATATAAAGGAATTCATATATAAAGGAATTCATATTTCTATATTATATATATAAAGGAATTTATATGTAATACAATTACATGTAAAATGTAACCACATGTATATGTGTATAATTAATATACATTACAGATTACATTACATAGATATATTATTATATCTAATATAAAAATTATATAATAATACACAATATTTTAGGAATTCATATTAGATATCATTACATAAATAAATATACATACATATATAATATGTATAATTATATATGTAAATTCCTTTATATATATATGAACTTACATATTCTATGTAATAATATGTTAATAGAGACCCCTTTATACATTATATATGTAATCACATAAATTCCTTGGGTTCCCTTAAGTTCCCTCCTTACAGCCCTCTTTGTTTCCTCTCTGCCCTCATCCTCTTAAGAAGCATTATTACAAAGCACCGTCTATCTACCAAACCTTTTCAGGGGAGTCTAGCCATGATTAAGCATCATCGATACAGACATTTAAGATGTGTGATAAGGGGACCTCAGGAAGTCAAAGAAGCTGAAGGACACACTGGGGAAATGAGTCAGCAGGGAGGCAGTAAGGCAAATAAGGCATGCAGAGAAGGACTCTATCTACAGAGACATGGCAGTCAAGAAAATGGCTCAAGAATGGGCCGGAGGCCTGGATACTGGTCCTTTAATGTTCAGGACTCCAGAAATTTTTCTCCAAGTCAACAGGAAGTGCCTTACCTTCTAGGCACTGGTATTTCATGAAGGGCCAGTACTGTGGGCCATGGGCTCCTGGAGTCCCCTGCATTAGACTAAAGTTTCAAGCAAGCACAAATATTGGAGAGGGGACAGAAACGAGCCACGAAGGAAAACTGGCTAGTACCCAAGACCAAGATTGGGAAAAAAGGACTGTGTGTTCTCGGTGAAAAAGCAAAGTACCAGATGAGCCTAGGCAGGTTCACTTTCTGAGGGCGTGCTTGACTGAGCTGTTGAACCCCATGGTTTGCCTTTAACGCCATGCCCAGACTCTGTGGGTCCCATCCTGTAGCCATCCACAGCAGCTGCACTGCTTTCATAGCACTGATAGGTCGCTGGCTAGCTGGGCAACGGGCCCAGGCTGGAAGTGAGGAAGGACGTTGTGTTCCCAGCAGGTGTTCAGAAAACACGAGACCTCAGTCAAGGATTTCAGCATTGGTCTATGCTTTCCCACACTGGGACTTCTTATCTCAGGGTTAGATGCCTGTGGGTAGGGTGGGTATATGTAGACTTACTGGAGAAAAGAAATGACAGCTGCTCTCATGTTTGCTTCATCTTTTCCTGAATGTTCTTAGCCGGGTTGTGCGGTACGTGAGCCGAAATGTGAGCAGGCGAAGGGAGCCGGGAAGGGCAAGAGGCCTCTCCAACCCTCCACTCGTAGCCCAGAGGCACTAAGGCAGTGGTTCCAAGGAGCTAGGATTTCTCAGAAATACAGCCAGGTCCCCACCCCCAGGGCTTCTGGCTGACTTGGTTTGAGGTGGGATTTGCGATAGCCATGTTATTGCAATATTCTGAAGTGTAGCTAGAGTGACAACCACTGACCTTACCTTTGATGGAGCAACCAAAGAGGTGGTCAGTCGGGAGGGGAAGAGGGATGGGGCAAGTAAAGAGGAACAGAGGACCTGCTTGCCCCACACAAGGCCATTAACCCTGGAATCGATCCAGGGGCTGATTTTTATTTTGCCCTTTTTGCCTATCGATCTTTTGAGTTTTGTAAGTCTTAATGTTTTAAAATATCTCTTTTCCCTCTGGAGCCTCAGATTTGGGCTTCATCAGAACCACCAGGCAAACTTGTTAACACAGATTGCTGAGCCCCACTCCCAATGCGGAGTGGGGATGGGCCGAATCATTTGCCTTTCTGACCAGTTCCCGGGTTACACGGGTGCTGCCTCCAAGAAACACACTTTGACAACCTCCACTCTCACTGTATCATTTCATCCTTTTAGTATTTTAGTTCTCTGGGTTTACTGTTCCAGTTAGATCTTGATTTTCCTCAGCTTTTGTTTTCCTCTTCCCATTAAACTATGTCATATTTTTTCTTAATTTATAGGTTTTTTTTTTAAAGATTTTATTTATTCATTTGGGAGAAGGAGAGTGAGACAGAGAGAGAGTACGAGAGGGTATGGGGGGGAGGCGCAGGGAGAAGCAGACTCCCCAATGAGCATGGAGACCTTCACTGGCCAGATCTCAGGACCCTAGACCACTACCTGAGCCGAAGGCAGACACTTGACTGACTGAGCCACCCAGGCGCCCCTTCATTTATAGTTTATCTAGATCTTTCTTGCTGCCTTTGATGCTAATTTATACACCATTTTATTATATCAATATATTTTTTTAATTTGCCCTAGTTGCCCACTCAGGGGTCATTTTATATCCCCCTTTCCTGTTAACCCGACCTGAATTTTGTTGAGGTATTCGGTAGTCATTGTCTCACCAGCGCCTCTAGTCTCTGGGGTGATCATTCTTGAGAAGTAATTTCTTGAGAAGTAATTGATCTTCAGCTTTTTTGAGAAGTAATTGATCAATGATACTGTAAGATACTTGACGTATACATCACGATGATTTGATGTATGTGTACACTGTGACAGGGTCCCTCTCATCTAGTTAATTAATATGTCCATCACCTCACATGTATATCTTTTGTGTGTGAGAACATTTAAGTTCTACCCTCCTAGTGAATTTCAATTATATGATACAGTGTTGTTAGAGGTGACTCTTAATTAGACTAAACCAATGAGGGTAATTCCACTTCCTTGCCTCTGACTAGCCTAAAAATGGCAATGTGAAGGAAAGTCAGCTGGTGGTCCCTGGTAAAGTTTTCTTTAGAACAGGGATCAGGAACATTCTGTGTGCCAGGCTTCAGACTGTTGTGTGAAGGTTTGATCCTGAGAGAAGAAAGAACCATCTGGCATCCATGAGGGAACAAGCCTCAGGAGCCAAGGCAATACCCTGAAGATGGCAGAGCAGAAAGGTGGAAGGAAACTGGGCCTTTGATCATGTCCTTGAGCCACTGAGCTCACAAACCCTGGACCTGCTTTATCTTCGGACTTTCTGTTACGTGAGATTCTCTTTGTTTAAGGCATTTGAAGTTAGGTTTTCTGTTTCCTCAAGCCAAAAATCATCCTAAATGACATACGTTATTAGCCACCCGAAGATTACTCTATTTTTATTTGTCTGCAGATATTTGTGTATAACATCTAAAATTTCTTGAGACCAGGAATCATGATTTTTTTATTTTTTTAAAAAATGCTCTATTTTTTAAAAAAGATTTTATTTTTAAGTAATCTCTATACCCAAAGTGGGACTCAAATCCACAACCCTGAGATCAAGAGTTGCCTGCTCCACCGACTGAGCCAGTTAGGCACCCCAAAAGGCTTCATTTTTAAAGGAGTAATTTTAGGTTCACAGCAAAATTAAGAAAGTACAGAGGTTAACCAGATACCCCTTGCCCCCCACCCCCATATATCTAGCCTTCCCCATTAAAACATCTTCTACCAAAGTGGTGCATTTGTTACAACTGAGAAACCTACACTGAGATCCAAATGAGATTTACATTAGGGTTCGCTTTTGGTGTTGTTTGGACAAATGGATAATAACATAAATTTACCATAACAGTATCATACAAAGTAATTTCACCGCCCTAAAAAAATCCTCTGTGCTCTGCCTATCCATCCCTCCACTGCCCAGCCCCTGGCAACTACTAATCTTTTCACTATTTGCCTTTTCCGGAACGGCAGATGGTTGGAATCACGCAGTCTGTAGCCTCCCAGATTGGCTCCTTTCACTTAGTAGTATGCATTTAAGTTTCCTCCATGTCTTTTCACAGCTTGATAGCTCATTTCTTTTAGCGCTGAATAATATTCCATTGTCTGGATGTACCACAGTTCATTTATCTATTCATCTACGGAAGGACTTTTTTTTAATTAACCTATTTTTTAAATTAACATATAATGTATTATTTGTTTCAGGGGTACGGGTCTGTGATTCACCCGTCTTACACGATTCACAGCGCTCACCATTACCGAAGGACATCTTGAGTGATTCCAAGTTTTGACAGTTATGAACAAAGCTGCTATAAACATTCGTGCGTGGGAGGTTTCTGTGTGGACATCAACTGTCAGCTCCTCTGGCTAAATACTGAGGAGCATGATTGCTAGATTGTACGGGAAGAGGTTATTTCATTTTGCAAGAAACCGCCCAACTGTCTTCAAAAGTGGCTGTTCCATTTTGCATTCCCACCAGCAAGAAGTAAAAATTCCTATTATTCCACGTCCTCTCCAGAGTTCAGTGTTGCCAATATTTCAGATTTGGGTCAGTCTAATAGGTACGTAGCGGAATCTCATTGTTGTTTTAATTTGCATTTTCCTGATGTCATGTGATGTGGGACATCTTTTCACATGCTTATTTGCTATCTGTATATCTTCTTTGTTGAAGGTCCGTTAAGGTCTTTGACCCAGTGTTCAATTAGGTTGTTTTCTTGTTGTTGCTTTTGTGAGTTCTTTATATATTTTGGATAATAGTCCTTTCTTAGATGTGTCCTTTGCAAATATTTTCTCTCAGTCTGGGTCTTGTCTTCTAATACTCTTAATACTGTCTATTGGAATCATGACATTTCATGCAGAATTTTTCTAAGGTCTCGAATACAACATAGTTTGAGAGAACAATTTCATTATTTCATTTCCGTAATTATTTCTTTTCCAAACATTTTGAGACTTAGTTCATATCAAACTTATGCTAATCACTGGAACACTAAAATGAACATACGCACGTATAGCTTGTGATTGCTCAAAACAAAAACAGGACATCTGATCACCTTTAAAGACAGAAGCTTTATTGTGAGGCTGTGTGTGGACAGACCTTTCACATCTCACAGCTCTGACCCTGTCCTCTCTTTGCCTCCAGCTTATCTGACCCGCGTGGGCCTCTCCTTCTATTTTGTGAGTTCTATCCTTCTCCTTCCACCAACCAAGTGGCCAAAGGGGTAAAAATTCTTTCAAGTTCCAGAGGGACACATTTATGTTAGTATTTTATCACCTTTGTAGGAAAAACCTCTCAGGCCCACTACTTTGTGATCACTGGACAACTTTGGGTCAAGTGCCGTCTTGAGTCAGCCAAGGACCACCTTAAGACAATAAAATATCCTGATATATCTTCCTTCAAACTCTAAGAGGAAGTTGGAAATGAAAGGTACTATGATTTGGAAGTTGAAAGTGTTTTTAAAAGAGTGATATAGAAAATAACTCCAGAACTCATATCTTTAGTTACTGCTGCTGTCTTTTCTGAGTGCCTTGTTTGCCTTGTTTTTAAATGATTTCTATCTCCTCAGATCAGAAGAATGTCTCTTTTATTTTTTTATTTATTCATTTTTAATATTTTATTTATTTATTTGACAGAGAGAGAGTGATCACAAGTAGGCAGAGAGGCAGGCGGGGGGGGGGGGGGGGGAAGCAGGCTCCCTGCTGAGCAGAGAGCCCGATGCAGGGCTCGATCCCAGGACCCTGGGATCATGACCTGAGCCGAAGGCAGAGGCTTTAACCCACTGAGCTACCCAGGCGCCCCAAGAATGTCTCTCTTTTAAAATCAAAGTCTCTCTTTTAAAATTAGTAATGATTCTCAGGCACCTGGGTGGCTCAGTCAGCTAAGTATCAGAATCTCGATTTCAGCTCAGGTCATGATTGCAGGGATCTGGGATCAAGCCCCTTGCTGGGCTCTGTGCTCAGTGGGGGGTCTGCATGAGATTCTCTCTTTTCCTCTCGCCTTACCCCTCCAACTCGGTGTGGCATTCTCTCTCTCTCTAAAATAAATAAAGAAATCTAAAAAAATAAAATAAGATCAGTAATGATTTGTAACATGTTTCGGGGAAACGAAATGGAAACTAAGTTCTCAAGGCTAAAACAAAAATGTGCTCTGTTGGAACAAACCATCAAGGCACAGTGTTATAATTTATAAAGGACTAACAATATTTAGAAATACCGAATTAACTAGATAAGGTAAATGTTAAGATAACAATTACTAGTTAAGATAAAAACAACTACTGTTGTAGTTGTTTTTCTTTACAGCCAGATACTACTGTCCCTGTAATTATATTCCCAGAGCAAGAGGTTATCATACTGACATCAACTCCACCAAGAATAAAAAGAGTTACCTGGAGGATAGATTAGGTTCCTATACTTATAGCTCAATGGGAAAAAAATTGTTTTTAAAGATTTTATTTATTTATTTGACACAAAGAGAGAGAGATCACAAGTAGGCAAAGAGGCAGGCAGAAAGAGAGGAGGAAGCAGGCTCCCCGTCGAGCAGAGAGCCCGATGCGGGGCTCGATCCCAGGACCCTGAGATCATGACCTGAGCAGAAGGCAGAGGCTTTAACCCACTGAGCCACCCAGGCACCCCAGAAAAAAAATTTTTTTAAGCTTATTTATTTTTATTTTAAAGAGAGAGGTCATGAGTGGGTTTGGGGAAGAGGGAGAGGGAGAGAAAGAATCTTCACAAAGACTCCCTGCTGAGTTGGGTGCCGTACTCTAGGCTCTATCCCTTGACCTTGAGATCATGACCTGAGCTGAAATCCAGAGTTGGCCACTTAACTGACTGAGCCACCCAGGCACCACTTAAATGAAAAAATTTTACTTTTATTTGTTTTCATTTTATTTAAATTCCAGTTAACATACAGTGTAATAGTATGTTCAGATGTAGAATTTAGCGACTCAACACTTCCATACAACACCCAGGGCTTATCATAACAAGTGCCTTCCTTAATGCCATCATCCATTTAGCCCATCCCCAACCCACCTCCCCTCCACCAACGTCCAGTTTGTTCTCTATAGTTAAGAGTCTGTTTTATGGTTTGTCTCTCTCTTCTCTACTCCCCTCCCCCACCACGTTTATCTGTTTTTCTTAAATCCCACGTGAGTGAAATCATAGGGTATTTGTCTTTCTCTGACGTATTTCGCTTAGCATAATACACTCTAGCTTTAACCATGTCATTGCAAATGGCAAGATTTCATTCTTTTTGAATATTCTGTTATATATTCTGTTATATATATAATATTATTGTTATATATTCTATTATATATATGTGTAATATACTGTTATATGTATATATTATAATATTCTGTTATATATAATATTCTGTGTAATATTCTGTTATATATACACACATATATATGTTTACTTATTTATATTTATATACACATATTTATATATGTGTGTGTGTGTATATATATATATATATACGTATATATATATATATATAAAACATCTTCTTTATCCATTCATTGGTCATTGGTCAATAGACATTTGGGCTCTTCCCAGTTTGGCTAGCATTGATAACACTGCTATAGATATTGGGGTGCATGTACCCCTTTGCATCAGTATTTTTGTATCCTTTGGATAAATACCTAGTAGTGCATTTGCTGGATTGCAGGATAGTTCTATTTTTAACTTTTTGAGGAACCTCTATACTATATTCCAGGAAAATTTTTATTTTTAAGTAGAAAAACACAAGTGTACTTTCAGAAGTATTCTTAAAAAAAAGAGAGACTCCGGAAAGAAATAGTGGGCGATGCTTTTATTTTCTGCCATCTACTGATCTGCGTGTTCTCATTTTCTACAGTGAGCATATATCACTTCAAAAATAATAAAATGGTGGGGCACCTGCGTGGCTTGGTTGGTTAAGCATCTGCCTTTGGCTCAGGTCGTGATCTCAGGGTCCTGGGATGGAGTCCCACATTGCCATTGGGCTCCCTGCTCCGTGGGGAGTCTGCTTCTCACTCCCCCTCTACTCCTCTCCCTGTTCATGCTCTCTCTCTGTCAAATAAATAAATAAAATCTTTAAAAAACATATATGGAAATGTTGCATTAATGTATGACCCCTAAGTGAGGAAAAGGAAAATAAAGAAATGTATTTGGTGTAGTGCCCAGTGTGGTGACTTAAGTCAATTTAAGTGCTTTGTTTTCTAATGCTTCTGAGGGTAATGATCTCCATTCCAGAGTTGGCAAATGTAAACAACACGATACCCTGGAAACACACTGTAGCCCATTTGACTCATTTGAATTTAGAATTGTGGTAATAAACCTGTTTGGGTAAGTGTCAGATGATGGCTACTTCTATGAGTATTTGTGCTATGACTTCACTTGCTGTGAATTTAGAATGCACCCAAAAGGACAGCTGCGTAAGATGCTATTTTTGTCTGCCTCCAATTCCTCAGGGACTTGTTTATCCAAATTGCCGAAAACCACCCAGTCCTCAGTGAAAACCTACCAACATCAAATGCAATGCTTTTAGAAAGCAATCCATTCTGCAACATGGGCAGGGGAAAACATGTTATTTAAAAGAAAATGTCCTTTGTTGGGTGGACTTCACTAGAACGCCGGTCAAGCCATATGCTACTTCATTGCCAACAGAACCCAGTTCCATTCCTCTAGGACCTTGTCCCTGACTTCCTTTCCAACCTCACACTCCACTTTCCAACCACATGAGATCGCCCTTGCCCAAGGCCACCAAACCACCTCAGCCGGAACAAATCTCCAGACGTCACCACGCAAACACTTTCAAGAGTTCATATACGACACGCCAAACATTAAAACCTCCGTTTTAGGGTGCCTGGGTGGCTCAGTGGTTTAGGCCACTGCCTTCGGCTCGGGTCATGATCTCAGGGTCCTGGGATCGGGTCCCGCATCGGGCTCTCTGCTCGGCGGGGAGCCTGCTTCCCTCTCACTCTCTCTGCTTGCCTCTCTGCCTACTTGTGATCTCTCTCTGTCAAATAAATAAATAAAATCTTTAAAAAAAAAAAAAAACATCCGTTTTATTGTGGCTGACTTTTTTTTTCCCCCAAAAAAGAG
This sequence comes from Meles meles, assembly GCF_922984935.1. NCBI lineage: Eukaryota > Metazoa > Chordata > Mammalia > Carnivora > Mustelidae > Meles > Meles meles. Next base: position 142,386,691 of record NC_060067.1, read on the forward strand.
GCAATGTGTTTTGCAAAAACAAACAAACAAACAAACACAAAAACAAACAAACAAGCAAAACCCTCTGAGGATGGAGGACAGTTTTATGCAACAGGAAAATAACCACACCAGAGGAAGAGAAGGTAGGCAGCGTCTGCATCAGGGAGTAAATGTTCGCAAATCTAAACTCTTGGCAGGGAGACAGTGAGAATTATTTTGTTTCTGATTTGGTAACTTGTGACCCATTTACAAAGGCAAAGAAGAGATTTTTTTAAAATCCCATTTGAATAAGGGCCGTTTTCGATTCTTCAATTCCTTTGTTCATTCAACACGTATTAATTGGTTTTAAGTTCTCTTCTGGGGCAGAGCTTTGAGCTAGAGGAAGTCCTAAAGTTAACTGAGACATGGTTCCTGCTTTCCAGAAGCCCATGGTAGATTAGGGAAGAAAGAGATTGTCTAAATTACACAATCTGAATGTGTTGTGATAAAGGTCGTGAGTAGCGCTACAAGGCTACAGGTGTTGTCAGTATCCTTCCTCTGCACTAATCATGGTCATGAACAGTGTTTCTAGAACGACCATTCAGGGACTCAGAGATCCAGGCATACCCTGAGTCATCACACAGCATGACTCAGCCAGATACATTTGCTGGCTCCGGACTGAGCAGTGGCTCTTGCAGGAGGAGGAAAGAACAGTGGCAAGTTAAGTGTGAACAGCCCTATCTTTACAAGCCCCATCTTCACTGTCTGCAGTACGGGTGACAGCCACATGACGCAAAACTTCATGGCTTTGCCAAAAACAGCTCTATTTTTTCTGATTTTCCCCACTCAGGCTTGCAACTTGTGAATGAAGATGCTTAAGGGATATGTCAGTCAGCTCTTGCTGCACTCGTGCTAGGTAAAAAACAATCCTAAATCTCTCCATAGCTTATAATCAGAAACACTCATTGTCAAGCCCCTGGGTCTCTAAGTCAGCCGAGGTCTGGCTGAGCTAGGCTGTTTCTGACCTCGTTGAGGTCTGCTTCGCATTATGGGGTCATGATCTCAGATCGCAGAGATGCAAGAAGCCAGATTACACGATATGGCTTTTAAAGGACTTGCTCACACCTGGCATATTATCTCTTCCCCTCATATCTCATTGGTGAGAGCAAGTGACACAGGACTGGCCCCACAACGCTAAGGCAGGGAAATAATCTCTGCCTATCTGAGTGGCAGGAACTGCCAAGTCACAAGAGCGTGGATATAATTTATGTAATTCAGAGAAAGCATAAGGAACTGAGAACAACAATCTAATCTATTACGAGAGAGAAACTAACAATGAGATACATAAGTAAGTGCAGTGGGGCTGTTGCTGACCTTCGGGTACTGGAACATATGACTGATACCCGTGCCCAGTGCTTCTGTGTGGTTAGAGCTGAAGTCACTATAACTGCCGACTTCGAGGGCTTTTGTTTCTGGATGCCAATGAGCTTTGAGCCCGCTACTTCACGAATAGTGAAGGAAACACATTACCCTTCTTTTTAGTGTCTTTGCCTGCTCCTTGCCTTCCTCCTGCCCCTCTTCTACAACCGTCAGGCTTCTCCAGCCCGCCACCTTTACGGCTGCTTTCTCCTCCACTCAGTGATGCTCCCCTCCACTCTCACCCACCCAGCCTTGCTACCTTGCTCTTAATACACGTCTATGTTTCTGAATCTTGGTGATGAAGGAACATCTCAAGAACACCCCTGGGTTGTTTGGAATCAGGTCCTGTCCTCCGAAACGGAGGTCCAGGTCTCCTCTGGAAATGCTTCCATGAACCTGCCTAGGAAAGAAACTCACAGCCTCATAGAATGTGAGTGCTGGGACTTTAGAGGGCAGCTAGCCAACCCTGCTGTGCTAGAGATAAAGCAAATGAGGCCCAGAGAGTCCATTTACTTTTTTTTTCCTTTTCTTTTTTTTCTTTTTAAAATTTTTATTGTGTTATGTTAGTCATCATAAAATATTTCATTTGTTTTTGATGTAGTGTTCCATGATTCACTGTTTACGTATAACACCCAGTGCTCCATGCAATACGTGCCCTCCTTAATACCCACCACCAGCTCACCCAACCCCTCACCCCCTCCCCTCCAAAACCCTCAGTTTGTTTCTCAGAGTCCACAGTGTCTCATCGTTCATCTCCCTTCCGATTTTCCTCAACTCACTTCTTTCCATCTCCCAATGTCCTCCGTGTTATTCCTTATGCTCCACAAGTAAATGAAATCATATGATAGTTGACTCTCTCTGCTTGACTTATTTCACTCAGCATAATCTCCTCCAGTCCTGTCCATATTGGTACAAAAGTTGGGTATTCATCCTATCTGATGGAGGCATAATACTCCATTGTATGTATGGACCACATCTTCTTTATCCATTCATCTGTTGAAGGGCATCTTGGTTCTTTCCACAGTTTGGTGACTGTGGCCATTGCTGCTATGAATATTGGGGTGCATATGGCCCTTCTTTTCACTACATCTATATCTTTGGGGTAAATACCCAGTAGTGCAATTGCAGAGTCATAGGGTAGCTCTATTTTTAATTTTGGGGGGGTGGGAATCTCCACACTGTAGAGAGTCCATTTACTGAAAGAACTAAGACCAGGGTCTTGGACTTCTTATTCTCAATCCAGGGGACCCAGCTTGTCTCACCACTTGCATCCTTCCCTGAGGGAGTTAGTTGAATTCTTATTAAAATTATCATGAACATGTGTGGCAGGTACTAGATGAACTTCTATAAATATAAGGATTTGGGGGCCCTGGGCTCTCTCTGTTTATACACACTCATCGAGAACTCCCCAAACTAGCAAATTAGACTATTTGGCCTGGGGAAAGGAGATCTCAGCTAAAATGCAAAGATAACTATAAAGAGATAACCCTTAGCTTCTGATCTTCTAAGGGGACCAGAGCTGCATTTTAGAGACAGTCCTCCTCACTAACCCTGGCACTACCAGGGCAATCTCAGAGAAAACTAAGGGGATGGAAGGACCCTAAAGTAACTGAAAGTTTATCCCATATAAATCAGAAATTGCTAAACTGACTGGTTGTATGTGTAAGTGACTCTATTTCCTTTTTCCACTACCAGAATTGAAATTCATAACAGATCTTATAGTGGAAAAATAGAGTAAGTTACTATTTTCCAGGCCTGAGTTTGTGACTGTGCATTTTGAACCTACCGTCTATTGGCAGGATAGTAGTACCAACTACTAGTACTGGCAATGAAAGTAGGAGTAACCCTCTTAGCTAATATGTATGGAAAAAGATCTGCAACACTTTAAACACGGAATACTTTCATTTTGATTATGTGCACTTGAACTTTTCCACAATAAACACGCACTATTTTTGTAATAAGAAAAATGATATTTTAACTGAAAAAAAAAAAAAAAATCCCCTCCTACCCTCCGTTACTCATTTCTACCCAGTACAGATCCTCTCCATTTTCACTTATTTTTGGCACAATCCACATACCTTGGCATTGGAGTTGCTTCTCCTTACATCTTTCTTAGTCAATTTTGCAATTCCTACCCCTTCCCCGAAACCTTTGTGCCTTTGTATTTTCTAGTTTCATTGGTGTTGAGGATTTAGTTCGCTGAATTTGAGAAGTCAAATTAAATAGAAAAGCCAATAAAAGAAAAAGCATTGAGACCACTAATCTGATTCATCATTCTGAAGTGGGCTTCAGAACAGATACTATGCATTTACTAATGTTGTCTGCCCTACTTAAAAATTACTTGAAGTGACTTAGAACTAAATTATCAAGATATCATTTGATCAAAACCGAAACAGCAGTGGAAGGAAACTGAGTTCCTTTTAACGGGCGTGGGAAGCCCCAGCTGAGTAAGACTGGGGCAGTCAGGTCTGCTGCCCTGTGCTGTGGGGGTGGGGAGGTGGGATGGCAGTTAGCCCTGCAAGAGTAAAGGGGAGACTTCTGGGAGGGCTCCCTGGTGGAGACCTGTCTCGAACAAGGTCCTGAAAGAGAAGTTCAATTAGCCAAGGAAAGAAATGTTCCTAGAAGGGGTAAAGGAACCTGGGCTAGGCGGAGTTATACCACCAAGTTCTACACTCAGTTCCAGGCTTCCTGGCAAACAAGGCAAAAAGGGGGAAACGTGCTACTTATTTTTACTATTTGAGAAAAGGGAAATACCATTCCAGGAGCTAAAGATGAAACTCTAGATTAGTGATTTTCAAAGGTTAGCCCATATAGAAATCCCCTCGAACACCATGAAACACGCAGAGTTCTGGACCCCAGCTCCAGAGATTCTGACTCAATAGTTCTGGGGTGCGGTCCAGGACTCTGAAATAAACAAGTCACCCCAATAATTCCAATGGAGTTTCTGCCCATTTAAAAAAAATCACCATCAAAGGAATTTTTTTTAAATCAACTTTTCATTCACTTGTTCATTCAAAAAACTATTAAGCGCTGTCCTCAATGTTGGGGGTTGACAGGAGAAGGAGACAGAGTGGTGGTCTGCCCTCAGGGGCACTGTGGGCCGTTAAGAGGAGGGCCACAAGGTCTCCGGGCCAGCCAGCCTCTTCTCATGTTCTCCCCACGGGGCCCTCCAGACCAGACACCTGTGCTTCGTCCCACGTGCTCATTGCCACTTCTGCCCCTAACCACAATCTTTCTCAGTTTCATTTTTGGTGACGAGGCCATCCGCCTGGGCTCAGGAGACTCAGCCATGGAGGAGGTGCCCGCTGAGGCACCAGATGGAAGCTCCCAGGATTCTCCAAATGCTGCAGCAGCTTCTTGGAGTGACCAGCTGAAGAGTATGTCACCAGAGTGTGCAGCCTGGATGCAGGGACAGGGACCACTGAGGATCCTGACAAGTGCAGAGGGGCTGGTCAACCAGATGGACCTAGATGGGTCCAGGCTCCCAGCTTCAAAGATAGTGTGCTATAGATTAAATATGTGTGCCCCCCAAGTTCAGATCTTGGGGCCCCAACCTCCAGTATGAAGGTATTCGGAGATGGGGACTTTGGGAGATGTTAGGGGTTGATGGGGTCTTTACGGTGAGGCCCTCACTATGAAATTAGTGTTCTTATAAGATGAGGCATCAGATAGCTTGCTCTCTGTCAATGTCATGTGAAGACACAGGGAAAAGACAATGATCTCTAAACCAGGAAGCGGGCTTTCCTGAGAGCACGACCATGTGAGCAACCTGATCTTGGACTTTCAGTTTCTAGAACTATGAGAAAATACAGTTGACCCTCAACAACATGGCTTTGAACTTCATGGGTTTACTTATACACAGATTTTCTTTGATAAACTACTCTCAATGTATTCTCTCTTCCTTATGATTTTTTGGGAACTTCCTTATGAATTTCTTTTTTTCCCTTGATTCATTTTTTAAAAAATTGTTATTTAAATTCAATTTAGTTAACATATAGTGTATTATTAGTTTCAGGGGTATAATTCAGTGATTCATCAGTAATATACAACATCCAATGTTCATTACGTCAACTGCCCTCCTTAATGCCATCACCCAGTTATCCCATCCCCCACCAGCACCTCCCTTCCAACAACCTTCTGTTTGTTTCCTAGAGTTAAAAGTCTCTATGGTTTGCCTCCCTCTCTGTTTTTGTCTTATTTTATTTTTCCTTCCCTTCTCCTATGCTCATCTATTTGGTTTCTTTCTTTCTTTTTTACAATTTTATTTATTTATTTGAGAGAGAGAGAGAGAGAGAGAGAGAGGGAGATGGAGAGAGAGATAGAGAACATGGGCAGGGGTGAGGGGCAGAGGGAGAGGAAAATGCAGGCTCTCTGCTGAGAAGGGAGCCCAACACAGGACCAGTTCCAGGACCCTAGGATCATGAACTGAGCCAAAAGCAGACAGTTAACCAACTGAGCTCTCCAAGCAACCTCATCTGTTTTGTTTCTTAAATTCCAAATATGAATAAAGTCATATGGTAATTGTCTTTCTCTGACTTACTTATTTTGCTTGGTATAATACACTCTGGTTCCATCCATGTTGTTGCAAATGGCAAGATTTCATTCTTTTGAGGGCTGAGTAATATTCCATTGCACATATATACCACATCTTCTTTATCCATTCATCTGCCGATGGACATCTGGGCTCTTTCCATAGTTTGGCTATTGTGGACGTTGCTGTTATAAGCATTGGGGTGCATGTGCCCCTTCAAATCACTGTGTTTGTATTGTTTGGATAAATACCTAGTAGTGTATTTGCTGGGTCATAGGGAAGTTCTATTTTTAACTTTTTAAGTAACCTCCACACTGTTTTCCAGAGTGGCTGCACCAGTTTCTATTCCTACCAACAGTGTAAGGGGTTCCCCTTTCTCCACATCCTCACCAACATCTGTCTTTTTCTAACTTGTTAATTTTACCCATTCTGACTGGTGTGAGGTGGTATCTCATTGTGGTTTTGATTTGTATTTTCCTGATGCTGAGCATTTTTTCATGTGTCTGCTGGCCATTTGTATGTCTTCTTTGGAAAAATGTCTGTTCATGTCTTCTGTCCATTTCTTGATGGTTTTTTTGTTGTTGTTGTTTTTGTTTTTGAGTTTGGTAAATCCTTAATAGATTTTGGATACTAGCCCTTTATCCGAGATGTCATTTGTAAATATCTTCTCCCATTCTGTTGGTTGCCTTTTAGTTTTGTTAATTGTTTCCTTTGTTGTGCAAAAGCTTTTTATCCTAATGAAGTCAGAATAGTTCGTTTTTTTTTTCCTTTTTTTTTTAAACATTCTTTTTGTGTAGGACAGGCTTTTTTTTTTTTTAATATTTTATTTATTTGACAGAGAGAAATCACAACTAGGCAGAGAGGCAGGTAGAGAGAGAGGAGGAAGCAGGCTCCTTGCAGAGCAGAGACCCCGATGTGGGGCTCGATCCCAGGACCCTGGAATCACGACCTGAGCCAAAGGCAGAGGCTTTAACCCACTGAGCCACCCAGGCGCCCCCACAATAGTTCATTTTTGCTTTTGTTTCCCTTGCCGTTGGAGACCTGTCTAGCAAGAAGTTGCTCTAAGGGTGCCTGGGTGGCTCAGTGGGTTAAAGCCTCTGCCTTTGGCTCAGGTCGTGATTCCAGGGTCCTGGAATCGAGCCTCGAGTTGGGTTCTCTGCTCGGCAGGGAGCCTGCTTCCCTTCCTCTCTCTCTGCCTACTTGTGATCTCTGTTTGTCAAATAAGTAAATAAAATCTTAAAAAAAAAAAAAAAGAAGTTGCTCCAGCTGAGGTCAAAGAAGTTGCTGTCTGTGTTCTCCACAAGGATTTGGATGGATTCCTGTCTCACATTGAGGTCTGTCATCCATTTTGAGTCTATTTTTGTGTGTGGTGTAAGGAAGTGGTCCAATTTCATTCTTCTGCATGTGGCTGTCCAATTTTCCTAGCAGCATTTGTTGAAGAGACGGTCTTTTTTCCATTGAATATTCTTTGCTGCTTTGTTGAAGATTAATTGATCCTAGAGTTGAGGGTCTATTTCTGGGTTCTGTATTCTATTCCATTGATCTGTATTTGTTTTTGTGCCAGTACCATACTGTCTTGAAGATCACACTTTGTAACAGAGCCCGAAGTCCGGAATTGCGATGGCTCCAGGTTTGGTTTTCCTTTTCAACATTCCTTTGGCTATTTGGGGTCTTCTCTGATTCCATACTTCCTTGCAATTTTTTTAAAGATTTTATTTATTTATTTGACACACAGAGAGAGAGATCACAAGTAGGTGGAGAGGCAGGCAGAGAGAGAGGGGGAAGCAGGCTCCCCGCTGAGTAGAGAGCCCAATGTGGGGCTCATCCCAGGACCCTGAGATCATGACCTGAGCCAAAGACTCAGGTTTAACCTGAGAGGTTTAACCCACTGACCCACTCAGGCATCCCACCCTGTGATTTTCTTAACAACATTTTCTCTTCCCTAGCTTACTTTTGTGTAAGAAGGTGGTCTATAGGGGCACCTGGGTGTCTCAGCTGGTTAATCGAGACTGCCTTTGGTACAGGGCATGATTCTGGAGTCCCGGGGTCGAGTCCCCCATTGGGCTCTCTGCTTGCAGGGGGTCTGCTTCTCCCTCTGACCCTCCTCCTCTTATGCTCTCCCTTTCTCATTCTCTCTCGCAAATAAATAAATAAAATCTTTAAAAAAAAAGAATGTGGTCTATAATACATATATAAAATTGACGTTAACCGACTACTTGTGTTATCCATAAGGCTTCTGGTCAACAGTAGGCTGTTAGTAGTTAAAATCTGCGGGAGTCAAAAGTTACACACGTGTGGGGGGGGTTACACACCCTAAGCCCTGTGTCGTCCAGAGGTCAAGTGTGAAAGTCTATGATATTTTGTATGGCAGCCCAAGCTAACCAAGACACGGTGGAATTGCCATCAGCCCTTCTCCTGGCTATAGTCTCTCTGCACACTCTAGGCTTCAGTTTAATCCTTTGGCCCCAGCCCTGCCCTGCCCATTTATCTGTATGGGCACTCCTTTTCCAGCCGGGAACCTTAGCCTGCTCCCTACACCCTCTCAGTCAGCTTCAGAGTGATAACACGCCCACATGCTTTTACTATGACCATGTCTGAGGACCTTCTGACTAAGTAAGCACTGCAGATCATTAGCTGCCCCCATCTAGCATTTAGACAGAGAAAGAAGTCCCAGAAAGTGTGTGTGTGCGTCTCAGTGTGGGTGGAGGTTTTGTGTGAGTATGCAAAATGTGGGTGTCTGTTGAGAGACAATATATAAATGGACAAAGGCCAAACCATAAATGTAATATTAATACTGTAGCTCATGGTCCACAGCAAACGACTCAGGAAGCCAGTCTGCTATAAAGCAAACATGTCCAAGTCGGACCCTATCTCTAGCAATGGGCCCCGGAAGTCAAACAGTAATCCCAAATCCCTGTCACAATGGCCCTTACTTTTATTCCCTCTTCCAAGTTGGGAGAAGCCAAATAGGCACCCCTAGCCAGTCACCAGAACCAAAAATTAGAACTTGCTTCTAGTTCCTTATGCCAATAGCCTCTGCTCTCGGGGCATACATGAAACCTTCTCCTTTTCCCACGATCAAGTTTTCCCACTCCTGTGTCTGCCTTTGCATCTCGGCCACAGTGCAAGCCATGGTGGCTGACTCCATTGTTCTAGCAAGCTGGGAATCAAAGGTCTTTGCTTGTTCTTGTTTGGATGATCTTCATGTATTTCCGCAGTGTGCAGGAGCATGTAGAAACACGTGTGTATGAACACGTGAGTGTGAGAGGGAGCTGTGTGTGTGTGTGTGTGTGAGTCTGTGTGGGGGAGAATGGCAAGGGTGTGGGGTAAGGAGAATGGTGGAATGGGACGCCGCACTCACCATGAGATCTCCTTGCTTCTGGGTTTGTTCCCTTTGCCCCTCCTCTTGTAGGGCTGATGGGGAGGGAAGGTTGGGTGAGGAAGAAGCAGGAGGGAAGGGAGTTGGATTTGGATGAGAGTGACTTCCGTGATACAGACAGTTGATGATAAAAGCCAGACTTTCGTGTGGAGTAATAGAGTCCCTAGAACATTAAACCAGTCCCCCGACCACTCCCCCCACCGCCTTCTAGAGCACAACACCTTAGAACATTTCCCAGCCTGCCGTACTTCAGGACCTCCGTTTCTCTTTTCCTTGTTGAAAGCCAATGGCGGATTCTAGGACAAGGTTCCCACTCCCTTCCCCATCTCTGTGCCTGCCATTCCTGCTGGAGCCTCCCTAGTGTCTTATGGTTGTGACTGAGTCCCTGACTTCACGTTAGTTATCAGCATATCTGGATTTAATCTGAGGCCAGGCAGCCACCTGCCAAAATTAATGGTTGGTAAAATTAGAGCAAACAGAGGTAAATAGCCTTTACCTAGCACACCATCTCCCTGTGATTTTAACAGCAGCAAAGAGATCACAGCAGTTTTACAATTTTCTGATCAATGATGGTAATTTTCCTCCCCTTAAGATGAGGTTAATCACACTGAGGGTCTTAGAGAGCACGGGGTCAAAAGAAAATTGCACGTTTGTGCAGACTTTCTGCAGGACCTCCATATATTTTGCACATCACGCTAACTGCTGGGGGGTTGTGGCGCCCAGGAGCCGCGCCCTGCGCACTAGGATAAATGGTGCGGAGCTTCCCGACTCTGCCACGGGAAAGAGTCTGGGGTCCTGCCACAGAAAACCTGATTCCGCAAAGCCCTCTGGCGAGCTTCCCTTTTAAAAATGGAAGAAGCCAGGGCTGACACCCCGTCCCAGCCAGTGAGCACTTGGAGCATGGCATCCCTAGTCCTAATAAGATGCAAGTGGCCTAATGGAGGGAACTCCCAATGCTGGGCATCCTCTCCCGCACATGGGGGCTCACAGCGGCGGGGGATGTGCATGCTAGGACAGGAAAAACTGCCAGCCGGACTCAGCACCAGCTCAGCCCAAACCAGTGGTCTGCTCACTTGCTCGGCAAGAGTTCTCTCCCTGTTGTTCTCCAGTCCATCCACCAATGTTGAACTTGTCTATTTCCTCCAGCTGTGTGCTCTGCATTGTCACCTAAGCTGCAAAGCCATTGTATCTGTTGACTTAAGCCACTTTAAAAAGGTGAAATGCATACTGTAGGTCCAGGAACCAACTGGACATTTCATGAATCACCAACCCATTTCTTGTGAATACGAATGGAGATTAACAGCGACTAATGTCACTGAAAAGCAATAACGCACTAACCCCAAAACAGATAGCTGTGTGAGGGGCCAAGGAATTCTGGTTGCTTCCAGTGTTCGCACCAATCAGAGCACCAGGGATGAACTGACTAGAAGGGGGTGACTCATGGTACCTGCAGGCAGGGGCTTAGAGACAGGATGGGGGTCTGGTGCCTCCCTCTCTCTCTGTCTTTCTTGGCGCTACCACAAACATGATTATGAAGTTTCCTTCTGTCCTGCCTGGGCCCTAAACCTAAACCAAAGGAAGGACTTCAGTTAGAGCACAAACACCTCACACACTCTAATCTCCCTTGCTTGCTGGTCTAAACATCGCATTGTTTCCCCTGGGCAGAACTGCCAGCCCCCTTCTAATCCAATTCAGTCCTATTTTGTTTGCTAACTGCCTCTGAGAATGTTATTGTTATGTAAGAAGGAAGAAAAGCGAAATGCAGATTTTTTCTACTCCCTGAGAACAGATTCTGTTTCAGAAATGGGCCCTTTAAAAGATCATTGCTCTTTACCATAGATCCAGCAATCAAGCCCTCTGGCAGTTTCCCAAAGGATCTAAACACTTTTGTCTGCACAAATGCGTGCATCCAGATGTTTCTGGCAGCTTTATTTGTAAGTGTTTGAAACTTGGAAGCAGCCAAAATGTCCTCCAGTAGGCGAAGGAATTGGTAAATGTGGGTATATTCAGACAATGGACTGTTACTCAGCGCAAAAAAGAAATGAGCTGTCATGTCACAAAAAGACATGGAGGAAACTTAAATGCACATTACTAAGTGAAGGAAACCAATCTGAAAGACTACATTACATGCCACATAATTCCAACTACATGCGTTTGGGGAAAAGGCAAAACTCTGGAGGTAGTAAAAAGATCAGTGGGTGCCTGGAGTTAGGGTGGGAGGAGGGATGAATGGGTGGAGCGTGGAGGACATTTAGGGCAGAGAAACCATCCCGGAGGATAATATCATGGTGGATTTGTGTCATTTTGCATTTGCCAAACCTACAGAATGCGCCACACGTGAGAGAACCCTAATGTCAACTATGAATTTGGGGTGATTACAATGATCAGTGTGCATTTCTCCATTGTAACAATTTGTACCAGTTTGGGCAGATGTCCACAATGGGAGGCTGTTCATGTGTGGGGGTAAGGAGTGTATGGGACATCTCTGTACCATCCTCTGAATGATGCTAGGAACCTAAAACTGCTCTAAAAACACACGAGCTTTATAAAGAAAAAAAATAGAAATAATTTCTCTAGGGGGATGCAGAGTACATTCGGGCACATGCATAGCATTGTCCTTTAGCTCCCTGAGAGGGAGGTGGCATTCAGGGCCCAGCGATGGTGATGCATCTGGCTGGAGAGAGGTGTCCCAGCCATTTTCTGATGGTACAGGTACCCCTGCCCGCTAAGCCCGAGCTGTCCAACACAGCCGCTGCTAGCCACATGGAGTTCTTTTAATTTAAATTAATAAAAATGAAACTACAAATTCATTGTACACTGGTCTCATCTGAAGGGCCCTATAGCCTACGTGGCTAATGGCTACTGTATTGGGCAGATTTGGGACATTTCCATCACCTCAGAAAGTTCTACTGGATAGCGCTGCTCTAGACTCTGGGCCCCCCCAGAGGCTCACCTGGGGTGCAGTAAAATCACCAATGGAGAATGCTTGTGGTCCAGGATCCTCAGGCCCAGATCCCAAAGGACAGTTGAGCTCTAGACCCCTTTCTAAGAGCCAGTTTCAAAAGATGGGGGCCCACGGCAGGGCCGGGACTGAAAAGCGCTCGTGAGACCTTGCAGGGCAACTTCTCTTTTGCAATCCTTGCTGGTCTGACAGGCTCCTACAGAATTACATCACTTCCTAAAAAACAGGCAAACACCTCTCCTTCAAGTTAGCACCGACCCAAACAAGCAGGAAACAGGAAATGTTCAGGTTTCAGGGAGGCTGAAGCCCAGCGCAGCATCATGCCGGGGCGGCGGCGAGCGGACAGGAAGGCTCTCGGGGCTGCCCTAGCCTTTGCCCTGGCGATCGCGCTCCTTCCCACCGGCCAGGCTCAGGGTAAGCTACGTCCCGCTTTCCAAACGCCGGGGGGAGGAGAGCCAGGCTGGGTCAGTGCCCGAGGCTACAGAACTCTGCCGGGGAGGGGAACACCCAGAAAACCAAGTCCTTTCTATAAAAGAAGGAGAAGAAATTAGAATTGTAGTTTGGGGGGCGGTGGTGTGGAGTTTGACGGGGGGCGGGGGGGGCTTGGCTGGCTCTTTCTCTCCCCCCGCAGCCGGCCAATCCTCCTCCGGCTCCCTCACTCCATCTAACTTTCCTGCAATTTTTGTCCTCTACCAAGTGCGGGGTCCCTGTAATTTCCCGGCTTGGATGGGCATCTTAAAGAAGCCATAAACTTTTTTGGCAGTTGGTGTAAAAGAATGTTTCGATCAGAAATGAATTTCCTTTTAATAATGTGGGCTGGGAAATCTGCTAGCCGAAAAATCTCCCAGAAAAACTGAAGTATGGAAATGTACTACTGGAATGTATACTAAAGAAAACCAGTCAGTTAAAAAAAAAGAAAGAAAAAAGTAAACAGGAAATATCGGAGGAGTTACCAGGCATCCATTCTAACTTTTCAAGAGAAGTCTTTCATCTGTTTTTCTTTGATCTTGTTACTTTGGGGGATATTTTCTTTGCATGCGTTTTTACTAATGAACCTTTATTTTAGAAAGTAATGTGATTGTAGCAAATCAAAGGTATTGGAAAGACAGAATATTAAATCTCATTATTTTGAGCTAAGAGCGGCAATTGATTTATACCCTTGACAGTTGCTACAACAAGCACAATCTCCCTGGATTGCCTCATACAGTTTTGTTGACTTGCCCTTGGGTAAATAAACTCATTGCCCATGATTTCTGTCAACAGATACTACCTGTTTCTAGTAGTGCAGGTCAGTATTTCAAGTAAAAGGAAAATTCTCACGCTAGGGTTCTTCGAATAGGATGGGGGTTGGGGGCGGGCACCAGGCACTGACCTAGCCTGTGGCAATTTCCTGGAGATTCACAGTCAGCAGCCAAACACACCGCCCGCCCCATCAATTTCTCCTGCCCTGGGTGCTCTCCATGTGGTCTTGCCAGGCATCTGGGGTGGAAAATGAAAAGTGAAAGGCAAACCATTCCCACTGGAAAGATGACCGGTTGAAATGGGAGGTGGTGTTTCAGATGAGACCCAGGGGACAGTGTGTTGTCTTAGGCACAGTCTGCGGGCTGGGAGCGAGCATGAAGATGACGAGGCTCCAGCCGCACGGGTGACACAGGGAAAGACGCTGAAGCAGGGGACGGTAAGATGTCCAAGTGCCTCGGCTGCTCAGCTCTTCTGACTGGGACCCTGGGTGTCCACTGGGACCCTGGGTGTCCACTGTGCCCCAGTGGAGATCCCTCCGCGCCAGACTCCTTTCCCTGCGGGGTGTCGCTCAGCAGCGCAGGGGGCAGAGCTCCGCCTTCCCACTTCCAAGTCTTTGAGTCTCCACGCTACCGCAGGTGCCTCAGAAACGCCCTGAGAGTAATATTTAAGGCTGCCTGAGTATTTTCTGGAGCTTCTGAGTATCTTCTTGACATTTCTGAGTGGAAGCGTAAGCCATCCAGGAGAGGCAAAAGGGTCACGTGAAGCCTCAGTACAAGTTTTCTTTCTAATGCTGGGCTCTGATCAGTGGCTCTTCCACAATAAAGACCTTTGGTTGCTCCTCATTTATGCCACTTGGACCCTTGTTTCAACCTTCTTCTCAGGTATCTCCTTCCGTGTGCCCTCCCACCGCCCAGTCATACCGAACGGAGCGTGCGCTCCAGGTCTCTGCGGCTCTTGCCAAGAATGACTGACAAGTTCTCTTTTTTCTACTTAGTGAACTCCTACATAACCCTAAAGATCCAGACTGAAAGTTGCCTCTTCCTTGATGTCTCCTTAGACTGCGCCTTGCCTGGTGGCTTTATCTGTGTCATGCCCACATAAAACTCAACTTCAGCACACACAGCTGATCGCATAGAATCCTAAGTGTGTGTGTCCGTATCTCCCATAACCGCTGTGAGAGTCACCAGAGAAAATGCTCGGTAGCTTATCTTTGACTTCCCAAATCCTGTTGGGATCCACATAAATAAAGAACTCCATAATTCTTTTTTTTTTTTAAGATTTTATCTATTTATTTGACAGGCAGAGGTCACAAGTAGGTAGAGAGGCAGGCAGAAAGAGAGGAAGAGAAGCAGGCTCCCTGCTGAGAAGAGAGCCCCATGCGGGGCTCCATCCCAGGACCCTGAGACCATGACCTGAGCCGAAGGCAGAAGCCTCAACCCACTGAGTCACCCAGGCACCCCAAGAACTCCATAATTCTTGACAAATGCTACAATCATTCTAGAATGGATTTGAGGTCTAGCGCTAAAAGCTGATGAGCTCCTGAAAACAGGTGGTGCGAAAATGTCAGGGAAGTCAAAGGGGAAAACCTGCATTTCAGCTGAGCGCAGGGTTTACCTAGATAATCCAACATGCTTATTGGGCCCTGTCTGGATTTCCAATGTCAGAAAATGCAAAAATATCCACTCACAAAAAGCTATATACTCAAAGCCAAGGAGAAGTCTTTTATAAATTAAGGACTGATTATCTATTTTTTAATTAATCGATGTATATCCTTTTAAGCTGATGGTGCCTAAGACATAAGGATGTGAGTTAGTATATGGGTGTCATGCTTGTATTTTCTTGAATTCTTCAGGAAGTATCTTGGAGATGTTTGGCAGTAGAATCCAGTCTACTGAGCAGCCTGACCCCTCTCCTTGCAAGCATGTTCCAGGATACGGCTCAAGTCAAGCCAACCACAAACAGGCAACATTATCAGCAGTCCCAGGCTCTGCAGCAGTACCTCGGAGTCAGTGTCCTTTCTCTATGCGGAGAGCCTGCTGCAGTCTTGATTACTGAATCTACTTAGAAGTCACTGGGAGAGAAATGAGAAAACAGCTTTTCTGGGCTGTTTGACCAAACAGAAGAGCATAGTTAAAGAAAAGCTGCGGGTTTAGGTACCTTGGCCAGCGTGGACGCTAAGAAAATTCAGACTCTCTGTAAAGGCGACATTCTGTCCAGGGGGTGAGGGATTCATTTTCACCTGGCTTCTTGCCCTGTGTCCTGTCAATGTCAGCTTAACACTATCAGAGAGCTAAAAGCCACCTCCCAAGATACCGAAAGCATGGGATTTATTAGTTGCAATGGGCGGGATGGTCTGTAAAAGGAGAGCTGAGGGCACCGGGCAGAAACAAGGAGGCTGTGTTTTGCTGGGTCAGGGTTAAACAGTGGGTTTGACGGGAAAGATTCGGAGATTTTCTGCACCATTTCAGAAGAGTAAGAACCATGTAATTAGTAGATAAACTTTGAGAAGAAAAGAAGGAATTAAAGAAAATACTATTTACATAAATGGAAATGCGATTTCTGACACTGATCTCCTTTCAGTGAATGTGACTGGCATCTGCTATTGCCTGGGACAGTTCCAATTTCAAGTAGCAATAATGATGAGAGCAAACGCATATAGCTCATTGCATGCCGGGTGCCCTTCTAAATAATTTACATATACTCACTCATTTAATTCTCCTAATGACCTTATATAGTGAGTACTAGTCTCCCTGCTTTACATATGAGAAAATGGAAACACAGAGAGGTTAAGTGACTTGACTCAGGTCACACAGCTAAATTGTGGATCTAAGTAAGATTCAATCTCAGGAATCCATGCTCTAACATATACTATAATGCCTCTGGGTTTTTAGGCTCTGCCAGTATATGTGTCTAGTTCCAGGTTTAGAAAAATATGTCTCTGGTACCCTTCCAACTGTAAATTTATCACATACATCTTAGACCTCCTCAATTGGGGTCTAAGGTTATTGCATATTAATAAAGGAGCTGTATTTGCTTGCTTGGGCCAGAGACCAGCCTACAGGAAAAGGGATGGAGCAAATTGGTTTAACTTTGGCCAGGAGAGGAGCAAGGGAAGGGCTGCAAGTTGCAGCAGGAGGAACAGAGCATCTGGGGATTAGCAAAGTTAAGACCAGAAGCAGGAAAAGTGGAATGACAAAGTCGCCAGTAAGAAGCTTTAGGGTGTGGGAACCAGGGAGAGACAGCACAGCCTTGTGTTAGCTGCTCTGGGAGAGCCCTGCTGAGATCTGACCTGAAGGACCAAATAGCCTTCAGGCACCAAAGAAAACAGGCAGAAAGGGATTTCCTGGGGTTTAAAGTCCCTCTGTGTCTTTAAAAGCCTGATCTAAGGATCCAGAAGAGGGCTGGATCTTGGCTGGGTTTGGCCCAATTCTGCAAAGAAGCAGTACGACCTACAGTCTGCCCACCTGTGTCGAGTTTGCACCACCCTCAAATGTTGGCAAAGATGTGGAGAAAAAGGAACTTTGCGGCACAGATGGGAGGGTTCCCGCAATCCCCTAGCCTATACTGCTGCTTAGCCTGTGCATTGGGCTTTTTATTTCAGTTCTATTTTTCACTCTAGACAAATTTTTCATTTCCAGAAAAAAAAGTATGCTGTGTCTTGCTTTTATTTTTTTCTTGTTAGTTATTCCTTCTCTCAGGTCTTTTTTTTTTTTTTAAACAGTCTTTTGTGCTAACTTTTATCTGCAGTTTATGTAGACCTAATCTTGTCGCTCGTTGCATCTGTTGATTCCCATTCATGATAGGTATCTTGCGGGGGAAGTGCGCCTGGGTGGCTCAGTCAGTTAAGGGTCTGCCTTCTGCTCAGGTCATGATCCCAGGGTCCTGGGATTGAGCTCTGCATCAGGCTCCCTGCTCAGAGGAGAGTCTGTTTTTCCCTCTCCCTCTGACTGCGGCTCTGCCTACTCGTGCTCTCTCTCTCTCTCTCTGTCAAATAAATAAATAAAATCTTAAAAAAAAAAAAAAGAAAGAAATCATGGGAGCACTGAGGACTTGCTGTGGCACACAGAGAATGACTTCACCCCATCTAACAGAAACCCAGATTTCTGATTCCAGCACCAAGTTACTGTAAATACTTTCCCAATACAACCTAGTCCTGTTGCCACAGAACTGTGTTTGGAAGATACGGAGGCAGGGATGGGCTGGACTGAAGCTTGGACTTCAGGCTTCAAGCCTGGCTTTGGGTTGAAGAGGGGACAAGCTGAGCAGGCCTCAGGGGCCAGACTCCAAGAGCTGTATGAGAGGGTGCCAAAACCTCATGAAATGTATGAGCCAACAAAGCAGAGTTTTCTGTGGGGGCAGGTGAATCTCAGAAATGGGCAGACAAGGATGCCAAAGTCATTGCCAAGGAGAAAGAAGTAGACAGAATCAAACTGAACATCAGAAGAGGGGCCAGGGTCCACAGTGTCAGGATGATGGTGAGATCAGCCTGGGGGTGGCACACCTGACTCTGACTCTGAACTTTGCCAAAATCATTGCTCCTTCCTGTCCTCCTTCCCTCCCTCTTTCCATCCTTTCCTCCCTCCCTCTCTCTTTCCTTCCTTCTTTCCTCTCTTTCTTTCTTTCTCTCTCTTTCTTCCCTCCTTCCTCCCTCCCTCCCTCTCTTCCTTCCTTTCTTCCCACAGCCTGGTATTTTAGTTTTAACTTTTTTTAAAAATATTTTATTTATTTATTTGACAGAGAGAGAGAGATCACAAGTAGGCAGGGAGGCAGGTAGAGGGAGAGAGAGAAGCAGGCTCCCCACTGAGCAGAGATCCCAACTCGGGGCTCGATCCCAGGACCCTGAGATCATGACCCGAGCTGAAGGCAGAGGCTTAACCCTCTGAACCACCCAGGCACCCCTAGCTTTAACTTTTAATCCAAGAGATGGACCGAAGTCCCCTGAAAGCATTATATAGCCTCTTATGTCCCAATGGGCGCAACCTTTGTTCTAGGAAATCCCCATAGGTAAATTTGTCTCTAAATTTAAATTTCCTGTATCATTTTTTTCTTTCTTCTTAAAAAAAAAAATTTTAGGGTCTGAGGATTTCCTTGTTTTTTGACATTTTTGTTATACTGTAGGAAAGTTGCTCTTATATTTCATTCAGTATCTCTAGGTGTTGCATATTGGGAGAATTTTTCAGGTTACCAACTATATCAGATTACTGATACTGAAAAAAGGAAATTTTTCTATATAATCAGCTTGGGGAACAATTTGGAAATATTTAGTCAGCTGAATATGTTCATACTTGACAACCCCAACAATCCAATCTTAGCTATATACCCCAGATGAAGAACAAATGCCCAGCAAAGAGGCATGACCAAGAATGTTGATTGTAGCATTGTTTGTAAAGATGGAAAAAATAGAAACAACTTAAATGTGCATGCCCAGAAGAAAACATGAAATTTAATACAGTCACAACATGAGATATCATAAAACAGGTAAAATTAAGTAGTCCAAATGTATGAAGATGACTCAATCTCAAATGCAGTGTTGGCCAAAAGAGCCAACTGAAGATTCTTATGCACAGAATGTTTACATTTATTTAAAGTTTTTAAGAACACTCCAAATTATACCTATATTGCTTAGGGATATAGGCATATTTGAAAAGTTGCGACTGATACCGTTAACTTTAGGAGAGTGGTTTCCTTTGGAGAGGGGGGAGGGGAATGAGATCAGGGCGGAGTACAAGAAGGGCTTCCCGGCATCTCTGATGTGATTCTTTTCAGAAAACACCACGAGAGCCCTGGAGACAGCAGATGAAGACCCAGGGGTCAATTCCAGTGAGTGTCCTGTTTTTTTCTGACCTGGAAGCTAGGAATGGTTTTGTGTATTTGAATGCTTAAATGAAAACTTATTTAAATGGTTAAATGAAACCTGCCTTTTGCTTTCTGGACCACAAGATCTAAAATATTTATTCTCTGTTCTTTAAGAAAAAGTTTGCCAACCCATCCTCTGGTCAATATGGAAAGGTCTAAGAAAATCAGTGGTGGGTACTCAGTTATCTGTTACATTGTTCTCTCAAAAAAGGTAAAAAAAAAAAAAAAGTATAACCTCAATACAGTTACTACCTTAAAAAATTAATATCATCATATATCCAATCAATGTCTAATTAGCTCTGATAATTATCTTATAAATATTTTTAATAGTTGTTCTGTTCAAATTCAGATCTAAACAATATCAACACCTTTAAAAAAAAAAGGTAGGTATACATTCATAATGAAAAATATCTAGAGTACCTCTGAATTCTTCTTGAGCTTTCCTCTATCCTTCCTTTCCATTGTTCCCAATCTCTTTGAAAGACAGTCAACATGCCTTCATCTCAGCCCACTGACATCTGGCTGCTGTGTCAAGAACAGCCACTCAAATTCCTCTCTCTGGATCCCCAGTGCCTTCTAATAGCTAAACCCAAAGGACCCATTTCTGTCCATATTACATGTTCTCCTCTGCATCACTCAATGTAATCAACAACGATGGAAATGCTCCTCTTCCTTGGGTCTTATGATGCCATTTTCTCCTTGATTTCCTAGGACATTGATTGCCCCCTTCCATTTTGGGATTAGGAATCTTTTTCTTCCACCTGCTCAATTTCATAGTAATGTCTATCTTTTATTTCTTATTCCTTACATCCTTCCTGGGCCATGGCATTCATGTTCATGGCTTTCATCTCACTCCGCAGTTGATGATTCCCAATAAACCACCCCCCACCAGGCCTAGCTGCCCGGCTCTAGATCTTTATTCTCCCCCTCTGTTCTTGGGCACGCCACAGGGACCCTAGGCTCAGCATGTCCAGAGAAGAACTCCTCAGCTCTCTGCTAGTCTAAGCCCCTGTTAGCTCTCACCTCATCTCCTTCATTAACTTCTTAGCTTATCTCCTAGCCTTTAGTCTCATCTCCAACCCCATTTCATGTAACACCCAGAGCAATAGCTCTATAACAAAAAGTTATCA
Organism: Meles meles; assembly: GCF_922984935.1. Classification (NCBI taxonomy): domain Eukaryota; kingdom Metazoa; phylum Chordata; class Mammalia; order Carnivora; family Mustelidae; genus Meles; species Meles meles. The sequence goes on from NC_060067.1 coordinate 142,407,168, forward strand.
TTTCTTCCTGCACTTACCCCTTCAGTGGGATTTCATTTCCTTGGGGTAGCTTCTAAACCCCTTGACATCATTTCAAGGCCCCAACTCATAAGGGTTCCTTTCCTGCTTACCCCCTGACACTCCCCCACCACACGCCCTAGGTACAACTACTTGAATGTGTGTCAAACTCTGAGCCTCTCTGTGTGCTTCAACTGTAATGCTTTTCCCTGACATCTTTGCTGGATGAACTTCTGAGATTCATTTTAAGGATCTCCTCCTCTGTGAAGATTTCCTGAATCTTTCACTCCCAGATCAATCAAGGCCTTTCTCTCCCATGTCCTCATGGGACTCCATACACAAACGATCATACACAATGGCTTTTATTAAACCACATTATAGTTATTGATGTATGTGCCATTGTCCATACTTACCCATGTTTTCCCTGGGAGGCATAGACCTGGTTTCATTTGCCTTTATATCCCAGGACCTACAACAGTGTCTGGTACATTATAGGCACATGACTGACTGAGGAATGACATGAAATTTATCCAAGATTTACATATATTCATGACAAAATCATAACCATTTAAATAATAAAATGAAATTGTGGTAATACCTGGATAAATATGGTTTTTTAGTTAACCGTGTTTTATTTTATTCCAAAATGTCAACTATTCCAAATTTTTAAATGTATAAATAGTTTACTTCTGTCTTCTCACGCCAAAACAGGCAACAGTTACTGCTTCCCTTCCTGTAGAGAATTATGTAGCTGTATCTATGGGTAGTGCTGAGAAAGTACTTTTTTTTTTTTTAAGATTTTATTTATCCATTTGGCAGACAGAGAAGGATCACAAACAGGCAGAGAGGTAGGCTGAGAAAGAGAGGGGGAAACAGGTTCCCCACTGAGCAGAGACCCTGATTCGGGGCTCGATCCCAGGACCCTGAGATCATGACCTGAGCCAAAAGCAGAGGCTTAACCCACTGAGCCACCCAGGCGCCCCGAGAAAGTACTTTTTAAAAAAGATTTTTATTTGTCAGAGAGAGAGCACAATCAGCAAGGAGAGGGAGAAGCAGGCTCCCAACTGAGCAGGGAATCCAAGGCTGGACTCAATCCCAAGGCCCCAGGATCATGACCTGAGCCAAAGGCAGGCACTCAATCGACTGAGCCACCCAGGTGCCCCCTGAGAATGTATTCTTATCCATCTTCCTCTCAAACTAGGGATGAAGTTCAGACCCAGGAAATATGCATCGAGCAGCATGACAATTTGCGGAAAGGTCTGGTAGTCACAAACATTTTGGGGAGACTTTTGAAAAGAATACGAAAGGAAAACAAATTCCATAGATGATAAATTGCAAGCCAGTAAGAGCTGATTTGAAAACCTGAAAAAGAAAGAAAATTTCTGTAACATAATATAAGTAGAAAAATCTGCCAGGGCTTTGAGGGGAGGGGAATGACAGCACAGAAACATTTCCTGATTAATTAAAGAAGGTAGTTTGAAAGGAGAGTTATTTACTGGAGAAGGTCCACTTGGTGGTGGCATTTTGGTTTCTTTTCCTTGAAACAAAACCACCAAATCTAGTTTGTTTTTGAAATTTCCATTTTTCTTCCATGTGTCTTTGCTATATAAGAATTAAAGTAGTTTATTTGTAGTTTTCATTGTAGTTCATTGTAGTTTTCAGAAACAGGAGACCAGTGGTTCCTAGAGCTTGCGGACATGTGCTTGTTTTCTTCCATTGACAATATTATTTTAAAAATTCATGTATTCTTTTTTAAACATAATGCTTCCTTTTTATGGTTAAGATTACTAGATTTAGCAAATAAAAATAAAGGACACCCAGTTAAAGGTAAATTTCAAATACACACTTTTTCGTGTGTGTTTAAGAACATCTTGTGCAATTCAGTATAAGTAGAGGGCACACAAATATTGCATGGGACACATTTATGCTAAAAAATTATTTGTTGATCTGATATTCAAATTAAACTGGCCATCCTGTACTTTTGTAACTCTATGACTAGGATTATCTTTTCTCAAGCAAAGACCATCCTTACTTTGGTATATCACTAACAGCACAGGCATATTGGCCATGTACCCAATTAACAAATATTAGAAGAAAATTTAGACTGAGTCTTAGATCAATCATGCAAATAATAAGTAAAGGAAGTGTGCTGGAAAAAAACAAAACAAAACAAAAAACATCCCAGTGATTGCATAGACTAAAACCGGGAATCCAAGAGTGGATCAACGTTAGAGAATCTTCTAATGTAATTCATCCCATTAAACACAAGAAGAGAAAAAAAATTGTAGGATCATAATGATAAATGGAGAAAAGAGGCTGGCAAGAGAGTAGGACAGCCTAGCATCAGTAGTTCAAGCAGCAGCACTGAGTTCTCAGTGCTGGAGCCCTGTTAGATTGGCCGGGATGGAGGGGCAGGATTGAGTCTTTATCAAGGTAAAGTAGGATCAGAAGCAAGCAGGGCTTAGACACCTGGTAAGGGACTTTGCTGACCCCAGAATATCCAACCCCCAATCTTCTCTCCTCAGACACTACTCTATGGACCTCAGGAGATTGTCTCCTTCCTCCTTCCTCAGCCTCCCAAACTTGCTCTGTGCTCCCGGATAGGCTGGCGATGGGAACTTCTGATTACACCTTGTCCCCCTTTCTCGGGCCGCTCGTGATGAAGGTGCCGCTGTCCCTGAGATACTAGGCCATATCTCCTTTCCCTGCTCTCCTGTCCTCTGATTTGTCACAAACATCCATCTACCACTTCGTTTTTTGGCTTGTCCCTGTCTTTCGGTTGCTTTCTCTGACAACTCTGAGTTGTCGCCTAGACGGAGGGCCTTTGTGTCCCGCGGAGAAGCCCACCTGTCTCCCTCCCCTACTCAGAGGGGTGCTGGTAGCAGGCCAGGGAGAGGACAAGGGCATGGCCAAGAACATTTGTTTCCAACTTACTCTCTAGAATTGTATTCTTGAAACTGGCTATTCAAAAGAGAGCTAGAAATATAATAAAAATAGAAAAGTATTCAGATTACTAATGACAATAAATATTATTTTAATAAAATCCTTTTTTTCCCATTTCAAAGCACTTGTACATCTATTATCCCACTGATGGTAGAAAGAGCTTTAAATATGAAAAATGTATGTGTATTCTGTCCCATAAAAATACTTGAATTCCTTTAAACTGCCAGGTACCACAGGCTAGAATAGGTCTCCGGTGTGCAAAAAGGTAGTCAGACGGTCAAAAATGCAGCTTCCCCAGGTGAGTAACTTCAGACCGGGACAACCTGAGGGTCTGGGCAAATATGATTAAATATGAGTAAGCTTTCTCTTAAAAAGACATCAAAATAAACAGTTTAAAACAGAAAAGACATCAGAGCACTGTGGGCCCCCTTCGTGGGGCATGTTTTCATCTGATAGTAAATTGTAATTGCAGGTGTTTCTCAAGGCAATGCGGTGAAAATAGAACCAAACTTCACAAATAAATTCCCAGAGCAGACTACCTCAGGGAAGCATTTTACCAGAAGAACCTCCTCAAAATAAGCAAAAGGAACATTTGTCAACCATCTTTCCACATGAGACATCATCCCCTTTAGTCAGCTGATGGCTGGAGAGAAAGGGTGTGCAAAACACAGCACCGCTTTCCCCTGAACCTCCCTGTGATAGTTAGAACCTGCCCTTACCCCTCGGTGCTTTGCCTCCCAACCGTTCAGCCGCACTTATGCTGACCATGTCTTCTTCAGATAAATATGTCAGGAAAAATATGTTCAGGAGTATTTTCAATTAACCAAAATTGTTAAATACATCATACAACAGAGCATATAATGAAAATAACAATCCTTCTGAGTCCCTAGTCCTGTCCCCAGAGAATTAGGTCATCTGTGGGAAACCATGTGGAACACTAGATTCCCTCCACCCCACCAAACAAAATTACAAACATGAAATTTCCTCACTCAGGAGTCTTCACTTGACATTAAATCGTTCCTCTCATTTTCCATTGTTTTCTTTAAAATTCAGGTAACTTTTTGAGGAAACCACCTGAGAGCCCTAGTTCTCTTTGTGACTAAGAACACACTGTGTGTATTCTTGGAAGAGGGTGATCAGAGAGAGTAGGACAGGATATTCTTGATAAAAAAGGTGAGAGATGTCCTATTATTGTCTCTCTAACTAACCTGACTTATTTACATTTCCTGAGCAACTTGTACCCAACGGCGACTGCACAGCAGACAGGGTTCCAGGAGTTAGGGAGAGATACGGCGCCAAACCGTGGAGGCATTTGGCAATAAACAAGTACCTGAAAGAACTCCTCTCAGATGATAAACAGTAAGTCAGCATTGTTTTAAAACCAAGCAAACCAGAGAAAGGGCAGAACAGTTCAGAAGCCATGAAGGATTGTGTCCCAGTGGCTCACCATCAAGGGGCCATTGTCCATCCACTTGGTTTTGGCATGTTCTGGCATCAAACGCCACCGCCCTCCCAGACAGGCTGGGGCCCCATGAGTCTGCTGAGTCATCTGTTCCCATTCTTCCCTGGCCCATCACAGCCAGATTCCACAGATGCTGAGCCACTGGTTTGTAAAAAGATGCCAGAACCGGAGAGAGAGGCCATTTACTTGATGGCCACATACGCCTGTTCACCGATTCGTTTTGCTTCCAGAGGTTTCTTTCTGCGTAGGGGTCTCCAATCACCTTTAAAGCTGGTAAGGACTATCTTCAAGAATAACAACAAATTAAAATAAAGTCCAGTGAATTACAGTTTAACTCAGTAACTCTCAACCCAGCACACTTCCTTACTGCATGCTTACTGCTGAAAGCTCTGGGGCAGCTTTGAGGACATATCGTTGCCCAGGTGCAGCTGCAGATACCCTCACACAACGGATGTGGGTGTAGCTTAAAACCCACCAGGCAAGGTTGGTGGACCGTGAGTGTTGAAAATAAGAGGTGTTACCAATAATTAAGCACAACTAAATAAGCTTGTCTGGGCAACTTAGACCAATGGCTGTCAAAGTATGGCATCCAGACCAGCAGCGGCAGCATTGTGTTAGAAATGAAAATCCCTGGGGCACCTGGCTGGCTCAGCCAATAGAGTATGTGACTCTTGATTTTGGGGTTGTGGGTTCAAACCCCATGTTGGGTGGGGAGATTACTTAAAAGTAGAATCTTAAGAAGAAAACCAAAACCCTTAAAATTCTTGGCGTCATCCCAGACCTGCTAAAGCAGACTCTGGAGCAGGGGCCAGCACTCTGTGTTTGAGGAGCTGTCCAGGTGATTCTGATGCTAACGTTTGAGGACCACTGGTATAAACCTCCAGGCTGAACTGTCTGCGGGCACTGCTGCTGGAGATGAGGGTTTGACGCTCCAGCACATTTTCTCCTGTTCACACTTACTCAGGAAGTCATGGTTGTCACAGGGCTCTCTCAGTCCAGCCTGGCCAGAGTCTCTCAGGAGCTCCAGGCTTCAGTGATGATTCTTCAGCTACTGCATTCTGGTGATGGAGTTGGCAGCTTTTGGCATCCAACTCCCTGACCTCTGACTCTTCCCCGGTTTGCCAAGGAGGAGCACAGAGAGCAGGAGGGGAGGATGTTGGAGTGGCCCGGGGGAGACCGGAAATGGGTAGGTTTGGAGTGCAGTGGTTTTCAACCTTGGAGTCACCTGGAGAACTGTAAAAAATACTGAGGCCGGGGCTCACCACAGATATTGTGAGGTAAAGATTTGGGCATCAGGAGTGTGGAAAGGTTCTGAGGTGATTCTTTCATGCAGCCAAGGCTGAGAATCCCTGGAGAGCTTCTTGGTTTGATTTTGTCTCATCCTTCTCACACTGACTGGCTCTTTGCTGTGTGCAGCCCTAAGGGGGCTGAGAAGTAGGCCGACTTCTTGAATTTAGTGTCTTGAATGTCTTGAAATTCATATCCTCCAGTTACTCCTCAGAGCACGAGTGAGTTTGAATGGCTGCCTTGTGTTTCCTTTCATTTCATTATCTGAATTATCAACTTGCTAAAAATCATAAAATAAAATGAAATATGGGCACCTGGGTGGCTCAGTAGGTTAAGCGTCTGCCTTCAGCTCAGGTCATGATGCTGGGGTCCTGGAATCCAGCCTTGCGTGGGCTCCCTGCTCAGCGGGAAGCCTGATTCTCCCTCTGCCCCTACCCCGCTTTGTGGGTGCACATGCGCACTCTCTTTCTTTCCCTTTCTATCTTGCAAAAATAAAGAAAATCTTAAAAAAATAAAAAGAAGTAAAAGTTGACATAATATGGGCACAGAGTCCACATAAAAATGAAAGAATGGGTTCTCTGATTGAGGCCCAACCTACTTGATGCTATCCCAAGTTTACACCATTCTCCTGGCCTTGTTCTACTTTACATTATAACAGCCACGTGGCATTCTTTCAGTTGGTATGTAATACTTGTTTTTGGTGGGGGGGGGGTAGTTTTGTTTTTTTTCCCATTTAAAAAACAAAAACAAAACTAGAGCTAGGTTGCATATTTGTTCCACTTTCAAAAAAAGGGGAAGTTAGCTGGTTTGCCTCGCTGGGAAGCAGAGTCATTTCCACTTAGTGACGGTGTTTGGAGCAGGGGGAGGGGTGTCACGTGCTTGTTCTGAGGCTGCGGCCGCCAGGCTCACCAAGAACATTTCCCCCACTTTCCGACCTACCTCCACCTACCTCCGAGGATTTGCCCCAGGGTCCTTGCCAGATGTGTGGAGTATGCGTCCCAGATGTGTTGGCATGGATATTGTCAATAATCCTTCGGAAGGGACGCTGCAGGCACAGCTGATGAGCTGGTAATTTTAGGATTTGAGGATTAAAAGCCAAGTGGAGCACTTTCCTCATTCCCACACCCACACCCATGATGGAGAGATTTGGCGGGACCTGAGTGGAGGGAGAGAGATGGTGAAAGGGAGAGTGCAGGGTTGGGGCGGGGAGAGTGTTCATGGGGACCCCTTGAAGACAGAGCTTCTGTGGTGGCCTGGAGCCCTCGTCGCCCCACACGGATTTCCTGGGCAGGTCACTTGCTGGGCCGGGGCCCCACCGGGTGACCCTCACGTGGCCTGTCTGCTTGTCCGGTACTGTCCTTGCTCTTCCTTCTTCTCTTCTGTGCTTTTGCAGCCTAACGGCTCTCCCTTTTCGCTCACAGGCTGGACCCTCTCCATTTCTGCAGCTTTCTCAGTTTTAGCCCCCGAGCCATACATATTTTACCCCGAAATATGTCCAAATTTAGGTAAGCAGACACAACGACGATAAAAGAACGAGGCCGTTATAGTGGACAGATTAGTCCCCTGGGGAGCCCCCGTGTCCATTGGGTTAAGAGTTGCTGTTACCCCATAGGCCACAGGACAACCTCCATAATGCTCCCGAGAAACATCCCCTGAGTTGCCCTCTGGACTCCCCTGCCCTGCTTGTGACACCTGGCTTCTCTGCAGTTCTCACCTTGGTTTGTCCATCCCTGGTTTTCTTCTGAACTCTTACCTAGGTCACCCATGCTTGGTCACTGACCTGATTCAATGGTCCACCCTGGTTTCCCAGCTCCCCTGTTGATGACATGTAATGCTCCTGGCATGAACTCTTGGGGCTGATCCCCACTCTTGGTCAACTTCTGCCCCTCCTTTCTCATCAGACTCTCTCTGCACACCCAGTATTTTCCTAACTTACTTTCTGCCAGTCCTCATAGTGTGAGGCCTGGGCTGGAGCTATCTCGGAGAAGTTATGAGGGCAGACCTCTTAGAGTAGTTTGGTGCTGTCTCCTCTCCCCACTCACCCAACCCCTCGCCCCTGCTCTACCTACACTTGAGACGAATACGGACAGTACAGGGGTGCCTGGGTGGCTCAATGGGTTAAGCATCTGCATTTGGCTCAGGTCATGATCCCAGGGTCCTGGCATCTAGTCCTGCATCGGACTCCTTGCTCAGTGGGAAGGCTGCTTCGCCCTCTGCCTGCTGCTCCCCCTGCTTTTGGTCTCTCTCTTTCTCTGACAAATAAATAAAATCTTTTAAAACAATACAGACTGTACAGCACACGTGCCAACTGAAGGATGTACAGGGGTATTTATTGTGACATCTCTGAAAATGCAAAAGAAACAACCTAAATTTCTGTGAATAGGAATAGGTTATGATACAACCAGAAAATAGGGGGAAAAACAACTCTCTGTATAGAGACAAGAAATAACCTTGAAAACCAGTTTTTAAGTAAAAAAAACCAAAGTGTAAAGCATATGTAGACTTTGCTACCTTTTGTGTTAAAAAAAACAACACAAAAACAGGAAATGAAACTTACATAGGCAGGGAGTTTCTCTGGAAGGCAAAAGAAATAATGGCCACCTCTGGGGAAGGAACAGGAGTAACTAGGGGACGTGATGTAGTGACATTTCCTTTCTGACCTTAGTACCATGTGCCCAAGTACCATGTCTAAGTACTTGTACCATGTACAAGTACCATGTCTAAGTACCATGTGTCTAATAATTCAAAAATTCTAATAAAAACAAGATAAACCCTCTATATGTGGAAATGTGGAAGTAGATGGGGCTTTGGGATCACCCCTTAGTTGTACAAACTGGGACAGTCGTCCACAGAGGTGAAGAATTCATTCAAATTCCCACTGCTACGAAGTGAGAGAGTTGTGACTGGAAACTTCACCGTCCTTTGGCACCTATGCTCTAGGGAATGCGGTTTTCAAACCCCTTGTAGCAGAACTTATAAATGTCAGGGTTGTAACCCAGGGCAAGACGTTCGAGACTCAGTTTCTTCATCTGTAAAATGTGCACAATAAAGTTGTCATGAAGATGAAATTAGGCAGTGCCTGGTATCGTAGCTAGTTCCTAGCATACAAAGCATCAGATTAATGCCAGTTACCATTATTTATTAGTTTTGACTATGATCGTGTTGGATGGGGCAGAGAGAGCTGTGAGGGAGGTTATCATAGAAGCATCTGGAGATGAAGGCTTGTAAGGTAAAGAAAAATAAAATAGGGAGAGGGAGAGACTGACCCCTTAGTTCTTATTTATTCAGGCAGTCACTACAGATTCTGAGAGAGTAAATGAGGCTTCATGTGGAAAACATATACTCATGTGTATATGAGAGGGATATGGGGAGAGAAATGCCAGCCCTTTTCACTGCCAATTGTCACTAAAGGCCACCTGTGACCAGCACTGCCCCTTATGCTGAAAAATGAATGTGCAACGTGGGACCATCTCGTTGTCCCATTTCTCTTTCATTCCTGATTATCCAAATGCCCTTGTTATTCCAGCTACCACATTTCCTTCTTTATTTTCTCTTCTTCTGGGGCCAGGGTCAAGTGTTGACTCAAAGCCTTCCTTGGAGGGGTGGATGGTTGAGCGTCCAGCTCTTGGTTTTGTCTCAGGTCATGATCTCAGGATCATGGGATTGAGCCCTGCATATGCTCTGTGCTCAGCAAGGAGTCTGCTTAAGATTGTCTCTCCCGGGGCACCTGGGTGGCTCAGTGGGTTAAAGCCTCTGCCTTTGGCTCAGGTTATGATCCCAGGGTCCTGGGAGGGAGCCCCACATCAGGTTCTCTGCTCAGCAGGGAGCCTGCTTCCCTTCCTCTCTCTCTCTCTCTGCCTGCCTCTCTGCCTATTTGTGATCTCTGTCAAATAAAAAAATAAAATCTTTAAAAAAAAAAAAAAGATTGTCTCTCCCTCTCTCTCTGCCCTGCCTCCAACTCCTGCTCTCTCTCTCTCTCTTTCTCTTTCTAAAATAAATAAATTTTTAAAATAAAATAAATAAAACTTAAAGAAAAAAAAAAAAGCCTTCCTTGGAGAGGTGCCGAGCCCATCTTGCTGTTCTGAGCAGCTTTGCCCACAGTGCATCCAGGCTGAGGAGCTTCAGGAGTCCTGCAGAGCCAAGGTTTCTGGGACCCATCCGCTTGCCCTTCTCTTTCGTGACACGAAACCACCTCCTTATAGGCAGAGGAGCAAGGACAGAGGGTTCCCTCTCTTGTTCACCACTTGATGACTGGTAATCATCATATTCCTATCTTATCGGAAGGAAAATACCATGTGAGGTTTAACACTCGGGTTCTGCGACTGTCCCTCTTGGGTTCAAATCCTCCTCCATGATTGCTCTGTGACTATGGGCAAGCCGTGTAACCTCTTTGCCCCAGTTTCCATCTGGAAAAATGGTAAGGGCAAATGAGATAATCCGGGTAAAAGACAGAGCGCAGGACTTGTCTTGGTCAGTTCTCTAGGAAGGTTAGCCTGACATAGTGGCGGCAGCCTCAGCTGTAGTAGAAGTAAGGGAATGAGATAAAAAGCAAGTCTGGGGATTCGAGGAAGGGCCGTGAGCACTGACCTCAAGGAACAGGGTCAGTACCACCAACTGCACCTACAAAGGTGCTGCTCCCCTCCCCCCACCCTCGATGCCCCATAAATGTCTTGTCATCTCTGGCTGGATTATCAGTGAAGCGTGCTATTTGGTCCCAACAGTTCTGCAAACAAGGTGACTCTAATGAAGAGGTTGTTCTGTCGTCTAACGAAGGACAAACATCTTTTCCTGGTTCAGGGTGATACATGATGAATCAAAGCTCTTAACATAGGTTATTATTATTAACTTATTACCTTGTTTCAAAAACATATATATAGACAAAGCCACTTACCCCAGACAGAGGTCAATAAATAGTAGACATTTTTAAAAATCCTGCTTTTGGCAGAAACACGTGAGGAACACTGGTTGGTTAGACTGCAATTTGTGATTGATTCTGATGGTTTTGTGTGGCATTTACCAATGAGATTTTCAAGTGGATTCCCTGGTCTTGGAGGAAACTGAGATGTTGGTCTATATAACAACAACAACAAAAAATTAGACTATGATCAAACAAATATTTTTATAAATAAAATCAGAGGAATCCATCGTCACTGAGTCGCACAGATTGATAGGAGGGGCTTGGGCCTTGCAGGGACCCGCTCCGACGTTCCGCAGGGTGAACTGACCTCTGGGTAGAGAGCTTGGCTTGTAGCAAGTGACTTTTCTATTTGCACAGCACCTTGCTCTTTAGAAAGAGTTCTCCCATCCGTCACCTTATTGGATTAGTTTTCTATGGCCCGAATTCATGCTCTCTTCCTTGGCGGGCCCCATTTGAAGGATAAGCAATGCTATGCTATGGTAGGATGAAAACCTTCTGCTTACCTTACTGTGATCACTACATAGCCAAGGTGAGGGGAGATTTGTCAGATCATCGTCAGGCTCATAGTCCTTCCCTGCCCTGGGATGAGCCCCAGGATGGCTTTCCACACAATCGGAAATTCAAACAGAATAAACTTGCTTAAGTTTCTTAATAGGGAAAGTTCTAAAGATGCTTTTTATGAAATACATTTAAATATTGGTGTAGTTTCCTTAGCCCCTAAGGGAACTTCCTCCTGAGAACGTCGCCTTACAGACGAAGTATGCGTTGTGTTTTTATTTAGAACCCAGGGAAATTTCTGTCAGATAATCTCAGAGAGACTCAGTACTCTGCACAATGTGGGAACTGACACTGAAACCCAATCAGTCACCCCAGTTTCTAAGAATTCTTCCACACCGATAGGTAACCTTTTATTAAAAATTAGGACAGTCTGGGACACCTGGGTGGCTCAGTCAGTTAAGTGTCAGAGACCTGGACTCTTGGTTTGGGCTCAGGTCATGATCTCTGGGTCGTGGGATCCAGCCCCATATTGGGCTCTGTGCTCAGCGGGGCGTCGGCTTCCGATTCTCTCTCTCCTTCCATCCCTCCTCCTCAGATCCTGCCCTTCCTCATGCAAGGGTACACACAATCACACACTCTCAAATAAATAGATAAATAAATGAATAAATAAAATCTTCAAAGAAAATTGGGACTGTGTGCATTCCTTTATACATAAGTGTTGCAAGGAAAGTAGTTCACTTCTAGTAGATACGAATTTAAGTTTACCCAGAAATGTTATTGAAATAGCATGATCCCCTATAGGAGATGTTCCGGAATATCAGCCTTGACACGACAAAGCTTTTCAATGCCCTTTGCGCAAGCGTGTCTAACGTACCTGGTCAAGGCTAACCTGCCTGCATTTGTGGAAGGTTTCTCTCCGGGCTCTGATCCCATGTTCAATATACTCCCAGCCTGAGCTCCATTTACGTTAAATCGATACTCGGTCACACTGAACTGGAAAATCAAAGTCAGGGGACCAAGTTTACCATGGGGTATGTGTAAGATGTATTTAAAAATCATTGAAAACATGACATAGTAGCTTTATCTCCATGGCAATCTCAATTTTGTGTGTGTCCCTACAGATTCTTTTGAGGAAACAGAACAGTCAGCAGATATGCCCCTGGAAGAGGAAAGAAGATATGAAGGTTTTAGTATACAAAATACATTTGATACAGTGACCGCAGGAGCACTCACTGCAAATTCAAGTTTCAGCAACTTTGACGAGGATGAGAATCCGATGGAGTTTATATTAATGGTGTTGATCCCACTGGTTTTATTTGCCCTCCTATTTTTATCAGTGATAATCCTTATAATACGCTATAAAAGAAAAAAAGCCAAACAAGGTAAATATTTTGTATGTTCCCATTTCTGGACAATTGCTTCACGTGTTAACAAACCATCTGTAAAACAAAATATTTTTTTGCTTCTTCCATACAGAAACTTCTAGCCGAGGATCTCAGAGTGCCTTACAGACATGTGAGTAGGATCCTAACGCTGTCTGGAGTGGGGAGTGGGGAAGGAAAAAGAAGGGAGAGGTTTTAAAGTTGAACAACCAGGACTACATAAAATAGTAAATGATGACTATTCCCTTATATTTCAAAAAGGGAATGGCTTCAGCCTAAATTGAGATTTAAAACACACAGCTGCCATCGCTATACCTAATCCAGATGAGGGCCTTATCTAATATTGGCCAAAAGATCCATGCAGCTTTCCCTAAATTGGAGGAAACATTCCAAATGGCAAAATGGTGGGTCGGCTTGGGATTGGGGAAGGGAAGGTTGCTACCTGAGCTCATCTCCACTGGAAGAGGATTCTTCTGTTGTATATTCTGTGTATTATATATGATATATTCTGTATATTTCTGTCGAAGATACTGTTTTCTCCTCCATGTCCCATCCCAATATGATTATGAAATGACCCGAGTAAGCATTGTTTGTATTCTCATTAAAGCTGTGCTAACTTTCGTATGAGATTCCTAGTAGGATGAAGATTACCAGCATCAGTCTGAAACCAATCTGATGGAGAATTCCCTAGGTCAGAGATCCCTCTGTGTGTATTCAGTTCCAAATCTAGGAGCAACAAATACTAGGTGTCAGGGTTTTCTAAGTCCAGAGCAGACTTGAGTACTTTTGGCTTGTACTGGTAAAAATGACTTAAAGTTGAAGCCTTTGGTTATTCCAAAATTCATTCAAGAATGAGACCATCGCTAATGAGCTACATATTGATATGTATATACAAAACCCACTCAATATCCCTCACACTCACTAAGAGGACACCTCTGGCTTTGAGATCGTGCCCTTGGCCTGCAGGACTGGCTCACTGTCCTTGACCGGCAGAGCCTTTAAGCTCTCGGCAGGAGCTATAAATGGTCATTTTCTATTATTACCAGCAGGTATGGTAAAGGCGAGCTAGGGAAGGAGCAATGATGTGCGTTAGCTTTCTTGGTAGGAGCCAATATCATAGATTCCAAGGGAGTCGAAAAAACATATGTTTCTCCACTGCTTGAAATTTCGGGGTGACCTAGTAACAGTGGTCACATGGGAGCTCCTTTGTAAGCTAAAGAAAAAGATAAAGCAAACAGAACTGTCTGAACCCCATTTTTTTAAACCTCAGGGACAGTGAGAATTTCCTGCCTAAACCGTAGCCCAGTAACCCGTCTTATCTAACGATGTCATGGGTCTTGGAGGGCAGGATGGGGGTGTCCGTTCAAATGTGCATGCTTTCAGGCTCTAAATACAGAAAGGGATTTTTCATGGAACTTCACCGTGAGCATCTCCAAGTTCAAAAGCCATTTGCCATCAAGAACTGGCCTCCTTCTCAGAGGGCTCACGCACCCTGTACTGGAGCCACACTTCCAAGTATTTGCTGCTCCCAGAGCCTGGCTTACCCGTTCACGATGTTATCTTACATGACTGGTTGACACTACTCTCCTGTTGGGATTTCCTTCTTGTCTGCTTGGCAACCTGCCACCTTCTTCTTCCATGCCCAGTTCTGAAGTTTTTATGAAGCCTTGAGTAATCACTCCCTGGGCAAAATGAATGAATCATGGCCTCTTCTCAGCTCTTATAGACTGTGGTCTCACTTACAGAGCACGGTATTTATGTTGGCATAAGTTGGTGACTTGTCTTTTTTTTTTTTTTTTTGGTCTCTCTTACTAGGTTATGTTCTCTTTAGGACCAAAAGAACCAAGGACTTGCCTTGTTTATCTTGTTTAATGGTGTGGTTTGGAGGTTAGAGTGTGGACTCTGGAACCACACTGCCTAGCTGGCTTTTTTTTCCTAGCCCTATGACTTCTCTGATTCAGTTTCGTCATCCGTGAAATGGGCAAATCCAACACTGGGCTTACAGAGCCGTCGTGAGAAGTAAAGGGATTCATCTATGTAAGCCACTTAGGAAAAAGAGTAGCTGGCATGTTGTGTTAGCTGCTGCTTCTTATGATTACTGCTCCTTCAACCTGACACAGTGTGTAGCCCAACACATATATCAGCGGCCCGATAATTGTGGTTGAAAGAGCGAGTTCATGAAACTGTGTTAGCACTTTTTTTTTTTTAAGAAGAGCATCTACCTATTCCCAGAGATAAAGAGAAACTTGAAACTTATTCTTGATACAAATTGGCACATTCTTTTTATTTTAAATATACCTCACTTTAAGAGAAACAACACAGACATCTTAAGTTTTCAAAACAATTGCTTATCACAAGTTTTGGTAGAGAGAGCTTTATTTGAATATTTCCTTTACTATAGCTATGGATGGTTCACTGCTTAACACATGGGCATCTCTTCAAACAAACTAAATGCTGGAAAGTTGGTCACTCCTGTCTGCCAAAGTCCATATTTAATGTTATAATGCAAGTCAATTAAAAGAGAGAGGCACCTGGGTGGAGAAGTTGGTTAAGTGTCGGACTCCTGGTTTTTGGCTCAGGTCTTGCTCTTAGGGTTGTGAAATCGAGCCCCACGTCAGGCTCCATGTTCAGCAGGGCATCTGCTTAAGATTCTCTCTCCCTCTCCCTCTGCGCCCCCTCCCCAGCTCTCTAAAAAATAGATAAAAGGAGATGGATCAAATTAACGAAATCTGATTTAAATTTTTTTTTTTCCAGGAAAAATAAAACTGCCGCGCTGGGTCAGACCAGCATTTTGCTTGGAAAGCATCCAAAACAATGTTTTGTGGGAGGGCATGAATGAAGTCCCCTCAGCAAGTTAGAAATAGACACGTTTGTCCCCTCCACCCCGCATGTGAATAGAGCCTGGTGTGTTCTTCATCACCAGGAAGTAAGCCTGTACATTTGATGACAGGGGAAGACCTGGCCAACACCTATAGCAAAAACCCTTCTTCCAACTGGCAATCACGTTCTTCCTTCGGGCTTGTCCATTTCAAGTCCAGGAGAAGGCAAGTGCTGGACAGTAACTCTGTTCTACTGTCCTTCCTAGACCTCCAGGAGTTACATTTGCAGTTGTTCTTATTTAACATTTATTAAGGGTCTCCATGGGCTGTGTCTCTCTGAGAGCTGCGGGGGAAACAGCTGGCAGGAAAGCCTCACTTTAGGCGGGCTGTGACGACGTGGCACCTGGCACGGCTCAGTACATCTCCAGAAAGACACTCTCCCTCTTGCTGAGGGTTCCACCTGGCAAAAAAGCTTAAGCAAGCCAGTCTCCTATGGGGCTCTGGCCCCCATTGCGAAGACCCCCCCCCACCGCCCCGCCAGCCCAGCAATCCAACCACCAGAGGTGCACAGAAGAGAGTGACTGACCTTGGGGCACGGGTGGCTAAGTGGGTGTAACTGGGAACTGGAGGGGGAGGACAAAGTGGGAAGGAGGGTATGGAATGGGAGAGCTGTAGGAGGAAAGATGAATTAAGAGCAGATGGGGGTTGTGTAAGAGGTGCATTTGCCCTCCGGTTGCAAAGGGAGTAGATGGCTATTAATAAAGACATAGAGGCCAGGTGGAGTGGTGCGGGCAGCGCCTGATTGCTGGGGACATGTAATTGGTCTCCCTCCTGGCTTAATGCTTGGCAGCGGTGAGCTCTCCCAGATGTTTTTCTGTTGCCATGGCGGCTGGGCCAGGGTAATGGTCTCGGAGCAGGGGAGACGAGGCCACAGAGGCTTTCTGCTCTGTTTGAATACCAATTACAGGAGCCTCGTGTTTGGTGCATCTGGAGCACTTTTGTAATGGGTTTTTAAACTTTTCTGTCATCTGCATGCAGGGTTGGCTTTTGCTTGCCACAAAGCCTGCAGGCGCTCAAAATATAATGATAAACCCCTGCCTTCTACGGTGATGCTGTGGGGCCACTTGCTCTCTGAGAAATTAGTGTATGTTTGGGGTTTGGGCGTGTTACTAAGCAGGAAAGGAGGGGGGAGGGACAGAGGGGAGGTGACACAACAGAGGGATCCTCTGGGTCACCTATAGGAGAGGCTCAATTGTATAGTAAAATCCCTTAAGGAAAGAGCATGTCAATTTGAGATTTTAAAAATACATAAAAAATGCAAGATGCATATACTCTCTTCTCCCCAGTCCAAGTGTCTGAGGATCAGGCATCTGCAGGGAGCTTCCAGTTCCTACCAGGGCCAGAAAGGCATAACCCAGAGGCCCCGGAACGAAACTTCCATCTGTGCCTAGCTTTCCTGGATCAGCAACACCGTGGAAGCTTGCCAATCCCCAGGAAATGACACCGGCCCCTGGCTTCCAGGAGCTTGGTTCCAGGTGCCTGCCGGCTGCGTTTCCTCGATGGGGATCTGCGTTTCTGCAGGCCTGGCAAAAAGAGACCCCTGACTTTCGAGGATTGGGAACACCTGACTGTTCGGGGGACCTCTGCAAAGTGGTTTGCTTCTCAATGGTTTCACATCGGTGCTGGGGGCCTCTGCTCTCCAGTCACGTGTCATCACTGCCTCGTTTCTCTGGAGGCATCCGTTCCCCTGCCAAGCAAAACAGAGTTGGAACCGGGGCTCCGGGGTCTGCTTCTTGCTGCACATTCATGTGGAGCCTGATGGGCATTTGATGTCCTGTTACCCGGTTCTCACACAAGGCTGGTTTGCTCAAAGCTGCACTTTTACGGTATCAAGGAAGTCTGAAGCACTGGGCATGAATTTAATCTGCATTGGACCATCCACATTAAGACCTTCTCATTTACTCAATACCCATTTACCGGGTGTTTGCCGGCTACTGTGTTAGCTGGATGAAAGTGAGGGGACATCAGGGCGAACAAGACCGGCATGATCTCTGTCCTTCTGGAGCTACGTTTTAGCCAGAGACACAGACAAAATTAAGCCGATGGATTGATCAGCAACAAATTGGGTCAAATGTTACAAAGGAGTAAGAAAGGTGCTGGGCTGGGGAACAACGGGAAAAGTGGGCCCTCCTTCAGATATAGGGTGCTCCTTGAGGAGGCAGTATAAACTGAGACCAGAGGGGGAGTGAAGTGTCCAGCCAAGCAAGCAGCAGGGGTGAGAGCAGAGTTCGAGGGGAGCCCTTGATGGAGGTTACCACAGCCAGCTCTGGGACAAAGGGACAGTCACAGTGTTGGGCTTGATGTGTCATAAGGAGAGATGCAACAGTGATTTTGTTTTTTAAGATTTTATTTACTTATTTGACAGAGGAGAGATCACAAGTAGGCAGAGAGGCAGACAGAGAGAGAGGAGGAAGCAGACTCTCCGCCGAGCAGAGAGCCCGATGCGGGGCTCGATCCCAGGACCCCAGGATCAGGATCAAGACCTGAGCTGATGGCAGCGGCTTTAACCCGCTGAGCCACCCAGGTGCCCCAACAGTGATGTTTTGAATGGGACATTTTGGGGACCAAGGAGCCATCCCTCTTGTCTCATTCTTACGTGCCCTCCCTCACACTGTTTTCTTCTTTATATGGATTAAAAAAATAAAAAGGGATAAACTTCTGATTTGAGGTAAACACTTTCAGAGGACCGTCTTATCTTAAAAACAAACAAACAGATTTTATAAGGACGAGGACCTCCTTTCAATATGGCGCATGTCTGACTTGGGCTAACTATCGCTCCCTTGAAAATGCTATTTGAAGTCATCTCTTATCTTCGTAAAGGAGTTTTCAGGTGCGGTTGAAATAAAAAGTTGTTACAGACAGTGAAAGCTAACATGACCTTTATATTTTCTTCTCTTTAGGTGAACTGGGAAGTGAAAATATCAAAGTGTAAGTCATCGTTGCCTGTGACCCAGCTCAGTGAGGACAGGGATATCAGGGAGAGGAGCAGATTAGAAAGCCAACTGCCTTTTTAGGAGTTTTTGTTCTGACACCCTTGAGGGACCCTTGAGGGGCTGTTATTTCCTAGACACCAGGAGAGGGCCCCGAGCAGCCTACCAAGGGAGAGGGACGCACACTAGTCCTCCAACCCCAATTCAGGGATCTGGGCAAAGAAAAAGGTCCTTTTCAGAAAAAAATCTCTTTTGACTAATAACAGTTCCAAATGCATTGTAGTTCAATACTCCGATTCTGGGTGTATTTCAAGGACATCAGTTCCTTTATTCTGGTTAAACATTTTATCACCAGGAAAGATAGGTTCCCTGGTATTAAAGTAGGAGAGCCCTGGTAGAAGCCTAAAGTTCGTGTGGCAGAACCACATTGGGTTGGAGGGAGAAGGGGAGTGGTGGGGGAGAGGAGGAAGGATGGAGCAGGGAGTGGGGGGACAGAGTGGGAGACTGAGAGAAGGAGAGGGAGGGAGGGAAAGGGGAGAAAGAAGGTGAGGAGGAGAAGGAGAGAGAGAGCAAGATTCCGCTAGAAGAGTGTTCTGGGACCCTGTCACCACCCCTGCTCCCGCCCCCCCCCCCCCCCCCCCCCCCCCCGCTTCCTCCATCCCCCCCTCCCAGCAACCCGGCTTCTTTAGACACTTTGCTCACTTCCTCCACATGGTGTCACGCCCATGCTGCGGTTCAAAGCTGGTGGTCCTCCTCCCCAATACCATTTACATTAACAGGGTCTTCTTTCCCATAATTGTGGATTCTGAGCCCTGGTAAGTGAGGCCAGTGGGTTTCTGAAAGCAAGGGCTCTGTTTCTCCATGACAGAAGAGCCTGGGAGTTGAAAGGAGAGGCGAGGAAAACAGCCTGTTCACAGTGACTGCTTGACCTGGGGCACAGATCAGAAACCTCAGAGAAAGGGAAGTGAAATTAAGCAAGGCCAAAATGCTCAACAGGGCAACTCCCCTGAGGCTCGTCATGGTGGAAGGCTGGCACAAGTTTGTACCTTCTAGGGGGCAGTCAGAGTCTCCTGGGCTCCCTTTGAGCTCCCTCTGTGCCCTCCATCTTTGGATCGGTGATAGAGGAAGGTTTGTTTTAGTTCTAGCCTTTCCTCCTTTTAGAGTTTGGTACGGTGAAGAGGGCAAACCCCGCGCTCCCCCCATCTGCCCTGGAGTGTCACTCATGAGATCAAGTTCACCTTTCTCCCACACAATGTTCCAGGCTCTCCCAAAAGGAAAGGCTCACACCACGCTTCTTTGGGTTTCAACACGATTTTTGCTTCCCTTTAGCCCCATTTTTGAGGAGGACACACCCTCTGTTATGGAAATCGAGATGGAAGAGCTTGACAAGTGGATGAACAGCATGAATAAAAATGGTACGGTCACCTAAAGTTGCTTTTTCTGTCTTTTCTAGTGTGAGAAGACTGTGGGGTTTTAGAAATACCCATAAATCCTGGAGTGTGACGGTGTGAGCCCAATCCACGTTAGATCTGGAACAAGCAGATCATGAACCTGGGTCTAACCATCCTTAAAGACGGCATCACTTGGTGCCATTTGTTTTTATTTTTGTGCAAGCTTTTCAAATGACCTCTTTAAAGAAGCAAATGGTAATTTTTTTTTTCAAGAGAGAAACTCTCCAGGTGCAAATTATCTGGAAAAAGTCAGCATCTGACTGTAGAATTTAGAGATCTATGATTTTAATCTGTATATGGTTATAAAACTGTACCACATATATCAGTGCTGTCCAGTACAACAGACGCCAGCCATATGTAACCATTTAAATCAAAATTTTAAAAAATGAAAGAAAGTTAAAAAATTTTGTTCTTCCATCACTCTAGCCATGTTTTGAGTGTGCAGTGGCCACTTGTGGCTCGTGACTACTATATTATACAGCGCAAATCTAGAATATTTCCATCACTGAAGTAAGTTCTATGGGACAATGCTAATAAATAGTGGTATTACAAATATTCTCCTTAACTTATTTCCCAGTTGATATCTGGCAGTAATTGTATGTGTTCCTTACTTTTCCTTAAATTACTATTTGGATTTAAAAATGGTGGTAGCTGTTCTTCCCTCTTTAAATTTCCTTTAAAAAGTCAGTAATTTTTTTAAATTTAAAGATTATTTATGTATTTATTTGACAGAGAGAGACACAGTGAGAGAGGAAACATAAGCAGGGGCAGTGGGAGAGAGAGAAGCAGGCTTCCCGCTGAGCAGGGAGCCTGATACTGGATCGATCCCAAGACCCTGGGATCCTGACCTGAACGGATGGCAGACACTTAACGACTGAGCCACCCCGGCGCCCCCAATCAATAAATTATTTTTAATGCTCAGATTAAATGAATAAATCCATGTTTTATTTTATCATATCATTCATATTTTTAGCATTCATCTTTAAAAAATACCCTGGGATCTATCAGGTTCAACAATAGTGAAGTCCAGATCCAGAGACCTGTCATTAGAATGATTGTACCAGAGGCTTATCAACGTAAACTTTCCAAAAGATTAGAACCCTTCAAGAACTTGTACAGTTTTGAGCAGAACTGTTTTTCATAGCCCAATATTGAGGAAAGAATGGCTCCGTAGGGCATTTAAGGATAGGAGAGGGTCACAGAGATAATCCTGAAGGTAGTTTCATTTTGTTATTTTTAGTTTATAAAATATGCATATGTAATATAATATGGAAAATGCAAAAAAAAAAAAAAGTAGAAAGGAGAAAAAAATACATACTACCCAAAGACAACTTCTCTTATTTCCTTTTGTGCCTGAGATCATTGTAATACAAAATCAGGATCCTAGCACACTCACTAAACCAGAAACCTGGAAAAAAACACTTCTATTTCACCACCACAGCAGAGCGTTATTTTGACACATGCATGATGGAGAGGATGGATTTTGTTTTTCCTTAAAAATAACTGTGGCATAATAGGAGAGAGCTCTGATGGCTTTAAGAAGGTTAGTCATTCCTCAGTTTACCTGCGGCTTTTTGATTGGGCATCTTGACTGAAATCATTCTGCAGGCACATCAGGACCTCCGGTAAAGCAATTTTATTCCAGGGTCTAACCTGAAACATGCAGATTCTAGCTCTTGGAGCCACAGTGGGGTTCTTCAGGGACTGAATAAGCAAGCCGTGATGAATTGTGCCCTTTCCAACCAGGCCAGAGGCATGCTGAAGTCTTGTATCTGTGCTACTAATGCTTTTTACATTTCAAGAGCCTTGCCATCATTAATCTTTTAACCTCTGGGACTCCCTAGTGAGGCCATTTCTGCACAAGGAACTGTACAGATCAGGGAAATGTGATGCTCAAATATATGAGTTTTGTGGCTAGAAGACAGAATTTTGGTGACTAATAGTGGGTCTGCTTTTTTTTTCTGTCCTAGCTGACTGTGAATGTTTACCTACTTTAAAGGAAGAAAAGGAGTCAAACCACAACCCAAGGTACTTCTAGTTTCTGCTATTGATGGGAGGTCTGTGGGGGTGGGGATGGGAGACTATGGGTGAGACCTTTTGCTTACCGTCTCTTTGCCTGTAAATTTCATGGGATGGTTTACATGGATATATGTGTGTGTCATGTGGAGAAAAGAAAGTGTGAGTTATGGCAAATAGAAAAATGCAAAGTCAACATCCTAGTGGCTCCATCTTCAGAAGTAAATTAGCACTGACATTTTCTTGCCCCTCGAAAGAGACACTGTTGAGTCGGCTTCCATTTTAGTCATAAAACTTTGTGATCATAACAAACTATAGGCTTGTTTAGCTTGAATGAAGAGATGTTGGTTGAGGAAAACAGATAGAAGTGGCCGTCTTAAAGGGAATAACTGTACATAAAAGTGAGCAAAATGGACATATAAAAAGCAAGGTGAAACAAAACCCACCTGGATTGGGTTGTTTGTTACGGGAGAGAAATTAAATGAGAATTTAATAAACATATTCCATCCTGCCACTAGGTGGCTCTGCTTGATAGAAGATTTTGGCCTCTAGGACTCTGGTGGTGTTCAGCACCCGGTAATCGTGTTTAAATGTTATCTTTTGGGAGGATGGAATGACCATGTTTGAGGTGTTTTTGATCAGAGAATTGTTTGGTCGGGACGTGAGAATTGTCGCGGTAGGAAAGATTGATGACGCAGCAGCTCGGTCCCTTATCCCACATGGCACCACTGTGATTTGGGGGGCATCAAGTTGTTGGTAGGGGTGACTCAGAGGTGATCAGTGAGCAGAGAATGTGACTGAGCTTGTGACTGGGACTTCATGCTTCTGTGGGACTAAATAGAAGATGCTTTCGAGCAGGATAGACACCACCCGTCTTCTCTCCTTCCATGTTAACCAAAGGTCCTGTGCTTGTCATCTTAAATGCTTCCAGAATGCAGTCACTTGTCACTGGGCAGTCCCTGAGGCTGGAGCAGCACAAGGGAAGACTGATTGTTGGTAGTGATTGGGGCAGTCAGATGCTTGTCTTCTGGACCCTTCTTCTGCACCTTTCCCTCAACCCCGTCTGAGACGTGGTCACCCCCCCATGTCACCCATCAGGCCCCCACAGTCTTACTGAGGCCCACCTCAGCTTTGACAAGGAAATCCACTTCCTATTGAATATTTCAGTCATTATTACCTCTCCAGGTATCTGCATGTTAAGCATTCATCACTGGCTCAGAAAAGAGTCTCTCCCGTTTAAATGAGATGCCAAATATTAACAAGCAGAGGAGAGAAAAGAAAATGCTAGGGGGAGTATCACAAAGGAAATTACAAAGGAGTATTTTCCCCGCATTTTAATCTTACCTAAAAATGAGTCAGTGTGTTTTGTGTGGGGCTCACCCACATCACCACTGAAACCCTATAAATATCTTGTTACTGTATTTCTGATGGGCACCCTCACATGATGCGAAACATCAGTGGTTTTTAGGTACCTGCCTCTTGATCTTTGAAATTGTTGACAACATAGAAGAAACTGAATGTTAGAGGATTATAGGGTTGTGAAAGCATCTTAGAAATCACGTTTCTGAAATATTGAAAGGTTGGTCCTGGGAATAAACTTGAGCCCATTTCTGCCTGTATGACAAAATGGCTTAAGCTATTTGGAGGGCTGCTTTATGCTAAACTATGGTTTTCAAGGTGTATGTCTACATTGCTCCATTGGTCCAGAACTATCTGGTTTCAATTCATAGGACGACAGTCTGGCTTCACCTAGTTTCCTCTTGGGTGAAGTCAGCACCAGCGTATGGAAACAGCAGTGGTGAGTCCCCACGCTTTGGTATATAGGTACTTTCTGATTACTGAAAGAACAGTACAAGATTATAAAGAAAATCTAATTGTTAGTAACTAAAAACTTGGAAAGATACAAGGCACTTAGAACAAAGCCTGCCACAAAATGAACTCTCAATAAGTACTGGTATTATTATTGTTTTAAAAGATTTTATTCATTTATATTTCTGAGAGAGAGCACATGCACGTGCGAGCATGAGCAGGGGGAGTGGCAGGCTTGGTGGGTTGAAGCAGGCTCCCTGCTGAGCAGGAGCCCGGCATGGGACTCAATTCCAGGACCCTGAGATCATGACCTGAGCCCAAGGCAGACGCTTAACCCACTGAGCCACCCAGGCATCCCTGGTATTATTATTATTAACTTAAATTTGATATACATAAATTCACTGCCTTATGCGCTAAGGAGACTGTGTCCAAGGGGCCAGGCACATCCATATCTGTGGTTGGGCATTAAAAAAAAAAAAAAAAAAAAAAAAAAAAACTTGCTATTTTAGAACAGTTTCAGGTGTACAGCAAAATGAGCAGAAATGACAGCGGGTTCCCACATACTCTGCACAACCTCCCTGACTATTGATGCTCCACACCAGAGGGGTACACTGGTCACAATTGGCTAATGTACTCTGACACACCATTGCCCCCAAAGTCCCTCACTGGCTTTTCCCTGTGAGGCTCATCCTTCCTCTCCCATTCAGGCAGCGTGCTGTAGACCACAACGCTTCAGAAAGTACTCACTGGAGAGTGAGTTTAGTAGAAAACACATGTCTCCCTCCTCTTACTACATTAAGACTTCTAGAACCCATTTGAAGTGTTCAGTCCTTCTTTTTTTTTTTTTTTAAGATTTTATTTATTTATTTGACAGAGAGATCACAAGTAGGCAGAGAGGCAGGCAGAGAGAGAGGAGGAAGCAGGCTCCCTGCGGAGCAGAGAGCCCGATGCGGGGCTCGATCCCAAGACCCTGAGATCATGACCCGAGCCGAAGGCAGCGGCTTAATCCACTGAGCCACCCAGGCGCCCCGAAGTGTTCAGTCCTTCTTGATGCTAGAAATACCCTCTGACACAGAACCTCGGTTATATATAAAGTCCATGTGCTTCTAGAAAAAGGAGTCCATCTGGTCACCATGCTACCCTTAACGCACCACACGGGTTGTGAGGATTTTTCATTAGGGTCCTTAGTCTTAGGTCTTTCAGATCTTTTCTCACATATCCCATTGGCCAGCCCTTGTTCATTACCTTGCCCTGTCCTCATGGAATGGACGTTTTCTCTGACGCTGTGGAATCTAACATTTAGCACAGGACTTTCATAAGGGCCAGAGACGTAGGAAGCTTACACTAGGGTTTTCATGTCTTTAGAAAATCATTAAGATAAAAAGGAATTGTGGAGGGGGGGGTTTATGTTGTTGGTTCCTACCTTAGCATTTCTCCCCTAATTCTTACCTGCTATGTGTGAAGCTCTGTGGGAGTAGTGGGAATAGTGTCAGTGGAATCGTGTCTAGGGGGTACAGTGGGGCAGTGGGAGAGGTCTGCCTGGAGCTGAAGGGAATTCCATCAGTGGCATTGTTAAGCTTTGCCAGCACTCAGTGATAACAGAAAGCAGATCTATTGAGTTGGTTTTATTACTGTTTAAATTCTCTGTAAAGAATGCACTGCCTTATTGTCTACTCTTAACCCTCCCAGCATCTTCTTGAATGCCACTAGATAGTTGTAAGCACATGAAGGATAGAATTCCTTTCATCACAGTGCTTAAGGTCTAGCCATCCTGTCCCTTCTTCCCGAGGCCTTTAGAATCGGACAATTTCCTGCAAGCGTTTGTCTCAGCAAGCTTAGGTGAATAACCACAGAAAAGGAAACACAAATATTAGCCACGTGTCCATGTTCTTTCCCTTTATGTCAATTGGCCACAGTGATGAGTTCATATTGAGTAATAGCATTGGGAAAGACTAGAGGGAAAATCGATTTGGTTCCTTCCAAGTGGATTTAGAATTTTGAAGGCACATTAATAACAAAAAAACAAGAAGATATTTATACAGCATTTTATACATACCAGACGCCTAGGTACTACCACCTAGGAAGTTAGCTAGTCAGAGAGGGTAAATAACAGCATACCTGTTCCAGTTTTGTAATGATTCCACTGTTTATTTTATGATTCATGTCTGAGCTCAGTGACATAAAAATGGATCGCTTCAATATTTCTTGGGAAAATCCAGGTTAGTTTAATAAAGAATTTTGTGAATTTCTTCCTGTTTCTGCTCTTCTCTTTGTCTTTTTTTTTTTTTTTTTGAGAAGTATGATTGTTGATGTAGTTTTACAGAATATATTTGCTAAACACCTAATATGTGCCTGGCATGGTCTGCCTCATACCAGTTCAACCAGTTAGAATAAAATAATCTGTATGAGTAAACCTGGAATCAGAGAGGTTAAGTGATTTATCCAATTTACACAGCAAGTTTATGATAAAAGTCAATGTGTCTTTTAAAACTACATTTTCATTTACATTTATTAACTGGTTAAGGTAAGAGACATTCCACATGTTGAAAGATAAATTAGAGAAGAAAAATTAGGAGGGACATTCAACAGCAAGAAAGACAGCCACCCTGAGGTTATTAATACCTGACAGTATTTCGTGGGTGACATAGCCATCATCTCGTACAGTCGTTGACAAGACTGAATCATTAATAGCAAGAAAACGGGAGTTTCGGTGAACTGTTTTGGCTTCTCCACTCAAGTACATCTCAGTGGCCACTTCTAGTTATTTTCTTCGTGATTTTCTTTCCTTTCTTCCTTTCTAGTTTCTCAAAAGTCCTTTAACACTCAACAAATATTCAATAGGAAGTATGTTTAAGTGGCAGCTGGTTTCCCTCAAATCTGAGCGCTGTCTTATGAGGGATAAAAAGTAACATCAGGGGGCACAAAGTAATCACTTATAATCCCGCAGGATGATAACCTCAGATAACACTGTTAAAATGCAGGTATTGTACGTGTGTGCATGTGCGTGCCTGACATGCGTGTTGTGGGCGAGAGAAGATGTATTAAATTTAATAAACCACAGCATTGCTTGAAGAGTGGCTCAGACTGTGTCTGCTGCAGGCATGATCTATGTGTGTTGGATGAATTTTAGGCCTGGCTGTGACGTTAGCCAGATGTCTGACCTCTATAACCCCCCCAACCCCATCCCCACACCTCCATCCCCACCCCCGCCCCATGCCGGCCCCTTTCGGGAAGGAGAAGGGGGGTTATATTGGCGAAGAGAAAGGGAGCATGATCTAATTGTTAGGTGACTTTATGCCATACTGAGCTCTGCACGGCCCCCAAAGCAAGTTCGGGAGCATCCTAACATGAGAAAGGTTTAATGCCGGTTTACTGCCATCTTCGGAGCCAGGGAACATCGGCCGTGGTCCTACGGAGGGAGCGTTAGAAGATAAACTGGTCAGGAGAACCAAGATGGCTGATCTCCCGCTGGCGACCCAGGGGTGGTTAGGAAACAAGGTGTTCGGAGCCGCCTCTGTCCTCATTTCACTGCGAGCGCTCCAATTAAATGCTTTCTTACAAATCATAAGATGAGGCTTTGTCATAGTTCAATTTGTTTTTACAGTTAGTAGTAGGCCTGTTACTATAAAGGCTGTTGGGGAAGCTGTCCCACATTCTTAAAATATCTATGTAACACTCTGAGAAAAAAATCACTCACTATTGCCACTGTCGTCGACAAGACACTAAAGCTGCCAGAATTAACACTGAGGCAAGCAACAGAGGCTGGAGGCAGGATCCCTGACTTTATTTGTTGCAATCGTGTGGCGGTTTGCCAAGGGTATTTTTAACAGGGAACTCGAGGGTTTGCCAGAGTTAAAAACGCCCCGCCTTCCTTCATGGTTTCACAGAGATGATAAACAGCTGCCAAGGACAGCAGGGAACACACTAACGAAATAAAGGAAGGAGCGAGCAAGCGAGAATGTCTCCAGGCCCAGGTGGTGGACCTGACCCAAGGGTGCCAGCTTCCTCCCAGGCCAGCACCCCTTCGGTGAACACAAGCCTGTGAGTGTTGGACATCAGGCATGACCAGATGCCCCTGAGGCCACGGGTGTTGGCTTTGAGAGCGTCTTGTGTGGCAGGCCCCGTCACACCAGTCACAGTCCACACAGCTGAGTGGGGGTGCCACGTGTGGGCTCCTGGGCTCTTTGGTACTCCCAGGAAACAAGTTCTGCTTGGTGGATGGTGTCACGGGCTACAGCTTCAAAATGCTCGTAGGGTGTTCTCAACAAACCCCACGGAAGTACATTCTCCTCAGAAATGGGAAGTTTGTTTTTGGAAGATGGTGTCTTAAAACCTTCGGATGTTGGAAGCAGTGTTAAAGCTTATGTTGAACCAACAAACATTTGCTAACGTAGACTCTGCAAAATAAGAATAATACATGTTTACACGTTTGTAGGTCAGGCCAGTAGAGCAGTGACTTCCTTACATTTGCTCTCTTTTTCTTCTTCTTCTTCTTCTTGTCCTCCTCCTCCTCCTCCTTCTTCTTTTTTTAAGATTTTATTTATTTATATGGCAGAGAGAGAGAGCACAAGCAGGGAGCGGCAGGGAGAGGGAGAGGCGGGCTCTCTGCTGAACAGGGAGCCCGATGCGGGACTTGATCCCGGGACCATGGGATCATAACCTGAGCTGAAGGCAGAAGCTTAATTGACTGACCCACCCAGGCGCCCCTCACTTATTCCTTGCAACAATGCTATAAAGTGCATAGTATTATTATATATGTTTTGCGGGTGAGAGGAGAACAGAAAACTAAGGCTAAGAAAAGTGCACTTGCCCAAGGTCACCCAGCAAGGAAGTGGCTGGACCCTGGTTCAAGCTTGGCCACCTGACCCTGCGCTCTTTTCTACTGCGTAAAAGAGCCACTGTTAGCGCATACTAGCATGTGTACTGCTGTAAACGCAAAAGGAGGTGTCTAATACCAAGGCATAAACTTAACCAAAAAATAGATGGCATAATGTAAAAAGAAACTGTTCAGTTTTATGGAGGGACATAAAAGATTTTTAAAAACAGACAGAGACATACTGTACTCCTGAAAGACTTCACAATGTCATGATTAAAATTTAGAGTTCTCTCATGCTTTAGATTAATATAGCCTCCAAATGAGTTGAAATGTTAAAAAAAAAGTCTAGAAAAAAATAGAGAAATATATTATTATAACTGAAGGTGGGGATTGGTTGAAGGCATGCCACACAAGTCAAAAATCATATCAGAAAAGCATAGCTGTCTGGGCGCCTGGGCGGCTCTGTTGGTTAAGTGTCCAACTCTTGCTTTTGGCTCAGATCTTGATCTCATGTTGGTGGGACCGAGCCCCTTGTGGGGCTCCATGCTCAGTGGGGAGTCTGCTAGAGATTCTCTCTCTCCCTTTCCATCTTCACCTCCCCCCACTCACACACATACCCTCTCTCTCTAAAATAAATAAATAACTCTTTTTTTTAAAAGCATAGATTTGCGCTGCATTAAAAACTCAGAATTTCTGTACTTCAAAAAAACACAATAAATAGAATGAGAAGGGAATGGAAAACTGGGGAAAAGTATTTGCAAAATATGTATGTATAAAGAACAAAAATTATCATCCTTAATACATGAACCAATAAAAAGGTAATAGTCTTATTTTAAATATGAGTAAAAATTATCAACAATTTAGCCAAAAAAAGAAGTCAAATTTACACATAGAACTTTAAAAACTGTTTGCTATTCTTAGAAGTCATAAAAAGTAAACGTAAATATGACACTATTTTCACCTCTTGGAT
Organism: Meles meles; assembly: GCF_922984935.1. Classification (NCBI taxonomy): domain Eukaryota; kingdom Metazoa; phylum Chordata; class Mammalia; order Carnivora; family Mustelidae; genus Meles; species Meles meles. The sequence goes on from NC_060067.1 coordinate 142,436,526, forward strand.
CATTAAAAAACAAGAATAATAATATCCAGTATTGGTGGGGTATCTGGGTGGTTCCGTTGTTAAGCGTCTGCCTTCAGCTCAGGTCATGATCCCAGGGTCCTGGGATTGAGCCCAGCATGGGCTCTCTGCTCAGCAGGAAGCTTGCTTCTCCCTCTCCCACTCCCCCTGCTTGTATTCCCTCTCTCCCTGTGTCTCTCTCTGTCAAATAAATAAATAAAATCTTTAAAAAATAATAACAATAATATCCAGTATTGGAAAGGATGTGGGGAAAGGAAATCTCCGTAAAGAAAGTGTGGGGAGGAAGGTAAATCATGTAAAATGTCTAGGGAAGGGGGTAATTTGCCAATGGGCCGTTCAAGCTTAGAAAGGGCATTTAGTTTAACCTGGCAATTCCTCTCCTAGGTATGTTTATGCAAAGGTAACAATTGGGACTGTGCAAAGATTTTTTGTACTAAATAAAAACTAAAAATCGGAAATAGTCTATACGTTTAATCTCAAGAATACAGTTTAAAAAAACTGTATTTTAAGTTTAAAATTTTAAACTTTTTTAAACTTTTTAAAAAAAAAAGTTTAAAAAAACTTTTTCGGTCTGGTGAGACAATGGAAGACTCAGTAGCCACTAAAAAGATACTGTATATTTATTAGCAAGGAATGATGTCTGTATGTGAATGATGGTGAGAAATGCCGATTACAGCATGAAATGCATAATATGGTCCCCCCCTTTTTAATCCCCTTTTTGCACATAAAGAATGTATATCATTATCAAAGGAAAGAAGCTTGGGAGAGTACACACCAAGATGTTAACTGTGGGAAGACTTAGTATTTTTGTTTTTCTTATTTGTATTTATTTTTTCAACAAAGACTATGGATTGGTTTTATAACACTTTAGAAAATCACTTCTGTTAGAACCGCAGGGCGCAGATCAGTGCTATAGACAAAAGAGGGCTTGTGCCCATTGCTATCCCGTTTTGTGCTACACTCTGCTTAGAGTGGCTGGCGTTTCAAGATAAGGCCACAGAAGGAAAGAGACTTACTTATGTGCATAGAGATGAACTCCTAGATCTTAGAAATAATAACCTGCTACCACCCAATTTCCAAGAAATGGAATCTCCTTGCCCAACTGAAGAGTGGTTCAGGGTCACTGAAGTGAAGGGTGGTTATATCTCTTTGGGGTGGAAAATGTCTTAATTTCCATCAGCTTTCCATTTCAGGTAAGTTTTGCTGTGGTAGTTGTCTTTTATTCACAACTGTCTGCCCCCTCCTTTCCCATTGATTGCCCATCCTTAATCACAACTTCTTCCCTCCGTCTTCACAACACAAACACACACACACACACAACCATGCACCCAATGCCTCCCCTCTCCTTCCACAGATAGAACTATTTATCTATCAAACTGCTTCAGTCTTTTTGGAAACACATGCTGTCTCCTTGAGCAGGAGACGCTGGAAGTAGGAGTCAGATGAATCTAGTCAGTTGCAGACCATCCACGCCTGTGAGCTAAGGAGATACGAGGTTCTGTTGGCTATTATCATTCAGGCACTTTCTTGGTCACTTCAAGTAGGGATGTTCTGGGATCTGAGTGATGGGACAGCAAACTGAAACTAGAAGCTGGAGGAGAGGTAGAGTGGCTTGCTTTCCAGGAGACGTGAGTGGAGGCGTGGTCTCACTGGGAAAAGCTGCAGAGCCAGATACAAGGCCAAGATAGCCAAGCTAGAAACAAAAGCACAAATTAGCCAGCCAGCACAGTCATGTCCGAATACCATGTCCATAATTTATGTCTCCTCACACCCTAATATGCCTAATGATTGAATTTTAAATGACACCGAGAAGGCACCTTTGTGGATATGAACAAAATGGGCTTTTGAAAACACACCAGGACCACAAATTCTTGAGAAAAAACAACACATGGAAATTTTTTAAAAAGGGGGGAAAAAGCAATTTGGCATTGATACATAGAGAATGGGGATTAGATTTAATTAAAGGGAGGGAACTTCCAACTCCATCTGGTTCTCTCCACATCAGCACTAGGGAGGGATATTAGAGCAAGAGCTAAGGGATTATTTCTTGGCTTTCAAGGATTTCCTCCTCAGGGATCAAATACAAACATCCAAACCAACCTTTGGCTCAGAAATGGTAAGCCAGACACTGTTGGCTTTCTGACTGTTCGTGTTTTCTTGAGTCACCTCCGTAGTGGAGTGACCAGCTCTCAGTAGCTTCTTGGAAATAGACGATTTTTCTGTTTTTTTGCAGTGACAATGAATCCTGAAACTGAATGGTGCTAATGTTTTCCAAGAGAAGCGGCCCCGGAGGGAGCTTCCTAGCCTGCCAACAGAGGATGAAGAGGATGCAAATTTAATTAATTTCAAATCAACGTAGACACAAGAACCTTTTGCTGTTTCTTCCAACGCCCACTCTTCCTAATGATGGCATCACCTGTACTTGGAAGAATGCACAATTGAGAAGCACTAGGAAGAAGCTTGGCTGCCGTCCATGCTAGCTGCTGAGGGAGGAGGAACCACATGGTATCCACCTCTCATCAGGGCCTCTTCCCGCCCGTCCACCCGCCTCTCACTGCCTGTACTCACTCTGGCCATGCTCTCTAGGTCTTACCTTCCTGCTTCATTCCTCGGAGTTTAAATCAGGAAGCTGTTTTATATATGGCTCCCTTCTGGGTCACCTTGTTACCTAATTAGCTCTGGATAATTTCCTCTGATTAGTCAAGTCCTCTGACAGGTCATCTGCGTTCAGCAGGAACTTTCCTCAAGGTGAGTTACATCATGGGAGAGACAGAGAACGAAGCGAGTATTTCACTGTATACATCATCCCAGGGGCTTGGTAAGCTCACCTACCTGCCCAGAAGACATACAGAGAGAGTCTGCCGTCCTGAGGAGATGCTGTTTGGTGCCTTGTGGACTCTGAGTTGGCCGGACCCTTTGGGACCTTCTCTGAGGAATAGGAATCTTCAATGAGAGAGCAAAGTGATTTCCTTCTCAGCTAAAATCACCTGTCTGTTCACATTTCCCCCAGACCTCATTCTTGCTCTCACCACACCTCCCTTGCCTGTGGTATGTGAATAGGACATGTACACAGGGGGATCAGCTGTCAACCTTCTTTGTTCTTGAGATCCTTAAGGTCATTTGAAACAAACAGAATAGAAATAGGAAATACCTGTGTCTGTGGCAGATATCACTCAGTGCACTTTCCTATCAGGCTGGGACAAGCCTCGTGTCCTCCTCTACACAGCTCTCCAGGAGGCCCCAGTCAGTCCATCAGAGAGGACATTTTCCACCATATTTGTTGACACCCTTTACAAGACGTGGTGGTGCAGAAGGGTCTGCTTATCATTCCCATCCACGTAAATCACTCCTCATTTAATCCTTAATTTTCTACTTTAAAGCAATCTAGCAAATTGGGAGTCCTTAGATCTTCTACAACACCTGATATTTTATTCTAGGAAAGAAGTAAAGAATGAAACCTTATTTATTTTATTCTCTACATATAAACTGAGGGGAGATGAGGTTCACCAAACATTTGCTGCTGAATTTGGGGTCTTGTGTTTGAAAGGCCACCTTAATGCGTAACAAAAATGGCCCCTCTCCCTCTTTTTGGAATCCCTCTGGCATGCTCGCCTTCGGGACTGGGCCCATAATTTTAAAGGCAGAGCTCCAAAGCTGGGAGGATCTTTCCACACAATGAAAGAAAACTATCTGGTTGTGTTTAACCACGGCTATTCTGCTATCCTGAGACTTCATAGAGCTTTGGCAAAAGACAGTCTTCGTGGTATATAATTTCAACAGATTTATCTGTCATATTCTCGTTAGTACATCCTAATATGGTATTTTTGTTTTCACTTCTGTTCTGTACATTCATATTCAACTTGTGGTCCACAGTGACTCCCAGATACTTATGCCAAAGTTGTCATTTTCTGAATCATTGTTTCAGCCTATTTTGTTAATTTGTTCCTTCTCAACATTTTGACTCTCAGAAGACTCTCTGATTGCTTCTTTCTCTCTCTAGGTATCCAAGATTTGGGGGGAACACCAAGGCCTGTCAATTTTGTCCAAGACCATCCAATAATGCGACTTTAGAAGTTCAGAGAACTATAAGAGGTCTTTGAATCTCATTTTGATGAAGCAATATTTTACGATAAAATAAAAATACTCTCATTTGGTATTTAAAATTATTTCAAATTCCAGAAGCAAGCTTCAGCACCATGCCTTTCAATTTATGTCTGAAAAATGTACTAACTTCTGTAATTGCACAGTATGCAAGCATTTTTTTAAAGGTTTTTTTTCTCTGCCAAGATATAGGAACCAAAGCAGTGAAGGGTCAATCCTAGCCTCCTGTATCTTTTAATTGCTGTTCAATCAATAGGTGTCATATATTTATGATAATTTTAAGAATTGTTTTAAACTCAAAGTTAATTTTATGTTTCAAATTATTATCTATAAACAGCTAACTAATTTTCCCTTAATTGGGTAGCCAATTAGAACAAAATCTGACTTGGGGATATTTTAAAGATATGTTTCACTGCATTTTTGTACATTTTAAGCAAACCAGGTTAATAATATTGTTGAGTCGAACTTCTCAGGAAACTTATTTTAATAAATATGTAAGGATATCAACCAGCTACTCTTACTGCAATGATGTGACTCCTCTTTCTGGCGAGCTCATTGTTATCCAGACACAGGCATACTACAGGGATCAAACTCCAGAGCCATGGTGGGGTGGGGTTGGGGAGGGGAGGCAAATGCCTCTAGCAGTGTAAGTGGATGCTTTAAAAATGCTTTTGTCTATTTTTAAATTTTGGTTTTTTATCAGTTTGCACCATGTCTGGAAGGAGGCTCCCATGATGAATAAACAGAAAATGTAGACTTTAGTTTCAATTCCTGTCAGAATTAATACAAATTCTGAATGTACTGGAGTGATAAGACACAGTTACATACTAGGAAGACACCACTGAAATTCTCATTGTGGGGAAAACATTGACATTTTAGGCTGAATTAAATTTACACATGCTATGTTTTCAGGCTCGGAAGATAGTCAGGATGAATCTCGGGGTTCCATTTAGCAGGGACAACAGGCAGGCCAGAGTTGCTTCACGTGCAGATAACATTTCTTCAATCTTAAGGTAACCAGGAGAGTCACGGTATAATAGCGTGCAATGAAATTAGTCAGATTGGTTATTAATAACTGTAACTGTGATTAATAATTGCATCATCCAAACAATGAATCCTAAATTTGTTTGTTTGAGCAGTTCTTTGACATTACCTTGGCACTCTCCCATTGGGTTACCAAAGTCTTATTTTCCTCTTAGTCCTTTTGGGGGTGGCTATTTGTAGATACGCAGCGGGTTTTCTTGGTTTCTTTTGGTTTTTGCCCTACTACCTTTTCTCAAAAAAAATGTCATATTCACAGGATAGTGATCCATTCATTTATATAAAACCTTTTCAAATCAATTCCATAGATGCTCTAAGCTCTTTCTGAAATATTTTAAGAAGTTAATTTCTTTTTTTTTTAAGATTTTTTTTAGTTATATATTTGACACAGAGAGAGACAGCAAGAGAGGAAGCACAAGCAGGGGAAGTGAGAGAGGGAGAAGCAGGCTTCCCGCTGAGCAGGGAGCCCCACGCAGGACTTCGTCCCAGGGTCCAGGGATCTTGACCTGAATCCAAAGGCAGATGGTTAAGACTGAGCCACCCAGGTGCCCCAAGAAGTTAAATTTCTAAACCAAAGTACATCCAATAACATGGAGACTTTTATTTCAGTGCTGTATAAGTTTAGAAATACAAAACTGAGCTGTTTAAGACAGGCAAAGGTGACTAGATTCTCTTCCATTGGACTTCAAGTGTGGAGTGCACAGGTAACCATATTCCTCACTTTCCATCAGAGCATCATCACTGGCCTTTGGTATTTCATAAATAAGTAATTGGGCCTTTTACAAAAAGCACGTTCTTCACATTTTTCACTTTTTTGGTCTGCATAGCAAGAATTAAATGAATGACACATAGAAACTACAAATAGTAAGAAACATTTTTTTCAGTGTAAAGATCAGTGGAAAGTAATCACTATATTACTCTGACTTAGGTAAAGCCCCTGAAATTACATATAACATCAAGAACTTAGGAAAACTCTGAGTGTTTAATAAATGTCAGCTTCCAGAAAGAGCAGCGATTGTAGTTTTCCAACAAGTTAAAAATAATCTGGTAGGTTGTTGATAATTTAGCATGCATGCATCTTGTTTTTAAAGCTAAGTGAAAATAATGTAAAAAAAAAAAAACCCTACCTTATTAGAGTTTCTCATTTTTCAAGGAGTATAAAGTATTTTCTCAGAAAGTCAGTAAGATCATCAGACGTTGTATTTACCATGGGGCTTCAATGTAGAAATTCTACCTTGGAAGCCTCATGTAAAAAATCATTACTGATTAGAATTGATTTGCAAAACTATTGAAGTTGTGTGTTGTTTTTTTTTTAAGATTTTATTTATTTTTTGTCAGGGAGAGAGACACAAGAAGGCAGAGTGCAGCAGAGGCAGAGAGAGAAGCAGGCTCCTCGTTGAGTAAGGAGCCTGATGCAGGACTCGAACCGAGGACCCTGGGATCACGACCTGAGCCAAAGGCAGTCGCTTAACCCACTGAACCATCCAGGCATCCCTAAAGATTTTTTGTTTGTTTGTTTGTTTGTTTTTCTTCTTGTTTATTTGTAAAGAGAGAAGGGAGCAGGGAGGGAGAGAAAGAGAGGGAGAGAGAGAATCCCAAGCAGGCTCCACACCCAGCACGGAGCCCAACATGGGGTTTGACTCCCACGACCCTGAGCTCATGACCTGAGCCAAAGTCAAGAGTAGGTGGCTCAATGGACTGAGCCACTCAGACGCCCCACAACTACTAAAGTTTTAACACTGATGAAAAGCTTTAGGGTTTTTTTTTCCCTTGTCTTTTATGCTGAGAATAATATATATAATAATATTTTTCCTTTATAGCTTATGTCTTTAGAAATGCCAGCTATACATGTATATATGTATAAATTGCTCTATTCTCAGCTGCATGATTTTTGATTAAAAATATTATTAAGTCCATACCTGTTTGTATGCTACATTGCTCAATCAGCAGTGAGTAAATTAAAAGCATTTCTAAATTTAGTTGAAAAATAAAGTGCTATAAGATAGGAGTAAAAAATATCTTTAACATTAGTTTCTATGCAATTAATGTATGTTAACATTTAAAATTAATGTTTATGTGAAGGTAAGGTATTTGTTTACTAAAATGTTGTTGACTGAGAGTAAAGGGGTGAATTAAACATCTTTTTAAAGGAAAATTCTTTTAATTTCTGTGACTATGAAAAAAAATTTTTTACCTTTGATACTTATGTTCTTTTGATCTATATATCTCTTTAAATAAATGAAGCAATGCCAATTTTTAAAGTTCTTATAGAATTGAACCTTTTTTACACAAAATTATCTACCCTAAAATTAATTGGATTTTCTACATATCTAAAAGATACTATAACACGTTCTTGTCTTTTTTTCTTTGCAAAATATTTTTAAATTGAAAAATGAAATTTTAATTGTCTACGGAATGTAATTTTTAAACATTTTTAAGTAAAAATAGGAAAATCTCTTTGCCCTGATTACTCACTTTTCTTCATGCCTTTAATTCTAATTTCATTTTCCACACATTGACTTTATAATAGTTAGAGCAAGGCTGCTGACAGGCAGGTTCACCACACACAGATCCTACAAAGACATCTGTGAATAAGGATGTGCTCTTGCAGGTCACAAAAACTAGTCAGCACCTTGACAAACAACAAGCAGAAAGATCCCTCCTCCAGGCCCCAGCTGAAGTAAAACCTGGTCGCTTAGGGCAACAGTATATCCCTAGATTCTGTGGCGGTGGGTATTTCCTTCCTATTTCAACCAGAACGACTGAAGGACTGAAGTGTTGGGACAGATCAGCCTCGAGATGGCTTGGACCCAGAGAGCAGAGAGTCCCACAACATGAAGGAAATGATACTAAGAGAGAACAATAATACTAACCGTACCTAGCATCCATTGTGTGTCTCAGTAAGGAATTAAGTTCAGCTTCTAATAGTAGACACATGAAATACAGTTGTTTTAAGCAAGGTCTTTCCTTCTCCCACATGAAAGAGCACAGAGGTAAGCTGGTGTGGTAACTGCATGGTCACCTGGGACCTGGGTTCCTTCTCAGCCTCCCACCTCCGTCCGTGAAGAGCTCTGGTCGACCAGGTGGCCACATGATGTAAATGCTCCAGCATTATGTTCATAAGGAGGAGAGAAAGGGAACGAGCACAGGGCAGGTGAGTCAACTGCTGGTGCATTGAGAAACCCCAACCTTATCCCATTAGCCAACCTATCTGCCAGGCCACCAGGAACAGTAGTCTCTGCGGTTGGCACATCAGCATACCCAACAATAAGGTTCTGTTTCACAAAGCACTAAGAGAATATTGGATATCTGTAGAGGCAGCAATCCAGGCCAGAAGGGGCGAAGCACTTAATCATGTAGCATCTCATTTTAATCCTCACCGTACACTTTGAAGATTGGCTTAGAAAACTCATGAACTTGTCCCGTGTCTACCCAACTGCAGATCACGTGCTTTTTTAAAAAAATATTTTATTTATTTGACAGAAAGAAATCACAACTAGGCAGAGAGGCAGGCAGAGAGAGAGGAGGAAGCAGACTCCATGCGGAGCAGAGAGCCCGATGCGGGCCCGATGACCTGAGCCGAAGGCAAAAGCTTTAACCCACTGAGCCACCCAGGTGCCCCCAGATCACGTGCTTTAAACTACTGCACTAACCTGCCTGTCCAGTAATAACCAGTAGGAGAATGTTTAAGAAGGTGTTGGTCATTGTCATGGGTGGGCACGGCCAAATGAGAGGTAATGGAAGGGGAAGGAGTGGCGGCACCCAGTGTCAGTGGAAATGGTGTATCGTGCTGAGAAAAAGAAGCCCGGGCTTGGAATAAAGTGGGTAAGGTGAAAAAAAACCTAGTTTCTGGACAGGATTTGGTCACTGAGTGAAAAAATAAAATCCCATTTACTGGAGCTGAAGTCAGCAGGGTAGTGGTTGTCCTCTTCAGGGTTGCAATAGAGAGCCATGCCCAGTTAGTCTCAAATACAGGTGGTTAGTGCGATCGCGTGTAAATGCAGAGTTGCTTGAAAGATCACCTCTTCAACAGCCATAATCACTGTGGCTTTCAGAACAGCCAAACCTGGCAGGTACGTAGCCCTTGTGTAGAAGAGGAAGAACAGCAATGTTTGAGATTTGCCCTGACCTCAAGAGTCCCACCTCCAGAAGCAGTCATACTTTGCAAAAGAGAAAAATCTGATCTAATTGACATTTTGCCCATGTATTGCTGCCTAACTACATTAGAACTGAGTGGCTTAAACCAAACCAAAATAACAACAACAAAACAAAGCCAAAAAACTTAGAAGCTTAACCCAGCAACAATCATTTATTTTGTTCGTGAGTCTGCAATTTGGGTGGGGGGTCGTTTTGAGTGACTCCTCTCTGTTCCACATGGCATCAGCTCGGTGACTGAAAATTGGGGCTGGGGGAACTGTCTTCAGATGGCTCTCTCCCATGGCTGGTAAGCTGGTATCTTTATCGGCTGTTTGACTGGAACCCAGCCAGTCCTGTGGTCCCGGGCCTTGGTTCCTACTACATAGTCCTCTCCATGGCTGTCATACAGCATGGTAGCTGGGTTTCATGAGCAAATATCCCAAGAGAACAAAGTGGAAGGACATGGCATTTTTATAAGCTAGACTCAAAAGTCACATATCATCACTTCCTCCATCCCCTGTCATTTGAAACAGTCACAAAGCTCAAGGGCAAGAAGACATAAATGCTACCCTTCAGTGTCAGGAGCAAGTGGGATAGGAGATATGTTATAGGCATTTTGGAAAACATCATCTGTCAAACTTGGTGTGGCCCCATGCTATGGCTGTCTTGGCTTAGACATACATCCTTGTCCAGTAATTTTTGGTAGGTTTCACCACCTACATGAGGCCTGACATAACAGGTCAGGCCATGGGGGGAGCAGACAGAGAGAAACTTATGCCTATTCTCAGTACATAAAGTTATAGTGGGAACAGATTTGATTGTGAGCACCTTGAGGATGGGGATTAAAAAGCATTAGTCATCTCTGTATCCTGAACAGTGCTTGGCCCTAGGAAATGGTCAATAACCATGGGAAAACCCATCACCTACTGAGCTAAGAGTCACTATACAGCCCTTACTCAGTACTACGTCAGTCTTTATCATCAGTGACAACAGGACCTGAATAGAGAATTGCTTATTGTCCATTATCATTTTTACCCAAGTTTCCAGTTCCACTGTGTTTCCCTCACCTTCCAGCTAATAGATTCTGATGCCATTTTTTTTATTTGACAGAGAGAGATCACAAGTAGGCAGAGAGGCAGGCAGAGAGAGAGAGAGAGAGGAGGAAGCAGGCTCCCCGCCGAGCAGAGAGCCCAATACGGGACTCGATCCCAGGACCCCAAGATCATGACCTGAGTTGAAGGCAGAGGCTTAACCCACTGAGTCACCCAGGGGCCCTCTGAAGCCATTTTTAATCATTATTTGAAGTTGTCCTCTTGTGTGTTCTTTTTGTTTTTAGCCGTCTTAAATCCAATCTGGAAAGTGGCAGAGAGCAATCATTATTGAACTAACAAGCAAATAGAGGTGGGGGGGGAAAGTTGGCCCCTGTTTGGAGGGGAAGGAACACAAGGTGGGGGAGCCCAGCAAACCACTGAAATCCTTTCTGTATCTCTTTCTACTCAGCTCTGGGCTTCCCTCCTTTGCTCTCTAGAACGTGCATGGAGAAAGGAAATACAAGTTTTATTAATAACAAGAGTCAATGATCTATTTTAGGTGACAACACAAGCAAGATAACGACTGTTTCTTTCTTGGATAGGAAGAGAAATGAACAAAATAAAAGGTGCTGTAAATTCTTCTTGAAAGTTCTCCAGCCAGCACTAAATGTAGATGAAGCCAACCAAGCCAGCTAACAGGGCAAGATGGTAAACTATGGGACCCATGTTATTCTCACCGCCATAAATCTGTACAGAAATTCCTCCATCTTGTTACATGCAGTGACCAATGACTTTTCATCTCATGTGAATGTACCCTTCTGTTTGTAACCCACCCTGTTCATTCCAGATGCCTCGACCTTTCCTCTTTGCTTATAGTGCCCAATACTCTACCTTCAGGGACAAGGAAGGGATAGATACATCTGTGGAAACACCCAAATGAATTAATGTCAGGATTTGTGTTCTCAGTGGGGCTGGAGCACGAACAAGGGGAACACAGTGGGCTGGGAAAGGAGGTGGGGAGTATGTGAGGAAAAGCTCTTGGGGACTCCCTGGTTCAACAGATGAAACCAACATTAGTTGTGGAGACCAAAGGATAGGAATCAAAATCTGGAACACAAATCTGAGGCAGGAATTAGAAGCAGACTAGAAAGGGTTGGGAGTGAGAAGGGTGAAGAGAGTTCTGGGTGATTTCCACAATGGAGCTGAGCTGTCCAGAGTCTGCTTTCATTGTCCACTGGATGCACAGGGAATGGTGCTCAGCCTGGCTTCATGGTGGAAGGGCAGAAAGGACATTAGATAATAATACCTTCTCTATAACAGAGTTGCGCCTCCTCCCTGTTAAGTTGAGAAACTCAGTTCTAGAGGGAAAGCATGACTATTAAACCCTGGGCTAGGATTCATGGTCTCACAGCACTGGGACTCATACCCTGACTCCTATCAGAGCTGTGAGAGTGGTGGGAGCTAACTGAATTGTCTGAGAAGGGGCAGACCACCTACAACTCTGGTCAGACCCAGAGCAGGTGACACGAGATGTGGACAGCACAAAGCCCAACATTTTCTTTTGAATAAATTTCACAAATTTATCCTAAAGAAATACACTTCTAATTTTCTGCCCTCACATGTAATGTTGGTGTATTTGTTTAAACAAGACTCTTGATTAGATGAGAAATTTTCCAACTCAATATACCTCCGCTCAAAAAGAGACATATGGGCTCAGGTAACCAAACCAGGCAGAGACAGGAAGTTGTTTCTCTCAGAGACAAGGAGAAGCAGGTTCAGCTACAGCAAGGGGCAGCCAGACCAGGTACTCAAACACAGTAAGGATTCTTCAGTGTGTCTGTCTTTCCTTCATTGTCTGAAACAACTTTCTCCACGGGGCTATAACTATTGCAGCTAGTAGCTCCAGGAAGCTCATCTTTCTGTCTTTCCCACTAAAGTAGAAGGGAATCTCTTTCCTTTACCCAATGAAGAAAAGTCCCCCAGAATGACTTTTATGCCTAACCCCGTGAAAATGGTATTGGGACTGATGGGGGTTGACATTTCCCTGCACTGCCACAGGTTGAAATGTGTGTGTCCCTCTGTGTATGTGTTGGGTACACACATTGGTTGGTTGGTGGGGTGGGTGGTTGATTAGTTCATTAGTTGGTTGGTTGGTTGGTTGGTTGGTTGAAGAGGATTCATGAGGAAGGAGCTTCTAAAGGGAATCAGAGTGTTATGACCAGATGCAGGGTATTTGGGACCAGCCACGCACACAGATACCCCCACCCACTACACATGCTCTTCTTTCCTCATTTATCCACATGCAGAGTCAGAAGTCCAGAGTGGGAGGGTACCTGGGTGGCTCAGTGGGCTAAAGCCTCTGCTTTATGCTTAGGTCATGATCCCAGCGTCCTGGGATCGAGCCCCGCGTCTGGTTCTCTGCTCAGCAGGGAGCCTGCTTCCTCCTCTCTCTCTGCCTACCTCTCTGCCTACTTGTGTTCTCTGTCTGTTAAATAAATTTAAAAAAGAAGAAGAAGAAGTCCAGAGTGGGCCAGGTTCTCAGGATGGGAGATCTATCGATGCTTTTCATTTCCTCCTTTGTACATTTTTAGTATTTTTCTAAATGTGCTACAGTAAATGTGTATTGCCTTTGTAATTTATGTTACAAAAAACAGAGTGGGTAAGTTTCCATTAACCGAGGCAGAATATTAAGAACTCAGACAGGAAAATCCAATATTTTTACAGTATATCTTGTGAACTTTTGTTGCAAAGCTAATTAATATATTTAGGTGTATATGACCAGGACTACTTTTTGTGGGAAGGAGAAGGGGTTCCAAATGGGGGTTGGTTAGAAGCCCTGAAAGCCTTGCTCCACAGTGCGGAATGTCTTTTTTCCTGCGTGCCTTTCTGTATCCCAGGGTGAACATGGACACGCTTCATACATTTCTCTTCAGGGCCTATGGGAGACTCAGGGAACCTTTGGAGATTGCATTTACCTTGTGGGCTGTGTCTCCATTGAGGACAGGAGCAGAAGATCCTCAAGCAGTTGTCAAGATCCCAAGAAGCTGAATGAGAACAAGCCAACATTAGAAAGACTTTCTCTTTCCATAATGCCTAATGTCTACTCACTTGGGCTCCTTTTTTTTAAACTATAAGAATCATTAAATATTAAAGAATATTTTGAATACAGAGTAAAAATATCCTCCATTTAAAATTCTCTCCATTGTACACATCTCCCTTGCCACAGTTTCTACAATTAATGCACTTTTCATAGAGTAAAAAAATTAGTGAAAATAAAGTGCAATTAAAATACGTCCCCCCGCCCCCATCAAATTCATTCTTAATTCCACGAGCCTTAGCAAGGCGATTTGTACTCTCCACCAACTCTTTCTAAGAAAGGCAATGTGAGGTGCGCCTGGGTGGCTCAGTGGGTTAAAGCCTCTGCCTTCAGCTCAGGTCATGATCAGGAGGAGCCTGCTTCCTCCTCTCTCTCTGCCTGCCTCTCTGCCTACTTGTGATCTCTGTCTGTCAAATAAATAAAAAAATCTTAAAAAAAAAAAAAAAAGAAAGGCAATGTGAGAAGAAAGCTGAGGATGAACCCTGATGAGGCTCATGCGGGCCACTTCCTCAAGTCCCCTGAGGGAGCGTACTTTCCCGAGGAGAGCAGGAACATTCCCAGCTGCTGTTAGGGACTTTAAGGGGGTCCACAGCAAAGGGAGCCAGTCAGAAATCCTGGAGAGAAAATACGTGAAGTCTTCCCTAAAGATGCCACTGGGATCCATTCATTCTGCAAATATTTATTGTTTATATCCACTCTGCTCCAGGTAATAAAGATACAGAGGAGAGGTGGGATAGTGTGGGGAAGCCCCCAGCCTCTGAAGCCAGACTGGCTGGGTTTAAATGCTGGCTCCAAAAGGGGAACCCTCCTATACTGTTGATGGGAACGCAAGTTGGTGCAGCCGCTCTGGAAAACAGCATGGAGGTTCCTGAAAAAGTTGAAAATAGAGCTACTCTATTACCCAGCAATCGCACTACTGGGTTTTACCCTAAAGATACAAATGTAGTGATCTGAAGGGGCACATGCACCCGAATGTTTATAGCAGCAATGTCCACAATAGTCAAACTATGGAAAGAACCTAGATGTCCATCAACAGATGAATGGATAAAGAAGATGTGGTATCTATATACAATGGAATATGATGCAGCCATCAAAAAACCCCCCAAATCTTGCCATTTGCAATGATATGGATGGAACTAGAGGGTATTATGCTAAGCAAAGTAAGTCAATCAGAGAAAGACAATTATCATATGATCTCTCTGATACAAGGAATTTGAGAGACAGGGTGGAGGGTCATGGAGGGTAGAAAGGCAAAAAATGAAACAAGATGGGATCAGGAAGGAGACAAACCACAAGAGAATCTTAATCTCACAAAACAAACTGAAGATTGCTGGGGGTGGGAGGCAGGGATAGGGTGGCTGGGTTATGGACATTAGGGAGGGTATATACTATGGTGAGTGCTGTGAAATGTGTAAGCCTGATGACTCACAGATCTGTACCCCTGGGGCAAATAATACATTATATATTAATAAAAATAAATAAATAAATAAAAATAAATGTTGGCTCCATGCTTCAAGTTACCTAACTCTCTGTGCCCTACCTGCCACAAAAAATTTTCTGAAAAAAACCACATGAGTTAATCCATGTGAACGCTCTGAACAGCGAGTGCCCAGTGTGTGGTAAGGATTGGAGAGCGATGGTTGTTACTGTTGTCATCTCTGCCCTTAAGGACATCATAGTCTCGAGGCTGAAATGGCACAGACTGTAAGTCTGTGGAACAAGAGGAAGGACCTGCCAGGCTCAGTGGGTAAGATGCAGAGTTGCTGGGAGGCTTCCCTGCTAAACAACTTGTAGGAAATTACGCTGCCCAGGACTCTAGCCCCAGCACAATTTTGAAGGTCATTGGGTCACAGAGGGCACAGTCCCCTAGCGAGAGTCATTCCAACTGGGAATGATGGCATGATGATGATGAAGACTTTTATTGAGCACTTACTTGGTGACAGATATCCTTCTACTTGCTCCTTGTGAACGAACTCGCTTAACTCCCCGGATAAGTATATTATTACCCCCATTCTATTTTCAATTTTTATTTATTTATCTATTTTGGGGGGGAGGGGCAGAGGGAGAGAGAGAATCTCACGTACACTCTGCATTGAGTGGGGAGCCCGATGTGGGGCTCAATCTCACGACCCTGAGATCCCAACTTTTGCCTAAACCAAGAGACAGATGCCTAACCAGTTGAGCCACCCAGGCGCCCCTATGATCCCCATTTACAGAGAGATGAGGTAACTTGCTCAGGGCACACAGGTGGTATGCCGTAGAGCTGGGATTTGAACCCAGCTAGTCTGTTTCCCAAAAGCAGCCTGTGTGTTACCAGGCTCACTATGCAAATGTGCCATTTTCAGGGACTGGGAAGGAACTGTGTGAAGGGTGACTCTGGATGGCATTTCATCCACTTATTTGAGTATCATTCATGTGTTCTTTCAACTGACGTTTCCTGAGCCCTTTATCATATGATCTCTCTGATACGAGGAATTTGAGAGGCAGGGTGAGAGGTTGTGGGGGGTAGGGAGGGAAAAAATGAAAGAAGGTGGGATCAAGAGGGAGACAAACCATAAGAGACTCTTAATCTCATGAAACAGACTGAAAGTTGCTGGGGGGTGGGGCCAGGGATAGGGTGGCTGGGTGATGGATATTGGGAGGGTATATGCTATAGTGAGGGCATAGCATATAAGTAGGGCACAGTGGGACCTGTTAGGTGCAGAAAGAAGCCAGGATCCTCCCACCAAGCTGTTTCGGGAGATAAGGTTTGTTCCCAAATGCAGAGCGACAAGTTCCTGGGGGAGGAGCAGATACAGGGCTCAGAGACACAGAGGAGAAAGGATGACTAGGTTGGGGACAGCAGGCCGAACCTGAGGGAGGAAGTTGAATTGGAGCAAGGTCTTAAAGGACAGAGGGTTGGGACAAATGGTCATTCAAGAAAATGGCATTCCAGTTTCTAGGGAAGAGTAAGAGGAAAGGCAGGTCATCGGGGGAACACCACACGGCACAATTTGGCCGAAGCATGCAGGGCCTGTAAGGGAGAGCGGCAGGTGAGGAAGGAGGCACAGGGAAGCCAGGGCCTTGAACTCTGATTTAGGAAGTTGAATTTCATTTAGCGGGAATCAGGAACTCTTGAAGACCTTAGGGAATGAGAGCACGATGCCCAGCACTGGGATTTGGAAGAATGATTCTCATATGTGGAGGGTGAGTTTCAGGGAGAGAAGCAACCTATTAGGCAATGAGTGTAGCAGCAGAGGGAATTAAGAAAAGAGGAGAGAAGAAATAGGAAGGACACCCCAGATAAGATCAGGTCACACTGCCCACCCTCCTTTGGCCGCTTAAAAACCTTCAGATGGCTTCCCATTGATTCTCCAATGAGCTCAAAGTCCTGAATATGGTCTGAACACTACCTTTGCCTCTTGGATCCCCCATGGTTCCCAGTGCTTTAGCCAACAGCCTTCTTTTAACTCACTGAGTACACCGTGGTCTTCTTTCCTTGGACTTTCTCACGAGCTCTTTCCTCTGCCTGAAATGCACCTCTGTCACTCCACACCTCTCCCTACTCTTCGTCACGGCAGGCCTATCCATCCCTCAGATTTGAGCTTAGTCTAAGCCTTCCCTGCCCCCACCGTGTGTTCTCACTACCCTTTCCTTGTAGCATGCGCCGCCATTGCGGTTTTACATTTGTTTGTGTGACTCTTCAACAGAGGCCTGTCTTCATTACAAGTTTCGTGAGAACCGGGGGCACATGGGTGGCTCAGCCGGTGAAGCATCTGCCTTTGGCTCAAGTCATGATCGCAGGGTTTTGGGATGAGACCCGCGTGGGGCTCCCTCCTCAGCGGGGAGTCTGCCTCTCCCTCTCCCACCACTCTGCTTGTGTTCCCTCTCTCCCTATCTCTCTCTGTTGAATAAATAAATAAAATCTTTAAAAAAAAAGTTTCATGAGAGCAGATAAATCCCGGCCCTCGACTGCAAACATGCTACAGGTATCTGCTTGGCCTATTCTTGTACCCCCAGCACCAAGCATCTCTTGAGCTAACACGCCCTCAAAATGTTAGATCAATGAATGCAGCATCCGTAGTATTTGGTAACTGACTGAATAACAAGAGTGAAAACTAACACCAGGCTTTGGACCCTAGTGGCAGGAAACGTGGTGTTGCCATTTGCTGTAATAGAGAACATAAGAGGAACTGTTTTTCAGGTTATGTTTTCCAGACTATGAACCTGGTATCTCACAAATGGATTTGGGGGTGCCCACAGGTTGTCAGTTTATCCAGCAGGCCATAGCAAATTTAACACTATAATTGAAGGGGAATGTTACAGCTGGAGAAAAAAAGCGTGACAAGTTTGTGGGCACATTCATGAGAGTTACTTGCTTACATGTAGCAGAAAATCCAAAAGAAGAGAGGCTTAAATTTGCAAGGGCTTTTTGTTGTCTCACCTTAAAGAAGTTTAGAGGTAGGAAGTCCAGGACTGCTACGGTGGCTAGACCATGCTCTCTATCTTTCTGTGTCACTGTTCTTAGTATGTGGGTTCTATCCTTGAAGCTGCCTTTGGCCCCTGATGGCTGCTGGAGCTCTGGTCATCAAGACTGTCCTGCTGGCAAGAAGGAAGAAGAGGGAAGATGACATGCGCTCCCCCGAAAGCCCGATGCACTTACGTCTCATTGGCCCAAACCTTTAGGAAAGCAGGATGTCGTGCCTTAAGTAACATTAGAAAACGAAGTCCTTTCAGTGGGTGCATTGCTACCTTGAAGAAAGTCAGGGGTTCTCCTGAGAATAAGGTATGTTGGATGGGCAATGGCCGATTCTACCACCAGGAAGCCAGAGCCTAGATGTGAGGGGTGAGGTCATGAGAGAAATGTGCATTTTCATAAATGTTCATCCAGCTGGGACGAATGAGTGGCCAGTGATGGGTACATAAAATTTTAGAGAAGCAAGGAATTTCAGTAATCTCCTGGTGCAATCCCTGCATTTTGCTGATGAGGAGACTTGACCCATAGAACCAGAGAGCTTTGGCCAATGTCACACAGCAGGTGGGTGGCAGAGCTGGGGCCAGAAGCAGAGTCCCTGGATGAAGTGAGGAAACAGACTGTGGGGACAGTTTGTAGCCGCCCCAGATGAACCTACTGGAATAAGGAGTCACATCATGCAACATTACAGTGATTCAGAGGGGACGCTGGCGCAGGACGGTCTTGGGTTTGAATCCCAGCTGAGTGAACTTGGATGAGTTACCCAGCTTCTTGGAACCACAGCTCCTCTCCGATGTAATAGGGGTGATGACACGGAGCAGGCACGTTATCCCTGGTGCTCATTCTTATCGTCATTATTAGAAAGAAACAAACATCTTGAGAATAACTGAATGAATCAGTGAACAAACAAAACATGAATGAATGAAATGACAATAGACAGCTATCGCTGTTTGCTTTTTGAGAGCCTTTGAGCTGGGTAGCTCGTTTCTATGTCCTCGCATTCAGTTCTATTGCTGTAGCTCCCCGCATGTGCCCTACGAAGCATCTGGCTTCCCCGGACTCCCACTGCTCTGCCTGCCAGACCAGGCTTTCTCCTCTGTGACACCTGTGCCCCTTCTAAATGTACCGATTCTATAAAAGATGAGCTGGACATGACTTCCATGGACTTCCAGGTGGACTTCCTCCATTCCTTGATTTCAGTTTCCTTTCCCGCCCTCACATATCCCCTCTCACTGCCTCACCTGCTCCCCAACTTCCTCTTCCATCCAGCAAGGCAGCACATTTGGAGTGTTGACCCAAGACTGAGCTCAGTGCTGTGGGACAGTACGAAGAAGACAAGAGTCATAGACACTGGCCTTGAATTTTTTTCAATATGATGACAAATGCATGAGCCATAATGACATCTCCTTCCTTCCTTTCTAAGATTTTTAAAAAAGATTTTATTTATTTATTTGACAGAGAGACACACACACACACAGAGGGAACATAAGTAGGGAGAGTGGGAGAGGGAGAAGCAGACTCCCCACCGAGCAGGGAGCCCGATGTGGGGCTCGATCCCAGGACCCTGAGATCATGACCTGGGCTGAAGGCAGAGGCTTAACTGACCAAGCCACCCAGGTGTCCCTCTTTTTAAGATTTTATTTGTTTGACAGAGAGAGAGAGGGAGTATAAGCAGGCAGAGGGAGAGGGAGAAGTAGGCTCTCCACAGAGCAGGGAGCATGATGAGGGACCCGATCCCAGGATGCTGGGATCATGACCTGAGGCAAATGCAGCTACTTAACTGACTGAGCCACCCAGGTGCCTCCATAATGACATTTTCTAAGATACCATGACTTTGAGGTATGGTGAAGACAACTGTCCTATAGCTATATTTTTCCCACCTTCCCCCTTTATAGTTGACATTTCCCCAATTCTGTCATTACCTACTCTTTGCTACTTTACATATTTTTGCATTATTAATTCTTGTGGAATTTTGAAGGCTGAGAAGTAGTTATATTTATGGTGTTTTCTTTCCCATCCTTTTTTCTTTCTTTTTTTAAATTCTTCTCCTTTCCTGTCTTAAAAAAAAACCTCATCAATTCAGTATCAACACCCAAGGTAAAATAGCATAAGTTGCCAAATGAAACATGGAAACTCTGTAAATACTACGTGAGAGCCTCGTTAAAATTAATTTATTCTCTTTGGGCAGATAGCGGGTTCTAGTTTGATTTGGAAATGCAGAATTTATGTCTGTTGTAAAATATGGCAGTAAGTCCCATATTGCTGTGTCCAGGACGAGATGCCAGCTAGAGAAGAAACAGAGCTCAGTATTTGCCTGTCTGGGAGAGTTTCATATCCAGAGAGCCTGAGGCCCTCTGTGCAGTCAGAACACTCCCATATTTCCTCTCCTATAGGGTTCTGCTTCCACCGCTAACCAGCTAGGGAACTTTGGGAAAGCTGCTTCACTTCCCTGGGCCTCAGTTTCCCCATCTTCAAAACAAAGCAGCTAGACTAAATCATTTTCAAGTCAACAGCTGTCCCACCAAAGTGCACACAAAAAGCATCTCTCTGAGCTTCTTAAAAATTCAAAGTCTTGGGTTGCCACGCCGAAGGGGGATTGGCTCACAAATGAGCAGTTTTAATGAGTGTGTCATATCATTGTGAAGCAAGGAACTTGTGGACCCCATGGAAATCCACCACAAACTCTTATTCAGCCTCAGCATGCTGGATCTTCCTCAGAAACATATTACAAATAAATTCTCGAAGAAGCAGAAGATGGAGAAGAGGAGGAAGAAAAAGAAAAAGAATAAGCAAGAGCCCTGTTAGCCCCAGGAGCAGAGGTTTGAAGGGCAAGGCCAGTGATTCCCAGGGCTGAACTGCTAGCCGCTGACCCCTCTCCGCCTCACACAAGGGAGGCATGACTAGCTTTGAGTCCTGTAGGAGAAGGTTCTCTCAGGTTTCCACTGGTGGGGAACTCAAGCATGGCTCCCTCAGCACCCACGTATGATGCTTTCAAAAACCAGCTCCCTTCAGGATGGCTCGAGAGGGCGAGGGGGAGAAGCTTCCTTTCCCCTGATGAGGTCTTCCTATTGCTAGTTTAGGGTCATGGGGACAACTGAGCACTTTTTTGGCATTTAAATTAGGGACTGCTTAGTACAGGACATTGAAACACCACCGATAGCGGCTAAAACTTACTTCGCGCTGGGCAATGTTCTAAGTAATTTACCTATGCTAACTCCTTTACACCTCTCCACAAACCTGTGAGATAGGTATTATGATTGTATTCAATTTCCAGAAACAGGGGCACAAAGAAGTGAACTAACTTGCTGAGGGCCATCCTCTGGGAAGCAGGAGACCTGGGATTCCAGGAAGGGCAGTCTGCCTCCACAGCAGAAGTTCTCCACCCCTTGGCTCCACTGCCTCTCTTATGTTTTGGGGTGTCTCAGCTCTCCATCAGCTGTGGCCTGTGACCACAAAGAACTCCTTAGCCATTCCTTTTCCAATTTGTCCATTTGCATCCTCGGTCTGCAAGAGGGCTGTGTGGAGAGAAAGCCAAGCAAAGCGGGATAATGCTCTTGGGCAGCCTCGATGCCTTCCTTCGTAGTAAACATCCAGAAATCTGGGAAAGCAGATAGCTTTGGTAGGCAGAGAAAATACTGGAACTGCTCAGCAGTGATGATCAGACCCTTAGGGACCCTTCTGTAAACATACCTGCAAATGTGAGAGCAAAGCTGGAACAGCTCTAAGCCCCTCTCCAACCTACTCCGATAATTTTCAAGGCAAAGGTCTAGTGCATTTCCTTTGAGGGTTGTCTGTGTGTGTCTGTGTGTGTGCGTGCGCGCCCAAGGAAGCATGCTCCTCTTATTCTTCAGGTGATTAGATAAAAAGATAAAATGCCTTGCACAGATACAGTTTCCTCCTGCAGGAAGTGAGCGGATGGGAGAGATTCACTGTCATGATGAGTCACTACCCGGATTTGAAACAAACACACCTACAAAGAGACGTGGGGTGTAGACTCAGTAAATAACCAGCTGGCTGGCACTTCTGAATCCAATTGCTGCCACAGATTCATTTTCCCATTTTTTTCTCTCTCTCCATTTTTCACTGCTTTGGAGCCATCCTCGGCTGCAGCCTGTTCATTCTCTGCATTAAAATGCAGCGCTCTCCTCTACCTTCAGAGTCCTGGGAGCGGGCTCAGTACCGAGGGGAGAAATGAGGGCAGGGCTAAAGAGGAACATATAAAAAATAAATGAGCCATTCATAAAAATGAATATTATTACCAAAAGGAGCCGTCTGCCAACATCTCCCTGTATATATTAAGTCAGCTGCTGAGCTCCGTAACAGAGCCGAATTAAGCCAATGCATCATCTTTTTAGTGGTTGCTCAGTTGATCTACTATTAACTTTAAACAACCAATTGTGAAATGAGCACTTCACTATGCCATAATGATGATGAGGCTTCGCCTGGCCCTATTTTTTATAACGTGAGCTTGAAAGTTGGTAAAATAAATTCAGCTGTGCTTAGCCCACTCTCATCGCCTTCCAGAACCAGATATTCAGGTGTGGGGGGCAGATGGCGCCCCTCAACCAGCTTTGCGAGGTCATTTGCACAAATTCTAGAAATCGCCTTTATTTTTCTCCAGCTTAGCCTATCTTTCCCCTGAAAATCCGAAAGGTCAAGATGTGGGGCTTTTTTTGCTGGCTCCATGAGCCATTGCAGATGGCTTCTCTTCCCACTCGAAGACTTGCATCGCGGACGCCAGTCTTTTCCTCCGTGGCATGCACGTCGGTGGAGGTCAGAGTATGAAAGACATCCGCGAAGAGCCGGAGTTGAGAGCACCGTCCCACAGGCGGACTGAGCCCTTGTTTCTTGAGTCTTGCTCGGTGTTTCACTGGGTCGCTGGGGGCTTCTTGCTCTTTGCTTCTCCAGGTGGGGGCTGGGATCTGGCCCCTCCTTGGAGGCGGTGGCCCTGAAAAGCAGTAAGTGATTCCCACACGTGGCTCATGGAATCAGGGTCCTTAACTTCGCGCAGCCACACCTTGTAAATCTCCCCAGGCTACAAGCCGGTGTCTGTCCCCTGCAGTTCCGAGAACAATCCTGCAAACGCTGACAGGAAGGGCCATTATGGTCGTGGATGTTCTCACCATCTGGAATGGTTACAGTTGTCAGGATCCGAGATGACTCACTGCTGAGGAATCATTTCTCTAATGGCAGCACTAATCAGGAGGGACTAGGCCGTTGCTAAGTGCCGCAGCATGGAGAAAATACCTTGCCAGATGAGAAGGGAGGGCTGCTGATTTGCTTTTGCTCATTTGAAAATAAAGGGGCTTGGAATGTTGTCCTTGCTTCCATCTCATGACAGGCCATCCTTCACATCAGGAGCCGGCTCCTCTGGCCACCCTTTGGGATGGTTGGCTCTTTCTACGGCAGACAGGCTCTCTGTCCTTCCTCTCTGGCTGCCCTGAGGAGACTGGGCAATTTTCTCTGCTTGAGGTGTAGCAGTTTGGTGTAGAAAGGGCAGTGCAAACAGATGGGTATATGGGTTTTTTATGTAGCCCCTTCCCCCGAGCGTTTGTCCTAGTACTATTCGTGCAAACGCTAACCCTACCATAGACTCTCCCCTCCCTCCTGTCCTGTCCCCTGTGGGTAGGGAGGCAGCTTTGGAAATTCCCATTGGCAGCTGGAGCTCTGAGGGGGTCCTCCTGACCCTTCACTGTTGCCTTCAGAAGGAATCAAGCCTGTCCACCCCTTGATTGTGGGCGTCCGGCCTCCAGAACTGGGAAAGAATACACTTCTTCTGTCTTATGTCCCTCAATGTGCGGTTATTTGTTACCACAGCCCTAGGAAACCAATTGGGTGGGGGTACCAGTGGACCTTATGTGTCACAAGAAGATGTCAGACGAAAGGCAAACAGTCTCTTAGTCAAACAGACTAGGAGTTGTCAGCAGCTCCATTGTGAAGCTGCTGCACCAAATGTCCTTAGACTTTGTGCTTGGGGTCACTGTCTTGTAAAATATAGGTTTTTATTTCATGGGGGTGGTTGATTTATCTGAATCCACTCCTTTTCTTACCATCAAAGGAGTCCTGAATCCAAGATGAAAGCTCAACCCTGCCCTTTTCCCCATGGAGCGGAAACTAGGATGCCGTGACAATTTCCCCTGGAGGTGACAGTTCAGGGTGTCCTTTGTAACTATTTCACATTCATTGCCATGGGGTGGCCATGTCATCCTTTTCTCTGATCTCCTTCCCACCCTTCCTTTTACCTTGGCCTTGCCTTGTGCAGCTGCATACCCATTTCAGCAGTGATCCTAAGAATCCTGATGGAAGGAAATCCAACGGCATCCTTAATCTTCAAACAAAAGTGGACACATGCATGTTTAAGAACTCATTTAATTCTGGGGCACCTGGGTGGCTCAGTGGGTTGAAGCCTCTGCCTTCGGCTCGGGTCATGATCCCAGGGTTCTGGGATCGAGCCCCACATCAGGCTCCCTGCTCAGCGGGGAGCCTACTTCCTCCTCTCTCTCTGCCTGCCTCTCTGCCTACTGTGATCTCTGTCTGTCAAATAAATAACTAAATAAATAATCTTAAAAAAAAAAAAGAACTCATTTAATTCTCATAATCAACTTGTTACTATCCCTCATTTACAGACAATAAAACTGAGGTCCAGAGAGGCTAACTTGCCCAAAGTCAACAACCAAAAACCACAAACTCTGGCTCAAGAGATCTGCATGTACCAGCTCTGCAAACGGCCTCCAAAGGAAAAGCCCCTTTGGGGGCTGCCAGCCACACACCGTCTTCTGCTTCCCAATGTTCCCTTTCCATTTGGGACCATCCCACTTGAGACTGCAGCTCCCCCATGTAATACACGGACCCACGCACCCCCAGCTCCACTTGTAATTCCTCCCAGCACCGCCACAACTGAGCTGACATCCTTAAAACAAATCTCCACAATCACACAGAGAGAAACGTGCCATGTTCCACTCACGATGTGCCTCGCCATCTTGCTCCCAGGCTTTCTCTACCATGGAGGCCATCTTGTTCCCTTCTGCAGAGGTGGGGTTGGGAAATGAGGGCTAAATCCCAGCCTACGGGCGGGGGGATGCTATCAGGAGAAAGGATTGCTCTTTCTGCATGCCTGCCTTGCCTGCCCACTTCTGCTTCCCAACTGAGGTCCAGCCTGGAGTGATCACATACACTTCCCATCGGGAAAATCCCTCCCTTGCCCCATGTGGAGGTGGTCCTCTCCCCTCCTCTCAACAGGACCTCCACATCCTAATACAACACCATAAACCTGGTATCACACCCTGAGGCCTGCAGGTCCAGGAGCTAAAAGAGGGAACATCCATTATATTATCGTCTCCGTGATGGAGGGGGCAGTCTCCAGTCACACGAAGAGTCATCTTATCCCCCTGTAGCTTGACAACGTAGTCTCATTCTTAGCTCTAGTAGCCATTTCCTCCTTGGTCTAATAAAAAAGACATTCCATCAAAGAAGTGAATAAGAAAAAAGGAACAGAATTTACTCAGTAAAAGAAACATTTGGGTTTTTACTTCACACGTTCGTTGCAGTATGAAGGTGATGTAAGCACAGCTGACTCACAGAGTTAATCAATTAGCCTGCAACTCATAGAAAACGAACATGACAATGACACAGCAGTAGAAGTTACCACCTGGCTTCCAGGAAGCTGTCCTGAGCCTACATGCTTTCTCTTATCTGGTCCCTCTTGCCCCTAACATTAGGGTTTGCAGACACTGGCTTCTGATTCTGCCGGTGCCAATGGCTCCAACAGTTAGCTCAAAGCTAGGGCGTGGTGTGTTAGAAAATGATTTCAAATTGACATTTAAGGGCTGGGCAAAGGCTGCATACACTGCAGAAACGGAAGGATGGTTTTTGCTTTTGGACAATCTGCAGCACGCTGTCTTGTACCACTGCTGGTTGAGAAAGAGAGGGTCCCTCCTGCCTCGCCCCCAGTAGAACGCCATTTCTGATTTGGAAATAAATATAAGCTGTATGTCATGGGCTGAAAATGAAGTTATCTATTTTTAAAAAACAATTTCTGATTCAAAACAGCAACTTGCTATGGTGATTATGATAGCGGTTTAGGGTCAAGTTCTTCAAAAGATAAATAAGATCATCCCAAATGTAATTATGTTGAAATATTAAACATTAAAAGCTCAATTTACCAACAGTTCATAGTCTGGGCTATTATGAAAGCAATTGAGTCAACCACAGAGCAGCTTCCAGCAGGATCTAGAAAGATGCTTAGAAAATAAAGATTATTGATTTTTTTTTTTAAGTTAAGGAGCAAGAAGAAAACTTAGTGATTCAGCTTCTTATCTTAAAGATGACAGGGAAAAAGGACGTTTGTAGATAAGTTTGAACAAATGTATCAGCTGCAGAAGGTAGGCTTTTCTGCCCTGTAAGGTGTTCACGTCTGGTCTCTCCGTGGCCAGTGCTAGACACACAGCCATGGGTTATTTCTAGTGGCTGACCTGAACGGAACACCACAGCCAACCAGCCTCTTCATCGTTCTTAACACCTCCCTTGTGCTTAGCTCCTGTCCGGCTCACTTAAGGTTGGGGATATTTCACATCTTTTGCAAGTTGTTTGTTTGTTTGCTTGTTTTTGTTTTTTTTTGAACATCGGAGCTGACTGGTTGCGTTAACCATGGTGACCACACTCCAGCTCAGTCTCACCAGTGGTGGGGAAAGTCTGGTGTTAGTAGCAGTAGCTCTTGTTTGTGTGTTTTTGCTTTCTTTTTTGTTTTTGTTTACTTTATTGCTGATTATGTTCCTCCTAACCTTCTGACTGGCTGTGTCTTGGCCTCTCTATGAAACTAAGACCAGGAGGCCTGGATGCGAAGCTTACTCTCACTATTACACAGGAGGCTGGACTTAGATGCGCCCTTTAATGTCCTCTGTACCTCACTTCGTCGTTTGTAATGTGGAACTGATGAACCAAAGAACCTTCAATTTGATGAGATCTTAGATGCTTTTTAGTAGAACAAAATATTTTCTCTCCCTTTTTTTTCAGATGAAGAAATTGAAGATTAGGGAAGCATTCATTAGGGAAGAATTCATTACGAATGCTTAAAACTGCCACCTCTCAGGATTGAGAATAAATATGTGGTAATAAGCAAAGGATATTTTAATAACTTACTTAATACTCCAAATTCATAATTGTCTTTGGCAAAATGTTGAGGTAGATAAAGACTGTTTTCTTGCCTTTCAGTTCCCTACTACTCTCTAAGTCCAAATATTTGGAGCCATTGTTTGCCAAGAGAAACCGGTAAAGCAATCGTAACCTGTCTAATGCAGTTTTTGATTTTACACTGAAGGACATCTGCGTTTGTTATACATCAGAAAATAGACTACAAAAAGCACGGGTAATTAGGTAAGTTCTAGAAATACGAAGGTAGCATGCTTCTCAGTGTTAGCCTTTTGCTACTACTACAGAACCTTGAACATAAAAAGATTATGGGACAATGAGACAACACCTAGAGGAAAATGGAAGAGATGTTGGCAGCTGAGGAGACAGCCTTTGGGATGAACATCATTCTCTATTCTCCATTCCTAAAAACTTGATCATTTAGAAGGCAACCTGATATGAAACAAAGTTAACTTAGAAAGTGAATAGAACATGATTAATTTTCAGATACCTTCCTTTCAATATATTTTGGCTATTTCAGTTAAAAAAAATGTTGACATACCTTCTTTTTCTTTTTCTTTTTCTTTCTTCTCTTAATAGGTAATGACTTTACCCATTTATTTATTTACATGATGTTTATGTCCAATGTGGGACTCGAACTCACAACCTAAAGATCAAGTATCGTGTGCTCCGCTGACTGAGCGAGTCAGGCATCCCCAAAAATGTTGACTTAAAATCTTAAAGCAGATCTAGAACTATATCTTGGTTCAGTGCTACAGACAAGAGCCCAGTGCCAGGGGTTCATGCGAGACCCAGGCCAACAGCATTAGAGTGACAGGGAAACTTTTTTGAGATGAAGATCTTCTAGGTCCTACCACTAGATATTTTAAATCAACTGAAGTGGAATGGGGCCTGGGCATGTGTATGATTTTAGATTTCCAAATGTTTGTCAGTATCTACTGGTGGGATGCATTGGCCATCAGCCTGGGGAACTCTTAGAGAGGTACTCTGTTGTTTCAGGCCTATAGAGAAGATGGTTTACAGCAAAAGCTCAGTGTGAGTCAGAATCCTGGCAGGGAATAGATGACACATTCGAATCAGGTAATGTGAAGGAAGATAAATAAAGGGGAGGATTACAAAGGCATGGACAGGGTACGGAAATCCACAAAGGATGGTATAGCACCCCAAGACTAGCAATGTAGAGAGTCACTACCACCCTAAGCCTGAAGAGCCAAAGAAAGAGAGTGGTTATTGGAACAGACTGTCGCCGTAGGGAGAGGATCACCTGACAGAATTTGTGGCCTTATAAAAGGATGCGGCTGTTGGATGTCAACGTTCTTAGCAGCATTCTTCACAATAGCCAGAAAGTGGAAATAATCCAACTGTCCATCAGCAGATGAATGAATAAACAAAATATGATATATGCAGTGAAATAGTATTCAGTCTTAAAAAAATAAAATTCTTGGAGCTCCTGTGGAGCTCAGTCAGTGAAGCGGCTGAGGTTCAGGTCACAATCCCAGGGTCCTGGAATTGAGCCCCACATAGGGCTCCCTGCTCAGGAGGGAGCCGACTTCTTCCTCTCCCTCGCAGCTCCCCCCGTTTGTGCTTACGCTGTCTTTCTCTGACAAATAAATAAATAGAGTCTTAAAAATAAATTAATTAATTAATTAAAAAAATTCTGACACATGACACTGTGGATGAAACTTGAACACATTTTGCTAAGTGACACAAGCCAGACACAAAAGGACAATACTGTAAGAGGTATCTGGAGAAGGCAAATTCATAGATACAGAGAGTAGAATAGAGGTTGCTAAGGGATAAGGGGAAGGAGTAATAGTTATTATTTAATGGGTATGGAATTTCTGTTTGGGGTGATGAAACGGTTCTTGAAATGGATTAGTGGTGATAGTTGTACAATAATAAGTGTGCTGGGGCGCCTGGGTGGCTCAGTGGATTAAGCCGCTGCCTTCGGCTCAGGTCATGATCTCAGGGTCCTGGGATCGAGCCCCGCATCGGGCTCTCTGCTCCACGGGGAGCCTGCTTCCTCCTCTTTCTCTCTCTGCCTGCCTCTCTGCCTACTTGTGATCTCTCTCTCTGTCAAATAAATAAATAAAATCTTTAAAAAAAAAAAATAAGTGTGCTTAACACCCCTGAATCGTGTACCTAAACATAGTTAAAATGGTAAATGTTATGTATATTTTATAAAAAAATTTTAAGTGCAGATAGGAAAAAAAAACACAAAAAACAAAACAGGATTCAGTCAACATAGCAATTCCTTAAGGAGCAGGTCCAGCTTCTTTGTTCTTCCACCCACCACCCCCCAATCCTTACTAGTTGGGCCAAACTGGGATGCACAGAGCAAGGGGGCCCATTGATGTAGTTCATGAAGATCAGCAATGCAGGGCACAAAATAGGGTGGAGAAGAGAAGATCTGAAGAGACAAAGGCAGCTGGATAGCCTGGGTCCCGTCACTCAGTTATCTGCTCTCTAGAGGAAGCATCAAACCTACCATCAGAACAACATCAAAAAAGCACTGGAATGAGAAAAGCTAGTGGCAGGTGTTTTCCCCTTCCCCAGAAACAACCGTATACAACCAGTAAACACGGCGCTATGTTTTCAAATTAACCCAGAAATTCTCTGTTTACATGCCATGATATTCATTCATATCTTTTGATCCAGAAATCCCACTGCCAGAGACCACCCTAGGGAAACAATCAGAAATGCAGCCGAAAAATGACTTACACAGAGAATCCCTGAAACAGTATTTATAATCACAAAAGAGAAGCGATGAAATGTCTGGCGTGCACAATATATTAAGTGGGAAAGCAGGCAGCAGAGAGAGTGTACGTGCAATGCCAATTGTGTAAGAGGCTGCAAACTATGCTAACACATTAGAAAGCTTATCTTCAAATGATTGGATTAAGAATGACTTTCCCCCCTCTTTCAAGCTTTCTTATTTTTCAGCATTTCTGTGTTGAACATGATTTACTCTGATAACCAAGAGAAAACAACCCATTATTTTTTAAAGCCTCGTGTCTGCCTCGCAGAGAAATATTCCCAACACAGTGACCTACAGAGTCTTCTCTGCCAGCCTCCCTAAAAGGCATTGATTACCTGCTGGCTGCCTATTAATTTGAAGGGAAGCAGCCAGGGGAGGGCAGCCACTGCCTCTGAAACAGACAGCGTGTGTGGCTGAGGGGGCAGCTTCCTTTGATGAAATATCGCTAAACGATGAAATTCTATCTCCTGCAAGAAATGATTTCTGCTGGCTGTGCAATCGTCAGGCTGGAGCCTGCCCTTGGAGAGGCGGCTGCGTTACTCTGTATTTGTAAAATCAGCAGAGCCTATGCATGAGCGGTCACAGTGGGTGATTTTACAAGCTACTCACGAAGGGCATCTGCGCAGTGAAAACCATTGCTTGGAGAAGATTCAACCCATTGTGATTCCCTCTTGTTTCGCGCTTTGCCGTTTTGAAAGGGGGTCGCCTTACCCAAGAGAAAATGCTCTTTGGTGAAATGATGACAGAGACCTATGAAACTACAGTATATGAACCTGAACTTGGTACTCTCTGGCCTTTGATACATTGTTTAACTGCTTCTCAGCCTCACCCCACTCACACTCCTGACCTGCTCCGTCAGCAAAAGCCAGCTCTGTGCAGAAATGTGGGCTTCTAGAAGGAATTGAGTGCTGCTTAGGAATAACAGCTGTGGGAGGCCTGACCCGTGGATGTTCTGCCCAGTTCTCCCCAAGACTTCAGGTGTCCTGACATAGGCCAAAGACCCTGCTGGTCTGCTCAGTGCTGAGTCTCTACACTTCAGACAACCTACTGGCCATGACGGCCAAGTCAGTATTTGATGGTACAGGGGCACCTGTCTGCTGCTGGCTTGACACTGAGTCATTGCATCAACTCAGTGGATGGTAAGAGTTTTTAACCCACACAGACTGTGCTTCCTTCAAACTGCAACTTGGTGAAGTCTCCAGGCTTTTTCTCCTGTCTGCCTTCACCGGAGTATCATTTGCTGCGAACTTGACCTTGCAAACGGTCTTTCAGCATCACAAGGTTTTAACCAGCGAAATTAATTTTGCCATCAGTGAAGTTGGTAATAAAACATCACAAAAAGTTACGAGAGCACTTCCAATTTTAAAAATTAGACTACAAAAATGAGCCATTGAGAGAAATCGTTCTTAGTCAAGGTAGACACAACAAAAAACTTGTGAAGCCTTTTCAAACTGCTGTTTGGGTCGCATCCCCAGAGACTTGAACCTTGAAAATGCTTCCCTTAAGAGACATTGCATTCGAAGAACTACTGGGAGAAATGAGGCAATGCTAATGGCCTTCATTGGTAGTAGAATATTTCCCGAAGGATGGCATATGATTTTCCTTTAGATTTAGTTGCATCCAGACAAGAAGATGTTTACCCAGTGGTTAGTCTTGCCCCTGACTACTGACTCTGATTGGCATGAGCCCCAAGCGGACAGCCCTCTTAACTTGAAAGCGGAAGGATTCTCCACCTCTCTTAGTAACGTCTTTCCTAACTGAGCAGCTCATTTTCCCCACAATTTTCCAAGTTATGGCTCAGAGTTCCTGATCTCAAGCCAGAGCAAGAGGGAATTCATATTTGTTAATGACTCTCATAGCATTATTTCTAGAGAGAAATTAAGTGTGAGAATAAATAACTTGGCCAAGGGTCTGATGGGTGAAAGCAGACAGATCTGAAGAGAACATAACAGCATGGCTGCATTTGACTCTAACTATGCATCTATTCAGAGGGGAGGAGAAAATGCCTTTTTTTTTTTTTAATCAGTATTGGATAATTCTTACCCCCCCCCTTTAAAAAAAGATTTTATTTATTTATTTGACAGAGAGAGATAGCAAGAGAGAGAACACAAGCAGGGGGAGTGAGAGAGGGAGAAGCAGGCAGGGAGCCCCATGTGGGGCTCGATCCCAGGATCCTGGGACCACAACCTGAGCTAAAAGCAGACACTTAATGACTGAGCCACCCAGGGGCCCCTCTTTTCCCCTCTTCTATCCTATATAAATGTAACACAGTAATGAAGTCATCAAAACAGCCTCAGACAAGGCCAGAAAGGGAGGCAAGGCTGCCTCCATTTTTTGTACATGTGACCAGAGTTCTGAAAAAGTTGTCAAACTACCGTGTCAGGTAGTAAACGTTCAGTTAACACAAAGGAAAGTGTTGTAATGGAAAGATCGTTTCTTTATTAGCTTAGACATACAGAGTGGTAATTGTATGTTACTATTATTTCATGGCCAATTGTTCCATCCCTCTGGGTTGAGCCCTCACAGAAGGTCTTGATAGCACCTGCTATGCCGGATTCATTTTTAAGCCACAGTGCTTTCCAAACGATGACTCTTTGCGGCCTCTCTGCAGATCCCAAGTGATCCAGACAGACGAAGTTAGTGACTTACCCTCCCAGAAAGAGGTATTACCAACTTGAATGAATGCTTCGAAATTTCTCAGTGGGTTCAGGATTTCTGTCCCCTACCTTACTACAGATAGGTTAGAAGGACAGACTTCCAAACAATATCTGGGACGAGATAATAGTAATAGCTGCAAAAGAAACTCCCTTGAAGATGAGACTAATGGAGATTGATTCATGAACGGAGCTACCCTTTGGTTCTGATTCTAGGACTTCCCTCTAAGCATGCTGCTGTTATCTGGGAGCTTATGTTCAAAGCTTTGCAGCATCTGTCCTCGAGCTTCCCAGAAAAAGGATGGCTAAGCAGGGGCAGAATGATCACATCATTCACACTTGAACTCAATGCGATGAGCACATTTGTTTGTCCTCATTAAGTGCCGCGACATGCAGAGGCAATGTGCTGGGGCAGGGCCAGGGGGTTGGGAGCTGGGCTCTCTTTTCCTGCAGCCTGGGGAGATGACCGCTTCTCTGAGCTCTCAGCTAACTTGTTCAGAAGAAGAGGCATTAAGGCAGAGGTTGTCCAGAAGTTCCCAGGGTCCCCGGGGAAATGCCCAAGACTACCTCAGGGGTTTGGAGGAAAGCCAAACAGGGTACCTCAGGTACCTGGCTTCCATGTCAAACTTGGAGGCTTTATATATGTCAAATTCTAAGGTAGACTGATTTTTAAAGCTGTGCAAAGCACAAGACGAGCTAACCTTCTTGTTCTTTACTTATGAAAAGGCAAAATGAGGAGCCTGATCATCTTTTCTCATGGTCAAACACGATGGCGCCTGGAGCCAGCCTGCCCGGGTTCAACCCTCACCTCTTCTGTCTAGAGCTGTGTGAACTTGGGCAAGTTTGTGACCTTCTCTTTGACTCGGTTTCCTCATGTGTAGCATGAGCGTAATAGCAGTAGTTGCTGCATAGGATTCTTGGCGAGGATTAGATGAGGTAATCGATACAAAGCCCTCGGAACAGCGCCTGGCACACAACAAGTGTTTCCTATTATTATTGGCCCCTGCTAGCTGGGAGCGTCTGGCCCACATGGTTAATAAAGCCACAATAGGAAATGCAGAAGAGCTCACTTATTGCTTTGAACAAAATAATTCCAAGTTTTTATTGAATAAATATCACCAGGATAAGTGCAAAAGAACTGGTTGGGTTATTTTATACACACACAACACATCTGACAAGCATTTTTTTTAAACTCCCTTGTTGAGATATAATTCACATATTATACAATTTACCCAGTGAAGAGTGTACAACTCAATGTTTTTAGTATATCCACAGGTTTGTGCAACCATTACCACAATCTAATTTTAGAACAGTTTAGCCTCTCCAGAAAGAAACCCTGAACCCAATACCAGTCACCCCCATCAGCCTCCCCTCAGTCCCTGGCAAACACTAATCTACTTTCTGTCTCTAGATATTTGTCCATTCTGGACATTTTATGTAAATGGACTCATACAATATATGGTCTTTTCTGATCTAAGCTTTATGCTATTAAAACATTTCAAGATCTTTCTTTTGGAAAGGTTGGCTCTTTAGAGGGACACCTGGCTGAATCAGTTATTCCTCCTCTCTCTCTGCCTGCCTCTCTGCCTACTTGTGATCTCTGTCTGTCAAATAAATAAAATATATTTTTTAAAAATTGTACTTTAAAAGGTTGGCTCCTTTAAATAAGCTTCTGGCAAAATCCACTCTGGAAGGGAGAAATCGTTAATCAGAGGGTGACGCTGGATGACCTTTTTAAGGGTATTTGTATGTTAACAGAGAAAAAAACAACGTCGTTGTCTTCCCAGCAGCTCTCCTCTCCCGAGGCTGGCTCTTGCCTCTGGGATCTTTCCTGTCCTCTAGCAGACCCTGATGGGAGGAACTGTCAAGTTCTTGGAAAAGGCCAAAACTTTGCTGCGTATCTTCTAACAGGATGGGGTACAGCTTTTCAACAATCTTTGAAAGGTTGCCTGAGAATTAAACCCATCCTCTGAAAAAAACAAGTGTAAACGTTTATTACCAATTCCTGGATTCAAGACACAGATTTTTTTCCCCCTGTATTTAATGTGTCTTCATTTGGGATGCATCTTTTTATTGATGCTGGCCTGGTGGTAGTTATGAAAGAGTTGTCATTTCTGACACAGCCCCAAACCTGTCATAGGGCACTTCGGTTGGGAGTGGCGCGGTTGTCACCACCTGTGCTGAGCCCTAAGGCCATCCACAATGACTTCAGAAATTTACATCACAATTTGATGATGTTGATGTTGACGTTCTGCATGTTCATTGCCCCTAACAGCAGAGAATGATATTATTATGTGAAGGAACAGAGGTATGAGGGTTTAAAAAGTGATTCAGAACACTCAGGCTCTGTATGCAAAAAAGTTTTAGGAAAAGCTTAACCTGATATTTTCCTTTTTATGTATGTATGTATTTATGTGAGAGTGGTGTGTGATTTTAAATTTTAAATTTTAAAAAATCGGTCTAAGTCAGTCCAAAGGAGTATTTTCAAACTTTTCTTTTTTAAAGCTTGTGTTAGAGTCTAATTAGCAGGTATTTCTTTCTTAATGATACATTTTACAGTCTTAAATTCTGCATCTTAAACTTGGTGAGTGTCCGGTGTGTTATCTCATTCCATGACAAACGGAGCTGAATTCTCAGAGACATTCAAGCCCGCAGGGCTAGAAAACTGAGTCTTATGTAAGGAATTTGGTGGTTTTCTCATGCCCCTGTGCTTGGACAAAGAACAACGACCACAACAGAAATCATGATGGAGACAAGTAAGTTGCAAGATGCAAGGTTCAAGTGGGATTCAGTGATCAGAGAGCTGGCCAGCAGCCTGGAGACGATCTATAGCTCCTGGAATCCTCCAGAGGTCTGCAGAAGTCCATAAACTCCATAAAACTCCACAAATGATATGCTGACATCATTCCCGTCTGGGCAAAGACAGGACCAGCAGCCACCCAAGAATGGCCTTTCAGAATCCCTAATGAATTAATCACCACAAACCGGGGCAGGAGAGGGAAGAACATGTTCTTGCCGTCGGGTCTGCCTTTGCCCAGGGGTCCCACCTCCCATTCACCAATTAATTTTGCAGTCGCATCTGCCTTTCCTGCCAAGCTCACCCATAAAGGAATTTATCACCTTCTGTTCTGCTTTTCTTCCCAAATGTGAATCAGAAACCAACAGTACCGTTTAAAAAGGCACTTTCAGAAAATCCAACTATGTTCCCCAGCACCTTTACGTGGAATAAGTGAGCTCTTCTGCATTTCCTTTTGTGGCTTTATTAACCATGTGGGCCAGACGCTCCCAGCTAGCAGGGGCCAATAATAATAGGAAACACTTGTTGTGTGCCAGGCGCTGTTCCGAGGGCTTTGTATCGATTACCTCATCTAATCCTCGCCAAGAATCCTATGCAGCAACTACTGCTATTACGCTCATGCTACACATGAGGAAACCGAGTCAAAGAGAAGGTCACAAACTTGCCCAAGTTCACACAGCTCTAGATAGAAGAGGTGAGGGTTGAACCCGGGCAGGCTGGCTCCAGGCGCCATCGTGTTTGACCATGAGAAAAGATGATCAGGCTCCTCATTTTGTCTTTTCAAAAGTAAACAGATTAAACAAAGCAAATGCTAGGACCTGTAGCAAAGAAAAACTGATCTCTTCTTGGAGGAACCCACAATCAAGGAGCAGCAGAAGGGAGACAGATGCATAAATAATTCTGGAGGGCAGGGGAAATATTCTGAGAAGACTTGAGGACATTTCTTGGTGAACTCAGGATCTGACTTGACTTTGAAGGCATTGGACTTTGATAGGTAGGTATGGGGGGAGTGAGGATGGAGGCATAGGCAGAGAGGCTCTTGGCAAGAGGTCCCAGTCCAGGTGAGTTTATGGGTCAAAACCTCTGAGAGCTTCTCTGGGAAGAGTTGAGGAATCCATGAGCCGAGGAGAGTGAGGGTAGGTGGAGTCAAGCCAGAAAAGGTTCTGGGACCGTGGGGAGAATGTTGTCAACAATGACAAAGGAGCAGGGGCATTGAGCAGTTGGCTGCTGGTACAGATTCTGTTCTCAAATCCAACTTTCTTAACTCTCAGCTCTGTCATCTGTCCCTGGAATGACTGTCATAACACATTCTGTGTCATCCGTGTCACCGGCCTCTGGTGGCCTTGGGAGGCTGTGGTCTAGTGGAAAAACACCAACTTTGTTCAACTTCTCATCATAGGATCATATTCCATTAACAACCATTCCTGCCCCTTGTACTCCTGTTCTGTAAGGGGTCTGCCCACTCTGGAACCCTGACTGCAACTAGCAGGTGGATTTGTGAAGGGTAGGTTTCTTTCTTCAACCAACCCCCCTAGATTTTTAATCCAGGAATTTATTTCAAAAAAAAAAAAAGTTGAGATGGATTGAGTCCATACTTTGGCAACTAATAATTTAGACTTAAGCGAATAGCTGACCCAGTCAAAAATTATATATAAAAACTCATGGAAGAATTCTGGTGTTAACTTTTATTCTCTCCTCACTGAGCATCTGAGGTGATTCTTAACCAGATTTCACTGAGGTCATTGTATCTGTGTTGGCCTGTCAGGATCTTTTCCTTTTCTTTCCCGGGATGTTTTTATGAGGTAATCCCCTGTGAGGCTTCATGCTCTTCCTCATCCACGCTTGTCATCGAAATGGTCTCTTCCTCACATGAAGGCTTTTCATTTTCTTTCTCCACTCCATACAGTGGCCCAAAGTGCTCAGTTTAAGAAGAGACTCTTCATCAAGCGTGTTTCTGTCACAGGCCAGAGAGGAACGCACGTGGAGCAGAAGGCAAGTGTTTCCTTCCTCAGCAGGGCAAGCAGCCACCTGTTATCCAGGAAATTCTCCCCCCACCCCCCCACCCCTCTTTATTGATTCTTTGCTCTGTGTCAGAGCTGTGCCTGTAAGCTCTCAGAGAAGTAAAGAGGATGTTTATAACTTCTTGTTTGAGTATTAACTTTAAAAAAATCTCTGTCCGGCTCAGAAGTCATTGGTTGACATAAACACTCCGGTTTGGCTGTTCCCCCTTTCTCTGTTAGACTCTGCTCCGCCCTCATTCTTACTGTGGGCCACGTGGCTCCCTGCAGCGGCAAGCTTACAGGCAGGCACACACTTGGGCACACGTGCTACCTCTGCTGGGCGAGGGCGTGGCTTATACCATTTAAAGGAAAGGCGGAGAGGTTCTGGGAAGCCTCACTTGACCTCTCTTCCTGGCTCTCCTTAGTCCTGCTTTTGCATCTGAACTATTTCTTTCCTTGATCAATAGATGCAAGCTCATACAATAATAAAACCAGAGAGTGGGGCACATGGGTGGCTCTGTCCTTAAGTGTTTACGTTTGGCTCAGATCATGATGCCAGGGTCCTGGGATCGAGCCCCGCA
The DNA here is from genome assembly GCF_922984935.1 of Meles meles. Taxonomy (NCBI): domain Eukaryota; kingdom Metazoa; phylum Chordata; class Mammalia; order Carnivora; family Mustelidae; genus Meles; species Meles meles. The sequence continues at coordinate 142,474,341 of NC_060067.1, forward strand.
TTGGACTCCCTGCTCAGTGGGAAGCCTGCCTCTCCCTCTCCCACTCTTCCTGCTTGTGTTCCCTCTCTCACTGTGTCTCTCTCTGTCAAATAAATAAATAAAATCCTTAAAAAAAACCAGAGATGCCTATTTAATTCAAGTAAGAAATATTCCTATCCATCTGTACCATCACGGTGGATAATCAAAAATTTGCACACTTATTTTTATTAAATCAAAGAAGAGTATAAAATTAGCGCACTTTCTAATTCCATAATATCACTCATTGCAGATTCCTTTCCCTCAAGCTATTGACTAGATTGGCTAATTCACACTATGGGATATTTTCAACTGTTTACCAAATTGGAACAAGTCCAGACCAGATGCTTTTAAAAAATGCATTCTTCATAAACCAGGAAAAGATACTAAACTCTGAAAGAATCCCAGATGTTTGGATGTTTTATCTCAACTGGGATGGTAAAACCCTCTTGTCATTGATTTGTCAGATCAAATGATTTCTCTATTGTGACTGGTAATTGCACAAGAGCAGCCTTGGCTGACACCATCATTGACATTACCTCTTTCCATAAACACCAGTAGAAGAAAATTCTGAATTACTAAGAAAGGTCCTGCTCTATGACTCTTCTATAATTACTTCTACCAACTTCTTCAGTCTTGAGTTTCACATTCCCGACAAATACAGAAATACTGCCTTTCTTTTCTTATAGGCCAGTTCACAGAACACACCGTTGCTTAAAATTATTTTTTTGGCTTATATTTCAAATGATTATAAACCTGAAGACTTCCAAGCAAAGGAAATACTTAATTTTTTTAAGTTTAAATTGTTTACCCTCTCTTTTTTAAAGATCAGTTATTGGGGTGCCTGGGTGGTTCAGTGGGTTAAAGCCTCTGCCTTCGGTTCAGGTCATGGTCTCAGGGTCCTGGGATCAAGTCCCGCATCAGGCTCTCTGTTCAGCCGGAAGCCTGCTTTCCCCTCCCTCTCTGCCTACTTATGATCTCTATCTGTCAAAAAAATAAATAAAATCTAGGGGCACCTGGGTGGCTTAGTGGGTTAAAGCCTCTGCCTTCGGCTCAGGTCATGATCCCAGGGTTCTGGGATAGAGCCTCGCATCAGGCTCTCTGCTCAGCAGGGAGCCTGCTTCCTCCTCTCTCTCTCTCTCTGCCTGCCTTTCTGCCTACTTGTGATCACTGTCTGCCAAATAAATACAATTTTAAAAATCTTAAATAAATAAATCTGTAAAAAACTAAATAAAGGTCAGTTATTTTGTGTTCGTGTTTTGTAAATTATTCATTCAACAAAAATTCATATACTATTAACTAATGATAAGATAATGGCAGAAGCAGTCAATGGTCAATAAACAAAGAAAAAAATGCATGATTAAATACTTGATAGATGTTCTAAATAAAAAGATGTAGTGGATATTAATGGTGAGTATGTGGCGTGAGTATGTTTGTTGTTAGATAGAGAGAGGCCTCTTGGAGGAGGTCACACTGAAACCAAGGCCTGAAAACAGGAGGTAGACAAAGAGAAAGGGAGCAGGGTCCCAACAAGAAGGAACAGTAAGTACAAGGCCTCGAAGAAGCGAAGATGTTGGTGTATTCAGTTGGAGAAAGGATTTCAGTGAGGCGGAGACGTGCAGAGCAAGGAACTGGCGGGTCAAGACAGGAAAGGGGAAAAGGCCAGATCACGTGGGCCAGGAAAGAAGTTCAGATTTTACTGGAAGCAAAATATGTTTAAGGTTGTCGAATCATGCTGTGTAATTACTCAGTTCATATTTTAAAAAGATAACTGTGGCTCTCTTTTGGTGGGAACAGGGAAGTCAGGCCACTATTGCAGTGATTGGGGGGGAAGTAGAGAATGGATTACAGCTGGAGAGAGACTGTTGGAAGATGAAAAATATTCAAGGAAGTAGAAAAGGCAAGATCTATTGAAAGTAAGAGAAAAGAGGGAGGGAGGAACCCAGCATGGCAGGGCCTTTTGGATTTTGCAACTGGACGGAAGATGGTACCACTCAATGAGATGGAAGAAAACAAGGGGAGGGAATGTTTTGGAGTAGGGATTGGGTTGGATCAAGAGTTTCATTTGGAGGATATTGACTTTGAGGTGCCTGTTAGGAAAGTTCTATATTCTTAAGGATCATCACCCTCTAAGATGCTTTTGTGACTATTTCCATCAGCGTCTTCAAACATCAGTGAATCTGGGGAAACGGCAGAGAGAGGCAGTTTGTTAAGTAGATTGAATATATTATGTATATGAGCTTAGAGGGGAAGTCTTGGTTGTGAAGTATTTAAAACCATGGGTATTGATGGGTATAGATGAAAGAAGGGAAAAGAAGGGAAAGAATATTCAAGAGAAGAAATTGGGCCTCCGGATTGAACCGCCCAAACTTCAGCATTTAAAGATGGGGTTGAGGAAGACAAGTCAGCAAAGAAGCCTGAGGAGTGGCTGAAGAAGTAGGAGAGGTACCAGGAGAGTTAAGGGGTTGGGGGGGAGGTCATACAGGCAGGCAGGAGAGTGTATTCAAAAGGCGGAGGTGGTCCCTCATTTCAGGAGGAAGAATTTCAATAGCATGGCAGAAGCCGAAGCCATAAAGAAACTTGGGAGTACCCAAAGGTCATGGTGGTTTTAAATGCCTGTTTCATCCAACAGTGTATAAAGTTTAGTTTACAAACTAAAATCCCACTGACAATGGAAGTCCAAAAGTCAAGCAAAATGTCAAATGTCCTGCAGGATCCTTCATTCCTAGAAAAAAAGAGAAATAAAAAAACTCACGCAGAACTTGTCACATGAAAGGTCTGGCAACGCATACAGAATATTTCAGTAAACAAATCAAAGAACAGGGTTTTTTGTTGTTGTTGTTGTTGTTCAAGTGGGTGGATTTATTTATTGTTAAATATTCTTGCATAAAATATATGTACACTACGAAGGCAACCATATTTGAACTATGTGGGAGGTAACATGCAAAAATGAAATTTTGTTAAACTTTTGTTAGAAGTTTTCTTATGGCTTAAGAAAATGATGTTTATATTGCTACTATATTATCTTTTCCTAAAGAAGGAAAACGATCGATTTCCCATGACGTGAAAAGGAAGGAACTGAGGTTTTTATGGTTTCTGCTAGACAGGTATCCATTTTTGGGGTGACGGGAACTTTCGAGACCAGGCAGGTAAGAAATGACCCCAGACCCTATAGTGAGGCAGTGTGGGAGGAACTCCAACCCGTCTTCCCCATCGGTATGCATATTTTTGTTTCCAGTGCTCTTTTAGTATCACAAAATGAACAACCCCTGAAACTCTAAAATCTAGTTTTCATCTGATTCCCTAACTTCTGCTTTGGGACAAGATTAGAGTTAGCTATCAAAGCAGCATTGTTTATCTGCATGATTTCCCACTTTGATGTGTACACCTAAACATGAATCTGTGGGTTTGTTTCTCCGGATGGTTGGAGGGGCTGGACCACCATGGTTTTCCTGGCTGCTGTCCAGGCCCCAGCTGGACTGACTAGAGGCGGAAATCAAGGATGGGAGCAGGGTGGGGAAGGGGGAAAGCCGTTGCCTTAATGTTATCAGCGAATACTTTTGTACTATTTTTTGGCACCTTCCTACCCTGAACCAGCAGAATCTTGATGTAGTTCCCGAGGTCAAAGGCTAGGTTGGGCAAGAGAAGCAAGGAGCAAAAGCAATGCGGCTTGATCTTCACCAACCTCTCAGGCTGGTGATTGCTGAGGTCGATCTTAACATCAGTTTTTACTCTCTAAGCCTTTATTGAGTGCTTCGGGTGGTCTGCGTGTTTGCTGCCCCAATTCTTAAAGCACCTCAGCGTGAGGATCAATTAGGAGAGACAAAACGATACTGGGATGTGTGTCCTTTTGAAATGCAAATAACTCTGAGAAAAGAAATATAAATTGCCACTGCTTTTGTAAAAATCAGAGGACTCAGCCCCTGCTCCTCTGAGCCGCATTTAACACCGTTTGCACACTCCAGCCACTCAAATAGAGGGAACTGGCAGGAAGAAAGATGTAGAGCTTGCAGATTAAAATGTATCCCAAGAACTCTTTCCATGCTCCAAGGTAGAAATTCTTCATAGAATTATACATGAACAAATCTCCCTCTCTTAAATTAAAAAAAAAAAAAAAAAACTGTTTAGAATACTGTTTTTTAACTACAAATTATTATTTATTCTTCTTCATTTTAAATGTTTTATTTTAGTACCAGCTACTTCTCCTCTTGGTTACTGTGACATCCATTTATCTTGGAAAGAACATAACCTAAGATCAGGCAGTAGTGACCCTATTTGAAAGACTGATCATTTACTTGCATTGAGAAAAGACGTATTTTTTTAAATGGCATGTTCAAAACCTGTGTAAACATCTTTAAGGAGCTGCTCAATGATGATGTTGCACATTCTCTTTAGGAATAATGTGATTGTGAAGCTCATTCTTCTTCCATGACTTTTTTTTTTTTTTTTTAAGAGTAGGAAAAAGAGTGGGGAGAGAGGGGCAGAGGAAGAGGGAGAGAGAATCTTAGGCAGGCTCCACACCCAGTGAGTCTGACACCGGGCTCGATCTCATGACCCTGAGATCATGATCATGATCTGAGCCCAAATCAAGAGTCGGACACGTAACTGATTAAACCAGGCAGAAGCCTTCTTCCGTGACATTTCTTAACGTTCTCTTTGTGCAAAAGGTTCTCAGAAGGATGGGAACACCTGGGTGGCTCAGTTGGTTAAGCATTTGCCTTCAGCTCCGGTCATGATCTTGTGGTCCTGGGATGGAGCCCTGCTTGGGGCTCCCTGCTCAGTGGGGAGTCTACTTCTCTCTTCTCCCTCTCCCTCTGTGTTCTCTCTTTCTCTCTCTGACTTTCTTGCAAAGAAATAAATAAAATCATTTTAAAAATTAAGAATAAAAGATTCTCTGAAGGAATGAGAGAAAAAAACACCATTTTTAAAAAAGATGACAAGATGCTTCATTAAAGGGTAGAATAAAGGCAAAATGGCATGGAATCCAGAGGCCTTGGTTAAGCCCTTCTGAGCCTCAATTTCCTCTTCTGCATAATGGGGGACGGCAGCTGTTATCATGAGGAAGTACAATTGGGGTTAGGTGCTCATGTGTTTACTCTACGGGGGGAATATAACCCAGTGGGCCCCTAAAAATAATTCAGACCTATAGGTCTGTATATGTATTTTTTGATTCAGTGACAAATTCACATTCAGTATTCTAGTTTATAAGACACAAGAGAAAGTTCAAAGCCTTTGTGGAAAAAAGCAATCTTGCTGAAGTCTTCTCAAAAGACACATTCATTTAGTCACTCAGCAAATTGTTACTGAAACCTACTACATCCCGAGCATTTGTGCTAGGTGCCAGGGAGTGATCAAACGAGTTTCTGATCTCACGGAACTTGGATCTAGTGGAGAGGAGATTGTGATTGACCAAATAACCACAAATAAATATTATAATCTATAAGAAAGAAAATTCTGACTTTTTTTAACTCTTGGAAAATAGAACAGACATTGAAAAAAAATACTTGAGAAGTATAATTTTGCCATTTTTCAATCTCAGTGTCTTTCATAATTAATAGTTATGATGTTAGTACTTGGGTTCACTTGTTCGTGTGTGGCACTCTCTGTGAAGATAAACTGTGTCAAATACATCTCAAATTTGCAAGATCGGATTAAAACATGGAATAACTAACATAGCAAACTGATGAATCCTTGAAGCTACAACTTCATATCATGGCCATGCCTACATTTTGAAAGGGCAAGAAACCAGGAAGCCGGGGGTAGACCTAAGGAGGCACCTAAGAAAGGCAAGGGCAAGATTCCCAAAGCAGTTGTCGAGTCCCCTCAATGAGGAAACCCTGATCCAGAGTGACAAAAGGATTGAGGCAGGGCTAGAAGGACTAGTCGAGGCACCCCGAAAGCAAGTCTCCAGGGGAGGGGGGTATTTGTTAGTTTTTACTTGTATTCAAAGATTTTATCCAGAAGGTCTCTAAGAAGTATTTTTCAAACAGTAAGTTATGACTTACTTTCAAACAGTAAGTTATGGCCCCTTCTTGGGTCACAAAATAAATTTAGTGGGTACCCATGGGCAATTTTAAATGAGATAATAGAAAATGTCCATGTGCATTGTCCATAGCAGGGATGAGGTTGTCTGTGTTTGGGAGTGTATGTGTGCACCAAAGGGCCTCTGGAGCCCAGAGCCTGTTCAGTGGTGGGAATTTCCTGAGGAATACCGTCCCTGACTTTTCTTAGGATATGGTCCTGTAAAGTTACAACCTTCTCCCAAGATAGTTGGGCAGGGACATCGGTTGCAGAGCTGAGCTCCTACCCAAGCTAAAGCCCAGGGATCCATCTGCACTAAAGATGGTGTCTGAATGGGGGGCTGGCCTGCAAAGTTTCAATCTAGAAGAGTTGATCCTTGAAAATGAATGAAACAGAGACCAAGTACAAGGCAAGGGTATTACCTTCCTTTGTTGGGAAGGAAATACACAGGTTGGAATCGGTGCTATTTGGCACCGATTTTTTAACCTGCAAAATGGCAATGTCCTTTATTAAAATTAAGAGGTGGGTTGGCCCAGCTGTGGAGAGATCCCCTGATGGCACAGCCTCATTTAGGAGTTGACTTGTGAGTGAGAAAGGTGCTGATAACGGGGAAAATTGGGAGTGAGATTAAACCAAGGGCTTACATCCCTATTTTCCTTGTTGGGCTCTTTGCCCTTGAGGGACTGCTCTGGGTGCCTCTCAGCTGTCTGTAACTGAGGCCATTGTCTTAAACAAGGTATGCTTAGAGGGAGCATTCTTCTGTCCTTTGTGCTTTTACTAAAACTGCTTTCCAAATACTGTCAATGTTTTGAGTTTTATTTCTCCCACTTAATAAGATACTTCTTTTATGGTGGTTAAAAAATTAATTTATATGAAAACTTTTTGAGGGGAAGGATCAAGAGGTTGATCATTTTATTTGCAGATATAATTTCTAACTTCAGATCTTTCCACATCGATTTTGGATGACAGAGAGAATTCTCCAGGGCAAGAGGAATGAATAGCTGGTCTTCCTTCCAGTACTTAGAACATTCCAGAGAGGACTCCTTGATGATAAACAGGGTGGAAAGGTTAACGGGGTGGGGGTGGAGGATGTACACGTTTGGCAAACTGTGGGGTCCCTTTTTGCTGAGTTAAGTCGGTAGAGAGGGAGTCAGAGAATTGGCTCTGGGCTGGGGACCCAGATGGGTAAACTGCCATGGAAGAAAGACTAGTAAAGCAGTAATGGAAGAGGCCTGCTTTCACCTTGGTGAGAGGTGGGTGGTTCTCTGTGGAGGCAGAGGAAGATGCAATCAGGGACTCCAGGATGAGGCACAAGCTATCAAGAGAGATGGCAGATCTCCAGAACAAACCACTGATTTCTTTCAAATGACCCACCTGTCGTTACAACTTCAGCTGAGGTGTCCGAACTGGGAATTTGAGTTCCTCCGAAAGCTTTTCTCAGTCAAAGCCAAAGGGCTCTTTATTTCACATGTAGAGACAAAGAAATGTTTCTTTCAAACTCTCACCTAAAACTTCCATGTCGTGGAAAAAGCATGTGCTTAGAAGGGGGACAGACGTGAGTAGCATTATTTTAGATGCTCACCACAGACTTGCTGTGAGCCCTTGGGTAAGATAGTTAACAAGTTAGGAATCTCAAAGAACTACAGTCTCTTGCCCTGAAAATAAGGAAAATAATACCTCTTTTGTAGGGTTGTTGTGAGGATTTCATAAGACAAAGTTTATAAAGTGCAAGGCCGTGCCCGGGCTCTCAGTAAATGAAGTTAGTATGTATGTTATGATCTTTCTGGTCCAACCAGCAGTGAAAGGACAACCAAAACAGAATTTACAACCCCTTTAAAACACTGGTGTTGATCACAATATAAACATTTGGGGCAGATTTACAGAATTTGTAATTCAAGATGGGGGTCTTTTTAAAAGCTTTTATGAAAGTGTTACATGAAGCAGCTGAGGCAGGTAAGTTCAAATTCTATGGCAAGAACAAAGGAAATGCATCCAGTTTTTAATTCTCGTGTGAGGATCAAGCCTAAGATTATTCAAGAATTTTGGTTTTCTTCCTTTCCAATTTCGTTGTTTAACCTCTGTTTTATGTAATGTTGTCTTCCCTATTATGGTTAACGTGAGTAAGATTTGGAACAAAGGCTTAAAAATTATAGACAGTTTAGACTTAGAGCTAAAACATAGCTCAGGGGTTATATCCAGGCTAGCATATTCTAGATGAGGCCCATGCAAATACAACATGGCACTATTTTGTCATATTCCTCTGTCACTTACTTAGTATTTTTCTTTAGGTCAACTGTCTTAAAAAAAAAAAAAAAAAACAACATAAAACTTCATTTACTTCCAAGCAGTAATATTCATGAACATCACAGGTTTGAAAGTCTAGTAAAATAAGTTCATAACTTAAAGCATTTAGATAACTTTTTCATCTAAAATCATCTCATGCACTATGAGTAGCATGGGGGGGGGTCACACACTTAAGTGAACACTGATCACATATGCCCCTCTATTTTACAGATGAGGACACTGAGACCCGAAGAACTGAAGTGATTTCCCAGTCTGTGACTGTAATTCCAATAAAAGGCTTGATATAAGAATTTGGTAATTAAAAACCATCTAGGGGGGCACCTAGGTGGCTCAACCAGTTAAGCATTTCTTGATTTCTGCTCAGGACATGATCTCAGGGTCATGAGATGGAGCCCTGCATCAGACTCTGAGCTCATGCTCTCTCTCTCTCTCTCTCTTCCTTTCAAATAAATAAATAAAACCTTGAAAAAAATCTAGGAATTTCAATAGCACCAATTCTTCCTTTTCACATTTCCCATATACTCCCCAGAATCCAAGTGAGTAGGCAAAAAAAGGATTAGCCTTAGTGAATGAGAAAACACTACATATTATATATAGCCCCTTCAAAAAAAATGTGGAGATGAGTCAAAGGACAAAGAACTGGATTTTGTAATTTGTTTCTCTCTTGGAACAATTTTAATAATCATCTGAACACAGCCCAAAGCTGAATCATTTACCTGAGCTCATACCCCTTTATGGAGTTTATTTTTACTGACCAGATCAAGGTCAGCAATATTGGCCCTCTCCCGACCCTGAATGCCTTATTCGTTGAAACTCGAGTGTTAGTTCCTGTTTGCACCATTGTACCTTGTTAGAGAAGGTATTTCTATTCTCCAGAGAGTGAACAATAAGCTACTGTATGTTTGGTCTCCAGAGTTCATTTCTTCATGTTTTCATTAGTTTTATTCATAAGATTCTATTAGAGTCGATTGTTAAATTGCTGGAAACATCCCCAACAAAGGACAAAAAGGTTCTTCTATAAAACAAGAACAGCCCATCCCCTGCCCAGACTTGAAGGACCATAAATTGGTGTAGTAGATTGCAGAATATAAGCAAGTAACTTTTCTTCCTACTCTCCTAAGGGGCCTGGGATTTGTGAGTCCACATCTGAAAGTAGGTCAGCAGCATAGTAAAAAAAAAAAAAAATCTTACTAAATACGAGTTGGAGTTTACTGCTTTGAAAAACTGTGGTCCAATCTAGTTAAATCAGAGTCCATTATGTTCATTTTGATGGATTCATCTATGATACATAACCTGGAATGGTTGAAATAATTGTTATAATTAATAATATCTCTTTTGAGATAGTCCTTTTTTAAAAAAAATTCTCCTTTTACTTCCAGAATTAATGGTTAAGAAAACATTCTTCGGTTTGTCCTAGAGGTTTCATTTGACTCAATTCCATTGTAAAGTCACAGTTCCCTGGTGTCTTAAAGATCCTAGACTTTCTCTCTCTGTTGAACTCATGGAAGCATTTAATACAAATCTGTTTTGATTCATTACTACAAAAGCACATTATCCCAAAAGGTGCACAATCTGAGAATATGCATGGTCATGTAATTTCTAGCCAAGAACATAAAAGCAAATACATCACTTAATATTTACTAAAAATTAAGTACCCAAAGGGGGTTAGTTACTAACAAAGACAGAAGCACATGTAATTCTGTGTGAAGTGAGAAATTTGAGCATATTCATTGGAGCAAGCATTAATCTTTTATGAATTGTACAATTTTAAATAAGGCAACATAGGGGAAATTACAATAGAGTAAAGAAAAGAGGCAATTTGGGGGAATTATAATATATTGAAAACACATGCCAAATACTTCCCTCCGTACTGATGAATGGGATCAAGCCATAGTCTATGCGAGCTTCACATTGTTTTTCCATCCTACATTCTAGCAAAGTCTGAAAACAGCAGGGTAAGGAGGCAGGGATGGAAATGTTGCAAAAATATTTGTTTTACAGTACAATGGGTGCTTATCTTATTTTAAATTAAATGTTCCCTAACAGACAGCCGCTTAATGGTGCTCATGTGCCCGCCCCCCCATTGTGTCACTTGCCCACAGCATTCGCTCAAAAACTACTAGAGACTTTTGCTGTTCTTTAATTAAAAAACAAAAAACCAAACCAAAACAAAACCAATAGCCAACCATTTCTCTAACACACAGGTAGAATGTTCCCAGAACAGTTAAAAGCTCCTCTATTACACATTAGTGCCTTTTTCACTCCATGAACTCCAAGACTATTTCCCAACTATAAATCCCAAATTTGTGAATTTTAGTGCTTTTCTCTGCAAACTCAGAACCAGCTGCCATTCCCTTTATACCCTCAAAATTAGGCGGGGGTATGTCAAACAATGAATGATACAGGAAAGGGCTCCTACCTGTCCCATTGTACCTATGGAAGAACTCCTTTAGGAGCAGAGGGATCCTCCAGGGGTCACTGCCCCTTGCCTGGGCTGCCATCCAGCCAGTGACATCTCAAAGTGCCATCTTACTGTGGACGAGAACACACCTGCCAGGCCGTGCCAACCTTTGTCACTTGCACTTAAAAATAAGACAGAGCATGAGACTTCTGACTTAGAACCAGAGACTAGTTCTGACAGCACCATTGTGAATGGTACCATTTAAAATAAGCAATATGGGAACATTGCAATAAAATGAAGAAAAAAGGCAATTTGGGGGAATTAGAATGTATTGAAAACATACATTATTATATGTATGATATATAGAGACAAACATCTCTGGGTATCCCCTAGATCTGGACATGTTTTTTTGTTTTTGTTTTTGTTTTTTGTCCACGTCTTGGACCCTCTATCTGGATACTTGGGCCTCAAGTTTATCTTGCCTTCTTGCCCACTCAGAAACTTTAGTTTCTATAGCTAGCTTCCCTGCTCGGGGCCACACTTCATCATTGCTTCCAGGTCAGTGACCTGCCTCCCATCTTACTGGCTGACCTCACTCCCTTCCCTCCTGTATGTGGTTTTTGCCGACCAACCAGCAGTGCTGACCTGGGATATCCTCTGTCCTGGTTCTCTCTAGCCTATCCTCCTCCCTGCCCCCAACTTCCTGCCTATGTGGTTCCCAAATTTGTGAATTAAGGAATCCAAAGATACATTAAAATTCTGGCCTCACCTAAAAAAGAATAATGTAATTTTGTTTCAAATGTGGCAAATATAAAGTACTCAGGTAGTCAGTATCCTTGAAAGTGATCATTTGCCTGAGAAATTAATCTCTTAGGTTGTGGGTTTTTTCTCAGTACTTTATGCTGGAGGGACATGGTTCAGATCTTCAGTCTGAGGGGAGAAAGGAGACAGAGGGTGGCAAGGGCCAGAAAAATGTGAAAAGGATTGGAAAAGGGGACCAAGAGAAAGGTGAAAGAATGTGGGGTATTTACTTGTGAGAAGAAATTAATTTGCAAGTTCGTAACTCCCTTTAAGAATGTGATGTTACTCCAGGAGCATTGGATTTTATTGTCCTCTCATAGCTTCTGTTCAAAAAATACTCCTGAAGGGACAAAAGACAAAAAGCCGAAGGAATGTGAAGAGAGTGTGTTCAGTCTAGTGCTTTCTGAGGGTGGAACAGGCAATGACTTAAAAGGCATATCATGGAGATAAGGAAGAGTCTCTTGAGAGTTGCCAGACCAGTATTTCCTAACACCCTTATTTCCTCTCCTGTCGTCAACGTGGCCCAGTTCACATTGTCTAAGGATAAGTCATGAACTGTTCCTACTCTGAGACCCACTAATTCCTCTTTGAAGAACATACTCCAAGGACAAAGAACAAAAGTAACTTACACAAACTTGTTCATAGTGGTGTTATTCAAATTGTAGTGACGTCTTTTTAGGGGTCAGTCCAGCCCGTGAGCCAGCCCCTCTTCTGTAGGAACCCCTTCCCCACTCCGTTCCCCAGAGATGGGGCCCTGGCATCCATGTTTGTAATGGGCAATTCCCCTATGGTCTCCAACTCAACCAGGGTTGGATCTAATGCAAACCAGGATGTGGAACTGGGACGGAAAATTTCAGGTTAATCTCTGTATGTGGTCAGAGTGACACAATAAACTATGAGGTAACTCTAATCAGGGTAAAGGAAAGAAGAATGAAGCAGATTCACCAAGAAAAACAGAGATAAACAAAGAATGGACTGTCAACTTTCTGGCTCCTTCCAGACACCCAAACTACATTTCTACCCTTTGACTCTGTGACACACCCCTTTGTCTTTGTAATAAATTACCCTCTTAACTTAAAGTAACTTGAATCACTTTTTTGTTGCTTATAACCAAAGTCTTAACTGACACACAATAAGAAAAAAAATCAGAAGCAACGTACCCCAAATAAGAAAGTAAGTCAATTAGTGTAAGTTAACATGATTAAATATTATCTACACGGAAAGATGCAGGCGAGAAAGCAGAATGAATACATTGCTTGCAACTTTTAAACTGTAGACTTAGTCAACAAGGATTGGAAAAGTATACAAAGTAATGTAAACAGTTACTAAGGGCATGAGGGTTGCGGAAACTTTGTTTATACAATATCTTTGAAATTTAGACCTCTGACATTCTGAAGCAGGGATTTAATATCCCACTTCACATTTTCCTCAGAGGGTTCATTATTCTGATATTGATAGCCCCCCATCAGTCTTCACCCCAAACTGGAAAGTTGTTCTTGAGTCTGTCTTTTCTCTAGAGGACCTTTTACTGGGCAATAGTATTTGGGAGTTACAGTTCTGGGTGTGATTTTAAAATCATCCTTACTTTTATATGGAGAACGGAATAAAAGCAAGCTGAGTGGAATTTGAGAAATGGATTAGAAGATGGTGTGGTCGTCCATCTGGACTACCAGTAAGAGGAGTCAGGGCTCCTTGAAGGGTAAACTGATTACAGGTCTGGCACAAGAAATGTGAAAGACTAGCCTGGAACGTTTTACCATACCAGAGAAAAGTGAAGCAATCCGCGACTACAAGCTGCCTGTCCAAAGGACTGAGGAAATCAGCCTGCAGAGACTTCCACTGACCCTGTATGAGATAATTATATATTGATAAAAATAATAATCACAAGAGATTGACCCAGATTAAGGCATTTAGATCCATAAATTCATATCATTAACAAACATATGTAAAAGCTTTGAAGAATACTAAGTCATTAAATTGAAAATCCCAAAGAATAATTTTTATAAAAATCCTAGAACTGAATCGTGATGATAGCAGGATGTCAGGACACAAGTTAATATATGATAGCCAATTGCTTTCTTATATGTCAGCAGTGAATCTGAAATCAAAACACAATGCCATCTACATTAGCACCAAAAGAAATACTTAAGTATAAATCTAACAAACTATGTTCATGTTCTAGACACATACAACCATAAAACCCTGCTGAAAGAAATCAAAGATCTAAATAAATGGAGAGATGTTTCCTGTTCATGGACAGGTAGCCTCAATATTGTCAACATGTCAGTTCTTCCCAACCTATCTATAGAGTCAACACAATCCCAGTCAAAACCTCAGCCAGTTATTTTAGCAATATCAATGTCAATTGCAAAGTTTATATCATTTTGGTACTGAAAAACTCACTCATTATTTTGAAAACCACTAAATAAAGGGAAAGAATAAAGCTAGAATAAAAGTAAATTGGATAGGTCTCTTCACAGATTAAAACCTCCCAACTGTTTTAAATTGCATTTTAAATAAAAGCCGATCTATAAGGCCATGCTTGATGTGGCATCTTCTAAACATGCTCATCTTATTTCATGACATTTAGTCCCGTGCTCATGATGTCCCAGCCACCTTCACCTTTAAATAAACTTGCTTTTTTCTGCCCCAGGTAGATTCCTCTTCATGCTTCAGATCTCAACTTACCCTTCCGGGGGGCCTTTCTTGACCATCTTAGGAGTAAAATGCTATTTATTTCCTCCCTAAAGCCTAACCAGTTTTGTATTTTTTTTTCGTTTGTTTTTGCTCACTTGTTTTTCCCAGTATACTGTAAATTTTAAGAAGAGGGGAATGCTTTGTTTCCACCCAGGAGCTACTACATAGAGGCACTCTGTAACTATTTGTGGGAACAGTGAATGAAGTTATCCATCATGTTGAGACTGGATGGTTGAAATCAACAGATGAGACTCTCAAATAAACCAGTGAGGGTGATTGTGGGATCTCTAGAAGGGCACAGTCCCCAAGGTCCATGTGTACCAAAGAGCCAGAAGAGCACTGTGAACAAAAAGAAATGTGATCTCAGGGACACCTCGGTGGCTCAGTCAGTTAGGTCTCTACCTTCAGCTCAGGTCATGATCTCAGGGTCCTGGGACTGAGTCCTGCACTGGGCTCCCTGCTCAGTGGGGAGTCTGCTTCTCCCTCTGCCTGTGACTCCCTCTGCTTGTGCTCTTCCTCTCTCTCTCTGTCTGACAAATAAAATCTTAAAAAAAAAAAAAAGGAAAGAAAAGAAAAGAAAAGAAATGTGATTTTAAGGAGAAGGTCATTGTGGGGATTGAGAAAGAGATGTGATTATCTTTGGGAATACTTTCATGGAGGGTTAAAGTCTTAAAAACTGTAAATACCACTTTATTTTTTTTAATTTATTTATTTGACAGAGAGACAGTGAGAGAGGGAACACAAGCAGGGGGAGTAGGAGAGGGAGAAGCAGGCTTCCCACTGAGCAGAGAGCCCAATTCGGGGCTCAATCCCAGGACTCCGGGATCAGAAGGCAGACGCTTAAAGACTGAGCCACCCAGGTGCCCAATAGCACCTTAAAAATAAAAATTGTAGAGTTCCTAGGCCTTTGCCTATGGATTCCCAATTAACTACTCCCATGATACAGCTAATAAATAAGGGACCCTTTTCATTATGTACTTGGCTATGGCATGGGACAAATGATTCTAACAACTCTTACTATTATATCTGATCTTTGATGTGTCTTGATGTGAGCTTATGTGTATATATAGAAAATATCACGGTTCTATTTTATGCTTTGGCAGCTTTTACAGTGCAAATGTATCTTTTACGATTAGGAGCACTGTCATGCCTAATGCTCCTTTTAATTTCTTTCTCTTTTTAACTGAGAGATTTTCTGAGGCTAGCTGTTAGCAAAACCTGTCATTATAGTTTCTGAAAATTAAGACTAGGGTAATTGAAATTATTCATAAAAATTCTAGGAAGAAGCATATGGCTTCTTTCTACCTGTGTCTTAATTACTCAAACAACATATATACTACAGAAAATTTGGGAAATCAAAAAAAAAAAGTGAAAGAAATCAGATATAATCAATCCCCATGACCTTCATGTTACAAATCTGATATATTTTCTCATGTGTTTATTGTTCCCTAGTTGCAATCTCAGTATGCATGTAAGGTTTCATCCTAAATCCTAAATAAAGGAGACAGATGTAGAATGAGTAGTCAGGAAAGGTCTCACAAAAATGTCACTTGAGATAGAACCTGATCAATAAGAAAGAATCAGCCTTGTGACTGTCTGAGCCAGATCCTTCTCACACATGAGGCAACGAGGACAAGGAAACAGGATGGGAATGAACTTTGAGGAACAGAAAAGTGGTCAATGTGTGCAGAGTAAATGATCAAGAGGAACATGGATGAAGATGAGTTGGGGGAAGAAAAGGAGGGTGTGTGTGTGTGTGTGTGTGTGTGTGTGTGTGTGTGTGTGTGTGTTTATATCTATCTCGAGTAGGCTGTAGTTCCCAAACGCTAGGGTCAAGTTGAAGCTCTCCTCTGTGGCGTAGGATTTAGGGTAAACCCTATTGCTTTGCTTTTATCACCCTTCTTTACCACTTGATGGATTGTAATTGGTATACAGGTAAAACCAGCTTAAAATCACCAGATCTGAAGGATGAAGGACATCACAAAAGCTCAGCCAGAGGACTGGGTATGGAAGCCAGAAGGGGTTGTACTACCTCTCTGTATTTTTGATGATGAAAACATGTCCTAATTGTATAAGCCTGTATTTTGCACTGCTTTGTGGAAGCATCAGATAAGATACTTCCTTCTCCCCCACCTCCCATAGCTGTGTTCAACTTTCTAGAACTCTAGAAGAGTACAGTGTGTGTGTGTTTGTGTGTGTGTGTGTGTGTGTGTGTGTGTCTTTGACTATAATGTATCTCCAATACACTATACAGAACCGTACGCAAGCTTTCTGCTTCAGGAGATCATAATTTTTGCATACATTTATAGGCAACATGGATTGTTTCACCTTCGCGTTTACTGGGATGCTTTTCCTGTCTTTGCACATTTTCCTAGTCTTTGATTCTTTGTTTTTGTTCTGGTTAACTTTATTTAAATTCCTACTTAATTGTCACACTTCCTAAAGATTTTAGTTTTTCTCTTTTGGCAGGCAAACATTTTCTTCTCCTGAAGAATCTTGTATTCAAGAGAATGAAAAGCTCTTCTTTGTAGTTCTCAGAATAAGGAGAAGTTTTTTTTTGTTTTGTTTTGTTTTGTTTTGTTTTTTCTGTACGCTGCCTAGCAGGGTTTTGGTTGGCACTCAATAGCTATTTATTTACTCAAAATAGATTCTAACGAATATCAAATTCATTCAATACCCAATACCACATTCATTCAAATGCCACACGCATTCATTCATCTAGTTTCTGTAATTTCTTTTATATTGTCCTGGGGTGTAAGGAAAGGGCACAATAAAGCTTCAAAGATTTTTTTTTAATTAATGGATTTTATTTTTTACAGCAGTTTTAGATTCACAGAAAATGAGCAGAAAGTACAAAAAGTTCCCATATACTCCCTTACTTTCCCCAGTTTCCTCTATTATTAACATCTTGCATTAGTGGGATGCATTTGATGCAATCGATGAGCCAATATGGATACATTATTATTAACTAAGTTCCATTACATTACAACATTAGGGTTCGATCTTTGCATTTTACATTCCATGGGTTTGGGAAAATATATAATGGCATATATTCACTATTCGAGTACCATGCAGACTAGTTTCACTGCCCTAAAAATTCTCTGTGTTCCATCTGTTCATCTCTCCCTCCTTCCCAGAACCTCTGGCAACAATTGATCTTTTACTGTCTCTGTGGTTTTCCCTTTCCAGAATGTTGTATAGTTGGAATGAAGCAATATATACTATTTTCAATCTGGCCTCTTTCACTTAGAAATGTGCATTTAAGTGTCCCTTATGTATTTTTGATCTATAGACTTTTAACAATTCATCAGCAATATGTATTAAGCACCTGCTGCATGCTAGGCACAGTGACAGGTGTTGAGTGTACTGCAGTAGACAAGACAAGCAGGATTGTTGCCCTTGATCTCAGCTTGAGAACTGTCAGATATTCAGTCACCAACAACAGATTTTCCAAAGCAACAAGAACACTACTTATTGTATTGAAGGTCTTCTTGTTCTTCCCTGAGGAAATTGTTTGCTTATGTCAACACCTTGAGGAGACCAATGGTACCCACAAGTGATTTACCATGTTCCAGACTTATCAGTTCCCCCTTCTTAATGTAAAAGGAATGAGCTCTTCTGGCTCACAGTGTAGATCCCAATCAAATTTTGACTATGAAATTTGATGAAGCAAGAGGAAAGCAACTGCCCCAAAAGATGGTTCTGCCTGTTTTCTCAGCCTGGAGTATATCTAGATCTTCCTTCCTACCTAACGACTAACATATAGAAATTTATTTCTGCCTATAGTCAGTAATAAAATCTAAAGTTGTAGCTGAAATTTCAAAAGATGATTTATGGATCACTGGTAATACAGTTGCAAATGAAAATACAAGACATCCTCTAACTCCTTCATTGGTTTCTTCCCCCCCAAATTGGCAAGATGAATCCCGTATGTGCTAGATGTCATTAGATGAATAAAATGAGGAATCTAGTCCCAACCTCAAATCAGGCATACTTCTTTTAAAAATACTTCACATCTTAAGGGGATTTTTTTTTTAGCTTGTTTGTTTATTGTTATTCACTCTTAAGACAGAACTAGAATGATGCATCTCCATTATAGTTAATAGTAGTTTTAAGTTTTCCATGAATGTAGGGTATAATTTACCCTAAAAACAGGTATTTATATTCTGATAAGACCAATGTTAGAAATAAGATACATTACCAAACAAAGCAGTATTACATATATAATTAGAAATAATACTGCTAAGAACATGAAAATGTTCAACAGAGCAGCAAGTTACAGTAAGGTTTTTTTCTTTTTTGTTTTCTTTCTCTTTAAGCCTTGAGGTTTTCTGTACTATGTGGTGTATTTACAGTCATGAGAACCAAACTGGTTTCAACCAGATTAGAAAAGAGACTACATATGATGATATCATAATGCCTGAAGAAATGAATAATTAAATCTGTGATTAATACACAAACACAATGGGAATACTGAGATTCCTTACTTGTCAGCAAATACTTTCGCAGATTTTATTTTGAAGTCTTAGGCCCACAAAAGAGGACTGTCAAAATGGTTATTAAATCCCAGAAAATGGGACACCCACCAACAGACAATTCTTTTCAACCCTACTGCAAGAAAGAAATCTACAACTGAAAGATAAACTCTGGGAAGAGGTTTTATTTATTAAATTTATATGAAGAATATGCATCTGTGTATGACAAAATATTCTATACTGAGGATAAGAAGGGGGCATGACGATTTCATTTATTCAGGATGATTGTTATTGGTATATAAAAAAAGAGCATTTGAAAATGAGAAATGTTCAAGGTAATAGCTTGTTTTTTCCTTTCCTTTCCTTTATATGTAGGGACAGCTGAAGTTCTTTGTCTTGGAGATAATCTGTATTCTCTTAGCTTACAAACCTGTTTTCATCCCTTTTTCCTTCATTAGTTTTCTATCCTTAGACATCTAATCACAGCTGCTGTTTTCTTTCCTTCCTTTGCAAGGGAAGTTTTATATGGAAGATGCAGAAAACTGTGGTCAGGTGAATGGGTATGCATGACCTGCCAGGCCTTAGGATGGGAGCTGCGGGGGATATAGGATGAATCAGTCCTTCCATTCAGGACTGTGGGAATGAGCCAGTGCCTCTCAGAGCCATTCTGGAACCTGAGGCTGAGGAGAAACCAGTCATCCTGATCCTGTCTTCATTTAAAATTTCTGTATTAGCAAATATCATCATCTACATCTTGCACTAATTTAAAACTAAAAGAAAAAGTTTATATAAACTATTATATAAATATTATAAAATGTTTATAATATCACATAAATATATAATACAAAGATTATAAGGCATGCGAGATATGGTACATTGTCCTATTTTTAAAAAACTGGTGAAAATGTTTGAGATGAAAAAAGACTGAAGAGATGACAACCAAATGGAGAGTGAAATGTGATGAGGTACTGATTTGAAAAATACTTGATTACAGAGTTTTTTTGCTGCTCCCTTAAAATTTGTATCTCGGGTGGGTGCCTCTCTGGCTTCACCCTGATCCCATAGCTAGAAAGGACAATGGGGGCAGAGTAAAGGGCCGTGGTCCGAGGGAGAGGAAGATGCAGTCTGGTTAGGCGGAGAATCAACAGTTTCTGTAAAAAGCCTTAAAGGATGAGGAGGATTTCTGCCTGTCAGACAACTGAAGGAGGAGGAGAGCACCGGGAAATGCAGGCACCTCAAGCAGAAAGAACAATGCGGGCAAGGGCATCAGCAGGGCAGGCATGAGGTCTGGAAGCTGCAGGCAAGCCCATCAATCTGCAGATGGAATATGTGTAGGTAGTAATGGGAGCAGAAGCAGAAAAGAAGATTTAGATCCTTCTGTGACCTGCCTGTTTGAATCAGAAGGCAATAGGGGGGTTACTGAAGATTTGTTCTTTTGTGGTTTTTTTAAAGATTTTACTTATTTATTTGGTGGGGCACCTGGGTGGCTCAGTGGGTTAAAGCCTCTGCCTTCAGCTCAGGTTATGATCCCAGGGTCCTGGGATCGAGCCCCACATCGGGCTCTCTGCTCGGCGGGGAACCTGCTTCCTCCTCTCTCTATGCCTGTCTCCCTGCCTACTTGTGATCTCTGTCTGTCAAATAAATAAATAAAAATCTTTTAAAAAAAGATTTTATTTACTTATTTGAGAGAGCGAGAGAGAGTGAGAGCACAAGTGGGTTGGGGGGGCAGAGGGAGGTGGGGCTCCATCAGGAATCATGACCTGAGCCTAAAGCAGAGACTTAACGGACTGAGCCACCCAGGTGTCCTTTGCTTTTTTAAATTAATAGTGCATTTTTGATGTTTTCTTAATTTATTTTCAAGTACTTACATAGAAGTAGTTTAAAACTTAAAATGTATTTTTGCTATATGCCTCTTCTAAATCCACTGAAAAGTGATAGGAGTGAAAATAGGATATTGGAGAGAAATTCAGGAGTAAGATGAAGACTTGTTTATTGATAATAAGCACAATTCTTATAGAGCCTGGATTTCCCAGCACAGTCTCAATTTAAAACTTTCTGTCCTATTATTTTCATTTGTACATTCTGCCCCTCGCCAACTTTTTACAGCTTTGTTAAGTTGTAATTGGTGTACAATAAATGGCACGTTTAAAATATACACTTTGATCAGTTTTGACACATGTTGTCAACTGTGAAACCATCACCACAATCAATAATGCATATATCATCACCCTAAGTGTTTGCTCAGGTCCTTTGCAATTCATCCCTCCTTCTCATTTTCTGCTCCCATCCCCAGGTGACCATTAATTGCTTTCTGTCATCATCGATTGGTTTTCATTTTTCCGAATTTCACATAAATGGAATTACATAATATCTCCTGGATATAGTACATTCTAGAAGACATGTTTTAAAATAGTGGAGGAAA
Source organism: Meles meles (assembly GCF_922984935.1). Taxonomy (NCBI): domain Eukaryota; kingdom Metazoa; phylum Chordata; class Mammalia; order Carnivora; family Mustelidae; genus Meles; species Meles meles. Next base: position 142,495,477 of record NC_060067.1, read on the forward strand.
GTTCTAGATTTAAAAAGACTAAAGAGGGGCACCTGGGTGGCTCAGTGGGTTAAAGCCTCTGCTTTCAGCTCAGGTCATGATCCCAGGGTCCTGGGATCGAGCCCCGCATCGGGCTCTCTGCTCTGCGGGGAGCCTGCTTCCCCCTCTCTCTCTGCCTGCCTCTCTGCCTACTTGTAATCTCTATCTGTCACATAAATAAATAAAATCTTTAAAAAAAATAAAATAAAAAGACTAAAGAGACCTAACAGCCAAATGCAATAGATGCAACTTGATTGGATTCTGGTTTGAAAACACTAGAGACCACACTAGACCACACTGGGTACTACATGACAATAGGGAATAACTATTAATTCTCTTGGGTGTGAAAATGGTAATATTTTATGGTAATATTTTATGATTATTTACATAATCTTTTATGTAGAAGATTATACTAGCATTGTGTGTTAAAGCACTAGGTGTATAAAGTGTCTTGCTTTTTAGCAATTTACATTCAAGTGGTTCAGAAAGACAATTAAATCAAGCAATATGGAAATACTTTAACAACTACTGAATCTACATGGTAGGTATAAGTGGGTTTATAAAAGTTCTTCTCAATTTCCCTGTATATCTGAACTTCTTTTAATAATAATAGCTGGGGAGAGGGGAAAGGACAGAAAATGAAAAATCAAGACTCTCCTGAAGAAAACCTAGGCTATAGTCAATCACCAAGTCTTTTTTCTACTTCTAAATCTTTCACTGCTATCCATACTATATTCAATTTTACCACCCACACCTGATTTAGAAAAAGTATACATCTTAACTGTGAGCAACAATAAATTTCAACCTTCACCTCAGATCATATATAAAAACTAACTTGAATTTGATTAGAGACCTAAATGTAAGAGCTAAAACTATAAACTTTCTGTAAAAGAAAAAACAGAGGAGAAAATTGTAGTGGCCTAGGGTTTGGCACAGATCTCTTGAACACATGCAAAACACATAAACTATAAATGAAAAAAATCAATAAATTAGATTTCATAAAAATTAAAATTTAAATTAAAACCACAATGAGATACTACTATAGAGCTGATAGAATGGGTAAGATTAAAAAGACTAATGATACCAAGTGTTTGGGAGAATGTGGAGTCACTGGAATTCTCATGTACTACTAGTGGGAATGCAAAATGATAGAACCACTTTGGAGAACAGCTGAACCAGTTCTTAAAAATTCAATGTGTACCAACCAAATGACCCATCATTTAACCATTAGATAATGACCTAAAAGAAATGTGATGGCTCAAGTCTCCATCAGTGGGTAAATAAACAAATAATGATATGCCCACACAATAGAATTCAGCAATGAAAAAGAATAAATTATTGATATGGGGGGGGTGTCTGCAGAATAATAATAGTGGAGAAAACCTACATAATCTTGGCTACGGTGATAACTTTTTAGATATAGCATCAAAGGCACAATCGGTGAAAGAAATAATTCATAAGCTGGACTTCATCAAAACAAAAAACTGCTTTGTGAAAGACAATGTCAAAAGAATGAGAAAGACAAGCCACAAGATGGGAGAAAATATTTGCAAAACAGCTCATCCTTCATGGCTCTGCTCAAAAGACCCTCTTCTGAAACACTGACCTCCTTCTTCCTGACTCCATAACCACAGAGGTCGAGTGTTTTCAAGCCACATTGCAACTACTACTTCTTTTCATTCATTCACTCAAAAATATTTATTCTGTGCATGCCATGTTTTAGGCACTGTCCTAGGCATGGAGCATATAGCAGTGAATAAATCAGATGAAGTCTCTGGCTTACATATTACTGAATGTGTACATGGTAGAAGGAGGCAACAAATAAATATAATAGAATTCCAGGTAGAAATATTGCTGTGAATAATTTTTTAAAAAGCAGTGAAAGAGTAAAGGGTGATGATGTTTATTTTATTTTATTTTATTAATTAATTAATTTATTTTGAATGGTAATTGATAATAATGTATTAGTTTCGGGTATCAAAATAGTGCTTTGGCATTTATTTACATTATGAAGTAATTTCCATGATAAATCAAGCTATCATCTGTCACCATACAAAGTTGTTACAATTAATTATATTAATATATTATAATTATATTAATATATTTACTATATTCTCTATGCTGTTTGTTCTATCCCCATGACTTTAAAACTGGAAGTTTGTGCCTTTTAATCCCCTGCCCCTGTATTGCTCATTCTCCCATCTGCCTCCCCTCTGGCAATCTCCAGATTGTTCTCTATATTTATGAATCTGTTTCTGTGTTGTTTTGTTTGCTCATTTGTTTTGTTTTTCAGATTCCACATGTAAGTGAAATCATATTGTATTTGTCTGTCTCTGTCTGACTTACTTCACTCCAGATAATATCCTCTAGGTCCATCCATGTTGTCGCAAATGGCAAGAGTTCATTCTTTTTTATGGCTGAGTAATATTCCATTGCAGGAGTGTGTGTTATTTTAGAAAGCAAGTCAGAGAAGGTATAGCTGACAGACACTGGTGCCTCACCCACAACCTCTAGGTACTCTGGAATAATCCAGTACAAGCCAACCTCACTGGAAGTACTTGTGATTGTCTGTGGCTTCTCTTTATCTGAATGTGGGGCAGGCCCATGGTCAGGGAACAGACCTCAGCCAATGGCAATGGAAGGTGAAGGACAAACATCCTAGCTTCTCTGACTCCTTGGGTGGGACCACTTTGATGTGCATTCCCCACGTTTCCCAGAGATCCCCTATGGGATTGATTTCCAGTTGTCCTCAGCAGCACCTTGTGCAATAAATTGCTCTGTACTCTTTCCTTCCCTGTCTCACTTCTCCATTCCTCTGCCAGCACTTCCCGAAATCACATTTTACCTTTCAAACATGCCACCTGTACTCAGATCCTTGGTTTTGGAGGAACCCTGCCCAAGTCAGTGTGTTCACAGAAGTGATGCAAGGAAGGGGACCATCAGAATAAGGTTCTAGAATTGGATCATTTGCTGGTTAGAGGGTAACGAAGACCCGGTTGCTGCTGATAATCTCTGGCATGCCCTCGCATTATTATTACTAAGAGTCTGACCTGTGATGAATCAGGATAGTGTACAAGTGTAAGAAAATGCACCAACCTATAGACTAGCTCTTGAGCTGCAATCTATGGGGGGGACAATAGTAATTATTAGAATTTTGAAGTTGATTTGTTGTTAGCTGTCGGAGGAGCCATGAAGGAGGAAAATAACAGGCTCAAATCAGGTAACCATTAATTTAGAACACAGTTTGAAAGAAGGCCAGAAATCTTCCCTCATGTCTTTTAAAGGTAGTCTCATCTCCTGTGGACAGAGTAGACTAAGCTGAAAAAAAAGACCTCACATTTGATCTTCGGTATAGCAGGAGATTGAATTCACTGCCCTGAAGGTTTCTTAGGCTAACGTTAGGGACTTGAAAGGAAAGAAGAGGAGCCCTGTGACCTCTGGTGGGAATGGTTGGATGGATGGGATTAAAGACTTCAGATTCCTTTGGATACTCTGGGCCAGAATTCTCTGGAGCCCTTCCTCTTGCTAGAGGAAACCAGTGTCTGATTGCCTGGAGATTGTGCAAAGGCGTTACGTAGGGCAGATGCCTTGCAAGATGACACTTGTCTGCAAGATCTTTCCTTGTCTCTATTGCTCTAGACCAATAATTAGAAGTCTCATTATGAGCCAAGCAGAGAAATACTGCTACGTGAAGAAAGGGATTATTCACCAAGAGCACTGCAGCGCCTAGCAGATATGTACCAGCAGGAACTGGGAGAATTGGCCTGGAAATGGAACTTAAAGGTGCTGGATCAGGGAGGATCATAAGGCTGGATGGGGAGAGTTTCTCAGTAAGGGTGCCTAATACAGTGATTCACGACTTTATGTCCTGGTAGAATACCTAAAACTATACCTAGTACATTGCAAAAGTGGCTCTTTGAAACTTGAAAACAATGATGAGATGAAGATGCTGGGATTTCTTAGAGGAAAGATGAGGAAGGAGTAAAAAAAAAAATCATAGGTTAGAATTAAGTATGCATTTATTATGTAATACTAGAGAACCTGCCAGCTAGCAACATTCCCTGGGAGGGCTCAGAGGACACTCCCTTCACTAAAGTGGTAAGATTGTACAAGTACATTCTGTGAAGTTCAGAATTGCTTGACCTCTAGATCAAGATTGATGGTAAGAGATGCCTCAACGTCAATGGACATAACAGGATTCTTGAGGCCAAGTTGGCAGCATTACACCATCAAGAGCAATGGGATGTAATTATGGTCACATGCATCAACATGAATTAATTTTAGGAACCTAACTTTGATGGGAGGTAGGTGAGTTCCAGAAGAACACATGAATTGATTGGATTTTAAAAACATGCAAAATGAAAATGTAAGTGTGTGTGTGTGTGTGTGTGTGTGTGTGAGAGAGAGAGAGAGAGAGAGAGAGAGACAGGTTAGTAAACTCAAAACTAGCATAGGGGTGCCTGGGTGGCTCATCGGTTAAGTGTCTGACTCTTGATTTTGGCTTGGGTCATGATCTCAGGGTTGTGGGATTGACCCCAAGTCGGGCTCCTCATTCAGTGGGGAGTTTGCTCCAGATTCTCTCTCTCCTCCTTCTGTCCCTTCCCGCCACCTAAAAATAACAGATAAAAAAAACTTTAGAAAGAAACTAGAATAACGGTTATGAAAGGAAGAGAGAAAAATCGGGAGGGGGAGAGATATATAACAGAATTTCTATGGTATTGATAATATTTTCTATCTCAAGTCAGGTTGTAAGTACACAGGTGCTCATTTTATTGTTATACTCTATACAGATAAATTACGCATGTTAAATGCATTCAATATTTAACAAAAATAATCTAAAGAAATAAAGCCTAACCATAATTCCTTTCTGTTGTGACTCGCAGTAGAGAGCAGAAGCATTGGATAGATGCAAACTCAAGTCAGGTTGGCTGTACAAGCTTAGTTAAGGAACTTATTGAGTCTCTGAGTGATAGGTTTCTCACCAGGAAAATGATTTTGATAATGTCTTTCCAGCAGGGTAGAGGTAAGGATTAAATGAGATAATTTATATAAATTTTATAATCGGTGCCTGGCACATACCAGGTGCGATTTAATAAATTAGTCCACGCTTCCTGTTTTCTTCCTTTTTAGAGATTTTCCATCTTCTTCATTTGATTTAGTTCCAATTTAATTATTTCCTGTTAAGCAAAGAATTATGTCAGATGGGCTGTGCCTTAATTTAAAAACACTTTTTTTCATTTCAAAGACCATTATCTCATTTGATCCTCTCATTCAGTCCTCATTGGCTAGCACACGATGGAACATGTAGGAGCCCCAGTAAATCCCAGCAAATGAATGGATGTAGAATGTAGGTGTAATGGGCTGAATCGCGTTTCCCCAAAATTCACATATAGAAATCCCAATCTCCAGTAGCTCAGATGTAACTGTATTTGGAGATAAGGTCTTTTAAGAGATGATTAAATTAAGATGTGGCCGTTCCACCATGACTAGTATCCTCAGAAGAAGAAGAAGGGATCCTAAGGATGAGCTCCCACAGAGGAAAGGCCATCTGAGGATACAGCGAGGAGATAGCTGTCTGAGAGACAAGGAGAGAGGCTTCAAGGGGAAACCAACCCTGTTGACCCCTTGATCATGGATTTTCAGCCTCCAGAGCTGTGGGAAAATAAAATTGATGTTTAAGCCACTTGGTCTGTGGTATTTGGTTATGGCAGGTTTTATAAACTAACACAGTAGGGCAAGTATTATTATACCCAAGTTATAAATGTATAACTGAGTCTCAAGGCTTAAGATTCTCACAGATTTACATAAGCAATGAAAGGGCAGAATTATCCTTGAATCTAGGTATCGAATTCTGGTTCTTTCCACCATAGTCTGCTTCTTTTCAAATTGTGCTATATTGAGATATTTCAATATGTACATACAATCTTTAAATTAAATTCTTATTTTTATCCAAGTAGTATATGGACTCATAAAAAACAATAACAAAAATAAACAAGGGGGTGCCTGGGTGGCTCAGTCGGTTAAGCATCTTCTTTTGGCTCAGGTCATGATCTCAGGGGCCTGGGATGGAGTCCCTGCTCAGTGGGGAGCCTGCTTCTCCCTCTTCTTCTGCCCCTCTTCCTGCTGGTGCTCTCTCTCTCTCAAATACATAAAATAAAATAAAATAAAATAAAACCAAACAAACAAAAATAAACGGTCCCTGCTTTTTCCCTCATCTAATGTGGCTTTCTTAGAGACAAGTAATCTCAACTCTTCAGGTGCCTTTTTTTTTTTTTAAGATTTTATTTATTTATTGGAGAGAGATAAAGAGATCACAAGTATGTAGAGCATCAGGCAGAGAGAGAGAGAGAGAGGGAGAAGCAGTCTCCCTGCTGAGCAGAGAGCCCGATGCGGGGCTCGATCCCAAGACTCTGGGATCATGACCTAAGCCGAAGTTAGAGGTTAACCCACTGAGCCACCCAGGCGTCCCTACTCTTCAGGTGCTTTTTCCTCATAGTATTTGCAACCAGATAACATGTTCATACAGATGTGTCATGATTTTTCAAATCAAGATGTCATCTATTAAGTTCCTATTATTAAAGATGAGTCTTTAATGATCTCAACACACACAGACACAGACACACACTATTGGGTAATGTCCTTTGTCTTTAAAAAGTTTTATCACAGGGAAGCCTGGGTGGCTCAGTTGCTGCCTTCGGTTCAGGTCATGATCCCAGTGTCCTGGGATTGAGTCCCACATCGGGCTCCTAGCTTGGCAGGAAGCCTGTTTCTCCCTCTGCCTCTGCCTGCCACTCTGTCTGCCTGAGTTCGCTCTCTCTCTCTGACAAATAAATAAATAAAATCTTAAAAAAATTATTATAAAAAAAGTTTTATCACAGTCTATGATAGTTTTCTTCTTCTGTATTATCTCATTTTCCTCCACGTTAATTTTCTTTCTTTTCTTTAATTTCCTTTACTTTCACATTAGACTTTCCTCAAATGTTGGGGTGATCCTTCGCTTGCCATTCATCTGTAAGAAAAAGCCTGTTTCCTGTTTGTGCCCTCAGAGGCAACTAATGACTTCAATTTTGCCATTTTCTAGGGTTCCCTATCAGGAATTGGCTGGTTATTGCAGGCCACTCTGCTGCAGAAACTTAGGTTTTAGCTTTCTTTTCTTGAAGTGAGTTGCTCCTGCCTATCCACGATTTTCTAGAATTTCCTGACATCTTTTTGCTCCTATTATCTTATGTCCTGTGCTCTTTGTACTCTTTTTTATAACTTTTTATTCCTTTGCTATTATTTTAGGGGGCTTTGAGAGGGAATAGAGAAGAAATATGTGTTTTCAACAGTCCTTTACATTTCTAATGTTGCCTTTTCTCGGATTTTTGCTATTAGTCAATATGTCACAGCTAGTATCGGTTCAACGCAAATGACTACAAATATCTGTGAGGAAGTATTTTTCTAGGTGTGTCTGTCAAAGTCTCTTTTATATCGAAAAACCTCAGCTTGTGTTTTGAGTAATAAGAGGAATATGGTATTTCATACTCAAGTATCACTTATTTTTAAAGACATTCATGCATAAAGCCAGGTGAGGAGGGTGAGCACATGGGGAGAAGGACCTGTGTGGCATAAAATTCTGAGCTGGCCGAAGAGGACTTCCGCACGGTATGTGGTGGCAAAGCCTGGGTGGGGGAGGAGAAGATCCATGCAGAGACGTGGCATACCATGAGAAGGGGAGGGGCAGATCCCAAGCAAGGTGAAGAGGGCATCCCGTGCTGTGGGGCAGTCTGTGGTGAGGGGTCAGAGCCCAGGGCGCAGCGGCTGTGGTGTGAATTTGGTTATAAACCAAAGGATGGATCAAATAAGTAAGTATTTTAAGGATAATGCAAGTCAGGTTTCTCACCCTAGTAGAATGAAGTCATAAATATGGAAAAGGAAAAAACTGGAATAAACCCTGAGTGTTGGATTGGAATTAGATATTATTATGGATTATACTGTATCCATATTTATACGGCATCAATGGTGATATATAAATACAGATGTAAATGTCTTTGTGTCTGTATACATATTCCCTAGCTCTGCCCATCAAGAGAGTCTGAGAGCTGTGGACTCAAATTGCAACCAGCAGATCCACCCAAATTGTGGCTTCTAAATACCATTTACCACTTAAAGGGACCTAGGCTCCTTGGTAGGGTGACAGATTTATCATCTAAAAATATAGCAGATATTTAGCAAATAAGAAATTATTACATGGAACACACCTATGCCAAATATCTATTCATTATTTATCTGAAATTCAAACTTAACTGATTAACCTTTATTTTACTTGGTGATCCTTTTTCTTTGGAGAAAGGGTCACATCCAACACTAGGGCAAAAAAAGTACAACATGAGTCTGGAACATTTTGTTGGGCTAGGAAAAAAAAATACTAAAGGAATGATGGGAAAAATGACATAGAAGCCACTTTGGAAGGGTTCTCACTGGCCAAATATAGGACAACTTAACCATCAAAATAAACAATAATAGTAACAGGTTATAACTTATTAAACGAGAGAGAACCAAGAGCCTATAAGGATATAAATAAAATGGTAAAATGAAAGTTTGATGAGGAATAAGATATTTATTTAGAGCTAAAGTATCTCCATAAAAGTATCCTCACAAAATTAATAGTTATTAATTCCAAATGGAAAAAATAGTAACTATACTGTGGAGAAGCCCAGCAACATCATTTTAATCGAGTGATTAAACAAATTGAGTGGCCCCTTAATGAAATAGAGTCTACAAAAGAACTACCTGTAATCTTTAAAAGTATCAAAGTTGTGAAAGCCAGAGAAAGACTGAGGAAACATTTCAGACTTCAGGAGATTAAAGAGATGTGACAATTGAACACAACACACATTGTGAAGTGTATCCTCTGTTTTGCTATCAAGGTTATTACTGGGACACATGACGAAATTTAATGGGGGGGGAGGGGTCCCAGGATCAGGTGGCAGGAATCATCACTGTTAACGTCCTGATTCTGATGGCTGCACTGTGATTATGTAAGAGAATGTCCTGTATATACCCACTTAAGTATTTGGGCGAGATGGGACATCCAGTTGGCAATTTATTCCCAAGAGGCTTAAGACAAAAAAGTTCTCTAGACTGTGCTTACCACTTTCCTGTAAGTTTCAGATGGTTTGAAAATAAATAAAAGTGGTTATTTTGGGTTTTTTTTTTTAAAAGATTTTATTTATTTATTTGACAGAGAGAGAGATCACAAGTAGGCAGAGAGGCAGGCAGAGAGAGAGGAGGAAGCAGGCTCCCCGCGGAGCAGAGAGCCCGATGCGGGGCTCGATCCCAGGACCCTGAGATCATGACCTGAGCCGAAGGCAGCAGCTTAATCCACTGAACCACCCAGGCGCCCCTTATTTTGGGTTTTAATAGGGAAATGAAAATTTAATCATTCTGAGACATTGATCTAAAAAAAGAGCTTAAAATGCCACTAATACGATGTCTTTTGCAATGATGATGTAAGAGACTAAAAGCCAACCATCTGGAGATCACAAATTCATTTATTTAAAAATGCTCTTGAAATTAAATTGCTAGAATTTTTAAGCTACAAGAAGCAAAAGAGAATTCTACATATTACTGATATTTGTATGCAAAACATTAAGGAAAATTGCTATTTCAAAGGAAAAAACAAATGGTAGCTATTTCTGGGGTTTAGAGAGTGGCATTTCCTCTCTGGAGGACATGGATGGTCTTTTTAAGAAAAACAGCTCTAAGAGTGTTACGGACTGAATGTTCACGTTGATATATTCACCCCGCACCATCCTCACACCTCATTGCTGTGCAGTCATGTGATGGTTCTAAGAGGTGAGGCCTTTGCGGGGTAATTAGGAGTAGATGAAGTCATGAGGGTGTAGGCCTCATGAATGGGATTTGTACCCTTATATAGTATAGGAGTTAGGAGAGATCCAAGGAAAGACATAATCAATGAAAGAAATCCTTCAGGTTGCATTTGGCCAACAGTTTTAGGGAAAGTTATATCTGACATTGCTTTTGAAGTTGTTTCCTGTACTACAAGTTGGTTCTTATACTATGATAACCACTTGTTACCCTTCAGATTAAAAGTCCACTACATAGAACAGTCTCATGTTGATGAACTTAAACAGTAGTGTCCAGCGCTGGGCACAGCACTGAAATAATTTGAACAAGCCAGCCACAGTGCAGAGAGCTGGTTTGAAACTTTTCTTAGCATATAAGATGGTAGGTCATGACATTTTATTTGGTTATTAAAAGAAATGTCAACCCTGGAATAAAAGGCTGGAGAACCTGAGGATTTCTTCATCTTTGAAATGGCAGCCTATTTGTCGAAAAGGCAGGGTTAAACAAATACCTGAAGGGTACTGGTGTTCTAATATGCGGTACTTCTTTCACAGAAGCAACAATCCCTAGAGTTTCTGTTTTCTTTTCTCTAAAAGTTCTCTTATAGTTGGGATTGGAACTCAGAACTCACATTTCTGTAAAAACAGTTTAACAAAGGCAGGTTGTATTCTTAGGTTGTAAAAGCTTATATAACCCAACCTCACTAGACTAGAATATTAACACGATGACTTGCTATTGTTTCTAAATGCTAACTTGGTATTAAACTCAGAAACTTAATACAACTTTACATTCTGCTCAGTTCACTGTCTGATTGAGCTAGAACTCTTCTATGCAGCAACTAAAGAATCTAAAGTCCTATGATACATGTAATCCAGTATCTTAACATCCTTTGCTTTTAAGCATTGTAGACAAGGGAGAAGTTATGAGCCGATTGTCTCTCAGGAGACTTTAGAATCAAGCCTGGGAATGACCCACTTTACTTTTGCCCACATCTCCTGGGCAGACCAATTACATGGTCCTAGCCTAATAGCAAGGGGAGCTGGGAAACAGTCTTCCTATGTGGTCAGGGAGAGGAATAAGGAATGTGGGCATCTCACACCTACTTTGCAGAGTTTTGTGAAGATCGAATAACCACACTGCTAAGTTCATGACAAATATTATGCCCCTTCTTTGGAATCAGCTAGGTTTGGATGTAAAGGATTCCTAGTGAAAGGGTTTTGGTAAAGGAAATCATGTGCAGTTTCTGGGAGTTTCACACTTTCTATATATCACTGCGTTTTGGAAATTGTCTGGTACCCTTGGCAACTCCCTACTATTAATTCAGTAACTCAACCTTGAATTTCAAGCCAGAACATTTAAAAGCCTTCGCTCTCCAGGATTAAGTTACAACCAATGCTATCTTGGTAGGATTTTATTAGGTAAAAATACTTTGTGATTATTAATGACAAAATCAAAGGAAGGGTTTTTCTGAAACTCAGTTTAAACTATCAAAGATTATAAGTGATTTAATTAATTTATTTTCTATTAAAACTAGTGGTTGGGGCGCCTGGGTGGCTCAGTGGTTTAAGCCGCTGCCTTCGGCTCAGGTCATGATCTCAGGGTCCTGGGATGGAGTCCCACATCGGGCTCTCTGCTCTGCAGGGAGCCTGCTTCCCTCTCACTCTCTCTGCCTGCTTCTCTGCCTACTTGTGATCTCTCTCTGTCAAATAAATAAAAATAAACAAAATCTTTAAAAAAACAAACAACAACAACAAAAAACTAGTGGTCATCTGTAATTCATTTTTACAGTCAATCTTTTTGCAAGTCCAGTTTATGGTAAAGGCAAACACAGGGGTGATCTCATCAAGCAGCTGGTAGGTTTTCTAGGTTGATTTGTTCTTGGATTTACAAATGTCATTATGTTCTGACATTTAACATTTTTAACAGCATTATGAAATTATTAGGGAGCTGATCACCAAATCAAGGGTGTTTCCTTAATTATTTTACACTACTAACCATTGCTTTCCTTTGTGTAATAATTTTCTCAGGCATTAAGGAAGCACAGTGGTTCTCTGGAGAGGTGATGCGGGTTTAGTGAAGGAAAAAGTGGAGAAACCTTATTTTTTAAACCACATATCCAGGGGCCCCTGGGTAGCTCAGTCAATTAAGCATTTGCCTTTGGCTCAGGTCGGGATCTCTGGGTCCTGGGATGCAGCATGGAGCCCTGCCTGCATCAGGCTTCCTGCTCAGCAGGGCATCTACTTCCTTCTCTCTCTCTCTCCCTCTGCCCTTCCCACTGTTCGTTGTCTTTCAAATAAAGAAAATCTTTAAAAAAAGATACTAAAACAAGTATCCTTGTAATTCCTTTTTAGAAATTATTTCTAATAATCTTTAATAATTGTATTTATTTTTATTTATATCACCCTTAATCTGATCCTAAAGCTGTTAGGCTTAAAAATGAAACAATCTTATTTAATGAAACAATCTTATACAATGATAGAATAAGAGGTTTGCCATGTGGAAGTGAACAGTATTTTATAGATCACTGGAATGAACTTATTTACCGCTCCAGAAGACTGAGTCAGTGTGATATAATGGCAAGCATACTATTGGAAGACTTGGGTGGAGTCCAGGCATTCTATTTTCTTGCTTTTTTGATCCTATGTAAAATAATTTCTCTGGGTCTCATCTTAAGCTGAGAAATCAGAAAATATCGCTGATTCTACAAAAAGAACTGGCAGATATGAAAATGATAAAGACAACCAAAGAGAATACATTGGGGAAATTTGCCAGGTAGAGACATGAATGGTATGTATTTGATATTACTGAGTGAAATTAAAAAAACAACCCCCAACAAACCCTTATTTTAGCAGGGACTTCAGAAATAAAGAAAAAGTCACTGTGACTTTTATAAAATGAATGAAACTGGGAAATGAAAAAGAAATCTGTGCTGGGGAAATAATTTGTTACATAGTTGCCTATAACATACAAAGTGACAAAGAACAGGAATCAGTTACATAGATTTAAGAGACTAGAAATCTCTTTTACATACTTGAGGGAAACTAAATCACAACAAAACCCAAAACAACCATGAGAAATTCCAGCAATGAAAGTTGAAAGCATGGGATTATTTTGGAAGGCAAAAAGTAAAATTAAAAAATAGTCTTGTCACATATATATTTTTAAAGATTTTATTTATTTATTTGAGAGAGAAAGAGAGAGAGCACAAGCAGGTGGCATGGCAGAGGGTAAAGGAGACTCAGCCCCTGGACTCCGGGATCATGACCTGCCTGAGCTGAAGGCAGATGCTTAACCAGCTGAGCCAACCAGGTGCCCTGAGTCTATTTTTAAGAAGTTTATATAAGCCAATTCATAGAAGATAATTAAGTAAGCTGTATTTTGGAAAGAACTTGTCCCAAATATAACTCATTTGGTAGCATTACCTTACCTGAAATAAATTGTTCAAATGTGGACTATAAAAGGATCTTGGGAAATCTGGCATCTCAGACACTGGGCATGAAAAAGGTAGTAACCACTCCACAAGAGGGAATCCAAATGGCTAGTAGATATGTGGAAAGGACTCAATAACATCAGCAATCAGAGAAAACAAGTTAAAACCATAATGACGTACAACTAACTATACATCCACCAGACTGGCAAAAGGATTGACAATACTGAGCGGGGTTGAGGGTGGGGGGTAATGGGACTCACATACATGGCTGGCCTGAGTATAACAATCTAGAAACAGCTCCCAGGTATATACCATACAGAAACTGATATAAATGTGATGGAATACACATACGAAGAATAGTCACAGCAGCACTTTTAACAGTCCCAAACTGGAAGCAGTCCAGATGTCCATCAAGAATAAAATGGCTAAATAAATTATAGCATACTGCCATAATGGAACACTTCAATTAAAAATGAACAGATTACAACTATATGAACAACCTGAACAAAATACGGATTTTGACGTAGTGCAAAAGCAGCAAGCAAACAGATTACACATTATGTCGTTCCATTTAATAAAGTTCAACAGAAAGGGCAAAATGAAACAACATATTGTTTAGGGGTGCATGCTTATGAAAAAAAAAACAATAGAGAAAAGTGAGGAAATGATTATCACAAAAGTTAGAATAATGGCTACTTCTAAAAGAGAGGGAAAGAGCTGTGCTCAGGAAGGTCACTAGGGGGGCTTCTAGGATGCTGGCTATGTTCCATTTGTTGACCTAGTTGGTCACAGGCAGGTTTCTTTTATAACAACTTATTAAACCAAATAACTGCTGTATACATTTAATGTATATCTCACAATAAAAATGCAAAAGTAATTGAAGACTTTTTAGATGGCATTCTTAGAAATTTTACCAGATAATTTAGCTTATGAAATCCCTGACAGTAAAAACCACTGATGTGGCATGAGAGTACACTGACAAAATAGCTTCTCATAAGAGCACACTTTCAAGTGCAGGAGAAAAGAACCCTCTACAAATATCCCTTTGTTATATTTTAGCATAGTATGCAGATCTTTATCACAAACAAACTGATAAAGCAGGGAAAGAACTGTTACCTGAAATTTCAGATTTTTTTTGGAATTTTTTGCAATCTAGCTGTTTTTTTCCTCTGGATTAATAAGTAAAAGAACTAAGGAGACGCAGACCAAGTTGGAAATGTATGAACTTCCTCCTCTTTAGATGCCAGTTCCAGATGTTTTTCTCCAGTTTCTTCCAGTACTGTGTGGTGAGGTGGGTGGATTTTGCCCAGTAAGTTTAGTACTGATATTACTTCGTAAGTAGGTGCATGAGGCATCTCCTGAGTGCTTTTCTGTCTCTCAGTACTAAGGTTCAAAAGTGGAGCCACTGACAAAACAGATCAGGCTGCTGAAAAACCCCATGTGGCACAGTACACACTTTTCTGGAGGTGTCCTCTGCTGGGCTGCAGAAGTTTATTCATTCATTAAACATTTGCTCAGCCCGACCAAAACTGGGTGCTAAGTCTTGCCCCACACCACAGGATTTTTGCATTCTTTTTATCCACACCCCACAGGACTTAAAACCTGAGGTGCTCAGCTTCACAAAATCTCCTAAATCTGGGAATTTTACTCATTCAATTTCTACCAGGAAATTAGGGAGGGGGCAAAACCAGATAGAGATTTATTTTGTAGCCATGTGGGGCTACCACTTGGAGGCCAGATTCCCTGTGAGTCTTTTTTGGAAGGACATGATAGGGCATCGATCATGACAAGGCAGTCAAACCCACAGTAGCTTAAGCAGGATAGTTAACCTGGCTCTTGGAACTTCTCAACAAGGACACTTAGGCAAGTGCTGCTTTGTGAGTCTCTTCTTGCTTCTGCAACATCCACTTCCCACGCCCATCAATTTTTCTGCAGCATTTTAATAAAAATGAAGTTTCCTTGGTCTACTGTTTGCATATGGTGGTGGTAGAAACCCTGAGCTTCGAAAGTCTGCCTATAAAACTTGCTCCTTATTCTCTGAAGTGGAAAGACTTGTAATATTCATTAATGCTGTTTCCAGAGCAGGTAGGGTGTGCCAGGGTCCAGCAAAAGAACTCTGGAATCTGCTTGCTTTCATCATTGCTGCTTTCATCTCAGTCTCACCCTATTCACCTGGACAGGTTCAAGGCAGATTCTGAGACTTTCATCTCAAAATTTCTTTTCCAAGAGAACTACACTTTCAACTTCATGAGTTTTTATTTGAATTTACTTTCCAGGATAAATCTGTAGGAAAAGCTGCATAATAATAATAATATTTATTTTAGAAAGGAAAGAGCCTTTGAGTCAGACCTGCAACACGGGCCAACATTTCCAGGTGATGGTTATGGACACTTACCATCAACCAAGATCAGCTCTCCAAAGTTTCATACAAGCAAGAATGGTTCCTAAAATTGAGACACCATTAACATCTCACATCTCCTCCTGAAAAAGTAAAAAATCTTCCCACAGTCTCCGGGAGGATGGCTCTCTTCCTTCGTCTCGGCAATTCGCCCCCACTTTACACACTCAGATTGTGCCTCCGTACGCAAACTGCACCCCTCTTTCCTTTCGTAGAGGTGGGAGGGGGAAGAAGGGACGTATTACCACTCTCATCTTTACAATACCACGTAGCTTACAAAACGCTTGCACTTCCGTCAACTCTGAACTCCGCGAGTGCCTCGGAGGGAGGCATTCATTCATTCATCAAACACTTGCTCGGCCCGACCACACGTTATCGGGCGCTAGGTCTCGCCCCACACCACGGGAAGGGTGGGGCGCTCGCTCCCTGGAGCAGGTGCTGCGGCTCAGGCTGTAGGGCAAGTTCTCGCTCAACCTGGCTTTTTCGAAGGCCCATTTGGGGCTAAATGCCTCACCTTCGGGTGGTGCGTGCCCGACCACGGCCGCGCGGCCTGGGCCTTCCTCCTTGCTCCGAAAGGAGCAGCCACCACCTGCCCTGAATGAAACCGCTACAGAGCAAGCTCTGCCCGCCGCCGTGGGGTCAGGGCTAAGATCAGGCGGCAGCTAAGGCTCCACTCGGCTCCTCCCCTTCCTCTCTTCAATTCTGACGCGGCCGTAGAGGCGGCGGCAGCGGCGGCTAGTCCCGGGGCCCGAGGCGCACCCACCCGCTCGCTGGGCCCCGACTTCCTCTTTCCTTTGATCGTCATCAGAGCGCGCCAGAGTCACCCAGGGCGGGGTGGTTAGAAAGGGGGAAAAAAAAGGCCAGCGGAGGAAACGTCCTGGCGGACAGAAAAGGGAGGGGTGACGGGAGAGGTTGCTAGGTGACTTGCGTCATCCTCCTGCGCCGCTTTCCTCCCGCCCCTCTCTGGAGTGAGGCGAGAGCCCCGCACAGAGCGAGCGAGACAGCGAGCTGAGCTCCGGGCGCTACCGCCACCACAGCGGAGAGCGTGAGAGCGAGGGAGCATCCGAGAGACCCAGCCCCCGTGCACTGGCCACGGCCGAGACCTTCGTCCTGACCTGGATCAGCGGGAGCCGCGGCCACCCCTTTTCTCCCCCCCTCACCTTCCCGGCCGGCAGCGGCGGCTGTACACGCCGGAGCCCGAGCCGGAGCCGGCGGCTGGGGGGCAGGGAGGCGGCTACCTCGGGCCGGGACTAGTCAGCTGCTCTGCGGTGAGAAGACGCTGAGGAAGGGCCGGAGCTTCTGTCTCGTCCCGGGGCGCGGGGCGAGGGACCCCCAACGTGTAGGGAGGGGGTCCCAGCCGCAGCGACACATGCGGGAGCCGGGAGCGGGGGCGGCGCCGAGCGGAGCCGGCCGGGTCCCCCACCACGCCGCTGCCTCTTCCACCCGCCCGGAGCCGTAGCATCTTGCCTCAGAGTGTATGAGCGGGGGACCCAAGCTCAGCAACCACCCCCCGGCCGGGGGGGCGGGGACCCCGATGTGAAGCGGCGGCCCGGGCGGCGGGGAGAGCAGGACAGGCGCCGCCGTCCTTTCCTTACCTTCCTTCTCTCCTGAGCCCCCTCGCGGGGGGGGGGGGGGGTCTTCTCTCTTGGCCAGTCGCCGGCCCCCCGGCCCCTCGGCAGGACTCCGGGAGGAGTTCTTAGAGCCCCCTCCCCCGCCCCAGCCCCGAGGGCGGCGGGGCCGGGGGGGATCCGGGGGGCCGGCTGCAGCCTCAGCCCAGAGGAAAACTTTGTAAGAGCAAAATCTGGAGCCTCCCAGACGTGACTCTCCCCGGAGAAGTGGCTCAGGGCGGGCAGAAGACACAGCCTGAAGAGATCCAGGAAGAGGAAAAGAGGGGGTAAGCGGGGCCGCTGCCGCCTCCTTTGCTCCGGCGGCGCGGAAGAGACCCGGGGTGACTGCCTGGCTTAGAGACACAAGCACCGCTTCTTCCTCAGTAACGCGCCGGAGCCTTCCGCAGCTGCCGCCTCAAAGCGAAGGAGGAAGGGAACCAGCCCACTTTCTCAGCGCCACAGCTCTTCCCTAAAGTGTGAGTGCCCGGGAAAGGGAATCGAGGGGGTAGAAAGTGGGAGGATACCAGTCGGTTCGTCCCCTCGGAGTTTTGCTGATGTTTTGCAGGAGTGTTGGGAGTGTATAGACCAGAGGGTGCATCTTTATTTTTACAGCGAGGAAGAGGTGTCGGGTAGTCTTGTGTTTCATGATATTTTAGCTCCTTACGGGTAATATGCAAGCTTACAGGTTTCTGTTAGAGGAGCTCTGTCTTTATCCAGAGTGGACACTTACACCTTTCTGCCTGGTAACTGGCAAAGGAAATTGAGGAAGCCAAATCATATGTGCACACAAAGGACATCTCTGTAATACACCTTTTCCTGGTACACCGGGTGTGAAACAGTGCTGTGGTTTTTGTTTCGGGGCAGCTCTTATTAGGGTTCTCAAGAGGGAACCTTTTACCCTGTAAACCCCCGAAACTGAAATTCCTGTCTTGTTTTGCAGTTCTTCCTTGAGAGATGGTACAGGAGTTTTTTACCTTCTCATTTCCTGGGTCCAATTTCTAGGTGTCAGGAAGCTATAACAGATTTCAATTACCCAGAAGGTTCTGAGTTCTTATGAATCATGACTTACTTGGGGAAGAGCATCGAGTACCTTAAACAGTTTATAAAAGTTTTTGCATTTTTTTCCCCCTATCCAACTGCTTTAAAAAAAATTTTTTTTTTAAGTAGCGTATGTCCTGATTGCTAGCACTTTTTTTATTTGGCAGAATGACTTGAGACTTTGCTTGTTTGAGTTATCTTTACTTCACTATCAAACGAAGAGAAATTTTTTGATATTCTTTGAAAGATGAAAGTTTTCTTTTCCCTTCCATTATTTTAAGGTGAGTTTATAAAATCTTTGAAATGCATTTTAGGTATCCTCTCAACAGTGCCAAATTGAGGTGCAAGAAAGTAATTATCATTTCATATATTTATACAGACCTTAAGGGTTAAGCATAAGGTGGAATTTTATTTAACAGAACATAGGCAGTACTACAGTACTGAGAATTGTGGCTGCTCCAGGCAACAGTGTGGGCTCACTCCCTCTGAAGCCACTGCTTTGTGGTAATGAGTGTAAGCCTGGTGTTGTTTGTGCTAACTTCTCCATTCAGGATCTCAGTTAAATTTACTTAAAGCTTTCTCAAATAGTGTTTTCATGTGTACTTTTTCTCTTTTGAGATAGTGAGTTCTACAAGTTTATTAGCCCCTGAATTATTTCACATTTCATTTATTTGTCCCAATCTGTCTCTGTAAAGTTCCAAAACACATCCAAAGGTTTTGTTTTGAGAAATGCTACGACAAGCTGGAGGTCATCTTTCCTTGGTTTTATATATTTTGATTCTTCTTCTTTACCATTGTCTTTCCTGACTCTTACTGTCAGTCTTAGAATGATTACTTTGATCCCTTGATCATTTTGCCTCCTCTGGAACTTCTCCAGCTTTTTTGTTTCTCTTTATATATTTGTGCTGTTACACTTTTGTAAGGAGCCTTAAGTTCTATTTTAAATAGGTAATGACATGGAAATACTGATTAGTAGGCATAATGTTAGATGTCAAATCAAAAGCAAATGTCTCTGGATCTGTTACCTTCTTTTGAGACCTTGAGGAAGTTATGTATCCCATGTTTTACAAAGATGAGAGAAAGAGAAATCTAGTCTTGGTATAGGCAATTTTTCAGGGAGAAAAGGAAGACAAACCAGCAAACTATAATTTGAGGGTAGATTTGTACTCTTAATCAAAGTTGCTTACTAACATTAAGACTTATTTTTATTATTTTCACTATACGTTGGTTAAAAAGCATGGTAATGTTTTATTGCATTTTGGGTAGCAAAGAAACAGCAAAGTATTTGAGATGCCTTTGAGGTGCTTTTACTTACGGCATAGGCAACGAAACATTAATTGCACAAAATTGTAGGAAAGGGGTGTATATGACACTATATGTCATACTACTGTATGTATGACACTCTCACACTACTGTGTTTGGTGCCTTATAGATATAAATGTATATGTATCTATAGAAGTGTAGGTGTTGGACTATACAAAACTAATTGGAGTGTCTGAACCAAATCTGGGAAATAACGTTTCTTTTGGGAAGAAAGGTGCTGGTGGAGATAAAGTGTTTAAGACTTTTGGAATTGGAGGGAATGAGGGACAAATGTAATTGGGAAGTTAGCTTGTTGGGAATATGGATGAAAGTTGTTGAGGAGGCTTGAAGTCAGTTTGTGTTTGTGCATTTACATGTGTACAGCCCAGAGAATCAACTGAGAACAATGTTGCTGAGAAGGTACTTTTAGATGATTAAGGAGAAATTGTATTCTAGGCCGGGAAGCATTTTACCTGGAGAAGGATTTTGTTTTTTTAGGGAACCAACATTTTCATACCATGGTCTTTGAAGAGCTATACAACAGGAGGGGTGAGAAAGATGCTCCCAGTAGTTTAGATTGGTACTAGTGGTTTCTTACAGAAAATAATTCAGAAATGGGGCAGTGAACTTTGTTTTTGACATTAAATTTTAGGGTAAAAAGTTGATGCTGTTGCAATCTGAAGACAGAAAAATAGTTAAGCTAATGAGTGATATGCTGAAAATGAAGAGTTAGGAGTCAGTTTCACAGTGTTAAGTTTTCTTGCAGAGTAACAGAGCTGAAAAATGTGTCTTTTTACTTTGGGGGAAGGGAATCTGTTAAAGTTAGCAATGGTATGGTAAGAGTAGAAAATGAATGAGACTCTCCCTAAAAAATGTTTTAAAAGTGGATAAGATTTGAAGTTCAAAGGGAGGAACAGTCTTTAACATGGCTACCAGTTCTTAGGACATGTGCATCTATATTTTTGAAGGAGCTAACAAGCTTTTTGTAGAGTATATAGGTCCCTTGATTTAAAGTCAGAAGGATATATAGGATTTCACTGTTAAGGAACTTAAACATAAAAGGACAGATTTGTTTTCATAAAAATTCATGTTTTTAAAGTTTGCCCAGGATTATTATCCCAAGTTTGGTCTTTAATCTGATGAAGTAGGGCTAAAAATAGCTGGCAGAGAAGGCTGCTTCCCTTGCTTGCAGTTGATGTGTGTTTTTGTGTCCCATACAATGGAGGGGATATCCCTGTGTTGGCACAGCAGTGCTGAAAATGCTTTTTTTTTTTTTTTAACCTTTTTATTAAAAAACAAATAAACAAAAAACAACTTGGCATTTAAAAAGAATCAGCTGTCTTTGAAGCATGAGACATGGAAGACTTTTGTTTGTGGTGAAACCTGCAGCTAGTGGGGCTTGCTTTTAGTGTTGACTCTAACAAAATTAAGGATTTTAAGATAGGGAATATATACATATCCATACTTTTCGTGTTCATTAGTTCATTCAGTTCACTGCCTTCCTAGTAGCTTCTTTGGTCCCTTCTTAAGAATTTAATTCAAATGGAAGAACTCTCTGGGGAAGAGATGTTTAGGTAGGGAGCTGGATCTCAGGTGATTCTAGGATAAGGGTATGGGACTGGAATATATGCCATATGGGTGCCTTCTCCATCCTCTACTTTCAACAACATATTTTATGCGGGTGAAGCCATGTTTAGATGGACTTAAAGGACGGTCTTTTTGGGTTGACATGATTTACTAGTGAAGGTAGTGGGAACGGTATGACTCTGGTAGGAGGGAGTGAAAACCTTTTGTGCTTTGCCTTGGAAACTTTGGGATTGATACGGGATGATTGATGGGCCTTGGGAGTGCATTTGTGTTTTAGCATCAGATGACCCAAAAGCCTACACCTAGGCTGACAGATGCTCAATTCGTGTACTTTAACCCACTGAGCCACCCAGGCGCCCCTCAATTCGTGTACTTTAGAGAGGGTTCTTGGAGATGTCATATGTTGCCTCCTCATTGTGTGGAGGAGTAAAAAAGTGGTGATTTTTTTTTTTTTTTTTTTTTTTTTTTGTAGAGGGCCAGTTATTAAATATTTTAGATTTTGTGGACTATGTCTGGAGCAACAATTGAGTTTTGCTCTTGTGGTAGCCATAGACAGTATGTAAGCAAATGAGCGTGACTGTGTTCCAGTAAAATCTTATACAGTTGACCCTCAAACAATGGAGAGGTACCAACCCCTGTACAGTTGAAAATCTGTCTGATTTTTAACTCATCCAAAACTGAACTATTGATAGCCCACTTTGGGAGCTTTACTGGTAACATAGTCTAATATATATTTTATAGGTTATTTGTATTATATACCACATTCTTATAATAAAGTAAGCTAGAGAAAAGATCTTATTAAGAAAATTGTAAGGAAAAGAAAATACACTGACAATACTATATTGTATTTATTGAAAAAAGCTCATGTGTAAGTGCAGTTCAAACCCTTGTTATTCAAGGGTCGACTATGTATAAGCTACGTAGTTTATGGAACACTAGTGTAGTTAGCCAAGTAGACTAACATTCAGTATGAGTATGAGCTTCATTCCTCCTTTACAAAACTTAGACTGGCTATTTTAGGTGTTCTCCGTTTTCTGAGATATGTTCTTTGGGTGCTGTCTTAAAGTGATTCTGTGTAAAGTCTGTAGTTCAAAATACTTTTGCCTGCAGAGTAATGAATACTGTGGGAACTTGAGGAACAAGGGACAGTGCTGTCTATAGCCGCTAAAAAGTAGGAACTATTTGCATTTTTTATTCAAAGATAAATAATTTGCATGAAGTGATGTCCTGTTTATGTATCATAGCTGGAAAGTATCTTTGAAGAAACTTAAGGGTGTAATTTTGAATGGTTCTGCAAACAAATTGTAAATAATTGTAAAGCATTTACTTTAGATGTAAAATTAAAAGTTTTTATGAAATCAGATGAAAATAGTAGCCAAATTATAAGAACATTAAGATTTGTTACTTCTGTTTCTTAAAATATTACTGTTACAGTAGTCAATAAAGTGTGTAGAATTATTGGATGCACAATTTTTGTTTTGTTAAGTATTCTATCTTAACAAATCCTCTAGGTAACTTAAGTGTGTACTTTAAAAAATCTTTGCTGTTAAGAATATCCAAAAATCTTGCATATTCTTAATGGTAAATGTAGCGTGGTTTAATTTCTTAGGTGAATCTATCTTAAATGTTTTGTTTAGAAAGAATAATTCACTGTGCAATTTTACATTATAGCTAATATCAAAACATTTGTTTCATATGTCAAAAGATACCTGCATTGGATGGTGGTGTATTTTTCTTTTTAAAAGATTTTATTTATTTATTTGAGAGAGAGAGAGGTTGTGCACATAAGCTGGGACGGGGGCAGCAGGACAAGCAGACTCCCCACTGAGCAGAGAGCCCAAAATAGGGAGCAGTCCCAGGACCCTGAGATCATGACCTGAGCCGAAGTCAGATGCTTAACTAACTGAGCCACCCAGGCACCCAATGATGGTGTATTTTTACCCTGGCTTCATAAATTTTTTTTATTTCGTGATTCCCCTATTTATGGCAGGGGAGGAGGTGACCCTTGGCAATAATGGTAACTTTTTAGTTAGTTTCAAACCTGTTTTTATTTTTCATAGTATTTCTACGCATGTAATGGTACTTCATTTCCTTTCTCTTTAAAAAAGTCTATACAATCTGACAATTTTAGTGTACTTTTTAGAAGTCATTATAACGTTGTTTTCCTATTTATTAGGGAAGGATTCTTGTTCTTCTAAACATTTTTAAGTTTTTGTCTTTTCAGTAATTTTATCATTGTCCTAAGCTTAAGGATAGGTGGTGATTTAAAAGATACAAGGTGTTAATCTCATATCTGAAAATATTACAAATAGAAATATTCTGTATTAGTGACACTTTTAGAGGGCCAGGGAAAAGAGTGGTGTATTATTTTTTCCTTTTTTTTTTAAATAAAGCTTAGCTGAATTGTCATTACAAACAGGTGAGTAAAGTTGCTTTTAAATAACAAACTCTTTTTTTAAAAGAATATTTTTATTGAAGAATAATTGACATACAATATTGTATTAGTTCCAGGTATACCACATAGTAATTAGATATTTATATACATTACAAAATGGTCACCATAGTAAGTGTAACATCTTGTCACCATGTGTGAAGTTGTTACAGTATATTCCCTGTGCTGTACATTATACCCCACATTTTAAATATTTTGTGATTTGAAGATTGTATCTCCTTATTCCCATCACCATCTATTTTATCCATCTCCTCAGTCTCCTGCCCCATATCCCCTTTCTGACAACCATCAGTTTATTCTTTGTATCTATGAGTCTTTTTCTGTTTTGTTTTGTTTTTTAGTTTCCATACATAAGTGAAATCATATGGTATTTGTCTATCTCTGTCTTACTTATTTTACTTAGCATAATACCCTCTAGGTGCATCCGTGTCGCAAATGGCAAGATTTAATTCATTTTTATGGCTAACTGATATTCCACCGTGTGTATATATACCACATCTTTATTCATCTGTTGATGGACATTTAGATTGTTTCCAAATCTTGGATATTGTAAGTAATGCTATGATGAACATAGAAGTGGTATATATGTTTTTGCAATAGTATTTTCATTTTCTTCAGATGTATACCTATAAGTGGAATTGCTGGCTCATACGATAGTTCTGTTTTTAATTTTCTGAGGAACCTCCACACTGTTTTCCACACTGGTTGTACCAGTTTACATTCCCATTAACAGTGCACGGGAGTTCCCCTCCCTTCAGTCCTTGCCAGCACTTGTTATTTCTTATTTTATTGACAATAGCTGTATAGTTGTTTCTTTTACACAGGAATGGGTTTTACACAGCTGTCTCTAATGTAAATTATATGATCTTTTTCTAAGAGCACATTTTTTTTTTCTTTGAAGATTTATTTATTTGAGAGAGACAGGGAGAAAGTATGTACCCGCATGCAGGGGAAGGGACAGAGGGTGAGGAGCAGACTCCCTCCTGAGTTCAGAGCTCAGCGCTGGGCTCCATCTCATGGCCCTAAGATCATGACCTGAGCTGCAGTCAAGAACTGGACACTTAACTGACTGAGCCACCCAGGTTCCTCTCTAAGAGCAGGTTTTGATCAGGAAATAGGTGGGCCAACTGCTCTGAATTCCTGAAAGGATGCCCTTGCAGAAGAAGAGAGTTAAGGAAGAAGTAAAGCGTGCTAAACAAAATTTCTTTTACCGTACAATTTGGCTGAAAGCTGCCTTTGTCCAGCTTGGTAGCATATTTTGGGTAAATAAGGAACTTTTGGTGTTAAACCTTTCTACTTGCAGACTTTTTCCACTAAGTATAAAACCAGTCTGGGGGCGCCTGGGTGACTCAGTTGGTTAAAGCCTCTGCCTTCGGCTCGGGTCATGATCCCGGGGTCCTGGGAACGAGCCCCGCGTCGGGCTCTCTGCTCCGCGGGGAGCCTGCTTCCTCCTCTCTCTCTGCCTGCCTCTCTGCCTAGTTGTGATTTCTCTCTGTCAAATAAATAAAATAAAAAAAAACAAAAGTCTGTCTTATGTCTTAATGTACTTTTAGATTTTTGCTACCTTCTCTTTAGACCTCATTGTCACTTTCTCATGATACCTTTCATAGTATGTGTAGAGCTTATTTTCTAAATGTTTAGGACATTTCCTGGAAACTGTAGGATATATATTTTCTAAGAATTGTACTACTATACACAAGTATATTTAAAATTTCCTCCTATTCCACCTTCAAAATTGTGAAATATTTGAGGGAACATCTGTACTTGATCTGGATTTTGAATGACTAATACATAACAATTTCTCTGAAATAATCCTTCAAAATTTTTGAGTTTACAGTTGATTTCTCTAAAGCAGTTAGCTAGTACAGGAAAATCTGAGATCCTGTGTATGTTGCATTATCCTGCAATGCATGTAGTTTGAAAAATAACAGACGTGCACAAGAGACCTCATTGCTTGTGTATCTTTTGCTCTTTCTCCATCACCTAAGTGGATCAGTCACATATTGTGCAGTTTCTGTTGCTATGCTGTGCTGTCTCCCCCCCCCCCTTTTTTTTAGAGCTACGAGAAATCTGGATGGTTTTTGGAAGGAGGTAGCATGTACTGTGTGTGTCTGTGTGTCTGTACATATACTTAGTGTATTGTGTTAGGTGCTCCTTTCTGCATGAGTGCTCTTGGGTTTAGGAAATATTGAAAGATAGAATACAAAATGTTTTTAGTGGAGAGGATCACCATTGGATAAGATCCTATGTTTTCTGGCTCTTTCATCCTACAGCATCTTGAGTGAACCCATTAATATATGTTAGTGTCACTTGTGAAGTCTGAAGGCAAATTGCTGGTTTGTTTTTGGAAGAATGTGTGTATCTTCTTAGACTTTTTTTGGGTGGTTGACATGAAGTAATGTGACCCATTCCTGATAGTATTAATTTAAAGATCTTTTAAGGTGTGATATAGACAAAGGGCTAAAGTCAGGCCTTATATTGTCTAGCATTTAAATTCAGCCCTTGAGTTTGACAAATTATACCGAAGTAATTCTGCAGTGTTTTCAAAGTATCTGAACTAGTGTATGATTCATTAATGTTTTAAAAAAATCTTAAAAACTGGAGAAGTGATAGACTGCTGTGCTTATTATTTATAGGAAAGAAGGACCAATTTGAACATATTAGATTTTGAAATCATCTCTAAAGAACTCAGAAATATTTAGATCAGAAAGGACTCTTTTTTGAATAATTCATTGATTATATTTGAAAGTGACTGTGGTTTAAATTGTTTATTTAGAAATATCAGGTTGTAATTCAGCTACCAAGTCTCTTAACTGTCCATCTCTTTAGTGCTTAGGAACAAAAAGCTTTAAAAAATTATGAAGAAGTTTAACAAGTTTTATTTGTATCATTATATTTCTTTTTTCTTTATTTTTTATTTTTAAAGATTTTATTCATTTATTTGTCAGAGAGAGAGAGAAAGAGAGAGAATGAGCACAAGCAGGGGAGCAATAGAAGGAAGTGGAGAAGCAGGCTCCCCACTGAGCAAAGAGCCCAACCTGGGACTTTATTCCAGGACCCGGGATCATGACCTGAGCCAAAGGCAGACGCTTAACTGACTGAGCTACTCAGGCATTCCTGTATCATTACATTTCAAATTGATCAAAGGAATTTTATGTGATTCAGTTTTAATTAAATTTTAGTTTTCCCCTTTCTTAAAATGATTAGTATATGTGTTTGATACTCTGTTTTCATGCTTTGTTTTTATTAAGTACAAATCAATTTTCAGAAATAACTTTTCCTTTAAGCTTGGCATAATCAGTGTTCTGTTGGCCAGTATAAGACACAAATGCTTCTTGATCGTTTTTATATTTGGAAAGTATTTCTATTTTGAGAGAAATTTGGCTATGTCTTCATAGTCTGTTTACTTAATATAATTGCATATTTAAGATAAGTATATGAAAAAAATCGAAAGGCAGAAAACACTGAGATATATTTCTTAGTAATGATTATCTTGCCTCTCGTCCTCTTTCTCTAACTTATTTTAAGGCAAGTTTGCTTTAGATTTTGGTGTAAATGCAGAAGTTAGATTGGCTTATATATTAATAGATCTGTAAGCATGTGGTTAATATAATACTATTCTCATTTAAAAAATAAGGCATTTAAAATATTTTTCTTTGTTGGTAGCAGTTGGACTTATGCTTCTTTCCATTTCAGAGATTTTTCAAAGAAGGATTTTATGATAATGACTAGGCTATTTATTGGGTAGATGGGAGAAGAACATAGTCTCTCTAGTAACTTTAATTTATTCCTGTCCATTTATTTTGCATGTAATACCAGAAGGTTATATAAATAGATGTGTGGATTATCAGTTTTCTTTTGCATGATTGGTGGTCTCTTAATTGACAGCCCTGTGAATTTGGGACTGTCAGCTTTGGACTGCTATTGTAATGAGTGGTGAGGAGCCTTTTTCTATTGAGTATAACATAGGCAGATTTCTTTTCATTAGAGAAATATAAAAATTTTAATTTATTAGATTAGAAATTTAAGGCAGGAAACAGGAAACTTCAGGTTTTTTAAAAATTTAATTTTGTTTTTCCAGTGTTCCAGGATTCAGTGTTTATGCACTATACCCAGTGCTCCATGCAATACGTGCTCTCCTTAATACCCACCACCAGACTCACCCATCTCCCCTCCTAAAAAAACCCTCAAGTTTTTTTTTCAGAGTCCACAGTCTCTCATGCTTTGTCTCCCCAAAACTTCAGATTATTTTTTAAGGCCAGGCATTTAGTAGGAGAGTTGGGATGTACAGAGGGTGGGAGAGAGAGCCAAGGAGGGAGGGGAGGGCAGGTACCAGGGAGAATGGCACCGGAAGTTTTGAGGTCAGTCTTAGTCAGAGGTCACACCCTGTTATTTCTTTGGGTTGTGGATGTGGGGTGTTACCACATGTTATCTACCATCCTTTGAAATGTTGATTAGATTAGTCCCTAGCTTTTCAACATCTGGATTCTTTAAGCTATTGAAGTTTTAATCTGTCTGGGATAATCAATGTATCCTAGGGTGGGAAAATATCTGTAGTACCTGCTTGGAGAAGGGACAGACAAAGGGTTTTCAACTACACTGGGGTTTCTTTTTTGTTTTGTTTAATTTTGTTTTTCCTTCTTTGGCCACATTTCCCTAGCTTTGCCTAAGAGGGATGCTTGTAATTCTGTTTATGTGACATAGTAGTTGAGAAGCAAGCTTTGGAGATGATAGACCCAGGTTCCGGTAGCTTTAATTTGTGAACTTGGGCAAGTTATCTAGTCTGTGTATGTTCCTTGTAAAACTGGGAATATGAGTAGTACCTGCCTCTCTCATAGGGTAGTCAAGAGGATTATGTAAATTAATGCATCACGAGGTCTGGCTCAGAGTGCCCAGTAATGTTAGTTGTTGCAGTAATAAGTATTGATATTAGATTAAGTTATTGTTGTCTCTGTGAGGTTGCTGGGTTTTAGAATGTCAGACGTATTTGTGATCTTCTGTATAGGTCACTATCAGCTATTTACTGAATACCTGCTGTTTCAGGCATTGATCTGAGTGAACAAAACATGAAAACGCTGCCCTCTTGAAACTTATATTCTGTTTGAGGAAACAAAATACACAAAGCAAAATAGATGACCTATCACTTATCTTATGAAAATTGGTGTTTGACTTAATATATCTAAGCCAGTGTTAACCAGTCTAATCAGTCTTCACCATTAGATCTTGTTTTGTTTGTTTCTCCTCCTGTGCTTGAGAGTGTTTGGTGGCAGGAGCACCCTAAAAGCATGGAAGTGTTCTCATTGTTTTCAGCTATGGCTTAATCTTAATTGCAAGGCAGTCTTACACTCTTCATTTCCTGGACTTGGTACTTAAATTGGCTGTCACAGACTTACCTTTCTGTCCCCAAATTTCGGTTTCACATTGTTTACAGAAGAGATGCTCCTCCCCAGCTCAGTCATTACATTTTGCTCATCCATGTCACTTCTTAGGAGAAGGGATATTAGAAACCTTTTTAAAGAAAAATATTCTGTGACTGATCTAACGGTATAATTTTCCTTCATCTGTTTTGTATTTCCCACCCTCTGTGTATTGCTAACTGAGATATTTAACGAGTTTATTCTCTGTCTTTAAAAAAAAAATATTTTTCTTGTCTGTTCAGTTAGATCGTAAGCCTTTTTAGGTTAGGGACCACTTCTCTATTCTGAAGCTTAGCAGCCTCACTTGAAAAAAAGATAACTACTTACCTCACAGGGAAGTTGTGAGAAATTTAGAGAGATAATGTGTGAAAAACGTCCTGAGCTAAACCCTTAGTAAATGACACTTTTTCTTTTAACCACTCTAGTTCCTAAGCTTGCTGCTTGGCATATAGTTAGTGTTTAAAAAAATATTTAAGTTATTCTGAATTGAGGTTGGGAGTATTTTAATTTAACTTCCACTTGTGTGGATAATTTTAGTTTTTACTTCCAGATGAGATTCAAGAGATTACTTTTCAAATATCAGGTGATAAAGGCTGAGACGTTAATATGAGATGGCATAACAGTGATTAGGAGCAGGGACTGAAGCCACCATCATGTGGGTTCAAATACAGATTAATACACTTACTGGTCATGTGACTTTTGGCAAGTTGTTTAATTCTGTTGGCTTCAGTTTCTTTATTTGTAAGATGGGGAAAATGATAACCAACTCATGGATTCTATGTTGTTAGATTAAGTGAGATAATAAATAGGAAGCACAGAACAGTGCCTGGTGCATAACAATGGCCCCAGGGAGCATTGGCAGTAATATCTGGAGGTGTTTTTGATGGTTGCAGCTAGGGAGAGGTTGGTATGTTTGCTACTAGTAGCTCCTGGGTAGAGGCCAAGTATAAACAAGGTACAGCACAGCACCCCACAAGAAAGGATTATTTGGTCCAAAATATCAGTTGTGCTAAGGTTGGGAAACCCTGCTCTATAAAAAGTCCTCTGTTTCTCATTTGGATATTTTCTTCATATAAGGTACTCACTTTGCCAGTTATATTCTGTATAGATACTGATTACTGATAAAGATAAGGCACAGACATGGACCTCATTTAACATTCATTTTAAAACATTGATATAAAGGAAAATTAATAGATTTCCTTTTTTTTTTTTTAAAGTTTTATTTATTTATTTGACAGACAGAGATCACAAGTAGGCAGAGAGACAGGCAGAGAGAGAGAGAGGAGGAAGCAGGCTCCCCGCTGAGCAGAGAGCCCGATGCGGGGCTTGATCCCAGGATCCTGAGATCATGACCTGAGCCGAAGGCAGAGGCTTTAACCTACTGAGCCACCCAGGCGCCCCTCCTTTTTTTTTTTTTTTTTTTTTTTAAGATTGTAGGGCATTTACTTTAAAAGTAATCTAAAAGTGCTTCCATTTATTATTTAGATACTAGGAAAGATTTCCAAGTGGATTTTATTGATTTGTTTTTTCTTTTCTTTTTTATTAATTAATTAATTTATTTATTTGACAGACAGAGATTTCAAGTAGGCAGAGAGGCAGGCAGAGAGAGAGAGGAGGAAGCAGGCTCCCTGCTGAGCAGAGAGCCCGATGTGGGGCTCGATACTAGGACCCTGGGATCATGACCTGAGCCGAAGGCAGAGACTTTAACCCACTGAGCCACCCAGGCGCCCCTGATTTGTTTTTTTTTTTTTAAATGGCAAGCTATTCATGTACAAGTGTATCAAGAGTAGGAGCTTATGGGTGCCTTGGTGACTTAGTTGATTAAGCATCTGACTCTTGGTTTCAGCTCAGGTTGTGATCTCAGGGTGGAGAGATCAAGTCCCTTGTGGGGCTCTGTGCTCAGAGGGGAGTCTGGTTGAGATTCTCTTTCTCTCCCATTCTGCCTCCCACCACTGCTCAGGTGTGCACATGTATTCTCTCTCTCTCTCAAAGAAATGGATAAGTCTTTAAAAAAAAAAGAATAGGGGGCTTATGAGATGTGAATGCCATATTGCGTAAATTAGTCATAGAATCAAATATACACTAATGGAAAAAGCAAGTATCAAGGTTAATGGAATGGTCTGTTGGGAGAAACCTTGGATCACATCTAATTTTTCTCTTGTTTTATTACTTACTAAGTTGAGGGCTATTTAACTTAGGACTTCTTTCTCTCTTTCTCTTGCTCTCTCTTTATCTCTCTCTCTTTTTCTTTCTTTCTTTCTTTTTTTTTTTTCTGTCTAAAATTTTATGCTTACCATTCCCTGTCTATTTCAGGAGCTTCTAAATTGATTTCTTTGCTACTGCCCTTTATATTCCTGCCTGAATTGACACTGCTCTAGGGGGAGCCTTTCTAGTCTGGATTCAGACTACTGTTCAGACCTCCTAGCACCATCCCTTTATTTCTGGGAGAAAATTAAGTGCTAATTCCCTAAGGCTTAAATTGGAATGAACTAACTTTTCTCTTATACATGGTTTTAGTTAATGTATCATCTTTGAGATTTGTAGTCATTTGTAGTTCAAATGACTTCCTTCACTTGTATCTTAACAGTGGTTGTATATCCATATATACACGTATAAAGTATATATACACTTTAATGCGTATTTGTGTGTGTGTGTGTCTGTGTACATGTATATAGTTTCACATATATTTGTCTCTGTGTCTCTATTTCTTCTGCCTGTAGTATTCTTTTCCTTTGATCTGCAAAACATTTATCTCTTAAGACCCTACTTAAATATCATCTTCTCTAGGAAACCTGTTCTCATTAATGTAAATGGAGTTGTTTTTTCTCCTGGTTATCCATAGCCTCTGTGTGGCTTTTATAGCACTTAACATTGTTTGCATTTTTCTCTTTTCCTGGTCTCTTGATCTTTGAGGGCAAGTGTTATGTCTTATCTTGCAGTTAATATCTCCTCCCCGAAAGTGCCTAATATTTCCTGCTACTTACTAGGCATGTAGTTTGCTAAATAACGAAAGAGAAAAAAATGATTGGAAAGATTTTTTAATAGGCTCTATAAGAGGAGGACATTATCATGTCACTTTGTTTCAAAGTGCTTACTGTAACACCTGTCCATAGGTGTTCAACAAATATTTATTGAATGACCTGGAAGCCAGTTCCAATAGTTGATGGAGACTTTGTGTGAACCTTCTTCATCTGCATTCTGGGAATCATATCCTAAAAGTAAAACAGCCTAGATATTTGGTACATCTGCTGCATTAAGTCGATTTTTCTTTTCCTGACTTAGTAATGAAACTTTTGGTACAACAAATACTTTCTGAAAGATGCTTTTAGTTGATTTCTTTTTCACCTGTTGACCCATTCTAGTACTGAACTTGCTGAAAAGGTGAATGTGTAGTATTAATGCTAAATCATGGATGAGCTATCTTTAAGTAAAAGACCTCTGTTCTCCTGTGTACATTTGGTCCCAGACAGAGTGATTATGTATTTTCTGTCGAGTATGGATAATGACTGAGGCATGAGAGAGGAAAAAAGGTAATTGGAGGTGAGGAAGTTGCCTACTAGGTCTCTTTTTATTTTGATGATCATGGGTTTTTACCTCAGAGCTGCCCCCATTGATTTATAAAGAATTAGCTAGAAGAGAGAGGGGTGTGACTCTAGAGGGTAAGATAGACATTTGATAATTTGATGAATAAGTAATTTGATAATTACTGTATCGATCATCCTTATTACCACTTACTGAATGTTTACTGTATGTTGGGCACTATGCTAAGGATTTTTGTGTTAATTTATTCCTCATAGCCGTCCCTGTGAAATAGGTATTAATAAACCTGTCTTATGACAGAAGAAATAGATTCAGAGGGTTTTCCAAGAACATATAGCTAGGAATTTGAACTCAGACCTGGGATTTAAATCCAGATCCATCTGTCTCTGTGGTCCATTTTAATCACCATGCATGCATACTGCCTCTTAAATTTCATGGAGGAGTTTTGTATTGAAAATGAGAAGTCATCAGGTGTACTGAGATAGGAGAAGAAAGTAATAGGACTTCATCCTGTATGTGTTTGTCAGAAGAAAGACAATTAACAGACTCATGGAGAAGCAATTCTCAGGTTTCTGGCCTTCTACAAAATAATTGTGAAGTTTAAGCCTGTAATTTGAATTGACTTGCACTAACCTGCATTTTTCATTAATTTAGTCTTACTCTTGCTACGACCATCAGGACCCACATACATCTTCAGCAGTTGAAGAAATCAGTCTAGGCAAATCTGTCTAAAAGATCATGGAGCAAAGTGATTTTTATATAATCTTTTCTGTGTTTAAAATGTGTTTTGTGGTGTTTTAAAAGACATTCTTGTTGAGAATGAGTCACAGAAATCTCTTATTTAGGATTTGAAAACCTATAATGTGGCATGCTTGGAAGGTGTAGAAGAAAATTTGAGAATCAACACTTGTTAGTAAGGTATAAGCAATTTCATCAATGAGTATATATTGCATGTTTCCCTTATGGGAGTTCTTAAACTATTTTTGTCATTTAAAAATTTTTTTTCCTGTTTTTTCATACTTTGTACAGGGTTATTTTTTACCCAATTAGTTTATTTATAGGTGTTTTATATTTAATAAATATGTTGAGAATGTATTATGTTTATTTGTTCACAGGAGATTTATAGTTTCCATAATTTTATTTAAAATCTAAAATGTTTCCTAAAATATTTCTCTTTCTCTTGATTTTAAATACTGTATTTGTAACTTTAGTTATATACATTTAAATTTTGCCCTTTCCAGAATTTTAATTCTTTGTTTTTATAAAATTTTATCAAAAGTTACTTGCAAACACTAAGAGCAGTAGGTTGAATGGTATTCTATTAAAGATTAAAAATGCCTAAATGAAATTTAGATAATTTTTTAATTTAGGAGTTGGGACGCAGGGAATTAGATAATCTTGTCAAGATTTTAGGGTTCTAACGCTTAAGCTCATTAGTGTTTTTTTATGTTATCCACCACAGGTTGCCTTTCTTAGAAATGAATGTTAATATGACACTATTATAAAAGTAATACTGATATCAACATTTGAGTGCTTAATGTGTGCCAGGCACTCTTCTTCATCCTTTTACCATAGCTCTCTAAGCTAAGTGTTGTTAATGTCCCTATTTTATAGTTGAAAATTTGGTGCAGAGAAGTTACACATGCTCAGGACCTCACCTTTAGTTAGTAGTGGAACTGGGATTGTATTCATGCAGTCTGGTTCTAGAGCCTGGAACCTCGATCACTATTTTGTACTATATTTATCATTTGTAAAATTTTTTCTTACATAGTAGTTACAGAACAGTGCCTGGCACATAATAAGGTCCATAGAAGTACAGGCTCTTTTCAATGGCATTTAATTAGATAATCTATAAGGCTGGGAAAGTATGCATTATTATCCGTTTACGTATGTATGTATATTTTCTTATATTAATTAGACTCCAGATTTTTTATTCCCTTTTTTAAAAATAGCTGAGTTCCCTGAGGTTCTTAGAAACTAGATTATTGCTCAAACCTATAGGCCATGCTGGATCTCAAAATTCACTTTTCTCACCACACGTTCAATTTTACTTTTATTCTGTTAGAAATGGATAGGAACTGGGGTTAGTTTGTTTATTTTTGTATGTCATTGATTTTGAAAGGCAGAAATAAATGGGCTAAGTTTATAGTAGTGTGTTCATGCCCAGTTGATAGAGGAAGTAAATTCTTAGGCATTGTACAACTTTTTTCTTTTTACCTATAAAGTTTTGAGAGTGGTAGTATCCTGCTGACTTGTGAAATTGAATCTTATCACTCATAATAATGTGAAGTATTAGAAATTGTTTTGATGAGAGAATAAAGATTAACAGGCTTTAAGAGAAATAATAGAAGCCATAGTTCCTCAAATCAAAGGAGTCATCTGTATTAGTTTTCCATTGCTGCATTGCAGATTACCTCAATTTTAGCAGCCAGTCTCACAGTTTCTGTAGTCCAGAAATCTGGACATGGCTTAGCTGCGTCCTGTCCTCAGGGTTCTCCAGGCTGAAATCAAGGTGTCAGCCAGGGCTGCAGTTTCATCTGAGGTTCAGAGTCCTCTTCCAGGCGCACCAGTGGTTGGTAGAATTCAGTTCTTGTGTTCGTAGGCATGGCATTCCTTTTTCTTGCTGGCTGTGTGAGGGACCATTCTCTTCAAGGCTCCTACAGGCCACCCTTAGGTTTTTCCCATGTGGTTCTCTTTGTGGGCAGTTCACAATATGGTTATTGAAAAAGACAGTGGGAGAATCTCTCTCCCTTGGAATCTCTCTGCCTTCTTTTAAGAACTGATATCTTTAGGTTGGGCCTCATCAAGAATCACCCTAATTTAAGTCAACTGATCGGGGATTTTAATTATGTATGTAATATCCCTTCATAGCAGCACCCAGATTAATGTTTGGTTGAAGATGTCTGTGTACCAAGGTGTTAGAATCTTGGGGCTGTCTTAGAATTCTGCCTACCACATGATCAATTATAAGATAAGTCATTATTTTCTGTATTACTAGGAAGAAAAATGCTGTATTAAAGTATGATACAATGTGTTATTCGTACTGGGATGTTGCCTTCTGAAAAAAAAAAATGAAATTGTGGTTATTCTTCCAAGCACAAATATTTGCTTCATGAGTATCAGATTTATTCCCCACTGCTGTGTTGCTGTGGTTTTTTGAAAGTATAATTTTTTGTTTCAATGATGAATCATAGTGTAATCTTTTCTTTCTAAAGTTTATTTATTTATTTAAGTAATCTCTACACGCAGCATGAGGCTCAAACCAGCTACCCTGAGATTAAGAGTCCTGCTCTTCTGACTGAGTCAGCCAGGTACCCCCATAGCGTAATCTTTTAGAGGACACTTAAAATTGAGAAGTATACTTGACATGTGTGTACCAAAAGTACACATACCTCAATAAAACTTATGGTGATATAAACTGCCATGACTAAATTCACACACTCCAGCTAGACCGGCATAGGACAAATGGATTGCTTTTTTTTGTTTCCTGTTTATTTTTAATTAGCTTTATTGTTTTTTATTATTTATATATTGAGATGTAATTTATTATATATAATTGTTATATTTATTATTTATGTATTGAGGTATAATTTATACAGTAAACTGCATCCATTTAAAGTATGTGATTTGATGAGTTCTGATAAGTATAAATACCTATGAAACCACTACCATAGTCCAGACATTTTCATCACTCTCAGAAGATTCCTTGTGATCCTGGCAGTCCTTTAGGGCCAGGCAGCCACTGATACGAATTTGGTTAGTACAGATTAGTTAGCATTTTCTGTTATTATTAAGTAATGAGAGGGAAAAAAAAAAGGATATGGAGGCAGAATATTCTTAATTTTTGTGTTTTCTTCAGATCTTATTCTTGGAGAAATTCCTGTTTCTTTATTAGGTCTCAGGTTTATTCTTTCACTGTTGGGGGTAAAATGATCCTCCTTGAAGTTTTCTGCATAGTGTTTGTATGTTATTAACCTCTACTGTCTACATATCTTTTTCTCACCCTACTCAGGGTGGGCTTTCCTAAACCACATGTGTGCTTGCATTGGTTCCCCATCCACTTTCTACTTA
The DNA here is from genome assembly GCF_922984935.1 of Meles meles. Taxonomy (NCBI): domain Eukaryota; kingdom Metazoa; phylum Chordata; class Mammalia; order Carnivora; family Mustelidae; genus Meles; species Meles meles. The sequence continues at coordinate 142,532,186 of NC_060067.1, forward strand.
CGCCAAAAACAAAAGTAATTTTCAACTAGAAATTTCAAGCCCCTAAAAATTTCACATTGTTACTGTCTGAGGCTTTTCACTTATTAAGATTGTTCTAACACCCCAAGAGAATCTCAAAGTATACTCGTTTCAATTCTTTTTTGTTAAGATTCATAGTACAGTTTGAATTTTAGGAAATGTAGAAGATTTCTCTCATAGTCACTTCTTACGGTTATTGCTAGTTTCATGTTGCTTAGCGTATGAAGTGTTTTCCAGTGCAGGAAGCACTCTGGGAAAAGTCCCGTTCCTGGAGCACAAGAAAGAGGGAACTGAGGGAGAACTCAAATGAAGCTCTCAGAAGCTCATTTAGCTATCATCTAATACAACATTGTTTAGTGGAAATATAATGCAAGCTAGATATCTAAATTTGTTTTTAAATTTTTTTCTAACTTTAAATTATCTAGTAGCTACATTAAAAACTAAAAAGAAACTGGTGACATTAATTTTAATAGTGTTTTATTTAGCATAATATTTCCAGCATACTATTATTTCAATATGTAATCGATATGAAAACTTCTTAATGAGGTATTCTAGATTCTTATTTTACTACTAACTCTTTGAGATCTGGTGTATGTTTTATTTTATACTTCCAGCACATCTTAATGAGGACTTATCCACATTTCAAGTGCTCACTAATGGCTACCATATGGGACAATGCAGATGTAGATTATGAAGGTTTTTGTTCTCTTTTATTTTTTCTATTTGAGGCAATAGCATGTGGACTCCACAAGAAATTGGCTTTAGTAATGTTTAATAAGTTAGGGCTTTAATGTTTCAGGATGGTTTCTATGGTTGAGATATAAAAGTTTTTATAAAGATAGAAACATTTTTAAACATTTTCCTCGTTATACAAGTAATGTCATTGTTGAAAATTTGGAAAAGTCTGGATATGAGACTACAAATTGCCCTTTCTTCCTCAGTCTAAGGACTACAAATGTTAAACATTTATTTAATTTCCTCTTTGTGAATGTTTCATTTTATATCAAAGAGAGAATGTATTCCTTTTGCATCTTAATTCTTTCTTTTTCATATTAAGACAGTTATTAAGTATTATTGACGGTCCTTTGCCTGTTTGCTTAAATTTATTCATTCTATTTCCCACGCTATATCCTATTACAGGGTCGCTGTGAGTAGTGCTCTCTGGAACGCAGTAATCTGAATGGTGTTCCCTGGATTGGGGTTAACAATACAAACCCTAAAGGCTTTAATATACTCATTCCTAAACTAGTATAGTCGCTTTCGTTTTTCCTGCCTGCAGTCTTTTACACATACCCCCAACTTTTTTTGTTGTTGAAATATAATTTACATACCAAAAAATTTACCCTTTTTAAGAAAGTATATGATTTAGTGGGTTTTAGTGTATTCACCAAGCTTTGTATCCACTTGACTATCTAATTCTGTAGCATTTTCATCACCCCAAAAAGAAACCCTATGCCCATTAGCAGTAACTTTCCATTTCCCCCTCCCTCAGTTCCCTGGCAACCAGGAATCTACTTTCTGTCTCTGTGGATTTGTCTGTTTTGGAAATATCATAAATAGAATCATACAGTTTATGGCCTTCTTTCATTTAGCATAATGTTTTCAAGGTTCTTCTGTGTTGTAACATGTATCAGTACTTTATTGTTTTTTTAATGGCTGAATAGTATTCCATTATATGGAGCTATAATACATTTTGTTTATCCATTCATCAGTTGATGGACATTTGTGTTTCCAGTTTTTGGCTCTTATGAGGAAATCACCCAGCTTTTGAGATCTTTTGAGGACAAAAGAACATTACTTTCTTCACTTGATCCCTCATTCTGTTAATGGCTCCCTGTTGCTTATATAACATAAAATACTTGAAAGTCTTACAAAGTGTGGCCGCAAGCTAGTTTCCTTTACATTCTTCTTTTCCATTGTGGTATTCTTTACTGTTTCTAAATATGTATTACATATGAGTGATAGATTATGTAGACGGTATTGATAGATATATAGAATTCATTTAAAAATTACTTAAAATTTTGGGCACCTAGGTGGTTCAGTTAGTTAAGCATCTGCCTTTAGCTCATGATGATGATCTCAGAGTCCTGGGATCAAGTCCCATGTCAGGATCCCTGCTCAGTGGGGAGTCTGTTTCTTTCTCTCCCTCTGCCCCTCCCCCTGCTTGTGCCATCGTTCTCTTCTCTTTCTCTCAAATAAATAAATAAAATCTTAAAAAAATTACTTTAATCTAAAAAAAGTAAAATTACTTTAAATACTTAAATCTGTGAAATCTAAAAAAAGACAAAAATTACTTAAATTTTTAAGAATGAAAATTCATGTTAACAAACTATATTATATATAACTATATATTTGGATATATATAAATATATATTTATAAATATGTATGTGTATAATATGCTAATATAATACATTATATTTTATATATTATATATTAAAAATTTATAAACATATATACAAATATAAGTATACTTATATAGAGAGAGAGAGTATGGGGAATTTTAGGAAAGCCAGTATAGAATAGAAAGAAACATAATAGTAAGAAATTTTTTTTCCCTGGATTTATCCATAATGTCAAACAGAAATATATTCATTTTCTATAATAGGAAAACACCTCATTTGAATCAGCCCTTGATACATGGAACTCATTCAAATTAGTTGTTTTCTGGTTAACAATATTAGCATCTTGTTTTGTCTAGGGCCTCAGTTTTTTGTTATTGTTTGTTTTCTTTTCCTTATCAAGATAGACTCTGCTTTTTTCTCCTTTTGACATTTCTGAAATAGTAAAATGAAATATTTTTACTTACACTTAAATATTTCCAGAATGTCTTTATGGATGTGCGTGCACACGTGCACACATACACATACACACACAAATAGACATGGTGGTATTCTTTCCCATTTTACTGAAAGAGAACATGGTGGGATGTCCTTCCACCTGAGAAGAAACATCAGGAGTGGAGAGGAAGCATTCTCTCTTTTTCTCTCTCTTTCTCTTTCTTTTTTCTTTCATTCAGAGGATGGGAGAGGGAGAGAGAGAATCTTAAGCAGTCTCCACACCTAGCGCACTCAGCCCAACTCCATCTCAGCCACCCTAAGATCATGACCTGAGCTGAAATTGAGAGTGGGATGCTTAACTGACTGAGCCACCCACACACGTCTCCTACTTTCTTTTTTTATTTCACAGCATGTCTTAGAGATCTTTTCATAATAGTACATTGAAAACTTTATCATTTTTTTTTTCCTGCAGAATAATTTCTCCAAAGTGAAATTACTGGGTCAAAAGGTATACCCACTTGAAATTTTGTTACCAGTACTTTTAAGCATAGAAAAGAGGTAAGGGAATATAAATGGGAAAAAGGAAACTTTTTTTTTTTTAAAGATTTTATTTATTTATTTGACAGAGACACTGAGAGAGGGAACACAAGCAGGAGGAGTGGGAGGGGGAAAGGGAGAAGCAGGCTTCCCACTGAGGAAGGAGCCTGATGTGGGACTTAATCCCAGGACCCTGGGCTTATGACCTGAGCGGAAGGCAGATGCTCAACAACTGAGCCACCCAGGCGCCCTGGAAACTGTATTTTTTTGAACATTGTTTATAGATGAAAAAATAAAGGATCAAAATTTTAAATAATTGGGGGGCGCCTGTGTGGCTCAGTGAGTTAAGCCGCTGCCTTTGGCTCAGGTCATGATCTCAGGGTCCTGGGATCGAGTCCTGCATCGGGCTCTCTGCTCAGCAGGGAGCCTGCTTCCCTCTCTCTCTCTCTGCCTGCCTCTCTATCTACTTGTGATCTCTCCCTGTCAAATAAATAAATAAAATATTTAAAAAAATTTTTTAAATAATTGGTTATGGTCATGCAACCAATGCAGAGATCAGGATGTTAATCTAGGTGTTTCTGATTTTAAATAAACTCCTGTCTTTCCTGTTATATTTGTATTGCATTTGATGAGCAAAAGGAGAAAGAAGTCATGCTAGCTTCTTTTTTGGAGAGAAATAATAGAATTCTAGGATTTATTTTCTAGATCAGTAGTTTAAGAAGCCTCTAGTCTGCTTTACAATTTTCAGAAGAACCATTTCTGATATTAAAAAGTATCACAAAATGGCAGTAAATAAAAACACACAAGGATGATTTGAATAAAGTACTTAGAGATCCCAATATATGTAGGTATTTATCAAAGGCAGTATTTCACATTGGTGGGAAAAAGATGGATGATTTGTGTTTTGTTGCAACAACTTTCTAATCATTTGGAAAATAAATGAACTGTTCATTGCTTTACTTTTTATACAAAAGATAATTTAAATATTAAAACAAAGGATGCTATAAAAGGACTCTGTAAGGTTAGCCTTTTTATTAAACAGACTGAACTCAGTGAGTACAGTCATGAAAATTTTATTTTATTTTTCCACAGTCATTGTTTTTTGAAGTTTCCTTAATTGCCCCTTAGACATCATCTTGGGCCAATCTCCTAGATTTTCCAATATTTCTTTAGTTGCAGGAAGAATAATTCTACTCTTTAGAAGGGCTTGACCTATCGCTGGAGAGATCTGTAGTACTCTTTCACACTCCTTACCCCTCATTAGGTATATAAATTTATGTGGCCATTTAAAATTTTTTTAAAAAAATTTAATTAATTAACATATAATGTATTATTGATTTCAGCGTTAGAGGTCGGTGATTCATCAGTCTTATTTAATATCCACTTCTCATTACATCATGTGCCTTCCTTATTGTCGAGCACCCAGTTATCCCATCCTCCTACACCCTTCCCCTCTAGCAACCCTTGGTTTGTTTCCTATACAGTCTCTTAGGATTCGTCTCTCTCTCTAATTTCATCTTGTTTTATTTTTTCCTCTCTTCCCCTGTGATCGTGTTTTTTTTCTTAAATTCCACATATGATTGAGATCATATGATAATTGTCTTTCTTTGATTGACTTACTTATTTTGCTTACCATAATACCCTCTAGTTCATCCATATTGTTGCAAATGGTAAGATTTCATTTTTTTTTTTGATGGCTCAGTAGCAGTCCATTGTGTATATATACCACATCTTCTTTATCCATTCATCTTTCGATGGACATGGTTCCATAGTTTCCATAGTTTGGCTATTATGGACATTGCTGCTATAAACATTGAAGTAGAAGTGCCCCTTTGGATCACTACATTTGTATCTTTGTGGTAAATACCCAGTAGTATGATTGCTGGGTCGTAGGGTAGCTCCATTTTCAATTTTTGAGGAACCTCCATACTGTTTTCCAGAATGGCTCTTCCAGCTTGTATTCCCACAAACAGTGTAAGAGGTTTCCCCTTTCTCCTCATCCTTGCCAACATCTGTCATTTCCTGACTTGTTAATTTTAGCATTCTGACTGGTGTGAGGTGGTATCTCATTGTGGTTTTGATTTGTATTTCCCTGATGCTAAGTGATGTTGAGCATTTTTTTCATGGGTCTGTTGGCCATTTGGATGTCTCCTTTGGAGAAATGTCTCTTCATGTTGTCTGCCCATTTCTTGATTGGATTATTTGTTCTTTGGGTGTTAAGTTGGTAAGTTCTTTATAGATTTTGTATACTAGCTGATAATACATTTGTAAATATCTTCTTCCATTCTGTTGGTTGTCTTTTGGTTTTGTCAACTGTTTCCCTTGCTGTGCTTTTTTATCCTGACGAAGTCCCAATAGTTAATTTTTGCCTTTGTTTCCCTTGCCTTAGAGACTTGTCTAGCAAGAAGTTGCTGTGGCCAAGGTCACAGAGGTTGCTGCCTATGTTCTCCCCTAGGATATGGATGGGTTCCTGTCTCATATTTAGGTCTTTCATCCATTTTGAGTCTATTTTTGTGTATGGTATAAGGAAATGGACCAATTTCATTCTTGTGCATGTAGTTGTCCAGTTTTCCCAACACTGTTTGTTGAAGAGATTGTCTTTTTCCCATTGGATATTCTTTGCTCCCTTGTTGAGGGTTCATTTCTCGGTTCTCTATTCTGTTCCATTGATCTGTGTGTCTGTTTTTGTGCCAGTACCATACTGTCTTAATGATTACAACTTTGTAATAGAGCTTGAAGTCTGGAATTGAGATGCCTCCAGCTTTGGTTTTCTTTTTCAACATTCCTTTGGCTATTTGGGGTCTTTTCTGGTTCCATACAAATTTTAGGATTGTTTGTCCAGCTCTGTGAAAAAAGCTGATGGTACTTTGATAGGGATTGCATTGAATGTGTAGATTGCTTTAGGTAGTATAGACATTTTAACAATATTTTTTCAAGCATGGAACGTTTTTCCATTTCTTTGTGCCTTCCTCAGTTTGTTTCATGAGTGTTCTATAGTTTTCTGGATACAGATTCTTTGCTTCATTGGTTAGACTTATTCCTAGGTATCCAGTGGTTTTGGTGCAATTGTAAATGAGATGGACTCTTTAATTTCTCTTTCTTCTGTCTCAGTGTTAATGTATATAAATGCAACTGATTTCTGTGCATTGATTTCATATCCTGCCACTTTGCTGAGTTCCTGTATGTGTTCTAGCAATGTTGGGGTGGAATCTTTTGGGTTTTCAAATAGAGTATCATGTCATCTGCAAAGAGAGTTTGACTTCTTTGCTGATTCTGATGCCTTTTATTTCTTTCACTTGTCTGATTGGTGAGGCTAGGACTTCTAATATTGTATTGAACAGCAGTGGTATTAGTGGACATCCCTGCTATGTTCCCAATCTGTGAAAAAAGCTCTGTTTTTGCCCATTGAGAATGGTATTTTCTGTGGGCTTTTCGTCTATGGCTTTTATGATATTGAGGTATATTCCCTCTATCCCTACACCGTAAAGAGTTTTAACCCAGAAAGGATGCTGTATTTTGTCAAATGCTTTTTCTGCATCTGTTGAGAGGATCATATGATTCTTGCCCTTTCTTTTATTTATGTTGTATATCACATCGATTGATTTGCGGATGTTGAACCAACCTTTTAGCCCAGGAATAAATTCCACTTGATCATGGTGAATAGTTCAGTAGTTATACTGTTAGATCCTATTGGCTAGTATTTTGGTGAGAATTTTTGCATCATGTTCATCAGGGATATTGGTCTGTAATTTTGCTTTTTGGTGGATCTTTGGTTTGGGGATCAGGGTAACACTGGCTTCATAGAAAGAGTTTGGAAATTTTCTTTCCATTTCTATCTTTTGAAACAGCTTCAGAAGACTAGGTATTAATTCTTCTTTAAATGTTTGGTAGAATTCCCCTGGAGAGTTCTCTGGCCCTGGACTCTTGTTTTTTGGGAGATTTTTAATTACTGCTTCAGTTTTCTTGCTGGTTATTAGTCTGCTCAAGTTTTCTATTTCTTCCTATTTCAGTTTGGGTAGTTTATACGTCTCTAGGATGCATCCATTTCTTCCAGATTGCATAATTTGTTGACACTTAATTGCTTATAGTATGTTCTTATAATTGTATTTCTTTGGTATTGGTTGTGACCTCTCCTCTTTCAGTCATTATTTTATTTATTTGGGTCCTTTCTCTTTTCTTTTTGATAAGTCTGGCCAGGGGTTTATCAATCTTATTAATTCTTTCAAAGAACCAGATCCTAGGTTCATTGGTCTTTCTGTTGTTCTTTTGGTTTCCATTTCATTGATTTCTGCTCTAATCTTTATTATTTCTCTTCTCTTGGGATTCAGTTTTATTTGCTGTTCTTTCTTCAGTTCCTTTAGGTATAAGGTTAGGTTGTATATTTGAGACCTTTCTTGTTTCTTGAGAAAGTCTTGCATTGCTATGTACTTCCCTCTTAGGACTGCCTTTGCTGAATCCCAAAGGTTTTGAATAGTTGTGTTTTCAGTTTTCTTTCTTTCCATGAATTCTTAGAAATTCTTCTTTAATTTCCTGGTTGACCCGTTCATTCTTTTTTTTTTTTTTTTTAAATATTTTATTTATTTATTTGACAGACAGATCACAAGAAGCAGAGAGGCAGGCAGAGAGAGAGGAGGAAACAGGCTCTCTGCTGAGCAGAAGCCCGATGTGGGGCTTGACCCCAGGACCCTGGGATCATGACCTGAGCCGAAGGCAGAGGCTTTAACCCACTGAGCCACCCAGGCGCCCCGACTTGTTCATTCTTTACTAAGATGCTCTTTAGCCTCTATGTATTTGAATTCTTTCCAGATTTCCTCTTGTGATTGAGTTCAAGTTTCTATGGTCCAAAAATATTCAGGGAATGATCCCAGTCTTTTCATTCCAGTTGAGACCAGATTTGTGACCCAATATGTGATCTGTTCTGGAGAATGTTCAATGCACACTCGAGAAGAATATGTATTCTGTTGCTTTAGGATGGAATTCTCTGAATTTATTTGTGAAGTCCATTTTGTCCTTTGTGTCATGCAAAGCCCTGTTTCCTTGTTGATCTTCTGCTTAAATGATCTGTCCATTGCAGTGAGTGGGGTATTATAGTCCCCTGCTACTATTGTATTACTACCGATGTGTTTCCTTAATTTTCTTATTAATTGGCTTCTATAACTGGCTGTTCCCATGTTAGCGGCATAAATATTTACAATTGTTAGATTTTCTTGTTGGATAGACCCTTTAATTATGATATAGTGTCCTTCCTCGTCTCTTATTACAGTCTTTGGTTTAAAATCTAATTTGTCTGATAAAAGGATTGCCACCCCAGCTTTCTTTTGCTATCCAGTAGTATGGTAAATTGTTTTCTACCCACCTCACTTTAAATCTGGAGGTGTCTTTGGGCCTATTAATGCAGCTTTTTGGAAGAGCATTTTGACAATATCTATGAAAATAAAGTGCATATATCCTTTGAATTGGCAGTTATACTTTCGGGAATTTAGTACCTGAAAGGTGAGTCCTTAAGAGATGAAAGTTCTTTGTTTTGATAGAAATTCAGCAAGGCTTATACTCATTTTTATTTATTTTTTAAAAAAGATTTATTTTTTTATTTTAGAGAGAGAGTGTATGTGTGTGCAGGGGGAGGGACAGACAGAGAGAATCTCAAACAGTCTCCCCACTGAGCTTGAAGCCCCACATGTGTTTAATCCCACTACCCATGAGAATATGACCTGAGCTGAAACAGAGTCGATGCTCAACCAGGCCACCCAAGGTGCCCTAATTTATCCTTTTTTTTTTTTTTTAAATAATTTAGTGTCTATTAACAAGAGAGCTGTAAAACTTATTACAACTTGTTCAGCAAAATGGTGAGTTATGTTGTAATTTAACTACTGGATGTTTAAATTGTTCCTGGTTGTTTTGTAAGTATTAGGAAAAATGTACATCTTTGTGTATATGCTACCCATTTCATGAGCATGGAGAATGGTTTTATGGCTCTGTTTTGTAAAGTCTTCTGCTTTACCTTTTTTTCCCCTCCTCTCATACTTCAGGGAGTACAGGAGACCTCAGTTGAAATTACAGCTAAATGTATTATTGCCTAAATGGGTGTGTGGCTTAAAACAGGCCTTTTAACCTTCCTGAACAGGAGGTTCTGTAGCTCTGGCCCTCACAGGCTGACATTTTATAGCAGTAACAAAATGGAACTCTTCTCTTGTTGACCACTATCACATTCTTCACCATCCTGGTGCTATTGGTATTTTGGATAAGACAATCCATTGGTGAAGGTCATCCTTTGCTTTCCTGGTCCCGTCCTCCATTGTGATGTCATCATGTCACAATTGTGAATAACTACTGATTCAAAAAGCAACTTCCAACACTTTTTAGGGGTATTGTATGCCCAATTGAAAGCTACTATTGTAAAAAATGTTGGCAGATTATTTGTGATTTTTATTGGCTTCTCCTCACTTAACTCTTTATCAGCAGGGAACAATGGTCATTCAAGTTACTTAAATTAAATACCTACTCTAGAACAGGTCATTTTGTTTATTATCCCTGTGAAAGTTTGGGTCAAAGCATTAGTTTCTTCGCAGATGCATTAATACTTTGTTATGATACAATAACAAGACTGTATTTGTACTTATCAGCTTTATTTAATTGGTAATTTTACTGTTTTTTCCCCCCAAACTCAGAATATAGATGTAAAAATAATACAAAGCATTCCCATATACTCTTCATACTGGTTCCCCAAATGTTAACCTCTTACACAGTGATCATGTAGTTATCAAAATCAGGAAATTAACATTGTTATGATATTATTTTCTGGTCTCCAGATTTTATTTTGATTTCACCAGTTGTCTCACGAATGTTCTTACACTGCTGTAGGAGTCAGTACAGGATCACATATTATATTTTAGTTTTCATGGCCTCTTAATTTTTTTAATCTGAAACAGTTTTTTAATTTTTCTTTGTCTTTCATGACCGTTATTCTTTGAAGAATACTAGTCACTAATTTTGTAGAATGTCCGAAATTTGGATTTGTGTGGTTTCCTCATGATTCAATTAATGTTAGGAATTTTTTGTTAAGGCTACTATACAAGTGATACCATGAATCTTATTAAGAGGCATATGATACTGATTTGCATATACTCTTACCAGTGATACCAACTTTCTTTACTTGGTTAGGGTGGTATTAGTTGGGTTTGTCTGCTGTAGTTGTACTTTTCCTTTGTAATTAATAAGTATCCTAGTGGAAGATGCTTTGTGACCAGGTGGTTATCTTATTGCTTATCATACTCTTGCTCTCTAATTTTACTTTCATTGATGATTGTTACCTGACATTATTATTATTATGGTGTTTGCCAAAATGGTCATTCGCTGTCTTCATCATTCCTTCTACATTTATTGGTTGGAATTCTCCTTTAGAGAAAGGCTTTCCCTTATTATGTATGTATTCACTTTATTTATATCAGAATAGACTTGCAAATTTTTATTCTACTGATATCAAAGGGACTCAATGATTCTTATTCTGTGGATTTAATCTGTCACCATCTAATTATCTCAGATTTGGACTTCGGGAACCTTTTCAAGGAGGCTCCTCTTCCATCATTTTTGAGGACTGACTCATTTTCTAGCACCATAGATATTTCAGGTTCATCTTGTACTTTTCTTGCCCTAGCCCTGGAATTAGTGATTTCACCAAGGAATATTTCTTTATTTGAGATTGGGGTTTCTCTATGCTTTTTTCCCCTAGTACTTGTATCTCACCATCTTTTAAAAATTTTTCTGGCTTAAAATCATCACTTTCGATGATTTGGGACCATAACCCTGCTGTACAGAAATTAGTTTATATTCAGTAATTCTCTTTGTAGCAGACTGTTTAGTTCTCAAGAGACTCATTTTGTGTAATTAAAACCAGAGGATTTCTTCATACATTGTACCAAATTCATAGAAACAGGATTGAAAATTTTCTTTGGTTTTGTTGGGTATTTGATAGTGATAAAAAACCTTTTCTAAGAGCTTCCTTACAATGTTTATGTTACAGAAATGTTTATATCCCTTATTTATTAATTTATTTAGTAGTTTCAGAATTTTTTTCTTCCTTTTTTTTTTTTTTTTAAGATTTTATTCATCCATTTGTCAGAGCACGCAAGCAGTAGTAGCTGTGGGCAGAGGGAGAAGAAGTAGGTTCCCTGCTAAGCAAGGACTTGATCCTATGACCTTAGGATCATGAACTGAGCTGAAGGCAGACAACCGACTAAGCTATCCAGGTGCCCCTTTGGAATTTTTCCTTAAGAAAAATCTTGACTTTGTCTTAAGTACCTGTTGGCTCACTTCCATGTGGGAGGTGGGTTGGCTGTGTATCCAGAGAGCATGTTTGATTAGACTTTACAGCATGTACAAAAGATTTCAGTCTTCTCTGCTCATTTAGTTTTTAAAGCATGTATTTGATCTTAATGAATACAACAGTATACATTAGATCCTTGTCACAGGATTCAACTTCAAATTCGCAGTCTCTAGGAGGTTGGAGAAGGGAAAAATTGTGAAGCATTATTTATAAGCCGGAAGTTCCCACATATTTGAGCTTTAACTGTGGCATTGTAACCCCATGTTCTTAGACTATATTGTTTTAGTGCCACAGAATTCATTCATACTAACTATTCCAGAGAATGACCAAATCCAAATCTTGAATTTGTCTGTAACTTATATTCACCAGTGGTTCTTAAAGTGTGGTGCCCTCTCAGCAGTAGTGTCAGTCTTACCTTGGAACTGGTTAGAAATACAAACTTCTCAGGACCCACCCAGAGGAAGCTGACTGTTTTAACAAGCCTTCCAGGTGATCCTGATGCACTTATTTGGGAAACATTGCTGTATACATTTCCTATAAATTGTTTCAGATTGTTGGGGGAGGCAGGGAATAAGAGTGCCACTTTATCTGCTATGTTATATTACCTCTTTACCTAGCTCTAGGAATACTGAGATATTTTGAAGAAATGTGTTTGTAAATGAAGCTCTGTGAAAAATCTGAAGTTTTTTTTTTTTTTTTTTTTAAATAAACATATAATGTATTTTTATCCCCAGGGGTACAGGTCTGTGAATCGCCAGGTTTACACACTTCACAGCACTCACGATAGCACTTACCCTCCCCCAAAAATCTGAAGTATTTTATAGTATCTTAATGGACATAATACTTTAATTAGTGTTAGTTGATTTTGAATTTGAAAAAAGTTGATGTATTAGGCCATTTGTCAAAACAACTTCTGGTAGCCATATATTAAGTATATACAGTTCCCTGAATTAATTATATTTACAGTATTGTACAACCATCACTACTATGTATTTCTCAAACTTTTCCATTCACCAGCAGAACTCTGTACCCATTAAGTAATAATGCTCAATGCTCTCCTCCCCCCAGCTGCTGATAACCTCTAACTTACTTTCTATCTCTATGAATTTGTTCATTATACATATTTCCTATAAGTGAATTCATATTATATTTGTCCTTTTGTTTCTGACTTAATTCACTTAACATGTTTTCAGGGTCCCTCCGTGTTGTAGCATGTCTCAGAATTTCATTCCTGTTTGTGGGTGAATAATAGTACATTGTTTGTTTATCCATTAATTTGTTGATGGCTACCTGAGTTACTTTCTTTGACCTTTTAACTATTGTGAATAAGGCTGCAGTGAACATTGGTGTATCAGTATCTGTTTGAGTCTCTTTTTTCAACTCTTGGTTTTATACCTAGGGATGGAATTGCAGGGTCATATGATAATTTTGTGTTTAGCTTTTTGAGGATCTGTCAAAATGTTTTATATAGTTGCTGGACAATTATACATTCCAACCAACAATGTATGAGGATTCCAGTTTCTCTACATCCTTCCAGTGCTCATTGTTTTTATTTAAAAAATCTTTTACTTAAATATTAAAAGATTATAGCCTTTCCAGTAAGTGTGAAGTGGTATCTAATTGTGGTTTTGATTTTCATTTCCCTAATGACTAGTGATGTAGGATACTTTTTCATATTCTTATTAGCCTTTGTATATATTCCTTGGGGAAATGTCCATTCATGTCCTTTGCCTATTTTTTAATTAGGTTGTTTCTCTTTCTGTTATCTTGTTCTGGATAGCAATCCCTTACAAAATATGTGGTTTACAGATATTTTCACTCGTATGGTAGGTGCCTTTTTACTTTGTTGATAGTATATTTTGATGCACAAAATTTTTTAATTTGAAGTCCAACTTATCTATTTTTTCTTTTATTACTCATACCTTCCTGTCCTATCTAAGACTTCATTGCCATGACCATGGCAGTCCAAGATCATTAACATTTATCCTGATACTTTTGTGTGTTTTGGGATTTTAGCTCTTATATTTAGATCACTGATCCATTTTGACCTAACTTTTATTATGAGGCAGGGGTCAACTTCATTCTTCTGCTTGTGGAAATCCAGTTGTCCCAGTACTATTTGCCACGGAGACCCAGCCATTCTTTTTCTACTGAATGGGCTTGGTATTCTTGAAAATCAGTTGGCCGTAGATCTGGTTTAATGTCTGGATTCTAAATTATGTCCACTGGTGTATATATACTCTTATGTTTTACAATGTTTAGAATATAAATTTCTCATGTTGATTTTTTACTTCAAAAATAAAAATTCTCTGGGCAACTTAACTGCATTACTTTATCTTCTTAGAAAACTAAAATTATCAGTAACTTTGATTAAAATACTACACTTGTAAATTCTAAAGAAATAAATATAGTATCATGTGATGGATATTCTCCTGGGCCTCTGTGGAAAGCAGGAGGGAGCGTAAGACTTGTTCTTGTTCTTTACTAACTTAAAATTCAATTCGCTAACTTAAAAAGTACTATCCTTTGGCTTTGAGATTCTGTTTTTTGTGTGAGCCCAACATTAAGATGTCCTCAGAGAGTATGTATAGGATATGCCTACACATACTTCCCGAGGATGCCTGTCCCTCTTGGCAGCAAAATTGGAATGTTTAGATATGATAGTATTCCATTCTTTGCTTTTGTATAGTTTTGTGTCTTTACTCTTTTTTTTTTTGTAAAAAGACTTTATTTATTTCTTTGACAGACAGAGATCACAAGTAGGCAGAGAGGCAGGCAGAGAGAGAGAGAAGGAAGCAGGCTCCCCGCTGAGCAGAGAGCCCGATGCGGGGCTTGATCCCAGTACCCTGGGATCATGACCTGAGCCGAAGGCAGAGGCTTTAACCCACTGAGCCACCCAGGCGCCCCTGTGTCTTTACTCTTAATAAGCACCCAAGTTTACTGCTCTCCTTATCTTTATATAATTTGCTGCTGTTATATTCTGTAACTAGTTTCCTAGAGACTGGGTCTTTCCTGTTTTAGTTTTTATAAAAGACTATTTAGGCTACTGTAGCAGTGAAGATTACCTCCTGTTTATTATCTTCTATATATTACCCGTCCATCTATAAATGCCGTAAAACATAGTGTATCACTAAATTTTCCTTGGGCAGATTTATATTCTGATGCTGAGACTTGTTTTCTGTGTGTTCTGCATATAAGGTGAGGGAATACTATAATGTGAACTTCCAGGGTAATGTTTTAGGTAGTTGAGAGTGATATTCTGACGAATATTCTTTTTGGGGTATCTGGGGTGGCTCAGGGGGTTAAGCATCTGACTCTTGATTTCTGCTCAGGTTGTTACCTGTGGGGGTTCTGAGATCTAGCCTCACGTGAGCTCCACACGGGATGGATGGGTTGGAGCCTGCTTAAGGTTCTCTCTTCCTTTCCCCTGCCCCCCCAAAAGAAAAAAAAATAACTTTCCATTATTTAAAAAAAAAAAATTCTTGCAAGAATGTTATCTTTAGCTAATCTTGTCTAGAATGGCACTGTGTAATAGGAATATAATTTGAGTCATATATGTAATTTGAAAATTTCTGGTAGCTTCATTAAGAAAAGTTAAAAAAAAGGCTAAATTAATTTTACTTAATCTGATATATCATAACATCTTAACATATAATCAATTTAAATATATTGGGAAATTTCACATTTCTTTTTTTGTACAAATACTTCAAAACCTGGTAGGTATTTTATATCTCAATTTGGCCACTAAATTTTCTTCAGAAATATTTGATCTTCATTTAGTTTCATAGAATTTATGGTTGAAAAAGTAGGTTTACACACTTAAATTGTTTCACATATACTTAATATTTTTCAATGTCTGAATTAGGTACCAAAAAGTAATTTTCTTTTAATATTTGCATCCAAATTGATAAAATTTATCCATACATTTTTTTTTTAGTAGAATTCATTAGATATTGAAGCAAAAGCGTATACACTTCAAAACTCTACTACTCAGATGAAGGAAATTCATCTGTTCTTGAGTTAAACTCAGTACCATTAGCAAGCACAAGCTATTTTCTGTCTTGGCTTCTGTGTCAAAACCATTCTCCAGGGATGCCTGGGTGGCTCAGTGGGTTAAGCTGCTGCCCTAGGCTCAGGTCATGATCCCACCCAGGCTTCCCTAAACTTAGTACTATTAACATAAAATTCCAAAGGGTATTGTATGAGTTGAAAAGCAAGTCTAAATTTAATCAATATCAACAAGATGTTCTTCAACTATTTCTTGTCATTTTTGCAGCCAGTTTGCATACATTGTAATTAAAATCTCCCATATATTGATTCATATTTGCGAAAAGTATAACATCTTCATTATTGATTTGTATTATGAAAACTTTGAATTTTAACATAAATTTTCACATCTAGGTCATAAACGTTTAGTTTAGGTAGGTTAGGTTTAGTTATAGGTGTAGCTAGGTCATAAACGTTTCCTTTCTTTGATTCTTCAGATTAAGCTTGTTTATACATAGTAAGATACCAGTGTGTTTTTGTAAAGAATATTGCCATTTTTGTCTTTGACTATTGAATGTCGAAAAGCAATCCTTTCTTAATGAGAGTTAACAGTTTGGTAAATCTTTGTGAAATTCTTCCTGTACTCAACCAATGAGCAAAGAACACAAGTTATTAAAGGTATTGTCATCTGTTTTTTTCCAGCAGTTTCATAAACTGGCTAGTATACCTTCCATTTGCATGTTACATACTTAACAGTTTTAACAATTTAATCCATGACACTTTTCAAGTCTGCTTTAGAAAGCTGAGCACAGCTATTTTCAGTGTGTATCATACAGTGGAACAAAACAATGAAGAGAAACTTCAGTTTCTTCTTTTAAAATTCCAATAAGTATGGACTTTTGACTTAGCATAGCTAGAGCTGTCTACTGTGATAGAAACTAATTTTTAAATATATAGCTGAAATTCTTTGAAAACTGTAAAAGATTGAAAATATGCTGCAATTTTGTTTTTTTTAAAAAGCTACATGTTGATATTTCTTCTTAAATTTGGAAGTTTTTTTTTCAAACAAAATGTGCCTAAAGTTTTAATTTGGCAGTGTGTTTTGTATTACTTGGGTCATCTAAAGCTAAAATAGTAATTTCTCAAATTTTGAATCTATTGATTTTGATATCGTTAGAAAAGACTTCCATATGATAGGCAGTTGTTTAGTGCCTCTCTTTAAGAACTTTCACTCTTTGGGGGAATGCCTGGGTTGCTCAGTTGGTGAACTGAGTGCCTTCCACTCAGGTCATGATCCCAGTTTCCTGTGATCGAGTCCTGCAGAGGGCTCTTTGCTCATTGAGGAGCCTGCTTCTCCTATCTGCTGCTCCCCCTGCTTGTGCTTTTTCTATCTCTGACAAATAAATAAATAAAGCCTTTAAAAAAAAAAAAAAAAGAACTTCCATTCTTTGCAAAATATTCTCCTTAGTATTCCTCATAATTCTCTAACAGAATTTCTATAACTAAAATAATTTCTTGGGCGCCTGAGTGGCTCAGTGGGTTAAGCCGCTGCCTTTGGCTCAGGTCGTGATCTCGGGGTCCTGGGATGGAGTCCCACGTCGGGCTCTCTGCTCAGCAGGGAGCCTGCTTCCCTGTCTCTCTCTCTCTGCCTGCCTCTGTGTCTACTTGTGATCTCTCTGTCAAATAAATTAAAAAAAAATAATTTCTTTACCATCTCTCCATCTAAATATGGTTTCCTTTTTTTGATGCAAGAATTCAAGCCTTTTTGGAGTTGGGCAGAGTAATGGACCATTTTCTATCTGGCCAGAATCATTTATTAAAAAATCATTTAAAAACCTTTGTTAGACATTTAATTCTGGTATCAGGTGACAAATTTTTTTGCTTCTCTTCTGTAGAGAGGAAACTTTTTATAAAATTCACAATCCTAATATTGTCCACTTTTTTATTTGAAAAAAAGTTTTTTTTTTAAACATCAGAAACAGCTTTTTTATTTTGCCCTGCCATAGCTGATTGTAACTTATTCATAGTAAACTTTGTGGAGAACCTTCTTCCAGTCTCACTTTACTGTTTCTGTGGTAGTACTGACTTCTATATCTTCATTTAATTCTGTGTGCCTTTGTTTTAACTTAAAAATTTTATCCATACCCTGTTCTTCCTTTTATCCATTTGCTTTTAAAGTTAAAATAACTGTATTCAAAATACATTAAAATTAAAAAATTAAGGTAAAAATGAAGACATATCTCCATTTAGTTACCAATTACGATTTACATAGGGATCACTGCAACTTGTGTTATTTGCAAAAAAAATTCATATAAATGCATTACAATATTATTTTATAATATGTGTAGGAAAAAACCTTTGCGCTTTTTAAAATCATACCAGTTTAATAGTTAATTGATACTGTCTAGATCAATTTTATTTTTATATGTAATACTAGAACTGACTGATTATAGTGCTCAGTATAATATACAGTGCAGTGGTTACAGTAAAATGTACTATCAAAGCAATAACATTTAATTTAGTAGAAGGATATTTCATACTGCTTTAGCTTTTAAATTTAGATAAAATTAATTATAATTAATAAAAACTTAATCCCCTGATAACACTAGTCACTTTTCTTGTGTTCATTAGTTACATGCAACTAATGGCCAATATATTGGAAATTAAACCTTTGGTTTTATATTTTAGTTTCAGGTCTGGAAATTAAAACTTTGAGAGTTGGTCATATACTTGCTTGAAGTATTTTGGTGGTTTGAGACTGGGGTTCAAGGTTTTTGAAGGACTTGCAGTTTCCTTGTGGCATGCCTCATAGTTCAAGATAGATTAAAAAGAAAACATTTCAAACATTGTTTATGGATAAAAGTATATTTCGTATTTAAAAGAGTATTTGGAAGGTGGGTGAAATAAGTGAAGGGGACTCCAGAGTGTATTTACCTTGATGAGCACTCACTGAGTGGTATATAGAACTGTTGAATAATTATATTGTACAGCTGAGACTAAATAGAATACGGTGTTAACTCTACTGGACTTAAAGCTTAAAGTATTTGGATACACATACTTTCTTTGAAACCATGGCTCACTCACTCCCCTTTTGATAGAATACTTGAAGAGTGGAAAACTGTCTGTGTCCTGAAAACAATTTCATCATTTGGGTGAAATACCAAAATTTTAAAAAGTAGTTTTGTTTGAATGTTCTCTCACAAAAGGATAAAAATATTCATCTGTAGAGATTTATAGAGGTCTCATCAGGTTTACAACAGATATTTAGTTAGGAAACCCAATTTCAGTTGACATGGATTGTGGGAAGATTATTAATGGAGTTCAAATATTTAATATTCTGAGTTTGGATAAGTAAAGTTTTTTTTCTAAATTTTTAATTTATTTGACAGAGAGAGAGATCACAAGTAGCAGAGAGGCAGGCAGAGAGAGGAGGAAGCAGGCTCCCTGCTTAGCAGAGAGCCCAATGTGGGGCTGGATCCCAGGACCCTGAGATGATGACCTGAGCTGAAGGCCGAGGCTTAACCCACTGAGCCACCCAGGTGCCCCAGTAAAGTGTTTTTTTAAGTGTATTTCAACTCCTGTGTGTGTGTGTGTGTTTAAAGTATTGATTCATTTATTTGAGCGAGAGTAAGGTAAGAGAGCACAATGAGGTGGGGAGCGGCAGAGAGAGAGGGAGAAGTGCACTCCCTGCTGGGCAGGGAGCCGTTAGGGGGCTTGATCCCAGGACCCTGAAGTCAGGACCTGAGCAGAAGCAGCCCTTTAACCAACTGAGTCACCCAGGCGCCCCTCCTTTGTGGTTTTTAGAGCTAAAAGGGGCCATAGCTTAACTCATAATAGTACCATAATTTTTTTTCTGTTGTTCTTTGAGCAAGCCAAGCAGTAAGCTAATGATTTTGATTTTCATAAAAATGCTGTTGCCAGTCTTTATTCCATTCTCAGTCATGATCTGTGAAAATAGGGAGACATCTCGAGACCTATTTTAAAAATCAAGAGTTAGTTTATGAATAAAGAAGGAAGTGAAACTTGTCTTCAGAGAATTGTCCACGAGATTGTTTCCAAAGTGCTTTCTGTAGTAGTCACTAGAGATGGCCCTTGAATAAAGAGTTCTGAAATTAATAAGTTCAGAGAAACACCATATACCATAATGCTGATCTATTGAAAATTTACAATACAGAGTAATATAATAAAGACTCTAAGACATCTTACAAGAAAGAAACTTGCTAAATCTTGTTTATCCTGCATTTTTTAGAAACTTTTTGGACAATGAAATTACTTTTTAAAGTCAAACCTCTATCCTGTGAGAAATGCTGCCCTCTAGAGGCGTAAATTCAGTTGCTCTTGAATTTGAGTACCATAATGCTGCCTCATCTTAGTGTGTAGAAGTTATTAACAATTAATACTAAATGCATAACAGAACAGCCAGTTAGAAAAATCTTATATTGTTAATTTAAGGAACATTTTTGAGGTGGATTAGCAATAGTAAATACCCTCTCTCCCCTTAATTGGACATAGGACAAATTTATGGCTGCTAATAATCTTTTAAATAAATTTTCTTTATATGGGGGATTATGGACACATAGTACTTGAAGTCTCCAATTTTCATGAAGTCTGTCTTGCTGGCAGAAGCCATCTTTCCTTGTCTTCCTTGAGGACCTCAAAGAATCTAACTTATGTTGGATATCATTTAAGGAGAAGTCAGTTTCCTTATACTCCTTCTACAAGTTTCATTGTTTTCAGATCTGTAACTGGAGTCAGATTGTAGCATGTTGTACCTTTTCATAGTCAAAATGGGAAGAAAAAAATTATGTTTTCACATTATAAGAAAAAATTTTTGCTAACATCAACAAGAACTTCAGTACTGTGTGTAGAAATGGGTTCTGATGGTGAGAGGGAAACATTTGCTTTTGGCTCATTGTATTAGCTTTTGCATTTGGCTCTGTTTATTAGCATGGTGCTGCAACTACCAGAGATTCTGTATTCAGGATTCTAGCTCAAGCAACTAGAAGATGTTGTAATTGGTTGTAATCCTTTCATTGGTTTCAGCATTGGCCTATACTAAATGAAGTTGAATGCCTACAAATTTATGGTTAATATGGAGGAAGAAGTCAGAAGATTAAAGGACTTAATTTTAATAGGACTGATAGAGTGGATTTTTCACTGTGACCATTCACCCATCTCCCTTATTTCTTCTTCACCATTATCCACTAAGAGGTCCAGAAAATACTTTATTCCCTGGGGTAATGAGAAGTACTCTGAGGACATGCCAGCATCTATGAAGAACAATATAATGCTGTTGTCTGTAGGTAGGTGTACTTAGTGCCATTGAAATGTCTTTCTAATTTCAAGTGGTGGGATTCTTGTCTGACTCTAACTTTCATAGACCCACACCATTTCCATTAGTTTGCATGACAGGCGTGGTGATCAGAGATGCACTGACTTGATTGCTTCTTTTTGTCTGTAGCTAAAGGATGATGGGATCCCTAGGTCTAAAATAGATGGGTGGTCCATTAAGGTCTTACTTGATCTCTATAACCAAAAATTTTAGGATTTACAAGTGAAGGTTTGACTTGAACTATCATGAGAGTAAGTTGTAATTCTTCACACAGTTCCTAGACTTTTATTAGGTCTGTAGAACCTGGTAAGTTTTCCTTCTTTCTTTATGCATTTAAAAAAATATTTTCACTTGTTTTTCCATTCTTACTCCCCTTTACAGTTTAGTCCGTAGGTTATAGAAGAAACCAGAAGGGAAGGAGACATCACCTAGAGATTTTGATATTGGAGCAGTGTGCAACAACTGATAAGACACTGGTTTTTATCTCCTGTGGAGGAACAGAAACAGTGTTTTTTTTTTTTTTTGTGAAAAAGAGCAAGGGCATGAATGGGGTGGGGCAGGGCAGAGGGAGAAGCAGACTCCCCACTGAGTAGGGAGGCGGATGTGGGACTCCATCCCAGGACCCTGGGATTGTGACCTGAGCCAAAGACAGATGCTTAACCAACTGAGCCACCCTGGCGCCCAAGGAACAGAAAGAGTTTTATTCTCTTTTGGTCTGTATTTGGTCTCATTTCAAATAACTTCCTAATGTTAGAGAAATTTTTATATTAGGAGCCCAGTAGAAGGCAGAACTCAATTTTCTAGCATCCCTTGCAGCTAGGAACAGGCATGTGACCTAGCTTCTATTGATCAGAAGCAACTGTGGAATACATGGATTCATAAGAGAAAATTGCAAGGTAATAGCTCTTGCTTGGAATTGCTTCCTAATATGGATGTTAGGTGGTGAGACATCAAACTTTAATAGGTATCAGTGGTGGACATCCAAGTGAGCCTTATTGTCTGAGATTCTGCTTTCAGGGTACCAGGTCTTAAAGGGTGGGAACAGTTTGGTGGGGAGACTTAGGTATTTTTCCTGGCTGCATACCACCCAGCTGGTTCTACAGCTTTTTAGGGGGAATTCTTTGAGTCATGTAATATATTTTAATTAATTATTTTTCTGTTGACTGTTCCTGAAATAGGTTCTATTGTTTGCAACTAAGAACCCCGATTGATCTAATTTAAAGATTGTTTATTGTCAGAATATTTTCTTTTTCTTTCCTTTTTTTAAAGATGTATTTATTTATTTGAGAGAGGATATATATAGAGAGTGTGTGTGTGTGCAAGAGTTGGAGAGGGACAGAAGGAGAGGGAGAGAAGCAGACTCCCTCCCCACTGAGTGTGGAGCCTGCCATAGCGCTCCAGCCCATGGAGATGGATGAGATCATGACCTAAGCTGAAATCATGATTCAGATGCTCAACCAACTGAGCCATCTAGGTGCTTCAGAGTGTTTTATTTTTCTAATTAAAATCCAAAAGTTGCCAAGCATTTACACTTTATTTTTGTGTCCTCAGGGATCTACATTTCTCTGCCACTTTTTTTTTTCTACCTAGAATGCTAATTTTTATAACATTTGAATTGCTTCCTGTCCTTCAGTACTCAGCTTTAGTTCCACTGCTGTGATGAAGCCTTTCTTGTACATCCCAGCAACCTGATGGATTCTTTTCTTCCTCTGAGTTCTAGTAGCATTTGTTTAGGTGTTAAGTGCTAGGTTTTTAGAAAAGTTTCTTTCTGTGCACATCTTAGCTCTCACACTAAATGGTATGCATCACGAGGACTGGTAATCTAGCTCTTTCAGTTTCTTGCATTATGTAGCAGAATGCCTTGAAATTATTAGATTCAAAGTTCAGTATATTCACTTTCATAATGTGTAGTTATTAGAGGGGATGAGGATCATAATGTGCCAAGCCAAGTGAGCTAACAAACTAATTGGATTTACTTTATCTTGGTCCTACTGAGACAAAAATAGTCTGGCCAGGAGGCCCAATTTCTCTTTTTCTCAAGAAGTCTGAGATTTGCTTCTCTTACCTGTTTTAATCAGCAGGTGCACCATCTTCTGAATTAACATCTTCCTAATGTTTTATAATTTTTTACCTTGATGAAAGCCTTCTATTTCACCCTTACTTTCTAGTTACTTTTATTGTACCCTCTAGAATTGTTGTTCATAATCAGCAACCTTACTTTTTCAGTTTCTTTTAAAAATTTGTGTAAATTATGAAATATTTTGAATAACAAGAAAAAAACTTACGGAAAGTAGTGCAGTAAACCCAATGCACGCAGCCTGAAGGTCAAATAACATTTTGCTTCTTTGCCGTTTCTCTTCTTTTAAAATTCTGTGCCCCCTATCCTTTCCTCCCTCCTTCAGAGGTACTCATCCTGAAGTTCTTGTGCCTCATTCCTCTATTCTTTGGTACATATAAAATATTTACATACAAGATGACTTGAAAATTTTTCATACAACATTGTTTTCTAGATGTATTCTTACTGACGTGTAGGTTTAGTTCATTCTTTCTACCTGCTGTTTGGTATTCTGTGTTGAATAAAACTCAGTTTTATACTAAGAGATGATGAGGTCCTACCTTTGGCAAATGATTAGCTTTGTAAATAAGTGCCTAGTGAACATGTAACTTTATCTAGCACAGACACACAAGAGTAGAATTGCGAGATCACAAGATGTAGGTGCTACTACATTTTATGAAGTATGTTGAGTCAAATCCAAAGAAAAGGTACTATTTTGTGCCCATCAGCATGCTTCCCCATTTTTTTAAATGAAGATTTTGTTTAATCTAGCCACTGATTCTTGCCTCTCTGAAAGATAAACTCTTTTTATTACTTTGATTTCTAGTAAAGTTGAACATATTTGCATGGGTCTTGTTCATTCTGATTTCCTATTATATGAGTCTTTTCTCTGTGTCCTTTGCTAATTTTTTTTTCCTGCCAGGTATTGACTTTTATATTGATTTATGGCTATTCTTTTTATAATCAGTATATTAATGTTTTGGTATTAGCATTGCAAATATCTTTTCTGTAGGGTTTTTAAATTTACATTTATTTTTTTAAATTTTAATTCCAGTATAGTTAACATACAGTGTTATATTAGTTTCAGGTATATAATATAGCAGTTCAGCAATTCTATGCATCACCCAGTGCCTATCATGACAAGTTCACTGTTTAATTTTCATCTCCCATTTCACCCATCCCCCCACACATTTCTCCTCTGATAACCATTGGTTTGTGCTCAGTAGTTAAGAGTGTTTTCCTGGCATGTCCTTTTTTTTTTTTCCCCTTTGCTTATTTGTTTTCTTTCTTAAATTCCACTTATGAGTGAAATCATAGGATATTTGTCTTCCTTTATTTCACTTAGCATTATACTCTAGCTCAATTCATATCATTGTAAATGGCAAGATTTTATTCTTTTTTATTGATCCTGGGGCGGCTTCCATAATTTGGTTGTTGTAAATAATGCTGCTTTATAAACATAGGGGTGTATGTATCCTTTTAAATTAGTGTTTTTGAATTTTTTGGGTAAATACCCAATAGCACGATTACTGGGTCGTAGGGCAGTTCTATTTTTAACTTTTTGAAACTCCATACTGTTTTCCACAGTGGCCACACTAGTAATGCGCGAAGGTTCCTTTTTCTCTACAAGCCCATCAACACTTGTTCTATCAGTGGGTTGTTTTTGATTTTGTTTTAAAATTTTAAATTTATTAAATGGGTTTATTTCTAGAGTCCATTCTGTACCATAGTCTTACGTGATTTGCTTGCTTTCATGTCATTATCATACTGTGTTAATTATAATAGTTTCAATATTTCTTGAAGTCTGATAAGGTGAAATCTTCTCTTACTGAATTTTAGGTCAGCTTGTCAGATTTTTTTCCCCATCTCAAAGAAAATCCAACAAAAACAAATGCTAAACCATGTTGGGATTGTGTTTGGAATTTCATTGAATTTACAAGGTATAGTGGGGATAATTGTCTTATTGGATGACTGCGGTATATATTTCAATATTCTTTAATGTTTTTCAGTGCAGTTTTATTATTTTCATAGGTCTTTTATTAGAATTTTTCTTAGATTCTTTATGGTTTTCGTTATTGTGAATGATAAATTTTTATACATTCTTTCACCATCAGTAACCAGTTAGTATGGGAAACAGATTGCTGTTTGTATATTGTATTTGTATATTGTTCAGCAACCTTGCTGAACTCTCATTCTAACAGTGGATTGTCTTGGATACCCTATGTAGTTCATCATATAATAAGGGAGTAATGATTGTTTTGTTACTTTCCCAGCCTAAGCCTCTTTACTGTTCTTGTCTTACTGAGCTATCTCGCTCCTTTACTAAAATATAGCGCTTCCTGGGTTTTGGCTTTATATGCGTATTACTCTGTGGAGAAGGAAGAGGGACCTCAGTTCTAAAGTCTCTTATCAAGGTCCAAAAGGCTTATATGAGTTAAAGGCAAAGGTATAGCTTAGGACTAGTAATGCATCCTGGGCAGAAGCAGTGTCAACTTTTAGTCTTAATTAGTTTTTTTCTGTGTTACTGGAATTTAAAGATTGTTCCTTCGTGGTAGCTAAAAAGTTCACTTAAAGCATGATTTTGATTTATCCCTTCTGGATGAACTTTCTGTGGGAAGGCTTTTCAGGTTATCTGATCTGATATATTGTTGGAACTAGAAGTATAGCCTGTACTGTATAAATTTCCTTAATTGAAATTTCACTCCATTTGGAGTACCCCACTCATGCTGGTTTTTGATATCTTTCAGCATTCTGTAGCATAGTGATTTAAAGAGTAAACTTGGTTAAGTCTCTTAAAATTTGTCTGCATTTGTTTCTACATTAGTAGTAGTAGTAATAGTATCATTTCTTACCTCAGATTATTTGTGAGCATTAAATTCATACATACAAAGTATTTACAACAGTATCAGTATTTACATTAAATTCATACATACAAATTCATACATACAAAGTATTTACAACAGTGTCAGCTACCTTTTAGCTGCTATTTACTGCCTTCTTAGTAGATTCTTATAAGATAAGGACACATTGCTCATAATCTTGTATGTTTTAGGTCCTACAGTGATCTTGGATGATTTCAGCATCCACATGGATGAGGCACCAACGTACTGAGTCTCATTTCCCTGACCTCTCCAAATCCAGTGACTTTGTTCTCCAGTCTATCCTGTTACTCACTCCCTTGGGGATTATTAGTTTAATTGTTCCACCTAACAAATTATTAATAAGTACCTTGTGCCTTCAGAGTTGTTTGATTAATCATATAATTGTTGATTAGCCATTTTAATTATACTACCATACTACCAACTCATTTATACTTCCAGTCTTTTGGCTTCTCATTCTTCCAGTTATCAGCCTTCTCCATTTTTCACATTTCTTGTTAACTGAGGATTTGTTGTCTACTTCTTGTCCATATCCTAGATTCCTCTTCCTTATATATATTTGTCCCAGCTGTCTTACAAAATCCCAGTGCTGAGTTAATCCAATGATCTGCTTCCTCCATTTCTGTACCATATGAATACTGCAGTAGAAAATCACCTTAAGGAACATACTCTTTTTACATTATAAATTCATGATCATCTAGTGGACCCTGCTACTATTTGGAAATCTATTGCCTTCCTCTTGGCAGCTGGCTTCTTCATTTCCACCTTAACTGTTTCAGTTAATCACTCTTCTCAGACTTCCAACATGACCCTTCTCTTTGTAGAGAAAGCTTTTTCTATTACTTTCCAATGAAATACGAGTACTACATGATAACCCTTAGTTGCCCATTATCTATACTGTTTTTTTCTTCCTCCTTAATATTAAAGTAGGGGCAATACTGCTTAAAAAAGCAGATAAACTAAGGCTCTCTCTCTTGCCTTCTCTCCCTTTGGGGTACCCTACACTCTTGACTATCTCTTCTTTTGTATATTCAGTTGTTTTTTTTTTTGTTTTGTTTTTACACTAGGTTCTTCTCATCAGTATTTAAACATACCATTTGTCACTAAAAAAGCAAAATGAAACAATAAGGCTTTATGAGCACTATATTACTGATCTTTTATTCTCTTTCCTAGCCAAATGCTTGAAATCATTATTTATGTTTGTTTCCATTTCTCACCTTTGTCTCATCTCAATTTATTCACTCCACCAAACAGTATTTGCTAATGATACCAGTGACCTCTGTTTCAATAAATTATGTGGGTATTTTTAGACTTGCTTTTATTTGACCTCTGTATTAGTTTCCTCAGGCTGTCATAATGAAATACCACAGACTGGGTGGCTTAAGCAACAAAAGTATATTTTCTCACAGTTCTGCAGGTTAGAAGTCACGGTGTCTGCAGGTTTGGTTTCTTCTGAGGCATCTCTCCTTGGCTTGCAGATAACTATCTTCTTGCTGTGTCTACCACCTTTCCTCTGTGCATGTACATCCTTAGCATCTGTGTTCACATTTCCTCTTGTAAGGACACCAGTCAGATTGCGTTAGGACTTAGATAATAACATAATCACCCCTACAGTAGGCCCTGTTCTCAACTGCAGTCATGTTCTGAGGTGTGCTAGAGGTTAGAGCTTCAACAATGGAACTTTAGGGGAACACAATTCAACTTTGAACAACCTCTTAGCAGCTTTTAGCCTTGTTGAAAACTCCTTCAAACCCTTTGGTATATTATTCTTCAGCCTCTTTTATAGGTTTCTCTTCTTTTTGGTTATTTAAACTCTAAGTTCTTGAGTCTTGGTCCTAGGGTGCTTTCTTTTGCCTCTTTGTTTTTTTCTCACCAGGCAGTCTCACCACTTTGATTTCCACTTATGGAGAGAATTACTCTAGCCCTTACTTACTTAAGTTCCAGTCCTATTTCATAACTCTACTTAGCTGTCCCAGAGGAGTCTAAATGAGTCTGCATCTGAATTTAGGATAATCTCCCTCCATGTGATTTGACCCTAGTCTACTTATATAGCCTTATCTCATGCACATTCTTTTTTACTCCTTGCTATATAGCCACACGGGCTTCTTGGTCCAAATATCTGTATCATTTCCTTCAGAACCTTTGCTCTTGTTATTTCTTGTGTTGGTATGCTCCTCACCTTTAAAAACCACCAATTTTTAATATGTATCAAAGCTATGAATATTAGTTATTAGGAAAATGCAAATTGAAACCATGACATAACTATTAAAACCAACTATAAGGGCTAAAATTAAAAAGACTATGATAACAAATTTTCCACTAAGACTGCTGGAACTCCTATAAATTGCTGGTGTGTGTATATACTGGTAGAACCACTTTGGAAAACCATTTGGCATTTTTATATAAGTTTAAGCATACATCTACCTTTTGGCTCCAACAGTTCTTCTGGGTATTTTCCCAAGATAAATGAAAACATATGTCTATAAAAAGCCTTTTTCAAGAATATTTTTAGTAGATTTACTTGTAATAGTTATAATAATTTATAATTTATTTATAACAGCTGGGAACAATGCAGATGTCAGTCGCTAGGATGGATAATGGATTGAACAGTTTTGGTGTATTCATACAGGAGAGTACTACTCAGTAATAAGATGGAAAGAATATATGCAAAATAACATGGAGGAATCTCACAAAAACAGAGAAAGATGCTGGATACACTACAGTGTGATTCCATTTACATTAAGTTCTAGAGCAAGCAAAGCCAATCTATGGTGAAAAAATTTAAAATATTGAACAACGGTTGCATTGTTTTGGTTGCGGGGAGTATAGTACTCAACTGGGAAGGGACATAAGTGTTTCCTGAAGTGATGCAAATGTTTAGTATCTAATAGAGGTGTGGGTTACACAAGTTTCTTTGTCGGAGTTGTATAGATAAATATCTATTTCCGTCTATATAAATTTTACCTAAAAATATAATAATAACAACAAGTTGAGTGCCAGGGAGTGGAGGGTATAGATGAAACAAGAATGGCACGATGTTGATGGTTGCCGAAGTTGGGTAATGGATACATAGGAGTTTATTATACTGTTCTGTTTATTTTGTGTATGTTTAAAATTTTCCACATGAAAATAATTTTGTGTTTTGTTTTGGAAATCCAAAAGTTATGAAGACATGCACGCTCCTATATTCTTACCACTGGCTTAATAAATAAAACTATACCAGTATAATTCTTTTCTCTTGTGAACCATGCCCTGATTACATGTCCCCTTCCCCTCATGGACCACTGTCCTGTATCCCTCTCCACTTTTAAACATTCTCCAAATATCAATCTAAAGGTCACTTCCTTTGGGCAGGGCAGAGGGGTGGAGGGGAGGAGTCTTTCCTGATTCAAAACACTCACCAAGTTAAGTGCCCTTGCTATATGCTTTCATCATAATGGTGATTTATTTGCTTGATTACTTCATATCAATCTCTCTAGTAGACTAAGTTTTCACAGGGCAGGGTATTTCTATTCTTGTTGTCTTAGTGCCTAGCATAATAATTTTTCTGAATGACTGTGTTGGTATAGTTTTTTCTTTTTTAAATTAAAGATAATATGAAAATTGAAGAGCTATTCTATTATTCCTTACCTTGATTGTTGGATTAGTATGTTAAAAAAAGTTAGGAATGTGAGCAAATGCTTGATAGGTGGTAATACTTTCTCATTTTATTGGCACTGATTAAAAAAAAGGAGCAATAATACTGTGTACTTAGATTTGGAACCATGTCCAAAAGGTCTGCCACTTGGTTCCCCAAATACTCTTGAGCTTTATTATGTTGTATTTTCTGACTTGGAAACATGTCAGTAAGTAAGACTTCTTTCCTATTTACAAAGATTTTTCTAAATACCTCTTTTCTCTAATGTGCTTTCTCCTTTGCCTATTAGTTTGGTGTTTATCAGGGATGATGATCTTTAAGGGCTTGTTTTTAAAAAAATTTTTTATAAATATTTAATAAAACATTAAATTTTTAAATTGTAGTGTATATTTTAGACTTTGATATGCTTCACTGGTATGAAATAATGAATAATAAAGTTTTATAAAAATGTTTTGGGAATAGTTATACAATTAAACACATTATCTTTTAAAAAAATGTTATCTTTAATGCAAATGTACATTTAAAGTATCAAAGGGGAGGGATTGTGTTTTGCTTTTTGCTATTCTGTATTTCCATGAAGTACTTCAGTAGTTTAACAAAATAGCTAAATTTCTGCTCTGATTTTTTTTTTTTTTTTAAACTCTTGCTGCTCCTTGGGAGGCAGCATATTGTATGGTTTGAGTGTGAACTCTGAAGAGTCAGATTACCAGGGTGTGAGGCCTGGTTTCACTATTTCCTTGCTGCGTGACTGACCAAGTGACTTAACTATTTGTGCCTCAGTTTCCTCGTCGTTAAAACAGAGATAATAACAGTATTTGACAGTATTGTGGAGATTGTATGAGTAGTGTGTACAGTGCATGATACATAGTAAATATTGGATATTTATTACTATTTGGGTTCTCTGGAGCCTAATAAATAATGCTTTTTTCTCTAAGGTTTTTTTTTAAAATTGTCATAAAATGCACATAATATGAAATTTACCATTTTCACCATTTAAAGTGGTACAATTCAGTGGAATTAAGAACATTCATAGTATTGTGTAGCTGTTACCACTATCCATTTCTGGAACTCTTTCATCATTCCAAACAAGCTGTGCCCATTAAACAATACCTCTTCATCGTCCTTTCTCCCCATGGTTTCTGGTAACCTCTCTGTTTCTGTGAATGTGACATTCAGGGTATCACGTATAAGAGGAATCATATAGTATTTGTCCTCTTATGACTGGCTTATTTCAGATGGCATAATGGTTTCAAGGTTCATTTGTATTGTAGCATGCATTGCACAGCAATAAAAATTGCCCCTCCAATTTTTATCTTTATTCTCTTGTGATTGGAGAATATACTTCATATGATTTCAGTCTCTTTGAATTTTTTGAGAGTTGTTTTGTGGCCTAACATCTGGTTCTTCCAGGAGAATGTTTTAGCAGCACTTGAGGAGGATGTGTATTCTGTTGCTTTTGGGTGTAGTGTTTTATAACTGTTACATTACTTCAGGTTGATGAGAAGAGACATGGGTATCCCAGAGGTTCTCTGAGACCTTTCATTTTCCTTTTCTCCTTTCTGTTCATCATACTGGTTAATCTTAGATGAACTGTCGTCAAATTTGCCGATTATTTCTTTACCTTCTCAGTTTTGCTATGGAACCCCTCTAGTGAGTTTTTCATTTTGCTACTGTGTTTTTCAATTTTAGAATTTCTTTATTTTTTAAAAAAATTTCTTCCTCTTTATTGGTCTTCTCTATTTGGTGAGATACCATTATCATACCTTTAGTTCTTTGTCGTGGTTTCTTTTTGTTTTTTGAACATATTAAAAATAGCTGATTTAAAGTCTGGTAAGTACATTGTCTGGGCTTCTTCAAAGATGGTTTTTATTGATTGTGTTTCCCCCCCTCTGTATGAACTATACTTTCAAGTCTTTTTTAAGACTTGAAATTTCAAGTCAGTTTCTTTCAAGTCTTGTAATTTTTTGCTGGAAACCAGACCTTTTAAATTTCAGAATATGGACAATTTAAATTTCATGGCATAGATTCTTTCCCCTTCCAAGATTTGTTTTTATTGTTATTGTTTTTTAAGTGATTGTTCTCAACCAATTTTATCAAATCTGAATTCTTCGTTATGTGAGACTACTAAATTCTCCACTCAGCTTAGTTGTCAGCTAATGATTGAACAGGGATTTTCTTGAATTCATGGAAGCTGTAAGTCTGCTGGAGAGATTGATATGAAATAATCAAACATAAATCACAATTACGATAAAACCCATGAAAGCATATAGCAGGGGCACTTAGCCTAGTAGTGTTTTGAGACAGAAAGACTTTTCCCCCAAGGAAGTGACCTTTAGATTGATATTTGGAGAATGTTTAAAAGTGAAGAGGGATTCAGAATAGTGGTTGGTGGGGGAAGAGTGTGTGGAATTAGGGTATGGTTCACAAGAGAAAAGAATTATATTGGTACAGTTTATTAGCCACTGGTGAGAATGTTGATGCTGTTTATGTGTTTTCATAACTTTCTGATTAAAAAAAAATTTTTGTATCAAAAATTTTAAACATACACAAAATAAACAGAATCATATAATTTTATTAAATCATTTTATTTCCTTTCATGTTTTTCAGCGCAGACTGGCTCTTTTCAGATGATGTGAAACTTGTGTAAAGAGCCAGTCTGAATTTTTTTAATCAGATTTTATTTATTTATTTATTTATTTGTTTATTTATTTATTTATTTGCATAATCTCTCTGCCCAGCATAGGGCTTAACTCACGATCTGATATCAAGAGTTGCGTGCTCTGCCGACTGAGCTAGCCCGGCACCCCGGAATTTCTTAGCCTAGAACATCAGCCTTGGAGAGATTCTGGTTAATTTTTGAGTCTTAAGTTAAAACATTAATAAGACTCTCTTAGTGTGGCTGAATCCAGTTGGATTGATTCACTGTAGCCCAGGCTCACTTAAGGACATTGAGTTCCCAAGGTAGCTCCTGAGAGGAGGGTAGTAGGGATAAGAGATAGTGCTTGGGAGAAAGCAAGGGTGTAAGGCAGAGAGTACCGTGGATGTAAGGATTATAGTGAGATAGGTTTTATAATTTATTCTACAAATGCTAATTGTAGTCTCTTGATTTTATCTGAAACTCTTAAAATTGGTCATCAGTATGACTTTACGATTCATGAAAACTGATGTTTTTCTAATATTTTGAAGTGGTTTAAAATGCCTATTACTGGAATCAATATTTTACTTAATTGATATTTCTCTTTGATTAGCAATTACTTAGACAATGCTAAAAGTTAATTAGGAGCTTCATAATAGATATATAATTGTACCAACCATGAATCACATTTGAAAATCTAGTATTCATGTACTCCTGAGGCACCTAATGCCCCAAAGCTTGTATTTTCAGGAACTTCATAATACATAAAGCTTTTGGGCATTCAGGATACCTCAGCAGTGACCTATTTAAACAAACAAACAAAAAGATCTGAATACCATCTGCCTTCTCTTATAACCCTTTAAGGTCTGTCCATTGCATGGAAAAAAGTCCAAATCCAAAAGTTCTTTAAGAACATTTCCTGCTTGTAACTAGAGGGTATTAATGCTAAGTGAAATAAGCCAATCAGAGAAAGACAATTATCACATCTCAGTGATATGTGGAATTTAAGAAACAAAACAGAGGCTCATAGGGGAAGAGAGGAAAAAAATAACACAAGATGGAACCAGAGAGGAAGATTAACCGTAAGAGACTCTTAATCATAGGAAACAAACAGTGTTGCTGGAGGGGTGGGCTGGAGGGTTGGGGGTTACTGGGTGATGGACATTAAGGAAGGTATGGGATGTAATGAGCACTGGGTATTATATAACACTGATGGATCACAGATGTGTACCCCAGAAACCAATAATACATTATATGTCAATAAAAAAAAGAACATTTCCTGCTAATTCCTTAGATGCATGATACATTCTAGCCTTACTAAGTTAATTAAAAATTTCCACATTTACTGTGTGTTTTATGTACCTGTTTTTGTATATAAGTTTTTCACTTAAGCCTAAATATACTTTCCTTTATTTTGCCTCAAAAGTCTCCTTATTTAAGATTTATTTTGTCTAAGCGCAATTAATTATATTCTTCATGCTGTTACATTTAACAGTTAATATTATTGTAAGCTGCCTACAGTAATTTTTCTAGATGCTTGTTTAATTTCTTAAATTCTGTTGTTTGAGGACATAGATCGTGTGTGGCATCTTTCATGTGTTGTTTAATGTAGTTGATCAATTAATGCTTATTGGGTAAATGAACATTTTTGTTTTTCATTTTGAGACTATTACAGGGGTTGTTCTTTAAGGTGTTAGTATTAGAGGATGGCACAGATTTCTACAAGATTGGCTCTGTAGGAAAATGGAAGAGAATAATTAAATATAAGTAGTTTCCTCTAGGAATAGTTTTCTGAAGCTGTAACTCATATGTTGTCATTAAATTACCTTGAGTGGAAAGTCAGATTTCTAGATGATTATGTTTTAGTTGTTAAAGTAAATGGCATATAAGAGAACTTTTAAGTTAATATGGCAAAAAAAGGGAAAAATTGCAAAGTTAAGAGTCTCTGAGGTTTCTGATGTTTCATAGACTAACAAAAGATTGCTTTATTAGCAGCATTAATGAACGAATTGCTTTATTGGCATAGGCATACTGGTAGCTTTGTCGGTCCAAAGAGCTAAGAGATCTTATTTCAATTCATGATTATGTTAGGGTAGTGAAGTGAAAGCCATTGACCTTCTCTTAATCAGAAAATAGAAAGTTTTTACAAATAGATTAGAGCATTATAAGGAATATGATGTAGAACTAACTTAGAAAGTCACTTAAAATTTTTGAGTTTAAAAAATTTTTTCTGCACCAGTTTTACAACAGTAGATTTTTGAAAATAGACTTAATTGATTGGTATTTAAAATAATAACTTTAATAGGATGTTTTTTGTAGAGGTAGGTCAAATGATTGAAAAAACTGAATTATGAGAATGGATAAACTTTTCAGTTCTCCAAATGATGATACATATTAAGTGCCATATGAGATACAGATGGTATTAAATTTTATAGAAGGTATAATACCACACGGATGGCATACCTTCCAAGTTATCTTTTATTTAAGTAAATGAAATGCATTTTGCTTATTAGGATCATTTCAGAGTGCTGATTTCCTTCTATTAATTTACATCAGAGATTAAAAGTAGAAAGCGGGGGGGGGCTCTTCTAAATCAAAGTTCTTCAAAACAGTAGTTTTAAACACCAGGAATTGCAGAGCTAAGTATTGTATAGTTGTGTAGAACTAAGATTTGTATAACAGCAGTTCATTTACAATATTAAATTTCCAAATTATGAGATATTTAAAAATATAAAAAATAGAAGAAGGAATTTAGAATGCTCATGTATTCAAACTGCCAAAATTGACAGATATTTACATTTTGCTATCATTGTTTCAGAACTTTTTTTTTTTTTAAGATTTTATTTATTTATTTGACAGAGATCACAAGTAGGCAGAGAGAGGAGGAAGCAGGCCCCCTGGTGAGCAGAGAGCCAGATGTGGGGCTGGATCTCAGGACACTGGGATCATGACCTGAGCCAAAGGCAGAGGCTTTAACGCACTGAGCCACCCAGGCGCCCCTGTTTCAGAACTTTTTAAATAAAAGTATAGTTGAAGTAAATTAATCTTACTCTTCTCATCTTTCTCGTAAGAGGCAATTACGACTCTGAAGTTGTGCATTGTTTATGCACGCATTTGTGTAAAATATTAATAGTATTGATTTAGTTTTAAAGTGTAAATATTGTTTAGCACATTGCTTTTTTCACTTTGTTCATATCAAAATTATCCATGTTGATGTATGTATGTACTTAAAGTTTATTTTAACTTCTGTATTATTAATTTGTTCCATTATTTGTGATGTTAAACTGGATTATTTGGTTTAGCTAGTGCTGCCAGATTTCTCCTTTGTAAAGATAGCTTTTTCTTTTTGGTACTTAATCCCTGCCTGGAGGCTGAATAAACATTGCTTCTCAACAACTTTTCACCCAATGATTTTAACATTCATAGTTGATTTTTGCTTGAATCATTGATTGCATTGATGCTTGCAAAATGATGATTTTTTAGTTCTATTCTTTCCACATTTATTATTGGTGTTCTTCTGTAAGGAAGTTTCTACTCTCCTTTTTACATTATCACTGTGGGCTTATGGATTCTTCTTTTATTCAGTGAATTAAAATCCATTATTTGTTATATTTCTTTTGAAGGTTCAAATTGTTAAAATTTAGCTGCGGGAACGGCTTGTTTTTGTGTTTCTGTGATATGTCCCATCATTTTTAGAGCACTGAGTTGGTTTCTGGCACAACAGAATGTTCCATTCTTACCTTTATGCTTTTTCTACCATAAACCTGGAAATGGCTATTTCTCCTTGGACCCTCTTTCCTCTTAGTGGCTATTTATAGGCTACCTCGTGAGCACTGGGTATGTTCTGTATTACTGTGTATTATAGTTTTTAGGATCTCTTTTCATTAGACAGAGCAAGTGAGGTTTAAAAAACCACTAATATTTGTAATTCCAACCTACTACCATAGGGTTTTTCTCTTGTTTCATATTTGGATATCTCTTCTCCCACTGTGAGAATACTAACAATAACATCAATGTACATTTATTCATTTGTTCTGTCCTACGATATATACACGACATAATATTGAAATTGCCATACCAATACTGCTGCCAACTATAAACCCAGTAAGTAAAGCTTAAGTTTTCTATGCAGTTTTTTGTTCATACAATATATTCCAGTGGAGGTATAGTCAGAGTGCTATGCTCCTAAGTTATTCTAATTAATTATGTTTTTCATGTCATCTTGGTAAGCACTCAGTTCATTTTTTTTGTTTGTTTGTATTCAGTTTTAGCCCCATTGTTGATTTTATTTTAACATTTTAAAAGCATTCTCAGAGGTCTTCCTTCTCAGTCATTGTTTCCATTTTCACACATTTTGTAGCTAATCAGTTTCATTAGTTTCTGGTTTGTCCTCCTTGTATTTCCTTTTATAAAAATAAATCTGTTTTGTGTGTGCATGCATTTATGTTTGTATGTATTATTCATTTTTTATACAAATAAAATTACATGTGCTTATTCTTTATGAATGAATTTGAGCATTAGCTTATGGAGTTCTAGGAAAACATTTGCTAGTATTTTTATTTGAATAATTTTATTACTCATTAATTTGGGGAAATCAACATCTTTATGATAATAAGTCACCTTTGCAAGAGAATAGCAGGTGTCTGTTCAAGTTTACTTTTTTTTTTTTTAATTTTTATTTAAATTGCACAACACCCAGTGCTCCATACAAAACGTGCCCTCCCTATTACCCACCACCTGTTCCCCCAACCTCCCACCCCTGACCCTTCAAAACCCTCAGGTTGTTTTTCAGAGTCCATAGTCTCTTATGGTTCGCCTCCCCTTCCAATCAAGTTTACTTTTATATGGTTCAGAGTGTTTTTAAAGTTTTCTTTATAGAGGTTTTATACATTTAAGTTTGTTCCTAAATATTTTTATCTTTTTTGTTGCTTTTGTAAATACTGTTTTCTTTTCAGTCAAATAAGCAATTTGAGTTTTTTCCTTTTAATAGAGAGTTAAACTTACATTATCTTGATATGATATGTGTTTTTCTAATTGATGTGTTGTATTTACTGCTGTTTTATTCCTCTCACACTTGGGCTGTTTCTCTATTCTTTGATAATTATTTTCTTAATTAAGGAAGATTGGTATTTTTGTTGTAATGGCTAACTTTAAGCAATGGACTTAGACTGCTGGGGGTTGGTTTGTCTGTATTAAATGAATATCCTTGGACATTCACATATTACCTGTTTAAGACCCGTGATTATTCTCTTTTTTTTTTTAAATCACCCTTTATTTCACATTTTAAATTTCCATTATAATTTAGTGAGAGAGTATAATATTTAAATATCATTCTTCTGTTCTTGTCCATACCTTTGTGTTAGTAATATATTTAAATTTTTTTCTTCCAAATTTTTATTTAAGTTCTAGTTAGTTAATATATGGTGTAGTATTGGTTTTGGGAGTAGAATTTAGTGATTTACCTATAGAACTCAGTGCTAATCACAAGTGCCCTCCTTAATACCCATCACTTATTTAGCCCATCCCCCTACCCACCACCCCTTCAGCAACCCTCAGTTCTCTATAGTGAAGAGTCAGTCTCTTATGGTTTGCCTCCTTCTCTGTTTTTATCCTAATACATCTAAAATTAAATACATTCAATATTTAACCCATTTTTAATAAAGGTTTTGCCTAAGTTTCCTCTGTCTTTTTTTGATGGGATGAAATTCATTCTTCTATAGATTGCTTATAATGGGCTATGCATAATATTCCTGAGTTCTTGCATGTTTAAATCTGTTTCTTTAATAGCCTTGATAAAAAAGGACACCTGACTGGATATGAAATCCTTGGTTTACACTTTGCTTCCTTGGATTTCTTTCTGTTCTTTCTTTTTTTTTTTTTTTTTAAGATTTGTTAGTGAGAGGGAGAGTGTGAGAGCACAAGTGCAGGAAGGAGCAGAGGGAGTGGGAGAGAATCCCAAGCAGACTCCCTTCTGAGGTTGGAGCCCTTTGCTGGGCGGGATCTCACCGCACTGAGTTTAGGACCTGAGCCAAAATCAGGAGTCAAACCCCCAACCAACTGAGTCATCCATGTGCCCTGCTTCCTTGGATTTCTTAATAAAGATGATACAATGTTGACTCACTTTGAATGTAAGGTTATCCTATATTGTCTTTTGAAAGTTTTAGTTTTGATTTTCATGTATTGGTAAAACATAACACCTAGAAAATTTCATCTGAACTAGGTTAATTTTACCTTACTTTTTAAGTGGATGATTAATTGTCCCCGAATCATTCATTAAATAATCATTTTTCTCACTTATTTTAATACTACCTTTGTTATATATCAAATTTCTATATATATACACAGATTTGAATTTGGTCTCTGTGTTCTGTTACATTGGCTTTTTTGACCTAATACTGTAGTTTTCACCAATATAGATATATAGTAAATCTTCATAACTGGTTGGTAAGCTTCCTTTCTTTTATGCTAAAATTTTCTGCTAATGTAAGTCCCATATAAACTTCGAGAATTATTTGGTCTTGTTTTTAGCTGTGAACTAAAGCAGTAGCAACAGTTATTTGTATTTCCTGAAACAAGGGATTAACCTAACATTTTATCACCTACTTTGTGCACGTATTACGTTATTTAATCTTAAGCAATTGTAACATGGGTATTACTCTGTTTTACTTTGAAGAAACTAAAACTTAGAAAAGTTAAATAATTTTATTCCATAAATATTGAGTGCCTACTATATGTACTACTCCCATGTGCTAGAGCTGGAGTGATGAATAAAACTGGTACTAGGTACCAGGTACTAGGGCACCTGGTTGGCATAGTTGATTTAGCAACTGCCTTCAGCTCAGGTCATGATCCCAGGTTTCTGAGATCAAGTCCTGCACCTGGCTCCCTCTCCCTCTGCCTGTCACTTCCCCTGCTTGTGCTCTCTCTCTGTCAAATAAAGAAATAAAATCTTAAAAACAACAACAACAACAAACCACTGGTACTAATATAGAGATTTTTTTTCTAATACAGAGATTTTTAAAAAGACGTAGTGATCCTTGATAGATGTAAGATGTAGAATTGCTTGGTTATTTTGTTTGTTACATGTATTTTAAATGGTTAAGAAACATACTAACTAGAATTTGCAAGATAGACAAAAGGTTTCAAGTCACCCGCATAATTGATTCTCCTGTCTACAAAAATATTTTAATTCATATCTACTTACTTCATAGTTTCTTGGCATATAATTTTTGTTACTACACTACACATTTCAATCATAAATACATGACTCGTGATTGTTCCTTTTTATACACATAACAAAATTTTATGTAGTTGGTTGTGCCGTATTGTAAAGCAGATCTTTTTAAGATACCACATTTTGGTAAATAGTTTATTAAAAGTGAACCTTTTTGGATGGATCTTAGTGATACTGCACGATGGACGGCATCTATATTAAGATGTTTGTTTATGTAGCCTTGTTTAGAGAAAAATGATCTCTTGCTAACTTTGCCATGAAATCATATGTGATGGCCTACTGTGGGGCTGGGGAGTTTCTGCTGATAACATAGTATGTTCTACTTTAGAGTTCATCTATTCTAAGAAAAAGACTTAAAGGAGGATGATGATAAGCTTGGACTACATATACGGATTTCTCTTTTGTGAAGTAATTCATTTATACTTGAAAGCTTGATTATGTAATTCAGGTTATTTGCTGTAATAAATGCTTATTTGCTGTTTCTTTTTAAAAGCAGTAGGCAAGACCTGAATGTTACTTGAATATTTTCCACATGGAAGTAATCGAAGATAGGAGGTGTGGGAGTCTCCACTCCACTCAGAACTCTTTCAATACAGGGATGTCCAGCCAAGTTTTGTTTTTCTGGCCATATTTTCAAGTATTTACATTTGGAAAACTTTCCAGTCACCTAATAGGGTTATTCAGTTGGAAAGTTTAGAATATGCTATATATTTTCTTAAATACATAAACTTATGCCAAGATTATGCATATTAGTGTATATTATTTCTCCTAAGTGCTAGGCAGTTTGTTAGAATCAGGTTTTGGCACCAGAGAAAATCTTTGTTTCCAAATTTTACTCATTTGAAGGATTATTCTTAAAATAGAAGATAGGGGTCTTGATGTTCAAAACTCTTGTAAAATCGCCATGAAAGATGAATTAAATGATAGGTTTAAAAGATCATTGCTATAATTCATTCAGTTATGAATGGAAATTACATAATTGTTTAATAGTTACCACAAATGTCCATTGTAGTCATATTTAATATTTATATTTAAAGGAAGGCCAAACACTACTTTTAGTTCCTAGTTTAAAAGCTATTATTTTGACAGATTTTGTTGAAAGAACTACATATATAAAAAACACATCTATATATGTTTGTATGTATTTACTTCATGCCATTATGAACTTATATTTTGTCATTATGAAATTAACATTAAAGAAACAATATACCTTATGACTTAGTATCATTTGATTTTACTTCTAACCTTGCTCTTAATTGTTTCCTTAATTTCAAAAAGAATTTGTTTGGTCTTACCTTTATACCTGATTTAAATAGGAAATTTAGATATTTGACTGCTCTAACGAAAGTATTTGTCAATTGGGGTATATATTACTGTCTATTTTGTTTATATTGCCTTGTTCTTGATTTTGTAAGGTCTTGCTTTTTAGGTATACTTCTTTAGCGGTTGGTTGTGTGGTATAATCTGGTCTGGCCTGTGTGTAGGGAGCATGGTGTACCCATAGGGTAAACACTTTGTCAAGCAGACTTAAAGAGTTGGAGAAGAGAAACATTGAGCTAACTTTACTTATCATGATGAGCACTGAGTAATGTATAGAAATGTTGGATTGCTATGTTGTACAACTGAAGCTAATATAACACTCTATGTCAGCTATACTTCAACAATAAAAATAAAAAAGACTTCTGAATCCCGAAAAAAAAAGTATTAAGCAATTTAACTATTAGGTAATCAGAAGATTATTTTTATAGTAGAATGAATTCACAAATAGTACAAAGTTGAATGCAAAATGTGTGTTAATTTTTAACATAAGACAGGCATTCCAAATATTTTGGCTTTCATGTACACTACTTTCTCTCTCTCTATATATATCTATATATATATAGTCTGTACTCTGATTGTCATAGGTTAGATGGAACTGAGAATAGGGTGAGATGAGAGAGTTATATGTTGATTACTTTAACCTTTGGTGGTATTTTGGTAGGGACGCTAAACTGGAATGTTGTGAGAAGTATTGTTTTAAGGTACTTACGCTTGACTCTTCAGGTGACTTTAGATACCTTTTTGGTGTCTAGGATACCTACCTAGGAAATTAATTTGACAGAATCTGCTTATGATGTATAAGGCCTATTTATGGGTTGGTAGTTTAATAATTAGAGGCTTCCTGATGGAATACCTCTTTGTTTTTTCTCTATATCTGTAGAATTTTGATCTTGGGTCTTCGTTTCAATCTTTTTGGTGTTTTGTTGTCATTATTGTTTAATTTTGTTAACTACATTCACATTTTCTTTCTTTATATTCAGCTGGGCCTTATATTTTTCTTTGCATAAATCTTGTGTCATGAGGAAATTTGTATCAGAGTGTTTAATAATTAAACAAATTAACTATTGTGAGTGGATTTATTTTATATGAATAGTACGTCACGGGTAAATTATATTGCAGTTGACTTCCTTTTTGTGGTGCTTTTACAGTGTTGCCAGTATTTTTATTTGTTCTCTGCCGTATGTATAGATAAGTAATTACAGAAAAGGGTGCTCTTTGCCATATTCTATAAATGGTACTTTGCATTTGAACTGCAAAAAGGAGGGCATCCTTGTTTTATTTCTCTTTTAAAGATAGTTCTTTAAAGATGGTTCTTATTTTTTCTTTAATGGGAATCTTGATTTTTTTGTTTCATGTACCTGATATTTATCATTTTAAGAAAAACTACTCCATATTTGTTTTAGAAATTTATGTAGAATACATGTTAGAACCCATTCACAAAACTGTAAACTGTAAAATATGTGGGAATAAATTTAATAAGAAAGAAATAGGATTTGTATGAAGGAAATAACATTTTATTCTGGGGTCAGATAAATGAAGAGACCTACTGTTTTTCAGAATGAATAGCCCAGAGTTGTAAAATACAGACTTGTTCAAAGTTTTATCCATCAGACTAATGCAGTTCCATCAAAATCACAACTTATTTTTTCTTTTTGAAGAGTTGGGGGAAACTTGACAACTTGATTCTCAAATATATAGAGTATATGAATGATAATATCCAACAGAAGTTTTAAAACTAAAAATCTGACAGGTCTTTTATGATATTGCTTGCTATACTATAAAGCTGTAGTAATTAAAACATTGATAGTGATGCAGGAAGAGCCAGAAAGACTCCAAATAAATGAAAAATGAGAAAATTGTACACACACACACAAAGCACAAAGTTTTTTTTTTTTTTAAATAAAAAACGTATTGAGGGCGCCTGGGTGGCTCAGTGCGTTAAGCCGCTGCCTTCAGCTCGGGTCATGATCTCAGGGTCCTGGGATCTAGCCCCGCATCGGGCTCTCTGCTCAGCGGGGAGCCTGCTTCCCCCTCTCTCTCTCTGCCTGCGTCTCTGCCTACTTGTGATCTCTGTCTGTCAAGTAAATAAACAAAATGTTAAAAAAAAAACCCAAAACGTATTGAAATGCTATGAAAACCGTGTATTTGAAAAGGGAACAGATTTGACTTCTTAGAGAACTAGACTTCTCTAAGAAAAGATATTACAACAAGATCAGACCAGTATAGTAGAAAATATTTACAACTTGTAGCAAAGTTTTAACAAAGAATGTTTGTAAATATAAAACCTTAAATTGAAAAAATAATTTATGAGTTGAGAGTGATAAGAAGAGGGATAAAGGAAAAGGGAAGCCTTATTTAGGGAAGAAAGAAGTTAACACATTTTGAAGCAGTGTTAGAACTAGAAAATTATACTGAAAACCCCAGTGAAACAGTTTAGGACAGATAAAACAGTGAGTGCCAAAACCTTTGGGGAAGAACTGCTGGAAACAGGATATAGACCTAATACCAAGTTATTACCCCATGTATCACTTACTGTCACAAAGGGGAAAACGTGACTTTACAGAAAGGAAGATCTGTAAGCCGCCACTTGAACCAAGTGGTTCAAACAGAGGATATATTTCTTGCTGTGATCTATAACACAGAATTATTTACGACCTTTGGAGTCTTCGTGCCTAGTATGTTTATTCTGTATCCAATCAGGTCCCCATATCCCGTGAGTTGTCAAAATCTTTTATTAGTTGTAGGAGTTTTTCTGTAGCCTTTGTCTGCATTTTCTATGTAGATAGTCATGCGTACAAATAAAGACCGATTTTCATTTCTTAATTTCCGGTTTGTATGCCTTTAGTCTTACTTTTTTCCTGACTGTACTTGCTAGGACTTCCAGTAAAGATGCTGACTAGAACAAACCTCTTTGCCTTGTTCCTGGTCTTTTATTAGTTGTTTATTTTTAAATATAGAATTAGCTGTACGTTTATGTAGATGGTCTTTCATAGTTGAAGGAAATTCCCTTTTATTCCTACTTTGTTTTATTTTCATTCTTTTTAATGAGAAACGG
The DNA here is from genome assembly GCF_922984935.1 of Meles meles. NCBI lineage: Eukaryota > Metazoa > Chordata > Mammalia > Carnivora > Mustelidae > Meles > Meles meles. The sequence goes on from NC_060067.1 coordinate 142,575,977, forward strand.
ATGCTGGATTTGTCTAGTGCCTCTTTTTTAGCGATTAAAATGATCATGTGTGTTTTCTTGCTTACTTCATTAATGTAATCTAATTCCTTGTTTGATTTTCAAATACTGAACCAGCTTTGTAGTCTTGACGTAAACCCTATTTGCTTATGAGCTTTTATTAATTTTTGTATTGCTAGGTTGAATTTGCTTATTTTGTTGAGGATTTTTGTATCCTCATGAAGGATGTTGTTTCTTCTGTTTTTTGAGGATTTCTGTATCCTTCATGAAAGATGTTTCTGTTGTTTTCTTACACTATCTTTGTCTTGGTTTGATATTTTGAGTTGGAAAGTATTGCCTCCTATTTTCTAGAGTAAATTGTGTTTAATTGACATTATTCTTCCTACATGTTTTATAGCATTTGTTATGAAACAAGCAGAGCATTTTTGGCAGAATTTTAACTACAAATTTATTTTATTTAATATATACCAGAAAATTCAGGATACTTTTTCTTTAATGAGTTGTGGCAGTTTTTCTCTTTCAGGATGAAATGATCCATTTCATCTTAGTTGCTGAATTTGTAGACATTAATTTGTACTCCTTAGTTATTGTAAGTATCCTGGAATTATTCTTTTTTTTCTTTTAATAAGATTTTATTTATTTATTTGACAGAGATCACAAGTGGGTAGAGAGGCAGGCAGAGAGAGAGGAGGAAGCAGGCTCCCCGCTGAGCAGAGAGCCTGATGCTGGCCTGGATGCCAGGACCCTGAGATCATGACCTGAGTGGAAGGCAGAGGCTTAACCCACTGAGCCACCAGGCACCCCTATTCTGTAATTATTCTTTTTATGTCTCAAGTCTATAATGAGATCCTCATGTTCATAATTTGTATTATCTTTCTCCTTTTTTTCCTTGATTAGTCTAGATTGAGATTTATTAATTTTATTGGACTTTTTAAAGAACCAGCTTTTGTAATCCATTTATTTTTCTCTATTTTTATTCTATTTTTCTGTTTTTAACTCCATTAATATCCATTGATTTCTGCTCTTTATCATTACCTTTCTACTGCTTACTTTGAGCTTTATCTTGCTCTTCTTTGTCCATTTTCTTAAGGTGGAATCTTATCAATTTAAAACTTTTCTTCTTTTTCATTTCTAATATAGGCATTTAATTCTATAAATTTCCTTCTAAACACCACACTGTATCATACTAATTTTGATATGTTGTATTTTTATTTTATTTTGAAGCACAAGCTTCATAAGAAGTACATTGTAAAAGTTGGGAATTTACAGGAACTGTGAGGAATTTAGAAATACTTTTAAGGTTTGTGGGAATGTTGAAAATAGTTGGAGCTTAACTTTATAAAGGTATATCTGTGTAGTGAAAAGGATTATAAAAATGCAGATAAGTTATATCAAAACTTACATTTTGTAGTGTTGTAATGGGTGGGGCAAATCAGATATCTCAAAGGTACCAGGAATTTACTTTTTAGATTATGATAGTGTCATCAGAATGTTGAGGGATTCCTGTCAAACTCTTTGAGGTGTTGTATAGGTGTTGCTTTGCAGTTTTGAAGCAATCAGGCAAGAGCTTGGGAGGATAAATACTGGGTGCTGTGCCTTCTTTGTTAAGGAAGTAGAAATGCAACATGAGACTTTTAAAATACAAATTTACATCTTTTGTAATAAATGTGATGGTGTGAAATTTTTTGAAGACATTTAAAGGCTACCTAGGATTCACTTTCTATAAGGTAGAGGTAGACTATTGATTTGCACTGGGTTGATTTGTGAAATATTGTAATTAGGCCCAATTGAATGAGTGTGGGGTAATTGGAGAAATGATTTGTAATGCTTTGTTCCAGGTAGTTCAAGATCTGATGTCTAACTACTTACAACTCTTGACTAGCTATGGCATTGCTTTTAAAATATTTGTCACTAGTGTAGCTCCAGCTTTTCCACCGACAAAATTAAAATAGAAAACAATAAAAAATAACAGTATCCTAGGGAAATATATCATTAGCACTATTTAAAGATGCTAGATTTTCAAATATGAATATTTACATGGTTATAGTACATGAGCATTCTTTTTAAAATTTATTGCTGAGTGAATAGTGTGTAGTTACTGAATTCATCCTGCATCTTTTATTTTAGGGAGAGACTGTTCTGCTTACGTCCTTATCCTTTCTGGAATCCTTTATGTTACCAGAAATCATGAAGTTAGGTAATTTTTCTAATAAACCCATTTCTAATTCTGCAAGTTCTTTAGATGTTGGATGGGATCTGTTGGTTTTCAGTTTCGAGGTGAACTGTATCTGTGATTCTTGTCTTTCTCCTAGTATTTATCTTGTTTTGTTGAAATGTGTGACTTCTGGAGAGAGCTCCCTTATATTTACTAAGTTGATCTTTCTTTCTTAGGAAAATAAGGCAAACATCTCTTGAGGGAACCTTTTCCCCGCCTCTTTTAGTTCTAAGGTTCCTCTCAAATTAACAGTTTTGTTTATATAAAAGTTTCCCAAAGTGGTAATGGTTAGTTTTACATTATTCTTGGTGACTGACCTGGTGAATACCATTTAGAAAGCTAAGTACCTGGATTAGAAGAAGCAGGTGTCTGGCTTGGGGCTGGGTAGATGGTTAGACTGATGTAAAAAAAAATCAGTTTTGTGAAAAGATTCCCTGTGCACCTTATGTCTCAGAACTGTACCTGCATGGCCAGCTACCTTCTAGTAGAAACCTGATGATAATTTCTGATTGATTGGAGGCTTGGAGGAGTCCACTAGGGAATAAAAACGCAAGACTGAGAAAGGTTATTGTAGGGTTTTGAGGAGTCATCTAAAGTTAAGTTTGTCCAAAGGAAGCTCTGCCTCTGGGAATTGTTCAAGAAACTGAACTTTTGGAGCCTGTACCATTCTATTCCTTTGAACATTGTCTTAAAGACTCATACACCAACAAAAATGCAGCTGCTCAAGACAAATAGGTTGTTGTGACTGATAAAGTGGGTTTCCATCAAGATAAAAATTTTCAAATTTGATCAAATAATGATATTTAAAGAGAGGAGTAGAAGTTGGTTAGATTAAATTAATTAGGTAAATACAATGGAGAAATGGATGAGAGATAGGACTGTTAATATTTTGAATAAGAAAGGTACCATTGTAAATTTCAACCTAAAATTTTTTTTTTTTTTTTAAAGATTTTATTTATTTGACAGAGAGAGAGAGATCAGAAGTAGGCAGAGGCAGGCAGAGAGAGAGGGGGAAGCAGGCTCCCTGCTGAGCAGAGAGCCTGATGCGGGGCTTGATCCCAGGACCCTGAGATCATGACCTAAGCCGAAGGCAGAGGCTTAACCCACTGAGCCACCCAGGCGCCCCTCAACCTAAAATTTTTTAGCTATGTAGAAATATTTATTTGTAAGGCTTTTCTTCAAAATGTTATTGGCTTTAAAATTTTTAGAAGTTATTTATTAAAAAAATCTAAAAATAACTCCACGTTTTATTTTTTATTTTAATTAATTTATTTTCTTTAAGAAAGCTCTATGTAAGCTTGAACTTACAACCCCAAGATCAACAGTTGCATGGTCTACCAATTGAGCCAGCTGCTGTCCCCCCAATTTTTTATTTTTAATTGAAGTATAGCTGACATATTATATTAGTTTTAGGTGTACAAGATCACAATTTGACAATTATATGTTATGAGATGTTGTCCATGATAAATGTGGTTACCATCTTTTACCATACAAAATCTATTACAGTCTTACTGACTGTATTCCCTCTGCTGTTCTTTCTGTCTCTTTGACACTTTCCCTCACTCTAAAGGAAGCAGTCTAAGTTTATATTATATATCTAAATATATTTTAAAGGTTTTATTTATTTGAGAGAGAAAGCAAGAATATGAGCACGAGCAGTGGGTGAGGGGCAGAGGGAACGGGACAAGCAGACTCCCCATCAGGCATGGAGCTGATGCAAGGCTGGGTTTCAGGACCCTGGGATCATGACCTGCGCTGAAGGCAGACACTTAACTGACTGAGCCAGCCAGATGCCCCTAGTTTTATGTAATACTATATCTTGTCTCCCCCCCACCCAAAGTAGGCTCCACACTTAATGTGGGGCTTGAACTTGCAACTCTGAGATCAAGAGTTGCATTCTCTACCAACTGAGCCAGGTAGGTGCCCCAGTTTTGTTTAGTTTTTGAAGAGTCATAGTACCATGCCTTAAAGACATTGGTTTGTGCAAAGGCAGCTGCTATATCTCTGAGTAGGCAACTTAATTTCTACAAGGCTTGTTTTTTTTTTCTTTGATCTGTAAAATGGGGAATAAATGAGGTTATTAAAGAAAAGTGTGTTTTAAGTTTTTTCAAGCCCTGAGCAATGTGCCTGGCAAACAATAGTAGCTCTATAATATTTAGTGCTTTTTTTCTTGCATTTTTGAACTTTGTTTTGAAGGCTCTTTTGACTTGACACTTGACTGAAAGGGTATATACTATATTTATTATAAAATTATTTACAAATAACTTTTGTAAATGGTAAAATTAGTTTATATATTTGCTTTTATTATGGATAAAACATTTTAAATATTTTTTTTTTATTTATTCATTTGACAGAGAGAGACCACAAATAGGCAAAGCAACAGACAGAGAGAGAGGGGAAAGCAAGCTCTCTGCTGAGCAGAGAGCCCGATGTGGGGCTCGATCCCAGGATCCTGGGATCATGACCTGAGCCGAAGGCAGAGGCTTTAACCCACTGAGTCACCCAGGTGCCCCTTGATAAAACATTTTAATTTTTTTCTACTAACCTTAAGTTGATTTTAAAATGCTTCTTATGTTAATTAAAAAAAAAAATAGAATGAGGGGAGCCTGGATGGCTCAGTTGGTTAAACATCTGCCTTTGGTTCAGGTCATCCCAGGGTTCTGGGATCAAGTCCCACATTGGGCTTCTTGCTCAGCAAGGGGAGCCTGCTTCTCCCTCTGCTTGCCGCTCCCCGCATTGTGCTCACGCGTGTTCTCTCTCTCTCTCTGACAATAAATAAATAAAATCTTTAAAAAATAATAGAATGAATACTTTGTAAAGAATTTTTCCACTTCAGTGTCTAGTACTTTAACTCTGTAGTTAGATTGTTTAGGTACTACTTCCAAGGTGGTAACTACAGATACTAGAATGTAGTATATGACATTTTATGTTGATAGTTAGGAAGAATTTAACATATGAGTGCTTCTCTGAAATGTTGTTAGTTTGCTGTTGTCATGGTCTATAATTTTTAAAATTTGATTTGTTATAGAGCTCATTCTTTGTAGTCTAGTAAACTCTACCAATATCTTGATAATTCATTAGCTTTTCTATGTATTACATATGAAATTTAAATTATTTGTCAGATTAAGAAAAAATGTTTTATATTTATCATGTACCAAAGTTTCAGCATGTGATTTGTTGTAGAAAACATGTGAGTGTTGTAGAAAAACCAAATTATTCTCATATAAGTTGGATTCTTGGGTATATTTTATAGAGTAGGAGTAACTTCTGAAGTGGAAAAACTATTTCTTCTTCTTCTTTTTTTTTTTTTTTTCTTATTTAGGTAGTCTCAACCACCAGGGGGATTTTCAAAGGGCTATCTAAGTATTAGGTAAGTACATACTCTCAGTGTTAAGTATTTTACATGTTATTTAAGTTTGCATGTATGTTACTTTAATGTTGTTTACAAGAGCCTGTGTAAATTACAAATATGATTCATATTTCTTTTAATTTTTACCTGGTACTGGAATTTCTTTGAACTTATTCTGATCCCCTTCTGATTCTTTGTACACATCATATTTAGAAAATTCTTTCTGTGTGCAATATAAGTATTAAAAGACTAAAAAAGAAAGTAGTAGTTTTAGTGGGCAGGAATGCTAATACTTTGGTAAATGAAACAGAATTATCCTCATGTAAGATTTTTGTAGCAGTTTTCTATTAGTTGTTAATAGTAGATTTCTTTAGCCATCCATTACTTGACTCCTCCTTACATTAGGTCCTGTTCACCACAGTAAGTCAACATGAAGACCAGTACTCTGGTAAGGCCCTAAGATATTTTCTATTTGTGTTCCTCCGTTTTCTTTGTAATAACATAATATGAAGAATTTCATAAACTTATGCTTTCATTAGATAAAGCTTTTACTTTTAAATTTTGACTGGAAAGTAGACAGTTAATCCTAGAATGTGTTTTACTTTAACTACATTGTATTTTAGACTGTGGTGACTGTATAGATTAATAATTAATAGTGATAGATTGAAAAATTATTAAATATACTTCAGCAGTGTAAAAACATTGGTTTATCAAGTGACATAGTTTTTTAATTGTTTTAATGTAGTTAGTGAAATATTAAGGATGAATACATTTATTTGATTAGCTAATGGAATTTCATACATACATGAAGAAATATTTAATAATGAACATTGATTTCTTTTATTATGCTTTTTGATGTGTTTGAAAAATAAATATTTAACCAAATTGTGTTTCTAAAGTTCTGTAATAATCACAGTTGATGTTTAAATATTGAACAATTATAACTATTCAGCTTACTGTATATCTATAATAAATGTAACATTTTAAGAAGCAAATGATGTGAAAAAATCTCAAATTTTACTATCTTAAAACATGGTAACTGATTTCTGGAGATATATTAATTTTTTACATAATTTTTCCCCCATTGATGCATATATTTGAATTAGTTTGAGGGAAGCAGTCATCTTTGCATTGTACAAGCTTATGTCATATATTTCAATTTTACTAAAAAGAATTTGCTAAAAAGAATTTGCCTTATTGGAATGCACTTTACATACCAGAAAATTCATCCCGAAATGTACAATTTAATGGTTTTTAGTATACTCAGAGATGTACAACTGTCACTATCATCTAATTTTAGGATACTTCCATCCACCCTTTTGTCCACTAGCAGTCTCTCCCTAATTCCCTTTAAACAAATTTCCCTTTAAACAAAATTCCCTGACCTTCCCCACCCCCTGCTTTGCCTCCAGGCAACCACCAATATATTTTCGATTTCTGTGGATTTGTCTATTCTGGGCATTTCATATATATGGAAGCATTATATGTGGCTGCTTTCACGTAACATAAGGTTCATCCATGTTATAGCCTGTATTATTCATTTTTATGGAAAAAACATTCCATTATATACCACATTTTGTGTATCCATTCATCAGTTGATGGGTTGTATCTACTTTTTGACTATTAGGAATGCTTCTGCAGTGAACATTTTTGCTTAAGTTTTTGTGTGGATTTTTGTTTTTCTTTTAGATATATGCTTATAGGCGTGGGATTGCAGGGTAATGTGATACCTTTCTGTTTAACTCTGAGGAACTGTCAAAGTGGGTGCACTATTTTATAATCCTACCAACAGGAGATGAGGGTTCCAGCTTACCCGCATCTTTGCAGACTCTTGTTATTGTTAGGCTTTTTTGTGTTTTAGTTATACTAATGCGTGTAAAGTGGTATTTCATTGTGGTTTTGATTTTCATTTCTATAATGACTAAAGATGAACATTACTTCATGTGCTTATTAACCATTTACGGATGTTCTTTGGAGAAGTGTTTGTTCAAATCTTTTGCCCATTTTTTAATCAGGTTATCTTTTTATTGCTGAATTGTAAGCATTCTTTATATATTCTGAAGACTGTTCCCTTATGAGATACATGATTTGTAACTATTTCCTCCCATTATGTGGATTGTCTATTCACTTTATTTCTGATGTCTTTTGAAGCAAAAATGTTCTTAATTTTGATGATGTTCAATCATCTATATTTGTTGTTGTCGTGGTTGCTTGTGCTGTTAGTGTCATATTGCAAATGTATTTTAAAAAAAGATTTTAGTTATTTGAGAGGGAGAGAATGAGAGAGAGGGAGAGCATGAGCAGAGTAAAGGGCAGAGGGAGAAGCAGACTCTCCGTTGAGCAGGGAGCCAGATGTGGGGCTCCAACCCAGGACTCTGGGATCATGACCTGAGGTGAAGGCAGATGCTTAACCTACTGAGCCACCCAGGCACCCCGCAAATATATTTTTAAATTAGTGTAAGTCTGTGACAAAATTTTAATTATCGCAGGACTGTGAAGTATTGGCATTTTTTATGTTTGACAGCTAAAGCCCAAAGGAAGCAATTATCTTTTATTTGTGCTTCAATTCCTTATCTAGTTTTTTAAAGCAAAATGTTTTATTTTGATTCCATGTGTTACTGTGAAAATGTTAACTGTGTGTGATATATTCATTGATATTAGTCTTGTGAATTCATGTTTAGTTTTTTGGCTTGGGTAATACTTTAGTTTATCATGGCACTTAATGTGTATTTGATGTCAAAGCTTAATAAACCATTGCCTTCTAGGTTAACAGTATTAGAGTTCTTTTTATCTTTCTGTGAAGAGAGAATAGATTTTGAGACTCTTACTGGTTTTAGTCTTGTGCAGGGTATTTGCAGGCAGTAGTATTTTGATGTATGTGTAAACTTACATGTGAAATATGTATATTTTTCTCCTCTGCTTTACTTAGATATGTGTCTTCTTGATTTTTTTTAAAATTTTATTTATTTATTTGACAGACAGAGATCACAAATAGGCAGAGAGGCAGGCAGAGCGAGAGGGGGAAGCAGGCTCTCAGGACCCTGGGATCATGACCTGAGCTGAAAGCAGAGGCTTTAACCCACTGAGCCACCTAGGCACCCCTGTCTTCTTGATTTTTATGGACAGTTTTAGTTCCTTATTTTTTATCATTGTGCAGCTTTTATCAATTGAAGGCATATTTCAGAATGAATTGTTCTATAGTCTTGTCTAATGTAGGTTTATAGAGAAATGTCATTTAACAATGGAATATCACCACTCTTAGTAGCCTTGGTTTTCTGTGTTAAGGACAAGGGATTATGATACGCTATAATAAGTATATATTTTTTTAGAGAAATTTAGTTTAGTTTTTATTATTCATATTATCTAATACTTTTGTATTAACTTCAGATAATCTAAAGTCTATTTTTATGAAATTTTATAGAGCTAAGGTTATTGATATTCATCTTTATATTTGTTTTTAAATCATTTTAAACCATTTGTTAACAATCAAGTGTCCATTGGGTGGGTAATATATTTCACGTTGATATTTTTATGGTTTTTGTTATACCATCCATGGACATTTTGTAATGCAAAAGGAAGTAAAAACTGACATACCTCATTCCTGATGGTGTTATATTTTCTGTTGTAATAAAAAATGAAAAGATTTAGTTGAGAGTTACTTCCTTCTACTGTATATGTTGAATGTGGTAATTAAGATGATTTTGATAACCTATTTATGGCTGAATTAAGGTAAAATGGTTTTCATGCAGTATATGTTCCTTCTCTTAAGCTATATGCTTACTAACATAAAAGAATATATATTCTTTTTTTTTTTTTTTTAAAAGATTTTATTTATTTATTTGACAGATAGAGATCACAAGTAGGGAGAGAGGCAGGCATAGAGAGAGAGAGAGGAGGAAGCAGGCTCCCTGCCAAGCAGAGAGCCCAATGCGGGGCTCGATCCCAGGACCCTAGGATCATGACCTGAGCGAAAGGCAGAGGCTTTAACCCACTGAGCCACGCAGGCGCCCCAAAGTATATATATTCTTTAAGTATTTGTATTTGAATTGGGGATTTAATATTAGTAGAGACCCCTTTCTCTTACAAGAGTAAGGATTGGGTAATCCTAAGGATTGGGTAATTGGGTAAATTAGTTAAACCACTAATTTGTCACTAAAGTCAGTGGGGGCTACTTTATTTTATCGGTAGCAGATTCTCAGCCCATGTCTTAGAGTTTGCTATTCTGCTGATGTAATTCATAATACACCTTGGGTAGGGTTGTATGGATAGAAGAATTAAATTATTCTTTATCAGAAGGGTCTTTCACTATTTACTAATACTACTGAGGAAAGCTGAAATGGACTTGGATTATTCTAAATGGCAGGTTATTTTTGTACAAATTTCTGAAAACCATTACATAGTAGTATTTGACTCCCTTTTCTCCCAGTACAATTTATGTAGTAACATTATACAAGGAAGTTTTCCTAAAAGCTTTTTCCTTTGGAATTTACCTCTTTTTAAATGAAAAACTTGATCCAGAGTAATCCACCTTTAATCTAATCGTCATCTCAGTTATATTCTTATGAATACAAGGTTTCCATTCTCCTGGCCTTTCTTCACAAATTTCCCAGTGTATTACCTGAAATAATTGCAACCATTCATTTCTTTTGTTTTGTTCCCTGTTCATGGACTACCTTGATTTGCTAGAGTTCTACCCTATTACTGTGTTTGCAGCTTTCTGGTATAAATCAATACTTTTCCCCTAGCTTTAGCCTCAGTGCTTTCTGATAATCCTTTTCTCATTTTGATCTTCTGTTTCATTTTACGTATTCGTTATTTGGAACCTTTCCACTGTCCTCAAAAGACGAGTCGTATTTCTGTTTTCCTCATTCTTTTCTCATTTCATATTTTATACTTTCTTTCCTCAGTCTGTCTTTATTCAAAGAACACAATATTTTCATTTATTTCAAAGGCTAACATCTATATTCTTAATTTTATCCCTTCTTTCTTTCACTTGAGCCTTGCTGTTTTCTGTTTCTCTCTTTACTTTGTTCCATGCTGGGTTCTCTGTCTTATAGTCACTTATACTTTTTCCCTGGCTTTCCCATTATCACTGAGCTTATTTGATTCATATTGACTCTAGGTGTCCAGTTTATCAATTCTTTTTCAACTACCTTCTGCAGTTTGACTGTTGTTTCTACTAGCATTCTGTTTCCTCAAGTAAAAGTAATCTTCTTTTCTTACCTTACCAGGTAGATAGACATTAGTTAGGCTGATGTTAAAATGCGTTATGTTCGGGCACCTGGGTGGCTCAGTAGGTTAAACATCTGCCTTTGGCTCAGGTCCTGATCCCAGGGTCCTGGGATCTAGCCCTGCATCATCAGGTTCCCTGCTCGGTGGGGAGCCTGTTTCTCCCTTTACTCCCTGTTTGTGCTCTCTGTTGCTGTCTCTGTCTGTCTCTCTCTCAAGTAAATAAAATCTTTCAAAACGTGCTTCATATTATCCCCAGGTTAAGGCAGTTCCAGTTGCTAAATCTGTAATCTATCCTACTCCTTTTCAGTACTTGGTATTTTGCTTCTTTTTAACATTCTCTTCTCCTTTGTCTTCTGTAATACTGTACTTTATGGTTTTTTTTTGTTTTTTTGTTTTTTTTTGTTTTTGTACTTTATGGTTTTTCTGTGATATCTCCGACTACATTATTATTATGTTTTTTGTTACTGGTTTTTTCTTTTATATACCTCTTAAGCATAAACTGGGTTGAAGCTTTGCTCCTTGCTCCTCCGTATTACATATCCTTGCTAGGAGATGGTCTCTGTTTTTGTTATATAAATTATCACAGATTTGTAATGACTCACGAAGGCCATGTATTTCTTCATTACCTGTTTTGCCTCAGTTATTATGTCAAAATTATTATTTCTCATACTGAAAAATTTGCCTTGAAAATGTTTGATATATGGTTAGAACTTAGTAAATGCTTTTTTGACTTAGTGAATGAGCTCATTATCTGAGTGTCCCAGTCTGTTTTTTTTTAATATAATGATTTTAACCATTCACCTATTCTCATGTCACAGAGTCTATAACATCTTTGACCAGTTCTTTTTTTTTCTTTTCTTTTTAAAAATATTTTATTTATTTATTTGACAGACAGAGATCACAAGTAGGCAGAGAGTCAGGCAGAGAGAGAGAGGAGAAAGCAGGCTCCCCGCTGAGCAGAGAGCCCGACGTGGGGCTTGATACCAGGACCCCGAGATCATGACCTGAGCCGAAGGCAGAGGCTTTAACCCACTGAGCCACCCAGGCGCCCCTTTTGACCAGTTCTTGTCTATACTTGTTAACATTAATGATTATATATATATTTTTAATTATAATATTTTTACCCTAAGTTTAACTAATGAGGTAGATGATATTCTCATTTGTAGATGGTAGAAATAGGGATCACAGAGATTGTGATTTGCTTATGGTTTCACAGATTGTGGTGGAGTTGAAAATTAAAATTAGGCTCCTGATTACACGTTTCCTGGTTTTCACAGAAAACATTGTTTCTAGTGATAAAAGCAGTATGATGGATAAGAAATTACTGTCTGTGTACTATGTGAGTTAAGGGAAAAAAGACTAGAAGAAGGTAGGAGTACTTCAAATTCTTACATGATTAAACGAATGTTCTAATTTTGAGGTAGGAAAGAAAATCAAGGTTGTGAGAAGTTTTTCACTAAACACTGATAGAATTTTGAGATTCTGACATCTGGTTATGATGCAGTAATACCACTGAAGTAGTTGAGTGAATCATCCTTCAGATAACAGTTATAAAATCTGGGTAAATATTGAAAGAAAAACTTCCAACTGTTTGAAAGCAGCAGAAAATGACCAAAATGAGGCAGAAGCCAGATAAGCCTGCAACTGCACTGTGTAGCTTTCTTGGCTTTGGGTGCATCCCAGCCTCTTGCAGTTCAGTGGCAGAGGATAGAAATTAGGGCTAGCCAAGCTATATACTAGAGTATACTGAGGGAAATTCTAGAAGCAAGAGAACCATTGAAGAGGTAAAAACTGATGGAATTTTTTTGGCATTACAAGCAGTTCTAAAGGAAGTTCATTAGTTTGAGGGAAATGGCACCAGATTACGAAGGCCATGTACAGTAAGGAGTCAACATTAAAAAAGGTGAATATGTAGGTAGTTATAAAAACTGTACACACTTTTATTAATTAAAAAATTACCTATGATTAAAGCAAAAACTGTGTATTGTTCAGTTTAAAACATATATGAAAATAATAGCCCAAAGTTGGGGTATTTCTGGCTCAATTTATATTTCTCTGATGTTAATATTGAGCATTTTTTTGTGTGTTGGCAATTTGAGAGTCTTCTTTGGTGTCTTCTCACGATTTTGAGAATTGACCTATTATATAATATTCAGGATAGCATGTCATAATAAGACATGACAAATTGACATTAATATTTAATATTCAGGCTTATGAATATGGTTTATCTTTTATTTAGGTTATCTTTTTTAGGTTATAATTGTTTTTGGTAATATATGGCAGTTTTTTTTTTTATTTTTTTATTTTTATTTATTTATTTGACAGCGAGAGACAGGAGATCACAAGTAGGCAGAGAGGCAGGCAGAGAGAGAGAGAGGGAAGCAGGCTCCCCGCCGAGCAGAGAGCCCGATGTGGGACTCGATCCCAGGACCCTGAGATCATGACCTGAGCCGAAGGCAGCGGCTTAACCCACTGAGCCACCCAGGCGCCCTATATGGCAGTTTTTATTTTTGTAAAGTGGTAAGAAATACTGAACTCTATACTAATTAAGCCATAATTCCTCACTTGCCCCTCTCCCAGGCCCTGGTAATATCTCATCTACTTTCTACCTATATGACTTGGTCTGTTCTAGACATTTCATATAAGAGGAATCATCCAGTATTTGTCCTTTCATGTCTGGCTTTTCACTTGGCATAAAGCTTTCAAAGTTCATCTGTGTTGTAGCATGTATCAGAATTTAATATCTTGCTATGGCTGGATAATATTCCACATTTTGTTTATTTAAACAAAGTGTTTAATGGTTGTTTCCCCCTTTTGGGGGAAATGTTTTAATAGTTGCTTCCCCTTTTGGCTTTTGTGAATAACGCTGCGATGAACATTGGTGTACACGTATCCAAGTCCTCTTTTCCATTCTTCTGGGTATGTATGTAGAAATGGGGGATGCCTGGGTGGCTCAGTTTAAGCCGCTGCCTTTGGCTCAGGTCATGATCCCAGGGTCCTGGGATCGAGTCCCGTATTGGGCTCCTTGCTCAGCAGGGAGCCTGCTTCTCTCTCTGTCTCTGCCTGCCGCTCTGCCTGCTTGTCTGCTCTGCCTCTCTCTCTCTCTCTTTTTCTCTCTCTCTCTCTCTCTGACAAATAAATAAATAAATAAAATCTTAAATTAAAAAAAAAAAAAGAAATAGAATTACTGGGTCATGTGGTAGAATTCTATGTTTAGCTTTTTGAGAAACTGCCAGACTGTTCTCCAGAGTGGCTTCACCATTGTGTTTTACTACCACTAGTTTACAGGGGTTTCAGTTTCTTTATATCCTCACCAACGCTTGTTATTTCCTGTTTATAGTACCTTTTGGGGTTAGATTTCTTAGGATTTCCTACTTAAACAATCATATGAACAGAAACAGTTTTACCTTTTTTTGATCTTCTTTCTCTTACCTTTTTATGTTAAATTTCTGCAGTATAATAAGGAGTATAAATAATGAGAACAGCGTTATTGCCATGTTCCCAAACTTAGGGAGACAATATTTCACTCTTAAATCTGTTACTAGCCATAGGACTTTCATAGATACCCTCATTTGGTTGAGGAAGTTCTTTACTGAGTGGTTTTGTTTGTCTGTTCTTAATCGTTAATGGTATTTGATTTTTGTCACTGGCTGCTGTACATTTATTGCCATTAATATTTAGTTTTTTTCTTTTAAGCTATCACTCTGAATTACGCTAAGTATTTTTCATGTTAATTCTACATTCTTAGGTAAACTCTGCTTTGTTAGGACACATTGTTTTTTTTTTATTTTTTAATTTTTTTATAAACATATAATGTATTATTAGCCCCAGGGGTACAGGTCTGTGAATCGCCAGGTTTACACACTTCACAGCACTCACCATAGCACATACCCTCCCCAATGTCCATAACCCCACCACCCTCTCCCTATACCTTTCCCCCTGGCCACCCTCAGTTTGTTTTGTGACACTAAGAGTCTCTTTTGGTTTGTCTCCCTCCCGATACCACCCTGTTTCGTTTATTCTTTTCCTACCCCCTTAACCCCCCTCCCCGTTGCATCTCCACTTCCTCATATCAGGGAGATCATAGGATAGTTGTCTTTCTCCGATTGACTTATTTCGCTAAGCATAATACCCTCTAGTTCCATCCACGTCATCGCAAATGGCAAGATTTCATTTCTTTTGATGGCTGCATAGTATTCCATTGTCTATAATACCACATTTTCTTTATCCATTCGTCTGTTGATGGACATCTAGGTTCTTTCCATAGTTTGGCTCTTGTGGACATTGCTGCTATAAACATTTGGGTGCATGTGCCCCTTCGGATCACTACGTTTGTATCTTTAGGGTAAATACCCAGTAGTGCAATTGCTGGGTCATAAGGTAGCTCTATTTTCAACTTTTTGAGGAAGCTCCATACTGTTTTCCAGAGTGGTTGCACCAGCTTGCATTCCCACCAGCAGTGTAGGAGGGTTCCCCTTTCTCCACATCCTCACCAGGATCTGTCATTTCCTGACTTGTTAATTTTAGCCTTTCTGACTGGTGTGAGGTGGTATCTCATTGTGGTTTTGATTTGTATCTCCCTGATGCCCAGTGATGTGGAGCACTTTTTCATGTGTCTGTTGGCCATCTGGATGTCTTCTTTGCAGAAATGTCTGTTCATGTCCTCTGCCCATTTCTTGATTGGATTGTTTGTTCTTTGGGTGTTGAGTTTGCTAAGTTCCTTATAGATTTTGGATACTAGCCCTTTATCTGACATGTTGTTTGCAAATACCTTCTCCCATTCTGTCAGTTGTCTTTCGGTTTTGTTAACTCTTTCCTTTGCTGTGCAAAAGCTTTTGATCTTGATGAAATCCCACTAGTTCATTTTTGCCCTTGCTTCCCTTGCCTTTGGCGTTGTTCCCTAGTAAGAAGTTGCTGTGGCTGAGGTCAAAGAGGTTGCTGCCTGTGTTCTTCTCAAGGATTTTGATGGATTCCTTTCTCACATTGAGGTCCTTCATCCATTTCGAGTCTATTTTCATGTGTGGTGTAAGGAAATGGTCCAATTTCATTTTTCTGCACGTGGCTGTCCAATTTTCCCAACACCATTTATTGAAGAGGATGTCTTTTTTCCATTGAACATTCTTTTCTGCTTTGTCGAAGATTAGTTGACCATAGAGTTGAGGGTCTATTTCTGGGCTCTCTATTCTGTTCCATTGATCTATGTGTCTGGTTTTATGCCAGTACCATACTAGCACAAATTGTTTTTATATATCACTAGATTTGATTTGCTAAAATTTTGTCAAAGCTGAAAGTGTCCTCTTTTCCTCTGTTTTGTATAATACTGGCCTATGTTTGTATGCCAGACGTAAAGTTTATATAAAACTTGGCATATGGTTTTCTTAAATATTTGGTAGATTTCACTAGTGAAAATTTTCTTGAAGCAAGGTTTTGGATTTGCTAATTCAGGTTTTTCCTTTGGTAGTATTGTTATTTTTGCATTTTTCACAATACTTTTCTATTTCATTTATTTTGTTGAATTTCTTGGCACAAAGTTCTTCATAAGATGCTTACTAGTTTTTTGGGTGCCTGGGTGGCTCAGTGGGTTAAGCCGCTGCCTTTGGCTCAGGTCCTGGGCAGAGAGCCTGATGTGGGACTCGATCTCAGGGTCCTGGGATCGAGTCCCACATCAGGCTCTCTGCTCGGCAGGGAGCCTGCTTCTTCCTCTCTCTCTGCCTGCCTCTCTGCCTGCTTGTGATCTCTCTCTGTCAAATAAATAAATAAAATCTTTAAAAAAGAAAAAGATGCTTACTAGTTTTTAATGCTGTAGGATCGGTGGTGATATTAACTCTTTGATTCTTGATGCTAACAATTTATTTTCTTCTTTTTGCTGGGTGCTTATTCATTTCTTTATATTTGCAAAGAACCAACTCTTGGAGATAATTATTTTCTCTCTCATTTGTTTTCTGTTTAATTGATTCTCATTTTTTATTTCCTTCTAAGTTTTGATTTAATCTCTCTTCCTTTTAGCTTCTTAAATTGGGACGCTTATTTCACTCTTGTCTTCTAGGATAAGTGGCTAAAACCATAGATTTCCCTTTTTGTACCTCTTTAGCTGCATCTCAGGAATGTTGAAATGTTACATTTTCATATCATTCAGTTTAAAAATATATTCTTATATTCTTATTTTTCTTAGATTTCTTCTTTGACCAGTGAGTTATTTAAAAGTGTGTTAGGGCACCTGGTGGTCTCAGTTGGTTAAGTGTCTGCCTTTGGCTCAGGTCATAATCCCAGAGTTCTGGGATCAAGCCCTGCATCGCTCCCTGCTGAGCAGGAAGTCTGTTTCTCCCTCTGGCTCTGTCCACTTCCCCTCCCCTGCTCATTCTCTCTCTCTCTCTTTCTCTCTCGGATGAATAAGTAAAATCTTTAAAAAAAAAAAAAAAGTCTGTTGCATAATGCCCAGATATTTTGTGTTTTCTCTTTATCTTTTTTTAAAAATTATTTTTATTAGCATATAATGTATTATTTGCCCCAGGGATACAGGTCTGTGTCTCTATATCTTTTATTAGTGATTTCTAATTTAAACTTTGTTGTAGTCGTAAGATAAACTGTCATATCAGTTCTTCAAAACTTATGAAGACATGTTTATGGACAGCGTTTATTCTGCAGATTAGGTTATGGGATTTTGCAAATGTTGCCCATTAAGTCGTGTTGGATAATAGTGTTCAATCTTTTTTATTCTTCCTGAAATTTTTTTGGTTTGCTTATAGTAATTGCTGCTTAAAGGTTAACCCATATTTCTTTTATGTAATCTGGTTATTAGATTAGATTTTTTTCTCTTTTAAAATAATAGCTTTATTCTTCATTTAGTTGTCTTGGGTTAGTTATATTAATGAGGAGAGATACATCCTCTTTTACAGTGATTAAAAAAATGTATATATAAATTAATATAATAGTCTTCTGTTCACCCATATGTCACCTAGGTTTTGAACTTCTTTTTCTTTCTTATTTCATTATTTTTGTTTGGATGCTAAAGGAAACTATAGTTTCTTGTAGTTGTGTACTATGGGATTCTTATAATAGCATGTGTGTTTGTAGCCCTATGTTGTAGGATAGCATTGGCAGGGAAAACTTGTTTTGTTTAGCTTAAAGTCCGGTGGAAGCCATCTTATCCTCATATAAATTTACTACTACCTCAACACAACCTTATATATAATAAAAACAAATTTTTGTCCTTAACTGTGGTATGTAATTTTGCTCTATAATAGTTTTAACTTAAATCACAGTCTTAACAGTAGACAAATTTGAAAAATATTCGGGACATTTAAAAAATGGTTACTTAATATGTGATCTGTAAGTTTAAAAAAAGTCCCGTTATTGCTTACTATGAAATTGGATAGCCTGGTTTTTTAAAAGTGTAAATCTTTAAATATATCATTTATTTAAGTCTGCTCTGCATTGGATCATTCTTTTAAGACCTTTAGTAATAGGAAAGTGAGTCTAGGTTACTGTGCAGTTTTTGAGACAACCAGAATGATTAGAGCTTAAATTTTGATGTTGGGCAGGTTCAGATCCTACTTCTGTTACATACTCTTCTCATTGTGAATTTAGGTGTTTTCTCATTATATTCTCTGTACTTTATTAGAGATCCATTTCTAATGTTCTTTTACACTTTCCAAAATTTGTTGGTAGTGGTCTCCCCCCCTTCTCTTAATGGTATGTAAGATTCCCGGAAAACAATTCTATTTGGTAATAGTGGATAATTCTTTTGATTTTGCCAATTTTTCTCTTATTCATTTATGGAATATTGCCAGGCAAATGTCTGAAAAGATGTTTTAACACAGATTTGAAGGTCTTGTATAATTAGCGGGTAATTTGTTTGGTTCTGGCGAAAATAAGCTGAATTGGGAATATATTTCACTTAATTTGGGTGTAGGGGTGTATATTGAGATAGAAATCTATCATTACCATGTATAGTTAAATCATTGGTAGCCTTCCCACTGTAGGAGTGTGTTCTAGTAATGGCTTGTGTCTCTAGGTATCATGACAGGAATGTGTAAGGCTAGAGGGAGTATTATACTGTGAATGTGTCCTATAATGGCCATTACAAGAAGTACGAGGCCACTGCAAGTAGAGTAGGAGAAACTAGGTTTGAAATGTAGAGTCAGAACCAAGTTTGTGGAAACACTTTCAGATATTTAAAACTGTAAGATTCAGCTTTCATCCCACTTATTCGAAAATGTCAATGCTCCTGTGTAGAAAATAACTGATGGTATAATATATATAATTGTACACACACCAAATATTTTTTCTATGTTAATGGAAATACTGTATTTGATAAAATTAAAATATGTAATTTCATCTGCTTATTGGAACACTTAAGTAAAACAAATAAGAAATGATAGACTTCTGATTTGGATGTATGTTAAGGACATACTGTGTTACATTTATTAATCAAGAGAAAATTCACATAAAAACCAGTGGAATATGAAACAAAATGATTAAAGAAGTGCCATGAATAATTAGAAATTATTTTGATGTTGTGAAGTGAATTGTGACATAAAATTGTTCTGGTACACAAAAGCAATAGTTCATTTAAGGGGGAAAATAAATTATAAATAGAAATAATGAATAGGCTCTTGGTTTTTTGATAATCTAATTAGTGAAAAAGAATGAATTGTATAAAAATGCTGGAAAGATATCTGAGTGACTTACGTATTTGAAACCGAATTCTCTAACTAGCGAAACAAAACAAAATCTCATAACACACCAACAATAGCATTGATGATTGGTTAATAAATATCTTAAATTTAAGATACAGGGTTAGTTATTGCACAAGAAAACTTGAACTCAAGTTTCTATATGAAAGAAGCTTGATAGAGATTCCTCACATTTGTCAACTCTTTAGAAAACTTACATGACATTTCTGATAATAGGTTTTGAAGTTCACATTTTCTACAAATTTTGAACAACTGTGCTAGAGTAAAGACTAAATTATCCTCCTGGTCTCTGTATAGCGAATCTAATAAAATCTTGTCATATGAAAAGCCAAGCAAAGAGTACTCAACCAAAACATATAGGAAATATTGTATAATAGAAGTGTTTCAGACATTTAATTAAAATAAATGCTATTTTTCTGGATTGTGTGATATTCATGGTATTTGTTAGTATTCTTTTGATTTTTTTTCATTTCAAATATGTATTCACTTTCATTTCTAATTTGTATTTGTCCTTTTAAATCCTCCAATTTTTAGAAACTTTAGGTCCCTCAAGACTAGATTTGCCCCTATTAAGGGGATTGAGTATGGATACAAGTGGGATCTCTGATGGGATTGGTGGGGAATGGTTTAGAGGAACTGTCTTTCTGAAGAGGTGGCACTTGAACAAAGATCTGATTAAAGGCATGGAGAGAACCTTATGAATGTTTGTGGGAAAGAACAATTCAAGTAGGATTCCTGGAAATTTAAAGGCCCTATTGCAGGAATAAGTCTGGTACACTCATTAAAAGGAGGCAGTGAGGTCATGAACCAGGGGTTGGAGATGAGTTTGAAAAGGAAGGCAAGGACCAAATTATATATGACCTGGATAGGAATTTGAGGAATTTAGATTTTAGTTCTAGTTGTAATGGGTTACCATTGGAGAATTTGTCACATTTTCAGACTGTCAGTGAAACTCTTTGATGTGCTCATTTGGAGACTCAGGCTTCTTTCATCTTTTAGGTCCATCATCCTGCTGTGCTTTATTCTCAAGTTCTAGCTATATCAAGAAGGAGAAATAATCTGCATACTTGCCCTCTTAAAATACCCAACACAGAAGGGTACTCATTACTTTTAAAAGTCATTTTCCTTTGGTGAAAATTTAGTTACATGTAATTGCAAGGAAGCCACAAGCCCAGCTACAATGCTGTTAACTGTGGAGGGTGAGAATGAATTTTGGTTAGGAAATTTGGTGTCACTGCCGCAGTAATACTTACGTATTAGGGCCCAAGATCTGATTTATTATAACTTAGTGTTCCATTTTAAGGTTGTACTATGGTTTAATGTTTAACAGTTCTCTTATTGCTAGATTAATTTTGAAGTCCTGAGGCGCCTGGGTGGCTCAGTGGGTTGAGCCGCTGCCTTCGGCTTAGGTCACAGTCTCGGGGTCCTGGGATCGGGTCCCGCGTTGGGCTCTCTGCTCAGAGGGGAGCCTGCTTCCCTCTGTCTCTCTCTGCCTGCCTCTCTGTCTACTTGTGATCTCTCTCTGTCAAATAAATAAATAAAATCTTTAAAAAAAATTTTTTTTTTGAAGTCCTTGGTGTCAGAAGCAAGGTTGTGACAGGCAACCTTGTTATACCTCCTTCAATGTTAGGGTGGCTAACAAAATGTGTAATTGCTGCATAATAGGGTATAAGCATTTTTAAAAAATGGACTAAATACTGTGAAATTGCCCTTTAGGTGTTACTTTCATCATCAGTGGATAAGTATATTATTCATTTCACTACCCCCTTTATTAATACTCGATGTTGTTTTTGATCACCTTTTAACTGAAAAATGTATTCTCATTGTTTTGATTTGCATTTCCTTTATTATTGGTGAGGCTGAACATCTTTTTGTAAGTTTTTGAAAGCAATCATTTCTATGAATTGTTTATATATTACCATTTTTTTCTCTTGAAATTTTTTTCGAACACATCTGGCTATTATTTTAATCCTTTGAGTCTTATGTCTATTTCAAAAATATTTTCCTAGTTTGTTGTCAGCCAAAAATTTTTTTGTATTGTATATGTTCCTGTATTGTTTCAATATAGAAATGAAAAATTTTGATATCCTTAACTTTATGGTACTGGTTTCCAAACTATTCTGTGGCAGCAAATACTATACAAATTTTATAAACTATTTTTTAAAAACATTTGATGTTTATTTTTTATTTTCTCCTTTTTGTTTAAAAATTTTTAAATCTACAGTTGAGAAAATAGTGCAATGAACACTTGTGTACTCTTAGTCTCACCAGTTGTTAACATTTTGTTACTATTTTGCCACTTTTTCACCTTATATATCTATATTTCTCTTTATATTCATATCTACATTTACATATACAACATAAACTTCTTTCAGTTACACATTGAACAACTAACATTTGTATTTCCTGCCACTTAACTGCTAAATACTAAGCATGAATGATGTAAGAATAAGATTTTTTTTTCATATATAAGCACAGTACTATTATTATACCTATGAAAAGGTTGGGTTTCATTTCTCCCTTGATGTGGTATTCTCATTTTTACATTATGTAAATCTTAGCTCTCATGATGGTCTATGCAAGAGTGCAGAGTTTTGAACCCACATTTCCCAAAGAACTTTGGAATATCTGTCAGTGGATTTGTGACATTACTCTAAGAGCATACAACACCAGTTGTGCTTTCACAACACAGTACAAAGCTCAGTTACAAATATGCATCTTAGTATTTAGAAACTGATACCTCTTTTAATGAAGGAGGAAGTTTTAGTAGGGAAAAAAAGGTGTGATGCTGAATGAGGAGATGAATCAACAAGCAAAAAAAAAACAATAATGCTATAAGTGAAAGACTTTGAAGATAAGTGACTGGGTGTGGTCAATAAAATCAAATCAGTTATTTATGCAATATTGCCATGAATCAACACGTTGTCAGTTCTAGTAGTTTTGCCATGCGTCTTTGCTGTACATGGTGGTGAAAATGCCAAGCATGGTGTCCGTAATGTTAATGGTCATTTGTGTAGTTAATGAATCAGTAAATATGTCTTATCTTGAGCATATTTTATTACATGTGATATTAGTACTCATTTTAAGTTTGGAATGTTTTTAGCGTCATGCATTTATAATAAGTTAACAGTTTTTGGAAATTATTAGTGATTTAGCTTTGGATCGAAAAGTTCCAATACATTTTTTAGAAATTTCTCATTCAACTACTTATCTTCATGCATCAGGATTTTCTTGATAGAGTGTAACCAAAACAATATAGAAATAAGTTGCTGAAACTGATAAAAACTCAACGATGACATGTTTTTATATTTATTAGATAGCCTTATTTTGCGTTATTAATTTTCTTTATATAAATAAATATAACTCATGAACTCTGTAACTCATAAAAATTTTACACTAATAACATGGTTCATATGTTTTAAATATAAGATTTTTTTTGGAAAGGGTTCAGTTGGGGAAAATTGTTGAAGATCTCTCTTAGCTATATATAATAATAATATATATTTATGTATAGTACATCTGCAGATGTACTCTTGAGGGTTTCTGACTTCTCTGAGTCCATTTGTTATAGAAATTAGCGATTCTAGCTCCAAAGTGATTAAAAGCCTTATGATAAAATATAAATTTCATAGAGTATGTTCTGGAGAGTGAAATAATTTAAAATATTTTTTGATAAAACTATTCTAATAATGTATACTTTCTTTTTAAAAGGTAGCATATTATGACCATAGTTTTATTTTGGGATAATTTAGGGTTTCCAGGTGGAATCTCAGTTATTTTAAAGTCATGCTATTATAGAGAGTTTATAGCTTAACTCATACCTGACTTTTAGAAATAGGTCAGCATCTTTGGCCATTTTCCTCCAATTCCCTTCTTTCTCACATTCCGTAATGCCTTTTGAAACCATTATTACCCTCCATTTTATAAATAGGGAAGAAGGTTCTGTCTTTCCCCACCCATACCTATTATTATCCACAAACCGGAGGCGTTATTGGACATGTATATATAAAGCATTACTTTCTATAGTTTGTAGTATGAAGAATATTAGTGTATTTATTGTAGAATTGACTATACTTAAAAAAAATTTTTTTTTTATGTTTTATTTATTTGACAGAAATCACAACTAGGCAGAGAGGCAGGCAGAAAGAGAGGAGGAAGCAGGCTCCCCGCAGAGCGGAGAACCCGATGTGGGGCTCGATCCCAGGACCCTGGGATCATGACCTGAGCGGAAGGCAGAGGCTTTAACCCACTGAGCCACCCAGGTGCCCCGACTATAACTTTTTAAAACCCTGCCCCTCCATCTGGTTTGGAAGCACTGCTTTATGACTATAAGGGCAGTCTGCTTTTGATATAACTCATCATTGATCACCAGAGTTGACTGACTAAACTGCTCTCTGTAAAAACAATTTTGGGAATGACTGTTGTGTTTGCTCTTTGCATGATTTGGCTGCTCTTGCAGTTAATTTGCTGGGATACTATAGTTCTCTACTTGCTTTAAAGAGATGGAGTAATGACACCATCTTGCTTATTAGGCAGAAGCTAGTGTAAAAATGGGCTTTTTGTTGTACTATAGAGTCAGCTTAATTGGAAAAAGTAGAAGTGCTAATGGTTTTGAAAATATGATTCTGAAGTGTGCCTCTGGCTTGACTGTTTTTCTTACAGCATTAGTGGTAGATTGCCCTTTTACCTAGGGAAGTTGTGTTGTAATCTGAACTGGCTTTCCATTTTGATAGTAATTTAGGGAGAATACCACTTTTCTAGACAGAATTCCTCACTTCTCTTTTGGGACCATTTCACTGCACCTTAGTGTAAATATGCAGAGAGGAAGTAACTAGACCTTAATTTCTATAAGTTAGATCACACCAGTTGGGGAATATTTTAATTGTGGTTTTCTAGCTACGTTAAGGCTGTATTGGTTTTGCTTTCAGCTAAGCTACAAACTGGGCAGATTGAATTGCTTATCTATCTCCAAACACATGCTGAACCTTTTTTGTGTTACACAGAAGCTGACATAGCAACCTGAACTAGGTGGTTCCTAATTACACCCCTCCTTCCTTCCTCCATCCTCCCTTTCCCTTCCCTTACCTTTTCCTTCCCCTCCCCTTCTCTCTCTCCCCTTTTTTACATGATGAGTGGCTTTCTTCAGTTATAAGTAAGTTCATTCTTAATGGAGCTGGTTTGCAAAGAGATGGGACTCTGGAAGCAAGTCATCATGAGATTATTATGCAGCCATTTTTAATGAACAAATGGATGTTTATGAGATGATGACGTGCTTAAGATAGTATTGCCTACTGAGAATTGTCTGATCTGGAGCTCAGATGTGTTGATTTCCTAAAAGTATCTCTGTTATGTTGGATCATACACATCTGGATCATTCTTTTTAGTTGACTAAGTTGATAGATTTCTTTTACCTTTTGAAAGTTAAAATGTCAAAAGGTAATAAATTACTGAATCTATTAGATACTCTTTTAGAAGGTGAAAGTAAATGTGCCTTTTCACTAGTGAAGTTTATTTTATTTTTTTTTAAAGATTTTATTTATTTATTTGACAGAGAGATCACAAGTAGGCAGAGCAGCAGGCAGAGAGAGGGGGAAGCAGGCTCCCTGCTGAGCAGAGAGCCTGATGTGGGGCTTGATACCAGGACCCTGGGATCATGACCTGAGCTGGAGGCAGAGGCTTAAGCCATTGAGCCACCCAGGCGCCTCGTGAAGTTTATTTTTGATCATTGTATCATCTTAGAAAGTTTATTTTAAACATCAGATTATAAAAGTTTCTTGAGCTTTCTCTCTCTCTTGGTTGAGGGTGACTAGAGTGGTAGAGATATCCATTGGAAACTGCATACCATTAACCTTTTCCTTTACCTTCTGACCAGGAAACATCATAGACTGTATATACTTATTCTTAAGATATCATGATTACTAAAGTATTTTTGAAGTTTTCCTTTGAATAAATGGATATGTAAAAGTAATATGCTGTAAAATCTTTATTTCTGGATTTTCCTTTAAAAAAACTTTTTGGAAACATATTTTGCACTTAATATTTTGAACTAAATGGTTATTAAGAACACATATGTTGGTTTTATTTAGATATGCTTTTTATTTAAGAAAATTATTTAGAAAGTGGCAGTGCTTTGTTTCTTAGAATAATTGAATGGGTAACTTTGACTAATGTTTATTTATTAGTGTGCTAGAACTTAACCATATCTGGGCATTCAGTTTTTACCCTGTTTTCCCACATCTTTTTTTTAGGTTCTAGGACTTTTTGTTTGTTTATTGGGAGGAGGATATATAAAGTGGTTATGATTACTATATTTTTAAATATTGTAAATTTGAAAATCAGGGATTAAAGTTAAAACAAATGCTATTTAAAACAAGTGCTATTTAAGTGTAGAATTCTTAATTGTATAGTTCCCTCTTCTGTCTTTTCAGAGCTATTGCACCATATTAAATTTTTCAAATTAATTTCAACAGATGTTAAAAAATTACCAGTAGACTTAAATTGCTGTTTGATTCTTGGGAGTTTGAAGGACTCTTACGTCGGCTACCTGTATCTCTGTTGGGATTGGAATTTGGAATAGGCAATATGAGAAGTTATTGGTGGAAAATAGGAGAGATTGGGTTACAAAGTAAGTGACAGAGTGAAGAAACATACAGACAGTTTCAGAATATAGGACAGCTAAGGTGGTTTCTCCACGTCAGTAGCATGAAAAAGAGGGACATGGGGAGTTATTACCAAGTAAAAGAGATGTAAGAAACATAAAAACCACATACAAAGAATGGTTCTTGTTTGGATTCTTTATTTTATTTTATTTTTTAAAATTTTTGTATTTGAATGAGAGAGAGAGAGAGAGAAAGAGAGGGAAAGAAAGAGCTTGGGGAGGGGCAGAGGGAGAGGGAGAAGCAGACTCCCTGCTGAGTAGGGAGCCTGACAATTAGGCTCCATTCCCAGGACCCTGGGATTATGACCCAAGCCAAAGTCAGATACTTAAAAGACTGAGCCACCCAGATGCCCCTGGATTCTTTTAAAATCAAATTACCTAGAAAAGACATCTTTGAGTTGATACTGGACATTTAAATGTTGACTGGAAACTTAATTCGATGAGTATGATTTAGTGATTTTATGATTCTATAAAGCAATGGATAAATTATTTAAATATATATGATGTGGGTAGGTGGGAGAGGGAGTGCCATTATGTCCAGGATTTACTTTAAAATACCTGAAAAAAGAAAAAGGCAGCAGTATTGGTAATATCTTGAATAATTGTTGAATATGGGTTATGAGTAAATATATAGGAAGCCATTATGCTTTTCTCTCCACTTTTATATATAATTGAAATTTTTCATTAAAACTTTAAGTTTTTGTGTCCACTGACCACATATTTCTGTTGCCATTATTCCTCTTCCAACATTTTGAAAATATTCTTAAATCTTTAAGAAATTTGTATTTCTAATAAGAGAATGAGTCTTTTCTTGAACATTTCATCCCCCCCAATACCACTTCTTCTTTACAGTTATTACTGTCTGGTGTGGTATTGTCAAGAAGGCTGGAAGGCTTTTTATCTCTTTTATGCATTGCTTTGTTTTCATTTACTTATTCCTGCCTAGCACATAGTAGGTGCTTAGTACGTAGTTGAATGATTGTGTGAATGGGAACCAGAACTCTTGAAGGCAAATAAGGACATGGGGTTTGGGCAAGGAGAACTTCTTTCAAAATTAGCCCTGTGGGATTTATAGGGGGAAATGTGGGCTAGCCCACAAAAATTTGTGGGGGGGGGCGGTAAGAAGCCTTCTCTTCCCTGTTTGACTCTAAAGCCTTACTGTAGCAAATATTAAACTATTCTCAGCAATAGGAATTACTCTAAAGTAATTAAGATATTGTAGTGTAATTTCTCTAATTGTCTTTCATATAGTCTTGAGAGGCTTTCCCTCACGATCATCTTTTTATTACTGAATGGTAGCTCCTTCTTGAGATGTATTTTATTTCAAGTTTAGATATTTCTTCTCAGGAAAAAAAATTGCTTACAACTAGTGGTTTTATACAGGCATGATGAATTTTAGAAATTTCTTAGAGTTTCTTTTTATAGTAAAAAATACAAAATCTCACATTTCCATTTTCCTAACAACTGATTTTTATCTCTTTTTCAATGTATATACATTTAGTATATACTAATCTAATACTAATACTAATCTATATATTACTATATACTAATCTAGCTAGTAAAGCTAGATTTTAGTATCTTATTGCATAGACATCATCATCAGTTATCCACTACTTAAAGAAAAAGTTTTTAATAGTATTGTATAGCCAATAATAATTAAATCTGATAATTAAGTTGACTGAAAGTTAAGTATTAAAAGTGACATTAGTAAAAATTCAAAGCATTTTATATTTGGTTTCCTAAAATGAATGTTTTTAGAAACACTGCTTTTAAAATTACTGAGGTCATTTTTATAACGAAAAACTGCAAGTCTTGATTTAAGGGAAAATATAAGCAAAAACTCTAGTGAGTCTCAATTTTTTTCTGGTCTTGGTACCTATTTACACTCTTAAAAATTATTGGAGCTCTCGAAGAGCTTTGATTTTTCAGCATTTACCCTGTTAGAAAGTAAAACTGAGAAGTTTTGAAACCATTTATTAAACTCACTTAAAAAATAACAGCTTAATTACATGTTCATACAGTTAACCTGTTTTTGGGGAAATAGCCATATTTTTTGAAACAAAAAATTAATGGAAAAGCTGATACTGTTTTACATTACTTTAAATAAAGTTTAGTTTAATGGAAGACAGTTGGATTCTCATATTTGCTTCTGCATTCAGTCTTATGGTACTACCTGCCATGTGGTCTGAGGAAAACTTCATTGTAAACTCATGAGAGATTGAGATTGAAAAATACAAATATTATCTTAGTATTATGAAAATAATTTTAATCCCACAGACTCCATGTAAAGGTCTCAGGAACCCCCAACGTCAATATTTTAAGAACTGCTGGAAACACTTTTCACTGGGATGCTATATGTGGCAGTACAGTGTAGTAAATGAAGGAGTAGTTTTAAATAATTTAATAGTGTCAATTTAATAAGTTTCTGTTTGATACATTTTACTTTAAGGGAATTATTGAAGTTAGCTTGTGCTTTTCATATGTACATACGTATATATATATATGTATGTATATATGAAATGTTTATAAGAAATGATCCCCTGACCTACAGGCCTGTATTTGTGGAGTTCATGTCTTTCAGACTACCATGTAATTAGAACAGTCACCTTATTTTTTAGAGAAGTAGAAATTCAGTAGAAAGGTTAAAATGTTTAAAATTAAAGCTTTTGATATTTAGAGTTACTTGCCGTTAAAGGGGAAAGCACACTTTAAAATTCCGTTAGTTTGTTGAAAACCATCATGATGCTTAATTGTCATTAGTGAGCAAATTTTACTATTTCTACTGCCTATTATGCATATCTATAGCTAGACAATGAAAGATACTGTTTTTATCTCAATACTCTTATGTTTCTCTTTCTGATAGTTTTTGAAGCTTTATATATCTTTGTTGATTTGCTTTCTCCCTCCATCTATATACAACCTAGGAATCAATAGTACATGAAATCAGCTGACATGGAAGGAAAAATAATAGATAATGAAAACAGCCCTTATTGCTTACATTCTATTTTAGTTATAAGTAATAATATTAGATTCAGAGGGTATTGGTGGGGGGATGAAACATTACACCTCAAGTTATTTCACAAGTAAGCTTTACTTTTGGCTCTTGTATTTCATGTTTTTTAAGAAAAATAACATTAATGCTGAGTACCGAGTAAAATACCTTACTTTCATTAATAGTATACATTTGGTAGGGATTTTTATTGATGCTTGTCTGTAATCTTAGCCACGGTGATTTACTTATAGGCCTTTGTTAGTTATAAAGCTGATAAAAATCTTGAGTTATTTTGGGCATGTTATACTTGTTGACAATGTACACTGTATGCAGTTTTAATGCTTGGTACATTGTTTTTATGTTAGGTTGATGTTTTAATTTTTTTGTACCTCTCTTAGCTTCCCAGTCTCACACATTTGCTAGGGAGGAGTACATCAGCAGCAATAAGATCTTTTTCCCCAACGTGTCTGACATGCATCTGAAAATGTAATAGAGCAGAGCTTTACCTAGATTTTAGAAGTTCTTCTGTTAAATCATATAAGAAACTTAAACTGGTAGTACTTCACATTTTTCACATAATGTGTTCTTTTGATGAATAGCTGTATAGCAGCAGCACAGGAAAAGCAGAGTTCTTGGCAATACCAGCTCAATTGCATCTGCAGATGAGGATTTAAAATTCTGTGCAGCAGACAGTACCTCCAGCAGGCGAGTAAAAGGTTACTGCATTACTTTGCTTGTTTGTTTCCATAGTCTTTATCTACAAAAGATTTTTAAAAAAATTCAGTGTGAAATGCATGCCTGTTTTTAGACATTTTGGAAATTGATTTAAGTATAACATGAATATTAAAGGGCAGTGCAAGGTGAAGGAAGAGGCAATGCAATACTGGCTACTGGCTCTTTTTAGCTTTAAATCAAGAAGGAAATTGAGCATGAGGCATACACAAATACGGAACCTTTCAATGCCACAGGAAACAGGAAGTTTTAAAAATACACATTTTCATTCAAGGTGTTTCTTATTACATTTAATTTTTAGACTATCATCCTCAAAAGCACTAATAGAGACTGGTAATCATTGATCTGTGAATGTTCATTAAGTTATGTTATTTTTGAAGTATGATGATTTGGGAAGACTGTAAAGTATTTGTATCAATGTGACCTTTTTTTGTCCTGGAAATTATAATGTGGATTATAATTACATGGTATAAATAAATACCTTTACACATTACTGGCAAAAAAGAATGCTTAAGTATAAAAGATGCTATAGTGTGGCTGACAGACATACTTAAGACAACTGCTTATGTTATCAGGGTAGTTTCTGGTTTTTGCATTTATTTAATGAGATGCAGATAACCCAGTGAGAGGAGACCGAGTTTCAAAACAATCGGGTTTTTGACAGATTTCCCTCCACCCCCATATTGTCCATACCTGTTTGTAAGCACATGCCCTTTTCTTATTAAAACTCTTAGAACATTTATGATAGCAGGGTCTCCTTCGGTTACTTTGCTTATTTATTCCATCATTACCTACACCCCTATTTTTGCTGTAGAATTTTTTTCCTTTCCATTATTTCTCAAGTTTAAGTACAGTATTCAGAGGGAATTTTTTACTTTGCACATCAACACCACCCTTCCCTCTCCCAGCAATAGTCAAAGATTTTTTTAATCAGTTACGGTCTAAATTTTGTTTTAAAAAATACATATGCCTATGTTTTTGTATTTTAGATTGAATAATAAGAAAATAATTCTGTAAATCTATAGCATAGAAGTAAAATCAGTAGATTATTCTTACTGTGAGTGTTTGGCAGGCTTCTTGAATCGAGGAGTCATAAAAGGTCAGCAGTTCTGATTGGTAAGTTAAAGAATCCGTCCAGTAATTTGCTCCCTGTTGTTTCTCAAA
The DNA here is from genome assembly GCF_922984935.1 of Meles meles. Taxonomy (NCBI): domain Eukaryota; kingdom Metazoa; phylum Chordata; class Mammalia; order Carnivora; family Mustelidae; genus Meles; species Meles meles. Next base: position 142,607,012 of record NC_060067.1, read on the forward strand.
GCAATGCAGCAGCCGTTCTTTTCCAGATATTGAGCGGTTCTTGAACAGTGTATGTGGGGACAGGGAGGGGTGGGGCTCATTCCAGTTGGTTGTTGAAATGGTGTGCATTTACGGAGGGAACAGGTTGGATAGGCTGAGCTGAAGGAGTAGGCAAACAGATCTAAACTGATGGAGGACAGAAAGAGTGGTTAGTATAATTTTGGGGTATAATATCTCGAGTTTGCTCCTTTGTTAAATACTTGGGCTTTAATATAAAACAGTTTGAAATATTAAAGCATCTTACCTTATTTTTAAAGAGTAACTGGGAGACTTCTGTTTTTAGTATCGACTTTTTCTTGGCGAGGAGTTTGTGTCTGGTATCTTCTGGAGGGAAGCTGATGTTTTCTTCTTTTTTAACAGTGTTTCTTTCAGCCAGAGAGCTGCAGAATGAGGCAGTTAGCCAATTTTGAGTATATATGGGGCATTACCAGTTCTGATTTTTTAAGTTAAGTTCTCATCTAACGAACAAGTCAATGTGTGGCTGTGGCTGCAGCATTATTTTTTCTTTAATGAAGAGGTTGAGCCGTTCGACCTGCTGCTCCGAGCTGTTCTCTTGTAGCCATACCTCAGACCAGTTGCAGAGATTATCCATCGAATGTCCCAGGCAACCAAAGGTAACTACATAGATTTATTTCAAATAAAAATATACAATTAAATGGATGGCTTATAATTAGGACCAAATGATTAAAAATAAAAGACCAATTAAAGGTGTTCTTAGCAGTTTTCTTGACCTTGCAGTAGCTATCCAATATCATTTTGTCATCATCAGATTGTGTAGCAATGGAAATGCACTGCAGTAATTGATTTTGTAATAGGATCAGGTGATTTACTAGCTGCACTGACAACCACTTGCTTGCTTGCTCTGAGCTGTGGAGCACTCTAATGGATGTTGTGATTGTAGCCTGGAGTTGATGTGAGGCTGCTGGCCACTTAAAGCAGCAGTGCTTATTTTTTAAATTAGAATAGTAAGTTTTAGAAGATTTTCTTTGGGCAGCCTCAGTAATTTAATAGTTAATTTGAGTGCCCCCCCCATGCTATTTTAGAGATTATATGTTATTTTATTCATCAGTTTATAAAAAGTTCGTTGGTATTAGTAGTCTTGAGTATAAGGAAATGTAAACTCTCTGCTCCCTATGCCTAGCTCAGCATCACCATATATATCAACATACTCTGGTATTGATCATGAGAGCATCTCTAAAATATAGCATTTATGTTAACTATTCTGTGTCATCTAAATGAAATAATATGCTTAATGTTTGTAAATTTTCTCAGTTTCAAACTCTAGCTATAACTACATATAGTTGTATTATAGTAAATTCTTATACTAGTGAGTTGTCTTAGAGTTGTTATGTATCCTTTTTGGTCTTCTCTTTTAGTGGTTTCATAGGTGTAACAATACTTTCGGAAGTCTGAGTTGAGTCAATTTTAAAGGATATTGAAGAAAACATATAGTTAGCTTTTTAAAGTAATGTTTATGAATATAGCAAATGAAAAACTTCCAAGATTATGAATTTTCAATGATTGCATTTTAGTAATTGTTTTCATCTTTTTTCTATACCTTTTAAACAAATACTTCATTAAAAATATAGAAATATAGGACTAAAGCTTAAAGCAGAATGGAACTGCTATTGCGGCAAGACCAGTGAGACTCAGGTACCCAAGGCTTTGCCTCCTTTAAAGTTTGGCTTTGGGTTTTGCATAGGAAAGAAAATGATCTCCCCTCTCTCCCTTTCTCACCAACTCCTCTACCTCTTCTGTCTAGTACATAAAGTGTTTTGTACAGAACATGACATATAAAAACACTGAGTTCTCTATTCTCTAATTTATGTTCTTTAACCATGTTTATGTTCTTGCCATGATAGAAATACTTTTTCTTTCAGTCACACCCGATTAAGTGATGTTAATAACTTGCTATAGAAGGAATTTAGCATAAAGTTGGCATTATATATGATTTTCAAACCATCATGTGGAGAGAGCTTTTCCTTCTCATGTACTTAAATACTTACCCTTAGTATTTCTTGAAAGATGTAGATATTACCACAATCATTCTGTACTTTATTCTGAATTCGGATACTTAAAGCATTAATTATGGAAGAAGACTAATATAACTCAAACACTAGCATTTATAATCTTATATTCAATAGGTAATAAGTAAAAAGTTTGTTACACCAGTTGCCCCCCAAACCCCCACCTTTATAATAGAGCAAAATAAGTTGCTAACAAAACCAGTTATTGGAAATGATTGCTAACCTTCTGTGGAAAACATCAAGTAAAACTTCTGTAAATTTCTTTTAAGCAAGTGTAAGGACCTCAGCTATACTGATTCTCTTATGTCTTTCATTTGCTCTTGAGTATTTTTATGCAAATGTGCATATATATACACCTATATCTACCTAACAAATTTTAATTGGATTTAAATCTGCAATGGAAAAGTATACTCTTTTTAAAGGGAAGAAAAATATCAAGTTTGCCAGTTTTTCTTGTCAGTGAGCTTAAAGACCACTATCTATATGCAGGAGTTGGTTGAGTAGCCACTTTAAGAAAAAGAAAATGCTCTGTTTTGGTTTTTGGCTTAACATTTTAAATTAATTAAAATCACCAAATTTTTGAATTAAGCTATTACAAATTAATGTGATTTTAACTAATTGATACAACTGAGTAGATTTTTTTAAAAAAAAGTTAGTAATCTTTATATTATCTTTAGTTTTAAAAAGTTTTTGTATTTATCTGAAAGGGAGATATTCATCTCCACTCTCATTTGCTTTAATGGTTTGCCTTTTTTTTTTAAAAAAATATTTATTTATTTATTTAGTTGAGGGAAGAAGGGAGAGAGAGAGTCTTCCAAGCAGACTCCACACTGAACATGGAGCCCATCGCAGGGCTGGATCTCACTACCCTGAGATCATGACCTGAGCCGAAACCAAGAGTCAGGTGATTAACTGACTCCACCACCTACGCGCCCCAATGGTTTGCTTTTAAGATTATGGCTTAATAAGAATAATATCTACCATGTTTTGATTATCAGATGACAAATATTGAATGATTTATCTTTGTTACCTCTTTTAATTGTTACCTGAAACCTGTTCATTACGTATAAGCTTCATTTTAGAATTGAGATCATTATAAGCTTACCTGAGATCATATTAAGTGGCAGGTAGATCTGGGTTTTTACTGCGGTAATTCATACTTCAAAACCCTTGATCTTTGGTATTATCCAGGTCCTTATGAAATGTATATATGTGTTCATAAATGGAAAACAAGGAAAACTGTGGTATAATCCTTTGTAATTCATACTGTCAAAGAGTGGAGCAAAATAGATAATGAATAAGTATTTATTGTTTTTGTTACTCAATTTATTTATTGTTTTGTTATTCAGTAACTTTTATCCTCTAATCTGGATAGTAATGTGTGATTTCTGGCATTTACGAATAGCCTACTAATAGCTAGTTTCTTGTACAGATCACTGGAAATCCTAAGAAGGAAAAGCCCAAAATTGCCTTCTGGGAGTTTATAGTTCTAATGGGAAAGGCAGACAACAAAAGAATTTAATAAGGTATTTCAGAACATAGGTATGGAATAAAAGCTGTTGGATCATAAAGTTGTTAATTCTGTTTGAGATTAGTGGTAAGAGGTACTTGGGAACCTACCTTAGAAGAAGTGAGTTTAGAAGGATCCATAGATTTTATTCTTATCATAGGTCCTGGGAATGTGCATATTAATATTAATAAGCACTTTTGCCCCTGAAGTGTTCTTTAATCACATTGAAATTTGAGAACCGTCACTTGTAGGTGGCAGTTGAAGCAATGAGAATACATATAGTAGTAGCTTGAGGAAAGTATATAGAATGAGAAAGGAGAAGTCAGAAACCTGAAAGCAGTAGCATTTTAGCAAAGAAAGGGTAAGGCCTGAGAGAAGGAGAGTTTCATATTACTAAATTGCATATATGAATTAGGCAGTGAAAGATCCCAGAAAAGGAAAGTAGGAATTGGAAGGCGAATGCATCAAAGGAAAAACAGGTTGTAAAAGTGAATTGGGTCAAAAAGACCGTGGATTTTATCCTGGATTTCCTAGAACTTATCTCCATGTTCGTTGCCAGGTAAAATCATTACTCTGGGCTTTATAGTAAATTGTGTCCTGTCTCTTTAAATCAGAACTACAGTGTGTGTACAAATTGACATGAGTAATTATGGTCTGGCCCCTATAGGGGTTGTAGAAAGTAATCTATAATGCAGCATTGTCATTGGATCAAGATGCTCTTAGACTAGATTTCTATAACAGTTATAATTTATATATAATAAGTGATACCTTTTAGTGTCTAGGGATAAGACTGGACGTGACTTAGATTTTGTGAAAATAATCAAGAAAATAACAGAAGTTATTTCAAGCTGAAAGAAGAAAGTGATACAAAAGTTATGAGTTACAAGTATATCCTTTCTGTTTCTTTCATGCTTCCACATTTATAAGTTTCTTAATTTATAGTTTTTTTTAAATCAGTATGTTTAAGATGTAACCATATAAAATCACAAACTTTGGAGGAAGAGTTTCAGAATTCTGATTGAGATTACACTATGTAGGAAGAAAATGTTATTCTTTACCCTGAGATTTAAAATCACAGTGTTAACCTTTTGAAGATAATGTTTAAGAAAAAAATTAGTTTAGGGGATGCCTGGGTGGCTCAGTTGGTTAAGTGTAGGACTCTTTATTTTGGCTCAGGTTATGATCTCAGGGTCATGAAATGGAACTCCCTGTTGAGCTCTGCACTGGGAGATGAGCCTGCTTAAGATTGTCTCTCCTTCTCCCTCTGCCCCTGCTGCGCATGTGCACACTCTTCCTCTTTGTCAATAAAAAGAGAGAAACAGATTAGCCTCATTTCTAATTTTAGTGTATGTACTGCCAAAGCGAGCACAGATTAATTTCTAAATGAAAAACTAAACGTATGTAAGCAAAAGGTTTCCATCATGTTCTATGTCTCTATATAAGAAAGAAATTAATTCCCTAAATTTTGGAGTTGACTGGTTGTTGAAAGCCATAGCAGTTCATCTTATAAAGAGTGCCTTTTTAGAAAAGATTTATTATTTGAGAGAGAGAGAGTGCATGCATGCACAGGGTTGGGGGTGGAGGGACAAAGGGAGAGAATCTCAAGCACATTCCCTGCTGAGCATTGGAGCCTTATATAGGGCTCGACCTCACGACCCTGAGACCTGAGCCTGAATCAAGAGTCTGACGCTCAGGTGACGGAGCCAACCAGGTGCCCCAAGAGTGCTGTTTAAAATTCATTTCTTAGAATAATATCTGGGATAATTTTTACATACAATTTGGCATATCCAAGAAATCCTTGGTTATTGAGAGATAAAGATGAGAAATCACTGCCACTTACTTTTGCTCATTACATATCTTATGATATTGACTTTTGTTTCCTCCTTTATTTTCATTCTATGACTGGAGCTATTGAAGAGTGAATTGAAAAGAAAACTGAATTTTAGGGGCACCTGGGTGGCTCAGTGAGTTAAAGCCTCTGCCTTCGGTCAGGTCATGATCCCAGGGTCCTGGAATTGAGCCTCATGTCGGGGTCTCTGCTCGGCAGAGAGCCTGCTTCCCTTCCTCTCTCTCTGCCTGCCTCTCTGCCTACTTGTGATCTCTGGCTGTCAAATAAATAATATAATCTTTAAAAAAAAAAGAAAACTGAATTTTATTATTTTTCAAATCTATATAGTTGAAGTGACTCCCTTCCTATTTATAAGACTTCACTTATGTACATTGTTTTGCATCCAAAAACTAATCCATATACTGTGATTGTTCATGGAAGGGGAAGCAAAGATGAGATTAAAGAAATTAAATCTTTAAGCTGGAAGGGGATGAGCAAGTTTCTGGAGGAAGTGTAGGATTAGACAAAATCAGAAGGACTGGTTGTATTCGTCTTGAAAATGATAGGGACCCCCTCCCTCCCTTTAGAGACAGAAGGGAAGAAAGGGGCAAGGGAATAAAACCTTTGGGCATAAGATATTGAAAATAGACCAGAGCACAGGTCTGAAAACTTCAGTCCTCTCAATAGGGATAGTAAAATACTCATTTAGCAGTATAAATTCTAGTTGTTTAGTAAACATTTTATTTTATGTAGGACAGCTTAGTTTTGTTTTTTTTTTTTAAAGATTTTATTTATTTATTTGACAGACTGAGATCACAAGTAGGCAGAGAGGCAGGCAGAGAGAGAGGAGGAAGCAGGGTCCCTGCTGAGCAGAGAGCCCCATGCAGGGCTCGATCCCATGATCCTGGGATCATGACCTGAGGTGAAGGCAGAGGCTTTAACCCACTGAGCCACCCAGGCACCCCAGGATAGCTTAGTTTTGATACCTCTTTTTGATCACAGTGGAAATGTTCTTGGTTTGTATTTTTATTTTATTTCTTTCAATAGGAAAGATGATTTTGCTACTTTTATCTTAAAAATTTTACATAGAGGAACATGTTCCATAGTGAAAGTTTTTGAAGCAAGTCATCTAAACTAGGAGCAGTTATTGACCTTTTGATAATCCCCGAGCCTGAATTTGATTCAGAGTGTTATAGCAATAAATATGAAATGAACAGAAAGACTAGAAGGTGGTATGAATGGTCAAGGTCCAACTGACATTTAGTATAAAGTAGATAGGATATGATTTAGGGTGGTGGGGGGATGCCCAGATTGCATTGGTTTACCAGATTGGTATACTTGTTCTGTTCAAGATACCATTTTTTCCCCCTTTCCATTAACTCTTACACCTTTTCCTCCTGTTTTTCAAGTGGTGAACATGTTCTATTTCTGACTTAAGTGATTTGATACTTCAGCATGTGTCTGTTTCAGAGCATCATAAAGTATACATTGAAATTCCTAATGTACGAAGTGTCCATTGATAGATGAATGGATAAAGGAGATGGTATATTTATATAATGGAATATTACTCAGCTGTAATAAAGAATGGGGTCTTGCCATTTGCAAGTGAAATAAATCAGAGAAAGACAAATATTATGTGATTTCCTTCATATGTAGAATTTAAGAAAGAAAACAAATGAACAAAATAAAAGGGGCAGAAAAAAACCAGAATCTTAACTATAGAGAACAAACTGGAGGTAGGTGGGAGGATGGGTAAAATAGGTGAAGGGGATTAAGAGTATGCTTATCTTGTGAGCACGGAGCAATGTATGGAATTGTTGAGTCATTTTATTGTATATCTGAAACTGTAATACTATATGTTAACTACACTGGAATTAAAATAAAATTTTAAAAATATTCTTAATATCAAACAACTTAAGGTAAAAATTAATTTTTAAAATTTTAATTTTTAATAACTTTAAAAAATAAAAATAAATTTTAATTTTTAATAACTTTTATTACCAGAATTAAATTTTGGTTAGGATTTGGCATTCTTAAATTGTTAGAAATGTTTTAGACACATGTTGCAGACAGATATTTAAGTGCTAAAGTCAGTTTTTGTTGTTGTATGTCTTAGTAAAGAAATGTATTCTCTTTGATCAACAAAGTGGGTAAATATTGTTTTTTCTTTAATACTTTAAAAATTTCATAAAGATAATAATTCAAGTGGTGTGCTGTGCTGTAAACTAAAAAGATCACTCCTAAGGGAAAAACATATATTATTATTATAATGAATGCCATCCTCTTTGTGACATTATTATAAAACTGAAAAAATTGACTCAAAATATTATTATTAATGCATAGTATGTACTAGAATTTTAATTTAACTTAACGTAATTTTTGAGGTCTTCTACCTTTGTTAATATAATCTGTGTTTTATGTTATTACTAATTTGTATTCATTTCAGATATTCAACTCCAACTCTTTATTAGTGTTACTTAAAGCAGAAATAAAAATGGGCAATATTTTGATCTGACAAAGTAATTCTTAAATTGTTTAGTAGCAATAAAGTGTAACCTATCAGTGCAGATTGATTTTAACCCATAACAGCAAATAGAAGTTAGGCTTGGTCTAAATAAAGCAAGTGGTGAAATTGGGATTCTTTATGTATCCATAATACAGGCAGTTCTGTTACAAAGCAATATATGTACCTCTGGAAAAAAAAACTAAGCTTGTGCAAAATTAACCCTAAAAATAGGGACAAGTCTTTCAGAAACCTATGCAACTTTGTTAGTATACAATCTGTGTACTAACAAAACTGGTAACAATTCTTATAATAATACAGTTGAAGATTTACCTGACATCAGTTACTTAATTCTAGAATTTATGCCTTCTCCTTTGAGATATAGGTCCATGAGATACAGGTCCAGTTCCACTTAAGATAAATGGTCAAAATTAAAAATTCTGACCCAGGATGTCAGACGTTTTTATTTAGTCCTCTTTACTGCCCCCCCCGCCCCCCCGCCCCGCCAAGGGGAAAAAAATGGGGGAAATACTTTCATGGCTTCTGTTATTTGTACTCCTAACTCCATCAGATAGTTGAGCATTGTGGAAAGCCTTGCAGTTCTTGAAGCCATTAGCCAGCCTCTACTTGCCCTTTTCTACGGGAATTTAGTTTTTTGTTTTGTTTGTTTGTTTGTTTTGTTTTGTTTTTGTTTTTTTTCTTAAGGTCATCATATATTGCTAACGCTCTCTGTGTGAGAAGGCTCGTCCCTAATGACTTTAAAACATTACTCTGGGGGCGCCTGGGTGGCTCAGTGTTTTAAGCCTCTGCCTTCGGCTCAGGTCATGATCTCAGGGTCCTGGGATCAAGCCCCGCATCGGGCTCTCTGCTCAAGCCGGGAGCCTGTTTCTCCCTCTCTCTCTGCCTGTCTCTCTGCCTACTTGTGACCTCTCTCTCTGTCAAATAAATAAAATATTTGAAAAAAAAAAACAAAACATTACTCTGTTAGAGAAAATTCTTTGTGGACAAATGTGACTTTCACATTATACTGACCTCATCCCTTAATGATGAACCAATGAACGAATTTCCACTACAGAAATGTGTTTTGTAGAAAAGTAGACTGTAGTCTCTTGCCCCATTGATTTGTCATTAATACTTCCTGTATTGAATTTATACTTATATACATGTTTATATTTTTTCCTTGTGCTATTAGTAAGTGCAAAGCGTTTCTCCCACATGGGGAGGGGAGTGATGTGATAGAATAGCTTTATCATTAGAGTACTATTTGGCCCTTACATTTGTATAGCTTTTTGTTTTAAAATAGGCCATGGAGATGATGTCATCTTTTTGTTAGAATTTATGCTCTATTCCGAATAGCTTAGGTATTAACTTAGGCATTATTATTACCATGTAGTAAAGAAAGGGAACTTTGGAGTGAAGCAGACTTGTGGTTGAATCAAATTTAGGGGACTGAGTTTTGGTTATGTGAGACTAATACTAATTATCTGGTAGGATTCTTTTGAAGATTAAGAGATGTATATAAAACATCTAGTGCAGTGATTGGCACATAGGTGATACTTAGCAAATATTATTTCCTTTATTAATAATGAGACTTGAGACTGCAAGATTAAGTGACTTGCCCAAGGTTATCTCTGTATGTAGCAAAAGTCAGATTCACTGAATACCATAATTCCAACCTTTAGTTTTATGTGGAGAAAAGCAAAAGTAAAACAAAACCCATTTATATGTTCAGAAATAGAGCTGTGAAGATATATACCCATACTCATGGGCACAAACACACATACAGATTCTCCTTTAAAGGTTTATTTAAGGTTTGTTCTTCCCTTAATCGATTAATATGTTTCACTTGTTCATATTCTTTTCTATTTAGATATTGATATAGTGATGAATAAAACACTGGTAGGGAAGCTCTTTACTCAATGTAAGTTTTTGCTCTAATTAGAGTCGTGCTGCTTTTGAGCGAAGGGTGCTTTACTTAAGGTTGTGTCAGCAGTTTAATTTGTGCCGGTTTGCACTTTTCTAGCAGATGATAAAACATTTCCCCAGCTAAGTGATAGTATTTAGGCATTGGCAAATTCATTGTTTAGTTTATTAAAAAAATGGCATCTCCTCCAGTCAAAATAAAATATACCAGGTTGCCTGTTTTGTACTACTGCATTATGTTGACCATATTAGTTTTTCTTTAGCATAGTTTATAAAGAAAGATGAAATTAACTTGGTTAATACAAAATTAATCCCTTTCTATTTGTTTTTCAGTAAAACTTCTAATTTTTCAGAGATTATTATATTATCCTCCTGTTTACAGATAGAAATACAGCAACAGATTACTTTCTTTTTCCCAGCTTCCTATCTCTGTGTAAGAAAGGAAGACTATCTTCAATATTTCTGTGTCTGAGATTAATTTATATTACCTTCTGTTTTTTACCTCACACTAAGTTTTTTTTTTTTTTCCTCACACTAAGTTTTACAGTAATGTTGGAGACTGTGCATGGGATTTTATGGAAGATGTGTTGTCTGAGTTTGTATTGGGTTGTAATTGTGTTCTTTTATGTTTTGAAATTTTAAGAATCAGAACTCAAGATTTGACATTGCAAGGTGTCTGGCTTTCATTAAGTTTTTGAACAGTTACTTATAAAACTTGAGATTAGGTATCCAAATTTGCATGTAGTAAGTGATTACTTTTGGAATCATTTTATATACTAAGACATATTTCTGCTTAGTAGATACGTTTGATCAAATCTGAGAAACTTGGGGTACATAATTATTTTAACTACTAGAAAAGAAAAAACTGCTATTTAAATGATGACATGCCATCAATTTCTGAGAAGCTAAAATATGAAGAAAATGTGTGCCTGTTAGAATGTATGAAATATTGTAGGTGAGTATTCAGATTTTAGGATTCTTCTTTTGGCAAGAAACAAATTTTGTGTTGCTAGTTGTTGAGGACCCTACTTAAATTCTGCAGCAGTTGTCTTGTTCATTTGTTTGTTCCTTCCATTAGTATGTATTGAATGTCTTTCATGTGCAGAGCTGTATTCTGTTTCTGGTTACATAAGACTTCCTTCTTGGAACTTCTGTCATGTATCCAGAGCATAACACAAAATCAAGTAATTTTTTGGTAATACAAAGTACTAACTTGTATCAACTGAATTTCAAGCTTTCTTAAGGGTGTGATTGTTGTTTTTGTACATGTGGTGCATCTGCTTCATTGCCTAGCATATAGTTGGTAATTCATCGTAATTTCTTGATTAAATTTTGTTTAGAATGGTAGGAGAAAGAAGTAGAGCATATACCTCAAACGAGTGTCTATTTAACTATGTTTTAATATAATCAGGAGTTTCAAATTTTGGAAAAATGTGATTGGACTTTGTAACTGTAAAATGAGACACCAAAAATTTCTTCAGATTGCTCATTGAAATTGAGGTGACTTTTTAAGAAATAAGGTGATTATGGCTTCATATTTTTTCACACACATGTACTTAATTTTTAAAGAGAAATTAAAGTCTTATATTTATATAGTAAAAGTGATATCCTGGTACCTTATAGTTTGAGTTTTTATGGCCTCTTTGACATTAGAAGAAATCCAGAAAAACCAAGTGATCTGGCAGCTGTGGCTTATTTATTTGTCAACTGCACAAGTGAATTACTGTTTAGCACGCTGCTTGTGGAATAATGGAGTGAAGAGGTTTCTTAAGGTAAATAAATAGGGTTCAAACTATGTGTTGCAGTCCCAAATTTGTTGAGTTTGTGAAATTTGGAAGCTATTATGTTGCAGCAGGACCAGTGAGTCTGAATACTCTTCTGAATAGTTTCTATTAGAATCATCAAGCCAGGCATTTGAGATACTTCATCAAATTTTCCTTCTGCTTTATTTTGAGATCCTACTGACTGTGACAATTTGGAATGAAAATGATTGTTGGAAATAATCCAGGTGACACCAGCCCATTCCTGATGATTCTATAGGGGAGTTCTTACTGGATTAGCAGATTTTATCTATAATCTCAACTTTTTAAGATTGTCAAATACAGGTGTAATAAACTCTATAAAATAAACATAAACCTTGGTGTATTAAGATAATACATTCTTGTAACTACCACACAGCTCTCAATGCGTAGAAATTTGCCTTCTATGCCAGATGCTTCCCTGTGTACCCTGAGGCAATAATATTCCTTCTTAAAGGAACTCCTTTCCTCTAAATTACTCTTAACAGTAATCATTTCCTTGTGTTTATAATTTTCTCACCCAATTATGTCTCCCTGGATACTGTTTAGTCTTGACCATTTTAAAAACAGTTGCTGTTTCTTTTAAGCTCTTTTTAATCTACAGATTTATTTTTCCATACTTTTTTTCTCTTAAAATATGTTTGGCTTGTTTTTCATAGTCTAGATTTGACTGATTATATACATATAGTGCAGTTCATCAACACATTCATCTGTCTTCTTTATTTCCTCAAGCAGTCAGTTGGATCTAGAGGCTTTATTAGACTTGGTTTGACCCCTCAGTCTAGTGGGTATTATGTTATTTCATTAGAAGTCACCTAGCGTCTGGCATCCCTCCTTTTGCGATGTTAGCAGCTTCTGGTATTAGGTACTTCCACCCATTCACTTACTAACAGTTGCAAAATGATATAGTTTGATTCTCTCATTTCTTTTTCATTTACTAACAAATGATTTTATAAAGAAATGCTTCTCCTTGTCATTTGATTTCTTAGTGCTCTAGTTCATTTAGGAAAAGGAGTAATGCTCTACTACTCCAAAATACTCTAATTGAACTTTTAGAACTGTATTTGAAAGCTGAAACCCTATAGATTGTCAGTGGTAATTAAGCAATGGTAATTTTTGAAAATTTAGATTGGAAAAACAAAAACTTTTCAAATATATCAAGGGTACAGACCTTCCTTCTGGTTGGCTGGCCTGCCTTCCTTCCTTTCTTCCTCCCCCTTCTTTTTTTTTTAAAGATTTTATTTATTTATTTGAGAGAGATTGAGGCCTAGTGGGGAGGAAGTCAGAGGGAGAGGGAGAAGCAAACTCCCCACTGAGCAGGGAGCCCTATAACATGGGCCTTGATCCTAGGACCCCAGGATCTTAACCTGAGCCGAAAGTAGACGTTTAACCAACTGAGCCACCCAGGTGCCCTGATTTTTCTAACTAATGCATAATAGCATTATGGTTTACATACAGATGTGATGGTATACAAATGCCCATCAGAGGTAGAGCATATAAATGGTATTTTTTTTATTTTTATTTTTTAACGATTTTATTTATTTATTTGACAGAAAGAGATCACAAGTAGGCAGAGAGGCAGGGAGAGAGAAAGAAGGAAGCAGGTTCCCCACTGAGCAGAGAGCCTGATGCAGGGCTTGATCCCAGGACCCTGAGATCATGACCTGAGCTGAAGGCAGAGGCTTAATCCACTGAGCCACCCACGCGCCCCTAAATGGTATTTTTTACTCTTGGTATTTTAAAAACTATTACAGGAGGGAGAGTGAAAATGAGTCAATTAGAGATAAATAATGTAAACAAATTAAAGACACAATGCTGAGCAGACAGACCTCCAAATAGAGTATAAACTCATTATTTCTTTTGTATAGAGTTCAGAAGTAGGCAAAATTGATCCATGATGTTAAAAGTGATGGTGGTTGGGGCGCTTGGGTGGCTCAGTGGGTTAAAGCCTCTGCCTTCAGCTCAGGTAGTGATCTCAGGATCCTGGGATCAAGCCCCGAATGGCAATCAGGCTGTCTGCTCAGCGGGGAGCCTGCTTCCCCCGCCCCCTCTCTGCTTGCCTCTCTGCCTACTTGTAATCTCTGCCTGTCAAATAAATAAATAAATAAAACCTTAAAAAAAAAAGTTATGGTGGTTACTATTGTGGGTCAAGAGCTAGTTTCTGGAAGTAGTCACTAGAGGGTGTTCTGGGGTATCAGAATGTTCTTTTATTTCAACTTTATTAAGGTATAATCAACATATAAAATTGTAGGATATTTAAAGTATACATTGTGATTTTATATATGCATACATTGTGAGAGGTGATTTTATATATGTATACATTGTGAAAGATAATTAACACATCCATAACCCCACATACTTCTCTTCTTTTGTATATGTCTGAGAGAGAACACACGTGTGTCCTCGCACGTATGTGTGCTTGCACATACAAGTGTGTGTTCATACATTGATGGACACGAAGTTGTTTTTATATCTTGGCTATTGTGAATAATGCTGCTGTGAATATGGGAGTGCACATATCTTTTTGATACCCTGTTTTCATTTCCTTTGGTTATATACCCACAAGTGGTATTGTCAAGTCATATAGTAATTCCATTTTTAATATTTTGAGGAACCTCCATACTGTTTTCCATAGTGGCTGTGCCAGTTTGCATTTCTACCAATAGTGCATGATGGTTCCTTTTTTCCATATCCTCCTAAACAGTCGTTGTCACTTGTCTTTGATGATAGCACTTATCTTTGATGATAGCCATTCTAACAGGTGTGAGGCGGTATCTCATTGTGGTTGTGATTTGCATTGCCCTGATGATTATGATGTAGAGCACCTTTTCACTTACCTGTTGGCCATTTGTCTTCTTTTGAAGTTCTGTTACCTTCCCATATTATGATCATTTTTTTTTTGCTATTGTGTTGTATGACTTCTTTATATATTTTAGATAGTATAAGTCCTTATCAGATATATGTAATTTGCAAATATTTTCTCTCATTTCATATGTTGCCTTTTCCTTTGTTGATGATTTCCTTTGCTGTGCAGAAGCTTTTCAGTTTGATGCTGCCCCACTTGTTTATTTTTTATTTTGTTGCCTTTGCTTTTGTTGTCAAGTCCAAAAATATTGTCAAGATCTATGTCAGAGAGCTTACTCTCTGTGTTTTCTTCTAGGAATTTTATGGTTTCAGATTTACATTTAAGTCTTTAATCCATTTGAATTGATTTTTGTGTATCGTGTAAGATAGGCTTCTAGTTTGATTCTTTCGCATTTGGCTATTCAGTTTTCCCAGCACCATTTAAGTGAAGAGAGTGTCCTTTCTCCATAGAGTCACTAGAGGGGGTTTATCAGAACGTTCTATTTTTTGATCGGTACTGGCAGTTTTTAGTATAAGTCATACATTCAAATAAAAGGGTCAGTAAATGAATAATTATGGTTCCTGGATTTGGGAAAAAATAACTTGTATGCCCACAGAATTACTGGGAAGCTGCTTATTAAAAATGAAGTCTGGGATTCAGTGGATCTAGATGAGGTCTCAAGTTTCTGCATTAAGTCCCCCTCACCCCTTACCCCCGCCCTGAACTCGTGATTTTGATGCAGCTTACTTTGAGAGTAAGATTTCTTTAAAAAAGCATTCTTCTAAAATTTGAACTAGTATATTATTTATTAAATTTAATAAAGTGGTTCAAATATATTATGCACTTGACATTAAATAGGAATATAGCTAGAGATGTTAAATGAAACATCTAAAATGCAGAATAGCTTTATAGCTTAGAACTCTCTCAATTTCTTACGATAATTTTTTAATTAAAAGCATCAGATTCTTAGACCCTTTTACTTCCATCACTAAACAGAAGGGTTCTTCCCACCCCCTCTACTTTTTAAAAACAATAATCCTCCTATAGAGTTACTGCATGATAACAATGAGTGGAAAAAAAAAAGCTAGACTTTTTATTATTTTACTTGATTGAATAGTCTGCTGCTCTTCACTAAATGTTTTGTTCTTAGACAGCAACATATTAATGGGTTCAAATTTATGTCACAACTAAATAACTGATCACTACATATCATAAGTCAGTAGTGTCAAAACCTCAAATATAAACCCAACAAATTTAAACCTATTAAGGATCTATGATATTAATAGCTTATTAGGCAAATAAAGCAACACTGAACATCAAATGAATGTCACATCACTCAGACTAATGAAGACTTTTTTCTTGAAATTTAAAATAAAGCTAATGTTCACTTGCTTTGCAGATCATTGTTTTGACATCAGTTGACTTTACAGATGTATCGCTAGGGTTCTTGTTAAAAATGTAGATTCTAATTAGGTAGATCTGGAGTGGGCATGAGATTTTACATTTCTAACAAGCTCACAGGTGATGACAGTACACTGCTGGTGGAAGACCAGATTTTGAATAGCAAGGCTCTACTTTGTCTCTTCCATTTGCTCTCTTTCATTTTTGTCAGAATAATCTTTTTGTTGCATAGATATGACAGTGTTAGCTCTCTGCTTATAGCCCTTCGGTGACTGCCAGTCTCAAGTTTATCTTCCTTATCATGGCGTATAGAGTCTCAGGAGTTGGATCCCATGTGTCTTCAGCCTCACTAGTCCATCACTTTCATTTCTAGTAATTCTGTACCCTACAGTTTGGTTTTAAGCCCAGCAAAACCAAACATCTCACACATCTTTATTTCTTTATTTAGCTACTTTTGTAATATGTTTTTCCTTCTCCATCCCAGAGTTCCACCTAATAGTACTTTAGTACTCACTTTAAATATTATATTCTTTGTAAAATCATATAAGGTCTCCCTGTAAGGGATTGATTATGACTTCTGTTCCTGGCAGTAATGTGCGAATACCACTAAATAGGTATAGTGAAAACTGTCTCAAATGAAGCAACCAAAGTGCCAGATAAAGTAAAGATATAGATAGGTTGATAAATTTACTGATTCAACATAGTGCTTACATGACAAAAAATAAATCCACAGTGGCTAAAACAAGAGACCCTGGGAGCTAAGAGTAGGGTAAAGCCAGTTTTTGCCCTGGGAGTTTTTTGGAAGGTGGAGACCTTGGGCTTCTAATTTAAGGGCTGCCTTAAGTGCTGGGCAAGGAGACAGATTAGAAAGAAGGCCCCATAAGATGGGCATCTAATATGAGACCCACATATAAAGTGGGAACCTCAAAGGTTCTGTAAGGATGAACAGAAAATACCACACAAAAATGTACAGTGAGGGACCTTTCAGTCTCAATTTTAGTTTTGGATAAAGGAGAGGCAGGATCCTCCCCCATCTCCTGAATTTGTAAACGTAAGTAGCTTATCACATAGAGAGCTCTATGTAGCTCTGAAATCCTCAAGCAATGAACTTGAATTGGTAATCAGAGGTGGTAGTGTTTCTGAGCAACTAGCTTAAAAAACCAGAGTTTTCTCTGGAGCAATGTAAATTTAACCTGAGGCTCAGAGAATTCTACAGATAAAGTTCCAAGGAAGAATGCAGCTTGAGAGGCAAGTAGATGAATTAAAAAAAGAAAGGTTGAGATGTAGAAAAAAGAAGGTAAAAGTCTAGCACATTTAATTGGAATTTCAAAAAGAGATGATAAAAAGAATGGAGAATAAATATTTCAAAAGATAATAGCTATGAATTTTCTAGAACCATTGAAGCTCATTCAGGAAACTTAGTGGATCTTAAACAGGAGAAATAAAAATGAATTCACATGTAGATGCATCATAGTGTAGAATACATAGAACAGCCAGGGTAAAGAAAATATTTTAAAAACAACTACAGAGGAAAGACAGTTTAATTAAAAAGGAACAGCAGTTTGGCATTTGGTTGAATTTTGATAGCAACAGTGGAAGCCAGAAGACAGTGGAGTAATATCTTCAGTTTGCTGAAAGAAAACTGTCAGTCATATATCCATACCCAGTGAAGCAGTCTTTCAAGAAAGAGTGAAAAGCAGAAACCTTTTCAGGGGGGAAAAAATTGTGATAGTAATATATTCCCAGGATGATCTGTATTTGCTTTTAATGTAACAGTACGGACAACTGGCAGGCCCTTTAAGTAATTACTGCCTTTCATACCAAAGGGAAGAATCTCACCTTCATTGTGGGTTACCAGGGCCAAAGAATGATAATACCTGTATAATTGACAGAAGTTTTCTCTTTGGAAAGTGCTTCCATTTATATTGTTTAATTTGCTGTTAACAGTAGACTTAGATTTTCAACATTTGACATTCAAAAAGTTTAAAAAGTATCTTCGTATTCATAAAGAATTGTAGTTTCCTTTATCAAACATCATATCTATGTAATAGTAACATTATTATATTATTTAAAACTTTTTAATATTACTTACTGTTTTATAAGATAGCTGCTTAAAATGTTAGCTTGAAACTTTAAGTTAACTTAAAACAGAAAAATCTGGGAAGAAAACAGCAATCCAGTGTTTGTGTCTTTCTGAATTTACATATAAGTGGATAAAGTACCAGAACAAAGAACCCGTGGGCAGCATTTACCCATGACATTGTATTCCCTGAACCCTAAAATACAACTGGGTAAGGGCAAAACACCAATAAACCCAAGACCTGAATATATCAGTGTTATTTAGTAGGAAAAAGCAAAAGTGAAACAGTGGGGTCAAACTTGGCAACAGGCGATCCCTCAAATAGTTAACTGGAAAAGCCAGCTGGCCAGTTAACGGATGAAACTGATAGGTCTTTTGCTTACTCCAACAATGAATGAGTGCAGGGCCCTCAGTGAGGGCTATAAAGGCAAGGGTAGTTTAATCCCTGGGAACTCTCAAAACTGACCTACCAGGGCTCTTTCAAAGGAGGGTCTCTTTACACTAAAGGAGAAACTGTGGGAATGGTATCAAAATTGCATGGAATTAGGGACAAAGGAAAGAGAGGGAGAAAGTTGAATGAAAGTTGGGGAGAATAGAGCGAAGACATCTCAGAAAGCAAGCTGCTTGTTTTTTTTTAAACACTCTATACAGTAGAACAGGGAGCTCTGTAAAATTAGAAAGACTGTTTACTTTAATAGACCAACAGTATCCAGAGGAAGGAAAACCAGAGATCTAAAGTATGCTGAGATGACATGTGGAAGACTGTACTGTTCAGTTTTGAGCGTTACACTTTGAGAGTAGCCACCAGTTGGATCTCTTAGGATGGTGAGGGAGTTCAAGTCATGCCATATCAGGAATGATTTAATGAAATCAGGGTGGCTATGCTTGAGAAATAAGCTACATAGCATTAGGATTAAATTTCATTTGTGTAGCAGTCAGAGAGGCCATACTGGGTAGAAATTCAAGGAGGGAGAATTTCAACTTCAGTAAGGGAAGAAGCAAATATAAAATTGATCAAGAAGTGCAGCATGTTGTCTAGGTGGTGAAGGCTGCCAATCTCTAAAGGTAATTTAAGCAGAGGTTTGGTCCTCTGTCATCAGTACTACTAGTATTTATTGAGTAATTGCTGGGTGTCAGGTGCTAATATAAGCATTGACCAGTGTTAATAAATATTTACAATACCCTTTGAGGCACGTTTTTCATATGCCATGCTTATGACTTATTAAAGAGAATCTGGGAGTCTTAAGATCTCCCTTCTAATTCAGCTCTTCCCTTCCTTAGATGTTGGGCAGGTGCCTACATTTCTAGAATCAGTTTCTGAAGCTCTAAAATAAGGGGATTAGAAAAGAATGCCTCTGAAGCTTTCTGGTTGAATCTGTTTTTTTGTTTTTTTTTTCCATGGCTCATAACTTTTCTGACCACTTAGAGCAGCAGTTTTCAGATTTTGGTCTTAGCATCCCTTTACACTCTTGAAAAAAGACGTCAAATAGTTTTTGTTATATAAATTCTATTTATTGATATTTATTGCATTAGAAATTAAAACTGAGGGGCACCTGAGTTGCTCAGTTGATTAAGTGTCTGCCTTCTGCTCAGGTCATGATCACAGAGTTCTGAGACCAAGCCTTGCATTGGGCTCCCTGCCCAAAGCGGTGTCTGCTTCTCCCTCTCCCTCATTCCTTCTCCCTGCTTGTGCGCTCTCTCTCTCTCAAATAAATAAAAGGTTTAAAAAAATCCAGTATTTTTTTAAAAAAGAAATTAAAACTGAGAAATTTTAAAATTAAAACTGCTATGTTTATGGCATAAACATAGTTGTATCAGCCATTGAAATAATGGCATCATCACAAGTTATATAGTCAAAAGTTAAATACATTGGGAAGTGAATGAATTAAAAAACCAATAACCTCTTGGTATTAATGAAAGTAGATTTGACCTCAAAGATCTGAAAAGTCTCAGCAACTCTCAGGGGTCCAGCTGCCACACTTTAAATACTACTGGCCCTCTTCCTGTCCTTTGAGAAGTTAGAGAATGGTTTTCTTGGCACTGAAAAAGAGGTGGAAATGCATCTTTCTTCATGTAACCAGCCTTCGGTATGTTTTGGTTTGAAAGATAGTTTAACCTGTGAGTACTCTAACTCAAATTGAGTAAAGATTTGAATTTGAGTGTCTTTAATGATTGCTGATCTCCTTTCTTTTGTTATACTAAACTCATGATGAAGTTAGCCTAATTAAGCCTTCTTAAAATTGATAACAAAGTTGTTTAATAGCTAATAAGAATAATACTTTGAGTACTCAGAGATGTCAGATGTATCTTTAAACATTTAACATGCATTATCTCTGTAATCCTTACATAATCCTATAGAATTGGGGGTACCGTTTAAAATCCCCTTTTGCAGATGAGGTAAGTGAGATTTAAAGACTTTAAGTAAATTTTCTCAAGATTACATAGCTAAGTTGTAGTAGATTTAGAATTTGTGTAGTCTAACTATTGAACTATTGTGTCAAATTTATGCAGCTGTTTTGTTGTCAAGTTGGCTTTGACTTTGTGCTGAAATGATCTATTTCTTAATGTTCTTTGTTGATCCTTATATTTACTGCAAATGAAAAACTCTGTTGTTTTGATCACAGGACTATGTGATTTCCACTGCCCTTGGAGTATGATTCTGAGTGTTCAGAGAAATTATATATCAGATGGGTAGTGCTTGAGAGGCAGTGTAGCATGGTTTCTGAACCTCATTTCCTCATCTTTAAAATAGAATCTCGGGATGCCTGGGTGTCTCAGTTGGTTAAGCTGTGGCCTTCGGCTCAGGTCATGGTCCTGTCATCCTGGGATCAAGTTCTGCGTTGGACTCCTTGCTCGGCTAGGAGCCTGCTTCTCTCTCTGCCTCTTCCTGCCACTCTACATGCTTGTGTGCTCTCTCTCTCTCTCTCTCTCTCTGACAAATAAATAAATAAATAAAATCTATAAATAAAATCTTAAAAAAAAATAGAATCTACATCATAATTTTTTTTTAACAATGAAATCAGGTTTCATATGTAAAACATTTAGTGAAGACTGGCACAAAGTAAGATTCACTAATAGATAATATTTATTTTGCAGCTGTGTTGAGAATTGATAAGGAAATGAGATTCCAAAGTTGGATAGTAACTTCGGGTTATAGTCTAGAATTTGATTTCATTGTTTTCCTTAAAATCTTATCAATTTAAACTGTCAAAATACTTGTATTCGTATGTAACTATAGAGCTACAGATTCAAATACAGTTTTTTTTTTTTTTTTTTTTTTTTAAAGATTTTATTTATTTATTTGACACACAGAGAGAGATCATAAGTAGGCAGAGAGGCAGGCAGAGAGAGAGAGGAGGAAGCAGGCTTCCTGCTGAGCAGAGAGCCCGATGCGGGGCTCGATCCCAGGACCCTGAGATCATGACCTGAGCCGAAGGCAGCGGCTTAACCCACTGAGCCACCCAGGCGCCCCTCAAATACAGTTTTAAAGAGTACTTTGTAACTAATGGGCAAAAGCAATTAGATTGTGTGCATGAATTTTGGGGTATGGGGGTGATATGGGGTGACTTCTTTTTCCTTAAAGGGGCCTAGGGAAAAAATCTCATATGATTTATTTTACTTTGCTGGGTGCAGTCTAAAAGACTTTTTTCCTCTTTTTTTGGATAGGGTCTGGACCCATGGTCCATGGCCCCGACTGGAAGGAAGGTGGTGTTTGGGCATCTGAGGAAGAAGGATGGCCTCTGTCTTAAGAAGGTGCTCTTATATCAAAGAGATAGTTGTAATGGTGTCCTGCTACTTCACATGTGTCTTTTGTTTCTCTTGCTGCTGTAAGATCCTTAATTATGCCTTGTTGGAAGACAGGTTGGCCTAGTGGAATGAACATAAGCCTTGGTTCAGGCATTCGTTCACAATTTTAAACATGTTTGCTGAATCTTACTGACTGTAAATCTTGGACAAGTGACCTTAATCTTAGCTTGTTTCCTATTTTGTAAAATGGGAATAATGATCTCAGGGTTCTCAATTAGGTGAATAAGCTGTACCTAACATAGTGTTAGTTCGTAGTGGGCTCTCTGTAAATGTTTTTTGATTACATGAGTGCAGTGGAAACATCTTTTCTAACCCGAATATAAAACAGACTTCTTAACTTACAGGATTTCTTCCTAATATTTTCATTTCTCTATCTGGAGTAGGTGAATTGCTGCAGTAGACAAAACTGTAGAGCCATATTTTTATGGCTTTCAATTATTATTACTCTTTTGAGTTAAGTGATCTAATTTTGTCTAGTGGAAAGAATAACTTCAGAGTGGAGGAATCCTATAAGAATCTGGAAGTTCTAAGAAATATTCTTCCTAACAAATCTGAAAATCACTAGCTTTGGAGAGCAGTGATCTAGAGAGTCTTCCTAGTTATTTGAATGGCTGAGTTTAGTGGTAAAATCCTTAGGCAGTCCTCATTGTAATAAGGAATTTGAGTTGGGACCAACCCACAATGCTTTCTCTTAGTTTTAGATTGAGTGTACAACATAGCATTGTACTGAGATTGAGGGTGTTTGGAAGTTTGAGAGTGTTTTACAACCGCTGCCTTGTAGGTTTGTCCAGAAATACTGTTCTATAACCTGAAAAATTTTAAAAATTTCTTGTCTGAAAATTATAGATCATTATGTAAGGGATCTAGTTTATTAATTTAATCATTATGACAGAATTGCTTTATTTCTACATAAATAGAGAAGATCTTTGTAAGAAAATAATGATAGTTCTTACCATTTAGAAAATAATAGCTCTCAGTCTTTACTTTTTAAAAAGGAAGGGAAAAAGAATAGTTTTAAATGGATTTTAAATGTTTCTTGTTATTTGAGTTAATTTTTTAGATGTTTTAGTTTTTTTATTTTCTTGGTGGTGGTGATGGTTTTTACTTTTTCTTGCTTTTTCAGTTACCGTAGTATTGACAGATAAGGACGTTGGTGGGCAGTGATGGAGTCAGGCTAGAACGAAGTTTATTTTATTTGGTTTCACTGTAGTTACACAACTTTTAGAAATTTTTATTGTTCATTTGTCTTACAAAGGTCTACCTTGGGTATATTTTTTTTTTCATAATTTTTTAAAAACAGTAATTTTATTTTATAGCCATTACACCTTTTTTCTTTTTTCTTTTTTTGGATTCAGAGTTTATGTCTTTGGTCAGCATTTTATCACCAGTACCTAGCTCATTTCAGAGTTTCAATATTTTTGTTTTCCAGTTCAAATATGCGTTTTGTGTGCAGTGTGGTCAGGCATTGTTTCCACCCGATACACCTACTCAACCTTCCTGACAAGAATTTGAAGACGAGGATGGAACAATGTTTCTTAGAGTCTGTCTGTGAATAGTGATTCTCTGACATAATCATCTAAATGAGGTAATTGTTTTTCCTCAGTGAGCAAAAAAAGAAATCCGGGCAGCAGTTACCTGAGTTCTGACATACCTACTAAAACCCCTCAAAAACCCAGGCAAAGGGGCATCAAGCAGTAGCAAATCAAAATAGAATTCCAAATTTAAAAAGCAGATAGCAAGAAGACATTCTTTTCCTTTGTGGTCCACATTAATTGCCGTGCTAAAACTATGCTAAGATGGGAACTCTATTAAAAAAACAGACTCATTAGTTTTCTATGGACAATAAATTTTCTATATTATAGTGGTGTGCTTTTTCTGAAGTTCAAAACCTTATTGTAAAATGATAGTGAGGCAGAATAGAGGCCACACCTAAAAGGAGTTGTTGAATCAGTGTTTGCTCATTGTGGTAGTATTGTTTTCCTTAAATATGCTGAGTTATTTCTGAAATCTAGCAGGTCCTTCTTCTCTTTGTTCTGTGATCATTGGGTCCTTAGGGTAGTGACTTCAAGATTGGTTTTCCTTCTAGTACAATTGCTGTTTTAGCTCTTGCACATTCTTTTTTTTTTTTTTTTTGTAAAGATTTTATTTATTTATTTGACAGAGAGAGAGATCACAGGTAGAGAGAGAGAGAGAGAGGGAAGCAGGCTCCCTGCTGAGCAGAGAGCCTGATGCGGGACTCGATCCCAGGACCTGAGATCATGACCTGAGCTGAAGGCAGCGGCTTAACCCACTGAGCCACCCAGGCGCCCCAGCTCTTGCACATTCTTCATTCAAAGTTCCCTCTACCTGCTATAGAGTGCTTCACAGTGAATGATGTGCTGACTCTTCAATGCCAGGAGTTGCGGGTACTGGGAAAACTGCCACCTTGCCTGTTGAAGTGGAAAAATCAGTATTCTGGGCTTTTATCCTTGCTCTCTGATATAATCGTATCTGGTATTAGTGTAGAGAAGACCCAACTAATGGGCTCAGAGCAAAGAAGTCCAAAGCCTTTTTCAGCATTTAACAGGCTCACAATGGGAGAGTCAAAGAAGGCAGAGAAATTTTTGCCTTGTCCTCAATTAATATACACATTTTTAATCGAAGTGCTTTTTATATTAAGTGCAATCCATAGATGAGTTTTGACAGTATGTATACCTATGTAACAACACCTTAGTCAAGATCTAGAATAATTTTTGTCACTCCCCAAATTTCCTCATGCTCCATTCCATTCAATCCAAACTTAGGCAACAACTATTCTGATTACTATTACTGTAGATAGTTTTTTGTATTCTTAAACATCATATAAATGGAATTCTTTAATGTTGCCTTTCTTTTTTTTTTTTTTTCCCTAGCTTCTTTACTCAGTGCACTGTTTTTGATGTCCATTTTGGTTCATGTGTCCGAAGCGCATTCTCATTTTTGTGTACCCATTCCATTGTATGAGTATATCTCAATTTATTTATACATTTTTCTGTCGATGAATATTTGAGTTGGGCTCAGATTTGGCTATTCTGAATAAAGCTGTTATAAGCATTCTTGTACCAGCCTATTTGTGGACATTTCTGTTGGGTAGGAGTACGTAGGTGAATATGTGCTAGCTTACAGGGTGTGTGTTTTTATAAGTAACTGCCAAATGGTTTTCTACAGTGGTAGTAACATTTTACAATCCCACTAGCGATGTATGAGAGTTTTAGTTTCCTATTTTTACCGTTTGGTGGTGGTTGGTCTTAAAAGAGCAATTCTTACAGATGGGAAGTTGTATTGCATGTGGTTTTAATTTGTATTTACTTGATGGCTAGTTTTACAGAGTGCCTTTTCATATGTTTATCAATCCTTTTATTTTTTTTTATTTATTTTTTTTTTTAAAGATTTTATTTATTTATTTATTTATTTGACAGAGAGAGAGATCACAAGTAGGCAGAGAGAGAGGAGGAAGCAGGCTCCCCGCGGAGCGGAGAGCCCGATGCGGGGCTCGATCCCAGGACCCTGTGTGTCTCACCCATTTTTTCATTTAATATTTGAATGATACAAAACTAGTTAGTACATGAATGACTTCTGTGATTGTTGACTTTTTTTTTTTTTTTTCTCATTTTATTTATTTTTTCAGCGTAACAGTATTCATTCTTTTTGCACAACACCCAGTGGATTGTTGACTTTTATCACACAGATTTCAGCATTTATTGTAAACCTGACACCCCTCCCGCTCCCAGTCCTGATGCTAACACCTCTCTACCTAAAAACCCTATAGGAGGCATCTGTTTGTTTAGTGATGGGTGTGTTTTTCAGAAGTGGATTTCAGTCTTGAACTACCACACATAGAAGTATCTGGTAACAGTGTAAGATGGACACTTATATTTTCATATTTTAAAATCTGTATTCCCCATGTTTTTTATTTTACAACCTATGAGAAGCTATTGAATATACTCTGGGAAGTGGAAAAATTACTCTATGGATTTTGTTTGTATTTGTTCATTGTTGGTTAACAGTTTTAGAAATTATAGGAAGTAATAAATTATATGGATTGTAATAAAGTTATTTGTACAGTTGATTATCACTTCCTAAATGTGAAAAAAAGTCTATATAGTCTGTGTATGATCATCGGTGTATCCCTGCATTTTAAAGGTTAGCATTGGAACATATACTTGATATTTGGTATCAGTTAGTATCAGTAGAGAAGAAAAAGCAAAAGTAGTTCGTTTTCTTCATGGAATTGGAAGGTGAGATACTTGAAATAGCAAACATGTTCACTTCTCTAGCCTACCATCCTCTTTACTTAAGCTTTATCCCTTTATCAACCTGTTAGTTATGGCATTTCTTTTATTGCAAGTCTATGTTCTGAACGTTTTCCGCAATGTTCTACCACTATTTTCTTTTTGCAAGTAGAAAGAGGAGGTCCTTATATTCAAGGCCTATGTTTGCCAATTTCAGCAGGTTCTATGGCTAGAAGAATGGAAGAAGTAGGAATGTGACTTACCATTGCTAGACAGGGTTAGTAAAATGTGGGCAAAGAAATGTGTCAGAGAGAAGGAAGACATCTTTACAAAGATACAGATGTAGGAGAACATATAGTGTATAAGGAGAATACAAGTAGATCAATATTGTTGGGTAATGCACAGTTTAAGACAAACCAGTTTGTATTGAAGATGGTTGGGAATAGGACTAGATTAGGAACATCTTGTATACCATACTTAGGAGTTCAGATTTTATTTTATAGAATAGTAGTTGCAGAAAATTTTGGATTCACTCAGGGGTTGCTCATTCTTTCTGTGAACACTGTTTTCTCCCCTTCTCCAGTTGTTCCTCACAAGTTCTTTCTTTACCTGTTTAATATCTTGCCTTCATTTGAACAAAGGCTTCAGGATGTAAAAAGCTTGGAAACTGCCACTGAGGTGATGACATTTCACATTCTGGCAGCAGTATAGAGGGTAGGTGAGAAGCATGATGCACAAAAAGATGGGAAGATCATTAGGGATGCTATTCAAATAGTTTGGACAAGAGGCATATAGTATCTGCTTATTAAACGGCCCTAGAGAAGTGGAATCCATTGTAGATCTACTGCAGAGGTACACTTAGGACTTATGATGTGAGTGGGTGACGAAAGTGTTAGGACAAGGCAAAGGTAGTTTGTAGCAGATATGGGATCCAGATTGATGTCGAGATCCCCCTCCCTTTTTAACTTTCATAATAGTTTCAACTATAGTATTAAGAGCTTACTTAGCCCCAGAACTATTTGATAAAGTTGCCTACAGAATTCACTATCACCCCTAAACTCTTGAGTATGAGTATTTCTTATAAACAAGGACATTCTCCAACATAATCACAATATAACCATTAAAACCAGGATATTGGCATCAATATTTTAGATTTTCTATTCCTCAGACTCCATTTGAGTTTCACTGGTTTTTCAGATAACTATCTCATATAATAGAAAGATTCTGTTCAAAATCATGGACTACATTTAGTTATCATGTATCTGGAACAATGCTTTGATCTTTACTTTTTTTTTTAAAACATATTATTTATTTGACAGACAGAGATCTCAAGTAGGTGGAGAGGCAGGCAGAGAGAGAAAGAGGAGGAAGCAGGCTCCCCACTGAGCAGAGATCCCGATGCGGGGCTCGATCCCAGGACCCTGAGATTATGACCTGAGCCGAAGGCAGAGGTCCAACCCACTGAGCCATCCAGGTGCCCCTGATCTTTACTTTCATTCCTTTAACACTTTTAAAGATTATAGGACAGTCATTTTGAACAAGGACCCTTAATTTGGGTTTGTCTAGTGTTACCTTGTTAATGGATTCAGGTTATGCATCGTTGGCAAGAATTTCAAAAAAGTGATGCTGTGTTACTACTCTCATTACTTCCTATTGAGGTAAACATAATATCAGTTTGCCTCATTACTGATGTTCACGTCAGCCTTTCTTCATCTTTTTACATTGAGTATACACTTAAAATAATCTTAACTTTGGAATCACATAAAGATGACTATAGCTCCAGCTCACAGTATAACAGTGATCAGTATAACAGCTTGATCAGTAAGTTGTAGATATAATTATTTATTGGTAATTTTCAGTGCTCTTTTGAGTAAACAATGTTTTTTTCTGTGGATCTGTTTATATTGGCAAGTTCATTAGTCCCTTCTTTTTGTGTGGTTCCTTCTTCCCACAAGGTATTCTCAAAATTATTTTTACTTCTTTACTGTGAATTTTACCTCTTCAATGCAAAATTTATATTTACTCCGTGTGCTTGTTTTACGCTCCACAAATATCAATTCAGGGTCAAACACGAGATAATTAGACATGTGCTAACACAGTTAGTGTTAGAGGAGATTCTAATTTTTTTCTTTTACATTACTACTTTATCTGTTTTACCTTATTCAAGTAAGCCTTACCATAAACTTCTATATGAGATCCAAATTAGATATGTATGTGTAGAGTATATATAGAAATACGTTATCCCTTCATATTTACAGCTAAATATGACATTTTGGCCACCTTTTCTTGGGGGAAAATACAACCCCCTGATAATTAAGCTTAGCTTACTTTCCTTGGGATAAATCTCATTTATCTTTGCATAAATCTTGCAAACTCATTAAGGAAACGTAGTAAATTTCACATAACCAGCTTAAACCAAAATGGGACTTAATTTTTCTTAATGTAGGCTCAGCAGATTTAATTTAAATAAACATAAACTGATTTTAATATTATTTACAACATGAAAATTTTTTTGACAGTATTGAATAGTAAAGCTACTAAAACCATAAACCAAAGCAATATGAATAAAAATATTGCCTAGACACTCTTTTATACAAGACTTAGAGAGAACATTTCCTTACTCGGTGATATGATCATGTTCAAATGTAGGCCCTAGAAAAGTATTTCCTTCACAAGGCTCATCTATGCATAAAAGTGTGACTTTTGAATCTAAAAAATTATTTTGACTTCTTTACTGTGAATTTACCTCTTTAATGTAATAATTATATTTACTTCGTGTGCTTGTTTTATGCTCCACAAATATCAATTCAGGGTCAAACAGGAAATAAGCCGACACCTACAGATTACTTTTTCAGCTGAAATGAGACTGTTTCTTAGCTTACTCTTGATGTTCATTGAGTAAGAAAAAGGTTGTTTGAATGCATGATGAAAACTGAAGCATAATGTTCATTGGTTTCTTATGAATAGGAGGATATTCTTTTCTCCACAGAAACCCAGAACACATCTGGGGCAGATTAGTAAAACTCATCTTGCATAAGACTGCAGCTCTTCCTTTTTCTCATGGCAAATTCTCATAATCAGGAGATTCAGAAAAAGAGTTCTGCCCAGTGATCATTTGTGATCACTTCTTCCCTTGAAAGGGAAGAAAATCAACTCACTTTTGTTCTATAGCTTCTTCAGGTGGTTTCCAGTAAGACTTGAGACTTGATTATATCCTTTTTTAGTTAAGCCCAAGCAGCACTGGAAACATTTCATAATCTCCTTTTTGTAATGTGGTGTTTTCCAAAAGTGCATTTTTCTTTTAAATCCAACAATCTTGTCCCTTGAAGTCAAAGCTTTTCTTCATGTCTTACAGAGACTGAGGAGTTAGTGCTACATTGGCTAGTTTCTGCAGCTATTCTTCATCTTCAAAGTAATCAATGAAATCTAGCCTTCTGTTGTCTTAAAAGGACTCCTTTTAGCTAAGATACCTTGTTGAGAATTTTCCTCTGCTGAACCACTGGATTTCTTTATGTAGTAGAAAATGTCCTTCAGCATTCTGGAGTGAAATAATCTTTGTTTAATGAAGTTAGCCATTTTATAGTATCTTCCACACTTACTTATTTTGTCTCAAGAGTTTTTGACACTAGTACATAGATACCTTCTGGTTTAATGCATGTCCCCAGAGAAACGGATATCAAGACAAAGTATGTGATGGGCAGGAAGCCCCCCATCAGAATTGGCTGTTGGAGCATTCCCATCATACAGTCATTTGCTGGGAGAAGCATAGACGCATTATGGCCAGGTGTAAATGTTGCAGTGAATTCCAAGATAATGGAGCAGGTTCTGTTGAAGGGATATCTGAGCAGGGCATCATTGTGGTCACTGTACTCTCCTTAACCCATCTGAACTTTGACACCATCCTTCCATGTGGATGCCTTTTTTACCCTGCTCATGTTTGCTACTCTCACCCAAACGGATGTTCTCATTTTGCTCTGCCTTTGACCTGCTGGGCTTTTCCACTGTTAGATCACTCCTCACCCTTCTCATTCAGGCTTTGACACCCGTGTTGGTCCACTTTCTTTTCTCCTACCATACCCCACACACAAGGGGGCCCTCCTCACTCTGCTTAAATTGATCCCCCCTGTTGTACTGCTCCCCTGCCTCCTGCACATACACCTTACTTGCTTGGCTCCACCAAATGACTTTAGGACTAAATTGTTGAGGGAAGGGATAGTAGAAGGAAGAGGAAGAGCCACCAGTTTTCTTAAATAGGCAGTTGGCTAGAATATGGCTCCATTCACTGAGATAGAGAAAATAGTAGGAGCATTTAAGAACTAATTTGGGCCGTGTATGTGTGTGTGTGTGTGTGTGTGTGTCTGTGTGTGTGTGTGTGTGAGAGAGAGAGAGAGAGAGAGAGAGAGAACAGGAGTTTAGATTTTAAGATAATGGATTTGGAGTGATTGTGAGACAATATAGTGAAACTAGTAGGCTCAATAGAGGAGTTTGGCTGGCGATAATAGGATTGGTTGTCAGTAGTTTCTATGTGATAGTTAAAACCCTAGGTTTGAGAGAAGCTGCAGAGCAGGAAGGAGCTAACAACAGAGAACAACAGTGCCACCTAAGGAGTGATACCAAGAAAAGGATGATACCAAGGGAAACTGAAGGACAAGAGAGTTGTAAAGAAGAGGGAGTGCATGTTCAATAATGTAAAAAGCTACAGAAATGGTAAAAGATCCAGTGGGATTTAGCAACCAGTTGCCGCCCCCCCCCCAAAGATTATTTATTTATTTATTTAGGAGAGAATGAGAGCCAGCAGGAGCAGGAGGTGGGGGGGTGGGGGGGCGAGCGTGGCATGGGAAGGCAGAGGGAGAGGAAGAAGCAGACTCCTGGCTGAGCTAGGGAGCCTGACGCGGGACTCCACTCCAGAACCCTGAAGCGTCTGCTTCAGAACTGCTGAAGGCAGACTCTTAACCAACTGAGCCTCCTGGATTCCCCTAGCAGCCAGTTTAAAATTTAGTTTTAACGGAGTAAACACAGATTGCAGAGGTAGTAGAGTTAAATGGAATGAAGAATTAAATTTAGCCCAAACAAAAATAATCAGTTAAAAAAACATAAAAAAAAAATAGGCGTTGTCATGTGAACTGAGAAATAGTGTCCTGTATCATTTATTTTTTTTTAAAGATTTTACTTATTTATTTGATAGAGAGAGAGATCACAAGGAGGCAGAGAGAGAGGGGGAGGCAGGCTCCCTGCTGAGCAGAGAGCCCGATGCGGGCCCGATCCCAGGACCCTGGGATCATGACCTGAGCCGAAGGCAGAGGCTTAACCCACTGAGCCATCCAGGCGCCCCTTCTGTATCATTTATAATAAAAATATATATGACTGAGGTACTGTGTGGATTTAAAATGTTCAAAACTATAAACCTTAATGAACATTTGCTGCTTACATGAATACTTGCATCATGCTCCTCATACTCATTTTGTGTTGCTTTTGTTAATCTCCATTATTAAGGACCTATTCAGCCAATTTTGTAGTCCTTGGAAGATTTTCACCTTAAGTTACATCTGTGGTTTCCCAGTTAACCACAGTATAAGCGATTTGGACGTAGAATTATTCAACAAG
This sequence comes from Meles meles, assembly GCF_922984935.1. Lineage (NCBI taxonomy): Eukaryota > Metazoa > Chordata > Mammalia > Carnivora > Mustelidae > Meles > Meles meles. The sequence continues at coordinate 142,638,628 of NC_060067.1, forward strand.
CTATGTGCTTTTTTTTTTTTTTTTAAAGATTTTTTTATTTAGTTATTAGAGAGAGAGAGAGAGCAAGCACAGGCAGAGGCAGAGGGCGAAGCAGGGTCCCTGCCGAACAAGGAGCTGGATGCGGGACTCGATCCCAGAACGCTGGGATCATGACCTGAGCCGAAGGCAGCCGCTTAACCAACTGAGCCACCCAGGCGTCCCAAGCTATGTGCTTTTGAAGTATCAATCTTTTTTTTTTTTTTTGAAGTATCAATCTTTTAAGTCACATACTTGTTTTTTTATAGCTTGTGTTAAAGTAACAAGAACTTTGATAAAAGGAGAAAAGTGATAAATATTAAGGCTAGATTTATACCCGGTTTTAAAAATACTGCACAGAATGTGTTCAGTACAACTTTTAAAAATATGGTTAAAGTTATTAATACTGTGTTTGTGACGTGGCTTGAAGTTCTTTGGTAAAGAAAGTACATAGTTGGCTTTAAAAAGATTTAATATTTACTCACTAAAAGGTGTTTTGAAGAATAAGTTGAGCATTTTTGGCTTTGAGTAGGTGCTGAAGATAGTGGTGGTGATAAAGGGAAGTCTTTTTCCTTAGGGCACTTAAATTCTAGTGAGAAGATAATACAGATAACAAATGAATAGATGAATGCATAGATAGATAGGCATTTACTGTATTGCAGACACCAGTCTAGTGCTTTTATACATTGCTTGGAGAAGAGTAAAACAGGGAAAGGGGGAAAGGGACTATGATGCAAGGGAGTTATTATTTTAAATAAGATGATTAGGGAAATTGTCACTGCTTGGGGGACATTTGAACTGAGTCCTGAAGAAAGTAATGGGAAGAACTATGTGAGTATATGAGGAAAGCATTCAGGCAGCAGGAATGGCCAATGCAAAGGCTCTGAGATAGCAGCATATTTTCTTCGTCAAGAAAGAACAGCATTAGAGTGAAACAAAGTGAAAAAGAGAGAATAGAATATAAACTCAGAGAGGTGGGGGTATGAGTAGATTATTATACAGAGACCAACAGGCAGCCAAAAAAATTGACTTTCATTATGAGTGAAATGTAAAACCCTTGGGGGATTTTGAGTCACTGAGTTATCACTTAGTCATGATGTGACTTACTTTATTGTTTATTCCAGATACTATTAATCAGTTTGTCTATAATAATTAATAAATAACTTGGAATATAGAAAGTTCGTAACATGAACTTGGAGTGTTAGTAAGTGGTGGGGCCACAAGAGGGCTCCTGATGATTAGGGAGCTTCCTTTATCATTCAGGGAAGATTCTAAACTGCTTGCAGAAGGTGATTCTAGGCTTTCAGTTATCCTTCCCAGTGATCAGTACAGTTTGGTTTATGTTCCTGCCATCTACATCTTAAAGCTTAAATGACTTTGTTGCTCATGTCCGATGGATTGTATCCTGCCATATAATTCTAAAACTGTCTAAAAAATGCACAGTCGTTTGGAGGCTTTGGATGTTTGCTTAAGTCACCCCTTGTTTTATTAGTATAACTAGTGTTCCCCAGTTACGTAGATTTCAAGGTCATTTCAAGGTTAGTGTTTGCCATGGAACTAGCTCTAGTTCACTCTGAGATAGGCTTTCAGAGCTCAGTTTTTTTAATGCGTACTTGCTCATACTGATTCCTTTAAACATCCTAAAATAAGTTCAGATGGTGTTGATTAATCCGAGGTATTTTGAAAAGCAAGGTTCCTGAGAAACTAGTTAAAAAGTTTCTGAGAAACTAGTTTTTAAAAAGCATGGAAATTAGGTCTGAAGTGTCACTAAATCAACAAGGTATAGTGACTAAATGTTACCCAGTATTTTCTAGGACTTGGTGAAGCCCTGGAGTAATTCCTTTCTATCATAGTAACCTTATTTCTGAAATTTTTTGAAGAGCAAAATTATTATAATATTTCTTCATCCTAGGATAGAGGAGACTGTAGGCATCTCTTCTAGGCATCCGTAGGTTCAGAACTGTCACAATAATGAATGATGCTGCCAGAAGAACCCTGTTCTGGTCACTTACAAAGGGAAAAGTGATGCCTTTCTCTCCCCCTTTCTATATGGGCTATCTGAACTTCTGATTTATTTGAAAAATTTACTGGTGAATGTCTATTAGAACTTTCAATTTCTTTGATCCTTTTATCCTTGGTTATATTTCCAGGAGCAGCCAATAGGTAATGCTGTGGCTTCTTTGCTGGTATCTCAAAATACTGTGTGAATCTTGCATTGCAAATAGTGCTCTTTCTAGAGGATTTAGATAAAGTAGGTACCATCCACCTTCATTATTTATAGATTTTGTGTTTGCGAATTTGCCTACTCACTACAGTTTGTGACACCAAAAATCAATATTCATGATGCTTTCACAGTCATTTGTAGATATGAGCATGCACAGAGTGGCAAAAAATCACTTGGCATGCACATTCCCATCTGAGGTCAAACAAAGTGACACTCTGCCTTCCTGGTCCAGCTCTCATACTGTAACAAGTGTCCTTTCATGGTCTATTTAGTGAAATATTTGGCTTTTGAAAATGGCTCCCAAGCATAGTGGCAAGGCACTGTCTAGTGTCGTAATGTGTCTTACAGAGAGCAGAGAGTTGTTAGATAAGCTTTGTTCAGTGCTGTAGGCTGTGAGTTCAATGTTAATGAATCAACAATATGTATTAAGTACATGTCTTTAAATAGAAACATACACATGAAGACTATATATCGATGAGTTGGCCAAAATGTTGTGACCAAGGCTTTCAGGAAGTTAACCCTGTGTTTCCCCTAGGGGCAGTGGTTCAGTATTTGTGGTAACTTTATAGAATACAATTACTACAAATAATGAGAATGGACTATGTTTAGTTAAGGGTGATGATTTATAGAGACTTCAGTTATCTGAAATATTTTATAATTCCCTCTCTCTAAACCTATGTTTTCGGTCTGTTTAAATACATACATCCAGAGTTAGTTATAATGTAAAATCTGATTTTACCATGGGTTCTGGTCAGGTTAAAAGTCATTGATCAACTTGTAAAGAAGAATTTCTAAATGTTATTCTCCAGAAAATTAAAATGTGCCTGATCATATTGAGCGTTCAGTAAATATTTGTTTTATAGTAATTATCTTTGAGCATTGTACAGATTCTGGTTTTAGAAAAGAAGTCATAATCTGCCCCTCACCCTGCTCACGCATATTTGCACATGCTTTCTCTCTCTCAAATAAATTAATAAAATCTTAAAAAAAAAAGAAAGTGTGCATTTTGGGGGTTAATATTTTATTAACTTTTCCTATATAATAGTTTCAAGTTTTAGATCAATTTTTTTTAAATGTGGGACTTTATAAACTCTTTTTAAAAAGGTCCCCCCACCCCCCGCAAGACAAAACCAGAGAGGGAGAAAAACCATAAGAGACTATTAATTTCAGGAAACAAACTGAGGGTTGCTGGAGTGGAGCAGGGTAGGAGGGATAGGGTCGCTGGGTGATGGACATTGGGGAGGGTATTGCTATGGTGAGTGTTGTGAATTGGTGTAAGACTGATGGATCATAGACCTGTACCCCTGAAACAAATAATACATTATAGATTAATAAAAAAATAAAAGGTTCCCTCCCTTATAAGAGTGTTTAGTTGATTCTGATTTCCTATTACTTATTGGAGAAATGTTTATTATTTTAATCAGGTCATTAGCTTACTTAATAGATCATTGTTAGAAAAAAACTAATTTCCTAAAAATGCTGGGGTTTTTTGGTTTGTTTAAATTTGAGTTTATGAATACCAGCAGAATATGAAATTTTCTTTTCCACTCTCCATTCCCAAAATGGGTCAGAGAGATCCAATCCAATATATATTCTGCTTGGACAAATTTTTATGTAAGTCTGTCAGATATTTTCAGCCTCTTCAAATATTCTGGGATTCCTAAAATCTGACTTTTAACTTTGTCATTGTATATTTTATATTGGCTGTGCTTTAAATCTAATTCTTCTACTTGGGTTTACCGTTTTTGATCAGGTCTATCTGTAAGAATCTGTGTTATTTTGAAAGCTATCTATATGCTATGGTTGTAAATATGAGTCAATTGACTTTATTGGCTTAAATTAAAGACACTTTTTTCTCTGTTCCTCCCAATATAACACTAAAGTTACACAATGATAGTGATTTGACTTTTTATTTTTCCTAATTAGTAACGGAAGTGTTCACTGATGATCAGTGCAAGTACTATTTTAGAAATGCCAGTCATAAACTTTCTGTTTGTTGATAGGCTATTTACCAACAGTCTCCTCCCTACTTTGCACATACTCTTTATGATTAGTTTTATGACCTTTGTTCTTTCATCTTTTTCATGTTGTAAGTTGCTCTTAATATGTCATTTAACCCGTTTCAGTCTCTTAAAAATATGCTTCTTTGGTTGGCATATATAGGGCAGTTTGCTTGGGGTCTGGCTTATTCCAGGCAATGAATGACCCTGATTTCATGCTGTTCTATGCATAATCATACAAATGGAAAAATGTTCCTGTTAGTTTTAGGGGAATTAGACTTTAGAGGCAGTTACTAAAGCAAGATTTTAATTCTTTGAAGGAAGCCTATGAATAGTAGGTTTACCTTGATATATGCTGGGATGCTATATATATTCATTTGCATAGGTCAGTGTTTTTCAGTCTGTTATTTTTAACCTGCTTTTCTGTGATGTTTTTGTAGTTTGTCTTTTACATATATGAGCCAGTAAGATTTTGATGACCTTTATTTTCTTTAGTTTATTATTATTTTATTTTTTGTAGAAAACAGATGTATTTAATGTGCTTTTTTTTAAAACCCTACTTTCTACCTCATATAGAAATTTTGTTATTGTGCTTATCTGAATTGTAAAGAAGGACCACTTGATTTTTTTATTTTTTAAAATTTTTAATTAATTTTTAAAAAATTAACATATAATGTATTATTTGCCCCGGAGTACAGGTCTGTGAATCATTAGGCTTACACACGTCACAGCACTCATCATAGCACATACCATCCCCAATGTCCATAGCCCAACCACCCTCTCCATACCCCCCTCCCCCCAGCAACCCTCAGTTTGTTTTGTGAGATTAAGAGTCTCTTATAGTTTGTCTCCCTCCTGATCCCATCTTGTTTCATTTTTTTCCTTCCCTACCCCCTAACCCCCCACTTTGCCTCTCAAATTCCTCATATCGGGGAGATCATATGATAATTGTCTTTCTCTGATTGACTTATTTCGCTCAGCATAATACCCTCTAGTTCCATCCATGTCATTGCAAATGGCAAGATTTCATTTCTTTTGATGGCTGCATAGTATTCCATTGTCTATATATACGACATCTTCTTTATCCATTCATCTGTTGATGGACATCTAGGTTCTTTCCATAGTTTGATTATTGGAACCACTTGACTTTTATAAACCACATTTGATATATATTACATCATGATTTATTGATTATATTTGATCATCAAAATATCATGCACGTTGGAAAGTTTCCTTCCTTCTCCCTAAAGGACTATTTCAAACCCCTTTCTTTAAATTTCTAACAACCTCTTCTCCCAAGATCACTCTGATGATAATGGCAACATTGCTTCCTACTTTAAAAAGAAAAGGAAAATAATTGAAGGAACGAGTAGGGAATTTCCCAAGACTCCTGCCACTTATAAAAATTTACCTGTTTCCAACTATTTACACATTGAGAAATATGGTAAAAAGGAAATAAATATAAAGTACCTATAATACCAGTCTTCTTTCCCATCTTTTATCATAAATGAAGTATCCATTCCATTTTTTTTTAACTGAAACTAGTCCTTCCAATTTTTGAAATCATTCTCATCATCCCCATTTAATTACTGACAAACATCACTTCACCATTTCCCCCTTTTCTTGATTACATTATCAACTTTGTTTTGTACGGGATCATTCTTGTCAGTATACTGATATACTGCTAGTTCTCTAGTCTTAAAGAAAAAAACATTTTCTCTTGACTCTGTTTTCCTTACCAGTTATCACTCCCTTTTGCTTGTTCTTTTTTTGCAACAAACTACTAACTTGTTTGTACCCATCATCTCTATTCTCTCTTCCTAGTTCTTAAATCTACTTTAATCAGATTTCAACTAATAAAACTCCTGTTACTAGTGACTTTCATGTTACTGAATCCAGTGGTCAGTTCTTTCTCGTCATCCTACTTGAACTATCAACAACCATTGTCATTTTATACTTTCTCTTCCTGGGTATGCTTTCTTTACGTCAGGGCCTCAAGAATGTCAGTCATTCCCAGTTCTCCTTGTTAGTCATCTTTGTTGGTTACTCTTTCACTCAGAATGTTGAAGTGTCTCACAGTTCAGTTATTGGAACACTTCTTTCTGTACTGTACTTCTACTTGTAATTAGAATCAAAGAATTTCCCCCCACACTACAGCTTTTTTCTTATAAAGTGTAGATGATAGAAAATAAAATGAAATACTGCTATTCTAAAACTATCTTTCGGACTTTCAGACCCCATTTCATAACTTGCAATGGCCCTTTGGCGGATTCACCTCCAGTGGCAAGGGTTTGAAAAGTAAATAAGGCTGTTTTATCTGAAGACCATTGTGATATATAATACAATGTACTTATTCTTAGAGCATGATAGAAGATGGGTATTATATTTCTTATATCTCATAAACCTTAAAGATATATTTTTAAAATATTTTATTTAATATTTATTTAAATAACAGACCGTCAGGCAGGCAGATAGAGAGGGGGAAGCAGGCTCCCTGCTGAGCAGAGAGCCCGATGTGGGGCTTGATCCCAGGATGCTGGTATCATGACCTGAGCTGAAAGCAGAGGCTTTAACCCACTGAGCCACCCAGGCACCCCAACCTTAAAGATATTTTTAAAAAGGAATTCTATATGAACTTGGCCAGTGTGTTGGCATTATTTTATGTAGCCTCAATCATGTCCATATAGATGACTGCAAAAGATGAAATTCAAGAATGAACATTATGAAAAGATTCTATATCAAATCAAGTTTTAGAGTCTATAAAACATAAAAGCAAATGTATTTGATACATAACATTTGAGAAATACGGTTAAAAAGTAAGTTTAAGGCTCTTACAATACTACTACCTAAATGTAGTTTATATTTTGAAATCTTGTCTTCTAGTCTTTATGCAGTTTAATAATGCTGTGATCCTATAATTACCTGTATTTTGCCCTTAGCGTAATACAAACATCCATGTTCTCACAATTTTTTAAAATGCACATCATGTTTAGGAATTACACTGTATATATCCCATCTCATGGATTCCTTTGTCTTGAACATTTGGGTTTTGATTATTTTTATTTACATTTATTTTTATTTTTTGCTTTTTTGGATAAAGCTGCAGTGAGCATCCTTTGCATAATTTTTTTTTCTGTTTTAGGATTACTTCCTTAGGATAGATTGCCAGAAGTGGAGTTACTGGGTCAGAGGGTATGAACTTACGAACTTTTTTCCTTTAAAAAAAAAAATAAATTTTTTTTTATTTGTTCTCCAGTTGATTTATATTCATTGTGCAAAATGAAAATCATAATGATTATACTTGGTACCTGTCAAAAAAACATGTCTTAAGGCAGAGTTCTATGATCAGAGAAGTTCGGGAAATTCCTACATAAATAAGCCTCTTTATCTTGGTTTATCTCAGTATTTCCAAAACAATTGAGTAGTTTTTAATGATACACTTCATAAAATTTTCTGAAAGTTTTATAAAAGTTATAGTTTATGAACTGATCTAAAATTAAAAATCATTTTAATGGTTAAATTATGTTTTATTGGTAAAAACAACTAAATTATGAAGGTTAATTCTAAAATTATTATTATTATTTTTTTTTAAGATTTTATTTATTTATTTGACAGAGAGAGATCATAAGTAGGCAGAGAGGCAGTCAGAGAGAGTGAGAGGGAAGCAGGCTCCCTGCTGATCAGAGAGCCCGATGTGGGACTCGATCCCAGGACCCTGAGATCATGACCTGAGCCAAAGGCAGCAGCTTAAACCACTGAGCCACCCAGGCGCCCCCTAAAATTATTTTTTTGAAGATTAAAATAAAGCTGTGTACTCTGTGATTTTTGTGTATGTCTTTATAAAGTCTCGATTTTAACATTTTAAACTTTCTACTGATTCCTAAAGAACATCTTAATATCTCAATAGCATCAAATACTTTTTACAGTCTTTAATGAAATTTGGAATATAGCCATAGAACATAAAAGTGGGAGATAACATAGACTGTACAAACCTTTCTTCTCCCCCCCATTTTTCCCTACAGAATGTGAAATCCTTTGCATCTTCTGATAGTCTAGCCAAGGTCCAAGAAGTAGCAAGCTGGCTTTTGGAAATGAATCAGGAACTGCTCTCTGTGGGCAGCAAAAGACGACGAACTGGAGGTTCTCTGAGAGGTAACCCTTCCTCAAGCCAGGCAGATGAGGAACAGATGAATCGTGTGGTTGAGGAGGAACAGCAGCAGCAACAGCTAAGACAAGAGGAGGAGCACACTGCAAGGAATGGTGAAATCCTTGGAGCAGAACCTAGACCTGGAGACCAAAATGATTCCCAGCAAGGACAACTGGAAGAGAACAATAATCGATTCATTTCAGTAGATGAGGACTCCTCAGGGAACCAAGAAGAGCAAGAAGAAGATGAAGAACATGCTGGTGAACAAGATGAGGAGGAGGAAGAGGAAGAGGAAATGGACCAGGAGAGTGATGATTTTGATCAATCTGATGACAGTAGCAGGGAAGATGAACATACACATAGTAACAGTGTCACAAACTCCACTAGTATCGTGGACCTGCCTATTCACCAACTCTCCTCCCCATTCTATACAAAGACAACAAAAGTGAGTATATTTAGTCTGCCGTTGTAAAACATTTACCTATCCATGTTAATTGTAATGAAACTTTCCTCACAGTCTTTGTTATTGCCACAAAATTAATCTTCAGACGTGTAATAATAAAATGAACTAAGTTTTGTTTTATGGAAGGTATTAGAAATAGAAGTATTGATAATGGGAGAATCTTATTACAGATAGAGGGGAGGTAATTGATTTTATTACTGTGAAAATCATTAATACCGAATTTTATTATAAATTTTGTCCCTGTGATGGGTTAGTAGTTTCTGTGTAGTAGAGAGGGTTGGAGTGAAATATGATTTGTGTAATCAAGTAGCAAAGAATCTTTTCTTATTTACAGAATGCAGGAGGTTGGGGTGGGCTGTGTATTCACAGGTATTACTCCAAGGCAAAAGTTACTGTCAAATTTCTGCCACTACTTCCCTTATTTGCAGTTTTCATTTTCCTTCCTATCTTAGAAGACCTTTCTGTTGTATGTGCCTCCTTATCTCATTCAGCTAGTGGTAGCCCATGGAGTTAGCCATAGATATGTATTTTGTTTTTGTTTTTAGAGAGAGAGAGTACGTGGATGCACAGCTGGGTGTTGGGGGGAGGGGTAGAAGGAGAGGAAGAAAGGGAATCTTAAGCTAGTTCTTTGCCCAGCATGGAGCCCAACACCAGGGCTCAATCCCACGACCCTGAGATCATGACCTGAGCTCAATCAAGAGTTGATGCTTACCGGACTGAGCTGGATGCTTAACTGACTGAATTGGATGCTTAACTGAATGAGCCACCTAGGCGCCCCTTAGCCATAGGCCTGTTTTAAAAGGTGGATAATTAGACTCTTATGTAAACCAGAGACATCTTATCAACTGGTGATTGATCTGGTGCTGAGAAAAAATTCTATTGGATGTAGTCCTTTGAGGCTATACCAAAGAATAAGGACTGGCATATGCTACGACTGCTTCCCAGTATTGTCTTTGCTACTAGATAGGCTGGGAGGTCCTGAAATGTTGAAGTCTGTCTGAGATGGAAGGAGGAAGTGATTGGGCAACTGCAGTAAATTTGAATTGCCTTTTTTGGGATGGCATGAGAGCTTCTTTCTTCAAAATATTCTTGAATGTTATATCCCTTAAAATTATGGTTATGATGAGAGGCAGGGATTGTGGAGAAAAAGAAGGACCATTATTTCTCTCACTCCCCAGTCTTTCTATTGTATTCTTCCTGCCGCTCCTCCCCCATCAAATTATAGTCAAAATGAAATGATTTAGTACCTGGGCTTTGCTTCAAAATAATCCTGAAGGGGAGAAAAGGAAAGAGGGTATAGATTGGCCATGAGTTGCTGATTATTGAAGCTGGATTGCAGAGATGGGATGGTTCATGGGTATTTTTCTGTGTGGTTTTTAAAGTATGTTTAAAATGTTCCATAATTGAAACATTTTTAAGTTATAAAGAATATGAATCTACACATATGGTCCCCAGAAAATGATAAGGTTGGAAATAGTTTTCTTTATATACCTCGGTCTTGTTGACTAGATCCTAATTAAGTCAAGAAAGTGCTGACTTCTCTACATTGAATTTTATTTTCTTTGTATTTTGGTGCCGTTGAAATTACAGGAAATTCAATAAAACATCATGTACTTTTGCTGGAGTTAGAATTTATTTTAATCAATATTTTAGGCAGTGTTGCTATCTACTGGTCTATTTAAAGAGGAGGAAAAGTAAAAAGAATTATACTCAGAATGAATGAGGTATGTAGCTCAACTTTTATCCTTTTTCCACCCCCCTCAGGCTTCTATGCTCATAGATCTTTGTTTGCATGCTTTTTGGTTCTTTATCATTTTAAAATTAGATAAAAATCATGACTATCCATGTAGAGTAGACTTACAAGTTAAACAGTTCTTTGGAATGGAATATTTTAATTTAAATAATAGCTTATTTTATAGATATTAAAATAATGTCCATAGTAGTGTGTCCTTTTACTCTTATTTGCTTTTTTTTTTTTAATATTTTATTTATTTTATTTGACAGAGAGAGAGGTCACAAGTAGGCAGAGAGGCAGGCAGAGAGAGGGAGAAACAGGCTCCCCACTGAGCAGAGAGCCCGATATGGGGCTCGATCCCAGGACCCTGAGATCATGACCTGAGCTGAAGGCAGAGGCTTAAACCACTGAGCCATCCAGGCGCCCCTTATTTGCTTATTTTTAAATTTACAGTGAATTATCGATTTAGCCCAATAACAATATACAAACAGATGTAATATCATCTCCTTTAATGTAACCTGACCTGGAATAAAAAATCTCAGATGCTAGGTTTAATATTTGAATTGCTGTATCGTTTTTGCTTAAGGTTGTGAAACTTAAAACTCTTTCTAAAGCATGTTTATCCTTAGTTTCCCTAGCCTTTCTGCAAGTTTAGATTTTACTTAATTGGTTTGATCTAAGTAGAAGCTAACTTCTGTAGTGGTTTATATTCATTCTGCCATTTCTGTCTCAAGGTGTTGAAGTAATGCTTTGAATCTCATCCAGATGGCTCTACCACTAATAGTTAGCCCTGCTTTGTTGGTAAGGCTAAGATCTTTTATAACGCAGTCCACTCAAATTTTATCCCCCAGATCTCTTGATCTCTCTCTGTCAAGGTTACTACATCAAAAGATGGGGTTTGTGTCTCTTTTTTTTCTGAGCGTTCAGGTTGGGGAATGGGGTTTAGCATTTTATTGCATTATCTTCTTTAAGAAAGAAGTTTTATCAAAACTAAGCCTTGTTGAGCAATGCAAAGCTATCAGTGAGTTCTGCTGTATAATTAAAAACAAGAAAGCCAGCTAGATAGAACATATCTTTTTCCAAAAGGAGAAGTCATCAGATTGTTCTGTAGGAAAACTATAAGTATACAGGTTTGACAGATGCTTTATCGTTTTGTTTTTTTTCCCCCATTCAAGATGAACCTGTTAACAGAACTTTTAGATATGTCTTATACAGTTATCTGGTTACCTCCTTAAAAACAGAGTAACAATTTTTTTTTTTAAAGATTTTATTTATTTATTTGACAGAGAGAGAGATCACAAGTAGGCAGAGAGGCAGGCAGAGAGAGAGGAGGAAGCAGGCCCCCTGCAGAGCAGAGAGCCCGATGCGGGGCTCGATCCCAGGACCCTGAGATCATGACCTGAGCCGAAGGCAGCGGCTTAATCCACTGAGCCACCCAGGCGCCCCCAGAATAACAATTTTAAATCAGTTTTTTCTAGTGTCTCTTGTAAAATTCATTTGCAATGAATGCAAATTATTGTGTTGTACATACAAGGCCAAAGAAGTAGACTGAGTACTAGTGACAGGAGGAAGAGATGTATGTATGTGTGTAAGTGTTTATGTATGTATGTACGTATGTATTCTTGTGCACACACTTGATATATTGTTTATCTTGAGGCCATTTTCCTGCACAGATACGATGCCCTTCTACAAAGTAGTATTTCAGGTTGAAATTGGCCCATTTTCCCTTTTCTCTCTTCCTGAGGCTCTTCTTTAGGATTATTCCCAGAGTACTTTATTTTTTCACCAACACTTTAAAGATGTCATCTATTACTTCATTGCTTATAAAGAAAATGTCAGTCATCCAACTATATAAATCTTCTAAATAAAGAAAATAAGGAAGAGCTCTCATTATTTCAAAGACTTTATTTTGGAGCAGCTTTAAATTCTTTATCATTATAAACATAAAACACTTCTACAGATGTTACCCTAGGCCACAGTTTAAGCCTTCTTAAACTGTGACTTTTGAGAATAGTAGAGGCATAAGAATCATTTAAAAATACTCCTTTTGGGGTGCCTGGGTGGCTCAGTGGGTTAAAGCCTCTGCCTTTGGCTCAGGTCTGATCCCAGGGTGCTGGGATCAAGCCCCACATCAGGCTCTCTGCTCAGCAGGGAGCCTGTTTCTTCCCCTCTCTCTGCCTGCCTCTCAGCCTACTTGTGATCTCTGCCTGTCAAATAAATAAATAAAATATTAAAAAAAAATATTCCCTTTTATTTCATGTTAATATGGGATTAACCATAGTTTACCCAACAGTTTCTTAAACATTCCCTTTGGACAGCTATACTTATTTATTGTCATTCCTGAACATGCTGCTTCTCAAATATGATATTAATGAGAAAAAGCATTTTTGGTCCTTCCTTGCATTGGTCTTTTATTTGAAAGCAATTGAAATTATCGAAATTCTTAGGACAATCTTTTTTTTTCCCTCTAGTCACCAAAGATTTGTTCATATAGGAGGCTATGCAATAATATGCATTAGAAATTTCAGACCATCTTAATGTTAAAAGTCAAGGGTACTGGCAGTCAAGTCAAGTCAAGCTTATTTATTAAGTCCATACTGTTTGCAAGTCCCTATGATAGATAAGTAAATAGAAGGTACAGAGAGGCCAAATGATTCACCCCAAAATCACACTGTAAGTGACCAGAGATTTTAATCCAGATCTGCCTAATTTCAAACAAAACAAAGCAAAACAAAAAAAAATCCAAGCCCTTTCTTTCCAAATTCTACCATAGGGAAGGAAGTTGGCAAAACATTACTACGTAAGATTTTCAGGAGAACTCTATGTCTGTTTGGGTTCTAGACCCTGGAGTATGATGGCTTTCTAATACTATGTCACATTTTAAATCATCAGAGCTACCCTTTGGAAGGGATATGGAGGGCTCAGTTAAGTGCTTTTCTTCGTGGTATCTAACAAAGATTATTGAAGATATGAAGGTTCAAGGCTAAAATTGTAATAAGAAATGACAGTGAAATTTGATCGGAGAACAGATACAACCTTTTCAAGAGTACATCAAACTTGCTTCTTAACCAGGAGTTGTGTGCTGGCTATTTCTGTAAATTTGACTAGTCTGCCTACAAATTAAAAAGTCCACTGGGTTCCTCAGATAGGAATGCCCATCTTTTCATTCTTAATTCCCTCTCTACAGCCTTATCATATTAAAAAAGACCTTGTTTTCTAAAGAGATGCCCAGCCCATACTTAAGAATCCTTTTATGTGAGGCGCCTGGGTGGCTTAGTGGGTTAAAGCCTCTGCCTTCAGCTCAGGTCATGATCTTAGGGTCCTGGGATTAAGCCCTGCATCAGGCTCTCTGCTCAGCAGGGCACCTGCTTCCCGCCCCCCCACACCCCATTCTCTGCCTACTTGTGATCTCTGTCTGTCAAATAAATAAATAAAATCTTTAAAAAAATGTCAAGTGTCTTAAAAAAAAAGAATCCTTTTATGTTTAATGTGGAGTGGCAACTCATTTTCTGCTAAAATGAAAAGCAGATAAAATTACTATTAGGCCAAGTCTTGTAGCCTTCTGAAATTTTCAGGAAGAGAACTATGTTTGAGCACCAATTTCTCCTTTTTCCATGTCTCTTTTGTTGCCTTCTCACATAGTTTCATTTCTTACCTCAAAGCAGTCCATTTTTTTCCCTATCCCGATTGTTCGATTTCCCCTGGCAACTAAACAGCTTTTTTTTTTTAATCTTTTTTGAGTCAGATTAAAAATGTCTATTAAAATAGACAAAAGTCTGAGGCTTTTTCTTGTTTCTAGGTTCTAAATAATAGAGAAATTAGGCACAAGGATCACCAGCTGATCAGGGGATCAGAATAATAATTACATTTCCAGTCCTTCACCTTCCAACCACTCCTTTGAACCAGAGCTCATGGGAAACTTCGTAGGACAATGTGGCTAACACCTGAAATCTAACAGGCTCTAAATTCTACTCTGTTGTAGGTAGAGTTTTAGTGAGTGGTGGCTGCTTCAGCAATCCTTCACCTTGTCTTGTTCTTGTTAAGACAAAGAACTTAAATTCAAATTCTGTTAGGTATAAACACATCCAGAGAGCAAGTGCTATGTAAGGCAGTCATTTCTATGGAGCTAAAAAAAATCCATTTTTAAAAAATTCATCCGATCATTCATACTGCTTTACTCATTGTCAAGCACATGACATTATAGCCTGGTACAAACAGAAACCTAAGCAGAGATGCTATTAACATTTTTAAACATTCCCACTCCTAATCTCACAGAATACACTTCATTCCTCACAGCAGATACAATCTGTATTTTTTAATGATCTTTAGAGTTCAGTCATCATATCACCCTCTAGTGGAAATAAATAGAAACAGAGAAATAGAGAAATACTTTAAAGAGTACACTTGTGGATTGGGAACATACTGAATAAGCCAAGCCCATCTCTAATCAAACTAAAACTAACGCTAAAAATATGCCATAAATTTCCAAGGGGATGCTTTCACAGATCTTCCCAGTTGATAGGTATGTACCATTTCCTTTAAATAGAATTTGCCAAGTTTCTCGGAACTTTGTTCTTTTAAAACATCAGTATATTTAAATGCTTTGTGAATCTTGTAATTGGATGCTAAAGTGAATTTTAGTTTACCAATTTCTAATTAATTCCTGTTAGTGCAGTTTTAAAAATATTTGTTGACATTATTTTAAACCATAATAGTTCTAAATGTTCATCATGTTTAAATCTGTATCTGCACTGCCAAGTAACTAAATATTATTTTAATTATGGATTTTCATTCTACACCAAGAAAAAAAAAGCAGTCTTCCTGTAGAATGGAGAATTAAAAAAAAATTTAATAGTGTTCCATTGGTTTTTGCCTTATGCAGATGATAAATTTCTCTGAAGTCTCCACAAATCATTATCCTCAAAATGTTCCTGATGTAAATTGTTTCATATGTGTATAATTACGATGACCTGATCTATGTTAATATTGTGCTTGTTGGTGATGGGGAAGATGGTATGAAGAGGATAAAAGAGTATAATGGATTCTGTTTTCATTTTGGCAGATAATTCCAAAATTATGTCTTAAGCTCTCATCCTTCCCCCAAGCCTCATCTCTCCATTTCCAGCTGTCTCTTGGGCTCAGTGATCCACTGAAAGCTAAAATTACTGTTTCTTTCTTCATACCAATTTTTTATGTTCCTCCCTGGATTTTCTAGTCTCTGTTAATATCCTGATCGTGTAGTCATTTGGTGGAAAAAGGGTTTGACTTTCTTATCATCTAAGCCTACTGGTCTGTGGAAGAGTTTAACAGAGTAGAATACTTGATCTTCCTTTTATTTACCCCTAGGTGCTTGCTTATAAGATCCAAATTGGAGAGTAAATGTTTAAAAATGTTAACAGCAGGGGTGCCTGGGTGGCTCAGTGGGTTAAAGCCTCTGCCTTTGGCTCAGGTCATGATCCTAGGACCCTGGGATCTGGCTCTCTGCTCAGCAGGGAGCCTGCTTCTCCCTCTCTCTCTGCCTGCCTCTCTGCCTACTTGTGATCTCTGTCTGTCAAATAAATAAATAAAATCTTTAAAAAAAAATGTTAACAGGATCTTTGCTTAGGTTTCTGTTTGTACCAGCCTGTAATGCCATGTGCTTGACAATGAATAAAGTAGTATGAATGACTGGATGAAATTTTTAAAAACGAATTTTTTAGCTCCATAGAAATAAGTAAATATCTTGTGGCCAGTGTTCCACTAATGAAGTCAAATCCGTACATGGACATTTGAAGTCTTTCATACTCTTACTATGGTGTTTTTCTACTTGATTTCATTTCCATGCCTCCACTTGCTTTTTAATGATCCCTGCTTCTCTGCAGCTAGCCAGAGCCTTCAAAACCCAGGTCAGATTGCATCTCTATTTTTATAGCTTCTTAAAGTTAGGAAAGTCATTAAATCAGTTGTTGGTTTAATGTACAGTTCAATTGGTATTGCCTTGTGACTTTCTGGGTAGGTTTTGTCTTGAATTGACATTTATTGCTTTTATATTTTTTGAACAGTAGAAATTTGATGTATTTGTCTCCAGTGCTGACTTAGATTGAGAGTTACAGTTAGCAAATTTTAATGTGAACAATTCTCATTTCACCTCTTAAGATGGACCCAGGCTAGCCTATAAGTAATAAATAGGAATGCCATTTAAGTTTGGATTAAAATTCAAATATTCAATATAAAGATAGTTACACGGAGGAATATTAATAATACAAGTAGCCATTCTAGAGTAAGACTCTCCTGAGAAGTTAAAATCCCAATTTAAGAACCATGTTGCTAATGATGCAGAAATTAGTCTATTACCATTAACAGTCATCTTTTTGAAGACAATTTAACAGCCGGAAAATGCTTAAAAATAAAATGTTTACTAAAAATGTAGGACTCAAAACTGTGTATATAGTATGATCCTGGTTATAAGAAATACACATTAACCTGTATATACATGGAAGAAGACCAGAAAGAAACCAAATATTAGGAATTCTCTCTGAATATGGTTAAGTTATTTCTTTTCTTTTTTTTTTTAATTTTTTAAAGATTTTGTTTATTTATTTGACAGAGATCACAGGTAGGCAGAGAGGCAGGCAGAGAGAGGAGAGAGGAGGAAATGGGCTCCCCCTGCTGAGCAGAGAGCCCGATGCAGGGCTTGATCCCAGGACCCTGGGATCATGACCTGAGCTGAAGGCAGAGGCTTTAACCCACTGAGTCACCCAGGCACCCCAGTTGAGTTATTTCTACTACATATTATATACTTTTCAGAATTTCCTAAACCTGCTACAACAAGCATATATTACTGTGATTTCTTAATAAAAAAACTGTATCACCTGGAAACCAATTCTTACTTTATTTAGTCTTTTTGGAAAACTTCCATAATGATGATGCTCCAATTGAGGATTGGACAGAAAGGATCCCTTATAAGGAAGAGCATTATATAGTGATCTCTTTATGAAAATGCAACTTAATATAGAGGAAAAGACAATGAACTCTTTAAGAAGAGTTCTTTGGGTAACCAGTTCTTCATATCTCCAGAACTCAGGTGCCACCCTGGCAGTTTTCTAAGGTCAACTTCCCACATTGTTATAAGAGTAACAATTAGTATGATGGCATCTTTTCTTGTTTTTAAGACATTTATTTACTAGGTAGCTTCTTTATAGAGTCACTTAGAGTAGCCTTGAAAGCACTTTGGCTGTCCATTAAAGAGGAAAATCATCTATTTCAAAATCTTTGTGTGAGCAATTTCAGTCTTTTAAAACGCATTTCCAGAGTGCTTTACCAGGAAGTCACCAGTGCTTTCCCTCCCCTCCTCTGTTCCCAACCCCTATTTCTTCAAACTAAGTAATGAATATAAACTGCTTAGGTTTCCCATCCCAATTTTAAGTCTCCTGAAATAGAATCTGAATTGGAGGGAACATTTGAGATCACCAAGTCCAAACCTGTGCCAGTGGCTTTATCAATAGTCTTGGGTTTAAAAATGAAGTCATCATGGAAAAAAACCTACAGCGTGAATTAACATTTTTAGACAGTTCTTTATGTTGACATCTATTACTTTTCTTTGGTCCTTGTTCTATCTAGAGCAGTTGACAGCCCTTCTTATAAAAGAAGACTGCCATCATATTCATCCATAATCTTTTCTCCAGAGTGAATCCCTTCAATGAGTTTTCTAGGGTCACCATCCTTTTTGCTCTTCTCAGGACAAGTTAACTCTTGAACTGTCCTGTCCCATAGTCAGTGTGGTACTGCTGGCATGCTGTAGAGCCAGACTGTCAGCTATTCTTATTCTGAACCTCACCAATACAGTTGACAATAGTATTGATAATGATAATAAACCATTTATTGAACACTATTTACTGTGTGCTAGGACACTGTGCTGACTTCTTTCCATACATAATCTCATTTAATCTTAATAGTCCTGATCTGTAAGTTCTGATTTCCCTGTATCAGAGATGAGAAACAAGTGAATAGAGCGGTAAAGTAATTCATCAATGGTCAGTCAGCTGATTAGTAGTAGTGGAACTAGGATTTGAACCCAGATCTCATTCTGGATCCAGGTTGCAGTTTCATTAAAATTTGAAAGGTCAGTGAAACAATAATTTTGGGGGGAAGTAGGCCATCAAATAACTCATAAAGCCACACTCTAACATCTGTTTTCATGCTACCAAAAGTTAACTTCTACTCCCATGGCATACTGTATTAAAATTGCTTGCTGCCTCCCTCCTATGCAAGTTCTTTGATTTCTTACTTATCTTGCCTAATAATATTTATCATGTATAAGATGCCCCAATACCTAATAATTTGTCAGTAAATAATCAGTGAATAAATTTTTACATATTACTTATCTTGACCACATGGATACATATTTTGCATAACAATGGTCAATGTATACACTGTTTTGTATTCCTGCTTCTTGCAACATTTATGTGCAGGTTTTTGTGTAGCCACAAGTTTTCAGCTCCTTTGGGTAAATACCAGCAAGCGTGATGATTGCTGGATCATATGGTAAGGGTATGTATAATTTTGTTAGAAACTGCGGAACTGTCTTTCAGAGTGGCTATACCATTTTGCTTTTCTACCAGCAATAAGTGAAAGCTCCTGTTGCCAGCTTTTGTTGTCAGTGTTTTGGATTGTGGCCATTCTGATAGGTGTGTAGTGATATCTCATTGTAATTTTAATTTGAAATTTTGTAATGACATATGATCAATATCTTTTCATATGCTTTTGCCATCTCTGTTGAGGTGTCTGTTTAGATCTTTTTTTGCCCATCTTTTAATTGGGTTGATCATTTATTTATTGTTGAATTTTAAGAGTTCTTCATATATTTTGGTTAGCAGGCCTCTATCATATTGTTTCTTGCAAATATTTTCTCCTAGTCAATGGCTCATGTTCTCATTCTCTTGACATTATCTTTCACAGAATGGAAGTTTTTAACTTTAATGAAGTCCAGGTTATCAGTAATTTCTTTCATAGATTGTGCATTTATTTGTTTTTTTTTTTTTTTTTTTTTTTAAAGATTTTATTTATTTGACAGAGAGAGATCACAAGTAGACAGAGAGGCAGGCAGAGAGAGAGGGGAAAGCAGGCTTCCCTGTCAAGCAGAGAGCCCGATGCGGGACTCGATCCCAGGACCCCGAGACCATGACCTGAGCCGAAGGCAGCGGCCCAACCCACCTGCCAAAGCCTCATCTACATTTTCTTCTGTGTTATCTTCTAGGAGTTTTCTAGTTTGTGTTTTACCTTTAGGTCTGTGATCCATTTTCAATTAACTTTTACATGTGTATGTCCAGTTGTAATGGCACCATTTGTTGAACAGATGATCTTGCCCCATTGTATTGCCTTTGCTTCTGTGTCAAAGATTAGTTGAGTTTATTTATGTAGATCAGTTTTGGGGCTATTGTTAGTTTTGGGGCTATTATAGCTATTGGGGCTATTGAGTTTATTTATGTAGGTTAGTTTGGGGCTATCCTTGTTTGTTTGTTTGTTTCTTGTATCCATAACATTTTTCCGGGGTGACTTGTGGAAGTCATCTTTGGGTAGCTATTCTCTGTTGAATCACAACCCTAGTGTATAGTGTGGGTAGGTGATATTAAGCAAAGTGTGTGCTGAAAAGAACAGGGGGTAATAAAAACTGTCTATCTGCTCTTTCTCTCTCACTAGGCATAGTTCTTGGGCTCATCCACTAACCTCCTTGAGCCTCAGTTTCTTCACCATTAAACAGGAATAGAGTAACTGTTCTTACTGCAAAGTGTTGTATGGAAGTTTAAATGAGGTGATAAAAGTGATATGCTTTGCAGATTTTAAAAAGCTATGCAAACATATGTGATCATTTTTATTGTCTTTATCTCCATGTTGGGTGACATGACGATAATCGAGGCGGAGATTTATCCAATGTTGTTCTTTGTGTATTTTTTCTTACTCATTTATTGATAGGGTTTCTTTTTTTCCAGTCAAGACATGCATTTTTGTCCTTGTGATCAGTGAGGGATTCCTTCCAAAATGATAAGAGGTGAACCTACGTGTGGATAACTTCATTATTGCAGATTTCAAGATCTACTTATCATGGAGCAATGCTTAAGAAAGCAAATTTGGAAAGGAAAATGAGGATATTTTGTTCCCTTGATCTGTCTGTTCTCCTACCAGTACCACTCTGTCTTGCTTACTGTAGCTTTTAGCAATCTTGAAATTAGGTGCTGTCAGTCTTCTTACTTTGTTCTTCTCCTTTAATATTGAGTTGGCCCTTCTGGGTCATCGGCCTCTCCATATAAATTTTAGAATCATCTTGTCAATATCCACAAAATAACTTGCTGGGATTTTGATTGGGATTATATTGAATCTGTAGATCAGATCAACCTGATCTACAGATTGGGAAGAACTGACATCTGGACAATAGTAAGTCTTCCTATCCAAGAACATGGACTGTCTCTTTATGTAATTAGCTCCTCTTTGATATCTTTTATTAGAATTTTGTAGTTTCCCTCATACAGCTTTTGTACATATTTTGTTTAAAAGTATTTCATTTTGAGGGGGGTTCTAATATAAAAGGTAAAGTATTTTTAATTTCAAATTTGCTGGTTCATTGCTGTTGTATAGGAAAGTGATTGACTTTTGTATATTACTCTGTATCCTATATCCTTACTGTAATTGCTTATTAGTTCCAAGAGTTTCTTTCTTGATTCTTTTTGATTTTCAACATAGATGGCTCTGTCATATATGAATAAAGGCAGTTTTATTTCTTCCTTCATAATCTGCATACCCTTTATTTCCTTCTCTTGTTTTACTGCAGTAATTAGGACTTCCGTACGATGTTGAAAAGTCGTAGTGATAAAGAACAACCTTGCCTCATTCCTGATCTTAGTAGGAAAGTTTCTTAACATTAAGGGTAGTACTAGCTGTCGGGTTTTTGTAGATGTTTATCCAGTTGGGGAATTTTCCCTCAATTTCTAGTTTGGTGAAAGCCCTTCTTTTATTCTTTTAAAGACAATTATTATATGTATGATATCTATATATATAAAATTCAAAAGCTTTCTCATTTCCTTCATCTTGTTTCAACCCTACTCTACCTTGGCAAGAGAGGTTTATTTGATATTTCTGGGCATAGAGGAATTTAGGTTACTTTGATTAAGCTTTTTCTTTGCTTAAGCTTTTTCTTCATTTTAAATTTTTATTTATTTATTTTTACTTAAATTCAGTTGATTAATGTATAATGTATTATTAGTCTCAGAGGTAGAGTATTCATCTGTCTTATATAATACCCAATACTCATTACATCATGTGCCCTCCTTAATGTCCGTCACCCAGTTACCCCATCCCCCCAACCCTCTCCCCTCCAGCAACCCTCAGTTTTTTCCTATGATTAAGAGTCCTTATTTTCCTCATCCTTTAAATGTCTTTTTCACTCTTTAGCCTCTTGCAAATTTCTCTCCTCTTTAGGATCCATTTCAAAGCTCATGTGCTTTAAGAATATTTCACAGATGGGGCGCCTGGGTGGCTCAGTGGGTTAAGCCTCTGCCTTTGCACATCATGATCTTGGGGTCCTGGGATCCAGCTCTCTGCTCAGCAGGGTCCTGCTCCCCCCCCCCCACCCCCTGTGGCCTACCTCTCTGCCTACTTGTGATCTCTGTCTGTAAAATAAATAAAATCTTAAAAAAAAAAATATTTCGCAGAACTCTGAGCAAAATCTGTATCTCCATTAACTCTCTGTTCTTATATTGTGGTAATTATAGTCAGCTTTTTTTCTAAAATTTATATGTATTTAGATTGTTGATAGACATGATTCTCTAAGTTTCTCTTCTGTCTTAGAGGACTGTGTACTTTGCATATAGAAAAGCTTAAAAATTGAATTGAGCTTAAAGAAAACAAAACCTTGATGTATTTTTGCAAACACTGGTTTAATCCCGTTTCACTTACTGTGAACATTTATAGGTTTTTGAACCTAAGTATAAAACTTTATATTTGTCCCTTTTAGATTTTCTAGTTTGCTGTTTTCCATTGGGCCTCCATTCTCACCAGTTTTCATTTTGTCTCCTTTACAAGGTTCCTCCTTATCAAGATTATTTTGTATTAAGACTGTCTCTTCTAGCATTTTCTTTGTCCCTCTCAGGTTTGTAGTTCTCAGTGTGTTTGTATCTACATCCAAATAATTAAATCAGTGATATCTTCAGTGAGGAAATGAAGGCTAGGTTGAGACTGAAGGGGTAGGTAGGCATTAGATAATTTTGTGGGAGGCTGTAAAGAAATGAAAATAAGGAGTCATAACTTTGAATAGTGGCAGAATTTTTGTTCTTTCAAAATTTTATTTAAATTCAAGTTAGTTTGTATATAGTATAGTAATAGTTTCTGGGGTAGAATTTAGTTACATGTAATTCAGTTACATGTAATACCTAGTGCTCATTAATAGTGGCAGAATTTTTAGAAATAAGTATAGAGAACCTTGCTAGGTGACTATTTGAATATATTGCAGGTATCTATGTGAGTTTATATTGAGCAAATTTATTCACATTTTCTTTGTTTATATTGTTTCTTAATGGTTTACCAGTAGCTGATTGAAACGTTAGAGGGGTATTTCCAGAGTTTCCGTGTCATAGGCAACTTAATCTTTCCTTGCCAGTTAGAGGATTAATCTTGATGCCAAGTACAGGAACTTCACAATATCTTCCTATAGTTTGTGAAGTTTTAACTTGGAAATATTTCCTTAATGTTACATGAAGTGAATGACAGAGCAAGGAGTTTAATGTAGATTTTGCTCAAATACCATTTGTCGCCCCCTGTTATGTCCTCCCACAAACTCTAGTATATAGGACAATATAAATCTTAAAAATATTTTAAGAATCTGTAGTAAACGTGGGCCCATTTTGAAATTAGAGTTTCACCAACTTTAATTTAGACAGTAATATGATTTTAAAACCTTTCATCAGTGATTACAATCCTTTTTTTTTTAATTTTAAGATTTTATTTATTTATTTGACAGAGAGAGACAGGGAGAGTGGAAGCACAAGCAGGGGGAGGAGGAGGGGGGAAGCAGGCTTCCTGCAGAGCATGGAGCCAGGCTTGATCCCAGGACCCTGGAATCATGACCTGAGCCAAAGGCAGACGCTTAACGACTGAACCACCCAGGTGCCCCAGTGATTACAGTCTTAAGAATCTTATTAACAAGATTCTTTCCTGCTTATAAGTCTACTCTTTACTTTGACTCTTACCTAAAATTTCAGCCCCATCTTTGATCTCTCTTCTGCGCAACACAGTTTTCACTCCATTTCTTTGCTTTGGTTGCTATAATGAATCTCTTATCTATAAACTATAATAAAGAGAAAGCCAGGTAGGTTGAATTATAGAAGTAGAACATAGAAAAAGCAGTATGGTTAGAGAATATAAATTAGGTGTGTTTTAAATACCAAATTTGTAGTCATGACACTATTTTTTTTGTTTCTTCATTGAAAATTGCCATAAATTCAATACTGTTAAGTTTTAATTGAGAAATGCTAGGGTTTTGTTTTATTTTTTCTTCTTAGTGTTGGAATTTTTTTTTTAAATGAGAAAACGGTCAAAAGCATCTCAGAATTCTTTCAGTAAATACTCTGAAAATGGGTAGTAGTTGAAAAGAAGGCACAGAGAAGTAAAGCCACCAGAGATAGAACTTATTTAGGTTTTTGCAGAAGTCGCACATGAGTATGTTTAGCATATTTAGTAAATCAGAGAAAGTATTTTTTACTATGACATGTAAGAATTAATTAAGAATTCATCTGTTTCTTCATTGAACACTAGAGGGCCATATAGTACCTTATTGTTATTGATAAAGCTGCTTTTAACATATTTAAATATATTTAATAATTGCTGGTCTCTCTTCTACTTGTGTTCTGGTATACCATTTCTTGCTCAAAATTTGAAACTAATATTTAGTGTGGTTATCTCTGCATTGATATGTGAGATACCTTTGTTTTTAAACCAGCAACTAGTAAGTGTACTTACACACTTTTCTTCATTTTGCTGTTGTAAATAAACAATGACAATGAAAAGTGAAGAAAGAGTGTGTGTTGGGATAAATGTATATGTGTGCACAAACTTACTGTGCTTTGAGTATACAAGAATGCTTTTAGGAAATTTCTCAAGTATCTGCATATAAATGCAATAAAAACCAAAAGCCTTGTCCTTGTTAACTGCTTGTGGATTCCTCAGCATATACCTGAGAAAAGAATGATCCTTCCAAGCTGTCTTATCCAAATTTCCCATTGTGTGAGCATTGAAGGTTATTTTGCATGGTGTAACTACCTCAGCATCCTGGGCTAAAAGATGATTGTTCTTCCTCAATTTCTTTTGGTTGCTTGAGTGAGGAAATGAAAAATATAATCTACAGGGTCCAAATAGATAGGATGAATGAGTGTGAAGAAAGTCATGTAATAAGAGCCAGTAAGATTGTTTAGGCTCTTATGAACTGTGGGGTATGTTTATGTGCATGTACACATGTGCATCTTCCCCCAAAAGTGTTAATATTCATTTAAAAAAGGAAAAACATTGTGCAGGCTCCAAAAAACTGGCTTTGAGTTACATTTAACTTATAGACTACTACTGATCTTTTTGTCTTCTTTTTTTATTCAATTATAATTTACATACTGATCTTAGATGCCTTATAAAGAAGTTCAGTGTCTTTTTTTTTTTTTTTTAAAGATTTTATTTATTTATTTGACAGAGAGAAATTACAAGTAGGCAGAGAGGGAGGCAGAGAGAGAGGAGGAAGCAGGCTCCCTGTTGAGCAGAGAGCCCGATGTGGGGCTTGATCCCAGGACCCTGGGATCATGACCTGAGTCAAAGGCAGAGGCTTTAACCCACTGAGCCACCCAGGTGCCCCAAGAAGTTCAATGTCTTAAGTAGAACCTTGGTTAAATTTTTATTTCTCCCCTTGATACACTTTAGAGAGAACTTGTTAATAATTTTTATATTATGTTTCAGGGCAGAAAATAAGGATGTTTTCTCTTTACTATTTTTACTGTTCTTTTTGTGAAGTAGGATTAGGTTAAACTCAGGGGAAACACATTGTTTATACTTAGAGAAGAGCCTGTAAGAAGATCATATGACAGACAGGGCAATACTACATTTAAAGACTTAAAAGAACTTTACCTTTTGAGTCTTCCTTAGATTTGCTAATTTTAATATCTTAAATCATTGCCTCAAATTAGTACTATAATGAAGTGATAGAACTGTGGTCTTTAGCTCTGACTTTTACTGAGGATGTAGTCCTGTTGAGTAGTGATGAGTTTCTTTTCAGTTTAAAAATCATTGCTATGTAAAGGTATTCTTTAACTGTGATAAAATTATATTTTCTTTGTGTTTGTTGTTTTTTTGTGTCTGTCTAGTTTTCTGAAAAGGTTTATTCCTGAATTTTGACAGATTGACATGAGCTTACATATTAAACACTGAAATTGAATTCTGATCTTTTTGTTCGGGTAATGAAATTAGCTACTCATGGCATAATCTACTTGGCAAATGTTATGTGGTCAAGAGTTTAAAACAAATAAAAAAAGAAATAGTATCTGGTTGTGGTGAGAGACATCTGAACTGCTTCTTCATTGAGAAAGAGAAATGTTAGATGCTGTTGATGAAGACATGAAAGTATTGTCTTTTTAACATGTATCTGGAGAAAGCATTGTCTTACTAAGTTTAGCAGTTATGATTGCACCGAAAGAATTGCCATTTTCCTTCTAAGATGTACCACAATTTAATACTGACTTTTATGGGAGTGGAAGGGAGGAAGGTGTTGCATGTAGCATTGCTATGCTAGATACCTACATCCACTGTAAGGGCATCTCATTTCTAAAAGGTTAATGCAGGAGGGGCAAGTACAGAATTGAGTGTATGTGGTATTTTACAAAGGTAAAATATCACTTTGATTCCCTCAAAAGTCAGAGGGTTTGGAAAAATCAGGTTAGTATGAATACTAGAAACATTTCTAGACTATCATTCACCTGTATTAAAACTAGTTTCCATCAGTGACTCCTTGACCATACTGAAATGATTTTCAACCAGAAAACTTTCTTAAGCTCACGTCCCCATATCACAGTTTATAGGAGACACAAATTTGAGAGATAATAAGAGTCAGAAAAGTAATTTAAATGAATGTAATTGACTAAACATAAGATCCAGAGCATCTCTAAAGGGGGTTATTGTGGAAATTGCAATCCTGATACTGCCATATTTTCCAATTGCTGAAAAGTCACTGGAATTCTGGAATTTTTCAATATTTTGTATGTTGGTGTCCAAGTTTTTCAGAAGCATTTCTGTAGGCTGGTTTAACCTGTGAACCACGCATTCTCATGAGACATGATACAGGGAATAAGAGTGTGCTGTTCATCACTCATTGTATATGCAAATAGTTTGCATCCAGTGCAGATCCATGAAGGGCATGGAGTTGTTTGGAGTAAAAGTGTGACATTTACATAGCACATTAATGCCTTTAATTGATGCCTTTAATTGGTGACCTATACTGGGTTTGGGTGTTAAACTGCCAAATGAATTGGCTTCATTTTAAAGAAATGTGTGTCCTAACTTCCACAAGGAATTTGAGTTGGCCTACATGTAGGAGAAACAGAATAAAATGATCAAATGTACATGAAAATTGGTACCAGGGAAAATATTGGAGTAGACTATGAAGACAAAGCCAGGAGAAAAGATAAGGACTGAATTATGATGAGATGGCGTAAGCTGTTAATAGGATAAGGTCGACCATTCATAGGGGTCTATACCTGTATTTAAAGTATAACCCTAGACTAGATGTGTCAGAAACATCTGGAGTGCTTATTAACAATGCAAATTGCTGGGTTACATTTCAAAACTACTTAATCGAATCACCAGGGTTAGGATGTGCATTTGTAATAAACTCCCACGTGATTCTAATATAGATTAAAGTTTGCAGAACGTTGACGTATTACTTTGTCTCTCTGTTCCCTTGTGATAAAATTAAGGGGATATGCTAAGTCCTCTCTGGGGAAGAGAAAACGTCAGACATACACACAGACACACACACACACACACACACCTTAAAGGGAATTTCTCACATGGGGCTTCATGAATGATTGAGTAGTCTGTGCCCTCAATAACTATAACAAATGCAAATAATTATGAAGTAAGTAGAGACTGTGATCTCTGTAGTCATACTGTGAAGTTTTCAAATATTAGCTGTTACTTCATGGCATCTTAACCTCAGGCAAACTATTAACCTCTCTCGATCATAAGGATGGTATTAGTATCATCAATAGTGTTATTGAGAGGATTCAATGAGATAATATTTGTAAAGTAGTTAGAAAAGTGACAGTAAGTCCTTAATAAGTATTAGTTGTCATTTTTTGTAAGATTTATCGTCATAATGTTGTAAGATTGTACTAAAACTAGCTTACCTAACCATTCCAGTCTATATAATATGCTATGCAAAATATCTTTAGTTCCAAAGATACCTGCTGTCTTAGGTTGAAACTATTACACTGATTTTTGTCTAAAACACTGTAACCTTTAACATAGAGTCCATCTGTTTGGTGGTGTGATTTTCATCACTGCCAACCATGGAACACTTCCGTAATTCTGACAGGTTTTTTTTTTTTTTCCTTCTAATTGTTGTTAGTGCTAAGCCTAGAAGGAGTTTGAAAGAGAACCTAAAGGAATTTTGGTAGTGTTGGACTTTGAGTCCTCATGTGAAAATGTACAGAAAAGATGGAAATGCTAGTTCTATAATGATACGTGCCCTTGAACTGAATAGCTAGAACTAGAGTAAATATAAAGGAAGATTCTCTTTAGTGCTTCTATAGCAATCCTAGACTTACTGCTTTAATACTACAAGAATACCTAAATTTCTCACAGTTAAGAGATGATTATAAACAAATGAAAGTAGTCATTATGAATGGAAGTGAAGTCAGGTTGACTTTTTATTATCTCTACTTAGGATGCATTTTAGAGAACACATTTTGTAAAATGTTGGTATTGCTACTAGCTGTATCTGATATAGAATGCTAACTTGATTCCTCCTAGTAGTAAGAATCGTCAGGGTACCATCTTGCATGTAAACTTTAATTTCTAATTATGTAAAATGTAAATAGAAGAATGCTAATTGTTTTCATAGGTCACCAGGGCTAAAAATAATGTATAAGGTTTTTTTTTTTTTTTTCATGAAAGGATTTGCTTAGTTCAAATGTACCATGTCCTTCGTTCATTTGGTCTTTGCTGATGTTCTTATTTGGTCTTGCTGATGTTCTCCGCTTATTGTTGCTTGTAGAGGCTGCTTTACTTTCAAAGTGAAAATGCTTTAATTTTCTGTTTTTGGTTGGTCTTAAGTGAAAATTTGTGGTTATTGAAATTAGATGCAAATGAGGAATGAAGTATAAAGAAAGTACTTGGGAATTTGGGAAGTAAGTGCCAAGAGTTATTCATTTGTTTCGCTACAGATGTTGGTTTTATATGTCTACCTTATAAATTTAGTTTTCAAGAATGAATTGTTTGTACTTTACCAATATGCTGCCATCTGTCTTATGGTCTAATGAGTGAAAACTTTAAATATGCCGAGGTACGTCTGTAATGTTCATCACTCACAGTTTCAGGTGTATTTCTTATTACTCTTTCACTCTGTTAACCAGTATGGAAATGAAGATTAAAGTTTTAAGAGAGACTCATTATTGTGTAACACTTAGATATCAGTAATCTTATATTTAATTTTTATGCTTTTTCACTCCATAACAGATGATTGCAAACTGGTTTCTTATATAGTATTTTTTTTAAACACATTTAAATTTGTTGCCAATATTTAAAAATCTGGAGAAGAGTTCCCATAAAATACTGACTTTTTTTCTTTTGGAAGCGTGTTGTATCTGGCTTTACTTGTCTCATGTGCTTACAAAACAACAATCATTTGTGCCTTTTAAATGGGTGTTCCAGGTCTTAAACCTGCCCTGTTTATCTTCATTATCCCTGCCTGCTTCTCTAGTCATTTGAGTTTGCTTGGAAAGACAAGCATGGTTGTAGGAAATCCAAAAATAAGTTTTCATTTATCACATATCAAGCTAGTTTGGATATAAATTCACATCAGCATATTACGTAACAGTTTATTAAGTTTATTATTTAAATAGCCAGAGATTTGTTTAATACCTCACTTCAAATGGATATTATCAAGGTGAGAATTTGTCTCCAAAACTTTGCCACCCCCAAATACCCAGATTTTCATCTTGGATCTCCTGTTCTCCTTTCTATTCTTACTAAGTTTTGACGTTTACACTCTACTTAGGATGACCATTTATCATCTCACAAAAGTAAACAAGTGTTCTTAGAGCTCCTTGTCTTGTAAGATATTTCAGTTATCTATTGCCACCTAACCAGTCACTCCAAAGGTTCATAGATTATAACAAATAAGTATTTTATTATTTCTCATTGTTATTGTAGGTTATGAATTTAGGAGGGACTCATTTGGGCATTGCTAATTCAGGGTTTCAGTCAGATGATGGCTATAGAGGTGAAATAGCAGGGCTTTAGAACGAATCGGGGCTGGACAAGAATCTTTTTTTCTTCATATAGTCTCGGGATTTCTACATATGTGGTCTTTCTACTTGGGCTAGTTTGAATTTCTTCACAGCATGGTGGTCTCAGGGAATATTGGACTACTTAAAATAGGGCTACCATTTGAATATTTCAGTAGGTAAGGTGAAAGCTGAATCTCCTTTTTATGCCTATCCTAGGAAGTTACATTATGTAACTTAAACGGTCTTTTTTGTTTGAAACATATTCTACTTGTCAGTGGAAGGAGTATCAGAGTACATTGTAAAAAGAGCATGTAAGATGAGGGATACTGGGGCACCTGGGTGGCTCAATGGGTTAAAGTCTCTACCCTTGGTTCAGGTCATGGTCTCGGGGTCCAGGGATTGAGCCCCACATCAGGCTATCTGCTCAGCGGGGAGTCTGCTTCCTCCTCCCTCCCTCCATGCCTGCCTCTCTGACTACTTGTAATCTCTATCAAATAAATACGTAAAATCTTTAAAAAAAAAAAAAGATGAGGGATACTGTTTATGACCATCTTTGAAAAACACAGGAGATTATAATATCTTTGCTCTAATAACTCTTTTTTTCTTTTTATTTGGACTTCATAAAATTCAGGCTCATTAAAATCGATTCCATATAATATATGTGTTTTACAGAATACTGTATTTCTGTTATCTAGAACTCAGTTATCTGGCAAACTTACATACCTGAAACATATAATAAAAAGTAAATCTCCAAAGGAGATTAGAAAGCAACACCACTGAGTTAAGTTTAACTTATAGAATAGAATTTACAGAATAGAATAGATGTTCTAATACAAAGTATGAGTTTAGAAATTAGACATACTGGGGTAAAAAATCTTATTCACTGCCTCACAGCTCTGCTGCCTTGAGCAATTTTTAAAACCCTTCTGAACCTCAATTTCCTTGTCTGTAAAATGTAGGATACTGATACCTCCCAGTCTTTTCATGATATTTAAGTAAAATAAAGCATGATCTACTAGGAACTCTGTCAGTGTTTAATCCTTCCCCCATATCACTGTACCAATCTGAAGTAATGCATCGTTTTTTTCTAAGCCCTAGAGCTGCAAACTTGCTTTACATCTCCTATTGGTCTCTGATAGTCTCTTAGCATCCCTGGACTTCCTGCTTCCATCCTGAGATCTTTCTGTTTCAGGCATAATCAAGAATTGAGGTATTGAGTCTTATTTTCTTAATAACCAGTTAGTTTCTTGTTTAACTTCTGCTGTAAAATTAATGTTGATGTTTACTGGTGTCTTTTGTTGAATGTATAATTTTGACAGTGTAAAAGGCCAGGGGTATCAACTGTCAGCCCATGCAAGAATGAAATCCTGTATGTGTCTTTTTGATAGCTTAATTCTAAAAGTATTTGCTGTGCTTAATGAATAATTCCTTGCTTAAATTTGATGCTGAAATAAATATTGATAAATGAATACCAATGAATACTTTATCAATATTTGCAAAAAATTGCAATTTATGAGTATTCAAGAATATTGATAAATCTCACATGTTCTCATAGCATGTTACTGAGAATTATATAAGTGAAGTTATGGAACTATGTTCATTTCACTCAAAATAATTGTTTATAATTATGTCAAAACTCAAGAGTATAGTAAACATAATTATCTCCTCCATTTTACTTTTTAAATTGTCAACATTGTCAAATATCTTATATTTCCATAGGTTCA
Organism: Meles meles; assembly: GCF_922984935.1. Lineage (NCBI taxonomy): Eukaryota > Metazoa > Chordata > Mammalia > Carnivora > Mustelidae > Meles > Meles meles. The sequence continues at coordinate 142,670,444 of NC_060067.1, forward strand.
GCTTTTTATTTTTCATAGGATAAGTTCTTATAATATTTTAAACCATTAATTTGGTGAACTTCCTGCATTGTAGCTCAGTTCAATTTGTTTTAAACTATATTGAAAAACCACCTGCATGACATTATTATCATCATTATTGTTAAAGGACTTTTTAGTATTGTGTCCTTATTTATGACTCCCTAGCTCACACTTAGAATTTTTGTAGGAAACATAAATTAATAAGTAATACTGACTTTAACTGAAAGGTTAATGAGTCTTTAATGCTTAAGCTTGTTCAGAAAAGTAACTTAAATGATGGACCTTAAAAAACTAATATAAAGGAAGTTTTGTCTCCTTTCTTAAACCTAATTTTATTTTGAGGATTGTGAAAAATGAAGTTGCTTTAAATCCTTATTTTGTCATCTGATGAGGTTTTTGCATGACTGAAATACCTGTAATTACTGGGTAATTTTTGTCATAGTTGACTTCAAGGTAAACTATAATAATCATCAACTAAATTCTTGGTGAGCAGCTGTGTAAGACCAGTTTAACAGCTGGGGTTAACTCAACACAGACTGTAAGACTTAAACTTAATCATGAGGCAAGGCATGTTAAAGTCATTAAGGAGTTCATACTGGGCATTTCTGAAATATTTAAAAAATTTAATCCAGTAGTTGGATTTTTTTTTTAATCTCAGATATTTCTTTAAGTGTTTAATGAAAGAATGAAGAGAAGTATCATTGTAATATAACAAAGTTCTAAGACACAAATATGGGAGTAAAATCCAATGTTTTCTCATTATAAAAATTTAAAATAAAAAAATATAAAAAAAATTATAAAATATATTCTGATGTCACTGTTTGGCCACTATGGTAAGTAGGAAAGAAAAAATACAAACAAATTATTATAGTATAGTATGGAATCAGAAAAATCCTGAGATATGTTTCTTGAATCATTTAAAAAAATAATTTATGCCTAAAACTTTTTTCCAGTGAAAATATTTTCTTATTGTTACATAACAGTAGTGTGTGTGTGTATGTGTGTATATATATATGTGTATATATATGTGTATATATATATATATTTATAGCAAAGGGATAAATGTCTATTTTTAAAAGGTATACACAAATGAAGTAGTGAATTTCTTTTTACATGTTTTATAAAACCGTAACTATACTATTCACCAAACTGTAATAAAGGAAGGCTCACCAAATTGACAGTCCAAGACTATTGCAAGAAGGCTCTATACTTGGTACTACTGGAGCTGACATATACTCTTACAGCTGCAAGAGACTTCATTCTCAGTCATCTAGTTTGGTCTCCTCATTCTGGAAATCTGAAATCAGAGACAAGAGACTTATTTAGGGACACTGGTTAGTGGTAGAGCTGAACCTAGAACTTAAAATTCACTCAGAATTTTTCATATGATGATAAATTTACCTGGAGTATGAACTCCAGTTAATTTGCTGAGAGTTGATTGAGGTAACAGTTTAGTCAAGAATAATGTAGTTGTAAACAAATTTAGTTGTAAATAAGTTAGTAAGTAGTTGGGATTTTTGAATTATAAAATTTCTGGTGTACCATGGAGTAGTTTTGTCATCATTTTGAAGGACTTGTTTGGTTGGATTTTCTCTTAGTTTTTATAACTTTATTTTTGGTCAATTTTTTTTTTTAGAAATAACTGGAAAATTCCAGCAGAATTCAGAAAGAACCTAGATGTCCAGCAATTAGACAATGGCTCTGTAAATCAAAGCAGTTACAGTACTTTATGTAACCCACTATTGTAGCATTTTCACTTTACAGTGTAAAAAATACATACATTGATATTTATACATAATGCTTTAACTCACAAGTGCCAATTACCAGCTCACATTTTTATAACACTTGTATAGACTGTATGTGCTATTTCAGAACCCAAGCTAGTTTCTCTTAAGTACGAAGGGGCTGCCCTTGGTGCCCAACTAAAGAACATTATCAGTCTCCCTTTATCTGTGGAGGAATTACGTTCTGTTCCAAGACCCCCCGGTGGAAGCCTAAAATCCTGGATAGTACTGAATCTTATAAGTACTACGTTTTTTCCTATACAAACATCCATATGATACAGTTTGATTTATAAATTATGCACAGTAAGAAATTACCAGCGATAATAATAAAATATGAACAATTATGACGATACTATAACCAAAGTTATGTGAAAATGGTCTCTCTCTCTAAATATCTTATTGTTCTGAACTCACCCTTCTTGTGATGTTGTAAGAAGATAAAAAAACCTACATGAGGAGATGAAGTGAGTTAAATGTCGTAGGCTCTGTGATGGAACATTAAGTACTCTTGACCTTCCGGCAGTATGTCCAGATCATCTGCCTCCTCAGTTGAGCATGGTTAACTGAAATGGTGGGTAAGGAAGGGACTATTTACTGTACAATAATATGTTTTGACCTGTTAAATGTATATATGAATATAATATCTCGTGTTCATTATAGTTGGAAGTTATAATCTTTCTTAGTTCACACTTTTGAGTATTTAAATGTCTTTTAGAGGGGCATCTGGGTGACTCGGTTAAGCTTCCGACTTGATTTTGGCTCAGGTGGTGACCTCACGTTGTGAGGTCAGCCCAGCATGGAGCTTGCTTAATATTCTCTCTCTCCCTTTCCCTGTACCACTACCCTTTCCCTCCCTTTAAAAAAAAAAAAAACTTCATAAAACTTTTTAAGGAATCATTTTTAATCATTTTGAATGCTTTTAATTTTAATAAAATGTTTCTTTTGTTTGCTCTATGTGTTTTTTGGATAATAACATTTTAAAAGCAATGCCATATATTTATATTTTTCTTTCTTACTAAATCTGATGATATTTTTGTTTCTACAGTTGACCAACAATCTTGTTTGTATTTATTATATTTTTTTGCAGTTTTAACTAATACAAGCTTCACCATTTATCATTAAGCCAAGAAACTTAATTTCTTGATTTATCATTGTTTTCCCCTGTTTAAATTGCTCTATCTTTGTACATGGATTGCTTAGGCTTGGAAGATCTTTAATATTCTGGTATCTAAGGTGTTAGGAAAGATGGAAAAGAATGACTGAGAAACAATGATCTTTCTCACTCTGTATTCGTGAATAAATGAGTATACTCTATAATACTGAATTCTTGTCTCAAAAGAATATTGATTTTGACTTATTTTGCTTTAGTAGTAGTCCAATTTTAAGCATCTGGAATTTTTTTTTTGTTTGTTTCTACCTAAGTAGTCAAGTCACTTGTTTGCTTAAATTCATAGAAGTAGTGAATAATACTGTGTTTAAAATGACATAGGCTGATATTCTCCCTGTCAGAAGTATTTGGTACGAGACTTTGAAAACTCTTGGTATAAAATCATTCATACTTGTAGGTAAATTTATCTTCCAAGTGATTGTTTCAGCTGAATCAGGAGTAGTTTATGAAAATGGAAAATCTTTATGCTGCTTATATGCTGTGACCTTTGGCCAAGAACAGTTAAATACTAGCCTTCTGTATAATAATGAATGAAAGAAAGGGTAGATAGATGTCCAGAATATACAGCTGTAAATCTTTTTGTCGTCATAAGAGAATTTGAATGTGTGGGACTATAATACATTTAGAAATACCAAATTATGGGTATTTGGTGCATTAGCATTTATCTATAGTCATCTTTGACTAGTACAAACTTTTAGAAGAAAGAAAATCAGTAAGTGGTTAGTGGGCAAAATGCCTTATAGAGATCTTCTCTTTACCACAAGCTCCCTAATGTTCAGTTGTTGGATAGATAAGTCAATGACATCTGGAATCTTAAAAGACACTGCTGTTAAGATATTACAAATTAAATTTTAGGTAAAATTTTGACAGAATTATGGAAGCCTTTATAAAACTTGTAGATGATTATGTTTTAAAATATTTTAAAGTTATTACAGATGGATTTTAGAATCTCTGCTTGCTTTCCCAGTGACTTGTAAAACTGATACGTATTACAAAGCTGTATGCAATTTTTTATCTTAATGTAGCAGCAGCAGCAATAGTAGTAGTAAGGACAGCTAATACTACTGGACACTTACTAGATGGGAAGCATTATTCTATGTGTTTCACTTGCATTAACTAATTTAATACTCATAAAAGCCCTGTGAGGAGGTTTTGTACAGATGAAATTGAGGTGTAGAGGCATTAATTTAAGGTCATACTACAAATAAGTAGTAGAACCATGCTTTGCACGAAGGCATTTTGGTACTAGCATTGATGCTCGTACTGACTTATATTACACTTCATTAATATTTGTTAGTGTCATCTTAAAAGGAGTTTGTTCATCTGTTTTGCAGAGTTGCAGCTTGGGAGAGGGGGTTAATAAGGGTGTCTTAAATGTTTTTAAAAATATGATTGATACTAAGACTTTATTCTTTCTTGAGCACATGGAGCTAGGTGCATTTTAAAGTTAACAATTAGGGTTCTGTGCATTGTCTATGATTTCATTTCCCTCATTGACTGGAATTTTCTTTAGTATTTGAAATTTTGGTATTTTGAATGTTTTTATGCTGATTGAGAACATTGCTTTAGAAGTACTGTTAACTTAAATCCTTCAAAATGTGAAACTTGGTAGTACACACTTTTGGAAATCAGTACTCTTTTTGTTCAATCACTAGTAATGTCTTTTAAAGAAATATAGTGTTACAGCCACAGAATCAGATTTAGCGTTAGGTTTGCTGGAGTTGCAATGCTCTGTATTATCCAGTTGAGGGCAGTTATTTACTGATTAAAAAAAAAATGACTTAAATTAGAATGTCACTATGTGTTTACCAGAACTTGGTTATCTCCAAATAGCCCTAGTTTTTACTCCTGTTGTCATCAATGATGATTTCTTGAAAATGAAAAAGTAATTCTACTTCATGATATTTTATGCCGTCTTATAAACAGGGGAAAGAACATGGTTCATTTTAGTTTTAATTTTCTCAGTTCAAATTATTTATTTTTTAGTCCCAAATCTTTTTTTTTCCCTTCCTTAAGATCAGACTCCAAGTTGATTAGAGAGCTTCATATCTTCCTCATCTTTAAACTATCTGCATGTAAATACATGTAACTATAAAGTTCTTTGAGGACTTTAAGATATAAAATTATAATTTTCAGTATGTTATCCTTATTATTGGATTAAGTGAAAGTTAAGTTTGGAGTTGATCTGTTTCATTTATTTTTCAGTGCAGAATGAATATGTTAAACTTGTGAAATATAGTATATTCCTCTAATATTTCTGCATTGAAATACCACATAGTTTAAATTATATCTTCTTTGTGGTTCAGAGAAAGGAATTTTGAAGGTTTAATTAACTGATTTCAAAGATACCACTGAGAATTTTTTTGAGAATAAAGAATGTTGGTCTACATAAAACTATATGTAATATTAACAAAGTAGATACTAATCGTTGCTTGGGGAAGGGGCATTCCAGAGCTACTACAACAAAGGGATTTTTCTAATAAGGAGTAAAGACAGTGTGATTTGAGAAAAAGTTTTAAGAAATAAAGTGAGCATCAGAAGAGGAGCTGAGACTGGAATGAAGCTGGAGACATTCACCTACCCCCTTACTGGGGCTGTACACATTGTGATCTTAGATAACAGCCTCATCTTTTTTTTTTTTAATTTATCAAATTAAAGATTTCCAGTATTCTCTCTTTTATCCCTAGATCTCTGTTGTGTGTTTTTGTTTTGGTTTGGTTTTTTGGTGTTTATGGTTTGTAATTGTTTACTTTTTTTATTGAAATAATTTTGTGGCTAAAATATCCATAGCATAAAATTTATCATTTTTTTTAAAGATTGTATTTATTTATTTGACAGAGAGAGAGAGAGATCACAAGTAGGCAGAGAGGCAGGCAGAGAGAGAAGGGGGGAAGCAGGCTTCCTGCTGAGCAGAGAGCCCACTGCGGGGCATGATCCGAGCACCCTGAGATCATGACCTGAGCTGAAGGCAGAGGCTTTAACCCACTGAGCCACCCAGGCACCCCAAATTTATCATTTTAACTATATTTTAAGTGTATAAATCATTGGCTTTAAATACAATCACAGTGTTGTACAACCATCACCACTATCCATCTCCAGAACATTTTCATCTTTTCCAGCAGAGACTCATTCCATTAAACACTAACTTTCTAGTCCTTTCTCCCAGTTGCTGCTGGCAACCACCATTCAGATTTCTTCTCCATAAATTTAACTATGCTAGGTATGTCGTGTAGGGGTAGGATCATACAACATTTGTCCTTTTTTGACTGACTTATTTCACTTAACCATTATGTCTTCAGAGTTCATCCATGTTGTAGCATGTGTCAGAATTTCCTTCCTTTTTAAGTCTACATAGTATTCTCTTGTATGTATGTACCGCAGTTTGTTTGCCCATTTATCTGTCAGTGGTTACTTGGGCTGCTTCCTTCTCTTGGCTGTTGTGAATATGTTGCTGTGAACATGGATGTATGAATATCTGAATCACCGCTTTCAGTTCTTTTTTGGGAAGTGTATACCTCAAAGTACAATTGCTGGATCATGTGGTAATTTTTTGAGGATCCACCATACTATTTGCCGCAGTAGCTACCTACATTTTACATTCCTGCCAACGATGCGCAAGTGTTCCAGTTTTTCCACATCATTGCTAACACTTGTTCTTGTGTGTATTTGTGTGTGTTTGTGTTTGCTTTATTTTTACTTGTTTTGTTTTTAAATAATAGCTATCCTAATGGGTCTGCATTGTTAGTTCATTCTGGTTTTGATTTACAGTTCCCTAATTAGTGATATTGAGCATCTTGACATATACTTATTGGTCATTTGTATATTTTCCTTGGAGAAATTTGGTTGTTTACTTTGGTGCAATTAAAAATGTCACCTCTGAAAATGATTTTGCCTTTTTTGTTGTTTGTTTGTTTTTCTCTAAGTGGCTTGAACTCACGGGGCTTAAATTCACGACCCTGAGATTAAGACAAGCTGAGATCAAGAGTTGGATGCTTAACCGACCGAGCCACCTAGGCACCCCAATGATTTTGAATTTTTTTTTAAGATTTTATTTATTTATTTGACAGAGAGAGATCACAAGTAGGCAAAGAGGCAGGCAGAGAGAGAGGAGGAAGCAGGCTCCCTGCCAAGCAGAGAGCCCGATATGGGGCTCCATCCCAGGACTCTGGGATCATGACCTGAGCTGAAGGCAGAGGCTTAACCCACTGAGCTACCCAGGTGCCCCTGATTTTGAATTTTTAACTACATTTTATTTTTAAAAAGATTTTATTTATTTATTTATTTATCAGAGAGAGAGAGTGTGTGCCCACGCACAAGCAGGCAGAATGGCAGGCATAGGCGGAGAGAGAAGCAGGCTCCCTGCTGAGCAAGGATGTGGGACTCAATCCCAGGACCCTGGGATCATGACCTGAGTCGAAGGCAGCAGTTTAACTGACTGAGCCACCCAGGTGTCCCTAACTACATTTTAAATTATGGCATAAAAGGAAAGTAGCATCTTGGTGGGACTGGGAGTATTTCTAGTGTATGGATTGGCTTCCCCAGTAGCCTACTTTATATTTAGTAAGACATATCTTTCCGAAGTTAAGAAAGAAATCATTCATCTCTGATTCTCGTTTTTCATTCCCTCCATAATCAAATTCTAAGTTCTCCTTATAGAGATCAATAAAAGCTATTGGAAGGAGAGGTAAGTAAGATGACTGGCTTTTGAAAGAGGACAATAGAACGGAAGGAGAGAACAACTAGTTAACCAAACATTGTGAATAGATGGTTCACATCCATTACTTACCATCTATCAAAACTACTCTCTGGTAATTCTTACACTGAACTTTTTTCTTACCATCTTCATGACAGTCTAGTTCATGGGTTTGAATATGAAGTGTAGTATTAATTAACATTGGCATAAGTGCTTAATTTCGGAAAATATTTGAGGTAATGCTGGAAAGATTAGTTTGGAGCCACCCTGAGGAGAGTCTTCATCTCCATATTGTATCTTAGGCATTGGGGAACAAATGGGGAAAGTTTTTGAGGAGTGGATTGTACACCATATTCTCTCTATGCATTTTAGGAAGATACTTCTGACCATGGTATGTTGGAGAAGTTAGGCACTAAGGATTTGTGATGAACTGGTTAGTAATTATTTTACTATAAATGTTTCCCATCATAAGCTACATTTATAAATACTTGGGTTTTTCAAAAGAATATCTTTAATCACATGACATACTTTTAAGTGGAATCACTGCGTTTTTGAGAATTTGAACTGACATTTGCAAACAACTAAAATATCTACTTATAAGATTAATGTGAAGTGCCTATTAGTAGCTTTAGAGAGATAGAAGTTGATTTAATGTCTTAGTATGAAATAAAGAATGGTTGTATGAAAAAGGAAAAGAGAGCATGCTTAAGACAAACAGTTGAAAATATAGTGTTCATTCTGAATATATCTAAGAACACACGTGTTTGTATTTTTTGAGAGCATGCATAAATGCTGTCCTTAAATTTGAAGCACATTTCAAAACATTCCTAAAATATTAATGCTGATATTTGGGTAAGGAAGACTCAAGGTATTTAAGAGAAAATACAGGATTTTTGTAAAGAAAACTTTACTTTCACTTTCTAGGGAATACCTGGGTTAGTAGTTGGAGAAGTTTAAAAGAGACCCTACAGCATTGCCCTGCTTTGGCTGTATTCACATTACTGACTTTGTATGGGAGGTTCACCAGCTGTTTGACTGGCAGGAGCAGGAGCTTTCACTTCACTAGTTTATAATTCCTGGCTATTCTAGGATAGTTTGCACTTCACCAAGCCTCAGACAGGTCAGGACATTTGGTAGGAGAAGGTTGAAAGACAAAAGCAGCAGGCTTTGGGTTCTCAGCCTTTTTTTTTGTTTTTGTTTTTTAATTAGCAAATTATATTTTAATTTGGTGGTTAGAATTTTTAGTAATGTGCCTGTATTACATGTAGAAGGTATTCATCAACCAAGAGGAGTTTTAAAATGTCAAAACCAGGAAAAGCTACTTTAAACCATGGCTTGGTTCCTGTTGATCTTAAAAGTGCAAAAGAGCCTCTGCCACATCAAACTGTGATGAAGATATTTAGCATTAGCATCATTGCCCAAGGCCTCCCCTTTTGTCGAAGACGGGTAAGTCTTGCATTTGAAAAATAGGAATATTTATTTAAATGAAGTACTTCTTTTTCCTTTAGTGAAGAAATGCTTGGGCTTTCAATTGATATTTATAAATAAAATTATCAGTGCATTATGTAGCCAGATAAAACTTAAATAAGTGGTTGTTATAATAGTATGATGAGAAGCCTGGAGGGCAAGGTTACCCAGTCCACCTTTTGTTCCCTTTCTCATTTATTTTTCATGATATTAGAATCCTTTAAATTTATTTAAAAATGGTAAATGTAAAAACTGTGTTTTAAAATATGTTGGCAAATACTGCAACCCCAAATTGGTAGTTTTTATTCTGTGGGAAAAGCAAGAAGCTGGTGGCATTCTTCTTACACGTGGGAATTACAACATTAGCTCTTTATAAGGAATACTCCAGGTTCCCTAGATTTATCTGGCCCTTAGAGCTGTATTATTTTAAAGTGCTGTTTCTTTAATTCAAACTTAATGTAATAGGGACTTTACTTTTTGCTGTTATATAAAATAAAAATAGCATGCTATTGTGTGGCAGTTACGATAGAGTTTATATATAGACAATCCTGAACTAACAAACATTTTGTGGAACTTGTGCTAACGTATAATCAAGTTGTGATTTATTGGATGTTTTTCAGGATAACATTCTCCTTTCCCTCACCAAGTTCTGACCCTGTTAATATTAGCAGTTTTATTGTATTTTTTGAGTTAACTTGGTATTGCTAGTTTGAATTATTAACTAGAGTGATATATTTTTAGATCTAAAATATGTTTATGATCCTGAACACAGTATACCAAAAATCCCCACAAAAACCTGAGATTAAATGGGTATTTACATGTAACAATGCTATTAATGTTTTAGTTCCCTTTTTTAAGAAGTAAAAAAAAAAACGAAGGGGAAATATTCTACTAAACAAGAAGATCAACACACAACACCTGAAAAGTATTTTTTTCTCCTTAGTAAAAACAGTCTTTTATTTGCTGGGACTTAACCTTTGTAAAAATGTGTTTTCTAATTATCTTAACTCCTTTTAAGTAGTTTCCACTTCTACTCGAAACAAGTGTTAGCCATGTTGAAAATATTTTGAGTGAAGTTTAAATAATACAGTTTCAACATTGAACATGGAATACAAATATCTCCATCACCCTCTTATTTTCTTCTTTACTGTGTTGTCAGAAACTGTTTATTTTGTCTTTTGCTTTGTCACTTTTATAACTTCTGAATGAGGTCACTGTTCTGATTTAAGCATTTACACAGAGACCTTTAATAGCTTTAAAGTCATTAATAAACTAATTTATTATTTTAACACTTCTATAAAAGAAAATACCAACCCAAGTAAATTTTTAAATGGAGGGAAAGAAGTGTGTTTTTTTAAATGAAAGGATTAAGATATTAACAATCAAGATAATCTTGTTCTTTGTTGAGTATTTCTAATAAATTCTTAGGTACAGTATATGGCAGATTATTTCATTATATCACAATGTATGTTTTCTACCATTATTTTCTAACATGTACATGAAACTTAAAAGGCTCGGGAGTAGATTCTATAAAATTAATAGAGAACTTCAAGGCTTTCCCTGAGGGCTTCCTAGGGTCACTATGCAGCTTGACTTTTCTGGGTTACTATGTTATGTTAATTTATAGCCTTGCATTTGTAACAGCAGAAGAGAACTAGATTTGAAAAATAAAATTCATATGAGAAAGTTTTTTTGGAAGATAACTAAAAAACACATTCAGTTTCGGACTGCCTACCTGCTAGTAACTTACTATTGCATAACTCATTGACTCTGAGTACTAGAAATACTAGAGGGATCGTGTAATATATCCCCCCCCCTTTCATGACTGGTTAATTAAGATAGTTTTTAATTGGCTTGCATGTTCTTTGTTATTTAATTTATTAACTTTGGTAAATTGACAATAAACATTTTAAAAATATTGTTTTTCTTTATCAAAGATTTAAGGAAGACTTTTGATATGGTATATAATTAATAATTATATTAATTAATAATTTTGTGTGTAACATCTAGTATATCTCTTACACTGGGCATATTTTGCTTTCAAGCAGATTGTTCTACATTGATGCCAGAGTACACAAAGCAGGTGGATTTCTGTATTTTGTAGGCCATTTTTTTCTTCTAGGGAGTGAGCTAATGTGCACTAGAGTGACCTCTTAATAAGACTTGTAACAGTCTTGACCTATTAAAATTTGAAAAACATGATATTTTATTGTCCCTCCATCCCTCATAGATGTTGATCCATTTAATGTTTGCACAATAAAATAACTTCAAAAATTGTGAAACAATCTTTTAGTTGCTATAACTACAACCTCAATTTATATCTCTTGAAATATTTTCAGAAAATTTATTGACCTACTATTAAGTGTAATATTGGTATTGGTAGTCAAATTTAATATTATATAAATTATTCTGGTCTCTTCTCAGAGGTACTTTGGACTTAATACTAACAACAGTAAAGAAATAGCAATCTAGCTATTACTCAGTTACTATAAATGAAAATATTTTTAGTATTAAGGTCCTCATTATTTATTTACGATTGCTTAGGCATTCTTGGTACTAAGTTACACTTGGAACTTGTTAAAAATGTAGACTCATGGGGAACCTGGGTAGCTCAGTCCGTTAAGCATCCAACTCTTGATTTGGGCTCAGATCCTGATCTCAGGGTTGTGGGATTGAGTCCCTATCAGGCTCCACACTCTAGGGTTCTCTTTCTTCCTCTCCTTCTGCTCCTCCCACTGGTTGCTCACACTCCAAATCAGTGAATCTTAAAAAACATAGAATTCTGTGTTACCAACTCTTTTGGATAGTCTTATGTATGAGATCTGGATTAAGGTTTAGGGATCTATCTATGTTTTTAAAAGCCCTATAGGTAATTGGATCAGGATCATTTGAGAGTACTATTTGAGTATTCTAAAAGAATTGTCTTTTAGTAGAAGAGGAATTTTCTAGGAAAAGCTTATTTAAACTATAAAATCACTGGAAATTTTTAATTTTCTTTGAAATTAGAATGCCTAATTATGGTAATACGCTGTTTCTTAAATTCTAAGGTACATTATTATTTTTTTTTTGAGCATTACTTTAAATTTATTTTTTTCAGCGTAACAGTATTCATTGTTTTTGCACAACACCCAGTGCTCCATGCAATACGTGCCCTCCCTATTACCCACCACCTGGTTCCCCCAACCTCTCACCCCCGCCCTCTAAGGTACATTATTTTTTCGCATTTTGAACATACCTAAGAAATGTTTAAAATACAAAAAAATAATGTACCTGAGATACATTTTGATGGAATTTTATAGCTTATCTGGCAGCATTTTTTTTCTTTTTAGTGATAAGAGAAAGAATATCTTACAACTAATAATACTAAGAAAATGTACTTAAGTGCTTAAATTTCATTTCTTAACTCATTTTGTTTGGGAGCTTTTTAAACATTTACAATATTCTCATAAAGTTAATCTTCATTGTTATTATTTTGATAGAAATTTCTAGATGGCATGCAAATGGCAGTGGTTTATATAGGGCTTTTAAAGCTATCGGACTTTGCTGACTTACAGACAAAATATTGTTTTGAGAGTTTCCTGTATATTCCTGGACTTGAACTATGCACTGATTGTGCCACATAAGCATTGGCAACAAAGTGAAGAGTGTGGAGAACTGCTGGTGGGGTGGTAGGGTGGTGAGGTGGGGTCAGTATGGGACAAGGGCTTGTTCTCCTGAGACAAAAGAGCTCAAGCAATAATGAAATACATGACTGGGATTTCTGATAGTTGAAAACAGTTTTGTAGGAATTATGTCCCATATCAAATTCTATTCAAAACATCACATTTAAAATAATTTTTCTTCAAAGTAAAAGTAGAAATTAAAGTAGAATATTCGTGTCATTTGAGAAAATGTGAATATCACTCCTGTGTATTTTTTATCATTCCAGGTTCACTTAAGTTAAACTTTCTTCAAAGGGCCAGTAAATATTTTAGACTTTGTGGACCCTCTAGTCACTATTAGAACTACTCTTCTGTGCCACTGGAGCACAAAAGCAGCTATAGACAATACTTAAATGAATGGGTAAATGGACACGACTGTGTTTTAATAAATCTTTACTCAAAAAAGAGTAAAGTCTAGGCTTGTGTGATGTATAACGATACTACAGTAAATCTTGTGCATGTATCTTTTTGCTTATATATGTTTCAGCTCATGGTAAATTTTTAGAATGAGATTGTTAGTTAAAGCTGTAAGTCTTACATTTCCTTTAAAACCATCATCTTCTCTTCTAATTCTTTTGTAATTTTGTAGAAAAGAATCTTTGTGTGGCTATCTGCTAGAATTTCAACACACTGCTTATTCTCTTCTTAATATACAGTATTAGTATAATAAAGCTATTAATAATTGCTATCTTTTTTTAGAAAAGCCCACTATGTATTCTAGGCACTGTTTTAGTTGTTTTGTATATTTTAACCCACTGAGTGCTTAAATGACTTAAATGTTTGTTAAGTACTTTAAATTAGGTATTCTCTCCAATTCAGTAGACTAGAAAACGGAGGCTCAAATCAGCTAATCTTCCCCAGTTTTCTTGGTGAGTAGTAAAGCTGCATTTAGCTGCAGAGTGCATGAATGCTGCAGCTAATAGCAGTAGCCATTCTCTTTATACATTTTGTTTTTATGTGAACTTAACACTTTTCAACTACTCTTAGTATTTTGTAGGGTAAGCCTGGGAGGCTATCATTGTTGACCTTGTTTCTGTGAGAAAATAGATTCAAAGATTAAAACAAGTCACTTACAAATAACTTTGATATGATAAAGCATTTGTAGATACAGGGTTTTTGGTATAATCTCTTTTAAGATGTTTCACTTATGAAATTACCCTGCAGATAACACAATAATTATAGTAATAAAAACCTGGAGATATTTGAACAGTAGGCATGTTTGTCTGTTGTCTTTGTAAGCTGAGTGACGATACCTGTTAAAAAATTATTTATGACACTTGTTCAAATGGTAAGATAGACTTTATTAGGGGTACTGTGGTGTTATAGATATAGGAACTACTACAAAGGGGCTTTGTAGTAGGGGAGCGAGATTGGGCTCAACTCCAAATACAGCAAAGAAAAGTGAGAGTTTATAGCCAAGGAAGAGTTTGGAGGGGTCAGTGAGGAGAAAATTACTAAGAGGAAACACCGGGGGGGTGGGGGGGATTCTGGCTAAACCAGTGGTCAGACATCAAGTGGGGGATGATAGAAGATGAGGAACCCAGCAGTTATGGAAGGTGGTCAGATACCAAGATTGGGAGGAGTCTGGTTAAACTGAGTAGGATTCTTGCTGTTGACAATGTGCCCAAGGACAGGGCCTAGCTGAAAAAGAGCTCAGCAGAGCCTATCCAGAGTTTGGTCAAGAAGAGAATCTTTGTCATAGTTCAGGGTCTGTGGTTGGCAGACAACAACTGAGAGCAGCTTGTCTGGACAGATAAAGCGTCCTCCAACTGCAGTGCAGTGTCATTGTCATCAGTTTGCTCAACCAGTACTTTTGACAGTGAGGACAAAAATTTAAATAGCATTTTACCTCTCTTAGCTTCAGTGCTGTCTTGAGTTTCAGTTTTTTCTTCATTGTTGAGTTATCAATGATACTAGATTAACCTATATTCAAAAATTTAACCTCATTCAGGCATAATCTAATTACCTATTTTTCGTATGTATAATACTCAGTTAGTTTAAGGAGTATGTAATGCTAATCTCTTATGCTCCTTTCATAGGCTATTGACCAGTCTTTTAGTACCTCTTCAGCAAAGGTCTGCCAGTTTTGTCAAATAGTTGTATTACCTTTGTTTTAAAAAAACAAGGTGTCTAATTACTTACCCAATGGTAAGTTCCATTTGTGGGAAGATTTTGTATGTACCCCCAAAGTAGGCCATCATAAACTCTTTTGCTAAAGCCAGCTTGTGAATTACTACCCTTCTGAATTTAATAATCTCCCAAATCCTCCAAACTGAATGGTGGACAGGGAATTTTAACTTTCTTCCAATAATTAATACCTTTTAGTTCTCTTTATAGAAATAAGACATACTCAATACATAAAATTTAGAAAAAATATTTTCCTTTACAATTTACTAAATTACCAGTAGTTCCACTGCTGAAAAATAACTACAATAACAACTTTAAGTAAATAATTTTTTAGGAATATTGGTACTTTAATTCATTGTTAATATATTGTTGGTGGTTTCCCATAATTGTAGTTGCTTAAAAATATATAATCTGCGGGGCGCCTGGGTGGCTCAATGGGTTAAAGCCTCTACCTTCAGCTCAGGTCATGATCCCAGGGTCCTGGGATTGAGCCCCGCATCGGGTTCTCTGCTCAGCAGGCAGCCTGCTTCCTCCTCTCTCTCTCTGCCTGCCTCTCTGCCTACTTGAAATCTCTGTCTGTCAAATAAATAAATAAAATCTTAAAATATATATATATATATATATATATATATAAAAAATCTGCTGTTCCAAAATTTTCCTCATATTGTTGATTTAGACAGTGACCTGCTTTGAACTTTTTTATACATGAATCCTAAACATCTCTATCCACAGATTTCTAGAAGTAGAATTATTGGGTCAAGGAGTATGAACTTCTTTAGATTCTTGAGAAATACTATTAAATTGTTTTCCAGAAAGCAATACCAATTAAAAACCAGCATGAGGGATTTCTATTGTTGTTTAAAGAGTAAGAAATCATATTGTAAGGAAATTTGTCCCTATGTGATAAAGTTTTGTGGATTTTGCTTAGTTAATACTATGTCATTGTATTTCTAATTGTATCAATCTAGATTTTTTATCATAGGGAATTTTTTTCCTTTTGAAAAAATAATGAGATAGGCTTATACTTACAGCTTACACTTATACTTACAGCTATACATTACACTTATACTTACAGTTATACATTACATATAAATGAATGATCTATGTAAATCAAGAAATTATTTGTTGCTCGTGTGATTTTATTTTTTATTCTTTCTGGAAAATATTTGTCATGGACCTGTCACCTATATTATTTTCAACTACAATTTTTTTCTACTCCTCCTATAGTTTTAGAACTATATAATCTGTGTTTTTATCTAGACAGATGATCCACATGTATAGTTTTATGATTTATTACATTTCTTTACTGTAAGTCTTAGGGTTATTTCAGTTTTTGCATCACCTTAGTTTATCCTTTTATATTTCTGAATTTTAGGGTAATATTTGCATAGTATAAATGACAGCCCCTCCCAAAGTATATTGCTATTAATAATATTACGACAAGAGTACTTCTCATACTAACAAGAGCAGCTGCCAGAAATATTTGCCTATTCCTTATAGCACTACTACTTAGTTTTACATTTCTGGCATAGTTTTACCTTTAGCCCCAATGCAGGTTTACCTTTTTTTTTTTTTAAATCTAGTCCAGCCATTATTAATTCTTACTGAAAGTAGTTGTTGCAAGTCTGCTCTTTTAAAATGTCTTGATTCCTGAAAGTCATTTCATGAAACTCAATATCCATTTATTTTTATTTTTATTTTTATTTTTATTTTTTTAAAGATTTTTATTTATTTATTTGACAGACAGAGATCACAAGTAGGCAGAGAGAGAGGGAGGAAGCAGGCTTCCCGCTGAGCAGAGAGCCCAATGCGGGGTTCGATCCCAGGACCCTGAGATCATGAACTGAGCAGAAGGCAGAGGCGTAACCCACAAAGCCACCCAGGCACCCCTCAATATCCATTTCATGGAATTCTTAGCCAATTAGAAATAGATGGATATTTCCCCAGATACAGAAATATAAAACCTTTAAAAAGCCAACATCCTCCCATCTTTCCCCCAGACTAGTCTGTTTTGTGCCTCTTTCTTTCTAGATTCTTTCCAGGACCTCACAGTCTAGCTTCCCTCTCTGGTTGGAACCTTTCTCCTGGCACTGATTACATCCACTGTTGTCCTCATCCATCAGTGGAACATACTGTAATTGTTGCCATTACCTTTGGCCCTTAGGCAAATATATACTGCGCGGTGATGTTATCCATTTAGTTATCTTGTCTCCCCAGTTAGGCTATAAACTCTTAGAGTTCAGAAATTATCCTTCATGTCTTTTTATGCTCCTTGCGATATGCAGGAGAAAGTTAGTATAAATATTCTTGTGACTAATTCGTTGAAGTATGTGTTAAACTTGGAAGATTCTGAAGGAGTTTTTGTTCTGTTAAGAATATGGCATGTTTTTCTCCGATTGACTTATTTCACTAAGCATGATACGCTCTAGTTCCATCCACGTCGTCGCAAATGGCAAGATTTCATTTCTTTTGATGGCTGCATAGTATTCCATTGTGTATATATACCACATCTTCTGGGGGGAGGTGGGATTGGGAGAGGGGGAGCGGGCTATGGACATTGGGGAGGGGAGGCGAACCATAAGAGACTATGGACTCTGAAAAACAACCTGAGGGTTTTGAAGGGTCAGGGGTGGGAGGTTGGGGGAACAGGTGGTGGGTGATGGGGAGGGCACGTTTTGCATGGAGCACTGGGTGTTGTGCAAAAAGAATGAATACTGTTACGCTGAAAAAAAAATAAATAAAAAGGGAAACAGTGCAAAAAAAAAAAAAAAAAGAAAGAATATGGCATGTTTTTGTTTACTAAATGTTTCAAATGACTGTGCAGCTGTGATTTGAATATTTCATTTTCTAAATTTAAATAAACTCAGATACAATTTAAATAAACTCAGATACAATTTGACATTTAATTTTAAAAGTAATTACTACTTACCAATTTTGAAAACGAAGGAGAAACAAACGTAGGGTAAAGTCATTTCAGTGGCACTTTTGTGATTCTACAGTAGCCAAAAAATGTCAGAAAATGCTGAAATAAAGGGGAAAAAATTACAGTACTTTGGAGAGAAGAAAGAACAGGGTGGTGATATGAGCAAGTTTGGAGGGAAATTTTAATAGGGTACCTGATTCTTTTTTTTTTTTTTTTTTTTGAGTAAACTAAAATGTGACTTCCTTTGGTTATTTGCCTTACACACATATTCCACTGGAACTGGGAAAATTTTCAACTTGAAAAATTCAAGCATTTTCAATTGATCTGATATGGTTTATTGTCACTACTTTTTTTTAGTCAATAAAAGAATTAGTTACCACATATCACATATCATATTTTAAATCCTATCAGGCCTTTTTTTCTTAAGAATGTTTCATATGTCATGCATAAACTTGAGTAAACAATATAAATTATAAATTATATAATTTATTTATAAATTTAAATTTTAAGTTTTCTTGCGGTCTTATTCTCTGTATTGTGCAGGGTACTAGCTATAAATAAAAGTGATGATTCTTCATCCCCTGTACCTGTGGATATACAAAAGTCAAAAGTTACAATCCTTTATGTATCTTAGATAGTCTAGTGGTAAAAACCTTAAACCTTTATAGTAAAAGTATAATTTTGCTTGAATGCACCCATGTACAAAGTACTATGAGTACAAAATACTCAAAGGAAATGACTCAGGAAAGGCTTCACAGTAACTTTGAATTAAAATATGGTGTTTGCTAGTAAGCAGATGATCAGAGAAGTAATGGGCAGAAGGAACTTGTATTATTGCTTGTGCTTACATCTCGTCTTTTCACATGTCACATTTATACTGCTGCAAATTATTGCTTATATCTTGACATGACATTTATCAGTATTACTATCAGCCAGAAAATATGTATTGAGCACTTAGAACAGAGCTGGAAAATTTTCTAGAACCTATGGCTATAACAGTGAACTAGATAGAGGCCATGTCCTCATGGAGCTTACTTTATGGAAACAGAAAATAGTCACTAATGTTAGTGTTTTGATGACAGTAAAATAGGGTTAATAGTATAGAGTCTAACTTGGGATGGAGGATAAGCACTATACTTTCCACATATGAACTCATATAACCCTTAAGATAACCTTGTAAAGTGGGTGTTGTATTATAGTATCCCTATTTTACAGATGAGGAGTCTGAGGCATAGTGAAGGTAAGTAATGTGCCCTAGAGCTAATAAGTGATAGAGCAGAGATTCTATGTCAGGCATCTGGCTCTAGCATCACAAACACTGTGGTAAACTGACCTTGGCAAGGTTGTTGAGTGAACAGATCCTTAGTTTCCATGTGTTGTAAGGGGTAACTTTTGCTGTGTAATCCTTGGTTTTAAAATATGTAATTCTTACTTTGTTCCCACAACTCAGGATGGCCTCAGTATCTTATTACTGACAACATTGCTTTCTAGATGTTTTTGTCATCAAGTGATGTCCTCATATTACATGTACCTCAATTGTCAGATATGAATGTAAAACAAATTATAATGTGATGTGTAAGTCTACAACTACATTGTAGAAATAACTGCCATGAATTGTTATCCCTGTTGTTGATAGATAACAATCTGTTCAAATAGTTTAGTTACTTTAACATCACAGGGCAAAGGCTATTAAGATGTAGTATGGGAGACAGATGAAAAATATGCTAAAAAATAAACTTGCTGCCCACTGTCCCTTGTCTGCAGACCAGATGTCCAGCAAGCCCTGAGAGCTAAGAATTTTTTTTAAGTTAGCCAAACCTAACTCTAAGTAACTTAAGATAATCAGTTTTATTATTTGAATACTCGTGAACTTTCTGCAAAAATATTAATGTATAATATACTGGAAGTGTTCAGTGATATACATGCACCATATTACTTCTCTAAACTCTTCAAAAAGTTCTGAAGTCAGCAACACAGCTTTCTCTAAAATTGTGGAACTAACTCCACAGACCTTTGAGTTTTATAGCTGTCACCCACATACAAAAAATGGAATACACTTTGAAATGTCAAAGGAGTCAAAGCCTTAAGTCTCTGAGTGCATGCATATTTAAATCCTTTAAAACATACATTATATAAATGAATACCTAAATTTTATTAACCTAGTTATAGGGAGCTCCATATAATATGGTAGTTCAGAGCCTAAATATTATTTTTCTTCAGTGAGAAATGTAACTCTCGTTAGCAGACATATTCATTAAATGAGGAATGAGAACCTCTGTCACTTTTTTACTTCATGGAAAATTAATACTACTAAATTAGTTTTTATTCTGCTAATATGTATTAGGCATACTCCCTGTATGTGTTGCTAGTATAACAGAGATGAGTAAGGCAGAGACCTTCCTTCCTTTAAGGAGGCTACAGATGCTATTCTGTCTCTGAGAGATGTATCTCATTGTCCCCATTTTGTAGTCACATCAAAATCAGAGGAACATGGATTAATTAACGTATTCAACAGATAAGTATCCATTAATTGCCAGGCATAGTTCTGGGCACTTCAGATATATTAGTGAACAAAGCAGAAAAAGTCCAACCTTTTATATAAGTTAACATTTTAGTGACCCTGAGAATTCTGCCTCGGATTGGACAACATGTTTGGTCTGTTCCAGTATACATTGTGTCACCAGACTTCTTCATTCTGTGGTACATTTTTCTAAATCATCTGGTGGTAATTTGTCTTATAGTGTCTCCGTATGTATATGTGGGTACCTACATACATATGCATGCATACATAGACGCACACTTTCTCTGACTTGGTGACTTTACTGATATGTATAATCTACTGGTTTTCAAATACTTTTAGGTAGTATCTAGCACAGAATAGTATTTTGAGGTTCTGAAAGGTTAAATATGATTTTGTTTTATTTCATTTTTTCATATTCTTGGAAGAAAACTTCAATAATATCCTACCAGGCTCACCTAGTGATTTCTTTCTGGATTGTCCCTGGGTCAGAATAGAGTACTTGGCCCTATTTCTGACTTGTGGAAAGCTGCATAAATTAATGTGTGTTTCACATATAAATCAGTTAAATAATGGTAGATATAATTTTTAGTAGATATGTTTATGGTAGGTATAAATAATGATAGGGATAATTTAAAGATTTTATTCACTAATTTGACAGAGAGCCAGCGAGAGAGGGAATGCCTGTGGTGGGAGTGGGAGAGGGAGAAGCAGCCTCCCCACTGAGCAGGAAGCCCGATGCAGGCCTCAGTCCCAGGACCCTGGGATTACGACCCAAGCTGAAGGCAGATGCTTAACCTGACCAAGCCACCCAGATGCCCCTAAGATTTTTTTTTTTAAGATTTTATTTATTTATTTGAGAGAGAGAGAATGAGAATGAGAGAGAGAGAACATGAGAGGAGAGAGTTCAGCTGGAGAAGCAGACTCCCTGTGGAGCTGGGAGCCTGATGCGGGACTCGATCCTGGGACTCCAGGATCATGACCTGAGTCTAAGGCAGTCGCTTAACCAACTGAGCCATCCAGGCACCCCAAGATTTTTTTAATGTGATAGAAATTTCACCCTAGAAGTAATGGCAGAAAGGACTGCCATTTGTGGTAAAGTCAACAACATTCTAAATGTTAGGAGTTACAGTTCAGTTATTTCAATTTACATTCCATTTACCTCTTGGTGCAGCACATATCTTTATTTGCACATGTAGCATTTTATTCCTAAATTGTGAGAATATAGATTTTTTTAAAATAGTAAATCCGAGATTAATCAAGTTTTGTCTTGTGACTTTGGTAGTCTTTATATAAATGTTCATATATTTATAAACTTTGTTGACAATTATGTAGGTCTAGAGGAAAAGCAAGTAGGAGCAAGTATTTCTCAAACATTATCAAATTAATACTGACTCTGAAATCACATGGATAGCTATTTGTTTATTGTTATTCTGTGATATTTACATGTAATAATAGAGAAATCGCTTTTGAGAGAAAAAATATAATATTGGATGTAATTCACTTAAATATTTTCTCCTTGCTAGTATTGAAAATGAAAATGGAAACTTGTGGGTTATTCCTATATTTAATTACATTTTTATGTGTGAGTGATTTCATATAGTTCACTTGGGAGCAATTTAAACTTAAACAGCTTTTCAATAATCCACAGAAATCTCTGCATTATCACTTTGGATTTTAAAATGTCATTGTTGCTACTAGTTTGAACATGTAGGGGCAGTATAATACTGTTTTTGTAAATCTTGTCTGAATTTGTGGAATTTTTGAATCAATAAGTGGTGTTAAAAGTTTGTTCTTTGCAGAAATATAGCTAGCTGTATGTCTTACATTTTAAAGGATGAATAGTACTGTTTAAGTTTGAACTATTCTTTTAATATAGGTTCTTATATATATTACACAGAAGCTTTTATATTATGGAAACTCATAGCCTTGATTTATATTCGAAGTCAAGGAATATGTTAAGCTAGTTAATTAAAAAAATGTACTTTTATTGTTAGACAGTAAAAATGAGGACATGTAAGTGGATTTGCAAAAATAGACAAAATGCTGAAATTAGTGCAATTTTGCTCTCATTCTGTCTGTACCAACCTTTTCAAAAATGGATGTTTAACTATGAGAATTTTTTAATAAGGTCTTAATTTTTCAATCTGACAAGTGAACAAAACTTGGATTACTAAACAATCTTATTTTAAGATTCTTTAAGTGGTATTTTTTTTTCAGTATCAGAACGATTAGGATTATTACAAAATGGATAGTTTTTTTTCCATTAAAATTGATTTACACTCAGAAACAACTGAGTAGTTTTCTTTTCCACTTATTCAATCTATAACTTCTGTGAGTCCAGTACTGCATTAGGCATTTGGAGTACAATGGTAAATGGCACAGACTTAAATCTTCACCCTTACGAAGTTTATAGCAGAATAGCAGAATGCTTAACAGCATAGATGATAGAATCATTTAGACTTGGGATTACATTCTTAGCTTCACCACTTACTAAGCCTCATCTGTAAAATGGAGATAGAAGTACCTACTTCATAGGATTATTGTAATAACCTATAGAAAGTATGGTTCTGCAAGAAGAACTTAAAAACTGTTGTGAAGTTCACAAGACATTTTTTTAGATATGTTGATAAAAATGACAATTTATTCTCCTGACATGATAATACATATTTCTTTTACTAATGGTTAGTGTTTTGAATATTTTTTCATTTTTAGTTTCTTCAAAAATGCATAGCACCAATTTTGAACAGTCATTTTTCTTAAATAGTTTCCTGAGTGACTGTTAATCTCTAAATGGAAAGCTACTGCACATAAAAAGTTAATGTGATTTGGTTCTACTTACATTATGTAGATTCATTCAGTGTGACTATCATATGTATAAAAGTTAACCCCATTATGTCTTACTAAATTAAGGTAACATGTGCTCTCTTAGTATTTTGTTTGGAGTCTCTCAGATGTTTAGAATATATATGTTGGCTTTAAGTGCCATTATATTAAAACAATTTAAATTGCTATATAAGAATTAAAAAATAGAATTTATCGATTCACATGTTGGTTGCTAAAATGTCTAGCAAATAGTTTCCATTATGATCTTAAGCTCTTACTCCATTTCTTTCCCTAGAGGCCCCAAAATAAGTTAATTAGGAAATGGAACATGCTTGTTAACATATTTGAAAACTAGCTTGTCAAAATGGCCCCTGGAATATCATTACTACATAAGAATTGAGACTTAAAACATTTAAAGAATTGATTCACAAGTCTTAACAAAAGTGCTTAGAAATTTAGATCTTCCTTTGGTACCCTGTGCTGCTCTTAGTTCTCTTTATTTTTTAATTATGTGGGAACCCCATATTTAACACACACGTGTGTGGACGAGCATGCACACACACACAAACGTGTATTCTCTGCCCCCCCCAATCCCCCCAATACACACAAACGAAATTCTCACCCCCCTGACCTCTGTATAGTAGCTTATCTGCAGAGTTCATGCTGCAACTGCTGCATTGAGGGGAAGTGGTGTTCTGCCGTTTTCATATTAGCTTTGTTATCGTGCAGTATTTTCAGCTGCTCATACTCATTACCATACAGCTGGTATGTAGAGAAGAGAAGGAAGCAAGCAGAAGTTGTACTGTCTACAAGAATAAGAAGCTCTTTTGCAGATGGGGTGTTGGCAGATGGGGCATGTGTTTGAACAGGTTTTACTAATAACAGGGTGCATTAAAAATCATTCTGAGAAAGTCCTAAGGTCAGTGCCATGAATTCAAAGCTTGAGAGGTTGTTTGGCGTTTTGTAGACCTTTTTAGAATATTAATTAACTCTAATACAAAAAAGTAATAAATGGCCAACCACAGCCTCTTCTAAAAATATTTTTTATCAGTTTTTCCTTTTTCATTTTAGGATTTTAAATGTAATTTAAAAAGCATTGAAACTGCTTGCTAGTGTCTGTCATCGTCTTGCACTGTATTTTGTACTCTTCAATATATTTACTTAAAATTCCCATACTATGATTATATACAAAAGTATATAAACTCTGAGCAATGTAATACGTTTTCAGATTTAATATATAAATGTTTAAATATTTCTTAGAAGATGAAAACAAAAGAGGATTTAGAAATGCCTCTTTTTGTATTGTTGACTCCAGTGAAGTTTAAGATGAATTATGTTCTATCTCCATTCAAAGTTAGAAGTGAATGGTATGCCCCAGAATGAATCTCTTGTTAAAATTATTACTTACATGCTTTTCATATTCACAAAACTAAATGAAGTAGTAATGAAATAATTATCAGTAGCTTAAAAAGGTATTTCAGTGAGATCTTAATCCTTTTGACCCTTTTCATTAACTGTAGTGTTTCTTGGTAGATCCTGTTTCAGTGGGAGATTGTGATAAAAAGCAGCTAAAGCAAAATGAAAATAGCCAATCACATGTAAAATATGCAGTATCCAATTTAATTTTAATGGAAATGGCACTTAGCCTGTTATTTTGTTCATAGAGAGTAAAATATGTACTGCCAAAGATTTTTTCCCCCTTTTTTTAGCAAATATTGTGCTTTTGGTAACTCTCAAAAACTTTCATGCTTCAGATTTCTTTTTTTTTTTTTTAAGATTTTATTTATTTATTTGACAGACAGAGATCACAAGTGGGCAGAGAGGCAGGCAGAGAGAGAGGAAGCAGGCCCCTTGCTGAGCAGAGAGTCCAGACGTGGGGCACTATCCCAGGACCCTGGGACCATGACCTGAGCTGAAGGCAGAGGCTCTAACCCAGGTGCCCCTCATGCTTCAGATTTCTTATCAGTAAAATGGAGATACAAAAATGCTATCTGTTGAGTTAATACCAATGAATAAATAAAATACTTTAACTGAGATTTGTGGGAAATGGTGTACAAATTAATGTTAAAAGTGTGTATGGCCCTTTGAATAGTAAAAATTTGTATTCTGTTGGGCATTTTTAAAGGTACAGGAAGTCCTAAGCCAGGTTGACTTTTAATAACAAAGATAATTGCATTTTTGTTGTATATCAAACTATATTTTCTTCCAGTTTGGTTTACGCTTTAATTGGTAATTGGTAACTATCTAGAAAATTTTATTACTTTTCCCTGAAGGGGAAATATATGTATATAGCTATATAAGATATTACAAATAATATTATATATAACATAGCACTAAATGAATAATAAATTTATAAAATGTGTTCACCTATATCACCTTTCCTTATACTGAAAATTATGAGTTTTTCAAGTCACACTGAACATTAATAATTTCCAATTATTATTTCTGTAATTCTGTCATTATTGATTAAGGTGCGTGTTACATTGTTCATTATCTCATGTAAATACTATTTATTGATACCCTGATAAGTGTAAGGACTACATAAGCAGCTAAGGTAAAAGAACCAAAATGAAAGTGGTCAGTGCATTCATGGAGCTTAGGGTTTAATGGGGAAGATGGGCAAATAATTAATGTGTCTACACTGTGACAAGGCATTGTTTCAAGTACTGTGATTAACAGCTTTAGAACGGGGAGAAGGTAGCTCTGAGAAGGAAATTGGAGAAGGCCTATACACAGATGATTCCCTTGTTTTTATCTAGACCTTTGTTCTGAGTTCCCAGAGCTACCTGGAGCATGATTTCCTCACCTAGATATGACCAAACCAAATATGACCAAACATGGACTTTGTAATCCTCCCAACCCCAGAAAACAAAAGCAAGCAAACTTGTCTAGTGTCTGACTCTTGTCTAGTATCCTCTCTCATGTCCCATCCTGTTGCATAAGAAATTTGGGTCTCATCCTTGATAATTCCTCCTCCTTTATTCTTCACAACTAATCAATCTGTCACCAAATGCTATTCATTTTATGCCCTAAGTATCTCTTAAATATTCACTTCTATTGATCTTTGTTGCACCTAGCTAGTCTAAGCAACTGTTCTCTCTTGTCTGGTCTCGTGGAATAACTTCCTCACATAATCTCTGCCACATCCACTCTCACTTCCATTCTGGTTTTAATATTACATTTAGAATGATTTTTCAAGAGGCATATCTGATTATCTCCTTCCCCTGACCAAAATCCAGCATAAGCTTTTCATTACTCCTGTGGTAAAGACCAAAATTCTTTATGAGGTCTTGCATAATCTAGCCCCTGTCTACTCCTCTAGCCTCATTTTGTACTTGCCATAGAACCTCTATTCTACAGTCATAGGGGTGCCCTTCCCCCACCACAACACACTTTAGTCATTCCTTCAGAGAAGTCTTCTCTGAACCCCCAGACTAGGTAAAAACCTTAACATAATGCATTTTCCTAACACTGCAGCATTTACCACAATTTTATCTCTACTTTGTTTTATTTCATTATCTTCCTCTCCTACCACACTATAAAAGCTCCTATCACAGCCATGAAGCTGAGACTGTCCTTAACTTGTGTATCATAGGCATCCAAATAAATACCACTGAATGAGTGTTTGCAGGAAATTAAAATAACCATTTAAACCTACATTTGTTGTAATTATGTATCCCAGGTAGAATACACATAATTAGTTGAAACAGTATAGCATAGAATCACAGAGATATGCATGTATCGGGACTGATGTTTATACCTAGGAAGTAATAACCACACATGGATCAAATTCACATTTTTTAAAGATGGATTGGTCCTTACAAAAAGATCTGTGTGATGAAATTAAGAAACAGGACCAAAGTGATAACTACATATTGAAGCATATGTTGTATATATACCCCGAAAAATACCCCCCACACTATTACTTAGTTAACAAGTCACATATTTTAGGCTGTCTACTAAACTAAAAAAGTCAAAACCAAGTGGAAGTCATAATTCCCTGTTAAATGTTTTGGGGTTGCAATAACCAGTGAGAACATTTAAAACATTTCTTTAGTATTGGGATACATAACTTTTGCCAGTTTTCTATAGTGTTCAGATAACTTGGGTAAGGGAGAAAGACCTACTATCCCTTTCAAAAGGAGGCTCCAATGAGATACTTTGCTGTATTCTGTTCTCAACTCTTTTTTCATTATTTCATGTTTTAGAGATATAAAGAAAAAGGCATGAGGGAGTGAGGGTAAAAATAGTTCTTATGGGGGGCAGTTAGAAAAGGAAGCAAAATGCATGTATTACTGTAAGCACCTTTCATCAGATAGATTTTCTTTCATTCTGCCTACTAATGGCTACCTACCCTCAATATAATGTCAAAGATAATGGGAGCAAGCCTTCACCAAGGAGGCACTGGCAGTAGCATATTAATTCTTTGTCAAGCTGCTCTTGATAAATTCCCAGCAGTAAAGTGTATCAGAGTAAACAATTAGCTATCTAGTTTGTCTCTTCTTTCTCTGTGTCTGCTGTGACTCTAACATAGATTTCGTGCACACATCATACATCTGCATACTGAAATTGCTTGGGAAACATCATAGAGATTTATTAACTACCAATACTTATTGCTATGTAGGTAGAAAACCCTATTATCATTTTCTATAAACTGGAGACCAAGATTTGCCTGTCTTCAAATCCCAGCCACCCTATAATAGTTGTATGCCCTTGGGGAAGTCACTTAAGCTCTCGGCGCCTGTTTCCTCATCTGAAAGATTGTACCTACTTCATGAGGTCATTAGATAGCTTCAGTGAATTTTATGTAAGCATCTAGAAGAGTGCCTGTCATTTCTCTTCTCTGTATACTTCATTTTCTTTTTTTTTTTCCCATTTTATTTATTTTTTCAGCGTAACAGTATTCATTCTTTTTGCTGTATACTTCATTTTCTTAAGAGAACTTTATTTTTTTAAACAGTTGCTTATTTAAGCTTGAATAGTTTATGATTTTTTTTAGTTTATGATATGTTTAATGGTGGGCAGTAAAGGAACACTCAAATTAAGTGTAGTGTTTATTTTCTCTTTTTCTTTAGGTTTAAAATATTACCTTGTTTTTCTTGGAAATCTTTCTTCCTCTCTCTAGCTCTATGCATTGTCATATAAATTGAGCAATTTCATTTACCAATTACATTGATTTGTCCTTTTTTAAAAATTGATTTGACTGTCCTTCCACTCAAATTAGTAGTTTTTCCAGGATAGATATGACATCTTGCTCAGTTTTGCTACTTTTTGCTTAGTGCCTGGCTTTCAAGAACCCTGGCTAAATATTTCTTGAATGTAGCAGATGTAGATATATCAACATAAAATGTTTGAATCACTGTTTAGTTTTCTTTCTTCCATCTTGTTTCATTGTTTAGAAAACAGGGAACCATTATATGGGGCAGGATTCATTTGGATGAAATTAATAATAGGGGAATTTGGGTTTAGAGGCTCACCATAAGTTTTTCTCACAGTAATTTCCTTCTCCTACACTACCTATGTGGAAAAACAAGTGTAATACATTTCACAAAGTTGAAGTCTTTGAAATAAATGAATTGGTGGGGAATAAATTACATCTTGGTCTAACAAAATCTGTCTTTTTGCAAAAGCTAGTTGAATAAAAATATCTTTAAAATACCATTTAATTTTAATCTCTTTACATTGTGGTCATGATGATTACCATGTCTTCATTTAACTCTTGAAAAATATGTTCTTAATATACTGTTTTGTCTCTTAATAGAATAACTTTAAAGGAAAGGCTGAAAATGAAGAGAGTGGTGTGTGTGTGTGTGTGTGTGTGTGTGTGTGTGTGTCTTTATCCCAAGAGCTGACAAAATATTACAACTTTAAGAATATTCCATAGTTCAACATCTTTTTGCTAGCTTTGACTTTATATGCTTTAGTACAGTTAAGCTATTCCTCATAGGATTTTTTTTTTCATGTTGTAAGAGTTTGAACATGTATTGACTCAATTAAAAAGAATTGAAGATTCAGTTTTTCAGGAGTGTTCTCAAATCACCATGTAACGGTTCTCAGTGGAACAGCTATATGCACAGAGAAGTTTTTAAATTATAGTACACATTTGTTTGGTAGTCATTGTGCCATCATTATATACCACGAGTTCACACAGCTGGAAGGAAACTCACGATATCCATCCTGCAGAAAGAACTTTTTAGAATCATGTATCAAGTATGGCAGACTTTCAAAGTTAATTTTTAAACATTTGGAGGCCTTGAGTGTTTACAGATAAATGCGTTCTTAAAGAAAATAACTTATAAATAAAACATTTCTATTATAGTGGTTTTGCCAAAATGTCAAAGTGTTCCTGACCATTTATCTTACAGTTCTTTGTGAATAAGAAACTACTATAGATCATGTACCTTTTCAGATGAATAGTTATTTTGAAATTATTTCCATGACAGGCAAAATTATGTCAAATCACACTTATGACCCATCTAATTTCGAGCAGCCTTTTTTTTGTACTCTGTTTTTATGTACTGAACATTTATAGTCTGTTGGAAGTTCCTAAAAAGGTAGGGGATCATGCAGGCATTATGCTAGTCAGATAATTCTTGATTCTTTCAAAGCAAAGAATGCAGTTTGTTAAATTATATATACAGTAATTGCTTTAAAATGTAAATTGATGTTTCTAAAATGAATCTTTAGAATCCTACTTTTTAAATGTAGTGGGGCATGATTACTAGGTTCTTCCCTCCGTACTTGACAGCTGTATCAAACACAGATACTTAAAGAGTAGGCAAGCTACTCTAAAGTAAGTAAAGAATTGATTAAAGCTCACCATAATGCACACTTTCCAGAGCAAGAACTTGGGGTGATTTATGTTTCTTAGTGGCCTACCACCAATATGGAATTATTAAGTGTTTTTGAATAAGTGAAATAAGTCCTAGTCCACAGACTTTGATTCATAGCTAGAGTTTTAAAAAAAATGGTTAAAGTTATCCCTTCTCATTTTAAATTCTTCTGGAAATTTTGTAAGATGACTGAGATGAGAAGAGAGGCTATATTTTAAAAAGTATAATAAGTTTGAATCTGGACTTTATGTATCTGCTAGTCAAATTTTATAATTGGACATAATTATCAGAATTGGGAAGCAAACCAATAAAAGATTACTGAATTGAGAAAGCATATATTTTAGATTAAGCAGATCTTGGATGACTACATGCTAATAAGGGTGTACCTAAGTAGGGTTGTACATGAGGCTGTACGAAGCCTTTGGAAGTCTTTTTCCAACTTTGAGATTCTGTGATTATTTTCTGGAATTTTTTATGATCACAGAGAAGTAAAAAGTATACCTTGGGTAAAATCCTTTTGTCTCTAATAACTAAAGGTAACCATGTCTTTCACCATTGTAGACATTTGCTAAAAGAAGGCTTGCAGATCCATCTACGGAGATCTGAGCCCAACATCTCTGTCTTTCTCGAAAAGAGTAAATTATCAAATGTAAAGATAAAACCAGAACATAGAAAGTAGAAGAGCAAGGAAATAGAGATATGATATAGTAGATACTCCTCCATTCTTATAGAATTGAGTTACTAGCTATAAAGATTTAGGATAGTGCTTGGCACATGGTGCAGACTAAGTCTTACCTGCTATTCCAATTCTCTTTCCTAAGTTTAGGAATCTTTTGGGATAGGTGCTCAGTTGGAGAGTAAGTATGAGGAAAATGGAAGAGTAATTTCTGGATGAAAGAGTTGAAAGAGTTAAAATACAGCTATATATTTTCTCTGTATTTCTAATTTCAGCAAGTGAGGATTATCTTGTGAGCAATCTTTAATTTTATATGCATTTTTGGAAGTATAAAAAATAATATAGGCAAAAATGTATAGAGAAGTTCTTCTGTGTTTACTCTCATTCTAGAAATCCTCTAATGAGGTCACATTGCACTTAGAGTTAAATCCGAACTCTTGACCATGACTTGCAAGATTCCTACATGATCTGGCCCTTGGTTATCTGTCTGACATCATCTTGTGCCAGTCACACCATCCTAGCCAGACTGGCCTTATTCTTGCTGATCCTAGGCGCTACTCTTTCATTTTGACTTAACAGTTGTTTCCTGGGTGATGCCATTCAAAATTAGCCACACTTCTCTACTATCCTTAGTACCTACATCTTTCATAGCATCCTGTTTTATTTATCTCTTAAAACTAAGCATTATATGAAATTATCTTACTCATGTATTCTCTACTTATTATGTGTCTTCCCCCTCTCCTAGAATGTAAACTATGTAGAAAGCTCATCTGCATTGTTTGCCATCTTATACCTAGAGCCTAGAACAGTTATTAGCAGAGTAGGTGCTCAAAGGTTATGCAAGTAAATTTGTTTATTGGCATGTAAGAAAAAAGAGGAAAAAGCTCTTTTTATTAAGGCACTTAGATGACCACTGTGAATATATTTATGTATTTACATAGGCTTTTCTCTAGGCATACATACACATACACTTAATATTTGCATATTTATTCTACAAAGTACCATACTTTATATCATGTGTTTGAATCTTACGTACCTTCTACTTTACAGTAGCCCTTTCCCTAGTTCTGGACATGATGAACAGTTTCTATAAATGAAAATTTTTTACAATGAAGAATTTTCCTTAAAAGGAGGCTTTGAGTTTGGGGGATAGAGGGGCAGGCCATGAAGAGAAAGGGCTGGATGTAGAACAAGATGTTTAATTTTCCAAGCAAGTCATGCATTTTTTTTGTTTTTTTTTTTTTTTAACATCAGAGGTCCTTTTCCAACGTACTGGTGAAAGTCAATGAATTATATACCCTACTGCCCTGAATTACATTTTTTATTGTTTTTTTCATCAAGTTTGGGAGAGATTGTAAGGTTTGAATGAATATTTATTTAAGAAATCTCTTCTTTCTGCACTAGTCCCCCCTTGAGTACAAGCTGCTTGTATGTATGATCTTGTATAAGTGCCTATTGAAACAGAAGGACCCCCTATTAGTCAGTGTTTATAACTAAATAAAAAGTCAACAGTCTTTACACCCACCCAGTAAAGTTCTTCATGTACAAAAAGACACATATTATCCCTAAAATGGGAGAATGAGTCATGGCAGAAAGTACTTTTGAAGAAACCATTACTAGTAAGTTAAAGGATATTTTAACTATAATATTTAATGTTTGTATATGGAGATATATTGCTAACTAGGTTATGCCCTGATGACTGACTACTAGAAGACTTACAGATGATGTTAATTCTTCAAGCTAATGACAGTGGTAGTTCCACATATATCTTTGGCCCACAAGGGATGATTTCCCTTTTTCTCCTCAACATCTACCAAACTTCTGTCTTTCAAGCTTAGAAACAAAAGCATTTTATATGAAATACTTTCAGACTGTTGGAATGATTTTTTATTTTCTGACCTCCTAAACTACTCAATTTGGCACTTGATAGATATTGTTTTCTATTAGTTTCTTGTCTTACAAGCTGGATTTTAAGTATCTTGGGGAGAGAAAGGTTATTACTGTAATGTTTTTATTTGTGCTCAGTAGCATTTTACAGATATTGGGATACAGGTGGTAATTTCTTAATTATTTTTAACTTAAATCTTTCAGGTTCTGTCACCTTTTCCTCAATCACTACCATGTTTTTGCTTCAGATTTCCCACATGAGGCAGAAGCATAGTCATATGGACCCAGATAATTATTCCATGAACTGAATAATCAAGATTTATAGTTTGCATATGTAATTGCTGTTTGCAAAATGTAATTTTTCCCCTTCTTTAGCAATGTCTGAATTTTTTTTTTTTTTTAGCTTAACTTGAGCTGTCACATATCTAATAGAAATCAGTTAAAAGTAGTGAACTTGGGACCAGAGTCTAAGGTTCTAATATAGCTACATAACCTTAAGCAAGACACTTAATTCTCTACCTCACTTTTCTCTCCTGTTAATAACAGTTATTATTTTATAGGATATTTGTTATACCCTGGACATCTCCTAGGTCCTCATAATGACTGTGGGTTAGGTTGGTAAAGTAGATGGTAATTACCATTACAAAAACCAGAACTCATAAAGGTCAAATAACCCCTACCAGGGTTGCACTCTAATAATGGCAAATCTGGTATTTAAATTCAGGTTTCTCCAATTCCAATGCTCATGTTCATTTCACAAATGAAGGGGAATTAGATTAGATGACTTCCAAGTTCCCTTTTAGTTCTAAATGTATGGTTTCCTGATATTAATTTTTTTTTGTTATTGATCCAGTATATATGACTTTTTTTTACTTCTTAGCCTTTAGTCCTTTTTTCAGAACTTTTTGGTCATGACTAAATTAAGTCATGACTAATGTAATAAATTTAAGTCCAGAATTTTAAACACACCTTAAAGTGGAAGGTTATTTTACTTTACTTTATTTTTTTTAAAGATTTTATTTATTTACTTGACACAGAGAGATCACAAGTAGGCAGAGAGGCAGGCAGAGAGTGGGGGAGAAGCAGGCTCCCTGCTAAGTAGAGAGCTGGATGCAGGGCTCTATCTCAGGACCCCAAGACCACGACCTGAGCTGAAGGCAGAGGCTTAACTAGGCTACCCAGGTGCCTCGAAGGTTATTTTAGTACAAAATGTAAGATTGATATACCACACCTATAGAAAAATTTTCTGAAATCAGGTAAATATATTTGAACATTACAACCAGTCCCAATAAATATGGAACTAGATAAAGAAAGTACTGGAGTAAATAGGGTTTTAGGTCTTATATTGATGGAAAATGGATTTCATTCTTTCTTCATGTGTAACTTCTTTCCTGGGTCGTATTTGCTGCTTCATTTTTCTTGAAGTCAACCTTATTTTTATATTTTCCTTACTTTATTGAGGTGATTACTATAAAAATTTATAACAAAATTTTGAGAGGAAACGTTCACATATGAATTTGAGATGCTTCCTGAGAGTTTATTTTGGATTTGAAGCATGAGATATAAAGATTAATTGATTTCTAAATAAATCAGGATGTACTCTGGAGTGACTTACTAACTTTGTCAAATTATTGCAGGTGTTGCTTGTCTTTACAGAAGTATTGTAAGGAATGTTTTGGTACATGTATTAAGTCTGATAGCTCTATAACAATATGAATTTCAGAAGAGCAAATAAGCAAAACTTCCATCTTCGTTGTTTTCTTCTGTGGCTGGGATAAGTAAAAATCAACTTACATTATTGTGTCAAACTCTACATGTTTGTGTATATATATATATACATATATATATAGGTAGATATATACATATGCATATGTTTATCTGATAACTGATTGGTCTAATTAGAAGGGATGAAGAAACTCTTAATGTTTTTGAATTAATGTTACAGTTTATTTGTATCAAATCTTTGAGCTACATTTTTATAATTACAGTTATAAATACCTTAAACTTCAAGAAAAAGAAAAATTTATGAAAGTACTACTCCTACAATTATAATTATCTTAAAAATTCTTCAAACCAGTCTGAGCTGTGTTGTGATTTGCATTTTGATTTACTGAGGTTAGGATTTTGTATATTATTATTATAAATACTACCCCCTACCAAAACAAGTCTATTTTAAAGTTATATATAGTTTGTGATTTTTTTTCTAATGCAGTAATATCTCACCCAGTATTTGTTTACCTGGATGGTAATTTCAAACTAAATCTGGCTCACCTTGTTTTATTTTACATATTCTCAAGAAACTAATTGAGAAGTAATTTCAGTTTGAGTTCTAAAAGCCAGATGTGTATAGATGACCCTATTCTGTGTCATAAATTCAATGGAGGGAAAAAAAAGTTTTCTTAATTATATACTATCCTGTGCCTGACAAATCCTAGATGCTAAATAAATGCTTAATTAATAAGAGTGGGAAATAGCTCATTGATCAATACTGCCACCTGCTTGTCTAGGGAAAATGTAGATGCTGGGCATACATGCTATTTTAATTCATAATACCTGTGATAGAATAGGCTATTAACTTTCCAATTTCAGTTGTGAACCTTTTAATAAGAACTCATATCCCAGGGACGCCTGGGTGGCTCAGTCAGTTAAGTGTCTGCCTTCAGCTCAGGTCATGATCCCAGGGTCCTAGGACCAAGTCCCATGCAGGGCTCCCTGCTCAGTGAGGAGTCTGCTTCTCCCTCTTACTCTCCCTTTGTGCTTTCTCTCTCTCTCTTTTCTCTCTCATATAAATAAATAAAATCTTAAAAAAAAAAAAAAAAAAGAACTCACATCCCAGAAAGTTAATGACAGTGGGTTAGTGAGATTTCAAAAAGTTTTTCCAGCTTTAGCATGCTTGACATTCCTTTCTTTGATGTTGAAGTTTTGAGCTGTCTCTAATCTATATTCTATGCTGCGGCAAGACAGCTAATTATGGTAGGTAGTTTTTTTAGTGTAATATCAGAGTAAAGAATGTTGTCGTGATAATAATAAAATCATTGACATAAGACTATAAACGCATTCTTTTATTATAAAATGAAAGTAAGTCTTTAAATATTAGCAATATGGGGCACCTGGGGGCTCAGTCAAACATCCATCTCTTGATCTCAGCTCAGGTCTTGATTTCAGGGTTGTGAGTTCAAGCCCCACCTTGGGCTCTGTGCTGGGTGTGGAGCCTGCCTAAAAGAAAATGTTAACAAGATAATGAAAAGAAGCAATAATATTATAATATCAATTCTAATACGATAGACTTTTTAGTACTAACTATAACATATTTATGCTTTAGAAAAATGATGCCTTGGTTGCTACTTTTGCTTATATGCTTGCTACTGTTTGCTAATATGACCACTTATTAAAAAACATTATTTATTATGTATCATTTTTCTACTGTGGCTTAGAATAAGATGGGAACCTTCAAGGAGTAGATGGTAATGGAAAAAGATGTATTAAAATAATGACAATAAGGTATGTTAAGCATAATAATAAAATAATTATTTAAAATGAAAATAATGAAATCATAGTCAAGGTGGGAAAATTATTACTGCTTCCCCTGTTGACACCATGTATAAAGATATATCTCTGAAGATGCATGATTCAGTGAAGACTGCTTTACTGTTTATATTTTTCTCACTATTCACATGTAGATACTTTTGGTTTATGCCCATAACTACAACTTGCCCTTCTAAAAACTTAGTCCTCCCAACTAATTTTTCAGAAGGAGCTATTTCTTTTATGCTAGTTCATAGGTTAATCATTCTACTGCCTTATTTCCAGAGTCCTAGACTCTGGGGCAGTACATTTTCATATCTTTCTTTGTTTCTTAAGTAACTGCTCTCACCCATTCTTCTCATACATCTAGTTCAATGGAGTTGTGATAGAGATGAGCATTGGGTCTGAATTAGCAGACACTCCCCTTACTAATAGATTCCAGTAAGGCTTATAGGATGGGAAATTTATAGCTTAGCTGAAATTACATGAAAATGTACTTTATTGTATTGAAAATATACTTAATACGCTGAGATAGTGATTCTAAAAATTTGAAACACAGGTATTGTCTAGCTGTAATAGTTGACTATCTAATCTTTTTTCATTGAACTTACTAGTTAACATTCTAGCATAGAGCATAAAATACTTTTTTTCCTGAGACTTACTGGCATAGATTATGGACTGATGTCAATTTTGAAATGTTTCTGTATACCCCCCAAGGATAAAAAAGAGATAGCTATAGCTAACATACAAGAAAGGCCTTTTCATTTGTACTACTAAAAAACTTAAATCTTTGAATAAAGTTTTAAACATCTGTATTTTAGCCAAGACACTGAGAAATAGGAATGGAGAATGGTTTCATTTGCATTGTTCATATATAGATTATGATGAAATTAATAGATCACAACTTTGGTTAATAGTACTTCAGAGAACATTGAAAATTATTTTTATTCAATTTTTTGAAATCTGATTAGAGGTTTGGTTGACTAGTTTTGCTTGCCAAATTCTTTCTTCACAGTTCAAATTAACATTGTAAACAAAATAGTAGGGAGAGTTGTTGAAATATTTGGGAAAATAAAGTCTTCATGAGTACTTATAAACATACAAATTCTCACTTAAAGGACAAACTAATAAAGATTATTATCAAATGGGACCCACGGAAGATGGGGATGTCAGGTGGTAGAAAGTCTTTTCAGTATATACTTTTTGATTATCATTTCTAGTTTTGAATCATGTAAATATTTTGCCCATTCAAAAATAAAACATGAATATATATACCTACATAAAAATATACATTTGTGAGCATCAGGTTTTCCCATAACTTCATCCCATACAAAGGAACTTTGTAACCGTAAGAGCATTCCTTTGAATATACAAAATTAAGTTATTTTCTTCTTTAAATACCCTAGATTTTGAGAGTGACCATGGTTTATTAAAGTTGGTCTTTGTCCTCAATTGAGTGGACTTAATTTGGAAAAGTTACTTCATTTAGAGAGAGGACATGATTTCAATTGAAGTCAAGATATACATTGTCCTCTAATAAGCTAGTTACCACTGAAAAATTTTAGAGAAAATTTCAGGTGTTCATTTTATAATTAGTTTCTTGATATAGCCCAGAATTGAGGCAGGTGGTGAATGGGAAATTACTTTTTTTTAAACTTTTTTTTAAAACTTTGCATTATTATTATTTTTTAAATCTTTGAGTGCTCTGAATCTTCTAACAAAAGGGTTTATGGGTCCATTCCTAACAATTGGATTTTTTTTTTCTAAAAAGAACTTTCCTTTGAGTAAGCTTATTGTTTATTTAGAAAACTAACTTTTTGCTGGGTACATGTACATACTGTTTCTGAGGGTAAGAATTTAAGAGTCAGATTTTTAAAAAAGATTATACAGAGAATGTAATTTCCAGAAGACCCAAGATATAGATCTTCATAAAATTTTAGATTATCTTATTTCATTTATGTTTTAAAGTAAAAGACATTACACTGACTTAATGTCTTAGTTATAAAGGTAAACATATTTATTTTTAAAATTACCATAACTACTTTATACAGCATTTAAAATCATTTATCTAATGAAAGTCATTTGTTAACCATAGCAGAGAGTAGTAAAATGTAGTAAGTCCAAATAGTATTTCTTTTTTTTCTGAGCAAACTTTTTAAGTACTTAAATAACTATAGGCACACAGTTTACTTGTAATAAAGAATGTTAATGGGGAGGGTAGGAGTTAATTAACTAGACCCTTAATAATGGGCCTTTCTAGTCCAAGGAATCTTATAATTGCCTCTGAAGCTAGTTGTGTAGCAAGTTGCGAGATAAAATATCTAGATTTGTGAAGTAGTTGTTCTGAGAAAAAGGTTGCCTTCGGGCAAACTTTGGTATTTTTTTATTATTATGTAAAATGCCTTTTTAAAGATAGCAATATATCTTCGTCTCAAAATAATTTTGGAGGTAGAGGTCCAGTGCTTCTTGTTTACTCAAGATTTAATTCACAAATAAGGTTAAGACTCTCCAATGAGCCCAGTTTTTGCTTCTTTGGAGAAATAGAACCTTTTGGCCAAACTTTATATACGCTTAATACCAACCTGATAGTCTTAAAAATAAATTGTCATGATTACTAAGAATTGATGAAGTGTGTGGTAATTTTCTTGATATGTTTTTAAATGAGTGAAATGGAAAAACATAGGGAATATTTTCATTAAGTGTTAATATAAGAAATATGCAAGTTGGAATCTAACTTATTACATAATTTCTGTAAATGTTATGTGTTCCAAACTGGTCTACTTTATTGTAAATACCCCCAAAGACTATTTAATTTCTCCCTTTGGGATTGCTCATTTTCTATCATCTAAGCTACTTGAAAAATGTGATCAGTCTGTGCCAGGACTGCAATAGGATAACAGTTAGTGGAAATAGCCTGCTTTGCTTCTGTTGGGAAGACTGTATGGAAAATATATTCCATTTTCAGAATGTTTCTGAAAGCACTTATTTGTGGAAAGGAGGCTTGCCATTTAAAACTCTGCCGAAATGCAGGTTTTCCAAAATACAAAATAATCTCCTGAAAGTTCGCAAGGGGAAGGGGGTTGTTGTATGGGGGCGGTCTCATTCGCTGCCCACATCCTCCCTCTGTTCAGTGCGTTGTGTGCTTACGGGTTCCCTGGAGCGGATCACCATATAATTGATGTGCAGTCTGCATTGCTGAATCCTGGACTGCACCATTCTGTGTTCAAGGGAAGATGTAATCTGATCCCTCTGCTGCTGAGGGAGGAATCTGTTCAGTCAAGGCTTTGACAGGGCATAGTCTCCTCCAATAATCTTCTCGGTTCTCTCTCATTATTCCCTCGAGTTCTCCTCAGTCAAGCTGCATGTATGTATGTGTGTCCCGAGAAGCTGTTTGATACTGAGCTGCATTTGCCTTTACTGTGGAGTTTTGTTGCCGGTTCTGCTCCCTAATCTTCCCTTTCTGACGTGCCTGAGCATGTCCACATTAGAATCTGTGACATACCTACCTGAAAAAGGTTTATATTGTCAGAGACTGCCAAGCAGCCGGACACACGGGGGCACAGAATCACTGAAGGGGAAAAATACAGAAAATATGGGTTTCTACGGCACACTAAAAATGATTTTTTACAAAGTAAGTAATCTGTTTTCTTTCTGTGTTGTGTGATTGTGTGTGTGTGTGCCTGCCTGAGAAGGAAAATCTGTATCATCAGAGATGGCTGCAGTATCCTCTAATTTTGGTGGGTGGCTGGATGGCTGGTATTCTGTTTTATAACGTGAATGTAAGAAAATAATGCAAAGACAACGTAAGCTGTAAACAGCTTTAAATTTAAAGTAAAATGAATATTTTAATCTGGAAATTTTTCACTAAAAATATATTTAGACTTTGGAAATGTGACTCCGTTAAATGCTGACCTGGAAATACTCTACCCTTAGTTGGCTTTTAGTGAATCTTCTGCCTTTAATTTTTCTATACCTTATATACATATATATTTCTTTTCTTTTTTCTTTAGCTGACTCTTTTAAAGTCTAGAATCACTAGAATATTTAGGACTTATATTTTAAAAGGTCGTATTTACTTTCTATGCCCCTTAAAAAATTGCAGAATTAATTTTTGTTTCTAAAGTCAGGATTTTCAGTAA
The DNA here is from genome assembly GCF_922984935.1 of Meles meles. Taxonomy (NCBI): domain Eukaryota; kingdom Metazoa; phylum Chordata; class Mammalia; order Carnivora; family Mustelidae; genus Meles; species Meles meles. The sequence goes on from NC_060067.1 coordinate 142,710,729, forward strand.
ACAGTATAGTATTTAAGAGACTTCTGTAGTCCTACAGAAAGTGCTTTATTTAGTAAAATATTCTGAAGATAAAAAATCCTTTCTAAATGGTTCCCTCAATATGTCTTTTGGGTATTTTTATTCATTGAAGGGTTTCTAAGATGGAAATAAAGTTTGCTTTTGGTGGCAAATAGCATTTGCACCAATGTGTATTTACAAGATACCCAGGGAAGTTCTGAAAACCAGTATTACAACTTAATTAGAATGAATATCAAAGTTTCTCATGTTAATTTTGAAAATAAGAATCTGTGGAAGTTATGGAAAAAACTAGATTTTTAAGGTGATCTGTACTGACTGACCTTCCTGATACATTTGCGTGTATGTGTCTGTGTCTATAATTGATATACATGGAAGCACGTGGCTATCTGTATATTAAAGCTTATATATTTATTTTTCCTTTTTACTAAAATTGTTTGGAGAAAGAAAATAATGGTTTTTGAGAGGTATCACTTTAAAACGATGTAATGAGTACAGAAACTTCCGAAGGGTTGAAATAAGACCAATTCCATTTCTTTCCAGTAGGTATATCTTGAACTAAGGTAAAAATTGTGGATGAGCTTGTTGTACCCTCACTCTAGCCCCTGATACCATAAGATGGTCCCTGTATTTTGGAAGACTTTTTCATGATGATAAAAAAAACATAGTCTTTATTATCCAGAGTGTGGTCCAAAATTTTTTGAGTCTCGTTGGTTCTTTTTAGTATTTATAATGTAGCATGCTGTGTTATGATGTTCCCATGTGAGGCAGTAGGTAAGAAAAGAAGTCTGCTGCAAAGCAAGATTTTTCACCTTATTATTAAAAAATGAGGATAGCTGTCTATCACGCATTGGGTCTCCCCCCCTTCCCCATAGTTTTCAGTGGTACAGTAATTAATTAGAAGACACAAATCTTGAGGGGTTGTTGAAGTAGAAAAAGTTGAATCTTAACTGATCTTATTTTCTAGTTTTATAACAGATCTATAGTTAGATGACCTCAGCTACGGATGGTGAAATATAAAAAATAAATATTTCAATTTTGATCTTGACAAAATGCAATTCTGAATGTATTTACAGTATTACACATACATAGTATAAGGAAATACTTAAAAACTATAGATGTTGGATATACCTTACGAAGATATTTAACTCATTCTTTTAAAATCTTCTTGTTGCTTTTCAAGTTAGAATATTTTGTCCTGAGTGAGCATCTGTCAGTGAAGTTATATTCTCTGTAAATATCAATTGATGGCTTTTTTCCCACCTTTATTATACCAACTCCAGACTTCTCTCCTGTTATAGATTTACTTTTTTACTCCCCTCATTACCCATATTCATTGCTTTTGCCTTATATAATTACTTTTCAAGATCATTTTATTTACATCGTTCTCTTTACACTTTTGTAATAACCTGTGTGTTTTAAATTCAATTACAGTTACTTCCATTCAGGTTTTGAAATTTTGAATTTTGTTGTCCCTTTTATCTTGAAAATATGTTTTTAAAGGAAAATGATGATCACTAAGAGAGACATGGTAAATATGGTTCTGTAATATGTGTATTAACATGACATTTTCCCCCATGTTGTTTCTTAAACTGGAAAATGTGAAAGGCATATCACTCTCAAGGACTATGTATGATGAATCTCAATTTTTAAATCACCATATGCTATTCTTCTGGATAAAATATTGGAGAAGGGGAAATTCACCTTTCTAGTCTTTAAAGAGTAAAACAAAGTAGAACTAGTAGAAGAAACCATGAAGCATTTATTTTTTACGTACATTAACTATGCCTAAATAATGAAAATTTAGGCATATGAAAATTTAAGAATTTTTTTCACTATTGCCAGTGCTAATGTTAAGATTTGATAGTTGGGACAGGTGATTTTTTTCTTAAATCTATCTCATTTGCTTTACCTTATAGATGAAAAGAAAATTAGACCATGGTTCTGAGGTCCGCTCTTTTTCTTTGGGAAAGAAACCATGCAAAGTCTCAGAATATACAAGGTAATATTAAGTGTAATAATTGATTCTCTCATGATTTTTGTTTCTTTAAAGAGATGATGATTCTAAAAACATTTCTTCCAGTTTATTCTTAAAGAATTATAATGTCACTAGTACTGTTGACTCTAACAACATTTTGAGATCACTAAAAATTGAGAAATAATTTTAAGTAAGAAGAATGACTATCACTATAGCCTGTGTTTTCTTACTAATACTTTGAAATAAGACACGAGCGGAATTTCTGTTATGAACAAAATTTTTAAATCACAGATTTTAAGGAATTCTGAAAAGTAAATTCTAAAATGTGAATATGAGCAAATATATCTTGTTACTATAGCAACAGCTATTCTAGGATAGATATTTATATATGCAAAGTTGAAGATACATTTATTAGCAGGGAAATAAACCTCACAGTTACTAAAGAAATCTTACTGTGTTAGAAATCCCCTTTTATTTGCTTGGTAAATCTTATGTTTTTAACACATACATTTCCACACCATTAAAATAGTTTCCATAACAACTACATACAATTGTAGTCTTGTTTTGTGCACCTTCCATCATTTTTGGATTTTGCATCAATATAAAACTTTTCCCTCTCTCATGCTAATTAGGCTAACTTAAGCACAATATCTATTACCCAGCCAATTAAAAACGGCTTTGGATGTCATTCAGAATGTGGTATTCTAAAATTTAAATGACAAAGTATCTTCAGAGCTTTTTTTGCTTTTCTTTGGATAATTGTCACTTCTTCAAATTACTTAATAAAAGTTAGCTCTAGAAGCAATAAGAACTTCGTGATGGTGACATTTTTTTCCCCTAAATATTTTGGTTTAAAGTTACGATTATTATATAAGATGCAATAAAATTAACACTGCTCAGACTTAAGTTTCTGTGATTGGATATTGTTAGAGATTGCATCTCTATTTTCCCCCAAAGAGTTTATATTTTTATTTCATTCAGTTGTAGACAAATTTTTTTCAAATGCCCTTCTATGAAATTTAGAAATCATAATAATTAGTTTTATATGCAAAAAATGCAGAGATGATACAAAGAGAAAAATAAAACTATCTCCTGTTTATTCAAGAAATGCTTTCTGTGTGATTTCCCCATGTTGATTGTCCTGTCCCCCGCTCTCTTACTTGCCCTTTGCCTTTTGACAGTTTCACTGTGTTTAGGCACCTCCACCAGAGGGTGTGGAGTGATAAGAGAGACAAGTGAAACTCTTCACTTCATTTTTGCTTTTTTCTTCTAGTCTTGTTAAGTATTTCTTAGATGAGTAAGTTGAGTTTAAGGTTAAAAATGTACTACTTTTAATGTGTAGATTCCAGTCAGCCGTATCATTTGGCCTTTTATTAATATGGCTGATACCAGGACAAAGGTATTAAAATTTTCGGTTGTTTTTAGGCCACTTGTAAATAAATGCTGAATTTTTACTAAAGAACACATTTTAATAAAATTTTGCCTTTAGTTGCTTATTTTTTATATTGAGAAAGCACCTGAAAAGGTGCAAGTTCTGTTTTCAGCCTTTTAACACTTTTAACATAATCTTATCAAAGCAAACCAAACAGCATATTGGTTTCCATGTCTTTTTGGACACTTTGTCAGTATATGTTTGGTGTTTTTTAATTTTTTGACAGATTTTCTAATAATAAGAATGAAACTGATTTTCTATCTTCTTTATTAGAAAATTTAAGTTATGATCACATTCTGTTTCATTTTGGAGAAGAAAATGAGCTTACTTTTGAAATTTGATAGACAGGAAGATAGATTTAATTGTTGTATTTTAGAGATTATCATAGATGTATAATGTTAAAAGATTTAAATGTGGTAGATCTGTAGATTTTTCTGTAAAATCTGGTTACTAAGATAGATTTTTTAACAAAATAATGAGATATGTTGGATAGTAAAGAATTGGGGATTTATTTCATTAGTAACTTATCAGGGCTAAATACTGAACTATTAGGATACAATTTATATGTTCTTTGGATTTAAAACACTTTATTATCATAGCTCAATAAATTGAAGATTATTTTACAAATGTAATTATGAATCTTCCCACACTTTTTTTCCAAATGTTTCTAAAATAGAGATACTCAGTATTTACCTGAAGATTAAATGATTTAATTATTATTGAAATTAGAAAGTAAAGCTTAAGATATTAATAACTTGGTTATAACTATACTTGTTCTGCTATTAGTCATTTTTAGGAAAGTTGGACAGATCAGAGATAGATCATCTAGTCTTAACTTTTAGAGATAGATCATCTAGTCTTAACTTTCATTTTACTAGTGGCAGAATTCAGTTTCACAGTTTTTTTTTTTCCTTTAATGTCTCAGAATTTAAATTACTGGATTAAAGTATTTACATCATCTCATTTTATTTATTTTTACATATAACATAGTAAGTTTTCAATATTTAACTGTTTTGAGTAAATCTATGTCTAATCAAGGCTTGTTCCTGTCAAATGTCATCTAGGTAAGCTTTACAACAGTGGAAAGTTGGAGAGAAATAATATTATAAATAATTTAGAACATATCTAGTGAAATGTCCAAAATATTTGAGCATACTGCTTCTACATATGAATTTTTTAAAACATTAGTAAGCTTTACAGGTCTTTTTATTAGGGAAACTTAAAACTTTTCTTTAATTAAGTCACTAAGGAGTGGTCATAAGAGAGGTGGGAACTGTATCTTCTAAGGATATATTTTAACATTACTTTTATGTATCAACAAGTTGCAGTTTTGCCATAGAGATTCTGTCATTTGGTTGCAATTAGCATTGCTGGGATAATAACAGGTGGCTATGTAGGAGGCAGGAAACCTACTCTAAGAATAGCAGACTAGATTTTGTGTATCCTTGCTCTCTGGGAATAAGCAAATAAAAGTAATAATTTTATTGATGTTCGAAATATGCCAGATCATATTCTTATTAAATTAAAGCCCATTATTGTTAATAAATGCCTATCTTTGTTTCCTCTCTTGTGGGTTTTTTTTTCTTTCTTTTTTTTTTTTTTTTTTGTAGTACCACTGGTCTTGTACCATGTTCAGCAACACCAACAACTTTTGGAGACCTGAGAGCAGCCAATGGCCAAGGGCAACAACGACGCCGAATTACATCTGTCCAACCACCTACAGGCCTCCAGGAATGGCTGAAAATGTTTCAGGTGACATGTCTAAACACAGTACTTGAAATGCTTCACTTAATTGCTGCAAAAAAATAAGGGATTTATTCATCAGCCATGAGAAGGAGCTGTTAACATGCTACACCATGGATGAACCTTGAAAGCATTATGTTAAGTGAAAGAAGCCAGACACGAAAGGCCACATATTGCATTATCATATTTACATGAAATATCCAGAACAGGCAAATCCATAGAGACAGAACATAGATTAGTAATTGCAATGAAATTGGTGAGGGGATATTGGGACTAACTGCTAATGAGTATGGGATCTCTTTTTGGGGTGATGGAACTATTCTGGAGTCATTAGTGATGATGGTTGCCCAGCAAGATAGGTGTACTGGAAATCATTTAAGTGTACATTTTAAATGGTGAGTTTTATGTTATGTGAAGTGTTTGTCAATAAAAAATGCTATTGAAAATAAATTTTTAAGTGTATATCAATTAAGAGAATCTAATGCTTATTTTGTATTAGTGTGCATTTGCATTTTTTATTGCTTTTTAGATAATAAGACCTTTATCCCTTTTCTCCTTTATGTTTGGGTTTCTGGGGTTGCTGAATGTACTTGTTTTCTAAAAATTTATTGCTTGGGGGTTGCCCAGGTGGCTCGGTTCAGTAAGCAGCCAATCCTTGGTTTCTGCTCAGGTCATGATCTCAGGGCCTGGGATTGAGCACCTTGTCAGTCTCCATGCTCAGCAGGGAGTCTTCTTGAGAATTCTGTCTCCTTCTCCCTTGGCCCCTCCCGTCACTCATGTGTGCATGGACACACTTTCTCAAATAAATAAATGTTTTTAAAAATAAATAAAATGTAGTGCGTGGAAATTAGGCATTTAGGAGTAATGTAGGAACTCTGCTAATTAGTAGTCACAGGTGGTGACTTACCCATCAGTGTTACCCTAGTAGTCTCCAAGAGTTGATACAGCTTCTTTTCATCTGTGCCATGCTTGTGTGTGGCTTATTGTGTTCAAATTTTGATTACTGTGTTTTACTGGCATGTAAAGTCTTTGAAAGTTTACTGGGAAGATTGGTAACAAGCAAACCTCTGTTAGGAATTTTATAACTTATGAGAGTGATAGTAAATTAATTTGTTTCTTCTTCCAATGAGATAATGCATATAAATCAAGTATTTAGCAAAATTGTTGACCTAGATTAAACATTTGCTTAATTATTCTTTGTAAATACTAAAAAATATAAATTATGTAAAGTGAAGCTATCTCTGATATTAGATGGCACTAATGTAAAAATGAGTATATTTCCTTACCTCCAGCTGCTTGATTGGTGGTATTTTATGAATGTATAGGGAATAAAAATGCATAAGGGAAAAAGGAGATACTTTATTTGATATTTCAGATTTTTAAGGTTCCATTGTGTAAATCCTTATGTATTAAATTCCTGGGCAAAAACTAAATAAATGTCCTAATCTTTTTCTTCTATAGCTAGAAAACTCACTTGAATCAATGTTGCTTTTAAATGGGTTTTTAAAATTGTTTTCTGTCCTTCAGGTGATTTCAGAGAAACTAGGATAACCTTTTTTTTCAGTTGGTAACTGAAAGGTTAGAGCAGTGGTTCTCAACAGGGGGCAGATTTTTCCCTCTGTTGAAACATTTCTGGTTGTTACAGCTGATGGGGTGGAGGGCAGGACACTGCTGGCATCTAGTGGGTAGGGGCAATGTAAAGGACAGCCTCCTGTAGCAAACTGTTCTCGGGCCCAAAATGTCACCAGTGTGAGACTGAGAATCTGTGGGTTAGAAGAATGAAAGTTGTGTATTATTCTTATTGTGATGTTATGAACAACTAAAATTACAAAGAATTTTTTTTCTGTTTTCATAGTCACAAATTGATTAAACTCACCTTTCCCCAAGGATTATTCCCTCTCCTCCTCCCGGTTCCTTTGCCTTAGGTTCCTGATTTTTAAAAATTTTTAATTAATTTTTTCCTATGCATGCACTCAGAATTTAAATTTTTTTTTTTTACCATATCCTTTTGATAAGAAATTTATCCATCAGTAAGAGGTCAAAATAGGACTCAGACATCCACACTTTTAAAGAAATACTTTAAAGATTTTTGTCATCTTTGATTAAGCCAAGGAGATGGAAATGTAGATGTGTGTTGTCATGCTTGCACATGCATACAGTGAGAGCAGCACAGCACTTGAGAGTAATGCAGAAGCTGATTTCATAGCATTTTTTAAAGACTTTATTTATTTATTTAGAGCATGCGCAGGGGAGGGGCAGAGGGAGAGTCAAAGTCAGGCCCCTTGCTGAGCAGGGAACCTAGACTGAAACTCAGGGCTTGATCCCAGGACCCTGTGTGCTTTATTTTGCAGTGAGGATATTTTAGGAAGGTCTTTGTATAATGCTTGCCTATTTAGCTAGCTCATGCTTTTTCTTTCTTTTTTTTTTTTTTAAGATTTTATTTATTTATTTGAGAGCAAGAGAGAACACAGGAAGCGGCAATGGCAGAGGGAGAAGAAGAAACAGGCTTCCCATCAAGCAGGGAGTCTGATGAAGGGCTTTACCCCAGGATCTTGGATCATGACCTGAGCTGAAAGCAAATGCTTAACCAGCTGAGCCATCCAGGCATCCCTAACTCATACTTTTCTTGATGAAATGTCCACATGTTCCCACATACTCTGTGTCTCAAGTCAGAGAGACCATAGGTTTTTTAGAAACATTCTATCTTCAGAAATGTTTTTGTTTAAAAAAAATCATTTCTTAGAATTAGTAAGATTCATTAAACTAAAGAATATTAGGTTAGCTTTTGTTCTGTTTTTTTTTTTTTTTTTTTTTTTAAAAAGCCCATTTGATTGCTTTTCATATGACAAGTAAATGCGGTGAAGACAACTTGTTCTTAGCTAATAGGAATAATAGGTAGAATTATCCCTGCAGGTGTAGTACTATATGTATTTTTTCAGGTAAATATTCTGCAGCAAAGAAATCTACTAACAACAAAAGGCCAACTAGACAGGTATATCAGGACCTTCATCCTTTGAGTACCATATCCATCTCTGACCCAGGGCCTCATTGTTGGGCATTGCCCTTTATTTTCAGGGCTGGCACCAAAGGAACTAGAGATGAATCATTGCCTCAAAGCTTACAATGCTTTCATGCCTAACATGTAGAGAGATATAATTTCATAGTAAAGTGGGGGAGTCATGAGTTGACCTATGTGCTATGTTGAGGGATAATTAAACTGGCATGATTTCTACAGAGGTGCTGTGGGGGTATTTAATGAGGACTTTTCCGTTGCATAACAAGCAAAATGGGAGCACTTGTCCCCTTACTGTTCTGCTATTGCTCCTAAGGCGGTGATACAGCATTGTTTTGGTCCAGCTCCATCTATTCTGACAAAGTACTCTGTACTCAATTTATAAATTGAATGAGAACAAATGATACACCATTTTGGATAATGGGAAATTGAAACAAAATACCACTGCAATATAGAAGTGGAAATTCAAAACAAAACAAAAAAACCAGAAATTTTGTACTGTTGAAATATTTAGTAGCCATCGATCCTGCTTTTTTTGGCAGCCAGATTGATGTTTCAGGTTGTTAATTTCGGGGCAGAGGATTGGTCATTTGTTTGCTTGTGCATTTGGGTGTTAATACATGGGTTTGTTACTTGAAAATTTTAGAGTAAGTAAAGGCACCAATAACATTAGCATTATCTTACATTGAAATTTATATTTAGAGGTATCCTGTTATAATGAGAAACACATACGGCTTAGAAGAAAAAGATCTTAGTAAAAATTTTAGCTTTGCCTCCTAATACTAGGGAATTTTGTTGGTATTATATAACCACTCTTGCCTTATTTTAATCCTCTGTTAAAACAGGTATAACACTAAAAAGTTGTCAAACAGGAGACAACATATAAATGTACTTAAAGCTACATTTGGAAATATAGTGGAGATTCTATAAATATTAGTTTCCTCTCTTGGTCAAGAAATAGACTTTGCAAGCCTTAGTTTTTCTGAGGTCTAAAAAGGGGCTTTTAAAAACAGCTTCATACAAATGTTACTAGCTTAACATTATTAACATTATTTTAATCAAAACAAATTTGCATTAAAACTCTGAAAGTACTTTGAAAATACTTGCACCCAAAATATTTTTTAAATGATAAAGTAGAAAATACTTATGTGTTTTGAAATTAAAAGTGAAATAAAGGGGCGCCTGGGTGGCTCAGCGGGTTAAAGCCTCTGCCTTCGGCTCAGGTCATGATCCCGGGGTCCTGGGATCGAGCCCCGCATCGGGCTCTCTGCTTGGCTGGGAGCCTGCTTCCTCCTCTCTCTCTGCCTGCCTCTCTGCCTACTTGTAATCTCTATCTGTCAAATAAATAAATCTTTAAAAAAAAAAAAAGTGAAATAAAAATACTCTCTTGAAAGATTTAATTAAGTTCCATGTTAACGCTTAGAAATTGTACATGTTCTCTAGCTTATTTTATTTAAGTCTTTTTTATTTACTAGTCAACAAAATATTAAAACAGGATAATGCCAAAAGAAAATGAATTTAGTATTACTTTGCAATTGTATTTGAGGCAGTATGAGCAAGAAACCTTGTATGAGGAAGAGTTTAAAAAAGTCTTAAGAAGTGAGTTCTTGAGACTATGTGAAATTCAGGCACAGTACTGCCCAAAATCATAAAATGTTTGTGTGAATGGGTTATAGGGATCGTCTAACATAGTAACCACTACTGGTTTATTAATCACTTGCATCAGTACTGGATGAGTTGTTTATTTAAAACATAAAATGTCCTCAGCCCCACCTTGACCACTGAATCAGATTCTCTAATGGCGAGTCATAGGACTCTGACCCTTAACACTCCCCAACCAGCATTTAGGTCACCCTGGCCTTGACCAAGCCCCTTATTATACAGGTGGGGTCTCTGAGATTAATTAAGGGACTTTCATATGGTTGCATAGTGAATTTACTGGTGAAACCCAAGCTTCTGATTACAGTTCAGTGCTCCTTATATTCTTTTCAGATAATTTCTAATTATCTGAAATAAAATAGCACTTACATGGAGAATTTTCAAGTTTGCATTTGCAATCTTGTCCACAAAGTAAGCTTTGTTTCTCTTGATCCTCTTCGAATTTGGAATGTTTTTCCTATCCTCTTAAATATGTTCTCAGATAACTTTACTATGAAAAACCAAGGGTAGATGCTTTTATCCAGGACAACTGTTTTTAGAACAGAAATAAAAACATTATCAGAATTACGCAACACTTTTGCAGATAAAGAAACTAAGGCCCACAGAGGTTAAACTGTAATCTAATTAGTGGCAGTATGTTCTCCAGAAGTTGGATTTTCTGAGCCCCAATTCAGTGCTCTTTCCATTATTCCTAATTAAAGATTGGTGTGGGTTGTTGTTACTTGTTTTAATATAGTCATTAAATGCTGGGTTTTCAAATTAATACATACTTCCTTGCTGGTAAATCATGAATGTATACAAAATTTGGAACCAGTCTTGGAACCAGACTAAACAAGTAAGTTCTAGTAATACTGTCAAATATAAATACTAGAAATACTCTCGAGAGAATTTTGAGATTGTGGTGGTGTGGTTTTTCCTGATTCTTTGGGGATTCATTTATTTATTCAGCAAATCATTACTGAGCTCCTGTCAGGTGCTAGGTTCTCCTTTGGATTTGGGATACAGTAGTAAACAAGACAGACCAATACCCTTTTTTTTCACAGAACTTATAGTCAGGAGGGGAGTGGAATGGGGAGGGGGGTGTTGGAACTGGTTTGCAATTTTAGAAAGGTTGTCCAGAGTAGGTAAGGAAACAAGCCATGTGGATATCAAGGGCAAGAATGTTGCAGGAATAGCACGTGAAAAGGCTCTGAGCAGAGAATGCTTGATGTGTTTATGGCTAACGCGAGGAAACAAGAGGGGTAGGAGTAGGAAATTAGAACCTTATAGGCCAACCTAAAGATTTTGGTTTTTGCTTTGAAGTGGGAAGCCACTAGAGGGTTTTAAGTAGATTATCGCTGTTTTGTGGAGAACTGAATGAGGAGAGCAAAGGTGGGAAGCTGAGAGACTGAGTAAGAGGTTATAGGAATAATCCAGGTGAGAGATAAAAGTAACTAGATGAATTTAGTTAATGGTCAGATTCTGATATATTTTGAAGTTTAAGACTTTTAAATTTGTTAAATAAAATCTTAAAAAAAAAAAGACTTTTAAATTTGTTGATGGACAGGTATCATCTAACAGTGATGAGAATGGGAGAGTGAGGGATGACTCCAGTGTTTTTGGTCTGAGCAACTAATAGAATGGAGTTACATTTTACTGAAATAGGGAGGATTGTGGATGTGCATATTTGAAGAGAAGGATCATGGAAATGCTGTTTCTATTACATATCTTAGAATACATTTCGAGTAAGCAATTTTATATAGTAGTCTGGAGTTAAGAAAGAAATCCAGGCTAGAGAGAAGAAAGTATCTGTATGGCTCATACCCTTGTTTGAACCATTGAAGAGATGTGATTTTAATGAACAATGAGACTGTTGAATATGTGTGCTTGTGGAAACAGTCTCATTTACCATCTAGTTTACAGCCTATGTTGCTAATCCTTGTCTGTGGTGTACTTTTCAATAAAATGTCACAAAGTACCCTATGCTGAATGTATATATAATTTAAATCAAGAGATGCTTTTTATTTGACTTGTTAAACCAACTAGTGTTTATTTTTATTTTTTTTAAGTTTGTTTTTTTTTTAAATTTATTTGACAAGTAGGTAGAGAACACAAGTAGGCAGAGGCAGGCAGAGGGAGAGGGAGAAGCAGGCTCTCTGCTGAACAGGGAGCCCGATGCGGTGCTTGGTCCCAGGACCCTGGGATCATGACCTGAGCTGAAGGCAGCCTCTTAACTGACTGAGCCACTCAGGTGCCCCCAAATAGTGTTTAAAACAAAAACATTGTTGGGGTGCTTGGGTGGCTCAGTCGGTTAAGTATCTGCCTTCAGCTCAGGTCGGGATTTCAGGGTTCTAGAATCAAGCCCCACATCAGGCTCCCTGATCAGCAGGGAGCCTGTTTCTCCTTCTCCCCCAGTGACTTCCCCTGCTTGATGCGCTCTCGCTCTCAAATAAGTAATTAAAATCTTAAAAAATCATTTATGCAGGCATAGTTTTTGTCATGGACTTTACTTTAAGTATGTAGAAATTTCTAACATAGTTTTTAATGTTTAAGGTAGGAATCAGTTATTTGTCTTCTGTTCTTTTTTCATTCTTCACCCTATCTCCTAAAATCCTTGATGAAAGATGCACTTATATATCATGTATCGATAATGTTTTTCTATTCCTTTTTCTTAAGAAAACAGTAACATACATTAATTTAAAAAAGGAAACATCAAATATGTATATTACCTTGAAGTAGAAATATTCATAGTAGCTATTAATGTCATTAATCTATGTAAAGTATATAGAGTAGTAATATGTCAAAAGATTTTCACTTTTCACTGTAAAAGATTACCTACGATATCCTTATTTTCATATCAAAATTTAACCATAAACACTTCCAAAAACTATTTCTAGGTCAGGCATTCATATATGCAAAGGGGTTTTAAAAGTTTGCATTAAGGGGCTCCTGGATGGCTGAGATGGCTGAGTCAGTTAAGCATATGTCTTCAGCTCGGGTCATGATCCCAGAGTCCCCAGATAAAGTCCCACGTCAGGCTCTCTGCTCAGCTGGGAGTCAGCTTCTCCCTCTGACCACCCCCCTCCTGCTTTTTCTCTCTCTTGCTCTGTCTCAAATAAGTAAATGAAATCTTTAAAAAATTATTATGCTATAGAGTTATTTAAAGCTGCATTTTAATCTAGTTAGCATAAGTTGTTCATCACCCACATTGGCATGTCCGTATAGTTGTGTCCGTGAATCCTTATATAGATGCAGAGGCACAACATGTTATAAAAGCCCACCTTTAGTCCTGAGAGGAATGAATGTAAATCAGCAAATCAGAGTTTATAGTATTAATACTAAATGATCAGAGATGAGTGGAGATTGATCAGTGTAAGTTTTGTCAAAGAGATTTAAATCTGTGTGAGGAAAACTGAACAAGACGATCAAACTTGAAATTAACTGCTTTTAATTGGTCATGTGTATGCAGATACATGCATATGAGTATTTTTTATTTCTGTGTGTCAGTCCTCACCCTAATTAAAAAGGGTGAAGGTTCTAGGTGCGTGTATATGTAGAAATGAAACAATATGATTTATTAGAGCCTGTGTTTCCTCATATTTGGGGGTAAAATGCGAATGTTTCCCAGAATTTTTTGATTAAATAAGGTAATATTTGTGGTAAGTACTATGGGAGGAATACGGCTGAAATGTTTGATAGTATTAACATAATCTATACTTTATGATAAAAAAGAAGAAATGAAATTCATTGTAGATTTTAAGGGGGTAAAACATTTTTTACATACTTTAAAAAATATTCTAAAGAAGGCTTCCTGTATCCTCAGTATATCTCAGTTTTCGGTTGTTATCTATTTCACATGTTATAAGATCCAGGTGCCTAATTTGAGCAAGAAATGGAATGTTAAAATCCAGATCCTTGTAGCTCCAAACCCCAAATATTGTTCTCTCTTCACCTGCTTCCAAAATGGACATCATAATTCACAAATGTACCTAAATCATCCTACTCAAGGATGTTCTTTCACTTAAATATCAAAAGGCTATTTAAATGTTTTATGTGGGGCGCCTGGGTGGCTCAGTCAGTTAAGCGTCTGCGTTCAGCTCAGGTCATGATTACAGGGTCCTGGGATTGAGCCCCACATTGGTCTCCCTGCTGAGCAGGAAGTCTGCTTCTCTCTCTGCCTGCCGCTCCCCCTGCTTGTGCGTACTCTCTCTCTCTTTCTGGCAAATAAATAAATAAAAATTTTAAAGAAAAATAAAGTAAATGTTTTACATGATTATTGTGAGGGGGGAATTCTAACATTTTAAGTTATTCACATAGCTTTTTAATTTTTCCTTTTAAGAGTCACGGCTCTTCTGTGCAGATGATCCTCACTGGCCAAAAAAAAAAAAAAAAAAAAAGATGTTTTAAATAATCTCCTAGTCTAGTTTAAAGTAGCTCATATTTTTAAAAGTATTATGATGTGTTTTTGTTTTTCCATAATGTAGTACTTTGTTTCTGATCCTTTTGTTCATACTCTAATTTTATTACTAAGTTAGTTACTGTTTCATATTTTTGCTACTTTTTATCTGAAATTATTTTCACATAATAAATCAAAGCTCTTTTATTTTGTGGAAGGCACTTGTCAGATGTGCAGTATATACAGTTATTAATTTTTCTCTAAATGATGCTGCCAGTTTCTTAACTCTCAGATGAGTGCCTTATTAACACCATCAAAAATTTTATGGTGCCCACTAGAAAGAATACAGAGAAAGGAAGATCATCTTTCAAAATACCCTATTTACTCAGTAGCCAAACTGATGTTTCCAGATAAAACTTTGGTTTCTCAGCCAATATCTTGATGGTACATGAACATATAATATTTGTAATAAATAATGTAGTGCAAAAATATTTGTCAAAACCATGGCTTTTTTAAATTAAAAAAAATAAAGGTAGCTAGTAAATTTGATGAGACTAATTGATTATCACATCAATAACTTCTGGAGAAAATTTCACTGTAAGTAGCCACCTTTTATGTTATGTGTAAATATGGTTTTCCTTTATGAGCTTGTAATTTGAGATATCTATTAAAATAATAAAAATTTCTGCTTCCCTTTTTATAGAGCTGGAGTGGACCAGAGAAATTGCTTGCTTTAGATGAGCTTATTGATAGTTGTGAACCAACTCAAGTAAAACATATGATGCAAGTGATAGAACCCCAGTTTCAACGAGACTTCATTTCCTTGCTCCCTAAAGAGGTAAGGGTTATCAATTACGTTCTTCATTGGGTGCTATTTGAAAATATAATTCAACAGCAACCATCTTTAAACATGGTCATGCTAATTATGGTATTCAGTATTGTCGGTTTAACACTCTTAATTAGTGTTAAAGAGAGTTGTAAATGATAAGCTGCCATGACTTAATAATATCATTTTCAGATTAAAGTATATTTATGGACTTATTAGGTGACTTCTTTCCACCATTGCTGTAAATCATATATAGAGTAAGCAATTGAGTTCCATTAATTTGATTATTTCTTTATCTCAGTTTTTTTCCCCCAGGTTATTTAAAGTCCAGCCTTTAGTTGTCATGGTACATTTATTATATATAGTAGTAGATTTTCTAGAAATTCTGATTTTATTAAAACAGCAGTGTTTTTTTTCTTATTTTGTTGTTTATTTATCCAAAGTCCCTAATAGTCCTTAACAGTTTTGTGATTCTATAAATTAAAGTTCTGTTAACTTATATTGTGTAATTATTTTGAAAAATATGGAATTTCACATGTATATCTTTTTCTACTGATCATTCCTCTTCTTGCCCCCATCTTTGTCTCTCTCTCTCTCTCTCACACACACACACATACACAATCATAGATTTCCTGCATTGATTATATCCTTATAGCATTTCTTTTGGAATCATTTATGCTTATTTGTTTTTATAGCTTTGATGTAGTTCTTTTACTGATGTTATATGCTTCACAGTTTCATTTCTGTCTGCAAACAAATAATGTAAAATTAAATAATCAATGTCACCATGGTTTATATTTTCACAAATTATATATGTGCCACTAATTATATGTCAGCTAAGAAGACAATATATAAAACAGTAATATACCACTGAAAATGATCTGGAAACTTCAAATATGAAAAGAGTCAACTCTTTTAGATAACCATTCTAAATATCTTATGGACATTAAACATCGTCTCAAAAATAATTTCACATCGGATATGAGTAAACTAGTCTTATCATATTTAATGTATGAAGAACTAAGCATTACTCCAGGAAAAAAACAAAACTGAATTGTTATTGCTTTGGAATAATTTTTTTTAATGGTTAAAAAAAAGTTGCATTGTCATAGAAAGAATTTTTTTATTCTTGCTGGCTCATTCTAAAACTGAACCCTTTGAATGGAATTGGCTTAGGAAATGATATAAACTCTCTTTGCTTCCAGAAGAACATTCATAATAGGTAGCACTTTTATAAGTATTTGACTGAAAGTAAAGTTAGTCACCTCTGATATTATTATTCATGGTTTCCTTGGCTGTCCTCCTTATTTTAGAAGGTAGTATTTTTTTAATATACAGACTTCTGCTTAGTCTTGTTTGTCCCCTTATCTCTATGAAGGGTGATTATTTTGTTTTATTTATTTGTATTTGCATAGTTACTTTTGAACACTCAAAAATGTGATTCAAAGTCAGGAGAATATGAAATATTTCTAAGAGTCTAAGAATTAAGCACAAATTATTGATAACTGATACAAATGCAATAAAGATTTTCTTAGATTACTCTCCTTTAAAAGATTGCCTGAGGAAATAGAAGGAAGCGTAGATAGAAGAATGAGAGAGGGCCCTGACTCTGCAGATCATCTATGTTTTCCTTTTTTTCAACTAGTAGGAAGCATTTCCCATTTTGGGGAAAAAAAATGCTTTTTTTTTTATATGTGGAGAAATAATGGTATAGGTCTAAATCTTTAAGGAAACTATTATCTTATCAGAGACTATGTACTATTATTATTTAAAACATCATTACCCAGAATAAATAAATAAATAAATAAATAAATAAATAAATAAATAAAAACATCATTACCTTCATGTCAGGATGGACTTAAAATAATTTTCATATAATTCCTTTCAACAGATCTCAAAGCTCTTTACCAACACATATTAATCTTAAAACCTTGATAAAAATCTCACTAGTCTCACATGGGAGGCTTGTGATAAACAGCATTATCCTTATTTTGTAAGTAAATACCAAGAAAAGCATAGTGATATAGTAGATGGCCTAGAGTAAAACTTAAATTCTTAATATAGGATCAGCCAGCATTTTCTTTATTCTTTTCCCTCCCTCTTTCAGCTTAGTTCAATCCATGGAAATATAGCAGTTCTGGGAAAGTATTATCTACTTCTCAAGTATGACATAGTGGTCTCTAATGTAGGTTATATAAGAGAAGAACAAAAAAAGAGGGACTCTCACTGAAATTTCAAGTTTGGTCAAAGAAAAGTTAAATATATGAAACAGATTTTCAACTTAAGAGCTTCTGTCTAGTGGAAGTCCTTAGGAGGAATTACTATCTAGATTTTACCTTTAGGACAAATGAATAGAAAACTGCATTAGCCAGACCATTTTAGTTGGCTGGAAGAAACCTGTAATTCCCTGCTTTGGTGTTCTAAGGATGTAGTTCAGGACAGTGCCCACTCTCTGGCCCCTGTAAAGAACCCCACTTGACAAAATCTTGCTTCCTTTGAGGACCTGGTATACTTCTTCCATAATAAACACTAAGAATTGTATAACTAATTGCCATTCCCTTTTTGCTTGGCAGTTTAATTAAAAAACCATGTAAGATACTGTTGCCAGTATATTTGTATTCTACTTTCCCCTGGTTTAAACCTTCTTTTCTGATTTATATTTTTACTGGTTCTGATTTTCTTTTTCATATTTTTTATTTTGCTCTGTGTGTTTTGTGAAATACTTAGATATTTTGAATAGAACTGATTAGATTTAAATAGAATAAGTTGAAGTTCATGGTTGAGTTAGGGTCTTTGCTATTTTAAAGGAAAGTGTGCCAGTTACCTGTGGGGTTAGCGCTTCAACATTCTTAAGTGTTTCTTTACTCTATAAAGCAGGCAGACCCTAGACTAGATGATCTCACAGTCACCAGTAATGAAGGATACTGGAACTGATGATTTGGGGTGTACCTTTGAAATTTAAGGTGCTCTGGATTTGCTTTCTAACCTTTAAGATCCAGTGACTGTTTCTGTGAATTACCTGATTTCTGCTTCAGCTGGATAACTAAAGCAAAGAAGACCCTTTTTCATGTGACCATATTAAATATCTTGGGCACTAAATAGCATCTCTTTTCCACCAGTATAACTTTGTGCCTGATAATTTTTATGTTAGATATCAGTTTCACATAGAAGAAAAAGAATATGGTGTCATTCCATTACTGGTATACTGACACTGAGGAAACTTGTCCGGGCTTTGATAGATTGAATAATTTCAAAATTAAGTGACTTATGGAGTATCCACTAAAGAAGTACAGTGTTGAGATATATACGTGTTTGTGTATTTGTATATGTGTATACATACATACATATATGTAGCTTGTTGAATATATAGTCATGCCTTTTTATTTAAAATGACTCCGACTAAATGAGCTTCTCTGATAGACCAAAACTGATTATGCCACAGAAATATTTTTACTGTCAAATAGTAGTAGTAGTATTAAATTGAATACTGACTGGTTGGAGTACTTCCTATATGAAATGTACTCAATAAATATGTGATTAATGATGAACTCTCTATATGCAAAGTTCTTGGGTAAGCACAATTTATGTCATGTAATTACTGTTTAGTATCAGAAAACAATTCAAACTGTGCTTTTACTCCCCATATGGCCTTTAGCCATTTGAATGATAGTTTGTTTTAATACTTACAATTTAATTTCTATGAAAACTAAACTTTATTGCTGTGTTTAGCTCATTTTGATTCTAATATCATAACTTAAATTTTTATGTGATTAGTGAGGCTAATTGGATAAGCATACTCAGAAGCTACAGTTCCCTTCTTTCTCCTCTCTTCTGCCCTTATTTACTTGAATTGACTATACATGCTGAAAAAAAAGTTGATGGTTTGGAAATATTGGAAACCAAATTTTAAAATCAGTGATATACTAAAGAGCTATTTCAAACCTAAAAAATCTATCTGGCCCATCGAGAAAACCCCCATAAACAATGTAAAGTAATTAGAACCTAATTACTTTTATATGCCTGTGGAGCAGTTTATTAATTGTTGGTAAAGGGTATAAATGTTTGAAAAGTTCATTATTGTGATAATAAATACTTTTGTGGTAAAGAACTATTAATTATATCAGGAGTGATCTGACATCATATCACACAGAATATCTAGAAATCTCATTTTTTTTAAAGATTTTATTTATTTATTTAAGACAAAGATCACAAGTAGGCAAAGAGGCAGGCAGAGAGAGAGGGAGGAAGCAGGCTTCCCGCCGAGCAGAGAGCCCGACGGAGGGCTCGATCCCAGGACCCTGAGACCATGACCTGAGCTGAAGATAGAGGCTTTAACCCACTGAGCCACCCAGGCGCCCCGAAATCTCATTTCTTAATTTAAGTCCTGTCTTCAGTGAATTTACATGGTCATGGGGAGAGAAAAGCACAGAATCTAAACAACTAGTAAAGTATACCTATATACATAAATGGTAGAATTCTCGGGTTGAGGCTCACAGAACAAAGACAAAAGCAGAGACAGAGAGGCTTAATAAGTATTCCTTGAAGAGGTGAAGTTGGTGGAATAAGGTTCATAAAAAATACAGTAAGTTTTTTAAGTCTGGTATATATTTAAGATTGACTATTAGAAAGTACTCCCTTTTGTAATTAAAGAAAATAGAATGTAGAATTATATTACATTTATCTAGAAGTACTTCATTCTATAGAAGATTGTTCTAGATAAGTTAATTATTTATATGTTAAATATATATATACACACACACACATGCACACACATATATATTTAAAACATGGGTATATTATGCTTTTTCCTTTCCATAGCTGGCACTTTATGTGCTTTCATTCCTGGAACCCAAAGACCTGCTACAAGCGGCTCAGACCTGTCGCTACTGGAGAATTTTGGCTGAAGACAACCTTCTCTGGAGAGAGAAATGCAAAGAAGAGGGTAAGGTTCAAAATTACAAAGAGAAAGATCTTTATACTTTGAAAAAGCAAAATGATTTAGAAAACAAATAGAAAAAGTAAAAATTAGAAGTTATATGTGTGTGTAGACTAAAGTAGTGGATAACTGAGAAAAGAACTTTGGCAGCCTATCAAAGAATCAAGAATGAGTCTTTATTTACATTCACCTAGTAATTCACAGGTTATTCCACACATTCAGATGAGCCAAATCTTGGAGCTAACCCCTTTATTGAGCACTAGTAACTAATAGGAAATAGATCTGATTTGCTTCCCAGTCTCTAGTAAAATTAATAACCAATGAAAAGATCAAGAT
This sequence comes from Meles meles, assembly GCF_922984935.1. NCBI lineage: Eukaryota > Metazoa > Chordata > Mammalia > Carnivora > Mustelidae > Meles > Meles meles. The sequence continues at coordinate 142,731,042 of NC_060067.1, forward strand.
GAGGATGATTTAAAGGAAACCTGAAAAACAAAACACAGACCCATAGATACAGAAAGCAAACTGATGGTGGCCCAAGGGGAGGGTTGCTGGGGTGGAGGAGGGAGGGTGGCAAAATGATGTAAGGGGATTAAGAACTACCAATTTCCAGTTATGAAATAAGTATGTCATGGAGATAAAATGAAAGCATGGGAAATATAGTCAATAATATTGTAGTAACTTTGTGAATTGACAGAGGATAACTAGATTCATTATGGTGACCATTTTGCAATGTATATAAATATCGAATCACTATGCTGTACACCTGTTATTAATATAGTATATCAGTTATACCTCAATTAAAATAAAAGACAAAAGACCTAAATATAAACTTTTGCTTAAAATAAGATATATATGAATTTCTACCAGTGATTTTATGGATGAGAAAGGTGTCCTGCCTCTCCAGTATTTACAATTAGAGATAAGGTTATAATTGCAGCTGTCCTTGGGAGACATACTCACTGACTGGAATCCACAGGAATGAGTGACTATTCACTCGCTCACTCACTCACAAAATAGAACAGAATAGAATAAAATAAGGGAAACCCCAAAATTATATTGACAAATATTCCATATTCTATTCTTTCCTTCCATAAATATTTATTGAACACCTCCTATGGGCTAGACATTCTTAAATGCTGGGGATATAATAATGAACTCCCATTATCTTCCCATCATGGAGCTTATGTTCTTGAAAACTGTGGAAAGAAAAATCAAAAAAAAGAAAAAAATCTCCCTTCTTTAGTAGAAGAGAAGGTATCATCCATATTTACTGAAGAAAGAATCTTTTTTTCCAGCAGGCATACAAAAAATTTTATTTTTGAAAAAAAAATAAAGATATGATTTATCTCTGATAAGCAAAAATTTTTAGAAACAATCATAGAGCATGAGACAGATACTCTGTAGGTTATCCTCCCCTTCAAGGAAGTTACAGGTGAGTGAAAGGTTAAGATCTAAGACAGTTGGTTTCTAATCCTGCCTCTGCCCTGTCCGTAACTTGGACTAATTAGTGAAGAGAAGGCTCTTCTCAAGAATCTATATTATACGAAATGGGATTAATCATCCCTGCCTTACCTTCTCTCATACAATCATTTTTTAATGACTTTTAAAAAAAATTATGCTAACATATACCTAAGACAGAATTTCTTCTAACCATTTTTAAGTGTACAGTTCAGTAGCAGTAAGTACATTTGTGTTGTTATACAGTCCATCTCCAGAACTTTTTTATCTATATTGCCTGAAAGCCCATCCCTATTTAATAGTAACTCCTTAGTCCTCCTCCCTGCAGCCCCCGGAGACCACCCTTCTGTTTTCTATCTCTATAAGTTTGACTACTCTGGATGCCTCATATAGAGTGGAATCTTATGGTATTTGTTTTTTTTTGTGACTGGCTTATTTCATTTTGTATACTTGTTTTGAAGATTTATCCATGTGGTGGCATGTGTCAGAATTCCCTTCTATTTAAGTCTGAATAAATATTCCATTGTGTGTGTGTGTGTGTGTGTGTACACACATTTTGCCTCTTCATTCATCCATTGATGGGCGCTTGGGTTTCTTCCACCTTTCAGCTATTATGAATGATTGCACCTCTGAACATGGGTGTACAGATACCTGTTCAAGTTTCTGCTTTTAATTATTTAGGGCGTATATCCAGAATTAGAATGGCTGGATGATATGGTAATTCTATGTTTAATTTTTATGATGAACCACCATACTATTTTCCATAGCTGCTATGCCATTTTATATTCCCACAAACATTGCATAAGGGCTCAGATTTCTGCACATCCTCACCAATTCAATAAACCTATGAATCCAATTCATAGGATTATTTAGAAAAAGAAATGAAAAAGTCAATATGGAAACATGCCATAGAGAATGCAAACTTTATATTATTGTTTTATAATAACTCTTAGAAATTGGGCAGCATCCTGTATTTGAGTGGTTTTGAGCATGGGAGGAAATTAGATATATTATAAAATGTGTAATTTTTATTACCGACAGCAGTTATACTCTCACTCTTTAAAACTCTAGGTATCGACGAACCATTGCACATCAAGAGAAGAAAAGTAATAAAACCAGGTTTCATACACAGTCCATGGAAAAGTGCATACATCCGGCAGCACAGAATTGATACTAACTGGAGGCGAGGAGAACTCAGATCTCCTAAGGTAACTGAACTCTGGCATAACATTAACAGCAACCACTGATCAGTGTTGGTACCTAGTATGCTCTTCTTGGCCAGCAGTGTAACTTGACATCTATATCCTGTAGAAAGAAAACAGTGTATTTTTAAATAACTGAACGTGTAATGGATGATAGTTCTCTATTGCTAATTTCTCCAGTCTGACAATTAACTGTACTTGAATAAAAGATGAGTTGAAGTGCATGTCATTCTACCTTAGGTAAATGAAAATTTCTGAATATCCTGTTGAATTTTGTGTCATATATGTTTACCTGAGAATTTGCTTGCTCTCTGACCATGTAGTTAGAACATGATTTTTTGAGGAGTGCCTATTTGTGTTTTGGGTGTTTCTTGTGAGTTTTATTTTTATAAATTTAAGCATATTACTGATTTTCTGTCTTACTGCAAGTATATAAATAGTGGCAAAATGCTTGAAATTCTTAGATGTATTTATACAATTGGAAAACAATTAGGGAAGATACTGTTAATATGTATAGATAAATATGTATAGATTATGACAAGCATTGTTTTTTGAGAGAGTGAGCCGGTGCGAGTGGGTGGGGGGAGAAGGGCAGAGGGAGGAGAGACAGAGAGAATCTTTAGCAGGGTCCACACCCAGCATGGAGCCCTATTGGGGGCTCAATCACATGACCTGAGCCAAAATCAAGAGTCAGACCCTTAACTGACTGAGCCATCCAGGAGCCCCAGGCCTTTTGTGTTTTAATTTGAATAAGTTGATAATTATTATTACTCTTGTCTTTCTAGTTTGTAGGTGCTTCTGTTTTTGTGTGTGAAAATTGCAAAACAGAGATGCATATTTTTTTGTTTGAACAGATAAATTATTATAGATTTGTGTTTGAACCATCTTTATGATGTCTTGACTCACTCAATTTTAATAGTTGGTATCGCTCATATAAATCATAGAATTGGAAAAAATAAAATGTTTAATACTTGATTTATCATTCAGGAAGGATGATACTTTGTGTTTTATATAAATTATAATTTTAGAAATAGACTGTAGATTGCTGTTCCTATTTATGGCTTTTCTTTTCACTAGTATTTTAAAAAACATAATTTAATAACATTTCAAATCTGTACATTTATCTTGTAGGTTCTGAAAGGACATGATGATCATGTGATCACATGCTTGCAGTTTTGTGGTAACCGAATAGTTAGTGGTTCTGATGACAACACTTTAAAAGTCTGGTCAGCAGTCACAGGCAAAGTAAGCTTACTTCTCTCTACACTTCACTGTTTGTATATGTCTTTGCAAAGATCAACCAGGGAAAACATGGGTTCATTTTTGACCGCAGCTTATTTCGATAACAAATATCAGAGCTTCTAATTTAGTTTTTTCCCTGGCAACAAAGATAATGTTCCTCAGGATAGGGATGTCATTAGTTTTTTCCTGTAAATAGTTTGTCTATCTTTGTGACTTCATTATTGTATGATATTTACAGAGGTGCTTTATCTTTTTCTTGGCTTTATTTTTCCCACTTTTACTAGCCATCTCAGTTATAGTGTCCTATTTAAACTTCTTCAAAACTATGATTGAGGGGTAATTGTTTTTCTTTGTAGACTTCGTTGTTGATAACTTACCTATAGTTTAGAAGTTAAATAAATCATGTTAATTTAGACTATCTTAAGCCGGGTGAGATGAAAAAGTAAGGCAGCTACAGTATTTAAGTAGGAGTTTGAAGAAAAAAGCAGTCCAAGCAATCAGTTTCACTGCATGCAATATTACACGTTAATGGTTCTGTGGTGAATACTTATTTTTATCTGTCCACTGGAGAATGTTTTCATAAATTAAGTAATTGACCAGCTAAAAAAACAGGAAAATGTGAGGGGGAGAAAACCTGTCTTTAAAATGTCTTACAGCATGCTGATTCTTGGGCAAGAACCTTCTAAATATTCCAAGTCAGATGTTAACATTTTTTTAAGGCAGCTTCATATTTCCATAGTGTAATATTAGTTTTGGATTTATTTCAGAGTTTTAATATCTGTCTTTACTTGTCTAGAAGTACCTTGCCTGGCTCCTAACTACTGCCTTGGGGCAGATTCAGATGAAATGTGGTATGTAGCCACACCTAACACGGTTGGCATTCTTTCATTGAATCCATTCCTATGGAAGAAGCCAAGTTGCAATTTTAGCATTATTTCATCAGAGAGACCAGGCTGGGGCTGTCATCCTTTAATGAGAAGTGTTTTACTTTCTACATACTTGTTCCTCAGTTGTATCCGTGTTTAATATATAATGCTACTGAATAAGCAAAGTGATCAATAGTGATGGTATCATGTTATACTGATGTGAAAAATTGTTTTCTGATGTGCCAGACAAATTCTGTGAATAACTTTACCCCAGATTTTAATGAGCTACTGAAATGTTATGTAAATCGTTTTTCTTTCTACCCGAAAGTAATCATCTTAAGTGTTTTTCCAGTGTCTGAGAACATTAGTGGGACACACAGGTGGAGTATGGTCATCACAGATGAGAGACAATATCATCATTAGTGGATCTACAGATCGGACTCTAAAAGTGTGGAATGCAGAGACTGGAGAATGTATACATACCTTATATGGGCATACTTCCACTGTCCGCTGTATGCATCTCCATGAAAAAAGGTAAGGGAAAATCCTGTGATGGTAGGGAATTCTTCCTCTGTTACTTCTGAATTTGAGGGGTTTTTTTGTGTTGTATATTACAGTGTTTATTAGAGAGATAGTGATAGTGTGCTCTTAAATTAGACCTTAATTATTAGACTTAAGATGTTTCTATACTAACAAAGCAGTAGTGTATTGCCTTAAAATTTCCTTCTTCATTTAATGGCATTGTTGGCTTCCTGCTTGAAACTCTCTTCTCTACTCTCGGGTGGCACTTTATTGTTCTGTATCTTTGATGACTCATCATTTCCAAAAAAAATCTTTCTCTCTCGCTCTCTCTTTCTCTCCCTCTCTCTCTTTAATATTTATATCTCTGCTAGCGGGACACATTCAGTTATTCAGGCTTCAAGCTTCTGAGTCTTCAGCTTCTGAGCCCTGCCCCCACTCCATCCTGTCCCCTTATATAGAGACAAAAGCTGAGGTCTGTGGGGTTTTGTTGAGTCTCTCATTACCGATCACCTGAACTAGTAACATAGCTTTCACACTTGGTTTTCTCACCTGTTACACAACTGACAGAGAATCCTTTTCTAATTATGATAGTATCACCGCCTTTTGAGAGCCTTCTGTTGTCTATCAAATCGAGGAAGAAATCCTCAATCCAGTTTTCAAAATAGTTTCAGCCAATCCAGACTGCTTGCCTTTTTTTCTTTTCAGTGCCTTTGCTGTTGCTTTGATCTCCTCCTACAAAGCCCTTCTATTAAAGTCCTTTCGATCTTCTATTGGCATGTCTTCACAATACCTTGTTAAACAAATGTGATTTCGACTTCGTTTGTCAAAAAAGGTCTCTCTGGCAGTCCTTACCATGAATCCGCTCCAGTCCTTACCTTTAATTCTGTCCACATCATCTTTGTGAGAACCATTACATTAAGTAGATTTCACGCTAGATTTATAATATGTGAATAAAAGTACCTTTTCATTTGTAATTTGAATCTACTTTAAACAGTGTGCTCTACTATTAAAATTTGGGGGAGTTGATATTAAGAGACTTGTATTTCAGCTTCCATTATATTCTGCCTTAAATCTCTCGATGTTCCTTTCTACTCTTCCAAATGTAAAAACTGTGGCCTATCTTTATCTCTTAAAAATGACATGCAGATACCTGAGTTTGGAGCTCTCCTTCATAATCCAAAGGTGATTGAGATGTTTGTATCACTCCAGTCTTCAGAAGAGCATAGCTTTAATAATGTTGGCCCAAATTTTTAAGGGATTTCTATTGCCTCCCCATGTGTGTCTTCTCCAAAATTTGCATATCTTAATACCTCCATAACCTATCGAGTATAATTATAAGCATAAGCAGCCTTTGTTTGAAGATATTCTAAAACTAGTTCATTACGAGAATTATAATAGTATAAGGCCATATAATGGTATATAATGGCATAAAGCACATTTTTTAACTGTTTAAATTCCAATTTCAGATTTATTTTGTTGAATAACATTTATTAAATTTTTTCCCTAGTCACAAAGAGAATGTATGTTTATCATTAAAATTTTGGGAAATGGCAGAAAGAATAAAGAAGAAATACAAAATTTTTCAAAATACTACCACCAGAGTTTTCCCATTAAGATTTTAGATATGGTGCCCACATTAGCTTTTTATTTCTAAAATCAAGATCTTTTGTATGTATTTGGAGCTGGCAGCTGCTGCTGTTGCTGCCGTTGCTTCTGCTTCAAATGCAGTACAGCAGTCTTCAAACCGTCCCACAGAACCCCGAGTGCTACACGGCTGTTTATAAATGTGGAAACCAAGCAGGTGGAATTCTGGGCTTCCCAACTTCCCATCCCAGCCAGAATAACTTGACTTTTGTATGTTTATAGATCAAAATTTTATATAGGATTTCTTTGAAAACGGGTGTTCCTGCTTAAGAATAGAAAAAGTTCAGTAACCACTGACTTTATATGTCACATTTTCTCATGCTATTAAAAATTCTAATACTTTTTTTGTTTGTTTGTTTTCCCCCTACAGAGTTGTTAGCGGTTCTCGAGATGCCACTCTTAGGGTTTGGGATATCGAGACAGGCCAGTGTTTACATGTTTTGATGGGTCATGTAGCAGCAGTCCGCTGTGTTCAATATGATGGCAGGAGGGTTGTTAGTGGAGCATATGATTTTATGGTGAAGGTGTGGGATCCAGAGACGGAGACCTGTCTACACACGTTGCAGGGGCATACTAATAGAGTCTATTCATTACAGGTAAGAGGTCATATCTCTCCTACCCCTTAGATGCTTTACTGATGAATCATGAGATTGTTTTACTTAGATAATCACTGTCAAATTGCTGACTCAATACAATCCAAAAAAGACAAATCAAATTATCCTGTTGTTTACATATGGTTTCAAATTGGCATGGAAAAGCTTAAATTTTTAACTTACTTAAATAATTTGTTTCATTTTTTTCTGTGATCTGTTTTTCCTCTAAAATACAAATATTAGTCTTGGAACCTGAAACTTTGGAGCTCTATGTTTTACTATATTAGTTAGTGGGTAGATAGTCTCATAGGAAAATAACCTGGATTTTAATAAACTCCTTAGCAGAGGATTAATTTGGCCAAAAGCTGCCCCTTTGCCTTGATAGCTGAAAGTTGATGGACTGTGTAATTGTGATCCATTCCCATTCAAAGTGGAAGTGGAGCTTTCTGCATCAGGCTCCTTCACCATCAAAGGGCTACTGATGTGTAGTCATATGAAGTAAATTTGACTAAACTGATTTTTTATTTTTTACATTTGAACATGATATTTTGGAATGAATTGTAATATTTTGAAATAGCTTGAGTAATAGCAAATTTAGAAAATGGGTCTTGTTTTATTTTCGGAAAGACAGCATTTTCAATTTTTCTATTACTTATGTAATTTATTTACCAGTTACTACTCATTAGTGATCAGCAAGATTAGTACATAGTCACAGTGCTGACAGTTCTCTGTTCTTGGAATATTTGTTTCTTAATTCATGGAATACTGTGTCTGTGTCACAAAATATCGATATATAATAAAGGTATATTAACTTAGAAAAGGTTGTGAATTTGGAGGAGAGGGAATTGGCTGAAGTTGTTTTTTATGTTTTGTGATATGTTCAGTACCTTAATAAATATAATCTCATTTAAGTAAACCAATAGATTGAGAAAAGAGGTAGCAATATTATTCCAGATCTTCTAGGAATTGATATTTATTGACTCCAGGACAAGAGAGGCTATATAGCTTGCTTTTGTTATCAAAATGCCACTTCTTGTAATTCCAGATGTAATTACCTATTGGTGCATTTCCTAATTAATACTTGGTTCTTGTAAATGAAATTTTATTTTACATACAGTTTTAATGGAACTTACTTCTAAACATCATGAGAGTTATCTCTAGTCTTTTCATGCCATAGGTTTGTTAACAAACACAGCATTTATCATGGTCTATGTCAGTAGTTTCAACTTTCTGTTGGGAAGTAAGACTCAAATGGCAATCCTTATTGAATGATCCATGATATTTAGCTGGTCATCTGTGGCCAGATGATCTAAAAGTAACATGTTCATTTTACATGTTTTGTTTTCTTTTAATTGTTCCTGCATCTAGTTTGAAGCCATTGACCATAAAAAAAATTAGCAATTCTGAGGGCACCTGGATGGCTCAGTCAGTTGAGCTTCTGACTCTTGATTTCTGCTCCAGTCATGATCTCAGGGTCATAGAATTGAGCCCTGCCTTGGGCTCCATGCTCAGAGGGTAGTCTCGGAGGAGATTCTCTCTCTCCTATCCCTCTGTCCCTCCCCTGCCTCTCAAAAATACATAAATAAATCTTTTTTTTTAAATTAGCAATTCTGATAGAAGCTTCTGAGAACATAAACTGTAGGTTTGCTTGATTACCTGCACTTTACCTTGTTACTTCATTTTGTTCCTGGCATTACCTGTTTCCCTGCTTTATTTTTCTTCCCTGTAGGATTAAGGTCAATAAATAATATCAAGAATATCGCACTTCTAGTCTAATAAGCTGTGTCTATTGTAGTTTGATGGCATCCATGTGGTCAGTGGATCTCTTGATACATCAATCCGAGTGTGGGATGTGGAGACGGGGAATTGCATTCACACGTTAACGGGACACCAGTCGTTAACAAGTGGAATGGAACTCAAAGACAATATTCTTGTCTCTGGGAATGCAGATTCTACAGTTAAAATCTGGGATATCAAAACAGGACAGTGTTTACAAACATTGCAAGGTAAGTCTTGGCTACTCAGCTTTAGTTGTGTTCATTAAAAATGGGATTGTTAGAAGAGAAATAAGGAGCTTTTATGTCACAAAAAGAATTAACCTCATACAAAATAAAAATGCTTGTTTTGGATAAGTTTCTGAGTATTTTCACTCTGATGTGACAGAACTAGGTTACCCTTGAGAAATTGTTTTAAATTATGTTTTTAATACTTTAATACTTCCTACATGTACAGTTAACTCTACCTAACCTTAAAGAACGATGTGAAGAAAGATCTAGGCTATGTCATAGAAGCAACAGACTCTTTTTTTTTTTTTTCTTTTTGAGTGATTTCTTTTTTTTTTTTTTTTAATTTGTAGTCCAATTTTAAATTAAAGCTCTACCTTACTGGGGGTGGGGGGGGCGGGGGAGCATCTCTGATAGAAAATTGCTTCGGCCTCAACTTAGACCCTTTAACCATCTGCTTAACTAGGATGGAAGGAATAATAGCACCCAGTAAAATGAAGAAAGAAACATGTGCAAACCACTAATACTAAATGAGGCACAGCAGTGTTAACATTTTATATCATGATTAACTTCTTTTTATTGGTCATAGCCCTGAAAAGTGTTTTTTTCAGTGAGGCCATCTGGTGGGCCTGCACTGCAACTTTTTACTCATTGGTTGTGTCTGTTCCTCAGAGTTTTGGAATTGTGGTCATTCACCCTTTGCCTTTGAGTGATCAGTTCCAAGTGGTGAGGGTGGTGGATTTCCTGCCATTCATCCATCAGCAGACTCCATGAAACTGATCTATCTCCATCACCACGAAGAAAGCTCTTATTTACACAGCCAGAAAACAAAATGCGTACCCAGTAGCTAACCAAGCTTCCTGGAAGACAGAACTCTTGAAAGTTAATGCTTCAGTTACAAATAGCTACCAGATTTTCTTGCAACCCTGCTGATCCTAAAATACTCACAGTTTCTAAATATGCAGCATTTTAAATATTTCATTTATTGTATGTTCTAATGTAGTAGGCTACAATTACAGTGTAACTTACCCATACCCATGATTTCTAACCAGTAATTTAATTCCTTTGGTTTTGCCTAGGTCCTAACAAGCATCAGAGTGCTGTGACCTGTTTACAGTTCAACAAGAACTTTGTAATTACCAGCTCAGATGATGGAACTGTAAAACTGTGGGACTTGAAAACGGGTGAATTTATTCGAAACCTAGTCACATTGGAGAGTGGGGGGAGTGGGGGAGTTGTGTGGCGGATCAGAGCCTCAAACACAAAGCTGGTGTGTGCAGTTGGGAGTCGGAATGGAACTGAGGAAACCAAGCTGCTGGTGCTGGACTTCGATGTGGACATGAAGTGAAGAGCAGAAAAGACAAATTTGTCCAAATGTGTAGACGATATACTCCCTGCCCTTCCCCCTGAAAAACAAACAAAAAACAGAAAACAAAACAAAACAAAAAAACAACAGAAGAAAAAAGAAAAAAAAAAAAAAAAGAAAGAAAAAAGAAAAAGAAAAAAATCCCTTGTTCTCAGTGGTGCAGGATGTTGGCTTGGGGCAACAGAGTGAAAAGATCTACAGACTAAGAAGGAAAAGAGGAAGACATGACAAACCGTAACTGACAAGAGGCGTCTGCTGTCTCATCACATAAAAGGCTTCACTTTTGACTGAGGGCAGCTTTGCAAAATGAGACTTCTAAATCAAACCAGGTGCAATTATTTCTTTATTTTCTTCTCCAGTGGTCACTGGGCAGCGTTAACGCTGAAGCTTCGTTACAGATTCTGTTAGCCTGTCCTTTTACCACTGAGACCTAGGAAGGGGCTGCAATAACACCCAAACAAGGACTGGCTGACTTTCTCAATAGAGAGCATCTGCAACAAAAAGTCATTTTTCTGGAGTGGAAAAGCTAAAAAAAAAAAAAAAAAAAATTACTGTGAATTGTTTTTGTACAGTTATCATGAAAAGCTTTTTTTTTTTTTTTTTTTTTTGCCAACCATTGCCAATGTCAATCAATCACAGTATTAGCCTCTGTTAATCTATTTACTGTCGCTTCCACATACACTCTTCAACGCATATGTTGCTCAAAGGTGGCAAGTTGTCCTGGGTTCTGTGAGTCCTGAGATGGATTTAATTCTTGATGCTGGTGCTAGAAGTAGGTCTTCAAATATGGGATTGTTGTCCCACCCCTGTACTGTACTCCCAGTGGCCAAACTTATTTATGCTGCTAAATGAAAGAAAGAAAAAAGCAAATTATTTTTTTTTATTTTTTTTCTGCTGTGACGTTTTAGTCCCAGACTGAATTCCAAATTTGCTCTAGTTTGGTTACAGAAAAAAGACTTTTTGCCACTGAAACTTGAACCATCTGTGCCTCTAAGAGGCTGAGAATGGGAGAGTTTCAGATAATAAAGAGTGAAGTTTGCCTGCAAGTAAAGAATTGAGAGTGTGTGCAAAGCTTATTTTCTTTTATCTGGGCAAAAATTAAAACACATTCCTTGGAACAGAGCTGTTGCCGCCTGTTCTGTGGAGAAACTTTTCTTTTTGAGGGCTGTGGTGAATGGATGAACGTACATAGTAAAACTGACAAAATATTTTAAAAATATATAAAACAAATAAAGTTGCTGGTCAGTCTTAGTGTTTTACAGTATTTGGGAAAACAACTGTTACAGTTTTATTGCTCTGAGAAACTGACAAAGCAGAAACTATACAGTTTTTGTAGTAAAGGCGTCACATGCAAACAAACGAAACGAATGAAAAAGTCAAATGGTTTGCCTCATTCTCCAAGAGCCACAACTCAAGCTGAACTGTGAAAGTGGTTTAACACTGTATCCTAGGTGATCTTTTTTTCCTCCTCCTGTTTATTTTTTTTTGTTTTATTTATAGTCTGATTTAAAACAATCAGATTCAAGTTGGTTAATTTTAGTTATGTAACAACCTGACATGATGGAGGAAAACAACCTTTAAAGGGATTGTGTCTATGGTTTGATTCACTTAGAAATTTTATTTTCTTATAACTTAAGTGCAATAAAATGTGTTTTTTCATGTTAGTATGCCTGTTTCTTCCACTGAAGTAAATAATACTTCATTATAAATATTTAGGGTTTGTCTCTAATCTTTAAAATCTCAAAGTCTTAGTTTCTTTGCATTCCCTGTAGTGTGACATAGAGATCAATACTTTCAGGCCTGTTTCATACAGCTAAAGTTAGAATAATATGCCTAGAATGTAAATTGGGTTCATAGCCTTAGACTACAAAGGAGGACACTCCACTGTCCATTACTCTGGATAACACTGAATGTATAAATACAAAATATGGGTCCCTCAAAGAGTCACAAAACTTTTGTGATGGTTACAACTGGAATTCCTATTTTTAAAAAAAGTTCATTTTTTAAAAATGTGACCACATATTGAGTACTTAACCAGGAATGTTCCGCACGGCATTTCTGAAGGCCCACCCTCCCTGAGAAGTAGGCGCTGTTCTGTCCTTGAAAGGTGAGAGCGGAACTGACTCAGACTGGTTAGGTGATTTGTCAGCGGTCAGATCCCTCGCTGAGAGTCAACATTCACACCCATGCTCTTTAAGGAGAAAGAGACCTAGAATTTTGACAGACTTTTCAAGAGCAGAGAGTTTCAAAAAAAAATAAATCCTTCTGGTGGTGCTTTCAGGCTCTTCTTTTGCTGTTTTAGTCAATAAATCTAATATAATATGAGTGAAAAAATGAAGTTGAATTATTCAAATTATGTAGCCTCTCAGATAGCAGGTTCTGTCTCCCGCTCACCTTGTCTGTATTTTTAACAGTTTATTTAATCCCTACATTTAGTCCCCAGGCCATAGATGAAAATCGAAAACTTAATAACAACAGATGCTGCTTAGAGAATACAGTTCCCACAATCATAACGTGTGTGTTGTTTACTCCTAGAGCAGCAATTCTTGGGCCTTAAGTTCCCAGAGCTGCTAAAGCCGAACCTCAGGGAATGGGGCCCAAGAATCTGCATTTAAACTAGTTTGCCCAGTGAGTCATGTTCACAGCTTAGAACCACCGCCTCAGATCCCTACCATTGCCCATTTGGTTTATTAGTCCCCAGCACGTTAACAGGCACAGGACCATGAGGGAGAAGTGACAGATTAAAGGAAATGGCAGAAAAAACCACATGAGTAAACAGGCAGAAATCACATTAGGTCTTGAGTGAGGGACGAGTGGCCCTGCCTGCTTTAGAATAAACCAGGGCATAGCCCAGAGCCATTACTACTGTTCACTTCAACAACCCCAAATGATCAAGAAGTTGTAATTCTATTCGGTAATCTTGAAAACTGCTTGATTTTTCATAATACAAATGTGGCTTACCTGTATTATAATGAAAGGAGAACATCATCTTCAGCAATAAATGTACACTGTAGAATAGAATTGGGCTTACAGGATTTGCAGACAAATAGGTGGAAATTCAAATCCCAGTTTTGTAATACTGTCTAGTTACAGGAATTTCACCAGATTTCTTGACCTCCTCTTCCCATCTTTTAGTATGTAGACAATACCCACCTGCTAAGATTATTGGAGGGACGAAAAGAATTGAGATAAAGTATGTGACATCTGGTGGCACTTCAAGCTCAATACATGGTAGCTACCACTCAAACTTTAGGAAAAGAGACCCAGATAACTGAACTTTCTATATTTGGGAACAATTGAATGTCTTCGTGACTCATTCAGGTACGTAATAAAAATAGCGTTTCTCTCTATCTAGCAATTTACATTTTTTTAAGTGGAGTCCCATAGACTTCTCACTTGAGGCCTACAGAAACCCTGTAAGGTAGGCTGGTATGGGGCACCTAGTGATTTTGTACACACTTCGGTGTTCACTAAATACTATTTTATGAGTAAATGAATAATCTTTTCTTGCAGTGGATTTGTTCCTGAAAGGGAATATGTTAAGCTTGTTCTATAGGAATTAACTTATTGTCAGCATGGTAAGAAAGGTCACGAAGGGAACCCTGCTTTGTGGCCTCCTCAGTAGAGAAGTTCACCACCTTATGTAACTGAAGTTTTAAATCTTCACACCAGAATACCGGCAGTTCCCACATTTAGGTGTTACAAGTTCCTAAAGATGAAACACTGCCTGAAACTAAAGCTAAAATTAGGACACAGAAGTAGCCCATAAAGCCCCATAACAGATGCTCAGTAAATACTCGTTGAATTGAGCAAAGGCAACTTACTGTCTTTTTTCAAATTATTATTTTTGGAATTGTTTATAATTTTGATGCTTTGAAACTCCCTTCCTGATATTCAGTAACCACCGCTATTTCATCAATGAACAACAACCAGTGCATACCAAATGGTTAAGTAAATGTTCCAGCTCACCTATTTGTTTAATTTCAAAAAGTAATTGACATTCAATTGTATGTACTGTTTTTAAGACACTTTTTCTATGCCTTTTGAGCTAGTCTGTTTTAAAGTCTCCTTTCTATTTATCCAAATTGATCGGAAGCTACAATCAAACACCAAAAATGATTGCTTTTCTCCTCCCCAAGTGAAACAGGAAATCAAGGGCAGCCTCCCCAGACCCAGGCTGTGTCTTGCTTTTGGCACACTTGTCCCTGACACGCTCACTGCACTTGGTGAGACAGAGGCAGAGGAGAGCAGACACCTGGAAGAAACCTGCCTGACCCCATCCTGCCCCCTGTAACTCCTCCCATTCCAGATTTTTAAACCAGGTACCAGCAGGTCTGCATGGCATTTGTGGTTCACATGACATTTTTTCCTGAATCCGGACACAGCTTTATTCATTTTCCTTCTATTACCCGTCCTCTGCCCCCATAAAAATTGGTCAGGATTATAACCTATAGTCCATCAGATTCAGCCGTCAGTAAAGGATTCAGCCTTGTACCTTCAGCAGCTCTACGAGAACCTTGTTTGTAGAGCCATTCTACTGATGGTAAAAGGGGTTTAGTGTTGATGATGAATTAATTTGAATAAATGCTTCTGGCACAGGTGGTTTTATGTTCCCTGCCTTACTACATTTTGAAGATCTCTCTCTCTCTCTCTCTCTCTCTCCTCTCTCTCTCACACACACACACACACACACACACACACACACGAATATACTGGAAACACTGAATAAACCGCATGTTCTCAGTCAAAATAACATCACTTCCCACAAGTCTTTTCCCTTTTCGTTCATGAAAAAAACAATGGGCCATATAAAGGGAAGAGGAGTTGGTAGCCAAGAGCAGATTTCCCAAGTTTTTTCCAGGATAGATCAGTGGCTGAAGAGGATCTGTGTGTGTTCACACAATGTTCCGGGAGTCCTCCATTAAGCAACCGTATGGTAATTTGAAAAGTTGATCCCTATTTTTTTTTTTTAAGATTTCATTTATTTATTTGGCAGAGATCACAAGCAGGCAGAGAGGCAGGCAGAGGGGGGCGGGAAGCAGGCTCCCTGTTGAGCAGAGAGCCCAATGCGGGGCTCGATCCCAGGATCCTGGGATCATGACCTGAGCCGAAGGCAGAGGCTTTAACCCACTGAGCCACCCAGGTGCCCCTGATCCCTAATTTTTGATGTGGACATTTTCTCATGCCCCATGAGATGGATTTTTGAGTTAGATTCAAAGTGGCTGCACCCAGCCTTTCACTGGGAGTGCCTAGTCATTGATTTGAATTGCAAACAGAAATAACGTTGTTATCGTTCACTAGGCAACGTGTTTCATTATCCATTCGGTTAATACTAGTGGTGCCCAAATAAGTGAGGGTTTCTCCAGCTTCGTCTTTCCGCCACCTTCTCTTTCTGGATAGAGGAGACCAAAAAATATAAAAGGTAATTTCAAAGGTTCTTCAGGGAAAGGGAACACCAAAAACTGAAAGCACTCAGAATGTACCTTTCCCCAAAGTGTAAAGTATAAATAAATTCTAGATCCAGTTCCTAGGAAGACTTGTTGCTGAGAAGAAAGCCTGGCAACGTCCCGATTTGCAATTGGGTATAAAAATAGCAGAGTTTCTATTTCAGATGATCTGATTCTCCCCAGGATTTTTAAGGACAAGGAACCACTGAGTGGACGTTTTGATGTTTCATTCCTTGCTTTGAAAAATCTATTGTGGTAGAACCTATGAAAGCTGTTTATCTTTGGGTTTTGTTTTGCTTTAGCAGTTATGGTCTGCAAAAGAAAAAAATACGTTGAAATCACACTTGCAAATCAAAGGTTCAAATATAATAGACCACAAAAATATATTACCAATTTACCCTTCTTCTAGGAGTCTCAGGGATTATAAAAGAGACGTCAAACCACTACTCACCATCAAAGGTAGGTTACTTGCCAGACATCTTAAACGTATATTGATGAAGTCTATTAAGACTTTACCGAACCCTTATGCCTTGCTAAATGCAATCAGCAAGACAGTATAATCCCCTGCTACCACAGGCCTTTCAATTTGAGGATGCTTTCTATCTCTGTGAAGTGAGTGTGACCAGCTTAAATAAATCCAGCAAGGACACAGTAAAGTACAGAGGTTAAAAGTAAAGCCATATGCACGTCTTCTGGTAAGAGACAGATGTGGGTTTGGGGGAACTGAAGCTTATAAACTTAAGGAACTTCATAAAGAAAAGACCCCACATAATTAGATCCAAAAGCGAGCATTTAGAATAATAAAGATTATAACGAATTTCAGGAGCCATGATACTCATGATACTGCAGATTCCTCCTTTCTGTGATCTCTTTAGGCAATTGCCAGAATTATTTAAGAGCAGCCTTCCTTCTCTTTCCCACCCATCTACGACTCCCAGCCACCCTAACTCTCATAGGGATCTTTTAAATGACGGACCCTGAAGCTTAGCGTCGTTGTTTCAAGGAACATCCACCTCTACCTCTCTCAGTTTCAATTCCCTCATCTGTAAATTGGGTAATACGTTACGGGGATTCCATGAGATGTTGTATGTCAAGCATGTACAGAGTGCCTGTCTGTAGTAAGTATTCATTAACGGTTTGTGTTTATTACCAGTAATGAAGTGTGGTAGCTAGCTGCCATTGTACACTTTTTTTGTGCACTTTCTAAAACTCAGCATGGTTATAAGCATTTTATTTTTATTTATTTACTTAAGTAGGCTCCAGTGCAGGGCTTGAACTCATGACCCTAAGATCAAGATCTGAGCCAAGATCAAGAATTGGAGATTCAATGGACTGAGTGACTCAGACATCCCTATGGTTATAAGTATTTTAAAATCATGTCTTATTCATTTAATGTCAACTGTCTCATGATGTATTATTATTAATCCCATTTTACAGATGAGGAAATAGATCCAGAGATGTCAAGGAACTTGCTCAAGGCCACACAGTTAAGGGGGAAAAAACTTGGAAAAATGGGGATTCAGGCCTAGGCATTATGACTCCAGAGCCCCGGCTCTTAAGTACTAAATGATATTATTGACTCACAACTGCCTTGCAAGCATGGGAACTTGTATTGTGTCTTGGGTCATAGCAGAAAGTGATATAGTCCTCAGTCCCAACCTGTCAACGTGGAAGCTGCCACAGAGCCATAATGGAGACCAGGTCCTGGATTTCAGCTATGGATGCTTGAAGAACATGTGTAACAATTCTGGGCAGGGCTTGGCTGCACTGAATCCCCTCTCACTTTTTCCAATTGCAGTCAAAAGTGGGTGAGTTACCTATATAGCAAGGACTTACTGTAAGAGGTTCACATAGTAATGAGAATATAGGCAAGGTGGGTAAAATAATGTATTATTAAAAGAAAGGTGGTTTCCAGATCATTCAGGGGTGAAAATATGCTATTTCTACAAAAAAAAAAAAAAAGGATATTTTAGTTATGTAAGAAAAATTTTTTCTTTTTTAAAGATTTTATTTATCCATTTAGAGAGTGGGCGTGCATGTGAGTGGGACAAGGAGAAGAGGGAGAGGAAGAGAGAGAATCTCAAGTAGACTCTGCGCTGAGCATAGACCCAGCTTGAACTTACAACCCTGAGATCAAGACTTGAGCTGAAATTAGGAGTCAGATGCTTAGCCAATTGAACCACCCAGGTGCCACGCCCTCAATTCTTTTCTTTTTAAGTCACCATCGATGCACTTGTGTCTCAGACAATAGGCTAATAAGGAGTACGCTTTGCATTTTATTACAGCCATGAGGAGAAGCAGGGCCTTGCGGAAGTTAGACAAATACACAGTAAATCCTCAGAAAGTGTTAATCAGCTGGTAGCAGCAGCAGCAGCAGCAGCAGCAATTAGAAAGACAGTAAATGGTCAAATTCTATCTCAGCCATTTGTGTGACTAGGAGAATATAAAAATCTTTCTCAACCTAATTCATCATCTGTAAAAGAGAAAGTAGCTTGTGAATGTCCCATGAAATAACATGAAGCATCCGGTACAGTGCTGGTTTGCTGGTTACCTACTCAATGAATGGTAGCCATCTTTAGTACTGTTGCTACTGCCAATGATAGTATTGGTGACCATGTCTCAGGCCATCATTGCAAACTTAATCCGGAAGAGGAGATCTGTAAGACTTTCAGGACACAATGCCCAAACCACCTTCCAAAATGTGCCAGGAACCTGAGAACAATCTCCCCTGTAGAAAGTAATATACAATCCAGTTTAAAATGACAAATTACCGTTTTGTCTCCAAAAACCTACTTAGATAATAGTGGGAAATTAAAAAGGCATAACCCCAAAAGAGGAAAAAAACAAGGGGAATCAAGTAAACAAACGATTTCAACAACTTTAGATGAAGGAAGGCAGATGAAGAAGTTGTCTTTAGATGAGTAGATTAGAGAAAATATCATCTGAAGTGTCCATGGAGAGGGCAATAACAACGAGAACTGAGCTAATTCCTCTTTTTGCAGAAGGCAAGGGCATGATGTGGGGGTGAGAACTAGGAAGATGATTGAAGTAAGAGCACACAGCCTACCTCCCTTCCTCATCTTCTTGCATACAGCAGACTACCTTGTGAGCTCCCCAAACCCCCCTCACACATGCCATTTACAAGAACTATGAAGGGGATGTGATCCAAACTGAGTATACAGCCATAGAAGGGAGCAGGGGTGAGGCTCAGAAATGATGATGGAGATTAAATTACAGTTTGTAGTTCTCTCCACAGTCTACTCTCTACCAGAATGCCAACAGTCTGGCATCTACCAGAAGATTCTTCCCCGGTGAGGTGAACAACCTGAGAAAAAAAGTCTCCATTTACTGGCATTGGGCAGAGAGGCGAATGAAACTTGGCTCTAGTAAAACTTGGCTCCCCACCCAATCAAAGGAGAAATGCCTCACTTGGTGAGCTGCAACCACAAATGGAGAGCTTTCTATCTATCTTTCGGTGTCTATTTCTTAAATATGAATAGTTAAGAATCACCAAGTATCTGAGAAAGACCTCGAAATTGCATAAGCAAAAAAAAAAAAAATCTGTGACATAAACTTTGAAAAAGAACTAAAATGACAACCTCAGAAAAATAAAATACCGCTTTTTATAATACAGGAATGGGATACAATTTTTAATAGGCTCCATAGAAAGTAAAATGTGGAAATTTTAAAAGTAAAAAAAACCTTCAATGGAAAATAAAAATTGGGGAAATCAAACAAAAGTAAACAGAGATGGAAATTGGTAGAGAAAATGTAGGGAAAAAAATAGAGGATCAGTCTGGGACCTGTAACTTCTACATAATAGCAGTTTCAAATAAAATAGCATAGAGTAAATTATTCAAAAATAAATACAGGAAAAATTAACAGAATTGAAAGACAGAAAACTCTTGGATTGAAAGGGCCTGCTCAGTGTCCTTTGAATAAATGAGTGAAAAAAAAACCCATAATGACTCATCATTACAAAATTTTGGAACACTTGGGCTAAAAAACCCCTCAAAACTTGTGGAAAGAAAACTCAGGGGAGAAAAATGAGAATTGCAATTTTAGACTTCTCAGCAGCAACATCTGCTGCCAGAAGACAAAGTTCTGCAAAACTCTACAGGCCAATTATGCTCAAGTTAGGATTGCACACCCAGCCAAATTGATCAAGTGAGAGGCAGAATAAAGATATTTCCAGACATACAAGGATAGCAAACATTACCTCTCACAAACTTGGTCTTAAGAAGCTTGTGGAAAATATGGTCCAACAAAACAATGAAAAATGCCATGAAAGAGGAAAACATGGCAGAAGATAAGGGTTTCAGTGCAGGAGAGGATTTCTAGGATGATAATAAGCACTGGGATTCGGGAACTACTAGTTGAGATGTGAGCGGGGAGGCCCTTATGAGAAAGTTCCCCAGGAATATAAAAGAAAGTGATAAACACCATCTCATTATCATGATGGATCATTTAAAAAAACACCTCAGTATTCAGGACATCTGATGATAAAGTTAGAAATATTTTTTAAAGTTTCTGTATATTAAAAGCAATGCAACGGATAAAAATGAAACCATTATTAATTCAAAATAGTATGTGAAAAGACATAAGTATAGTGTACTATTTAGCCCTGTAGTAAATCATGTTCATCTAGCCATAAAAACATAAATACTGATGAAAGATTTTGCTAAAATGTATGCTGCTGGGGAAGGGAGGGAAGTGGGGTAGAGGGAAAGAGAGTTAAATCCTCATCTACCCTAATTAGAAGTTATCGGTGTCTAAAATGAAAAATCAAAATAGAGGATAAGCACATGTTATAGAAAGATAGACACATGGATGAATTAGTAACAAATGTCTGCCTCTGTAGCTGGGCAAAGGAGAGGATGCAGCAATTGACATGCTTTCCTTTTTTGCATTCCTGGGCTAAAACTTTATTTTTAAAGCAAGATCAAAAAGTTGGTGTGGAAGATTTCAGAAATAATGACATTTCTTTGCCCAGGCAAGTCAGCGTCCTTCTTGACAAGGTTCCAATCTAGCTAGTCACCAGAAGTTACTGAGACCAAGAGGGGCTCAGGGGCACTCCTTCTGCAAGAGTTCCACAGCAAAGTGGAGGCATAGATGACAGTTGTGTGGGGGCAACTTACCGGGTTCTCCTTGTCTTTGTTTTTTGTTTTTTGCTTTTTTTTTCATCTGTATAAGGCATCTGATAGCAATCCCTCCTCATTAGGCCATTGGAGGACTGAATAGATGAGCCATGTAATATGCTTAACACCATCCCTGGCTAATGAGTTCTTAATAAAGTGTACTTTATTTTTACCACCATCCCTCAGTCCCAGAGTGAAGACAACTTACTAAGATCTGGAACTACCAGGATCCAGAGCTCTTGACTTCAGGTTCTGACGGGAGCATGTGGAGATGGACAGACTGAGTTGTAGCCCTGTGTATGCAGGAACAAGAGCAGGAGCCCCTCTGGAGCCCCGAGGATAGAGTCCCCCTCCCCTCCCCAACCTGCCTTTCCAGCATGGCTTTCTAACTGGTGCTGGGTTTTACTTCCAGTTTCTCCCACCAGGTACTTGAAGCATTTTCTTTACTTAGAAATACTTCTTCTTTTTTTTTTTTTTTAAGATTTTGTTTATTTGACAGACAGAGATCACAGGTAGGCAGAGAGGCAGCCAGAGAGAGAGGAAGGGAAGCAGGCTCCCTGCTGAGCAGAGAGCCCGATGCGGGGCTCCATCCCAGGACCCTGGGATCATGATCTGAGCAGAAGGCAGAGGCTTTAACCCACTGAGCCACCCAGGCGCCCCACTTAGAAATACTTCTTAGCCAATGAAAATCACTGAAGTTTTTATAAAGTGATGTTCAGGATAGCTCTTTTGGAAACAGTATTTCCCTTGAAATTCTAGGCCAAAATCTCAAAAAGGCCAGAGTGGGGCAAGTGGAAGAATAGGAGCAATGAGTCGGAAGAACATCCTTTGTGCTGCGTGAGGTCCTGCTAAATGGAATCCCGAGGGTGCGAGTGTGATTCCCTGGATGTCAAAGGGTTTGTCATACCTGGGAAGCTTGCAGTGCCTCTTGGTACCTGGAGTGGCCATGATGGGGTGTGCTGTCACTGTGGGTTACTCCTGACCTTCCAAACCTTCCTAGAACCAACATCACCATGTGCCCTGGCGGCTCTCCTCAAAGGCTCTAGAACCGGGGGGAACCTTGGAGCCCACAGGCTCAGGAGGACTCGGTGATTGGAGGAGGCTTGCCACAACCAGCTCAGTTGTCCAGGCTGACTCCTAAGGTCTAAACGACAGACCGACTGCAGCGACCGGATCCTTTCGAACACCTTCTAGGTTGCCAGAAAACCCCCAGACCTCAGACATTCTGCATCTGCCCTTGGCAGTTTGTGGTGTTCAGTAGTGTGGGCTACTCATTCCACTGTGGCTTTGGTTGGCAGTCCAGACTCTTACCCAGTGAGATTCCTGAAGGTTTCGAAGCCACTGGGGAGGCTGTTAGCAAGTGTTTCTTTTTTGGAGAGCTATTTAACCATCCCTTTATCAAACAGAATCAGCTCTCTGTTGAAGTGGGTGGTTTCTTCATTTTGCCGGTCCTCAGTGACTATTCATAAGACGTGTATCCTCAAATTTTAAGTTCCTGTGAACAGATCAGGCCTAGAATCACCCTGCCTCGGGGCATTTGTTTTCTTTTCTTTTCTTTTCTTTT
Source organism: Meles meles (assembly GCF_922984935.1). Taxonomy (NCBI): domain Eukaryota; kingdom Metazoa; phylum Chordata; class Mammalia; order Carnivora; family Mustelidae; genus Meles; species Meles meles. The sequence continues at coordinate 142,753,625 of NC_060067.1, forward strand.
CTTTTTTTAATTAAAGCAACCATCAGAGGCTCGGGATCTAATTTAATTAAACTATTCTGCTTCATAACCAAGGCTTCAATAGAAGACTCTCTTGAGTATTGATTTGCTGCTTCCGGAAATCAGCCTGAATTCCCACCCAGGTGTGCCATGTTGGAAGGAGAGAAATGCTGGGACGTTTCCTCTTCTCTTAGAATGCAATTCTAAGAGCTTTGGGGAGTAGAGTTCTTTAAGACTCCTAGGAGAGGGACTCTGGTCCTTGTCTCCCAGGGCCTTCCTGCCCCTGACCACACAGCCCCCTTTGTCTGCAGGGCCTGAGCCTACACCCATCGAGGGTTTCTGTTCATTTCCCCTCAGCTAAGGAGTCATTGCAATGGGGGAAATAAATTAGAACTAAATTAGACTGAGCTTCACAGTTCTGGAAGCATGACTGCCGATAAGCATTACTAGTTGTTTTATGTCTCTGCTGCCTGGTGGGGCGGGGGGGCTCCCACATCAGTCACCAGCAATCTGGTGAATCGGTCCACAGAGCAGAGGTCTGGAGAGGGTTCCCACCCCGCTGCAAGAGTTTCTTCCTTCAAGTTGCATCCTCCCCTAAGAAGAAAACACTTACCTACAGCGTATTCTTGAATTGTTAAAAAGCTCTTCCTTCCCTCTTTTCCATTGCTGACCCGGGAGAAATCCAAATTGGAAAACTTCCCATTTACGATGATCAACAGAGGAGAACAACAGATCAACTTGGGCTAATACCAGTAGCAGGAAGACCAATTAACAAATTCATGAATTGTGCTGTTTACACTTCTCTTCCTAAGGTTAATTATGTGATCAAGTAATAGCTTTTGCCTTGATGATGGGACCCTTAGGAAATGAAAGTGTGTTTCCACTTCACAAGTATGTTTGCTGTTCAGTCCTGCTTTGATACCACAGGAACTGGGTCCAGCAAACACCTCCCATACACACAGCTATAATCAAAGGAGGGATTTAAATAGCTCAAGACTTGGTGTATAAACAGAAGCGTAACTCATTAAAGTGCTGACATCCACCTATACTTTATTCTCTCTCTCTGCTTTGGACGATTTCTGTTGTCAGTTCTTTCCAGATGATGTGGCCCAGAGAGTGTCAAGTGACCGATCTTTTCTCATTATTCTCCTTTGGGAGGAATCAGACAAATCAGCTACTTGGCCTTAAATACAGAAAAAAAAAATCAGCTACATTTTTAGGGGATAGCCTCAGCAAGGCTGTTTCAGCTGCCTGTTAAAACTTGTAGTTTCTATCTTTTGGGGGATTATTGTATGGCAAGCACCTCACGTGAATCCACTCATGTAATTTTCTCTCTAAGCCTACAAGGCAGATGCTTTCATCTTTGTCATCTCTCTTTTACAAGTGAGGAAACTGAGGCACAGAGAGTTTGTGTGAATTGCCTAAGCCAGTAACAACTAAGTAAGTCAGAATTCGAACCCAGGCAGTCTGGCTCCAGAGTCCATACACTTACCTATGAGATGCTGTTGTTTTCTCCTGTTGGGTCCCTTTGGGCACAGTGTTAGGGGACAATGGGTTATTTCACAGACCGGAGAGGCAACACCAAAAGTTATATTGTGCCATTAGAGATCTTCAAGTGAGGGGCCAATATTACCTCTTCTGCCTGCCCTCACATCCGAGGAGTTGGAAACAATATTGGTTCCTGTGGAGGCTGCTAGAAGTGTGATAGGCTGTGACCAGAGATCTCTGTCTCTGACTGAGACAGAGGCTGACTCTCCTGTTGTCTCATCAGGAGTTCTGGGCTGGCCTGGGTGAGGCCCCCAACCAGTGCTCACGGAGGATGGTCTCTCCTCACGGTGACACAGCCATGCCTGGATGGATGCAAACTCTGACAACATGGATAAATGAAGAGATGGCTCATTAGCTTCGTCCAGGACTAACCACAGAACTCTCTAGATTAAGATATATGTATTAAATTCATTTTGTATCTACTTTTCACAAGAGCACCCGCTGGGCAGGGCAGAGGAAGTCATGGGTTGAGGTTGCGTAGTCAGACTCTGCTCCTTACAGCAGGTGACCTCAGGTGTGTTATTTACGACCCTTGCCCTTCAACGGCCTCATCCGGAAAAGGGTATCAACCTCATAGGTTGTAATGGGAGCAAAATCAGATAATCCAGGGAAAGCAGCTCAAAGTGTGGTCCTTGGGCCCACCTGGCGAGCAGCCTTCTCTGAAATGCAGACTCCCAGGTACCATCCCAGACTCGCCAGAACAAATCTGTGTTTCGTCCTCCAGGTCATTCACCTGCATGGTCCATCATTATAAATACTGACGTTGGAGAAGCCATAGTAAAGAGAACACGTGATCGTTTCTTAGTTGTAATTTTATCAGTTGAGATTATCTACTCAAAGTAAATTCAGCATCACTGTTCCGGGAGTAAAGGGTTAAAAGGGGGGTGGGGGTGGGTACCTTGGAAATGAGCTGCAAGGCCAGGGTTGGAAACCCCTCCCTTGTCGCCACTGTTGCTCATTTCCCAAATTCTCAGAGATGAAGAGAAAACACCTGACGAAAGTCAGAGACTTTCCGGGGAAACCATTGGGAAAACCAAAGTCAGGGAAACATGCAGCTTTCACATCAGGCCGTGATGGAAGCTGGCAAGTCGTGCCTAGTACTGAAACCAGAAAAGCCTTTTTATAAAAATTACTATTATTATTATTTTCAGCACAAGCCGAGTCTCCTGCCAGATCATGGCTTTTAATTTAAGTGCGCAGTTACTGCTCAAAAAGTGATTCACAAGCCTTTAAAGAGCCACTCTCCTTTGGAAGTTGGTTCAGAATGCAGAAGGTTTGGAGATTAGTGTTCAGAGTGAGCGCGTTTGACTGCCTAAGGATTCAATCTCCCAGGTACTTAGATATTTCGCAGCGAGAACTGATGTTCATTAAACTGTAAGCAAATTAGAGCTCAAGCCAAAGATATAAAGGAAGACATAATTAGCGTACAGGAGCCATCCACCATCGTTAGACTTCTCTTAGGTGAGAAGTCTTATGCTTGAGAATTAGTTCCTTGCACAAAAGGAAATTATACAGCTGCTTTACGCAGGCTGCCAATGCTGGGTTTTATCCCACTCGATTTCCAATGAAATGAAGCAGAAGTCTGTAAGACGGCATTAAAGTGTTAATTTTCCTTTTGGGTTTACCTCCATTTTCTCTTTAGAGGAACCCAGAATGGTTTGGTAAATAGAGTATTTTGCCAGTCAATAAATAAAAAAGCTATCCTTACCAAATGGCCGTTGGGCCACCACACATGATAGAAGCTTCCAGGGAGCTGAGCGGATAGGAGGGCACTCCATGTACAGAGACACTGATTTGGAGGAAAAGAAAACAAAAACAAAACAAAAACCCACTGCTCCCTGTCCCCCAAATCCGACTGCCCTGAAGTCATGTGGTTCTGTCAGGTTCTGACACACACTGGGGGCTGCCTGACCTGGCCTGGCTTCCAGGCCCAACTTTAGGGAGACAGACAAAGGAACTGAGCTCCCAGAGCAAGGTAAATCCATGAGGTGTATTGTTGCACCAATCCTGCAGCTCCAAGAGGAGCTTGGGAGAAATGAGATGCAAGTTCTTCCCCCAACCCTGTCGCACTTTACTGGTGGACAGCTGAACTAGAAATACAGTGGAAGCATCTTTGAATTCTAGAACTACCACATGCCCTACCCCGTGTCCCCTTTGACAATCCTTCTGTAGACATTGTGATTTGAAATTTGGGGCCAACTTGGAAAGAGCTTGGCAGAGACCCTCCCTGGATCTGGAGGACAATGGTAGACCATCATCAAGGTCAGTGAGAAGGCTGTTGACTGAGACCCCAATTCTCTGGGCAAAGGCCCCCTTGGGTCTGGCCTGAAGGGAAAAGCAGTGGATACAACAAGAAGCCAGATGGATCCTTGATGAGGAGAAGCAACATGGTGGCTTCCTGGGGCTGCTGAGGAGAAACCCAACAGCTATCTGGGAGGTTGGTGCTCAGTAGATATGTTACACCCAGCCTGTCTTCCATCTGCAGCTGGGAGGTCTGGCTTTGAAGCAAAGCTGGCTGTTGTAGCTCAGTGGGCTGGGAACACTGCTTTGGAAGCTAAATAATGACAATAATAATAGTTACCTCCCAGAGAGCCCATTTTTAATGAGTCTGTGAAGTGGATGAGTTTTATCCCTGTTTTACCAACGAGCAATCAGAAACTAAGTGCAAGTCTGCCATTTGCCCAAAGTCACCTAAACAGATGGTGGTGGAGATTGGAGATTAGCCTCCACACAGGAAACTAATGCTGACCTCCCTCTCTGCCCTCCAGAACATTCTGGAAGCTTGGAAATGTGTAAGACACAAGAAAAAACTTGGGGTGTTCTTTCTGAGGGAGGGAGTGGCATGTCCTAAAAAATGGAGGAAGTGGAGATATGGGAGAACAGGGGAGAAATGAAAAGAAAAAAGGGTTCCAAGGAAAGAGGGTGTTAGGAATAAAAGGGAGTTCATGGCCATAAGTTCTGGGCAGTGAGCAGTGAGGTTCTCCACTTCTGTCCCCATTTTGTTTGTGTCAAGAACCTAGGAAACTTCCTGGAACTTTGAGTGTGGGAACCATAGCCAGCCCGGAACCTGGAGGGACAGACCACTCCAGAGAGTCCTTCCCATCATGGAATATGGGGCAACTACTGACCAAGTGACAAAACCCCAGTTGCAGCCTGATACCCCAATCCCCAGTTTCCCCTGCCCAGAGGATAGCTCAGAACACTCCTTGGGGACACTCAGAGCTGTAGGGAGCAGTCTTGACACCCAGTCTCTGTTTACTTAAATCCCTGTTCCAAAGGAGGCTGCTGGTGGGGCCTTACTGGCCTTTGGAAGAGGGAGAGATGGGCCCCCAAATCCAGATCACACAAAGCTCTTCTTTCTAGAGCTCTGTCAGCTAATGGCAGTTTGATTTCACATCTGTCTTTCACCCAGTGCCTTCTTCCTGAGAACATTGTAGTGCGTTGTTTGTTTTATAAAGTGTACATTTTAAGTTTAATTTTTTTTAATGGCTTTTAAGGTACATGCACCAAGACTTTGGACCCTCATTTGTTGAATCATTGGTGGGGGGAGGGAGAAGGAATGTAAGAGGGAAATAGAGAAAATTTTGTAAAAAAGAAGGGCCATCTGTACCCCAGTGTTCATAGCAGCAAGGGCCACAGTCGCCAAACCGTGGAAAGAGCTGAGTTGCCCTTCAACGGATGAATGGATAAAGAAGATATGGTCCATATATACAATGGAGTATTATGCCTCCATCAGAAAGGATGAATACCCAACTTTTGTGTCAACATGGACAGGGTTGGAGGAGATGATGGTGAGTGAAATAAGTCAAGCAGAGAGAATCAATTATCATATGGTTTCATTTACTGGTGGAGCATAAGGAATAAGACAGAGGACATTGGGAGATGGAGAGGAGAAGGGAGTTGGGGGAAATCGGAGGGGGAGACAAACCATGAGACACTGTGGACTCTGAGAAACAAACTGAGGGTTTTGGAGGGGAGTGGGGTGGGGGGTTGGTGAGCCTGGTGGTGGGTATTAAGGAGGCACGTATTGCATGGAGCACTGGCTGTGACGCATAAACAATGAATCTTGGAACACTGAAAAAAATTGAATTAAATTTAAAAATAATAATAAAAAATAAATTAAAAAATTTAAAAAGTCCTTTCTGCCAGTGCTGTAAATGAATCATTAAAAAACTCCCCAAGCAGTCCCAGATCTGCTGCTTTGCTTGGGAGCAGCAATACCTGCCATGCACGGGCATTTCCTGGGTTTGGTCGGTCTGCCAGGGTCTGGCCTCCTCCTCATCGGTGACCAGTTCCAGAAGGCCCTTCCATGGGGATAGCTGAGGGCGTTTGGCATGCTGTCTGGGCTGTCAGGCGCTGATCCCTGATACTCTGTAAAGAAACAGTTTCGCTGCTGTCGTGAAGGATCTGGGACCTGTGGGAGTAACAGGGCAGCCCCAGGAGCATCAATAGAGGCCAAGAACAAAGGCACCAGAAAGGTGCCCCCCCCCCCCGCCCCGGTGCCAGAAAGGACTCAAGGTAAGTCTCCAGCCTGGAGCCCTCCTGGGGGACACAAAGGAAGCCAACTGACCCAGTAGTCCCCTCAAGAAGATGACTAGGAGCTCGCAGAGCTAGAAATGGGGCCCCAGGCATCCAGATATCAACCGTTCTGAGATTTCAGAACTGTCCCGACTCCCTATCATTCTTTTCCATTCATTTCTGCTCTAACGTCATATACACATTGCTAAAAAGTCTGAGTTCTACAATAGCATGCTAAAAAATAATAGGGCTTATGGGAAAAATAGAGCCAGGACAGTCCATAAAGATCTGTGGAACTTGGTAACCAGAGTACTAGCAAAAACAATCACAACCCTAATAAAATAGGAGCCTGGTTATATGTCTCCTGGTATTTGCACTTGGCATCACCGGCTGTGAATTCTTCACAGCCTTCACCTCCCCCCTTCTCCTTCTAAACGTGGGTCCTCAAGGGCCTTGCTTACCCTGGAGATAAGTGCTGTCTAAATTGGAAGTTCGAGCCCTGGTGTAGGCTGCCTTATTGGATATTCTTAACTTTGGGGGCACTGCAATCAAGCTCCTAGGTATAATTCTTTTTTTTTAAATTGAAGAATATGTATTAAGAAAAACCTACATCTAGTACATTTCATTATTTTCTTCTTTTTTTTCTTTTCAGAGTAACAGAATTCATTGTTTTTGTATCATACCCAGTGCTCCATGCAATGCGTGCCCTCCATAATACCCACCACCTGGCTCCCCCAACCTCCCACCCCCCATCCCTTCAAAACCCTCAGGTTGTTTTTCAGAGTCCATAGTCTCTCATGGTTCATCTCCCCTTCCAATTTCCCTCAACTCCCTTCTCCTCTCCATCTCCCATGTCCTCCGTGTTATTTGTTATGCTCCACAAATAAGTGAGACCATATGATACTTGACTCTCTCTGTTTGACTTATTTCACTCAGCATAATCTCTTCCAGTCATGTCCATGTTAATACAAAAGTTGCGTATTTATCCTTTCTGATGGAGGCATAATACTCCATAGTATAACTCTTATTTATAAGAAATATTTTGATGATTGATGAATATTTGATATGGCACCTTGAGGATAACAATTAGCCAAATCCAATGGAAACCTGATTTGAACAAACCAACTGCAAAAATGGCTCTTTTTGAGTAGGGAGAATTGAGTGATGGCTTGTGACAGGTGATGTGCAGGCACTGGCATTCATTTCGTTGGGTGTGATAGTGATACTACGGCTGTTTGTAAAGAATCTGTAAGATAGAAAAACAAAAACGAAAGCAAAAAACGAGGCAGATATGTCAGAAAATGCTAACAGTTGTTAAATCTGAGCTAAATTGATTACATTTAAATAAGTTAAAATTAGTTAAATCAGTTAAATCTGAGTTTTAAATCTCATGAGTATATGAGGTTTATACTATTCTCTTTACTTTTCTGTTTCAATGAGATATTTTTATAATAAAAAAAATATGGGATCTCCTACTGTAGAAAGTAAAGAAGGACTCAAAAACCAAACCAAACCAAACCAAACAAATAAAAAACCCTAAGATTATGGGAGCAGGCCAAATGAAAGACTTCTCAATGGCCGAAGTTGGACCAATTTAAACAACAATAACAATAAAAGTAGCATTAAATATAGCCAAAGTATAAAGTAAACATTTGTTAAGTGCATATTGATATTAAAGAATGATTGTATAAATCAGTAAATTGGGGAGAGGAGGGAAATCTTCTGTGCAGAAGAATTCCAAATAATTTGTATTTATGTATACTCTACCCCCAAGATGGAATGTAACAGTGTGTGTTGTGCCCCACGTAGACTTCCTTCCAAAGACTCTGGGAAAGGAGGGGGATGGAGTACCCCTACAAGTGGAGAAACTTGGCAAATATTACCTCTGCCTGATGGTGATCAAGGTCAACATCAATAATGGGAGGTCATGTTGATAACATGTTCCTTTGATATATGATAGAAATGCCACTTGACCTCTGTGATCTTCCCTCAAATTCCTATAACCACAGTCTAATTATGAGAAAGCTACCAGACAAGTCTCTGTAGAAGGTCATTATTCAAAACGAAGACCAGTGTTCTTCAAAACCATCAAGGTCATGGAAACCAAGAAAAGTCAGTGAAACTGTCCCAGCCCAGAGGAGCCTCAGGAGACTTGATGACTAATCGAAACATGGTATCCTGGATGGGATCCTGGAACAGAAACATGACATTAGTTAAGGAAACCTGAATGGAGTGTGACAAATGTACTATACTGTACTATATGATACTGACATAAAATGTTGCTAATAGAGGAAACTGGGTGTGGGCTATGTGGGAACTCTCTGTACTAGTTCCATGATTTTAGGCTCTAAAAAAATAAAGTGTATTTAAAAAAAAATAGGAACAAATACATTAGCAAGACAAAACTGCCCTCTCAATTATATTTTTATTTTAAAATATGTCCCAGAACACTATGACAGTTAAAGGAATTCAGATCAGTGGACCAGTGGACCAAATGAGGCAGGATGGGGACCCCCATCCTCTCACCTCCACTCATTTTTATTCATTTCCAGCTCTTCCCACACTTCCAACTTCAGCATCTCTGGAAATGCCCTTGGTTCACTCCCACAATCCTACCACTGACTTACTTGATCCTTGTTGTTTTTAAGTAGGTCCCACACCAAACACAGAGCTCAATACGGGGCGCAAACTCATGGCCCTCAGATCAAGACCTGAGCTGAGATCAAGAGTCAGACACTTAACTGACTGAGCCACCCAGGCACCCCAGGAGGGAAAGTGATTTTTGGTTTGTTTTTTAATAACAGCTTTATTGTGATATAATTCACATACCAAAAAGTTCGCTTATAAAATGTGCTAGTCGGTTGTACATAATGTACTCATAGAGTGGTACAACCATCACCACTACCTAATTCCAAAACATTTTCATCACTCCCAAAAGAAATCCCATACCTGTTAGCAGTCACTCCCTTCAACCCCAACTCTTGGGCAACTATTAATCTACTTTCTGGCTCTATGGATTTGACTATTCTGAACATTTCATATACACAAACTCACACATTATATGATTTTTTGTGACTGGCTTCTTTCACTTAGTAAAAAGTTTTCAAGATCCACTCATGTTTATTATGTATCAGTACTCCATTCCTTTTTATGGCCAAATAATTTCCCATTGTATGGATATACCACATTGTGTGTATTCATTCATCAGTTGATGAACATTCAGGTTGTTCCCATTTTGGGGTTATTATAAATAATGTTACTATGAGCATTAATGTACAAGTTTGTGTGGACATATGTTTTTTTTCTCTTGAGTAGATACCTAGGAGTGGAATTATTGGGTCATATGGTAACTCTGTGTTTAACTTTTTGAGGAACTGCCAAACTGTTTTCCAAATGATACACCAATTTATAATCCCACCAAGAATGTATTAACCTTCCAATTTCTCCTTGCCAACACTTGTTATTGTCTGTCTTTTTTACTGTAGACATCCTAGTGCGTGTGAAGTCAGGTGTCTCAATTGTGATATTGATATGCATTTCCATAATAGTAATATTGAGCACATTTTCTCTTATTTTTCCAGGTTTATTGTAGTGTAATTGAAAAACAAAAGTTGTTGATATTTAAGGTATACATATTGATGTTTTGATGTGTGCATATATATGAAATAATCACCACAATCAAGACAATTAACATATCCATCATGCCAGATGTTAAGCACCTTTTCATGTGTTTACTAGCTATTCGTGTATCTTCCTTTTAGAAATGTCTATTGAAATCCTTTTTCATTTTTAAAATTGGATTTTTTTGCTTTTTTATTTTTGAGTTATAAGAGTTCTTGATGTATTCTGGATACAGGTACTAATTATATATACAATTTGCAAATATTCTTTCCAATTCTGTAGTTTTTCTTTTTTTCACTCTTTAAATGGTCTACTTTGAGAACAAAAGTTTTTCATTTCGATGAGATCCATTTATTTCTTTTTTAACCTCATGCTATTGGTGTTATATCTAAGAAACCATGCTTAACTCAAGGTCATAAAGATTTATTCTTATGTATTCTACTAAGAGTTTTATAGTTTTAGATCCTGCATTTGGATCTATAATCCTTTTAAGGCAATTTTTGTGTATGATGTGAGGTAGGGATTGAAATTCATCCATTTGTATGTAAATATCTAGTTGTCTCAGCATCATTGGTTGAAAGAACTATTCTTTTTCCTATTGAATTACCTTGCCAGGCTTGTTGATGACCAACTGACCATAAATGTAAGGGTTTATCTCTACTTCCTTGTGTTTTAATAACTATTTTTTTCTTGTTGTGAAGATATATTTGTTCACTGCAGAAGTTTTAAAAAATATATGACAACAAAAAGAAACAATATTAAAACATGCTGTAGTCTCATCATCTAGAGCAAATCAGTTTTTTGAAAATGAGTTTCAAAACTTTTTGAAATATTTTTTCTTATAAAGCAAAAACCTGTGGCAGGGAGTATAGGTGTTCTGACCGTCTTAATATCCTAAACGCTCCTTTTTCAGATCTCCCTCAAGCATGTCCCCTCCCCTCCCACTGTTGCCATTCTTGGAGAAGCATTCCCATGCTGCTACTACTCTGGTGACCCACCAGACTCAAGACTTAGCCTTTCTCTGTCTATGTTGTTACTGTTTCTGCTGGTCTTTTTATATTTCTTTCTGATGTCTTTCTTTTTCTAAGTCTTACATTTACAGACTTCTAAGAAAAGATCTGACTGGGTCAGTGATTCACATCCAACATGGAGCACCATGGAATCCTCAGTCCAGGTCAATGGAAATGACTATATACTTTGTCATTCAAACTGACTTTTTTGAGAGTGACATGAAGGCTAATTGTAGTTAAGGGGGAACGACCAAGGTATAAACCGAGACTATTCTAGACAGACTAGGATGCATAGTCACTCCACTTAGAAGCCACCAATCTTCCTTCAATTTATTCTAGCATTTTCTAAAGTGTGCTCTATGCTATATATTATATCCTTCCTCTTCACACCTCTTTTTTGGTGGGGTACAGTGTACGTTAGCATATTTGAAGCTGGGAAGGATCTGAGTAACTTTATTTAATATCTCCCATATTTATTGCCTGGGTTCTCTTTCTGTGTGGATTCCTTCTTCCACTTCTCATGACCTGGCTCTAGCCAGTTGGGGCATTGTCCCCTTGAATTCACTGGGTCAGGGAGGGTCCCATGATAGAATTTGGGCAAAGGAGAACACTGATTCTAGAGCTTGCACAAAAACTACCAAACATTTTCTCTCTTCTCCAGAAGATGCATGGTAAAAATGGAATTGGAGATGCTGTACAGTGAAAATAAACCCAAGTATGCCACTGGCTCCCTGGAGTACAGAGAAGAAAGCCTCTGTACCCTCCCCCACCTGGAGGGGATCATGAAATGAGAAACTTCTAGTAGAGGGTTAAAAAAAAATGGCAATGATCCCTGTCAATGACCAGCTCAGAGGCCATTCACAAGGAAAACCATAGGGAGAGATAAATAACTGCCCCACAAAGAAACTGGTCCTTGGTGACATTATTGAATGTCACCATTCAATGGTGGTTTCTCAACTGAGACCAGCCCTGACTTTGGGTTATTAGCTGATTACATACCTTTGCCTGTTGGGTTTGGGTTCTCTTTCACCTACAGTTAGAAAGAAAAAAAAATCTTGTTTGGGGAAAGCTGATCTTTGTCTTAATCTTCTAGACCACAGCCCTCTGGGTCAGGGTAGTAGGGTGGAAAGGAGCAGGTATCCCATGTCACACGTGCAAGCAGCTGTTGAAGAGTACTTGCTCAGGAGGGGCCAGTGGTAGTGGCGGTGCGGGGCACCCTGTGGGCTGAGGGGGGAGTCAGGGAGGCAGGCAGGTGCGTGGTCTCCCAGGGGTCTGGAGACCAGGCTGGGATGTGGAAGGAAAGCACCTAAGAGAAAAGAGCAGGGTGCAGAGGTGGGGGATGGGGGGTGCTATACAAGACCCAGCAGCACCAGGTAAATTCCTCTTTCCAGGGAGACATGGGAGGGGAAAGAGGAAAAGGAAAAGAAACTCAGATCCTTTCCAGTTGGGGAGCGGAGTGGGGGGAAGGCCCAGAAGATGCCAGCCAGGACTTGCTTCAGCCAAGTCGTTAGACTGGTTGTTGAGGCTCTTCACCCCATCTCAGAGGTGTTCTGGAGGAAGGGGAGGGCTTCGTGCCCTGGGTTGGGGCTGCCTTGCCTACCCAGAACTGAGGATGCTGCTGCTGCTGCTGCTTTTTTTTTTCCTTAGATTTTCATTTATTTATTTGAGAAAGAGATCACATGTGTGGGTACAAGCAGGGGAATCAGCAAGCTGAGGGAGAAGCAGTCTCCCCACCAAGCAGGGAGCCCGAACTGGACTGGATCCCAGGGCCCTGGGATCATGACCCGAGGTGAAGACAGATGCTTAACCCACTTAACCACCCAGGCGCCACCTGAGAATGCTTCTTTAGATGAAATGCTGGTTCTCTCATTTGGGGAATAAAATTAAATGGGTTTTGTTTGTTTGTTTTTCGTCTTTAGCCTGCAGAACAGATCCCACAGGGACGAGCCAAACCCCCACCTTTCCTAGACTTCTCTGGCTGGCCTGCGAACCTTCTTTTCCTGTTTGACACTTTCTCTTTCGTTGGCCTGTCCCTGTGGCTCTCAGGCAAAACCCACACAAAAACAGAGAATAAATACAAACTGCTTCTACCACCAGAGGAATGACTGTTAACATGATATTCCACCATCTAGTAGTTTTCGTTGGCATGGACAGATACATAATCTTTTCAAAATGCGATTTCTGAAGGAATCTTCTTCCCAAGTCCTCCTCAGACCTCTCCTTTTCCCATTTGCTCCAAATAAATGGGGCGCCACAGACTCAGAAGTTTATTGGAGAGAGAGAGCGAGCTTACTGCTGTAGACATTCCCTGTGATGAGCATGAAGGAAATTACTACCTCACCACACACTTCAAAGATTTTTCTTTTGTACAAATATGACCTGTCAGATGGCCCTGGCTTCCTAAGCTTCGAGGAAGTTATTGTGAAAGAGAGTCTTTCTTTCTTTTCTTTAACAATCATAAATGGAAAATAAGATCCCAGCTGTGTTAGTCCTGAGGCTGAGCGGTTGCTGGGAGAATGGGTCCCCCCTCTGCCAGAAGCATGCAGGGAAGTTTCTAGACGGCCTCAGGAGGCCTGATTTGCTGCCTGGTTTCCTGAGCCTTGGAACCCAGATGCAGCATTTATTCTGGTAGCTTCTTAGGTTTCCCTGCCTGGCCACCGATGTAGTTAAGTGCGAGTTTACTGAGGGTGCCCTCGGGACGGATGGGGGAGCCCCAGGCATCGTGGGCAATGAATAACTGCTGTAGACTAGAGAACCCCACTTCCTGACCCCACATGGCCCGAGGAGTCCTGCCAACATGTATTTCCTACTCAGGAGGATAAGCTCTGGGTGGAACTCAGTCACTGAAAAGCCCAGAAGATCTTTGGAGGGAGTTCTAGAACAGCAGTTGGCTCATCTAATTGGATAATATCACTTTAAAAAGGACAATAAAGGTGTTACCCTAACAAAAACAAAGGTGGTTTCTTCTCAGACCCTTTGCTGGTCCTTTGCGTCCCTGAAGAATACTTTAGAGTGGTGGTTCCTGAAGCACGGTCCCAGATGGCAGGATCAGCTGGACAGACATCAAGTTATGGACTCCCTTCCCCCCCAAAACCAACAGGGCCGTTGTTTAGACCACACCCATGGAGAGGTGACCATGAGGGCTGCAAGCAAAGTCCATTCTGATGGAGCTTCATTTTGGGAAGGCTCGGAAGAAAGACCTTGCTCACACCCGCCGCAGGGACCCAAGTGTACAATCAGAATACAGTGGAGGACGGGCGGCAGCTTTAGGAGCTCACCTTTCTAACACAAACTCAGCCTCCCCCCTGCTCTTGCTCCATGCCCCTCTCTCCCAGTTTCCCACCCTCACTCCCATCCCTCTCTTCCCACCCTTAAATTTTCTTTCCTTGCCCTTAGATGTCCCCTCCACACTAAAGAATGCCTCCTTTCAGGGACTAGCCACCCCCTCCATGAAGCCTACCTTGATTCTCCCCCATGGAAAGCCTTGCTCCCTTGACTGAACTCCCATGGCATTCCGTCCAAATGATGCTGAAGCCCTTGGAGCTTCAGGACAGCAAGCTCTGAGTGGCAGTCCCCTCTGTCACTCCCCTAATGCCTCCTCCAGAAGGAAGGAGAACCCCCTGAGCCCACCATGAACAGTGAGTAAGAAATCACAGCGAAGAGTGGTGGGGAGGACTCTGAGTGAAGGAGGATGAAAAGCCACAGAAATAAATCAGCATCTAAATGGTGACATGATCGACCAAGACAAATTGGCCCCCTCGTTTCCAGTTTAAAGATTGATTATCACATTAATGTTAAATTTTATTTAAATGAGCCTATTTCTTCACAATGGGCATTCAGTAAAATGTCCCTATGGAACAGAATACTAGGAGAAAAAGAATAAAGTCTCAATGAAGATGGGAAATCACTAAAGGTAAAACTAACTGCGTCCATAAAACTATCTCTGCAAGACTTACTTCTCTCATCTCAAAGACGTCCATCCATCCCTATGTTCCTTTTTGCTACTGGCCTGGGTTGCTCGTTTGTATGATTAACCATGAGTTCTTTAATTTTCTACCACCTGACCATGCTCCATTCGGGCACAGTTCACCCTGATCTCCCCAGCCTTCTCTGACTTTTGCACCTCTCATTTCAGGAACGTAACTACTGACAGGCAAACTCTGGATCCCTGGAATCTAGAATGACCTTTGTTGTTCTAGCTTCCGCCTCAACCCCCCACCCCCATTTTGTGTCGATCCACCGAACTTAGTTCAACACCCAAAGGTCCATAACATCTTGCACGGACTATTGGTGGGAGGCGAGACCTCAGAGAATCTCTCTCTCTTTTTTTTTTTTTAAAGATTTTATTTATCTGATATATATAGAGAGATCACAAGTAGGCGGGGGGGGGGGGGGGAGCAGGCTCCCCGCTGAGCAGAGAGCCCAATGCAGGGCTCAATCCCAGGACCCTGAGATCATGACCTGAGCCGAAGGCAGAGGCCCAACCCACTGAGCCACCCAGGCGCCCCCTCAGAGAGTCTCTTCACCTCTCTTCAGATGGGAGAACTGGCCCCTTCTTCCTATCCCAGCCCAGTCACAGCTGCCTTTGACCTTAAGCTATGTGAAAACAGCCATTCAAATTCCAGTCATTTCCACCAGAACCAGTGGGGTCAGGACCAGCTATGCTCCTAGATGCCCATGCACCAAGATGTGAGCAGAGCCCTGAGGTCTGTGAGAACAGCCAGTGGGAGCCATTGTGGATTGGATCCCCGCCTAGCCCTGCCCAGCTGTGAGACCGGAGCTGAGCTGCACATGGCCTAGTGTAGACTCTCCTGGAAAATCCTCACCTCAAAGGAGGTTGTGAGGATTGAAGAAGAGAAGGAGGGAGAGTGCTTAGCATTGTGTCTGACACTTAATAAGCACCCAATAAAAGATAGTGCTTGGCTAATAATTATAATGACTATAGCAGACTTCCTAACTGACCTTCTCCTGGGATCCCTGGCACTTGTGTTTTGCTGTAGTTTGCTGTCACCTAACAGGCTCCCACTGGATGGCATTGAAGCCCATACGGGAACCCAGCTCCCACTGGGGAGTCATCCCAGACAGTTTCTGGAGGCCGGACTTTTCCCCTAAGCACCTGAGTATCCCATCTAGATCACCCTGAGTGTGGGACTCCTGGTTTGTAACAGGGACTGTGTCTTCTAGGTTTGTATCTTTACTCTCAATAAATATTTGCTGAATGAATGAATGAATGAATGAATGAATGAATGAATGCATACATGCCAAAATGACCCTGGTCCAGTTCTAGTCATGTTTCCACATCTGTATCTCCAACTTCTGCTGGTCCACTACTTGATGTGGCTCTTGCTTGTCTCTGGGACTCTGGGTCCTCCGGGATGAGGGTCTCTCTTCTCTCCTGGTTGCCCAGCCACACCCCCCAGCCTCCCACCTGGAGCTGCCCACCCCTCCCTCAGCAGGAGCAGTGGAAGCTGAGGCTCGCTGGGCAGGCGACCAATAAAACTCCCTCTGCTAAGGGAAAAGTTCCAGCAATGAGATATAGCTGCCCTGTTTAGGACGGTAACCTAGAGCCTTTCTTTCTCCAATCTAACTTCACACAGAAGCAAAAACTTTTATTTGAACATCCTTTGATTTTAAACATTATCAATCAATGTGCATTTAAGAGTACCAGATAGGTGTTTAGCATTTTACTACATGCTGGGGCCAAGAAAGAAGGACTGCCTTGCTTTGAATATCAAGTAGGTTTCCTTTACAATGATAAAATAAGGCACGCATTCCTGCTTTTTGCTTTACTGGTGACCCAGGCCCCTTATGCTCTCCAACTCCATCTCCAGGAAGGGAGCCAGGAGGTCAGAGGATATTGGCGTGGGAAGAGGCGATCACAGCACGTGCTATTTTACTCGATGTTCATAACATTTTCATAGCACCTCAAGTCAATAATGATATAGCACTTTAGTAGGAAATGAAGCATAGAGGTATAAATATAATTACGTCTAAATTTGAATGGTTATCAATGACTGTTAGATTCTGGTTTGCTTGTTCCTTTGGAGAAAAATATTTTGGTGTTTCCACATTGGTTGGGCCCAGTTCCAGACCTTTCAACTTCCACTGTGGTTGCTGATGCAAGGAACAGGCATGCTGGGAAGCTAGCTCACAGGATGGCTGGGGGAGGCTGCAGGTGGGGATGAAAAAGGCAGGACTTCCCAGGAGCAGAGGGCCAGGCGCATAGTCCGCCTCGCAAAGATTGAAGCAGAGTCCAGGAAATGGAAGGATCTAGCACAGCTCCTGGAACTGGTTCCTCCTAGGAAGGAGTTTATTGATCTTCCGCCATTACTGAGACCCAGCCCCAATCCGCCTCGACTTCTCCTTCCTGCCTTTCCAGCGAACTCCTGCCTCCTCTGGCCAGGACATCACTCCTGTATCTCGTACATTCTGTGTCTTCTATGTCCATGTAACTTGGGTTTACCCTTGGCCTGTTTAGCTCCTCTGTGTGAGGCGCAGGTGAGTCTTTTCTGCTTCGGGTCCCATTCATCAACGAATGAATTATCTCATCCTACATCCCCCACCTTCCACCCTGCCCCAGCCCCCATGCTCTCGATTCAATCCATAGAAAGAGAATCAGATTTTAGCAGCTGGTCACCGTCGTCTGTTTGGGAAAGTTGTTGCTCTGCCAACTCAGACACCCATGGCTGAGGTCAGGAGAAAGACCATCTGGGGTATCTTCCTGAGGCCCAGCACCATATCAAGTACTAGTCAGGGACAATCTGCCTGCAGACAACGCTTGCAGCTTTTCTCCTGCTGCCCTGAACTGTTTGTTCCACCAAGGCAAGAAACGGGGTCTTTTTGCTCACAGCTGTCTGTCTCTTCAGTACAGAAGACAAAGCCAATTGGTTCACATGAATCTGAATAGTTTTTGGAATACTGAGTGTCGCTGAAATATTTTCTCTCGGCACTCCCTTGCCGGGCTAAATCCTACTCAGGCAAGGGCCGAACCCGGAGATTAACTTCCAGAGCATTCGGGGTCTGCATCCGTCCCAGCACCCTCACTTCATACTGCAGCTCTTCAGTCAAGCTTGGCAGGAACAATCGCCATTTCCAGCAGCCTGAAATCTTTTGAATAGTTTCTGCATGTTCTGATAGTTCCCCATGATATAAATCTCAAATTCCCATCCAAGAATGCTAACCATTCCCAGCCTCTTGCGCTGGAGTGCAGATTCGGATTTATATACACTCAGGCAGGCCATGGATGCGGATGTAAGTTTCATGGGAAAAGAAGCCGGGCATGGGCCATTGGTTTCCACTGCTGGCTTTGGTAGTGGCCTCTGTGGTGTGGTTATGTCTGGAGCCAGCGGAGGGGACGATGGCCACCGTCCGCACATGCCTGTCCATGGCCATGCCTGCTTGTCTTTTGGTAGACTATTTTGGTGGAGTCCCGGAAGCCCAGCCTAGAACCTATTTCTCCCCAATGATTCTGTAAACTTAATTAACTCCTTCCAGTTTAAACTAGCTAGAGTGGATCATATCGTCTGCAGCCAAGAACTGTGACCCGTACCTGCCTTTTTCCAACCAGACCGCAGCTTGTGAAGTCAGAAACTATCCCATGCTTGTCTTTGCCTTCCCGTCCCCCACCCCGGTCCTGAGCACAGTGCACAGCACTTCGTGGGCTCTCAGTAACGATTTATGGAGGCTGTGCATTCTCGTGCTAGTCATCGCCATGGGCTTACCTGTGCATGACTCTTTCTAACTCGTTAGTACTTTTGTTGAAGACAGAACCATTCTCTCAGCACTTCTTCCGTATATCTGCTCGTTCTGATCATTGTCCATTTCAGCAACTGTGCTGGGTGCCCACAGAGTTGGATAAGGCAGCATCCTCATTTCTCCTTCAAACCGATGAGGAGAGCCATCATTTCCCTGTGTGACTATGATTTGTAACGCATACTTGGAGTGAGAAAGCAAGCAAGTGAGGTGGTAGTTGGCCATCCGGAGATGAGGTATGATAGAATGCCAGAAATGCTACATATGGTATTTCTAAAATATTCCCCCCTTTAGCCCGTGTTAGCTCTTGATTATTTATACTCATGGTGAGGAAAACAGCTTTGACTGTCTTCAAGAAGTTGATCAGCCCAAATAACATCTACATGGGGCTTTGGAGCTTTTCTTTGAATATGGCAGAATCTTATGTTCTGGGAATTTATTTCAAACAACACGATGAAGCAGAACTGGAAAGACTTGACTCGGTTGGGTCTGGGAATCCATCCAGTTTCCCTCACCTGCCTCTCTGTTCAAACCTTCCCTCTAACCATCTCAATGCTGCAAATAGACGCTTCATTCATTGGATTAACGCAAAACATCACCCAGAGAACGACTGCCCTTACTGAAATCTTTCCGAAAGTTGGAAATATCATTAAGTGTTTCATTTCCACAGGGTTTCCCTGTTGGGATCCAGGGTTTTTAGAAAATCAGAGCAACACGCCGTTGAGGTGACAATGAAAGAGAAAATCGTCAGTACCTGGAAAGCAGAAAAGATAGAGCCTAATCTGCTGACAAACCTTGAATAGTTTTTATGTCTCTATTTTCTGCCCTGCCTTGGGAAAAAAATACCTTTCTTTAACTCTCCTGGAATCCCAAGTTTGCTCAAATAATAGCCATTCTTGGCGTTCACTTCTCACCAGGCATGGGGCTACAAGCTTTCCCTGCATAATCTTGTTTGATCCTCATGCTAGCTTTCTCTGGGATGTATTTGAATTCCAGGGTAACAGACGAGAAGATGGCTCGGAGGCACCAAGGGAGGAAAAGTCCATGAGGCCACATAGGCATTGAGTCCAACTTGGCTTGTTCTCATTCCAAAATTCATGTGCTCGCTCTTATTCTATGCTTACCCAATACCAAGGTCCAGGAACTTTCTTGTCCTTTTCAGCATTTTGAGGGACTTAAAATCTTTTGCCTCCTT
Organism: Meles meles; assembly: GCF_922984935.1. NCBI lineage: Eukaryota > Metazoa > Chordata > Mammalia > Carnivora > Mustelidae > Meles > Meles meles. Next base: position 142,773,266 of record NC_060067.1, read on the forward strand.
ACTCTACCTCCAAATTGGATCCCTTCTGATTGTTTTCAGTGGCTAAGCCACTTGAACTTAAGTGTTTAAGTCTACCCATTGTATTTTTACTAAACTTATTCCATTGCAGAAAATCACATTCTCCCCACATATGGCTGGTTTTATGGTGTGTGTGTGTGTGTGTGTGTGTGTGTGTGTGTGTGTGTCTTCTAAAAAGGACTATAGAGTCTGGAGAATCATATCCCGTGTGTCTATGGTGCTTTTTTTGTTTACAAAGGGATCATGAATCTATGATCTGTTTTTAATCACAAAGCTATGAAATAGATATTAGTATTAATTTTTACACATAAGAAAACCAAGGTTCAGAAAGGATATGCAACGGGTCATGATTATACACGAGTATATATATAAATGGCAGAGCCAGGCTGGGTGCAGGTGTCCTTGGACCCCTGGCCTCTCACCATGACCGAGGCAGCCCAGCTGCCTTGGCTCCAGCAGCTCACTTGGGGAGGAAGGCCCGGTGGAAGAGACAGACCATGGAAAACAGGGCTCAGAAAACTCAACTGTAATTTTCCACAAAAAGACTGGTCTTCGAAACAGGCCACAATTAAGTTTCCGGTGGCATAAATGTTCCTTACAGTGAGTTTCAAAAACACAATAGCAGCCAAATGATGGCTCTTTGGAGCAAGCAGAAGAACAAAGTGTCATTTCACAATTTAGAACTCACTTTTTACAGTTTTCAAGTAGTTTTCCTGGAAGATCTGTGCATTTTGGGGGTGGCTGGTGCTCACACATCCTAGTACTTTGTGGCCTCTCTGAACTGTGCCGAGAGCTCTTCACAGGCTGGGGGATAATGCTTCTCTCTCCTTGACTAATGGCTGCACAACTTCCCACTTTCTGTAAATGGCAGATGATAGAACTCCCAAAGAAACATCTTGTGGCTGTATGTGTCTGTATCCAGGGAAATGAAAATACCCGCATTTATGTGCTCCGATGTTTCAGGCTTCATTTGCATATTTTATTGATCACACGCGCACACGTGTTTTCTTTTTTCTTTCTTTCTTTTTTTTTTTAACATTTTATTTGTTCATTTGAGAGAGAGAAAGAGAGAGAAAGAGAGAGCGAGCACCAGCAAGGGGAGAGGCATAGGGAGAGGGAGAAGCAGACTCCCCACTTAGCAGGGAGCTCAACATGGGGCTTGATCCTAGGACCTGGAAATCAAAAGCGGAGCCAAAGGCAGATGCTTAACCGTCTGATCCACCCAGGCGTCCTCTCCCCACTCTGCCCTGTTTTAAAAAATATTTTATTTATTCATGGTTTTCTTTCAAGAAGGGAAATGCATCAAATTGCTGACATTTGCCTGCATGACCATGTGGACACTGAGAAGGGGTTCTAATGTTGACCTGAGGGTCAAAATAACATTGTGAACGCCTGAGAATAGTGTTCTTTTTACAGCTTTCTCGACAGCCTTCCTAGTTACTAAGTTCAAAATTGACCTGGTAAAACAAGTCTTACAATTATAAACATTCAGCGATGAAGAGTTTCAACACAATTTTTTTTTTAAATTTTTTTAAGCTCTGGCCGTTTTCTCAAGTATGGAAAACCCCAGACAAAGGAGAGGGCAAGAAGAGAATCTATTCCATTTTCTGGTGCTTAATAAAACATTGTTAGGTAGGCAGTTTCTGAACAGGTAAATGGGGAAAAAATATATGTATGTGCATGTGTCCCTCTCTATGTACTTATTTTTACGTAAACCTTCAGGAAGAGGAGAACTATCATTACCCTCTTTTGGTTATTCTGTCTAGCACTGGGAACTGAGGTAAGTCTGGACTCAAAAACTTAGGAACAAGTGTCAGGAAACCCGACTCAAATCAGTTTAAGCAACAACAACAACAACAAAGATTTCTTTCTCTCATTTAGCTGGAGAGTCCAAAAGTAGTGAAGCTTCAGGAATGGCTAGATCCAGGGAATCACAAGGTGTCATCAAAGTTTGGTCTCCTTTCTCTATCTTAGTGTTGGTTTTTGTTCTCAGCCAGACTTTCTTTATCTCACTCCCGGAAGATCTGAGCTTATAACAACCAGCTTATGTCTTTATCAACAAATTTAGTAAAAAGCCCTAGGGCCAGTTGGTTCATGTGTCCATCTCCAAACCAGTGACTATAGCCAGGAGGAGAGAACATGTGATAAGGCCAGACCTGAACCAGGTGCCCATCCTCAAAACTCAGAACGGGGTTGACCCAGTAGCACATGTGGTCTGAGAATAGAGAGGTAATCGTTTCCTAAAGCTAAATACATGTTCTGTCCCCAGAAGGTTGCATGGATGATAATGAACCAAATATACATATGCCCACTACATTCACAGGTCCCTCAGGATAAATCTCAAAACGCTTGCTTTCTCCCAGTTAGTCATATTATTCTCCACAAACCAATTTTTCAAAGATAAGAATCCTTTTAAGAGGTGAGAATAGCCTTACGTCCCTCAGTAATCTGTCCCAGCCCTTTACCTGGTGTGGTTGACTGGATTAGTCTTGAAAATGTTTTCTGTGTGATAAAATAAATCGCTTAGCTCTAAACGCAGACATACATGCAAATGAGTGTGTATAAAACTGGTGAGATCAGAATAAGGCTGGCGGATTCTACCAATGGCAATTTCCTGGTTGGGGTATTGGTCTATAATTGTGCAAGACGTTACCATTGGGGGAAGTTGGGTGAAGGGTACACTGACTCTCTTTGCATTATTTTTTATAATGCGTGTGATCCAATAATTAAGATAAAATGATTTAAAATTTTTTTTAAAGATTTTATTTATTTGACAGACAGACATCACAAGTAGGCAGAGAGGCAGGCAGAGAGAGAAGAAGGGAAGCAGGCTCCCCGCTGAACAGAAAGCCCGATGTGGGGCTCGATCCCAGGACCCCGGGATCACGACCTGAGCCGAAGGCAGAGGCTTTAACCCACTGAGCCACCCAGGCGCCCCTTAACATAAAATGATTTAAAGACATCTATTGCCCCATCCTGAGAAAAATGTGTATTTCCCAACTCTATCAATGGCGGGTGTTGGCCAATGAAATGAGCCATGACAATGCTGAGCAGAACCCTTAAGAGCCAGGTCACAGTTTGCCATGTTCTCATTGCCCTCTGCCAGGATGAGTGGCAATGCTCTAGATGGAGGTGGCTGGGTGGGTCAGCCTGGGTCCTGGAGGAGAGCACAGCCAGCGCACAGTGGGCATGGACTATGAGTAAGAAAGCAATCTGTGTCACTGTGAGCCTGAGGTATTAGAGGACTCTTACTGTACGGTAACCCAGGCCAGTGCTTTTCAGACTCTAGCTTGCTTCAGGATCATCTGAAGAGCTTGTTAACACGCCAGTTGCCAGGCCCTGCCCCAGAGACTCTGCTTCAGTCCTTGTGGGGTAGGATGTAAGAATTTGCTTCTCTAACTGGCTGTGCTGATGCGGCTTATCTGAAGGCTGCGCTGAGTCGCACTGACCTGGTCCATCTTGAACTATAAACCTTCTTTGCTTCTCCAGCAACGCTACCCTTGAACTGTCACAACTTGTTCATGTCCCTCCTACCGCAGAGTCCAGAACTGGGCCTGGAACAGTGCCTGACAGGTACAAGCGATCAGTGAATCTGTTGACTAAAAAGCCCAGTATTCTTGACAGAACCTAATTTACGAACTCAAGTGAAAAAAATGATCTTTCCAGCTGTACCATCCCAGTAAAATGATGGTGATCTTTACCAACTATGCTTATTTTTTTTTCCTGATTACAAAATAAGAAAATGTTTACTGTAGAAAATTTTATTGCAAACACAAAAATAAGAACCAACCCATAATCTAAACACCCAAAATGTGGGTATATATCCTTCCTGTTCCATGTGGCCCACAGTTCTGATAGAGTGGCGTAGGGCACACATCCAGCTTGTGCTTCTTCTAGAACTCTTAGCTTCCTTTTATTCTTAACTGTTCTCGTCTAATCATTTTCTGTCCTTGTTTGTACAGTCTTCACCGAGACTTTCACCAGGGCTTTGTCACTAATGTTCTTTGTTTTGAGGCCTAAATTACAAGTCAGCCACTGATAGAGCCTTGCCCATGAGTTATAGAGTTGCTCTTTCCATCGAATCCAAAGAGATTCTTATGCTGACGCAGGCCCTGCCTCCATTGCCCTCCAGAGCCAAGGCTCCCTTCTGTCTGCCTGGCAACTCCATCAAGGTGACTCACCAGAGAACCAGGCCAGGACACAAACCACCATGGGTCCCAATGGGGCCTGAGTGGGAGCCCTCAAAAGAGGAGTGTCAGTTCTACTCAGTACTCAGTTCTACTCAGTTCTACTCAGGGGGAGCACAGAGATGTTGGAAATGGCCACAATCAAGAGGCTTAACAATGGAGACAGACTACCCCTGGTGGTCCAACAAAGGATGGAGAGAAGTCAGCCTTACGGAGTGCCTACTGCATGATTGAGCACCTACTGCATGCTGCATGAAGGGTTTTTGCCAAAGCCCTCTCTCGTCATCTTCACAATCCTCGTGGGAGCCAGCTCTTAGCTTTTACATTTTCTAGAGAAGAAGACAGTGAGAGTTTACAAGGTTCAGGGACTAATTGTTTGACCCAAAGAAGGGAGAGCAAAATCTTGGTTTCTAGAGTTTGTTTAGACCAGGAAAACAAAAGAATGAATTTTTACCTAAGGATAGACGGATGTGTTTATAGCCCAGAAGGTCTGAGAAAGGATAACTTCAAGGACTATAACATGAAAGAAAAGCTTGTGTTTGACCATGGACAGGTTCTTCCAATCTCAGATCCCAACAACAGAAGGAGACCCCCCTCTACCCTAGGTGGCCAGGGTGGAACCTCAGCCTCTGGAGTTCACCTTCTCAGGTTCAAGACCTTGTGAGCTCGATATCCTTCAGTGTACCACCTGACCTCCACTCGGCTTCTCACCAGTATAAGAAGGGATGACCGTAATAGTCCCCACATCATAGGGTTTCTTTAAGGATTAAAAGAAACACTTTGTAGAGTGCTTGGTACCATAGTAAAGAGTCAATAAATATTAGCTATTATAATAGTTAGGGAGCATGCTGTACCACCTAAAAGAGGTAACTATAGATCAAAGAAAAGCTTAGTTCACAGGGTGGGAAGTAAACTCGCTACACTTATATTAGCCCCCAAAGCGGCACAAGATGAAAATATAAATAGAATAGAAAACGGTTAGATCATGAATGAGTAACATTTTCTCAACCATAAGCCAATGACATATGAGGGAAAAGAACTCCAAATCCAGCCCCGGGTAAGTCAAAGAAGCCATCATGGGCTGTGAAGGGGCCTCGGTTAGTCACTGGTTGCTATGCCAATGCAAGCATCACCCTTCCACCTACTCCCCCATCAGCACATTTGAGTAAGTAACGATCATAATAGCATGCACTAAAAAATGTTATTCTTAAAAAAGTTAAGTGTACTTCTGTCAGAAGTCTGGTTTTCAGAAATAATTGCTGTAGGCCAGATCAAGATTTGCACAGAATCCCTAAAATGGGTTGAGTGTAATCATAGAAGAGAAACCTTCTGGTAGACCATTAAGGGACTCTTAGGGGGTTCTTTGATGGGAGATAAAGGAGGAGGAATCCTCTGAACATTCCAGGCTTGACCAAATGCCCCTCTGTGGTGTCAGACATTGAGCTGGGGTTAGACAGTCCTCAGTTGGCTCTGCCTCTTCCACACCCCAAAGCCGGATGTGGGCCCTGGCCTTCATCATGCCTTCGTGAAGCGTTGCTTGAATATCTAGTTTGGTGGTGTGTATCTCCAACTTAAGAGAAAAAAAGTTGATCTAAGAATTTAGTTTCTCATAATGAATCCTAAGAAAAACATACCTGACATGCAATAAAATGTATAATAGCAAAATAAAACCCAACAACCCAAACCCCCAAATGTCCAAATGAAATTGCCATGCACCCATATGCTAGAATGTGATGAGCTATTAAAAATGAGATGGTCAGAGAACATTTGATGGTGTGGGAAATTATTATATATGGTTAAGTGAAGCAAGAAGGTTACAGAGCAGGGGAGTTAGTAAAAAGAAAAAAATCCGAATTTGATGTATGCAATTTTATGCAAATATATGCATAGGAAAAACTAGTAGTGTGTTACTCTGAAATGTTAATGGTTATTTCTGGATGATAGGATTACAGGTAGCTGTTATTTTTCTTTTGTGCCTTTCTGTATCTCCAAAAACACTTCTTATGATAATTGCCTATTTCTTCTATCATCAGAGAAAAAAAATGCAATACATTTTATATTGTAGAGAACTGACGGCCTGCTCTGTGTCTGGTGTTGAAGAAGGCGTGACCTCAGGGAGGGCTGCGCTTGGCTCAGCTGTGGCCAGGCCCCGCCCCAGCCAGGGCACCAGAGGTCACCGCGCTAAGGTGTTAGCCAAGAGGACTCAGTTCAAGTCTGAGGTGTCTTGGGCTCTCAAAGGATTTGTCAGCTCCCCAAAGAAGCATTTTGCACTTCCTGAGCTTGGCCTCACAATCGGTCAGCACATTCTGGTTCCCAGACAACCACAGACGCTGCCCCAGCGTTAGTTTTTCATGGATATTTGAGGGCAGAGGCCATTTTTGGGCAATGAAGGCCCCACATAAGGTTTTTATGACTGAATAAGCCTTTGTCATTGCCTGGCTCTCTCTCCCCAAACCCCCATCTATCCCCCAGATAGGATATCAGGAATGCCACCAGAAAAGTGGCCAGAGGAGCCGAGACCACCGTGTCGTGGGTCATTGTGCAAGACTACAAAGGGAATTTCTCCAGGTTCAGCCCTTCAGCTGCCTGCCCTGAATATCCTGGCATGAAAATGCAGATTCCTGGGGCCACCCAAAGCCTACCGAAATCCTAAACTCTAGGGTGCATATTTTATGCACCCTAGAACTGGGGTTCCAAGAGCCAGGAAAGGGGAAGTAAGAATGCCTGAGCATCTGGACTAAGTAGTTTATAGAGATCTGGGCTCTCACTTCTGGACCCTCGAACCTAAAAATACTTCCCCGCTTTTCTTTACTATATGCCTGACACACCCCTGTGCTTTATATCCTTTATCTCAAAGAATCTTCTCTACCACTGTCCTGGGGAGCTGCGTGACTACCTAGCACGGAGCTATTTCCTAGGCAACCTTAAAGTGAGGCTTAGTTACGCAGACAAATCCTGGCCTTGGGAGTGGAGGGGACGTGTGCAGTGCCACGCCTTCCCTCTGTCCTGTCCCGGGCCTGGTGGTGAGCCATCTTGGATCCTTTGGGCAAAGCTGTCACCCTGGGAATGGCAGAGCAGCGAGATGGGAAGAGCCTTGAGCTCTTACGACTGGACAGGGAAGAGCAGCCACGACCTCATAGCCTTTCACGAGAGAAACGCACACTTTGGTTTAAGGCGACGGTCCTTTTGGGGTCTCCCTGCTGCAGCTGTCAAACCAATATCCAAGATACTGCCCTGACCTGACTGAAGTTCTCTCCCAGGAATTTGGAATGAACACCCTGAGGGCGAGCAGTGGGGGACCCAAATGTCATAGCCCAAAGGTCAGAGCCCCAGCCAGCCGGAACAGAGACGTCTAGTACCGGGCAGAGAAAGGCGCGTGAGGCAAACACGCAGTGAGGCAGAGGCTGAGGTGTGGCATCTTGGAGAAGGTGGCTACTGCCTTTTCCAGTGACATTGCAGTGCCTGGCACAGTTCCTGAAGGACTCGGATGTGTATCTTGCTTTTAAATGTTATAATGTCGCCCTGGATTCTTTTCGCTCGAGCTTCCTGGATGGTGGTAAATGTCTTATTTTTTCCTCTCAGAGCTGCTGGTTGATCAAGGCTGTTTTAGGACCACCCTCTTCCATTGGTACGGAAGCTCTGTAGGAGAAGGGCCTGGTGCTGGTGCCTGTTCAGTGCTGGGCACGCAGGTGCTCAGTAAATACTTAGTGAAATGAGTGACCCAGGCAGTCACGGGTGTCACTGAATCAGGATAATCATAGAGGAGCAGATGGATGAGCAGCCCCAGGACACAGGTCCCAAGTCCCAGTTGTCCTTCTCTGAACCTTTCCACAGCCACATCCTTCTTTTGGCCCAGCTGTTACCAAACCCTGAGTGTGTTCTCTCCTTTGTTCCTTCATTTTAAACTCCCACTCCAACTTTTGAATCTTGGCTCTAGCTCTTCCTCCTCTGGGGGCCTTTTCTTTTCTTCTTTCTTTCTTTCTTTCTTCCTTCCATCCTTTCTTTCTTTTTTAAAAGATTTTATTTATTTATTTGAGAGAGAGAGTGAGCAAAAGAGAGGGCATGAGCAGGGCAGAGGCAGAGGGAGAAGCACATTCCCTGGGGAGCCTCGTGTGGGACTTGATCCAGCGACTCCAGGATAATGACCTGAGCTGAAGACAGATGTTTAACCAACTGAACCACCCTATCCTCTGAGGGCTTTCTCAGAGAAACCCTTCAATGCATTAACATCACTCCTGCCTCAATCCCCTTACCGCCCCCCTCAGGAATGGCTAGTCATTGTGGAGCTCACCAGGTGGACCATCAGTTTCTTTTTGGGGCCACTTGGTAACTTTTCCTGGTGGTGCAGCAGGGCACATCGTCGGGAGCTCGTTCCCCCATTATCTGCTTTTTACATCCTGCTCTGAACATGGTGACAGCCATGATTCTGGCCTCTGCCTCCATGCACACCGCCCTGGGCTCTGGAATGCAGTGGAGGACAAGACGTCCTAAACTTTAGTGTCAAGGGCAGTCCCCACTGATGAATGCTGAATGGGGGCTGGCTGGTGGCCCTTCTCTCCAACCACGTGAATCAGGTTTTACCACATGCTGGCTGCCGGGGATACACCACAGACCAGACCCTCTTAGAACCTGAGACATCAGGGTGAGGGAAGCCTCCGGATGTGGAAGCAAATGCGCCTGTGGAGTGTTCTTCTGCAGGGGTGGGGCGGGCTGGAACTGCCCAGCCCCCTCATCCTTTGCCTAAGACTCCCCTCCTTGCCATCTTTGCTGCAGTTTGGAGAGATGCCCTTTAGAATCAGGGCAATGGTGAGCTCAGGCCTGAGGGGCTGCTTCCTGCTCCAGAGCTCCCAACTGTGAGGGAAAAGGGAAAGGCACCTCCTCACAGGCCTGTCTTCAGCCTGTGGTCTCAGGCCCTGAAGGCCTCGGTCACCTGACCCTGCAGGTGACCCTGATGCTCCAGGATAGGCTGACCCTGGCTGACCCGGGGAGAGAGGGGAGACTGAATTGTTTTCTGGCTACATGGAGAACAATAGAAGCAGGCAGGGCCCAGCCCCATCCCATATCCTCAGGAGTTGACCCAGTCCTGCCCATCCCCTAGCTGCGAGGGGCTGAGAAGTGTGGACAAGAGGCCTACTTAGGCTCCCCCTATCCTGGAGTTAATCCCACCAGGGCCAGAGAAGGGTAGCCAGAGTGTAGGGAAGAGGTTGGGGGATGGGCAGTGTCATAGAGAAGCTTGTTCAGGCATCAGCAGTGCCAGGGCAGGCCTGGACATGGATGATGGAGCTGAGGCACCTGGAGGCCCAGACAACCTCCAGGAAGGCACTTCGGGGGGAGTGGTGAGAGGAGCTAAAATGTCTGGCTGGGAATTCTATCTAGCTGAGCAGCACTACTTCAGAGTTGGAAGGGACGTTGACCTGAGGGGTCCTGGGCAAGCTGGAGTCGGGGCGGGGTGGGGGAAGCCAATGTCACCTGGTGGGCCCCCTCCACCCCTGGCATGGGGAGCTATGCAGCTGGAGCAGAACTGGGGGGTTGCGTGGTGGGCTCAAGCTACTCCTTGGAGCTGGCCAGGCAGGTTTACAGGATAATGATAGGGGCCCTGGTGTGGAGACTGTTTGCATATGATTTGCATGTGATTTGCACATGAATAACCTACACTTTCTGTTCCCAGGCAATTTTCAAGTTAAATATTAATTGTTGTCGCCCTTCGGGTTTTTATATCTCCATTCTGGCTCCTCTGTTTCTTCTTGCCCCCTAGTTGTCAATGACCATGATCTCCAGGTGGCCAGGGAGGGGAAGTGGGGGATCAGGGTAGAAAAAGGGCAGACCCCAGCATCGGGGCCATATACCTCTGTCTGGGGCCTCCAGGGAGGAGAGCACAGAGGGGGGTTGGCAGATGTGGGGGATCAGGTAGCTCCTACACACAGAAACAATAGGCATGTAAAGCCACAGTCCAGCCCTTGTGGCTAGAGGAAATTGCCCGGTCCTCCCGGCCCCAGGCAAGGTCTTTTCTCTCCCTGTAGTGTAGGGATCTATGGTCTGGGTCCCAACACAGTGTCAGTAACTGCTGACAGTGACCTCTGGTCGGCCTGCTCTGGCCCCTCCCACTGCTCAGGTTTCTCTGCTTCCATCCTCTTCCTCACCAATGGCCCCTGCCACAGGCAGGCTGCAGATGGGGTGGGGGGATGAGTCCCCCCCCCCCCCCGCCCCCCGGTCTCAGTTGGAACACCACAGGCTCTGAGACTGACTGTGTGTCTGGATTTGATCCTGGCTCCGTATTCTAGAAACTGTGCAACTTGGGCAAGTAACTTACTATCCATGTGCCTCAGGTTCTCTTCTGGAAAATGGAGTCACGCATAGTGCCTGCCTGGCATGGAGACGGTGCTTCACGCAGGTTAGCTGTAGATCTTCGGGCCCCCAGGTATGGGTCCCCTGGTCACAGTACCATGCAGGGTGCCCCGTGTCACCACTGGATCGTCCAGCTTCTGCTCAAACACTTCCTGAGGCAAAATCTCACCAGTTCTGTTCTTCCGAGGGTTCTTTAGGCCACACCCATTATAACCACATTAAAGGAACTTGGGAGAACCGAGCTCAGAGCCTTTCCAGGCAGCACCTTCTGTTCTTGATCAGCTCTCATTATGAGAAAAGGCTTCTTTGGGCTGCCTCCTGGCTCTGTCCTACTAGTGGACTCAAGTCTGTTTTCTGAAGCAACGCAGCCTGTAATTCTTCTTCTGTCTGAGAGCCTGTGAGAGATTTCAGGTTGTGCTCCCTTCCTATGCTTCTTCTTCTCAAGCTTCTTAGAACTTGATGTTGCCCCAGAGCATGGTGGCCCCCCAGAGTGGTCTCTGTGGGCCTCTGATTAGCCTGAAAGAGTCCTCTTTGGAGTTTTCCAGCACCTTGCTCTCTCTTAGCCTTCACAATTGCTCCAAGAGGTAGATACCATTCGTATCCCCATTTCACAGCTGTGACAACTGAGGCTTCGAGATGCTTAAGAGTTTGCCTCAAATGGCTCAGCTTTTTCACTGGGGAGCCTGGTTCCCCTACACAGGCTGGCTGGCTCCAGTTGTGTTTTGAATGACACAACATATGAATCCTTATAGAATCTGCTTGTCTCCATATTTGCACTGTAAGCAATTAAGTATGTAACAAGCAATGGTCTTTGTTTCTTTTGGCTTCCCTTATAGATCTGAGGCCTTGAATTGTCCTTGGGGGTCCCTTATCTGTAGGGATGCCTAATCTGGCCTCTCTTTTCTGCTGATTCCCTCAGTGTCCCCCTTTCGCCCGGGCGACTTGGCATCTCTGTGACAAGGGCACCAAGTTCTTCCGAGTCGCAAGCTCCAACCCAGATTTCTTTTTCTCCCTCTACATTATTATCATGAAACCTGTTCACACATGCTCCTCTCAAGACCATTGTGGGCTGAGCACTTTCAGCGGCCCAGATGCTGGGGCCCTGACTTCTCAGAAAATACACAGTTTCTGGAGGACTTTCTAGGCTAGGTGGTCTGTGAGTTTCCCCCAGGACGAAGAGCCAAGGCCCCACTGAAGCTTGGAAATAACCTCTGGTAACCATGATCTTATTGGAAACTGCATCTAAATGTTGTATTCTTGTTAACCTCATCAGAAAAGTCCAGAAATCTCTATAAAACCCAGCCATGCACCAACATGATTAGGGTGGGGGGCTATCATTAGGGAAATGGTTAATAAAGTTGCTCTGTTCTTTACATTTTCAGGAAAACAGCTCTGGAATAGGGCTTTCCTTGACAACTTCAGGAGCCTGTGAAGTACTAGGAGGCTGGGCGGATTCCGACTCTATGGGAATATCCAGTGAGTGACCGAAGTATTATTTTGTAAATCCAAGAGAGAGCACCTGGGAAGAGGAGGCTACTTATTCACATTCTTATTTCCCTAGATAGAGCATAGCTCCTGGCTAGTGAGTTTTCTGGTGGGAAGATTGGAAGTTCAAAAATCACCCCTTCAAGTGCCAACCATATCCCATGAGGAGGGATCTGGGAGCACCCTGGAATTAAGGAGACCTTGTTCCAGCTCTTTTTCTCTGTTCAAGTGCCTCCAGAGTTTAACTTCCTCTCATGGTTCTTAGTCTCTGCAGAATAGACTTGCCTAGAATGGCCGAGGTTGGCCTAGAGCCTCAGTTTCCAAACTTATAAAATTGTGGTCGTTTCTCTTCGAAAAACAAAACAAAACCAAAAACCCTTGTTTGAAAGTCCAAAGTATAACACAAGGGAAAAGTCAGTCGGTTTTGCTGAATTCTCTGGGAGGGGTTGGGAGTCCCTATTGCTGTAGGACAGGTCAGTTTGGGAACCACTCCCTACTTGATCTCTAGATGCTTGTCAGGCCCAGGGGAACCAAAGGTGAATCTGGTTCTTGGAACCTGAACTTAGTCCGTGTAATTTGGACGTCCCCCTACAGAGGGGAGGGAGCTGGAGAGCAGATAGAATTTTTGGGTGCCATGCTTGGTGGCCTCTCTCCTTGCCTCCTTCTCACCCTTTCTCCCACCCATCCCTGCTCCTTTTTTCCTTCTCCTCCTGGCTTCTGGAGGCAGGGCCCAGCACCAGTTGTGGTTTTCACTGTGGAGCCTAAAGCTGCTGTTAAGTCTTCATCTAGAGAGCTCTCCCAGGCGTACTGAGAAGACACTAAACAACATTCTTCAGTGACATCCCCAGACAGTGGCCCACGCTAACTGGAGAATGGCTGCCGTGGGGTCCATCACGCATGAGTCAAGAGGGGCTGCCAAAACAGGTCATTATTTCTTGAATTTATTGCCTTCTTTACCTGAGGTGCGGTGTCAGTGTTGCTGGGAGAAATTTCTTTTAATGTCCTGGATCATTAAAACCCAATAATCTCTTTGAAATGGCTTAACTGCTTCCTGCCAGGAGATAAAGTAAATAAAACTGTCGTCTCTGGGTCTGCTGTCACTGTGTTGATGCAGTGTTTCTTTTCTTTTCTTTCTTTCTTTCTTTTTTTTTCATAACTGCACTCATTTTAGTTCAGGCCAATGCATTTATGCCATGCTGCTGGTGTATAAATTTGGTAATTAAATCCTGTTATCTTGACAGTATGGGCAGAACAAGAAGCTGTGTGATGATTCCGAAAGGAAAAACACTGTGAGGAGAGAGAAGGAGGTTTGTTTTGTATGTTGTGTTTTTTTTTTTAAATCATTTTCATGGAGACTTTTTTTTAGTGTAGATAGCTGACAGATCCCTGACTAACAGAGAGATCCTTGTGTGGGGAAGGATTCTAACGAATCCTATGAAATTACTCTTCACCCCAGCAGCGTAAAAAGTGTGTGCTATTTGTAATCTCCCATACCCGGAATTTGATCTGAGCCCTCCGGCTTACTAGCTGTGGGACTTCAGAAAGTCACTTACTTTCCGTATCTAGCAGGGGGCTTTTGACTGCAAACAAGAAAAATCCCAGCCCAAAATGACTCCATAATTACAGAAATTGTTTAATATCCTAGAATAAGAAGTTCTGGTTTAAGGTAACTCCAGGGATACTGAATTCAGCTGCTCATCAATGTAAATGAAGAGGCCAGATTCTTTCCAGTATTGTCCTTTGCCATCTTCATGGATTGGCCCGGGTGCCTAACCTAGACTTGGGATTGTAAAATGGCAGCTTCAATTCCGAGAATCCCACACCGACCCAGCAAGTAGAGCAGCAGCAGGTCTGTCTCTTTTATCGGAAAGGAAGCGGCTCCTGGAAGCTCTCCAGTAGACCCAGCGTCACATCCTGTTGGCCAGGAATGTGTCACGTGCCCACCTCTGAACCAATCACTGGCTAAGGGTATGGAATAATTATGATTAGCTCAGAGAAATTATAGTTACCTTCTCCTCCCTCCGAAGCTGATAATGGGACCCCCAGAGCACCTGGCTGTATAGAAAGTCTGGATGCCTAAGCAAAACCAGGACCCTCTTAGAAAGGAGGATGATGGGTGAGTGGTTGTTGGGTTGGCAACCAATAGTACCTGCTACAATGTCTTTGAGACTATTTCTTCATCTGTAAAACTCGTTTATAAACACCTACCTTAATATTCCTGTTGTGGGGATTCAAAGAGATGAATAATAAGTGTTCGTTCCCAACCTTTCTGTTGTGGACAGAGTGTTATCAGGAAAGGGAGCTGACAACTTCTTCAAAGGAGGCTGGTTGGTAAATATGGGTATGCTTCCCATTCAGTCCCCAGAGGCCAAAGACTCAGGCTTCCACTAATGATGGAATTTTGTGCCGGAATGCTCCCACCAGACATATGGCTGGCCTAGGCCAGTCCTCCAGGTGGGCCTCCTGTAGTCTAGCTTTTACTTTTTCTAAGATGTTTATGAATCATGTAACTGCAGTATGGACAGGTGTCCTTGTTTTCCATTGTAAAGGGTGTCTCCAGCTAACAAATGGTGCTTTCTGGGCTTATTCTGATTCCGGTGTTGAATCTGTTTTACATTTCACAGGAAGAACAATGTGGGTGAAGCCCATGCCGTCTTGGAGCCACCATGCCTCATCATCTCACAAGACCAAGGAGGTAAAAGAAGTTCTCTCCTGAAGAGTCAGGAAGTTCTCAGATTAGTAAACAGTGTGAGGGCCGGTAGTTAGAACCTTCATCAACCTGGTCAACACCCTTATCCAACATAAGGGAAGGCCCTTCCAGACCCAACTCTTGGGAAAAGGAGGTCTACTGTGATATTCCTTCCAGTCTCTCTCTCTCTCTTTCATAACCCCTGGCACTTGAAGTCCCCTCTTCAAGTCCTTTGGTCCACTAGCTTCACTTCTCTGGAAGAGCCTGTGACTTCTTGTAGAACAAGAGGTTCCACTCTCACTCCTTCCTATGTCTTGCTGGCCACACCAGGGGTGAGACTGGCTTCTAGTATCCCAGCTGTGTGTGACAGCAGAGGTGTGTTGATCCTAATTCCGTACTTCTTCTCTAGTGCTCCTGAGAGGTAAGCTCCTGCACAGGAATGCAGGCCAAATTTAACTTGCTCGGAGCTACACAATCTTCACTTGTGTAAAGGACTAGCGTTGCTCCTATTAGGAAAGCTTTGTTCTTGGCCTTTCCATAACATTAGCCCCTGCCATTATTGTACTCAAAAGCATTTGGCTTTTTTCTTGAATCTGCTATTGTATTACATTACAAGGGCCACACACTGACAATAAAATGGCTCTCTCTGTGGTACCCAGGAGGGAAGGCACCCGCTCGGATTATATTCTTTTGGATTCCCCTGATGAAAGAGGGGGGAGGGTTTCACTGCCTGTAGTGGTGCTTTTGGTCTGTGAATGAATTGCTTATTTCATGAAAGGTAGAAGTAGGGCGAACATGAGCCTGCTCACCACATTTGAGAGTACCAGAACTAATGGGTAACAAGAGAGGTTTCTACACTTAGGACAAATAGAAGGAAGTACCACATTATCCAGCAGAAAATCAACTTTCAAAATTCCTTATCCCAAGAGGTGGAAAAAAATTAAAGTTATAAGTAGCCTTTAAAAGATTAGATTTGCATATAGTACAATCGTTTGCCAGGAAAACCCAAGGAAATGAACTAAAAAGCAATTAAAACAAAACAATTTCTTCTAAACCTTAGTTAAAAGAAGAAATCAATAACATTCCTGCATTACTTGGAATATTCAGTCAGAAAAATACAAGAGGCAAACAAAAAAGTGTTCACTTGGAGCAAGCTTCCTTCTCTATGGGATTTAATCAGGCTCCTCCTACCTATTGACCAGCTGTAACTGTACATTATGTCCTCAGGAAGGGCTTCCCAGATCCTCTAGACTGATGAGGTACCCCCTGTAGTGCGTTTTCAGAGCACTCCATGCTTACTTTAGTCCGTAGAATTACCAATTATCGCTCAAGTGTCTTTTCTACTAGACTGTATCCTGAAGGTAGGATAGAGGAGGTCTTTCTCACTACTAGCCTTAGTGCCTTGCATAATACTGTCAAATGAATTAAAGAATGAACAAAACAGAATATTACTTAGAAGAATCTCTCTTTAGAGAAATGTGTGTACCCTATATGAAGAAACATGACATACTTTACAAAAGATCAACGACAACTTAAGAAGTTGTGGCCAGGTGCCTTGTTCCTAGGTGGAACAAGGAACAGCTACGTATTGTACAGTTGTCCTTCTGCCCAAAATAATGCAGACTTAACTGTAAAGTCAACTGAAATCCTCACGGTATTACTGGGGGAAATGTTGTGAAATGATTTTGGATGGAAAGGTCTATAAAAGAAAGTTCTGGAAAAATAAACTATGAACATCCTGTCTCTTCTTCTTTCTGTCCAAGTAGTCTCTCACACACAGCATGGCTTAGCACCCTATGCCAGCTGAGTTCTGTAGAGGGGTGGGTGCTTGAAGATAGCAGGACAGGCAGAAAGTCCCAGGACTAATAAATCTCTGTCTAGTCTTGTATTCCAGAAAGCAGTGAGAGCTCAGCATAGACAGGGACAAGGTAGGCTTATGAATGGTCTTTCAGAGTTTGGCACTGACATGGCTATTGTGATGAAACATTCACAGTCTGGGACCTGGACAGGATGCACCTGGAGTTCACAAGGCCCCTCTCCAATGGCTAGTCTGACAGTATCTGTCCCCCCATTGTACTGCTTCTGCTTATTGTTTCCTTGACCATGGCCTCCTTATAGAGCCTTCTAGAGCAGCATCTCTTGGGGAGGGAGATTCTGTACCTTGGTTCTCTGGGATGTCTTCAAGAGGGTCTGTTGACTTCTGCAGCTCTTCCAGGCTTCTTGCCCAGTAGATCTGTAAATAAGACCATCCCAGTTTTGAGGAGGATGTCCCCAGCTCTCTTTGATACATCTGGCTCCATTGACTTACTGCAGTCTCAACACAAGGAGTCAGAATGAACAATGGAAAACACTAGGCAATCATACATTGAAATAACTCATTTTTGAGCCATCAATTGGTGTTTAACACCTAGTTCTTTTGCCTCAAACTTCATTAAATCAAATTTGATTGAACTCACTACAAGAATACACCTACCACATCACTTTTACTTTGTCCCTGACGTTGGAACATGCATTATAAGTTATAATACCTAACTCCATCCTCTTAAACATTTAAACCTATTAGAAGAACTCTCACAATAATTACCAAATCCCAGCAGACAATTCCAGTGAATTTCCCAGTGGACACAGGACCACAGATATTCCCACTGCCAGCAGTTTTAGTAATATTTTTATCAGGCTGAAAGACTAATTTCCTTCTTTCCCATTTTTGTTTCCAAATGATACCAGCTTGAAAAAGGACAATTACAACAGGAGGCAGAGGTCAGGAGCTAGAGAGCAGCAAGAAATCAGGCTGGGAAATCTAAGGTCCAAGAAGTAGAAGAGGCAAGTCCACTGGGTTCTGGGATAGAGGGGTCCAAGGAAGCCAACTGAGTTGGGAATTCAGGGGGTAATGCAGGGAGCAGTGGGTGAGATGCTCTAGGGTGTCATCAGGAACAGTTGCCTGGAGCTGTTCCTGTTGTTGGCTGCTTCTTTGGGTCACAGGGGAGTTTGGATGTGCCTGGGAAAGAACACATTCTCTCTTCATCATTCCCTGTGAACAGGTGAGCTACTTGCAAGCAGAAATGGACTGAAACTCACGAAGTCATTCTCAAAGTGACTCGTTTGGACCCATATATTCCATGAGAGCCCAGTCACTGCTGCCTGAGTGACAGCACGCTCAAATTCAGACCCCGGGCTTAATTCAACAAAGACTTGTTCTTCCTTCACCTTCCCTTGGAGAGGTACACTGGTGTGCATCCCAGCCCCGACTAGGAAGCCCATCCTCTAATATTGTTCTTACATATCCTTTCCCGGAGCTTTCCTTGACTTCTGCTCTCTTTTGTGTTCAGCTTGACTGGACTGCCTGGAAGATGATCCAGAACCCTCTTGTTCTGGAGAATCACCACTGTCTAGAAATCCTCACACTGCCCTCTGTGCCAGCTACCTTGCACATTTTGAGGACCTAGACAGGATTCAGTGTAAGGGACTGCTGGTTTCTTTTTAAGGAAAGGGGATTTACCAGTTATCTTAGTTGGTTTCCTCCAGCCAATGACCCTTGCTTTCCCCATGCTTGAACTTGGCTTGTGTTTCTCCTTACCAGCTAAAGATCTGGGACCACTGTGTGCCTGGGACTGTGCATTAATTGATGACCAGGAGTGGTAAGAATGGGATTAGGAGCTTTAGAATCCCGGGTTTAAATCCCAGCTATGCCAAGTACTCTGTGGGTGACTGAACAAGGCGTGTAACCTCACCGACCTTGAGTTCTCCCATCTACAAAGACGGGACTTGCTATTCCTACTTCCCAGGTTTGCCATGTGAGGAATAAATGAGACACTCTGTGACTACATCCAGCGTTCAGTCAATAAATCTTTAAGCCCATTCATGAGTCTTGTAGGACATAGTACAATTTATCATTCCCTCCAGGGAAGTCATCCTCATCTCACCCTGTGGGTAGTATCTGTATTCTCTTTCCTCATACTCTGTGAGTAAGTGAGATACTAGCAGGCAGGAATTGATTGAAAGCCACCAATTCAATCTCAGAGGGCGTAGTTTGTGCCCACATATGCCATGAGATCCCAGCCACCATTGCCTGTATGAGAGCACCCTCAAAACTCCATGTGGAACAGGCCAAGGGACACGGCAAATTCTGCATTTACACTGGGCAGAGTCTCCCTGCCAGCAGGTTCATCTGTAAGCGAGAAAATGACTGCCTAAATGTGATCTATACACACCCCCACATGGATTAAAAATATAGGCCAACATCTACTTGCCAAGGAAAGGCCTAAGCTCTTTTCTTAAAAGGATATATTTAGACCCGACAGCAAATCCAAATGTTTGCTGAGAGATGGGGCCTGGGTCTGACATCAGCACTTGCCCACCTGTGAAGGGCTTTTCCCCCACAGCGCTCCACAGAGCTCTAGTTTTGACAGGTGAGGGGAGGCAGCCTCCACAAAGCCTTGTTAATTTCAGAGGTGGACTAGCAGGATTGACACTTGGGCTGATTCCCCACAATAAGGCCACTGAAATAGTGTTCGTGAAGGGAGGTGAATGGAAATGGGTTCTGACATCTTCTGTACATGCGGACGATGGGTCCCATTTAATAACCATTTTATACCTGTCTCTCTGGGCTCGTTTAGTAGCTTACCCTTCTCTTGATATCAGGACCTGGCTCCTGTTAATCTTAGGGAGAGAAAGGGGGGGAATTGAGGAGTACTCAGCCTCCACAGAGGAGCTTTTCTCCCCCTTGCCTTGAGCTTTTCCGTGGATCCAGTGACTGGCCAGAGAGTTTCCTAGAAATAAAAATGACTGGGTAAGTCTGGGGAATGAATTCGATTCTACATATTCCTGACTCTTAATTACACCACACTTGGCCCAGAATGTTTGGAGGTGGACTTCCTAAAAGTAGGATGGAGGAGCAGAAGTAGTAGCCTGAGAGCCCACACCAGGACTTTTTACAAGAGGGCAAGTTTAACTGGATGTTTCTTGCAATGGGTTTTTTTTTGTTTGTTTGTTTGGTCAAGTGGGAAGTTTTTCCACTTGATTTTATCCTTCTTGGCACTGATGGTTGGGTTAGATTAAGGACCACATTCAGACTTGAGTTTATTCTCTGTGACTTGGCTTAACTGCCCATGAGTCATGGCTTGCAAGGAAGCTCAGAGATGCTGAGCCAAGCGCATGGACTGTTGGGTCTGCCCTCCCTTTCTTATCAGCTTACCTTTTTGGAGGCCATGTGGTAGCTCCAGCCCCACCAGTAGCACATCTCATTGCAGGGCCCTTAGGGAAAAGCACCACTCAGACAGAGGATAAGTAAGGGCAGAGCCCCTTGTTTTCAAAGTCGCTATTTTCTAAACCTGCCTGGTAGAACCCCAGGACCCAGACTCTGGAAGGATCCCAGATCTGCTGTCTCTCCCTCCAGGCATTGAGGAAAACTTTGTTGAAAGGCACATATCCTGAGATCTATCCAGGGCTTGGATTTGGTAGGAAATGGATGACCTGAAATCATCCCTTTACTTTTGGGTACATATACCTCTCAGACCCGTGCATATGGGTACGTGTCTTCACTTCCCTTTGCTGAACACGTTCATAGACTGTCCTTTCTTTTTTCCCTCTGGCTGCAAGAAGTAAAAGTGAGGAGGCCTTGCTTTTAAAAAACCTTTCAAACTCTGCCACTCTCTCGTGGAAAGTGCTAATTCGTGAGTCTCCCATTGATTCTTACCTCTTTGTGGATCACTCAGAGCTTTGGTGCTTTGGGCTATAATCAGTCTTACTTTTCATCTTTCATCTATTTCCTGCGGGCGACACATGGTGTTCCCTGCCAGTTTCCACTTCCTCTGTCATCCATCCATCTCTATCTAGCAGCCTATCTATATATATCTACCTGTCTGTCTATATATATATATATATATATACACACACACACTTCTATGCTCAGAGTTGACAAATGCTAGTGAGACCCATAAAGAAAGAGCCCCTTCAGGTTTAATGCGCAGTAAGTACGCTTCGTTATATATCCGAAGTGACCCATGTTAGGCCTACCACCACCCCTCCTTAGGAGGATGTTAGTATCTTTTCTAGTCCTCTGAGATCAGGGAGTGAAGACTGTGCCATTTCTGGAGGCCTTCTTCAGAAGTGGTGGGTCTCTGCTTATAAGAGGCTAAACATTTTCCTTGAAAGGCTAAAAGTTTCTTAAGTTTATTATTTCTTGAGCACTTTTTAGATGCTGGGCACTATGCTGGGCCAGAGGTTCAAAGATAAGCAGGTCATAGCCTCTGACCTCCAGGACTGGCTAACAAGTCAAGTGAATAAGAAATCGATCTGAAGACACTGCAGATTGCTGAACTTTTACCTGCTATTGCAAAGTGGCCTAGAGAAAGAAACCTAAGTGGTAATCCAACCGGGAGAAGAGAAGAAAGCCAGGTGGAGAGAGAGAGAAGGAAAATCTGGCAAAAGGGGTTGGAAAATAGTAACTGTAATCAGATCATGAGCTCATGATCTTTTTTTTTTTTTTCATTATTTTGTCTTTTTTTCTTTTTTATTCATTATTTTGTTCCTAGGATCTAGAACAATGAAACTTTCTGTGTTCACGGATTTATTTGTTGGATGAAAGGATGAATCTCAGTGGCTCATTTCTCTTTCCTTTTTGGCTGGGCCACTTGCTGGAAGGAATCCCCCCGCCTTCCCGAGACAGGACAATACCATTAGGCAGGTATATCTTGGGAATTTGTACCATCTGTTTGGGGCCCCTTGGAGAGGATGCACCAGATGGACCCCGGGTCTATTTTGGTCTTTACTTTGCATGTTTCTTATTTTTCTGCATCCCATGCAGATGGATACTGTCAGGTTATTTATAGAAGGAGTTTGCATACAATAATAGGACAGTTGCTCTCATACCAATGCAAATTGAATGATTTTGGCTTTGCATTCTTCAGAGGACTTGTTGCAAAGACAGTGTTAAATAGGTGTGGCACCCAGACTCTTCCCATACAGTATCAGCTACCACCTGTTCTGACCTCCTTGCCCAAGACAATTCTCCCGGAAACATGGGACACAAGGATTTTTTTGGTATGCATTTCTCAAAGGTTTTAGTAACAGCCTATTAATAGATACAAAACTTCTAAATAAAATACAGTGCTGGGAATTTAATTTAATACTACTATATTAAATAATTAATATGCACAGCCAAGAATGTAAATATTTTTCTTATATACTGGAATGTTCATGATTTTAGGACTTATAATGGTGAATAACTGAAAACTCTATGTTCAACAATAGGGGCCTGGTCCAAAAAATTAGGGTACATTCATATGATGTAATCCATATAGCTACCAAAAAAAGCACATTTTAGGATAATACTTAATAATCTGAAAAAGTGATTATGATACATTAGGTGAAAACTTGCAAGTCATATTATCTATTTGCATAAACATATATCATGATCTAATCTTATAAAACTCTGTGTGCCTACAAAAAAAAAAAAAAAAAAAAAAAAAAAGAGGGCACCTGGGTGGCTCAGTGGTTTAAGCCGCTGCCTTCGGCTCAGGTCATGATCTCGGGGTCCTGGGATCGAGTCCCGCATCGGGCTCTCTGCTTGGCAGGGAGCCTGCTTCCCTCTCACTCTCTCTGCCTGCCTCTCTGCCTACTTGTGATCTCTCTCTGTCGAATAAATAAATAAAATCTTTAAAAAAAAAAAAAAAAGAAAACCTGAAAAGATACAGTGAGTAATTTCTCAGGGAGAAGATCCTAGATGACTTTTATTTTCTCTTCCTGCTTTTCTGTTTTTAACAATATTTCTACAATGAACATTTATTACTTTTGTAATCTGGAAAAAAAGGTAGTAAGTGCTATTTTGAGAAATTGTCCCTTTGGTTTCTTCTAGTCAAGACTTTGTATCTGGAATTTAGATTAAAGCTTAGTTCAGGGCATCTGCCATTAGAGACAACCAAACGGAAACTAATATGAAGTGTGCAGTCCCTGTCTTCAAAGTAGGCATTTAAAAAGTTGCTTTTAATTTAATCTCAAAAGAAAGAGGTAGGTGGTGTCTTTTCTGCAGAGATTTATTAATGCTGGTTTGCACATCACCCAAGCATTGCACGCATGTCCTCAAGCCCATCTATAGAAAGCTAGCATGTAGATGCAGCCCATATCCATAAATTGTGTGTTGCTTGAGGCCAGTCGTCTATCAAGTTTGCTCAGGGATGAAGACCAACCTGTGGAATCTCAGCTTTTTAAAAATAAACAGCAGCAGAGCTTTGGGGAGAGGAGGTTCTCAAGGAGCAGAACTTGTGGACCCTGCTTTTGCTTCTATCCTCCTGCTTTCCAATACCCCATCTTGGACCCTGGCCCCAGATCAGGCATTTGGAGCACCCTCATCACACACGGGCTTATGGGTAAACCCCTCATGGTTAGAGACCCGAGTTTTCTGAAGCCTGGGGGGAGGAACAGTCTGATTCATAGCCACTGTTTTAACTTGAACAGTCACACTATAATAGCTAACACAGCAGGCTCCAATGATTAGCAGTAGTGTTTATCTTTCCTAGTTTGCTTTTACAGTGACACACTCAGTATTACCCGCCCAGATCCAGCATCTCTAAATTCAGCTGCTACATGTGCACTATTTTTAACTATAAGAAGAGGCCATATCTAATGTAATCTATGATAGCCCTGTAATTAAAATGTCCTGTATAATGAGGAAATCTAATAAATAAAGTACAGCAAGGATTATGTTTCAGAACAAACAAATACTGGGATTTGGGTTGCCTTAAAAATCCAGCTACTACTACATAGCCTCAAAACTTGTCCTGCAATTGAGAAATGAGTAACAGCCTTTGCTATCAGAGAAAACAAGATTAGGGACCACCTTCCCAACACTGGACTGAGACAACCGATGGTGAGAAATACAGAACGCAATGTACTTGACAAGAACCAGTAACCTGGGACCACCTGGAAAGACAAAAAGAAAGCGGCCAGAAAATGAACCTATCCTGATTCTACTGTGGGATCTGATAACGGTTTTTAAAAAATAATGCTGTATCAGCGATAGAAACAAATATACTCTGCTTAGCTCTTAAAAATCAACATCATTACCATCCTTAATTTCACCATGTTATTGTGTCACTGTAAACATGAAGAAACTCTGCCGGCTGCTGTCCTTTTATTTCCACTTGAAATTTGCTCCAGGGAAACCTGTAGATGCTTTTGCTTTCCTCTTATGTCTCCTACACAATCTCTGAGATAGCTTCTAGACAAGCAGAAATAGCTATCCTTTAGTCCTATGATATTTTTCACTTTAGAGTGGAGAGAATATGGAGGAAAGCTTTCCTGTCAGACAGAGAATGGGAAATACCATCTATGAGGGCAGAAAGTCAAGAAGACAAAAAATAACCCAGGAATGTTCTGTATCACCTTTCAGCTAGGAGAATTCCAGTATCTGTTGTCCCTCTGAGCATGAGACTATGGTCAGTGCCTCTGACCATGAACAGAATAATCCTAGGAAATTTATATTACCTTTGGTGTCTCTGTTACAAGAGAATCTAAATTCCAGGCAGCTCTTACAGATCAGCAACTAGAGAATGGACTAGACTAACCTAGGATTTCCATTTTGGAGCTTTTAGTGATTACAGCTGTTTGCAGGAGCCAAGGGCTCTGCAGCCTCCATCCGTGTAATTTCACAATGCCAGATTAAGCATTTATTGAATGAATATATAAATCAATGAACTGCGTAATTGGAGAAATGAAGGAAAGCTTCAGTGAGCCCTGCGGGCTACGAAATTCCCTCTAAGTACCACTGTCCACATTCTCTACGTCTTAACATGTACTACTATCATTATGGTTCATAATGATTTTATTATAGTTTCATGATTATTTCATTCTTGACACATGAATAATCTGGAGATTTTAAAGTGAATGTTTAAAAAAGTTTATCTTTTATTATTTATTTTTAAGCCAATTTCATTTCATTACAAAATATGATCTGTAAATATACGGATTCTTTGAAATATGTCAAGGCTTGTTTACTGACCTTGATTTTGAGGTCAATTTTACACGTGTACCATTTCACATATGTTCTAAAATAAATTTCAGACATGTGTTGTTTGATTTTCAATCCAGGGTTCAATATATGTCCATGAAATCAGATTGGATGTGTTATTACATCTCCTATACCTTTATTAATTTTTCGTCAGCTTGATATATCAGTTTCTAAGAGAGGTATGTTAAAATGTCCCAATTGGTTTCTGGATTTGTCATTACTCCTTATCATTCTATCAAATTTTATTTTTAAAAACTATTTATTTCATTTATTTATTTATTTATTTGTATTGAGGTATAATTGGCATATAACATTATGTTATTTTCTAGTGTACAGTGTAACTGTTCCATATTTGTATATATTGCAAAATTATCACCATACAAACATAGTTAACTTCTATCACCATATATAGTTACCTAAAAATTTTTTTCTTGTGGTGAGAATTTTAAGATCTACTCTCTTACCAGCTTTCAAAAATATAATGCAGTATTATTAACTATGGTCACTATGCTGTGTGTTACATCACCATGACTTATGTATTTTATAACTGAAATTCTGTGTCTTTTGATCCCCTTCACACATTTCACTTACCTCCTATCAAATTTAACTTGTATATTTGATGCCATATTTGACACTTGTATTAGTCATACAAGATTAAAACTTACTTTTTCTAGTGAATTCAACATTTTATTATTATAAATAACATTCTAATATTTAAGAGGCTTAAAGTATATCTTATCTATATTAATATAACTATATATAATTTCTTTAGGTTAATATTTATCTAATATTCCTCTTTGATAGGTTACTTTCAGTCTTTCCTTTTTTATGTTTTAGATATGTCTCATTTTTTAAAAAAATTTATTTTTTTACTTTGAGAGAAAAAGAGAAGACACAAGAGTTGGAGGGAAGAGCAGAAGGAAAGAATCTCAAGCAGACTCCTTGCTGAATGGCTCATTCATTCAGCATTCTCATGACCTGAGTGAAAAATCAAGATTCAGATAGTTAACTGACTGAGTAACCCAGGCACTCCTAGATATCTCAAAATAGCATATAGCTAGATACTTAATATATATTTGATGACCTCTATCTTTAATTGGCAACTTTAGCCCATTTATATTTATTATAATTGTTGATATATGTGAACTTACTATTTCCATCTTGTGCTATTTATTTGATTTATTTGAATATCTTTTCCTTTATTTTGTGCTTTGTTTTAAGTAAGGATTTTTTTTATAAAACGTTTTTTCTATTACTTTTTGGAAATTATAAACTGCATTTTCATTATTTTAGTGGTTACCCTTAAAAGTTAATTGTGTTAACAAAGGCAAAAGTTACTCAGTATCTCTTACTCTTTTCTTAAACTTTCAGCACATTGAAATCTGACCACTCACTCACATCTTACACTTACTGTTGACTGCTTTTTAAAAATCCCTAAATTATGTGCTATTTTTTAGTGCTATACAGTAACTATTTCTTCAGATTTATTTGCATGTTTGCCTATTCTTAACTTATATTGCTTCTTGCATCTTAGATTTTCCCTCAGAGATAATTTTCTTTCTTCCAAAAGTATATTTTTTTAAAGTTCTTTTCATGTGACTTTGTTGGTAATAAACTCTCTCAGCTTTTATATGTCTGATGGAATTTGATATATCTTGGAATGCAGTTGGCAGGGTTTGCTGATGACTGGAATAGAGGGTGCTAATGAGGGAAGCCAAGAAAGTTTCTAGCAGAGTACTCCCCCATAACTTACACATAAAAGAAACTTACAGATGGTGCAATGGGAAGCAATGAGGGGTAGTGTTGCTAATTATAATAAATTCTCCCAAACAGACATGTAGGTTCAAGGATTAAATTCTGGGTCCCCAGGGCGCCTGGGTGGCTCAGTGGGTTAAAGCCTCTGCCTTCAGCTCAGGTCATGATCCCAGGGTCCTGGGATCGAGTCCCGCATCGGGCTCTCTGCTCCATAGGGAGCCTGCTTCCTCCTCTCTCTCTGCCTGCCTCTCTGCCTAGTTGTGATTTCTCTCTGTCAAATAAATAAAATATTAAAAAAAAAAAGAATTTAAATTCTGGGTCCCCAAGACCTTTATAAACAATCTCAGGTGTTCACTCACCAATTCATTTTTGAACTTATCAAATCGAGTATTCATTTATCTCTTCCTTATTTAATTTGTCATTTAAGTGGACTTTTAAAACATCTACCATTTGATAGCCATAATGTTAGGTGATGAAGATATGAAAATGAAAAAGTCCTTACATGGACTCCACCCTTGTGGATCATGTGGCCTTATGGGAGAAAAAATAGTAATCACTCATTACTAATCAATCACTCAAATAACTATAAATCTGTGATTGTGGTTAAGTGCTATGAAGAAAGACACCTGGTGCTCCAAGAGCCTATAATAGGAGGTTTGACTGTCAGGAGGTCAGTCTGAGGAAGAAAAATTTGAGTTGATGGCTAAAAAAAATGACAAGGAATAAATTAGGTCAAGAATGGGTAAAAGATCCCTTCAGGTCGAGGAAATGATAAGAACAAAGGCTCTGTGGCAGGAAATGGCAGGTACAAAGCCTGTGGGAGGGACACTGGAGTAAATGGGGGTGCAAAGGGCATTAGTGTGGCTGGAGTAGAGAGAAGAAAAAGAGGATTTAGGTAGAGTCCAGAATGATGAGGAAGGGACAGACTCAGGCCCTGATAGGCCACATCAAGGAGGTGTCCTTATCCTGAAAACGGTGAGAGCTGCTAACATGATTAAAGCAGAGGGAGCAACCAAATTAAATCAGTGTTTTGAAGAGAAACCACACAAGCTTCCTGGTTAGTGTTTTTCTCTTGCACTGGCTGACTCAAGGACTGCGGAGTGACTCAGGCTTCTTCCAAATAACAACTCTTTGCCTATGTGGAAGGGAAGTCTGGGCACTGTCCACCCAAGGGACCTGCTAAAGATATTCATGAAACTTTCAACACAGGTAAAAATGAACAATGGGAGGATTCCTGGGTCAGACACAGGTACTGTTAGTTTCCCCTTTTATGCTCTAAGCCAACTCTCAGAACTATGTTCTAAGTGTCTCCAGGAAGTAAAGGTATACTTAATGAAGAACAGCCAAAAGTGCCCTCATGAACCTTTGATCCTGGAGGAACAAGAAGCTGTAGCTGTCAAGGCCCAATCAGTCCAGGGCTGTTCAGTGCAGTTTTTTGTGTCTTCCCTTCCTGGTGGGGCTCCATCTCTCCACTCTCCACTCTCCCCTCTGAGGTCTCTGGAGCTATAATAGGGCTGGGCAGGGGCAAGATGGGATAAAGAAGTAGTCGGTGAAACATGGAAAGAGGAAAAAAGGCTAGTGTCAGGAAAGAAGAGGGCTCCCAGTGTCAAATGCAGGGCCTGTGTGGAAAGAGGGTCCAGGAGAGCTTTGGTGCTTGTTCCAGGCTTCATTCTATACCTACCCCACTGTGTGACCTCTGGCAGATGATGTAATCTCTCTTGGCCTCCATGTCCTCATCTATAAAAGAGGGATTTCCCAAGGAGACACACACACTAAGGGGTATAGTGAGAAGGTGTCTGTGAGCAAGGATGATGCAACTTCCTGTCAAAGATCAACCTTTCTCAGAAGAGTTTTGAGGGAAAAAAAAGTTAATCTTATATTAACACAAATACAAACATCTTAACTTAGGATGCAAAATTTAATTTTTAAAAAAGGATATAAGAGGCAAAGTCAAAAAACCTGGTTCATGTGTTTTCCCCTATTATTCAGGGTACTTGAGTAAAGAAGGTTGAGAAGCCCTGAATTAGATGTGCTCTAAGATGCCCTCCAGCTCTTTAGTGTTATGATTCTTTGGTTTTATGACGAAGATCAAGGAGAAGGAGGATTAAGCAATCTGTGAACTATAAAAGGATTTAGGCGACCCTTTTAGGTTTAAAGGAGTGGGTATTAATGTAGGCGTTCAGCTGTGCCTCATGCTCTTTCACACTGTGTTTGAAACTGCCTGTTCATCTCCTGGGAAAGCCCTTGTCCTTCCTGCCTGCCTGGTTTACTCCTCCTTGTTCTTTAAGAACTGCCTTAGTGTCCCTTCCCGGGGGATGCTTTGTCATTTCCTTCTTCCTTCCTGCCCCAATCCTCTAAACTGCTGACAAGGGCACTGCTCCCACTCCCTGTGTGCCCATAGAACTCAATGGGTAGTTCAAATTTTGCACTTATGGGGTTATAATGTGTTACTGTTTTCTTCCCTTGTCATGTTAACTTGCTGCTTAACTAACTTTCACAGTATTTGGAGAATGAAGTCCCATGTAGGAACAAGGCCTTCATGATATACCCTTGCTGACCTCTCTTGCGCTGGGTCTTGTAATTTTCCAATACTTGATCTGGACTGTGGTCATATCCAGCAACACTTTGTAGTTCCTCAAAGCGCCACTCTGTCTTCTGTTTTTTGTTCCAATTTCCCAGAATGCTGATTGCTTGAATTCTTTTATCCATGTCCATATGAAGAATTCTTTTTCATCTCTCCCCTTGGAGAAACCTTTCCTGCTCTCCCATAACTTTCTTTTTTTTTTTAAGATTTTTTAAATTTATTTGCGAGAGAGAGATCACAAGTAGGCAGAGAGGCAGGCAGAGAGAGAGAGGGGAAGCAGGCTCCCTGCTGAGCAGAGAGCCCGATGTGGGGCTCGATCCCAGGACCCTGAGATCATGACCCGAGCTGAAGGCAGAGGGTTAACCCACTGAACCACCCAGGCGCCCTCCCATAACTTTCTTATATGGACTTCACCTCTCCTCAGACACAGCTCTACACCACTGCCTACCTCTTTTCTAAGGTGATATGCTTGCATGTTGTCTAGGTACAATAACTCATGGAGGGCCATGAGTGATGCCCCATATCTAGCATGACAGATGAAGACTATGAATGAATGAATGAATGAAGACTATGAATCAGTGAATGCCAGTTGAGTGAATACATGCATGAGATGAGAGAAAAGGAGAGAGAGAACGCTCACACTGTATTTCCATAAATGCTTCCTCTCTTCCACATTAGCCCAGGCAAAGATGGTAAGTTTTAGGTCCTCAATGTTGTAAATACAACTCCAGCATACATACACTAATTAGTTTCATCATTCACTCATCTTTTGGATCCCCTTATGGAACACTTATTCATTAGTTTTTCAAAACTACTTTCGCTGTCCTAGCTGTTGAGAACTCAGCTTGAACAAAACAAAGTCACTGCCTTCAAGACCCTTATATTCTAGTGGGAAGAAACAGGCAACGAAGAAATATTTACTATGTTAAATTTTGGTACATGTTTTTTTTGGGGAGACCAAAAAGCCAAATCACATAGGACATCTTAGGTCCCTGTGAAGTGTTACTAAGTGAGCAGAGGAGTGGTCTGATCTTACTTAGATTTTAAAAGGCTCACTCTAGTGCTGTGTTGAGCATAGTTTGTAAGGGGCAAGGATGAATGCAAGAGACCAGTCAGGAGGCTACTGCCTTTAGATAAGAGATGATGGTGACTTGAAGGCAGTTGAAAATTGTAAGTATCTTTATATATTTGGTTGGATAGCCAACAGGTTTTGCTAATGGATAGGATTTAGGATCTATGAGAGAAAGGAATCAAATATGACTCCAGAGAGTTTGGTCTAAACAACTGGAAGGATTGAGTTAACATGATGAGAGAGGAAGGCTCTAGAACTTGAGGTACTCATAGGCATGTGTCACTGGTGAGTGGGCAGTGGGAGATACAAACGTGGAGTGAAGGGGAAAGGGCATGCTGTATGTGAGAATTTGGTGTCATTTACACACAGGTGTACTATGAGCCCCTTAGACTGTAGGAGATCACTTAGGGTGTGAATGTAGACACAGAAGAGGAGAGGCTTGTTCTGAATCTTAGAGCACCCAATAATAGGATGTTGGGGAAAGAAGGAGGACTCAACAAAGGACTGAGAAGGAGCAGCCAATAGAGTCACAGGAAAACTGAGTGAGGTAATAACTAAGGCCTCTGAGGAGGGGGGAAAGTGCCAAGACAAATGGGGGTAGGGGTGCTGACAAGTACCAGGACTGGAAATAAAAGGCAAAATCACAGAGACTTAGGAGTGTATGAGAACCTTTAGGAAGCTGATGTATTTGTCTTAGGCATACTTAACACAGTACGATTAACAAACATAGAGCTGAACTTTAAAGTATTTTATTTTTACTCCTATAGAAGAGGGGAAAGTAAAATTTATTTTCATTATCAACAAATCAAAAAGATTTCCAATATGCAATATTGTCAAATTTGGTCTCCAAGATAAAGTCTGCACACACACACAAAGAAAACTCATTTGAAAAGTGGCTTTTCATGTTCTTCTTTCTCCAAGTTCTCCAGTGCACTTAGAAGCAACCAATTAATTGTATTATATTCATTAATTTCACTAAAATATTCTATGGAGATGACTATTTGTTTACCCAAAGTTTTACTTTAAATAATAATCTTATAGATATCTACATATAATTAAATTAGAAATTTATATGTAAGTTGAGAAGTTACATATCACCACTATAATTTCTTTCATCTAACTTTACTAGCTGTCTTATTTACTAACATTGCTTCAAAACTAGCTCATTGCTTGAACACTGTATCTACATATTTTCTATCATCTTAAAATTATTAAAAATATAAGGTGAAAAACAAAAACAAACAAAAACAAACAACAAAAAAGTGGCTTTTCAGAAATGTCTCATTGTCCAGAAAACCTTCAGTAAACATATCCTTGCCAGACACCAGAGATCTAACAAACACTATAGGGATGGTAAATGACAAAAAAGATGAAAAAACAACTAAACACCACCAAATGTGTTATAGAAAGTATCTGATGTTGTGCTATGGTCCAGCTCTTCAGAGTTTACCTCCTCTCTCTGCTTCCTCCTACTCTGGGCGGGTAGAACTTCTTGCTAGAAGTCGGTGGCCTTCTGACTAAGGACGAAACCCTTGAGCCAGGACCAATTCAGGTTGTATTTCCTGTCATTCTTTATTGATCCATCTAACTTGCACAGAGTATCAATGCTGGATTAGAGATCATCTAGACCAGCACAGTCCAACAGCATGTTGTATATCATGTCAAAATATCCAACAAGTCATATTTACAAGTCACATACATAATTTAAATTTCATAGTAGCCACATTAAAAAGGTAAAAGAAACTGGTAAAATTATTTTTTAAAAATATTTTTATTTATTTATTTGATAGAGAGAGAGGAAAAAACACAAGCAGGGGGAATGGCAAGCAGAGGGAGAGGGAGAAGACTCCTTGCTGATAAGGGTGCCCTATGCGGGGCTTCATTCCATAAACCTGAGATCATGACCTGAGCTGAAGGCAGATGCTTAACCAACTGAGCCATCCAGGCACTGAAAACAGATAGAATTAATTTTATTTTAACTTAATTTTATTTGAGCCAGTATATCCAAAATACTATCATTTCAATGTTTATTCTACATAAAAACATTTGGGGACATCTTACATTCTTATTTCACATAAAGTCTTTCAAACCCTGTGTGTATTTCCCACTGCGGCAAATCTCAACTCCAAATAGCCACATTTTAAGTGCTCAACATTCTCATATGGCCAGTGACTACTGTATTGGACCGTGCAGAGCTAGATCATGTCCTTTAGTTTATTGATGGAGGGGTTGAGTCCTAAAGGGAAAGAAATGCAATGAAGACTATTTAGCTTGTCAGTACTATCAAGGTCTCTTGGTTTCCAGTCCAAACAGTTTCTCATATGTTCTGCTCTTCAAAAGAAATCTATATTTAACTGTTCCCTGCCATCTTATTTTCATGCCTTGGTCATAAAAGGCCCTTCCTAATCCCTATTTTCACTCTCTTACCTTAATATTTTGTTTGGTGACCTCATGTACATCAGAATCACTATAGGGCATGTTCATAAGGCAGGTACCCTGATCCTGTCCTCTGAAATTCTGATTTAGACCTGCAGTGAAATCTCAGAACCCACTTTTTTAGCAAGTGCTTAGTGATTATAATGCCATTAGTCCATGGACCAGCTGGATATATATCCTTCTAGCTTCTTCGTTGTTGTGAGTCCTGTAGTTCCAGAGGGAAATCTTAAAAGGATTGTTACAGGGAAGTTCAAAAATTGCTTCATCTTTATTTCCCATATTCCTTGAGATTCTAGAGTCCTCCCAGCCTTTGCTGTTCTTTCAAAATGGAATATTATCTTTAATGTATCTTCTCTAGTCTAAGATCCTGAAGGAAGGATGGGAATCTTTTATTTCCCATTTTTCTCCAGGGCTTAGCCCATGGTGCTGGAACTAAATACCTGTTGAATTAATGAGGAATGAAGGAACAGATATTGTGGAAGCTTTCTTAACAAAGTTGCAAAGGAACAAAGGCTTAATTCCTAGACTCACCTTTTGACTTCATTTATCCCTTTCCTTTTTTGCATGTAGTTGATTTGTTTTGGGTCTTGGTGACAATCTTGGGGGCCGGAAAAAAGGGAGAGATGACCAGATCATTTGAAGAGTGTCTTGAACAAGTATATAGGAGGCTTATAAGTAAGTTAGAACTTGTTTTCCTTGGTGAAGCCTTAAAGAAAAGCGTGATCTCTGCTTGGAGTAGAGTCTTAGTTTAAATCCTGAAATGATCCTGGCATCTGGAGATACAAAATAATTTACTTTTATGGTTTGGCCCTTGAGAGATTGGTTATCCTCTAGGTGTAACAAAGCAAAAAAATTTACAGGGGCAGAGGCTGGCTGGTTTAGTCTTTCATGGAGTGCTTTAAAGTATAGGATATTGTTTTAAAATATTGAAAGAGCCAACTGTTTAATGATTTACCTTCCATCCTTCCATCACACCACCTCCACCAATACCACCATGACCTTCCACCATGATCAGCGCCATCATGACCACTTCTACCATCCTCCTCATCCTCCTCGTTCTTCACTAAGAGGGAAGGTTTCTGCCTGACCCAAGTCACCCTACAGAGAGCTCCTCTGAGATCTGTCTGTAAGTTCTGCATAGCTAAATGGGGCGGTCTGGAATCAAAAGAGGCAGGTACGTCTATGAAAACTAAATATAATTCCCTGTACCCACGGAATCTTATTTTATTTTTGTTAATAAAATACAATGGTGGTTAATGGTTGTTTTACGTCTACTTTTCAAATATCTATAAAGTCAGTTAATATTCTTTATGGTTAAGGGAACAGACAGGCCTATAAAAATACCTTAATATGTCAGAAAATACTATTGAGTTATTAAATCTCTTCATTTTTTTCTCTGCACAAGCTCTCCTATACTTCAGCTGTCTTCACAATACTGCTGTATGTTACCCCCTTGGTAAGGCTCTGGGTTGGAATGGATTCTTTCTGTCTGGTTTGTTGATTCAAGAGCATTTGATGAACCACATGAAGGAAACAAGGAGCAGATGGCCTAGAGCCAGAAGGGGAACTAAGGAAACTGTCACAAACTTGTCCCCAGCCTCTGGCCCGTCATGGGTCCCTCTCCTATCCAATTTGTAAGAGAGAGTGAGCCTCCACCCAGGGATTGCGGTGGAATTTCTCCTCTAAAGGTCTCAGGGCAGAGGGAGGAGGTTACTGTGTGAGCCAAAATCACAAAAGCACCCCAGAGACACCCACAGAACTCTAGTTTCCACAGTCTGGTATCTTTGGGCATGGGGGATCATCAGAGAAGGGTCTGGCACGTCATAAGTCTCAAAAAAGTGTTGCCGAATAAGGAAATGGATCTGCCAAACAGACCACTTGCTTTTTCCCCTTTACATTTACAGATTCATTTGCATATGCAAATATAGACATACATTTATGTGTGGCTCCATAATTCAATTTAAGTGTTTTTTTTTTCTTCTCTTAGTTTTCTTTTACCTCCTATTTCTTTATTCTCCTTCCCCTGAAAGCCCAGGTCCTCATGCTCGAGCCCAGCTCTCTGTGACACAAGTGTGTCCAGTAGGCTCCCAGAAGCTGGCACATGAAGGTAAGAAGGAAATCCATGCTTGGAAACTTCTCTGGGAGCACCTCTCTTCAGCACAAACATGGAACACCCTGGACACATTGAGGGGGACAGCCAACGAGAACCCTCCTTTTACCAGGTCGTGGAGAACAGAGGCCCATTTGATCACTCATCCCCATTCCAAAAGAAAGGGAGAAAATGGTCTCAGAGTACTGGGTTGGCAGCTGGGGCAGAGTCCAGGGGAGCTGGATTCTAGAACAATCAGTCAGCTGTTGCCCCAGCCAGAGTGTGTGCTGCCTCCACAAAGAGACTCTTGCTCTGGACCTAGGGTGGCTAGGAGAGATGCTGCCAGGCTGGGAAATTTCTACTCACAAGCTTGCCAGTGGGGTCCTGGGGCCACTGGTTCCTTGGTGCAGATGAAAGCCTTGTTCCTGGGTCCTGAGCAGGAGACATGCTGCCTTTGCTGAAGCTAATATTTGGGAGAAAGGCTGCTTGATGAACTAAGGAAAAAACAAACAAACAAACAGTGGCGAGAACACATCTGTGGTCCTTTCCTTGTGGCTCTGGTGTTCGGAGGAGGAGGGCCAGGTGTCCTCCTCCTGGAAGTTGGCCTGACTTCACTGGTCACCTGGGCCTGTGGCCCCCAGGGCTCTAGGCTTATTTAGGCCCATGGTGACATGCCCCACGTTGCCTGAGCCCTGTTCTATGGGGGAGGCAGAGGCCCGTCGGAGGAGAGCTGTGAGTCTGTCAGCATGTTAGCGGGAATGCCTCAGACCCAGGAGGAAACGAGCTTCCTGAGGAGCACGTGCGGTGGGGCACTCCCTAAATCTCATCTAATTTAAGGATCAGGTGATGCTTGGCATCATCAGCAGTGAGTATTCCTGGCAACAAGGAAAACACGAGGGTGAAACAGCTGAGTTTCTCCCCAGGGCTTCTCTCTTCACATTCTGGACCCAGCTGTGGCTTCCAGCCAGAAGCATCTTTCTACCTGCTCAGTGGCCACGGGGAAACTGCCAAGCATCCAGCAAGCAGCCACGAGCAAGAGCAGCTTAGCTCTGTCTCCAGCAAGGGTGACAGGTGCTTCCCACTGGTGCCACCTCTGTGGTGCACCCTGGTGTACACAGATACCTTGACCTCCCCCCCAGAAAACTCAGAAAGAGAATGTTCCTTTTGCATCTGCCCATAACGACTTGGTCTTTTTCTGTAACTGCTCACACCATGAGAGACCTTTGCTTCTTTCAGATTTGTCAGGATGTTTTTCTCAGTCTCCATCCCATTCTCATCAGGGAAAATGATGTGAAGTTGTTCTACACTGGGAAACACCTAAATCTATGAGGTTATTTCATGACACCATTGTGGTACCCACAGATTGACCTTCTCACTTTCAGAGTGGGTTGGTTGGTTTATTTTCCAACCTCAAGGCCACTGTACATCAGGTTTGCCATTTGGCTGAGGTGTGAAGCCGAATGTCACTGAGGTGTTGGGGAGTGAGCTTACACTGCCTCCTGGCATCCACGTGGCATGCCTGCTTTGATGTTGTCTACTTACCGGATTCTGAATTTGAGCATTCCAGAGTCTTCTAACATGCAAGTTGACTGTATTGTCTCTCAGTCTGAAAGGGTATGGAAGTTTGCAAGGGTAAGACAACCAGCCAAATAAGCATACTTCTCCAACGTTAACCCAAATCAAAAGGATTCTGAGGTCTCAAATATCAAATACCGGAAGACTTGGGTTACTTGTCATGGGCTTGTACCACAGGTGCACACGTCTTGGTGGGATTGTTTTGGTCCTTCTGGTAATAATTTTGGATGAGGTCCCAGATCCAAATGCTGTTAAAGATACATTATGGTAAATTGGGCAGAGGAAGGATTCAGTAGATTGATTTTAAAAATCCATGTAAAGTGATGGCCTGTTAGACCAGAGGCAGAAGGAGAGAATGAAGTCGCAAGGGTGAGCCTCGAGATGATTCTACATTAGCTCAGACATTTGCTCCAAAAAGAATTTCTCTCTGCTTATCCCGTGGTACTGTCTCTGACATATAAATAAGACCTTGGAAAGTTTAAATAGACCAAATACCTTTGGGCAGAGTTTGCTTTCCTGATATTATTTGGATGTATTCTGTTCATAGTGAGCAGCTGGGTATTGATCTGATTAGCTTTGAGTTAGAAAAGTTAAGACTTACCCTTCTATCTCCTGAGTAATGGGGACCATTTGTGATTTCTACAAAGTAAATTAACCTTGCCTGGATGAGAGAGCTTTTCTTTTGGGTTTTGCCTTTGAGCAACTTCAAACTTAACCCAAGGACAATTTAAGTCATTCACCCACTCAAAATTAATTTGTTGAGTAGGTTAGGCACTATAAGAATAAAAAGATGTAAAGGTATAAAACCATTAGGAAAGTCTACTAGGGCTTTGGGGAAAATGTGACATGTGTCTAAGGATCTATAATGAAAAACAGAGATGTTTGGACAGTCTGATGAAAAGTCATTCAAAAGGGACATTTGACAGTATGTAGACAAATTAGTTGTCACACTGAATTTTCTCCCTCTCAGCTCCGTGGTCCCGCCCAGTAGGGCTTGAGGTGGGGTGAGACAAGATGGAATTGAGAAACTGATTTTAATTGAAAGATTTTTTTTTTTGGCTTTGTTTTTGTTCCTGGTGTAAATAATTCATGGATGCCATCTCTCCTCCTTTCTTTCTACTTACTTGTCCCTCACAATCTTCTCTGTCTTTTGCATTGAATGGGAGAAGGGGAAGAAGAAGGAAAGGGAGGGGAGAGGCAGAAAGCTTTGAGTAGCCCTTGAGGCTGGAGATCAGAAAGCCAGGGCCACAACCAGGACTGAGATGGACGTGGAGATGGGGCATCAGGCTGGCTCCAGAGCTCCTGCCGCTGGGGCTGTCGAACCAGGGTCCTACATACTATACCCGAGGTGAGGTGTGGGCAAGTGACTGAAGGGGCCACTGTTGGCTCTCTCTTACAACTACTACTTGACCACCCTGCTTTCTCTACCAGGGTCACTTCACTCTTTGTTTTGTGTGAAGAAAAACTATACTCCTCTTGTGTTTCTCCTTTCCTCTCACACAATTGCCGCACCCTTCACATTTCTGACACCAGATATGTGGGGCTTTTCCCACATCAAGATGTCCTCTGCAACACTGGCTTGGTCCTACAATGCAACCCAATTTTGACAGCCTAGGGGCTCACTCCCACGAGACCTCCTTCCCGCCCCCCCACCACTTCAGACACTAGTTGTAAGTAGGAAGTCCCCAGGTTACTCATAAATTCTGTCTGACTTGCCTACAAATCGGAGGTTCTCATGACTGCCTCCCCTTCAACTTCAGTATTCGTTAGAAATTCGTAGAACTTAGGGAAACACTCACTTAAGTTTGCCAGCTTATTATGTAATAAAGGATATGATACAGAATACAGACGAACAGCCATATAAAGAGACACATATGACTCCAGAAAGGTCCCAAGCACAGGAACTTCTGTCCCTGTGGACCCAGGGTCTATCACCCGCTCTAGATGTGAACACTGACCCAGAAGCTCTCCGAATGTCGTACTTTGGGATTTTTATCATTTCATCATAGAGGCTTGATTAATCATTAACTCAATTTCCAGACCCTCTTCCCTTCCTGGAGGATGGCAGTGGGGTTGACAATTCCAAGCTTCTAAAATCATGGCTTAGTCTTTCTGGTGACCAGCCCTCACCCAGGATCCACCTCACCTCTAATGAGGAGTCACCCCATTAGAATAAAAGACATTATTACACAGGAAAGACCAAAGGAGTCAGGAACCAGAGTCAAAAGCCAAATTCTAGAATAAAAGTTGTTCCTAGGGGCGCCTGGGTGGCTCAGTGGTTTAAGCC
This sequence comes from Meles meles, assembly GCF_922984935.1. Lineage (NCBI taxonomy): Eukaryota > Metazoa > Chordata > Mammalia > Carnivora > Mustelidae > Meles > Meles meles. The sequence goes on from NC_060067.1 coordinate 142,811,794, forward strand.
TCTGCCTTCGGCTCAGGTCATGATCTCAGGGTCCTGGGATCGAGCCCCACATCGGGCTCTCTGCTCAGTGGGGAGCCTGTTTCTCCCTCTCTCTCTGCCTGCCTCTCTGCCTACTTGTGACCTCTCTCTGTCAAATAAATAAATAAAATATTAAAAAAAAAAAGTTGTTCCTAGTGCTCTTATCACTTAGGAAATTCCGAAAGTTTCAGAAGCTTGACACCAGAAACTGGGGGCAGAGGCCGATACATAGATGTTCTATTATTTCACATCTTGCTGGATCTGATTGCCTCTTCTTCGGAGAGGCACCTGTTCTGACCCCCAAGTGCTCCTCCTGTGTATCCCAGGCATCCGTGTTTACCCGTGTTGGCCCTTTCCCATGAGCAACCTGCAAGCTTCCTGAGGGAAGGGCTCTCATCCATCACACCTGCCATGCCATTCCAAGTACAACGCTCAGCTCCGGGAAATGTGTTCATGAATATCTGATGAGAGAATGTCAAATAAATGTCAGACTCTGATGTATGTTGCCAGAAAAGGAAATGCATCAGCCCTTTCCCAGAGAAAATAAATTCCCATCATAAGACTTCTGCCCCTGTACTCCTTCATATATCACTGGGAAAGGCGAGCCAGCTACTTCCCATCCATTCCTATTTCTTCGCTGACCTGCAGGTGCCTGGAACTGCACTGGGCAACGTGCACTCACCCCTTTGAAATGCACTTAGTTGGATTGCTCCTTCCCACTTTGCCATCTGGAGCCTTCATATTGTTAACAGAACATCCTTTAGACATTTGTCAAACTCCCAGCATCAAGCAGCCACGTTCCAGCCCATGACTTCCTGTAACCATGTCCTGCCGACTTCTCACTAGTACATTAAAAATAAAAAGCACACCCTAAGTGGCTCAGACTTCCCTTCTCGGTGACCTCAACCCCACAACTGGAGAAACTGTGACTCAGACTCAGGAAAAAACACTGCTGGTGTCACCAACAGAATCCTAGGATCCTCTTGGGCTGGGCTTGGGGGATATTAATAAATCCATTAGATTGGATGGTTTGCACCACCAGCTCTCTTTTCTTTAGGGAATTTGAATGTTCTAGTGCTTTAAAGTGGAGATAAAACAACCCATGATTCATGTCCCTGTCTTTCTGAAGAGTTTCCTTGTATAAGCTCCAACAACCTCTGCAGTTACTTGAAGGTTAAAACTATTCTTTCCCAAAAAGGGGAAAACCATTTCAAGTTTCTATTCATTGCTTTTCTCCTTCAGCACCTGAAAAGGAGATGGATTCCCCCTTCTCCCCCCCCTTCCATTCTTACCAAGAGAATCTTGTTCCTACTCTCAACTTGTCTGGCGATTTGAATATGGAAAAAGGCAGAGTATAATTCTTCAACTAGTCCCTCAAGGAGAATTTGGTGGGGTTCCCCCCCTTTTGTTTGTTTTTCTTGGCCATCAGGCTAACGAATTTTGGATTGGAACAGCTCAGATCCTAGGCTGGCAGCACACTGAGCTCATTTTGCAAAATTCATTCACAGGAGAAAATGTATTGAGCTGCCTGGGTCTCAGCACAGAGAGTTTTTTAGAAAAGTTTTGGTTCTGTTTTCTTAACTGGCCTCCTGGAGCTCTGAAATGGCATGTTCTGGTCAGCATCTGGTCTCATTGGAATTGAGGTAAGAGCATCCAAAATCTTGAATGTGTCTAGAAGGTCTGACAGAGACTCCAGTCCTGGTATCTAGGAATTAGATAAAGTCCCGAAAGTGGGATGTTCCTGATTCCGAGCATACTTTCAGGACAATGAAGGATATCCAGGGGTGCCGAGAGGGATTTATCTGTGACTTCCCAGTGGGACCAAGGACAAATGACAGCTCTTTAGCCCACTGCCTCTGCCCTGCTGGTGGGAGTGTGGGATTGAGGGCCTTAAATGCCTTACGTGGCCCGAGGCAAGTTGAAGAGAAATTTCAGCTCCAAGAACCACCCATAGGAAAAGGTCTTGAAGTTTCAATTAAGCGATTTTCGTTGAAGATTTCTAACTTGCATTAATTCCCTGAAGAGGTTCATTCACTTTCCAAAGCAATTTCCCTCCAAAGGGTGGTTTGCTCTCTGAAGGGGAATTTTAATACTGATGTATGTCATTTATCTCCCACATCTTTTCTGAGAAGACATATTGTAGAAAAGCCATTAGGAAACACTTCGTATAATAGTTCCTTCACTCTTGAAAACTCTTTCGAGGTAGAAGGAGCTGAAACTATGTTTCTCCTCTGCCATTTTAGAAGCAGAGAAATTGAAAATCATTTGAGTCCAGTGATGGTCCAACTTCACAGTGGCCCCTCTGTCTGACCTTGTCTGTCTTCTCCAGTTGAGGATTCCCTGTTCACAACAATGTAAATTGAGATTTTCCTTGGTTTAAGTCATTCTTACAGATGCCATTTCTATGTATATTACAAGGCACTGTCTCCTTAAGTCTGGTTTTTAATTAAAACCATAGCATAGGAACTCGGTTTTAAAAAAAAAAGTGTACTGCTCTGAATGCATTTACTGTTAAGTATATTCATTCCATGTCCCCCGACCCATCTTTCCCTAAAGGCTGTGACACTGTCTTTAGTGTCCTTCCAGAAATAGTCTATCTACAACCACATTGTTTCACACAAACACACATACACACACACACAGAGTTTATATTTCAAAGATTGCTTTTCCCACATAAAAAAGAAACAAACCCTTCAGAGTTCTAGTGAAGAAATTTTATAATTTTTAATGCTGGTTTGGCATGGACAATAATAAAATAAACTGTTATTCATTCTCAGGGGGAAAAGGTTATTTCTGTTTTCATATATATTCTCTATATGAGTATTTTCTATATTCCTATGCATATATTCTTTTGTTTTTATATATATGTTAACATAGTTTATTGCCCTTTTTAAAACTTTGTGATAGTTCTTGGATTTGAATCAATAGTAAAAGTTTATTATCAATACACAAAAATAAACCTATCTCATTCTTTTTTAACTGTTACATCACATTCTTTAATTAGTTCGTAATTGTTGGTCAAGTTAGGGTTTCCAGTACAAAGCTATGATAATATCCAGGTATAAATTGTCAACATATGTAAGTATAGTTATGGAATAAATCTGTAGAAATGAAATTGCTTGGCCAAAGGGTGTGTGCATTTTAAAACTTGTTATAATGGGGGCGCCTGGGTGACTCAGTGGGTTAAGCCTCTGCCTTCGGCTCAGGTCATGATCCCAGAGTCCTGGGATAGAGCCCCACATTGGGTTCTCTGCTCAGTGGGGAGCCTGCTTCCTCCTCTCTCTCTGCCTGCCTCTCTGCCTATTTGTGATCTCTCTCTCTATCAAATAAATAAATAAAATCTTCTTTTAAAAAACTTGTTATAATGGACAAATTTACTTCCCAAAAGAGTTGTATCACATTATACTTCAGTTACATGAGTGTTTCTCAGTACCCTTACCAACACGAAGTATTACCACACTTTTTGATCTCTGCCAATTGGATAGGTTACAAGTTATACCTTGTTACTATTTTAATTTATAGTTGTTTTAATTTTAAATGAGATTGAGCATCTTCCCTGTGTTGGAAAGTCAATCGTATTTATTTTCCTGTTGGCTACCTTTGCATGATATTCACACATTTTTCTACTGAATTGTTGATTATTTTCTTATTGATCCATAAAAGCCCTTTGTATATTGAGGAAATGGATCAGTGATTCATGCCCTCTAAAGTCTCCCCTTTTTACTTCTAGTGATCAATTATTGCTCCAAAAATCACCTTTCTCACTCTCTCTCCTACCATCTCTCCTATTACTTTCTCATATAGTTACTTATATATCTTGTTTATATGAACAGGAAAGAATGATGGCAGTCAGGCATGCAAGGAAGTATACTTTTGAATATCCAATGAGTAGCTATTTTACATAAAGGATATATGAAGCCGGAAAGGCCCTTTACCTGGCATCTGTATCAAAAGACTGTCCTTCCTCTTGGTTCACCGACGGACACTTGGTAGCCTTGAATCTTGCTCATTGACTATAAATCAATGCCTGAATTCAACAAACTTCTTAAGCTTGTATTTACACCCCTTTACTTTTTGTTTTTCTTATAACTCTCTCTTCTTTCTAATTTACTCTGAAATAGTGATCATTATTTGGCTGGTGCAAATAGTTATCTCTCGGTTCTTAACTCCTCATTAAGTACTGGGAGTAGGATGATTTGTGTGGTAAGATGCTGATGGGAAGACAGAAAGCCTCAGGTTCTTACTTCAGGACTAGGCCCAGGCTCCTATCTCAGAATCCTTGGGCCATGTTTTCCTCTGACTGATTCAAGGAGATGGGGCCCCTCCCATGAGACATACTCCTTTCTCCATAGGTTTCTGTTGAGAACTCACCTTCCCAAATCCTGTAAAAACCAATCCAACTTTAGCTAACGTGGTAATGATTTGTGGGGAGCAGCAGAAATTCCTCTGTAATTATGCGTGAATTGGTGTGTGATTTCCTAATGAGCTTAAGTGAAGAAATCATCGTTTTGTGATAAATGCTTTATATCTTAAAATGCCAGAAACACATATCTAATAAATTCAATCAAACCACTCTCATTTATATAAAATTTGCAATTATTATTTAACATGCTGGCTTTCTTTGCTGCTTTACTGCTTTGGGTAATTGCAGAATCTTAAAGTTCCTATTCATAAACAAGGCCACAGAAACTCATTACATAGGAGTTTTTCTTAATGCAATCATAAATGAGTTCATTTGGAAATGTATTTGCATGCTGTGTCGGCTAAGACCCCCTTCTCAGAAAACGTTGCACTCGCGGAATGAGCTTGCTAAATCAGGGACATTTGCCCCTGGAATGAGCTAGGTTACTCTCTGACACTGCAGCTTAGACATCTGACAATGTCCAAACAAGTTGGGAAAAACATTCAGTGATTAAAAATACGGCTCCTCTTCCCTGAAGGATTGAGGCCCCATGAGTTAAGTGGTCACGGGACAGCTTTGAATCCAATGACGTCAGCACAGAAGACCACACAATATATTGATACGGGAGTCAGTTCCAGATTCAGATTCTGGGTATGCCACTTAGTAGCCGTGTGACCTTAGACAAACAACTCAATCTCCCTCAGCCTCACTTTGCTCATCTGTCAGACGGAGACAGTGCCTACTGTTGTCGGCAGGATCGAATGAGGTGGCATGTGTGAAAGCCCTGGGCAGGCTGTCGGACACATGTACAACAAAGTGCAGCTAGTCAAATAATAATTGGTAGTCTTAAACGCGGATAAAAATCGGGAATAAAACTGACCCCCACCCCCCCAGCACACCCCAAGCATTTTCCCTACTGGCAAGGTAGTAGTTTGTTTCATTTCTATCTTCTATGGAGCTGAAAGAATGGCAGGAAGTGATAATGGTTTACTTCCTGGGACCCAGGGCTGTTTCCTGATGGGGTATACTGCATAGGCTGTCCGACCTTAAATGAATCCTTTTTCACTTAGTCGTGTTAAAATTTGGGGTTTGGTAAGTGGACACACAAACTGGTTTTGAGATTCATATCAAAATTAGCAGCAGTTGACCTACGGTTGACAATGTATTTGAAACCTGTATAGCAGAGTCTTCCCAGGTCTCTCTTTAAGGAGCTCTGCCCCACCCAGAGGCCCTTCAAGGTGCAGTTACAGGCAGCCATGTTTTCTGCTCTGTAACTCAACCACTTCCGCCTGGGCCATAGCTGACTGGACAAGCACAGGCCCTTGACCAGGGGCAGTCCCTTGGCTTCCCCATGGGTCAGGAAAACAGGACTTGGACAGTCATATTTCTTCACTTGGTAATTGAAATTAAAAGTGGCAGGGAGAGAGTAAAAGCTTGGGTCTGAGGAGATCCTCATGGATCTTGGGCAAGCTGAAGTGAAGCCTGCACAGAAACTCAGGGAAAGGAGGAAAGCATAGGGAGTGGAGATGAGAGCCTCTGCATGGAGAGAGCAGGGCCCGTGGGAGAGAGACCCAGAGTCTAGTGAATTCTGGGTGCTGCTCTGGTTCCAGATGGTTTTCTAATTCCAGATGCAGGCTTTATCCATCTCCACAGACCCCCTGTTCTTCGAGGCAACTTGAGGAAAGACCCTTCACAGGCACTCTTTAGAGACCACGTCAAACCCAATGTGGGTTGCTGCGAGAAAGCAGAGGTTGGAATAAATAGGTAAAATAAAGGTCTGAATTGATAAGTAGCAGCAACAATATAGAGCATTGTTAATTATTCTACAAGGAATCTTGTTACCCATTTATTTTATAGATAACAGTGCAGACCTTGTAAATTGTAATAGAATGTTTGGTTTCTGAACATAAATGAATAAAAAGATGTAAATTCTCAAGGTATTTAATTCTAATGAAATTCAAAGAACTTAAACTTCCATTCAAATAGAGAAATCTATTATCTTTTTAGACAATTGGCTTGTTCATCAGTCCTTCCAAGGACATTAAATAAAACATGTATGAATGTTCCTTTGTTGGAATCTGCATAGATTTCACAGTGGCTAACATTTTTTCCTAATAAAGAAACAACTTTCTGTCCTTTTATTTTGCGTATTTCCAACGCCACCACCATAATTCCACATTGTTTCTCACCTGGACTACTGCAGTTTCCAGCTGGGGGACGTCACTACATTATGTATACAGTAAGTGTTCATTAAGTGAGAAGCTTCCTGAGATGCTTCTGCTGCACCCGAGCTAACCAGAATTCATCATACAAGGAAATGAAAGTTAAATCATTTTGTTTATTGTGGAAAACTCCAAAACGTACACAATAGTAGAGAGAACAATGCAGTGAACTGTCATATAGCCTTCAGGAATCATGAGGAATGATCGACTCAGGACCAATCTTGTTTCATCTCTATACTCACACATTCCCCCATCTCCTCTTGTCTCATGATGATTTGGAAGCAAATCCAAGATATCGTATTATTTCCTTCAAAAGTATGGCTATGGTATCTCTAAAAGAAAAAATAAATTGTGATGTAACCAAAATATCATCTTCACAGCTAAATTAAAATAACAATTATTATTTAATATAATAAATATCCCATCAGTGTTCAAATTTCTCTAATTGTCTTACTTTTTAATAGTTTCTTTATTTGAATAATATATCAAATGAGCTTAACACCTTATAGTGGTTGACATGTCTCTTAAGTTGCTTTTAATTGATAAGCTCCTCCTCCCTTTTTTTTTTAAAAATCTCCTCACCCTCTTTCACTCCCTCCTTCTCTCTTTTCATGAAATTTATTCTTTGAAGAAAGAAGGTCATTGTGCTGTAGTTTTCTACAGCTTTTGCTGTCTACATTTTTATGTTGTTATTCTCAATGCTCCTTTGTCCACTCTATTTCCTTTGAATTGGTTTTTAGATGTAGACCGATCTCCCTTGGATTCAGGTTCAGCGTACTCCATGAAAATACACAAGATGTCTGTTTTGTCTCCCTTTTTGTGATGCCAGCAGTCACTGATGATTATCGTCCAGATCCATTATAACATTAGGGATTGCAGAATGGTGATATCCTAATTCTATCATTCCTTCTTCACTTATTAACAAGTCTACTTCTAACTTCTCATCAACTGTTTGGTTACCCTGAGATACAGTTCATATAGGAAAGTCAAGATAAATGTTTGATCCAAAATTGTTTGTTGATTTCCCTAGCATCCACTAAATGTGCCCAGTGAGTTTCTTTGTAAAGTATTATTCAGAACTCATGGATTAAATAAATGTATTTAGGTGTTTCAAATCCATTGCATTTCTTATTCTTATTGATGATCATAATGTTCTTCTACCTGTGGCTCCTGGGAGCTTCTTCAAGGTGGTTCCTGAGTTTTTTGACTTGACTCCAGTGGTCTTTGATGTCTTCCTTGCTGTCTATATAACAAGATGTTCCAGGCTCGTCTCTCATTTTGTATATTTCCAGAGTCAGTTTTTCCCCCACAGAAATCAGATTTTTCTTTTTTTGTGTTTTTTTTTTAGTGGAAATGACATCTAAAGACCACAATGTGGGCATGAGGGATTTTCACTGGGAGAGGATTGGTTTTCACTTCTTGGTCTTTTCAGAATAAGTATGTATTTTTTGCAGGCAAAACATTTTTGAGTTCAAACTGATACTTCCAATTCAAACTCAGATCTATAAAGTTTTTACTTAATCCATTTTATATAACTTTGAATTCATTACAATTTTTTCATTTTATTATTTATTTCCTTTTTCTTCCTTTTTTATTTTGCTGTGATGCCTTTTGCCATACAAAAGTATTTTATTTTAAATTGCTAAATTTGTCAGATTTGTCATTCTTTTCATTATTGCACCTGAATTTTGAGTCATAGTTAGGAGAGTTTTCCCCACTCCCATGTTACAGGAGATTTCATCTATATTTTATTCTAATATATATATGGTTTCATTTATGTTTAAATTTCTGACCCATCTGAAATATATCTTCTTGTGTCTGGATGAAGAAAAGACCCAGTTTTATCTTTTTTCACATGACTTTTCATTTAACCCAATATTACTTATTAAAAAGTCCATCTTTTTCCCCTTGATATAAGATGCCACCTTTATCCTATATTAAATTTCCACTTGTGGTTGGTCTTGTTTCTGTACAATTGATCTCTGTCTTTTCATGTGCCAATACCACGTTGTTTGAATTATGGAAGCTCTACAATCTGCTCACCCTTTTCAGGATTTTCCAGATTATCCTCGGTAAAGCAGAACTTTTTTTCTTCTTCAGATTTTATTTATTTATTTGACAGAGAGAGAGAGAGAGAGCACAAACAGGGGAACAGCAGGCAGAGGGAGAGGGAGAAGCAGGCTCTCCACTGAGCAGGGAACCTGATGTGGGGCTTGATCCCAGGACCCCTGGATCATGACGTGAGTCGAAGGCAGACGCTTAACCGACTAAGCCACCCAGGTGCCCCAAAGCAGGACTTTTGAGTGAGAACCTATCTTTATGCCTCCTATCAGCAGAGTTCTATGCTTGCTTTGTAAGATAGCCCCTTGCTGATTTGGTAAATGAGATTGAGGGAAGGCATGGATAGGGTCCTTAAGACAGGAACTGGCAAACTATGGCCCATGGGCCACGCTTATTAACTGAATAACTGAATAACTGGTAACTGAAACTTTGTTGGAACATAACTGTATTGTCTGTGACTGCTTTTTGTGCTGCAGTGAGAGCCCTAATAGTTGTCATGAAGACTGTATGAACAGCAAAGCCTAAGATATTAAAATACTATTTCTGGACCTTTAAGGAAAAGATCGCTGACCCTGCCCTAAGATATACATTGGCCTCCTAACCCGTCTTCTAGAGATAATGCTAAACCCCAAACGTCCCACTACATAATTTGTGGGGTTCCCTGCAAAATAAAAATTCACCCCCCTCATCCAAAAAGCAGGGAAAAAGTGCTAAGAAGGTACTAAAATATAAAGCTTTTCCCTTCTGTAGTTTCTTGATTTGTCATGCTGGTTAGTGTCATTTTAAGTGAAGAAAAATTAAAAATTAAAATTATTGGCATGAATTTTACCTTTCCTCTTTACATTGTGCAGTATCTATTTTAAATGTAAACACGAGCGCATTTAACTTGTATGCAGAATCTCTAAAATTACATAGTTTGTGTTTCCTGCCTTGTCCCTGGAGGATGCCTTCCATTGGCCAGAGGAGACAAGAACAACTCAGAAGGACTGGAAGGAGAGAGAGACTCTCCCAGGCATGAAGCGGGCCCAGGCAAGCAAGTGCAGACCCTCAAGGGAGGCTTGGGGCATGATCAGGGCACAAGGGGCTTGACATCTGCCTGGTTCCCCCTCCTGCAAGCTGCTGCACCCATGCTCCATTTCCAGGCCTGGGGGGAGAAAGTCCCATAGGCCCACCACCACAGGGAGAGGAGACTCCCCCCATCCCCCTGCCAAGGGTATTGCAATCAGTGCTCTAGTGCAGCTATGTGCCTGGATCAGGGGTGGACAAATCACCCCCCAAAGCAGGGCAGAGCAGAGGAGTGGTAGTGGTCACTGGGCAGGGGCAGGAGGTCTTGGGCGTTGACAACCTGTTCTAGGGTGGTAGGGGGGCAGCAGGAAACCAGACCATGTGTCAGACCAGGCTCTAACACATGTTTCATTGTCTCATTCGATTTCACTTACCAAACACAAACTCAAAGATAAAATAATGACCAATATCAAGAGTGCAACCATAGAACATCAAATCTCAAATTTGGGGCCCTGGATAACTATAGTGCTTGCACACCCTTGATGCCTCCCTGATCTCAAGTAATGACCATCTCCTCTGGGAATGTCTGTCAATGCTACGGCTGGAAGGGAATGGATGAGGGTATAGATATTCTGGGGAGCCCTGCAGATGGGTGGTACCCCTCAGTGATACCTTAGAAGGGTTGTCCATCTGCTTAAGTCCTACTTTTGGGGGACTTTTTTCAACATGCATTTTTTATTATGGTAAAATACACATAAGAAAATTTACCATTTTAACCAGTTTGAAGTGTGCAATTCAGTGACACTAAGTACATTCACACCGATGTGCTCCCATTGCCACCATCCATCCTCAGAATTTTTTCATCTTGTGAAACTGCAACTCTGTCCCACTGAACTGGAACTCCTCATTCTCTCCTCCCCACCCCAGCCCCTGGTGGCCACCATTCTACTTCCTGTCTTTATGAATTTTACTACTGTATGTACCATATTGAAGTGGAATCCTACGGTGTTTTGTGACTGGTTGATTTCACTTGGCATCATGTCTTCAAGGTTCACCCATGTTGTAGCAGGTGTCAGAATTTTCTTCCTTTTTAATGTGGAATAACAATTTTTTCAAAAGATTTTATTTATTTATTTGACAGACAGAGGTCACAAGTAGGCAAAGAGGCAGCCAGAGAGAGAGGAGGAAGCAGGATCCCTGCTGAGCAGAGAGCCCAATGCAGGGTTTTTTTCCCAGGACGCTGGAATCATGACCTGAGTCAAAGGCAAAGGCTTTAACGCACTGAGCCACACAGGTGCCCCCGGAATAACATTTCATTGTATGTATAGACTGCATTTTGTTTACCCATCCATCTGCTGATGGCTACTCGTGTGGCTTCCACGTCTTAGCTATCATGAATAATGCTACTGTGAACGTGGGTGTACAATTTATTGTCCTTTAACCCTTGGTTCCTGTATCACTGAACACACCTTTACTTAGGATTATACTGATGTTGTAGCTACTCTGTGGGGACCTGGAGCCTCAGGGACATTCCAGGGTCACACGCCCTGCCCCACTGAGGATTTGGTTTCTAGTCTGCATAGCTTGGCAATAACAGGAAAATGTTTCAAAAAGACAAGCCACTGAAGCATTATTTTTCTTTGTTTCTGCAAAACAACTTTGGTTTATTTTCTCTCATTTGAGGTTTTGTTTTCACCTATGCAAATGTGATTCATCTTTCAGCGCTAGAGAAGGGCCTTAAATAACATAATTACTTCACCAATCATTTCCTTGGCTATTGGAAATCATCTTTTTAGTGAGGTTGACTGCAGTTGCTTGAGCTCTATACAGACCCCAAATAATGATCAAGCTTCTTTTCTTCATATGCTAATTATTCTCTGAAGGGAGTGGTTTTTTTTTGTTAAAGGAAGACTTAATTGGATGTTAAATCTGCAATTGAAAGATTAAATTATGAAATAAACAAACATATCAGTCTAATAGGTCTTTGGGAAAAAATCAGCCATTCTACTCCAGTTTCTGTTAAGTGCAAATGCATTCAGATACATATTTAATTCTCTGCTCATTCTGCTGTGCTTTGTAGCTCTCAACCTGAGTTCTTTCCTGGGCTGATTCCAAAGGAAATCATCTCAGGAGGCTGAATAAGCTCAGGATTCTGGGAGCAGTGGCCCCAAAATAACCTTTTGCTTAAAGACTTTACCTGTATAAATGAAATTCAAGAAATGTTGAGAAACCATTTTGAAATGAATAATACCAAAGCAATTCCAAGGGGTATAATTTGGGATGCATCAAAGGTGGTGGTTAGAGAATACATTTGCCTCACTGTAAGTTTAAAAGAAATCAAAGATCAAAACAGGTACATATTCGAGAAGGAAATTAAGAAATGAGAAGTACATCATGGCTATATAAAAATCCCAAATGATTTTTCTCAGAAAATTATTTCAAGGCAAAGTAATACCCTTTTAAATAGAAAAGAATGTGAACCCCCCCAAGTTTATAAAGTGAGCTTCCTGGGGATAGGAAATAAAGATGAGTATAGCTCTTCAACTTTACATTTTAAAAAGGTACAAGAAAGCAAAGATTTTTTTCCTTCCCCTAAAATAAGTACCCATCTGGGAGAATGGTAATACAACCACAAAATGAAGTTTCTTTAAACACAGATGCCCAGGGCTGGGGGAAATGAGAGGAACATGCATTACCCTCGATCACGTTTCAGCTACACTAGACTGAGTCCAGAAGTAACTTGCTTCTCCCACCAAGATGGGTGGGAGTGGGGGGGGGGGTGAGGGCGTGGGGGTGGTGTGAGGGCGTGGGGAGGGTAACACGTTGATAGCGTGTTCTTGCTGTTGCCCTTGTCTATTATTAAATCCTTGAAAATATCCTATTAGGTAGGTACCTTAAGGGGAAAATTCTAATACATTGTTTGGAGAGAGATATTATCTTCCATTGATGATTTATCAAACAACTGTCATTACCCCTAAATCAGATCAATTTTTAACACATTATTTTTTCATGTTTAAAGACTTGGTAATGAGATTTTCTTCAAGGTTTTATTTGAGAAGTAGTAAATTCACCAAAATAATATTTTTTTTTGTGGATGAATCCTTTACTTTTCACCTAATGAAATTCCTTGTCATTTCAGTCTTTGATTTACCGCCTGCTTGTTTGGTGATGGCTAAGATATGTTGCCAGTACAGGCGATCAGGCCTGGACACTGAAATACAGAATATTTGTGCTTATATTGTTAGTTTTTTGGTGTGAAAACGGCAATATACTTAGGCTTAAAAAATTTTTTTGTCTTTTAGCGATGTATTGAAATACTTCCCCATAAAATGATATCATGCTTCGGATTTGCTTTTAAAAGAATGTAGAACATAGGTAAGTGGAGAGTATCTATTTTGCATACATTTGAAATTTTCCATTTGTTTCCATTAACAAAAAGTTTTTCTTTAAAGAGAAAGCTGTTTTTACATTCTTTACTTAAGAATCCTCTACCTATTTCCCCAAGTAAAATAGTGAGTCCAAAGGAGGGATTTTCACTCTTGTCAGAGGATCCCATGCTGGATCTGTGTGGGAGCTGTAACTCTCCTGTGTTTTCTGTTCCAACCACACCAGCACTAGTGGGAACAATTGCCCACCAACACAACAACCTATTGGGGGGAGTCAGACCAAGGTATGGGAGCCAGAGCTCACCGCAGGTGTAGGTAAAGAGTGCCAGGTCCTCACCAGGAGACTTGCACAAGCCAAACTCTACCACTGAGTTTGGCATACAACAAAGCTCTCTTCCACTTTCTCTTTCTTTCTTCTCTCTGTATGGGAGCACATATGCAGAGCTCTTATCTCCCTACTAATTGCCAATCCTTTAAGGGGGAAAGGGCATGGAAAAGAAAACCATTTACTAAGTGCTTACTTATTATGTGTAGGACATCACGTTAGACATTTGACATGTGGTATTTCCTGGAATCCTTTGAGATGTAGGTAATTTAAAAAAAAACCCAGTGAGGCAAGGTTTTTTTTTTTTAATTCTATTTTACGAAAGAGGAAATTGAGGTAGGAGACATTAATTACCGCGGTGGTGTATAGAGCTTAGAATAATTTTGGTTGCAATTTAATTACAGATGAAGCTCAAACTGTTCCAAACAAGAAGTACTGTTGGCTAAGGTAATTCAGTAAATTCCAAGATGCAGCAGGTTTCAAGGACAGTTCTGGCTGGGTTTTGATACTTGTGTCTTCATGATTCTCCACGTTCTGCTTTCCCCCATGCACTGGCTTCCTCCACAGACTGGCTTGCCTCATAGCAACAAAAAGGCTGCGGCAGCCTCAGGTCTCATGTCCACATAACATATGAATTGGGGCAAGAAAGGCTCCTGTCTCCCCAACTGGAAACCAAGTTCTGGAGTTCATTTGGACTGGACTACCAATTACTATGGACAGAGAAGGCCATTGGGTAAGTAGCTCAAGCCCATCCCTTAACCATGGCTTCATGGATGAGATTATGCTGAGTGGTTTTGCTAATTAAGGCCCGCTTAGGGGACTGGAGCTAGCTGCAGTTAATCTTACTCAAACCACAAGACTGTTACAGAGGTAAATAACCATCATAAAGCAGAGCATTACATTCATAAGATTTCCACAGAGAAATAATTTGATAGAATTAGATTTTCCAGGGGTCTCTGTGCCTGTCCATTCACAGAGAGGAAGAACTAGGAGAATTAAAGCTGTCCCTCTTCCACTCATCTAAGGGGACCTCGCTTGGTAGTTGAGCAGAAGGAAAGTGTTGGTGGTCATTTCTGGTTTGGAGAAAAACAAGGGAGTATGTGAAGAAAGAGCCAATGGAGAACGTTTCCCTTCCATGTGGAAGAAGTAGAGAGAGGCTAGAATAGGGAGGCTTAGTATTGTTCCATTTTATTTTCAGTGATGTTTGCTGTGCCCTTATAATTCACTCTTTCCTTTAACATTTGCTAGAGAGATAGGGCAAAGAATTAGAATAGTAGTAATTAACTTAAATTGTTGGATTGTGTTTTTCTGAACATGACCCTGAGCTGACAACGGACCATGTGTGGCACTAGGTTTCATAAATGGGTTACATAATAAACCGAGGCAAGACACAAGCGAGAACCAAGAATGAACCATCTGGGCAAAGTGTGTCCTGGTGGTTTAGAAACCGAGGGCTGCTAGAAGTGGGAAAGGGCTGATAGAGGAGGCGGGATTTGATACTAAGGGATGCACAAGGTTTGGTTGGTTAACCTGGCCAAGTGAAAAGGTTGGAAATATGCATAGAAAATCACCTGCACTTGGGGATAAAGCAGAGAGTTTTTGTGGGGATGCAGTAGGGTGAATGGTAATAATACAGCCAGCTAACATTTACTGAGTGCTTACTGTATGCCAGATGTTGATCTAAATGCTTGACACATTTTAACTCATGAAATATGAGTTAAAACATAGAAAGTTTAACTTGTTTGCCAAAGGTCACGCAGCCAGTAGATGGTAGAGGCAAGCTTTGCATCCAGGGAGCCTGACTTTGGCTCATTTTCTTAATAAAAACATAGACAGAGGCCAGTCAGGGGAATTGCTCTCTCTCTATCATGGGCAACAGTGACTTGCCAGAGGAGAAGCACGTGGAACGCAGAAATTTAGGTAACACTAGTCTTGTGATATATTAAACAAATCTTCAGTGAGGACAGACCAGAGGTAGTGAGATTAGTCAATACCAGCAGTAAGAAGACAGAGGCTCAACCAACCAGGGAGGCGGTGGGAATGTCTGAATAGACTCAGTATCTCCATGAAAATGAAAGAGAGGCAGACTTCATATTTGAGACACAATTAATCAGATTTGTCTCTACTCACAAGCCCCTGATGAAGAGGAGCCTTGTTGGATCAAGAGGAAAGGTGAGGAAATGCCCAGAGTTGAAGCATGGCCTAAGGCCCGGGAAAGAAAGTATCTGAGTGACCAGAGAGCAAGAGGAGGTCATTGGGAGGAGGGCTGGGAGGACTTCCCCCGAAATTCGTTGTTTGCTAGCAGAGTTCAAAAGCAAAACGTGGTCCATTCAGCTATGGATACATTGCCGCAGTCAGAGGCCACGAATTGAGGTATTTCCAGCTCCAAAATCCAAGGGTGAGTAACAACAGAAGAAGCAGAAAGAAATTCGCAACACAACACCGCTGATACAATTTAGAAACCTCGTACGCCAAACACACATCTCACAAGGACATAGTCATTCAAGGATGTGTATGCTTCAAGTTCATTAGGGTGGGCACCTACAGGAAGGAAGATGATGTCAGTGGGGGCAGGAATGGTGGCGTCCTCCCCCTCCCACCCCTACTTCAATGTGAAGGAGCCCACATGGATGGTTGATGACGGAGTAGCCTGAACTGGGGACAGGGCTACCTCACCAAGCTCTACCTTTCCCAATGAAGGCAGAAGGGCAAGAGATGATTTTGGCCGACAAACCACCTTGCCAAGGGCTTGGCCAGGGGAAGAATTACTGTGGGTACAGATCTACCTCCTTCTGTCTCCCCTACTTCAGGTGCTATGAAAGGGAGTACAGAGAACTCAACAACCAGGGGCTGCCACAGCAGGACATAGGCCGAGGAGCAGCAAGGTAGTGTAGAGAAAGGAAGTTGGGAGGAGCTTGAAACTGCCATATCCGTGAGACCAGCCAACCCATCTCCTTCTGGACCTGGTTTTCTCACCTGTAATATGGAGGGTGGCCACTGCACATTCTCAAAGTCCCTTCCAGATCTAAAATTCCTGTTCTCCCTCCCACCCGAGGAGAGAAACCCACAAATCCCAAGGAAAACGTATGTCCCCTTGTCCCCTTTCTTGCACCTCTGAGAATCGGGCTTCATGGTTCACTTTCATTACCAACTGACATGGGAATTATAGACACATTTCTGTAGAGATTACATTGTGTTTTTAATGTTGTTTGTGTAAATATCTGTAACTTGTGAAACCCTAAACAATAGTTTTTCTTTAAAGGAAAGAGTTAGGTTTGGGAACCAAAATGAACCGTGTGTGTGTGTGTGTGTGTGTGTGTGTTTAGGGGAAATGTGTCTGATTGCTCTAATTTTCCTTTCAGTAATGGACTGATTGCCACATCTAGGCAGGAACACTCAGTCAATCAATACAGTTGACCGCAGCCACAATTACCCTGTTTTGAGATATTACTCTTTTTATTTCTCCTTTTGTGTATCTCTTCTGTGTTTGACAACCTCTTCCTTGAATAATAAAGGATCACTTTTAGTTCCCTGAAATCACTTGTTTTGATACTATTGTTTATTACAACTCAGGTGTGAACTATTTGTGAGTTTGCCTAAGTAACACATTTGGAGGCAGATTACGTGTAGAGTCAAAATCTGCTATTTGTGAAGCGTTGAGGAAGACGCTCAGACTGGAAAGGGAGTAAGAGACATGTTTCTGCTGGAGCTGGTAATGTTCTGTTGCTCCGGAAGCTGGTTACACAGGTACATCCAGTTTGGGAGAAATTAATCAGACTGTACACTCACGTGCACTTTTTGTATGTAAATTACATTCTTATGTTTCCCTTTTCAGTAGAAGTACTTGAAGTCACCAGTGTCTCTCATCTTTGTGGGGATGTCTAGAGGTTCATTAGCATTAGTGGATTTAAATTAATACTGGTCAAATTGAATCTCAGATTCATAGAATTTTAAACTTAGATCTCAGAAATAATTTAGCTCAACTCCTATTTTTTTACAGCTGAGGTAATGCAGGCCCCAGGATGGGAGGGGGGTGGGGCAGGGGGAAGAGGCTTGCCCAAACCCACACAGAAGAGCCTTGCTTGCTCCTCCTGGCCAGCTACAGGAACAGAAATGGTACCATCAGAAAGAGCTAAGCTGTTGAAGACAAGTGTTATAGCTACTCACATAATTCTTCCATAGTTTCGGTCTGAACCAAGGGCCAACACCCCCAACTGGGGAAGATCTCCATCCACTCAGTTATGCAGAAATGTGAGTTCACTGTGGTAAACTTGCCTTTTACTCAGGACTTTTTGCTACCTGTTCTGCCTTGAAGAGGCTCATAAAATAAATACTGTGAGTCGTTTGGGCAGTGGACTGGAAACCCACAATCTATAATTCAGGTCGGCAGTATCGGTGTGGGAAATGTGGTTCTGGTCATTTCAAAGGAATAAAATGGGTTTGGGAAAGAGGGTAGCGTGGAAAGAAGGGAAGGGGAGGGAGAGGCAGCTGGAAAGAGAAATAGAGTGAGAAAGAAGGCCCCCAAAAGGGAGACTTGCTGCTGAAGTTTATGGTTCCAGCCTGAGCAAAAGGCAGGCCTCCCTGCAGCAGGGTGAGTGCTGAATTCCACAGGCCAGGAAGAAAAACAGGGAAGCTCTTAACCCGTATTTGTTTACTAGAATGAGAAGCTTACACAGAGCTGGTGAGTTTCCATTGTAATGGCCTTTGGCCCCCTGTACCATAGGAAATACCAAGAGGGGTGGGTAGGCCAACACCCTGAAGATTCTTCATGTGAAAACTGAGGCCTGACCAGCAGGCCTAGAGAAGGCCAAAGTTTGACCTTGTTGGCCTCTGCAAGGTCAGGCGACCAGATAAGGTGGCCCAGGGATCCCCACGAAAAGTCTGCTCCAAATTCTTGTCCCTGTTGACTCAAAACCCTTTTAGTAGGTGGGGGCCCCAACCAGGTTTTAGGAATCTACAATGGACATTGTTTCTGGAATCCCCATTCCTAGTCCCTCACCCAGCTGCAAAGGGATTTTGCTTTCTCAGACTCTGTCTCCTCAAAGCCCTGGTGAAGTCCAGCCCTGCCTCCTGGTCACTGGCCCTTTTGGCCACAGCGCCCTCCCAGTGGGACCCCCTCTGCTTGTCCTCCCCGAATGTTTTTTCCTCAGCCTAGTGGAAGGAGTTATAGGAGCAACTGGAAATTTGGGATTTGGACGCAGGGCAAAAACACTCTTCCAGGGGTGATGGAGGGCACAGGTGGAGAGCCAGGATTACCTCAACCTAGCCCCTGGTTAAGGGGCACCATCCGGAAAGTGGGGTCTGCGCCTTTCCTCAGCTCTGGCTCCTTTCAGATCCTTGGAGAACGGCTGTGGCGGGGGTGAGGCCCTGCTACCCCCACTCAGTCAGGGTCACAGCTGGGAATTACAACCAGAGACATGGTGCTCCATTCTCAGACCTCTGGTCACCCCTGCCTTCTAGACCCATCTGAAGATGGGCAGTTGGGAGACCTCTGTGTAAGTTTTCACTCTGACCTAGAATATCTTCAATGACTATGTATGGTCATATTTCCATTATCTACCTTTGGATTTTCCTCTTTTCCAAAAAATCAGGCCATAGGGGAAGGGGTGTGTGTGTGTGTGTGTCTGTGTCTGTGGGTCTGTGTGTGTTGGGGGTGGTGGGGAAGAGGGGAAGCTCTGGCACGTGTGAGGTCTGACACATTCTAAAACCAAGCAATGTTTTAGTCATACTATGACTCAATAAATGTTTACTGAGTTCCTGTCTTCTGCTGGGCATAGCTCTAAAACTTATGGACCAGAAACAAACAAACGAGATCTTGAACTTCATGGAGTTTGTATTCTAGTTGGAGAGACAGAAAAAGTACTAAGTAACTTTAAAAAATTAAGGCACGTGTTTCACTAAGGAGAATACATCAGGTAGAGGGGTAAGGAGTGCTAGGTTGGAGGGGTCCAGTTTTAAATAGGGTAGACAGGGAAGGCTTCACTGACCACCCTATAGTTTGGGGATTGTTGCTGTTCTGAAATATTTCCACATCTGCTTTTCTTTTGCCAAGTGCATGGATGGTGGAGATAAAGTCGATAACCCAAAGCTTTGACTTCATCAGTCTTGGTCTCCAAAATAAGATACCCATTCCTCTCAGATACCCAAATCCCAAAAGCCTGGGCTTTCTGCTGTCAAATCAGCAGAAAGCTCAGACTTTTCTTGGGTTTCCCTCCCAAAATAGTACTGAGAGTCACTGGGGTGGATTAGTCTTGTCTATTAATCAGTCCTTGTTTTGCCTGCCTGCTCCCACCTTCTAGGAGAGGACATCAGGTCCCTGGGGGCTGAGGAAGCCCAACCTGCTTGGCTTCCATTCTGACCTAGCAGGTAGCCAGCTCTGTGGTTCACTTGCTGGTTAGGAAAAGCCCCAATGGATGCAGATTCACTTCCATGTCAACCTTGTTCCTCCACTACTCCTCCACTACTCCTGATCTCTGGTCATTGACTTTGACATCACCTTTCTCAGCCCCTGGTCCAGCATATTTCTTTAACTTCCAAATATGGATCACCTTCCTTAGGTTAACTTTCTCTCAGGACTGTATTAAAAAAAAAAATACGATTTGGTCTTATTTGGGAACTTGGCTCACCAGACACAGTCCTATATCTTTGACCCTCTTCTCCCTGCCTTGTGTAAATTAAGGGGGGCACAGCCCGATTGGCTCTATTTCTGTAACATCAGAGACCCAAACAGATGAGTAAGTTCAGGGGGTGGTGACATCTTACTCCTTCTACAAAAGGACCAAACCAAGCAATGGGCTCTCGTTGGCAGAGCCGTGTTCGAGTTGTGACTAAAGGAAAGCAATGGAGCTGATTTCCCTAAGTTATTGGTGAAAAAACAGTTTTGTTAATATTTGAATTATTTAATAAACACAAAAGTACCCATCATTCAGATTTAACAAATTGTTAACATTTTACTATTTTGGTTAAGATCCTCTGTGTTTCTAAAGCAATAAAGCAACAACGACAACAGTATTCTAGAGGAGAAAATACCACCTCCTGGTAGGAGGGAATTATGTGCACAGGGAGAGAAAACATTAATGGTGCCCATCTTTGGAGAAAGGCTACTGCACCATGTCCCTTAACTCTTTTCTTATAGTCAGTATTTCTTTGTTTTGCTGTGCTGTATCCTGGATGATTTCTTTAAGAGTACTTTTCCACTCACTAACTAGTGACTACATCCAACCTAAATGTTACCTTCTCTACTGATTTTTTATATTGTAATGACTGTTTTATTTCTGGGATTTCTAACTGGCTGTCTTGCTTACCCACCTATTCTTACAGTATGCTTGTTTTTGTTTAATGAATTCTTATTCATTTTTATAGATTTTTTAAAAAGATTTTTATTTATTTGAGAGAGAGAAAGAAAGAGAGTGAGCACAGAGGGAGAGGGAGGGGGAGAAGCAGGCTCTCCTCTGAGCAGAGAGCCCAATGTGGGACTTGATCTCAGGACCCTGGGATTGTGACCTGAGCTGCAGGCAGATGCTTAACCGACTGAGCCACCCAAGTGCCTCTTTACAGATTTAAAAAAAAAATATCCCTTTTACCACCCTAAATAACTATTTTTTACTAAGAACAACATCAACCAATTTGAGGGATATCTGTGGGCTCAAATTGATTGGATTTGCTGATGTTTTGGAGATGATGAGGGATTAGGAGCGTGAAGAATAATCTGTAGGTTTTATGGCTTATTTAGATAGAGAAAGGGAACATGGAAGAAGATCGACCTCGTAGGAGAAAGTTATAAGTTCTCTTAGAAATTTGAAGCCTTCTTAAAGCAGTTGGACACAACACAATCACTGATGTTATTCCTAAATATGGAATCATTATTCTTAAATATGGAATGGGAGAAAAAGAAATACTCTATGATGATATATTTCAATTATTGAACCAAAGAGTAGTCAATAGCTATATTCTCAAATCTACTTTCCTTTAATTATGAACTTAAACTTTTAATTCTTCTATGTGCAAATGAATAAATATAATCTTAGCAACTTGTATACTTTCCTTATAAATTTGCCATTACTTACTTCTGAGCATTTTGATATTTCCATCACTATCATTGATTCAAATCCTACTCCAGAAGTATTCTCACAAGATCAGGAATGGCGATGAGGGAAATGACCGAGAAGGTGAAGGTAGAGATGGACAAAAGATCCCAAAGACATCTGTGTCTATTGCCCTTTATATCAGAATGAGACTTCTGGTGACCCATCTCTTCCTTTCCCTGGATGTCTGAATGTATTTGCCATCTTCGACTTGCTCCTCACTTCCTCTTCCCATTCATCTTCCCAGCTTGTTCTGGCCTAGAATGGGAATCGGGAGAGTCGATTGAGCGTATGGTAGTCTGACCCCTGATAGGACAGTGGGGGAGGGGGAGGCTGCAGGCTAGTGCTGAAGTGTGTTCCCATGGGTGACCAGCACCGTCAGGAGGCCATTCTCCCCAGATATCACGCCAGGGGGCCGTGTTTGAGAACTACTGTAAGAGAGATCAGCACATGGAATCCCAGTCCTATAGGCTAATGGTGGTGTAATTGAGGCTCAGGAACCTCATCTGAGGTTAATGAAGTGATATGAGGACTCTTCAGAAGTACTTGGTAAATATTCGTTAAATCAATGAATGAAGAAATGGATTTGGAGAGATTGAGTAACAGCAACACAGCAGCAGCAGACCCAAACGACGGTGGCTGTGTGTTCTCAGGGAGTGCTGGCCAACGTGTCTTATGAATCTGGAATTTGTGGATCTTCACCACTACCTCATGAGGTGGGACTTTCTTATCTCTGTTGTTAGATGGGATCCAAAGACATGAGTGGTTTTGCATCTGGTAAGTGGCAAGAGCTGGGACTCAACCCCCTATGGTCTAGCTGTAGTTTCTAGCTCCAGCATGATACCCTCTCTGTCTAAGTAACCTGTTCAAGGTTGTGCATGGACACAACTTGAAGCCAGGTCTGTCTGACATCAGACCATGTGCTCAACAATAGCTATGGTCTGAGTGTTCGTGTCCTCCCTAAAATACACATGTTGAAACCTAACCCCCAGTGTGATGGTACTAGGAGGTGGCAGAATTTGGAAGGGAATTAGGTCATGAGGGTAGAACCCTCTTGAATGGGGGTAGTAGCCTTATAAAAGAGGCCCTAGAGGGCTCCCTCACTTCCTCCTGCCACGTGAGGACACTGCAAAAAGATGGCCATCTGTGACTCTAGGAACCAGGAATTGGGTTCACCAGACACCAGATTTGTTGGTGCCTTAATGTTGGACTTCCAGCTTCCAGAGCTGTAAGAAATAAATTTCTGTTGTTCATAAGCCACCCAGTCTGTGGTATTGTGTTAGGGCGCTCAAATGGACTGAGATAGCCACTATTCTATAATATTTCTCTAAAAGATCATTGCCTATTGAGAAAGTTTCCATATGTCAGGCCATTCTCCAATTTCAGGCTGCTTCATTTACTTGATCAATGAGTCTATTTCCCTCTCTCACAGAGAAAAGACAGGGACAAGAACTGTTAAAACTAATTGCTAGTTGTCACATAGAGAAAAAAAAAAGATATTGTTGTTTGACTCGAATTTCCACCCATTCATCATTCTGGGAAACAGAACTGAAAAGCTGTTCTCCAAAACTCACACCAGAAATCTTCAGCAAAGTAAGGTGCAGATCCCAGTACTTATGGTTGAAACAGGTGATGGAGGTCACTTACCCCAAGCCTCTCATGTCACAGGTGAAAAAACAGGTGCAGAGATGCTAAGTGTGTCTTATTCAAGTCACGTGCCTAGTTCCTGGTAGCCAGTAGGAAGTGAATTTCCTGGCTTACCATTTAACAAACCCTTGGTTAGTCCCATTTAGCTTCAGATTTCTCTTTGTGGTCTGAAGTAGCTAGCATTTCATCCACTCGTCAGTCAGTCACGTGTTCATTTATTTACTCACTCCTGAATATGTACTGAGGTTTTTCTCTGGGCCATGCTCTGTTTGCTGTGCTGGACATGGAGCGGGAAAGAGGACAGATACAATTCCTGCTTTTGTGGAGCTTACAATCTATTGAGTAGACAGACCATACATACATACATACATACATGCACTAAGACATAAAAAAGAATGAGGGAGTGACAACTACCATGATGAGAGCAGAATGTGAAAAAAGGGGTCAGCTTTAGTTTTGGGTCAAGGAAGGTTTGGGGGGAGTTGGTCTAAGTGGATTCTCTAGTGGTGATGGGAAGGAAGCCATTTTGAGGGATAGTGTTCCTGGGCAGGGGTGTGGAGTGTCTGAAGAACAGGACAAAGAACAACACAAGGGAGGGAATGAGAGGGGGCAATCTATGCTATTGAGTGGAGGACTCAGATTGAAAAGTCTTGTCAAATCATTAAGAAAGATGGTTATAATACTATGCAGCCACCTAGAAATTGATCATGGTGTAATGTATTGGGGGGGCGGGAAATAACTGTATGGATGCCATACAGGGGTCTCCCTTAAAACAGCAGGCTTCAAGTACATTTCCCAGCTAAATCCAGTGTCCCCATGACCAGACCTTTTAGACTCAGCTTCTCCATTTTGACCCTGTAGTCTCCTGACGTAAAGGAAGTCTGGCTGAGTCTGTTGGAGGAAGGAGTCTGGGCTAAATTATTAATATCTTCTGGTCTTCAGCCTCCTCCCTCATCTCACCCTTCACATATACGTGGTAATTTCAGCCTTTCAGACTTTCCAGGGGATTGGTTCATAGAAACTTGCTTCCTGTTCCCCATTCTTCAGCAGAAACTTCACAAAGTTCAGAATGGTGAAGCCAAAGTGGCTTGTGCCTATCCAAAGACTTTAATTTATTAAATTATGTCATTTTGAATCTCGTTTGAACACTATATTTAATATATAAGTATATTAAAAGCATAATCATGTAATGAACACCCATACATTTATCACCCAGCTAAAAAAAGGAGATTATCAATATCAGTGAATTTCTTCTAAGATGGATTATTTGCTAGACCAGTAGATTGATGCTATTCGCCAGTTTAGTGACATTTGCATTTCCTTTGTTCTCTCTAGCCTCTCTTTATAGGACTTTATCATGCCTTCTCAGTTTGTCTTCCATTTTTTTTAACTTCTCCCTCACATTTTCCATGTCCTTGTCTCCTCACATTTGTTGTACGTACTAAGATCTCAGTGTATTCTACCAATAGAGTTTGTCAGAATGTCTAGCCTGTCACATTGCTGGCAAAGGAAGTCCCCAACCCCATCCCTATGCTTCCTATCCTGTAATGGTCCATTGACATCACTGGTCTCCTGCCACCTCCTATCCTCGGTTTTTTGTTTTGTTTTGTTTTTTGTTTGTTTGTTTTTTTTTTTTTGTTTTGTGATTTTAAACATTTTCAATTCCTTTTCTGTCATTTTAGAGACACTCCAAGAGAAATTCAAGATAAAAACTTTTCTTCATCTGTAATGTTTAAGTGGAAGTTGGTTAGGATTTTCTTTTAGATTGCGTAGAACTGCATTAGGTCTAATATCACCAAGAGAGGAAATTCATACAGAAGTCTGTTGATACAGTCATTTAATATAGTTTTTGCTCCAGGAGAAATTATTGGAACAAATTCCTAAGTAGCGTGATAAGTATTCTCCTTTATGTTCTCCATTGTGAACCATCCCGTGGATAGAAGGATGTATTCCAAGACTTGTCTTGATGGAAAACTACACTTTGAAAACACATATTTGCATCTCATAATCAAATTTTTAGAAAAGATATATGTCATCTTGATTAAAGAACTGAAAAACTTAATCTGTTTAGAGACAAAAGACCAAAACATCCATTGTTCTCCTGTCTATGAAGAAAGAATAAGTCTTGAAATGGCCACTTCTTATTTTGAATGACTGGAAAATCACTCCACTGGTGCAAAATTATTGCCGGGTAACTACTAGTTGATTTCACAACTTCTTTGAACTGAATGTATTTTTGTAAGCCTAAGTTCTAGGTACGTGAGTATGAAAATATTTCATCACAGGACTTTAGGGTGGACAAGCTTTAGATCCGGACCTGAGCCCTGAACTGCACCCACACACTCTTTCCTTTGTGAGCTAAGCGTCTGCCCACAGGGGCCAGTCCAGGTCATGCCTTTGCTATGATCAGGTAGGGTCCTTTCTGGCCAGGCCCTGCCCCCTGCTGGCCCTGTGGAACCATGGGCATTGTGGCCCGAGGGCTGGACTCTTTGACTCTTTCCCCAGTTCTAACCAACAGTCATCTGTCTTAAAGCACAGGCTCTAATTACCCCTGCCATTAGCCTGCCTGGCAGGACTGCAGATGTTATTAATGGTCATGAAATTATCCAATGCCTTTCAAAACTCCAGAGCCAGTTGATGTGTGTCCCTATGACCTCTCACAGCACTTCATTTCTTGGCCTATTTTGCTGCTGTGCTGAACCATAACCTTGAGCAAAAAATAAAAAATTAAGAGAATATCGCTCTTCTCCATTTTCCTTTTTTCCCCTCATCAGTCCCTTAATTCCCTATTTATTTAAGGATATAACTCATAAATGTTGCTTCATTCCTACACTGTTTATTTGCAAGGGGCTCTTGACTGTATGGGTGTGCCATTCTCCCCTACCCTTACTCATCTCATAGATCTTTTTTTCAAAAAATAAAAATAATTTCTTGCTTTGTATTAGGAAATCAATATATTTTCATGGTTGGAAAAGTTAGAAGAATGCAGATAAGGAGAAAGAAGAAGGAGAATCTATAATCTTGCCTTCTTGAGATATACAGTTACAATTTTGTGTTCTATCATCACAGACTTTTCTATACAGATATTTGAGAAACATGAGATGATACTGTACTACTACTACTACTACTACTAATAATAATAACAACTAACATTCATTGACTACTTAGTACGTAACAGACACTGTTCAGATTGCTTTTCCATGTCTAAATTCACTGAATCATCTCAAGGATCCTATGAGGTAGGTAATTTTTCTATTTCCATCTTGTGGGTGAGGAAACCAAAGCATGGAGAGGTTAAAAATAGTGCCTGAGACCTCATAGCGATTTAAGTAGAAGAGAGGTGATTTAAATCCCAGCAGTCTGGCTCTAAGCTTTTAAATAATATGTTGTATTGTTATCTAACCTTTCCTTCTCTTTCATTTCCTCCTTTTTTTTTCTGAGCTTGAATATTCACCCTTTCCTTCATCTGGAAATTCCTCAATTGTGTGTATCCAGAAACTCTATTGTAGCTTCTATCTAACTCCTGTTTCCGAAGGACATTCTTGGCATGCCATTTTGTCTTATCTGAGTTATAGACTAGGTCTATATTTGGCCAGTAAATGCACCATGGCAAGATCTATTTAGAATTTTTAGCTGATTATCAACTGGTATGTGTAAAATGCATTTGGTTTGGCTTCCGGCTGATAGGACAGACTGAAAACTGCCCGACTTCATACTAGATCTCTCCTTCCATCAGTGAGTATAAAGACCCAGGTTTCAGGTGAGTCACTGACTGACTCATATGTGGGCAGAAACCATCCTTTCTCCACTCCATGTGACAATGCCTAGCACACAGGAGACTGTAAAGTTGACAAGGAAGGCCCAGGAGATTTGGGTACCAGTTTCAGGCCCACTACAGATTGGCTGTTGGAACGGAGCAAATTGCTAATCACTTTGCTCCTTGATGACCTCATTCATATTATGCTCCCAGTAAATCTTGGAGACCCAAGGAATATCATTCTTGAAGATCTTTAATTCCTGTAGAAGAATCAATCATCTTAGAGGTTTTCAAGTTTAAGAGTAAAAATTATTGATCCCCTTTCTTATTTTAAAAGACATGCAATTTTAATCCCAAAGAATTGTGGGGGGCCAACAGATGGTCTTTTAGACATTTTAGGTTTTTTTCCCCATTTGGGACACATTACAGATGACATTTAGGTATAGGAAAGCCTGCCATGGGTGACCCAGTGAATCATGGCTTGGCATAAGGATAAGAGAGTCTATGGAATTATGTATAATTCCCATCTACCAACCCTACTTTCTCTCTCACTTAAGAAAACAAATTGACTAAGACATATTTCAAAACCATCACAATAAAATTGTGAGGGAGTGGTTCAGGAACAAGTGAACTGACCAGAATGAGAGAGAGAGAGCAAAGAGCCCAGAGACCAAACCATGTACCCATGGGAAACTGGTCCATAGGAAAACTTCTTCCCAAATCAGTGGGAAGAAGATGGATCATTGGGTAGATAGTGTTGGGAAAACTGACTCACTATGGAGAAAAAAAGAAATGTTGGATTCCTATCTTATAACTTATACCAAAAAAAAAAAAAAAAAATCCAAATGGATGGAAAACCTAAGTATGAAGGGAAATATATGGACTTACCCTATAGAGGAATACTTATAAGAATATCTTTGGGGCGCCTGGGTGGCTCAGTGGGTTAAGCCGCTGCCTTCGGCTCAGGTCATGATCTCAGGGTCCTGGGATCGAGTCCCGCATCAGGCTCTCTGCTTGTCAGGGAGCCTGCTTCCCTCTCTCTCTCTCTGCCTGCCTCTCTGTCTACTTGTGGTCTCTCTCTGTCAAATAAATAAATAAAATCTTAAAAAAAAAAAAAAAAGAATATCTTTGTGCTCTGGGATATGGAGCAAATTTCTTAAGCCAGACCCAAACAACATAAAACCCCAAACTGATGGGTATGGCTATATCAAATATAAAGATTTCAGTTGAAAACAGTTAACCTACCTGACAGAAGGCATTGTGGAAAGATGTTTGCAGTGTCCAAAAATCAATAAGGAATTAATGCCCCAAGGAACTCCTACAGGTTGGCAAGAAAAATACAGGAAACCCACATAGGAAAAATAGTAGAAAAATGGGCAAAGATATGGGCAGTTCATAGTAGGAGAAATTCAAATTCTAATAAGCATGTGAAGAAATGCTCACTTCACTAGTAATCAGTGACCTGTAAATTTAAATTACAGCGCAATCCACTTTAAAATCATCAGATTGTCAAAAATTAGAAATCTTAGCAGTGTCATTTGTTGGAAGGGATTCAGGGCCATGGGAACCCTCTGGCCCAGCTAGAGGGATTGAAATAGCCTGTGCTTCAGTGATCCCACTCCCGTGTAGATCCCAGAGACTACACGGGATTTGGCTTCCCCAAATATGTGAGGGGACAGCCCAGTGCATGCTCCCGTAGCACCAGTTGTGGTAGCAAAGAATGGAATCAATCAGGAAGTCCGTCCCTAGGACAACGGCCAAGCATCTGTGGTTTTATGTAAGGCTTTCAGCAGTAATAATTAGATTTACATAAAACAACAAGGATGGATGGCAAAAGCATCGAGTTGAATGAAAAAAAAAAGTAGGAAAGAAAATGAGATTTATAGCACATTGCCTTTGGTAATGGAACACGCCCACACAAAGCAATACTATGTATTTTTCAAGTGTACACGTATGTCTAGATAAAGGAGTGAGGGGTCTGGAGCCGGCGGGGGGGGGGGGGGGAGGCTGGAGTGAGGATCAGGAAGCAGGAGAGAAAACCACAATGAAATAAAAGAAAGGCTTTTTATGGATTGAGGCGTGCACTATGAACTAAAGAGTAGAATTAATTCAACTCTGTGGCCCAAAAGAGAAGAAAAGGAAGTAAGATCACACTGGAATTTGGTTAAGTGAGAGGTATCCTTATGGTGATAACCTTGAAACATTCTGTTTATATTCTGTGGGTAAATCACTGATAAACTTCAGCTCTGGGTTACTCGCCACATGCTTTCTCGCTGTCAGGACCTCAGGGCTGAGAACTATAGTGGGAGATGTTTGTGTTCACAATTCCTTACCTCGCATAATCCTACAGAGGTGAACATAGCCCTAAAAACTAGAGAGAGGCATCTTCAATAATTGAAACATAATTAAGAGAAAGTCCTAGAAAAGGTTTGCAATTATTAATCCATAAAGACCTGGTGTGACTACCTCTTTATCCATATTTTATTTCCTCCATCTAATATTTAAAAATCTTCCCTTTATATTTGTAGAATGAAAAGCAGAAATCTAAATAGCTCTAACACGATTTCCCATAGTCTGCACCGCTTGGATGTCAGTCTCTAAATTCCAAATACAAATGAACAGAAGACAAAATCACTTCCAGGGACTCTGAAATGAAGTATTTCAGCAGAACACAGAAAAATGGTTAAATTTTGCAAAGCTGTGAAACTGGAGAGGGGGCTGTCCTCAAAATCCACCAACCAGAGACCTGGGAGGAATTACTTGTTTGAGGTTCATTTCTCTCTCATTTCTCCCCACCTATTGCACCAAACTCACCTGTCAATTTCATCAAAGAGACACTTGAATGGATTCTCTAATCTGCCCTCACTCCAAATCGATCAGTTAATTAAGGTGATCTCAATGAGCTTATTAAAGAACCAGGTCCTTTCCTTTCATGTTATGCGGTTCCCTGTGAACTCCCTTTATGGTGGTGTGCTTAATCAGAGGCATACAGGAAGATGAGCATTCCTTACTAATATTTTACCCTATGCATAAATGGATTTTTTTTTCAATGTGAATTTGGATTTTTTTTTTCAAACACACTTAACTGCAAATACATTATGCAACTTTTTGCTTTCAGGTCAGAATTGAATGGGTTTCTGTTTCGTATTTATTTACTATTTGTCGTTTAACGATATGAGATTCTTGGTTTCATACAGAGTTGCCATAGATTTCCTTTATCCATTTGCTTTGAGGATCAGAATGAGACTGGTAAATAACATGATTGTTTCTTGTGATAATTGACTCGGAGGCAACATGTGTGGCTTGAGGCCACCATGTGAGGTCACCTCTTGGATTTCCGCCCCCCACCCCCACCACGGTGAGCATTGATGATAACCAGAATTACTTTAGGAGGAAGTGAGGCTAGTGTCCTGGGCACAATCTCCCTCAGAGGGGTTTGTCCAACCACTCACAGTCCATTATCTCATTAGTCTCAAAATACGCCAGTTAGGGAGCAAGGAAGGAGGATGCTCGTGGAGTCATGAAACAGTATAAAGCACTCTACTGATGAAATAATCACTTCCTGTTCCCGGGCTCCTGATCCCTAAGCCTAGCTGCAGAAACTAAGGCTGAAGGAACCGAAATTGCTGACCCCCAGATCCCCAGAGAGAGTCAGCAGCAAAAGCCAGGCGGGGGGTGGGGGTATGGAATGCTGCCACCCAGCGCGCTGATGTAACCTGTTTTTTAAGGAAATGCCTAAATAAAGGCTAAATTGGTCGCTTAAGATAACAGCAGCCTTTTCTTTCTAAACTAGCACTGGGTGAGGATAGCTGGGGAAGTCAGAAATGTGCTGAGAGGAGGGTTGGGCATTGGGCCAAAATCAAGCCAGAGACAGGCTCTCAGAAGTGGGCACTTTGGGGTGCAGCTGGCCTCTTCCGCCGACTCAGTGCTTCGCTGCTAAGTATAATTCAATTTGGTTCACTTCTTTATAGATACGCACAACATGTATGAAAATGACCTCATTTGGTCTAATTCCTCAGGTTTTTACCAAGGACTTTGAGGCTATTTTCTTAAAGAACTGCTTGGATAAAGACTTTCATTCTTAAAGGAGCTGATTGTGTTTAAGTTTCCCGCTTTAAAATAATGAGCCTACATCTTATTGAAATTGAAAGTGTTTTGAGAGTCACTAGAACACTTCTGGGTACTTTTTTTTTTTAATTATTCAAGGGCTTCTGCTTTGGTACTCAGGGTCTCTACAGGCAGCATAATGGGTTAGCTCTGGGCCCTTCTGGAAGGTTCCCTATGTTCCTCTGCTCAGTGTCCACAGACCTCATGCTTTCTCCTCATGACTCTATGAAATCTTCCTTCTTTGAAGGGGGGTGGGGGGGGGCGCTAAGGTGTAGACGGCTGCAGACATAGGTCCAATGGATAAATCTGTCATTGTGGTATTGCAGGCATGTATGAGGATTTGTGAGAAGAGGGAGTTTTATGACGTTCCACTGCAGCCTGCTTGGAAAGGTCAACCCCACCAGGAAAAGAAAGCATCATTCTTGGAAGAACACAGGTGCTATGATTTTCCCCTTAGAGTCAGCCTACTCAACATATTTCAAATTGATAGCATAGAATTCATTCATTCACTCAACAGACACAAAAATGAACAAGTAAGAGCCCTTCCCTCATACCAGGGAGCTCACAGATGTGTAAAGAAATGATTGCAGTGCCAAATGGTCATAAGAAGCATAACAGAGGTAGTTAGAACAGAAGTTTCTGGCACGGAAGTGTAAGTGTCCAATGAATGTATAGGTAATCAAAGTTCAAAAAGACATTTATACCCCAAGACCTAGATGAGATGGGCAGGAATAATATTTGAAGGAGATAAATATACAGTCCAGCATAGATTGAAAAAGGCCCGTGGACTAATTACAAGGTCAGGGATATCTGTTGTTATGATGTGGCAGGCAAGAACGGAGACTATGGCATTGTGTAGGCCCATGCTTCAATCCTGGTTCTGTCATTTACTGCTTCTCTGATGATGGACACATGCCTTCACCTCTCTGTGCCTCAGTGTTCTCACCTGTAAAATGGATGTAATAATAGGTCCTGCCGGAAGGGTTGTTAGGAAGATGAAATGAAACAATGCATTTCCAGTGCTTAGAAAATAGCCTTGCCATAAATAAACAAAAAATAAATAAATAATGCTTAGTAGTATTTAACAGCTATTATTATTACTCCTAATGAGTTCTCTAGAAAAGCAAAAAAAGATGTCAGACTTCTGCTTTGCAATTTGCCCAGTGGCAATCAGCAGTCTTCTGATAAGCTCCATGGCTTGTGTACTGGCCTCCCAAAGGGATACGAAGCAACAGGATGAATCACTCCTTTAGATCCGATAGTCTGTCCAAAAGAAGAAAATGGCTGTGTCCACTTTCTGGATGAGCAAGAAGGGAAAACCTGGGTATGGTGGAACACAAACTCAAACCGTAAGGCAAGCGCACGACCAAGAGCAATCACAAGAAGCGTATCAGAAAAGTGGAAGTCTGAACCAACTGAGGCAATCTCAAACCCCTGAGACCACAGAAAGAAAGGTTTTAGGTGAAAAGCTCCGGGTGGGGGGTTGGGGGAACGGACCCAGCTCCTGCACTTGGTGGCCAAAACTATAGTTGGCCCGGAGAAGGCGGGGTTCTGGGAGATGTGCTTTTGTCTGTTTTCTCTGACCAGGAGAATGTGCAGAAAGGATGAGCTTGAGTATGAGACAGTGGAAGCCAACAAGCTTTTAAGAAATGTGTAGCCGCTTTAAATTTAAATCAGATCTCTGGAATAAATAATAGGTGGTGAGGTACTGAAATTCAGTAAGTTGTGATGGATTGAAGTTAGAAGATACTATGCTTTATGTCAAGACAATGAATTAATGAAGACTATACCCCAAATCCAAGTTTTTTTTGTTTTTTTTAAAGATTTTATTTATTTACCTGACAGACAGAGATCACAAGTAGGGAGTGAGGCAGGCAGAGAGAGAGAGAGGAGGAAGCAGACTCCCTGCCAAGCAGCGAGCCTGATGCGGGGCTCGATCCCAGGACCCTGGGATCAGGACCTGAGTGAAAGGCAGAGGCTTTAACCCACTGAGCCACCCAGGCGCCCCCCAAATCCAAGTTTTAATATTGGTGAAATATTCTCTATCAGAAATGAATACCCTCTTGGGGCACCTGGTGGCTCAGTGGGTTAAAGCCTCTGCCTTTGGCTCAGGTCATGATCCCAGGGTCCTGGGATCAAGCCCCCGCATCAGGCTCTCTGCTCAGCAGGGAGCTTGCTTTCCCCCATCTCTCTCTGCCTGCCTCTCTGCCTGTGATCTCTGTCTGTCAAATAAAAATAAATAAAAGAAATTAGAAGAATCTTAGAGAAAAGAATGCATGTTGGGAAAAAAAAATGCTGGCTTTCCCATTTGCTCATTTTCAGAAACAGAAAGGAAGTTGATTTTATAGACTACAGACAGGTGAGCATGTGGTCCATCTTGGACAAAAATTGGTTCTAGAAGACTTATTTTGTGAGCGCCTTGAAGAGAATGTGATGATCACTAGGACACAGCACTGGGTGACGAGGATTAGGCCCCATTGGGCTAATCCCACTTCTGCCTTCCTCCTCCCTCCTTGTCCTTTGGTGTTTTCGGGCCAAGGGTCCTAAGAAGTCCACTGAGCTATGTTTTTGGATCTCCACAAAGAGTATGATAAACCTCTTGCGATGTTGCTGAAAATGAGAAAAAAGGAAGGGGAGTTGGATTCACAAATAGTTAAGTTAACTTGGAAACTGTCGGAAGGTCTATAAAGGGCAGTGATAATGAGAAACCCCAGGCAGGGAGTGTCTAGTGGTGTGGGAGAAAGCTCTAGTCCACCTTGTCTGGGGCAAATGTTATTTTTGCTCATGACTACCATTTATGACACACCCCTACGTGTCATGTAATATATATAAAATATCATTTGATTGTTACAGAACTCTGTGAGGTATTATTTTACAGAGAGATTAAGTAATTTTCCCAAGGCACACTGACACACAGCCAGAGACCGAGGATTTGAACTTCAGACCATCTGATTCAGAGCCATTGCTCTCTCAGTTATGCTAACTGGCTCAAATAGCCAAAGTGGGAGGCAGAGATGGGAAACACATGCAATGGAATCATCGGGATCCAAAATGACACGGTCAGAGGGACAGACTGAATCCAACAAGAAGCAACTCAAGTGGGTATATTGAAGACTATGTATAGTCTCCCCTCTTCCCTCCAGGAGTCCTACCTAAGCACAGGATGGAACAGGCATGGCTTTGGAGGTGTTTGGGTGATCTGAGACATCAGTGTGATGCAGCAGCCCCAAAAGACCAAATGAAACCACCCCACTAAATTAGATTTGGGTCCATCTTGAGAGAATATCATAGATAAATGAGATTTGGAACAAGAAAACCCGGGAAGGGCTCTGTCTGCTGCTTGGAGTCACTCGAGAAATGCCAATGGAGTAAAGGGAGAAGGCAGAGCTCCGCTTGGCTGCTTTTTGACAGTCTTCACGTCCAGGAAAACACTAGGACTGCAAAATGTGCACTGACGCTGGTGAGGGAGAGACTTGTAGTGGCAGACAGCGTTGCTAACTCTATCTCCTGGAGCCACTCTTGAAGCAGGACACGGGCAAAGTTCTAAGGGAAAGTAGCTGACAACCGCATCAGATGGGGGACAAGGGAGGAAAGAAGCCAGCGATGTTCGCTGGGAAGAGACAACTTTAGAGGTCATCTTGACTGGTCTTGACCCGCTGCAAGGGCCATCACGCGGGAACATGTGTCTGTTAATTCTCCAGAACAGTGGTTTGGAGACTCGCTTGGCTGTTACCTATAGGAAGAATTATATTTTATATTTCCACCCAGAAGACACAGAAATACACACATATATCTGAAGAAAGCATTCCCGAAAGCATTATTACCCTCCCTGCGTTCAATGTACTTGAATACTTTCTATTGTATTCTATTTGAGTCCATTCTTTTTCATTAAAAAAAAATTATTGAACCCATTAAATTGATATCCTGACTCATTAATGGGTTGAAATGCATAGTTTAAAAATCAATGTCATAGAGACTAGAGTGAGGGTCCACCAATGGAAACTCCAAGGGCCAGCGCTTGCTTCAGGCTCACAAAGAACTTCCACCAAGCGGGAGTGACAGAAGGCGGGATTGGTGTCCTCAGGAAGCATGAGCTCTTGCTTCTCAAGGTGTTCAAGCTTAGACTGAAAAAAGGTGCGATGCGGGAAGGATTCAAACATCAGATGGGGAGTGAATGAAATTGACCACAAAACACTCTCCATTTCTGAGATGCTGCTGTTGGCTGAGTTCCTGCCCTTTTAGGCTATGCTAATGGAAGCATGGTGTACCTCTCTCCGGAGGTGAAGGCGGCTTTGCACCTTGCTATTCAGACCACAAATCAGGGTATCAGAACCAATGTGGGAATGCGTTTGGAGCTACATTTTTGAAGCTACTGACTTATTTATGCATTTGTCCAACAAATATTTGTGATGTGTCTAGGACAAGCCAAGCACACGCTTGGCAGGCTCTGTGCAGGTCAGGCTGACATAGCCCAGGCTGTGTGGCTAGTTAGGAAAAAGTAATCAATCACTCAACACATATTTTCTGAGTGCCTAGCTATTGGTCAGTCACTGCTTTGGGCACTGGTGACGTATCAATGCGAAACAGATTTAAAACACTACCTGCCTCCATGGAGTTTACAGATTATGCACAACATACACATAAGTAATTGATCGATTTTGACTGTGTTGAGGGCAGAGTAACCAGAGAAGGTAGCAGCCAAGTGCAAGAGTCAGGGACACATCCTCGAGGAGGTGGCATCAAAACTGCCACGTGGAAGATGAGTGCTTCCATGAGACAGAGCAGGAGGGAATTCCAGACAGAGGAAACAGCAAGTGTTTGGGGATACGAAAGAAAGTTGGGCTGGCTGGGATGTGGGGGCGGGAAAGGACTTACCCATAGGGTCAGGAAGTGGGATTTCATGCTAGCAGTAAGGACAGACTCCGTTAGAGGGATGTAGAACTATAGGGAGTTCTAGGGATAGAGAGATGAGCAGAGGTGCAGGAGAAGACGGACATGGAAGATTTGTGGGAGGTCGACTCGGCCTCACTTGGGGCATGAGCTGGAGGGAGGGGACAAGGAAGACCCCTGTGTATCTATCTTGAGCAGCTAGCAGTGATGGTGGGGTGAGGGAGAGAAGGAGAGAACAGCAGAGAGGGTGGAATGGAGAAGGTGAGGTTGGTCTGGGACATCTTTCCTCACGCAGTTTTCTTTCCTTAAAATACCGTCATCCCACTCATCTGCTGGGAAAGCACCTGTTCGTCCTCCAACACTCCAGCCCCCACAAAGCCTTACTTACCCCTTCTCTATGTCAGACAGAAGCAATCCTCCCCGCTCCGTATTGCCGTTTTTCCCTTACAGACTTTGATCTCTGCCTCCACAATGATCTGTCCCATTGATTTGTTCGCCTATAGTAATAATAATGCCCATGAACACTGACTGACAGCCCGGCACTGTTGTAGGCCCTTTATACATATCGCCTCACTTAATCTCCACAATAGCCCTTCCTATGTCAATACCATTACTGTCCCCATTTCATCAGGAAATGGAGGCTCAGGCGAGCAGGTAGCCCCCTAGCTCACAAGGCACTGCTGGTCAGGGTGGAGCTGGGATCCAAGACCCAGGCGGTCTGGCTCCTTGGTCCGTGCTCTTAATCACTGCGTGCATCTTGTTTTCCAGGGGATTATAGAGCCTTGCAGTTAGGGACCATGTAATCGGACTTTTTTTTTTTTTAAAGAAACACACCCTTGGAGAGCTTTGATTACCAAAAATAAGGAAAATAAACACAGTTGCAACTTGTAAACAAAACCAAAATGAATAGCTATCTAGATTTTTTTTTCACCCCTGCGAATCCCAGAAATTTTGTTATTTAAAAACCAAGATGGGAGTGCCTGGGTGGCTCAGTTCACTGATGTATCTTGGGATGTACACTCAGTCCCACCTCACCGGCAGCCCCCGTAACTTATTAGACGAACTGCTGGGTTCTCTGAACACATCGAGAGCTTTCCCGACTCCGTAGCTTTACTAGGATATTTGCTTGCTCCAACTCTCTAAAACCTAACCCGTTCAAGCTCAAATTTCCTTTTGAGAAGTCTTTCTGAAATGCTCCCACTGAATCCCTACGGTATCTCTGTGTAGTGTGTGTGTGTGTGTGTGTGTGTGTGTGTGGTGAGAACACTTAAGATCTAGTCTCTTACCTTTTTTTTTTTAAGATTTTATTTATTTATTTGACAGACAGAGATCACAAGTAGGCAGAGAGGCAGGAAGAGGCAGAGGGGGAAGCAGGCTCCCCACTGAGCAGGGAGCCCCTTGCGGGACTCGATCCCAGGACCCTGAGATCATGACCTGAGCTGAAAGCAGACGCTTAACCCACTGAGCCACCCAGGTGCCCCTAGTCTCTTACCTTTTTAAAAACATGCCCAGCACAGCACCTGGACCATAAGAGGCCCTTAAGAAGGACTGGTAGAATGAGTCAATGGCAGGAAAACATTCACACATCTAAGGAAGGGTTAGGATTGCCAACATAAAGTTGGGGTTGGCAACATTTTTCTGTAAAGGAGCAGATAGCAAATATCTTAGGCTTTGTGGGCCATAAACTCTTGGTTGCAATGGCTCAGCTCTGCTGTTGTAGTGTGAAAGCAGCTACAGACCATATGAAAACAAATGTACTGTGTTTCAATAAAACTTTATGTATGGATACTGATGTTTGAATTTTGCTTAATTTTCACGTGTCATGAAATGCTATTAAAAAAATTTTTTTTTAACTGTTTAAAAACGTAAACACCATGCTTAGCTCACAGATGGTGAAAGCCAGGCTTTGGGTGGATTTGCCCCATCAGCTACGGTTTGCCAATCCCTGGCCTGGGGCTGGTGAGCCAAAGGATGTGGACTCCCCGGGGTTCGCTTCGTTACCCCGCCTTCCGTCATCGGAGGGGCAGCTGAGTTACGCCCCAGGGAGCTGTCCTCACCAGAGATGTCAAATCTGAGGGTCTGTGGGTTACCTGGGGTGGGGTGGGGGGTTGGAGATATGAAACCCACTGAGGTGGGGCCGAGGTAGGACCCGATGGGACCTCTAAAGCCCTTTCCTTTACAAGGTTCTCCGCGGCAGCTTCCTGGGCTGAGGAATAAAACCACAGGAGCCGAACTGATTGGAGAGAGGAAAGTCATTGTGAATTAGTGAAAAGGTCTGAGTTATAAAATGGTTTATAAGAAATTATGCTTCATTGTGTTCAAGGACATTCAGCAATCAAACGAACACTTAACAAAGGGCTGTCAATAAGCCATTTGAATTGCACTTCGTATTTTTCAAAGTGCTTTCCAGTACATTATCTTCATTGATCCAAGCAGGAACCCTAGGAGATGGACAACCCCATTTTACAGGTGAGGTCACACCAGCTGAGGTGCTTCAGAACCAGGTCTGTGCTGCCTGAAGCCGCCTCCCAGGGCTGGCTGGTGAGTAGACAAAAATGACAACTTTATATTTTGCATCAAGGCTGTATTCTGAAGTTTCCATATGGAGTATCATTTATATTTGTATGAAGATTGAGCATTCTTACCTCAAGCTACTTAAAAAAAAAAAGTTTTTAAAGTAATCCTACACCCAACATGGGGCTTGAACTCACCACCCTGAGATCAAGAGTCCCATGCTCCACTGACTGTGCCTGCCAGGTGCCCCAACACAGGCTGATTTTTAACTCTTGAGTAGGTATTAGAAACATGGTCACAGTCCAGATTAGCATGCAGAGTTTGTCAAACTGTATTAGTAAAATACAGCAAAAGTTCATTAAATGCTAAGAAGTAAGAATATGGGGCTTTACCTTGTTTACTCACATCAGGATGACAAAGGGTTTTCCACTGTGTTATCTCCAAGAGAGAAACAATCTTTTTCCTTATAGATGGCATGAAGGTAAGTAGAAATGCACTTGGAATGGAAAGGTATCTCAGGGTCTGAAATTCTTCCATCTGGTAAATTATTAGTTTCGAGAAATTAGAAGGACCCTGATAGTGGAGGAGATTGAATCCAACTGCCTTGTGGTTCTTTCTTTCCTCCCCGTCTGAGGGAGTCTGACCCAGGGGCAAACCCGAGAAGCAGGCAGCCAGCAAGCCCTAGTGATTTAGGGGAGAAATCTGCTTCTCCCCCTCAACCCCAACTTGGGGCTCCCATCAGCATTTCCTTGCCAAATTAGGCTTTGGCACAGCTAAGAATGGCTTGGCAAACTTTTTTAATTTCCCAAGAGCAACTTCCTGGTTCTTAATTAGGCCTTTTATTCCTAGATGTCTATATTTAACTGTGCTCTGTTAGCGCTGACCCCTTTTGGATACTGCCAAGAACTTCAGGGAAGTGGCCGTTGAGTCTAGACAGGGCAATTATTCAGATAACTAAGTTCCCCAAACCTGTTCTTAAAGCAAGACACTATGAGGAAATGTTCAGTTATCAACCGGTGCCTGCTTGAATTCACTACGTAACTGCCCAGGGGTCTACCTCACTTTGCCAGGGAGGCAGAGAGCAGATACTTAACCCAGGGAAGGATGCAGGCCTCGAGAGGTCAGGGTTGCCCCCATGAACTTGGCAGGGTAGAGAACGGAGGAGGGGAAATGGTGGAATGAGAAAAAGAGAAAAATGGAAAGTACCCTGAATATCTATCACCCGAGAGATGGATCAATAATTTGTAGTACATGCCTACGAGGAAAGGTAATTCAGCAGTGTGAAAAGGGATGGGCTGGACCTTCGTGGGTCGCCGTGGATACTTCCCACAGACATAGTGTTGAGCAAAGACAGCAGGATGCGTGTGACTATCTACTACCTGAAAACATTTGTGGAAATGTAGAACAGCATTAATAATTATACTGTAGATTGTTTATGGAGAGCACATCTGTAGTGAGAGCATTTTAAAAATCCATGGTAATAAAAAAAATCAACTGATCCTCTTTTTTTTTTTTTTTGTCTTCCTTAAAGAAAAGAAAAAATGACTAATGTTCAAGAGAGCAGTTATTTCTGGGGAGGGAGGAACGAGGAAGTGAGCCTGCGAAGGGCTCAAAGTCTTTGGCTGAGGCTGTCGTGTTTACTGTTTTCTGCTGGGTGGGAAATTACCCATGATTTGTATTAGTATACTCTTTAGCATGCCTAAAATCCTTCATTACAAATGAAGAGGTGTGGGAAGGAGAGCCAGAGCTACTGTTTGCTGGGGGTGGGATGGGGTGACAGGAAACATCTCAGGAGAGGAGAGCCCCTGGCTTCTCTCCTCCCTGAACTGTGTGATCAAATACCGTGTCAGGGAAACGAGAGTGTTTGTGGGACAGCTCAGAAGGGAGTGCAGAGAATAAGATTCTAGAAACAGTTTGGCCTCTTTCCGGAGCTGAGTGACCTGATCTGTTGTGAGCCCTGGTCTCTCTCAGGTCCCTCCTCTGAGTGGAGGTTCTCCCTCATCTTGCCAAAGTCTAGCTGCCTATGGTGGTAGAAGTCATCCTGGAAAGTGCTGTAGGGAGGCCTTGTGGTATGGGAGGCAGAGGGAGTGAGCTTATAAATACTGGACAGAGCTGGGTTAAAAATCTGCTTTACATAGCTCTTGACACTTTGCAAATGACCCTTGGCAATGATTACATGGCAGAAGAGGATTTTCTTGTTGTTGTTCTATTACGGAGAATTTTGAAGGGACATAAAATTAGATGCTATTACTCCTATTTTTAAAAGTACCCATCAGTCAACCTCCCCAAACTATTAACTTATGGTCAGTCTTTCCCTGTTCACCCACTGATCCATTCTCCAACATTTATCATATCATTCTGAGGCAAATCTCAGAGAGAGATAACATAATAGTCAGGGTTTCCCAGAAAAACAAAAACATGGATTTTTCTCTCTACCCAGATTTATTATAAGGAATTGGCTCATTCAGTTGTGGGGGTTAGAAATTTAGGTAAGAGTTGACATTGAAGACTTGAGTCTGAATTCTGCAGGCTGGAAATTCAGAGAGGGTTTCTCCTATATTGGCATCCTCAGGCAGAATTGCTTCTAAGTCTATAAACTCAGTCTTCAGTTCCAAGGCCTAAAACTGGTTGGGTAAGGCCCACCCACATTATGGGAGGTAATAAGCTTAACTAAAAATCTACTGATTTAAGTGTTAGTCGCATCTGAAAAATATCCACACAGCAACATCTAGACTGGTGTTTGACCAAACACCTGGGCACCATAGCTTAGCTGAGCTGACACAAAATTAATCATCACAGATCATTTTATTAGTAACTATTTCACTATGTATAAAAAAAAAAACAAGGACTCCTTGGGGCACTTGGGTGGCTCAGTTGGTTAAGTGTCTGACTCTTGATTTCAGCTCTGGTTGTGAGCTTGGTTTGGTGGGATCGAACCCCGCATCAGGCTCTGTGGAGTCTGCTTGAGATTCTCTCTCTCCATCTCCCTCTGCCTCTCCCCCTCCCTGTAAAATAAATCATTCTTTAAAAAAAAATAAGAACTTTTTTAAACAACCACAATATTATCACACTAAATTAAATTAACATTTATCTTAAAATCCTCAGACATCCAATTAAATTAAAATTTAACTTTCCAATTGTCTCACAAATGTCATAATTTTCATTTTTATAATTTGTTGACTGTAGTTAGGCTCCAACCAAGGTCGCAGACTTGTGATTGGCTAAGAAAAGCATTTGACAAAGTACAACATCTGTTCCTGATTAGAACTCTTCAAAGTGTAGGAATAGAGGGAACATTCCTCAACTTCATAAAATCTATCTATGAAAAACCCACAGCAAATATTCTCAGTGAGGAAAAACTGACAGCATTCCCTTTGAGATCAGGAACATGACAAGGATGCCCACTCCCACCACCGTTGTTCAACATAGTTCTAGAAGTCCTAGCAACAGCAGTCAGAAAACAAAAAGAAATAAAATGTATTCAAATTGGCAAAGAAGAAGTCAAACTCTCTTTGCAGATGACATGATACTTTATATGGAAAACCCAAATGACTACACCCCCAAACCACTAGAATTCATACAGCAATTCAGTAATGTGGCAGGATACAAAATCAATGCACAGAAATCAGTTGCTTTCTTATACACTAACAGTGAAAATATAGAAAGGGAAATTAGAGAATCAATTCCATTTACTATAGCACCAAGAACCATAAGATACCTTGGAATAAACCTAACCAATGAGGTAAAGGATTCTGTACTCAAGGAACTACAGAACACTCATGAAAGAAATTGAGGAAGACACAAAAAGATGGAAAAGCATTCCATGCTCATGGATTAGAAGAATAAACATTGTTAAAATGTCCATACTGCCTAGAGCAATCTATACTTTCAATGCCATCCTGAACAAAATTCCATTGACATTTTTCAAAGAGCTGGAACAAACAATTCTAAAATTTATATGGAACCAGAAAAGACCCCAAGTTGCTAAGGAAATGTTGAAAAAGAAAAAAAAAAAACCTGGAAACACCACGTTTTCTGATTTCAAGCTTTATTACAAAGCTGTGATCACCAAGACAGCATGGTGCTGGCACAAAAACAGACACATAGACCAGTGGAACAGAGTAGAGATCCCAGAAATGGACTCTCAACTCTATGGTCAAATAATCTTCAACAAAGCAGGAAAAAATATCCAGAGGAAAAAAAGACGGTCTCTTTAATTAATGGTGCTGAGAAAATCGGACAGCTAGGTATAGAAGAATGAAACTCAACCATTCCCTTACACCATAGGCAAAAATAAACTCAAAATGGATGAAAGACCTCAACGTGAGACAGGAATCTATCAAAATCCTAAAGGAGAACATAGGCAGTAACCTCTTCGACATCAACCACAGCAACTTCTTTCAAGACGTGTCCCCAAAGGCAAATGAAACAAAAGCAAAATGAACTTTTGGGACTTCATCAAGATAAAAAGCTTCTACACAGCAAAGGAAACAGTCAACAAAACAAAGAGGCAACCCATGGAATGGGAGAAGATATTTGCGATTGTCACTACAGACAATGGGCTGATATCCAAGATCTGTAAAGAATTCCACAAACTCAAACACTCAAAAAACAGATAATCTGTCAAAAAATAGGCAGAAGACATGAGCAGACACTTCTCCAAAAAAGACATAGAAATGGCTAACAGACATATAAAAAATGTTCATAATCATTAGCCATTAGGGAGATTCAAATCAAAACCACATTGAGATACCACCTTATACTAGTTAGAATGGCCAAAATTCACAAGACTAAACAACAAGTGTTGGAGAGGATGTGGAGATAGGGGAACCCTCTTACACTGTTGGTGGGAATGCAAGTTGGTGCGGCCACTTTGGAAAACAGTGTGGAGATTCCTTAAGAAATTAAAAATAGAGCTACCCTATGACCTGTAATTGCACTACTGGATATTTACCCCAAAGATACAGACATAGTGAAAAGAAGGTTCATACATACCCCAATGTTCATAGCAGCAATGGCCACAATTGCCAAACTATGGAAAGAGCCAAGATGCCCTTCAACAGACGAATGGATAAAGAAGATATGGTCCATATATACAATGGAATATTAAGCCTCCATCAGAAAGGATGAATACCCAACTTTTGTATCAAAATGGATGGGACTAGAGGAGATTATGCTGAGTGAAATAAGTCAAACAGAGAAAGCCAATTATCATATGGTTTCACTTACTTATGGAGCATAAGGAATAACATGGAGGACATTAGGAAAAAGAAAGAAAAGTGAATTGGGGGAAATCGGATGGGGAGATGAACCATGAGACTGTGGACTCTGAGAAACAAATTGAAGGGAGGGAGGTGGGGGTGTAGGTGAGCCTGGTGGTGGGTATTAAGGAAGGCATGTATTGCATGGAGCACTGGATGTGGTGAATAAACAATGAATCTTGGAACACTGAAAAAATAAAATTAAATTTAAAAAATGTATATGTTTTATATCTCTTAATTTATAGTTTCCCCCAATATCTCTTTCTCTTCCTTGCAATTAATTTCTAAAAAATATTATCTGTATTGCATAAAATAGAAGCTCTCAGTCTGGATTTTGCAGGTTGCATTCTCTTAGTGACATTCATCGTGTTCCTCTCTCCTCTGTGTTTCCTGTAAACTGGTAGTTAAATTTAGAGGCTCAACCAACCATTTAAGGAGACACTTCTTTGCATAATTTGGAGGAGTCCCTGAAGAATTCCTTGTTACCTATTCTGCAAACAAAGAAACAAACAAACCACAGCAACATACCTCCCCTATTAGCTTGCTGAGACTGAAATCACACTTCTAAAAATAATCTTGTTTCAATTCCTGATTAAAATGTAATACTCCTAGGGGCACCTGCATGGCTCAGACAATTAAACGTCT
Organism: Meles meles; assembly: GCF_922984935.1. Taxonomy (NCBI): domain Eukaryota; kingdom Metazoa; phylum Chordata; class Mammalia; order Carnivora; family Mustelidae; genus Meles; species Meles meles. The sequence continues at coordinate 142,856,118 of NC_060067.1, forward strand.
GCCTTCGGCTCAGGTCATGATCTTGGGGTCCTTGGATGGAGTCTTGCATTGATATCCCTGCTCAGTGGGGAGTCTGCTTCTCCCTTTGCCTCTCCCACCCACTTGTGTGTGTTTTTGTTTTGTTTTGTTTTGTTTTTTTTAGATTTTATTTATTTATTTGACAGACAGAGATCACAGGTAGGCAGAGAGGCAGCCAGAGAGAGAGGAAGGGAAGCAGGCTCCCTGCTGAGCAGAGAGCCCCATACGGAGCTCCATCCCAGGACCCTGGGATCATGACCTGAGCCGAAGGCAGAGGCTTTAACCCACTGAGCCACCCAGGTCCCCCGACTTGTGTTTTCTGTATCTCTCAAATGAATAAAAAATAAAATCTTTAAAAATGAGATACTCCTAGAAAAGGGAAAATTTATTAGATATTTACTCTTGAGTATGAATGCTTTTATGAAATCCTTTTCCAAGTCAGTTTCTGAAAGTGAGGGAAGGAGAGTGGAAAGTCCCTGAGAAGAGCACATGGGCAGTGAGTGTGTGTTTCATAGCCAGGGGACAGTGGTGTCCTTATGGGAGGGAGAGAATTGGCTAAGAGGGAACTCATCTTCAAAGCCCCCTCAGCTGTTGAACATTGCCAGCACTATGGACACTGTATTCAGTGTTTTAAAGCAACTATTTAATTTCAATCTTCTAAGCACCCAGGAAATGAGGAGAGCTTATACCCGTTTTAAAGCTAGAAACACTGAGGCTCAGCCAGGCTTAAGAACTGGTTAAAGATCTTTTGGCTAATAAGTGGCACATAAAGACTAAGGACGTGGACTAAGGATTCCTCCTCACATTCCTGGCCTCTGTGCTCTTTCCACCAACCCACAGCTACCGCTCCCACCCCCTACTCTGTTACTTCAGCTTTAGGCTCGCTTGACAGGAGAGGTGAGAGATGATCCCCCAACATGGGTGCCTTCCAACCTCCGGTGTAGCCTGTTCCTGGACACATTCTGGGGATCGTGCCCAGAATCAGGCTGTCACAGAGGGCAGCCAGGGATCTTCCCAGTGGCCTCTGGGTTAACAAATCTGTTTTGTTTCCTTTTTTTTTTTTCTCTTTGCCCTTTTCTGGGATAAAAGATGGAAACACTATCTCTGGGAACCCAGCCTGCTGATTAGACAGGAACTGTGCTTAGGACTTCTGCGGTACTACCATGAGTCAGCAATACTTTGAACCCAATTTTATTTGTTTATTGTACGAATGAAATCATAAGAGGAACAGAAATAATAATTTAAAAAAAGAATCACAAGACCCCAACAAAATCAACTGTTTCCATGTCCTCGTGGTCCTCATCAGACTCTCACTGGGAGCATGTGAATTTTTCCAGTTCTATTCCATTCTTCTCTGAGCCTACAAAACAGGCAGAGGAAGTGGGGAAGAGACTGATGTCCCTCCGCCCTCCTCTGAATCACGGCCATTGAAAACGGCTCAGTCAAAAGCATTAACCTGCAAGACTCCACATCCAGGGAAGCCGAGGAGAGGGGCCAGGAGAGCCTTGTTAACTTCCAGCTTTCTCATTTTCTTCTGCCGGCCTCTCTGAGAACACAGCCACAAACCTTTGTAGGGCAGCTCTTTCGTTTAGAACCAGAAGTGGAAGATCAAAACTAGCCTGGGTAATTGAGAAAGAAGGAGAAAGAAACCAACTGTAACGTCTGAGCAGTTCTGATCTTCCTTAATACTGAGATCACACGGCTGCAACCCTCCTCTCATTTCTGGGTGACTAAAACCTCATTACTTAGAAAAATGTATTTTTTAGACAATTTCAACATTCGAAGACAAAAGCAAGTGTGTGGAACCAGTTGAACCTTGGGCAATTGTCAGCTGTTTATTCATATTATATCTATGCAATGCACGCTGGGGGTAGACACAGCGAACCTTCATCAGCTTGGTGTGTATTTAGACAGTTAAGTTATGCGAGGCACAATCTCTCACTTTAGCCAGCTAAGAGGAAGCTGGAGTGCATTAACTATCATTACCTATGTACAATAAAACCTTCGAAACATCCTTAAAGAGAAATGCAGCAAGAAAAAAAAAAGTTAAGTTTTTGGAAGAAGCCATTTGTCTTGAGCTGAATTCATCTGGGTATGATCAGAGTTGCTGCAGACATAAAACTATCTGGAGTCTCGCTTCAGGGTTTAGAATTATAAAATATTCATGGTGTATAATTTTGCATAATTTGTTTAGCTACCAAGACATAATTTAGTTATTTGGTGCATGAATCCTTCCGAAGGCCTAAAGAAGAGAAAAACAGACTTTAAGAAGCTCAATCCAGCTTTGAGGCAAATACAGATAAAATAAACTTATCCTATAGTGCCCTGTGTAGTCAATGCACACAAACACATGTATACGCACACGTGTGTGCACACACACACACATGCACCTCCCTCTGTGTGTAATTGATTCTTCCTAGTGATCTTTAGCGCTGCTGCGCTGGGCATTTTATGTATATTATGTACCTAGTTTTCACTCTGCATGGGATAGCCTATAAACCCAAAAGAAAGAGCTGTGGAATATTTTCGATTTCTGCAAGATGCATTTAGATGATAAAATTCCTTGACTGTAAGCTCGATAACGAACATGATAATTTATTTATTCAAAGCATAAAGAGCTGACCTCCCTGCCCAGTGCTGTGCTGAGCACCAACCGGTATATTTGTCAGAAGAGGTCCCCATCCCCAGGGTGGAGCTTACAGTCTGGTTGAGACAAGACGTATAAACAGGAACAACTCGAGAACAACTAGCTCTCAGGCATTATTTAAGCAAATGCAAGCAAGCATGGCAGAGTCCTCAGAGGAAGATTGCAGAGACATGCAAATAAGGGAAGGTGAGCTGTCTCTCTGTCCTCGTTACCCCTGCCCAGGCTGCGCCTTTGGCCCCTCTCTAGGGGACACAGACACGGCATTGTTGTCTCTGCACCTGCAGTCTTGCCCCTTCCAACCCATTCTCCGTACTGAAGTGGTAGAAGTGTTCTCTAACTGCAGATCTGACTCTGGTGTTTCCCTTCACCTTAAGAAAAAGCCCGCACGCTTTAGGCTGGTACACAAAGTCTGTCTCCTAGGTCCCAGGCAGACCAGCTCGCTGGTTCTTTGAGACACAGCCTCGCTCTTCTCAAGCTCACGGCTGAACTTCTCTCCTCTTGCAATGCTGTCGCTCCCGTACCCTGCTTACTCAGTTCTTCAGTTTCAGGCTTCATCCCTTCCAGGAAGCCACCTCTTACTCCCTGAGACTGGGCCAGGACTCCCTATGAGTCCCTCACTGCTCTGGAACTTTCCCTGGTCCACACAGAGCATTCTCAGTGTCAGTAATCAGAAACCAATGAAGTTAGTAGAGCTCTGAGGTCAGAGCCTCTGGGTCTGAAACCAAGACCCATCATTTACTAGTTTAGTAAATTTTTAAAAAGATTATTTTATTTCTTTAAGATTTATTTATTTGAAAGAGAGAGCATGAGCAGGGGGAGGGGCAGAGGGAGAGGCAGACTCAGGGGTGATGACATGAACCAAAGGCAGACGCCCAATCAACTGAGCCACAGAGGCACCTCATAGATTTATTTATTTGAGAGAGAGAGAGAGAGAGTGCACAAGCACGAGTCGGGGAGAGGGGAATCCTAAGCAGACTCTGTGCTGAGTGCAGAGCCCAAGGCTGGGCTCAGTCTCATGACCCCGAGATCATGACCTGAGCAGAAGCCAAGAGTCAGCCGCTTAACCAACTGCACCACTCAGGTGCCCCTACTAGTTTTGTAACCTTAAGGTAAATTGCTTACCCTCCCTGTGACACTGTTTTTTAATCAGCAAAATGGGTTAATGACGATACCTACAAGCTAGGGCTGTTGCAGGGGTAAATGAGATTATATATAAGTCCTTATAGTAGAGCCTGACATGTCTTGTCTACTGCTAGGGTAATTACTGTTAGTATCCCCCCCTTAACACCAGAAACCCTGCTCCCCAACCAAGTACGCTGCTGCAGCCAATCTCAAGGGCAGATGGATCGAGACCCAGGCTTGCCTGTAGCCCCCACAGCATGCGCTTTGGGAGACTTCTAAATGAGAAGGGTCAGGGCCAGGTATTTTTTTGTCTCTCCCTATTCCTGAGCACAGCACCTGCGGTGTAGAAGATGTTCAGTCATTATTTTCCGGGACCAATGAGTGGGCTGAGCTGTTAAGTTTTCTCACAGGAACAAAATTTCTGGTGGAGAATGGGAGAAAATGCAGGAGTGCGTTTGTCAGACTAAGTGGGGAAGCTGGTTCTGCCTGAGGGAACAGTATGATGAGGCCAGGGAACAGAGTGCACGCGAGGTCAGGAAAGAGCACCTGCGTCTTCCGTGCTATTGGGATTGTTTCCTGTGACGCACGTATCGCTTAAATGCCCATGCGCAGAGGGCCTGACCGGAGGGGATGGCTGGCCTTTTAGCGCATTGAAAACGGAACAGTAGAGACGGAGATGGGGAAAAGCATAAAGGAAGAGCAGCGAAAACAAGAATTCTACATGTAAGCAAAATAGATTTGATTGCAAAATGACTACCATAAAATTGTAATTTCATATGAATTTTAAAACTAACCTTTTACAGATTATAACAGTAATACATATTCATTGCGGAGAATGTGAAATATGCAGAAAAGCAGACAAAAAATAAAGATCACCCATAATCCCGCTGTCAGAAATAACCACACTGATGTAGTAGTTACGCCTGGAGAGTTTTTTTTTTGTCCATGCACGTGTATATAATGGAATATGAAGTGTTGCATCTTTATCCCTCCATTATCAGGAATACCCTGATCAAACACTTTGTCCTCTATTTGGTTCTGTTGCCTAGGTTCTCAGGCTGTTACAACAGGGACCCGGGAGGGTTAGAAAAAAAATCTACTCTCCGCTGGGCCGTCACTGGCTGGGGACATGCAGGTTCCTGTGGGGGGTATATGCAGGCCTGCTGCAAGCCAGAGGCCAGGGCCACTGTTGGCCTCAGAATTATTTCTCGGCAGCCAAGGTGGTCCTGAGATGACACTGCTTCGCTGACCTGGGCCTGCTGGGACTTAGCTTACTTGGGCTGCCTCTCCAGCCCTAGCCTTCTGGCTGCTGGGTTTGACTGTCTGATTTTCGAACTGTGGACTCGTGTGGTCTTGGTGGGTCACAGAAATGCCTCTAGATTGTGGTGACCCAAGGCCTGGATGTGGCAGATGGACTCTGTGTGTGCGAGTGTGTGCATGTGTGTGTGTGGCGTGTGGATACAGTTTTGGTTCTTGACTGCCCTTGGGGTATAGCATAGGGTTAGGTTGAAGGTACCTGCTCTCCCCTCTCTTTGCACAGGCTCCTTGCCTACCTCCACCGCCCCCCCCCCCCCCATCCCCGTCCCCGCCCCAGAGATCGAGAGAAGTGAGACCAGGCTTCCATGTCCAGGACCAGAGTTCACAAGGGTGACTTGATTTCAGAAAAAAGGAACAGGCCAGGTGTCACAAGTAGGCTGTCGTGTTAAGCCTGGCCTAGCAGAGTGACTTCTCCACTCCAGGTCCCTGAGTGCTGGGTTCAAGTTCCTGAAATCCCACTGGGCTGAGGTCAGAGTTTGTCCTGGAGCTTGGGCCAGGACTGAACCTGGGGTGGGCTCCTCCGTGAGAGTCAAGGGATTGCAAGACTGAGAGGAGGAGGGATTCTGGGTGAGAGAGGCAGGCCGTTCTCAGCAAGAAGAAGTTTTAGACATTAAAATCCATTTCCCCGCACAGTGTGAGAATCCCTTCTGTATATCGCCTGGCAAAAGATCATGTAGCATCTACTTGCACATGTCCAGTGACAAGGGGCTTGTTCATTCCTTAATCATTCAGACTTCCAGGAAGATGATAGGAAATTCTTCCACATTAAGCTGAGCTGTGCTTCTTGGGACCATCCCTCCAGATGATCTAGTTTTGCCCCGGGAAGTAGCCCACCGCAGATCCAGGCTTGACCCTCCCTATCGAGAAGACAACCTAGGCTCTCCTTTTCACCTTCTAGGCCAGAAGCGAGCTTTCTACCTACTTCCGTGTGCCAACCTGGTCACCAAGTGAGGCTGGGATAGATGTGATCCAGGGACCATGTCGCTGCTACCTACTCTGGTCAAAGTGGAGTCTTGGGGTTTGTTGTATGACAACAGAGGCAAGTGTGGGATAAAGCCTTGAGCCAGGACTGAGATAGGACCAGAGAGACAGATTACATTCACCCCTCTGGTCCATAGCCCTACTGGGTTAGGCATCTGTAAAAATTAAGGGCGACTCCCTTCTCTGGAACAGGTCTTGTATTTGGTTCTTTTTGTAATAAACCATAATTAAGAAATTTCAGGATGGCCAGAGACCTATATAGAACAGACTTTCTGCCCCATTGTTCTCTATACAAAACAAAATAATAAAATTATTTCAATATTACCTTATTTGTTTCAGCCCTCTACTCAAGAACTAAATTTGTTTTCCTAGTCTCTGCACATTTTAACCCCTTTCCTCCTTTTTGGGAGAGACACACACAGGTTCTGGTCACAATGGGACTTTGGGTTCAAGTACTGGACCCTTTTTAATCACCTTTAGGGCAGAAATAATCAGTGGGTGTGGCATTCAATCACGACCCATTACTTTAATTAAGGGTTTCGTGGGTAGGTCACTCTGTTCCTTTGTAGCAACATTAACAGCTAGCAACTTTCTGACTTTTTCACATCAAATTTATGCATAGTATATATATTATTTACTGCAGCAAAATAAAATCTGGCTTTTAGAGATAGGAGGGTACACGTTCTGGTGTGACTTCAGAACAATAGTAAACATTTTCAATTGGTTATTTCCATCACCTTCCCGTCTTTTCCTAAGAGAGAATTAAAACGTGGTATCAAGGTAGCTTTCAGGCTACAATTAAGAATTATATATATAATACATATATATATAATATATATAAATAATAATTAACCAAATTAATCCTGGAACTCCATCAAATCAGACTGTGGATCAGATCAAGTTAGAAACCATCCCATCCAACAGAAGAAGCAACAATTCCCAGCTAAGAGAAGAAAGGGACAACCCTGTTAAAAATCAAGAGAGTGGATTTTAATGAAAATGACAACGAGGAAGTCTCTGAGCTTTTGAGCAAGGAGGCAAACTACCTAACTTGGCTGTTAAGGAAGACCTTTTGAAGAAATAGTGGAGGACTGGAGGCAGAGAGACCATTTATGAGGTGGGTTAGTAAGGCTACAGGTTAGCTCTTGTAACAAAGAGACCCCAAATTACAGGGCTTAAATAATACAGAGGCAGTATTCTACATCTTGTTTGGTGTGATGATTACATGGGGACATACAACTCTCCAAACTCAATGAAGGGAACCCCTAAGACCTGTGCGTTTTGGGGGTGTTCATTATGCCTCAGTTAAAAACAAATAGACATTCATTTCTCATTCACCTAATGGTCCAAATGTGGGTGGGTCAATTGCTGTTCTGTTTTGTGACCAGTCGGCTTGGCTGTTCTAAACATTTAACTCCATCTTTGCTCCCAATAATGGTCACGGGGAGGAGGAAATCCAGGGCAAGTGGCTTGTCTCCTGGTGGAGGTGAACTTGGAGTTGGACACTCCACTTCTGCTCCTATGCCGTACATGCAGATTGAGTCACAGAGCTACACAAGGGAAGTACACACCCAAGCCGAAAAGCCATGTGACCAGCCGTGTGACCCACCAGAAGGTGCAGCCTCATGCTTGTAGAGAAAAGAACAATGGGAGAAGGATGCTGGAGAGAGTTGGAAGCCTCCGCCACCGGGGGTAAGTCCGTGACAGCCATGGAGCAGAAGGCCAGACACCGGCGTCATTCAAGGATGGAGATGACCCAACTGTGTCACTGTTTGGATGTAGGGACAGCGTTCAAGATAATTACAGTTGGTTATTGGTTATAATTGGTTCGATTGGTAGGTCAGGAAACAGTGGAACCGTGATGGAAATAGGGAAACCAGGAGACCAGCTAGTGTGTTGGGTGTGGCAGATGGAGGAGATGGCCAAGGGAGACAGAGTCTCTATCCTTACAGGTAGTTAATAATAGATGAGGCAGCTCTCACTGTGGTGTAGAGCATGGCTTGGCCTGAAACCAGGGAGCTAAATGGAATTGTTTCTCCTTAAACAGAAGGTTGAGCATTCTGATGTAAAACAAAGCAGAGGCTGGCGGCTGTGAGTGGTGGGAATCTCTCTAGCCGTCAGCGGTCCCCCACCACTGTTCTCACCACCAGCCATGGACATCTGCAGAGCGTCCACTGGGGGCATATTGCTGCCTTCTCCTTTGCACAATCCACAACATACACTCTTCTATATCTATGCTACTCAAACCTCTGGCTGCAACCCCCTTCATGACCATTACTAGGTTGTATGCTGCATTTTAAAACAAGGTGGCAGAACAACACATCAGGAATGAGTGCTTGGTCCTTAGGCACTGCAGGGACCAATGGAATTTGACAGTGGGGCAGAGCTGAGGGGTCCCGGTCTTGCTCAAAGTGAGCAGAAGAAAGTACATGTCAAATGTGTGTTGCTTGTGTTGCCATTCAGCCCTGTGCTGTTTAAATTGAGGGTGGTAAAATAAATAAATAAATAATAGAAAGTGGTGAGCTTCCTCATGGAGAAGATTGGAAAGGTCTTAAAAGCAGAGCACATCCCACTTCTTTGCTTTCTCTGGTACTCCTGACAATGCTTAGGAGATGGGTCTTCGTGAAATTCATAGCCATTGACTTAATTCAGTGTCAACGGCTCCCATGTTGACTCTTTGAACAAAGGGTGAGATTCTTTATCCAACCTCCTCAAATCTCCCCCTATATATCCCCCAACAGATGCAGGGGTTCTTCTGATAAGTGAAGAGTTCATAAGGTTTTATGGAAACTAGAGGAAAGGCAAGTAGCATTAATCAAGTTGTAGGACCTTGGATAAGCCTTTTTACTTCTCTGGGCCTCCGTTTCCTCATCTGAGGATAGACATGGGAGCTGGATTAGGCGTTAGCTAAGAACATTTTATAGTGTGAATATTCCATGGTTCTCTCGTAGATCAGGCTGCTCGTCCTCCAGGAATTTTTCCAGACATTTGGGTTTGTTGCTCCTCCACCTTCTTTTTGAGATAACTGAACATTCCCTGCAGCGTGCTTCCTGTTAGCTGGACACTTTGCTCAGTCTTATTGGATGAAGTCAAGGTTTGGCCAGGCCAATAATCTCATCTGAGGCTCAGCATGCTCTTCTGAACTCATTTGGGCGCGAAGAGGATTTAGACCTCTGTGGTCGTAAGACTGTGATCCCCGTTTTCTTGCTGGCTCTAGGCTGGGGATCACTCCCCTGTAGGCTGCCCTGAGGTACTAGCCATGGGGTCCTTTCACATCAGCACAGCATCTTGATTCTTCAAGACGGGAGTGTGGGCAGTCTTTAAAGTCTCATCTGATTAGGCCAGGCTCACCTAGAATAATCTCCCTTTTGATTACCTCAAAGTCAACTGAGTAGGAACCCTGATTACATCTGCCAAACCCTTTTGCCATAAATCAGAGAGGGGGCTGTTCCATGAAGGAGAGGTTCTTGTACAGGGAGGACTGTGTACCCAAGGTAGTGGAAATTTTTTGGTGGGGAGAATTTTAGAATTTCGCTCATCATGGCTCTGAAGGCATGGTTGCAATCTCCAATGCCTACGAAGATAGGGGTGGTGACCCAGGGAAAGTGCCAGAGTCTGTAAGTAGAGAGTAGTGGGCTCTGTGGTGAATTGGGGAGGACATGCCTTCCCGAGGGAGAGCCACCTGGACTAACACCACGCTGACCACCAACATGATCCAGAAGTCCTGATATTTGTGTGAAAACTCCTGAGTTCTAAATTTGGACAACCATTAAAAGAAATGGTTTTACAATGCCAAAATGAACAAAAAATTTTTAAACCCACCGTGAGGGTCAGAGGTGATCAGTTGCCCACCAGCATGTGAGCTCTGGGTTAGAGAAAGCCAGCTGTAGCTGAAGGGAATGACAGACTGGACCTAGCCAAAGAGAAATCCAACTTTAAAGAAAAAATAGCTTCAGGAAGTATGTGCTTATGGCAGTCAGCCAGTCAGCCATTGTACATGGCGACTTGGGCACCAGAGACTGAATTGGACGTCCACACCCTGAGGTGGAGGGGGCGATGGCAGAGGTGAGCAAGCAGAGAGGCGTGGGTCCCCCTGGGATCACTGCGCCAAAACAGTGCTTTTACCCTGAAAAAAGACTTTCGGCCCTTGTAGCGCAGTTCCATGAGTGGAGGCCCATCACGTCACTTTGTAATGCGACACCTTCCATGGTTTGCTAGAAAATTGCTCCCCAAATTATACTTCTTTGAAGAGTACACAGTAATAATGCACCACAAGGGCAAAGAAAAATGTATTGCAATTGGATACATTGAATAATGTAATGTTTCAACAATACTAAAAAGAATGTTGTATTATTAAATTACCCCAGCAGTTTTAAAAAGCAGCATTAGAATCACCACGAGCAGGCATTAAGACTGAGAATAACAAATATTGAGTTTTTCTTAGGGTTATGGTGGGGCAAAAAAATCCCTCAATCCACTTAGACTTTCAGAGAACAGACAGGCACTTACAGGGAAGGATGGCTGGAGTGAAAGAGAAATCACTTTGGCTCTCATTCAATACAGAAATGGCACAATTATAAAAGTTTAAACATCTCTTTAAGCAGTCTGCACAGGTACAGTGAAGCAAGGGGGTACTGAGCAATTATACGGAGAATGTGAGCAGTGCGGGGGGCCATTCTGGATAATTCAGGCTCCAAAATGCCTACCTTTTCTGGAATTGCCAGGCTTTGAGGGGAAAATAGTCAGTGCTCTCAGGCCACTTAATGACCGTCATTTCCCGGAGACCTGACCAGTATCCAGGTGCGTTATGAATTATGTAAAGCTTGACTCAGGTGCTGTTTCTGAGCCTCACGTGGTCTCTCCCTGTAAACCACTTGACTCTTCCTCCAGGTCTGTTCTCTCTGACTCCCAGCCCTTACCTGGTCCTTAGACAACTTTATTGTCTCGTGAATGGATCCATGTGGATCTTAGACTTATCTAATGTATCAATGAGCCAAATTGATGCCTTCTTGGTCTGCTCACAGTTGAGACCTAGAAGAATGGTACTGATAAAGACCCTTTGAGTCCAGGAAGAAGAAGTCCAGCAAAACTAGCTCAAGACAAGAGGGAAACAGTGGAGACAGAGGGGGAAATTCAGGGAATTTCATAGTCTCCAAGAGCAGGTAACACCGTGGGGCCTCGTGTGGCCCCATGTGACAGGACATCTGTAAAAGCAGCTAACACTGTTCCCCCACGCCCCCCCCCCCCCACCTCACCCAGGCTGGCAGGGAGGCACCTGCGGAGGCAGCCATGGGTTTGTGAGGAAGGCCCAGAGTTTCTTGCTTGATCTCTGTGTGACGGCTTCATTCGCTTCTCTCCACCAGGGGGGAAGATGGCCACCTTAGTGGTAGGTCTGTGGGACTCAGCAGCAGTTAAGACTTAACACTGACTGATGAGGGAGTCTGAGTCCCAGTTCCAAACTGGAGTGAGAGGATGTTGGATGGAACCCACCTTAAGCCCAATGGAAACCTTTCCAATTGTTATTTTCTTTCCTGTCAATCTCTTACTCATTAAACCCTGCATTGTTTCAATCCTGTGACCCAAAGTGGGTGAAATGGGGACAGGGTTGGGACATGCCACCATCTGAAATGGGAGCCCCAAAGACCTGCCATCGCATGGTGGAGATTAGCCATCTGCTGAAGAGAGGACTTGAAGTGTGCTGAGGATAAGCTCCAGATGCATCTCAGAGATGCAGTCTGAATGCCATCAACCCAAGGTAAATAGTGAGCATGGAAATGGTACCACAGGAATGGTAGAAATGAGTAGTTGCTCTGCTTAGAATATTTTAAAAAAATAAAGGTGAGGAATGAGTTGAAGTTACCATTTGTCTTTGGCTCTGTCCAGGGCAACTTGACTGGCTCCAGAGGTTTCCTGGCCCATTTGATGGGTGCCTCTCATTAGGGCAGATGCTCCTTAGAGTTTGATGATGCCAGCCATTAAAAATGTTCCCATACCCTGCTCTGTGACCTTGCCTTCAGTTAGTAATTTCATTTTTCAAAAATACTTTCCACTTTAGAAAAAAAAAAAATCTACTCAGCAACTGTCAGCCAGTCTCATGAGTTCAATTGGCCTGAACCAATCATCCAGAACTTCCATGAACTTACAAAATTGAGCTCCTGAACCCTAAGATCTGAAGACCCTAGTGGTCTTGTCCAGGTGCCAACCAATGATCTCCTACCTTCCTTGAATGACACCAAAGAAAAGTCCTTATAGCCAAAGAGAAGCACAGTGAGAATCCCTGTGGCAGCTAAAAGGGTCCCTAGTTCAGGGGCCTTCTTTTCTCCAAACCTCTATCAGCAAGTTTGGCTGGGAGAATTCCCAGCCAAGTAAGGGCCAGGTAGCCCTGGCATTGTGCCAAAGAGATGTGTGATGGATACAACCCTCAGAATCCTTCAAAAAGCTGCTACTACTTCTGCCTGTAAGTACGGTAGGAATCACCCGAGGAAGTCTGTCATGGAATGGCGGACAAGCAGAACTCTGGCTTCTCATGAATAGGTTGGACAGTTCGATTAAGGCTGACTGCTGGGTTTTCTCTTCTTCTACTGCTCCTACCTGCAGATCTCAGTCTGCTTGGCAAAATAGCATAGGCTGGATGGCTCAAACAGCTGAAACTTATTTTCTCATGGTTCTGAAGCTGGGATGTCCAAGATCGAGGTGCTGACCATTTCAGTTTCTAGTGAGTACTCTTTCTGCATTGCAAATGGCTGCCTTCTGTCTGTGTCCTCACAGGGCGGAAAGGGAGAGGACACGCTGTGTCTCTTCTTATAAGGGCAATAATCCCATCAAACCAGGACTCTACCTGCATGACCTATCTCTATCCCAAAGGCCCATCTTTGAATACCATCACATTGGGGATTAAACTTTCAGCATATGAATCTTGGGGGGGACAAATCATTCAGTTCATAATAGTTCGTTTCCTTCTTGTCCTTATTATTGACTTTTCCTCAGGATTAAGAGCCCATTGCTGGTTCCCCGGACCTGTGGTGAAGAGCAGGGCTGGCGGTATTGCAAAATGGAGGCTCTGTGTCCTTTTAGAGAAGAGGAGCTGAGAGAGAAGGGCAGTTCATAGAACTACCTTGGATGGAGTCAATTCCTTATTAATCTCGGGGACCAAATTGAAGGTGGTACAAAGGAGATGTGTTGAGGGGTGACCCAGACCAATTTGTTCAAGCACAACTCCCGAGCTCCTTTTGATAGATTATAGGTGGTTTGAGGTGGGTGAGCTTCTTAGCATCCCCCCACGTCACTATATTTATTAGCAACCAGCATAAAACAGATCATATAACCTTTCTTGAAAACTAAATGATATCCTAGAAATTATCCCCTTAAGTGTTTCAACTGTCAGCTTGGATGATAGTTCATTTGAGGCAGACATGACAATAACTTGGAGGTAGGATGTTATTGTCTTTCTATTGACATCAGACAACCAGATCCTCCAACTTAATGGGCAAGTCACACGCCATTTAGAGAACATGCCTTGGGTTCCATCCCTAAGAAAAAAGGGGTTAGCAGTTCCAGACCAGAAAGGCTATATTTGGGGAAGAATAATTACAAACTAGGAAGATAGTCAGAATCCAAGAAGTATTAGAGGCAGAAACCCTTCCTGAGAACTGGGAACCCAGGGTTCTGGGTCTCAGCGCAGTGGAACCCCAGTGCTTACAGGGATGGCACAGCACAACCAGGCCCCATTGTAACAAAGGTGAACCTGAATTGTAACAGGATTAGTTAGACAGGGCTGTTTACCTTGACAGTAATGATTTATCCTGAGGAATAGAGGTGTAGAGGAGCTGGAGATGAATTCCAACTAGGTTTTCTCAATATGAAAAGTTTGAAGGGTATGTCAGAGTTGGTGTCTGGGATAAAAGGAACACACCGGATGAATTTCCCCTGCCCCATCCTCAGCAGAGATCCTTGGCTTTTGTCCCCAAGAGAAAATTCTAGCTAAAACCCAAATTGCTTGTTTATTAGCAAATATGAATAATGTACAAATTAAGCCACCTGCTCCTATTGAATTAATTTAGGCTATACTGGGGCTGGGATGGAGTGGCTGATGGTTAGTTAACAGAATCATGCAAATTAACACACGCCTGACTTCCAGGCAGATCCTTACTGTCCACAGCAGGGGCCCTCAGGGAAATCAGGCAACAGACCTTCAAGAAAGCAATAATCTCTGCTTTATCTGTTCTGACAGTTTTCAACTACATTCCATGGGAGTGTGTGGGGGGAGAATATTCAGTACATTTTTTTTCTTAGCCCAATGATGCAGGAAGCAGAAACAAAAACTTGGGAAAGAATAACGTAATAATTATTGTCTTGGGCCAGTGTCTGTCTGGTGAACTGATGATGTTATCTTTGTGTGTCTCATATTTCTATCAGTCCCTGGGACCTACCTCTAAGAGACCAGAATCTTTCTCTATCAGGTAGGTTACTTAAGATTGTCAAGAAGACACTTACCTGGTTGGGGGGTTACTTCCAAGACACAAATGAAAGGGGTAGAATAGGACATCTCTTCCTTTTCAGCCACAGACATGTGGGTCTCAGCTCAGTTAGGACTAGAATGTGAAGAATCTGAGTAACTCGGGATGTAGCTTGAACCCACATGCCCAGCACTCATATTTGCCAAGAGAGATGTCTTATTGGGGGTCACCTTGTCACCATCCAATACAGAACATCTCTATTGGACTGAGTCTGTGCAAAGAAACCTCAGTAATGGCTGGCCACCCTCATGACCAGCATGCATTAGTTGGTGCACCATACTGGGTATAATCAGTTGTGGCCAGGTAACATGAATTGGTCCTCTTAAAAAAAAAAAGTTACAAAGCTGGGGACACAAGCATTCTTCAGAAGGGGGCTGAGGGCATGGGAGGCCCTTACTATATCATAAACTCAGCTCCAGAATACTGCTGTGATTTTAAGTTTAAATTTTGGCTTGGATCCGTATTGAATGAGCTGTGAAAGTTTTGGAAGTCTAGTTAAGCTTTTTGATATTTTGTTTCTCTCTATGTAAAATGGGATTACTAACCTAACCTTAAAAAGTACAGGGGCACCTGGGTGGCTCAGTGGGTTAAACCTCTGCCTTCGGCTCAGGGTCGGCATGATCTCAGGGTCCTGGGATCGAGCCCCAAATCAGGCTCTCTGCTCAGCGGGAGCCTGCTTTCCCTTCCTCTCTCTCTACCTGCCTCTCTGCCTATTTGTGCTCTCTCTGTCTCTCTGTTAAATAAATAAATATATTTTAAAAAAAAAGTACAATGGGCATCAAGTGAGAAATTTGGTTGTAAAAGCATTTTGGTTTTTCTTTTTCCTTTCTTCTTTTCTTTTTTACTTAAATTTAATTTCCCAACTTAGAGCACATCATCAGTTTCAGATGTAGTGTTCATAATTTATCAGTTTTTATAACACCCAGTGCTCATCACATCACGTGCCCCCCTTAATGCCCCTCACCCAGTTACCCTATTCTCCAACCCACCTTCCCTCCAGCCACCATCAGTTTGTTTCCTATAGTTAAGAGTCTCTCATGTTTTTTCTCCTTCTCTGATGACTTCCCATTCTGTTTTCCCTCCCTTCCCCTATGCCCGCTGCCCTGTTTCTTATGTTCCACATATGAGTGAAGCCATGCGATAATTGTCTTTCTCTGACTTATTTCAATCAGCATAATACCCTCCAGTTCCATCTGCCTCAATGTAAATGGTAAGTATTCATCCTTTCTGATAGCTGAGTAATATTCCTCTCTCTCTCTCTCTCTATATATATATATATATATATAGATGTAATCTATCTCACCTCTTCTTTATCCATTCATCTGTCAGTAGACGTCTTGGATCTTTCTACAATCTGGCTATTGTGGACATTGCTGCTATAAAAACTGGGGTGCAGTTGCCCCTTCAGATCACCATATTTGTATCTTTGGGGTAAATACCCAGTAATGTAATTTCTGGGTCATAGAATAGCTCTATTTTCAACTTCTTGAGGAACCTCCATACTGTTTTCCAGAGTGGCTGCACCAGCTTGCATTCCCATCAACAGTGTAAGAGGGTTCCCCTTTCTCTGCATCCTCGCCAACAATTGTTGTTTCCTGACTTGTTAATTTTAGCCATTCTCACGGTGTGAGGTACTAACTCATTGTGGTTTTGATTTGCATTTCCCTGGTGCCAACTGATGTGAAGCATTTTTTCATGTGTTTGTTGGCCATTTGTATGTCTTCTTTGAAGAAATGTCTGTTCATGTCTTCTGCCCATTTCTTGACTGGGTTATTTGTTTTTTGGGTGTTGAGTTTCATAATTTCTTTATAGATCCATTCTAAAATGCCATGCAAATATTCTGTTTCAAACTGTTGATTTTATGATACCACTTTTGTTCAACATGCCAGAAAGTTATTTGAAAATACAGTATTACAATATTGCCAGAAAAAAATAGAAAAAAAGATTAAGGTCAAAATTTCTATTGTAGATAAAAGCTAGGATATACAGATAACTAATTGGGTAATATTAAGCCCTTCTTTTAATTAGATATTCAAATCTCCATTCAATAATCGACTATGGAGCAATTCTCCCAGGAATCTTATCAAACAGAAAATATTAGCATCACGACTTCACTTTGTTTTAACGTTTGCATCACATTCCCCATGGGTTATTGCATGTTACATTGAACATATGGTAGGTTGCATGTAGCATTAATTAATTTTTGCTAAACACCTTGAAGAAAAGCAACTATCTGAACAGCTGCTAAATCCATATATTGTGTATGTGGATAACTTCACTCAGTGTGTGTAAACAAACACAAGATCTAATTTAGAGTTGACGTATAAAATATTGGTAATGGATGTCACCGACATCATCTGAGTGGAGGCAAAATGATTCTTTAAACACTCTTCTGAAATGTTCTGCTCTTTCTCATGGGTAATTTGTCTGTCACTTCCTGATGTTCCAGTTGTCCCACTGGCTCTGTGATCGGCATCAGAGCCTGAAGTTCCCTACAGGCAAAGGCAGAGAACAATAATCCTCTGGGCAAACAGCTGCTTGGTTATGCTTGAGATAGATGCTGTAATGATGGGCTGTGTATCCTCAAGAAGTCTCCAGCTTGATTTGAAGAAATCTCGAGGGTCTCTTGTTTGCTCCATGAAAAATCTGTGCGGTAGCTATCGTTTGCTAGGGCTGCCACAGCAAAGTACCACAAACTGAGTGGTTTGAACAGGAGAAATTTATTTTCTCACTGTTCTGGAGACCAGAAGTCTGAGATCAAGGTGTTTGCAGGGTTGGTTTCTTCTGAGGCCTCTCTGGCTGCTTGCAGATGGCTGTCTTCTCTCTCTCTCATGTCCTCACATAGTCTTCCCTCTGCTTGCCTGTGTCCTAATTTCCTCTTCTTATTAGGGTACCAGTCATAGGCTTTGCCCTAGTGGCCTCATTTAATTTACTTCTGTAAAGATCCTATCTCCAGAAACAGTGACATTTGAGGTACTACGGATTAAGACTTCAATGTGTGAATTTGGGGGACACAATTCTTCTCATAACAGTGGGGAAATTTGTTTTTGGTTCAGGGCATCCATTCAGCTAATGAAAACCTCCCCCCACCCACCCGATTGCCAAGTAGCAGCTTTTTCGAATAGTTTCCTTTTCTCATACTCATTTCTTTTTCTTCCTTTTTAAAAAAAAGATTTTATTTATTTATTTATTTGAGAAAGAGAGAGATTAGTAGAGTGAGGGGCATATGGAGAAGCAGTCTGTCTGCTGAGCAGGAAGCCCGATGTCGGGCTCAATCTTGGGACCCTGAGATTATGACCTGAGCCCAAGGGAGATGCTTAACCAACTGAGCCACCCAGGTGACCCTCATCCTCATTTCTTAATCTCCAAAACTAGTTCTGAGTTTTCCCTGAGACTGGTTCTGGTCCCATGGAAGAGAGTTTCTGTGATCTAAAGACCATAAAGAATCATGTATAGCCCCAATTTATGCTGGTGCGAGAGGGTCTGGAAAATGAGGACAGTTATGGTAGAAGAGTAATGACTACAACCTGAAGTAAGCTCTCAGGCCCATGTACTGGCCCCCAGGTGCCCAGAACTGAATGGCTGAAGAGCCACCCAGCAAGTCCAATAGAACTTTCTGTGGTGGGGGGAATGTTCTAGATCTCTTCTGTCCACTACAGTTGCCACTAATCACATGTGGCTACTAAGCATTTGAAACGTGGCTAGTGTAATGGAGGACTGAATTTTTAATTCCATCTAATTTTAAATAATTTAAATTGAAGTAGCCACGTGGGGATAATTGCTGCCATATTGGACAGCCCAGTCCTAGACTGAGGGTAAATAAGAGCAGCTCTGGTATTTGTGAAATCCTGTAAGATTGGGGCACCACAAACCACCCCTTCAATACACACATACTCCATAACCTCTGTTGTCAATTTGAATGACCTTTGAAGAAAAAGCTATTGCAAAAGTTGGCTGCAGTATTCACTCCCTGCAACTAGCTTCAAGTTGGGGGCCCCATAAAAAGCTAGTTTGGTTTATTGCTTTGCATACAAAATCTCTAAGTGACCAGATGAGTATAGATAGGAATGTTCCTCAGCCACAGTGGAAAAGTTTCTTACTAGGAAATATACTTCTCTGGAAATACTAAGTTGGCAGATGGGTGGAAAGTAATTTTCAGCCCATTGTGGCTTCCCTTGCAAATACTGCTCTGAGATCTTAACTTGGAGGGCCCCATCAGAGCAGGGCTTTGGTCAAAGGAGGCAGTATCCATAATGCCTGTTAGTTTTTAGCATGGCTAGTAATATCCCAATAATAATGTCAGTGGGATAACATCTTTGGAAAATTGAGTCACTTTTGCTCATTCTGATCGTGCATCTGGCTCTGTAGAGCTTAGGTGAGTGCCAATTTGGAGACCTACCATTTTTATTTGTTATTTCACAGAGGTAAGCAGTGTGGGAGCTGCCCAAGACAATGAAGGTAGCCATTACCCTTCGTCGGGCTAAGTATATAATTTCCCCAGTGATCCTCTGAGTAATAACAAAAACTTATGTGAGGTACATGTAGTGTTATATTCCCTGGGGCTTAATATGGCTCTCAGTAAAATTGATTTTCTGAAATCTTGCAATATGCCTCATCAAACTAAATGAAACCTGCACTGGTTTTATAAGATGTGATTGGATTCTGTGTGATAAATTAACCCTCACCGTCAGAGAGGCGCTGGGTAATAGGCTGGTTCATTTCAGCCCCCCACAGCTGCCATCCATGATTTTAATTTTTCCATACGTCCTTATTTAAGTCCTTCTGGATTGGGAGGGGCTTCCATCCAACAGCCTCTGTGGGCTTAGCTGGCACAACTGAAAATCATTTCTTCTAAGATGGTGGTTTATCTCTACCTCCATGTGAAGGGAACTTGCCTGCGGTAGAGAGAAGGCCTTGAAGGACAGAGAACAAATGCAAGGCACATGCAGGAATTTTAAGGCTTTCAGGAAACAGATTCTGTATATGGTCGGAATTGGACTTTTTCTGAGGAGAAGGTCACTTTTGCTCCTCTGTGACACTCCCTGCAGCAGTGTTATTGGGTTATGTAAGGATGTGTTAGAGGCCCTGCCCTGACCTGCTTTTTAAACTGTGTATATACGTGTGTGTATATGTATTTACAACACTTCTTGGGTGGCTGAAAATAGCTTGGCATTTCTGAGAGAAAAAGGACTGCCCATCTAAAATTGAGCCTTCCCTCTGTCTAATAAACCTGGTAGTTGTGCCTTGGCAACCCAAGGGGGACATCTTCCTTTGGAAGGGAAAGTAAGTATGGTTGTGCTTTGATTCAATCTATCCCTAAGAGAAGGGCTCCTAAGGAAAGAGCATGAGAGAAATTACTCAGAGCAAATCCTAGGGGAGGAAAATGGTCTCTTCTATGGGAGTAACTGAGATCCATTAGGCAGGAATACCTACATAAGCATTTCCAGAAGACCACAGTTTTTCATGACAATATTGAAATCCAACTAACATTATGCACCAAGTACCTAGGGGAATTGATAGCAAGATTGCTTATCAAGCAGAAAGATACTCCAGGTGCAAGCATTATATTACTAAAAATCCAACTCTGTTCAGACAGACACTCTGAGGGGTGGAAGTGGCAAGGATTTATACAAACCAAGAGCCAGGTTCCCTCTCTAGACCCACCACAGCTCAGAGCATACTCATTCCTGGCCCCACTCCCTTCTCCTTTTTTCCTAAGGTCCTGCCCAAGTTAATAAGTCTCAGAAAAAGCAAAGAACTGACAACTTCCTCCAAGCAGACTGTTTAGTGTCTTGTTTAGCTGGAGGGTAATCTTTTCAGAGAGGAGAACCAATGTGGGAGTGGGAGATTTGGGATTTGTGAAAGACTTGGGGAAGGGGATAAGAAAAATGTGAGGGATGTTTTCTGTTTGGGAGGAAAATGAAAGTCAATATTTCTCAACTCAAGAGACCAAATTACTTATCCAATAGAACAGAATCCAAGGGGTTGTGAATAACGTTGCCTGGGAATACAGAGAAGTATATTTATTTTAGAACAATTAGGTGTTACTGAGGAGAATTTTGCAGTGGCAAAATTAATGGGTCAATTTTCATTGTCAATGAATAAAATAGTTATGATATAGGCATTGTTTGTAAAAATGTTTTAGTTTTTGGTATTCAAATGAACGTTTTCTTTGTTAAAATAATAAATAAAAATATCCTAGCATGCAATTGTCCTTGTCTGGCTCCTTTCTTATTTTTCTCCATTCTTATTTATTGCTATAACCTGGGTGTCAAGGTGCACAATAAATGCACTGTTCTTCACTGGGAGGCTTTCTGAGAAGCAACATAGACAGGTTCAGGTGGAAGGCTGTGCCTAGCCAGCTGGGGCAGCTCCCCGAGCCTGCCATGACTGTCTCTCCCTTCCCTTAGCGTCTCCTAATGGGCCATTCTCCCCCACATGTCACTGGGCAGTGACTATTTGTTGTTGGCTTTTTCTGACCTTGTCAAGACCTGGAATATAATCCTTGGCACCTGGATGCCTTGTTAGGTTTGATGTAGGTTCTAGACTCACTTGAACTCCCTCATCATTCATTTCACCCTTGAAATGGAGAAATAGAGGTAGTAAGCTTGGGTTAGCTAGGATCTGCCATTGGTTTATCTTTCTCCTCTGACCTCGGTATTCTAAATATATTGAGGCTATGTGGGGGATGTGTGTGTGCATGTGTGTGTGTGTGTGTGAGAGAGAGAGAGACAGACAGACAGACTGTAACTAAAACAGAAATGCTGTAACCTCTTTCTGTTTATGAAGGGCACCTTCAAAGGGAGCCCTGCCCTTTGATAGTATGCTAGAATGTTCATTTTTAATTAGTTTCTACTTTCTTCATATTGCTGCAATTAATCCTGCTTCCTAACTTTCATCTCTATAAATAAAGGTATTTAACAGAATTGTAGGGTATTTATATCCTCTGTACCTTCTGTTCTATCTTGCAAAAGCACATTATTCCAGGAGATGCATGTGCTCTGACCTTATTCTAGAAGGTGCAAAAAGAAGCAAGTTTCCTATCACTAACGGCTTCTTGAGAATTGAATCTCTAATTCCAAGGCACTGGTGGGCCCAGATTTGGCCAATGAGGTTGTTTTTCAGTCCATATGTTTTGGTCTAAGCTTCTCCCAAAGGCCATAATGATCTCAGAGACACACTGAGGCAGAGTGGGCCTGGCACAGCACTGGGATGAGGACTGACGGGAGCACTTAGCAGTCATTATGGCTATGGGGCTCAAACAAAGGTTCTCAGCCACCCCCTCTCCCAGATATGCAATTATCAGGTTCAGAACAAATCAGCAGGGGAGACCTACCAAGGTAATAGTAAATAAACAATTTGAATTTTAGAGGCTCTATCCCTAAACTTGGATGTGTCTGTTGATTGATAAAAATAGGATTTGGGTGGAGAAAGGACATTTTCCCACATGGTAATATAACTCTGTTATATGAATCTCTAATCTGAACCATGTGGCCTATATTCCTCTGCTCAGGAGTGGGTGTGGCTAAAATGCTGGAGGTGTGGGGAGGACAAGGGCAAAGACCCTGGCAGCATGAGCCCGTGGAATCACTGTCCTTGGTCCTGAACACAAAAGTCATGGCGTATTGGGACACTGTCACATTTCACAACCTGGAGATGGTTAAAAGTTTCTGTTCAGCCTCTTCTAGAAATTCTGGGTGAGGTCAAGGAAGTGGCAGTGGTAACAGAAAGTGAGAGAGGGTGTCAAAGAGATACAACGTCAGGGTGGGGAAAAAGGGTTTTTATTTATAATTTAAAAAGAGATTTTCTTCGGCAAACATGTTCAGGTTTTTCTTTTAAATAGCATCTTTAAGAGGAAAAATCAGTTTCCTCCCTGCTATTGAAGAAACATGGCTGTAGCATACGCTTTACAATGTGGTTTGTGTTGTATAATATCTGGCTGATTTCATGTAAAATGTGACAGTTACAAATAGTTTTTCCTCTGAGATGTGTCTGAGGGTGTCACATGCTGTCCCTCCCTGGGCATCAGCTTGACACAGCTATAGCTGTGCAACTCCTTTCCTGAGGGTGTGTCTTGCCATGATCATGAGAATGTTTACTGACCACCACCAAGTCCTGGTTTACATTAAGGATTCTCCTAAAAATTCAGCTGTGCTCTCTCCTTCCTCTCAGATACATACTCTATTCTCCCCCTGTGTCCCTGCAAGCTTCCCCCCAGGCATTCAGAAGCATCTTTCATCCCACCACAATTCAACCCACAATCTCTTGGCCTTGGAATGGGTTCAGTACGGAGGAGAGAAACCAAGAATAGCATTTGAAAGTCTCATGCCAAGGCTGACAACGTGAGTAGGTTTCTAAGGACTGTGTCTTTTCAGATGGAAACCAAAACTCAAGATGTTTTTAATTCCTTGGCAGCCTGTCTCCACCTTGACTTTTCCATGCAAGGAGGTGTAAGAAGTCTATTTACAACTATTGTATAATGTAAAGGCAAATTATTTGGTTGCTATGTTTATTCCTGGTTAATTGAGAAAATTATTCCATTTAGCCAAGAGTAAAACCTCTGAGATTTTTCTTCTCGTTTCTCTGCATGTCTGGGGAAACAGGCAGCAGTAAACAATCGTGCCCTATTTTATTCCTAGTTAAATGAATTATCATAATAATAATTACCAGTAAAAACATCTGGTTTTTGGCACAGCTCAACACAAGGTCTTCTCAGGGCAAGATTTGATTTTTACCTTCAATTCTGTACCTTTGCCTGGCTTCCCAGCTCCTTAGACTGACCTCCACAAGATTTGGGTGAGGGACCTTTGAAAGCTAGTACCACTATAGATTTAGATGAGCTATCCCTTTAGAGACTTTGCTGTTGTTGTTGTTGTACACAATACCT
The DNA here is from genome assembly GCF_922984935.1 of Meles meles. Taxonomy (NCBI): domain Eukaryota; kingdom Metazoa; phylum Chordata; class Mammalia; order Carnivora; family Mustelidae; genus Meles; species Meles meles. Next base: position 142,879,606 of record NC_060067.1, read on the forward strand.
TTTTGTATGTCTTTATTTCTTGTTTAATTTTCTGTGTAAACCATTTGCATGATAACAGAGTTTTGGGCTTTACATCTGTTCCTGTTGCTTCTCCCAGTGTGACCACCTGAACTGCTTGTCCAGTTGCTGTGAAATTCACTGGGATGCCACTGGGAGAGCAAGATACCTCCTGGGGTTCGACGCTCTGAATCTGGGGAAGGAGGATAATGCTCTTGTCAGATCGGAAATTTGTTGAACCGTTTATTTTTCCTGAAATATGAGTGAACTCGAGTCATACAGGAAAAGCTTTACAAGGAACAATGGAGGGCTCAAAGCATGGTCTGGGAACTACTTTATCAGAGCTCCCTGGGGTTGTGGTTAAAATACAGATTCTGGGGTCATATCCCAAACATGCCAAATCAGAATTTCTGGCATTTATATTTTTACCTGCCCCAGGTAATTCTAAAGTCACACTAAAGCTGAAGAACCACCGGATTAGAGTGCAGGAATATTTCCTCAGGCAAATAACCTTCACTTCATGTTTTGGGAACTGACATCTGGAAATCTGCCTACAAATTCTGGGCGCTTAAGAGATTTGCTTAATTAACTGATGCTGACATATGTCTGGACACACAGATGTGTTCCTGGGACTAAAACCTGCAACTGGCCAGAGCTTTGAAGCTGCCCCAGGACCCAATGTGTCAAACAAGAAAACAAAGTCAGGATGACCAATACAATGTGATATAAGCAAAGTTCATGGAGCGGGAATCAGAAGGCTTAGGTGCTGGGTCGGACTAGATCACTGTCAGATGCTCAACCTGGGCCACAGCAATGTTGTCCATCTGGGCCTCAGTTTCCGGATTTGTAAAATGAAAGGATTAGAGCAGATCTGTGGTTTTCATCTCGTTTTCCTCAGATTCCTAGGTCCCAGGAAAATCAAGAGGCAGGAAGGAGGCTGAATGGATGAGGTTCAAGATTTATCATGCCCACTTCAACCAGAGAAGCTCAGCTTTTATCTCTTTTATACACCATGCTTCTGCAAAAAGGTTGTTTTTGAAATGAGACATCTGCTTTTAAAAAAAAAAGAAAAAAGGTAAAAGCAAACTATTCGACTAGATGATGTATAAGATCCCTTCAAACACTATGATCTTGAGATAATGTTTTAGTGGGTTCTAGTTGGTTTACCTAGGAAAATACATCTTCTTCTCTTTAAAACAGAGGATTATGAAAGACTACTCCAACCACTTTGCATGTCAGATCCATCTTACAAAATGTTAATTTCACATTTGCAATTTAAAAATAAGTCAAGGATATAGAAATTCTATTTCTCCCACAAGAACAGATATAAACTTTAGAATGTTTCTATCAAAGAGAAGTTTGGGCTTTTCCAACCCCAAGATATTTTATGAAGAGTTTAAGATAATAGATGAATTCATAACACTGCTAAGGTTTTCCTCAAAGGAAAACAGCAGGGGTTGATGAAGTCTGAAGTGTTTGAGCAGGTTGACAGTAATGGCTAATATTGGGTTTTGGAATATATGTGTATTTTAATTTTCTGTGTAGGCTGTATTCACATTAATAATGGACAATCTGGAGTTGATTGTTCTTTGCAAATCTCTGCCTCACATTGGTTTTCTCACCAAATCCCTCAGACTGGAGAATGGAGCTGAGGCCAGCAGACGAGTGAGAGGGCTGGGCTTAGTCTCATCCATCTGCAGTGGGGGGCTGGAGGACCCAGGCCACGTCCACCTGTCTTTTCCTGCCCCACGAATACCAACTGAAAAATGGGGGAAAGATGTGTACCTGAGTAAACCCCCCTTCACGTTAGGGAGTTTTGTGAATGCTCATGGGTGTGTCAGTCTGTGAGGGCTGCCATAAGGGCTGCCTCTCACTGACTGAGAGGCTTACAAAGAGAAATTCTTTTTCTCCCAGTTCTGGAGACAAGAGGACAGAGAGCAAGGCACACACATGATTGGATTGTACCCGGTTTGCAGATGGCAGTGTTGTCGCTGTGTGTATTCATATGGTCCTCTCTCTGTGAGGGCATGGGTCTGGGGTCTCTTTCTCTCTGGGTCCCAGACTCCTCTTCTTACAAAGACATCAGCTAGATTGGATTAGGACCCACTTGGATGACCACATTTTAATGTAATTACTCTTTAAAGACCCTGTCTCCAAATATATTTACATTCTGAAGTATCAGGTGTTAGGGCTTCAACATATGAATTTTAGGGGGACATAGTTCACACAGTTCAGCCCATAACAGTGGGTTAGCATGAGTAGAGAACATTGCGTTGTACTGAAGAATTATGAATGTTATTATAGTTGTTTTTATTTATTTAGGTTGCTACTACTGAGGACTCATTTTGCCCGGATGTTTGATTTCGAATCAGGCTGTCAGGGGGGCGCTCTCTGGGTTTCTTGCACAGAACCGGCCAGTTCTGGCCCAAGCCTGGCATGAAGAGTGTGTCCGCACCTCCTGTCTAACAGAAGTCCAGGCCACGTGAATAAGGTGGACCTGACTTTCTAAGTTGCTGGTTTTGTGAATTCTCCACACCACTGATGTCATTCACTTCTGTCCATTCAGCAGAAGGTATTTGGTGATGAGATCATTTAAACCTTATTTTGAGGTGGGAGAACAGCCTTAAAAATTTTTTTTGAAGATATCATATAAATAATAATGGCTTTGCCAGAATAAGGATTTTAACAGGGGGACTGTGCATCACATTTCGATTCATATGGGAGGGATAAAAATAGCCCAACAACAATAGGAAATTATGGAAAGTGCCTCTTGAGCAGTCACTGAAAGCCCAGTAGGGCTGGGAAGGGAAATAAATGCATTATCTAGAGACTATCTCCTGCTCTCATTTGTGAGTGCATATCTTTTTGGGGTGGGCATCTACTGGTACTTGATAAATACTTGGTGATTGATTAATAGAGAAAGATTAGCTGAATACAGGGCTGCAATCCCAGACTTTTTGCTTTTTAATATTTAAAGAAGCCTGAGCTTAAACCTTCCTGTGTCATAATAGCTTAACTTTGGAGCAGGAAAGAGAAGTCACCCCCTGCCATTCAGGAATGCTTATGGACTCAGAGTTAATGACGGTCATGGTGTGTCCATGTGTTCAGTCCTAGGAGAACCCAGACATGTGTCTGGAACAGTTTAAATGCTTAAAAGCACCCTTTTCCACTCTGATTTTAGAATTATTTTCCAATAATGTTGAGTGTGTATGTTAGTGAGTAAACTCTAACTGTATTGTCTGTTGGCCACTTTTTCTGAGCTGGGGTTGGGGGTTCGGGGACAGTGTTTCCAAAACCTTTTCATTGTCATGATACACATAGAAAATGATGTTTGTAGGGCACACTGGGATAACCAGGCATTTATATCAGGATCCAGTTCGGCAAATCAGAAACTGCTCTAGTTATTGTAACATAGAGGGTTGAATACAGGGAACTGGTTAAACAGATTCTAGAACTGAGAAGGTAACCCAGATGAAGCATTGTGGGGCCCAGAAGAGAAGCTGGGAACTATCAGACCTGGAGCTTGGAAGAGGGACCTAGACAGCAGGGACCAGTCCTCTGAGGAGTGGGTGCTGGTCCGTGGCTGCTGGTAGCCATGGCACTTGGAGAAGGGAGCCTAGCATCCTGGGAATTCACTTCCAGAAGGGGCAGCCCCTGGGTGCTGCTGGTCCTTCTGAGGGGGGCAATAAGATACATGCTGGGATAGTGGCTAGAAGCCAGAAACCGGAAGCCACAGCCCCTGCAGAGTTGAGGAGCCCGTGCTGGGTCATCGTTGGCCCAAACAGCCAGCAAATGTGCAGGAGCCAGTCCTCTTCCTCCTCTTGCCTTCTGGTCTCCTTCTTCTGTTCCTTGCAGTGTGAACACTCCAGGGAGTCAGCTGTATAGGAGAAACCTATTTACTGCATCCCAGCACCAGCATCACAGAGCAGAGTACAGAGGGTGGCTTTGGAAGCTGAAGGCAATAGCTTAACGGTTGGCACCCAGGACTAACGGCCCAAGGGGTCTGACCCCACTGTCCCACCCAGGATAGAGAACAACATCTCGGCTTACTTGTAGCCCATTGGGTGTTAGATCCATCAAGAAGCGCTGCTTTAGGGGCACCTGGGTGGCTCAGTGGGTTAAAGCCTCTGCCTTCGGCTCAGGTCATGATCCCAGGGTCCTGGGATCGAGCCCCACATTGGGCTCTCTCCTCCGTGAGGAGCCTGCTTCCTCCTCTCTCTCTGCCTGCCTCTCTGCCTAGTTGTGATTTCTCTCTGTCAAATAAATAAAATATTAAAAAAAAAAAGAAGTGCTGCTTTAGGGGCATAAGTGTCAGCAAAAAGAGATGTATTAGTGTCGTGGGGAGAAGATGCTATGTGGGGATGGAGGGAGGGCCTGGTGGATGGCATGAGACATGGGGAAGGTCAGTGGGCCTGATGAGAGGACAAAAAGAACCCAGTGCTTGAACGTGGGCTCTGGGGATTGGCTGCTAGAGCTTAGGCAGGTTCTAGCCCTTATAGCTACTCTGACCTGGGGCAAGCTTCTTAACCTTCCCGAGATTCATGGTGCTGCTGTGAGGATTAAATGAGATAATCCGGGTAAAGTGCTTAGCCCAGCGCCTGTCACAGGGTGAGCATTCAATAAGTGTTAGTCCCTATTATCAGAAAATTTGTGGAACTCGTTCATCCACTTTCTCTATGTTGCTGATTACTCTGCCTGCTCCTGGTGACTCATTTTCTCTTCCTGACAGGTCGGTGCTATCCAAATTCCACACTGGATCTTTCCTGACCAGTTAGATAGTTCATCTACACTTGCAGTCTGGCAGGGAGAATGGGTCCACACGGGGTCATTTCATCCAGGAGCATTTTTGTCTCTTAAGCTAGAGCCATGTGGCTCTAGCCCATGGGACCAAGTCAGCTCCTCTGTTATCGGGGAGCTTAATTTTATGGATGATTGGAATTAGTGCAGTACTCCCTTATATATAAATTGCAATGTTAGGATAGCCATTACTCAGTTCCTTATTACGATTCTTGGGACTGTGGGTATCTAACCAAACACATGATTATATATGGGCTGACTTTATGGTTTTCCTTGGGAGGCATCAGTACCCAAGGCTGTGTGGTGTTTTTAAGGCACTGCAAGGCAGGGGGATTCTGCCCATGGGCACAATAGAACTCATTTCAGACTGTAAGCAAACTGTCAAAATGGATCTCATGATCTTAGTCCCATGTCCCGTTCCTGTCCCCTATATTCTGCTGTCATCCTTGGACTTCCAGCTGAACCCTTGGCCTGAACAGTTGGCCCTCCCAATGTTATATGCTTCCTTGAACCACATTTGACTCCCTCATCCCTGACCTGGGCTCTCTTGGATTCTAGAACTGTGCAATAGCTCTCCCTTGGTGTATTGAAATGTGTGTCAGTGGGGGAGGTACACAGATGGAGGTAGATGACTCTCTTTGTCTATTTGAAGGTACCTAACATCTCACCATTAAAGACACATTGCTTTAGTCCCATATAGTCTTTACTTGAAGATACGGTTTCATGATACAATCATTTGGGAAACAGTTAAACAGGCTCTCATACCCCACATCATCTCTGAGCTGCTAAGGTAGTGATGTTAGTTGGCGAAGCTCCAAGCAAAAAGTATTAGCAGTTCCCCAATATTATGTAATCAGCAACTCATTTTTTGAAGGAATAGTGCTTGGGGTTAGAAAATATGGTTCAGTTAAACACTGACCTTTCCTTACGATTTCTCTCTTCTTCTTGGTGTCTTCTTTCTAAATAAAAGTACTTCTGGAAGAAAATATATATCTAGACTCTGTCACCTTAGCAAGACTTAGTTCCATGAGTTTCCAAGCACTTTGGGTTTTCCTTGCACAAAGACTCTCACAGCTGTCTCTTCCAGGCTGTCCGCCTGGGTTTGGCCTGGAAGGTTGTGTGAAAAGGCGGGTTGAAAGGGACTGACGTGGGAGCTGCTGTTCTTGAAACACCTCACCTCACCACCCTTCCCCTTCATTCCTTATTTTGATTTCCTTAATTGCCAAAATTCTGACTTATTTTGCCCCTTGCGTCCTCCAGCTCATGCTGCATGATGTAGATGGCTTTCTCTGCCTTTGCCCCTGGTCTTCCTCTTTTCATCTCTTCCTTTCTCAGGTCAGTCTGGATGGTCATTGATCTAGCTCAGATTAAGATAGTGGAATATTTGTGATGCAAGGGGTCTTCATGCTGATCTATAGCTCTTTATTATTCAGGAGAAAGAATGAGAGATGAAATGCTACATTGGTGGCTCCTGATTCCAAGGTCAGTGTTCCTTCTTCTTGTACCTGTCTTTTTATTCCATATTTTTGATGCTTTGACATCTTGGAGCCTTGCTGAGCCAGAGAGACTGGACTTCCCAGGGCTATCTAATTCCTAGAGCTAGTAAACAACTCAACTAGCCTACAGTTGTGACTTTCACATGCAGACCAACCAATCCAGAGCCCACACCCCCAGCCACCTCCTTCATCAGGCTCTCACACTCCGTGGCACTCTCTACCTGTCCTAGTACTGCAGGGCCAGGTCCTGGGCAGCTGGGGACAGCCCTGGTGCCTCAGAGCCTGCTGAAAATGATCCAAACTAGCCAATCTGAAACCGGTTTACCCTGCCTCACCCATCTTCTGCCATGGAAACCGGAATAAATGCTCTCGCCAGCCTCCCCCGACCTCTGCCCTCTTTCTGGCCACCCTGGCATTTCTTCATGTGGCGCCCCCTCCTTGGAAGGCATAGCATCCCCCCCACCTCCCGGGATTTGTGAGTATAACAAACTATCTTCTCAATGAGAATTGTTTACTTATCTGGACCATACCTGAATAATCAATCATAAAACCTCTATTTTTAAACGGGGTTTGGTCCTGGGAAACAGCCTGCATTTTTGGAAGGACACAAAAGCTCTCCAGGGTTTGGACAGATGGAAACCCTGAAGAAGACTCTCCTCATGGCAGAAAGTCATGTGGGTAGAGCCCGCGGTTTTCCAACCTCGGAGACCGACTCCCCAAGGGAGGCCCTGTCATCATCGCTCCCAGCCCCGAAGGATTTCTCTTTCTTGGGTCCAACGCTGACAAAGCCACAATCCCTCTTCCCTTGTTCCCTTTCGCACAAGCCAGACAAGCCAGATTTTCAAAGGGAAATCAACTTCAAAAATAAGGGAAATCAAAAGGAAAATACACCAAGAAAAAAAGAAGCCCAAACCAAAACAAAACAAAAACCCTACCAGTGCACACAAACACATGAACAAAAACCAAAACCAAAACCAAACAAAACCGAAAAAAAACAGGAAGAAAACAAAACAAAATAAAATGAAGGGAAGGAAAAGGAGAAAACCTAAGAAGGGTCAGCTTCAAAGTTCTGGGCTGCAGCCACACTGGCTGGGTTCCAATCGGGTCCTTTTAGTCTGTGGCGAGATGAGCTGTTTCTTGGTGACAGCAAGCCTCCCTTCCACCAGCGCCCTGTGCTCCAGCCCTCCTTCCCCCACCCCGTTACATTATTGATTAAAAAAACAGCCTCATTATGGGGTCCATTTGGCAGTAACTTCTCCCTCTTTGGATACGGTCCAAGACAAACCATTGCTACACTCAAATATTTCTCTCAGATAGATGCCATTCATTTTGCACCCTGCCTTAGCTCTCAGGCCACACCCCTCCCTGCTGCGCTCAGAACCCCAGTGCCTGCCCCACTCCATCTGCCTCCTGCTGCCCCTCCCCATCTACCAGCTCTTCGTGGCCCTTCTCTTCTTGTTCACTTGGGCACGACAACCCAATTCTTGCTTGTCTGACTTGTCTGACTCTGGCCTGTGACCCTGACATTCCAGAAAACCTTGCCATAAAAAATGGTCCCCAAACTGCAGTCTAGGTTTTTGGAACACTATTGAATGGAGATCTGAACTCCTGATTATCCAGAAGAGACATTGGACAGAAATCATGTTATTAGAAGCTATTGGCTTGGGTAGTAAGCAAACACCATTACTCCCATGAAAAAAAGAAAAAGAGAAGTTAAAAAGGTAGAAAGGGTAGGAGGACTGATGCAAAGGCAAACAACAGGGCTCATTGTTTCTATTGAATAAATATTTATGGAACACTAACAATATGTTGGATACCGTGAGTTCTAGGCACTGGGGATGTATCAGTAGATAAAACAGACAAAAATCTCTGTCCTCATTGGGCTTATATTCTGATGGAGGGGAGAGATGGACACTAAACATAATAAAGATGCAGATTAATTTCTAGGTTGGAAGGTGGTAAGTGCTAATGAGAATCAGGGAAACTGGAGCCACCAGGGGAGAAGTGCAAGCTAGAATCTTTTTCTTTTTTTTAAAGATTTTATTTATTTATTTGACAGAGAGAGAGAGAAATCACAAGTAGGCAGAGAGGCAGGCAGAGAGAGGTGGGGGTCGGGGAAGCAGGCTCCTTGCTGAGCCTGATGTGGGGCTTGATTCCAGGACCCCGAGACCATGACCTGAGCTAAAGGCAGAATCTTAACCTACTGAGCCACCCAGGTGCCCCTGCAAGCTAGAATCTTAAAAAGGATGGTCAGTAAAACCTCATTGAGAAGGTTACATCTGAACAAAGGATTAAAGGGGGTGAGGATGCAGATACTGGGGGAAGTGTTTTAGGCAGACCGTTCTAGAGCAGCCAGTGCAAAGGCCCTGAGGCATTCAAGCAATTGAAATGAATTCACTGAAGCCAGTGTGGCTGCAGAAGAGTGCAGGAGGGGAGAGCCATCAGAAAAGGAAAGGTGGGGGATCTTAGGTCATGGGTGTGGTAGCCATGGTAAGAACTTTGACTTTTACTCTGAATGAGAGGGGGAGACAACGCCAAGTTTGGAAAAGACTTTTTTTTTGAAAGTCTTTTGAAGGAAATATACTTTCTTTTTTTAAGATTTTATTTTTTTAAGCAATCTCGACATCCAACCTGAGGGCTCAAGCTCACAATCTTGAGAACAAGAGTCGCAGGCTCCACCAACTGAGACAGCCAGCTATCCCGAAATACACCTGTAGTTTATTGAACCCTTAGGAAGGTGTCAGGAGTTGTGCTAAACACCATACATGCACTGTATCTTCAAATCTTTGCAGCAGTTTTTAGGGAAAGATTCTATTATTATAATCTAAACTTTAGGAGGTGGGAAAACTGACTCAGAGATCTAAGAAACATGTCCTACATCGGCTGATGAATCAAGGTGGCTGGAGTTGAACCCCTGTCTTTCTGATTCCGGAACTAGAGCTTGAAACACTTCCTTGTGCTTTGGCAGTTGTCACTAGTTGAAGCCCTTCGGTTTTTGCTTGTGCAGCCTGGACTTGAAGTGGCAAAGAGCCCCAACCTCAGTTTCCTTTATGCTGTCTTTGCATAACAGACATTTCATGCACACCCCTCCTTGCTTGTCTGAATTTAGGTCCTTTTCCTTCACACCTGACGCATTGTGGTTCAAAGTTCCTACTCAGAGCTCAAACTGCTGCACTGTGAAGGTGCTAAGAGGCCAAGCATGTGAACATGGCTTAGTAAGCTGCCTCTTCAGACCTAGGGGTTAGTCGCGTTAGTGTATGCGTATGTGATTTGTGTCTGTGATACACATATGGCACCCTCCCCAGTTCCTCTTCCTGTCTGACCTGCGTGAGGCCTGGGTCTCATGCAGCTCTTAGGGAAACTTCTAGGCATCCCAGAGCAAACAACCGATCAGTAAATCTCTGGGTACCCCTCAGATTCGAATCATACCCTAGGGTCTGTGTCCGTGTGGCTTAAACTGGTCAGAATGGAAAACACAGTCTACTGAGCAACCACCGGCCCATGTAAGCCGTTTGGGTGTGTCTGTGAGGTGTGTACGTGAAGGGTAAAGGACTCCTGAGAAGTTCTGCTGGAGAAGGTGTGGTGAGGGTCTGTCTAAAAGAGCTGGCACGAGAACCCAAAGGGCTTAATTTCTCAGCCTCCTCTGGTGAGCCACCCTCTGACCCAAGACTTTTAAACAGCTAGAGGAGCAAAATTAGAGGATTTTGCTCCTCTAAAACATAGTTACTATTTTAAGTGCGTATGCACTTGTGATGTTGTGATTTAAAATAAGAAAGGTATATTTGGTTTTGTCCCTGTCCCTGGCACAGAGCTCCTAAAACTATTGGCATTTCCTACAAGGTAACAGTGCTAAAGGTGTCTTTTGTTATGTGAATGAGCTGACTTTTGGTGACCTAAATTAACCAAGGGGGGGGGGTGGGGGGTAGGGGGGTGGGGGGGGTGGGGTAGGGGGTTGGGGGTGGGGTGGGGTGGTTGCCAGGGGAACCAACCACGGGATTAGAGGGTTGGTGCCTCCAGTCCTGCCCCTGATCTCTGGTGTGGGGTGAGGGGCTGGAGGTTGAATCAATTGCCTGCCAATGGGCAATGTGGTCGTCAATCATCTCCATGTAATGAAGCCTCCACAAAACCCCTGAAGGACACTGAATTATCCTTCAATAATAATAATACTAGAAAAAGCTCAAAGGACAGATTTGGAGAGCTTCTGGGTGGGCGAGACCGTGGAGATGTGGGGAGAGTAGTGTGCTTGGAGAGGGCATGGCAGCTCTGCCCTTTCCCCACTACGTTCCCCCTAGGGATCTCTTTATCTGGCTGTTTCTGAGTTATTTCCTTTGATAATAAACCAGTAATCTAGTAAGTAAAATATGTTTCTGGGTTCTGTAAGCCACTCTAGAGAGTTACTTGAACCCAAGGAGGGGGACCTTGGAACCTCCAATCTATAGCAGATTGGTCAGAAGCACCGTTGACAACCTGGACCTGCAGTTGTGTGGCATGTGATAGGGAAGCAGTCTTGTAGAACTGAGCTCTTGACCTGTACGATCTGATGCTATCTATGCTAACTATGCTAACTATGGGTAGACAGTGTCAGGATTGAGTTGAATTGTAGGACATCCAGCTGGTGTTGGAGAACTGCTTGGTGCATTAGACACACACACACACACACACACATACACACACACACACACAGGAACTGAGTGCAGAATTATCGCACCTCACTGAGGTGGGAAGTGGTAGGAATGTGGGGAGGGCAGGAGAACCACTAATTTCAGCCATAGCAAGCTCAGGTGAGACTCTTCCCTGTTAGGTCCCCCAATAATAGGTCCGTGATCAAAGGAGCGAGACTGATACAAAGCAAAGGTCAAGCAAAGCTCTATTTTGCACCAAGCATCAGAATCAAACCAACCGTTTGGGGCCACCTCTTACAGAGAGGGCGCCCCCTCCCTGCTTTACAGACTAACTATTATAGATCAAAGGCCATGTGGTTGGGCCTGGCCACACACAGGTGGCCAATGAGATTGTAACACACAGAGAAAGCTGCACAGTCATGCTAGGTCACACACGGGTGGCCAATTGAATTACAATTTACCCTAGTAGATATTTGAACTAGCCTATCACCTTGGTCAGAATTGGTGCCCAAAAGGCGGGACCCACACTAGGGAGACAGTATGAGCACCCCACCTATTGGATGTCTCCACCTGGCCTGACCCGCCCTTGTATTTGGGCTTTGTTACCTGGGACTGGTTTCCCGGACTTGCTTTTAAGTTCCCTGAGTGGGGGGCAGGGTCAGTTTAAGTTTTACTGCATAAACAACAAAATCACTGTTTAACCAGATGGAATCGCTCTGGCTAAGTAGGCCCTTATATTCCCCAGAACATTAAATCAAGAGGAGGTGGACTTCTCTGGGGGAGACAGACAAGAGTCCCTTCTGGAAACAAGAGCCTGAAGGAGAGGGCAGCCATTCACCCAGGCCACCTCAGGAAAGCTCAGCTTTGGACTGAAGAGGAGCAGGAGGATTCTTCTGTGGAAGTTACTGCAACAACTGACTTTCACTTTCACCCAGACTTTATTCCAAGTGCACTCTCACCCTGAGAGGCAGGACAATGCCTCGGGCTTCAGTGACAGGGCATCTGGCAACAGAAGACCAGGCTTGTGTGGGGGCACTGCCCCTGTGGGGCCACTGGCTCTTGACACAGTAAGCTGGAATGTTGTCATGTCTGGCCAGTGCATAGACACCTTTGTCTACACCGACACAACTCTTGTGTCTACCCTACCCCGAGGAATGGAGCAAACACTGACCCAATGATGATTTTATATGCAGCTCCATCTTTCAGAGACAGACAATCAAGAGGACTTGAGAGGCTTTATGTGAGGCTGGGAAAAGGTGGGTTCCTGGAGCAAAAGGAGTGAAGGGAGCAGCCTGCAGGGAGCGGATGGTTGGGGACGAGTGAGCGGCGCAGTGACGGTGACTGCAGATATTGCCACCTGCATGAACCCAAGAAGCACTTGGGTGAAAATGAGTCAGGACCCCATCAGAGCAGTTCCTTCAGAATAGATGATTCTTCGGCTTTTCATTCCTTTAATCAGCAGTTTCATTAATTTACTTACCTTCATGTGATGATAGGCTCGGAACTAGCATCAGAGACAAATGTGGTCTGGTTTGTCTTCAAGGACTTTGTGGTTTAGAGCAGCACTGTTCAATGCACCTTTCTGAGGTCTGGAGATGTTCTCTAATTCTGCACTATTGGCATGTGGCTATTGGGTGCTTGATATGTGGTTAGGGCAACTGAGGCACTGTATTTTACATCTTCTTTAATTTTAATTCATTCAAATTTAAATTTCACTGAGCCTGAAGAATAAGATGAAATAACCAAGCCAACTGAGCCTTGAAAAATAAGATTAAAAATAATCACTTCACACAAGCATAGTCTAGCTAAGCTCTGCCAGGAGGCAAGGGGGTTTTCCACACTTCTTTAGTACCAGTGAAGTTCTTCATGTTACCATGCCTTAGAGAGAGGACTATCACTCCCAAGACATTCTTCCTTCCCTCACTCTAATCTTTTCCCCCCTCTAAAGATATAGAGAAGAGGTCTATGGAACCAGCAACAAAACACACCCTTCGTTTTTTTGCTCTGTGTAGTCTCCATCTACATACCCATTCAGCCACCTCTCCACGTATTCAACCCTCTTCTGATTCAGCTTCCTTCTCTTAGGAGAGCTGAGATGGAAGAACATGGGCAAGTGAGAGGCAAAGTGCAGGAAAAGCGTGAGATGTGAGACCCATGCACACAAGCCATTTGAGAGACAATGTCTTCAGGAGGTCCCTGGTAAGTGACATCTCTGCTCCCAAAGGCAGCAGTTGTTGCTAATGGCTTTGATGAGGCCATCTAGATGTATCTCCCTTACACTGATTACTGGTTGGATTTTTCAAGTCAGGCAAGTTGGAGTCAAGTTAAACCATTAGTAATGACAACAGCAGTAACAAAAACAAAGACAGATGTCTGTCCCAAGAACACTCCCATCATTTTTGTCCTGAACACGCCCAGTTCCTACCTTGAAGATGGTTCTGTTCCCTCGCTAGCCGGGGACTGAACTGTCCCCAGGCCTGGGGTTTATCGATCTCCTCTCCAGGGAAACCAGCCAAGGAAATGGCCACGTTCTTGCTTCAACTGAGGCATCTCACAAACCCCATTGTTGAGTTGGCAGTTGAGGGATTTCCCATCCATTTAGCGAGACATTTGAGAGAAAAAAACGTGTCTAGAAAGGTCATCTCCCTAATGTAAGATGTGTGCGCCCATTTAAGCATGCTCCCACACACAGGGCTTGAATACTATGGGCTGTCAAAAGATTGCTTCTCTGAGCTATCACCTTTTCTCTCCATTCACGAAATTTTGCTGAGAAAGTGTGGATGACTGAGAAAGAAGAGTTAAGCAGTCTGATGTTGGGGACAGAGCATGAGGGATGCTATTATGCCAACAAAATGTTGAGAGTCTTCTAATTTTTAGCCAATTGTTTAAAAGCCGACAGACGGTAATGCTTATGAGATGTATAATTCAAGGCAAATCTGTCCAGCTAGAGAGGATAAAGCATCTTTAACTTGGCTAACAAAAGTTGAGCTGCATTCAGATAAATAAAACCGACAAAACCCAAGGCACATAATTGCAACATCGGAGAGATGAAAAACAACCCCCTTTTTTTTTTTTTTAAGTCATATATGTACTTGAATAAGGAGTTGGGATTTTCCTCTCCTTCACTGCTCATGAGTTACATTATCAGTCACAGGCGAAGGCAGGATGTATCCCCAATCTTAAATATTTGACATTTGCCTACTCTTCCCAAGGTCACGCTGCCTGCCAGTTTCTCAGTGCTCCCAACTTTTTGTTTTGTGCCAAATAACATGATCTTTGTTTCATTAATATTTAAGAGTAATTTAGATTGTGCCAGATGATCTTAAAGCTCATTTAAATTGGCTTGAAGATAATATTAAGCTTTCTCCCAGCATAATCTACTACCATAAATGATAGTGTCATCTGCATATAAATGATGGGCTAAATATGATAATGAATAGCAAAGATTACCGATATAGAATGACAACTGCATTTCATTTCAGATAAATCTTTCAAGGATCTATTATTCTGTTTTCAGAATTAAAGATGTATTGTTTTTGTCCAAATTGTCTAAGGAAAACACAAAAGGTTTTCATGAAATGGATCTTTTATTGTGTTAGAAGGGGAGGGGGGAATGTCCACAAATTATACACATATTGTTTTGCAAATACAATAATTAGAGTTTGCACAGATCATTACTTTATTGGATTGAACAACTGTCTCTTGGCAATTGCTGTTTTTTCTCCATTTTTTCCCTCTTCCTTCTCCTCCTTCTGATAATGATGAACACTTTTAAATACTGTTTCACTTGAGACTAGCTTGAACCCTTAAATTTCCATAAGCCTATAGGATTTTTGCCATGCTACCTTCTAGGGGACATCCTTGCACACTCTAAAAACATTGGATTTTACTAAATCACAACTTCTTTTTTTTTTAACTGTCCTAGAACTTACTGGCATCAGTTATTTGTGAATAAGATACAAATTTTGGATAACTGTGATTTGTAAGAACCAAAGTAAGGACATATATTTCTCTCCTAAGAGACTTTTTTTGAAGTCAAAGGGAAAACATAATGAGGAGAAATGAAGAACTAGACAAGAGGAAAAGTCAACGCTTGTAAACACGCACTGCCCTTTGCATTGGTGGTGATGGAGGCCTAGGTTTGCCAAGGCAGCCATATTTCGTTTTCTTCCTGGATACTGGGCAAAGTTATGCAAAATAATGGGACTTCCTTTCTTGCCCCCTCCCTTCTCTTCCTTTTATCTAAGTGTCCCACCTACCTTTCCCCAAACACAGAGGGGTCTCTAACCCCATTCAGGAGTTCTGTGGGGGCGCTCTTGGTGTTTCAAAGCTCTGGTACAAAAGGTGGAGTTTGCTTTCAGGCTTGGAAAGAATGGTTTTTCCATTCTCCCCATTCAGTAGGGCCAGCCACTGTTGTGGGTCCAAGGAACAGGCCGATAACCTTCTTATGGGTGACTGCTTGTGTGTCCAGTATCTCCTCACACAGCCTCTGGGACTCAAAGACCCTCCGTGTTTGTCAGTTGAATGAGCGATTGGGACTATCATACACTAAGAGGAAGTCTGTTACAGAAGATGAGGGCTTACTGTTCATCCACGCCGCTGCAGACGGTCGGGCAAGCCAACGGCCCTGCTCTCATTGGGCCCTCCAGCTGTGCCTACACTTGAGGAACTACTTTCCTGACTTTCCAGTTCTGGAGAGGAAAGGTCTGAAGAGGAAGGAACAGCAGGGAGGCAGTGGCACCTGAAAGGCTGTGAGGGAGCAGGTTATAAACGACTTTAGGTGTGGTGGGGAGATGGGGGTGGAAGTCAAGCCAAACTGTTGTGCAGAAGTCACCCTTCCTTGTCTGGACTGTGCCTTATATCTAGAATGTTCTTTATCTAACAAATTTCTACTTTTCTTCCTTCAAGAGTCTGTTCCAAATGTAACCTCCTCTTTGAAGTTTTCTCATCTTTTGGGGGCAACATTAAATCTTTTTTTCTTCTATAGTATTTTGTATATAACTTCATTAGCCCTGCATATTTATCTCCAGGTGACTGTCTTCTCCATTAGACTCTGCACTCTGAAGGGTGAATTCTATTTATCTTGATTTGTCTTATACCTAGCACAGTGCCTGGCACACAGTAGACATTTTAAAGGGGCCTGCTGAGTGACACTGATGGCACAGAGCATTGAGAAGGCGCAGTGGAAAGAGCATTGGCAGGGCCACTCTTTACAACCGTGTAGGTTGTGCACTGTACATCTGTATGCGTGACTCATGTTTCTGGATCCCTGACAGCTGGGTGGAAAGATGGGAAACTTAGAGGTTAGGAAATGGATCATCTTAGAGCCCTTTCTGTCCCTTTTCAGCTGGTCCAAAGGGCTTTAAAATGATGTAAATTCTTAAGTATAACACATTTTCCAGACCGGAGGACGTCCCAGTTTCCCCTCACATCTTCCCACGTGTGACTAATGTCTCAGTTTCCCTCAATAGATACCTTACTCTTTCATCTATCCAATAAAAAAATAGAGTGTTTTGGTGTCTTTTTTTTTAAAGATTTTATTTATTTATTTGACAGATGGAGATCACAGAGAAGCAGGCAGAGAGAGAGGAGGAAGCAGGCTCCCCACTGAGCAGAGAGCCCGATGCGGGGCTGGATCCCAGAACCCTGGGATCATGACCCGAGCCGAAGGCAGAGGCTTTAACCCACTGAGCCACCCAGGCGTCCCTGGTGTCTTTTAACTTGAGAGCCATATTGAGACCAGAACCTTTCCTTTTGGGATCATTTGAAGAGACTGGAAAATAGGAAATCATATGCCCAGTGGGAAGGGAGGTAGGAGTAGGATGGAGGTGGGATAAATTACAGAGAGGACCTGCCCTATTAGCTGTGTTTGGGTAGAAAGTCAGTTAATGTACACAGGAGAACTGAAGGCAGAGCCAGGTTTTAACCACAAAAGGAGGGAGGCTGAGGTTGTCAGTGGTTGAATTTAGAGGGGAAGGCCATGCTTGTGGATGGTGAAGGAGCTAACAGAACAATGGCTCTGCCTTTTGAGAACTTTTTTACTTGTCTTACGACTGGCCACTAAGCTAATTATCTCATCGTTCACACTGCTTTCTCTGAGATTGGTTTATCCTATTAACAACAATCAGAGCAATACATCACCTTAAGACCTTTTACCGTCTTTACTGAAGGCTGTTGGAAAAGCTCCCGTTTGGGAGAAGGTGCTCAGAGGGACAACAGTCACCCCAGCCCTGGTCTTCCTGTGCGGCACATGTGGAATGGCGCTTGCCGATCTTCTCTGGGCATCCAGTTGCCCCAGAGTGTGACAACGCTCCTGGAACCCAGGGACCTTTTGACAAAAAAGCAGGTGCAGTGAGGTCAAGTTCCTTCCACAGGGGAGGCTGCATTCTTGGTGGCTTTGCACAGAGCCACAGCTTTCCCCTGAACACGGGACTCTTGGAAACGGCTTAGAAAGTGTCTCACCTCACAGAGTCAGTGGTTAAAAAAAAAAAAAAAAAAAAAGTCTCCTTCTGAAAGACTCTGAACGGAGGGTGGGGCCTGGGCGCATGGACAATGGCTGTTGAGGGAGGCTCAGTAACAGAACAGGAGCTCATAGGTAAAGACATGTGGGAAGACACCCTCCAGTTTGCTCTGTGCTTGCTGCCGGTAATAATGCAAAGCCAGGCAAACACTAACCAGATTTAGTGAGCAGATACAGCTGATTCACCTTTTAATGATCCGTACATTAGGCAAGTGTGAGTCTACCTCTTCACAGGCTCCTCTCCCTAAGTGCTAGCCACGGTTCTCCAAGAAGGACACAGCCAGGCAGGGCCTTGCCATCAGTTGCACCCCACACTGTCATTGGATGCTACCTGTGGGAACAATGATCTCGTTTAATCCTGTAATAGAACCAGCCTCCCGGTTGGTTATTAGCCCCGTGGTATGGATGAAGAAGCTGATGGAGGTCATAAGCAATGGAACAGGAGTCTGAATCCAGGGAGTCTGACTTCAGAACCTGAGATCTCATTGATCATATGAACCCACCTCACCATTTTCAAGCAAACCTGTTTTTTCCTCCACTCTTTTCACATATAATTCACATGTAACGTTCTATTAGTTTTAGGCGTACAAAATACGTATATAATGCAAAATGATGGCCCCAGTAAATCTAGTTAACATCCTTCATTTCACATAGTTAGTTTCTTTTTTCTTGTGATAACAACCTCCTCTCATAGCAACCTTTCTCAACTATTTAGTATTAACCATAGTCCCCAGGCTGTACATTCCATTCCCAGGACTTATTTGCCTGGTAACTGGAGGTTTGTGCCTTTTGACCGCCTTCGCCCAACCTAAACCTATGTGTGTTTGGTGAGAGTCCCTCTGGAATCTGGGGTCTCCTCACTGGCCCTCAGGTATGGGCACCTGTGCCTTTCCTTGCTGAGGAGGAAGAAGGGGCCGCAGCCGTCACCCACCATCTGCTGATTATTGATTTGTCTGACAGTCTAAAAAAATGCCCACTGCTAAAAGGAATGCTGGGCTTTTGCAGACTGCTCCCTCCTTCCCTATATTCTTTATTGTCTTCTGCTCTTTACTGAGGAAAAAAAAAATTCCATTTAAAAAAAAACACGAGGGATGGTTAGTTCTTTTTCATCCCTGGGGCACCTTCCAATGAAGAATGCTTCAGGCTGTACAAGCCCCGTCAGCAGGAGCGTGACCACGTGAGGGCAAACGTCTGAGCTGACATGTGGGGAGGTGCAGC
Organism: Meles meles; assembly: GCF_922984935.1. NCBI lineage: Eukaryota > Metazoa > Chordata > Mammalia > Carnivora > Mustelidae > Meles > Meles meles. The sequence goes on from NC_060067.1 coordinate 142,898,256, forward strand.
GGAGAGGGGGCGCACTGGGCGCACAGGTCACGCCCCGCCTGAGGTTCTTACCCTTGGCAGCATGGAGCACACCTGAGAGCTTTCGTGGCTGCCAGAGCCCAGGCTGCTTTCAGGCCTATTACAGCAGAATCTCTGAGTGAGGGACTCAGACATTATGACTTTTAAAGTCTCCCACGTGATTCCATTTCAGGCTTCCGGCAGCTGCATTGCATTATTTATGCAGAAGACTTTTGCAGCCCCAGCGCAGCCCTTATTATGGACGTGGGGGGTGGCCTTGGCTAGGAAAATGGTCTTGCCAGCCGGCTCACATGTGAACTCCCAGAGAAGGTTCCTTGAGCCCTTTCCTTCAGTTCCTGAAGTAAAGACATCTGATATTCATGGTGTGTTAGTTATCTATCCCTGCATAACAAATTAGCCCATACTTATGGACTTCAACCAACCAACAGTTACTAGCTCAGAGTCTCTGTGGATCATCGATAGGGAAGCAGCTTGGCTGGGTGATTCTGGCTTTAAGTAGCTCATGAGATTGTGGCCAAGATGTTGGCTGGGGCCGCCGTCACCTGGAGGCTTGACTCAGGCTGGAGGACCCACTTGCAACCTGACTCCTTCACGTGGCTGTTGACAAGAGGCCTCAGTTCTTCCCAGCTTGACCTCCCAGGAGGCTTCTTGAGTGTCCTTGTGATGTGGCACGAGCGAGAACAAGGAAGAAGCCACAATGCCTTTTCTGTCTAATTTCAAGCGTCTTAGACCCTCCCTTCCACCATATTCTATGTGTTAGAAGTCACTACATCCAGCCCCCAGGAAAGGAGAGGGGAATTCGAGTCCACCTGCTGAAGGGAGAGATAACAAAGAATTCCTGGGCATATTTTAAAACCATCCCAATGAGTATTGGAAATTAGTGCATTTTCTCGCTTTATTCATCTTTTCCCCAGGCAGAGGCCTTAATTCTGGATTCCGAGATGCATCAGGAAGCCAAATACGGAGCTGTGCACAGACCAGTGTCCTTGGATCAAGTCCATACTTTTTTTCTTCTCTCTCTTTCATTCTGGTCCTTGACTCATTTGTTCCAGCAAACCCACAGTCCAGCTCTGGCTTTCTCTTGTCTAGTGTCAGGGAGGTTCTGCTGCTGGGGATGGGCATGGCGGGTAAAGAATGCTTTGGACTAGGAGGGAGGGGATGGTGAGGGAAGACCACCCTCTGTGTGGTCTGGTCCCACAGTCAGCACTTTCCCTCTATGAATCATCATCTCCCAGGAGCACCTCTCCTATTATTCTGAGGGAGTGTTTGTCTTATTGCCAGACTTGAATGATATTATGCAAGGTCTGGCTTTGAGCTCTTGGAAATTGGAGTCAGAGTGGCAGGGAAGGATCTTGTCTATCATATTGGAAACCTAGGTTTTAAGTTAATTATACATAATTAACATAACTTAATTACATTTGGGACAGAGGTTTTCAAACTCTGTTCCAAGGAACCCAAGATTCTGTGGAGACATTTTGGGAATTCTACAAATGTTCTATTTACAATCTGTTTAAAAATTTGAAATACCATATGTTTTTAATTATAAACAAGAAATATATACCAGCTCTTAACAATCAGCTCATTAGCTTCTGCCTGCCAAGGTACCTTCGTGTGTATGAGCCCAGATATTGAAATAAAGCTTTTCCTGCTATCACTATTAACAGAGGAGAACCTTCGGCTTGCAAAGCCAAAGACTTTTTTTTGAGAAAACTCTTACCATTTGCAGCCATTCATTTGGGAGAATCAGACCTTCCTCATTATTATACAATCAAAACAAAATCCTAAAATAACTAGGGTGCTTAGCCTGATATGACATCAGTTTACATCCCTAACTTGCCATTTTATTTATTTATTTATTTATCTATCTATTTATTTATATTAGTCACTATACAGTGCATCATTAGATTTTGATGTAGCATTCCATGATTCATTGTTCACCCAGTCTCGCCATTTTAAACTGTGTGCTGCGGAAATTCATTTCACCATTATTTCCTTGACTGGCTTCTAATACATAAAAGTTATGTTAAAGGCTATAAAAGATGTTTCATAATAATTTGTCAATTTTAATCTGTTTTGTACATTAATGTATCTGAATGCTTGTTGCTGCAAATTACAGAAAACCCATATCAAAATGGTTTAAGCATTAAGAGGATTTATGATCTTACTTAAAAAGAAATTCTGGTTGGTCAAGTTGATGGCTCAGCGACATCACTGAGGAACCAGGTTCCTCTTCTCTTTTGTTTTGCCCTCCTCAGGGTGTTGTCTTTGAACTAATTCCCCTCAAGATAGCAAGATGGTTGCCATAGTTCCAAGCATCCATGGACATATGGGAAATGCCAGTGGGAGAAAAGGGCAAAATGTCTCTTCTTAGGAGCAAGTAATTTTTCCAGAAGCCACTAACCAGCCCTCCCCTGGCATTTCATTGTACAGAGCTTGTTTATAGCAGACATGGCAAGGAGAAGGGCCACCATAATTGGCCTTTCCTGAATCATGGAAGGGAGATATGGACCCTAAATGAAACCTGGGGCTGAGCCAGCATGAACATAGGAGAGAACAGCTTTTGGAACTCTATTAACAGCATCTGCTAGGATTTGGGTTCCTGATATGAGTCATTTAATAAAACTACTTTGCCACTTAAAAAAAAAAAAAATTCGTTGGAAAAACTTCTGGGTGTATTGAGAACTCTTCCTGGACCAGGCCTTGGGACTATTTTTGCTGCCAACCAGTTTTGCTTGGAGGGAAGTGACAGCCCACACCTACTCTAATGGCTGCAGGGTTCAGCCCGCCCTTCAGCACCCTTCCTCCTCTCAGTGACCCTGGCTGACCTATGCATGGAGATCCACAGTTTATAAGGTACTTTCCTGTCTGGACCTCGTTCATCCTGAAGCTATGACTCCAAAATGTAGTTGGCCCTCTGGCCATCCCCAACATCTGGGAGCATCTTGAACAAAAGAGAGTCATAGATCTCACTTTGGTCTGAATCAGAGCCTCATGAGGTGTTTTTTCCCCAAAACTCTCTGGGTATTTCTGCCATCATTGGAAACAGTGAGAGATTTGACCTGGCTGGAGAGTTGGTGTAGCAGATAAGACACTGCAGAGGCGGGCAGGGGTCAGGTGAAACTGGAGCTCCGAGTCAGGGCTGGGACTTTGTCCTGCGGGACATCATCAGAAGAGCACCTTGCCATCGCCTTCAGGTGGGTCACGGCCGACAGGCGATGGACATTAAGCTAAAGCAAGGAGGATGGAAGAAAGGAAATGGCGTGTGAGAAGCTAAGGAAACACAGTCAACAGGATTAGTGTCTAATTCAATTGAGAGAAAGAAAGCCCCACAGTGGTTCCCAGGTGTCTAGCTTGAGGGAGTGTCTCTCTCTCAACAGTTTGCTCTCCTCTGTCACTGGTTTTCTGGCTGAGGAAGACAATAGGGACTGAAAGAACCCTCAATGTTCTCACCTCAGTCGAAATTTTCTTGGCTTCCCTCTTCTTCCACCCCAACCTGTTTCTCTGAAAGCTGACCTTTCCGCATTGCCTGTGCTCAGGGCCTCAGAGTCCTCCCACACAACCCAACCTGACCATTCATCTTTCCTCACAAAAGGACAGTCATAAATAACCAGGCTTCCACCAAAATGATACTGGATAGATTTTGTCCACAGGAAGAAAGTAAATGAATCCAACCCATCTAAGTTAGAAAGGAGATAGCCATATTCACCCTAAGCAAGGAGAGGGGCAGTATGGGGCTAATCCTTGAATTAAATAAAATGCTAATGTTTAAATGAAGAAAACAGTGAAAAGTGTACAGTAAGGAGACTGGACTAGACCAGAAGATAATTGAAATCTCGAATTGGATTCTTGAATACTTGTATTCATTCTCCTGTACTGTGTTCTAAAGTAAGTGAATTCTAATAGTTTGCTGCAACACTAATGGAAATTGTGAGAGAAGGGTGGGAGGGTAAAAATGAAAATCCTTGAATTTCCTGAATGCAAGCCATCTAAGAATTTTTTAAAAACCACTCACGAAAAGCTCTGGCAAATTTGCTTTATTGTTTTTTTCATTTTTTTCAGGAAACGTTTTATGAGCACTGTCTCCATCTGACCACTTCTGTTCTTCCAAGATCTCTAGGCTAACACATGTTCTGTTCCTTGGGTCTGCATACAAAAATCCCTACACATCCCCACTCACTGCTCCACTCCCCAAAAACCAGCCAGTTGCTGACAAATCCTGGATGAACACGGGACACCCACTTCTTTGCCACTTAAACAAAACACATTAAAGGGAGTCATTTCATCTATAAAAGGGTGAAGAACGCTCATGATTGCAAATCTGCCATTCATTCACAGAGGAGCAGGTGGGAGCTGTTTAGAAACAGAGGTTTGAAAGAGTAAATTTAAAAAAAAATGGTATATCAGTCGTCTGGAATTTTCTTCAACTCCCACAAAAATAAACTATTATCTTGATGGATGTAAATATATGGATGAATTTCAAAACAATTTTGTTAGGTAAAAGAAGCCCGACCAAATGGATGTATAGAGCACATGATGTAATTTTTATAAAATTTGATAAAATGCGAACTTATCTGTAATGACAGAAAAACTGTATTGTGGTTGCCTAAGGACGATGCATGGGAAGGGCAATGTATAAAAGAGTACCAGGAAACTTTTGGACGTGATAGATACATTGATAATCTTGACTGTGGTGAAAGTCTCACAAGCCTCTGTGTGTGTCAAATCTCATCAACTCTACACTTTAAATACATGCAATTCATTGTGCCTCCGTTCTATGTAAATAAAGCTGTAAAAAAAAAAAAAGCCAAGGAGAAAAAAAGATTGAACCTTTCTAACTGAAATGTTTCAATACGGGCACACTAATCATCTTTCTTTAAGGTAATTTTTCTTTATAATTTTACAGTTATTTTGCAGATTTCTGTTTCCACACTAACCCTGCAAGTCATGCCAATAGGTCCTTTCTATTTACCAGACACTTGGGCATAATGAGGCTTCTAGAGCACAGGCTTGTGAAGACGCAAAATTCGCCTTTTTTGTTTTGCTCCGTGCCACCCGCAGCTCTTGGTGGTTTCAAGGACTCCAGCTCCCAGTTAGCTCAGGCAGGTGCTCCCTCCCTCAGCGCCTGGGCAGGGCTCCGCGCTAGCTGCCCTTTCTCCTTGCTCATGGGCTGGAAGCTCCACGGAAGTGAGTGGCAGCTGGGTATGTGGAGAAGGTGAGCAAGAGTTCAGGTGGTGGGGAGGAGACTGGCTCCCCTGGGGAGAAGATGCACACGGAGACCAAATGCCTTAGCTGAAGAGAAGCATGAAAGAGAAAGCCTCACAGGGAGGGGTGAAACGGGGGGCACCCTGCAGAGAGAAGGGGCTGTTGCAGTCAGGTTGGGGTCCCTGAGAGCAAGGGCTTGCGGAGGCGAGGTCCCAAAGGCCCTCTTTCCTGCACATCGATGCCTGTCTGCCTTTTCCATTATCAGACGTCGCCACGGCACTTGTGGTAATGATGTCTCAGAGCTCCAGGAACAGTCCTGCTCCATGCAGACCTGATGTACTCAGAGCGTGGGCTAAGGCTCATCAGTTGATAACTTAACAGTAGGCTGAGGTCAGCGCTCCAGGAGATGAAAAATTATCGCCGGAATCACTTCTCCCAGTGGCCATGACTCCAGCATCATTGTATCTGTGGAAAATACTTGGCGGTAATTCACGGAGTGGCCATTAATAGGCACTGCACCAAGCACTTATACATATTATCTATTTAGATCTATTCGATAACCCTGAAAGGGAGTTATTGTGATCCACATTCTGTAGATGAGAACGCTGAATCACAGTGACTTCCCAAGACCATGTACTTTCCAAGCAGAGCTGCTGGGACTTGAACCCAGCTCTAAATCCAGGTCCTTTTCTTCCCAACCCACCCATTCTCTAAACCGTGTTTTGGTTGGATGCAATCTGCTCCCCTCGCTCCTCTTCTGTGTCCTAACCTGAGTTTTGCATGCTTGTACGGTCTAGCCTCCGAACAGGTTGTAAAGAGAGTCAGTTTGGCGATGGCACCCCATTTTCAGAACAGAAGTGAAGAGATTAAAAAAAAAAAAAAAAAGCCGTCTGGGCATCCGTGAATGCATCAGGAAGACGAGCGCAGTCAGCATTACAGAGCACGGTTGCATTTCCATTCACCAACTAAATCTCTTTTCCTGGTCCTGGGACATACTGCTGACCTCTGAGCTTTTTGTCAAAGCAGTCCTAAGCAGTCTCATGGTCAGGGAGACAGGTTTGAGATGGGAGGGGCATGAGTGAGGTCCCGAGTACGACACCTCGGGGTTACATGGCCTCCCCTCTGTCCGTGGAGCTTGGAGCCAGACATACCGGCCCCAAGGGGCTTGTGGCATCAGTTTATCTCCCTCTGTGGTCTGCCAGGGCCTTGGTGTCCTCTCACAAAAAGCAAGGGCCAAGCGAGTGCAGAACAGAGAAACGGGAGGAAATGAAAGCTCTTTGGGGAAAGGCAACTGTGACAAATTGAAAGAGTGGAGAAAATACCAGCACAAACAAAAGGAGGGAGAACAGGCTGCGGGAGAGTAAGCAAAAGAGGTCTGTGTTGGAGCCCTGGGACCAGCAGAGTGCTGATTTGTTTTCTATAAAAAGAGATGTGTTATTTCCCAACCCCCCCTCCCTTGGCAAATAATGACAAAGAAGAATGGTTGCGGAGTTTACTGAAATGGAATAGTCTGCGGGGTATTCCGAGTGAATGAAATGTGCTCTCAGATATCTTATCATGTTCCCTACCAACTTGTTGTTATTTCGAATTGCCCACAACAGGTGCCAGAGTCTGGGCAAAGTATAATATCATACCTTGCAACAGCTGTATGTAGAACGCACATAGAAATAGTAAAGAAAGGTTACACAATGTGACCGGTCTCATATGGCTCGGAGCAGCTCTAGAATTTAAAACATTTCCTCGTCCTCGAGTTAAATTGGGTCTCCATGATATATGTTCTGTAACTTAATCTGAAAGGCTGCTGATGGACGGCTTGATAGCGTGGCCACCAAAGCTGGCAGTAGGCACCTGCGAAGAACATGTGTGCTTTCGAGCGGACCCAGTCCTGCAAAGACAGGCTCTCCGCAGTGGTGCTGGCTCAGTGTGGGCAAGCGGGCCCTCCCCAACACGCGGGAAAGATGCTACGGAGTTGAACGCACACCACCCACACCCGAGACGCTTCTTCATCTATAGCCCAAACAGAAGAAGTTGTAGTTTAGAAAAAAGAAATTTCAGCCCCCGAGTTCCACTCCTTTTCTTCCACTCAAGACAGCATTTATGAAGTGGTGTGCAGAAACTTGCTTTAATTCATAGAAAAACAAACCCCCTAAACTTCAGTTCTTATAGATGCATGACCTACAGTGGCTACTGAACGAACTAGGACTGCAGCTCGGAGCCACTGGCTAAGAGGACCTTCTTAATTTGATGAAAGACATTAAGAGTCATAGAGAACACAATCCTATTTTTCTCCAGGTCTTCTTCTGTGATTTGAAATGGAACAGAACCCTGTTGGGGGGCAGAAGTCTAACGATGGGTATCGGTCAGGATTCTGAGTTGCAAGCAACAGAAACAGATCTGGACACTTTGAAGGAAGTGTCATACTAAAGCCGAGAAGGAACATACTAAAGCCGTACGTTTAGCTCAGGGCAGACGAAGCTCTGTAAGGCACGCATGTTCAGCAGGGATGTCCCCAGTCATGCTGCAGAGCTGAGCTCCAGGTGCTGTGGCCCCTCCCATCCACACCACCAGTATCCACACTGCCAAGCCAGCAGCTCCATGTTTTTGCAAACCCTCCATCTTTTTGCAAACTCTTTTGCAAACCCTACATGCCGGAGGGCATGACTCCTGGTCCCTGAACCTATGAGGGAGCCCCTGGATGACCAGCCAAGTGGAAGGCCTGGGTTGGAATCCCAGAAAGGGTTTTGGAGTTGATGTATTAGGAAGGAAATCAGTAGGTAATCTTCATTCTGACATCTTGCTAGGCTGTGAGCAGGGCCGTCCTGGGTCTTGTTCACATATCTATTCCCAGGCCCTAGCATATTACCTGGCATGTAGAAAGGGCTCAACAAGCCTTTGTTGAAATGAATTAAAATTGAATTTTAAATTTAGAGGCACCCTTTCCAAGGGCCGACTGCCAGTCACTATTGCAAATTAGTTCTAGTAAATCAAAGTAAATTAGGAAGGCAATCAAAAATAGACTCTCCAAGCCCAACAGTTGTGTCCACTTAACTACTATAGAATTTCCCTTAAACCTATGGGTTAGCAGTTTGTTGATTTGTTTTTACACTCCCTAACAGCTTTACTTTTTCTAGGAATAACTGTGTTTGCCTGTGTCTGTCTATCCATGTCACCATATTGACTAAAGGTGGTTTTGCTGTCAAGAAATGGAACTATCCTAAACCTTTATCTGGAGGCCAGAGTATTTGCTCCTGTTTTGTGAGAATCCTTTCTTTGTTAGGGGAGGAAAGAAGGAAGGGTCTTTTCCTATAGGCAAAAAAATATTTTCAAATGCTTATTTGCAGTGCCTGGACCATTACATGGTTCTCACATCCAGATATTTTGCCCTGTTCCTTTCTCCCTGGTCCTTTGCAGAATTCCCAAGTATGAGACTGCAAAGGAGAAAGCACTGTAGAAGATCATTCTTCAAGCATATTCCAGGAGGTGGTCACTGGTAACCCACGATGATGCAATTAGTGTTGGAGCTGTGCTGTAAGATAAATATGGATTACTTCTCAAAGCATACATGCCAAAAAAAGTTTTAATTAATTCTGGATGAGTCACGAGTTTTTATGCCCTGGATTCAGAAAAATGCCTCTAAAGTTTAAAGGTCTAAAATCTCATTGGGTTTTTGAAAAATTGAGAAGTGCTTAAAACTCATCATGAACTAGGGGCACCTGGGTGGCTCAGTGGGTTAAAGCCTCTGCCTTCAGCTCAGGCCATGATCCCAGGGTCCTGGGATCGAGCTCCACATCGGGCTGTCTGCTCTGCAGGGAGCCTGTTTCCTCCTCTCTCTCTGCCTGCCTCTCTGCCTAGTTGTGATTTCTCTCTGTCAAATAAATAAAATATTAAAAAAAATCATCATGAACTAGATTCCATCTGTTTTAACTTCAGTTGGACTAAAGTATTAAGGCACTCATGCTCTGCCATAAAGAATTACTTTCTTGGGGTAGGAAGGTGATATTTTTGGTGTCCGCGTGTTTGTGTGTGTGTGTAAGTTTCTCCATATGTATTCTCTCCCTCATTGGTGCAGAAATTATTTTTTTAAAAATGGTTTGCATTGTTAGTTTTGAAAAATGAGGCATCATGATCTCAATTTTGCTTAAAATAAGTATATGTGAAATGAAAATTAACTCTGAATGAGATAGCTATTATTGAATCTTTTTTCCTTTTCCTTTTCTGTAGTTTCCAACTTTTCAATAATGAGCATGTATTGCTTTCATGATCAGAAAAAAAAACCAACCATATAACAAGCATTGTTTTTTTCTCTATTAAGACCATACTTGAATTCTTAAAATTCCCCTTCTGCAAAATCATGTACCAAAAATAACAGCTTATGGGGAAAATAAGATTGTGATAGATCACTTAAACCTATGGTAGTTTGAAGCCAGAATATTAATAAAAATCATAGTAATTCCAATAAAAATAGTGACATAAGCAAATATACAGACATATGAAACCTGAAGCTCATACTTCCTCTTTTGAAATATATGTCTTGGAGGGTGTTCATTTCTTTTTTTTTAAATTTTTTTTTTATTTTTAAAAGTTTTTATTTATTTATTTGACAGACAGAGACCACAAGTAGGCAGAGAGGCAGGCAGAGAGAGAGAGAAGAGGAAGAAGGCTCCCTGCTGAGCAGAGAACCCAATGCAGGGCTCGATCCCAGAACCCTGAGATCATGACCTGAGCCGAAGGCAGAGGCTTTAACCCACTGAGCCCCCCAGGTGCCCCAAGAGGGTATTCATTTCTGATAGAGAATATTTCACCAATATTAAAACTTGGATTTGGGATATAGTCTTCTTCATTAATTCATTGTCTTAATATAGAGCATAGTATCTTTGCAGCTTCTTTGTTTTCACTCTTAGTTTACCCAGAACAACTTAAGGTAGTGGAAACATAGGGTTCTGGAAGCCACTAAACCATGCAATACATGCACTATACATTGTGAGATAAATATGGATTACTTCTCAAAGCATATACATTTTTACGGTTTTTTTCCTGCAGTTTGGCAAACATTTGCAAACTTTTAATTTGCTTTGGAATTTTATGTATTTATTTATTTAATTGTGAGGTAGAGTATGAGCAGGGGATGGAGCAGAGAGGGAGAGGGAGAGAGGGAATCTCCAGCAGACTCCACACGGAGTGTGGAGCCCAATTTGGGGGTCAATCTCACAACCCTGAGATTATGACCTGAGCTGAAACCAGGAGTCAGACACTTAACCAACTGAGCCACCCAGGTGCCCCTGTAAGCCTTAATTCTAAAGCTGAGAAGGCTTATCTCAGATTGCTTCAAAGTGTTAATATCCTGGTGGAAATTACATAAGAACCAGCATGACTTCTGCATTATACAGACCTCATCCCTTACTTGCTGATCACTTATGAGCTGATGTATATTACAGAAATATGTCACAGAGCAGACTGTATAAAAAAAAATTTAGGTCCAGTAAATAGGGTATCTAGACTGTAGATAGCTGGAAAGAGAAACAAGAAGAAAAATCTGGATAAATTATTTTCTTGAACCATGGACAGCTGAGGTTGCAGAACAGCCAAGAAGCCTAACATCTATGGAAAGATGGGCTTTTTCTAAAAAAGAAGAGCATGAACAGGGGGTCACTTATGGCACAGCATGAGAGAAAGAGATGTTACATGCTGTACTCATGGGTAAGAAGAGTAGCTGAAATTTTTGTGAATTGTCAAAAATGAGGTGGACTGGTGTGAGAGCATGGAACCCAGAGATCCACAAACATGAGACACTGCATCCACTTTTAAGCTCTTCTCCTTGAAATTTTCTGGGTGTTCACAGGTAAGGCTGTGGGCAGGGTGGGAGACCTGAGAGAGCAGGCCTGGAGGAAGGAGCTACTGTCACCACAGGAGAGGTTCAAAGCCTTCTTTCCTATGGAACAGCAGCCTTGAGCTCCTAAAAGTGGTGAACCAACCCTGACCTCCACAGGATGTGAGGGAAGGGTAAGGAAAAAAATACCTCTACCTCAGGAGAAGGGGAAGGAGGCATCCTGGGCCTAGGATCCTACACCAATACCATGAGAGGTCTCCTACTGCTGGGGGAGGACAGGAATCTCTGTTCCATGCAAGTCCCACCAAAGGTACAAGGCAGAGTTTGGCTGCCATAGGGAGGAGGGCCAGGATCACTGAGAAAGTCCTAAACTGAGACTCAGGACATAGAGCTGGGCTAAAACTGAGAGGGGACCAAAACAACAAAGACACCACCCCACTCCCACTATGCACCCTCAGAGTGGCAAACCTGAAGTTACAAGCAACAGTTGTCTCCTGTTGGATAAGAAGGAAGAACAACGCAATAGACCCTCTTTGAGGCCCAGGCACATAAGGAAGGCTGAAACATGAGATACACAACACCTAAAGGATAAGGTAAAGTTCTCAACCTTAGCACTATTGACATTTGGGGCCATGGAATTCTTCATTGTGAGGAGTTGGTTCCGTGCATTGCAGGATGTTTAGTAACATCCCCAGCCTCCATCTTCTAAATTCCAGTATGATCCCCCTCAGTCAAGTTGTGACAATCAGAAACATCTCGAGACATTGGTGTATGTCCTCTGGGGGCAAAATCACCTCTGGCTGAAAATCACTGCATTAAGAAATTTGAAGCTAGTAGTGCACTAAAGGTGACCATAAGAATAAAACTCAAATCACCTTACCTTCTCACTGGACTAACTCAACCTCAACACTAAACCTTAGCAGAAGGAAAGGTCTGCCCATTTCCAGACATAAATAATATTTACCTCAGTCTCTACTCCTCTACACCTGATGTCTAGCATTAAACAAAAAATTGTGAGACCAAAAAAGCAAGGAAAAGAACTTCATTTTTAAGAGAGGAAATTATCACCAGAATCAAACTCAGAGATGACCTGGCTGTTGTTACTACCAGGCAGAAAATAACTATGATTAATATTTAAAAGCTCTAGTGATGTGCGCCTGGGTGGCTCAGTCAGTTAAATGTTTGACTTTCAATTTCAGCTCAGGTCATGATCTCAGGGTCATGAGATCAAGACCAATGTTTTAAGTGTGAAACCTGCTTAAGATTCTCTCTCTCCCTTTCCCTCTGTTCCTCCTATCCTGCTTGCACCCATTCTCTCTCTCCCTAAAAAAAAAAAAATAATAATAATAATTAAAAAAAATAATAATAAAAAATAGAAGCTCTGGTGAGCTAATGGACAACATGCATGAACAGATGGAGAACCTGAGCAGTGGATGGAAACTATATAAAAGAGTCAAATGAAAATGCCAAAAGTAAAAAAAACAAGGTAACAGAGATAAAGAATTCCTTTGAGAGCTCAAAAATAGAATTGACACGGCTGAGGATCAGTGAACTTGAAAACAGGTCAATAGAAATTTCCCAAACTGAAACACCAAAAAGAAAAAGAGAGAGAGAAACAGAATAGAATTGTGGAGCAATATAAAATGGTGTGATGTAACTGTAATTGAAATTCCAAAGGGTAACAAAGAGAATAGGCAGAAAAGAAAGAAACAAACAAACAAAAACCCTAAAGAGATAATGGCAGAGTTTTTCAAAAAAACAAAAACAAAAACAAAAACAAAAACAAAAAAAAACGAAAATGACCAAAAATCTCAACCCAACCCAAACCAAACCAAACTAAAAAAACAAAAAACCCAGCATCAGCTGACAGATCTAAGCAAGTCAGAGTACCCTAAGCAGGAGAAAGAAAAGGAGGAGAGGGTAGAGGAAGAGGAGTAGGAAGAAAAGGAGGTGGAGAAAATAATATACCTGATATATCATATGCAAACTCCTGAAAACCAAAGATAAAGATAAGAACTACAACTGATTTCTATTTCAAAACTACACAATTTAAAAGATAACAGCATTAAAATTTCTACTTTTTAAATTTTATTTATTTATTTTTGAAAGATTTTATTCATTTATTTGACAGGGAGAGAGCGAGGGAAAGCACAACCAGGGGGAGCTGCAGGCAGAAGGAGAGGAGAAGCAGGCTCCCCACTGAGCAAGAAGGCCGATGGTGATGCGGGGCTTGATCCCAGGACCCCGGGATCAGGACTTGAGCTAAACACAGACGCTTAACTGTCTGATCCATCCAGGTGCCCCAGAATTAAAACTTTTAATTAAAAATTAAAGTAATAGGGGCACCTGGGTGGCTCAGTGGGTTAAAGCCTCTGCCTTCGGCTCAGGTCATGATCCCAGAGTCCTGGGATTGAGCCCCGTATGGGGCTCTCTACTTAGCGGGGAGCCTGCTTCCTCCTCTCTCTCTGCCTGCCTCTCTGCCTACTTGTGATCCCCGTCTATCAAATAAATAAATAAAATCTAAAAAAAAAAAATATTAAAGTAATAGACTTAAACACTTAAAAACCCAGGTTAACTCAGAATTCTATACCCAGTAAGATAACCTTTCAAAATGAAGATGAAATAGATCCTTATTTAGAAAAACAAAAGCTGAGAGAATTTATTACCTTACCTAAACCTTAAGAAAGTATAAAAAGAAGACCAAACCTAAAATTAGCAGAAAAATAGAGGAAATAATAAAGGTAGGAGGAGAAAACAATAATATTGAAAGCAGAAAAACAAGCAATGGAACAAAAAGTGGGGGAAGCTCAATGAAGTTGATAAGCCTCCACTCAGATTGACCAAAAAAAAAATTTTCAAATGCCAACATAAAGAATGAGAAAGGAAACATCACTACAAATCAGACTGACATTAAAAGGCTAGTAATGGAATATTATGAAAGACTTTATGTCTATAAATTCAACAACTGGGATGAAAGGGCAATTTTCTAAAATACATATTCAAGAACCTATAGATAACCTGAATCATCCTACATCTTATTAAGGAAATTGAATGTATAGTAAAACAAAAACATAAACCAAAAAGAGAAAATAAAAACAAAAAGAACAACCAACTTGAGCCTAAAATGTTTTACTGCAAAATTGTACCAGATTATTTGGAAAAAAAAAATACCAATATTACACAATTTTTTTTCAAAAAATAGATATTCAGTATCATTAATCATTATGGAAATGCAAATTAAAACCATAGTGAGATACAACTATATATCTATTAGAATGACTAAAATAAAATAAAATAAATCCTGAAAACAACAAGAAATGATGTGGATATGGAACAAATGGAAGTCGCATATATTGTTGATGGTAATAAAATGGTACACCTATTTTGGAAAGACAGTTGGGTGGTTTCTTCTAAAGTTAAACATCCACTTACCAGATGAGCCAACAATCTCACTCTTAGGTATTTACCAGAGAGAAATGAAAACTCCATGGATACCCAAAAAATTACATATGAATGCTTATAGCAACTTTATCAATAATCACAAAAAAACGGAAACAATCCAAATGTCCTTCAACTGGTTAATGGATAAACGAATTGCTGGTACGTCCATTCTCGGAATTGTTCTCATCCATATAAAAGAACAGGCTACAGATAGAGGCAGCGACACATATATTTCTGAATTGAATCATGTTAAGTGAAAGCAGTCCAATTATAAGGCTATGTACCATATGAGTCCAACTCTAGAACATTCTGGAAAAGGCAAAACCATGAGGACAGAATCCAGATCAGTGGTTGCCAAGGAGCTGGGGCTGAGCCATCAGGATTGACGGCAATGGTGTCTGAGGAAAATGCTTTATATCTTGATTGTGACGAGAGTTACAGGACTATTTGTGCTCGTTAAAACTGATAGGACAATACATTAGAAAGAGTAACTTCACTGCTTATAAATTATACCCCAATAAAATGTAAATCTCTTTCTTTCTTTCTTTCTTTTCTTTTTTTTTTTAAAGATTTCATCCATTAATTTGACAAAGAGAGAGACCACAAGTAGGCAGAGAGGCAGGCGGGGGTGGGGGGGGAGCAGGCTCCCTGCTGGGCAGAACTTGATGTGGGGCTTGATTCCAGGACCCTGAGATCATGACCTAAGCAGAAGGCAGAGGCTTAACCCACTGAGCCACACAAGACACCCCCTAAAATGTAAATTTGAAAAAAGCTAAAATGTGCATAATAAACAGTGAAAAGCCAAACTCTTCCCCCAGTGCCTCAGGTGATCTGACTCTTCATCTGCTGAAGGGCAGAGGCTGTCTTCTGGGTGGGAAAAGATTTGGGATCCCCAGGGCTCAGGATCAGACAGTCTCTCTACAAAGCAGATGCAGGATAGGCCTTTGGGAGGGGGGCAGGTAGTTTTTTAGGCTCAGACTCTGCTTCCCCCACCAATGCCTTCAGACCAATGCCCAATGGGGGCAGAGCTCCCTGCGCACCTGTTTCTGCAGGTATCCCTGATACAGGGGACTCTGAGTGGTGCCAGTGGTGAACCCGTCACTGGTCTCCACACTGGGGAGTCCAGTTCAGGTTGCTCCCCTCATCGTTCCTCAAGGCAGAGGCTTTGTGCCTCTGAAAGGGTCGTGGAGCCGCCAGGGGCAGGTTTCGGTGACAGCTTAAACTGTTTCTGCAGCCTGCGCTTTCAGGGACCCAGGCCAGGAGTTAAGACTCCTGGTGTTACCAGTCACTTTATCTTCTCCGCCCCCTCGGTGGAACCTGGCAGGAAGGCAGGCAGAGCAGCGGGTCAACAGATGTCCTCTGGCTGCTGAGCAGAGGCCCAGCAGGGGGAAAAGGCCCCCAGTGCCCAGAACTCTGAATTTCCCAGCTTCCTTGGGGTGAAGCCTCCCCCTGCTTCCTCTGCATTTTCTGAACTTCTACTCTTACATTCATTCCGTGTAACTGCCAGGTAACTAGCTAGAACTGAAAATGGAACCTTCCATTTGAAGGCCTATACTTTAAGCAATTGCCTCTCTGCTCTGCGGAGGTTCCAGGCAGTGAGCGAGGAGGAGAAAGAGACAGGATGGAGCAGTCCCAGATTATAAGAGGGGAGTCACAGCTAAAGAACTGAATCCAGTCTGTCCCTACTCTCTAGTATATATTCTTGGCTTCCCAGCTGCCCCCAGGCCTTGACTTGGCCAAAATCATTTGGCCTTTCCCAGCCACCCTTCTCAATGTTTGGCCCAGACATCTTGATCGGAGGGAAGGGAACAGATCATTTTTTAAGAGCCCTGTGCTATAGGACTGAGGTGTACTTTCAAAGCTCCCAGAGGGGCGCCTGGGTGGCTCAATAGATTAAACGTCTGCCTTGCGCTGAAAAAATAAATAAAATGGGAAAAAAAACAAAAACAAAAAAAAAAACCGTCTGCCTTGGCTCAGGTCATGATCCCAGAGACACCGGATGGAGTTCCACATCAGGCTCCCTGCTCAGCCGGGAGGCTGCTTCTCCCTCTGACCCTCACCCAGCTCTCCGGCTCCTCCTCACTCCTCTGTCTCTCAAATAAATAAATAAATAAATAAAAATCTAAAGGCCCCGGTTCTTCCATTTCCACCCCATCCGATGACAGACATCGGAAAGCTTCCCAAGCCTTCCGCAGAAGAAACCTGTTGGCGAGGCCAAGATCACCTGGCCCCCGGCCAAGTGAGCGGAGATGCTGCTCAGGAGAGACAAGGCGTGGAGCATTTGTGCAGGCTCTGGTACCTGGAACAAAAATATGCTAAGCCGCAAATTATGGCTTTCAGATGTCACCACTGCCATCTGACATGGCGTTTCAGCTGTTCACGTCTTCATTACCGGGCTGCAGCCTTGCCTTTAGGCTGCTGCTGTGGGTGAGACGGATTCAGTTTCGTGGGTTCCTGCAGACCCGGAGCCGAGGGGTGTCAGGCTGATGGCCAAAACCCAGAGGTGGAGAAGCTCGGTGCCTCTCGGGTGCACTGCGGGTGCCTGTGTGCGTGCGCGCGCATGTGTGTGTGTACATGCACGTGTGTGCTTGCAGGGCTCTCCTCCAGGCCCCATCTTGTAACAGCTGAGAGGAATCGGCCTCCCCGTGACAGGAACTTGTTCTCTGAGTGGTTTTCTCATCTTCCTTTGCTTCCGGAGGCCTCTCTCCTGGCCCACCCGCCAGATCCTTCCTCTCCCCCTCTCTCCTGCTCCTCTTTGAGATGGTAACTAGACCAACACGGCAATGCCCTTGTGACTCCCTTTTCAGGCTCTCAGCCTCTCTCAGATTAATGGAACAGAAACATGTGCTTGCATCTGATGCCAGTAATCATATCCTGAGTGACCACAGAGAGGAGGATTAGGCAGAGGCGCTGGCCTGGCCCCCGGGGGATCCGGTTACAGGAAGAAAGCATTTCTTGACAGCAGCGGCTCTGGCTCTTGCTTGCCCCCTCCTCCTTGCCAGGCTCATGAAGTCCCTTGAATATCTTCCATAAGATTAATTAAGGTCTATGCAGCAATGGTCCGAATCAGCCAAGAGCTGGGTTGTGATCCACTTTTTTGATTTGCACTTGTGGCAGCAAAAGGAAACTATTTCCCTCTTCGGGACTTTGATGTCGTCCCCATGATGTCCTACTTTGAGCATGTATTTTCAAATTGCACGAAGTAAACAAGTAGATGGGTAGATACTCATCTAGCCCAATGACTTAATTCAACAAATATCTACCCTGTGTGAATTACTCATCTAGTAGGAGGAAACCCTTCCTCGAGGGGTCCAACCAGAGGCAATAATGCACATACCCTAATGCTGTGATCTGAGGTCATATATGATGAGTGTGGGGGGAGAAACACAGTGAACTCAGGGAGCATAAGAAAGGGAAAGTGCTCCTCGCTGGGGAAATCCAAGGAGACTTCAGGGAGGAAGTGGCATCTGGGATGAGCCTTGAAGGGAAGGTAGGATTTTTAAAGGAACGAGTAAAAAGTAAAGGCATTATAAGATCCAGCTTGAGCAAAAGCCCCAAGATGGGATGTCACAAAGTTTTCAGAGAAGAGTGGGAATCGGGACTAAAATGCAGAAATTTGTACAGAAAGAAGAGACGAGAAGTAGATCTGGAGAGCCTTGACTTATGAAGCATTTAATGTCAGGCTTATGAGTTGGTGATTTATCCTCTCAGCAATGGGAGCCATTGGAAGTTTGAGAGCAGGGGAGTGACAAGATAATACCTTCTCGATTGACCTTTAAGGAGAGTGCTTTTGAGGAAGCACAGAATATAGACTGTGGGGAGAAGGCTGTGGGAGGAGCGGGTCAAGATGAATCCATTAGGAGATTAGCGTGAAGATCTGGGGAAGAGTGGAAAAGAAGAACATGACGGGGAGAAAGACAGTGACGTAGGTGGTGCAAAGACAGAACTGGCAAATGGTTGAGTCTGGGAGGTGAGGCGGATGGGCAGGCCAGAGATGACGCTTGGATTTGGAATGGATCCTGGGAAGGTGGTGGTGCCAGGAAGAGAGGGGGACATGGAAGGAGGAGCGGATTTGGAACGGTGAATGCCCCCTTTGGTGTGGGATGTTCAGATGTCCCCAAGAGGCCCCACCGTACCCTGCAGGTGCTGACAGGAGAGACAGCATGTGGGACCATCTGCATGGAGGCTCCAGGTGAGGCTCCAGGGCAGGGCAGATGGCAAAGGAGGCGGCACAGAGAGGGAAGGGGGTTAGCTCAGAGCTGGCATGTTAAGAAGGTAAGGAATCAAGGAGTTTCCTGTCACAGAGACCAAGAGTGGAGGGGATCTCCTGTCCGATGCCGAGCCAGGGAGGATGAGGGTGAGGTCAGTCTGCCGATCTGTGGCTGAGGAGGAGGTCCCTGGGGTCCTTCCTGATGCCCCATCAGGAGCGAGGTGGGGCAGAAGCCAGATCAGAAGCCTGGGAAGAGCGAGTGGGTGGGAGGAAGTGTAGGCAGCAAGTGTATTTCCTTGAGGGCTTTTAAAAATAGGACTGAGGCCCATCATTTGGGGATGGTTTCAGGGCCTCCTGCCTAGTATCCAGGAGACAGACTACAGAGGCTTCAGGGAGCCAAAAGCTGAGATCTCTGGGAGTGTTTGCCTCCTGCCCTCTGAAGCCAGAAACCTGATATGTCCCCTCACGGTAGCAGGAGAAGAGTTGGTTGAGTTTGTACGCCAGGAGTCACTTGTTCGTCAGAGACCAGGCCCCCTCCTTCAGCAAGGGCCGGGGCAGGTGACACCAAGGACCTGAGACCTGACTTGGTGGCTTCTAAGTCTGGAAGTGTTGAGTCTTCTTGAGCTTGGTTTCAGGGAACCCCCCCCCCCCACTCTTCCACCCCCACCACTGCCGCGACTGTAAGCAAGCATCCTTCTCTAGGACCCTGACAGAGGGGAATGAAGAATCAACAAACGAATGTGTCAGCTTCCAGGGTCTCTTTTCTCTTCCTCAGAAGAGAAAAGAGTCTTTTCCTTTGAAGACAGGCTTGAGGTTCATTGATCTTTCCTCAGGAGAGGCTACCAAAGAGGAAAAAAAAATCCCATACATGATGTGAGAGTGCCCTAGGGAGGCAGCCAATGATCTTGGCTTAGGAGGAGCTGGGACTCCACGGCTTGCCATGGATGGAAATGTGTCCCCCGTTTCCTCATAGGCGACCCTGGCTAGTACAGCATCACCATCCCAGATGGCTCCACTCCGTCCCTTATGACAGCAACGCCTCCAAGATGTGACTACATCTGCCACGTACGGTTTCAAAACATATGCCCTGGCTTTGGCCTGGTGCTGGCTGAGAGAGAAACTTCCAGAGTCCAAACTTTGCGTGTGTGGGTAACTTACCTGTTACCAAGGGAGGTTAGTGAGTCTCCGCCACTATTCTGGGAACAAGGCCACTTCGCACAGATATATGTTGTGTCTATTTATAAAGAGTTTCTGCCTTCTGGCATCCAGTCCTTTCAGTCAGGAACAACTTTTCAGTGTGTACTATCCTAGAAGGTCCCGATGTGCTGCTTCCCCTTCTGGAAGCCAAAACCGAGGTGAGGGAAAGAGGGAGGGCCTGTGACTCGGGCTGAGTCAGTCACACGGGACTCTGAAACTTAGAGACAGAAAGAAAGGCTTGGTTTACAAATTGTTGGCATTTATTGAAGGTCTACAGTCCGCAGCGGTGTCTTGTGTAGTGACCTGTTATTGCGGTGTCCTGTCCACTTCTTCCCATAGTGACCTCGAGCTGTGTTTCCAGCTCCCTGCCCTCCTTTGCTTTCTATGTTTCCTGGGCCCAGTCTGGCCCTCCAGACTTCTTGGTCTTCCAATGAATTGGCCTTTCACCCAAATTAGTCTGACTGGGTTTCTGCTGCTTGCAGCCAAGAACCTCAACACAACAGAGAACAGCTAAGCCAGGAACAGGATCCTGGAAATGGGCTTAACGGGACCTGAGGGGCAAACAATGTGTGAAAGTCACCTTCCAGCAAGAACCTAGAATGTTTCTCTTCTAGTGGGAGACACAGAGAATAAAAAAAAAACACAAATATTTACACACACACACACACACATCAGATGGTGATAAGAAAAACAGAAAGTGCTATAAGAGGGTAGAGAGTTGAATAGGCTCTATGTTAGACAGATGGGCAAGGAAGACAGCTTGGAGGAGGCAGCATTGAGCAGAGGATATAAAGACAGAGCAGTTGGGGAAGGCACTGAGGAAAAAGCCTTCCAGGTCAAGGGAACTCCAAGCACAGAGAGTTTGGGGCAAAAAAGAAAAAAAAAGTGTCCCTTCTCTATCTCTCCCGGGGTATAGCTCCCTGAGAGCAGGGATTCTGGCTGTTTCGTTCACTGCGGTATCCATCATGCCTAGAACATTCTGGGACACATACATGTTTATGAGGAATGGGAGAATGAATGAATGGCCGAGCAGCAAACAGGACTCACTCACAACATCCCTTGCAGGCCTTCCCAGTGTGCCTCCAGTGGGGGCAGGTAGGGCTGGAAGGGACTAGTCAGGAGTAGGTTTAGGATGTGGGGCCTGGGCGGGGTGGGATAGGTTACCTTACTCGTTTCCTGATGTCAGAGGATTAAATTGCTTAGTATCTGTTAAGCTCTTAGCCTCAAGGTCACCGAGAACACTCTAAAAGTTGGCTATTATTAATATGAATGCTCTCCTCGATCAATAGTACACTATAAATCTATAGATCTGTGCCTCCTTGGGTTGGGCCCATTACTTCTTTGTATTGAATTTAAATCACCAATCAAATATTCCTGTAATTTATCTGCCAAAGCACAAGTACAGGCAGACTCACTCATAACACTTATCCTTTAGTTTATTTGGTGGGACCCTAGACCTTTGAACATGTCTCTTCTGGATGCACAAAGGAGATGGCAGTCTCTGGCCCCTTGGGCACTTGTTTATTTCCTTCAAGGAAAGGAAAGAGAATCCAACATGGTGCTTCCTCCGTGAGGGATCCCTGCTCCCTTCCCCAGTGTCCTTTCTCCTTGGCCCTGTCCATTAAGTTTAGGGCCACAGATTGGGGGTGATAATCACAGGAGAGGAGTTTCACAGGCCCATAACCACAGCTCTGGGGTCACCCTCTGCACCCTCTTCCTCTTCCTCCCTCCCTCCCTCTTATCTAACCCTACTGTCCTAACTTGCCCTGGCCTCTCATTTGTACCCCAGTCCTGCTTTGACCCTTTCTGGCTGGGCAGAACCATTCCCGAAGGAAATAACCTCACAAGGAGCCTTATGTGACTATCCACTGTTGTTTACTATACGTTTGGCCTTAGGTAAATGAGGTCAAATGAAACAAAAGTCCAGTCCAGTGGCCGTCACCTCACTTCCCTTTGTCAGACACTCCTGCTGACCCTCAAATGAACCGACTCTGAAACTTTCTTCTGTCTTGAAAACAGGTCAGTTTTCAGGGCTCAGGAGGTGTGACCTTTCATGCACTTGGGTCTCCAGGGCAGTCCTGGAGAGACTGCTTCCTCCTTCCAGAATCTTCTCCAACCCAGGCAGCTCTCACCAGGTCTCTAGAAGAAGGCAGTGTTTTTTTTTTTTAGTAACTTCATCACAGATTAATTAACATGTTCTCCTCAGATTAGAATCTTGATATGCATTGCTTGTAGGCATTTAAACTGGTACAATAACCTTTTGGAGGGCTATTTGGCAATATATATCAAAAGCCTTGTAAATGTAGATTCTCCTGACTTGGTAATTCCACCCCTGGGAATTTATCCAGGAAAAATAATCAGAGATGCAGCCAAAAAATGTATGCATAAGAATATTTACTGCAGTGCTAGTTGTAGTGTTAAAAAAAATCAAAAGAATCCACAGGGATTTGGTTAAATAATTTATGGCACTTTCCTCTAAAGGAATACTAGGGAATACTAGGCAGTCTTGTTTTTTTAAAGTGTATTTAAAGCATATAAATGATATGCACCACAGATCCTCTCCTGTTGCTCTCCAGATCCACTCTGCCCATCCAGGCTGTCTGCCCTTGACCCCCCTCTGAATCTGTGCAGTGAGAGACACAGCCGGAAGAGGGTGAGGTTAGGGTCTCGATTCCTGGCTTGATCTCTTCCTGGCACGCTTCTCTCTAACAGGCAGCACCTCTCCTTGTCCTCCCACCCTCACACCTCTGTCCAGTCGGAGCCCATCCCTGACCCTGCGGGCTTAGCCGGAAAAATCTCTTCAATCTGCCGTTCCGCTCCTCTCCTGTTCCCTTCACCTGTCCTCGGAAGTTTGGGGGGAAACTTGTTTCCCGGAGGACTTTGATTGAAAATAAAATGCTTATAATATAAAGAGAAGTGGCTGAATCGGGCTAGAAAACAGTATAATCCCAACTCTGTCCTTCAATAAATACATTTAGGAAAAGAAAACTTATCAATACATGAAAGTGGGAAGAGACTGGGAGGGAATACACTGAAGGATTAACTGCTGTTGCCCCTGGGTTGGGAGACTGTGAACGCATTTTCTGGTCATCTTTATACAATTCTGTGTTTTGCACATTCTCAAAAGTCATCATGTATTGCCTTTACAGTGAAAATATATTTAAATTAATCTACATTTTAAAATGCAACTGGTAAAACAGAAAAATTAACTACTCGATAAAAATATAATGGTAGACCAGCCACCCATGAGCATAGTGCAGACAGTAGACTGTAGGTAAATATATAATGATGTAATTTGAAAGGCGATATAAGCATCTCAGGGTGAACTGTAATAGGTCTTGGCTGTCCCCGGTCAACCCCATCTCATGCTGACATATCTTCCTAAGACTTGGTCCCACTTTAGAAAATTCCTTGCTGGGGTTGAAATTTCTCACAGATGCACTTGATCTGGGCCCCGGCCAAGGTCCTGCCTGGAGCTGGGCTCAGGGTAGCTAGGAAGGGGTCGGGGGTCTGAAGATCCAGCTGACAGATTAGGCCTGAGCAAGTCAACACTTGGTACCCGCCCAAGTGTATCCTTAAATATGGTTCCACACCCACTTAGTAGGGGTAGGGAAATTCTGCTAGTAAAACTCCTACGCCTCTATGCTCAAGGTAAGAGTATTAACAAATACCAAACACAGCATAACATTTTGGCTTACTGAAAGCAGTCTTTCTTTCACAGATTCCCCAGCGCTTGTACCTGGGGAGAACTCAGCTACTTGCCACCTTAGGATGGAAGTAATACATAGAAGGATATGCTTACAAAGACTTGGTCATCCTCTCCAAAATTTACTTAGCTTTTTTGGGTGAGGGGAGCGGAATGGGATTTCATATGGGCCAAACGTTTCTGTGATACTTGACTTTGCTCAGATTTCTATTGTATTTTCTAAACCAGATGGTTTCTTTAAAAACATACCAGGGATTTGAATTTCTAAGAGAGTAAAATGAATTTCTCGTACACAATAAGTCCTTCCTATACAGGACTTTCGGAGTTTCAAGGAAGATAGGCTACATCTTTGGGAACATTCAACTGGCGGGTCTCAGATAAACATGCAGACTCAAAAAGCATGAGGCATCTTGCCTGAGCTGGTAACAGAAATTATAAGAGATAACCAACCCTTAAATAGTGACTGCTAAGGGCTGGGCTGTGTTCTAAATGCCCCCCGTGTTCCTATTTCATGCCCTAAACCGGCACTATTTTAACCCTCGTGTTATAGATGAGAAAGCAGGCACGTAGGGAGGGAAAAATATCCTGCCCAGGGTCACACATGAGCAAGCAGCAGAACCTGGATTTGAACCCGGCAGGTTGGCACTGCCGGTAGTGTATTTCAGGTCTTACTCAAGGATGGGGTATATACTTCGGCTGAAATCTAGGTTTTGCCCATTATATCAGGAGTCATGCCTGGAAACCTGAGTTCGCTGGCTCTGTGTTCCTGATTTTTTTTTCTCCCCCGTGATCTTTTAGCGCCTTTCATAGATTGGTAACTGGGACAGCTGCCCAGTTCTTCTGCCTCTAAATCTGGCTCTGCTGGGCATCCAAGTGTCCCTGATCATGGCGTGTCAGGGAGGAAACATCAGACATGATCTCTCAAGATCAGAGCCAAGAAAAGCTGCATCCCGCGGTCCCATGAGCTTGTAGTGCCTACCCATACTCTGCGTCCTGATTCGCTGCAAGAGAAAATAGTGTCTGAATCTTTAGGCATTCTTTGTGATGCCCAGTGGCCTTCCGATCAGGGCGAGGTTACTCCAGCAACCCAGCGCCCTCACATTCCCTGCAAATCCAGAGGTGAAGGTGTTCACTAATTACCTTCATCTGCAAAGACCGCATCTCTCTGAGCGGTGTGCCCTCAGAAGGACTTTTTTTTTTTAAACCTGCTGCAGGTTAAAAAGCAGACCTGCTTTTTAATTTATTAAAAGACTTGGCATTTTTCCCCCCACTGAGCATTTTAAAATGCAATTAGACAAAATGGAATAATAATCAGGCAAAAGTACTGAGGAGTTTTCACAGAGGGGGTCGTCTTTTCTCATGTTCTTTCCACTTCTGGGCTTTTCTGCTGGGATAACATGCCGATGGAATGGACATCGATGACCCCCCCCCCCCCCACACACACACACCCCATCCCCACATGCTGGCAGATCCAGGCTCTTGGGAATCAACCGCTGGATCTTCGAACAACCCTTGCTAGAAGACACAGGAGCGTGACCCTAGCAGCCTCACGCCATGCACTGGTTTGTCTCCTCGTTTGGGACATTTTAATCAAATTATCCTTAAGATCAACCTGAGCATTTGTATCTTTAAATAAATTCCCTAGGCCAAGTTCAAGAGCCTTAGTAAACTCCAAGAAGTAGACTCACACCTACCTTTCCCATCATTGTATCTCTTGCACTGACACTCTGGACCATGCAGGCATTGGGTCAAGGTCATTGAATGAATGAACGAAATTTCAGGAGACATGTTAGAGGTTTTTAGAGAAACAAACGAGAAGAACAATCTCACCTCCCTCGCCAATGACTGGAACAAGGAAATGGACCGTGAGATATTGGAACTCTGCATCAAAGATTTTGTTCACACAGGCAGGTATGTATAGGACACTGGGTTTTATAATGTATGAAACATGGTGTATAAAGGGAAACCCATCAAATAGTCACTACTGGCCTCTTACCACTGGTATCACCAGAATAGAAAGACAAATGGCAGACGTGGCCTGAAAGGTCAGCATTCTGCTATGACACTGGCCTCTGCACTAGGTCTCCAAAGAGGTGAAGGTACGTGCATTCTTTGATAAGTAAAAGCCTTCAGATTGTATCACAGCCCACCCCCTCAATCCCAGCGCTACTTGGTGCCCCTTCACGTGCCCAGGGAGCAGTCCTTGGGTGCAGCCCAACACACCCATTTATGAAAGGTGCCAACGTGCCCCGCTGGGCTGGGAGGACCTCGAGCATAGCTTTTCTGCAACATTTGCCCTTGAGAAGCCTGGCACCTGCTCGCACATAATAGGCCTTCTAGAAATGTTGGTTGTTGAATCTCTTCATCCACCCGTCAGTGTGGATTTTAGTACTTAAAACTTCTTCTGATGCGCTGGGATTTGTTAACAGGAGAACAATGAGTTCAAAGCACACCGTGAGCCTCAGAAGGGACGTTATTCCCATTTCACCAGCTTCCAACCGTCCTCCTCTCTTCCTCAGCCCAGCCCTCTCCTTATGACTGAATGGGCAACTGATCAAATGCACTTTGTCCTCTATAAGGACACTGGCCTGTGTGAAGAGGCTGGCACTGATTTCCTTATTCCTTCAGTGTACTTCATGACAAAAGGAAGAAACCAGACGTGGAAACAGGTCAGATTAAATTTCCATTCAAATACTTTCACTTCCCTTTCCTCCCTTTTTCCCTCTGTCCCTCCATCCCTCCATTCCTCTCCCCTCCCTTTCTCCCTCCTTCCTTCCTCCTTAGCTTCTAAACTCTTGCCTTCTACATGTGCCTGCACCTGAAGCAGGATGACATTCTCTATCATGGACAGCAGGCGCCAGATCAATCGTTCCAAGTCCAACATTTAAAATATTAAAAGAGATATAATCACCTAGGCAGTTTGTTTGGATTGCAAACCTCTGGGGCTTGGTTGGCCCAGCTCCGTTTTCCACTGGAGACCCCCAGTTCACTCTCTCTGGCCTAGGAGAAAAGTCTTGGATGTTGGGCTTGCCAACCAGACTCTCCTCCAGCTACACTGACACTGATATGTCCCTGCAGACCTGATTTTGACACAAACAAGGCCAGCTTCGCACGCTGAGCCTCGCTCACACTCTGACTCATGGCCCTATACGGAGTGAAACCTCTGCTTCTCCCAGCCAGACTCGTGGCACTCAGCAGGCAGACAATTCCAACAAGCCTGGGATAAGACAGACCCTGCCCCTGGGGTTGACCTCCTGGCTTTTTGTTTCCTAACTGGAGAGAGTGGGTAGATTTTCTTTTGCGGTGACCGTTGTTCCTTCGTTGCCGGACAAAGTTTCACTGACCATTCACGGGACCACACATGCCGGACAGGGCACCCAACTTCCTGCCCAGGAGCAAGCAAAGGCAAGTCTGGGCATCCCGTCACTAATGCAGTTCTTACCAGAAAGATCACGAACTTAAGAATAATAAATAATCATGTGAACTCCTGAGTAAAGAAGATGGTTTTGAACTATTTGAATGTGACAGAGTCAATTATGGATGGCTGCCCGGGAGCCACCTTCCTTCCAGCCTTGGTCTCTTTCTTCTCTCCTGGTGCTTTGCTCACTGCCCCCCACCCCGGCAGGAGCCCCATAGCGTGACAGCTGAGAAGACTGCCCTCGTCAGCCTGGCCAGTGGATCCTCACAAGTTAAGAGTCTTACCCTTCTCCACAGTTGGAGGTGGAGGCCATTCTGGGGAGGGGCGGGGCATGACACAACAGGGCTTGTCTCTTGCTGATATTTCACGTCGCACACCTTAACCTTCATGCATTGCTGTGCCAAGGGACCATCCCCACTCCACTAAGGATAAGGGAGAGAATGGACAGGAAGGAGGAACAAGGGGGCCAGGGTAGGGTTGCTGGAAAAAATACAGGCATCTTTTAGCTCGAATATTTGGAAAATACACTAAAAAATTATTCATCATTCACCTGAAATTCAAATTGGATTACACACCCTAAATCTGGCAACCGTATCAGAAAGTCCATTGCTACCTTAGGAAAAAGCCTCCTCACTTCCTGTCATCACCTACAACCCCAATGCAGGTGGCGTGGCTGCTCCTGTGAATGGGGCTGGGGGACGCTCTGCAAAAGACGAAGTGCTCCTTTGAAAGATGACATTTATTTGCGATCTCCACTTGGAGTAAATGTTATCTAGGCAAGCCCAAGACACAAGGAATGACTTAGACTCCTTCTCCTCCACCGGTTTCTGTGGAGCATTTCATGGTGGGACCAATTTATCTTCCCTCAGTAAGCCAGGGTTTTCCTGGAGGGATTAGTTTGCTAGAGCTGTGTAACAGGTACCACAAGAGGAGAGACTTAAACAACAGAAATTTATTATCTCACAGTCCGGAGGCTGGAAACCTGAGATCAAAATGTCGGCAGGGTTGGCTCCTTCTGCGGGCTGAGAGGGAGAACCTGCCCAGAACTTTCCCCAGCTTCTGGTGTTTGCTGGCAATCTTTGGCATTCTTTAGTTCATGGAAATTTTACACTCATTTTTGCCTTCATGTTCCCATGGTGTTCCTGTCTGTGTGTGTCTCCATGTGCCAATTTTCCTGTTTTATAAGGGTACCCAGTCATATTAGATTAAGGTCCACCATGAGGACCTCATTTTAATTTGATTACCTCTGTAAAGACCTGCTTTCCAAATAAGGTTATATTCTGGAATATCGGGAGTTAGGACTTCAACATATCCTTTTTAGGGAGGTGATACAATGCAACCCACAGAAATGCACCTTAATGATGTACCTATTTACGTTTGCTAGGAAGATAAAGGCCCATCCTAATTGGAGTCAGTGATTTGGTTCCTTTGCTGGCTTCAGTTGATAATGATTTAGGGCCTCCGAGTAATGGAAGATAAACTGCTTGTCACTGCCCACTCTGCTTTCCAGGAGATTGCGTTTCTGTGTGAGGCCAGCCCCAGCGTTGCCCTGCAAAGGGCTTTTCCATTATGTTAAGAGCTGGTGATGATAGCCACCATGAATATTCAGCCCTTTGGCCTCCACCTTCTGCCATTCCTTCCGCCCCACGCATCCTTCTGACCCTTCGGGAGGTAACATCAGGCCCGTTCTCCCCAAGAGACCTCTGTGATTGTTGGCCCGAAGCTGGGGGACTCACGATGCTTTGGGCAGCATGTGTTCATGGAGGAGAGTATAAGAGGGAGAAAGGGAGTCTTTCTTGCAGGTCTTCACCCTCCCCCTTCCAATCCAGCCAATATCAGAACAGTCTGTCTTGCTTCCCCTCCTCCACGCAGATGCTGGGAGAACAAGATAAAATTCCTTGTCAGTTTGGGCCCTGAATTCTCCTTTATTTATTAAGAAATGATCCCATTTTCTCCAAGGACCCATCTATCCTGTTTTCCTGGGCACTATCCATTACTGCAGAAACGAAGAAAGGGAGAGATCCACTGTAAGCCGTGGGCTTTTGGGTGGTTCTAGAGGTCTTCTTTCACCAGGGAGAATGGTTTTTGAAGCCTGTCCAGGAAATTTGGTCCTAAAAGCAGCCTGCTCATTTGAGCTTCTGCCGAGCTGACTAGCGTGATGAAGGGAGTGCCAGGGCAGTAGAAGGGGTCGGAGTGAGTCCGTTCAGGTGCCCTAACCAAGAGCCATGGGCTCAGTGAATTCAACACCAAACATTTGCTGTCTCATGGATCCTGAGTCTGGAAGTCTAAGATCAAGGTGTTGGCAGGGTAGGCTCCTTCTGAGGACTCTCTCTTTTATTTGTGGCTGCCTTCTCCCTGTATCCTCACGTGGTCTTCCCCCCTGTGCACGACTGCGTCCTGATTGCCTCCTCATATTGGATTAAAACCCACCCAGTGACCTCCTTTAACCTTAATTACCTCCGTAAAGACCCAGTCTCCAAATACAGTCACATTCTGAGATACTGGGGGTTAGACTTCGACATATGGATTTGGGGGTGGGGCACAATTCAGCCCATCACAGTGCCCTTGTATGAAATTCACTGGGGGACTTGGATCTCAGGTTTCACTCAGCCTCTGGGTAAGTGACTTCGGGGAGTGTGTCAGCTGGAGGTTTTGGTTGTCAGCGGCAGAAACATTCCAGGCTCACTTGAGCAACATGGAATTGAATTAAGACGCTACTGAGTGCACACTGACATGATGGAAAGGCTGGGAACCAGACAGAAACTCTGGCTGGCACTGTGGGGGATGGGAAGGAGAAGCCTCAGGAAAGTGCACTGTGATGGAAATGCTTGGATCAGGGTGTAGGTGCTGACAAGAGTGAGCTCAAGAGTGAGGAGGGACAGCTCCCTGCCGGGTGGGGCGGGAGGTGGAAGGACCCAGAGCCTTGGCATCAGTGATGGGAGCGGGGCACCAGGGTTCACGGCTTTGCAACCCACCCCTCGTCAGAGGGAGTGATTCCTCAAGAGAAAATCAGCAACTGTCAAAAGAAGAAATGGTGTTGGGAAGCCCAAAACAATGACAAGCATCTGTCCCATGACTTATTTCCTTGCTTGAGAAAAGGGGGTTGGCCGGGCAACCTCTAGGTCTGTCTTCATTAAACATTGACTAAAGCTCCCTACCACTTCTTTCTTGAGTTCCTCCCCTTTCTTTGTCAAGTGGGTGTTGAGACTTCCACTCCTGGACTCTTTATTGCCCGCAGTGCCTCCCTGGCCTTTGACTGCTCCCCGGTGTTTCCCCCAGTGGAGGCGTTGGCCTCTGTTTGTTCAGGAAGGTCACCAGGCTTGTACTGCTATAAAAAAAGCAGAGTGAGCTTTTCTGGTATGGATCAGTTTATTAATGTCTTCTTTGTGATTTGTTCTGGTAATAAATATTATATTCATTATAAACAATAATTCAACCTGCCATTCTTTCTCTGGTCCTCAGTTACCTTGTCCATAAAACAAGAAGGTTGAATTAAAGGATTATTAAGGTCTCTTTCAGCTCGAGCTCTGTTGGATTCCACGAAAATTAAACTCCTCAGGGTTGGGAGCCTGTGGGGGTGGACTGTGAGGCATCCCCCTAGAACTTGGAAATGGAAAATGTAATTTCCCTGTAAGGGAAAAATTATAAAACCAGCTGGCACCAGATCAAAGGAGATATATTCAAAGTCTCCTTTAAATGGACAGGATGGATCTCAGACCAGAGAAGTCTGGATTGACAACGCTAACGTGCCCAGGGGCAGAATGGCCTGTCAGAATGGGATGGAGCACCACAGACATGGAGCAAAGGGAGGCTGGGAGCTCAGTGGGATTTATTCAAAATTTGGCCAAGACGAGGCTAGGGCAAGGCAGTGGGCAGGGTGCCCACACATTAGAAGACTCTGGACCCTCTGTTGCCTGCGTCAGTGTAGTAGAGATGGGGAGGAGCTTTAAGCTGTCAGGACTGGGGATGAGAGTCCACATGGCTAACAACCCACTTGGCAGAGGTGCCCACCAAACAGGAAGGTCTTTAGCTATGGCTGGAACAGGGCCCTAGGGTCCTACCATATCCAACATTTACACATTTATCTTCTAATGGCTGGGACATCTGTGGGGTCCTTGGTGTGGGAAGAGCAGTGAGTAGGAACATATAAAAGGCTCAGGGCAGAAGCTGTTTCTCCATCAGCCCAGAATTATTTTAATATTTAAATAACTTACACGTTTCAAGCATTCATTCTCTTTTTCTGATTCCAGCTCCCCAAGCAATCCTTTGATTTGAATGTGGTTTCCCATGTTTCTACCTGTAGGGAGAGAACAGGCATGATAGGCTTACCTGATTGTAAGAAGACTGTCTTTTTCAAAATAAACAAACAGACTTTTTGTTTTATCAGTCTCTTGGGAGCCTGATCACATAGATCACGTGATTTCCCCCTGTGAGAGAAATCCATTCTTGGCTTACAGACAAAGTCAACTGCCCCAATTAAAAAACGAAACAAAACCAAACAAAAAGACCCAAACTTGCTGCATGGAAATGCTTCTTAGAAGTAGCCAGCCAGCTCCTCTTTCAAACTTAGAATCAGTGGTCCAAGGGTTTCTTCAGTATTTTTCCACAGGATCTCTGGCGGAACTATAGACAGGCAGCATGATACAGTGGTTTTCTCTCTCTCTCTATTTCTCTCTCTCAAATTTTTACTAACACATTTTATTTTCAAACAGAATCTCACAAAGGACCTCAAGCTCTGGATAAGCATATCCATATGCCAGACATCTCTTCTTGGGTGTGTAGTAGGCACATCAGATATGAGATGTACAGATAACATTCTTTTTTTTTCTTTAAGATTGTATTTACTTATGTGAGAGAGAGAGAGCGAGAGCAGAGCAAGAGACAGAGAGAAGGAGAGCACATGAGCAGAGGAACGGCAGAGGGGGAGGGAGAAGCAGACTCCCCATCGAACAGACTCCCAGACGTGGGACTGGATCTCAGGATCCTGGGATGATGACTTGAGCTGAAAGAGACACTTAACTGACTGAGCCACCCAGGTACCCCCTAAATAGAATTCGTGATGACCTGCCTTTCTCCACACCTGCTCCCCCTCTTCAGGCCAAAAACCTAAAATCATTCTTAGGTCTTCTCTTCCCAAACTCTTGCTTCCCCATACATTATATATTTAGAACCCCATCCCTTCCAGGCCGGCCCCCTAGTCATGAACGCATGTTGCCAGCCACTATCCCCTCTCACCTGGATCACTGCAATAGCCTTACAATAGGTCTCCCTGCTTCCATTTCCGCTTCTATGTATTTCTTCTCTATGTAGTGAAGGGCTATGTTAAAAAATGTGGATTAGATCATATCTCCCTGTTCAAAGTGCTCCAACGTTTCCCATCGTACTTAGAATAAAAATCAAACTCTTGGCTGTGGTCGGCAAGGCCCTCCACCATCTGGTTTCCTGGTATGTCAGTGATTAAACCACTCTCCCCCTCATTCTCTTGGCTCCAGACACACTGGACTTATTGTTGTTCCTCAACTGTGCCAAGTTTGTTCTCTGCTTTGCATTCCCTGTTGTGCCTGCTTAGAACCGCTGGTGCCCTTGACTTTGAATGGCTCACTTCCTCACGCCAGTCTCCAGTCGAGTCTTTGCCCAAAGGATACCTCAGAGAGGCCTTCTCTTACCGCCTTGTTAAAAGAACCTCCCTGACTCATTTCTGCCTTCCAGCTCCTTGATTAGCTCCCTCCACTCCCAGGGCATTTTTTAGGGGATGCTGTGGTATGCCCCCCAGCGCCCCTTTCAGGACGGAGCAGCACTTGTGGCTCTAGTGGCTGAGAGTACCGGCTGCCATCAGTCCACACCTGAGATGCTTACCAGGCATCAGTCTTTGCCCTAAGAAGCAGCCTCACCCACGTTTATACCCACCCGCTGGAGGCAACCTGTATCCAATGGCTAGTCCCACAGGGGTACAAATGCTCAGTCCCCTGCTCTCAATGGAGACAACTCTGTTAGCCAAGCTCCAGACCTTCCGGTAGGACTGGGTGAGGCTTCTGCTCCCAGTGCTTCACAGCTCGACTTTTTCCCTCTGCCCAGCCTGCAGAACCCGGCACAACCCCTCACGTCTCACAGGTGTTGTTCCTGAGAGCACTCCTGTAAATCTCTGTCTCAGGGTCTCCTTCCTGTGGGCCACTACCTACAATTCATTGTTTACTTATGTCCTGTCTCCCCAATGAAGGCCAAAGTTCAATGAGAGCAGTCATATTGTCTGTCTTTTTCACCTCTGTATCAGACCCCAGGTGCCTCGCGTGGTGCCTGGCATACAGTAGGAATTCAATAAATAACTGCTGAATGAATGAGTGAGTATATCCCCAGTATATGCCATAAACGAAATTGGGGGGCGGGGCAGACAAAATAGGTGAGGTACAACTTCCAGTTATAAAATAAGAAAGTCACGGGGATGTAAAGTAGCACGGGGAATGTAGTCAATAATATCATAATAACTTTGTGTTGTGACAGATGGTAACTAGACATACCACGCTGATCCTTCATAATCTATATAAATGTTGAGACACTCTAACATAAAGGTCAACTACACTTCAACTAAAAAAAAAACTAATATATTGGACTGATAAAAAGTAAAACCTGATACATTGACTTCATCAAAATTAAAAATTTATGTATGTGATAAAGAACTTGTATCCATACTGTATAAAAAAAACTAACAAATCAATAGTAAAAAATAACTTGGGTAGAAATGGGCAAAAGACTTGAATATGCAATTAACAAAGATGTATGAGAAGTTAATTAGCACATGAAAAGATGCCCATCATTATTAATTATCAAAAAATTTTTGAGGGCGCCCAGGTGGCTCAGTGGGTTAAGCCTCTGCCTTCAGTTCAGGTCATGATCCCAGAGTCCTGGGATCAAGTCCCACATCGGGCTCTCTGCTCAGCAGGGAGCCTGCTTCCCCTCGCCCCTCTGTCTCTCTGCCTACTTGTGATCTCTCTTTCTCTCTGTCAAATAAATAAATAAAATCTTTAAAAAATTTTTTTTCTTGAATTAAAAGCACAGCAAGGTAACCTTTTATACCCACTAAAATGCTGAAACCAAAGGCTAATGACACACATGTTGGCCAGGATGTGGAGCAACTGGAATTCAATACACTGTTGGGGAGAGTATAAAAAAACAATGTAACTCTTTTGGAAGCTGTTTGGCAGTTTCTTATAAAATTAAACATACATTTACTGTATGACCTGGGAATTTCATTCTGAGAGACATTTATCCAATATAAATAAAAACATCTATCTACCAAAAAAAGTTTGTAGAAGAATGCTCTTGCCAAGCATATTCATACTACTGCAGGCTCAAAACACCCTGAATGTCCATCGTCAGGAAAATGCAAAACAGAACTAGAGTCTATTGATACACTGAAACAGCGCTCATCAAGACAAGGAAGGAGCTACCCATACACAGAACAGTTTGTTGAGTGAAAGCAGCCAAATGAAAAGTACATATTGTGGGAGCCCATGAACATGAAAAAAAAAAAAAGAAAAAAGACTCATCTATGTGCTCCACGTCTAAGCGGCTGCTGGAGAGGGAATGATACCTTCTGGGAGAGTCTTGTGATAAAGATGGGCTTAGGGAACAACCCTCAACTGGTCTGAGAACTCCTGCTCCGCCTCCTTTTTACCCACATTTTTGGTAACTCTGGGGCAAGGGTCACTTAATGGACTACTGCAATACTGCCTATGCGGGGAAATTGTTTGAGGAGGAATATGACCTCCAGGGTATGTACACATATATAAAATGTTATCCGTGCTGGGGAAACGAATGAAGACCAACCATGAAAAAAAAAAGTGCAACTGCCTTTTTTAAATTGTGGGGGTGGGGAGGGAGAAGGGGGATGGGAGGAGCTCCTCCCGTGGCCACTCCCACCACTGTGCCACTTGAGAAGTCCCTGGGGAACCTTGCAGTACCTTAGGACAGAGCTGATTCTGGAATCAGGAACTTGACTTTCATGGCCAGGCTCCATTGCAAATAAGGCATTCACAGTGCCTCCTTAAGTCAAACTTGGTGTTACATGTGATTGAGCCCACTCAGCAGGGTTGAGGAGCCCCACACTCTGCTCTGGGAAAAGAGGAGACGTGGGAAATGAAGTGGCTTGTGTCTCTGAAGTCAGTGATAAATCTTAGGGATCTAGAGAAGATCCTAGGGGATTTAGTATCTCCAGTGAGATTTGGGGTTGGAGGGATGACTTGAGACTCTGGAACCCCAAGTCAAGAGTAGTCCCAGGCAGGGAGACTACTTGGGTCCCGCCCTGGGCCAGACCTTTATTCCAGTAGAATGTGCAGGAAGCCAATGGCCCAGGTGACAGCTCCTTTTCTCCTGTGCCCTTATAGTAACTCTCTATTTCCAGGACTGGAATTCACTGGAACGTTCAATGCGCCATCACCACAAGGAGGTGAAGGCCATTTCTGGGTCAGAGAAGGTGACATTGCCTATTTGTTCTCTCCCCATTTCTTCTCCCAATCGCTCCTGCATCCGACTGATCTTTTTTCATTCTACTCTGCATTTTTGACAGAGACAGGAAAACAAGGCTGTCTGCCAGTTTCAGATGTCCTGACTTCTTGCCTGGATGGAAACACGCTGAGTTGGAATGAGATAATGCTGGGGTATCTTTCCCCTGAAACTGGGAGGAAAATGTGACCAGGTGTGCGGGGGTCAGACTCCCACCCCGGCCATTCCCCCAGAGCCACAGAGAGGCTTAGCGGATCTGCTCTCCCCTGCCTCATCGGGGAGACGAAGTTCCCAGGGCAGCCCGAGCCAGAACTAGCTGTTTCAGTAGCTGCAATGTGGCAGCTCGGCTGCAATGTAGCTCCTCTAGAAGGCTGCTGGAACCAAGTCCACTGCTTGGTCCCTAGGAAGGGGTTCTGGAATTATCTAGCAATTTTTTTTTTCTCCCCTTAAGCCCTTTCACAAAGCAAAAAGGAAAGTCGTCAACGCAGCAAATGTCCAACAGCCTTCTAGACAGTCTGGATAGATCCATCGCAGCCTGGGAGGGCTCATTACGCACTGGGAGGAGCCAGTCCTGGGTCCCTAAGCAGGTTGATGCTGGCCCGTAGGCAGGAGTTCATGAAGGACACAGAGCATGAGGAGCTGAGCTGGACTGAGTACATCAGTGTCCTGGAGCCTGCCAGAGAAGACAAATCCTTTCCTTAGGACCACCGAGGCCACGCATCGGGGGAAATGCCTCTGAGGACCTCAAGGATGCACGTCATTGGCGTAAGTACACACAGTGCCTGATGCCAGTAATAGCCATTGATGAGCAAACATCCTCACAGAAAAGCACATAATGCCTCATCCCTGCCACGGCTAAATTGTTTTTATAAAATTCTCATCACTGTTCTAAAGAATAAAAACATCACTAGCACATCGTGTCCTCATCAGGGTTTAGGACAGGCCTGGGCTCCGTTCCTGGCCCCAGCAATCGCTTACTGACCTTAGTAATCTCGGGCAAGTCCTCCCATTTTTTTTTAATTAAAAAAAAATTTTTTTTTTAATTTCTAGGCTTTGAAATCTGTTTGTTAGTAATAATATGACCATTACTCCCATTACTCTGGAGTGCCCGCTGTGGGTTCTGCTGTGTTCTAGGAGCTAGAAAAATAGTGGCAAGTAAGCAAGCAGACAAAACTTGTCCTCTTCAAGGAGACAGGAACCACACAGGTTATGTTGACTGGAATGATTATGTGAAAAGAATTGTGAACTCTAAGGAAGAGTTGGAATTAAGAACACACTGGAGCTTGGAGGAGGGGCACCCCTGAGGATCTTCAGAGGGTCACGTTTTCCCCATCTGCAGCTGCGGTCACTGAGAGTTAAAGAGTTTAGGTTATGACAGGCAGAGTACTGGCCACAATGTGTCTATTGTAAAGTCGTTGCCTCTGACTTCAAGACCCACCCCCACACCCCTCCAGTCCACGCTTCGTGATGCTGGAGCGGCACTAGGTCTGCTGTATTTAGTTCGTCGTTGCCACCTGCCGCCTGGTAAATTCTCGCCATGGGGGCACTGAAGGGAGGCTGGGAGGTGAGAGGGACTGCACCCTCCCGGGTGCTCCCGAGGGTTTCCTGGCTGCTTCTGTCGAGCTGTTGCCACCCTTCATCCTCGCAGTGGCAGATGAGTTCAGTTTGCAATTCTGCCAGCAGTTGCGGAACCAGCCCCGGCACAATCCTTCTGGGACCCCAGCACCCACCGAGCAACAAGCGCCCCTCCTCCAACGTTTGCACACCACCAGTACTGAGGTGCCCCTCCTCCAAGCTTCTGTGTGTTCCAAATTCCAGCCCTAACTTAGAGTTAACAATTCTTATAAAATCATCCCAGTCAATGTAACTGGTGTGGTTCCTCTCTCCTTACTGGACCCTGCTTTATGACCATGGGCACTGAGAAACTGGCCTAGCTGATTCTAGGCCTTTGTTCTATCCAGTGTCTCTCCCATGATGTCTGTCTGGCTGCAGGTCTCTGGGAGAGGAGGGTTCGCCCTGACCACTGAGCACCCCCAAGAAGATCTGCCTCACCTTTTGTGATAGAGAAGGAAGACAGTGCTCAGGTGGTCATTCTCCAGGGAGTGGGCACTTGGGGCTAAAAAAAAAAATGAGACCAGTCCTTTGCCTGTCCACTCCCCTTCTGAGGACAGCTGGTGGCACTCTATTCCGAGCCTGCCCTACAGCCATCGTCTTGCTTCTTTCCTGCCTGTGAGACCTGGATTTGGGTCAGACCAGAGCTCTCTTGGTTTGGGACAAAGTAGACCCTTTCTCCAAGCCCAGGGATGAGTCATAACTGGTCTAACCAGCCATATTTCTCTCCCTCCCTTCCGCCCATGATCAGGCATGTCACTTGGTCTTGACCAATGCGACAGAAAGAAATGCAGCAGAAATCCACAGGGGCGTTCCGTTGGCCAGCAACAAGTACTACCCTACTCTTTCCTTCTAGCTGGACTTCCGGCAGCTAACTTGGGACCGTGAGATGGCACTATTAGGGATGAGAAGTGAACAGCTAAGAGCAACCAAGCAAAGAATTAGCGAAGAAGAAGCAAAGCAAAGAAGAGCCAGGATTCTGCATGGCACGTCACAGTCTGGACTCCGGTCTCTATGCTTCTCTTATGGGAATAAATAAATTGCTTGATGCTGCTAGTAGTAGTTGGGCATTCTGTCATTTGTGACCAAAAGCCTTCCCATTTGATGGAAAACAGCCAGTCCACAACAGCACAGCACCCCTGTCTCCTCCACTGGTGCCTGCTCAACCCTCACACTGACTGCTGCAGGCTGCACCCCAGAAAAGGCAGTCCCCCATTCTGACAGCCGTGGCCATCGGTCTGCTCTTCAGGGGTGGCCCCCAGCACACCACACATGCCACGTTGTCCTCTGCTAGGCTCTGGCACAACCTTCAGAGCAAGAGGGCATATAAATAAAAGGCCTTATGTTTTATATGCTAGTCAATATTTATTCAGCCCCACCAGAGCAGTGGACTGGAAGGAACAGAGAGACTATAAAATGTCTTCTGTACTGAAGCTTGAAATCGTGCTGGAGGAAAGGGGCTTCTCCGTGCTCTCACTGCAAAATAGTCTTCAGCCCAGCAGAGCTTGGGAGCCCTCGGGAAGCAGAGCGGCTGGGGCAACCTGGTGAATGAGGACAGAGACAGCCCAGGGCTGCGGACACATGGCAATAGCCACACTTTCCTTGCAGCTCCAACCTGCATCTTGAGCAGCTTATCTCAAATGCAGAAGGTCCTGTGTCCCCAGGGATGGCTCTTCTCTCCTCCCTTAGAGGATTTCACTGGAAAGCTCACACTTTTAAGGGCTGCAACTGAGGGATCTTTCTAAAGTCCTTTGGGGGGTGTTTGTGTATTTGATGGAAGGCACTTTTCCCACCCCCCCCCCCAACATCTTGAGTCCCTGCTTATCCTTGCTTTTCCCTGATGCTGTGTTTTGTTGCTTTTCCTACCCTCGTGCTCTCTTATCTGTTCTGTTCATCCCCCGTTGTTCATCTCTCTTCCCCCCACCTAGCCTTTACGCAGCATCTGTTACTTGCTTCGGGCAGGGTAGATGATTCTGTCTCTACTTAAAACTTTCAAAGCTCCCCCTGGACTACTCACCCTGGTCCCAAATCTGTTGCCTGATATTGTAGAACCTTCCTCTTCTGCCCTCCTGTTTCAGCCTTATCTTCATCTCTCCCTTTCATGGACATTGTGTGCTCATTGGAAATGATTCTCTAAACCCACTCCAGGACCCCTTTCCTCCGTGCCTTTTCTGGGCTGCTCTTGTTCCAGAGATGACTTTCTTCTTCCCCACCAGAATCTAATCAAATCCACCAAAGCTGCGCTTAAATGCCTCCTCAGTTTTCTTCAATCTTTGCTTTTCTCTCTGGGAGAGGGTTTCTCTGCATCTGGATCACTAGCAATTCATACTCATTGCACTAGAATCAGTAGAATTTTCTGTTTTGCGTATGATTTCCCCCCCTTCTTTTGCATAATAAATCAGTGGTTCTCAACCAGGAGGTGACTCCCCATTTCTACTCTGGGACACATTTGGCAATGTCTGGAGACATGCTTGGTTGTCACCCTGTGGGGGTGTCCCTGGCATGGTGGGGAGAGGCCAGGGATGCTCCTATAGACATCCCACAATGCACAGGGCCCCCCCAAAATCTGCCACAGCAAAGAACCATCCAGTGCAAGACGTCAACACTGTCAAAATTGAGAAACCCTGCATTAGATTATAAGCATCCTGAAAGCAGAAATCACACTTCCTATTCCTTTTATTCTCCAAAGTACACAGTTTTGAACCATAGTTTTGTTCAATTATTTTAAATGAATGACCATATATGTTTAACATACATTTACTTACTCTGTCTTGAACCAGTATGTAGATGCCTACTGCCCAAAGCGTGATCTGCCCTCTGCATTACCCACATAATATGCCCATTAGCCACCAGATGTAATATATAGGACAGCTCACAGGGTAGCCCCTTCATCATTGGCATTCTCCCAGCCTCTCCCCGCATTGCTGGGTCCCATAAAGCAAAAACCCCAGCTCATATTTACTCCGCTCCTTACAGAAATTCCTTCACCAAGCTAGCTTTAGTATATTATGTCTTCTGTCTTTATGGAGAGTCAATAAAAGTAGCACTCTGCTGAACAGTGCTTCCGTGCTGTGGAACTTGAGTTAGCCCGATTTTGTACACTCCCCACACTTGAAGGTGACTTTAACGCAGCCCCTTCATTTTACAAATGAGGAGAGTCAGTTTCTCTGTATTATTCAGCGTCCTTTATCCAAGGACCTACATGATAAATTCCTACCTAACTTTAATTCCAGGAACACATTTTGTCTTTGTAGGCGTATATGTTGTTGAGAAGACAAAAATCTCGGCACCCTAATTTGCTTCTCTCTTTGGCTTAGCTGTCAGAAAAGTTAGCACCAAATTAAAAGTCTAAGTGTTCGAATCTGCTCCACTCAGATGTCTGAAAGCATCTCTTTATTTCTTTTGCTTTCTTCAGCAGGAGAGTTATCCTTAAATACCTGCTCTTCTGCTGTGTTTCAATCTTTCGGCTGCCTCAAGTCTTTGGCAGTGAGTGGGTACAAATCTTAAGCGAAACAAACAGAAACTACTTTGGCGCTATTGGGAGCCATCTTCTGTTGTTGGGAGCCAAGCACTGGGTGCTGGGGTGGAGGCAGCCTGGTTGGAATTTCAGCTCTACCACTTGACATCATCGGTGTCACCTTGGGCTTATTACCTAACCAATCTCAGAAGTGCTACCCCATAGGGCTGGTGAAAGCATCAAATGCGAGAGGACAGGCTCTCGATGAGAGCCCCTTCCTGGGTCTGCCCGGTAACAGATGAGTCACGTGCATATTTCCTGCTTCAGTGTCCAGCCTTGTTTATGAAGTCCACGGTGCTGTATTTGCTCCACTGAGGGTCTGCCTCAGCCATTTTTCAGTAATAGAAACAAAATTTTCACTTTAACAGAGATTCATCTTCTTTTAAGAGGGGCGTGGGAGGGTTAGAGGAGAGAGAGAATCTTAAGCAGGCTCAATGCCCATTGTAGAGCCTGAGGCAGGGCTCGATCCCACCACCCTGAGATCATGACCTGAGCCAAAGTCACAAGTCAGGTAGTTAACCTCCTGAGCCACCCAAGCACCCCAACATAGATTCAAATAGTTATGATTTATCTCCCCATTTAAAGCTAATGTAACTCATATAAAGTTATCATTCTCTGTTCCTATGATTTTCTTTGGGAGGGTAAGTCATGTAAACAACAGCACAACACTCTACTTTGGGTCCTTTGATTAGCTGTTCTGGTAGCTATTTTCAGAGCTTGGCGCTGCCTGTGCTCCTGTCACTTAGGCTTAACGGCTGGCCTTGAGGTTTCATGTTGTAAATATAGGGAATATGGCCAAAAAAGGCTACTTATTTTTCTTCGTGCCTAAGATGGGATGAATTTAGAAACCAATGGAGAATACCAACTACTCTACATGTCTTTATCGTTAAACAGCTTCCCATTTAATTGGAAGCCCAGAGGCCCTGGGGAAAAAAAGTTAAACTGTTTAATTTCTTCGGAAAAAACAAAAAACTTCAAGTTTTAGAGTAGTTCAATTCTCCCAGCTCCTAGTGAGGAACTGAAGAACGAAGGCTCAGAGAGACCTCAGGGCCTGGCCTGGTCCGAGAGTCTATTGCCATGCCCATGGAGCCAGGGGACACATTCTTCCCCTCCCTACTAAAACTGAGACCCCAGGCCCGGAAACACTTATATTCCTTACTGAGTTGAAAGGAGGAGATTTGGGGTTAAAGTTTGTGAACCTTAGGGTGTCCAGGTGGTTCAGTTTGTTAAGCTGCTTTTGGCTCAGATCATGATTCCTGGGTCCTGGGATTGAGTCCCACGTTGGACTCTCTGCTCAGCAGGGAGCCTGCGTTTCCCTCTGCCTGCTGCTCCCCCTGCTTGTGCTCTCTCTCGCTCGCTCCTTCAAATAAATAAATACAATCTTTAAAAAAAGAAAAAAAAAGTTTGTGAACTTTCCACCTTCCAAAGCTGTGTAATCCAAATATGGTCATCATTTGCCTCCTGTTCCCCTTTAAATTTACATCCCAGTTAATCAAAGGAAATCAAGTTAAAACCCCAGTTCCTCAGTTTCACTGGCCACATCTTCAAAAGCTCAGTTGCCACATGTGGCTAGTACTACCCACACTAAGCAGCTCAGATGTCCGACACGTCCATCATCACAGAAAGAGTTGTTCAACAGTGCTGTTCTAGAGCCTTCTACCTACGGGGGGTTGTTGCCAATGAGAGGCACTGCAGCATGTCTGCCTTTTCTCAGAATTCTAAAACAGTGTTCTTTTCAGAGGAGGAGCTTGGTGACAGGGGCTGTCAGTGGTGACCCCTCCCTGGTTCTCCTTTTTTGAGGGCTTGCCTGTTTGGCACCCCAGCCTCTCTTGTGACTATAGAAAGCTATAGACAACAATGAGTCCAGGGGGCAATTGGTGATAGTCCTTTGTTCCAAATGTGTGTATACCTGAATTCAGGCATGTGTCCCAATCAGTGGTCAAGGGGCAATCTCTAATACCTCCAAGAAATGTTGTTCTGAAAGCGTTTACTGTCCCAAGTGGGGTCCCACTTCTAGCATTGCCCTGGTAAGAGGTCCTAGTATCCACCCCAAATGGAAAGGATGAGGGATCATTTGGTTTCTGCAAGGCCAAGGGTTGGCTTTACATTTGCTCCTTCTATATTGGTTCAGAGAAGTGTCCAAATATGGAATGGGATGCTCTGTATTCTCCAGCTTCCCGGGGAGGTTTCTATTTTATGTATTTCAGTACATAAAAATATACAAACTAAATGCTATCACTATTGTCTCTCTCTGTCCCCGAATCCAGCTGACCTTGACTTTTCTGAATTCTCTGCCTCTCTGGAGGCTTTGGCACGGGGACAGATTCCTCACTGTAGTACCCGCATGGTGCCTTTGAAGCCTAAAACAATCTTTTTATCCTGGTCCCAAAATAGCACCTCTGTGATTACCCCTGATGCCCCGGCTGTCGTTATCCCAGGTTTCTGGCTCTGCCTTCTCCTTATCCAGATAACTACTGGCACATAGAACATTGTATCTTTTTTGCCCCTAATTTCACACTTTTCCTCACATACTTTGTTAATAAACACATGACCATCCGCAGAGCTCTTCCCACATGCCAGAAACAGTGGTGAGAGCTTTCCCTGTGTCACCTGCATTTCATTTCACCCCCCTGCACAGCTACCTCCTCCTTCTAAGTCACCGTTACCTCTCACTTGGACCACTGCAGATGCTCCCTAACACATGTTCTTTCCTCTGTCTTTGTCCCCTTTGGTCTGTGCTCAGCCAAGCAGCCAGAAGGAGCCTATTCAAACGTGAGTCAGGTCATGTCCTTGCCCACGGCTCCAGCATACTCTCTTCTGACTCGGAGCCCAAGTCAAATGGCCTAGAATACCCTAAGCGATCTGTGCCCCGTGTATGCCCTGTCACTGCCCTGACCGCATCTCCTACCACTTACCCCTCCTTATTCTGAGCTAGCCACACTGGCCTCAGGGCCTTTGCACTTGGTTTTCTCCCTGCCAGATGTCCATGTGGCTTGCTCCTTTGCCTCCTTCAAGTCTCTCTTTATTTAAGTACTGCTTTCCCATGAGGACTTCCCCAGCCACCCTATTTAAAAATCACATACATACACATTCACACACATGTCATCTCCATAGCCTATATTGAACTGATTTATTGTCAGTCATCTCAAATGATGAATCTAAGCTCTACAAGAATAGAGACTTTTGTCTATTTCATTTACTGGCATATTCCCAGCACCTGGCACACTTTAAGGTACTCAGTAAGTATTTTTGAATAAGTGAAGGAACTCTTTGAGATCTGTAGACAACTCCCATTTTGTGGGTGGGGAAACTCAAGTGTATGGTTAAGCGACTGGCCTGAGATCACAGGGTTAGGGTCCTTCAGACCCTAAAGCTCATGTGCTTCAGCCCAACACGTGCAACCGCCGTGACAATGACTAACACTCCGCCAGCCCTCACCTTGCACCTGCTCCCCTGCCCACTCATGTGTTCAAGCAGAGGACTTCTGCAGTGTGTCAGCAAATTCCACAGATGCCAGCTATCGTCAGGCAGAACTTCCAGAAATGGCAGCATCTCTTTCCCATTCGGTCCAGAAAAGCTCAAAAAAAATGCAGATTCTCCAAAGACTTGGACTTCCAAAGACTTCCAAAGACTGTCCCCTTGGGTAGCCTGATCCTAGGTAAGCTATCTATTAAACAGAGCTGGGAATAATGAGGGATTTTGATTTTGACCCTGAACAGAGGGTAAGGAGTTCAGCAAATAAAGCCTGGCCTGTTAGCAGATTTCTCATTGTTGTGATGAAGAGGTTACATATTAAATTTAATTTTGATAAGCTATGTAGAGGAGAAGGAAATGTGTTTTAAATATTAGCTAGTGAACAGATAGAACAAAACAAACTTTTTTTTTTTAAAGAATGGATTTGGAACTATCGGTATTTTTTTTTTAATTGTGGTGAAAGTCACATAGCATAAAATTCACCATCTTAGCCATTTTTAAGTGTACAGTTCAGTAATGGTAAGTATAGACACACTGTTGTGCAACCAATCTCCAGAATTTTCTCATCTT
The DNA here is from genome assembly GCF_922984935.1 of Meles meles. NCBI lineage: Eukaryota > Metazoa > Chordata > Mammalia > Carnivora > Mustelidae > Meles > Meles meles. Next base: position 142,942,946 of record NC_060067.1, read on the forward strand.
GTGGATCCAAGCAGCTCTCCGTTCTCCCCTCCCCCAGCTCCAGTGACCACCATTCAACTCTTAGTTTCTGTGAACTCCGCTACTCTAGATACCTCATAGAGTGGAATGAGGAATAGTCACAGCGTGAGTCTTTTTGTGCCTTGTTGATTTCACTTAACATAATGCCCTCAAGTTTCACTCGTGTGGTAGCATGGGTATGTTTTCAAAACCGACTTTTGAGCCTGCTTCCTTTGATTAGGCTGGAAGTAAAGTCTGGGGACTATTTTTAGAGATGCTTATCTTTTCATAAACATTTTTTCTGCATTTATGATGCGTAAATAATGCTTTGTTTACAACCACCCTGTTCAAATGGTTGAGGCTTGCCACAGAGTGGTACTTTTCCATTTAATTTTACTTTTTCCATTTAAATAAAATCGTTTATTAAAACAATCGTCCATAAATAGAGAACCTATTTATTAAATAGAGAACTATTTAAATAAGATATACAGCGTAGGGCATTTTTTTGTGCAGTGGTTCTGACTGTCCCCAGGAATCCTGGGTCCTCTGATGCATGTCAGGACCACTGAGGAAGGGTCTGGGAGGACTGAACTTTGACCCTAGTCCCCTAGTTTTGTTCAGAACAGCTCTAGTTGCAAATCTCATGTTGTGGGGTCCTACATGATATTTTATTTCAATAAAAAAGTTTCCATAGTGTGGTGACATTATTGTTGTCCAGCAAATATTCTGATTCTCCCTTCTCCTCCCCACTCCAGCCCAGGCACTTGGTAGAGTTGTAGTTCTTGACTTTCTGATGATTGGGTAGAGCCATGGGACTAATTTTGGCCAGTGAGGGTATTATAACATTTAATTCCCAATGCAAGACCCTCCAGACCACCCCATTTCTGTCTTTTCCCTTTGCCATTATGGATTGCATATTTGTGACCTCCCAAAATTCAGATATTGAATCCCCAGTCCTCAAGATGATGCTATTTGGGATGGGGCCTATGGGCGATAATTGGATCATGAGCATGGAACCTTCATGGTGGGATTGATGCTTTCATAAGAAGAGACAGAAAAGAGCGTCTCTCCGCTCAGGGCCACGTGAGGGCATGGCAAGAAGACACCATCTATAAACCAGGAAGAGAGAGTTCTCCTCAGACACTGGATCTTCCAGCACCGTGATCTTGAACTCTCTGGCTTCCAGAACTGTGAGGAATAAAGATTTGTTGTTTAAACCACTGAGCTTGTGGTATTTTGTTACAGCAGCCCACACAGACTGAGACATATGGTTACTGGCAATGCAGTGGCTACTACTGTATCAGCATGGGTCCCAGAATGAGTATGAGGAGGATAACACAGAGAAGAGTTTTCAGCCAGTTCAAAATATTCAGCATGAGCTAAGAATAATTTTTTTTGTCTTAAGCCACTAACATTTCAGGGTTGATTTGTTACTAACCCAGTCTATCTTGACTGATACACATAGTTTTTGAAAGTGAGAAAGCCACTATTTTTGGAGATATCTAAATGCTGCTGCAGATTAAGACAGCTCTTCACTAACTTGGAAGTCCTTTTTTCCTTTTTTTTTTTTTAAGATTTTATTTATTTGACAGCAGAGATCACAAGTAGGCAGAGATCTAGGCAGAGAGAGAGGAGGAAGCAGGCTCCCTGCTGAGCTGATGCGGGCCGATCCCAGGACCCTGGGATCATGACCTAAGCCGAAGGCAGAGGCTTTAACCCACTGAGCCACCCAGGTGCCCCTAACATGGAAGTCTTTTTAAACATTACTTAATCCAGTCTTGTTTTCTGTGGTTTTAGGTTGGACTAGGGCTTATGGTTTCTTCCTCTTAGATGCTCACCTGCCACACTTGAGTGGTACTCAAGGAATTTTAGGAGTTTCAGCAAGTAGTTAACTTTTGTAACTTTTCTGCTGCTGCAGATTTTATTTTTTTCCAGGAAAGGAATCTTTTGATTACCACAGGTTTTCTCATTCAGCAGTGCTGCTAATACTTCTTCCTAACACTCTACTCCCACCTCAGCTGTTTACATGAAGGAAAGAATTACATATTCATTTCTCCTCCTGCCTCATAGCTGAGTCATATTGAGAGAGAGACAGGGACAAATAGAATGAGGAGGAAGATGAAGAGGAGGAAGGAGGTAAATGAAAAGGAGACAAGAAATATTTTTTTGGCACCTGTTTTATGTTACTGATTGCTTTTTCTAATCAAGGGCTTTTGAGCTTGTGTTTATCAAAGTGTGGTTCTCCTACATCAGAATCACATGGTGAGCTTGTCAAAAATGAAGTTGCTATTCAGCACCCACTGGGAATATTAGTGTAATGCCCATGTATGCTGAACTTTGACAATCTCTGTGAAAAATCATTCAAATACCCCCTGTTGGGCATATATACAGCATCAAAAGCAGTCTTTTCTTTTTTCTAGATGATACCATTTTTATAGCCCAGGCTCAGTATCCAAATTAGTTTCTGTTAAAAAAGAAATGTTGTAGTCAGTAAATTCTCAGCCCACTCTAGAACTCACTTTTTCTAATATCTAGTTAAATAGGGTATATCAATATTTTAAAATGGAGAAAGAAAGTGATAGGGTCACATTTTGTGTTATTTATATCCTTTATATTCTTTAAACTGTTGCATTCTTAATTTAAGTGCCACACCCCCCCAAAACAAACAAACAAAAAAGACAACCTCAACAATTAATTGCCATAAAGCCAAGGGAGCATGAGGCACCCAGGTCCTGAGCCCCAGAATTACCACAGAAGCAGCACATTGATTATTGAAATCAGTCATCAATTCCATGTCCAAGACTTGACATGTATTATCCCATGTAATCCTTACCACCCCTTGAGAGAGGAATTATTTTGTTTATTTTACACGGAGGAGAACTAGACTCAGAGAAGTAAAGTAAGTTGCCCAAGGCCACATAGCTGGTGTATGGTAGAGCTCGACTTATATAACTTATACCCCAAGGCAACTGGCTTTCAAAAATTCACATCCTCTGCACCAAGCCCTTCTCCCCTGTAAGGAGCACTGAAGCAGTGGAGGGAAAAATTCAGGCAGAAAGGGGCAAAATGTCCCAGAGGGTATGTCCACCTAGACCAAATCATCCTTAATGTATAAGAATGATCACAGGTTATAGCATGAAAAATATGGAAAGACTATGGTGCAGACAAGCATCGTCTGTGAAGAGAATTTGCTTGGTCAGGAAAAAAAAAAACAACAAACACTTCAAATATGGATGGTATTTCATTTGGTCAAAGTAGGTCAGAGAGTTGGACAGAGTGATAGGTGGTTCTTTATCAAGAGCTGTGTTTGACTGAGGGAATTAAAGTAAGATGGAAGGAATATGAAGATGCCACAGTGTTTCTGTTCACCTGGGTAATATCAGGAATCTCTACGGAGGCAGGGACATTTACAGTTCCATATGAAATGTCACCAAGACAGGTTGGCCGACAGAGACCATCCTAGAAATAACTGCCTACATGGGAAGAAAATTCTATATGCTGTTGCATTTCTAATTCTATTTCCACAGGACAAAGATGGGAAGAACATACAACAGGGTAATGTCCTCTTGTTAACCATCATTATGAACGGAAGGTACGCGTTCTGGTTCCTTCTCCCTCCACCTGCTAGAAAGCCTGCTGGATTTCTCATAACCCGCGCTCGCCCCTTTTACCCCATACCACCAGACTTGGGCGTAATTTTTGTTTATATTCCTTTATTTAGACTTTAATTTAGGTGGGGGTAGAGTTTTCCACTACATCTCTATCCTCTTCAGCCAGTCGGGATGCAGGGATGTAATAAATTTCTATTAATAACCATGATATTTCTCTGTTGTGGGTTTTCCATCTGGATAATGAATTGTCATGGGAGGAGAAATGCTCTGCAATCGCATATGTCAACTTTTTAATGAAAACTACTCTATTGAGTGTCTGCAAAGAGCTATTCCAATGTAAGTTATTAGAATACCGTAGCGTTAATTTTTAGGAATTGATATATACTTACGTGGAGTGGCTCCTGGAACAGGAGGAATTGCAGCTTAGACATTTTGCTACTTGACATGCAAGGGGGCTTCTCCATTAGCATCAAAAGCTTCTCCTGGTGTGGTTGCTTTGCTGATTGAGTCATGTAGATCATTCCAATTCGTTGTGATGGCTTACACTTTAATCATTCTCTCACGGTAATATAATGGTAATTGGTGTCATTTAATCCACGGTGCTGTTGAATGCCCTGAGACTTCTGGGGATTTCACACAACCCATCACACATTAACCCACACTACTTATTTACTCTGTGGAAGAAGTAGCTCCCTTTTCCTCAGGCCCCTCAGCTCTTAAAGAAGCTGCCTGAGGTAGAATCCATTTGACTGGGGTGCAGCCCCACACCAGGAGAGACTTTTCCCTGTCTGGATTCTTCAGAGCTGTGTGGCTTTTGCACTTTTACCCAGAAATTCTGTAGGTCCCTGAGCTGATTCCCTCATGGGCCTTCCGGTGCGAATTTGCTCTCGCTTCCGATGCTAGTGTTAGAGGGCTAGGGAACGAAGCACAGAGGTGAGGCAAACTCCTCTCTAAATCAGGCACTCCCGGGACCCCACTCTGGAAAGTGCGAACAATTAAAAACACAAAACAAAAGCGATGCTAAGAAGGGTCCATAAAAAGACCAGGACAACGAAGATGACAACACACCAGCTTGAGGAGAGGGTGTGGCTGAAGGAAGGAGAATAAAGTGCCTATTGCTCAACTCTGATCCGTTCCTGAGCTGGGTACCCTTGAACTCGGTCTGCCTCCCCAAACCCCCAAGACTCTTGCAGGACAAACGTGTCCGTGCGGCACCTTGTGGAAGCCAATCTTGTCTGGATCACCCTTCCATGGAAATAAATGACCCTAGCGGAATGGGGGACATAAGCTCACCAAGCACATAAATCACCATTATGGGCCACTCTGCATGACCGCAAGGCAGGGGATCCAGAACTTGACAAAACATTAAAAAGATTTGTAAATGGTTGTGGCTGTCGAAGAGGGAACCAACAAACCACACATCTCCAGCATTTTCAGATTTATTTTATTTTTGTCAAACTGGAGTACTTGACCTTGATCTTTGCTTTCTGTATGGAAAAGAAATCAGACTTTAGTGGGCATGCATGCCATCTGAGGTGCAGATCGGATCTTAAGAGGAATGAAAAGGACTCTGGTCCCAGTAGTACTGTTGCCTTTGAAGGGGTTCCCTTTGGATGGGGATACGGAAGAGAAGGGAGAGGCGCACAAATACTTTAGCCAGACGTGGCTCTCAGCTTTTGGCGTACAGTAAAAGCAAACTGGAAGCCCAGCAGCACTAGGGTTGGAGTGGGGACAGGACAAAGGCTGGCTCTCTCTTGGGCAAAGGTGGATTCTTACATAGGTTAAACGGATTGTTTGCTGTTTTTCTTTTGTTCTTTCACTGCTTTTTTGGTTTCTGTGATCAATCTTCAGTGCACCTGATCCCATTTTTCCTACCTACAGTTGCAGCAGATCCTACGAGTGGATCAAGGATAACTCTCTTCCCCCGAGTTCACACTTCATCCCAGAACATTTCCTCCATGTGGAAATGTTCTTTGACCAGAAGAGGAAGCTGGCTTTCAGGATGGAACTTTTCATCTCCCCTGAGGAAACTCCAGAGACTGTGTATTTCCTAGCCGCAGTTTTGCTCTAGTTCACCCTAGGCTCAAAAATATTTGTTGGGACAATGAAGGGCTATGACTAGTGATAGAAGCAAAAAATCTTGGAGGATGGAGGACAGGATTCTAAGATAATATTTTGAACTCTTGATTTTCTTGATTTTATCTGTTCCATTCTTTGTCCCACATAACAGCAAAAACAAAACTAGCCATAGTTAGAAAATAAACTGACAATCCATGTATACACTGTTACTCTAAGAAACCAATGATAAAAGGCTTTTAGAAATTGTATAACAGATTAGTTAATGTCCAATAAAGTAACACTTGTAGGAACATTAAAGAAATAACTTGTTCATTATAGAAAATCTAAAGAATAGATAAAGTAGGGGCACCTGGGTGGCTCAGTGGGTTAAGCCTCTGCCTTCGGCTCAGGTCATGATCTCAGAGTCCGGGGATCGGGCCCCACATCGGGCTCTCTGCTCAGCAGGGAGACTGTTTTGCCCTCTCTCTCTGCCTGCCTCTCTGCCTACTTGTGATCTCTCTTTCTGTTAAATAAGGAAATAAAAAATCTTTTAAAAAATAGAGAAAGTAAGTAAAACAAATAAAAAAAATCACAAATAGTTCCATCCTCAATAAATACTATAGTGATTTTTACTATTCAAAATGTCTAGTGTTCTTTGGAAATAGATAAATACATCTTTAAAATTATTTCTTCCCCTTTTTCCTTCCTCCCGTCCCTCTTTCTCTATCTTTCTCCCTGCCTGTCTTCCTTCCTTCCTTCCTTCCCTCCCTCCCTCCTTTCTTTCTTTCTTTCTCTCTTCCTTCCTTTTCTTCTCTCTAGGCAAAATTAATATCATTCTATGCACAGTTTTGTAACCCACATTTTTTCACTTAAAAGTACACGCTGAGCATCTTTTCAGATAAATGTCTACAATTTAGTGCTTGAAAATGAATTTCCAGTTTTCCATCAGGATGCAATTTTCTCTTGGGGTCAAATGCTGGATAGTAACAAACCAACATCTTTCAGAAAATGCTTTAACGTAAGGCATTTTTTAAAAAAGAACTATCAAATTTTCTACTGCTCTTTCCCCATCCTCCCCTCAAATAAGGAAGAAGTTAAAAATTTCTGCTACCATTGAGATGACATTTAAATACTGATAGATCCTTTGGAAGGAAGTTCATGGTTGTGTGAAAAGGGGAGGGGGGCTTTCAGCAGTCCCATGAAGGAAATGAATACTTGTTTTGCTTGGAGGCCTTTTCCAAATTGGAAAGGAGGAGAGCAAAGAACAGTGTCCTTTCCTCACAGGAAGCAGCACACTTGGGATCTACCAGCCTCTCAGGATGGGGCTTGGCCCTGGATTTTAGGAAGCCCATTCCTGCCCATAGCAGGAGGGATGAACTAGTATTACCTAGAAACCACATCAAAACTGACCCAGAGCCCTCGGAGTCTACATGTTCTGCAGCAGTGTTGACAAAACCTTACCCAGGATCAGTCTCCCCTACAGGTGGCAAGCGTCAGATCTAAAAATCTTACCCTACTTCTTCAATAAGACAGAAAAGAGGAAACCTGCAGTTGGAGGATTTTGTGGAGAAAATACTTCCAAGAAACCAGAACTAAAAAATGTTAATGGGCCAACTCCATCCTATGTCATCAAGCAAAACACTGGAGCCCACGGACAGAAAACCAATAGAGGGGCCATGTCCAGGATGCCTTCAGCTTCATGATTTCTCCTTTGAGACCTCACCAGAATGCAGACAGGGGGCCAGGAGATGTCTGTAACTCTTTGCTTGACCTAACTGTTTGATTTCACAAAGACATCACATCTCATACATACATCCACAGTTTGAGCTCTGATGCCATTGTCTACAGGGACGGCCATACCTAACTAACCCAGCCCCTAAAGGCAGCTGCCTATCTTGCTCAAATGATTTCTGAGAAAGGAGATTGGTGAAAGACCCCCAACCACCTTTCCGTGGTTCATGACCTACGCTATCCATAACCCTCAACTCTTCCACTATTGACAAATGGTCTCTTGGCTTTGTCATCAGTGAAAGAGAACACATTCTTTGCAAAACTCTTCCTTCTTAACCTTGGTTCAAACATCCTTGTCCTGTCAAGGGATTGCTTGATTACTGGCAACAGAAACCTGCACAAGCTATGGGAAGATAGGAAATAAAAAACTTGAAGATACAGGGGTATCTCACAGAATCCAATGGTAGAAAAGCAGCAGGGTCTCATGAGGGCAAGGAATTTGTAACTTGTAAGTGACCAAAACAAACAAAGAGCAAAAAGCCAACAAAACAAAATTGGGGCGCCTAGGTGACTCAGTGGGTTAAGCCTCTGCCTTCGGCTCAGGTCATGATCTCAGAGTCCTGGGATCCAGCCTTGCATCAGGTGCTCTGCTCGGTGGGGAGCCTGCTTCCCCCTCTTTCTTTGCCTGCTTCTCTGCCTACTTGTGATCTCTCTCTGTCAAATAAATAAATAAAATCTTAAAAATAAACCCAACAAAACAATAACTAAAAGTAAAACCATAATGTTGGCTTAAACGATCAAAAGGCTTATTTTTCTCATGGAACAGTTTTATAGTAGGCAGTCATTCCTGTCCTTAGGAATCCAGAGGTGGGACATTTGTCCTCATTGCTACAAGATGCCTGCTGCCCATCCAAGCACAGGATCTGTGTCCTAGTCCAGAAGAAGAGGGAGGGGTAGAGGGGCAAAGGGCTTTTAGTAACAAGAAACCTTTTGGAAAGTTCTCTCAGAGTTTCTACCCAGTGGTGTTCACCTGAAAGGAAGGTGAAAGAAAGGTCAGCTGAAAGAAAGAAGAAGGAGGGTTTTGATTTTTGGTATTTTTTTGTTTTGTTTTTTGGGTTTCTTTCTTTTCTTTTCTTTCTTTCTTTTTTTGTTTTGTTTTGTTTTGTTTTTAAGTAGACATACTGCTACCTGGAGCACAATCTGATTCCTGCTGGTAAAGACGAGAGAGGACGGGATATTGGGTAGCAGCAAACTACCCCAAACCCAGTGACTTTAAAACAGCACCACTTTGTTGGATCAACGCTCAGGATGGATGGTTTGTCTCTGTTCAACAATGTCTGGGGCTTCAGCTGGGGTGGCTCAGACGTGGGCTAGCTAGGGTGGCTGGCTCTCTCCCTTCTCAGGGTATCAGCTGAGGTGGCTGGACCAGGGCTGGAGGATTCAGGACAATCTCACTCATAGGTCTGGGGCTTCCTGTGGTCTTGGGCTGGGATCTCTCTGCTCCCCTTCACATAAACTCTCACTGGTTCCTGGGTTTTGATCATGCAGTAACCTAGTCCAAACGTCTTTTCATGGTGCTGGGGTTCCAAGAGTTTGAAACAGAGACTGTAAGTCCTCTCAAGACCTCTTCTGGAAGTCATACAGCATTGTTCTTGACACCTTTTACTGGTCAAAGCAAGTCAGAAGGTACACTGGACATCAAGGGGAGAGCAGACAGACCCCACCTCATGCTGGGAAAAGCAGCATATACACACAAGATGGGAGGACTCTTCCTAGCTGGCCACAGGCACTGAGACTACTCTTTCTCCTCCCTGTCCACCTGGCACTTGCCTCTGTTTTTCTCTGCAGATCTGTTCACTCTTCCTCAGCACTCAGTCCAAAGACTTTGCCTTAGAACGGTGCCATCAGCCCAGGAGTCCCCTTACCTCTATGAGTTCTGACTCCATAGCCAAGTAACTGGAGTTGCTAAAGCCTATAAATGAGACAGGTCAGAAATCACTGGACACTCCTTTCTCTAGACTAGAAATCCCAACCCCTCAGGTATTTCATGAATGTTTTTCTATGGCTCCCTTGGGAACTAATCTTCAAGGAAAAGGCACAGTCTTAGAGTAAGTATTTGACAGTGTGGGTGGTTGTGGATGATGCTGAATCATGGCAGAAAACCATTTGGAGAAATTTTAAGAAGTAGTTCATGAAAATACTGTTTATATTTTTATTTTTAAAGCCCTACATCCAAAGAAAAACCAACTTCCATCAGATTTCATTGTTATCTAGTGGGTGAGAGGAGTGACTTTTTTTTTTTTTTCTTCGATACCTCCCTACATACGCACACTCCATGGTCTGGATCCATTTATTTATAAGTGAGGCTCCTGTTACCAGTAAAAACACTGTTTCCCTAAAGAGCAAGGAGAAAAGCATCCACAAGGGCATTCGCCCTACCCAAGCTGAGGGGTTTGAGAGTGTGGATAATCATTGCCTTTACCAAAATGCTGTGCAGATGGCCTCCTGGTCCAAGGACAGGTGACAGAGATCTAGGTGCCGCCCTAAGTTTGAAAACAATTGAAGTTAGAATTCTTTTTTTTTTTTTTTAAAGATTTTATTTATTTATTTGACAGAGAGAGATCACAAGTAGGCAGAGAGGAAGGCAGAGAGAGAGGAGGAAGCAGGCTCCCTGCAGAGCAGAGAGCCCGATGCGGGGCTCGATCCCAGGACCCTGAGATCATGACCTGAGCTGAAGGCAGCGGCTTAATCCACTGAGCCACCCAGGCGCCCCTGAAGTTAGAATTCTTAATCTGAAGTCCAAAGAATGCATGAACCCCATGAAATTATACACAAATTTTAGCATGTGTGTTCATTTTTCTGTAGCTGGAATCTTTAGTTCTCATCGGATTCCCAAAGGGGCTTATGAACAACACCCTCACCCAATATGGGCCCGGCCACCAAAAGACAAGACCTGTTGAATGAACTCACACCCAGGAGTTGCAATGACTGAACAATCATATGGAATTTACTGGGGACACCTTCTGTCACAAACATCTGCTTATGCTGGGGTGCTAATTTCTGGCATGTAAAGGACTGATGCCAAAATGGTCACTATCAAAAAAGAGCAGAGTTGCAGAGGGATCTAGAGTCTAGTGAAACCATAAGGCCAGGACTGATGGCTCAACATTCTTTTGCTGTTGAAACAGAGGAGAGGAATAGCCTTTTAAGCCCAGTGATCACAGCAAAGCATGTCTGTTTCCCTGTTTCCCTGAGGAGAGACTGAGGGGTCGATGAGGAGCCCTCCAGCCCTGCCTTATCTCAGATGTGTTTGGACCCATCAGTCAGTCTCAAGAGGGACCCCACAGTCTCGCTGAGTTGGTGGGTCTTCCTACATCCCAGGATGAGGGCTCTGAGAAGCAGGGGGTTGCTGGACTGCGCCAAGGGCTTTCCTCCAATCCTAGTGATTCCGCTTCTTTCTCTGCCAAGAGTGGCTGGGACAGATGCCCTAAAGCAAGCAGAGGGGATCTGCCCTGCCAACAGTCACCACTAAGCCCTTCTGCTCAAGGTACATTCATGCTGTTCTCAGATTTCAGTTTCTCATGAGGGATCTGGGTCTCTGCTGGGTGTCCCTTGCCCTCTTTGGGAATGCTTCTGGTATTTTATGCTCTGCATTGAGGCTCAATCCGATTTCCTGAGGTAACCAGCACAGACCCACAAAGCAAACTACTAGAAGGGATGCGCCAGGGGGGATGCAAATGACAAATGGGAAAACTCCTGCCGTGGAATTCATTTTCTTCCCCCAACCACCTGCCTCTCCATCCCTTTTGCTAAGGCTGATCTTTGAGGACTAATTTCTGCTAGGTAAATAGCAATGGGGACATCAATTTCTTGTCAGCGGCAGCAGCTTTGACAGTTCCTGTCCTTCATTCAAGCACGTGAATGCTTTGCCTAAATTGCACTTTTCTCAATTAGCATACCTTGAAAGCCCACTCTGTTCCTGGCTCATAATCTCGAAGGCGACTGTTTATGCAAACTGTGGATGGCATCTCCACAGAGGTGTGTCAAAGCGGCGTGAAGGAGGCATTCGAGCACGTTCAGCTTACTTCAGACGGAGAGGTCAGCTTCAGAAATTAGGCTTTTAAAATCTGAGGAACAAATTTACCTGAGTATGTCTTTAAAAAGTTATTTTTTTAAGACACACAAAAAGTGTTGTGTCATTTTCCAAAGGAAAGGACTGAAAGATGGCCACATCCTCTAAGGCGAGCATTTCAGCTCTGGGCTCACTCTGGAGTTTTCACGTGACCTCTAGGGCTACCTCTCGGCTGTACCCCGGGACTCTGAGGGAAGTCTCAGCAAGTCACCTGCCTCTTTGAGGCCCACAGGACCCAACGGGTACAAACACTTCCACAGCACTTTCATATACCTTCTTATAGATCATTCTTCCAGTAACCCTATGAGGTAGATATTAAAGCTCTGTTCTTCACATGTAGACGTCGAGGCTCAAAGGACTGAGGATATTGCCCAAAGTCACACAGCTTGGAAGGGGCAGAATCTGGCTTGTTTTCAGGCCTTCTAAATTGAGTCCAGCACACAGCCCCCTCCACCCAAGGCAACCCAGCTCTCAGATGCCTAAAAAATCTGGAATCCAGTCTTTCCTTAGAAGACTTGAGACGTTAAATCCCAGGGCAGGAGGAATTTCTTTCCCCACTGTCTCGTCCTTTGGCCTCAATCGGATGTAACTTTTCTTTTGTCTTTTGGCCTGGAGAGGAAATAGACAGTGACTACAGTGTTCTGAGACTTAATTAACTGATCTCTTTAACATTCAGCTGCCTTGGGCAAAAGGGTCCAGGCTATAAGATTTCCAGAAAATTCTCTGCACAGAGAATATAACTTTTCAATTGCAAAACCCCTTTAATAAAAAAGAGGGTGGGGAAGGTCTTCCCCTAGGCAGGAGGGCAGGAGGAAAGAGGGGAATCAGGGCGCAGAAAGCCTGGCCCAGGCGAGGGGCGCTCCCTGGAATGTGAGCTGGCAGGAGCCTGGAAGGAGTCTGAGCAAACGGCTCACAGCCCCCAGAAGCGGCTCCTGAGGCAGACCGTGGCGCCATGTGACAGATGGGTGACCTTGGTCAGGGAGGCTTGTTTCTTCATTGTGCTCCACATGGCATTGAGGGAGTGCAGCCCCCCAAGATCTGACATCTCAGCCTCTGTGAAAACAAGGCTAAATGAATTAGCCAACAAAAAAAAATTAATTGAATTTTATAGAGGGAATGTTTTGCTTATCTCATCTTTGCTAACAAAACCGAGACAATCCTGGCGTTGTCATGGCTTTTCTCCCTTGTCTCTTACAAACGGCCCACAATGTGGGCGGTGGGCGAGATGGGCAGTAGCATGTCCTGCAGGTCACAAGGCCTCCTTGGAGCCTGCTTTTTATCTGCCACTGAAGCCTGGGGACTGCTTCCAGATGCTGCCCACGTGGCTTTACATCATTTCACCCTAGGATCATTATCCTGGCTCACTGATTAAGAAGAGGGGAGATGAGGGAGTGCCAGGATGTGGGGGGTCCCCAGGGTCAGGTCTAGTACCCCGTGTTGTCCTTACAGGGCTACCCTTGGGCCCCCAAATTGCTACCTGTAATCTCAGCCTACAATAAGCCCCACTTTCAGAGTGGGGGAGAGCAGGAGGCAGCAAACCCAGGGCTGAGTTCGAGGCTGTTTCCGTGAGGCTGAAATTCCTCTAAGGAAGGTGAAATGATGAGGCTGTCCCCTCAGGCAGTGCTTGACTGCTCCCCGAGAGCAGACTGTGGGCCTTGGGCCAGGAAGAGACCGCTCTCAGGTAGTTACAGAAAGAGGTGACCCATCCTGTTGCAAAAGCTAAAACTGAGAGACGTGGGGTGTGTTGAGAACCCGGAACAGCAGAATTGCTTGAAATTAGGTGGCTCTGGTTAGAAACCGCTGCCGCCGTCCCCACCCTGCTGGCTTCCCTGAAGGGATCACGCAACTTACAAGTGGAGACTTGGCCTAGCGCTCACTGCTGGGACAGAAGGAGCCTGGAAAGAGGCCCGAGGCAAGAGCAGTGAGAAATGAGGCCTATGGTTTCTGCTTTAGAAAAATCCAGCTCTGTGGCCACTATGATCACTTTTATGATTTGGACAAGTGGTCTAAGGCTACCCAATCTGTTTTCGCCAAGTATCAAGTTCAGGTCCCGGGGAAAGACCTCTCGTGCCTTTCCTCTTCTTATTATCAACCAGGGCTTAAAAGTGTTTGTGGCAGCATTTCCCCTCTCCTCCATTGACCCCGCTTCTGGCAGAGGGAGGATTCTCTGCTGACTGAGTTCTATGGACTCTGCTGCCGTTTTTTGACTATAGCATGTTTTGTCTGTGACAAGTCAAAGCAAGGGGAGGTATTGGGGAGTCCAGCTTGGAATTCTAGACCCACACGTGTCAGGGTGTCCAAGGTTGAAAGTGAGAGGACAGATGTATGTGTGTGTATGTGGACAGTGGGGCTCATAGGAAGCCCGTGGGCTCCCAAGCAGGGCCCAGGAGGGCTCAGCCCTGACTGTGTCTTTGTCACTGACTCAGCTTGCACAAGGAAAGACACAGGGTTCACTCTCTCTGGGTCTCCATTTTCCTGTCCATCAGAAATGACTGCTAATCCTGGCCTGTCATCCTCATGAAGTCATTTTAGATTGATTTTGTAAAACTGGCAGGAAGGATTAGGCCGTGTCACTCAGCAGAGCTGCTAGGGGAAACTCACTAGAAATGCTAAAGACTGTCAGGGTCATAGATCAGCCTCGGCCTGTGGAATCTCAGATGTTTGTGGAGCTATGGTCTAGGGGATGTTCACGTTCTCTGGTTCTAGATGAGAAGGCAGGCTCTGCCTGTGCCTCCCGGGCTTGGACTGCTAAGCACAGTTAAAGTTAAACCTTATGGAGGGTTTTCTATGAACCAGAGACTGTTCCAGTCAATTCTCTTCAAAACTGTGTGACATACCAGCAATTATTCTACACACTTTGTAGACAAGGACACGTTGGGGCACGTTGAGGCGAAGCGTCCTTCCTGTGACTCTACTGTTAATAATAGACCAAGCAGTATTCGAATCGAGGAAGCCCACTTTCAGAACCTGAGGGCTGCAGGGGAAGCCCTATGGAGGCATTGCGTGGCCGAGAGCACATTCCACTGCTGACGTCATCAAGTCACTGAGTTGTCTCCCTTCACCTCTCGGGGCCGCAGGTCCCTCACCTGCACAATGAGGGGTTCACAAAGGTCCCTTCCATCTTTAAAAACCTAGAAAGTTGTAGTTTACCTGTAGCTGGGGACAAGGTCTTCTTGTGGAGCAGCTGGACAGCCACCACAAACAGAAGCAGAAGAAATCCAGATGTGATCAGAACATCACAAGCAGGTTTACCGCCACGACCACTGGCCCTTCTCAACACTTGCTAGGTGCCAGACACTAAGCCCTTTGTAGTCCTGGTCTCATACAACAGACTTCTCAGGTAAGGCCTGATGCCATCCCTGTTTTGCAGGTGCAACAACTAAGGCCCAGAAAGATTAATGAACTCACTCAGAGTCACATAGAGGTCTGGGACATTTCTCCCTGCCCCCTCTGTTCACCAAGCTCATTCCCTTCCACCCCAGAAAGATGCTGCTGCACACCCAAGAGCTCCAGGGAAGGTAATGTCTGGAGTTAACATCGGAACAAACTTCCCAAATGCAATTTCTGCCATCATAAATATTGGGATAGATATTTGGCCCGTGGAGATCCCTTGCATGCCACCTAGAAACTGAAGCTGGGTTCGGGAAGGACAGGTCAACCGTGGGACACAATTATCAAACAGGTCACCTTCAATAGGTGGCCTTTTATTTGGCTTCTACATTTAGACATCTTGGGGAACCAGATCTTAAAAACTCGTGTTGGAGGGATCTGTCCCCATTTTCTTCCCTTTTGATTAAATATTGAATTTAAATGTCAGCAGACAGATGGAAAATAAATAGGCTTTGCATTGATGGTTCATCGCGGTCCACATTTTCCAGGCAAAATTTCACTGCAGATCAGAAAATGAGCATAGGTTCCAGGGAGCAGCAAGGGGAAGAGGAAGGGATTGGTTTCTAAGTGTTAAGAAGGAAGGCACAGAGAGTGGGCAGAAGACAGTCAGCATGTACTCCTTAGGTCTCGGGACTGCCCCCTGGGAAGCGGAAAAGAGGGAGGAGGATGGAACGCTGGAGGAGCTATCCATGTTGGTCAGAGCCAGCGGTCTGTCATGACCAACACCCAAAGCTTGGTGGTGGCTTAGCCCCAAATGTTATTTTTCTCTAGCATCACTGACATCATAGTCCAACGTGAGTTGGAGGCTTTGCGGGGGAAGGTGGCAGGCTCTCTGCCGGTGGTCATTAGGGACCCGGCTCCACCACCTTGTGTCTCTGGCATTACCTCCAAGGCTAGGGGCTCTTCACTCCAGCATGAAGAAAAAGCGGTCTCGTGAATAAGATACCCCGCTCTCACCACCTGACTGTACACCACACGCCCTGTCATATTCCAGAGTGAGAACTAGTCCCATGGACCCACCTACCTGCAAGGAGACTAGACTTCAGCACACTGGTGCTGCCAGGAAAATGAGAAACGGGCTTGCTGAGCCCCTAAGTGTTGTTCCTGCCACATTAAACTTCTGGGTTCCCCAAAAGCTGATCCCCGCGAACTTCCTGAAAAGCTAATAAAACCTACCAAGGGAAGGTCTCAAGACAGTCCCAGGGGATTTCATCATTTTCCTTGGTATGTATCTAAGAAAAGATAGAAAAGCTATTTAATGGTTTTCTCGTGGCAAACAATGCTGTAATAAAAATCCGTTTGGTCCATCTGATCACCATATTCCTATAGACAAAGACCCAGATCAATCTGCACATTCTGAGTGTAATGGTACATTTAGTATGATCTATAGCTGATGACTGCACGTTAGCTTTCTGAGTCTGGCTACTGTGTTATCAAAGATTATGATGGTCGTGTGTGCTCATCTGAAGATAGGTACATTCAACCAGTGATTCTCAAACATTAGTGTCTTTTAGGATCAGCTGAAAAAACCCTGTTAAAATGCAGATATTTTCCCTCCACCACCCCAGAGATTCAAATTTTATGGGTCTGAGGTGGGACCCAGAACCTCTATTTCTTTTAAAAGATTTTATTTACTTGAGAGAGAGAGGAGATGGAACACAAGAGTACAATTTGGAAAGGGAGTGGGCAGAGGCAGAGACAGAAACAGATTCCCCATTGAGCAGGGAGCCTAATGCCTGGCTTGATCCCAAGACCCTGCGATCATGACCTGAGCCAAAGGCAGATACTTAACTGACTGAGCCACCCAGGCGCCCCAGAATCTACATTTTAAAGGAGCATCTGAGATAAATCAAAGCAAGGTAAAATTCTGGGGAATCCAGCTTGGAATTCTAGACCAAAGATTGCAACCACTGAATAAGAACATAGTTCAGTTCTTCTGTAAGGTAATCATTTTGGAATATACTTGAATCCAGAGTACTTGATATAGCTGATGTCACTTTCAAAAATAAACAAGCGGGGGCGCCTGGGTGGCTCCGTGGGTTAAGCTTCTGCCTTCTGCTCCGGTCATGATCTCAGGGTCCTGGGTCAAGCCCTGCATCGGGTTCTCTGCTCAGCGGGGAGTCTGCTTCCCCTTCTCTCTCTGCCTGCCTCTCTGCTTACTTGTGATCTCTCTCCCTCTGTCAAATAAATAAGTAAAATTTTAAAAACTTAAAAATATTTAAAGAAAAGCAGATGGGACATCTGGATAGCTCAGTTAAGCATCCAACTCTTGATCTCAGCTCAGGTCTTGATCCCAGGATCCTGAGTTCAGACCCCGCAGGGAGCCTACTTAACAAACAAACAAACAAGCAGACTTGTAACTTGACATAATACACTGCAATGAAAAGCACAGTCAGTTTTGGCCACAAGTCAGATGACATGGAACCAAGTCTTAACTGCTACTAACATGTCAAATCATGTAAACTTAGTTCAGCAAAACACTTCTAAAATACACTTCCTGTTTCTTCTTCAGAGAACGGAGTAACAGCAGCCCCACACTTAACCCTACAGTCATTTAGATGATCAAATACATTCAAGCATGGTAGTGCTTTGAAAACTATAAATTTCTATAATAGCAGCAGGTAGTATCAATATTAGATAAACTGAGGGAGTTATTTACACTACAAAGGAATCATTTGCCTTACAAAGAGATTCCTTAACATTCTTTAACATTTAAATGCTTGCGTACAGAAAATTAATTGGGGAGTAAGGCCAGAGGAATGCACTATGAATGCATTGTTAAAATATTAAGTTAATAAATCAGAACTAAGTTTTCTGAAATGATCATCCAAGCCAATAGGTTGATTTTAAATATTTAATTCACATCTATCCATTGCTAAAAGCAAGGTAGAGCTCTAAATCTATCTTTTTCATAATCGTTACTAATGAAAACCGAAGTTCCCCTGTTATGTTTGTGTATATAGTTAACTTATTTTGCCTTTCCCCCAATTCCTTTCCCATTCTGCTTCTCCAGAACAATTATTCAGAAAATAGCAGATGGGCTTATCCCCAACATTTGCCTTTGTTCCCACTGATCCTAAATCCACATCTCTGAGAAGGAGGACCACACTGTGGGGGAGAAATTAGAAAAACTGCATTCAAGGTCCCCAGTCTTTCCCCTCTGCCTTCTGACACTAAGGCTGGGGATGCAGAAAGTAGCATTGTAAGTTTCTAGCTCCGCCATTGCGGGTAAAGATGGTGTGAGGCATGGGCATTCTTTTTTTTTTTTTCTTAAGATTTTATTTATTCATTTGACAAACAGAGATCACAAGTAGGCAGAGAGGCAGACAGAGACTCTCTCTGTCCCCGCTGAGCAGACAGCCTGATTCGGGGCTTGATCCCAGAGTCCTGGGATCATGACCTGAGCCGAAGGCAGAAGCTTAACCCACTGAGCCACCCAGGCGCTCTGAGACATGGGCATTCTTAGGGGAGATGGTAAACTGGATATAAATGAATAGAATGGAATAGGGACAGGGAGGACTGCTGAGCTCCATCCAGTCAGGTGGTAGGGCTGTCTGGAGAGCTGTGCTAAGAAGAATTCTGAAACCTCATCTGGGCACATCAGGAAAGAAAGCCTTCACTGATTAGTGATTTCTGCCATGGGCAAGAAGTGGGAAAGAATGATACAGCGTCATTCTTGACCAAGATGATGGCCCAGGAGTGGGAAGGGCTGGAAGAAGAGATGAATAAATAGATTTCTTAGGAGTTCCTGGCAGAAATGTAACTGGAGAATATATTACTTTTCTGTTAATATTTCCCAGACTTTCATCTTCCAAACCCCACTTCCCTCATGAAAACTACATCATATCACCCATGTTTATAAACTTGTTTCCTTGTCCTTATCCCTCAGCTCTGATGATCTCCCTCCCACTCTCACCTTTAATCTTGTGAACCCTTGGAAAAGTCCCTCTGGCCCTTGGAAGTATCTTCTTTTCTTTTCTTTCACCTCAAATTTCATAGTAGGAGATAGTAGGTATTTGTTGACTGGTTTAATTTTTATTTCATTTGATATACATTGACTAGATGTGATGTACGAGTTTTCCAGGGCAGATTTGGTCATCCTTGGTTAGCGAGGCCCAAGAGGGAAGAAATCTTGCTGAATGGTGTTCTTTGTACAGCGCTTTGCTGTGGCTCTCTGTCCAAGACCCGGTTTCAGTGCTGAGGTCCTCATTTCTCCTGATGCTGGCCATGTTGGCAGCTGAAAGGTCTCTGCTCTCTGTGAAGGGTGCTAGCTTCTCTCCACACCCTTTGGCTAAAAGATGGTGGCTTGGATAAAGAGACTGACATGGATTCCAGCCCATTCTCTTGGGTTCCAACTTAACCTCATAGGTTCCAATTTTTCCTACTACCCTACCTCACTTCCATCTTCTATTCTGGCCACCTGTCCTACAGACTTCAGGCTCTAGCACCAGATGCAGAAAGAGCAGTTGCACAGAAACAGTGTAACCAGCTCCCAGGATAGCATAAACCAGATCCCTACAATAAATGAGCAAATACCATATCATATATCTTATTTTTTTTCATAATTAAATCAGCTACAAATGCTATCTATCATCCATCCCTCCATCCTTCCATCCACTCATTTATCATAGTGGTTCTCTTTCTTGATCAAACTCCGATTGATGCAGTCACCTTCTGGGAATTGCCCTCAGGTGAAGGGAGTTGCTAAGACCAAGGTGATACCCTCTCTCCCACATCCAAGGACTAGTTAACAGGGGGATATAAAGACTCAGCCCTCTTGCTTCAAGGTGGGACAACTCTAAAGCGTCCTTCCAGCTCTTGCACTCACTGTGGGGCTGACTGAGGTCTACCACCACTATACCACAGTTCAACACCTCCCTCTACCCAACCTTGCTCTCTTCACGCTCTCACTCACCCTCCTGCTCCCTGCAGCGATGGATTCCTCAACATACTTTTAACAAACTGCCTGCCTGTGAACACTGCCTCAGAGTCTGGTTCCTGGAGAATCCAATTGAAGACACGCTTAGTTCAGTCTCATTCCTTTTAGTTCAACCAACTTTTATTTAGCGTGTACTTAGGGCCATGTACGGTGCTAGGCACTGAAAGTACAAAAATGCATTCATTGCTGCTCCAAAAGAACACATATCTAATGGCAGAGGCAGAAATAGGAGCAGATAATTTCAAGATCTAGGCATGCCCAGGAAAGCTGCAATGGTAGTACATAGCCACTAAGGTTCAAGAAGGGCTTCCTGGTATATGTGAACTGAGTCTGGAAGGATGAGTGAAAGTGAGCCAGGCAAAGTGGGAAGTACATTCCAGACAGAGGGGACCGCAGGAACAAAGACAGGGGGTCTGACCAGAGCACAGAGAGTGTACCCTGGTGCTATTAGAGAGTCGAGTGTGACTGGCTGGAGGGGTATGATGGGAGAGACGTCAGGCCAAGGAACTTGGGCTTCATTTTATGGGCAGTGGCGAACATTGAAAGGGTTTCCGCAGAAGAGCAATGTGGTCAGATTTACATTTCAGAGACTTCACTATGGTGACCATCAGGAAGGTATGGCCAATGTAGTGCACGTAGCACATTTATTCTAAACTTCTCTTGGAGAGCCTTCCTATGTTGCCCCTCTGCATTGGCTAGAAAGCTCCAACTGCCCTTGTAGGACTCCATTGCAGCTGGGATTCTGGGTCTGACTCAGGTTTTATCACACAGAAGTATTTGCCCAGGATTTGGAAGGTGGAAATGAGGCAGAGGCTGGGCCCCTGCTGGTTGGACTGGCCAGCTCACTCATCGAGGGGCCAGGGTTTTCGGAAGTGGTTTCCCGATCATGGCTGCTTCTAATCGTGGCTGTTTCCTAATTGCCATGGCTTCCTGATTGTGCTGGAATGCTGATTATGGCAGTGGAGGTGTGGCTCGGGGCTGGCGCTGAAGCACAGGCTTCCGTAGTTGGCACACAGCTTCCTGACTGTGAAAGAGGCAGTAGGCCCCTTGGTAGCCAGGTTTGCAATGTGGTTTCAGAGTCACTTTTAAAATGCTCAACCTGGGGGCGCCTGGGTGGCTCAGTTAGTTAAGTGTCTGCCTTCAGCTCAGGTCATGATCCCGGGGTCCTGGGATCCAGCCCCGAGTTGGGGTCCTGGGATCCAGCCCCGAGTTGGGCTCCCTGCTCGGTGTCGGCGGAGATCCTGCTTCTCCCTCTTCCTCTGCCTGCTGCTACCCCTGCTTGTGTTCTCTTTCTCTCTGTGTCAAATAAATGAATAAAATCTTTTTAAAAAATGCTCAACCTGTCTCTTCAGCTTTCCAACAATTCTGTAAGCCTTTTCAAGCCCTCGAAGCAATCACCTTCCACCCATACTGGGTGGAGTGGATGCTTTTCACTATACCTGAATTCTGATTAGTGTCAGGATGAGCCTAAACTTGTCATAGTGTTGTTGAAAGTGTCCAGACAAATGAGAAACAGGGTCATGGGGACAGTAAAGAAGGGACACATTAGAAAAACATTTGTGGGGTAAAAGTAGCAGTACTTGGGGATTAACTGGGTGTCAGGGGTGCAAAGTGAGAAAGAAGCAATTGCTAAGATGACTATTTTCTGACATGGGGGAACTGACTGGAGAGAAACAGGTGAGGACTTCCAGGGAGAAGCAAGCTTGGGCGCAAGAGGCCAAGATTGATGAGTTCGGGTGTCTGTGGGGTATTCAAATAATTTCTCTCTTCTTTCATAATTAAGTCAGCTATAAATGTATAATTATTTATTAATATCCTTTTCTCTCCCGAATCTGGGAACCTATGACAGCAGGAACTACGTTGTTTCGTTCACATCTGGCACTGCCTGGCACAGAGTAGGTGCCTGGTAGACATTTGTTGGACATTGAATGAGTGTGCTGGATAATAAAAACCGTAATGATCGTACCCAGAAGCAGCCGGATGAGCAGTCCCGGGCACTGCGGCTATGAATAGTAATCAGACACTCAGCAGTTGATGATGATGATGATGACAACGATGTGTTTGACCAGGAGCCTCTCTATGGTTAGAAAATCAAGCCAGAGGTGCAGAATTCCATCAACATTCCTCCAAAACCCAGAAGAAGAGGCCAGAGTCTCCCACTTCAATCCAATCGTGCCTCTCTTACATATTCATTAAGTGCCCATCGTGTAGTGGGCCTATCAAGAGGTTTTCCCAGGTGCTTTGCAAGTGGGAAGACTTCTGTTGATCTGTCATATACTCAGTGCAATTGCCAGCTCTTATGAATCAAAGCCAAGTTGACTCCAGCAACCCAGGGTAAAGCGCACCCTCAGCCAGACTGATTTCCTGCAGCTGCTCGCAGGGTACGGCAGCAACCTCATCATTATCTGCAACGTGGTAATTAAGCCGGGCTGTGATTGGGGCAGGCTTTGTCCCCGTTTAGCTCATTCACTACAGTCCTGCGGGCTTGCTGCACGGGCCCTGCCTCCTTCTCTGCGGGTGCTCGAGAGGCCATTCTCGGATCCATCAGTCCTGATGATGCTTTTAAAAGCCATTTATGATGCCTGCTTCTCTTCCGGAAGTGAAATCCATAGATAACCCAGCCTATATGCACACATAATTTCAAATAAATCAAGATCTTGCCTGGTGGTAATATCCAAACCTTCGGGAAAATTGTTTGATAATGGTAATGATGATGATGATGATGATGTGTTTGACCAGGAATATCTCTGTGTTAGAAAGTCAACTCAGAGGTGTAGAATTTCATCAGCATCCCCCCAAACTCAGAAAATAGACCAGATGACATAAGGAAGATAACTCACAATCAAATGATGTGTATCTCAACATTCAAAGGAGTACTACTAGTTCTCAGGGAAGGTGCTACTCCCGCACCAGGTGAAATCTTCACGGATGCGCAGGCACATGCTTACAGATGCAGACTAGGAACATGGACATCTGCTACTGGAAACTATGGCTGGTATCACGGTCAGGGATGTGTTTACTGGAACAGTCAGTAGCCCTCTGATAAAGTTCCAAATGAAAGAAAGAACAGTCTTTCCTTGATATGCACAGAAATCACATTCTTTGGAAACTTACATTATACTGTACACAAAACAACCCCCTCCCAAACCCCAAAACTTTGCAACTTTGTGGTAAGTTTCTAGGTTCACATGATAAAAAACAGGTTTTTCACCCACATCATTGTCCAGCAGGACAGAAGAAGTTATGTAGAACCTTAATTCTTCACCATGACAGCAGTCCTGGGCTGTGGTCCGCTCAACGCTGGGGAGTCACTCAATCCTGTGACCACGCAGAAAACTGCTCTCTGCTTTCCAAATGCCCTGAAGGGACAACATCACCCCCACTGAAAACCACAATAGGCCATCGTGAGCTTCCTGGTCCAATCTCTCCATTCGGCAAAATGTCCACTTGAAAAAATATGGGGCAGGAGGTGTGAGTAAAGGTTTGGGAAGATAACAGGAACCTGAAGTGGTTGTGGATCCCACCACCCAGGCACAGGGGTGAGCATGATTGGAACCTACTTTTTGCGCATTTTGCAGAGAGCTCACCTCTGGGAAACTCATAAACAAATAGCAGTGGAATCTCAGTTGCCATAATGTCTTCTGGTTATACATGGTTTATGTCTGGGATAGTGGTTCAGCCCGATGACTTGACGTCACTATTTGGTTAGAAATAACCAAGTAAAAAGATCATTTAAAAAAAAAGACAATTACATATCAAAACGCTTTGCTGTAGGCATTTTACTTGGGATTAGGGAATAACTGCTTTGGTTCAAATCTTAGCTTTGCTGTTCACTAGCTGTGTGACCTTGGATAAATTACTTAATATCTCTGTGCCTCAGTGATAGGAATAGTGCTCTCATTGTGTTGTTGTTTTTTTTAATACATTATAAGGTTGTTATGGGAATTTAGTTCATATTTGTGGAGTGCTTAAAATAGGGCCTGGTATATATAGTAAGTACCTCATATATGCATTTTAAAATAACTAAATACAGTTGACCCCGTCAACAAAGGTTGAGCTACGCAGGTCTGTTTATTTATGAAAATTTTCCAGAAAATATAGTACAGTATCATCAATGTATTTTCCCTTTCTTAGATTTTCTAAATAATGTTTTCTTTTCTCCAGCTTACTGTATTGTAAGAATACAATGTTTAGTACATATAACATACAAAATATGTGTTAATTGACTATTATTGATGTTATAATCGTATATTATCTGTAAGTCTTCCAGGCAATAGTAGGTTATGAGTAGTTAAGTTTTGCGGGACTCAAAAGTTATACGTAGACTTTCTATTGTTTGGGGAGGTCAGCCCCCCTAACTCCCATGTTATTCAAGAGCCAACTGTACATATGTTTTCAAAACAATGAAAATGCCTCATTTTTACAAAAAAGGTTTGAATAAATGAGGTATTATACAAGAAATTAAAAGGGTGACACATCAATGACACAATGAACACAACAGTGGGAATGTCATAAGCCATTTCAATGAATGCAGTGGCAGTCTGGAGGAGAGATGGGTCCCACTGAGCTACTCTCCGTGGCCAGGCTGCACCACCCGGGCCTTCAGCGATCAGAAAAGGCCGAGAGACTAAGGTAGAGCAGCTTCCTGCCCACGGGGCCACAAGTGCATCCTGCATACTGGGCACTTAGGAGATCCTCATTCGTGCACCCTCGCTGGCTGAGCACCTACTATGGGTGGGTACCGTGAGAGATGAATGCAGTCGTTACATGTGTGCGTGTGCGCATGCGCATCTGTGTGTTCTGACTCCTTGGCACTTATAAGAGAGTATGAGAGATGAGACAGTCTGAATCCAAATTACGTGAACTAACAATTGAACGTTGCTGCTAAAGAACATGGAATTGACTTTTTACCACAGCCTCTCATTGTTGCAGACAGAGAAGGTATAATAAAGGTGTCCACACATCCTCCTTTTGGGGGGCAAAACTCTTTGTGTCTGCCTCCCAAAAAAAAAATCTCACCAGGAGAAGCCCCAAACTGTGGAGGTAACATCTGATATATCTATCTACCTATATCTATAGGTATACCTATAGGTAGGTAGGTAGATAGATAGATCTCACACACCATACATACATATGTATATACACACACATATATATATATGTGTGTGTGTGTATATGTGGATAGATATAGATATATATCTATAGAAATATATATCTATAGATAGATGGATAGATAGTTTGGGACTGGAGACTAAAGGACAAGAGAATAATTCCTCACTGATCTAAATCTCTTAGTGTCCTGAAATTTCTACTGCTTTGTTATTTTTAAAGGACCAAAATTTGTCCTGGCTTAACTCTAAATAAAAACTAAATTTAAAAAATGGATGTTAATGATGTGTGGGTACTTAGAAAAGAAAGGAGGAATCACTTTCAGGCTTATTTTTGTCTTGCTCCTCAACTTTTAAATAACGCAACCCACTGACAGTGGGGACAATTCAAAATTGTGACAGTGGTAATTCCTGTGGCCAACAATGTTGCTCACCAAATATCCTGTAAACTCTCCCACACTTATCAGCCCACCTTGTAGGGCCGGTGAGGTCTATGACTAGTTCAGCCAATGGGCTAGGAGCAGAAGTGGTATCCGTTACTCTGGGCTGGAGAATTTCATGGCTGCTAGTTACCCCCTTCTCCAACTCTCTTTCCCCCAATCCCAGTAACCATGTAAACCCAAAACCTCAATCTTAGAGATATAATGGAAAAGCCTAGATCCCTGAGTCACTGTAGAGAGGAGAGCTAATTTGGACAGTCACTTGAACTTAGAGATTTTTCATGAGCAAAAAATAAACTTTTGTTGTCATCAGCAGTGGAAATTTGGGGAATCATTTGTTACCATAACCTGTCCTAGTTCATACAACCTTGTCTCCACAATGGCTCCAAACCACTCCCATTCCATTCTCCACTCTCTTGCTTTTCCCATTTTCTTGATTGCCTCTCACTTCGAATCCACATTTTAGTTCCTCTTCACCCTGCTGCCTCAAGGCTTAGAAAACTGGGGGATTTGGCCTTGCTGTTCTGGTTGACCCAGCACACCCAGTGTGAGACTTCCGGCATCTGCTCTCTGGATGGCTGACCATGGCCAGGGCCGCAAGCTGAAGGATCTGGAGACCAGGCAGGTCTTAACATCTCCTAGGAGTTAAAAGAGGTAGCTCAGACAGGAACACATAGCAACTAACTGGCCTCATCTTATTTGAGGATCAGGTTCTGTGGAAGATAGAGTGTGGATAACAGATGAAGCAGGGCCTCCTTGACTTGTCGACTTGACTGTAGCTCCAGCCCCTAACATAAGCTCTAGGGCATAAGAGGGTCATGATAAATATTGGAACAAGTCAATTAGTTTTATAAGGGTCAGGTTTAAGCAATATGGTATGAAATTATGTGTCAGTTAACTCATCCTTTACATATTCTAGAGAGTGCAGAGTAGTGGAAGGGACACTTGGCTGGAAGTCAGTCAATTGTAGTAAAATCTGGCTCTGCTATAATAATTGTGTGACCTTGGTCAAGTCACTAGGTCTTTCTAGGACTCATTTTATTCATCTGCAAAATGAGAGGATTGGAAAAAGCAGACCTCTAAGTCTTTACCAGTTTTAATAGTCTTTGATTGTATAAGTCTGAAACTCACAATCAAGCTAGTACAATAAATGTGTTTGTATGTCTATGAATTCTAGTGGGGCCCATAGTCCTTTCTGACACTGGCTGTATTTTGAGAAATTATAACTTTTTTAAAGCTTTCATACTTATTTTTAATTATGTTTTCTTTTTTTCAAATATACATTTGAGTTATGTGAATCAAAAACAAAACCAAGGGTCACCTGGATGGCTTAGTGGGTTAAGCATCCAACTCTTGATTTCAGCCCAGGTCATGGTCTCGTGGTAGGTAGTGAGATCAAGCCCAACATCAGGCTCTGTGTTCTGCTTGAGATTCAGTCTCTCTATCTCTCTCTCTCTCTCTGCCCTCCCCAACACGTGCTCTCTCTCTGCCTCTCAAATAGATAAACCTTAAAAAAAAAAAAAGAAACAAAACCAGGAAGACTCACTTCTTATCATGACGAGCACTGAGTAAATATAGAATTACTGAATCACTATATTGTACACCTGTAACTAATACAGTGCTATATGTTAACTATACTGGAATTTTTAAAAAGTCTCACTCCTATCCTTATTTCTCTCTATTCAATTAGGTAACTATTTTTATTAGTGTCTTATCTATCCTTAAAATGTTTCTTTATGCTACCAATTAATATTTTGAATTGCCTTTTTCTTACATAAAAGGTAATATTATATATATATTAGTTCCTTGTTTGCTTTTCTCACTTCAGAAAACATGCCAGGATTCTTCCCATATCAAAACATAGACTGTATTCATTTTTTATTGCTGCATAATATTCCATTGTATAATGGAACATAATTTATTTGACCAGCTCCCCAACAAAGAATATTCAGGTTGTTTCTAATATTTTATTATTTCATTGTTGTAATACATAACCTTACATATATGTCATGCCTGTAGAAGAGATTTCTAGGAGTAGGATTGCCGAGTGAATGCATAAATAATTCTACATTGTGGTAGCTCGAGACAGATGTCCCATTACAGAGTAGTTCTATGTTGCCTTCCCACCAATAGTGCATGACATGTCTGCTTCCTCCAGCCTCATCAACAGAGGATGGATGGGGTCTTACTTGGACTTTTGCTAATCTGATAGGTGAGAAATGATAGTTTTATTCAGTTTTTCATGTGTATTTATCTTGTCTGTGAGGTTGAGCATCTTTTCATATATTGCAGAACAATTTCCATTTTGTCTTCAGTGTCATTTTTCTATTGAGTTTTTTGGTCTTCTCTATTTTTAGAAACCCTTTATTTATTTGAAAGATTAATGAGCTGAAATCACTTCAACACTTTTGCGTTTTTATGGTTTTAAAACTATTTTAAAGAACTAATAACCATGGAGATAATTTATTTAATAAATAAAGATAATGAATTCTACTCGATGCCAGCTATTGATGAGAAAAATGAGTAAGACAAAGGGGAGGCGTTCCCTTGAAAAGTCACTGGTCCAGAGGAGGAGTTTAAAATATAGTCTAGTGTAAGATGTAATAATAGTATCTGACATTGCAGTAGTCCCCTACAATTTACAGATCACTTTCACATTCATCATCATCTTTTTTTTTTTTTACTTCACAGATAATTTTTAAGGTTGTATTAGTTGGAGGAAAAAAACTTAAAAATAGCAATGCCTTCACCAAAACAAAATTTCTCTGGTCCATAAAAGTCTAGACGAATAGTCCAGGACTAGTTACTGGGCTCTTGTTGCCAGAAACTAGGCTCTTTATGTAGCATCAATTCATAGCTACAACAGTGCCAGAGACACTTCCTATCTCTTAAGGCAGTTCCAGAGAGCTGCTATAAGGCCGCTTCCCCTATACCCCATTTCACCAGAACTTAGTCACATCAAGTTGCGAGGGAAGCTAGAATTGCGCCAGGTTGTCATGTGCCTGTTAAAAATGGGGGTTCTATTATAAATAAAGGAGGATGGATTGTGGGGTTCAATCTGAAATCTGACAAAAAATAAGTGGGAAAGGCATTATTATCCTCATTATAAAGGATTAAAAAATACAACTATCTATCTGTTCAAGATGTTGGACTGAGTGCATCTTCTACCTGACAGCTCTCTCTCTCTCTTTCTCTCTCTCTCTCTCTTCCTGTCTCTCTCTCTCTCACACACACACACAAAAGGAAAAAAACCCACAAACGCATAACAGAAAAGAATATGGAGAGGGGGCACTATCTGTGGATTTTAGCAAATTTCTTGAGCCAAAAAGTACATGCAAGAAACTTTGATGGGGTTCACAGTAGAGAATAGACTCAATCTGCCTAGAATGTGGGAGAAGCTCGGGGCCTGAATTGTCAGGGAAGGCCAAGAAGGAAAGAAGTTTCCTCTCATACATACCTGCTGAGGAGGTTACTTGAGTGCGACAACTCCAGCAAAGTTAAAGCAAAAATCCCACAAAACGGTGAGTTTTTAAATAGAAGAAATAATAGAATTTAATAACAATTAAAAAAAACTTCCTGGATACCAATTGTCAGTGACCTCACAAGCAATTAGTCCAAATTAAAAGAGTATCAATGCACTCTTAAGAGAAATGTTTTCAAGAAGAACAGAAAGAATTCCCCCTTTCCTCCCAAGAAAGAAAAAAAGGTGAGTGAGTAAAGGCTGAATATGATAAAGAAGGTATCTGTTTCTTCTACCAACAAGAAAAAAGGACAATCAGAAACTCAGAAAAATACAAAAAACTGTACAAATAGGAACTAAACTAAAACGTAGCATTATTTTGAGGAATTGAATGAGTGCAAGAAAGAAGACTCTGTTTGTTCTTGAAACACTTTTCTTTGAGTGATAGTGGGGTCATGACATTGGAACCAGAGGAAAGAAATGTAGTCATGGCGCTCTACTTAGTTCTGAAACAATATTTACATAGCCATGTTGTAAGCAGTTTTCTGGTTTCCAATTATAGAATAAACCTATAAACAAAGCAGGAGAAACTTAATTGTGGTTATAGAGTAGATAGAATTTGGGAGGTAGAAGGGGGTAGGGAGGTGGAGAAAGAGACATTTGGCTTTTATCTTCATCTTACTGAGTGAGCAGTCAAAGGTATCATTGACTGTTGATGGAAAAAAATTAGAGGTTCGTCTATAGTTACAATAGTAACAGAGCAACTAAAATAGCTAAAACTTTTAAAACTTAACAGGGATTGGGGAAACACAAATTAGAACCTTATCTGCCCTAAAAGGAAGTGGATAGATAATGTCTACTGAGGTTGTTGATCAAGACAGAGCAGTGTAAACATATTATTTGAAGACGCAGAAGAAACCACAAGCAGAACTAAAAACAGAAACTGGTTAAAAGCTGTCGTCTCTGAGAAGTGGAATGTGGGTGAGGAGATGTGGGTCATGGTACTGTTTCCTCACATTAAAAAACCTTTTGGATCATTTGATATTTTAATCATGTGCATAAAGCATTCTGATAAAATTTGACTTTAAGTCCTGGAGACACATTTCACTGCCATATAATAAAAATACAAAAATGGATTGCAAACTAAAGGAAATAGCACAGTAAAGTGGGAGAAGGCAATGAAACTTGGACAGGTTAAGTGATTTAGCCTGTTTCACACAGGCCCATGGCTGATAAACAGGAAAGCTGGAATTTGAACAAAAGTGACCATATGCCCACTAGGGTAGCCGCCACTGGGTCCACAAGATCAAGGTGCCCTGTCTGCTATCCAGGGATTTAGGATCTAAGTGAGGTATTACCAGTCCTACAAAGACCTTCCTTTTCTACACATCTCTCCAGGTAAGCCTCCGAGCTCAGTCCTAAGTCTTACACACACCAAACCTCTTGTCTCCCTCCTCCTCCTGGAAAAGATTAGACCCAGCTTCTCATCTGCATTCCTTGCTTCTTGGTTAAGCAAGAAAGATTAGAATACTGTTACA
Source organism: Meles meles (assembly GCF_922984935.1). Lineage (NCBI taxonomy): Eukaryota > Metazoa > Chordata > Mammalia > Carnivora > Mustelidae > Meles > Meles meles. Next base: position 142,973,350 of record NC_060067.1, read on the forward strand.
CTGAAAAAATAAATAAAATAAAAAAAAAGAGTTACAAAAAAAAAAAAAAAGAATATTGAGAACTTCCACTTCCAATGGGCAGCTTGACAGAAAGCCCTAAAGACTATAATCTAGAAACATAAATCGAATTATGTATTAACATAGCCATGAGTCTGTTAGAGAAGAAATGCAAGTTCCTAGGAGGTAACATACAATCACCTAGTTGAGCCCTGAGAAATAAAATATAGACTGGATTTGGAGGGAGGGAGCCTCTTCCCTGAATGTTGAAAGGACTTGGTGTGGTTTTTGAGTGTTGAGTTTGATGTAGATCAGACCAGGCTGGAGAGAAGTAAGCTTTGCCAGCCAGTGGGGACATGGTCACACTTTGGGTCAACAGTGGTTGGGTGTTGGGGGTTCTGGGTGGGAAGGAACTGACCTGGCCTTTATTGAGTATTGATGTGAATCCTGACGGGGAAACCATCTTTTTTTCTTTAGGATCTCTCCTGAGGAGCTTTGCATATGGTCACTAGATCCAATGGTGGATGAAGTGTGAGGGGTATTCTGGTTAAGTGGCCCTCAGTCCTCTGGGAGGCTGCAGAGTTTGTAGGAGGCCAGGTGTCCCTGTACACATTCACATGCACAGTAGTCATGGATTCAAACCACCTTAGACATACAAACTACCTTGTCCCACATGCATGTATACAAACTACCTTTTCCACATGCTGTTGTGATTAGTAAAATACAAAGAGTTTTATTTTATTTTTAAACACAAATAATTTTAAAGCATGATTCAATGGACAGTAACTTTTTACATCATGTAGTTTCACAAAGGACTTTAAAATACAATCACAGGCCTTTTCTGCGCTCCCCCAGCTCCTAATTATGTTTCCATACCACTCTCTGATCTCTATGCTTTCTTTTAAAGCACTTAACACAATTTCTAATTGTCTTTTTCTTTCCATGGCCATTGATTTTATGTCAGTCTCTCCCACTGGATTATATACTTCATGAGGGCAAAGAATGCATCTGTTTTTCTCACAAACTGTATTCCTAACTCTTAGCAGAATGTCCAGCATATAGTAAGTGCTCAGTAAATATTCGTCGCGCAAATGAATGAGGTGGCAGGGCTGGGGGAGGCTGTTCAAAACAATTATTTGTTTGATTATTAAAAAGTTTAGGAAGAAATGATCTGGTTAGGCAAGAGAGGAAGAGCCAAGAGAATTACCAAAGAGACATGTTGGTTCATTGCAAATAGGGAGGCAATCCCAGCCCAGTGAGCTGTCCAGCATCACTGCCAATTTCTAATAGCATTTATTTTTGAGCTTATTTGTAAGTAATGGGATGCTGGGCATGATTCAAAGCACACCAAGCAGAGGCTCAGCCTCTTTACTGATTATAATCTAAAAGAGTGTCCAGTGGAAATTTTATGTAGCATCTTTCATGTTGATGCTTTCTCAGAAGGTTTACTATAAACCATATACTTAGCCCCTCAGCATGTAGAGTGATGTCAGTCACAAACAACGGGTCACTAAAAGGAGGGGACTCCATTTTCTGCCACCCCCTCCCCACTCCATTTGCCCCTGAGTCCCCTCCTGAACCTGAAACTTGACTGTGTTATTTATGGAATGCCAGCCGCTAGTGAGAACTATTCTAGGTGCTTCGGGGAAACACACAGAACTTACCAGGCATGGTACCTGCTTTAGAGGGGAAAATAAGCAAGTCTGCATTTATTTTCCTCTGTAGCTAGGGTTCTTTCCCTCCAAAGATCTATTTTGGGTATTCAGCAGCTGCAGAACTGACCTGCAAATAAATTCAACTACATTCACAGTTCCTAAAAATGACTGTGACCAGTTCACTCACAGAGGTGAGAAGAAAATATTTTCAGAGAACAGAGGTACGTAAGAAAAAGTTACATAAAACAAGTAGAAAAAACTTGAGGTTGTGTAAATCCAACACAGACTCTTGGGTTTTAGGAGGTAGGGTCCTCCAGTTATGAAGAAAAATCTCAACATGTGTACTACGTGGGACCCTGCCCCCATGGGGCACGTCACTCCCCTTCTCCATTTATGGCTACCTGCTGTCACTGCTTGACAAGGAGAGTAGGTGGGAATATTTAAAGACTCTCAACTCTACTCCCAGTGAACTGGGACTCTCAGTTCTGGAGGTCAGCTAGGAAACAGGGTGATCAAAACTTTTTTTTTTTTTTTTCAGATTAAATTTCCTTTCATTTTGACAATTAATAGCAGTATCTAGATTTCTAAAATATTTTTCCTCAGCTCATTTAGGTTGCTGTACCAGAGAAGGTCTCAGAACAGAGTGGTATCGATGACTAGGCTGCTTGGGATGGCAAGGGTTCTGTAGCTTGCTCGGGTTCAGGGTGCAAGATAGCATGTCTCAGCTACCTTTCATGTCCCCACCACCTAAGGAAGCTGGCAAGTGACATTGTAGGGGAGGAAAAATAATTTCAAAAATAATGTTTCCTCTACCATTCTTTATCCTTGGCTGAGACTCCCTGTAATAAAAAGATTAATAGGAGAAAAATGAATTCATTTTTTAAAAGATTTTATTTATTTGAGAGAGAAAGCACAAGCCAGGGTAGGGGCAGAGGGAGAGAGCAGAGAAAAGAATCTCAAGCAGACTCTGCCCTGAGCGTGGAGCCCAACTTGGGGCTTGATCTCAGGACCCTGAGATCATGACATGAGCTGAAACTAAGAGTCAGAACCCAACCAACTTAGCCACCCAGATGCCCCAGAAAAATAAATATAATTACATACACACATACATCTGCCCCACGAAGATATGAGATGCCAAGACAGCCTGGCACAGCTGAGATGAAGAACAGGACACGGTGGGCCTCTCCCTTTTGGTCTTGGCTATTTGGAAGGGAAACAAAGTTCATGGGGAGCGGCTATGTGCCAGGAGCTATGCTGGGCATTTTCCATGTAATAAACTACTTACTCTACCGAACCACTCAGTGAGGGGCTTAACGTTCTCTTACTCTTGCAGACATTAAGAATAAACAAATTCGGAAACATTGCATTCCTTGCCCAAGGTCACACAGCTATTACATAGTAGAGGCAAGGTTGGAAGCCATCAGTTTTGAACACCAAGCTAAAGTTTGTTTACAGGTCAGAAGTGTGTTTATATCCACCAAGAAGCCCTCCAGACACTGTGGGCACAGTCACATTGTAACAGAACATAGGGAGAAACTGGGTCATCATGAACCCCATCTTTTGTCCTTGATGAGTTTCTGCTTCCTGCCTTGTGGGCCAAGAAGGCAGCAGGCCTGCTTTGGTTCCTCCGCAGAAAAAAAGCAAGTCTGCGACAGACACAGAAAGTTCACTCTTCAGACCTTTCTGCGAAACTACAATATGTTCTATTTCATGTTTCCTAAATTACTTGCAACAGGCAGCTGTGCTTGGTCAGAGTCTCCGAGGTGCTCTGGGATTCCAGACGAGGCGGGGGCTGCCCCCTGCTCTCTCTGGCTGGGAATAATACAATTCACAAATGTGGAGCATCTGGGGAATTTAGGGGCTAAAAAGAGAAACTCCTGGCTGGAAGCAGCTAGATTCCTGGACCTTCGTGGTGTCGGGAACGAGTTTCAGGGATGTTTTGCTTTTGCTGTGGCACTAATAATAAAGCAGTCATGTTTTGACCATTGCTGTGTTCCATGCACCATACGAAGGACTTTTTAATAGGTATTATACGCACCCATTCCATTCATCCCCACAACATTTAATCCCCTCAAGGAGCCCGAGAGGTAGATATCAGCCAGCATATATAACAGATGGAAAACGGAGGCTTGGAGGTCATCAAGAACTTGATCAAGTTTTGTGTTTTTTTTCAAGATTTTATTTATCTATTTGACAGAGAGAGAAAGAGTACAAGCAGGGGGCATGAGAGAGGGAGAAGCAGGGAGCCCAGTGCGGGTCTCAATCCCCAGACCCTGGGATCATGACCGGAGTTGAAGGCAGACGCTTAACCGCTGAGGCCACCCAGGGGCCCCCAAGAACTTGCTTAAGCTTTACAGCTTTAAGACCAAGCTGAGATTCAAACCCAGGCTGCTTGACCTGAATGTTTATAACTTTAACAACAACATATTGCTGCCAATGAATTTATGGTGAAATTAAGAGACATATCAGATAAGATCTTCTCCATCTCATACCCTACCCACCAAATGCTTGCACAATTAAGATAGTTTGAGTTCACTTATGAGGGGAATGGAAAAACAGCGCTTGGGTTTGTCCCAGTTACATGAATTAATTCTGTCTTGGGGTTCTGATGGCAGCATAAACCAAAGAGCCCAGAATCCCATGATGAAATTATATCGTTAAAGTCCTTGGCAGCTTGGCTATTATTTTATGTAAAATATATGCATGGCTTCTGAGAACTCCTCTCCACCAGCAGACAAGATGAAAAAAATATTAGCAATGATAGGATTCTATGCTATCACGCTGGTATTTATGTGCCATTATTGATAGGAATGTTGCTTGTTTGGAATCTGGAAGGTAAACAGAGTTTCAGATTCCAGCCCTCTATTGTGGAAAGTAATAACACTGCAGCATAGCCATGCAAATCAAGGAACTCTGAAACCCCAAACCTCCAATCCTAGCACCGGCACACCAACATTCCAAACACGCCTCTCTCCCCAGAGAGAGCCTGGCTCATGCCATGGAATCTTTCAGAGCCAGCATCAAAGGCTGCGTGAGGCCCAGTATTTGGGACATCTCTTCGCAGCCCAAGTCCCAATGTAGGGTGAGGTCAGCGAGGGCAAATAACTGAATAGTTTTCTCCAGAACGCCATAGTTGGAATTCCCTCTCCTGGCCTGGGTTCCCTCCCTCTCGGCTGCCCCCAACCCCCACCCCTACTCCCCTGGCTATCGGGCATCTCTTAGCCTTACAAAGTCCTCCAGGCCCAGTGCCTGGCTGGTCCCCTGCCCCACCCACCTGCTGCACACTGGGGCAGTACCCAGCCCAAGCATAAAAGAACTTTCCTCCCTGCAGAGAGAGACTGAGCTCAAGACACACCCAGGCTATCTATAGAAAATCCCTCTGGGGGTTCTGCTGACAAGTCACTCGAGATCCCTCCTTGGGTTTTATTATGTCACAGGAACCCTGGATGGAATGCAGCGGATTAAATTCCAAGCCCTTCCCTGAGGGCTGGGCCCCGAAGGAGGGGAGCCGGCCCCTTTCCCCCTGGCTCAGGGGCCATCTGTGCTCTCAGGTGCCCCCTACTGAACGTTTTTGTCCCTCAGTGCCGCAGTCCTGGGCTGCTGGCAGCTGGACCCTCTGCTCTTATGGCCTGGCAGGGACATAGGCGGAGGCTAAGAATGCTGCTTTGACCCTCGGAGATCATAGAATGGGTTTGGGCAAGTCACCGCTCACCTCTGAGCTTTGGTTTCCTCACCGAAAGAAACCCTGGCCTCTGAAACTGTTTCTGTCACTACAGTGTGGAAGCTGGGAAGTCGACACCGCAGAGGGGAGAGAGTTCTCAGCAGGTGCCCAGGGGGAGTTCGGAGACCGCCATGGCAGGCAAAGGTCCACGCACATTGAAGGATGACAGAAAAAGGTGTCAGAGCAAGGAAGCACTTCCAATGTGGGCTAATTCTTTGGAAAGACAAATATATTATCCAGTTACTGAAACCTAACAGCCCTGTGTATTCCTCATCCATAACATGAAAGCAATAATAATACCCATCAGATAGGTCCGTGGAGATGAATTAATGGGTGAATTCATTTAAAGGACTTCAAAGGGTGCCTGGTATATACTAAAACACCTCCACCTCCTCCTCCCCTTCTTCTTCTTCTTGTAATTATTATTATTATTATTATTCCGTGAGTTACCTATCATTGTTGTTGTTACTATTACAGATCCCAGAGTTTTTACAGTCAACAATACTTTGCAAAGATCACAAGTGTTGATAACATCTATTGCACATTTATGGCATAGCAGTCATCCTGCTGAACATTTAAAATAATCTAGCATTTCAGAACAATCCTGTGGCAAGAAGTACTATCATTTCCATCTTTTAACATGGAAGAACCCGAGTGCTGGCGACCTGCCCTAGGTCAGAGAGCCAGTAAGTGACAAGCATGGTCAGTCCTGTCCCACCAGAGCTTGTGTGGGCTGGAGTCCTCTCTGGCTCTTTGAACTCCTACTTACCCTTGACCTTGCTGGGTCTTGGGCAGATCCTAACACCTGGTTTCTTCCGTTCACACAGTTGTTTCCAGGAAAGTGCCATGCAAACTCACGCTCCGCCCAGAAATGGGAGGAAATCCAATCTTCATAGAGGAAGGTTAAGTCAGAGGGAGGAGTGACCTTGGACAGTCACAGTGAGCCTGCATTTTCATGGGATTCTCTTGCTCCTTCTCAGAGAACAAGAAAGGACAAGGGGGCATAGTATATATCTGATCTAAGCCAAAAGCCCAGGGAGGCTCCTCTAAACTTCGGGAGGCCACTTGTGTTATGAAAAGTAGATGGTTCCCCACTTTCAGATCTTGTCCGATCTTGAATCTTTCCACACAATCACAAACGCACACACCGATGCTCTCTGTAAAAATGAATTGCTAAGGTTCCACCTTAGCAGAGCATATGAAACACATAAACAAATAATAAATTATGCCTGTGCCAATGGGATATAGAAGAAGTATCTCTAAAATACTACCCAGGGGAGAGAAAGTTTATTGAGACTGTGACAGAACACACCAATCTCATTGTCAATGACATTATTTCACACCCAGAGTAAGTGGGCAGGGTTGTTACTTCTTGAAGGAGAGCTTTGTCTTTTCTTTTTTCTTAAACATCAGATCCCCCCCGCCCTTGAAACAATGCAAATCTTTCCATCTGAAGGGATCTTGAAGAGTAGATTCCTTCCATCGTTATTAAAGTGTCTCCGGTTGAACAGAATAAAGGAATTCCTAATGACAAGGTTTTAAATACTGCTTATTTGGCAAGGTGGGTGTCAGTGAGCCTTTCATTTATGTGGAATGCAGAACTTGGTTCCTGGGGGGAAGAGATCCTTTGAGGATCACGCCCCTGTTGACTCTGGATTGAGAAGTGATACTACAGAGCAGACTAGAACAGTGGTCTCCAAGGTGGGGTGTCACACCTAGAGGGTACCTTCCCCAAGAAATCCATTCAAAGCGAAGAAAGTATTGAATTTTTTATCTTTATTTTTATGTTATCAACACAAATCATTTTTTGCTATTAAAAGTTTAAATATATATAACGAACAGGATAAAATAATGAACTTCCCATGTATCCATGTAACTAACCGTCATCCCACTTCAAAAATCATGGATTTGTGGCAGGTCTGTCTTCCATTGTTCATCCACGTAATTGCTCCGCCCCTTTCTCCTCCCACATTATTTGAAACATATGACTCTCTATAGGTTGGGCAAGGCAGTATTCATGCAGCCACTGGACACCCTCACCATCTCCCAGAACACTTTCTTACCAAGAGATAAAGGGCCCACACTGCCCAGGCTGGGTTTTATTGTCTTATGTAGGAATATCTTTCTCTATTTTAGGTTCAGTGGATGTTGCTTTGCTCTGCTAAACATGCATATCAATGGCTCTCAGGCCCCCAGTCTTCAGTATTTCAGACCTCATGGGAGAGATGTTGGAGTCCTTCTACTCTGAGAGGACCTGAATATAGGTTATTGCCCTGTGTTGGCTGCTTGGAGAGACCCAATGGCCATGAGAGACCAATGCCCACCATTGAAGCTGGTATTACTTTGTTTCTTCTCTATGATAAAATGTTCTACCTTATATTTTCCTTGGTGATTCCAACGCCACAATAAAAAAGGCAGAAGATTTTGGAGTCCAACCCTGGATTGGTAACCAGTACACAGTATTCTGCTCCCTGGAATTGATAACTGGTGCTCTGTGCTTTGCTTTACACTCCATCATTATGGAAATAAATATTTCAGCATATCAATCTAAACAACAAGTCCTTCCTCTTTAAAAACATAGCTACTATACTACCATTATATTTTGCGTCCATAATAATCCTTCTATATAATTGAAAGCCTAATTAGTGCTTACATTTCCTCAACTGTCCTATTCTTTTTATAGCTTGAATGATATCCAGACAAAGTCCATACATTTTGTTGTGTAAATATGTCGCTCAAATCCCTTTTAATCTATTGGCCCCTCTCTCAACCTCTTACTATATTTTTGAAAAATTTTGTTGAAGAGCTTGGATTATTTTTCCTGATTCATCTTCTACAGGTTGGATTTTACTGATTATATTCCCATGGTATCATTTATCATGTGCTTTTATCCCTTGTATTTCCTGTAAACGAAAAATCAAGAGGCTCCCTTAGGTTCAAATTAAATATTTCTGGCATCTTGACACTTTGTTGATGGTGCTATGGTTATCTATAGGGAGAACATAATATTTGGTTGTCTCTTTTTTGTGTGTGTGTGATATCAGCAAGCTGTGATAATCATTGCAAAATCCCGTAACTCACTAGGGATTACAAAATGTGGTGTTCTATCTGTTCTCATTTATTACCTGGAATATTTCTGTAAGGAGGATCTTCTTATTAGCTTTCTGGTAACCTCAAGGCACAGTTCTTATAAGACAGGACAAATGATTCTTTTCCTTTGCCAGTTTTCAAAATAATAAGTTCATCACCTAGTATTCTTCAAAAGTCATTACCAGATATTTTTAAAGTAGTCATAAACACACGAATTTGCACATATATAATGTGGTTTAACCCATTGTGGTTGCTCAAAGTTTGTTTTTGGCCAATGGAAACCTATTCAAGTTGGCTCCTGATCCGTTTTGACATGACCCCAATAATAATTGATAGCTTCCTTGCTTTCTGGTATGATAAGTTGTTCCAAGTGTACTTCCCAGACTTCTCCAAGGAGCCGGTTCCTTTTAGTGAGAAATGGTATATAAAGACCACAATCTTGGGGCACCTGGGTGGCTTAGTGTGTTAAGCCTTTGCCTTCAGCTCAGGTCATGATCTCGGGGTCCTGGGATTGAGTCCCACATCAGGCTCCCTGATCAGCGGGGCACCTGCTTCCCCCTCTCTCTCTGGCTGCCTCTCTGCCTACTTGTGATCTCTGTCAAATAAAAAAATCTTTAAAAAAAGTTTTTAAAAATAAAAACCACAATCTTTATTTAGGGTTAGATTATCCTTTTATGAAAATTCTAATTTACATAATATATTAATGCTGTGGTAGAGAGATAAAATTTATAAATGACAAAGAAATACATATACCCAATATAGAAAGTTTAGAGACTACTTATTTGATGTATATACCTGGGAAACGTGCTTGAATTCTGATCCTTAGCGCCCTTCCTTTCTGGCTGTTTGGCCTTGGTCAAGTTCTTTTTTCCTCTCTCGACATCAATTTCTTCAAGTGTAAAATGAACAACATAGTCATATCCACTTCAGGGAATACTGGATGACCAAGTAAGATAGACGATAGATAGAGATAGATAAATGATAGGTTAATACATACATACATACATACATACATACATATGCATGTACCTACATACGTACCCTGGTCACACTCAACAAATAGGTGTTATTCATAGTGTATCAACTAAGACCAATATTGATAGAGCCCCACTCTTGTGAAATGTACTGGGTCTGCCCTTAAGGATCTTGCAAACCAGAGGACTAGAGAAGCACCACTCATAGGGAAGCATGCAACATCCATTCTCCCAAGGACTCACTGAGCAATATGCAGGGTGATTCTTTTGGAAGTTCAGAGGAGAACTCCATGGCACCTGGAGAGATCTGGAAGTCTCTGTGAGAAAGATAGGTTTAGCTGGGCCCTGAAGTCTCACCTGAGGATGTGGGAATGGGTTATGAGGTTACAGTGAGGGCACGGAGGGTGGGGGCAATGGTCAGATACAGAAAAAAGAGGAGGCAACAAAATAGCAATAGGCAGAGAAGCTAGTGGAAGACAGTCCCAGGAAGGAATGAGTGTTCCACGATCCCAGCCTTCTACAGAGTTGAGACAGGGGACTTAGAAACCAGGACCCTGTTGGCTTTCAAGACACATTGTGGGGGCGCCTGTGTCGCTCAGTGGGTTAAAGCCTCTGCCTTCGGCTCAGGTCATGATCTCAGGGTCCTGGGATCGAGCCCCGCATCGGGCTCTCTGCTCCGCAGGGAGCCTGCTTCCTCCTCTCTCTCTGCCTGCCTCTCTGCCTAGTTGTGATCTCTCTCTCTCTCTGTCAAATAAATAAAATATAAAAATTAAAAAAAAATTTAAAAAAAAAGACACATTGTGTCTCTCAGTGGTGGAGGGATATCAGGTTGCACCTGACAGGAAGGAAGGTATGAGGGCTTACCCAGAAGGGCTCATGATGGTTGGTCTGTAAAAGGACAAAGCAGCCCAAGCACTAGACAACTACAGTGCCACCTAGAATCTCATAGGCTACTCTTGTGTATGACAGGCATTCCCCCAACAGGAGGGAGATGCTGCAGGAAAACAGAGACTTTCAAAACAGCTTTGATGACCCAAGCTCCAGGAATGCCAAGACTAGGCTGGCAAGAGCAAAACCAATTCCACGAACAATTGACAATGTGCTTGCCTCTAAAAACCTTGGTGGGAGTCTAGCTTCCATCTGGCTGGGCCACATCAGGAGCTCACAGTATCAAGATTACATGCCAGGCACTGGGTTAAGCACTTAACATACATTCTTCCATTTAGTCCATATGGTCAGCCTGCAAGATAAAGCGTTCCCATTTAACCAATGGAAACACTAAGGATACCAGAAGTCCAGCAATTTGCTGCAAGTTAAATACAAGCTGAAAGTGGAATCCAATCTCAAGTCTGCCTCTAAAACCCCTTTCCCTGCTCTTTGCACTTTCCACTGTTACTGACTGTATCTTAAAATGATGATCGGGTTCATGTAGGTACAGAGTCTGTGGTTGCCCATGGTTTAAATTGCTGGCATATTCCACATTTTTTACATGAACTATTTTTAATTCCCTCCCGCCTTATGAGAAGCTCTTCTATTATTCTTATTTTGGAAATTGAGGCCCAGAGAGGTTAAATAACCTACCTCAGGTCGCACAGTAAGGACAGTGCAGAAATTCAAACACAGGCAGTCTGGATCTGGAGCCTGCATTCTTGACCTTGTGCCATGCTCTATCTCCCAGTAGGTGTCCATGTGGGACAGGTCTCTTCTCCATCCCATGTTTCCTTTCTGATGCAATTGTGTGCCTGCCCAGGGAGCATGGCAGGGGAGTGGGCAGGATGGCCAGAAGAACCAGGACCCCAGATGTCAGAGGTGACAGGGAGCAGCTCTACACTAATGACATCTCTTTCCTTACAGTGGCAGATCTGATATGCATGTGAAGTGAGTTCCATTCCCTCTGGCCTTTGGTTTTGGAAATCAGAGCCATCTGAATTTTAGGGCTCACAGAACATATACTAGGGTGGGAGCCCATTCAACTACTCTGGTGTCAGAATTTTTTTTTTTTTAATTAAAAACTCTTCTTGGGAGATTTTTATGGGGAGAGCACAAGCAGGTGGTGTGAAGAGTGGGGGGGGGGGGCGCGGAGAATCTTCTTTGTCTCTTGGGGACTAAGAGCAATGCCCCTTCTACCGAGATTTGTAGTCCAATTTATCTTCCTTAAATGACCACATAGGAAAATGATCACAGCAGCGAAGCGACATTAGAAATGTGAAATGGATAAATAAAATGTTGGCGAGCACTTTGGCTGCTGAACCCACTTGAAAAATGGAGCTCTAAGGAGCACACAAACTGAACTAGAAGGAGCCTTTAAAAGGAAGGCCATGGAACAAATGTCAAATGTTTATCTGGACAAAGAGAGAAACTGATGTGTGCAAGCCCTCAGGCCCTTGCAGGCCTCTTTCTTCTTGAGCAAGGCTGAAGATTTCCACAGGTCATTTCTCTGCCGTGGTTACAACGTCTCTAGTAGTGACGAAGCCCCACGGGGCGTTCCTTGTAGAAGGGCCCCCGAGGTCACGCTTTATAACCTGACCACTTCCCTCTGCAAATGAGGAGCCAGGCCCAGAAAGAGGAAGTAACATGGCCTGATATTTGATGTGCATTTTCTTGTGGGATGTTTACAAAGTGAAACCATTCACCAGGCTGGAATTCAGGGGAAAGTCGCAGTAATCACTGACATCCGTGGGCCCTACTGCGTTCCAGATCCCAGTGAACCTTCTGCAAATGTGACGTCATCCCGTCCACGCAGCAACCCACTGAGACTGGTACCAGACCAGACTGTATTTTCATAGGACATTGAGGCCCAGAGAGATTAAGTGTCTTGACCACGGTCACATCACCAGGAAGTCTCAGAGCCACATCTCAACCCAGCCCTGGCTCCAAATCTCATATTCCTTCTTTACTGCCTTCTTACAAGAATAGGAAATAGTGAAATAAACCGAGACATAGCTCCTGGGATATTATTTCACGATTAAAAATCATTATGAACTTTATGTAGTAAAATGGTAAATACTCATTGTATGGTGTTTCGTGAAAACTGTAATACTCGGTGTAAAAATATGCAGAAAAAAAATGGCAGTAGAATGTTTAAATACTAACAGTGGCTGAATAGCACGATAAGCTTCTTTTCTTTCTGCTTTTTACTCATTTTAATTTTCTGTAATGTGGAGAAGTCTTTTGTAATAGAAGAATGAATATAACAATTTTTCTTAAAGAACTAATAGTATGCTCTCAGAATCGATAAGGAAAAGGCTAAAATGAGTGGTCATATATTTTTCTTTCCTTGACCATAAAAGCTAGTAAGTAATTGATTTGCAGCGTGAGATAGAGGACCATTACACAAAGTCCATACATAACACAGTTTTCTTTTCACTTTTCACCAGATGCAACAAAAACTAAAATTCGAATAGCTTCAGATCTGACGCTACCCTATTTTTATGGCTAGCATAGCCAAGTCTATTAATAAAACAAGATGATAACCTTCCTATGTTTACCAGAGTGGTGACTAATCCTTCTTTCCTCAGTCTGTGACTGAGCTCCAGCCAATGTCAAGGCTCATGGACACGCTGGAGTAGAAGATTCCTTTCTGTCCACTTTTTCCTTACACATGTGGAAGCTTGGGAACGAAGAGGTCAAGTCACTTGCTCAAGGTCTTGTGGGTCTTCCTATTTAAATCCTGAATCAACTCCAAGCCCTCAAAGCATGGCCCTTTTGTTTTTGTGCCAATCCCAGCAGCCAGTGCAGAACCCTTCCTTCAGTGGACAAGTTAAAGCTTCAGTGAAGGCACAGGATGAAAAGCCCAGTTTAATAAACAGAGGCATGAGCAGCAGCTCAATTCCCTGCGTGTTTCCTAGGTGCCAAGCACCATGCTAAAGGCTTTACAGGGGCAATTCATTTCCTAAAGTAAGCCTGTGGTACAGGTAGTAGCATCAATTATGTCTATGCTGAAGAAGAGGAGGCTTTAGAAGACTGAGTCTCATGCCAGAAGGCAGCTGGGCCAGGGTGTTAGCCTGGATGGTAGGACTTCAGAGCTGGTCCTCTCCCCTCCTGAGTCTTAGCACTGGAGGGGACTCACAGCACCAACTCAACCACAGGCAGAATGTTATTCCTGGAGAGTTAAGACACTTGCCTGAGGTAAGAAGGGGAATTCGGCTGTAAGCCAGATGTCCGTGGTCCTTAAACATGGCCAAAGCCATTTTGTAGCAATCCAGTAAGCCTTGAAATGACCACCTGAGAGAAGCATCCAATGAGCCCCTCCTTCCTCCCCTCAAAGTGTGTCTCCAGGTCACCTTGGCCCTGCCCTTACTCAGCATGGTCCCCATTTTTAATAGAAACCGTGATCACATGTAAGCTTGGCGACTCCTTCAATATTCATTCAACAAACACATGGCAGGTTTCAGGCATTTGCAAGGCAGGAGGTGAGGAGAGGGTGCAAAGTTCTTCTCCAATGTGATATGTGACTTCAAGAACTTTCAATACACCAGCAGTCTTGCTTTACCAGACAGAAGAGGAGGAGCCCGAGAGGCGATGCTCCTCTGTTTGCCAGAGGAATCACACAAACATTTATATATCCTAATACCCATCAAGGCAGACCTGAAGCTCCCTGCACTGAATGGCCTGAGTTCTATTTCCTCTGTTAAAATTAAGTAGCCCTGGCTGAATTCAGGGTACACTGTGTTAACCAGCTAATGAGCAGAGCAGGGAAAATCGGTATCCAAAGAAAGGTGAAGAAAGGAATGAGCAGACATTTAAGGTGAGCCACTGAAAAGCACATACTTGGAAAGCAAAAGCATCAAGAATGGGCTTTGGAGTCCTATCTGATTCAGAATCTTGGCTCCAAACAATCACAGGCTGTGTGACGTTGGTAAGTCCTGTAGCTATTCTCAGGTTCTGTTTCAAAATCACTAAACGATGTACTAATAGCAATCTTGCAGGGTTTGGAGATTCATGATAATAGGTGCAAAATGTCCAGCATGGTGTCTGCCATCTTGCATTGCCCAATGTGTGGTAACTGCCATTATTATTTATAGTCACTGAGGATTTCCACTAACCCTTGGCTTGTCTCAGTGGTAAATTATGTTGAGGATTTCCAGAAGTGAGGAAAAATCATGTCTTAAAGCAAAATTCAACCATCAGCTGAGCAACATTTACTGGGGATCTGCTCTGGACTTCAGTGGGCATGGGGAAGCAGGGAATACTGCTTGCTTTTTCCATGACAGAAAACTAAAACTCAAATTAAACTGAAAACTGAACTAAGAAAACTTATTTTCAAAGCACTAGGCTAAGCCTCTGTGGGGACAGAAAATGAACTAACCAATTTGTTTTAGCTCCAAAGGCAAACTATAAATGAACATGGATATCTGGTTTTTGACCAGGGTTGATCATCTAAGTATGTTCTAGAGCCAGGTTCTGGTAATACAAGCTGCTATAACAGATAACCCCCTGAAGAAGATGTGTCTTTCTTATTCCCGTGAAGTCCAACAAACTGGGGTTGGGAGGGATGTGAAAGGGGTTCTTCCAGGACTCAGGCTGGCTGAGCCTCTACCATCTTCAACAAGAGGCTCCCAAGTCTGCCGTGGCACTGACATCCAGCCTACAGAAGGCGGAAGCAGGAAGGCACGCCTCTCAGCTCTGCCTCCACACTCCATTGGCTAAAATTTAGTCACGTGGTCATACCTAACGGAAAAGGAGGCTGGGAAAACAATCTGTTCAGCAGGAACTGGACATGGGTTTTCAGAATAGCAATCAGTTCCTGCTACACAGGGCGCCTGCAACCCAGTATTCCATGTTTGGGAAATCTAAGGTTCATTCTTTCTTGTTTTCATTCTTGCAACTCCACCCAAGTATTCAGTTCTTTAGTCCCAGGTTCATAGTACTACAGGCAAATTTCACATAGCACAGGGACAAAATAGGAGAATAAAACGAGGAGTGGCAGGTAATAAAGACTCTAAAAGGGAAAAGTTAAATGAAATTTACACTAAGAAGGAAAAATCAACATTCACCCTCTCTGCTTATACAAGACTCTAAAAGGGAGCTTCTAAGAAACCAAGGAAGTGTTCACAGATCTGCATCAGCAGATTTTGCTGTGTTTTAACAGAGTTAAATTTAAGCTAGAACTTGAGTCTTTCTCAAAATGAGAGCATTTGATTGATTGCTTATGATTCCTGGATATTGTAACTCAAATAATACCATCTGTATTGACCACACCTAGTTCTGGAGAGTTCAGTTCTTAGAGAGTCCAGACCTTAGAGAGATGGTTTCCTTTATTTTCATGTCTTAAACAAGTACCTCTACTCATGTAAATCTACCTCTGGATCGCTGCCCATTCTCCTGGACTCCATGTGGCTCTGGCTCAGGCCACAGGGAGCTCAGGCTGAGACTTCCCATCTCATCTTCCACACCCTTACACCTTTCTGCAAAAACTCTGCTTTGGAGCTCATATCATCTCAGCTTCAATTTTTTTTTTAACATGACCCACAATAATAAATACATTTTATATTTTGATCCAATAAACACACACACACACTTAAAACATAAGTTTCTTTAAACATTCTTGTTTTATTAAGAATGGTAATTTCTATTTAATTCTCTTTCAATCCATTCAAAAAATGCTCCTTGGGACTACTAAATTGTTTAGACAGACCATCTTCCATAAACATTAACTTCATCTCTGCTTTACTTTTTCCATAGTCTCCTAAAACCACACCCTCAGCTTTTCCCCTTGTCACCTTTCAAATCTGTAACTCCTGTATCTCCTTGGACCTTAGCCCCCCTGTTCTTTTAGCCCCCTATCTTGTCATCCCCACTTTACCTACACTTCAAGCTTAATCAGGAGTTGTAGACCCTGACTTTCCATTGACTATTCTTTATCAGAATCTTTCTGGTCTTGCATCTTCCCCAGTCTACACAGACTCCATGACTACAACCTCCTGATCTGTCTACCAGTCCACCATTTGGCATTAGATATTTTGGTTCTGTCCTCCTGATAACCAGCCCTGCAGCTCGGTCATCAGCCCAGTGGACATGGCCGAGAAAGTGTAAACATTAAAGTGTCTGAGCCAAGCCCATCAACTGGGGTTGATGTCTACACTGAATCATGACTGCTTATTTATTCTTCAGCCCACTGTAATCCTCCCACTTCTAGTCCCTCTGCATTGCTAAAAAGACTGAGAAATGCAAAGCATACTCTTTGGAACTTATTTTACTCTCTCTGCAGCATCTGAGACTATCAACCTTCAAAATCTCTCCCCATTAATTTGATGGCTCCCACTTCCCTAGCTTTTTGCATCCTTTCTTGCCACTCCTTTTTAAGGTTCTTCATAAATTCTTTCTCTTCTCTCTACTTCTTAACTGCTAATGTCTTCAAGTTCCTCCCTCTTTCATCACATTCTACAACATTCCAGGGCAAAGTCATTCACAGCCATGGTTTCCACTATCATCTGTATGATGATGATTCTCATGAATATATCTTAAATTCTCAGCCCTTTGCAGCTTCATATCCAATTCCTACTGCATCCCTTCACTTGGATGTCTTATAGAGTCTTTCAAACTCAACATGTCCCAAACCAAAGTTGGAGCTTTCTCCTACTTGGTGTTCTTCAGTGGTTTCCCATTTTACTTAGAAAAAAAAATCCATAATTATTACCATGGCCTTCCAGGTCTAAATATTCTCATAACCTCTAGCTCCTTTGTCTACCCCATCATCTAGACTTTTCTCATGACTCATTCTGCTCAAGCCAAACTTGAAGCTCCTCCAATAACCCAAGGATACACTTATCACAGAGCATTTGTCCTGGTTTCTCCCTCTGACTGAAATGCTATTGTCCCAGATCAGATAGCCACAAAACTCTCTTCCTCACCTCACTTGAGTTTCTATTGAAATACCAGCTGCTCACAGAAGCCTCTCCTACCAGCCTGGCAAAATAACATCCTTATCATTCTCTATCCTCTTACTCTGCTCTATTTTGTTTCAGAGCAGTTATCACCATATACACGAAAATGTTTATTGTGTGTTTGCCACATTCACTAACATATAAGTTTATTTAGCTGAACCCCCACACCTAGAACAGTACTTGAGACAAAAAAAAACCCTCAATATATAATTTATGCATGAATGACTAATTTATCTCCTCCCCCTCTCTTACCTCCTGCCCCCAAACTGTGCTTTCTCCAGGATTCTAGGTAAAAAGTACGTGATTTTCCCAATCACAGCACAAGCCAGAAGCTTGGTCTTTGGCCTCATCCCCTATCTCTTCTCTCCACCCACAACCCATCACTCATGCTTCTCAGTGTACCTTCCTAAGTCTCCTATTGCATTTGATTTCTCCATCCCCACTGCCATGTCATGTCATAGATCCCTTTGTAAATTTGGTAAAAGCTATGGGTCATATTCTCAGGAAAATGTACATGAAAACATCATATTCTTCATAAAAGGGTCTCTAGATTTTCCAAAGCCCAGTGTGGACCTCCCTCCCCAGGTGTCACTATGTCCACAGACAAAAATCTCTGGCTTAAAGATTCCTTATTTCTTACCTGAATAACTGTGATGTCTGCTAGGCTCTGAATGTTTGTGCTCCACCCCTCCACAGAAAATGCATATGTTGAAATCCTGCCTTCCAATGTGACCATATTATAAAGTAAGCTTTGGGTTGGTGATTATGTCATAAGAGCGGAGCCTACATGAATGAGCTTAGTGACTTATGAAGGAGATTCTGGAAAGCTAGCTCACCTCTTCCTCCATGTGAGGTTACATGGAGAAGGCAGTGGTCTTGGGAGCAAGTTTTCATCAGACACCGAATCTGCTGGCACCTTGATCTTGGACATCCTGTCTTCCAGACCTGCGAGACATAAATGTTTATCTATAAGCCATCCCATTTGTGACATTCTGCTATAGTAGCCCAACTGGACTGAAACAATGTCCTCTGACAGGTCTCTGTGTCACCAATCCTACCCTTTTTTTGATCTACTCTCTGCAAGAGCTGCTTAAGTAATCTTTTAACAGTGTGGGCGGTCCATGGAGTCTTATGTGTACCCTGTACACCCGTTGATGGTCCTTTATCACCTTAAGAGCAAACTCCTCTAAGTGGGTACACAGCGCTGCTTATTCTTCCAGCCTTAGCCCTTTAATGTTCCATACCCATGGTCAGCTTGAGCTAGTCTGAAAAACTCCTCTCTCACACCTCTGTGCTTTTGACCATGATGTCTCTTTGTCCTACCTGCCCCTAACCTTCCATCTACTTAGCTACCTGTCACTCATCTTCCCCCAAACAAGGATTATCATGAAAGTACTCCCTGATCTCCTGGGACTTAACTTGGGACTCTTTCCTTATATCAGACTATATTGTAATCATTATCTTGTCCATTTCCCCTGACAGATGGTGCATCATGGAGAACAGAGGCTTTTTGTGAATCTCTGTGGCACATAGTAGGTGCTCAATAAAAGTATGTTGAAGGGATGGAATGTTCAGGTAAAAGGAGAGAGAGGTAGAAGCAGTGTGTTTGGGATTCATATAAATGGGGCAGGTGTAGCCAACACAGCTTCCAAAATAGGAAAATCCATATTTACAGAGGAGATAAAGCTGATAGTTCTTCCATTTACAAAAAGGATTCACCACAAGGGGCCTCTAAATAGCTAGTGCTTTAACCAGCCTATGTAAGTGTTTGTTTACAGATCATTAATCACTTTACAAAGAGGCCAAGAGCTCAAATGCGGCCAATCAGAGCCTTTAGAACTGAATCACAAAGCTTCTGAAATTGCTTTAGAAGTTAACAGGAAGAAGGATTCTATGTTAAGCTATACAGTTAACACAGAAATTTTCAGGAATAAGCCAGAGAGAGAGAGAGAGAGAGAGAGAGAAGAGAGGGAGAGAAAAGGAAGAACCACAGTAACAGGAGCAACAATTTTGAGAAGTCTAACTGAAAGTCCCAAGAACTTCCTTAAACAAGGACATCTCCATTCTTTTGTGCTGTGGGGGAATGGATGGGGTGCTCTAAAATGATTAGACACTGACAAGCAGGAATTCACCCAGTCAGTAAAGACAAAGTTCTCAATTTCTAGTGAAGATAAAGATACAGAGAGATCTTGTTTTGGCCATCAATGTGCAACTAACAAGTCAAATGGATTTACTCTGGCACAAACCATTAAGTTCACTTATCTATTTACCAAATATCAGTTGAATATCCATTGAGCACCTGGCAC
This sequence comes from Meles meles, assembly GCF_922984935.1. Lineage (NCBI taxonomy): Eukaryota > Metazoa > Chordata > Mammalia > Carnivora > Mustelidae > Meles > Meles meles. Next base: position 142,992,979 of record NC_060067.1, read on the forward strand.
AGATCAGGCCATGTGATATAAAATGCTGACCAAGATCTGGACAATTCCTTGCTTGCAAGGATCGTGCATCTTAGAAGGAGGAGCAAGAAATCAACTAACAAGGTAATTTACTACAGTGAAAGTGGTAGCGAAGGAGTAAGAAGGTGATGTGACACAGTGAGGTGGGGGGATACCAGGAGCCTCTCTAGATGGAAAAGGCAAAGGAGGCCTCTCTGGGAATGCATCATCTGGGCTGAACCTGATGGATGAAAAGGAAGTAGCCATGGAAAGACCTGGAGAAAGACATTCCTGGAAAAAAGATCATCAAAGTCTAAAGCCTTCAGATAGGAAAGCTATAAGGGCCAAAAGGCCATGAAACCAAAAAAAGCCCACTATTACTGAAGTTCAATGGAGAAGCAAGGCTTGTATGAGGTAGAAGATGACAGTGACATGTGCCAGGGTGGTGGTAGAGGCAGACAGATGTGGACAGATGCAGATCTAGCTGATATGAGGCATAGAACTGTTGTGAACAATGACAGGTGAGACGTCTCTAAGGTCGGGCTTGGGTCACACTGTGATGATTACAGGCCCATGAGTTTGGGGTTAAAATTCTTATAAACCTATCCCTTGAGAAACCCAGAAGAAATCCATTCTGTGTATTCTAAAAGTTCCTGGCCCAGGAGCTAGCTCTGCTGCATCCTTTTTCTTGCCCTGAGCCATGAGCACTCTCTTGGGGATCCTCTATTTCAGGAAATGGCATTCACTCAACCAACCAGAAGACAGAAAACCATCTCTGACAGCTCTGTTGCAAACTGAGTGAAGTCTGGTTGGTTGGTCACAATTACTCTGTACTGTGCTAATGGCATCTCTCAAATGAGAGAGGATGATAAGGGCTATAAGTCTCTTTCCCCCAACTATCCCACAATCAGAGTATGTCTCAGACCAGATTCTGCCACACAGACATTAGCAAACAAGCACAAAAATGGTTATGTGACCAGGTGTGTAAGCTCCATGGAGGACCAGAGCTTCCTACCACCTAGACACTCTAATAGTTTCCTACGATCTAGGCACTTGCATGGAACGTTTACCTTGAGGCAGATGCAACTACACCCTATTGCAGGATTCAGTTAACCTAGACCAGTGGTTTTCAACTGGAGTAGATTTGGTCCCTCAGATTTTGCCTTCCAGGCAATTTATGGAGATATTTTTGTCTTTCACAACTGGGGAGGCACTCCTACCATCTAGTAACTGCTAAACATCCTTCAAGGCATTTCATCAATGCCCAAGGGTCTGTATGTACCCCTTCCTAAGTAAGTATAGTTAATCTCTTGCCTCTCTCTTTTACTGCTCTCATTTGGACTTGTAGCATTTCAGACAAAGCCTTCCTCCCACCTGCTTCCCAGCTCCCCTGTTTCCTTCAGTCCTATCTCCTACCCTGCTATCAGATTGATCTTCTCCAACTAGGACTGGTATCCTGTTTTTCTAAATTATCCAGTGGCTCCTCCCTGTACAATAAACTAACTCTTTGCTTTCTCTCCTGCCTCTTCTATTGGGCATTTTGTGTTAACAGTTGCTTTATTATACCAAAGTCCCCCAAACCTTTATATCTTTGTATATGCTATTCCTCTGCCTGGGAAGCCCTTCCGTCCCTCTTTCATAATCTCTCCCACCTTTCTGGGCACCGAGAGCTTAAGCCCAAACTAAAATTCTGTCTCATCTTTTGACAACTCCAAGCCACCTCTGGGACTACTTATTGACCTTGCTCTACTCTGCACAAATCTCTATTAAAGCAGGTATCCCAGTTGTCCTGTTGTACTGTAACTGTTTGCATATCTGCTGCCCTCCTGGACTCTAAACGCCTATATGACTAACTTGTTGGGCCCAGCATGTTACATGCACAGTAAGCAGCAACTAAATATTTGTTCAACAAGGGGCGCCTGGGTGGCTCAGTGGGTTAAAGCCTCTGCCTTCGGCTCAGGTCATGATCCAGAGGTCCTGGGATGGAGCCCCACATCGGGCTCTCTGCTCAGCAGGGAGCCTGCTTCCCTGCCTCTCTGCCTGCCTCTCTGCCTACTTGTGATCTCTGCCTGTCAAACAAATGAATAAATAAATCTTTTGAAAAAATAAACAAATATTTGTTCAACAAACGATCACTTTCTATGCCCTGAGTTGTCTGGTTTTTGCTTTTTGTTTATTTTGCTTTTTAACAATTTTAAATCCTTCAAATTTTCAGAGGACAAATGATACAAATGAGATACTATGATTTTCAAATCTCAGTGTGCCTAAAAATCATCTTGAAGACTTGTTTCAAATGCAAATTTCCTGGCCCCAAATGCCCAGGTAGTTTTTTAAATTAATTAATTGACTTTAATAACATATATTTATCTATGTATATGTATAAGTTCATCCTTGAAAACTATATAGTTTAGCTATTCTGTAGTATATTCACAAAGTTGTGCAACCATCACCACTATCTAATTCCCAAACATTTTTTTTAAAGATTTTATTTATTTATTTGACAGAGCGAGATCACAAGTAGGCAGAGAGGCAGGCAGAGAGAGAGAGGAGGAAGCAGGCTCCCTGCCAAGCAGAGAGCCCGATGCGAGACTCGATCCTAAGACCCTGAGATTGTGACCTGAGCCAAAGGCAGAGGCTTAACCCACTGAGCCACCCAGGCGCCCCAATTCCAAAACATTTTTATCACCATAGAAAGAAAACCGTATTTATTAGCTATCACCCCCCATTTACCTCTCCCTCCAGCCCTTGGCAATCACTAAACTACTTTCTGGTACTTTTGCCTACAAATCTGATAGATTTGCCTACTCTGAATATTTCATATATAAAAAGGATCAGACAATCTATGATCTTTCATTACTGGCTTCTTTCACTTAGCATAATGTTTTCAAGTTTCATCTATATTGTAGCATGTATCTGTACATCATTCCTTTTCATGGCTGAATAATATTTCATTGTATGATATACATTTTGTTTATCCATTCATCAGTTGATGGTCATTTGGATTGTTTGCACTCTTTGGCTATTGTGAATAATGTTGATATGAACAGTTGTGTACAATTTGTTGTATGGACACATGTTCCTAATTCTCATGGGTCATGAGTAAATACCAAAACTGTTCTTCATAGCTGCTTAACCATTTTATATTCCCCATCAGCAATGTATGAGGGTTCCAATTTCCCCATAACTGCAGCAACACTTGTTATTTTCCATTTTTTTGTTATAGCTATCCTAGTGAGTGTGAAGTGACAGCTCTTTGTGGATTTGATTTTCATTTCCCTAATGACTACGGATGTTCAACATATTTTCATGTGTTTATTGAACATTTAAATATCTTCTTTGGAAAAAAGTTTATTGGAGTGTTTTGCTCATTTTTTTCATTGGTTGTTCGGATATTTTTGTTGTTGTCAAGTGGTAGTTCTTTATATATTCTGGATATTAATCCCTATCAGATACATGATTTGCAAATATTTTCTCTCATTCTGTGTCATCTTTTCATTTTCTTGGTAGTCTTTTGATGTGTAAGACTTTTTTTTTTTTTTAAAGATTTTATTTATTTATTTGACAGACAGAAATCACAAGTAGGCAGAGAGGCAGGCAGAGAGAGAGGAGGAAGCAGGCTCCCTGCGGAGCAGAGAGCCCGATGCGGGGCTCGATCCCAGGACCCTGAGACCATGACCTGAGCCGAAGGCAGCGGCTTAATCCACTGAGCCACCCAGGCGCCCCATGTGTAAGACTTTTTGATGAAGTCCAATTTATCTATTTTTATTGTATTTCTTAAACATTCAATGTCATATCTAATCCAAGAACACAATGCCTGTCCAAGTCAGTAAGATTTGTGCCTATGTTTTCTTCTTAGGGTTTTATTAGCTCTTATATTTAAATCATTAATCAGTTTGACTTAACTTTCATATGTGGTATGAGGTAAGGGTCCAACCTCATTCTTTCATAGGTGGACATCCAGTTGTTCCAGCATCATTTGTTAAAAAAGCTGTTCTTTTCCTCATTAGATGATCTTGACATCCTTGCAGAAAAGCAACCAATGATAAATGTAAAAGCTTATTTTTGGGCTCTCAATTATATCTCTTTGATATCTATGTCTATTTGTATACCTGTGCCACACACTCAGATGGCAAGAAATCACATTTGGAAAAACCTTGGTCTAATTTACAGTTGCTATAAATAAGAGCTAATCCAAAACAATGGTTCCCAATGAGACTGAACATCAGAATCATTACAAGCGTTTCAAAGAGAAAAAAATCCTGGTCTCCAGGTGTCCCTCTCCCCCTGTCTCCCTCCCCTCCCTTGAGGTCTTGTTTCAGCACATGTCTATGACGCTCAGGAACTTCTGTTTTTAAAGAGCCATTCTCATGGTCATCCAGAATTGGGAATTGCTGGTCCAGGTGATCATTTAAAGTTCTTTCCAATACATGGGACCTATAATGTTAGGAAAAGAGAAAATTTAAGGTAGAAGTTTCGTCCCAAAACATGTTAAATGACCATCTTGTGTGTACTTGGCCATGTGAAGGCATCTCTCTGATGAAAAATAATTGAATATGATTTTATGAAAAGTGACTGAGGTCAAAGGACCTGTTTACTCTAAGATGCCTCGGTTGGAAGGAGATAATCCATATTTCAGTATTAATGCAGATGTGGGAACTTGCCCCAATGCCAGGCACAGTGTCCTCCTTGGTGGTCCCATAGCCCCATGCTCTGTCAGTGACACGTCTGTCTTCCCCACTAATCTCTGGGTCTTCTTGAGTAGAAACAGGACTTTTTCCACTTTGGATTTCTAACACCCATCACTGTGCCTAGAAAATTGCAGGTATTCAATAAAATGTCAAATTAAACTAAACACAGTTTCTATATTTAGTCAAATGTATAGATAAGGTCAAATAGCAGGCTTTATGTAAAAATGCTAGGTATGTGGTGCTTTGAAAACAGAACTGGAAGGGAATTAAGCAATGAGATTAAAAAGAATTACTTTTTTAAAAAACCAAGCAATTATTTTTGCATCATGTTTATCACCTTAGTCCTCATGTGCCTGTCTACTGATGGTATTCCTCAGGGTCCCAGCTAGAAGCAGAAGGCTCACCAGAGCTGAATGGAGAAACTCTTTCCAGGGGAGTGGTTAGCATTAAGGGGACAGCAAGAAATGAAGTTCCTGGGACTAGCAAGAGTGATATGTCCTAACTATCTCTAGGCTTTAGGAATGAGGGAACAGAGCAGAATGGCCAGAACCCCTGAGAGCTGGACTTTGGACAGAGGGCTGCCCAGCAGGACCTGCAGCCATCAGCATGAAATGGGCAGTAAATGGCACAACATTCCTCGGAAGGCAGACCAGAGAATCACCAGCATATTCACCCATGAAGAACAGGAAGACATGGACATTCAACAAGAATCCTCTGGGAATAAAAGATATATAAAGGAACTGAAATGAGACAAATCAGTTAAGCTTCTTAGTCTGCAGCTCATCTGACCTTTTGGGAACGTTGTACCTTCATTAGCTCATTTATCAAATACTGGAGTCTTTTTATGTTGTAAGACACTGTTTTGGGGCATTGAGGATATAAGGATGAATAAGACACATTTCGTTCCCTTAAGAAGTTTACAGTGGGGAGTGAGGGACACAGGCAAGTAATGACAATACAATATGATAGTGCAACGGTAGGTGTATTTGTTTCCTGGGGCTGCTGTAACTTGCTGTAACAACGTACCACAGAGTGGGTGGCTTAAACAACAGAAATTTATTGTCTCACTGTTCTGGGAACTTAAGTGTGAGATCAGGGTGTCAGCAGGGGGTGGTTCCTTCTGAGGCTTGCGAGGGACAATCTGTTCCAGGCCTCGCTCTTAGCTTCTGATGGTTTGCTGCCAATCTTTGGCTTGAGAAGCATCATCCCAATCTCTGCATTCATTGTCACATAGTATTCTCCCTGTGTGTGTCTTTGTCCAAATTTCTTTTTTATAGGTACACTAGTGATATTGGATTAGGGCCCTCCCCACTCTAGTATAACCTCATCTTAACTAAATACCTTTGTAAAGACCTTATTTACAAATAAGATCCCATTCTGAGGAACTGGGGGCTTAGGATTTCAGCTATCAATTTGGGGCACAGAATTCAACCCATAAGAGTGGGAATAGGCTCTGGGCATTATGCGAACACATACAACACAGCTGTGGAGGAGGAATGAAGAGAAGGCAATTTAGTCGGTCTTAAAGGATGAGTGAGAGTCAGCCAAGTGAAGAGACGAGTGGGCAGAGGATGTGGACAGGACACATGAGGAAACCAGAGACAGCGCCCGCAATATGGTGCTGGAGGAGAGTGCTCAAGGCTGAAGAGAAGGACCAGCCCCTCTGCTAACAGAGAGCCTTTATGACCTGCAGATTCCAAACCATAGAGAAATGATGGAAGGGTTTTAAGTAGGAACTTGACAAGTCTAGTTCTGCCTTTCAAAGAGGTCACTCCAGCAGCTAGGTAGAAGATGGTAAGGATTGCAAATGGGCCAAATATCTGGGAGGCTGTGGTGTTGGGCCAGGTGAGAGAGTGTTAGTAGGGGTAGCAGGGAAAGAGGGGATAATGTTGGGGGATACTGGGGGAGGACTTGGTGATTGCTGTGTCTGCACATAGAGGAGTAGAATAGCAACACCCCCCCAACCCCCTTGCAAGGGAGGCCACAGTGCCTTCAGCAAGGTGAGGAAGAGGTGGTTTAATGGAAAAATTGCTCCGATTGTCACTCTGGAAATACTGGACTAGTGGTGCCTGTGAGAGATGCTAGGGGTAAAATCTTGGTTAGAAAGAGGGATTTGGGAGTTCTCTGCATATCCCATGAGAGAGAATGAGCTTCACCAGGGAGTATGTGTGGCAGAGCAAGACCAGCCATGAGTCAGAACAGAATCTTGGAGAACACCCATACAAATGTGACAAGCATAGGACAAAGAGGAGGCCTTTCCAAGGAATGGTGGAGAACAGAGAATGTAACATGTGGAGGTTAAGGAATCAGGACACTTCAAAGAAAGGTCATCCATATTATTAAATGCCTCAGAAAGTTCTAGTAAGGAAAAGGACTGCAACTAGTCTTTTCAGTTCGCTGTCAGGGAAGTTGTTGGCCACCTCAGCGACAGTATTGTGGTGGAGGGAACAGAAACCAGAGGACAAAGAGCTGAAGATGAAGGGATGTGTAGACAGCAAGAAGTCTGAAGAGGGTGGAAGAAGGGGAAGTTGAGAAGTGACTGGAGGAAGACAAAGGGCGTGAAACTTGAGTATACTCAGAGGCTTAAAGTGAGATGGAAGAGATTTTATCAGAATGAAATGGGGGATAACTCTCCAAGTGTGTTAACAGGCATCGAGAGAGAGTAAAAGGCCCAGGAAGAGCGGCACACCTCTGAGACTGAATATGAAGATGGGCATGCACATGGAGGTGTTTATGGGAGTCGGTGGAAGTAGCAGGAGAATGAGCCTGCTGACCTTGAAGTTGAGAGGCAAGCTCATCTGCTGAGTGTGAGAGAATAAAGGTTGGGTGGGAGCCTTGGTAAGAGTGTTGGAAGACTTGGAGCAGTCACCTGGGGGCATAGAGAAGGGAGGTTTCAGAGGAAAAGGTGACATGGGCAGCATGAGGGCCCAGGGAGGCTGGGGGCCATGAACTCGTGGTGTGGTCCAGTTTCAACAGGAGTGTCCATTGTCCCGGGAGTGTTCAGTCTCAAAGAAAGAGCAAAGACCACGGCGGTGAGGGCTTCCAAGTCCAGATTTTGCTTAGTCAGAGCTGAGGGGGGCTGAGAGATCTGGTGAGACCTGTGAGCCACTAGATCCTGGTAGATGAAGGAAAAAAGGGCAGGAGAAGCCTGACGAGTGGGGAGAAGGTGGAGGCATCAGTGGGAGAACGGATGCAAGAGCACTGGGAGGACTCAAAGATGTGATCAGACTGCACACACTTGCCCTGCCTACAGTTTTACTGAGTGTGACATACGAGTGAACAGCAAACCCTCAGAGGTACGAATCCATGCTCCCTTATGCCAATTACTCATGCGAAAGCACCGAAGCTGGACTAAATGGGAAACTGTAAGATGCATCTCGCTTACCCTGGTCAGGGTTCTTTAGATGGGGTCCCTGAGTGAGGTCACAAATTATTATTCTTGGGGTAGGGATTATTTAGAAAATAAATAAATCTTTTTTATCTTTATCAGAATCTGGTGAAGTATTTCAGCCACTTTTCAAGACAGTGTCTCGTAACAGATACCAGTGTCTTTCCATGAACAACGATTCCCCGCATTACAGAGAGAGTCTGTGGGTGAGGGGCAGTAGGAGAGGCTCTAACGGAGGTTCCAGGTGCATTTTCTGAGCTCAGTGAATGACGGATCAATGGCAGAGAGCACTGCAATGACCAGATGCGGTCGTCCCATGCCGGGTGCATCGAGACCCGAGTTCTGATATGCAAAGAGAGCCCGGGACTCTTGTCAAATCACCAAACAGGATGTTGGCCATGCAGCAAACAGGCCTGCAAGCTGTTGACAGCCGAATGTCAGGCTGCCAAAGCTGGGCCCTGCCACATGATGGGCACTGCCCCAAAGGCTTGGCGGCCATCTGTATTCCAACACACACCATCAGCTGCACTGCCCGTGCTCTAGGCCGACGCTCCAAGCAGTGCCCATGCTCTGGGTCCAGAGACACTGTTGTTGCTGCGCACACAGGCCCCTTTGTTCAGCAGCACTATAGGCATGAATGGAGGCAGCTTCCTTTGGTTCTTTCCTCAAGGCCTGGGAAGAAAGGCCTCTCAGTCCAGCTGCCCAATGCACCAGCTTTGGTGGGGGGCAGGGGGGGCGGTCCTTGCTGAAAGCTAGTCAGTTGTAGCACATCCAAAAATGGGAGCTTAAGGACCTCAGCCAGAATTGTGGCAAAACCTCACTCAGGTGTCCCCAGACTTGTATGAGCCTGGCCGAGGGCCCTTGGGCAGCCCCAGCTTGTTAAATGTGTTGAGAAGATGTCTCTAGCAGAGAAGCCTCCGTCAACACCAACGTTCTGGTACAAACTTTTCAAATGACAAAGAGCCTCTTGCTTCGTGTGTGGAAAAAGCTGAAGAGCAGGACCAGTTACATAATCACCATTTTCTCCTTCTGTGGCTGCTGCTTCTCCCCGGAAGTGATCTACCGACTAAAGGACACTTGGTGATCCGAGAAGAGCCATTATCTCTCTCTTGGTCTCCACCCACACCACCTGACTTGTGGATGGGGTGGCAGCCAGTGGGGAAGATGGGTTCTTAGACCACTTTTCTCTGACCCTAGAAACATACCTAGATCATCAGCTCTCAGGCCTCGGGAGTACTGACAAATGGGTTCATCCCCGCAGAGAGGAGACTTAGTTTCAGTTCACAGTGGAAAACCACTTCCCTTAAAAACAAACGAACAAACAAAAACAACCAAAAAACCCACAACTTTGTGAGCCTAAAGGAATGATGGCCTTATTTACTGGCTCCAGGAAAGACTGCTGCACAAAACTTTCTGCAGGGCAAACACCCTATTTGGTGACATACAATTTCCCACCCTATTTGGTAATGTACAAGGTGGAAGGCCCCCGGGAGTCCCCTGAGTCCCTGGCACCGGGCACCTTTGGCACCCACAGACACAAGAGCAGGGGGAGGAAGGTGGCAGCACCAAGTCTGCCAGGTGGCAGGGCTGGCTTCTTCCCTTGCCAGGGTCCCTGACGTTGATTCCTCCGCCACGGGCTTTCTTCCTGAAAGAGAAGTGGTGTTTCCCCTGTTTGAGACGAGCACGGGGTATGACTCATTTTATGTTGCTCCAATGCCTAGTGCAGCCCACAGCAGGGACTTAGCAGATATTTAATGGATAGAAACGTGTTGGGGGGCCCAGGAAGACACGTTTCCTTGCATGTTAGCTCTATCAGCTTTGTTCAGAGATGAGGCCAGGGCACATGTCTCTTGGAAAGCTCCCGAATCTAGATATCTGGGCATTCACCTGGTCTTAGCAGCTCAGCAGGGCCCCCCGAGGAGAGGCCACTGCAGGTAAATCGAGCTAGACAAAGAGCACCTCCTTCCCTCCCCATCCCCATCCTTGAAGCTGGCCCAGGTCCTGAAGAGTTCTAGAACTTGGGGTATGAGCCACAGGAGGTAGGAGGGCATACCCTAGTTAATTTGGCTCCTCTAGTTTTTCTCCCTGACTTCTAGGAAAATGCAAACTTCTCTAGGGATCTGGCCCACTCCTTTCCTACTAACTTTCATACCTTTCTCCTCCTTGCTTCCCACCTTTATATTCAGTGGGCACACGTCTATTCAAAGCACCCTGGGTGTTGGACATTGTTGGTTACTAGGGAGGTAAGATGATCACTAGGGAAGTAAGATCTCTGAATTTACAGACCTCTGGAAGAGGGAGAGAGGCAAATACGTTGCATTCATCTTCGAGTTGATGACACAAGATCACATACAGGGCTACCCTGGTTGGGCAGCTCATGGTAGAGAAACACCAGACCTTATTTTTGTATTTGGGGAATTCGGGTAGTGGTATCATCCTAATTCCTTGACCTTATATTTGCAGCTTAGACAGTGTTTTCTGATACTTGGCCTCCTTTAATCCTCACAAGAATTCTGAGACCAGGAATTTAATCTGGTTTACAAAGGAAGAAACTGAGGCACAAACAAAGTGGCTGTTCAGTCTCAGAACTAAAGAGGTTTTGAACTCAGGATGCCTGAGGACAGCCCTTGCTTTTCCTCCTCCACCAACCCGCCTTCCTAGCAGGGGAACCTTCCTTCAGTGGAGAACCTGGTCAGTCCTTTGCAAGAGGATGAGATAAGAACTCCAAAGCCAGAGTGTAGCCCCCACTTTCTTTCTTGGCCTCAGCTGCTTGTCTGTTTTTCAGTTTTCAAGCTATGAAAAAGAAATAAAAATAGGGATAAGAGTGTTCTGTTGCTTCCTTAATGAACCCACCTGCCGGCTATTGCCAGAAATTCCTTCAAAGAAGCACAAATCCCTTCATTCTGCAGGTATAAATAAAAAAGCTTAAGATGCAAATGCCTTGAAGCCTTAACACACAGATATAAATAAGTTCCACTCAAGTCCAGATGATAATAGAATATTCTATCCTGCTTGTTCTGAGCTAGAAAGCAGAAATAAAAATCACCAGTATTCCCTGGGCTTTGCAGTATTGTTTTATGTAAAAATTATATAAATAATGTTTCTGAACATCTACTAGGTGCCAGGCACTGTGTTGGGTGCTAAAAATTCGATGGTAACCCAAACAGACACAGTACCTCGGTACCTTCTTCCACAGCACTGTATGGAGAAAGAAATACAAAAATTGCATGAATAAATTAGAGCGAGCTTGTGGGGTGCTGTGAAGGGGGACTAGAGGCCTTCCTAGGCAGAGGGAACATGTTCCAAGGCTCTGGGGCCAGTGTGGAGCACATGAAAGGACCCAGGAGCGGGGAGAGAGGAGGAGAGCCCGGATGGGCAAGGAAGGGCAGCAAGCCTTTGGTGAGGGGCCTTGGGACTCGAACTCAAACTTATGGGGCACTGAAGATCTTGAAGGGTGATGGGAGGACATTTACGGCCTGTACAGCAGGAGAGAGAAAAGGATTTGTATTTCTAAAAAATTTAATTTGCTGCAGCATCGAGAATGGGTAGGAGTATTAAGAACAATGCCATTGCAGTCATTCAGGGGAGGCTATGATGGAAAAGTGGAGATGGGGGGTAGGGGGCCGTGATCCAGAGACGTTATAATTTTGGAGTCTTAGAGAAAGAAACCGAAGAGATTTGGTGATGGGATGTGGGGATAAAGAAGAGAAGTGCGAAGGATGACTCGCATTCCTGAGGCGAGCTTGAGACGGGTAGGTGACAGTGCCCTAGACAGGCTGACAGAAGGGCCTCCGCAGAAGGAACAGGCCTCGGAGGGAAGAGGATGAACTCAGTCTGTGGCCTGATGGGGTTTAAGTCCCCACAACAGAGAGAGACATGGCCTGCAGGTGACATTTTTGCCTTTTAGTACCCGAAATTGCCTTCCCTGTCCCTTATGGCCAGACCGCATCAACAGCCAGACATTGTAGTCTGGTCCCTCCTCCTGTCTTTTCTGAATCCACAAAACACAACTCCTAGAGACAGTGAAACAGAAACAAACATTCCTCAGGCATTCCGTGTTCCTCTCTGTGCGGTCCTCACGTCCTGACAGAAGAGCAGGCGGACAAGCCGATTTCTGCAGTTTGCACGTTGGAGATGTTCTTCTTTACCAGATCCCCGCTGCAGAGCGATCACTGCCTCTCAGGAGCCTACCGCAGGCGCCCACCGCAGGCATGTGTGCCAGATGGAGAATTCCAGAGAGCCAAGAGCAGGAGGGGAAGGACTGCCTCGCTCCATCCCCATCCACCTTTGTGAGCTCTGCCCGTCAGCCGGGCTAATGGAATGATGGGCTGCTATTGACACAGTCCCATTTTTCAAAAGGCAAATAAAATTAAACCATCGTGAGAGAAGCAACGCAGATAAAAAGTCCATCTCAAGACTCCTTATGCACTCTGCAGCTCATTTTTTCCTAAATCCTTTCATTGATTATATTGTCTTGAGAGAGAGAACAGAAGTCCTTCACAGTGGCTGAACTGGGTCTGTCTTCTTTCTGAGCAAGTTTTTTTTCGTCAGTGGACAGAAAAGAGCCTTTTCCAAACTCCTCCCACTCTGGAAAAAGCTTGTCAAACTGTTCTCTCTAAATCCCACCCCCATTAAGGTTTCTGTGTTCCAGGCCTCCCTGTTTCGAAAAAGCTTGGGACTTTGTATATAGACAAATAGCAGAATCCCCCTTCAGGACAAAAGAGGGTCTGTGAATGGGCCTTTAGGAACTAGCGAGGGAACCTCTGCCTGTCTTCCCCTGCCTCCGAGTTTCCCCTCCTCCCTCACATCCCTTCTTAAGTGAATAACAAACATAAAGGCCCCAGTTAGGGATGTCTGAAGTACATATGAGGAGAAGTAAGCAGGTATGCCTTGATCTCACAATAAAATAAAATGGTTGTCTTGGTCCTGGTCCTCTAGAAAAGCAGAGACTGGGGCAAAACAAGTGAGGGGTACAAGCTGGTTCTTGAAGGTCAAGGGAGGTCACGTGAGAAATGATTCCATAGGATGGGCTTCTACTCTGGCTGATGTCAGCTGAGAAAAACAGCCATGGGCTTAACAATGATCTTTACTTGACCTGAGGGACTTCTTGGGAAAGAGTATAAGAAGATACACAACTGGGCCCTCAGAATGGTGCCCGGGAGACAGAAAGGAGAGATTAATCTCTAGGGCTCCCCAACTAGCTCCCCCCTCCCATTTGTCAAGTCTCACCTCAGAAGAAGCTACTCCCCGAGACTTCCAGATGATACCATTCAGGCCCCCTCTTTGGAACCAAACGCCACACCTTCCACAGTGGTGTTTCAGTCAACTGCAAATGTTGGGGGGCAAAGTGGAATATGTGGGGCACTGAGAGGGAGAGAGGGAGGAGGAGGGGGAGGAGGAGATATAAAAGAAAGGAGGAAGTGGTAGCAGCTTTAGCAAGTCAGAGAAGGAACATTGCATCTCTGTCCCAGTACGATGGGTACAAAGGGTGAGATGCCTTTCTTTGCATGGAATAGGTTTTAGTAGAAGTGGAAGGGGAAATACAATGGAGGGTCTGGGAGGGGGTGTTCACAGCAAAAGGTCTGAAGGATATAGATACTTAGTGTCCCTAGAAGGGAAAGGATGGAAGGAGTGAGGCTAGTTATGCCTGTGCATTTTGTATCTCCATAACCTAGGGGCAGAAAGCTGGGGTAGGGGGCTGATGGAGGGAACCATAGAGCCAGGATGAGCATCATAGAGGACTAAGTACTCAGAGAGACGCACAGACACCTGCTCACAGAGAAGAGTGCTTATAAAACCAATCACAATGACTGGTGTTGAGAAATGCTTCTCTATGCCCCACTCTACCTGCCTCCAAAAAGGCCCAAGGAGATCTAGAGATGGTGTGGACTGACTCAATGTCTCTCCAGCTGATCCTAAGGATAGATTGTGCATGCATCTGTTGGGGGGGGGGGGGGATGGACTATGTCAAACTGAGCGTCCTTATTTCCTGGACAAGGGCAGGACCTGGCCCCTCTCCACGACAGAGAGGGAATCAGGGCCCCCTGTAAAGATGTCCCATGGCCCATTACACTTACCTGGCCAGAGGAACAATAGCATACCCTGAAACCCCTTTTCTAGGCCTCCAGCCTGAGCAGAACTTGTTGTCAAAGCATTCGTTTGGGGGCAAGGTTTTGGGGGTCCCTAAGGTTTTTGGCCACATGTTGCTCTCTTGGAGTTAGTTCATTGGCTCTTTCCTGGCAGAGACCCAGGAAGGCTGCTGGAGGCATGCAAGCTTCCAGGACCATGTCCTGGTCCCCTGTGAAGTCAGTTATGAGGGAGACAGGTAGCTTGGGCAGGATCGGGGTATCCATTGGACCTGGCCTGTGATGTTTTAGACCTCCCAAAGCTAAACCTTGGTTGTAATATGATTTGTATAGCATTCCACAGAGTGCAAAGTGTCTTCACCTTCACTTTCCCTTGTCTTTTTATAATAACAAAACCGTGAAGCTGATGATGAACTATCTAGACCCAAGAGGCTGCTCTGTGTTCCCAAGGTCACACAGCTGATAAAGACTTGAACCCAGATCTCTTATTCCTAAATCCTCCTTCAATCCTGTGTTGGAAACCTAAAAGAGGAGCCTGAGAGAGGAGACTTGTGCATTTTGATTATTCTGATTTAAAAACATGGTTCTAAATTCCTGCATCTAAGGTGGCATCGGAAAGTCTTTTAGGTCATGGTCTTTAGAAGGCACCTACCCCACACGGTCGTGGGCAACAGCCATGAAATCTTCCCTATCAGGTGTTTTCAGCCCTCACTTACCACCCCTTCCACCTGAACTATTTCGAGAAGGAAATCAACAAGCATTTCCTAGGCTGCTGCTTCTCCCTGTTTCGTGTGCTCTCTCTCTCTCTCTCTCTCTCTCACACACACATACACCCCCACATACTTCCCTCCTAACGTACCCCCCCACCAAGTGCTGCAGGCAAAGGCTCCCTGGGAATTTTAATAGCATCAATCAGCCTCACAGCTGGGGGCAGAGATAAGGGTGCAGTGGTTCCTCCCTTAAAGCCCTTCCCCTGGATTTGTGAGTGTAACTCTCACTTCTTCAATTTGGGAGCCCTTCACACAAAGACAAACATGTACAATTACCAGTCTCCAGCGTGGAGAGAGGGGAGGAGAAATCAGCCCAGCTCCCGCCTGCCTGTTTATCTCTTTCGCACAGGGATCCCTCCATTTCCTCCAGGCTGCTTCCAGGTCCTGTCCTGGAGGATCTGAGGCCAGAGGGTAATCTGCGGTGGGGGCGATTCCTGGGGTGCAGGGAAGCCTTCTTTGAGGATCTGGGTCATTCCTGTACTTGAGGCTGTGGTGGACCCAGAGCAGAGAACAGGGCCTGCTTCCTGACCTTCTTCTTCCCATGGATGTCCCTCAAACAAGCAGGGGTGTTGCCATCTTCCTGACAACATTTGTTTGGTCCTTTCTCGCCCGTTCTTTATACGATAGACATTCCTGGACTTTCTCCATCTCCCAGATTTTACATGGCCTGAGGGAGAAGACACTGGGTTATTCACTATTTTATAGTCCAAGATTTTCCATGGGCTAAGTGACCAACGTGATGTAATACAAGGAGATGATCAGAGGGACTATGTTGAAATACTGTTTCTTTCCCTTGCTGGTGTGTCTTTAGAGATCATTGCTTAACCGCTTTCTGCCTCAGTTTCTCCATCTATAAAATGTGGATAATTACAATCTGGAAGAGTCATGGTAAGGACTCAATGAGATAGTGCGTGGGGAAGTCACTGGGCCCCTGAAGGACCCAGTGAAGCTTAGGTCCCTTCCCTGACGGGGTTCTTTAGTGTGTTCTCTGTGCATTCATACTGAATTGAAAACCAAAGACATCACCCTTCACTTTGGAAGTCATTTTGTCCTTGTGGTTCTTTGTTTCTCCTCTTAAAAACATACAGGCACACACACTGAAGACTCTGCACTTCCTCTTTTTACTGTTACTCCTTTCATTTCACTTCAACTCCGAGTAAAAAAGTTCACCTCTTCTCCACCCCAAGTCCCCGAGGTGATTCTGTTT
The DNA here is from genome assembly GCF_922984935.1 of Meles meles. Lineage (NCBI taxonomy): Eukaryota > Metazoa > Chordata > Mammalia > Carnivora > Mustelidae > Meles > Meles meles. Next base: position 143,009,115 of record NC_060067.1, read on the forward strand.
TCCCGTTTTTCCCATAGCCCGCCTCTACACACACACACACACACACACACACACACACAGTTGGGACAGAAAGAGGTCAGGGAGTTACCAGTTTATTCATTCATGCATTTGTAACCACTCTACCTCCAATAAGATTTCAAGCAGATCAACACATGCCCCTATAGTAAGATACACATTTGGATCGAGCTGAAGTAAGGGAGTGAGGACACAGGACAGGAGGAAGAGGAGGAGCTAGAGGGACAGGAGGAAGCCGGGAGTGAAATCAGCACACAAAAGCAGCTCGGGTAGGTCAGCAGCTCTGGGAAGAGCTGGAGAGTTGACAACAACCCACAGACCTCTACTCCCTGTCCAAACTGGCACTTTCAGGGAAAGGACTGAAAAAGAAAACCACTGACAATGACGATCTTGGCAACATCCTCTTCCTTCCATGGGGAGAAAAGTGTGTTGGGACCATAAGAGGTCTCCATGCAGGGTTAGGAGGTGATGAAACCATGGCTGCCTTCTGGATCATCTTCTGTCCGAGGTGGCTCACGAGTTAGGCATCTAGGGAGCCAATACTTGTGGTGTAAATCACCAAGTCAAGATAACCTGGGGCTTTGCTTGGAAAATGCAGTTCTCCCACAAATTCAAGCAAGCTCTGACTTTGTGGCGTCAAACCACTGTAGACATCATGGTATCCCGATAAATTAAACCATGATTACCCAATTGTCCTTGGAATTCAAAAATGAAGATGACAAAAGCCAGGCACCCCTACCCACACTTTCAGGGCCTGTGAAGGCTCATTTGGAGTCTAAGGACTTGAAGAACCGGGGGGAAAAATCCAGAAATATCTGTTGGGAGGACAAAGTTTTCTTTGGTCCTCTTAGGGTCCCTGGCTGGGTCTTAAAATTAAACTGAAAAAGACACTAATAGGAGAAAAGCATCATATTTTATGGAATTTGTCCACTTCAGTGGGAGCCTTCACCAGAGAATGAAGACCCGAAGAAATGGCCAGAGCAGGAGGCTGCTACATCTTTAAGACTAAAAAACAATACGTGTGAAGAACTGGGAGGACCGCGGGCTTTGGGCTGGGCAGAGGGTGAAGGGTGTAGTCCAACTGCCGCTGGGTCCTCTTCACCTTTCTTAACTAGGAAGATAAGGGTGAGTTTAACAAGATTTGTTTGCAGATTCATCTGGTGTCTTCTCAGGGCGGATAAGAGTCTGTCTCCAGTAAAAGGAGAATTTATTTCCTGCCTTTGGGAAGAAGAGGGGGAGCTTTTTCTGCCTTTACTGCTTTTAAATTGCCTTCAGCTCAAAATAATTTCTGCGTCAAAGAGGCGTCTTTGGGGATGACATATGCTGGTTTCCCTCCCTGTTCTCGTCATTTGGATGAAGATCCCCGGGTTGTTGGCTTGAGCTGTCACAAGGCCTGGGAGGGTGAAGACAGGCAGAGCTCTTGACACCCATTCCCGTCTGTGTCTCTCCCTCACTTTCTCTACCTCGTTTCTTGACTCAGGCGTTTGGCTCTGCCCATCCCACTGTCAAATTATGATCCTTGGCTTTCCATCTTCCCTTTCTTTCCCCCCTGACCCCGCTCTGCCGCAAAGCCCCTGCTGGTGTTTTGACCATTCCCTCGTGGGCGCGCTGCCGAGGGGGCCCTCAGAGGCCAGTTTCTCCCTGTTTCTCAGGTGACACCTGGATTATTTGCAGTTCAGGTGTTTACACCGCGTGCATCCCCAGCATTCACACTGCTTGTTTCTGTTCAACTATTGATTCTTTCTCTTGGCAGCTGACAGGCGGCTTTGATGCGGGGCTGTGTTGTAGTTTCTAAAGGAGCGAGAAGTTGGTGGGAGGATTTACAGCTGTTTGAAGAATTCCTCCACCCCAGCAATTGTTCTGGAGGGCGGAGCCCGTTGAGCATTTTCCCAGCGGGGGCAGCTTTCCTGAACCCTGTTTCTCTCAGAGAAGGAGAGAAGGGAAACTGAAGTGCTTCCAAATAAAGATCTGAGTAATGAGATTTGATCTGAAGGGATTTGTTCTTAAACTCGAAGAATTTCCAGATGTAATCCACAGCACCAGCAGATTTCCTCCTTCCAGACCAGACGGGCAAAGGGTCTGCTCGACTGGGGATGGGGCCCTAAGGGGAGGTGTTGATTGACCCCTTCACCACCCTTTTTCCCCTTTAAATTTTTCTGCCAGAAGAGACTTCCCCTGTTTGGTTGCAGCAAGTCTCAGCAAGTGAGTAGTGCTTTCTGGGGACCTCGTCTCTTTGTTAAGTAGATCTGCAGTGATACAGTAGAGATTTTAATGTGCAGTGCTGTGTTTTAATAGACTATTAAACTCCAGCATTACACATTAGCTGGCTATGGCACAATTGCAGAAATATCGAAGATGTGCTCTCGGGAAAGCACTCTTTCCTTTAATGGGGAGATGCTGCTAGACTCTGAAAATCTCTGCAAAGAGCAAATGGGGAGGACAGAGAGGGAGGACCCAGGGGCTGTGACCTGGGCTGACCCAAACCCTCTTCTTATTCCAGGACCTAAGTCTGGGAGGGCAACCCTTACCCACTTGCAACCAACCCAGGACCGGATGACTTGGGGCTCCCTGCACGGAAAGCTGGCCAAGCTGGGAGTTTCACGGTCATTGGGCGCTCCAAGCCCGTTCTTACTGGTCTCAAGGTTGGAGCGACTTTGAGGCATGTGGTCATTTGTCTTATTGCGGGCTGGAGCTTTCATTTTTATGGTTTGTTCTGTTCTCCGTGGCCAAAATGACAGAAGTATGGTGTGGATGATGTTCTTTTTTGGAAAGGCCATTTTGCTCCAGGATTTTCTTCTCCCAAGCACTCCCCTCCTCCCTAGCGCTCACTCACAAGTATGGGCACCCACACCGACGTGTTTCAGCCATAAATAAAGAAGTTGGGAATTCAAGTCTGCTCCCCCTCATCATTTCAGTGGAGGCTGGACCGAGTCTACCCTCGGGAGAAAACGAGCAGATTTCTCATCATCCCTAATGTCAGGGATGGACTCAGTAGCTCGAGGACCCCATCTAGCCATTATGCAAAGTGAAAGTCTAGGCAGGTTGCTCTTCACCTGTATTCTTCTGCAGCAGAAATAAACTTTAAGACCAGAGCCATCCAAGCCTTACCAGATGAGAGCTGTGAACAGCATTTTCCAAAAAATCAATCTTATCTCATAAGCCTTTTCCTACTGTGCCTTCCTGCTGTACAGCAACATTTAAAAACCAAATTGCAAATTCCAAAAAGAGGCCATTGCCTTCCCAAGATTTGCTCCTCCAAACACACTCTTTATGCAAACGCAGGCCCACAGGAAGCCTGGAGGAGGCAGGAAGAAATGGAAAGACAAGGGAAATAACCCCCAAATCTGTAGTACAACAAGACTTCCCCCATCTGCCTAAATGGTTTGCTCATTCAGCCTTGGAAGTAATCGCTTTCTTACTCACTCAGTGACATTTTATTCTAGGTGAGCAGATGAGAATGTTAATTTCATTCATGCTCTCATCTATGTATTATTATGAGGAAGGGTGAATTGCTTTCTTTTTCTCTTTTTAAATGGAGGCCTTGTGAATAGGGTAGGCAAGCCACCGTCCACGGGGTAGGATTAGCTTCCTGCAGCCGATGCCTATCCTGCCACCTTTGTATCTTCGTCTCCCTGGGGCTGAAAGTGCACACACATGGAGTTTCACAGAGTGCACATTTAATCCCTTAAAAATAGGTTATACAAATAGCATGCATGTGGTTAAACGTTTTTCCACAATGACACAGGAAGGTATAAAATATAAGGGAAATATCTTCTTCATTGATTTACCCCTAGACTAACTCCTGAAAGGGAGCCACCATTAACAGTTTGGGGTGGGTTTTTTTGTTGTTGTTAGTCATTACAATGTTAAATTATATATATTGTTTATTTCAATTCAAGAAGCTCTCTAATCATTTCTTATGAGAAAACGAGACAGAGATGTACCTCTTCACCTTGGTTGTCCCTGTACTTCTTAAATTGGCTCAACATCTCAGGCAACACTTAGAAATCAATCACAATCTTAGCAACAATTAGTTAAGAGTGAGCTAAAAACAAGTAGGCTAGGTACTGGGAGGGGATCCCAGGAAAGTCTATAGGGAAAGGGAACTCCAGGCCTTCTCAGGTTAACTACATGGCCTTCTCAGGTCATGTAACTACGTTTTCCCCATTAGTTAAAGGACTGCAGGTATGAGAGGGAGATTCTTGATGGGCAATGTCGGGGCTTGCTTTAAGAAACCTAGCTCCCTCATATCTGTCTTCATTCATTCACAAAACGGGTATATTCATGCCAGCAATAAGTAGTTCATTGCATCCTGTGGTAGACTGCGTTAATGGCCCAATTTTTTCCCCTCCCTCTGTCCATGTCCTTTGCCATGTAACTTTGCAGCATCCTCCTGTTCTGTGGATGAGTGAAATTTCCATTCTGTGTTTAGCCATGCATCTTTTTCCATTGACCCATGGGATGTTGGTAGGAAAAGAGGTCTCGTTCCCTCTTGTGCTTCTATTATCACCATGAGAAGGATGAGCCCAGCTGGGCATATCCTAGCCTTTAGTCCCCAGAGGCAGATGAGTAACCCATGGAGTGGCAGTGTCCCAGCTAAGTTGCCCCAGCTGAGTGAAGAGGCATGAGCCATTTAGCCCAGGCTAAATCAACCAGGCCCAGCCCAGGTCAGCTAGACCCTGCAGACCTGTGAAAAATAAATGTTGGTGGTAATAATTTTCCAATTTTTGTTATGCCACAATTTGGTGGCAACAGTCACGGATCCATACCCCTGCAGTCTTCCAGGAACTGTTGAGAACCCTGGAGAAGACAGTGTGGAATAAAACAGCCCCAACTCTCATAGGACTCACCTTCCAGTAGGGCACTTTATAGTTTACACACATATCGCCCACTTTGTCCTTTTTACCCTGTGTGGCAGGCAGTCCCATTTTTGAGATGGGGAAACTGAGGCCCAAGAAGGCTAAATAACTTCCTAGTGACAACAACCTAGTAAATGCCAGAGCTGGGATTTGAACTCATGTCTTCTGACTCTCAGTGCTTGACTCTTTCCACTACTCCACAGCAACCTCCACCTCCCATAGAGGTCAGTACCTACCATTGGAGTTACAGAGGAACCTGACTCGGATGGGAAGACAGATAGGAACTGCAAGTCTGACCCAAAGACGACTGATCTGTTATCGACAAAATGAGAAACAACTCTCATTTTTATCCCCTGAAATTGTTCCTCCTTGCAATTAAACCAATCTCTGTTTACAAGTATTTAGCATGATTCTAGAAATTACATTTTGAAATTATGCGAACAGAGAGAGAAGGCAGCCCACACAGTGAGCGATTTCTTGTGGGTAATTGGCTGCTGGTTCTGGCTCCAATGATGCCTTCTCTTTTAGAGCATAATTAGTGATTTCAAAAGAAACTGTTAGAAATGGCCTAGGTCTCCAAAGAAAGGCTTTTCTAGCTCCTAACATTAGGAGATCTACTCAAAAACATGCTGACAAGTTTCCCTTTTTGCTTTTCTCCTTTGTATAATGACCTCCCAAGCTATTTTTCAAAGGTTGAAAAGGTTGTGGGTGTCTAGAACTCTTCCAGACATGGGAGAAATCCCAGATTCCCATCAGAAAACACAGAATCTCTTTCTCCTTTCTTTCTGTCTCCCCGCCTTTCTTCTTCCTGGGAAAGAGGGTATTTAGATTTAAACAAGGTGTATTTATCAGGATTAGAGTCAAAAGTTTAAACAAAATAATAGCTAATTTCTCTCTCCTGTAAGAAAATATTTAGGCAGTCATGGACTGCCATGATGTTTCATATTCAGCAAAGACCAGGCTCCTGAAGGATCTTTCACCCTCCAGTTCACTTCATGGTCGAAGATCACAGTAAGAAAGCTGGTGATTCAATCTGGACATCCACGTTCAAACACCAGGAAGGAGAGAGAGCTAGCTCCTCCCAGCTGTCAATTTTAGGAAGGTTTGTCTGATGTCCCACAAAAAAAATTTGACTTCCAATTCGTTGGCCAGAACAGAGGCAGGCACTAAATTGGTTAAGCCTCCAACTCTTGATTTCAGCTCAGCTCATGAGCTCAGGGTCATGGGATTGGGCCCTGGGCTGGCTCTCTGCTCATCAGGGAGTCTGCTTGAGATTCTCTCTCTCCCTCTACCCTACCCCCACCCATGCTCATGCTCTCTCTCCCTCCCTCTCTCTCTCTCAAACAAATAAATAAATCTTAAAAAAAAAAAAAAAGAACAGAGGCATATGGCCTTATCTAGTTGCAAGAGAGGCTGGGATCAATGCAGCTAAACATAGGGTTCTGTCACTAAGGAGGAGGAGAAGGATGGGTATTAGGGCAGGAAACTAGTTTCTGCCACAATAGTAGCAGTGGGGAAATGTGGACATGTACACTGAACGAAGGTATGGTTTTGTTGGTTTGCAACTAATATTAAAACTAAAGAGATCTGGTTAATGTGTTGGCATCATGCTAGGAGCGTGGGGTGTAAAAGGGCTTTCTCCTTTGCCCTGTTCTGTTCAGCAATATTATCCAGGAGTCAGGTGAAGACTTTGAGAGCCTTCTGTCTCTCTCCCCTGATGGCACGCACCAGCACAGTTAGCTCCCATGTAGGATAACAGATAGAATCAGGATCCAGAGCTCTGGGAAGACTGGAGTGCTGGGCAGGAAATAACAAGAGACAATTTAAGAGGTAAAGACATAAAATTCAATATTTAGATCTAAAAACGAACTGCACAAGTGAAGGATGAAAGAGACCTGGCTTAGCTGCAGATTTAGTCTCCGAGTGTTGAAAGTGAGATGTGGCTATCAAAAGATATAATTGGATCTGGCCTTTGGCAGAAAGGAAAATGAAGCTAATATTTATAGAACACCTACAAATGCCACACCCTTTGATGGCCCCTTACAATGATTCTAGAAGGTGAGTGTTGCCATCCCCTGAATCACAGAGAGACCACAGAATGGCCCAGTTTCCCACAACTAGGAAGGACAGAGTTCTGTGCTTTCCTCTCCCTGTAGATTTGCTCCCGCTAGGGCAGAACTGGAGGGACTCAGAAGCCCCATTGTTTACTACTGGCCCCAGCTGAAATTCCCTTTGTAGAGACTGCTCCTTGGGGAACAAATTCTAACTGGCTTGGAGAAAGCTCAAGCCAGGTAGTGTTAACAGCAATTAGTTCATCTGATTAAGTAATTAGCAATCTTTGTCACTTAGCAGAGATCAGGGGCCCAGAGCAACCGAAGCATAACATAAGCTATGAAGGGAAAAGATGGGAGGGAGACGACCCAGGGAACAACACAGCACATTGCAGAGGGAACCAGATGCTTCTGAAGAGGTGAGGGACCACAGAAGTGTAACCACACTGAAGACCCACATCACCTCTGCAACACCCTTCAGCGTGGATGAGGAAATTGGGGCACAGTGCCAAATAGGGACTTCCCAACTGTGGGTTCCAGCAGTCAGTTGAATGGTTCTCAGCTCTGGCTACATATTAGAGTAACCTGGGAACTCACAATACCTGTGCTGGGGCTCCACTCCAGACCAGTTAAATCAGAATATTGGGGAAAGGGCCAGGTCCTGGTATTTGTAAGTGCTCCCAGGTGATTTTAATGTGCAACAGGGTGGGTGGGCTGCCCAGGCAAGAGGTGCAGCTCCAGCCGAGGATCTCCCAGGGTAGAGGGTGGAGGTCCCCCCTCCTGGTTTGCTTGGGAATTTCATCACTATCACAAAGCCTTCCCTCTGCCCAGGTTCACGGCTTTGGGGAGGAAAGCACTTCCTTATCATAGGCTGAGAATCCCAGGAGAGCAAAGGATCACAAATCCTCGAGCCATTCAGTCTCACCTCTTCCTTTGTCCCAGGAGAAAAAAGGGTGCTCTCCTCTGAATCCCTCCCTGGCTTCCTTTCTTCCTCAAATGCCCCACTCCTCCATGAGCCCTCTTCGTTCAGGCTGGTCTGAAATATCCATTCTTCCATGAAGTGTTCACCAATTTCAAGAAAAGGAGGCTTTCTCTACTTCTCTTACTTTGCATTTCTCCTAAACACAATGTCCTCAGTGCACTTTTTACTGTTGTAACCTATCCTAGTTTTTACACCTGGGCCAAGCGAAGCACCAAAATTATCTAGATATAAGGGCTCTTGGGACTTACCCTCAAAATCCAGGTCCAGGCTGGGCTCAGGAATCTATATTAACAAAAATCCTGTCCACATTAGGCAACTTTGTCCTTTGGCTTTTTTAATACATATAAAATGCTAAGGAGGAACCATTCTCGGAGCACTGCGTGTGTATGTTGGGGGGGCAGTGTTTATTTTTTTATTTTTTGGGGGACAGTGTTTAATTGTGTTACATAGGAATCTATGTTTCTTCCCCAGGAGGGGGAGAAGTTTGGGGAAATTAATTTTGATTTTATACCCTAAAGAGGAAGTTACTTTTTCCACACACACACACAAAAAAGTGAAATGTCCCTTCCCTCTTCACAGTGTGGAGAATGCTGATTACAGCAGAGGATGAAAAGAGAATCCAGACACAGAGCAAGGGAGAGAAAGAGAGGTGAGCTGTGGACAAACTGCATTCTGTAGAGGTTTCAGAAAGATTAACCTTTAAAAAAATTAGTTGATAGTGAGTGTAAGGTGAAACTAAAGATATCTTGCAAACAAAAGAAATATTCCAACTGCAATCTCTACAAGATAACCTTGTCATAGGATGTGTGGAAGGGGGACTGGCAAAATCTTCATGAAGAGGGCTGTAGGCAGAGAGGAGATTTTTCTCTCACTCACCAGCTACGGGTCTGCATATGTTCCCTGAGGAAGAATAACCAGAGACTGATATCAGATCTTCAAGATATACATAGGTATGTATACTTCAAGCTATACATTAGCTTTACATTAGCTATACATTAGCTATACATAGCTGTATGTGAATAAACACTGGAGTAACATATATTTCTAGAATGTTCTTATTCTAGAATGTGGGCTCAGGGGTTGTCTTTTTGTCTTTGGGTAAAACCTCAAGTTAAAACAACCACCACCACCACCTCAAGCACTGACTATTGGTATGTAGATTAAGATATTACTTCATTATTACCGTCAAGATTTAGTATGCAGGAGAATAGGAAAACAGCAGTCCTTCAGAACACATTCCCAAAAGGGCTTATTTGCATATGGGCCTGCTCCATGTTAGATTGGTGCAAAAAGCAAATGCTTTATCTAGAAGCACGTTGGATAGCACTTTCCCATTGCATTGCCCAAGTATTTCTTTTTTTCTTTTTTTTTTTTTAAAGATTTTATTTATTAATTTTGACAGAGAGAGATCACAAGTAGGCAGAGAGGCAGGCAGAGAGAGTGAGAGGGAAGCAGGCTCCCTTCAGTGCAGAGAGCCCGACGTGGAACTCGATCCCAGGACCCTGAGATCATGACCTGAGCCGAAGGCAGCGGCTTAAACCACTGAGCCACCCAGGCGCCCTGCCCAAGTATTTCTAACAGTGGGAACTTCTTAAACTGAAAGTTCTTTGAGGACAGGAAATATGCTCACCTCAGGCTTTTCTCTGGTACCATGCATCGGATGGATGTTAATCGGGTTTAGAAAAATGTTCTCTCTTCTCACCCACAGCCAGCTGTTTATGCCTGGGACTCCTTCACTTCAGCTAGATCTCTTTTGTGGGTAGTAATCGTCCTCTTCTTCACTTGAATTTTTTATGAGAAATAGAAGATTAAACAAATATAGCCAATTGGGAGACACAAAGCCTATAGCTAAAATTGGATTGATCTGCATTCCTTTGGGTTTGGTGGCTTACTCTCCATATTTCTCAAAGAGTTGAATCTTGCCTAGTTATTTCTCTTGGAGGATTATGATCAAGACTGAGTACGTTTGGAGGCACAAATAGTAAAACATACATTTTATTTGTTGCATATAGATAACCAATGGAAATCCAAGGTGGAGAAGGAAAGCCAGGAGAAACAGATCATTAGAGAGCTAGAGCCTGCTTCAGATGGGATTTCAATTCCTGGGGGTTTTTTGGGGGGCAGGGTGGGGTAGGGGATTAGAGGTTGTTCCTAAATTCGAGTGTTGAATGTACTGGTCTTCATGCTCTGAGCTGAGGCTTTTGCCACTAAAGCCCTATGGAAAACAATCAGGACCTTTTATATCTGACATTTCTCAAGCTGAGAGAGCCCCTTCATGTTTCTGGGTAAGTACTGAGTAGCTTTGCCCAGGACTTTTCTATCAGAGAGAGAGAGAATGGCAGAGGATGGTTGCATCTATTTTGAAGTCCTTAGGTGTGCACAGACTTGAGGTCCCCATAATGGATCGCCTCTCTTTCTGGCACTTAGGGAGACCCAACACTCTGGAGAAGTCCTTGAACATTTTCCCTCAATGATAGTCTATTGGTTTTCTCAGAAGAGACCTTGAACCTCCAAGTTCCTCACTTCTCCCCTCCAGAGCCTTTGCAATATCCTGTGTTAAGTGTATTGTCCTTCACTATAGGCTTTTTGAAGATAGATAGATTCTAATGTCCATGACAACTCTCTTGCAGCCCTTGGCATCTCTCTCTGCAAACCCTTCTTCCCTCCTCAGCTAAACTGTAGTGTGTAGAAACCCCAGTATCAACTCCATGGGTCTGAACTCAGGTGTGAAGTCAGAATTATCCAAGAGACCACATGACATGGGTATAGTGGGGGGGGGGGGGCAGCACTGCTAGGAAGGGTTGGGTTGCTGGTTCTGACCTGAGGTGACACTCAACGTTACATTTGGGGCCATGAAGAAGCCATGACTATCCAGGGTAGACAATGAGGGGTTGCATAAAGAGCTTCCCAGGCACGGAGGCAATGGAAACAAAAGAAAAATGAACTATTTGGACTACATCAAGATAAAAACCTTCTGCACAGTGAAGGAAATAGTCAACAAAACTAAAAGGTAGCCTACAAAATGGGAGAAGATATTTGTAAATAATATATCTGATAAAGGCTTAGTATCCAAAATCTATAAAGAACTCATCAAACTCAACACCCCCAAAATAAATAATCCAGTTAAGAAATAGGCAGAAGACATGAATAGACATTTCTCCAAAGAAGACATCCAGATGGCTAACAGCACACAAAAAGATTGTCAACACCTCTCACCATAAGGAACATCAAAAGTACATCACCTCACACCTATCCGAATGGCTAAAATCAACAATATGGAAAACAACAGATGTTGGCAAGGATGCAGAAAAAGGGGAACCCTCTTACACTGTTGGTGGGAATCTAAATGAGTGTGGCTGCCACCCTGGAAAACAATGCGGTGTTTCCTCAGAAAGCTAAAAATAGAGCTACCCTATGAGCCAGCAATTGCACCACAGGTGTTTGCCCAAATTATACAAAAATACAGATTCAAAGGGGGTACCTATACCCTGATGTTTATAGCAGCATTATCAACAATAGCTAAACTATGGAAAGAACCCAATTTTCCATCGACTGATGAATGGATAAAAAAGATGTAGTATATATACACAGGGGAATATTACTCAGCCACCAAAAAGAATGAACTCTTGCCATTTGCAACAATGTGGATGTAGCCAGAGAGTATTATGCTAAGTGAAATAAGTCAGTCAGAGAAAGACAAATACCATATGGTTTCACTCATATGTGGAATTAAGAAACAAAACAGATGAGTACATGGAAAAGGGGGAGAAAAGAGAAAGGGAGGCAAACCATAAGAGACTCCTAAAGATAGAGAACAAACTGAGGGTTGATGGAGTGAGGTAGGTGGGGGATGGAGTAACTGGGTGATGGATATTAAGGAGGACACTTTTTGTTTGGTTGTTTGTTTGTTTTTAAGGAGGACATTTGTTTTATGATGAACACTGGATATTATATGCAAGTGATGAATCACTAAATTCTACTTCTGAAACCAATACTATACTATATGTTAACAAACTAGAATTTAAATAAAAATTTGAAGGGAAAAAAAAAAATAGAGAGAGACTCCCAGGCAAAATTTTGCAGGACTGTAATTTGATGGCAGAAATCATTTGGAAAATTTACCTCAATCAGATATTTATAAATGCAGTAGAGGATGGTTCTCAATCTAAGGAATAATCAATAGGGCTCCATGATAGACTTTAGATAGTCTATAAGACCTCTGAAATCATAGCCAAAATTGTGGGGGTCCGTAGATTTTTGTCAGAATCCCAAAGAGGTATATGGCACATGAACAGTTAAGAGTCACTTAATCAGTGACTCATGCTTTAAACATTCCTAACCAGTTCCCTAGCTAGTAGGAGGCTTCTGGGAAAGCAGAAACAGCTCCTTCTCAGTGTACTAGTGCTAGAAAGATTGCCTAGCCCTGACTAGACCCCTTTAAGGTCTACCCTTAATGGAAAAGACCTCTTAAGCAAGGCAAGAAACCCAGGCACCAGAAAAGAAATATGGGCAGATTTATTATAGAAAACAGAAAAGTTTGATATAGAAAAGAATAATATAAACAAAATTAAAAGCAAATGATAGGCCAATAAAAATGTAATCTACATAATGAGAAGTTAGTATTCTTAAAATACAAAAAAAGTTTAAAATCTGAAAAAAACCTGAAAGTTTCATTTATAGATGAGGATATTCAAACAGCAATAAATATTTAAGAAGGCCCACAAACCTCCCTAGTGATTAGATACAAACAAAACAAAACAGAGACACATTTCTCACCAACTGGACTGGAAAAATGAAGACCAATAATGTCGAATGTCTGGTCATAAACTGTTGTGGAAAAATAAACTGGTGAAATATTTTCAGAGAGAAATTCAATAGTTTCTAGTTAAATTTAAAATTCATATAATATTTGTTCCACAAATTTCACTTATAGGAATTTATTCCTCAGAAAACTCATGCAAATATGTATTATGTTTATCAATATATTAGGAAATATCTGAAGGCAACATGAAAATTAATAGAATGACTTAGAATACATTATGTTTGATCTATACTGTAGAATATGCAGTAGTTAGAAAAGAATGGTGTTGTTCTTATGTACTGACATAGAAGAAGGACCGTGTTATATTATTGTGCTTAAAAAATAAATTTATACTATAGTATGATCCTATTTTGTCTTCAGTACAAACCGCAAACAATGTGAATATAGGTGAGTAAAGTGTATGTCCATGAACATACATTTCCTATGGGCATAGCCAAAGTTCTAGAAAAATACATATTTATCTGTTAGACTTAGCTACATAATTTATATATGAAATGTATCTCCCTCTGATATTTGGGACCCACTTTTTAATCCATTTCCAGTGTATTGTTGAATTTTCAACCTCCATGTACGACTTTTGTAATTACAAAAGAAATACACAAAGACTCCCCTTAGAAGTTCATCCCAACATAGTTGGAAAATGGTTTGTACAGAGGCCCTTGGGAGAGGTCGGTCAGGTCCCTTTCTTGAGTAGACAATTAATTCCACAACTCCAACCATCTCCGTTATGGGGCTCTCCACTCCGGACTCCTATACAATTGTGCTAATCACCCCAAGGCCAGATACCACACGATCAGGGATAGTGCTAAGCCCCAGAGCCCCATTACTCAACTAGTCAACCCTAAGTTGGTTTTACTTGTTTCCCATGTTCCATCCCCCAGAAGTCACAAGAAAGTCTCTTTCCCACAGTTCTACTTCCTCTCTCTGCCTTGTGACTGACACTGGTGTTTCCGCAGACGGTCCCGCATAGGGCACTGTGTTCTTCCCGTGAAACTGTGAGGATAACTAGAAAACACGCTCTGGCTTCTCTCTCTTGGTCTGCATCTGGCCTTACTCTATCTCGCCTGAGATAATATGGTTAAAACACTAGTGTGGGCGCCTGGGTGGCTCCATGAGTTAAGTGACCAAATCTTGGTTTCAGCTCAGGTGGTGATCTTAGGGTCGTGAGATCGAGACCCGCATTGGGTTCTGAGTTCAGCGGGGAGTCTGCTTCCTCTGGCCCTCCCACTCATGCACTTCTCTCTCTGTCTCTGAAATAAATAAGTAAATCTTAAATTTAAAAAAAAAAAAAAACTAGCAAAACATGCTTGGCTGGGTTTTCAAGGAACATCCCATGAGTAGATGCCAAGTGGTCATAGAGTTAACTCCAGAACTACCTTTATTCTATCTGCCTTTGCCTGGCATCTCCCTTTGGCTTCCCCCCTACTGACCTTTGCATGGGTTCTGGTACCTCTTCTCTCCAGATCTTGCACCTGATGTACCTTTGGCTCCAATTCCTGGCCCTGACTTCGCCTCTCCCATCTGGTCCAACATCTCAATGGAGCGGTTATTGGCTAATGACCTGCTGTCTGGCCCAGCTCCCAGCAAACATGACCCAGCTTCATAGACAGTCCTCTAGCAAAATGACCAATGAAGCCCAGAGACAGAGCAAAACTCTGAGACTGTTAGACCTGGTGCAGACTGAAGCTGGGGTCTAAAAGCAGGCAGAGTGATTGTCAAGAGTTTGGAAACCAGCAATCCCAGAAAGCTCTCTGAAGCCTTTCCTGTAAGTAGAAAGGGGAGGAGCACATGTGGACCCGGGGCCTGGGGCAAACAGGATTTTAGGAGCCAGATGGACACAATGAAGAGCAAAGCAAGTGAAGGGCTAAATGAGTGTGTTGGTCAGAAACCAGCACACCTATAGAGGAAGCCACAGAGGTGATCAAGTGCCATGAGAGGGATTTAAAAAGGTTCAGGTTTGAAACATGGTTCTGCTGATTCTGCGCCAGCTGCAAGGATATGGGTACTTAAACCATTCAAGCCCTAATTTCTGCATCTGTTAAACTGGATGTAACAACGCCCACCCACACCCACCTCATAGGTAGTTATGAACTCCACACTCTGTGTCTCTCCTCACTAGAGACCAGAGATCTAGAAGGTTTAAGAGCTGCAGGTGGAAAAACAATTGAGAGGCTCCTCATGAGGACGCGGCGGTGGCAACTGCGGACATGATGAGAACCTGAGACGAGGGGTCCCGATACTTGGTGGGGCATAAATTCCATCCAGTTCATCTCTCGTCCTGTTGCAAGCCTAGCCTCCACAGACTTTCAAGTCCCATGCCCTTCCCCCAGCCCCCCCCAACATACCTATCAAATTTCCTCTCCCCCTTCTCTGAGTCTGCTGCTAAAGTTCAGAGCCACACACCTGTGTCCAAAATCTCAAGCCAAGACACGAACTCCCAAAGCTACCTCTGCCACCCCCTCTCGTTTACCGATTCCTCGGAAATCTCAAGCAATTTACATTATTGGCAGACACGGTGTTTCCTTGTTGCGTTCCATTTTCATACAACTGGAGTTTGTAGACAAGAAAAATACAGCTGTTACGCAGCACAAACTGGGCTTTTATGTCGCTTCACACGCCGGAAACTGGCTGTGGAATGCCACACACCTCCTTATCACGGCTTGCGTGCTGGGACCTCTATTCATTTGATGCATTGTGTACCTCGGAATTTTCTGGGATGTTGTGAAGAGTCATGGTGCTTGCTCTCAGAATTATGCAAAAAAAGCTATTCTTTTTCTTGAGCCAAAATCGTAGGCACTCCAGAGCCCTTTTGACTCGGGCAGAGCTATGGGGTAGGTTTTCCACAAAAGGCAGAAGGAATGAATTGACACAGGCTACGTTAACCAGCCCTCCCAAGGGGAGTGGGAGCCCCTGCTCCAAGCCAAGTGGGAGAGCCATTCTGAGGCAGGAAGCTTTTAAAATCTCACAGCAGACCTCAGCTCCTTTAGCTTTGGGGCTCCATTATGCATTGGCTGAGAGAGCTACAATCATTAGTTGCCTATTTTTTAAATTAAAATAATTAAGCCAATGTAATGTTTGGGAGAGGGCCGGAACTGGCAGCCTGGGAAAACGGAAACCTCTGTGGTCGGCAGCAGGGGCCAGGAGGAACTGAAGCTGTTAGGTGCTTTGGGACCAGCCTCCAGTGAGTGGAGAGCCAGACAAGACAGGAGGAGGAGCCGAGGCCTTCCTCCTCAAGAGAGCCCTTGGCCTTCTGCGAAGAGGGACTAAGTCATGCTTGCCCAGTGGTCGGGGGCACCTTGGGAGGCTTTGTTGCTCTCTGCTGCATTCAGACCTCAGGTCCCTTATCACTGGACACTCACGCTGCTCGGCCTCCACATTTATCAGGCAACCACGGTAGCTGCAACGTCCTCCTGCAGGTGTTATGGGATTCTGCTCATTTCCTCTCTGTAATAATTCATGATGTAATGGAGGGAAGGAAGAGGAGGAGGACACATGAAGCAAAGTAAAGTGCTTGAGAGGAGAACCTTCTGGGTGAGGGCAGAGCATGGCAGCTTCTGAAGGGAAGGCCTCCTGACCTCTTCTAGGGTCACTTCTGGCTTTTGCCACCTAGGGGTTAATATTTATGCCCCCAAAGTAGGCTACGAGGAGAGGGATGCTCCCTTTTGTCCTGTGGGTGTCCAGCAGTTCCTCTCTGCCTACCACATTCTCTCCAAACCTCCAAACCTTGGAGAGGAACTGCAGCGTGTGGGGCTGTTGTCCTACAAACTTCATTAGGATACAAGCCCAGTCTCACTTCTTGTGCCTAACAGTGCACATCAACCTGTAGATCAGATGGACAGAGTCCCTACTGGGCCCACATCTAATTTTCCCCATCCTTTGTTTGAACTGACTTCATCTAAGTCATACACTTTTGGGCACTAAGGTTCAAAGGACCTTTCTGTCAAAAACTCAGATCCTCTTCTTATACCTCTTCTGATACCCTATTTGGTGGCTCTGTGGGGTCTTATACACAGAATGTCCCTAAATAAGACCCCAACATTCTCAGCACAGAGCTCAGCCCTCTGTTACCCAATCCCCCCTCACACTCGGATCCACAGTTTCATCAAAATATTGGCACATTATACCTCACCCATTATTAGACATATACCCTGAGAAATGCCATCTTAGACTTCCAATGATCTATTCTTACCCAAAGAGCCTTCCAAAGTGAATTGTCTTGTGGCCTGTTGCCTCTCCTCAGTATCAACATTAGGGGAAACATGTTCAACTCTTCTCGAGAAAATGATTCAGGCTCAGACTCTACAAAGACATATAAAATGAAAAGGAAACATTCTCTCTCCTCCATCTTCCCATTGCAACCTAGAGCAGAGATTTTCATTCTTGTTGTGGTCACCACCATCACTATAAATAATATGCTTATTTCCTCATCTGGATTCACAAACTTTTAGCTACATCTGTTGCCCCCAGCCTAGGGTAAAGGTTTTGACACAAAAAGTTGGGAAAAGTTGGAGACACTGCTTTCTCTCTACTTGCAAATAAATCTTGTTTCTTACAACTCCTCCCTACCTCCTGGTGTCACTTCTTTCATTCACTGTGTCTTCAGAACCAGTGGGAGTTTATGAATGTGAAGGTTCACATTGGGATGGTATTTGATGAGTGGAAGTAGAACCCACAGAGTCTCACCTTGGGTGGCTATTTGGGACATGTGCTAAGGAGAGAAAGAGACAACAGAGTGAAGATGGTGTTCTCTGCAATTTTGCATTCTTCCACTGTTTCTCCTGCCCAAACAGCACTGGGCTAGCCAGGAGCCAAGTCCTCAGGCTGTGGGTAAAAAGCAGATCAAGCTCAACCTCCATTCTCCCTAAGCCTGTCATTGCTGCCTGTGTGTTGTGGGCTGCCAAGGATGCCAGCCTCCTTTCCCAGGCCCAACTGTTCTCACACCAGCCAAAGACCAGGATGGGTCACAGACACTTCCCAAGCATCAGGGGCCTGGAGAAAGGAGGCAAGCCCAGAAGACTGGATGTGGGGAGACATGTCTGGCCCAGATCTCCCTGCTTACCCTCTCATCAGCTGCACCACCCTTCTGCCTTCCTCTTCCATTGTCCTACAAATCTAATGTCTTCCTAGCTTCCTTCCTCAGCTCTGCATAGTGGACTGTCATGACCCAGGACAGAAAAGCAAAAGCCTTCAGTCATCCTCAACAAGAGCAAATTCTCACTGGCTATTTTCTTCCAAGACATTAACTTGAATTTGCTGGAGCTTCTCCATCTTGACCTACACTGTCCAGTAGGACTGTCACTAGCCATATGTGTGGCTATTTAAATTTAAAATTAAATAAAATTAGAAGTAGTCAAGAGCTACTTATGGTTAGTGCCCACTGAACTGAACAACAGAGAAATCCAACAGTTCCATCCTTACAGAAAGTTCCGGTCCAGACTTGTCTCTGACTCCTAGCTCCCGATTCCCCTTTCCTCATGTTCTCATTCCTTTATAATACTCACAAGAAAACACAATTTATTTTTGTCTAAAGTCCCTCCCTAGTCGAAGCTCCACACATTTCTATGTAAGGGAAGTTTGTTCAAAGGTTTTCCCTACGACAAAGGGCCGCCTCTCCACCTCTGATCAGAATTACACGTCTCTGCTGGAATGCTGAAGCACTGGAGTGAATTCTCTTTGACTTTCAGGGACAAGGAAGCAAGCCAGCTCCCACAGGGGCCAGCAGACCAAGGAGGAATTCCTCCTCCAAGGAGGAATCTGAGTGTTGGACCTAGGTGGGCAATCTAGAAGACTCTGCGTACAGACACTCATGATCAGAGCTGAGCTAATCAGAACCAAGCTCTTGGGCAAAGCGTGAAAGACCAAATCTAAGGATGTGCACACTGAGAGAGATGGAAGTGAACAAGTGAGGTCAGTGAGTTCAATTCTCTCATCTGAAGAGGAGACGCCTGAACTAGTTAAACAACCAGTACAGTTAATGATGAGAGGTCTCAAATCTTGAATGTCAGTCCAGAATGTGGCAAACAGATTGACCCAGGAATGAGATACGAGGACATGAAAGAAGGTGGGGGTGGAGGGTGGAAGAGGGTGGGAGGGAGACCTCGCCAATGAAACAAGCACACTTCAGAAAAAGTTTACTCTAGAATGGAATTATTTAAAATAAATCCCATTTTTCTTTTGACCCTCAGTGTAGCGTAAAATGGGAAAGTTACCCTTAACAATGTAGCAAGAGTTAAAATCTATGAACAGATGTGAGTGTGTGAGTGTACGTGTGTGTATTTTAACTAGGAATAAAAGTCAGGAGCTTTTTTTTGTTGTTAAACACCTGTAACGATCCTCATGCTGAAAACAATGCATTGTTCTACTCAAAATGAAAGCAGTGGTGGGCACGTAGTAAGTAATCAATGAGTACTTGTTGATTGATTGAAAATAAACCACAAAATAAAAATATAAATTAGGAGTCCGTGCCTCTGCTGACCACTCTTTCCCTAGACTAATGAATTGTTTATTCCACCGGCGACAGCTTCTCCTTTGGGGTTGTTAGTACAAAATTGTGTTTACTGAGGCTGGGCATGTGCTAATCAGGGTGAGAGATTGGTCTGTACCTCAACTAAAAGCAGTTACAGAGACAAGATGGCAGGCACAAAACTTCATTTCTTTTCACTTTGTAGTGGGTTTGAACTTAACTCGTCAGTCCTGGAAACAAGGAATTCTGTGATTGGCATTTCAGTAAGTGACGGGGAGCTGTACACTTGGGATGTGTCTTGCGCTTGAGGGGCAAAGAGAGAGGCACTTGCTGGTTAGGAATTTCAAACCAGACAGTCTGGTCTATAAGCAGGAGCTGTGAATACTTGTACTGCATGTAACTGGTACATGACCATCATATTGCCAATAATAGCTACTATTCTAATAGGCATTTGTTGTCTTTGCTTCCAAGTGTCCATTTCTCCTTCTTCTGATGAAAGTCACCCTACAGAGTGCTTTGGAGCGAGTGATGCTCTTCTCACCCTTAGCATTAAAGCGAAGACTCCAAAACATAATGTCTCGAACAAAACACAAGGCTATTTCTCTCTCATATAACAACCAGAGCCAGGAAACAGGTTCTGCTCCACACCGTCATCCAAGGACTTAGCCTTGCAGGGAGGATCCAGCATCTTCAATGCTTGGTTTCCAACATTGCCCCAATCTTTGCCAGTTCCACCCAGTGAGACAGAAAGGAAAGACAGAGTGCCAGTCCTGTAAGTGGCTACATATCACTTCAAGTCATATTCCATTGGCATCAACTTGGGCGCTTAGCTATACTTGGCTGCAAGCGTGACTGGAATTTAGAGTTTCTAGCTAGGACCCATGTGTTCCAGCCATACTCTAAGCAAAAGGTGAGCACATAACCCAAGCTAAGGTAAGGAACCCTCGGTCCCATGAACACTCTCCCTAGAAATTTGAATCTTGAGCAGAGTGGCAAAAAGATTAGAAACTGTTGGCGCCAGTCAACAGTGGCAGTGGCAGCATCTTGAAGAGATCCTCGGCTGATTTCTGCCACGTGGACTACGGAATTGCCCTAATTCTTATCTGGCTTTTCCACCTCTCCCCTTGCCATTGCTGTAAGTACCCAGTCTGCTTCGGCTAACCAAAGTTGGTGGTCACTGCTTGCAAAAAACGCACCTGCTACAGCTACTTCTTATCAACCACCTAATGTTTGACCTAATAGCAAAGATCTCTTGCACACCAACTGGATGCCAGCCAGTGGTCTAGGCGCTGGGATACATCAAGCTCTCACTGAGCTCTACTTCACTGCCACCTCCTCTGATTTCCTATGAGCAAACCTGGTTTTCAGGACTCTCCCCTCAGTTGCTCCTTGGCCACCTGGAACTCTGAGTCAAGCTCAGCAGAGTTTCTCACAAGGGCGAGTTGGGGGTGAGGAGATCATCAATGCGGCTTGTGTTCTCCACGGGCATCCTTGCTTTTGTTTTGCCTGGGTTTTGTGGTTGCAATATATAAATTCACTGCTAGTGCATCTTGCAAGTAGGTGATGCCCCGGGCAGTGATTTGTCTGTTGCTCTGCAACCGCCACAACGCCACCAGCTCAAGGCATCCTTTTGGTGACAAGTTGGAATTTGCATATTTAGCGGGCATCAGTGTACTGCTTTCCGGGGGAGCCCAGATGAGAATTCCATCTTCCCTCAGGCTATGATTACACACATCCAATACCAACAAGCACATTCACAAACAGATGCCTTCATTAAGGTCTCCCCTTTACTTCATTGTCATGCAAATAGCCCAAATCAAGGAGTCTAAAAAGTGCAGGAGAGGTGACAGGAAAGCATTTTAAATAAGTAACAAGTCAGTGTTCAGGGCATTCCTTGATTAATCGGGAGTTAGAGCAGAGATTCTATAGGCTTTAGCCAATAGGAGCTTGCTGACACCAAATTATCTTTGAATACCCTCCAGTAATGTGAGGAATTCCCTCTCGCTCCTCCTGTCAATACTTCGTGGGGCTAATTTCCGCGCCCCCCCCCCCATCCCAACTTTTCCTTGAGGACCGGAGGTAGGATGGGAGAAGGGGCGGGGCTTGGATGGAGTTGCCAGTTGCAAATATTCAAGCTAATTAGCAGAGCGCTGGGGTTTGGCCGGCGGAGGGGGTGCGGGGAGTACTGGGCTGGACCCGCGTGCTCAGTAATAGACCTCTAACAGGTTTCCACCCTAAAGATATGTGGTGGAAAGATGGCATGAATAATTCAGCGAGCACGAGGTCCTGAACCCACATTTTCTCTCATAAAGAGGAAAGCCACGAGCCTCAGGTACTGAGTTTCAAACCTATCAGAGCTAAATCTCGCTCTTTCAGAGCTTGGTTACTAAGTGCTGTGTAGGTGTGAAAAGCCTCATTACCATGTAATTTTGTTGGGAGCAGACTTCCAAGTACCTGCTTTACTTTATATTCACATACAGAAAAAAAAAAAAAAAAGAAAAAAAGATCAAAATGCATTTTATTTCCTAACAATAGCCAATTTGGCTATAATTATTGTGGAATACTGAATTTGAAGGCATAGCACCCAAGTAACTCCCCACATCGCTTCCCTCCATTCGCGAATATCTTCTTATTTATTGCCTTCTCCATAATGAACTTTGAGATAAACAACAGAAAAAGTAATTTGTTTTTTGACAATGCTGAACCTTTGAATAGAGAAAATCACACAGTCGAACACAGAGCGCAGTCCTGTGTGGTAAGTGGTATCCATGGCAACCAATAGATTTTATGCTAAGTCTGGCCTTTAAAAACATTTCACGTTTACCACTGAGAAAAAGATGGCCTTGATTTAAAAATGATACAACAAGTACCTCGCATGGGCATGCTTTCTGCTCTGAGCTGCAAACACAATTAAGAGGCATCTCCTCAGCACGGGATCACCTCAATAGTATCTATGTCATCCTTGAGGAATATTGTGGCCAGCCTGAGGAAAAGAAAGAGGTGGGGTATTTGGTATTCTGCTGCAAGGGTTGTGAAGCCGTTTGTTTTATTTTTTTTTTATTTATTTTTTACTCGTTCTCCTTGTATTTAACACCAGGAGTAAAAAATAGGGAGTAAAAATAGCACGTTTGCCTCTTATCTCAGTCTGTGATCATGGTGACAGTGAAAATATTATGGCCCTGCTTATCCTGGGAGTAGCTCCAATCACGCCCGCTTATTATAACTTGAAATAATGGATGGAGAAATACCTACCATACCAGCTTCAGACAGAGCGACTCTAAATTAGTTTCTGTTCACATTTAGAAAGTTGGATACCAAAAATGGAATGCAGTTGTGGCAAAGAGAGGATGTCGCCTTAATGATATACTTGAATAAAATGAGAAAGGACATGCCCCCTTCTTCTTTAAAAAGAAAAGAGAGAGATTCGATCAATGATGCATCAAAGGAAGGAAACATAATTAATGTCTTTGTGAAGAGTTTGTTTGGCCGAACCATTTCTAAGTGCTTTGATAGCTCCCTTAAGATGGCATTTCTCTCTTTCTTTCTTTCTTTCTTTCTGTCTGTCTTTCTTCTTCTTCTTCTTCTTCTTCTTCTTCTTCTTCTTCTTCTTCTTCTTCTTCTTCTTCTCAAGATTAGTTGTCCTTTATTCCTCAAAATGGGATTATCTTGGCCATATTGAGAATTAGAGAAACCCCGATACACTTCCTCTGGAGGTATT
Organism: Meles meles; assembly: GCF_922984935.1. NCBI lineage: Eukaryota > Metazoa > Chordata > Mammalia > Carnivora > Mustelidae > Meles > Meles meles. Next base: position 143,032,025 of record NC_060067.1, read on the forward strand.
TTCAGCTGGAGTGCTCTTGCAATTGACTGGTACTCTGGGCTGAATTGTCTCCCCGCAAAACCATAGTTGGAAGCCCTCACCCCCAGTAGCTCAGAATGTGACTTTATTTGGAGATTGTGCCTTTAAATAAGTGATTAAGTTACAATGGGCCTGCTAGTATGGGTCCTAATCCAATCTGACTGGTATCCTTATAAGGAAAGAGAGATCCTGAGGGATGTATGTGCTGAGGGAAGATGATGTGAGGCCATAGCGACAGGGGGGGGACAATCTGCAAGCCAAAGAAAGAGACCTCAGAGGAAACCCAACCTGCCCACACCTTCATCTTGGACTTCTAGCCTCTGGAACTGCGAAAAAATCAATTTTTTCCATGTGAGCCATCCAATCTGTGGCAATTTGTTATGGCAGCCCTAGCCAACCAACGCATCTGGGGTGGGAGTGAGGCATTCTTTCACGGGAAGAACAGCTTTTCAAAAGGTGTGCTAGTCAATATATTGGGGAAGGAGGTCAGGATGAAGAATGCCTCAGTTGTTCTACCTTTCCTGAAGTGGGGGAGATTTCTGGGGAACAGGGATGTCGACTTCATAAACACGTCTACCTCCTCTGACTCAACCATTCATATTTGTCAGTGGCAAACAAGAAGATTTTGTGACACCTCAAAATTGGCTTTAATGAACCAAGGATACTTTCTGAGTCATCAACATTTTGTAAAAACAAAAGCTTACACTTCTTTCATATTGCCAAATATCTGAGAAGTGACATGGCCCCAGGAGGGCGGTAAGGCCTGAAAGGAATGTGTGTGCAAGGAGGGAGGAGGCTAGAGGAGTGCTGTACTTTATTCCTAACATTCATAAGCTTTGCTTGATGGCTGGGCCTCAGGCCCAGGACCACACATCAGCCACCTGCCCAAAGGCATGGGTCATTCATCTTTCTGAGATAATTTTCTTCTTTCAGTTCACAGAGAGCTCTGGGCTATCTTTGGCCAAGGAAAGAATGTTGACTGTTTCACATACTGAAACATAAATCACTCTCTCTAGGCCTTGTTAACTTTTACTTATAAACTGTTTTAATGTAGAACTGTCAAGACCCTGCAAAAATAATGGGTGGTGACAGGTTTAGGATTAAAATCTTCTCAGGTAGTTAGGATGGTGAGTTAGGTTATAAATTGCTTTGAAAGAGCTGAGGCATGGACTATGAGCTTCATATGCTTACTCAAAATGGACACCAATGAGGCAGTTGGGACAAGTATATGCTAGTAATTCATCTTAATTATTTGTCAGCAAAGCCATCATAATAAGAGATGTCTTTCATTTTGATTAAAATGACCCTTGGTAATCTCTAAAGGGTCTTGTCTGAAAAGCATCATTGAAAAAGAGAAGTTGGAGTCTTCTGGGGCTTGGGATTTTATGTCTCAAGCAAGGAGCCTGAATCAGAAAAAAATATACCAATGGATGTGAAGTTATAGCTCAAGTGTCCAATTATAGACACATCCATAATTCTCTCACATGACCTCATTTGCTTCAGTGCCAGGGCATCAGTGGGCTCATAATTTCTCTTAAAACATATCATGTCTCAGGGCTTACTGGATAGGGATGGCTGTTTATTCACAGAGGCAGAGCTTTGAGGGAGGACAAGGACCTGTCATTATACCCCACAGAGGAGGTATGTAATATAGAAGTTCAATGAGTAGACAAAGAAAACAGCAGCCATCTCCAGTCATAGTGAAGCAGATAGCTTTCTTGGGCGGCTAAAAAGTATGTATGGATGTCCATCAGGTGAATGAAACTTGAATGACCATCTAGGCAAGAACCAGATTGAGCACTGGGTGAGGAAAGAAAAACAGATGGACACGTGTTAGAACTCAGGCCTGCGAGTTTGATGATTCCATTCCTCCTGACAGGAATTTCTCAGGGCTTGAGGAACCTACCGGAGCACAATGGTCACACAGAGTCATCCCCAAGAGGTCAGACTATCAGAATCTTTTATTCATTCATTCATTCAACAAATAGTTACTGTGTGCCTACTATGTACCAAAACTATATTCCAGGGCCTGGGTATTTCTATGAACAAAACAGGCCAAAACCTGTCTTCTCATGGAATTCATATTCTAGGGGAGTCCGTTATGTCACATCAAGCCTCATTTACCAAATGGGATAAAGACTACTTACTGGTTTGTTCCTTAAGACAAGAGTTGCTTGGGAAGGACAGCCTCAGGCAGTTGGGAAAATACTTGCCAGGTTGCTTCCTCCGAATCACACATCCGCTCTGGCCAATGCTTCTGGGTGGAGAAGACTTTCCACATCTTGGAGAAGCTCTCCAATTCAATAATAATTCACTAAGATGTTTCTAACTCTTAAAACATGTAAATATAGCTACAAACTGCATTACAGAGTTTCAGAGAACCATCTGCTAGAATTTAATTTGCTTCTTAGGACTGAAAAGATTATAAATCATGCAATAACACATCTAGGAACATTCTTTCCTCCATATATTCAGCTTAAAAAAATCATGTGTAGTAACATCAATTTACTTTACCCTCCCCCAGAACCTCTCATTGTTGGACAGAAACAAAATGGAATCTCATCAATATTGTGTATTTACTAGTATGATTTACTATATAGAAATGTAAAGTAATTTGAAATACTTTTCTGTAGGAAATTTTAGCAGTGTTTTTCTCTATTAAATTTATAAGACTATGTCCATATCATTCCAAAGAGTCATTGGAAAACTCTCAGAATTATCAGCTGAAGGATCTACAGCATGAACATCTAAGGCTCATGGATAAAATTATGCAGGAAAGATAAGATTTCCAGCTCACTATCCTTAGGAAGTGCATTTAACTTTCTACCTCTAATAATAGAATCCTCTGTTTATAAACATTTGTGAGCACCTGTATGGTGCCAAACCCAGTTCCCTCAATTTAGTGGAGGAGAAAGTTGTGAACACAAAATTCCATAAAACAGGATATGGTATAAAGAACTGTATTTCAAGGTACCACAGATGCACAAAGGTAGAAGCCCTTGACTCTGCTTGGTACGTGCTTCCCAGAGGAAAGGGCATTTGTGCTTCCTTGAGGAATTCCCAGAAACTGAAAATAGCATATGTAAAAGTCAGAGGAGAAAGAAAGAGCATGGAACATTCTGGCAACTGCAAGTGCATCAGCAACGATAGAGCCCAGGGTCCATGAGAGAGTGGTAAAGATGAAGCTGGAAATACTGACCAACGCCAGATCATAGTATATCTTTCAACTCTATTCGGGGATTTGGACTTGATTTTAAAAATAAATAGCCTTTGCAGGAAGGGTACTTTTTCTGACTCCCCAGCAAATGCTCACTCCATCATTTCTGAAATAATGGGATTTCCAAGATGGTGCACTCTGTGCCCATAACAAAGAGGGAAGTTAATGTATCCATCTAAGGATCAACCCCTGTCCTTGGCTTTATGGATACATGCCTTTGGTGCTTTGACTTGGGAAACTAGTGTAGTGATCTAGGAAAGAAGGGACCCTAACATGGAAAAGGATAGTGGTCCCAAATGAGAAGCTTGAAATCCAAAGTCTGGGAAGAGCAGATCAATATCTTTCTGACCTCAGAGACCTGAGGTTTCTACATCTGAGGCCCATTGGCCTAGACCATATCTCTTAGGGAGAGACTAAAGTAGGTAAGAGGGAGAGGACTGACAGCCAGCTCTGTCAGTTCTTTCTCTGGTTTTTCTATTTCTCTCTGCCCCTTGGCACTTCCAAAAAAATCATATAAAGAATAATGTCCAGGAAATATTTTTCTTTAGATCTTGCCCAAACTACTTTCAGATGTGATGAGATGGCATTCTGCTTTATTTAACAAGCCTGGAAATGAGGAGTAAATGAGTCGATATGATTAGAGAATTTTGAAACCCTTTCTTTAAATGGCACTCATTTGTTTTATAGTCTGGATGGGATGAAATTTAGCAAATCGTACTTGCCTTTCATTGTGGAGAAGATTGGAATCTGTTGACTGAACATTTCTACTTGGACTCTCATAGTTTTACCCCAAACATCCATCAGTTGCTCTGGGTGCTTTAAGTCTTCCTTTCACTGACATTTGCTGATTTCCACCATGAAGATATTTTAGCTAACTAACACTTTGGTGGAGAGAGAAGGTGTTGGTGGATTGGGAAGAGCCCTGTCAATGCTCCCTATTCCATTCTGAGCTCCGACAATCTCTTGATTTGTAGGGTGGGACAAAGCACTTAACCTTTGTGTCTCCAAAAGCAAATGATAAATTTTGCCCCATTTACACTGTTTATTAACAGATGGGAGTTGCACATGATTAACTGCTCTGTTCCTTCATTTCTTTGACCTTAAGAAACCAGCCTCGTGCAAAGGGTTGCTATGCAGCGTTGTGTAGCATGCAGAGCCTCAGAGGAGGTGAGCAGCAAATGTTTGATGATGATAATGATGATGATGAAACTCACTTGACTTCTCAGCAAATGCCAAACTCCCTGCAGGATAACACACATGGAAGCTAAGCCCTATCTACTTTGGAGGGCTGGAGGAAGCTGTGTAAAGCAGAAAATGAAAGTGGGGCCTCACCAAAGCTGAACATACCCTACTCAACCATAACAGAGTCACTGATAATAACTAAATTGGTTCAGAACCAAATGGCAGGTCAGATCTTTGATGAATTACTAGAGATTAAATCAGCTAAGTGCTGTTGACACTTGGCTACTAAACCCAATGGGGATTCTTTGACCTGGGAAAACACTCATCATCAGTCTCTTGGCAGTTGAGGAGAGAGGCAATGAAGTCACAGAGAGCCTAGCCTTCCATTTTCCATTCACTTTATGAATCTGTTTGTCGGGTTCCTCCCAAAGTCTTCTGCATAACAGCAAAGGGTACTTCTTTACCCCCAGATGAACTATAATTCTCTCTTGGGTTTACGTGTGTATCTGAATCCATACAAAGTTGCAGAACAAGATTTAGAGCTTTCTCTAAGCTCTTATTTCTAAAATGTGTTCCATAGAATACTAGACTAGTTTCCAAGATACTTTTCAAGTTAGAATTCTTTCATCAAGTAAGTTTGGGAAATGTTTCCAAAATGTATGTCCTAAGGTCTAGGGATGTGGTGATGAACAAGTCATTCAATGCCTGAACTCTCTTGAATCATGGAATGAGGTAAGTTCAGTAGAAAGGTAGAGATATATCATAGAAAGTCTTATAAACCATACTAAGGACTTTGGCTGTTATGATTAGAACAGGTAGTCACTGACAGGTTTTAATCAGCTTTTATCCAGTACATCATGGAATATTAAAGTCTCTGGGAACTTCTGAGAGGAAGAAAGCTGTAAAGCTTTCTTTTACCCTATTATTACAGTTTATATGACTCATAGTACTTACTAAAACATTGAAGAACACAATTTTGAACTTAAGAGAATTGTTTTTGCCCAATTTTGATGTACTTGCCCATTGTGCCTGTTTAACACTGAGATGCTGTTCCTGACCTAGGACTTTCACTGCCAGATTGTTCTAATTTTGAACTTTGGCTACTTCTATGCCTTTTTCCACTCCTCTGTTCATAATGCTGAGTTATTGTTGTGTGAATACATTTATTTCTTCCCTTGTACTAGTGTAGGTGAGCTGCTATAATTAATAGACATAGAAAATGGATGTTGGCTCACATATCATAGAAATAGAGTTCTATTTGATATAATAACTATATAGGGCAGGTGAATAAGTCAGTAGTTATCCTTCCACCATACAGCTCCACAGAATCATTCAGGGACCCAGAGTGATGGAAGTTTTGCCATTTTCAAAACATGGTTTCAAAGGTTTCCCTGGGATTCACCTTTATTCTGCCCAGAGAGTAGAGGAAGATAGCAAGAAGAAGTATCTATATGCATGTGTGGGGGAATGGGGGAGTCATGGGACAGGGTTGGAAAACATCCAACAGTTCTGCTCACATTTGGAACTAGAAATTGTCACACGGCCCTAGCTGGTGCAAGGAAGTTCCTGGTTGTGCAGTTACCTCCCAGTGACATCCGATACTGTGGATGGTTGCATGAAGTGTACTGAACAGCTACTCATTTCTGCTACACACCTACCATACTACTAGCTCTTTGAAAGAAGGACTATAAGTTTTAATACATTCATATTTGTCAGTTTCATAAGTATATCATGGTTCTGGCATAAAACATATGTCCAACGAATGTTGGTTGAATGAAGCAATAGCACACCCAAAACTTAAGTATCTGGACCAGGAGGATGGAAAGAGTTGAAGAGCCATCAGGAAGCAGAATAAGGTAGGTGTCATCGTATTTCAGTCCCAAAGAGATAAACATTTGCAGAGAAAGTGGTTGAATTTGAAGTTTAATTTCTCCCGTGATTTATCTAAAGGGAGCCTTAAGCAAAGCAGAGACAAATTTAAAGACAGGCATGAGATTTTCAGAGGCTTATCTACAAGTAAGGAAAGTTCCTTCTACATTTCTTCTTTGTGCTTTTGGCCTGGAACCTCTCACAAAGCAGCCTGAAATGCTATCAGACATCTTCTGGGTCATAAATCACACCGAGGCATGGTAAGCACTAAATCAATAGAGTTTCTAATTTTTGAAAAAGTGGGAAGGTGCTTATATAACCCTGCTAGGGAAAGGGAAGGCCATTGGCAGCTTGCCTTGTTTATCCTGAATCAGATTCACATTTGGAGGCCTCTCCACTCCCTGGAAGCCCTTTTGCTCAGGTGGCACTGGGGGAAATGCTGAAATCTGCAGTTCTTGGACATCCTATTTCCCCATATTATCTTGTTCTAACCATAGTTCATTTTGCAATTGGAACTGACTGAAGAGAGGTGTTTACAGTGTTGCACATTGTCGCACTGCTAACATTTTCTCTTCCGTAGGAGTAAGAAGAGGTGGGAGCTGGAACAGAATGAACATTTATCATCTGGGACACCTTCCCTCCCAAATGTGATCATCATACCTCTTCAGAGAAAGAAAAAATTTTGGATGCTTATTTTGTATTATCCAGAAGTTTTCAATCCCCAGCCCACAACACCCCCATGAGATGATCTCAAAGCAAAGAACATCCAAATAGAAACAGCCTCTCTATTTCAGCCCTCTAACCTCCTCTGCCCACCCCCCCCCATTTATTATCTACATCCAAAGATAGCCGAATGCTCTTGGTTTTCTTTATCAGAAAAGTGGGGTGGAAATGTGTTATTCTTCTGAGCAAAACCAAGGTGGGGAGAGGCACCAGCAGTTTAATACGCCACATACATGATCCGTTGAACCAGTCCGGCAAATTTCAACAGAGCTAGATATCAAAACTGCCCTTCACGGACCAGGGAGAGTTAAGTGGGAGAGAGATAAAAAGATGTGACATAAATGATCAAAGTAATAAAACTCACTGCTCAATTAGTCACTCAGAAAGGCAGGAGGCGGAGGGGATTGGTGGTTGAGGAATGTATACTTGCTCTGCCGGGATCATATTCATTTCCCAGTGTCACCCAACCTGCTTCGCTCAGCTGTAGAATTCAGGCTGGTTGTGAGTTTTATAGGAAGTCCACCTACCTACCCCCTCCTCTTCTGTTTCCTTAAAACATTAGCCAGTTAAACCGAGGATATCCATCATCCTATGCAAATCATGACTCTCTGTTTTGATGGTAGTAGGAGAAAACAGCATTGCATGTACTCCAACTATTGCTGGTAATTTGGGTTTCTTCCATTTTCCCAAGCTACCATTATAGGACACACTGAAAGCAAGAATTCTTTAAGATCCATCTGGCAACTTCTAGACACCTATAAGTAGATAGTTTTTACAGGCTTAACGCTCTAAGCAAGTCCTGATATTGGACATTTCTGACAGCAGCTCCTAGCCTGACCCTGGAGGGTGTTCTAGGAAATCCAGAACTAGGGCAAAATTAGCTATGCCCCAGAAGATCTGGTCTGTCATCGAAAAGAGCAATTTGTATTTTTCAATTTTTCCAATCTGGCCTAAATTAGCCTTAGTACTGCCAAGGTCTAACTACCTAATGAGAACAATTATTTCTGGATTTCAATTAAATTGAATTAAAGAAGTATTTTATTTGTTTTTATTTGTAATTTTTTCATTATGAAAGTAATACGGCCACATTATTGAGAACATGAAAAATATATTAGAAAAAAAGACTCTCATAATCTCTTGCCCTAACAAGACCACTGTATCAATCTTGGTGCAACAGAATAATATTTAAGGAGTATCTGCAATGGTAGATGCAGTGTGCTGGAACAAGCAATTACACCGCAAAAGCATAAAGTAAGAGGTTCACAGGCTAGCTGAGAAGGCTGTGTGTGCACATATAACTCAAGTAATAGAATGGTACAGTGTGTGGTAGGATCTAAATGACGGGTACAGGCCTTAGAGGGAAGAAACAAATAAGGGTGAGCAGTCAGGGAGAGCTCCACCAAGGGCATGGGGAAAATGAGTAGTACTTTAAAGGATGGACAGATAATGGTAGGGAGACAGGCTGCTAGATCAGCCAGGCAGGGAGATAGGGATGGTAGAGCCCAGCCAGAACTAGGAAATGAATATAGCATGTTTGTTAAAATAAAGACTTTTGACTGAAGGATTTAAATGGGGGGAAAAGTCAGGTGTTAAGATTGTAATAGAGCCTGGAAAATTCTTGTGAGAAGGGGTCATGTTATCCTGCTCACCAACACAGGGTGCCACATAGTACACACTTAATAAATTGTTGTCCTGTTATTCACTGATGTACATCTTCAGATCCACACAGTGCCTGGAATAAAGGAAATGTTCAACTAATATTTTTTGATTAATTAAATGAAAGGATGGGGTCAGGTTATAGAAGGTCTCCCTCAAATTCTAGGATAATGAGAGTCCTCCTACTGGGCTTTTTCAGTTAGAACAGAGGGAGAGACAGAATGAGACTAGCAGTCCAAGAAGGTGATGTGGTAACAGACTGCATGAAGGGGGGAGCTTAGAGGAAGGAAGAGCAAGGTGGAAATTATTATAATAATCAAGGAGAGAAGATGATGGGAGGCTGGCGGAAATAGTAGCAGGGGAAATGGAAAAGAATGGAAAGAGATGAAGGAAGAAGAAGCCTGAAGAAAAAGTGAGTATTGGAGGGAATGGTCTTGAAGAAGGCAAAGTCAAAGCTCTCTCAACAGCCTTGAACTTGGAAATCTGGAAGGAATCAGTGAAGGAAACTGGGCGGTTAAATATGGGTTCTCTTAGCAGGGAAAGGATATATTCCGTTTTGAACTTATTGGGTTCAAAGTGATGTTAGGACACTGAAACTAAAACACTGGGCCACAGGACTGTGATTAGGCTGATTTTAGTGGCACTCTCTAAAACAATAACCTTCAAACATTTTTCAACATATACTCTTGACAGCAAAAAAATCTTTGCCATTATTCATTATTATTTATTATTACATTATGTTCATATATTATTCTGCTACTTGTTTTATATGTTACAAACTATACATAAAATTGAAATTAAAAATTAAAAAAGGATAAAGATGAACAAGACATTATGTCAAAATATTTTGCTAACGTAATGACCTCATTTGATTATCTACTGCTAATAGTCCAAAGAGCAATAAACTCTAAGGGTGAAGTTTATTGTGAGTGGCAGTGAATATGAATTCATATTTCAAATATAATTTTTGTTTTTTATCAATTTTTTAATTTTAACTCTGGTATAGTTCATATACAGTGTTATATTAGTTTCGAGTGCACAATATAGTGATTCAACACTTCTGCACTTTATTTGTGCTCATTACAATAAGAGCACTCTCAGTCCCCATCACCTATTTCATCCATTCTCCACACCCACCTTCCCTTTGGTAACCATCAGTTTGTTCTCTATAGTTAAAAGTCTGTTTCTTGGTTTGTCTCTTTCTCTTTTTTCCCCTTTGTTCATTGTTTTATTTCTTACATTGTACATATGAGTGAAATCATATTGGATTTGTCTTTCTCTGATTTTTTTCACTTTGCATTATACTTTCTATCTCCATCCATGTTGTTACAAATGATAAGATTTCATTCTTCTTTTATAGCTGAATAATACTCTATTGCATATATACACCATATCTTCCTTATCCATTCATCTATTGATGGACCTTTGGGCTGCTTCCATAATTTGGCTATCATACTACAATAAACATAAGGGTGCATATCCCTTTGAATTGGTGTTTTTATATATTTTGGATAAATACCCAGTAGTACAATTACTGCATCATAAAGCAGTCTTATTTTTAGCTTTTTGAGGAACCTCCATACTGTCTTCCACAGTGGTGGCACCAGTTTGCATTCTCACCAACAGTGCAAGAGGGCTCTTTTTCCTCCACATCCTTGCCAACACTTGCTTTTTGTGTTTTTGATTTTAGCCCTTCTGACAGGTGTGAGGTGATACCTCATTGTGATTTTGATTTGCATTTCCCTGATAGCGAGGAATATTGAGCATCTTTTCATGTGTCTATTGGTCATCTGGATATCATCTTTGGAGAAATGTCTGTTCATGTCTTCTGCCCATTTTTTAAAATTGGATTGTTTACTTTGAGGGTGTTGAGTTGTCTCAGTTCTTTATATATTTTGGATACTAACCCTTTATCAGATATGCCATTTGCAAATATCTTCTACCATTCAGTAGGCCGCCTTTTAGTTTTGCTGATTATTTCCTTCACTGTGCAGAAGCTTTTTATTTTGATATATCCCCAATAGTTTATTTTTGCTTTTATTCCCCCTGCCTCAGGAGACATATCTAGAAAAATGTTGCTATCGCTAATGTCAGAGAAATTACTCCCTGTGCTCTTTTCTAGGATTTTTACAGTTTCATGTCTCATATTTAGATGTTTAACCCATTTTGAGTTTATTTTTGTGTATGGTGTTAGAAAGTGATCCAGTTTCATTCTTTTGCATGTTGCTGTCCATTTCCCCAAAACCATTTGTTGAGGAGACTATCTTCTTCCCATTGCATATTCTCTTCTCCTTCATCAATATATATAATTGTGGGGTTACTTCTGGGTTTTCTATTCTGTTTCATTTATCTATGTGCCTATTTTGGGTGAGTATCCTACTGATTTGATTACTATAGCTTTGTAATATAACTTGCAGTCTTAAATTAAGATACCTCCAGTTTTATTATAAATAATTTTAAATATACTTTTTAATAATTTTAAAAACATTCTGTTTAGCTTCTGGGCAGATCTTATTCTATTTTACTTATATATTTTTTAATTTTTAAGATTTATTATTATTATTATTATTACCTTGCATGTGGTGATGGAAAGCTTGTATCTGTCTAGAGGGTCAGCTCTGCTGTTTTCTTATTGTTTGGTTGTGTTTGTATTCTTAGTAGGGTGAACACATGTCGCAGTTTGCTTTCCTTAGGACATTCTCAGTTTGCACCAATTTTCTGGCACAAAGATTCATAGTGCTTCCTTTACTCTTTAAAGTATCCTTCTTTGGATACTTTGATCATCCTTCTTTGGATGATAAATTGGAAAATCACCCTATTAGTGTTATCTTCAATGTATTGTTTTGTGGCTGGAAATATTTTAAGCCACTTGTCCATCTTGGGCAGGCTAGTTTGGTTAAAAGTGAATGTTATGATCCATAAATCCACTTCATGGGCATGTGTAAGGTATATGCTGCAACTGCTTTCAGTAAGTGCTGGAACCACCATCAATCTCTCCTCATGTAGGCATTGATTCAGCCCTCAAGGACCACTGTGTACCTCACATGACCCATGACTGACTTGTAGACTGAGTGAAGAATCACTGTCCACAGAAATGCAAGTTACTAACAAAGCTTAATTTCTCCCTTAGTTTTTGCATAAAAAAATAGTTAAATCTTTGTTAGAACATTCGCTTTAGTGAATTGCCATGTGCCCCCAGTGGGAATATCCATGCTACTTTGGGATTTTGAAGGGTCTGCCTTATTCCTATCTCTGTTCCCAAAACCTGACACTGTAACTGACACAAAGGAGGTGTTCAGGGTGTTCAAGGAATAATGAATTAATGAATTCAATACTTGAATGAATGAATGAATGACATTCAGGTGAAATGCAGATCTGGAAGTGGTGAAGAGAAACTGATGTCTATTGAGAGCTTTCATGAACTCAATGCTTTCTTTTTTTTCCCTTCTTTCCAAGTTTTTATTTAAGTTACAGTTGGTTAACATACAGTGTAATATTAGTTGCAGGTATAGAATCTAGTGACCCAAAACTTCCTTACAACACCCTGTGCTCATCGAAACAAGTGTGTTCTTCAATCCCCATCACCTGTTTAGCCCATCCCCATACCCACCTCCCTTCTGATAACAATCAGTTTGTTCTCTATAGTTAAGAGTCTGTTTCTTGGTTTGCCTGTTTTTTTTTAATCCCCACGATCATTTGTTTTGTTTCTTAAACTCCAGATATGAGTGAAATCTTCTAGTATTTGTCTTTCTCTGACTAACTTATTTAGCTTAGCAAAATGCTCTCTAGCTCCATCCACATAGTTGCAAATGGCAAGATTTCATTCTTTTTTATGGCTGAATAATATCCCATTGTGTATATATACCACATCTTCTTTATCCATTCATCAGTGGACATTTGAACTCAACACTTTCACTAATGTTTTCATTCAGGAATGCTTTATTATCCCATTCTTGCAGATGAAACTGAAGTTCTGAGGAATTACATAGTTTGTTCAATATAAGTCTGCCTGATTTCAAACCCATATTCTTGCCAGGCATTGGGAGAATAGAGGCAATATTCACAGGCATAAAAATCAATGAACTCTTCAATGAAGAGAATGTAAAGTCAAAGAAGAAAAAGGCCCATGGTTGAGTTTGGGGAGTCACAGGCAGGTAAAGACCAGAAAGAGAAGGAGTGGAGAAGTGTGAGGGAAACCAGGAAAAGTGCTGGGTGATGACCTCTGCAACAGGAGAGAGAATTTCCTTAGGAAAGGAAAGCTGACACACTCAAGACTTGCCACAGACCAAAGAAATGGGAGCTGTAGGAAGAGTGACTGGTGACCTCTGAGTCTGTATTGTAATCAAACTGTAGGAATAAAGGCCACACTGTACAGAGTTTACAGAAAGAGGGATTGATGAAGAAATACATATAGAAGCCCACACTCATTTGGGAAGTTTCTCACTGAAAGGAAATTGAAGGCCAGGAGGACCAGGCAACATTTTCACAAGTCACAGGAAATTTGTGTGTGTGTAAAGATGTAGCAGAGATGATTGGGTGTTCAGTGAATAGTCCATATACTCTCCCACGTTTTCCAGCCTTCTTTGCAAGAGCTTGGAACCATGTGATTATTTCTGGCTGGGGATTATAAGCAGGGGTGAGTCGACACTTATAGTGGAGGTTACTACCTGATGAGCCTTCTCCATCACTGTTTCACCAACTTGGTGCTCCTGAATGTCACATTCCAGACGGCATCACTTCAGAATGAAGGAGGCCCACCCAACCCTTACTGGACTTTATGAAATTGAGACATAAGTCTTTGCTATGTTGAGCCACTGAAATTTCAGGTATTGTCTGATAAAACAACTTGTGTCAATTATTCTAAGAAGGAGAGGATGGGATGAAAGAGAGGCAAAGGGTAAGTCTGGGAGCAGCACTTTTTGGGATTCAGGAAAGAATGGGGTTTTGAAAGGAGAACACTTCTTCCCTTGGAAGTGGAAGAAGGTCTGAGAGGACAGGAGTCAAGCAAGGTCAAGGATGAGGACTTCCTTTGGCTGATCCAATCTCCTTGGCAAGCAGATGGTGAGCAGTTAACCACTGAAGCCTCTGGGTGCTTGTGGGCTTGGGACTGGAGGAGAGACTGCAAAGTCTGAAACAATTGCCCTCCTCCCTGTGCTAGCTAACTAGAGAATCAAAGAAGGATCATTAAAGTGACTGCTTACCTAGAAACCAACTAAGGTTGGATTTCTCCACAAGAAAACTTTATAGGGCCACAAAATGTTCAGAGGAGAAGACCTAAAATGATCAAGGAAATGTGATTGTTATTGACAGAGAAGCTAAAAGGAATGGCACTCTCAGCCTTGAAGCATAATCTGAACAAGACGTGATCAAAGCATTTCTATTATGAAGGGGACCGAGGAAGAGGAGGAAACTTGCACAACCAGACAAAGGAGCACATCCTGAAATCTGAAAGACATAGTGTTAAGACCAAGAACCACAGTACTACTTTCTACAGTAGGTTCATTACTGGCATAAGGAATGGCATATATGTAAACATAAATATAGCAGGAAACTGACTTCTGAGACTGGATTTCCAAAAATGTACACAAACATTAAATATAAATAAACAAGAGTTTTGCATGGTCTAAGGCAGAGTGGAAATGGAATGTGGTTTTAAGACTCAGAGACCTGGTTTTAAATTCTCTGACTAGTTGTTTTCCATCATTCATTCAGCAAATATTTATTGAACACCTACTATGTCCCAGCACTGAGCTACCCAACAGATTCTAGTTAGCAAACAAGATGTCCATAGTCCCTGCCCTCAAGGGCTTTACAGCCTAGTGGAGAAGGCAGATATCAAATAAAAGATTGCAGAAATAATTATTTAAATTAAATTGTGATTAACTCCTCCAAGAGCAGGTACAAGGTCCTGGGAGAGTAGCTAGAGGGACTAAACCAATCTGAGGTGAGAGGAGGAAGATTTCCTCCAAGGAGTGTCATGAGATCTGAAATTTATGCAATCAATAAAAATTGGCAAAGGAAGAGGGCGGAGAGGAGAGTTCCTGGCGGAAGTGAAGGCTCTGAGGCCAAAGAACCTTACCCTCTCTGAGCCTTAGCTTTCTTGTCTGTAGTAAATGTCAGTGGTGACTCATACCAGGCCATTACACACCTCCCCTAGCTGCCACGAAGGTTAGCAGTCAATAGCTCAGAGCTCCTCCCTCTTTAGAGAATTTGTTCTCTGCCAGCAGAGCTACCTCACCTGGAAACTCCAGAAGGTTATGATACCCCTATCCGGCCCTCACTCTGTGCAGGTGGGCAGGGGTGAGTGCAGCCCACAGGTGGACTGACGATACAGGTAACAGACAGATGGGCTCTCTCTCAGCGTGATCTGTTCTTCACACCCCAGAGCACTGGCAGAATCTGGCTGAGTCTGGACTTTAACAAATACCACGTCTTTGCCCCACTTCTTCTCCCATCTTACCCCATGGCCCTCACTTCTTCTCTCCCTCTGTACTCCTTTACAGGAGAATCTCCAGCTCAGCCTCTGCTTCAGGGAAGGCAAGCAGAACGGGTACCTTCACTGAAATAATGGATGTCAAGACCTTGAACCCTGTAGTGATAGCCAAGCAGCAGAGGAGCACTCAGTTGGTATAGCGCTGGTATGGGGAGCACGCCCTCAGATCTCCTCTCCTTCAGATATTTGGGGACCTTGTTCTGTGCAAAGACATTAACCGCATGGTTTCCAATGTACGTTCCCATCCTTTGTCAGATTTGACCCTCAAAATAACCCCATAAGTAGGAAGGAACAGGTGCTCTTCCATGCTCCACGCTCCAGAGGAGGAAAATAGGAGTCAGAGGGGTAAAGCAACCTGCTCAGAGCTGCGACCCTGCTCCCCAGGCTCTTCCACCTCCCCATAGCTGCGGCCCACCATTGACAGGTGCCCCCAGAAAGGCCGCTAACAGAGCAAGATGGAGGACTTGCCTGACTTGATGTGGCATTTTTATGCTCTTGTGAATTTGCTTTCATAATTGTTGCTAATTTGACCTTGAGGGCAAACATGTTAATCATGTGAGTGCACACAGCACTTTCCAGAAAGCATATCTGTGTTTCTTTTTTTTTTTCCAACCTAATTCATACATGCTGCTTTCCTTTGACTGCTGAAAACTCCCCCCTGCCTTCTTCAAGTGCAAAAAGCAGAAAATCTTTTTGGGTTCAGCTGGTGTGTAAAAATCTAAAGGAGAAAGGCAATGAAAGGGTTTGTGTATCATCTCAGTGAGGGAATTAAGGAGGTATTAAGGAGTCATGGCCTCTTAGGTAAGTCTGCTGAAAGGGACTGAATGATTTCCGGGAATGAGTCCCACCCACCCTCTGCCCTGGTGAGTCCCGAATAAGAGGGCAGAGTAACCTTGTGAGTCACCTGTCTGGTCCTGACATTCTATAGACAGAATAAGGAATGCTTTGGCATTTGTGAAATAGCCTCTAGATTTTTCCTTTCCTGCCTCCAAGTGCACAGAAACAGGACTTCCATTTCTTGAGAGTTAATTTCCTTCAGCAGCTTACTCTCCATCTGAAGTCACAATCCTCTTTGAGGAAGCAATTGGTTATTGTGTAAGGGATTTTGAAGTTACATACTAAGGATTATGACTCTATTTGGTGGGTAAGAAGAAATGTCAGGAGAACTCTGAAGCACCAAATACCCAGTTTTGATGAAAATGTTCCTACTGGAGATGAACAAGAGAAGGAACGGTAAAATCTAAAATCTATGAGGTTGTCATGTGCGGCAGGAGAATTGTTAATGAGAACGTTATCCGAAGTCGGCCCATCATTTTATCCACGGAGCCTTGCAGTGTGTGTCGGCCCCGGGTGATCACTGAGCTTTACTGGTGTCAGGAAACTCCTTGTTCCCACTATTTGTATCCCATTACTCTTCCCATAAACTTAAACCTTGCCTTGCCTACTTCAGAGGCTGCAGTGAAGAACACGTGAGTGAAGGTGCTTTATGAGAAAGTTACTTCCTATCTGCAAGGAAATCTCCTCATCCTTGGGCAGCAACACTCTTGTGGCACAAAACAGAAAGCCCCCAACAGGTGTCCCTTCCACGCTCCCAAGTGGCGGCGTCTTGACCCAGCTCTCCAGCACAGTTGTTCTGAAACACGTTCGCAAGCCTGACTGAAATAACACTCATGAAATATTAACTTTGAAAATTTAACCCAGGATGCAAAGAGGTGGGATGATTGCAAATCTCCTGATGTTGATCATGCATGGTCTTTCAGTGCTGTTTAATTTTTTATGGAAGTTGTATATTTGCAACCAGAACACGCCGGCCTGAGACGCGGACAGTTAACTTCTGCCTTGCGGGACTGCTCCACATCTATACGGGGACCTGCCCAGGGCTGGGCTCATCTTCACCCCCCCAGCAGGGAGGGTTGGAGGAATGTTTTCGCCTTTGGCTCTCTGAGTTGATTCACTCTGCAAGGTAGTGTGTGCAAGACCCCCTTTTCTTCCGGCTCAACACAAATTCCAGCCAAAAGTCGTTTCAACGATCCTCCTTGCTTTGGTTTAGAAATGCACCCGAAGAGAAAGAACTCCAGCTATGTGCCCTGCAACTGCGTGGCTCCACCAGGCCAGAAGATGCCGCACAGCTGATAACGGGACAGACCCTGAAGCCCGGAAGTCTATGTCACTTCTACTTAGGTCCCCTTGCTATTGAACCTAAGCATATTTTCATGAGGGAAACAGGTGCACCTAAAAAGGTTTATATTTTATCCACATTAAATTGAATTTCAACCATTTTCACCTCTTACTGGTCCCCATGTATCTATTTTTAGAGTCAATACTGAATATCCATTTATCCTGAAGTCCAAGTGCAATGCTCAAGTGTATTTTTCCTACATAGTGACAAGTGATGCTTTTAATGATGATTCTGAGTACCACGAGATCCTGTGGAATCATCAAGGAGACAACTGAGGGTTAGTGTTCATCACTTTGTTGTAGCCCTTGCAAAACTGATAACTTTTGTTGTATGTGGACAACCCTACATTGGAGTAAAATATTAACACGCCATCCTATTATCTCACTGTCAAATAAGAAAAAAGAAACACTAACGTCTTTCAAAAATAGAAACGAAGAGAGCCCCTTTTAGAACAAATCACCAAAAGAATCAGAACTTTGGTTTTTAATAGATGTATTCATGATGAAGTTACAGGAGCCCTCACGATCTTGGGGCAATACGTGTGCGGACAAACACAGCTTTTCCTGAGAATTCAAGTCGTGGTCCCTGGAGGCCACTGCATTCGTCACTTGCACGTAGGGAGAGCGTCAAAGAGTGGCTTAGGTCATAGCTCTGATGAAAAAAAAAAAAAAACCCCAAGGAGGCACATTTTTATGAGGCTTTGTACCCAGGTCCCTTCTCTTTACAGAAATGGTGTTTCTCCATTGGGCAATTCTGTGGGCTTGTCTCTGTGGGGTCCTCAGTTCCCTTCTTTTTACAGAAATGGTGTTTCTCCATTGGGCAATTCTGTGGGCTTGTCTCTGTGGGGTCCTCAGGTCCCTTCTCTTTACAGAAATGGTGTTTCTCCATTGGGCAATTCTGTGGGCTTGTCTCTGTGGGGTCCTCAGGTCCCTTCTCTTTACAGAAATGGTGTTTCTCCATTGGGCAATTCTGTGGGCTTGTCTCTGTGGGGTCCTCAGGTCCCTTCTCTTTACAGAAATGGTGTTTCTCCATTGAGCAATTCTGTGGGCTTGTCTCTGTGGGGTCCTCACCATGCCGATCTGTTGGCAGGTCCTACTGCCAGCTGTGACTTGTGGGTCTAAGATGACTTGTCAGTCGGACCCACACCCTTGGGGTACCTGGCAGCTCAGTTATCCTAGATAACAGAATACATGTGTTACCTTTCAGCAATTATAGAATACTGGTTAAGTGCACAGACTCTGGTATTAGCTAGACCAGGTTTAAATTTCCTTTTTGCCATTTACCAGCTGTTACGTTACTGTTATCAAATTGTGTAACTGCTCTAAACTTCTGTTTTCTCATTAGCACAGCTAGGAAAATTATGCTGTCGATAATGTCTACTCATAGAGCCACTGTGAATTAAAGGAGATATGTGTTTATGTCTTAGGCACAGTGCTTGGCACATGGTAAGTCTTCAATCAAGAATGACTATTATTTTTATCTGGCTTATTTTCACAATTATGTGTGTGTTGGGTGTGTGTGTGTGCATGTGTGACACACACACACATGCAGACTCCCATTATCTTTATTGATTTAATAACCTAAAATCATTTTCTCACTCATTATTATAATAGCAATCATTATTGCAATTACTGTTTGTTCATGACACCTCACATTATTGTAATTATTATTTTTATCCTACTCTCACAAATGTCATCAATAACTACCAGCCATTAGTCGTCATTAATAATTACCAACTCCATGACATCCCACCCCACTGTTCAGAATAAATGAGTTTGTTTTATGAGTACTAAGGGCCAGCCATTAAGTGAAGGATTTGTCTCCATTAAGCCAAAGAAATCCCCAGAACGTTCAAGGTGAGTTTGTTTTCTGCTCTGAATTTATCACAATGACTGACTCAATGTAATGTCTAACCTAAAACATCTGAAAAGACCATATTCTGAAGGAAACATTTCAAGGCTATGAGATATGTGTGAAATCATCTGCACTAGACAGAAACTTACCATCCAATTTTGTGTGAGACAACGTTCTGGAAGAAATAACGCAGGTAGTTAGTTAGTTAGCTGGTTAGTTAGTTTGTTTTAAAGTCACATGAACTATCAGCTCACTTTCGTAAACTTTCTATAGTGAACACATGAGAGTATGGATATGTAAGCTCAATCTCACTTTCAGTTTTTCTCAAAATTATTTTATTTGCTTGGATTTTATGAAAATTAAATACAGCATATGGGATAGAAGCCAGACCATGGGGCTCCAGCCTCCAAGAAAATAAAGTGCAGTGAGAGGTGGCTTCACTTAAGCCATGAAAGGATGAGTGTTTCAGAGTGACAAATGAGATGGAGAATGACCAGCATTCCATTTTGGGTTCTCAACCTTTTGTATCCTTCTTCCATGTGGAACATGCTGCTTACTTTTGCCTCCAGGGTGAAGAGAGCCTGGAAATCAGGAGGTTTTAGAAGGCGTGCAGGGTGGGCCAACTATCTTCTCTCACCTCCTCTTTGAGGGGCTACCCGTCAGCTTAGCCATTCCCATGTGAGCCACGATATTTCAGCAAATCCCTGAAATTATTTTCTACTCATGCAATTTATATACTTTTGATTTGTTCCCTTGAGAGTCAGCCTGCAGACTTCTCAAGGTCACCCACCAAGTAGGACTCAGGTTGGCATCTCCAGCATTTCTCATGGGAGATGTTGTGCACATGGTGCCCTATAAAGATCCTTGAATAAAAAGGTGGGAATGTGGGTGGGGAGGGGCAGGAAATGAGCAGGACTGGAGGGGAACAAAAACAGGATCTGAGCTCTTTCTGTCCTGCAAAAGAGGCTCAAGTCACCCTCGGATCAACTCTACCTTTTCCTATTTTGATTTCTGTGTGGTAGAGAGGTTTTAGTTGAACCCTATGAACTTCCATCTTTGTTCGTCAAAAATGTATGATAATAGATCGACAATTTACATTTCAACCTCATAATAAGCAAAAGGGTTAAGAGCTCTTATTTGAGATGCAGAGAGGTGAATTTGATTTCTGACCATGGCCTAGAACCTGTGTGACATTGGACAAGTTACATTTCCAAGCTTCCGTTCCTTCGTAGAAATGGGGAGGCTAACCCTCGCTTAGTTGTAAAGATTGAAATAAGGTAATACATGTTGACTGCTTGGCTAGTATGCTCTCCAGAGGTCTGGAACACTCAGACCCTCTTCCTTTGTATCTGCCTCTATTTTCCTAAATGTAGACACTGGCTGTCTTTCCTCAGTCAGCCTGCCGTGCTGCAGTGTACTTTCTGCTTGATGCTAGTTATTATACTGTTTGCCATTTTAAAACAAGATTGAAATAGGAGCTTAAAAACAAGGCACTCAGTTGGGTTTTTTTCCTATTAAAATCAGAAATTTCAAGGCATGTGGAAAGCATTTTTTTGTATTTAATTATTCAAACTAATGGGTTTTATTGTAATGAGATTTTTAAAAAACCATTATGATGGGCAAAGGGCTGAAGCTTAAAATATTTTCATTTACAGATAGGTTCGGCTTTAATGAAATCCACTATGTAAAAATCTAAACTTAGGTACATTGGAAGCTTTATCTACATTTATATTGTGTACATTACAAAAGAGGTATTCTGCCTTACAAAAGCATTTATTGCAGTGTTCCTTTCAATAGTGAGAGCCCTATGCTGCACTTAGAATACGACTTGAATTATTACCATGTTATTTACACACAGATGTTTCGTGTAAAGCAAGGTTCACCTGAGGAGAGCATTGGGTTGCGGGAGGAATGGCTCTGAATTTCGTGAGCAGTCAGAGAAGAGGGATAGAGAGAAGAGATTTTGAGTGACATCCTCTGCAGAAGGTAAGAAAGGTTCGGCATTAGACTTCTAGGGTTCCTATCTAATCTTGATGTGAAGGCACCTGTCAAATGCGCCATTATAGCTCTTTAGCTTAAACGGGGTGGTGTTGAGTGATTAAAGTAATGGAACACGAATCAGGAGACATGTTTTCTGCTTCTGTCTCTTCCAGGTTCAGAGTAGCTACTCTTGACATGTTCACTCCGAGGCCAGGTTCCCATTTAGAAAGCAATTATTTCCATCCTGGGGGGATGCAGTAAAAACTTGTTAAGGTTCTAATCACCTTGTGATCTGGCCTTATTGCCCTCCCAGCTTGGGAACCAATAGCCAGAACACCCTCTTTACCTACTCCTTGTCTTCACCTTGAAAAACAAAAGAAGTGGTTATAAAAGCCAAATCACCAGTTACAGAATTAAGAAACCAAGAAAGAAAAAAAAAGTGTCTCCCTAACTATACATAAAAACTTTCTAGAACAGCTTTATTAAATAAAACTTTAAATGGACAGCAAGCTGTTGCTAATGCTATTCTATAAGCTATTTTACTCAAAAGAATGTGTTAAATCCATCTCAGCATAGCAGGGCCAGTTTGTATAGTTAATGAAAAGGCAGAAATATCCTTATTCTATAGAATTGCGCAAATACTGAATATATGTCTCATAACTGATGGGGGTTTAAAAGCAGAGTTTTAATGATTTTAGAGATATGGTCTTTGAAAGTAAATACTAGTTGTAGAATTATAGTAGAATTGGATCCTTGGATACAATCGTTTAAAAATACAACTGCTTTACTTATCTGTTAAGAGAAAGGGAACTATCTTTAATAGAAAACAAGGAGGGATGTGCTAGGCGTGTAACTGAAGGGAAAAGGAAGACACCAACATTATGAATTAAAGCTAAAGTTTAATTATAGAAGTTACCCCCCTTCCTTTTGCTACCGAAAGGAGAATCTATTCATTTATTCCTACTTTCAAAATTTAATATGAAATCGGTATCTCCAGGATCTGAAACCATGCCTGAAACAGAGTAGTCACTTAATAAATGAGTGAATGATTAAGTAGCCACCCAATAAATGAATGAATGCATAGGATGGGTGTAGTCTATTATAAAGGTGGGATCTGGAATTATAGATCAGGCCCTATTCTTAGATCCATTCCCACTCGCAGTTCACACTAGTGGTTGGTTAGCAGAGGGCCAGGACTCAGTCACTATAGCCCAGCTGCGGACAGCCACCCATGAGTTAAGAGAATTCCTGGGAAGATATTGGTTATAGTAGGATTCAAGGCCCCAGGGGAATGGTGGCAGAGCAGCTAGAGGAAGGAGCTGAGCACAAGGTCACAGCCAGGCTAGAAACCCGCAAGCCTTGATCCAAGTTCTGATGCTTGAAGTCGGGATCTGAGGTGGGAGCTTGGACCAGGTTGAACCTGGAGAGGAAGACCATAGTTCCTAGCTATGGGGCCGAATGGTTACATTAAGGCTGAAATTTGGCAGTGCCATGGAGTTAGCCTGTTTACAGCTTTCTCGGTAGTGAAAGAAACAGAAAAGGCTTTAAAATCTATGATCCAGGGGCGCCTGGGTGGTTCAGTGGGTTAAAGCCTCTGCCTTTGGCTCAAGTCATGATCCCAGGGTCCCGGGATCGAGCCCCACATCTGGCTCTCTGCTCCTGGGAGAGCCTGCTTCCTCCTCTCTCTGTCTGCCTCCCTGCCTACCTGTGATCTCTCTCTCTGTCAAATAAATAAATAAAATCTTAAAAAAAAAATCTATGATCCACTAACATCTTATAAGGTGCTACTGATTTACATATCAGAAAAGCAACAATTAGGAGCAAGGTTACTTGAATTAAGGCTCCCTCTAAGCATCCCATTAATACGGATCCCAGAAATAATCTAGAATAGATATCTTGATTTTTTCTTTAATGAAGAAATCTTTCTCCCTCTGTATCAGGAAGGCATGAAAGAGATGGCACCCTGAAGCTAGGTAATTTGAAGAGAGTTTAATAAAGCAACTATTTACAAAGTTGGGGCTGGATTTAGGAAACCAGCAGGGAGATTGCAGTGCCCAGAATATCAATAGTGGGGAGCCCTTTTGCCCTCAAGCATGAAGGGTGGTGCTTGGAGAAGGTTCCCTGATGGTCTTCATAGAGAGATGCCTGGAGGGGGAGCTGGGGAAATAAATACCCTCATCTGTTTTTCTCCTGCCACATCTCTCATTGGCTGAACCCAACCAAAAGCCTGAGGGCATGAAGGTCTACATGTAGGGCAGGGGAGGATGGTGGGGGGTAGAGAGTAGACCTGAAGGGACAACTAGAAGATAATCAGCCCACCTTCACTAGGAAATTAATTCGTAGTAATGATACCTCAAAGACACTGCAGAAATATAAGAATATTCATTTGGGGGAATTGGTGAAATCAGCTCCATTGGACTCTTCATCATACTGTATTTGATACTGGTGATACATTTCATAAAAGCCCCCAGTCTGCAAGTAGCTTTGCTTAGACCAAGAACTTCCTAAGGGCAGGAACTGTTCTTTATTCTCTATCCTTAACTACTACTACCATTCCTGGTATGTAATAGGTGTTCGGTAGCCATTGGTTGAGTGAGTGAATAAGTTAGTGAATAAATTTGTGAATTAAATATATTCTGGTTTATATAATTTTCTCATCAAAAGAAGCTATATCCAAAAAGAAAAACAATCACAGAAAGCCTCTTTGATCTTCATGCCCGATGATTGAAAGTTCTTCCTAAAATATAGCATTGGCTGTTCCCACCATTCTAAGAGGATTACACTAAGCATGAGGAATATTTCTTTGATGATTGAGAAGCTAGCAACACTCAGGGCTGTCATTCTAATCTGTAGGTGTCAGCAACAGAGCTGACTTTTGAGACACTCAAAGTTTTTAAACACAAATAAATAAACATGTGGGAATTGCCCTGCTAGATCAGACTGGTGGTTAGGCTGCCAAGGATTCTCTACTAGGGCTAAATGTTCTACATTCTTCCTTAAGCATGAACTCTGATTAATTCAGGAATGGCCTAGTTAGGTTCCAGTAAGTAGAGATTTTACTTTTTTATCTAGAAAAATTTTTTTTCTGCCACTGTCATATTTTGACTTCTCTTCTGGTATTTTTCCAATTTCCCCAAATGATTTTCTATTTTTATTAAATGAAGTCTCTGGACTTTCTGTTTTCTATTGTCATTCAAAAGATGGTTTTACTCTCTTTTTTCTTAAAGATTTATTTATTTATTTTAGAGAGAGTGAGAAAGAGAGGCAAGTATGTGTAAGAGAAGAAGGAGGAGCAGAGGGACAGGAAGAGAGAGAATCTGAAGCAGACCCCATGCTGAGCATCGAGCCAAGTGTAGGGCTGGATCTCATGACCCTGAAATCGTGACTCAAGCTGAAACCAAGAGTTAGAGGCTTAACCAACTGAGCCACCCAGACACCCCAGTTTTATTCTCTTATGTCAGCCTAATAGGGGTTAGATAGTCTTATCTTACTTCTTCTTTCAACTAGGTGAAATAATTGCAATTCTCTCTCAAATGTTCTGTATAATCTACATTCCCTAGTAATGTTATCAGTTGGATTGACAAACTCCTCCAAACCTCTCATAATCTTGAAAGAAAGTAAGGGCCATTGATTTGCTCCCCATTGGTGTCTTGGGGACAGTCTGATTGAGAGTCTGTCCCAGGTACAGATTGGTCAAAGAACATGACTTCCATAACCTAAAAAGAGGGTTATAATTCAACAGGAGTAGATTTTTCCTGAATAATTTTGTTTATCTCTAGAACAACTTCCTGGCAATGTTCTCTGGTCACTTCCAATGGTCCAGACCACTTGTCCCTTCAGAAATCTGACTCTCAACATCAGTTCTAGTCCATTTCCAAAGTAACAAACTATCACAGACACATGGAAACTCCCAGCCTTACAGGACTCTTTTAGTGTTCACCTCCAGGGCTTCCTAAAATGAAATTCTCCTCCTGTTCCTTACACTAGACTTTGAAGTCACTCTTTTCTCTGGGTCACCGTAGAAAGACCAATCCTCCTTCCCTGGGAGAGAGCCGTTTTAAACCCAAAGACTGACCAGATCTCTCTTTAGTCTTCTTTGTAGAACTGAGTGCCACAGCCCCGTAGCTTTTCTACCCCTCCCTTCCTTCTTCCCATCCCCACCCTCTCTCCCATCAAGCCCAAACCATTTTTGTGGCTTACCCTTAAACACCCTGCACATTCTCTGATTCCTTCCTTAGTTTAGTCCTCACTTCCTGAAGAATGGCAGAGTAAGAGGATAAAGTTTATTTTTAAAATAAAATCTAAGTTACATCATATACATGTATGAATCTGTATGAATGTACATGAGATGACACATACGAGCAAAATATAAAAATCATAAAATAGATAAGCAAAAAATTAAGAATTATAAAATAAAAATCACCTTTAATCCTTTCACTGAGATAGCCATTGTTTCCATTTTTTTACATGCATTATTACTAACATTTTTTGGAAAAAACCCGTTATGTTCATGTTTTGTGACAAAATGGGACAATGCTATTCATAACTTTCTTTTTATCTCTGTTAAATAATACATTAGGGATATTTTTCATGTTATTAATCTTTTAAATCATTTGAAATGACCACATAATATTCCATCTCATCAATGTTCATAATTTATTCAACAAGTGTCTTCTTGTTTCCGATTTTTGTCTCATTATTGATGCTCTCATGGTTACATTTATGCCTAAATATTTGCACATACCAATATAAAGAAATAATTCTGAGTGTAATTACTAGATCAAGGAGCACGCCAAAAATGAAGGATTGTGTTACAAATCAGCCACACGGCTGAGGTCTGGAATCTGATCTGCTGAAAATATTGAGACCTTGAGGTAAGAGGAAAAAGAAGAAGAAAATGAGTCTGTTTGAAAAGAATGGAAGGGCATGATTAGTAAGGGAGACAAATAAAGAGTGAATGCTTAGTTTGTAAACAAAAACATCTGGAGGAATGGGGTCCATACGCTACCTCAGGAATCATGTTAGTCTCCTCCCTGACTTCACTGGAAAACTGGACACCTCAGCACTTCTCCCTGTATCGCTTGGCATGCTTCCTCAGTGAAGTATTTCTTAGCTCAAAATCAGATTGCAAGATCATGGTACTGATAGTTTTTAAAAAAGGATTAATAAGAGGGAGTTGGAAGGCCAGCATTGTTGATTTCATATAGTATGGCAATTTTTCCCCCGCACATCAAAGCTGCAGTAGAATATATAACCCCTCCCATCCTTATGACTTTTGAAATAAAAGATGTGAAATGACGGTTGTGACATGTTTGTCTCTTTTGTGACAAGTCCAGTAAGGGTGTTGTCCCAGTTGTCTCAATCTCTGATTGAAGTAGAACATTGGAATAAATATAACAGACTGATTGCCCTTTCAGGAGGGCTGTGTAATATAACTAGGCTTCAGGAAGGATTTTGAGATTGTATCCAATGATGCCATTTTAAGCATGACTTGAGGAAATTAATAATAAAAATTATCTGATGCCTTGGGCAGCCATGGAATACGCCCTCAGTTCTGGACTTCCAACCAGGGTAACCATGGATGCCAGAGAAAACGTAAAACCCACCAAGCAAAGAAGGAAAGAGAGACGGCAAGAAGGAAAGAAAGAGCCAAAGCATAAGAAGGCAAGAAAAGAAAGAAGTACAAATGGAGAGAAAGTAGAGAAACTGGTTCATTGCCGACAGCAGCACGAGAATAATGATTTGCTAACCATGTTCTGAAGACTTCTGTACCAGGGGTCTTGAAAGACTGCATTCTCTTCTCCAGAAAGAAAACAAAAAAAAGCTTATTTAATTATTATGTCAGCTTGCATGTCATTGGCCCTTGATACACACACGCACGTGTGCACACTACTTAAATAGTCTCCCAGGAACAAAACAGAGTGAATGTCAGAGTCCTTGATGGGTTCGTCTGTGATGAGCCAAACATAGAACCTCATGGGAATACACTTCTAGGAAAACCTTTCTTGGGTGCTTCGAATGCAGCTCAAGTGTGGGATCTTCTATGTCCCTTCTTCTTGAATGGGTTCTTTAGCATGGACCTCTGCAGAAATGTAAGCCCCCTGTTCAGCACTATCGCCAGCATGGAGAGATCCTACAGCTGACAGCACTGACTGGCAGGAGCCAGGGAAAGTATGATAATATCTAAGTTGTCTTTAGTCTTATTTTTATTTAGGCTAATTTGCATGACTGGTTTATGCCAAACGGGGATATTTTTCTTTCTCCTTGGAATAGCTTCATGTTAAAATATCACTCTTTTCAAAATGCCCCAATATGACTGCGATGAATAATAAGACAGATGGAAAATAGGAAGGGTGGAGCAAGTTCAAAATGCTTTACACTTGGCAGAATAAATTAGCCTTGCAGATCCCCAGCCGCCGTCTACTCCACTGGTCTGAGGACACCTTCCACTCCAGCCTGTGGAGATGCAGGGGCCAGAGAGGATCTCAGCTCCCATGGGAGTCCCATCAAACTCTACTGGCTCCCTCCACGGGGCCTATGCAAAGGCCATGCGGCCACTGATGGTCCCCGGCTCAGTGTGAAATATTCCAAGGAGGGAATAAGCCCAGGGAAAGCGTCCAGGCCATGGGCCTTTGCTACCTGCAGAATTCAGCACAAATCGTCAGCCATTTTCCAGGAGTACCAAAAATCCAACGTGGTGTGGGTTTCCAGAAAATGGAGAATTGCAAGTTCTTTATCCCTTTCTGAGCAGACAAAAGCAGGAAGCAACCACCGGCAAAATATTTGACTAAATCAGATTCACAGCTTTGTGTTGCCAGTAACAGGGGTGTGTCTGTTTGTTCCCCATGATGGCAGCTGCCATCCTGATGGATTCCAGGATTGCTCCCCCAGCTATAATGTATTTCTGTCTCTCCTTCCTCTACTGAGACCTAACCCACCCTCCAAGGCCCATGTGAAATGTCAGCCGCTCTCCGAGGAAGCCTCTCCCATGTAGATACCCCCTTCTGTACCAGTTCTTCTCTCCACTCAACAATTTAGAGATTAATAATGTAGCAACAGGAGAGAGATTAAAAAGCCATCTGGTGAGCAGCCCCTGACACAGCTTAAAATACCTACAAAAACAGAAAGAGATGAGAGCTCCCAGTAAAAGCCAGGCCTTGCGCTCAGGCAATTCTGCATTCAGTTTCCTGACCTACTACTTGCTAGCTGTGTAGTTTGGGGAGTGGTTATTTAACCTCTTCATGTTTCCGTTCTGGGAATAATGCTAACACCTACCTCCGAGGGTCTTAGGGATGGATTGATTGTAATTATGAACCGTGTTGGTGGCCTGAACAGTAGCTATTACAACGACTGCCCTGTAGTGGGATGGGCTACCTAGTGCTGTGGTCCTCGGGGCTGGTCCCTGACTTACTGACGGATGAACCAGATTGGAAATGCATTGGGTGGTCTACTCGCATCTTCCTGTTGCCATCAGCAGAAGCCTGTGAAGGGCGGAGACTCCCTCTTCCTGACCTGCAGTCTGTCCTGAATGCCAAGAACTCACAGGGCTTTTGTTCGTTCATTCATTCATTCATTCACTGAACAAGTATTTAGTGAGTGCCTAGTAAGTACTGAGCGCTCCTCTAGGAGCTGGACACAGAGCAATGAACAAAGCTAAGAAATCCCTGCTTTCGTGGAATTTATAGAGAAACCAGAAATAGAAGTAAATCCGTGGTCAGCTAGACACTCAGGGATGGCTCATGAAGTGGCGCCGACACTGGGGGAGAGGAGCGTCTATTCCGCAGAGGGCGCTGACTTCATGCCCTGAGGAGCACCAAGTTCCCTCTCAGCCAGCACCTTGCTGGGGAAGAGAAGGAGCCTGGATGGTACTGAAGCCTTGCAGCTCTGAGGGGCTGGAGGGGCTCAGCCTGATACCCCTGGTGGCCATGGTTCCTTCCTCCCTTTACCTGTCCCTTCCCCCGTGGTGGCCCAGTAAGCATCTGTTAAGAAAAGTACCTCATGTTGTTTTTATTCATTAGTTTTACCTTCAGTCTAAGGGACCTGTGGGCACATTGAGGACAGAGTCCAGTCCTTACCCTTACACGTGCACAGTCATTTTCTCAGGGCTCAGTGATAATAATGCCAGCAAGCACTCACTGAGTGCTCACCACACACTACCATTCCAAGCACATCACGGGCCTCGACTCCTATAACCCTCCCTCCACTCAGTGAGTTGGTGTTCTCATTAACGCCAGAAGAGGCGATGGAGACACAGAGAGATTAAATATCTTGCCTGTAGTCACTCAGCTGGTCAATAGCAGGTTAGCCTTAAAGGGATTGTTCTGGGCTGACTTGTGTCCCCCATCCCCCCAAGTCCTATGTTGAAAGTCCCAGCCCCCAGTATCTCAGAATAGGATATTTGGACATAGGATCTTTACAAGAGTAATTAAGTAAAATGAGGTTGTGAGGGTAGGGTCCTAATTCAATATGATGGATGTATCTGTTAAAAGGACAGACTTGGACATAGACACGTATGGAGGGAAGCCCACGTGAAGACACAGCGAGAGGGCGACCACCTACCAGGCAAGGAGAGAGACATGAGGAGGAATCAACTCCGCCATCACCCTGATCTCAGACTTCCGGTCCTCAGGATTGTGACAGGTAAACTGGTGTTGCGGAAGCCACCCAGGCTGTGGTCCTTTGTTACCGCAGCCCTAGCAAACTAGCCCAGGTATGTAGTGAATATCAAAGAAAGACCTAGAGACGCTGTGCTTCATTTCTGCTGCCACGTAATCTGGCCCTGCCATCTCTCTCCTGTGTTCAACGTGAGGAGGCAACATCTCCAGTCCCCTGGGCACCTGGCATCCTGCAGCTCGAGATTCCTGTGGTCTCCTCAGGGCCAAGCACACCCCTCGTAAACAAGACATTCATCCTCACCACCCCAGAACTGTGATTTACTGGCGAATACCCAGCTCAGCTTACGGAGTAAGACTTTTTCCTTCGCCAGCTCATTGGCTTATTCAACCCGCGGTTCCTGATGCCTGCTGCATCCCAGGCACTGTTCTGGGACCTGGGAATGTAACGGTAACCAGAATCCCATTACGGTCTCCGGGACCATAACAGTAATCATATAAATAAATGTAAATTTCCTCTTCATCAAGGAATCCTACTAATAAAATCAAAATAGCCAGTGTGGTAAGAACTAAAAAGTGCCATGGCAACAGCTGATAGGGGGAATCGACCTTAAGAGAGGTCAGCAAAGCCTTGGGCCTTGTGAGAAGCACAGGGTGATGGAGCTGACCAAGCACAGAGGGGAAGGACCGGGATTACAGGTGGGGGATATAGCCAGAGCAACGATTGACAGAAAAGGACTCAAAACACACCGCCCTGCTTCTCAGATGCTTGCAGGGTGCAGGGCAGAGAGTTATGGTAAAGGGGAGAAGCAAGGAGGAAAGGCGAAGAGATAGAAAAGAAGGGAAGTAGAAAGGAAGAAGAAA
Source organism: Meles meles (assembly GCF_922984935.1). NCBI lineage: Eukaryota > Metazoa > Chordata > Mammalia > Carnivora > Mustelidae > Meles > Meles meles. Next base: position 143,062,672 of record NC_060067.1, read on the forward strand.
TCTAACGTGAATTGAAACCTGGTATATACCCTACAACGTGCTAGGTATCTTCCCATAGTTCAGCTCATCTTTTCAACCGTAAGAGATCCAGCTTTCTGGGACTAGGGTGAGGCAGGAGGCATACCCTTGCAGCCCCTCAGAGCGTTGCCTCCTACAGGTTTACACCATTGGTGCCTCCCACTAGCCCAAGCCCTGGGGCTCCACCACACGTGGGGTCCCCCTCACCATGGCCCGATCACCCCGGTGGCCTGGGCCACCTGCACTGTGCTGCTGGGGGCTGAGCTCTCTCTCAGGAGAGCTGTACCTGAGCCATGCACTCCCAAAGCTTGTACAACCCAGCGGGCCCCTGCACAGTCCCTGCAGGCCAGCGACCATGGTCTGTGCCTTCCGCTGCTGCTGCCTGTGCAGCCTCTCTCAGGACTTTGAAGAAAGACTCCCCTCAACAGCAGAAGGTCAGGAATCAGTGGAATGCGAAGGGGTGTGCCGGAGGATTCGCATTCTCCAGCAAAGTCCAAGATAGCAGAAAGGGTTTATAGCCCAAAACCAAGACCGGGAACATAAGCAGAGAGATAAACTGGGCTATTTTAAATTGCTGCCCAAGAAGTGCTTTCGTGCTATGTATAAACCAGCAGAAAAAGAGAAAAGCAAGTGCTTCGGCTCAGATCAAAAATATTTTAACATACATTTACATGTCACTTTCCAAAGGCATAGCAGCACTTAGGTAGAAGGAATTTCTTTATTTTCTAGAATTCACCATTGAGTTTAGCTCTGGCACTTCCCTTCCTCCTTTACTAATGAATGCAAGTAACAGCTAAATGAAATCTCCCAACATGATATCCCCTTGTCCTTTCCCTAGGTAGGCATCTGTACTGGAGTCCACAAGAGAACTTTGTTTTACAGTTTGATGCTGGGAAAAGATTTATTTCCTTCTCAGTAATAAGAGTTGCAGAACTCACCAGCTTTCCCCTTTTACCATAGCCACTGGGAAACTCAGAGTCGTGCTTAAGGTTCAACTGTTGCAACTATATTGGCCCTTATGCTTGTAAGTACTATTCCATTTGGTCCTGATTTTCTTTCCTATTTGTAGTTACAGCTTCGTTGCCCATATTTTTGTTATAAACTGCTGTTCATTCTTTGGGAAAAGAGAGTATAAACAAAAATCAAACAAGTTATATTATCTGTCCCTGAAAGTAGCTTCTCAAATTACAAATTTCTAAATAACCCCTGTCCTTGGTCGTCGCTTTCATAGCCGTGGCCACTCCGATACAACAGAGAGACATTGTCTTAGCCCCTCTAGCCCCCACAGGAAAGAGCTTGAGTTCAGAATGTATTCTTTTTCCATTGCTACATTTTAAAGAGTTTAGAAGCTTAAAACAAGCAACATTTATTATCTCACAGTTTCTGTGAGTCAGGAATGTGGGAGTAGCAAAGACGGGTGGTTCTGGATTAAAGTTCTTCATGAGATTTTGGATCATGATGTTGCCCAGGGTAGCCGCAGTCATCTGAAGGCTTGACTGAAGCTGGAGGGAGGGTCAACTTCTCAGAAAGCTTCATCCTCCAACCTTGCCATACAAGCGATCCCAGAGAGAGCAAGGACTAAGCCACAGTGCTTGTTACCCAGTCTTGGGAGGCACCCGACATTACTTCCATTACATTCTATTCATTTGAAGAGAGTCACTAAGCACAGATCACACTGGAGGGGAGGGGAATAAGCTCCACCTTTTGACAGGAGGATTATCAAAGAATTTAGTACATATTTTTAAAACACTGTTCAGACTATATAAAGCTACTTTCTTTTTTTTTTTTTTTTAAGTGCATAGAGCAAAGGCACAGCTTGGTATTCAATGTGCCTTTACCTAGATGCAAACTAGGACAGAAAAAAGGATGAGAAAGAAAATGCCTTTCTCCACTGATATGCTGCCAGTAAACATCCAGCAACTGCAGGCTTCCACGAAGTTCCAAACATGGGCATATGTGGGGGAGAGAACATGACCACAAAAAGAGGGAGGCAAAGAGAGAGAAGGATGAAAATTTCAAAGGGAAAGAAAGGGAACTATGTTCCTAGCTAATCTTAAAAGTCGGCCCCATTTGAAACCATAACAGAAGACTAAAAGCAAGGTGGCAAGGTCTAATGCATCTAAAAATTACTCTCATCTTTTGTCCCCAGGTGAGAAAAAATGAATGGTGACTCAGAAAGCAAGGTTGATAAGAGCTGGAGGTGATGAGGGTACCCGGGAGCAGGGAGTAGAAGAAAGTGTCAATCACATCTTGAACTGTTGTAGATTGATGTTGCCAGGAAAAATGTAGTCACTCCAGCGGGCCAGGGCTGGGTGCCTGGTATATCCCCCTGCTGTTCCAGATCCATGTTGCAGGGAGACTACGCTTCTCATGAACCGGAAGATTGCCCCATCACAGCATAAAGGGCAACAGGAAAATACGGACGCTTTCTACCACATCTTAAACTGCTTGCCTTTGAAAGTGAACATCCTAGTGCTAAGGCTGAGTCACAAGACAGTTGGATTTTTCCTCTCCTTAAAGTCATCCTTGCTCTGGCAAGATTGCCATAAAATACGCCAATACACACCAACTAAGTAACCAGCTCTGTGAGGTGTATAACATTCTCGTCATGTGGGAATTAACAAGCCTAAAAGATGGGCAGCCAGAGAGTATATTATGGAATAAAGCATGCAGTTTAGAGCTTTTTTCTTTATTAAGAGACCTAGATGCCTAAAGACATTAAGTTTGTTCATTCAGTAGCATTTAACAGCACACCCCTTACCCCGACCCCCTGTTCCCACCCCAGCATGTCCACCTTCTGACCCAGTAGAGAACACCTCCCTGACCTCCTGAGACTGAATTTAGTGCCCTCCCATGGACATGTACAGGAGCCCTGTGCATAATAAATGCCTAATTTTTATGTTTATCTGACAATGGGTCTATTTCTACTTCAGATGTGAGCCCTAGAGGGAAGGGATTCAGACTTAGTTACACCTGTGCTGAGCCCGAGATGGTGCTGATGTAGGTGCTTTACTTTGGGCAGGGATCCCAGCCAGGAATAGGGATGGAATGTGGGGAGGGAAAAATAGGGAAGGAAGAGAAACCAACACAAGGGTGTATTCCGGAAGTGGTCACCACTGGTCTCCAAGTGATCACCAAGGGTGAGCATGGATAGAGGCTTTCCCACCCCTCACCGGGGAAGAATTGCAGTAAACCCCTCACCGTTCCCAGTTCCCTGGGGAGTGCCTCAGTGCAGGGCTCTCTGGCAGGCAGTGAACACATATGTGGGTGAAGCCTCGGCGCATCAGAGATGTAATCCTGTCGGGAAGCGGTTTTTACAGCAATGGTTCATTTAACAGCTGGCCAAAGGAGACAAGAGACTAGAGGTCACCAGACAGTGACCAGACAGGAGAAAAGGATAATTCAGAGACCATCGCAGTAATCTCCGAAAGGTGCTAGAGACTTGAATTCGCACCATGTCTGTGGGAACAGAGAGAAGGAAGGGGGTGAGGAGAGCTATTGTGGAGGGAGAACTGGTATACCCTGCACACTTGATGTGAGTGAAGGGAGACCAGGACAGCAAGATTGAGGGTGCCTCCCTAGGTTCTGACCTGGCTTCCTGGGCAGAGGGTAAACCTGAGCACGAGGAGGAGGAAAAGGGTGGGTACTGAGAAGCCCGGGGGGGGGGGGGCGTTAATAGTCATGAAGGACCTTGGAGTGGCTAGAGACCAAGGCTTAAGGAGAGGGAGTAAAAAGAGCCAACGAGGGCCCAGCTGAAGTGAGAGGCTGTGAATTCCATGTTTTGTTGGCCCCAACCTGCATGATGCTGGCAGTATCTGTAGGCTGAGACTGGACATAGGCAGAAGTAATGTGGATAGCAGACCCATCCCACCTTGGGATTTTGCTGGATGGGTCTGGAAGAACAAGGAAACAGAGGAATTGAAAATATGCTAACAGCATGAGAAATAATAGGCCATATCATATATTTTATAGCTGGTTCTAGATGATTTTGGCCACTTTTTCATATGCTCCAGATTCTTAAATTAATATCTGTAATATGGTGATTTCTCTTTTCTGTGACCTGAAAAAGAAAAGTAATGTATCTGGTGTAGGTGCTATTTAGAATTTATGGCCTGATTTTTTTTTTTTTTTTTCTTTTTACTGGTGTTGGTCAGAAGCTCCTAGCAGCCTTCCAAGGCAGCTGAAATGAGCTCCTGGTGACTCCCCCATAAGGGCCGAGGTAGTGCACATTTACTTACAAGGCACATCTGACTTGGCTTCCCACCATTGGTACTCAACCATCTCGGGAATGATGGACACAGAAAAGCGAGAAGGGCTTTGAGTGGTCTCTCCCCAACTCAGGGCTCCATTGGCATACATCTGCTCCTCAGCCATGTTTATTTCTCATTTTTCATTTTCTGAATTTCTGCCCCCCCCCACTCCCCCGCCTCCCACCTCTTCTCTATCCCTGCCTCGTTCCAGTCCCTGGTGCTGTAGGGCAACAAGAAAATACTCGAATCTTCCCCAGCATGCTCTCAGGGGTCATGTCCTTGAGTCCTGCCCCTGGTTTTGCAAATGTTCCAATTACCCTGAAGAGAATGGGGACCCTGGGGCAAGGCTGGCTCTCTCCCCCACTACAGGGTGTATCCCCTTTTGGGTTGGAAGCCACTGCTGTTCTTCCCCTCCTGAAGTCACAGGATGGGGGATGGGGCCTTAAGCCAACTCTGCTGAAAGTTCCAGGGCTTTTGTTTTCTTTGGTTCTTTTGTTTGGGTCTTCTCTGTCTATGTGAACATTATTCCATCTAGAGTGAGTTTTCAAACTCTTGACATTTGCTTTAAAGGTAAGTCTGCTTTGAACACTGGTGGAAATTTCAATCATATTCCTATTCATAGTCAAGGAGTGAGTGGGAACTAAAAATACCACATTTTGGATTTTTTTTTCTCCCGAAGCCCTGAACAGAAACATAGCAAGTCCTCCAAGGGAGGTGGTCTGGCTCCCCTGCCCCGTGAGCCCCCACTGTCTCCCTGTCAGCATGGGCTCTGGGACGCCCCCGGCTCTCCCACGAAAGCGCCCACGAGTTTTCAAGGCCATTTTTCTAAACATGTAAAATGAAGTTCCCTAAATACATTACAAATTTAACAGGCAAGACAATTTGGCTATGGAAAAACCTCAGAACAGTCAGGATGTTAGAAGTATTAAAAGCCAAATTAGCTGACAAGTATCATCTCCACTCTGTGCCACCTGACATCAAGCAGTTCTAAAAGTTATTAGCAAGACGTGGCGGCCGGTGAGAGCTACGTGCTGCTTTCAAGCCCACGTTCATTATTCATTGGCTGGTTCTGCCCGTGCCCTTACGGGGCCATTAGAGTCTCTAGGCATGAACAAGCCACGCAAGTGCAGGGTTGGAAAATATTTTACTTGAAAGGCAATTCTAGCATAGACACTGATTTACCATTGATGGCTTCTCGTGAGTCAGTCTTTCTAAAAGAGGAAAGTTTCCTTTAAAAAAAAAAAAGAAGAAGAAGAAGAAGAAAGAAAAGAAAAGAAAACCTCCAAAATCTGTCAACTTCTTTTTAACCAGATCTGTCTTTTGGAGTAGGATTTAAATTAAGACAAGATGACTCACTCTGCCAAGGCCTCATTAAAATAGAGATATCTTAAGAAAGCCAGAAGTTTGGACGTTAAGAGGTTGGACACAAATTGTTCTTCCATTTCTGGAGTTCTGCTCTCCCAGAAATAAAGACATCTGGCGAAGTTCTTATCTCTTGCCCAACAGGGTTGGGGTGCCCCCTTAGCAGTGTGGGCACACGCTCTGACTGACAGGCAGAGGTAACAGCCCGTGGCCAAGGTAATCACCATTTGGTAGGACCATACCAAAGCTAATTATTAAACTTAATTAACAGGAAGCTTAATTAGCTTATTAGCCATCCAACAGTGGAGAAACTGCTAAAGGTCACTAAGGGACCGGTCAGTCCTCAGCTGTTTTATTTTAGGTTAAGGGCAACACAAAAAAATATTTACCAATGAAACAGAACAAAAGGAAAAATTGCTACAGATCAGAGGCACCATGGTAACACTCCATTCTGAATGCTGAGCTGCGGCCAGAAGACAAGCGATAATGATAACAATTTCTGGTAAATTGTATTAGATAATACTTGTCACAGATATACAAGCAACTGAGCCATTGTCTCCCTACTATGAACTTATCTATTCCTTTCATTTAAAATCCAAGGGGAAGAAACTCATCCACATGAAAACAAGTTGCGTTTTGGATAAATTGCCTAGGCGTTTTTGCCGATGCTGAACATGTGAGCCTGGTGAAACGCAAGTGGGCGATAACAGTAGGCACTCAGGAAATGGTAATTACCCACTCTCCCTATCTGCCAATCCCCACTCAGACCTGTCTTTATGATTAGGCTCATCCTTACTTTCTGGCCAGAAAATATTAATGGGACATAATACGGAAATAACCTACTGTAACCTATTGCCTGTTCGATGTTGGGTAAATCCATCCAAATCCGTGGAGCTTATGGAGGAAAGAACGTGGGTTTGCGAGCCAGACTGACACAGATTCAACATCTGGCCCCGCCACTTATTAGATGTCACTCGGGCAGGTCCCTCAGCCCTTGGGGACCGCCCATGCAGCATGGTTGTATGGAATAAAGGTAATAGTGTTAAATGGCCTAACAGTGTCTGACATTGAATAGGACCTCCATAAATCATGGGATTGTGTTGAGTTGGCTGTTTAAGTGACAAAGAGCAGGGGGCCTATTTATTTATTAATTCTTTTATTTATATATGATTGTGGAGCATGTTCTATGTTCCACATCCTGAAGGATCTCCAAGGTTATCTGCATCACCCTGGGGCTCTGGAGAAGACTAAACTAGTCTTACACCCGTGGACCATGGGGAAGGATTTGAGCCATTCCACTCTGCCTGGGTGTTCTGCTCTTCCACTGAAGCTGTCCTAAGGTTACCACACAGGAGTAGTTTTCAAACTTTTTGGTCTCAGTACCCCTTAATACTCTTAAAAATCACTGAGAACTCTATATTAGCTTTCTTGTTTCTGCTGTAACAAATTACCACAAACTTATGGCTTAAAACAATGAAATCATATCACCTAACGTTTTGGAAAGTCAGAAGGGCTAAAGTTAATGTCAACGTGGCTGATTCCTGCTGGAGGCTCTGAGGAGAGTCTCTTTCTGCATTTTTTGCAGGTTCTTGAGGCCACCCGTATTTCTTGACTCCTGACCTGATCCCCCACATCTCTAATCTCTGCTTCTGTCATCACATCTCCCACTGCTCCCTCTGATCACCTGCCTCTTATAAGGACCTGTGTGATTACATCAGCCCCATCCAGATAATCCAGAATAACCTTCATCTCAGATCTTTAATCGTATCTATAAAGTTCTCCTTGCCACATAAAGTACCATTCAGAGGTTCTGGGAATTAGGATGTGGACAATTTTAGCAGGCCACTATTCAGCATACCATAGATCTCCAAGAGTTTTTGTTTATGTAGATTTTATCTATCAATGTCTGCCATGTTGGAAATTAAAGCAAAGGTTTAGGAAGCATTTATTTATTAATTCACTAAAAAAGAATAGCAAACCCATTAGAGGTTAATGTTAATAATTTATTTTAATGAAAAATAATTTTATTTTCCAGAACAGAAGGTAAAGGCAGTAAGAATGGCATTATATCACATGTTTACAAATCCCTTTAATGTCCACATTAATAAAAGACAGCTGTTTTAATATTTTGTGGTTGAAATCTATAAAGAAAATCTAGCCTCATATAGATATGTAGTTGGAAAAGGAAGATATATTTTAATAGATTGCCATGAAATTGTGAATAGTCTTCTTTGATACTACACTAAAACTCAACAAGTGGTGATTTCTTTTTTTTTTTTTTAAGAAGATTTTATTTATTTATTTGAGACGGGGAGAGGAAGAGAAAGAGCACAAAGAGCAGGCAGAGGGAGAAGCAGACTCCCTGATGAGCAGAGAGCCCACCTATGTGGGGCTCAATTCCAGGACCCTGGGATCATGACCTGAGCTGAGGGCAGACGCTGAACCCACCAAGCCACCGAGGTGCCCCTCAACAAGTGGCAATTTCTAAAGGTTAGTTGCAATATGGAATCTGAAAACATACCCATGAATTTTTCATACCCTGTTATGGTAAACACATTGATCTACTTCAAATCCATTTTGATTGGCTCTTTTGCCCATGCATGATTTTATAACATTGTATTAAAATACTGGTTATTGAAAAATACTGATTCATTAAGTTATGCATATCTTCTACCTATTGACATATTTCATTATATAAAATTTAAAATCACAGTCATTAATATCACTACAAGTATATCAGAAAAGTCTTTAAGAATTAGAAAATTATCAACAAGTTTTCCAAAATTCTAATTTTCCTCATTTTTGCTGGAAAACTCAAATGTTATCCTCGGCGGCTAATACTGTCTGTTGACAGTCTCACTTAGTTTATTTTTGAGACAATGCCTAATACTCAAGTCCAAACAGCCATAGTTAGTAAGCTCTTCTTTCAGACAAAAATGATGATCCGTGGGGGAAACAAGTAGCTAGTTAGCTTACAACTCAAATGATCACAAACTGTTTTTCTTCAAAACAATCATCATAATTTAGTATTCCACATAAGGGTTTTATGCTTACTTTGCATCTTGTCACGAAGCGTATTAAAAAGGGATGCACTCAGAGGGCGCCTGGATGGCTCAGTGGGTTAAGCCTCTGCCTTCGGCTCAGGTCATGATCTTAGGGTCCTGGGATCGAGCCCTGCAACAGGCTCTCTGCCTGCCTCTCTACCTACTTGTGACCTCTCTCTCTGTGTCAAATAAATAAATAAAATCTTTAAAAAAAAAAAAAAGGTATGCACTCAGAAGTTGAGAATTAATAAAATTAATTTTTATCGCTTAATCAAGAACATTCTTAAATGGAATTGGCTTTGGTTTTATAATGGTTTTTAACATTTGTTTCTTTTACTGTGATTTTCTGGCAATTTGGTATCACTGCCTGATTTGCGCTAAGGAACCAATTTGCAACATCATGACAAATGTCAAGATAAGACAAAGGCAAATATCTTAGTATTATTATAAAAAGAGTTTTGACCTCAACAGATCCCTTGAATGATCTCATTTAATCCAGGGGTTGTGTTTGCTATCAGGAGCTGCCTCTGTGATTTCTAACAATTAAGCGTTCCAGATCATTCCTACCATGTTCACTATTTCTTGCAGTACCGGCTTTGTATGGCAGCAGTTTTCAAAGTGTGGTCTGTAGACTCCTGGGGATCCCCGAGACTAATCAAATAGACAAAGTCACAGAGGATTTTTCAAATTAAACAATCATTCAAAGGGTATGTACCAACAACACTGATAGTTTCTGTTGATTCTGTCTTGTCCTTAAGTCTTTAGGCCAGCTTTTATTTTCACTATTAAGGCAACTCCAACAAGATTTGGAACTCGAGTTGGCTGGAGGGCAGAACATGTTCAGATCCTTCTTGCAACTACTTCTTAAATAGGAATAACCTACACAATGCAATCCATCTTGGAGACATTCTGGTTTGCATCCTCAGAATCACACTGTGTCTCATGCCAGAAGGCCTTGCTAACTCTGATTGCTAAGGAGATAAAAATAGATCATTAAATAACAGAGAAAACCAGAATGAATTCTAAAAATAAATACTAATTAGATACACTTTTTAAAAATAAATTCTTAGTACCCTATTTTCCCCTTCAATGTTAATTTATGACCTTAGTACCTATTATTAATAAGTTCTTTTTACCAGTGTTGGTAACTTGATAATTCATAAGACACTTTTAGATACATTATCTCATGTGATTCTTGCCATAAATCTCAAAGGAACATCCATTTTAGAGATTATAAAAAACAAAACAAAACAAAAACAAAGAAACAACAACAACAACAATAAAAAAAACAGGCTCAGAGAAGCTGATTTACTCAAGTACTCTCTACTAGTTTTCTATTGTTGTATAATCAATTACCTTAAAGTTATCAGCTTAAGACAGCACAAACCTATTATATCAAAGTGTCTGTGCATTAGGAGTCTAGGCACAAGTATGCTGGGCCTGCTACTCTGAAATCAAGGTGTGGGCAGTCTCGTGCGACACTCTGGGTGCTCTCCCAAGCTTTACATGGGGGCTTGAAGGACTCAGTTCCTTGCAATTTTAGAGCCGAAGTTCCTATTTTCTTGTTGATTATTAATCAGAGTTCAGCCATAGCTTCTAGAGACCTTCAATGGGTCCTAGACACCTGGCCCTCTTACAATTATGGCAATATCTTTCTTCAAACCCAGCAGGAGATCTCTCTCCAGGGGCTATAATAGAGTATCATATAATATAATGTAACAAGAGTACCTATCTCAGCACCCTTGCCAATGACTATAACCTTTCCAATGGAGCCGTTATCTCTCATATACTCAGGCTCTACACACAAGGGGATCATACAAGGTGTGTACACTAGGGGACAGGAATCTTGGAGGCCATCTTAGAATTCTGCCCTCCATTCATCCACAGATCAGTTACAAGGATTAGAATTCAGAGCCAGGTGATCCAACAGTATTCCATGTAAGCTAGAGATGGGGTGTCAGGAGACATGAGCTCCTACACACCTGTTCTTTTGTCATACCCATTTCCCCTGTAGAACTTCTCTTCAAAGTCAGTGAGGCCTTCCCATTCCCCATAAAGGACACAGTTGAAATATATTCAGCAAGACCAAGATTGAGCAACTTGATCTTGTTTGGAACCAGTGTGATGTAGGTCAGGAAGGTATCCTGGGTGCCAAAGGACAGCAACACTGGTGGTGGCATCCTCCTAGGTTGCTGAAGTATCTTTTTCCCTTGTGCACACATAAAGCTAGGCCTGTCTCTTTGTAGTGGCCAAGTTCCTTTCACTTCATAGGCATCCTGGTAACTGTGTTTAGAACACAACACTGCTCTCACCTTCCCCATGTCCAATCCTAGTTTGTTTAGAGGTTCTTCCTGCATGTCCAGCAATTCTAAGTCATCTTATGGTATGGCTCCATCACCCAGGATTGTCCTCCTGGGGAATTCATCACTCGCTGTCCAACAATATTTGTTCTTCCCTTCATGGGCACAAGATAAGTATTTCCCAGGCTCCTTTGTGGTTAAGTATGGCCACAGGGCTCAGCCCTCCCCAGTACAATGTGAGTGGAAGTGATTTGGGCCACTTCCTGCCCTGACCCATTAAAAATCTCCACACTTGGTCCTCTATGCTCTTTCCCCTTATTTGGCTAGTTGTGGATGATGATGAGATCTTCAGACATGAAGAAGCCACAGATGGAAGGACCCCATGGATGGGAGGTAAGTGTCTCCCTCAATTCTTTCAGAATACTCACATGAGAAAAATATAATCTTCTATGATCTTGAGGTATTTTCTATTTAGGTTTATTTGTTATTTTAACCTAACTTACACTAACACCTTCTCTTCTGCTTCCACGGCTCCTAACCCAATGCCCACCACAGAGTAAGCAATTGGTCAAAGGTACCTACTCAGTATCCTGCCATCTTCTATTTATTTTCTTCTTTCAATCCACCATAACTTTATCACAGCAAACAATGAGTTCTCTAAAACCTCTAGCGTTGGTATTTAATGTCCTTGGTATTTAATGTCCTTGGTATTGATCATAGATGACCTTGATGTTACATTGAGTTTCTTGACAAATTCCATCATCTGAAAGGCATTTTCCTATTTGGGGGCTAGCTGGGGAACATGAGCAGAACTGCTGTGACATGTTGCCAACCAAGAATCTTGATTTCAATTTGGACTCTTCTGATTTATAATAGTAACAGCTATGATTTCTCCAGTGCCTGACGTAGAACAGGTGATAGGTAGATGATAGATAGGTAGACAGACAGATAGATAGATAGATAGATAGATATAGATAGATAGATAATAAGTAGCTAGATAGATGGATAGTTACAGTCTGGCATATACACACATGTACACAAACATACATATGTGTATACTTGTGTGTGTGTGTGGTGTAGGGAACAGAGATTTTTTAAAGTTCATTTCATTTCTTGATGCTTTTCTGTCACATATGTATATTCTTAATCTGAACAATGAACCTGCAATATGTGTACTGTCATCATTCTGTCCATGACATAGATAAGAACTAAGACTAAGGAGCTGAACTTATGAGAGTCAAAGTTGGTTCCTGGCAAACAAAGAAGGCTTCAAACCCAGGTGTTCTCTCACTTCTCCATACAGACTTCCTGTCTAACACAATCCCCACTTCAAGGTTTCCCTGTCACTGAACCAATCTTGTTTTCGTTACAAGGAGTAATAGTGTCACCTCTAGCCCATACGACACTTCTGTACCAATTAGAACAAGGCATCCCTTCATCAAGATAGTTTGCTGCCATCTGCCAGAAATTTGTTGCAGAAAATAAACACGTCTTCTATACCTATAATGTTCCTGATCATGCTCCCTAGATTGTTCAGTGTTCAACTTACACAACAGTGTGGGGCTGCTGTAGGGAAGAATAGAAAACTGTCTTGGAGCAAATTTTAATACGATGGGTTTATACTCCTGAGTCTTGGAGCCCAGAGGGCTCTTGTTTTTTGTGGAAGTTTGGTGGTTCTATGTCTCCCTATTCTAACCTAAACCTGATTACAGATGATTTGAGGAGAGAACTGCCTACTGTTTCTCTTGAATTCCATTCCCTTACCTGTGAACTCTGAATCCTCAGGAGTAACAACCAGACCTTGCAGTTAATTTTACTTCTGCTGGAAATGTGGTGGCTCCAAGAGTACAATCTCCCGGCAAGCATGGAAGGGAAGAATCTGTGGCTGGGGCATTAGCCGTGCCGGGAGAGCAGGGGCTCAGTCATCCTTCAAGATTCTCTCTCAATCTGGAGATCCCATTACTTCTCCTTTACTATGCCAACCAGAAAGAGAAATGGAGGATAACAGGTTCATTGGAACATTCTTGAAATTAATCAGATATGTGTCCTCCAAGGCAGTGCATTAGGAGGTGCCTGAGAAGAGAGGGGGGAAGGTTGTATTAAAACTGAACCCAGGGTTGCCTGGGGGGCTCAGTGGGTTAACCCTCTGCCTTGGGCTCAGGTCATGATCTCAGGGTCCTGGGATCAAGTCCCACATCGGGTTCTCTGTTAAGCAGGAGGCCTGCTTCCCCCTCTCTCTCAGCCTGCCTCTCTGCCTACTTGTGATCTCTCTGTCAAATAAATAAATAAAATCTTAAAAAAAAAAAAATGAATCCAGTCCCCAGAGGGCTTGAAGGATCCGGGAGATATAATTCCCACGCACTACTGCCTATGTTAGTAATCACTTGTGTTTCTTAATTTTGTATTTTGTTGCACGTAGATTTTTCTGCTTTAGGAAGGAATTGCTTCAGAGCAGAATGAGTTACTCAAGTTAACCTTAAGTCACTTGGAAGAAGGCTTCAGGCTCTGACATCTGGATGAGTACCAGTCACCAAAGATTACCTAGTCTCGGTAAGCCTCTGTTTTCTCATCTGTGTAATGGGAAAAGTTAATGGTACCTACTTTGCAGGGTTGTTGAAAGAACCTAGTAAGAAAATTACTATAAAGTATTTATTTATCTAAGTGTCTGGCATTGAGCAAGCACTCAGTAAGTAATAGTGATTATGATCAAGGTAACAGTCATATAAAACTAGTAAGATACCTACCTTTCCCAAGGATGACACGATATCTCTCCCGGTCTTGTTCCGTTTAGCAAAGTTTCCACCAAAGCTCAACACTTACCACCTCGAAAGAAATTCTGCAGGAAAGACAAACTGTAGAGAAGAATTAATTCAGTGACATAAATTTGTGCATGCTCTCACTCTGCCAGCCACGTCTGTGCCCTCCACTTCTCCTGTTGTGCATTGGAGCAGTAATTCTAACAGAACCCGGGCTTCTGAGCCTAAGAGATAACAAAGAAATAACTAGTCTAGTGGAACTACCACGGGGATGGGGAGCTCAGATAAAGACACTTATTATTAAATTGCGCAGATCCCTTTGGACTCGGGACCTAGCGTTTCCCACCTGCCCACTCCTACACTTCTGCTGTCAGATCTGGATTTAGTCATGCGGCATTGTATGCATGGAATGAGAGAATTTGTGAGTGTGGATTCAGCCAGGAAAGGTGAGGTTGGGCTTAGATCTGAAGGCACCCCAGTTTCCACACCCCCCTTACCCCTCCTTTCCTGGGAAACCAGCCATCAGGAAAAAGAAAATATACAGACTGGAATGTTTTTTAATTGATTTTAAATCCAATGTGATGTGGGGGCACCTATGTGTCTCAGTCAGTTAAGCGTTTGACTTTTGATTTTGGCCCAGATCATGATCTCAGGGTGGTGAGATTGAGCCCTATGTCAGGCTCTGTGCCCAGCATGTAGTCGACTTGAGATTCTCTCTCTCCATCTCCCTCTGCTCCCCTCCCACTGCTCACACTCTATGTCAATCTCAAGACCAATGTCATGCAAATGTGGTTTTACAAATGACTACCTGTGTAGGCAGGACAATATGTGGACATACAATGGGAGGATGAACGGGAGAAGGACACTCCCTACAACCAAGTAACTAGCAGCTTTAAGTGGTCCAGAGCTGCCCTGCAGGGTTGTGCCGGCTGTGAGGTGTGTGCTACCTAAACAACTATACTGGGCAATCTTTAAAGAGTCTGAAATCAGCTCCTCTTGAACAAATGACAAAGGTACACCCAGCCAAGCTGTCCTTGAAGTGACCCATGCCCCTTTACCAGGCTGCTCCCAGGATAAGTGCAGATATCTCAGGTTCCTTTCCTACACTGTGTCCCATCCCGTCTTCGTGTCCTGGGTGTAAGACCACATGTGTGATGGTATCATGCATGAGGGTTTATGGTAGGATCTGATTTTTTTTTTTAAGGGGGGAGAGAAGTGATTTGAAGCCTGAATAAATGTCTTAGGAAATTCCAGTCAGTAGGCTTTTTGTTTTGGCTTGAGGTTTTTTGTCTCCTTCCTTGGCAGTTTGATCTTGAGGTTAATATTAAAAGGATGTTAGGAAGACTTCTACAAAGATCTAAGAGATGAGAAAATGACAGACGCTTTCTGGGTCAGGCTGAGTTTGTTTTGAAAATTGAGCCCGTATCAAGTTTGGTGATGAGATCATAATGAGGCAGAGAGATGCAAGGGGTCAACAGTATGGAAGAGAGTCTGGGGGCTTGGTGATGGGGTGGTAGAAACAGGAATGGCTCCCCGGGAAGCGAGAGCAGAAGGAGAGAGGTTGCTAGGCAACTTCCCAGGGCAGAGGAGAGGAATCTTGAGGGAGGAGATGCTTTCAAAAGTGCTGTTTGTGCCGTGGGTGGCTATCTGTGGCCGGAACAAACAGACCTGAGAGGTGGGTCACACCTAGTTGGCACCGAGCTGCTTCCTGCATAGTAAACACTCACGAAGAGTCAAGGACACAGAGCTCCAGGAGAAGTGTGGCAAACAGTCTGATTGGCAGCCAGGGTAAAAAATAAAAATGAAAGCCATTTGTTCTAGAATTCACGCCATAGAGGAGATAATGGCATGGCTGTTGGCACTGAGAACTGTGGTTTAAAAATACTTTCACTGAGTGCCAACGATGTACCTGGCACTGCGTTCCTTGTCGGAGGAAACAAAGGTGACGCTGACATGATCCTGGTCCACAGGCAGCTCCCAGTCTCATGGAGCAAAGACCCAAAGGTATGTGCATTGTTAATCAGCTGGAGTTATGGGATAGAAAACAAAGCTGAATAATGAAGAGCCAGCATTCAAATCCCAGTCTGCATCACACCAGCCGCGTGACCCTAAGCTCTCATCTACAAAACACAAATGATCAGAGTACCTAGGTCTTAGGATTGCCATGAGAACTGAATCCATGATAGTTGTAGAGCGCCGAGGACAATGTCTCGCCAATAGTAGGGTTTGTGAAGTTGGCTCCGGACAGAGGTAAAGAGCCAGGGGTCTGAGTACGGTATTGACCATGGCATCAGCCGCTTTCTGGTGGTGCCCAGTGGGGGCTACCCCTGTAATGCTGGGACCCTCCTACTTCCCAGCTCTTCTGTCTGGTGGCTCTTTGATTCTCCTCCTGAGCATTGCACATCATGGTAAAATGCCTTCCCCGGGTGAAGAAGTCATGTCTCTCAAAACCAGTTACACTGCCTCAGTAGACCTGAGTCAGATATCAGCACCCTCAGCTCTCCCTCTTACTTGCTTTTCCTGTCTCCCGGAATGAGGAAGAGCACAGGCCGGCCGTGCTGCATTTCCTTTGCCATCAGCAGCTCATCTGTCAGCCCAGGATCCATTTCCTCTTCTTCTCCATCTCCCAAACCCATAGCCGCACTACTTAGTGAGGGGGCCGCCATCTTTGCCTGGAAATACGCTCACATGTCCGGAACGCACACATGGGCATCTTTGCATTTCCTACCTTCCTGGCCAGGTAATGATATTGCCCGTTGGACAAAAATATATTTAGATCCACATATCAGCACATAATGTTCTTTTTTGTCCCAGCCACTTCCCCTACAAGGGTTCCCGTGACACTTGGCTGGCAGGACCCAGAGAAAGGCGAGCCAGAATGTCAGCGGTACAACCAACGGGGTGTTCACGGCACACTCTGCAAAAGAAAGAGAGAGAAGGGGGATGTCATAAAGCAGGCAGAGGGAAAGTCCTGAAACTCATTTCTTCTGCTGGCCCAGGATGCCTCATGCCCACACTCAGTTCTGTCCCTTGGCCAGCAGGGGCCATGGCTCCAGGGTCCCCATCACCCAGGACTGCTCTGACTAAGAGCATACCCTCTAACCTGAGTATTTTCCTGGAAAGAGAAAATGATCAGACAACACATAGTCCCAGTGTTTGGCCCCACAGGAGCTGTTTTGGTCAATTCAGATAAAGGCTGAGATTCAGAGCTCTCTCACTTGATTCTAAGCTCAAGGGCATTCGACTGGGGATGTGTAGAAAGCTCTCTATTAATGCCTGACTCCTGTGGTAAGCCATAATTTTTGTGTTTAAGTACCAGGGCCCCTTCGGGGAGAGAGTAAAATGTGATAGTCCCTCCTTGTGCACAGACCCTATTTGGTCCCTCTGTGGTCTGCTGACTCTCTCCATCCTCACCCATCTGTTACACTGGCCTCGGGCCCACTTACAAGTTTGTTTGACCCTTGACCTCAGGCACACATCCAAGGCCGCATGGGCTTAGATGGCCGATCTGAGTAATGCCGGAGGTGCCATCTGTCCTGCAGGAAGACGGTCTTCAGCGTCCATCCTAAAGCATTGGCTCCATATTTTTATCACAGCTGGTAACTATTATTTGCCAAAATGAAAGATACCTGAACAGTAAGGCCAAGAAGACACACAATTCAGGGGCAACTTTAAATATTAGCTAGACGTTTTGAGCCATAGGAGGAGCTCCTAGAGAAAGTATGGTAGTAACAAAATAATAATAAATAAAATTAGAAAATTGCTCAGGAATAAGGAATTGCCAAGACACATAGAAAACCCCCAGAAAAATTTCCAGACCTTGGGGAATAACTCAGCCAATGGTTTTCTCAAAAATCATAGCAACTCGAAAGGTCTTTCAAGTCTTCTTCATGGATCATTCACATTGAGGCCAACATATTCCACCTTTCCTCATCTCAAAATATGCCTGGGTTTCTCCTAGAAGAACTGGAAACTCCAGTATTTCAAACAATATTTAGAAGTCACAGAAGGGAAGTGACGACCGCTGCTTACCCAAGCCCTGCAGTGAGAGGGTTGAAAGACATCTTTCTGCTCCAAAGACCCTCGGGTGGAATTGGAAGCAGTTGCTAGAAAAGCCATTTTCAAAACAATCGCAAAACTTGTATTTATCAAATGAGTTTATCAGACATGACTGGCCACAAGCAGACGTAACTTGGTTTCTTTCTACAAGGACCCCCTTAGAGCCCACTGTGCTCTCGGTCCTCCCCACCCTGAGTGACACCCCAGGCAAATTTTATAATGTCCCTAGTCCTTCTCAGATACTCAGAGTTCCTGGCCAGACCAATGCAATCTTTTACCCATATCTTTTTTTCTTGTGTTTATTTAAAGTCCCTCCCTTTTCCTCCACTTGGGCCTGCGTTAGGTTAGGAATCTATTGGGGGAAAGTGGGAGAGGAAGAGCCTTAACATCTTAGGAGGGATGAAGCCCTCTATCTCCTTAACTTCCCTCCCAATTCACTGTGTCTGGTTCAAGACCTTCGGGCTTGAGCTCAGAACAAGAAGGGTTAGAGGAAAGAGTCTGAAAGACCTACATAGATGTCATCCAGTGTTAGTTCTCCCTAGGAATAGATTTATTACAGCATGGTAAGAAACAGAAGCACAAAGATGGTACATCACTTGTCCATGTTAGAAAACAGATTTGAATCTAACTCTGGAGTTGAGAACTCATTTGCCCCTTATAACCTCCCCAGGTATCGGGCAATGCCCCACCCTGCCATGTCCAGTGGTCCTCTCTGCTAGGGTCCCTTTTGAGATGACTTTCTGTTGGGTTTGCTCAGTGTGGTCAAAACTGTGTGTTCAGCTATTCACCGAGCTGCCTTCCCCTCTGGGGCTGGCCAGTGGTTCAGCCAGTCTCTAGCCTTTAGATTTTCAGACATGCATGAGGAGGCAGACCCTGGAGTCCTCAGATGTTCAGGGATACATAGCAAGACCCATGAAAGGTTCCCTTGGCTCACTCAGCTCTATGTGAAGGAAATACCCCATACCCTGACAACTCTCCAAAGAAATTTTCTCTCTCTCTCTGATTTCTGCCTCTTTCAAGGATTTCTTATATACTTCAAGGTAGGCTATGAGCTAAGATTCACAAGCTCTTAGTATTTCTTCTGTGGGTGGTATGACATCTACTGTTCTCAGCTTTGTGGGAACTTGGCCAAAACTGAAATCTCAGAAAGAACATTAAAAGCCACATTTAACATCCTGTGATACATGCCTGAGGTAATACTCTTTAAGGCATAACTCTGTCCTTCGTGTTCCTCTTCCCCCGCATTAATTAATTAATTAATTAATTAATAGAAGGAAGGATGGAGAAGAGAAAAGAAAAAAACAGAAAGAAAAAGAGATAATGAAAGAAAGAGACAAGGACCAGATTGAGTATTGAACTCATCAGTGTAACTACCGTGGTATGAAGCCTTCTTTGTGTATAACACATAATGGTTTATGAGGCTCTTTGTTGAATCTTTTAACAACAGTTTTTAAGAAAGCCGTTGTTGTCATTTTACAGATAAGGAAATGAAGAGGAACTTCAGGGTACTTCTAACTTTCAGAGGTTCTCACAAATGGAGGGGACACTTTTCCACCAGACTGTTATCATTCCACAATCAACAAACATCTAAAGACTTGACTGTACTTGGCCCCTAGGTCCCTGCACACCCCTGGTTCTCCCTCTCTCTCTGGCCATTCCTTCTTCATCTTGCTAGTTTGCCCTCATCCTCCCAAACTCTGAACACCTCTAAGCTCAGGCCTTAGACCTCTGTACTGTCCTACCTCCACTCACCGTATGGTTAATCTCACCTGGATTGGTGGCCTTTAGTATCATCTGTCTGCTGGCCGCTCCCGAAGTTACATCTCTTGTCCGACTCTCCCCACTATCCAGCCACTTCCTCGCTCTCTTAAACACTGGACATCCCAAGCTGGGCTCCTGATATTCTGCCCTGAACCTAGATCTTTTTGTAGTCTTCCTCATTTTAGTAAGCAGTAAGTCTGTTGTTGTACTTGCTCAGAACAGAAACCTTGGAAGCATCTCTGGCAGCTTTCTCCTCTCGTGTCCTATATCTCCAACCAGCAGACAGTCCTTCAGAGTATATCCAGAATCCAGCTACTTCTCATCACCTGCTCTGCTGCACATTGGTCCAAGTCACCAGCATCCCACCTGAACCCCACAGTAGCCCCCGATTGGTCACCCTGCTTCTGCCCCCGCCTCTTGAGGCTACTATCCACATAGCAGCACAGAGTCTGATCTTTTTCTTAAATGTTTTTATTTGCGTGTAGTTGACACACAATATCACATTAGTGTCAGGTGTACAACATAGTGATTCAACTTCTTTAGAGGTTATGTTATGCTCACCTCAAGTGTAGTTTCCATCTGTCACCATATATTGCTATTACAAGATCATGGACTATATTCCCTGTGCTGTGCCTTCTATTCCTGTAACTGATTCATTCCATAACTGGAAGCCTGTATCTCCTACTCCCCTTCAACCCATTTTTGCCCAATATCCCATCTTCTTCCCCTTGGGCAACCATCCATTTGTTCTCTATATTTAAGGTCTGATTCTGCTTTTTGTTTGTCTGCTTATTCACTTGTTTTTTTAGATTTCACTTATGAGTGAAGTCATATGGCATTTGTCTTTCTCAGTCTGACTTATTCCTCTTAGTAAAATACCTTCTAGATCCATCCACATTGTCTCAAATGGCATTATCACGTCCTTTTTCAGGCTGCCTAATATTCCTTTGTATTTATCTACCACATCCTCCTTATCCACTAATATATCTGTGAACACTTAGGTTACTTTCATACCTTGGCTATTGTAAATAACGCTGCAATAAACATAGGGATGCATATAACTTTTCAAAGTAGTGTTTCAATTTTCTTTGGGTCAATATCCAGTGCTCGCTTCGGCAGCACATATACTAAAATTGGGTCAATATCCAGTAGTGGAATTATTGGATCATATAGGATTTCTACTTTTAATTTTTTGCAGAACCTCCATACTGTTTCCCATAGTGGCTGCACCAATTTGCCTTCCCACCAACAGTGCACAAGCATTCCCTTTTCTCCACATCCTCGCCAACACGTGTTACTTCTTGTCTTTTTTAGTTTAGACTTTCTAAGAGGTGCAAGGTGATATCTCACTGTCACAACCATAATGCAAATCAGACTGATGCTTTTGAAATCCTAGTCATTTCACGCCAGAACTCTGCAGAAACCTCCCCCTGCCCAGTGGTTTCTCTTGCACTTGAAGCAAAACCCAGATCCTCTAAGATCTGTAGGCACATGTGTGCGAACTATAGGCTTCCTCTCCAACCCCCTTTCCTAGCATGTGCTTGCCTTCATATGCAGCAGCGGCCCTGGCCTCCCCCGTCCCTTGAACCTGCCACATCTGCCCCCACCTGACCACTTTGCATGTATTCTCTCTGTCAGGAGTGCTCTTTTCCCACAAAATCACATAGCTTCAGGCCTTTACTTAAATGTCACCTTCCTCATGGGCCCCCCCACCTCTGCCACTCCATCTGTATCAGACACCACTATACCACACCCCAGAGCCTCTTGGCTTCTATTTCCAGGGCTCTGGGCCACCAATTCTGCGCCAGCTGCCACTGCAGCACCCCACCCAGTGGGGGGTTCCCATCAGGGTCACATGGACACAACCCAGCAGCACCTCCCCTCGGGCCCACACCACACACCTCTTGCCTTACGTTTCAGGGCTTCCCTACCTGGGCAAGGTAGCAGATGCCATAAGACCTGCTCGCTGCCCACATTTATGCAGGCCCAAATTGCCGAAGTTTAACGCCCGGAAGGGATACCAGAGCTCACAGCAAACCCTTCTCCCTTCCTCGCTTCAGACAGAATGCCCTGGGACATAATCATTCCGATGGCCTTTGGGAGTCAGTCCTGGGAGATGCAGAGATCGGTTGCACTTGACGGCAAGCAATGACTCCCATACAGTGCAATTTTACGTTGCTTCTCCCCCTTTCCTGTCCCTTGCTCTGACTTCCCTAGAATTCTCTCACCAACGAATCACATAAGCTTTAGTTTTAAGTGCTGTGTTCTGTGAAATGCCCTTTATAAAATGGTAAGCTTCCTCCTTTCCCAACACACACACACACACACACAGAGCTTCCTATCTCTTTCTCTTCTTTATTTTTCACCTCAGCACTTGCCATCATATATTATATCATATATACTGATGTATTTCATTTACTCTTTGTCTCCTTGTCAAAATAGAATCTCCATGATTTTTTCTATTTTGTTTACTGCTGCATCCCTAGCCTCTAAAATACAGTAGCTGCTCAATAAATATTTGTTGAATAAATAGGTGAGTATGAAAAGGAGCTCAATCTGAAGAAAAACAACAGAAAACCAATGTATACATTCCACTGACAGGGAGGAAGTAACTGCCTGAGGCAGAGCAGAACCAGAGATCATTCTGTGCAGAGGGCCTCATGGGAGAGCCTTGGAGATCAATGACAGGCTAATTATTATGTGTCCCAGTGGCTGAGACAGTATGGAGATCCTCCGGCAAAGTAACACTAGATTCACTTACGGTTTATGTTTATGAAACCGAGTAAAACTAGCTTCAAGCATCTTGAAAGAAATATATTTTGTTTTCATCAGTATTGATATTTTCCAAATCTTTAATGTAGACCTAATTTGTTTTGTTTTACATTTGAGGGTAAAGTGTACTGTGACATCGGATAACATCTTTGCTACTTACAAAAAAAAAAAAAAATCCTAGTAGTTCTATAAAATTCTACTTGCCTTTTACCCAGAAAATCACCTTTCATCAGAAGAAAATGCTAAAACTGTATCAAAAGTTTCACAGATTCAAGGCTGAAATAAATAAATTCCGAATAGGAAAATTCACTTCACGCGGCGTCCTTGTGGGATTAGGAGGAGTTAGCCTGCCTTTCACATCCCTGCCAAGGCAAACAGAGGTGCCTTTCTGATCAGTTTGGAAATCAGCCATATTAAGAGGCTCTTACAGCAGTCAAGCAATATTTATTTGAAATACGGACGGCCTATGAAACATCTAAAATTACTCGTCTACTGGAAACAAGATCAATACAAAATAGTAGTATATTGTGAGTGACTCCGAATCTATAGAACACTTTATTTTCTCCTGAGCACATCATGTCGCACCAGGAAATTTTCTAATGAGGGAATTAGTGCATTTCTGAAGAAAAGGAAACCTGTAAGGGCTAGGATTGCAAATTGCTATTGCGGAAAAATCCACAGACAGAGGATATCTAGATTTCCGCAAGACATTTGACTAAGTCAGTCATGATATCCTCTCATGGGCCACAAGGAGAAGTGAAGGTCTCCTCATATGGCTAGCATAAGAGAGAAATATTTGTTACTATTATTATTATTTTATATAACTCAATATAATTCCATTCTTGGTGGAGAATAACTATTCTGTAAATGGCAGCTATTAGTAGTAATTTTGTAGTAGCCACCAAAATTGAAATACTAACTGAAGACTTATCATGTGTAAGATGAGTTAAATGCATCCAGGACCCCCTAGAGGGCAGAACTGGGCTTGTCATATCCCAGCTGAGGGGCTAAGGCAGGGTGTAGGATTGGGATAAGCCTGCGGCTGGGACCCTCACACACTGGTAGGTGAAATTAGCTTCAGGAGGGTGGCTGGCCTGGGACAAGACCAGGTAAGAGCTCCTGGTCAGAACAGTCGAGGAGAAACCAAATCAGTGGTCACATGCAGACAGGAGGTGGAAGGGAGGGACAACTAAGGGGCACGGGGAGCTTTGGGGAGGGATAGATATGTTCATTATCTTGATTGTGGTGACAGATTCATGGATATATCTATATGTCAAAACTCATCACACCATACACTTTATTTACGTTCAGTTTATGGTGCATCACACCTCAATAAAGGTGGAAAGGAGAGGAAAAGAGGGGACAGAAAAGGGAAGGAAAAAGGAGTCAAGCTAAGTCAGGGATACTCAGGCATCCAGCCCTGGTCAAGAGCTCAGAATTTACTGGTCACTCCAGCGTGAGACCGGAGTTAGTAGAGCTGAAAGCCAAGGCAAAGGTGCAGACGTGACCAGAGTGTTCTGATACCAGGTCAAGACTGAGGGAAACATTTCTGGATGAGCAAGATGAGTGTCTCTGACAGCTGCTACAACTTGATGCTTTCTTCTTGCAGATTTCCTCATGCCGGGGCATTTCCTCATGCCCCCACACTTAAAAGAAATCCAGGCGGGGTGCCTGGGTGGCTCAGTGGGTTAAAGCCTCTGCCTTCAGCTTGGCAGCTCAGGTCATGGTCTCAGGGTCCTGGGATCGAGCCCCACATCGGGCTCTCTGCTCAGTGGGGAGCCTGCTTCCTCCTCTCTGCCTCTCCTCTCTGCCTCTTCCTCTCCTCTGCCTGCCTCTCTGCCTACTGTGATCTGTCAAATAAATAAAATCTTTTAAAAAAAATGCAATCCAGGCAATGCAACTTACTGGGTACCATATTCAAGTGCCATATTGGGAATGGCTATCTTGGGAGATCATGAGCTCCAGTCACTGGCAGTGTTGAAATGAATGTTGGGTGATCACTTGCCAGATATAGCAAATCATGCTGCCTAATCACCTAGGAAGCTGGAAAAATACTTCTACTCCTACCCCTGTCCCAGAACTACTGAATCAGAATCTTCAGGGGGGTGGAAACTGGATTTTTTTTTTTTTAACTCCCTGGGTGAGTCTGAGGCAGTCTCTGTTTGGGATCTGCTGCTGTATACATAGACTCAACTATCATTATAGTTCTTTCTGATTTTACATTTCTATGATTGAATGACTACCCAGACAAAAAGCCCCATGGAAAAATATTTCAAAGTGTGGGCATCCCAAGGTCCTGACTCCAAGCAGCAACAAGTATGTGTAAGTAGCTTAGCCTATCGAAACCGTATTCATCCCTGAGGACTTGGTGAATGTATCCACTTTTCCTGCCCTTTTCCTAAGTCCTCTGAGGCAGCCTCTTCTCCCTCCTCTGAACTCTCCATAGCACTGAAATCTCAGCCTTTAATCTTGAGGAGAAAGGGGAAGCAGAGATCACTTCTCTAATGTTGCCTTGCATTGTCTATTGGGGGATTCCATAGACCCAATTAATAAGGCCCTGCAGGCCCAGCAAGTTACAAAGTAACTGAGAAGTCAGAAAAAGCGAAAGGGCATATGGAGACCACTGCTGTGGAGAAACCTGCTATTAGACCAGCAGAATTCCTAGCAGAGTCCCATCACAGGCAGCACTGGGAAAGTGCTGTTCCATAAGACAGAACCTGTTCTTTCACCGTTTGTATCAGAGGAGCAGAGCAAAGCAAATGCCTTCTGGGAGCTGCCGGCTCCCAAGGGGAACGGGAAATGAAGGAGTTTGGCTCTGTGCACCCAGTTTCTCCTTCACGGCTTTCCGATTGGAATTCGTTCTTCGTCCTCTCTTGAGAGGGTTGGGGAGGGAGAAGCCAGCAGGGTCACAAGGATGCACTCTCCCCATGTGAGACGAGCTCTCCAGAGTGGGAAGGAAGCCTTCCTGTCTCCCCCAACACTTTCTTGTTCCTCCCTTGTATATGTCTTGGCTCCTCAATGGACTTGTAAACCAATCAAACACAGGGATTATGTATTGTCTTCTTTAGATGCTTTGTCCAGAGTGCCTGGAGCCGTGCTGGGCATATTGGGAATATTCAGGACAAAGAACCCAGACACAAGAAACCGGGAGGGGAGGAGAAGAAAGGAGAAAACATATGATAGCAATTCATAAGCATATCTGAAGGATGAGTGAAGCCTGAGTGGTTAAGGGCTTTTAACTCAAAAGGCAGTTGGCTTGAGTTCAAATCCTACTTCCACCCTTCACTAGCTCTATCACTATGGGAAAGCTGCCTAAATTCTCTCATCTGTACCTACCATAGAGGGTTATTGTGAGAATGGGATAGACTTTGAGCTATCAAGGGGTTAGAACAGGGGTGGGGTGGTCAACTATGGCCTGCAGTCAAGCAACCTTGTACCTGTTTCCATAAATAAAGTTTTATTGGAACCCAGCCACACCCACCACTCATTTATATACTGCCTTCAGCTGTTTTCACACTACAATGGCAGATCTTATGACCCACAAAGCCTGAAATATTCACTATCCTTTATAGAAAAGGTTTGCTGACCAACCCTGGCTTAGAACACAAGAGCCCATTCTTTATCCCTAAGAAGCGAAGACTCAGTAGAGGTATCACCTCTTTAAAGTAGTCCTCAATTTTTGCAGTTAGACTTTGGTCCTTCCTCCCTTTTGTCATTCCATAGCACCTCCGACCCACTGTTATAGCACTTTTCACAGGATGTTTGTCTCATTGGTCTTGGCTTTCTCCACTGAGCACTGAGATTGTTCAGACCGGGACTGTGTCTCAGTCATTGTTCTAGCCTTAGACAGAATTGATCCCCAAGACATGCTTGCTCAATTAAGGTATTAACCAGAAATATGCACACACAGTATAAACTCTCAGAAACAAAGGACTGTAGACCTACTAAGTGACAAAGGCTAGAGTTCTTAGTGATTCTCTCTGGACTTGGTCCCCACTGTTGTAACTGAGGCAGATCTCCATCCCCACCCCCATCGTTGCCTTTGCCTCCTTCTTTCTCTTCTCCCATTTCCCAATGTCTGGTTATAGTGGTGTTGGAACAGTGGCAGCTCTGCACATTGATCAGCTTGCAATCTACAACTGGCATCCCTTCTCATTCCTCGTGAGGTCATCAGCTTTCCCTCCCACCCTCACAAGTCCATGCCAAGACACGGCAGCCAAGAGGGCATCATCAGTCTTTGGGCTGATAGTCCCTGCTGGAACTGAGGAATGTTCCCACCCTTGCATTCCACAGCAGGTGTGCGGGGGCATTCTTATCATGCTTCTCGTGGAGCTGCATCTGCTCCCAGTTTTCAGAGCTTCTGATCATTTTCATGACAAAATGTTAGGCTATATTTATCCATCACATCACCAAAGCTGGCCCTTGAAATTTGAGCTGTGCTGTTAATGAGCTCAGTGACCTCGGCATCTCCCTGATCCTTAACTTCTTTCTCTGTAAAAGAGGTGAGATGGTCACAACCTTCCCCCCGCCCCAGGCTCTAACACACTGAGTGCCTCTATAAGGTCACATAAACCCCCAGTGCTAGAAATTCCTTTAAACCGGATAAACAGCTGGTTTAGGCATTGACCTGCTCGACGGGTAGGTGGTAGGTAGCAGGACGCCACCACCTGTGAAGTCCCCTGCCTGTAGAATGCTGACCTCTTGTTCTCCCACTGACTAGATCTTGCCCAAATCCTCAGCTCAAAGGTGAGATTCCTTAAAAAGCTTTGAGTAGCCTGAGCTTTCCCAGAGCTCCTGGGGGCTCAGAGGTGAAGTCAAGGTTTGCCTCCAAGCAAGAATTCATTAGCTGCTATTGCCAATCAGAGCTGTTTTCTCTGAGCAGAAACGGACTCCCTGGAACTCTGCAGGTCACCAGGTCAACAGCTTAACATACAGACTCTGCCAACGCTGGTGGTCTGGTCCACCAGAACTGGCAGGTAACCCATAAGCTCCCTCTTCCAGCTCAGTGGTCTGGCTGCCCAGCAGGTACCACCTAAAACATGCCTGCCATGTCTTGCCAAAGAGACCGGCCCCATCAGACATCAGACTGCAAATCTTAAGATGGAACTAGAAACTTGACTGTCTCTCCTGGACATTCTGGCACACTCCCTCTCCAGCATGACTTGAAAGAAGAGCTTTTTTTTTTTTCTTATAGCATCTTTATTCCCATAGGAATCAGTAAGTAGGAACGTATTTGTAAAGTAATGGGTAAAAATGATTACTGGGTTTTTAAAATGCTCTTTCTGATGTTCCAATTCACTCAATAGTGACAGTTATACTGAAAGCCACATTTATTCTTGATCCAGAGAAATCACCTTTGCTTAATACTGCATTAAGCACTGTTTGAAAAGTAACATCCCTTGGATGGCTTTCCCCATGGTGTTCAGGGCCTTTGCTACCCTGTCTCCACGGGAGCTGACAATGTTTTAGCAAAGTCGGCTCTTGATTATGGAATTCTATTTTGAGCAGAGAAAAATCTCAGGTTGTGCATGGGAGTCTGCCTTCCCCAGATAAATAGACCTGAAGGAATGTCCTAGGAAGACTGTGCTGGCCCGGAGTTCACTGCCGCAGCACACGTCGCATGAACAGACTTTATTTTAACTGGGAAAAGGCCACCAAATGAGCTCTTTTTAATTAACACCCCCTGAACCTTACTTATTAAGACTTTTGGCACACGCTGACAGTGGAATTTTTCCTGCATGGTCCTTTTGGGAGCTACCTCGATGGCTTTGGCAGAGAAATGACATATAAATAACATTTAGGGTTATTATTATTGAGCCAGGTTCTCATCCTGGGTAACTCTCTGGGAATTCTAATGCTTAGACTTGCTTGTTAGAAATATTATACTTTTCACCTTCCCCCAAGTGCATCGGGAATGAGGTGGTGAGGCACTCGGGAAAGGGCATCATTTGGGAGATCTATTAATTGAAGTCTGTTTGAAAGTCATTCTGTACCTCATTTTCAAAGTTCCCTATTTCAGGTAATTCATTCATCCCCCCAAGTCTCTGGGGACCTAAGTAGCAGGCAGGTTCTACACCCATCACAGCAATGGAACACAGATCGAATTGTCCCCATGGGAGATGAGGTTCTAGAACATGTGACATTGATCTGCCTCAGGAGAAGAAATCAGGACCCTTCACATGTAGTCAGATGCGGCACCTTCAGGGACAGAGAAGAGAAGCAGTAGACTATTCCTAAAATTTAAGAGAAGAGTTTTTATTTAAGAGTGCTGATACTGCATCCCAGGCTACCACTGATTCATTCAAAATATTTGAGTCTGTACCATGTGGCAGAAACTGCCCTCTGTACTGATCTGGGGTAAGAAAGAGGACAGGAAAGGTCCCTGCTCTCTGGAAGCTCTAATTCCAGGGTGCAGTGTGGGGGAAGAGAAATGATAAATAAGAAAAAAGCAAGCAAACAAAATGTAAGATAAATTCAGAGAGGTAAAAAATGATACAGTCAAAAAAATAGAGAACCCTGATGGAAAGATAGGCTAGTGGGAGCCTATAAAATTTGGACAGAGTAAAGTGAGAAAGACTTCTGGAAGGAGGTAACCTTTGAGCTGAAACTTACATAATGAGAAGCAGACAGACCTGGGAAGATCTGACTTAGAGCTTTCTAAGCAGAAGGAGCAACCGTATGCAAATTCCCTCCAAGAACATGCTTTTCGAGTTTCCAGGAGCAGAAAGAAGAGATGTCTTGATGCAGCCAAGGGAACAAGGGGTCGAGTTGTTCTCTTGGGGGCCAGATCACCTTGGGCCATGATAGAAGATTTGGATTTCATTCTGTAAGCATGGGCAGCCATTGCAGGTACAAAGGAGAATACTTGTTGTCTCTCACAACCATTCTCCCCTTCCTTTTAATTCTAAAAATCATTTATCAGCCAATGCCCACCCAGTTGGAAGGGATGTCTTCTGGCTATCTTTGGATAAATATGTTGCCGTGTAATTAAGTTCTTGTCAATGAGAGGCGAGTAAAAGTGATGTGTGCAACTTTGGGGCCTTGTTCTTAAAATAACTGGGCATGTATTCATTCCCTCCTTTTCCCCATCTCAGTGACTAGAACACAGATATGGCCACAAGTCAGCTTTGACTTGGGAGCATGAGAGTAACACCCAACACTAACTATGGTGGACAAGAAGAGAGAAGAAATCTGGATCCTGGCATGGCTATATGCAGCCTGCCCTCTATCTGCCCCAAACCAGCTTCTTTCCTTTGTTTGAGCCATTATATTTTGAGTTTCTGTTACAGCAGCTTAGCCTGCATTCTAATACAGAATGTTTTAAGGAGGAAAGTGACATGATCTGACTTATACTTCAAAGAACCTATCTAAGTGCTATGTACATAAATTGTTGGAAGGGAGGAAGAAGAGGTGAGACCAAAGGCCAGCTAAGAGTCCAACACAGCCATCCAAACAAAAGATACTGATCGCTTAGGGTATGGTAGCCACTCTGCACAGAGAGAAGTGAGTAGATTTGGGATCATTTTTGCAAGTAGAACCAAAAAGATCTGGGAATGGATTGGATGGTTGGGAAGAAGGTTGAGAAAAGAATAACCAAGGTAACTCCTAGTTTGGGGTCCTTTGGTGATTTCCCATTTACATGGGACCTGAAGACCATTGAAAGTGGACCCCACTGAAAGGACATGGAGCATCTCTGTCATAGGAGCTACCCCAGGGATAGCAAACTGAGAGATGATGCATATCACAATTGGCAGCCTAGTAAACTGCTGTGTAGACACAGACATCATATGCCACATTTGAATTAAATGTGCCACATTTGAATTAAAAATACTTAAGATTGGGACACAGGGCTGGCTCAGTCAGTAAAGCATGTGACTCTTGATCTTAGAGTTGCAAGTTCAAGTCCCACACTGGGTATAGGGAATATCTAAAAATGAAGTCTTTCAAAAATATCTTAAAAATACTTAAGATTATTTTGGTTACAAGCAGCAGAAACCAAGAGTGGCTAATTTAAGATGTAAAAATAATCTATTGGAAATATTATGACACGGCTCACAAAAGCCAAATATAGTCCTTTAAAAAGAAGCTAGAGCTACGCTTGTGGTGAGCATAGCATAATGTTTAAACCTGTGGAATCACTATATTGAACATTTGAATCTAATAAAACCTTGTGTGTCAACTACATTCAAAAAAAGAACTAGAACTAAGGACTAGAAAGATAACAGGAACCAGAAAATACTCTTGGCTCCAACCCTAAACAGACCACTTCTTCTGATTTCCTCTATATATGATGAAGGATGGTGTCTCCATGACTTCTGACTTTATATTACTTCTAGAGAGTTGACTAAACCAATCTAGACACTCTGAATCTCAATGCGAACCCTCCGGGAGTGAGAATTTAACCGCTCCTGCTTGGGTGAGAGGTCTGGTCAACTCTAGTCAGGAGAACAGGAATAGCTTAAATATGGCTGCTTTCCCTTACTCCCTGTGGCAAGGGCAGCTTATAGAGGAATGGTTTTACAAGGGCTGGGGAGACATCCCCCCAAGGTGTCTTTCTAACAAGGTCCGTATTGCATACAAATATCAGCTTCATGAAGACATAGCACTGCAGGGCTCAAAATCTTGTTGAGAAGTATCTACCTCTAATACAGAACGAAGTTGAATTCATCTTGAGCCTTTAAATATTTTTCTCACTATTAAAGACATCTTGCACAGAATATTCCATAGCTTTCTTGAGGGCCATCAGTGGGGCTCCCAAGTCTCATGACACTCCTTATTTCTCACCTTTGTGCTTACAACAGCATATCTAAAACTTTTCTTGGTCTCTTTCCAGTAAGAAGGAGGCACAATTCCACCCCTCAAAATAAGCCTCCAGGACGGACCCTTTGGCCCTAAACCATCCCTGAACAAATCAGAGGGCCGCGGATCCTACATTTCCTTTCCTGGAAGCATCAGTGCTTCAAGTCATTGACCCCAGCTTCCTCTTCCCCTTGCCAGTGTGAAACACTCATTCTTTATTCCCGTCCAGGGCTGCCTCTCCCCACTTCTCTGAATAAAGTTGAAAATGGAGCTATAAGAACGGATATAGCAGCTCTTTATCTATCAGAGAAAGATTAGCTAAGGATAGTTATGGGCTCCAGGCAAAGATAGGGATGTAGCCTGCCTCTTAAAGGCTTGAGTGGGAGGATTTTATTGTTATTATAAAGATGCACTTTCTTTTAAAGTTTAGACCTAAACTTTTTTTAGTCACAAGAGGTGATTTTTTTTCTTTTTCTTGTAAATTAAGACAATTTTAGTTTTAAGGCTGAAACTTAACTGTGTGTGCAGTAAGGACTATGGGAAGTCAGCGGGGCCTTTGGGGAAAGCTTTCTCTCTGTCTGTGGAAGGTACTCAACATAGGGAGTTTTGTGTCTCTTGATAATACACACAGGTCACAACCCTTCTACCTCTGACAAGCCCACAGCAGGCGTCCAGGTGTACTTTTTCCAAACCAAATGGCAGTGGAAAAATGACCTTTGGATACTCTTCCTATCTCAGATTCCTTTGACTTGTTTATTATGCAACTAATGATTATGATCAAATAGATATTATGTACAAAGAGTGCTCTTAAAGTGTAATCTCATTATTTTTACGGGTTTTAAATTTTCATACCAGAGTTTCCGCTCACGATGGTGATAACCAGTTGTCATCATCCCCTCTGTCCCTTTAACCAACAACCATCACAGGCTCTGCTTTTTTTTTTCCACATTTTTTTTATTTTGCTAACACACATAATATAAAATTTACCAATTTAGCCATTTTTAACAAAATTTTATTTATTTATTTGAGAGAGAGCTAGAGACAGCAGTAAGAGGGGGAGAAACAGACTCCCCATTGAGAAGGGAACCTGATGCGGGACTCAATCCCAGGACCTTGGGATCATGATGTGAGCCAAAGCCAGAGGATCAACCAACTGAGCCCCCAAGGTGCCCCAGTTTAGTCATTTTAATGTGTACAGTTCTGTGGCATTAAGTACACAGTGTTGCGTAACCATAACCAAAATCTCTTTCCATAATTCTGTCATCATGTTGAATATGAACTCTGTACCTATTAAACGATAACTCCTGGTGTGCCCAGGTGGCACAGTCGGTTGATCATCAGACTCTTGGTTTTGGCTCAGGTCATGATCTCAGGGTTGTGAGATGGAGCCCCATATTGCACGGTGATTCTTTCCTGTCTACACTCTCCCTCTCTCTCTGCTCCTTACCCCTGCTCCTTCTCTCTCTCAAATAAAATAAAGAGCTCATGTTCTCTCTCTCTCTCAAATAAATAAATAAATAAATAAATAAATAAAATCTTTTTAAAAAAGTAAACAATGACTCCCTACTTCCCCATCCCTGCTCCCAGTAACCTCTCTTCTACTTTCTGTCTCTGTGAATTTGCCTATGGTAAGTACCTCATATGCACAGAGCCCCTATTTTCAATCTCCTTTCTAAATCAGGTACCATGCCTCCCCTGCCCACCAGCAGACAAAGGCCAAAGGCCATCCATTCTAAATTATGGTCTTTCAGTAAGAAGACCTTGCTCTCTGCACACCATCTTATTTAATCCTTATAAAATCTTGCAAGCTATTTTTTATAGTTGAGGGAAATGAGGCTCCCACAGGTTAGATCACAAAACCAGTAAGCAATGGCAATGCCAGGATTCAACTCGTGTTCTCTGAATCACAATTCCTGCTCTTAACCATTATGCCGTCTTCCCTGGAGCACCGACTCTCAGAGTTGTATATCTGCCAAACACTTGGCAACACAGAGTAGCTCTTCCAGATTCTTACCAAGGATCAATATCCAGGCCTCTGTGGTATCCAATCTTTGCACAAAGATTGGGAGATTGGGAGAAATGCTACACAAAAGGTTGGGAGAAATGCTGTTTTACGTAGAAGGTCCATGCCCTTTCCCGAGATGTAGTATAGTATAGCAAGTACATATTTGCCCTGGAACCAGGCCTCTTCGTTTCACCAGCTGAGTGACCTTAGCCAACTTACTTAGCTCTCATGAATAAATTTCTCTTTCTGTAAAATGGGCGTGATGATGATGATACCAATCTCACTGAGTACGGGTAAAATTAATGAAAGCACACAGAGTGCTAAAAGCTAGGCATTGTGCCTAGAAAATGTTGTATATGTGACAGCTCTTACAATTACCACTCATTTCAATAGCTCAGTGATTTTTACACCTTTTTGATTGTACAGTCCATGATGACAGTCACATTATCTCTGCATCACTTAGAATGCTGCTCTGGTATAAGCAACAAAACCGTAACTCAAGCTGCCTTCAACTAGAGTAAAATGGCTAAAAATAGCTGAAATCTAGAGGAAAGCACATTCCAGGCATGATGCAATCATGAATGAACGCTATCAACAACCCACTTCTCTCTCACTCAGCTCTGTCTTCTCAGGCTCATTCTGAGGCTGGCTCCTGGAGGCATCGAGCTTTGCGTGGCAGCTGGAGCTCTGTGCTTCCTGTTCAAATCTAGAAAGAGAGAAGGAATAAAGGTCATCCTTGTTATGATTAGGCCACTCAGCTCTCACTCCCACTGGCGGCCCCTGGCAGTTACCAGCGGAGTGCTCTCAAGAACCCCTCTTGGGGTTGAGATGGAGTTGCTGCTTCTACAAAATCAATGTTCTCCGAAAGACAAGACTAAAGGGAACAGCCTCAAATCTTCATGTGCCAAGATCCAACACACAAACCTGGCAGACAAGTTCAGAAGTTTCAAGGTCCCCAGGTTAAGTTTGCTGTGGTGGTAGATAGTCTGAATATTTTCCATGGGTGAAGCCAGACTTCCAGGAAGCTGGATAAAAGAAACGCATTGTTTTGAGCCTTTTAGAACCAGTTACCAAATTGCATGGTAGCATTACACTATGGGTCTCTTCATCACTCCTAACAATGTTAGGGGGAAATATGCTTTTCCTGAACAACTCATTTGATTTTGGTTTATGGACAATGAGAAACACATATTTAACCATGTTTCCCTCTCCCCTTCGGCCTCTAGTCGTCTTAGGTTTATGGTCTAATTAAAGGAAAAAGTAATGTTCTTTTTTCCTATACCTTGTTTTATTGTTTTCCTATCAGTAATTTCCTTTCCTGCTGACTCAATTCATTTTTTTGTATTATATGTAAATTTTTATCCACTTCATTTCTTCATGCAAGAAAACAGGGCAATAAATATATACATTAAAATAGCCCAAAATATGGAAAAAGTACTTACACTCCATGTCAACTCCAGCATTGTTAATAGTTAATTTCAAAATGGGAAGAAATATCGGTGTTAAGGGAATAATTGAATAAATTTTGGCATATTCATAAAAGTAGATATACTGCAACTTAAAATTATGCTTATTAAAATGTGTTTATAAATAATTTGTGATAAATGAAAAAATCATTTGCTTTTAATATTAGCTTTTAAAAACAGCAAGCAAAATCAAGTATGGGTATTCGGTTTCTGACAAAACAGTAAACTGGCTAATACAGCCTCCTTCTACCACAAAAAATATAAATGTTAGATTAATTTTTTCATAACTTAAAATACATAGCTGAGATATTAAAATGAAAGGAAGAGAGCAAGGGGGAAGAAGGGAGGAAAGGATGAAGTGAAATCCCAGGTAACATAAAGAAAACAGGGATTGAGAGCCAGAGGTGAGATTGCTTGGAACCATACCATGGATGTTCAGGAGAACATCAGATCCAGATCAAGACCTGACCTCTAAGAGCGAGGGCTTCTGCACCTATGTTGAGATGGAAGATAGAGCTCTGAGTCGAGACAAGGTAGGGGGTTACAACTGAAATCTCTGCATCAAACCAGAATTCTTCCTCCATGAATGGTGGGAATAGAATCCGTTGATCCAGAAAAACACCAATGAAACTTGACTTTTCCCATCATGGGAATGAGGGAACCTCCAAAAGCCTCTCAAGCCTTCTACGCATAGAGATGCAAGGTCCAAATGTACTTTATGTATAGGGTGGTAACTCTGGACTGAAAAACTAATGAAAAATTAGTCTCAGGTTGGTGAAACTTAGAAAAATCTCATGTAAAATCCAGTCTGTGAAGACGTTACTATCACAGATGGCCACAAAAAACAAAAACCAGTAAACATGTCTATATGATCTAAGCATTCAAAGCATATTTGTTAAATAGAATTTACATCCCAGCTGGAGCAAGAATAGCACAATCTTGGAGAAATTATAAGATTGATATGTTTTAAACTATCAGATAAGATAAAGAATAACCACATACTAAAAGAGTTAAATACTGTAATATTAACAGTCTAGCCAGTGAAAATGAGAACCCAATAAAACTGGAGATTAGAATCAGCTAAAAAGAGAATTAGTAAACTGAAAAACAAATATGAGGAAGTTATTTTGAATGCAGTACAGAAAGCAGATGAAAAGTAAGGCAGAAATTTTAAGAATTTAAAGAACTAAAAAAGATTAGAAAGAATTAGTAAAGATTTATCTAAAAAGGAAACAAGAAATAGATTGATGTTTTATTAGCAAAAAATGGAGACCAAATACAGTGCAATAACATCCTCAAAGTATTCGAAGGAAATGTAATTGTCAACAAAGAATTATATACCAAGAGAAAGTATTACTTAGAATGAGGGAAAAGCAAAGAAAATAAAGACAGAGTTTATTACTCACAGGCCCTTGTTGTGAAAGAACTACTGAATAAAGTTATTCTGTTAGAAATAAAATGAACTTAGAAAATAGTAATAGAACTCATATAGCATTGTTGAACAAATTCGTAAGTGCAGAGATAAATATAAACAAGCAGTAGAAACTGCAGAAAAACAAAACACAAATAGTACACATAATAAGAATGACTAATTTAGGTAATTTAAAAACAAACCAAACCAAATATTAGATAATGATGTGGATGATAGGTGACAGTCACCAGGATTAAAGCACTCTGAGATCCTTGTATTGTGCCAAGGAGGGTAGATGTTTGCTCTCTTAATTCAAGTATACAGGCTAAAAGTTCAAGTGTGACAGCTTAAAGAATAGAAATAGAACATGTACTTCCAAATACACAAATATTAAAAATAAATATAAACATATTAAATTCACTCATTAAGAGAGATTGTCAGATATTTTGGTTTTTTGGGGTTTTTTTTTTCGGATATTGTTTTTAAATGTTTTATCTTCCTAGTGACTTTTCCTCCATAATTATGTAACATTTATTTTTATCCCTACAAAAGTTTTTGCCTTTGTCCAGTATCTTTAGCCAACAATTGTTGATATTTTAGAATGTTCCCTCATGGCATTTAGAAATTATACAAATATAGGTTAGTTTTTTCCAGAGAGGCCTCAATTTTTTAAAATGCCCATTTTTTATCTGAATAATATTAACATCGATTACGTTTTGATTTCTAGGCCTCCTCCAATAATATGACATGCATTTATCCTTGTAGACGTGGGCACTATGTTTCAAAAGGAGGATATGTTTAGTAGGTTTTTGGTAAATGCTCTTCATCAGGTGAAGGAAGTATTTTCCATTTATAGTTGATGAACATTTTTTATTATGAATGACACTGTATCTTCGAATCATTAGAAGCTTTACAAGGTATTTTGTCCTTCATGCCAAGTTCAGCATTGTCCTACAAGAGATCTTATCCAACATAGTAAGATTTAAAAAACAGAAATCAGAGGGGCGCCTCGGTGGCTCTGTTGGTTAAGTGTCTGCCTTCTGCTCAGGTTATGATCCCAGGGTCCTGGGATCAAGCCCTGCACTGGGCTTCCCTGCTCAGCAGGGAGTCTAATACTCTATCTCCCTCTCCCCCTGCTTATGCTCACTCACTCTCTCTCTGTCAAATAAATAAAATCTTTTAAAAAGAATAAAAAATGGAAATCGAGATTAATGGATTAAAAGGAAGAAAACAGCATTGTCATTATTCACAAATAAAGTATTTTTCTATGTAGAAAATCTCCACCTGAACTATTAGAAGAGATTTCGACACATGTGCTAAAGACAATCACCATAAAAATGCAAACTAATGTATAATCCTTAATATTGCTCCTGCCTAGAGGAATAAGTCCATGTCCCAGTGTTAGAGTCAGCCTAAGAATCAAAAGGTGGCACATATAATATTTACTATTATTCACCTACTAACATGGATATCCTCTTAAATCAAAGCCTTTCCAGAAAAGAAAAAAAAAAAAAACCCACCAATGTGTATACAATTTCTAAAAGCCATTAGGGGACATACTAAAATGTCAAGATGGGCTGACTCTAGGGAGTAAAAAATTTTTTGGAGGGCTTTAATTTTCATCTCTCTAATTATCTGTTTTGTAAATTATCTAGAATAAGCAGTAGTATTTTATAGTCTGGGAGAAACATGCTTTTTTTTAATTAAAAAAAAAAAGGCATTGGAACCAAACCCATATGACAACTCTATCTTACCTTCCCACCTCCCTATGGAGGCATCCTAATTATCCAGAGAGTTCTTGCCATTCGTTCTATCTTACTTTAATCCTCATTTGAAAATAATTTTTTCTCCATTCTTTAATAGTGTAGTAATTTTTCCTACTGTGCTTCCTATAAACTACATCACCAAATTACGTGATGTACTTTGGTCCAAAAGAGCCAAGATTATAGTAATACCGGTCCCTGAAATGTGGTATCTCACCCTTGCACAGCCCTTGATAGATGGCATGGCAGAGACATAGTGAGCAGAACCTGCTTTTAATACGCAGTGTAGGTAATTGCTGGCATAGGAAGGTATCGCCGTCTCTGAAATTCCACCGTTAAAATCTTTAGGTTATGCATTTCCCTCCTGTGTTTCCTTTTCAAGACCTAATTCTGCTGGAAGGGACTAAGGCATTAAGACATTCTCCTGTTTAAAATATCCCTCATTAATGAAAGGAAAAATACAATTTCTCAAAATCTGGACCAGGGCCACCTGATAGTGAGTTCCTCTCTTCTTGTTGTGGCCAGGAAGGCTCTCAGGAAGATCAGAAGATTGGCTCACCAAAGCTGACTTTCGCATGATAAGCTCATGTTACTTTCTCTTAAGAAAGGCTTTCTCAGATTTTCTGCCAGAGTCTATTCTGTAGA
The DNA here is from genome assembly GCF_922984935.1 of Meles meles. Lineage (NCBI taxonomy): Eukaryota > Metazoa > Chordata > Mammalia > Carnivora > Mustelidae > Meles > Meles meles. The sequence goes on from NC_060067.1 coordinate 143,101,083, forward strand.
AACTATTATGATCCAATTTTTCAGAATTTGGACAAATCTTCCTAGTCTTATATCCATGTACTTGGCTCATAAACGTGAGTGAGAAAACCCATCTGGAAGCCTCTTTTGCTAGGTAGAAGTTGCTAGGGTAGGGAAGTTTTCTTCATGCCCCTCACCCAGAGCCAGAGACCCACGCCCAGCACAGCCAGAAGGCCAGTGCAGAGACCTCTGTCCCACTAATGCCACTGGAAGAGTCTGGATTGTGCACAGGATGGCCCGTGGTTGTGTTTCTGGCTCCAGCCTCTCACTCAGGCCCGTGGGGCTTGCTCCGTCATGGTTACCTCCTTCTCCTGTTCAGGTTATTTAGGTTAGTTAGGTTAAGAATTCCCAACAATAGGCAGAGAGAAGACAGTGAAAGTCAGAAAACTCTGAGTAAAACCTGGCCATCTTAAGTGATCTGATTTTTTTCTGGCCCCACTGGAAGTTTAAAAGAATTGGAGATTTAGGGGCACCTGGGTGGCTCAGTCCATTAAGCATCTGCCTCAGGCTCAGGTCACAATCCCCGGGAACTGGGATCAAGCCCCGCCTCAGGATCCCTGCTCAGCCGCGAGTCTGCTTCTCCCTCTCCCTTTGCCCTTCCCACTGCTTGTGCTCGCTCTTGCTCTCACTCTTTCTCAAATAAATAAAATCTTTTAAAAAAATAAACTGGAGATTTAGTCAGTCATACAGCCATTCAATCAACAGTCAAGCATCTCTCCCTTTTAAGGCCCCTGCTAGCCCTTGAGAGTTGGAAGTATATAGAGTATCACTCCTGTTCCAAGATACCTAAGGTCTACAAGACAAAGATATGACAAATATGGCAAATGTGCATGAAACAAAACAGCAAATGAAACGTCTCATGGGAAAGTTCCAAACCAACTCCGAGTCTGAGCTCCAGGGATAGGTAGATGGCTTGGAATCCTGGATCTCACAGCTCCTAGCTGTGTGACTTGGGCAATGATGTAACAGCCGTCATTTACTGAGCATGCTCTGTATGCCAGACATTGTACAAAGCACTCAAATACAAAACATGTGTTATCTTACTCAATCCTTATCATTACCCTAATAACCAATAAAAAGGGCTTGTGCCCATTTTATAGAATAGGAAATAGGCCTAGAAGTAAGGCTGAGGCAGAATTTGGGTTGCAAGTTGTTTTCAGAGGATGAGCACCTGGGAAGGGAAAGGGGAGGAAGCAGAAGCGGGCAGAGGGAGAAGTTGAGCTTTGATGAAGTCTGAACAAAGCCTGAGCCAGGAGCTCTGGAGTGTGAGAATTATTTGACAGAATACTCAACGTTGGGCTGAAATGGCTGGGGATATAGACTCATCTTTCTCCGTCACTAGATGCAGACTGCCCCAGAAAGGACATAACCTTTGGTGAGGCAACTCTTTACAGCCGAAGGAGATCCTGAAGGAGCCAACAGGTTGAGGCTGTTTGCTGACTATGCTCCCACAACTGGGCAGCAAGACCTGAGCAGCATCTCTTCCACGTCTACCCCAAGGACCTCCCCTGCCAAACAGTTACAAGGATTAGAAATAATATACGGAAAGTGCTTGGCAGATGGAAGTTGCTCAATACGTTGTGAGTTTTGTTATTCAACACAGAACCCGGGCAGGAAAACTGTGGTAACTTCTACGAGATACGATGCAAGGAGAATGTTACCCACATGGACTGGACCTTAACCTTGTTGCCCCTCTCACCCGTGCATGGCCAGCTGATGCTGAGGCTTGCCCCAGACACAAAGTGCAACAGTGGTCAAGGGATGCGGCCAAAGGAACTCACAAGGGCAGGTGGCTTGGTGAGAGAGAGGAAGCTCTCATCTGTGGTGTAATCTTAGATGGGGTTAGTTTGGGGAGCTTTTAGTGGAATATTTTTGTAGGGGTGCTATTGAAAAAGTGCCTCAGGTGGGTGGCAGGTCACTTGTTATTTACCAGTGGGATGGAACACGGTGAGGAGGTATTGTGGCAATTTTGGGATCTTCATGGAAACCGAGCTCTCTGTAGGAGCCAAGGCGGAGTCTGTGGGGGACATCATGGTCAGATTAAGAGGAATGGTGCTGGAACTGGAATTACTAAGCAAGCCTACGCTTGGCAATTACTCACAGGGAGATCAGTTCTAAAAATACAAAAGTGGCCATTGAGACAATGAGGAACGCGCCTTTGGAACACGTCTCACATTAGTAGAGCGAAGTCTGGCTGATGGATGTCATGGAGCCAATCAGTGCAGTGGAAGCTAAGTACCTGATGTGTATGACATTTGGAGACCATTATTAATCTGGCTATTATTTTTAATGAAGAGAAGCTGAAAGTGGGGTATCTTTCTACTTTTGCGTTCTTTTGTTCACATTCATAATATTACAGTTTTCTAAATGTTCTTCCCAGTTACCAGAACTTGCTCCATCAGCAAACTGACAAACTCTCAGAAGAGATGACCTATACCCTCAGCCTCTACTTCTCCTTCCCCCACTTTCTTAACTCCTTACAGTATGGCTCCTTCTACCATTACAACATGCATTGTTCTCATTATAGGCACTGTAGAGGTCATTCAGGACAAACCCTCAGTGTTTTCCAGATAGGCCTTCTGAAGCACCTGGCATCTTATGGCTATCCCTGTGTTTAATATTCATCAGATTTCCTTACAACACTAAGGAAGGATAGCAAATCTATTTTATTTTATTATTTATTTTTTAAATTTTTATTTAAATTAAACTTTGTTAACATGTAGTGCATTATTAGTTTCAGGGGTAGAATTTAGTGATTCATTAGTTCCACGTGACACCCAGTGCTCATTACATTCTGTGCCTCCTTACAGCCCATCCCCCCACTCACCTCCACTCCAGCAACCCTCAGTTTGTCCCTGTAATTAAGAGTCTCTTATGGTTAGCCTCCCTTTCTGCTTTTATCTTATCTTTCCTTCCCGTCCCCTATGTTCATCCATTTTTGTTTCTTAGTTTCCACAGCTGAGTAAGATCATATGGTATTTGCCTTTCTCTGACTGACTTATTCCACTTAGCATAATACCCTCTAGTTCTACCCACATTGTTGCAAATGGCAGGATTTCATTCTTTTTTGATGGTCAAGTAGTATTCCATTGTATGCATATGTGTGTGTGTGTGTGTGTGTGTGTGTGTGTGTGTGTATACATATATATATGTATATATACACATACATGTACCACCACATCTTCCCTATCCATTCATCTGTTGATGGACATCTAGGTTCTTTCCATAGTTTAGCTATTGTGGACATTGTTGTTATAAACATTGGGGTCCCGTGACCTTTCCAATCACTATTTTTGTATCCTTAGGAAAAGTACCTAGAAGTGCAATTATTGAGTCGTTCTATGTTTAACTTTTTGAGGAACCTCCATACTGTTTTCCAGAGAGGCTGCACCACGCAAACAAATTTTAAATAGAATGCCCACTCCTACAAACTGGTCATGGCTGCCTCAAGTGTTATATTGAGAAGAAAATCCAAGTTTCATCTGGGATGCAGTGATTAATTAACATGCCTGTCACAGGCACAAAAAGGGGAAGAGTAGCATGTATTTAATTCCTCTTCTATGTGTCTTGTGTTCCCACATTTCTTTTTGACTTTTTCCTTTTCTTCCACTTTTAGGCATCTATTGACTTCTTCTTGGCCCCTAATGTGGTCTATGTCCACTGCAATTTTCAAGAGAGTCACTGAGAGGTTAAATGAGATGGTATAGAGAAAGCACTTAAATATAACAGATTCAGAATCAATAGTTAGAAGTATTATCTTTCAAAGTTTTTTAATTCTTTATAAATTTGTTTTATCAGATATTTCATGCTCTTTCTTTATGCTACTTAGTTACTGCCTTGCCTTCCAAGCCTACTTTTTGACCCCTGACCTACACTCTAAGAAAGAACACAAAGTACAGAATGGAAAGAGAAATCTATGCGAAGGGGAGCAAAAACAAAACAACTATGGGAGATAAAATTATTTTCTTCCCTGGGAATTTGTTCCTTTGTTTTCAACCAAATAAAAAAAGAGTTGATGCAACCACCTCCTTTTTGTGTACTGTAGAGGAGAAAAGGATTTCAAAAATCACCTTATGTGTTTATACCTCTGGTATGATCCCTCATACCAGAGAAGACCTCCAAGTGCTCTGACCTCTGGCTCCACAACAGGACCACCTGATTACCTGCTGCCTCATTTTCTTTCTTACCTCCTGCCTTCTTCTCACCTGTTGTGAACCTCCTTTGAGTGCCTCTATAAGGGTAGAAAAGCCAGTTAGGAGGAAACAGAAACAGAAATAGGAAAAGAAAGGAAAAAATAAGAAGAGGGGACATGACAGAGAACAGTGGAGCCCTTCTCTCCCAGAACTCAGAAAGCCTCTCTCAGTCTTCACTACACTGACCTGTCCCCGGCTGTGGAGACACTGAGGCGCCATCTTGACCAATCCTTTATAGAAGGCCATTCTGCCCTTGCTATCTGTTTTCTTGCTCTGAGGATGAATTTTGCTTTTTTATGGAATATCTACAATCCCATCTTTTCTCTGCCCTCTGAGCCAGCAGGCATCAGGAAACTTTCTGTCAGTCACAGATGGGGCTGTTGTTCTAACTGTCCTTGTCCCTGGTTACCCAGGATTCCCAGGGAGAAGTGCCTTGGCTACATTGGCTTCTCAATCTTCTCTCCCACCCTTCAGAAGAGAAGGCCTGACCCTCCACTGTCACCTCAGGATTCTCAGATTCTGGAAAATGGAAAGCTCCTCCTCACAGAAGTTAGCCCTTCCTGCTCCCAACTGTTTGTGCTAGGGCTTTTTCTCACTCAAGAGATGCACCTTTTTTACAGAGGAACATTCAGTTCTCATTTAGTGACCTGTAGGGGCTCCCTCCTGGGCCTGAAAGGTGAAACTGGAGAGTTGGCCCACATCCCACCATGGCTGGTCCCCTGGGGATGGTCTCCCAGGGAAACACCTCTGCGTTAGGACCCTGGCTCACATTCTGAAGTACCCCAAATCTAAAGCTCTCAGACCACCATCCCCCATCGGGAGAAAAGCTCAACTGACCGTAAGTACATAAGTTGCCTTGCTGAATTAAACCACATTATACAGAAATCCATCAGCCTCCCTGAGCAACACCATCCTCTGGGGTCTCCCTTGCACAAGGATATTTTATCCTTTTTAATGAATAAAGATATGCCAATTGCCTAAAATTAAAAAGTACCATGGTAGCTAATAATTCCTGGAAAGGATGCTGAGGGCCGCGCTGTGTGGGGTGGAGGCTTGTAAAGCCCCACTGTGAGGATTCCTGTCTCTGGACCTTAGCAATGCTCCCTCCCCACAGGCCCCTTTGCTTCCTTCCTCCTGTCCACTGTGCTTCCCCCAGCTGCTCTCCAGGAGGTCCACAAGGAGGAGGCCAGGCCCCACACAGCAAGTGTTTCTGAAGAGCCTACTGTCCACATCCAAAGGGACGCTGAACCCCAATGGACCATGTCCCTACGTTCCCCCCGGATTCTCCTTGCCCCTAGCCTGTCCTCTCCCAGAAGCTCCAGTTAAGTGGAAAACGTGATGAGTAGCTCTGGAGACAGGACACCTCTAAAAACTAAGAGCCAGATTCTTAATTACAAAGCTCAGGAGCCGGGGTTCCCAGCTGGAGGTCACAGCGGTTTCCTCAGGAGAGCGTGGAGACCCCTGAAATTGGTTCTTGCCATTTCACCTTGGGAGGAGATAGAAACAAGAGCTGTGAACACTTGAGTTTGAGGGAAAGGATGAGTTTTAGGGGAAAAAGAAAATCACATACACAAAGCAGAGTGTCACTTTTGTCCCCATGCCAGGCCCTCATACTTTGTCTGGGTAGAGGGGGGAGAGTTGGAAAGGAATTCTAAGAATCGTCCCTCTACAAGTTTGAAGGATCAGCGATGCCAGCTACATAATCTGCAGAGCCCAGTGTAAAGGGAAAATTTAAGCCCCTTGTGCAAAGGTGGGGAAAAAGTGCTACCTCTCCCACAGCAGGTCATGGAGTTTTTTATTTGCTATTTAATGTGGTTCTAAGTAAGGAGAAAATTACAATTTTGAATTATTAGCCAGAATTTTACCAGTCTACTTCATAGTGTGCAAGGCCAGTATCGAATGCAAATTTAAGAGTGTCTGACCCAGAAGCAGACCCGAAATTATACACTCTTATTTCACGGCTTATACATGCATATGCATTTTGTTCTTTCCAGAACAGTGGAGACAAAGCCCAGAACTAACTCGGCCTGTTTTTATTTCTCTTCTTAATACATACATCTTTTACTGACACTCCACACCTTTGGCTTTTGATGGGCAAGGAAGGACTGAAAGGGAAAGAGACCATGGGTTTCTCTTCTTTCTCTTTTCTTCTGTATCATCAGTTTCAACTGAGTCATGGTCATTACCAGAAAGGAACATGATAAGAAAGCAAGCATAGTCTCTCCTGAGCAACTGCTCAGGTCACAGGCGCAGGAAGCTGGCCCTAAGCATGGAGAGAAGACGCTCTAACATGCCATCTCCTGACTGCAGGCTGGGAGGGGAGCACGGCTGGCCCTTCCCACATGACTGACGGGGGCAAGTCAGAAGGACAGCAGCCAGCTGCCCTTGGACATAAGGAGTCCCAACTTAAAAGTGGCATGAAAGGGATAAATCAACTTCTCAGGCTGCTGCAAGAGGCCCAAATACTAGGAGGGAGAACGCATTGACATGCCAGCTTCAATAGGTTGCCTGGAGGAGGGAGGGAGGAAGCTTCAGTGAGCTGCCTGGGAGCATGGGAGTCACCCATAGAGTCAGGGCAGGCAACTGAACCTCCATCGTCTTACCCTGACCATGGCCAGAGCTACGAAGGGAGTAAGACTGAATTTGAATGAAAGTCACAAGACTGGGCTGATTTTCCTCCTCGTCACGTGTCTATCTGGCAACATCTGCAAGGGGCACAAGCTTGATCTCAGAATCAGATACTCAGATCAGTTCTATGAAGAAAGGTCTGCTACCTTATTCCTTCTCTCCATCTTGCCAATAGTTGTCATTTGTGAAATACCCATCCTGTTAGACATCGGGTGCACACACCCCTATTTTAAGCACTAGACACACATTTGTCATCTCATTTCAGAAGTGCCCTAGCACTCTGGAATTTGGCTTTAAGGTTCTCATCCATCTTGTCATCATACAGGTATTTATATGGCTATTTTGATTAACATCTGTGTTCCCAGTTAGATGGAGCTGCCTGACAATAGAGACAATGCCAGCTTTTGACATCAACGTGTCACAGTGCTTGGCACGTTTTAGGTCCTCACAGGGGTGAGGGGACAGGAGAGATGTTCATGTCAAGAGTCAAAGGCTTTGGCCTAGTTTTACTCTACTAGAGCTTCTTGTCTCCTTTGGATCATGGATCTCTTGAAGTACGTGGTACAAACCATGAAAACTTGCCCCAGAAACAAATGCATGTACACCGAAAGTTTCTGATGATTCTGAAGCCCATCCCCCAAGCCCAACTTTGAGAATCCCTAAAATACACAGTTCTAAAAACCATTTTATTCAAATGACATTTTTAGGGGCTTTTCCCCAAGACAGAAATTTTTTCTTAAGTGTTACTTCTCGGGTCACCACGTACATTATTATATGAATTTATTATAATAACCTTTGTCTTATATTTGCATTTCCATATTTCTGGTGATCTCCTGCATATGGAGTTGTAATGGTAGTGTTATTGCTTCAAAGATTCTCAGTACATGATGCCATCTTACTATGTAGAAAGGCTATACACATTTATACTCTCATAACATGCCAGTTCTAGCATTGAGTTGATTTGTTTTTAAATTTTTCTAATTTTTTAAATAAAAGGGAGTATTTAATGGGAGTTTTCCTTTTCATTTATTTGAGGTCTCGTCTTTCTAATCAAGGTATATGAGCTTATTAGGAATATTAATTCTTCATCATATTTGTGGAAGATATCTTTTCTCAGTTGTCTGTTTTAAATTTGATTTATAGTGATTTGATTTACACACTTACTGAAGTTTTAAACTTTTATGAGTCACACCTATTTACTTCCCTTGGTAATTTTTAAAAATTATTCTTATGTTTAAAAAATCCCTTTCTCTGCAGATATTTATTAAAATTTGTCTTGTTATCTTTTTGAATTTAAGCTATATAAACCACATCGAAATTACTCTAGTGTATGCCATAAGCTGGTTGCACATGAGCATTTGTTCACCTAACTCGCCCATTTTCCCCAGTAATTTGCTAACTGTGGCATCAATGGCGATGTTGACATGCACAGTTGTTCGGGTCATGTGATATGGAAAAGCAACACATCAAAAGAGATGGCCTTCACATCAAAGACCCTGTAGACTTGCATTTTTTTTTCTGACCATTTCCTGGCAGGGGCAGCCAAACTTCTTGTTCTAACAGCATTGGGTGTCCTATGACAATTTTCCAGCAGATGGAAGTAAGTCTTGAGCAAGGGGTGCCTGTTTCTCATTCTCAGAAAGCATGGTATGGACTAGTGCAGCACTGCTCTATTGGCCTAAGGAATCAACGCTTCCCAACTTCTCACTTCACACTTAGAGAGTGGCTTCATTAAGGTACTACCCAATGAGATGTTGCCACAAAACACACACACATGCACGCGCACACATACAATGCCTTGCCTTCTGCGTCAGCCATTTTGTCTCTTTCAAACCCTAATGCCTAGAGGAGTATTTGATTGGCTTCAACCTGAAATAGAACCACAGGGCTCTCTCCATTTTCTCTCTCTCTCTTCTAATAAAGAAAGAAGTTTTTTTCTCACCAATTCTAACAACTGGCCTTGCAGATGGGATTCCATGCCCCCGTATGAGTAAATGTCCTGGTGGCAACGTGCAGATTAATTACTAGGGAAATAATCTCCCGAAGCAGCTTGCTCTGTAGCCTCTAACAAGGCTAAAAATGATTTGTGCCACCTGTTTACGGTTGCGAGTGCTTGCCTTGGGCCCTTCAAGTATTCTATTAAAAACTTTTTGATTAACTTCGTCTCGGGGCTAACTTTTTGTTTGTTTCTTTGGAGTGAATAAAGAGAGGCTCCACACCCTGGTGCCCGGAGAGCTGCCGGGGTAAATCACCAGGAAGCAGTCGGGCAGAGATACGGGGAGCGCGCATTACTCTCAGGTCTGACGTTACCTGGGAGACTCAAGATGTGTCTGATTGGTAAAAACTCCGCGGCACAGGTGTGCGGAGGGAAGCTTACCCATTTATTCTGAGGACATTTGGGCTGTCAGGAGTCGGGAAGAAGGTGGCTTTGTTTTTTTACGAGGCTGCACTATTTTTCACTGGTAGATGCTGAGAGGTGATTGCCTGTGTGTGTATATAGACACATCCCCAGTTCGGACCCAAGTCATAATAAATGTATGTGCTATTTACACATGGCTTTAAATCATTTCACTAAGAGAAGCATGCAGCCTAGAAATTTAACTGCTCTTTCTGGTGCATAAATGGCGACCTCTCTGGAAAAGAAAAAAAAAAAAAAAAAAAGGAAGGGAAGGGAGGAAAGAAGCAGCTTCCACTGTAACCAAAACACTAATATGATCGCTTGTTCTTGATTAGCACTTAAAAAAGTGCTCTACCATGCATGAGCTCCTTTGGTCCTCATAAAATCTCTGTGAAGTAGGAAGAGCAGGAATTATTTAAAGACTGAATTATATATATAATTATCATTATACATATGTGTTCGTGTGTGTGTGTGTGTGTGGAAAGAAACCAATGCTTAGAAAAAGAAGCTGATCTTCTCAAGTTCATGCAGCTTGTAAGTGTTCCAAAAACTCTAGACTCTAAGGATTATGACCTCAAAAATGTCACCGGTTTTTCTAATATTCCATGCTGTCTCCATAAACCATAAGGCTTTACCCTCCACTACAGGGCCGTACTATATTTCAGGCATATTCTAATAATATTTAATATCCTATGCCTTCTGCAGTGACCATAATGTTTTATGTCTCCTTGTGGATTTGGGCCTGGATAGGACAATACCACACCATCACAGTTAGAACTGGAGCAAGCAGCTGGACCCCCATAGTCATACCAGGCTCAGGGCAGACATCACCAATCCATCACTGCACCCTTGCTCATCGATTTATGTCTTGGGTCAGATAGAAAAAGAGGGTGGGCTAAGTCCTTGTGTCCTCATAAACCACAAGCATGGATTGACCTGAAAACATACTACCCTCAGATTCCTAGGGTATCATGTAGTAATCACTCATTTTGCTTCATCTTACTTCTATTTTCTTCTGAACTGGAGTTCTCACTGAAGAGTTCCTCTCAAGACTGGTCTAACCAGCCCCTGTCAATTGACCAGAAGCAGCGTGGGAGAAGAACCTACTGACCACCATAGCTAGGTATTGTTACACATGTTGTTCTCGATTTTATTGTTGATATATTGATATATCTATATATAGATATGGGAAGTAAGGAAGGGGTATATATATATATATATATATATATATGAAACAATATTATATTATATATTTATAATATTAATATAATATTGTTTCATTCCTAACCAAGTCATGGCAAGTACTGGCCACTACCCCACATCACTAAGACTGGGACACTAACACATGAAGCTTCTTAGGGCAGAAAAGCTATGACTCTAGCCAAACCTGTCACACCCATTGTAGGGCCTGAGTGAAAACTATGGTGAGGTTCCCAGCCCATTGATTTGCAAACAAATTTCAGGCGGAACAACTACCTTCCCCACTGAGACTCTACTGCTCTAGTTGGAATGATGAAATGACAAAAGGAGAGAGAGCTCTCACCATACTGGTCATTGTGTTATCAGGCTACACTCTTTTCATTCTCTCATAGCACTATTGATTTGTTTGAATATTTATGGTATGTCTTCAAAAAATAAAACATAAGCTCCTTAAAGGAAGAGAGGATTTGCCTTATTTCTTGTACAATAATAATAGGAATGTGGTAGATCTCCAATAAGTTTTTGGAGATAGACTGACAAGAGCACGAAAAAGAGGCAAGGATGCTTCTTTATTCCATGCATGTTGTGAAATAGATCCACTGGAATTTTACAAAGATTTTTAATTCTAATTTAATTTTATAAATTAAATTTTGTGACATTTGAGATAATATTATACCTGCCTGTGATTTTAGGAATAGTCTATCTGTCTACTTATTTTTTCACCTGTATTCAGTCAACAAGCATCACTGTACACCCAGAATATGCCCGAACACCAGCCTGGACCTCTCAGGCAGACCTCAGTCCATCAGTGGAAATTCCCAAAACAGAATACACCCAGCCACCCCCAGGCTCATGTCTTAGATCAGGACAAGAAATGAGTTTGGATAAATCCTTGTATCCTCATAAACAATAAGCACATACTACCTTTTGGAGTGGATTGCTAGACCATCAAAAGAGTAATCCCTCATTTTCCTTCATTTTGCTTCTACTTCCTTCTGAAATGCCTCTGCTCTCACAACTGTCTTTCAAACTCAGATATGATAAGCAACTTTCTTCAATTCTGCTCTTCTTCCTGACCTTGATTTCCTACCTAACTGGCAATTTCCATAGGTTTCTCTGTTATCTTCACACTTGAGGAGCAATTTCTGTGGGAAGGACCCAGCCCTGCCCTGCCTGAATGTCTTCTCATCCATATCCTAATTTATCCCTTAATGCCAATGAGACAACCAACAATGGGACAAGATCTTATCTAAGATTGTCCGGTGTAGCATTCATTTAAAATAGCAAAGCCCAGGGGCGCCTGGGTGGCTCAGTGGGTTAAGCCTCTGCCTTTGGCTCAGGTCATGATCTCAGGGCCCTGGGATTGAGCCCCACATCAGGCTCTCTGCTCAGCAGAGGGCCTTCTTCCCCCTCTCTCTCTGCCTGCCTCTCTGCCTACTTGTGATCTCTCTCTGTCAAATAAATAAATAAAATCTTTAAAATAAAATAAAATAGCAGAGTCCAGAAACAACATAAAGACTCTATAATAGCAGAATGGCTAATTAATTACGGTGCTCCCATAACATGGAACACTAAGCAGGCTTTAAATAAGCATATTTAATGGCACAGAGAAATGCTCCTCAGATAATGGTATATGAAAAAAAGCAGACACAAAACAAACCAGCTGTATAACCGTACACGGAAATGTGAATCCAGAGAGATGAGCAGAAGAAAATAAACCAAGAGGTTAATAATAGTTAATTCTCAAGAGTGGAATTTTCTAGGTTTCTTTTTTCTTTGTCACACTTTTCATACTTTTCCCAATTTTCTTTTTTTCCCCCCAAATCCAGGATTTTACAGTTATGAGAAAGCAACACACACTGAGAAGGTGTGTGTCTACAGTCGTGGTTTTCAATAGGAAAATAAACATCCTGAAAGGTCAGTGGCTATCAGGCTTGGAGGATATCAATCCCTTAAATCCGAATCACTTGGAGTGCTTGGCGTCACGCCCCGAGTTTTTGACTTGGGGTGTCTGGGTCTGGGTCTGGGCCTGGAAATTTGCATTTCTAGTAGGTTCTTGGGTAATGGTGGTGCTGCTGGTGGAGGAGGACTCTGACGATCCCCGCTGTAGGTATTTCCAGCAGAAAGAGGTACTTTGAGCAGGAAGAAAATTAAGTGTGAGCAAAACTGTTGACTGTGCAAAAGGAAGGTTATTTAGGGAAGCTGCCACTAGCTTTCAGGTTACACTACTCCAGCCACGTTCCAGAGATCATCAAGTTGCTACTTATATCCCAGCGTCAGGAAACCTCAGGAAACTGCCAGAAACTGCCACCGATTTCGTAGCTGCCCTTGGCCCTGAAGTTGTGACTGACTGGAGAACTGGGAGTCCACGCAGAAACTCCTATCTGCTAGAGTCCACGTATCTACCTTACCGCGCTCCCTGCCAGAGATGGAAGAGTCTCTTTTCCGCCTTCCAATGTCTCTGAGAGCTTCTCCCCTGGAAGCCAGGGAGTCTGAGAAGTGTAAGTCTCCAGGCTACCAGCTTCTGAGATAACAAGGGGGAGTATAGATGTGATGGGCAATGCTGAGGGACAACAGACACCTATGCCGCATGGGGGCAAGGGAGGGGAGGGAAGGTAAGTGAAGGAAAGAAAAAGAAAAGAGGTAAGTGGGGAGAAGCAGGAAAAGAGAGGAACTAAGGGGGAGTGTGCATGGAATTTGGGTGAAATCGACTTTAGGGGATGGGAACTGGTAGTAGCATAATGGCAGTGGGGGAGTGGGGAGTGGACACAGGGAGAAAGGGCAATGGGTGCAGGGGGCCAACAGCGTGGAAGGAAAAGGGTGCACTGGAATCAGATCCAAACTATGTTAACAGAGGGATCAGCTGTAGCTTGGATCAGAGCATGGCCAATTCTGGCTTGAAGTTCCAAATGAAACAGAAGGAACAACGTTTCCTGATTCCCCTTGCCCTATTTTCATCCTGGGCCTTAAGTGCGTGCACGCAGTTTAGGTGAGCAGAAAAAACTGCTCTTATGACTGAAACAGCAGGGTCGCCTGGATGCCTCAGTCTTTGAGCCTCTGCCTTTGGCTCAGACCACGATCCCAGAGTCCAGGGATCACTCCCCATATCTGGGTCCCTGTTCAGTGGGGAGGCTGCTTCTCCCTCTCCCTGCCCCTCCCCCTGCTTTTGTGTGAGCACTCTCTCTTTCAAATAAATAAGTAAAATCTTAAAAAAAAAAAAAAAAAAAAGACTGAGAAACACCGTGTGGATGGGAAGAACCATCATGTTTATTTTTTTATTCCCATGTGGTCATCTCAGAATTACCGCTGAATCATTGGGAAAGCAGGCATAGGGCTTCTGGAGCAGCCAAGGGAGGTTAATGAGGCGGAGGAAGGCAGGTGGAGGAGCGGCCACCTGCCGCATCCTGAAGGGCTCTGGCTCCACCCTGGCCCAGCCAACCTGGGGAATGGCCCTGCCCCCTGCCACTGTGCAGGTACATGATGCACAGGGAAGGCCAAGGGCTTTCTCCCCTTTTTTGGCAGAGGAGGCCCTTGATATGCCAAGTCCCCAAATGCATGAACAGGAAGCTTTGGGGCAGGATTCCCAGGAAAGCTTAGGGCTTTCATTTCCTTGGGAAATGAAAGGACATCTCGGGGGAGGGGGCAATAGCAGGAGGAAGCCCAGAGCGTTTCCCAAGAAAGCACGGCCAAAAGCTCTCAAAGTCGAATGATGGAAACTTTCCTAACAGTTACTGATCAAGGAGGCAGAGGGGTCCTCAGACACGTTCCCCAGCTGTTTGCCCCTGGCGCCCAGCAACTGCGATCTAGGCCGATCCCCTCTTTCGAAGCCAGAGCTGCTGCTGAAGCTAAGGATGCCCCAGTCAGGGCTAGAAAGGACCGTTCTGAGCAATGCCAAGGCCTGGGACTCTCCTGGGGCTTGCAGCATCCTTCAGGTTCCCGAGAAGCCCTCTCACCATATGGAATGACAGAAAGAAACACCAGGCCTCGCCTTTGGGGCTTTCTCTGTGCAGGGCCTCCCCTCGGCCGGCCAGAGAAGCCTCAGAAACAAGCCACACTCAGCTTCGCCGCTGCTGCTGTCACTGTCCTGTTTATTTTCTCCATTGTGTTTGCTGAATAGTCCCCACAGGGCTGCTGACAGTAGAGCAAGGCACTTCTCCACCCCCCCCACCCCCCACCCCCCACCCCCCCACTCCACCCCCCCCGCCCCCCCCCCCCCCGCCCATCTTTCCTCCCAAATGCAAACAAGGACCATGTCTGGCTTCTACCTTCTGCCCAAGGTCAAGGGTACTGCCGAGACCTTCGGGGCTGCGTAGCCTCAGCTCTCTCGCTTTCCCCAGCCGGCGTGGTGAGGTAGGCCTATAACTGCTGGGGAGACAGAGGGGTCTGCTGCCTTGAGGCCACCCTAAAGACCATCCTTATTCTCTTTGTTCTCTGACTCTTTCCATGGCTTGTGGAGTCACGATTGGGGTCACCTTCCTCACAAGAGGGTGATACTCAGTAAGACTCATACGAACTTTGCAAAGGAATAAATAGCAAAGGGAAATTTTCAGTCCAGGTATCACGGACCTCATAATCACTCCCTTCTGGAGTTTGGGGCTGAAGCTAATACCAGATTGATCTCTTGCTTTGCTTGGTCCCTGGGTGGGGGCAGGTGAATGTGGCAGTGGAGGAAAGACTCAGGGACTGACTGTCCTGGGCCTGTCTGGTTCTCTGAGAAAGTACCTATTTCCACAGAATGTGTGATCCTGACCATGGTCAGAGGCAGTGAGAGACTTCGTGTGTTCTTCCAAACAGACCTGTGCCATGCTCCTTTGTGCCCGCCCTTGGAGCCCTAAACGTTCCACCTGGCACATCGACTTAGTGGCCAAACTGTGTGGCCTATCACACATGACTGGAGAGATGAAGAATGATGAGCCAAACATTCTGCTTGCTCGTCTTGTCCCATGGCTCTCGCAGAAAGAGAGATTTCCTGCAGCAAGTGGGGACTCTTCCTCTCCGAGGTTTCCAGGTGGCCGTCTTGAGCACCCGGGCCTGGCGGAGGGTTTTCTGGGGCTGGCTTTTTTAGGCAACAGCATTCATGACGTGTCTCACAGATTTTGAAAAGGCTACAGGGTAATATACCGTGGATTTAGACATTTAAAAGGCATTTTTTAAATGCCAAATGTCTGTTCTCTGCCTGAAAGGGTGAGCTTCTGCGCTTCATTTCCACTCTCACTCCATGGGGAAGGGCTCCCGTGGAAGCCACCAGCACACACAGAGAATAGAAACTTGGTTATTATGCATCCATTTTACTGCAAGATCTGGGCTGATGGGGCTGATCAATTTACAACCAAGTCTCTAATCTACCTGCATTTTAAAAACTGATCATGGATCGCAAGGCAGCATTGGACGGTGCTGTGATAAGCTCAGAGGAGGATAAGCCAAGCCCAAGCAGGCACACAGCTCTGGGGGAAAGGCACGAGGGCGGCAGAAAATGCTGAATGAGATCCGTGTTCTCATTTGCACAGGGCTAACCAGTTTCGGGGACGCCATTTTCCATTTCTGATACAGTTGTGTGCTTTGCTATATTACCCCAACATTTGGCAAATGGTTTCCAAGTTCAAACATTTGGTATGATTTTATGCCAGGTGAACATGGAGCTGTAAGCAGTCTCAGGCTGGTTTCGAAAAGCGGGCTATGAGGGTGCTGTAATTTGGTCATGGATCTTTTTATGCAGTAGACAGGCTGTCCTTGGAATGCTTAATTCATACAGAGGAAAAGCTGTTGTCGGTTTCAGCGGCCCACAGCCCAAGACAACGGTAGGTCCAAAAAAAGGCCCTTATCATTCTCACCAAAGACCTGGGGATCTCTGAGCTAAGTTTCTTTCAAAAGGTTCCTGATTGGGGCCTGCTCACCTCATGCATATAAAAATTTGCTAGTTATGCACCGATCTCCAAAGATACAAACTACCTATAGACATAAAAACTAAGAGAGATGACCATACATACGAGAAAAGCGAGAGAACTGACATGAAAGTAGGGGACCATGGGAGGATAGGACGAGATACTTGAATCAGCTATGTAATCCATCAACAACTATTGATTGAGCAACAATTATTCCAAAATACTAATTGAGAATTTCCATGGGCCAGGCACCACGCCAGGTACTAAGAATATATCAATGAATAAGACACTGGCCATATCCTCAGGGAGCTCACAGCACAGCTGGAGAATCTGAGAAGTGAAGCAACAACTACAATACACAAAGGTAAGTGCCAGAATGGGAAAGTTCAGGGAGTTTCTGTGGAAGCACAGAGAAGGGTAGAGAAAGGAGGTCAGGAAAACTCTAGGCCAGGTAAACCTGCTGAGTTCTGAAGCAGAGAAGATAGCCAGTCAGCGGTGAGAGATGGGCATCAGACTGGTTTGGGACCCTCTGTAGTGCAGAACCTCAAGTGTTCTGGAATTCAGAATTCAGCAGCAGCCATCAGTTGCCACATTTTCAGAGAATGTGATGTGGGTCTTAGATTATTGGAGAGTTTTATCTAGGTAGGCAAATGAGGGAGAAGACCCTTTATTTACAGAAAAAAATGTACATGAACAAGAAAGGACAGGAGGGCTTAGGGCTCAGGATATGGAACATTCATTCAATAAGAGTTTATTGAAATTCTATAAGACAAAGTAGTCTAAGACACACTTCTATCCTAGAGAGCATAGGACAGTAAACTCCATATAAATAAATATCTTAGGCCTTGTTGGCAGTATGGAATTGGCCTCTGGGCCATGGTTTGCTGACTCTCACTCTGGAGATGCACACTTTTATTAGGAACAAGTTAGGTATGCAAATAATTACAATGCCAAGATGAATTTTCCTGGAGTCTTAGGGGGTAAGTCTAGTCATGGGAACTGGAGTCAAGTTGTGGAGGGTTTTGAGTGCCCAGCTCAGCATTTGGATGTCATCTTATAAGGAATGAGGCACCACCGATGACTTGGAGAAAGGGGTTGTCTTTTGGAAGATTAATGTTGCAACACTGTGCAGAACAGAATAATGTGTAGAGAGCCTGGAGGCAAGGAAACCTGTAGGCACTCTAGAGTAGTGTTCAAAGCACCAAGAGAAGAAGTCAGATTCTTCAGTTTGTAGAGGAAATGGAACAGAAAGACAAGAGTTAGAGGCACTGAGAATTGTTTAATAACTGGATATGAGGCCAGAATGAAATAACGACATCAAAGGTAAGCTTCACAAGGACATTTTGCTGGCTAAATGGTGACTCTGAAAAAACACATACTTAAGGCTGGGAAAGGAGACTGGCTTGAAGGAACAGATTTGTTTACCTTTATTATTTTTTTTAAAGATTTATTTATTTATTTATTTTGGGGTGGGGGGGGACATGTATGCAACAAGTGGAAGGGGCAGAAAGAAAGGGAGCAGGAGAGAAAGAATCTTGAACAGACTGCACTGAGCACAGAGCCTGATGCGGGGCCTGATCTCATGACCCTCATAGCTCTACTATGCATGTTGACTGGAGTTGACAGAGCAACTTTCACAGAATACCACGGGTCCAGGAGGAGAGCTCATCCATGTGGGCAGGACTGCAAATGTAGAATCATGGAACATCCAAGAAGCATCAATAGACACAAAGACTAGAAGGATGGGGTACCTGGGTGACTCAGTGGGTTAAGCCTCTGCCTTTGGCTCAGGTCATGATCTCAGGGACCTGGGATCGAGCCCCGCATCGAGCTCTCTGCTCAGCAGGGAGCGTGCTTCCCCCCATCTCTCTTCCTATCACTCTACCTACTTGTGATGTCTGCCTGTCAAATAAATAAATAAAATCCTTTTAAAAAAAAAAGTCTAGAAGGATAATAACAGTGAGCATCAATGGAGAGTAGTCATTATGCTGGACATTGCCTTAGACATTTTACAAGTGTTATCTCCTTTAATTGTTCCTACATCCTTCTGCGGGATATATTGTTACCCTCGTTTTACAGATGAGGAAAATGAGCCTTGAAGCAGCGAGGTGATTTGCCCCCAGTTGCACAGTTAGGAAGGTGTTAAAGCGCAATTTGTTAACTGCATCTGCCCCATAAAGCTGTGCTCATGGCTTCAAACTACACTGCTTCTTGCTTCGGGGGTTTCTGACCTTGGCGCAAAAACTTCTCCATGAGGCTGCCAAACTCAGGGCCTGTATTCACTCTGGGGTTCCCAATGTAGATGGGAAAATACCCTTTTTCTTTCCTTTCCTACATTAACCTAAAATCCAGATGGGCCTTGCTCACACATTTACCCATCCACTGCACATCTGAACTTCTCCTTGGATGTCCCCTCACCCTCTTCCATCAGAAAGAAGGCCCAGGGACAAACAGAGTGACAGAATCCCAGTCTCTCACTTACAGGTGTAGCGTCCAAACTTCATGGTAAGGACCTCTTCCCACTTCACCTACTCTGGGCTGCTGGATGCCTTACACAGGTTCCTTCATGTCTTAGCTCCCAGTGGTACGGTTGCAAAAGATGACCATGACTCTTCCTCTTCCTGCATCTGTGCCCCTTGTATGTGACTTTGAAGCTTCTTCCATCAAGATGTAGTCGATTTCCCTACCCCTTGTATCTGGGCTATCATTGTCGTTTGCTTTGTGACTTGCTTGGACCATGAGAATGTGATGGAAGCAAATTTGTCAGTCCCAAGCCAAGGCTTCAAGAAGCCTTATGTGCATCCACTTGTTCTTTCGGACCCCTTCCCCTGCCTTGTGAAGAGCCTGAACTAGGCTGCTGGTAAATCAGAAACTACATGGACCAGAGGTGAGTAGCTCTGTTGTCCCAACCAAGTCCCAAGACACATGAGAGAGCCCAGCAAGATCGGCCAACACCAGCCACCCAACACACAAACACACAACAGATGGTGGGTACCTGAAAAACCCCCCAATGAATCCAGACTAAATTGATGACTTACAAAATCTTGAGCTAAAAAAACTGTTGCTTTTCTTTTTTAAACTAAGTTTTGGGGTCTCCAACCAGTAGAGCTGATACACACTTTTCACACTCAAACTTCAGTGAGGGCTATGTTTCAACAGCCATCGACTATCCACATTTCACACTAGAACCTCCTGGGTTTCACATATTTAAGGTTTCAGAGACTCACTGGCTGGCCTATGGTTGCTATGTATTAGCCCCGGAACCGAGAATAGAAGGCAGAACCAGGCCAGCCGTACCTCTAACCAGAAGGACACTCCCTCACAGATGAAAGGGCTCTAATTAAAAGGCAGGAAAAGATCAGATACCTGCAGAGTTCACTGCAAAAGGTATCTAAAAACCTGACTCTCAAAGTCGCTTTGCTTCTGACTATTCATACGTCAGAAGACTAATTAACTCTGACAAGTTGACCACTGGAACCCATTTCCATAATGGTGACATGATGATGGATGGGTCCATGCTGTTACAATGTCATTGCTAAAAAAGATGTGAGGAGTCCAAGTTCCAGTTACTTAGATGCACATACAATACAGAGGTCTCTTTAAAGCCACAGAACCACATTGCAATGGGCTGACATGGGTCACCTTTTCTGTATTTAAGAGCCCCATTCATGGGCCAGGGACATACTGAGCTATGCATGCTATGCCCTCTGTGTCTGGCAGTGGGAATGAGACCCAACTATATCTTGTTGCTTTAGGGCTTTGAATATCAAATGGGAGTTGGAGTAATAGAAAAATCCAACCAACAATAGTATTTTTCTATTTCTAATATGGGGTGTGTGTGTGTGTGTGCGTGTGTGTGTGTGTGCCTAATGCTGCCCCACCAAGTGAAAATTACATGTCATTACTAGCCTTGTTTCATAACTAAATGATCTTTATTTTTGGGGGGGAAGTATTTGGCCAGAGGTTGGTCTCAGTTGTGGCTACCTACTTGAGAGCAGAGTCTGGAAAATGAGTCTCAAAACCTCTTAAATCTAAAGTCGACAAAGATTTTCTTAAAGAGCTAGATGGTACATAATTTAGTCCTTACAGGCCAAGAGGCAAAAGCAAGTATATTATGTAGGCCTTTATATAACCATATAAAGTGAACCCATTCAAAAATGTAAAAACCATTCTTAGCTCACAGGCCCTAAAAATTAGGCAGCTGCCCAGATTAATCCACAGGCCATAGTCTGTCAAGCTTTGCCTTAAATTAAAAAAAAGAAAAAAGGTAAGATTTCTCACTAGGGTAATATTTCTGCAGGAAAAATCCTCTTACATGCAGAAAATTTGGCTTAGGTACAGAACTCTGATCACAAGAAATTTGAAAAAATAAGTTCATATAAAATTATATGCAATAATATATAATACGTATAATATTTAATACATAAATATACTATATTACATATTGAGTTACTATACAATAGACTCAATATAACATATTCTGTTAATTAACATAATTAATAGAATAATACATGATAATAAATTATATATAGTAATATATTAGTGATTTCTTCCCATTAAAATCACAAATTGCTTTTTTTTTCCCTCAAGCAAAAGCTAAAGTTCCTTTATTTGGTTCCTATGTTGCTACTAACTCACAGCTCACCAAAACCATCCCATCTTATAAAACAAGGGCTTAGGATGGGGTGAAAAGCTGCTTATATAAAAATGCAGCAAACACATTGACTTTGTTATTTGAAGTGCATGGAAGGGAGAGTTTTGGAGTCTCATATTTGACTCATCTACTGATCTTCTAAATGTCTTTCTATGAGAAAACAGCATACTCTGTAGGACTAGCATTTCTAATTTAAAATTTTTAATAGGTAGTGCATTCACATGATGCAAGAATCAAAACTTAATCCCACTCCACTATCACCCATACTGTAGATAACCCTACATATGCTTCCAGGTTTCTTTATGTGAGTATAAGAATAAATCCTTGTCTGTCTCTTTTTATTGTCCAAAAGATAACTTATTATATACACTATTTTGTGCCTTTAGCCCTCTCTCCTCCTCCCTCTATCTATACATATGTGTGTGTGTGTGTGTGTGTGTGTGTGTGTTGTATTTATAATCTATCTTGGAAATTTGTCCATATCGGTACATAGAGATATGGTGTGGATTTAAGGCCACCAAAATTAAGCAGATTTATTTTGTTAATAGTGTATTTTAGATGTTTTAACTCTATGTGGGGAGAGAAATGAAATCAACCTAATTTTTCCAAACTGTCTCCAAATCTACTAAGTCAAAGCTCTTTTTCTCACCCGACAGTAGTTCCCTTAACAACATTTCAACTCGATTCCAAAACCTGACAATTACTTCTGGTTATTAAAAGTCACTTTCAGTTTCTAAGAATGGTTGAAAAGCTCACTCCACATACTGTCACACGGACTGGACTTGTGTCTCTAGAAGTAGTGCTGGGCAGTCTTCTGGCAGGTGACAAGTAGCTGAACTCACACTCTTCCCCTTTCTCTTTGGTGTTGGGGCAGGATCAAGGAACAAGGTGGGCAGTAATTTCTTCTTATGCTGCTGCCATGGAGAAGCCATAGCCCTGGCTTAATATAGATAAGTGGTAGCTGTTGTCTTGGGCAGTGATGGTCAGTATCATTAGGAATAAAATGCTGTTATGGGTAACAGCAGAAAACCTAAACAATAATGGCTTAAGTAAGAAAAGGGCAATAAGTCTAAAAGTAGATAATCTGAGGCTAACACAATGGTTCCACAATGCTGTGAGTGAATTAAGTCTGCTGTCCTTACAGTATGAGCCTCATTCTCATTGGCACAAAATAACTGCTGGAGCTCCAGCCATCACATCCAAGTTCCAAAAATGAGAAAGAGGAAAAGAGCAAAAAGAAGAAAGGATCTTGCCTAAAATGAAAAGCAGAAACTTCCTAGAAATACCAGGCAGGCTTCTACTCCTTGGCCGGACCTGTTTTGCTTGAACAACCTGAGCTGCAAGAGAAACTAGACAATGTAGTTCTTAACCAGACATACTGCTTCCTCTGAAAACAACAGGGTTCTCTTAGCAAAGAAAAATAGGAGGGGATGTCAAGTGGACAAACAACAGTCTATCACAGGATTCCTTACAAGATTTGGCTACATTTTCCAGGGAACCACCAGCTTGTGACCTTCCAGCACTCCTCCACTATCCATGTGTTCTTGCAGATTGATAACTCTCAAGCTCATTGACCTTCTAGCACCCCCATGTCCAGAGTCTACTGGCATGTGTAGGATGTGCCTTCGGCCCTTCTCAGAGACCAGAAACTACAGCAAACGCCCTCGCTGCCCTGTCTGCCTGGCCATCTTGCCAGCCCAGCCTCCTCACTCCTGCTTCTTGCCCCTGCCCCAATGGTGGAAGCCCATCAACAAAAGTGGGAGATTTGAGTAGCCCAAGCCTTAGAAGGGAACATTTAGGGACTCTCTTGCTTCCTTTCACAAACATTGCACTTCCCCATCCCACCCGGTTCTCCTCCTATATTTTCTGGCGGATGATCCTAGTGGCACAGCTGCTTCTGGTCACAATCATTGGTGCTTTCCCAAACTTAGACTGTCACTGATTTAGAGCATTTTATTCCCAATCTTAAGCTTTCGACGAATTTCTGGTATAACCAGAAAATCCCCCTTGACTCCCTACCTACCCTGTTATCCTTTATGTAGTTTTTTCCACTACCCCTGGCCCTCCCCTCTGCTCCCCACAACACATGTCCCCTCACTGCCCCCTGCCAAGCCGTTCCAGGTTATCCTACTAGTCTGACCTCCAAGCCCATAATTTTTCTCACAAATATTTACAACCACAGAGGCATCACACACACACACACACACACACACACACACACACACAACCTCTCAATCAGAAGGAAACTGCATGGCTAGAATTAAGTCCAGTTAATGGGTTTGAAATCATTGCTGGGCTTTGAGATGCCGTTTCTACCCGTCTAACAGATTTGGGGGAGGAAGTCATTATCCAGAGAGCTAAGATAATCCATGCCACAGATAAATGCCCAGTTTATGTTCCCCTGCATTCTGCACTTTGTTTATTGCAGACAGACGGATGAGGAGCTCGGAGAGGGCCTAGGGGTATGTGCATAAGTGCCTGGAGCAGCTCTGGGAACCAAAAAAGCAGATTCTCAAGGAGCCTTTCTGTCATCTCCAGCCTACATCTCCAGGCTCCCTTCCTCATCCTCTGCTGCTTCTGACCTCCCCAGGAACAAATCAGCCGTCCACCTCAGACTTTAATTCTTCAACCATTATAGTAATTTTGGCTGCTTTCACCCTAAATTCCACAAATCAGCAATATCTTCAGCTATTCCTAACTATAACCAGGAGGGACCGGTTCGAAAATGCGTGCCCTGTGGGAGGACTTCATAGAGGCAAATCCATTCCGAGACCACGGAGGGAGTTCTGGCCTGTCATGGTTCCTGGGCCTCATGGAGCTTAGCCCAATGTAGCTCAGTCCTCAGGAGCTGGGTCTGGAGAGAGGGCCTGCTGTCCCCTCTGATCCGCAACCTGGAACTCTTGGCCAATATCAAAACTTGTGTGTTGTCTGTACACGGGCAGGAATATTGTTTAATTTCCTACTATAGACCGGGTTACCTAGAACAATGCTGTCACACAAAGACACAACTGATTTGTGTTGAATGAATGAGTGCTGGCACAGGAGAGAGAGCCTTGGGACCAGGGCAGAGCTGCAACTGACTCAGCTCCAGCTGCTGGAGCAAATTGGGGGCTGCTGAGCTCCACTTAAGTGCACGCACCAGGAGCCAGGCCACAATCCTACAGAAATCCTGGTGCCGGGACCACAAGACTGCGATCAGGCTATCGGAACTGTGCATGCACAGCCCTGGTTCGGAGTACAGGGGCCCCCTCCCCTCCATTTGGCCTCCACCACCTAGTTGTGGAGGGTTTGCGGTGTGACTATTGCCTCTGGGCGTATTCCACTGAGTCATTGTGGTGCAGTCCCTTGTTCTGAACAAACAGTTCATCTCGCTTTTTACAAAAAATGAAGATAATTCAGTTCAGTGATCAGGTTTCCAGATGAATCAGTTGGTCATTGAAGATGGTTCATTATTGTACCAAAAAAAAAGAGGTAAGTGGGGGGAAAAAAGACAAGGCTGAAAAGAAAGGCTTATGTGGTTTACAGTTTGGAACGTTTCTTTTCTGAACCTTGAGAAATTTTCCCTGTGAGGCTTAATACAGCAGAAGCTAGAGTGGGAAATGCGCTTGTCAGCGATCTGAGATCCCAGGCAGCCGAATAAATCCAGCCTAGGTTAAGATTAACACCATCTGAAGCCAGGGCTTCTCCGTCTAATCTGTAGTCAGAGGGCTGACCAAACATCCTTTCATGCTGCCTTTTTTTATATCCACAGCAGGAGGACAAAAGAGAACTTTAAAGATGACATCGTTGAACTTTAGAAGCTCAAAAGCGTTATCTCTGCTGAATGGAGAAAACAACGATTTTCGTGGAGGGCCAACGCAGCACCCAGAGGACCCCCCAAATTTTCTTAAGCCAAACTCATTCCCATTACCCGAAGAGCTTCTGTGGAGACTGTTCAGGGCGGAGTTTGGGGGGGAAAAAACTGAGAAGGGTAATTGTTGATTTAGTGAAGGGTAAAATACTTCACCATTAATCTTCTTAGCATTTTTAAAACCTTGCAGTAGCTCCCAGCTGCGGAGAGTTGGGAACTGGTTCCCCACCCCCACCCACCCCCAAATCCATGTGTTGAAACCCTGACTGCCAATGTAATGATATTAGAAGGTGGGCCTTCAGGAGGTTAATTCATTGGAGATAAGCTCGGGAGGGTAAAGCCCGCATGATGGGCCTAGTGTTCTCACATTAAGGAGACACATCAAAGCTTCCTCTCTTCCCCCTACATGGACTCAGCAAGAAAGTAGCCCTTTCCAATACCAGAAGATGCTCTCGCCGAACCCTGACCATGCTGACACTCTGATCCTGGATTTCTTTTTTTAACTGCCCACCTGCAGCATTTTGTTATAGCAGAGGCTAAGACACTCTTTTCATATTCTGAACACGCTCCAGGCCTGCAGGCTTGAATGACCTCCCTACTTAACCTCCCCCTAACTCTCTCTGTTTCGGCGCATTGGCCTCCTAGACACACCAGGTATACTCCTACCTCAGGCCCTTGGCGTTGGCTGTTGTTTTTCCTGGAATGCTCTCTTCCAGGGACCCACATAGCCTGGCTCACTCCTTAACATCCCTTAGGTCTTCATTTCAATGTCACCTTCAACAAGACCTTCCCTAACTATCCAAAATCACAACAGTTTAGCCCGTTTTACTTGTCCTCTTTCCAGCATTTATATATATTTCTCTCACTCAGCCTTGTTTCTTACCTATCTTCCCTCCTAGATCATAACTTTCATAAGGGCAAGTATTTCAGAACAAGGCTTGATATGTAATAAGCTCTCAATAAATTCTTTTAGTGAATGAAAGAATCAGTGAATGAATTTAATCCCAAACTTACCTAAACCTGAGGCCTAGACTCATCCACACATATTGTACAGTCTCCATTGTGTTTGCAAAGTAGCCATTCTCTTCCATGTAGATCTTGCACACGATTCCATGGCTCTGCTCCAGGTTGCCAGTGGAGGGGGCCGGATGGAAGGCATGCTACCCCCTCAACAGCTCAGGGTGAGAAGGCCTGAGAGAGAAAGCCAGGCCTGGACAAGCAAGAGTATGGAAAGGTGGACAAAGCAAGTATCCAAGATGGTGTGGAACTCTGGGCTCTCCTGGGCCTCTGAACAGGAAGTGCCATAGTGGCAGGGAATTCAGATGTCAGTCAAACGCTCACTTCCACAGAATCTACTCGCGTTTGACAGGACTCTATTCCAGGGGTCAAGGACAGAATTCAGCTACTAGGGGAGGAAACTGACCAGAAGCATGGAAGCCCTTAGAAGAGTAAGGATAGGTAAGAAATCAAGAGTGTCCCAAGCGGTCCCTCCTGGGGCATAGGGGACAAATCGCCTGCGGGGTTCAGAGGGACTCATGCCTGCACTTGAGAAGTTTGGCTTTGGCTCTGGCTGCAGTGAAGGGACCTGGGCGGGAGGATGCAGGGGCGGCAGCAGGTGTCCTGTCTGACCCCTACAGCCCACTAGTTAGAGAGTGAGAAGTGACAGCCTCCTTCTGTCATGCTTGCTCCAGAAGTAAAATAGGTCCGAACTGGGGGGTATAGACATTCCATGGATTTAGCTGGGAGAATGTGAGAAAGGCAGAAGATGGAGACGGAACCGGGGTCATCGATACCGCTACAGTTGTTCTAATATTATTATCATCTTACCCCCAAGGGAAGCTTAAGGAATTGTATTTCTTCTCTCAAGAATTGCTTCTAATAGCGCTCTCGTCGTTTTGCTTTCTTCTCTACTTCTGCTGCCCTATTTGTCTAGTAGACTAATTTAAATTCGCTATTTTAAACACTACTGCTCTAATGAAAGCTTATCCAGGGTCCGGAGGACTTACCCACCCCCAAAGTCAGAACTAACATTCCATTCAGAGTGCAAGCTAGTGATGGTGGATTAATTAATTCTGCTTTTGAAAAAAGAACAAGAAAACCCCTCATCTTTTCCTTTAGAACCATGATAAACTATTGCTTTATTTTTTGTCAGTTTTATCAACCTTTTTTTGTTTTTTTGTGAGAGCTGGGCTCAGTTTTATTGGTTTCCCCCCCCCCCCCCCCCGTGCCCTTTCAAGTAAAAAGAACTTTTATTAACACTGTTCCTTGCCTGTTAAGAGCCTGGCTTCTGAATAGGATCTTCCTGGAAAGCTCTGAGTGATAGATAGCACCCCCCAGGGCCGTCCTGGGTTTGCAATTGACTATCTTGGTGAGGGAGCCTGCTCTCCCAGATGTGACAGGCCCCCAGAGACTTCTGTGTTGATAAAGGGACAGATGTTTGAAAAGCGAGTGACAAAGGTTGGATTAAAAAAAAAAAAAATTCTTCCCAGGCTCTGCCTCTTGCATACAACTTAATGCTGCTCGGTTTGGACCTGTTTCTTAATTTGGGGCTGGAGAACTAACTGTTCATTCACTTTACAGTTTCTGGGTGCCCTACTCCAATGGCTACATCCAGGGCACCTTTGGGCCAAGGATGTCCAAGCCACTCAAAGACTTCTGGTCCTTCTCATAACATTCTTTCTCTGTCTGTCCCCCCATCCCCTTCCCCAAGGAGCTCTCTGTTATTAACTCTGTGCTCCAGAGAAGAAGATCAAAGACTGAACTGGTCATGACTTTTCCTGAGTCACTGAAGTTTACGTGGGTCCAGGATGTAGGCTCACGCTCAAGCCAAGTGCCAGGGATGAGCTAGGACAGCTGCTCCTGCTTCTCCTAGTCCACGGCCGTCAGAGCCCAATTCCCTGAACACAGACAGGACTTGAGTCCCTCTGAGCCTCCCAGAGTGACATGATCCCTAGGTCCTGGGATGGACCATTTGGGAGGCGCTTGATTTCGTATCTATTCCTACTCTTCTAAGACTATCTATATAAGGTATTCGTGCCTTCCATTGTTCTGGTCAATTTTCTCCCCTAGAGACTGAATTCTGCCTTTGACCTCCAGATACCATGCTTCTGGTGTCCTTGAAGCAATCAAGTTCATCTCATAGCCCTTGGTTTTGGCCATCCTGGCGCAGCCAGACTTGGGGCATGCTCCCCAACCACACTGCTGCATCGGACCCTTCCCTTTCCCCTAGCCCCGGCAGGAAGAAGCACTTCAGAGCACAGCCGGGCACCCCCACTTCTTCCACCTGCCTGGCTGTTACATTGCATGGTTCTCGCCTTCCTGAAGGGATGTTTCTGCCACTCAGCCTCCTAGAACAGAATCCCCTTCTCTGTTTCTTTTCTGAGCAAACCAAAGCCAATTCCCAGCCACCTTATCTCTGTTGCAACTTTGCACGGTTTTTCAAGGTGGATTTTATGGTTATTCACAGCAGAGAATGCCCCCAGCTCTGTGTTTCCTTCCATCCCCCAAAAGAGCCAGGCTTGACAAAGTAATTTCAAACAACTCCAGCACGGGTTCATACCAGCAGGAAGAACATCAGCAGTTCATATATAATATAACAAAAACCACCAGCTTGTTTTCTCACTGGTAGCCTTGTAGCCAAGTGCTAATGAGGTCTTCTGCTGAATTGATTAGGTCTATTGGCTGGGTTTCTAATACTCAGGCTGTTCCACAATTATAGAATACCTGCTGCTTTTCTGTCTTTCTACCTAATCATTACATCGCTCCTTAAGTCAAGTTAAGACAATTCTACCCACTCCCCTATTTGTAGGTAAAGAAACTAAGCCATGTTACATAAAAAGCCCATGGCAGACATAAGCCAATGAGCTTTCCAGGTCCACTAGGGCGCTTTACCCACAGTCCTCTGCTCCTGGGCTCCTCTGATCAATTGTACCGGGCAAACCCGTCATCCCACCCCCTTGCCAAAAATTCCTGAGAGCATTATATGATCCCACCATAAGGCAGGTGCCTAAAACAGTTCCCTGCCATCCAAGCTAGCCAGGGCTTA
This sequence comes from Meles meles, assembly GCF_922984935.1. Lineage (NCBI taxonomy): Eukaryota > Metazoa > Chordata > Mammalia > Carnivora > Mustelidae > Meles > Meles meles. The sequence continues at coordinate 143,129,951 of NC_060067.1, forward strand.
TGAGGCCAATTGGTGGGAAAAATTGGTCAGATAGGGCTGAAACCATCATATCTTCTTTCAGGGAGTGTGAATTCAGAATATACAATGGGAGGCCCCTTTCCCTACAGGAGCTGCTGAGCTTGCAAAAGCAGAGACAGAATAATTGAGTACCTAAGAGGTGGAGCTCTGTTGGGCAGAGTCTGCCTGCTGCTGAGGGGTGCGAGGGGTAGGAGGGAGCTCCTGAATGTGTTAGTGGGTGGGTTGTAGACTCTTCCTAAGCATCCTTGGGACCATCTGAAGTTTCTGTCTTCCCAGTTTCATCACGAATTCTTACAGCCAGCTCTATGATTAAAGATGAGCCACCCACTGCCATCTGAATGAACCCAGTGAACACATCAACCACATTGACAATAAAAGAATTTAAATGTCGGTGTTTTGCTTCCTAATGCATATTTAACTAGAACCACAGATGATGTTTTAGAATCATAGCATGACTTACCCTTTTAAAATTTGCAGGTCCCCATCTCATCACCCTCCCTCAATTAAATCATAATCGAATTGGTTACAAAGGTCAATATACGTGGAAGCAGTGATACTGAAACTTATGATTTTGAAACTTATGTTTGACACATGACAGGCTTCTGGAGGACAAATGGGAGAAAGTTTCCCCGGGAGGGCTTGGCTCAGGTGCCTGAGATCTGTAGGAATGGGTATCACTGCCAGCATGCTTTAAGGCACAGGACAGTGGGCGCTGCACCGTGCCATCCGGAAAGGCTGAGAAGCCAGGTGCCAAGTCTTCAGACAAGATCCCTCATTAGCTCTTAGGATCCTTTTTTCTCTAGGGCAGGATTGCAACACAAGCAGAAAGTGGATGACAGAGACAGAAACAGGGAACTTTGGAGAAACCTAGAGCCCAGTCCACATCACAGCAAAAACAAACAAACAAAAAACAACAACAACATCAACAACAAACAAACAAAATCCCGGAAGCTAGAGAAGCTAGAAGGGCTGACTTTTGTCCCCCTAAAATTCCTATGTTAAAGCCCCAATCCCAGGACTACAGAATGTACCCCTATGTGGAGATAAGGTCTTTAAAGAGGTAATTAAGTCAAAATGCAGCCACTGGGCTGGGACCTCAATCCCATATGACAGTGCTCTTATATTAAAAAAGGGAAGAGGGCCACCTGGGTGGCTCCGTGGCTTAAAGCCTCTGCCTTCGGCTCAGGTCATGATCCCAGGGCCCTGGGATCAAGCCCCACATCAGGCTCTTTGCTCAGCGGGGAGCCTGCTTCCCTCTCTCTCTGCCTCTCTGCCTACTTGTGATCTCTGTCTGTCAAATAAATAAAATCTTTTTTTAAAAAAAAGAAAGAAAAAGGAAGAGACACCAGAGTTCACTTGCACTGTTGGATGACCACGTGAAGGGGCAGGAAAAGGATGAGAGATGCTAGACAAGGAGAGAAGCCTCCGAAGAAGCCAAATCTGCCAAACACCTTGAGCTTGGCCTTCCAGACTCCAGACTGTGAGAAAAGAATGACTGTTTTCTCATCCCTGAGCCAGGCCAGACCTGAAGATGGATGGAAAGGGTGACAGACTGTGTGTGTCCAAGTTGCTCTCACTCTTCCGTTAGCAGCAAAGCAACAATCGAGGAGTGCAGAGGTCCCCCCCAGAAATACATGTGTTGGGGTGGAAATCTGGCTCGTCCCTGATTCCTGGGTGTCCACTGGTCTTGCTGGGTCGAAGAGCTCAGGGCACAGGCTCCCTGCCTTTTAAACCATTAGACCAGCAGCAGGGTCACCTCTGCCCCGTGTGTGTCCCGGCTCCAACAGAAACTAGGTCCTATTCTGCCGAGGCTACAAACCTCCAAGCTGCATTTTTAAAAAAATACTCAATAAGCCCATCTGGCTGCGGTCCACCAACAGAAGTTCACAGCTGCCAGACAGAAACGTGGCCTCCAGCCAGAATCCCCAGACCCTTGCATGTGGTCCCATTGTCTCAGGGGGAGATGGTGAACAGCTCCTGGAGGTGAATGTCTCGTCAATGGGAGGTGCCCCAAAGACAGCTTCTCTGCCCTCTCCTGCTCCTACCACTAGCTCAGGGTCGGGATTATGTATCCAGCCTCTCAGGGGAAGGAGAGGGGACAGATGACCTTTCCAGAGCTGGTTGCCCAGGATTTTACATGCATTATCTCATTTAATCTTCACAAACCCTACAGGAGGAGGAATATTACACAATCACCCCATATTATAGATAAAGAAACTGAGGTTCTGGGACATCAAACCACTTCCTCAAAATCACAGAGGAAGCACATGCATTTAGAGCCCAAGGCTGCCTGACACAAAAGCCCAGACTCTTCCCACAGCACCCTGGGTAATTCACCCCCTTGAATTACCCAGAGCTACCTCGGTGCACCCTCCTATCCTCTAACGTCCTCCTGTGTGACCCAGTGTTAGATTGTGAGGCACTGGGTTTATTTTAGGTTGTCTTTGCCATCATTCCAATTTCCCAGCTCTGTTTTTTGTTTGTTTGTTTGTTTGTTTGTTTTTTGGTTTTTGTTTTTGCTTTTTTTTTTTGTTTTTTTTTGTTTTCCAACTCTGTTTTATCCTTCTGCTCACACACCCTGCCTGCAGTTCACCAGGAAATCCTGACGGGGCCTGCTTCGACAACTCACCGGGAAGCTCAATCTTGCCATGGCCCCCACCTGTCCTGTGCCACTAACCTCGTTGCACTTCCGCACATCCTGGATTCCTGCCATAGGACTCCGCGCCCCCACCACAGCCGCAGGTTGATCTAAAACCTAAGTTGTACATGCCACGCTGTGCTCCAGACGCTGCCATAGCTCCCCAGTTGACTCAGGGTAAAAGCAAAGTCTCCAAACAGTCCTCCAGGTCTGAGGTGGTCTGTTCTATGTCTCTCTCCAAAATTATCTCTCACTCTCTCCCTCCTTTTCTTGGCTCTGGCCACACGGGTCTCTTTGCTGCTTCTCAAAAGACTCCTTGCTTCATGCCTATGCCCAGCCTGCCCATCTCTCAGAGGTCCCCTGGGTGCATGTCACATTCTCCCTGAGGCCTCCCCTCCCTTCCTTTCCGAATTCCACAGTCTTCCACTACCCTACACCTCAATTCCACTCACCCTACTCCTGCCTTTTTCACTATAATCTCCTAACGCATCCTATAGCTTACCCATTCATTGTGATTTATTGTCTGGCTATCTCCTTGAGAATGAAATCTCCCTACGGACAAGGACGTTTGTCTGGTTTTGTCACTGATAATATTGCAAGGGCCCAGAACAGTGCCTGGCACACAGTAGGTGTTCACTCCACATTGGCTGAAGGAATGGAACGAAAAAATAAAAAGCTGACAGGATCCCAAAGATTTTGTGCTCATCTCTCCCTGGGCCTGTCTGGGAATGGCTGCCATCCACCATCCCCAACACCCATGTCTAGAGCAGGATGCTATTTGACTTCAGCTCTTTTGTGCCTCTCCTTCGATTCCTCTATCTGAGAGAAAACCTCTGTTCTCTGTATGTGTCTCTGAGCTATTCCAGCCCTGTTATAAATGCAAAACATTCCACCCTCCCATAAGCGCAGCTCTTGGTTGTCTCCCTTCTACAGAGTGGACCTGAGGCTTCTGAAACTCCAACCAGGGTGTGACAGAGAGCACAGCACCAGTCCCAATGTGTACTAATGAGGGGACTCCTTCCTCTCCCCGTCATTCTTTTCTTTAGACAGAAGTGGCTAATGGCAAAAGTCATTAGAATAACATAGGCTTAAAACTGAATGTGGGTTAATGTTCATAACAAGAGGAATAATTAGTTTCTCCACAGACATTTACACTTAATTTCTAAATCTTATAATTTACTATATTTTGTCTTGTTTAGGGCCCTTAGTAAATTGTTTGCTTTTAACAAGATGTTGACTCTCACAAGTCTTGTATTTCATACTCGAGAAGTCAAAGCAACACCTTTGATCAAAGTGGAATGTTTTAATTAAATAACCATAAATTTTCCCTCAAGGAAACAAGTACACCCAAACGCACAGTTAGCAGATTTTCTGTTGTTCCTCTCAATTCTTGACATTGGCCCAGTCTGGTCTCTATCCTGCTGTAAAGTAGATATCCTAAGGCCCGGGCTACGCTCTTCACTGTGGGAACCTGGGCGTTGATTGCCAAGCCTAGGTCATCATCTGTTCGCCTTGGGAGCTCCCCATGAATGAGGACACTCTGGAAGCTCTAATCCAGGATGCAAGTGATGAGGTATGGAATCTGGTCCCCAGAAAGGCTCCCTGGATGCTAATGGTGGGAACCAGACATGGGAACTAGTGCCCTGGTGACTTGCTCCGGGGAGACTGAGCGAGGTGTTTTGCACATGGTAGTGTTCACTCCAAATTATGCATTGACTTGAAGAGAAATAAGAAAACTGAGCATTACTGACAGTGGTGAAGGATTGGATATGGAAGCTCCAGAACCATGAGGACTTTATCTGTCATGTTCTTAATGGCTCTCCAGGTGTTGGCATAGTATTAGGGACACAGTGAATGAAAAATCAGTTGAATAAACGAAACTATTCCTGTTGATCACTTTATATACAGCTTTCACTTAACTACTTTTTTTTTTTAAAAGATTTTTTCTATTTATTTGAGAAAGAGAGACAGAGAGAAGCAGCCTGATGCAGGACTCGATCCCAGGACCCTGAATCATGACCTGAGCCAAAGGCAGATGCTCCATCGACTGAGTCACCCAGGTGCTCCTCTTTTAACTACTCCTTATAAAAACCAGGTGAGGTGGGTACAATCAGCAGCTCTATGTTACAGATGGGAAAAGTGGCATTCTGGGAAGTGAAGGAAGTTGCTCAAATTGCCAAGAAGTACCTAAGAAAAGACTGGAATTCAAGTTTCCTTAGCTCCGAAGATCTGGCCTACTGCACACATACCATGGCAGGGTGGCTAAGTAGGGAGGTCCCAATGGGTTCAGACTATGCCACTTACTACCTTCTCCAACCCTTCCTGCGTCAGTAACTAAAGACCTCCACCCTGAAGGTCTTCCTCCATTCATCTCCTCCAAGGCCCATCATGACCCTATCCCCATCAGAAGGTAGGTTCTGGGATATGTCACACTACCTTGAGTTAGGATTCTATCATACCCCACATGGTCCCAACCATCCACATGTTTACAGAGCTGGACTCTCCTTGTATGTCTCCTTTCTTCCCAATCCCCAACTTCTCCCTGGCCTGTTCTTGGAATTCTTATCTTCTTTAGATGGGGGTCCTGACAACGTGTCCAGCCCTTACTAAATCCTTTTTCCCAATTCTCTAGCTTGCATCCCTGCACTTTTTCTCCCCACCTTCTCCCAATCAGATTCCACAGATGGTCAAGACCTCCTTGTATTTCCCTTGGTTTATTGTCCCAGATGCCTAACTGGTCTCCTGGCTCCAAGAATCGTTCCAATTTCCAGATACCTCTTAACATGATCAATGGAAGTGCACATTAAGCCACATCACTGTTTTGTTTAAAACCTTTTAAGGGGTTCCCTCACCTACTAATTAGAGTCCCAGCTCCTTGCAAGGGCGCATTCACCTTTCTGTAACCTGGTCCCTCCCTCTCTCCAGACTTATTTCTTGCAACTCTAGGCACAGGGAATAAGTTGTGCTATTTCCACATGTCTCTGATGTTCTCACTCTTCCCTCTGCCTAGACTCTTCTCCCCACCATTTAAAAAGTATGATCCCATTTGACTCATCCTCCCAACTTCAGCTCACTTTTTACAGAGTCTTCCCTCAGTTCCCATCAAGGGTGGAACACCTCTTCTCATAGCAACCTTAGTGAATTATGTTGAAGTCATCTCATAAGTTCCCCAAGATGGGGGAATGGGGAGTTTTGTTCATTGTTGAGCCCACCACCAAGTCTGGCGCATCATTGATAATCAGAAAGTATGTATGGACCTGTGCACCAAAATCTGATGAGAACTCTCACAATACTAGGGAGCACAGCCTTGCCTGCTAGCTGCCTGACTAGCAGGATTCTAGCTTTCTGGACATGCCTGGCCATCAATTACCACCTCAGTCTATTGGGGTGTTAAAGCAAATCTGGAGCTAGCGCCTCTTGCACATAAACACATAGGCCATAGGCTTTCCCTCTCTGGCAGTTTCGTGGGACAGAGTCCCACCTACTCCCAGCCTTCCCTACTTATCAGTTCCTGCCCACAAACCGAGCCCAGCATGACTCTGAGCCACACCCTTTGCACAGGCCAGGCAAATGGTACCCACAGCCTGGGTCACATTTGTAGTGAATGAGTGTCACTTCTCTCAAAGGACCTGGAAGGTGGTGGTGGATCGTGTACTTTGTACATGAACAACTTTAAAACAGATTCTTGGAACACTGAAAAAATAGAATTAAATTTAAAAAAATAAATAAATAAAACGTTCTCTCCTAAGAGGGGGTCACAAGCTGCATTCCCATAAATGGGTAACAGCACATTTATATGACACTTTGCTGGGTAAGTATATCATAGTTTTCTTGCATTGCATCACAGGAATGCAACCTCCAAATGCACCTCTGAGATACTCAGCCCTTCCCAACCCTGCCACTCTTGTGCCACAATCCTGAACAGGAAGCATGGTGGTGACAGAGAACGTTTCCTCTCCCACACCAACATCTCAGAACCATAAAGGCACATTGTATTTTCAAGCTTTGTCTGATCCCATTTCTTTGTAAATTGGATTAAGCTCTTTACTGTGTATTACTGATATTAAAAAAAAAAGAAAGAGTGAATTCACATCTTGCAAACACAGCAAAAAGGAACCGCTCCCATGGTAAGGAAGTCATTGGCCAGCATCCATGGGAACCCAATTTTAACTTTTGAGCCCAGTCAGCAGGCAAACCTGCTGGCTGATGGCAGGGTCAGCCCCAGGCAACGCTGGAGCTGGATAAAGTGAGCTGTCGGAGGCCCAGGTTTCCCTCCTTCCCTCCTTCCCTCCCCCACCTTCTTTCAGTGCTCCTTCAACCCAAATGCCCCCCCCTCCTCATCCATCCAGGTCTCTTCTGGCTCCTAGAGAAAAGAGCCTCTACCTGTGTTCCCATGAAGGTTAGGTACAGAGGTGCCACAACCTGGGGCAAAATGATTTATGAGGTGTTATACCAGAATAACAGCAATACCAGGTGCATGAATTGTCTCTATGCTTTGCAAAGCCCTCTTGTTTTCATGACATTAGAATTCTTATAAGGGTTGAGCCCCACCCTCTATGCTTTCAGTGTCTCTGCATTTTACAAGAAGATCCTAGTGTTAGAGAGTGAAAACACAAAGGATGAAGACATAAAAGTCAAAATATCCAGGCTTCACGGGAGCAGGATCTGGAGGAGGGGGAACCCCTGGAGAAGAGTCAGGAGTAGTTTTCTGCATTCCTCAGATTGCTGAAGGCAGTGGCTGTAAATCTGGCCCTTTTGAGAATTTTAAATGATTGGGATACAAAAAAGGGTGGAAAGAACATGGGCTTCCTTGGTATGACATTCCCATAATTTAACTGTCCATATGAGGAGAATAATCAAATAGCGCACATCGATTATGAGAATAGGTAGATCTGTATGTACTGATAGGGAGACTCCTCCATCGGAAGAAGCAAGTCACTGTGTAACATAGATGGTATAGTAGGATCCCATGAATACACACACACACATACACACGCTTGTTAACCATGTCTATATGTACAATCTGTACATGATGATGCATGGAGACGGTCAGGTTGGATTTATCCCAAACTATCACCAGTGGTCATGGATGGGGAAGGGAGTAAGATTATGGGAATCAGGGGTTAATGGGAATTCTCATTGTTTATCCTCCTTATTTCTGTATTATTTGACTTGGGGTTTTAGGAGGAACAGGCACTGATTTTATCATTTTTTTTTCTCAGAAACAAAGATATTCCCACATCAAGAGGAATTAAACTGGTCCCCAAGTAGTTGGGTGTTCGAGGATGGCAATTTTGATTACATGATCGTTCATGCTCTAGATCAGTGTCGCCAGGGGAATGGCCATAAAGGAGACTCAGACAAGCTGAGCACCAGTCTGTAACCTACACCCCTCCACTGTGTGCAGAAATCTTCTAGCTCCAGATCTGGATAGAAAGTTCCAGCTAAGCACCAAGAACTTGCTTGTACAACATCTGACTGGAATGCCAGACTCTAACTGTTACTCCTAATAGAATTCACCTTGAGAGTCAAGGAATGAAAATATTTTGCCCATCTTGCCGTGGCACCTGGGTAAACACACACACATATGCAGTTACCTGACTAATGATCTCACTTTAAGATTGTCTTTTCAAGGAGCACGGGAAGAAGGTTATCACAAAAACTGTGCCTTCACTTAGGAAAATGCTGTCGAGTTTTAACCAAACACACAGAAAATGCCAATTTTAGCTTGTAGGTGTCTATTTTCTCTCTATATCAAGTGCAGGTGAAAATTCTGGTTGATGGCCCTCAAGCGTGTGCCCGTCAATCTTGCCGCCTACATTACATCTCCACTTGGGCTCTCCCTGCCATGATGTCTCCAGGAGGAGCCTGAAGCTTCAGCTGCTCTGTGAAGGGTATCAGGCCTGAGCTTTGGCAGGGCCAGAATCCCTTCACCGTTGGCCCGGGTTCCGTTCCTGGAGGAGGGAACACGTGTCTCTCCAGTGCTCAGCGGTATCAGGACCCAAATCCCTCAATGTGAAATGATGTCTGAAAAGGTCATACTTCTTTCCTGAAACCCAGTGCACGCTACCTATTGTTTCCCCCTACTGGTTCTGAGTAGCCACGGTCTGGAAATGTGTTGTTAAAGTCTTCTTGTGAAAGCCTTGCCCTGGACAGCCTGGAGCCCAATGGAAAAGATCATTGCAATGGGAAAACCCAAGGGAGGTGGAAGGAGGGGACTGCCCTGGCTGCAGGCAATTCAGGGGGTGAATTCTCTATAGGGATTTTACAAAGAAGGATAGAACCAACTAAAAGGTGGTCTTCTTTGTTTTACTCTCATGCAGATAGCAATTCCAAACGGTGTCAGGGACAAACCACTCCTCCCTTCCAGGGGCACCTGGGTGGCTCAGTCGGTTAAGCAACCAACTCTTGATTTCGGCTCAGGTCATGATCTCAGGGTCGTGAGATCGTGCCCTGAGCCAGGCTCCATGCCCATCAGGAACTCTGCTTGAGATTCTCTCTCTTCCTCTCCCTCTACTTCTTCCCCGACTCTCTCTCTTACTCATTCTCTTTAAAATAAATAAATAAAATCTTAAAAGAAAAAAAAAAACTCAAAGTCTGAAGTTTGAAACCCTGGTTAGAATCTCAAGCCTCCCACTATAGGCTCTAAAACCTGTCAAAGTACTTGACATCTCTAATCCTCAGTTTCCTCTACTGTGAAACGTTAATATGAGATGAGATAACATGAAAGATGCATACTTCATAGGATTGTTGTGAAGATATGAGAGAAACTGTGAAACCCGGATGAATTGTAAGGTAACATGGGAATGTCTTATTGTTCATTAAAGTTAAGTTTGTGCTGGAGGCTCCTCAAATATGACCAGTAGAGTCACTTTTCCCTGCTTTACCTACGCTGTCTTCTATGCCTGCCCCCTTCTGTACCTGTCCCTGTCAACCTCTCATTCCTCCTTATGTCTGCAATCTGTATCTTTCATACCACCCCAGCTGCCATTTCAAAATAAAGCCACACTTCCTTTTTAATTCCAAATTAGGTTGGCCGGAGTCCCTACCTAATGAGGTATGCTAGGAGATCTGTCTTTTCCCGGATCTTCCCTCTCAAGGATCCCAAGGGAACACTGCACAGCCTCATGAATCAACTTCCCTTGCCACTTACCTGCTGTCACACCCACTGGAAACGCAGACATCTTGTCAAGGCTGGTCTCTGCCACCATGGGCCAGGGTCGGTCCCCCGGTCCTGTGGGGAGGTGAAGTTTGGGTATGGCTGAGAGAGCACCAGCAACCCCTCGCAGATGAAACCCCCTGCGGAGGATTTCTCTGTGTCCCACCAGAGAGGGGGAGGGAGGAGAGGGACTCAGCACCCAAGCTGAACTGCCTGCCCCTGGAAGGCACAGCTCTGAGCACTCCTTCTTCTAGGAGATAGTCACTATCATTTTCTAAGACCAGCCCATGGTGCCAGGTGCAGGACTTAGAGGGATTCCAGAATCGCCTCCCCATGACCCCGACCTTGGGTCTGAATCCAGGTCATTAGTCCAGAACCCCTCCCTAATGTTGAATTCATGATCCACGTCAGTCAGTGGCTCTGTGCAAAATTAGAAAATGATCCTGTTTCCTTGACTGCTGTCCTAATGCAGCGTGCCCTGTATTGAACCTGAGTGAAAACGTGGTCGGCTCCCAGCATGCCTCAGATGCACTATGCAGGCCAGGTTTGATCCTGCTGGCACCAGGACATCAAGCCCCTGGGCAGCTCGTATGCTGGGAATTGTCACCACACCCTGGGATATCACTGATGGTTTGGCCAGGAATCTGGCAAAGCTTGAGGGCATTAACCAGCCTCTGCCTCTCTTCAGAGTCACTGAGGAAAATGAAATCTGACTCTGGCTAACCCACATTTGACTATTAGAGGACAAAAAGTCAGAACTTGTCCTTTAGAACTATCTTAAGTTGTTAGATTTGCTTTTCCAAAGGGGTGTTCCTCATAACTAGACTTAGGTAAGAAAATCTTTTTTTATCACTGCTGTGGGCAGAATTGTGTCTGCTCAAAAATTCATGTGTACCTCAGACTATAACTGTATTTAAAGACAGAGTCTTTAAAGAGGCAATTAAGTTTCCATGAGGTCATGAAGGTAGGCCCTAATCCAGTATCACTGGCATCTTCTTAGGTAGAGGACAACCGCACACACATACGAAGGGAAGACGCTGTGGAGACACGGGGAGAAGAGGCTGCCAACCAGCCAAGGAGAGAGGCCTGGAACACATGTCCCCTCACAGCCCTCAGAAGGAACCAACCCTGCCAACACCTCAGCCTTGAACTTCTAGTCTCTAGAACTTAGAGAAATTAAATTCCTGTTGTTTAAGCCCCCCAATTTGTGGTGTTTTCCTCTGTCAGCCCTAGCAAAGACTAAAATAACCTCTCAGGAAAGGAGGGAGGGAAGAAAGGAAGGAAGGAGGAAGGAAGGGAGGGAGGGAGGGAGGGAGGAAGGAAGGAAAGGAGGAAAAGAGATAAAGAAAGAAAAAGAGAAAGAAAGGAAGGAAGGAGGGAATGAAGAAAGGAAGAAAGATAGAGGGAGGGAAGGTGGGAGAGAAGGCAGGAAGGAAGGCAAGAACGCATGAAGCAAGAGGGGTTTTTGGCCTAAGACCCTCTCCTGGACCCACTTCCCTACCTTGCTATTGTGAACCAGGGTTAACCCAGGCCATAGTTCTGCACTTGACACTCCCCTCACCAACAACAACCACTGGTAGTCTGTTTCTCCTTCTTAACTGTAGGTCTTCCTCACAGCCACAAGGAATAGGAAGCAAGCCCCAAGTGCGGTGGAGAGTGGCCCTGAAGGATGGTTCCATGTGGTGTAATCACTTTCTTCTGTTGGTACCTAATCCCATCAAGGTCCAATTTCTATACCTGGGCTGCTGAGGCCGCTGGAGTCCAGGAATCCAGCCTACAAACAAATGACCAAAGAGGAGGAAAGAGCAGTCTGAAGACAGGGGATTACACGCTCCTGGCCCATTTTTAAAGATGCAACAGGAAAATGGTGAGTATCCCTGAATCAGAAAAAGCAGAAGGCTCTTCCAAGGGAGCGCGACCCAAGCAGAGAGGCACCTGCAACCGGCCTTTCCTGACCAGCCTTGCGTTTTGCAATCACCCGAAGACCAAACTAGGGAACGGGCCAGAAGGAAAAGGGGTCTTTGGGGGTGGGTGCTTTTCCAGTGCTTTTTCTGAAAAGAAACATTATAAAGCTGAACTTCTGAGATGATTTTGGGTTCACACCCACCGTCTGTGGAACAGCTTGAAGCCGACTAGATTAGCTCATTGAAACACTCCGGGATCCGCTCAGACACTGCCCACACAGAAGAGCCGGGCACCTGCCAAGCTCAGAGATCTGCTTTTTGCAAACAGCTCCTTGTGTCCCTGCCCCAGGCCCTTCGGGCTGCTCACTGCCTTCTTTCTCCTGGGTCTTGAGGCTGGCCGCCTCCATCCTTGCCCAGCCACACTGCCAAGCTGACCACTTGGCCTCTTCGGATAAGTCTTTGGAGCCCTGCGCCTAGTCTCCCTCCTCCCCTTGATTACACGTTGCTGGTATTTTTACATATCTGAGCAGGCTGCCACTCCTCCCTGGCTCACTTCCTGCCAGCTCTTCTTCTGCTCCCTCTTCTCTCCTGGAAAACCATCTCACTCAGACAGAAGGCCCTTATGTAACACACCTCCCCCACGCTTCCAGCAATGGGGTGGGGTGGGGGGCTCCGCATCCCCTGTGGAAGCACAGACATCTACATATTGCACTCACGGGAACAAACACCACGACAGGCCCCTGGTGCCCCTCCGGGGCTAGGAGATCAGGAGAGGCATGAGCTGATAGGAGTGTTCTCCAGCCTTGCGCCCTGGCCACCCTGCTCCCTCTACCTGGTTCAAGATTACAAGAGCAATTGTCACGTAATGGCTGCTTAATCTCTTCCCAGAGATTTCACGGGGCTCTAAATTGTTTTGGCTAATAAAAGCTAAGGAGATTTGCAAGAAACTCCAGATGCATTTGAGCACTTTGGGGGATTGCGCAACCCAAAGGCATATGAAATTTAACTCAAATAAGCATAAGGTTATGTGCGTTGGCAAAAGTACCCCAAGATGCGAGTGTACATCTGTGTGCTCCAAATTTGCAGCCGCCTCTGAGGAAGGAGACTGGGGAGTAGCTCATTCTGGATGAAGGGGCAGAGCAGCCAAAAAATGTCCCAGGGTAACTACCCCTTGGCAAGGAAAACTAACTCCCATTTTGCATTGACTTCATCAGTGACCCAAATTGCAACTTGTGCTTGGGTGGGCTGTAGACTCCGGAATACCAGCGCCTGCCTTGAGGTACAGGAAGACAGCAAGGAGTGGTTTCCGATGGAAATGGACCCCTCCCAAGGGGCAGCTGGAAGGCATGGCCGCGTTCTTGATGGGGCGTGCAGAAGTCTATGCCTGTGTTTACCAGTCACTGCTAGAGCCTGGAAGAGGCAGGCTTGTCTGCATCTGCTGTTTAACCCCCAGGGCCATATTTAGATGGAGGACCACTTTCCAAATGATAGCAGGCCCGAACTCAGTGACTTCCCTCCTTTCTGATATAGAAATTACGAAAGCTGCATTTTAATGTGTAATATACACATGCACAAGCTCAAAAACGGTTTAGTTCCCAGGGTGAGGGGGACTATATACAGATGCATATATACATGAACAATATGTACACAGATGTGTATGCACACACACACACACACACACACACATCTGTTAATTCTGATTCCTGAGGTTTGTCTTCATCTGGACAGGTAAGTGCCTTTGCTGGCACTTTAAAGACACCAGCCTTTATTAGCCAGGTGAAGGCTGGGACAGGTCTGCCAATCCCACCTTCGTCCTAATACCCTGACCTTCCCCCAGAACCCCGAAGGGCAGGGGTAGAAGGCCACAAGCCCCAGATGTCTCTCTGTGCCTTCTTAGGGAGGTGCTGACATCTGGAAACAGGAGAGGGAGAGATGACCTGGTACAGCCCTCTCACCTCATGGCGAGCAGACCTACACAGGGCCCCAACAGCTCGGTTACCTTTCCTCTCCCATCCCAACTCTGAAGAGTAGAAAAGTGGGGATTGTAAGGGAGGCTTTGGTTGAGGAGGGAAGTTTGTGCCTGGCATGTTCTCACTCCCGGAAAGTGGTGAGAGACGTTCCAGTGCCCAGCAGTCCAAAAGCCCCTTGTGCCGTGAAGGAGGAGGGGTTACGTGGCCAGGCCACAGGCATACCTGCAGGGTGGGGCGGCTCCATTTGGCCTGCCCCTCTTGCCCTGGCCAGATGTCTTCATTGTCCAGCTGCCAAGCCAGACATGAGAGGGGGAACTGACAGGAGCCAACATACAAGCAAGAGAGTTTCTAGTTGTGGGAAAAGCAACCAGCAGAGAGCGTGGGCTCCTTCCCAGCCATCAGGATCGGAAGCCATCTTTGCTCTCTCATGGGCAGCATGTTGCTCTGGAGGACCCATGTTTCCAGGCCTGGTGGCTCACAACAGCCACTGCCCAATTTCTCTGCTACCCTGATGCCCCTGAACCAAGCATCTCACTCCGTCGTCAGCCTCTGAAAGTCTCTTATAGCTAGGAATTCACAGAGTGGATTAATTCATTTATGCATCAAATACTTTCCCTCAACTCTGTATGAGTCACCAGAGTAGGCAGTGAGAAGAGAAAGATTTAGCAGCCAACTGGGAAAAAGAAATGAGACGCAGTTCGCAAATGTCTGCAAGAGCAATAAAGCTAATACAATGCTCAGAAGAACAATTTGTCTCGGGACCAACGAAACAGGAGATTACCTGCTTATCCCTAAGAAGGAGGATGCCGAGTGATGTCAGAGAGAAGGAATCATTTCTTCTTAGACTTTGAGGCGCACACAGATCGTGGGAGGAACCCATGCAGACGGTCTGAGGGGAGCCTTAGAATCTGAATGTCTAATGCCTTCTCCCACAGTGTTGATGCAGCACCATGGTGGGTCCTCAGGTTACACTTTGAGTAGGAAGGCTCTTGGCCACTTCATATGTCACTGGGCTGTGTGCTATATGAAATTTCGCTACTGGCCGGTGGTATCCCGATGAAGCACGGTTCAGCTCTAAGCCTGTGTTGGGAGGCTGAAATGACCCCCCTGTAGCCAGCTTCCTACCAACCTCGTTGGATCCAGAAACAGTGTTCAAGATAGCTGAAGAATAGCAGATTGAATACGGTGGTTTTGATTTTTTGCATTTGTTTTTTTTTTTTTATTGATGTGAAATCGACATACAACATGGTATTAGTTTCAGGTACACAGCGTAATGATTTGATATTTGTATTTGCAAAACGATCACCACAGTATGTCTCATTAATATCCATCACCGTATATAGTTAAAGATTTTTTTCTTGTGATGAGAACTTGATTTACTCTCTTTCAAATATGCAATACAGTATTGTTAACTATAGTCACCGTATTGTACATTACGTCCCCATGATTTATTTATCTTGCGGCTGGAAGTTTGAACCTTTTGACTCCCCTCATTGCCAACCCCCAACAACCACCGATCTGTTCTCTGTGTCTGTGATCTTGCTCTGGGGGTTTTATTTTTAGATTCCACATACAAGTGACATCATACAGTATTTGTCTTTCTCCATTTGACTTATTTCATTCAGCATAATGCCTTCAAGGTCCACCCATGTTGTTGTAAGTGGCAATATTGCATTGTTTTTGTGGATGGATAATATTACATTGTGTGTTCATATATATATATATAATATTCTTTTTATCCACTGTCTATTGATAGTTTGTGGCTATTGTCAATAATGTTGTTATAAACATGGGGGCACATGTATCTTTTCAAGTTAGTGTTTTTGTTTTCTTCAAATAAATACCCAAAAGTGGAATTGCTGGACCATTTGGTGGTTCTATTTTTAATATTTTGAGGAATCTCCGTACCATTTTCCATAGTGGCTGTACCAATTTGCACTCTCCCCAACAGCGCCCAAGTGTTCGCTTTTCTCCACAGAATTGCCAGCACTTATCTCTTGTCTTTCTGATACTAGCCATCTGACAGGTGTGAGGTGATGTCTCATTGTGGACTTGATTTGCATTTCCCTGATGCTGAGTGATATTGAACATCTTTTCATGTACCTGTTGGCCATCTGGATGTCTACTTTGGGAAAATGTTTATCAGATCCTCTGCCCAGTTTTTAATCAGATTGGTTTTTGCTATTGAGTTGTGAGTTCTTTACATATTTTGGATATTAACCACTTATCGGATATATATATTTGTAAATATATTCTCCCATTCAGTAGGTTGCCTTTTCATTTTGCTGATGGCTCTTCTTGCCATGTAGAAGCTTTTAGTTTGATGTGGTCCCACTTGGGGTTTGTTGCTTTCATGCTGAATACATTTTTAAGAATTCTACCTAAATATTGCTTTTTCTCATAAGTTGTTCTAATTTCTTATTACTAGATGCCTATAAACTCAAGATGGTGCTCCCCCATAAACACCTGGAAGTCTGCTAGGTTGCCACGAGAACATGGGGCCATCTGTCATAGCAGACACCAACCTCCTCCTAAAAACCTGGGGAGTCTGGAAAGGATGTGGTCTCAAGTAAGAAGAACAAGGGTGTGGGTAAGATGACGAGGGAGGAAAGGACTTTCCAGATGAAGAGAAGAACTGTATAAAGTCCCTAAAGCAGAACGAAATCAGACCTCATAGAAAACACTCTTTGCCTGACAGATGTGTGCACAGCTTGCTCCCTCATCTTCTTTAGTTCTCTGCTCAAATGTCCCCTGCTCAGGACAGATCCCTAGAACAGCCTCCTTCTGCACCTGCCAAGACTCACTATCCCTTTGCCTGCTTTGCCACACTCATCACTTCGACAGATGCAACCAAATGTTTGAAGGAAATACTTTATAAGCACAGGACAGCAAAGCCCCAAAGCAGGAGAAAACTGCTGGAACACAGTGACTGAGGGCAAGCATGTCCAAAAACACCATTCAAAAGGATGCCGAGGCCCACGGGGCAGGGCCTGGTAAGGACTTCTGGAATCCATGTCCATCTGCTCTGGCAGCATGGCGGCTGCTGAGGCTGAGTGGCGTACAACAGTGAGCCTCTATTTCTCACTGGGCAGGTGTAGGTTGGGCAGGGCACCCCTCCACTTATGTCATTCTAGGACCTGGGCTCCAGCAGCAGCAGCAGCAGCAGCAGCTCCTGGGGTGTGTTCTTGTCCTGGCAATGGCAGAGGTACAGGAGAGCAAACCCAAAGGCTCAGAGTCAGGCCCACTGCCATCCCATTGCCATTCCATGACCAGAGCTCATCTCATAGCTAAGTCAAAGTCAAGGGACTAGGAGTAGACCTGAGTCCTGGTGAGGCTGTGCCAGGGTATATGCACTACACTACACTGCAGGGTTGCAAAAATGGGACAGCAATTCATCTACCACACAGTAAGTGTGACGGGGGGACCATTAGCATGGGAGTAACAAGACAGATATACATTGTTTGACGTTCTCTCTGGCTACTGCATGAACCACAGACCAACCCTGGGGAGACAAGGTGGAGGTGGAGAGACCCTGCCGAATACATCCAACACATCCACGGGCTCACTGAGGGTTTGCTGTGTACCTGGCAGTTAGGAGAACACAAAAGCAGCAGAACACTTAGACCCTACCTCAGGGACCCCTGCGTGAAGCTCTGGTCCACCCCACCCCCTGACTTTGCCCGCCTTCAAGAAAGGGAGGACATATTTTCTTTTTACTCCCACGGTACTCTGAGCACTAGCCTAACCCCACGAGATGGGAGGCAGAGAAAAGAAGTCAGAGCCTCCAGAGCCACCAGTGAAAGGGGGCTGCCGAAGGCCACTGTGAAGGTCACAGGAGTGGAAATGGCCCGTTGGACCTGATGCGAACAGAAGACTCCCGGACAGTACTGAATGCATGCACAATGTTCAGAATGAAAGCTGGAGGGAAGGACAATTTGTGTCTCGTTTTAGCTGTAAAAATAAGGCAGCAGGATGGTGAGTCCAAAGAAGCTGGCTGGCTTCACACCCTCCAGAAAGAAATGGAAGGGCTTCCCATCTCATCCCATCCCACTTAAACCCTGTGTGTGTCATGTCTTAGATCTCCCAACAGAGATGGCAAAATGAGATGCTCTGCAAAAGCAGCCTTTGGGAAAGCAGGCCATTTTATAAACAGAACGCACTGTAACAGGAATTTCTGTCTGTGGAGAAATGAACAAGCTGTTAGAGGATGTCAGGCAGAAACCATCAGAAATGTCAGAGAAAGGGATTCCTGAACCCGGCAAGGGTGGACAGGCAGAACTGCTGCCTTAAGTTCCTGCAGGTCAGGGGAGGGTCCTCTGGATCCCAATAGCAGAATAAGACTAAGCAGCTACCAGGTTGGGCATGTAACAATATTTATCAGATACCTCTCACTGCAGTACCATGGAAGTTTACCAAGGGACAGCATTTTAAGGCCAAAAGGGATCCCATGTTACTAAAAATGCTATATTAACACAAATAGCAAAAAATAAACATGTATATCCAAAAGAGATATAATTGAATAAATGAGTCACAAGTCACATAATTTCCTTCAAATGTAGTTTTTTATCTTTAGGCTGGGGCATCTGGACCAAATTGCATTTTAACATTCCTTTCATTTCTGAAATTCTATAATCCATTAAAGAACACCTTGCAAGAGACCCCAAAGAATGTCAGAAACAAAACCGAGAATCTAAAGGCATCAAAGGAATGCACCAAGGGATGAGAAAGAGAAAGAGAAGAGAGAGTGTGTTCATGTTTTGCCTTGCCCTTTACCACAGAAGATGTGTGTCCTTGAAATGGACAGGATGGAGCATTCAGTAAAATTGTAGTGAATGCACAGAATGTTCTAGTTTTAACTGACAAAACAGATATCAGTAAATCACCCAGACTGGATGTGATCCACCTAAGAATTTCGAATAAACTCATGGGCAGGATTCATGGGCTGTCGACTGTGATGTGAGACCAGTTGTTGCAACAGCTGCTATGTTAGATAGAGAAAAGTCAGGTTGCCAATGTGAGTTTTGTTCTGAGTTTCCAGAGGGAATCCTGGGAAATTGCCCCCTGGTTGTTTCTCCCTTCCATACTAGCCACACTGGTAGAGTCATCACATAAAGTACAGAATTACAGGAAGCTCAAATCAGCTCAATCCATAGAGGCAGAGGCAGAATTGGTTCTATACAGAGGAACCAGGTCTGATTACCAGAGCTCTTTGAGGGCCCATGGAGAGAGGGGAGAGTCATCTTTTAGACTTTGGAATTGCCTTTGGCAGGAGTCCACAGCAAAATCTTACTGTGGGCAAGTAAAGAATGATTGAGTCACCATAGGATTAAGGGACTATTTGGAATGAGTGAAGAACTGAATTCCAACCTAGGAGAAGTGAATGGAAAAAAAAAATAGAGCCATTTCTCTGCAAAAAATAAAAAATTAAGAGTTCTCAGAGATCAAGAGGGGCTGATCTCAGTGAGTAATTTTATAAAGAGATTTGAAGAACTAGGTACATAGTGAAACTTTCATGGTTATAGATGAACCCAAGGCATTCTGAGAAACGAAAATGGCAGGTCAATAGGTCAGAAACTTGTTGAGGCTAAGTAGAAAGGGGTACAAGAATTTCAGAGCAGGTAAGTTCAAGTTAAAGCACCTTAAGAATGAAGAGTTGTGGAACAATAGCCTAGGAACTATCCATTAAGCCAAAAGGAGACCTTGGGAGTTGCTTCCTTCAGAACATAAAGCCTAATACAAGACAATGTCATCAAAGACAACAAAATACCAGACACTTCATAAACACGTATTAAAATAATGAAAAAAAGAATCATCAGAAAGGCATAAAACAGAAAAATGTCTGAACCTAAACAAAACTATTTGTAACAGGTTGTTAAAATGGGACTCTTCATTTTAACTGAAGCACAAAAACAGTGCATGTTACATTCCAAAGAAAGACCATTATTTTTTTTTTCAGGACTTGTAGAAAGGAGATGACTGACAATCTCAAAAAGATACGTACTGAACGATTCCATGAGATAACATAATTATAGAGAACAGACCAGTGGTTTCCAGGATAGGGATAAGCGAAGGGAGTGTGCTATAAAGGGGTAGGCTTGTGATGACAGTACAGTTCTGTGGCATTGTGGTGGTAAAATTGCATAAAGCTGCACACTCCCCCCCCCCCCCACACAGACACACAACTGAGTACACACACAACTCGTGAAATCTGAATAAACTCTGTAGTTCATACCAGTGTTAATGTCCTGGTTTTGATATTCTTTACGATTATACGAGATGGTCACACTGAAAGTAAAGGTTACATGGGATCTTTCTACACATTTCTTGGCAACTTCCTGTGAACCTTGGAGAAGTCAGGAAAGAAACTAGAGGTTGAGAGAACATTTTCAGAGAATGCTCTAGGTGTGTGATAATTCCAATCCTCTCCCTGGATGTAGGACTGTGCTGCCAGCCCCTTGCATTAAAATTAATGAAGAGCCTTCAGTATGAGGACCTGAGAGCATGATGTGTGTGCCCTGCAGTTGTGGGACACATTCAACTGTGACTGACTCTCACCTGAGAAATTTCAAGAGCAAACTTGGCCAGCTACCAACACACAGCCAAAGAGGGGAGGCTGTGTTGGGTGGTCTGTTCTCACAGAATTTGTCAGTGCAAAAGATGTATGACTGCTTTCCATGAGCCAGATACAGAACAAGCATAGTCTTATCCTAGAGGGCTGCCTGGAAAGATGAACAGATAGCATCAGAGATAAGCCAGAGATAATGCCAAATGTCAGGAAGCAGAGAAGGAGTACGCAAGAAGCTAGAGGAGAGTGTGTTGCCCATGTCAGTGAACTACCGAGGTCTCCAGCGATAGGAAATGTCAAAACAAAAACAAGAGTTACGGATGAGAACAGGACTTGGCTTTAAATGCTTCCCAGGCTCAGAGAGAGCAACACTGACTCACAACAGCATCAGGTAAGAAAACACTTCTCTAACCAGTTATTTCTTCTCCCTCCTCTGCCCTGCCCAGAAGGGGTCAGAAATCACAGTTAACAAAGTTGGAGGAGGGAGATGGAAAAGCACCAGGTGAAGAAAGAACACATCACCTTTCCCTGATGCCAGCTTCCACCTGCAAGAGGTCACAAGCAGGGAAAGACGAGAAAACTTAATATTGAACCAAGTTCAAAGTGTTATCTGTTACATAGGACTGGACTTTAAATTATTGATTGGAGGATCTTGTATTACCTGGTGACCAGAAAACCTGCCTTCGTTTCCAACTGGTTGCAAAAGTAAAACTAAGCCTACACAACAGATTTAAAGGAACGGCGGGAGGCAAAGCATTGGTTCATGATTATAGGCCATGGTCTTGTTCAATGTAATGGTTACATAAAGTGGATACTGAGGGAGGGCTAGTTTATCAAGCAAAATATCAGAGATCTGGAGAAGGCCAATGAAAAGACCAAGGGCATCGTGCAGGGGCGGGGGAGTTCGGGCACACAAGAAGAAATTCTAAAAGATTATGATTTCAAGATGAAGGCAAAGGTTGAACTGGAAATTTTATTGAAATCAATAAAATCATAAATGATATGGCTAAAGTCAGTAAAAACTTTGCCAGCCCCCAGGATGGCACCACTCAAGGTAAGAGACAGGAAAAGCAAGGACAAATGCTCTTAAGGAAGACACTCCCTCTCAAGAAATGGCATAGGCTAAAATACCCATAAATGGTATCTTTAAACTTAAATTGACTTGAATTTGAAGAATAAGTATATCTCATACGGCACCTTTCTGGAGAGGGAAGAATCTGAATTTACATCAATAAGATGAAAAATCCTGAAATGCACCCAGAAGTCCCCAGATGAGAATGATATTTAGTGTGTGTCTGTAACTCATTTTAACTTTCTACAATATATGCCAGGCAACACTTTGGGGGAGCAGGAGGTTTCTATTACTACCATTAGGTCAATGGATTAATTCATAACTTGCAGTGTCAATACCTACCATATTGATAAGAAAATGTCCTTCGGGAATAAAGGAAACCTTACTAATGGGAGTCTCTAACATTGTTCCTCTAATAATGCAACCCAGATTACTTTTCATCTCCTCCGAAGAGGCTATATGAGACTCTGAAAGGTTTTGGATCAGTGGTTCTCCACCAGAGTGCACACCCATCATCCTCTCTCAAGGTCTTTACAGGTGCTGTTCCCTATGCCCAGAAATCAGGGCTTTGCTCAAAGAGAACTTCCCTTTTTGCCCTATTTAAAATTATCACCCTTGCCCATCATTACTTAAAATTTTAATATTTATTTTTTGCTTACTTACTGTAAGCAAGTCTCCCTACCTGAAAGCCCCATGAGAACGACCAAGCCACTGCTGTCTCCCCACAGCCTAGGACGGTGGCTGGCATATGATGGGCTGTACCTAAGGCTTCCAGTTTCTCACCTAGCATCCCTGCTTCCCTTCCTCCTTATTACAGAGTCACTACTGTCTAGCAGTTGTGCCCAGGTCTATGACTATATCCACAGCTCCCCTTGCCGGTAGTAGTGGTCAAAGAGGTCATGGGGTGAGACATCTTGGAAAACACACTGAAGGAGGCTCACTCTTTAAAGAAGTCATGCCTTTTGTCTGTCCTCCTTCCCACTGCTTAGAAAGTGATAGCTGGAGCTTCAACAGCCACTGTGTGTCCATGAGGTAAACTTACCTATAAGCAGGATTCAAGTATTTGATACCAGGTCTAGACTGCCTACCTCTGGACTTCCTTCACATGAGAGAAAAATAAACCTTGACTTTAAGCTGCATGATTAGTGTTCTTTTTCATTGCAGCCAAATCTAATTCTGATCTGAGTACCTAGCAAATCCTGTCAGATAAATATGCATGTGTTATTCTTTTAAACTTTTAACTTCTAAAATCTTTTCAAAAACATAACTTGCATTAAAGCATAACTTGAATCTCTGAGCAGTTCTGGAGCATGAACTGGGTGAATGGGGTCATCATGCTAGTGTGCAAACCACTGAGTAGATGATTCTTCCACGAAGCTGGATCTACACAGAACAAAACAAGTAAGAGTTCTGGAATCCTGGATGTCACTTATCTGTTCCACCCGAAACAACTTGCTTCACCTCCCTAACTCCCTAAGTTTTGCCATCAGTAAATCAAGTCAACAATATAAGCAGCTGCTTCATAAATATTGATAGCTGTTGTTATGATAGGAGTTGTAAGATAAACTGGGATATTTTAGGAAAATGCCATGCCTTTGCCCACCCACCTGGCTATGTCTGAGATAATGCCAGGAAACCCCTGTGGTCAATCTAATGCATCATGACAATTTTCATGGAGGACAAGAAGCTGAGTATTAAAGAGAACTCTTTGGAATGCAAGTTATAGAGACCCACTGGGTCTAGCTAAGTTTGAAGTTAGCTAGAAATGTCGCTGGGTCATGGAAACAACTGAAGCGTTTTTTGTTTGTTTGTTTTCTGCTTTGTTTCTCCTCCATTCTTCTCTTCCTCTCTGTAACCTTGCTCCCTCTGTTTTTCTGGTTCACATGGTAGAAAAATGTGACTACAGAGAATCCTCTAAGTTCACGTGTTGCTGATCCCACCATCTAGGAGGAAACACGGTTATCCAAATCTGAGTTTCCAGGAAAAATACTGATTGGCTTGGCGATACAGCTACCCTGGCCTCATGAACTAAGGTATACACTGGATGAACATGGCAAGTCCTAACATAACAACATGGATAAAAATGAAAATGATGCCCAGACCTTGGGGAGGGGCATCGAGGAGGCAGGAACTGGACAGAGAGAGGCGCTGATTACAAGAGCTAAAGTCAGGTTTTCTTGGGGGGACCAGAGAATCTGAGCCAGAGTCAGTAAAAAATTACAGGTGGTGAGATGCTAACTCTTTGAAAAGCTGGCCCATCGAAACCAATTCAGTCAAATTTGGGAGGGATAACTGTGTATAATTGAGAGTGACCTGAATGAAGGCACCATGGCCACTGCATCAGCAACTTAAAGTGAAGGGACTTGCAATAGAGTAGAAAGCTTGCAGTGGACAAACGCTGATGATGGACTGAACATAAGAAAAAAGAATGTCTCTGATCAGCCGCCTTTAACCTATTTTCTCTTTGGAAATAAAGACTATTTATAGATTTCTCATCCTCTTTCTGCAAAGGCTGCTTTGAAGATGTTGTGCGGGCAGTCTCCAGGCGGTTCTTCAGCTGCAGCTTTTATTGGGCACATCTCCTGCCCCCTGGAGGGCCTCCTGGGATCCAGAACCTTATTCCCTCCCCTCTCCAGTCCCACCAGGCACAGCTCAGCAGACTGGAGAACCTTCAGGCTCTGGGGTTGTATGGACCTGGCCTTGTATTCTGGCTTTAACCCTTCGGCCTTGCAGGCCCAAGGAAATTTTCAAAATTGTTAAGTATCTGCTTCCTCTTCTGCAGAACAGAGATAACCTCCTGCAGATTTCTGTGTGGGTTAGAGAGACCAGAGGAAGGCCTGGTACCAACCCCTGCACAAAGTGTCATCTCAGATTGGCATTGAGAGCTGTTGTGACTATAGTTGAAAGACACATTGCATCAGCCTCTCAAGATCTTCTGCTGCTCTCCTTCTTAAGGTTTCTTTCACAGGTATTACTAATGCCCCATCCTTTGCTGTCTCAGAGGAAAGACGCACAAGCATCTAAAGCTGACTTTCTCCAACTGGGCTGCTCATGGCTCAGACATCTGGCAAGCTTGTGAAAGTCAAGAGTCCGGGGTCCCACCCCAGATCTCAGACATGTGGGGCCCAGAATTCTGCATTTTTAATGAGTTTTCTAGCTGAGTCTCACACTTGAACTCACGAAAACTTCTGATCAATATACAAGGGGTCTTAAAATTCACCGGTGACATTTTTTGAAGGCAGAGTCAAAGATATGGGGCAGTGGTGCTACTAGCTGGTGAGCAGTGTCTTACTTACAACAGCTAGAAGACATGGCCATTCTCCCAGCTCCTAGTGCTGGTGGGAGTGATGACCATTCTCACAACCCCAGAAAAAGATCCTCTCCTGCCCAGGAAGGTGCCCAAATAGCCAGGAGCCCATCCCAGGTCTGCCGAAATGTCAGGATTTCCCCAAATTTTGGAAACTCTCTGAAATCAGAAATAGCTTTCTTTTCCTTAACCAAGTGCAAAGCTTACATTACAACAGCAAATTCTTATCCATAAGAGAACGAAGACCAAGGACTCGCTGAAACAGAGTCCATCTCTAAGTGATAGCTAAGAAAACTTTCTAAAAGTAGGTGACAAAGTATCACCGGACTGTCCCTTCCCCAAAGGCAAAATGCCTGCAGGTGTCGTGACTTGAGTCTGGTTACTACTCAGGAAACACAATAGTTTTTAGTATTTTGTAGAGTTCTCTTTCTTTCTGTCCTTTTCACATTATTTCCATTCACCAAAGTAAATAAATAAATAAATAAATAAAAATGCCATCAGCACTGTGGTCTAAATATCAGGAAGAACATGTCATCCGAAGGCCATTCGAAACCAGTGCTCTTGTGTGTACCCAATTTCCGTGCATACTCTTAGCATTGATCCCCATTTGCTATAGCTCTTACTTCTTTTTTTTTTTTTTTAAAGATTTATTTATTGGACAGATAGAGATTGCAAGTAGGCAGAGAGGCAGGCAGAGAGAGAGAAGGAAGCAGGCTCCCAGCTAAGCAGAGAGCCCGATGTGGGGCTCAATCCCAGGACCCTGGGATCATGACCTGAGCTGAAGGCAGAGGCTTTAACCCACTGAGCCACCCAGGCACCCCAGCTCTTACTTCGTATTATGGGCAGCAAGAAGCAACTTTTTCCTCCAGACTTCTGTTTAGATGCCCTTATCCAATTAATGCAACCATACTCAACACAGGAGGATCTCCGTGCTCTGACACACTGGGAATTAAGGGCCCTATTCTCTAAAAGGGCCAAGTTCACGTCTAATGGAAATTTAAAAATCAAAACATTTCTTTTTTGGCATGTCCATTGCTATTTTCCAAGGTAGCTCTGTAAATGATTAACCTTTACATTGTTCCCTAATGGCTGGTATGACATTATGAGGGAGGCCCAGGACTTCTAGGATGTGAAACAGCATGAAGAGGACCCCCAGTTGGTACATTTGGTACCAAGGCAATAATACCTTGCCAGATATCATTCTCCTGTTTCATAAAGTCCCTTATGGAGTGATTCCAGAGTCATCACTCTTTAATCAACCCTTTTTTGGTTTCTTCGTTGCCTCTAAAAAAGAAGAAAAAATGAATTTTGTTAGATAGTACAGTAGCCATGCCTACATCTTGGTAATGGGGCTGATTATGTTCAGAGTTTTTAGTCTCTCACACTATTATGAGAAGAAGACAGATTCTTTTATCCCAGCTTTTTGTTCTCACACATGTATATAGCTGATGACAAAGGGGACCAGGTAGGTAGGATGGATAATTCATTCACTATTCATCCATTCACCATAAGTCCACCCAGCACCCACTCTGAGATAGGCTCTGTGCCAGGCACAAGGGTTAGGGTAGAGTAGTGAACAAGGCACAGTTTCTGCCCTCAAGGAGCTCGCAAGCTCACAGGGGACAGGCCAACTATCACAACGAAGCATAAGGAAAGAGAGGTCAAACTGCAATGAGGAGTAAAGGAAAGGAACAGCAAACACTCCCTGGGGTAGCTCAGAGGATCAGGCAACTGATGAATACAGAACTCCAGAATCTATGGCAGGTTTTATGGAAGATCCATAGGGTTATCTTTAGTCAGAAGAGGGCATCAATATCATATTTGTTTGAGTGGCAAGGGAAGAAATAGTTGCCTGTTGCTCCTATTAGCCCTCCTTGCTCGATATGATAACCAAGTCCAGCTTACTTCATGGAGATCTTTTCTTCCTGACATGGGAAATCATATTCCTGTGAATCACTCTGCACCCTGCAGCCACTATTTTTCATCACCTATAAGCTTTTTATTTCTAGCTGGGTGTTGACAAGACAAAACTGTTCCCTAATGCTTAAGTAATAGAGCAGAAAATAGTTGACAAAATATGAAGAGGTTGATTTTGGTTATACATAGAGTCTCCTCTCTTTTAAGAATAAAATGTGTTTGAATAGGCGTGAGTCATTCCTGACAGGGTTGTGAAATGATCAATTGATTGATTTAGTTCGTTGTTTAATTGATTCATTTTAAAATAACAACTTACTGGTTTTATGCACGCATATTATAAAAATTCAAGGAACATGCCAGAAAAACAATGCATTATTCACATTCCACAACCCAACAATAAACCAGTGCTGACACATGTTGATCATCAATTCAGACTTATCTCAACAGAAATGTGTGTTTGGTTGGAGGGATGGATAAGTTGTCAAAAATTATTTCCTAAGAATAAAGTTGTGTGGGGTGCCTGGGTGGCTCAGTGGGTTAAAGCCTCTGCCTTCGGCTCAGGTCATGATCTCAGGGTCCTGGAATCGAGCCCCACATCGGGCTCTGCTCAGCAGAGAGCCTGCTCCCCCCTCTCTCTCTCTCTGCCTGCCTCTCTGTCTACTTGTGATCTCTCTCTCTGTCAAATAAATAAATAAAATCTTTTTTTAAAAAGAATAGAATTGTGTTATATTGCTTTTAAAATAAAAACATTAAGTTTGATTTTATATGAATTTAATAGAAGACAAAAGAAACTGAAGGGAAAATAAGGAAAATGCTGAAATTCATAGAACTTTCTTCATTTCTTTTTTTTTTTTTAAAGATTTTATTTATTTATTTATTTGACAGAGAGAGAGATCACAAGTAGGCAGAGAGGTAGGCAGAGAGGCAGGCAGAGAGAGAGGAGGAAGCAGGCTCCCTGCGGAGCAGAGAGCCCGATGCGGGGCTCGATCCCAGGACCCTGAGATCATGACCTGAGCCGAAGGCAGCGGCTTAATCCACTGAGCTACCCAGGCGCCCCAAACTTTCTTCATTTCTTAAGAGATGGCTCTAAAGGGTAAGAAAAAAAAAGTTCATGAGTATTGCTAAGAAGATGTCTTTTTAATTACTTATTTCAATTTTAGACTGTATGAATTGAAGGATTTTGCTATGAAAGGTAAGTGGCCGGCATACTTGTACTTCTTCTCCCCATTCCTCATACCATCTCCCATTTTGGGCGGTTGGGATGCTTTTGTTTGCTTAGTCAAAATTCATCCATTTACATTCTATTCTGTAGCCATATTTTCCTCAGTTGTTGCTGTTTTTTTTGTTCTTTTTTTTTAAGATTTTATTTATTTATTTGACAGAGATCACAAGTAGGCAGAGAGGCAGGCAGAGAGAGAGAGAGAAGGAGGAGGAAGCAGGCTCCCCGCTGAGCAGAGAGCCCGATGCAGGGCTCAATCCCAGGACCCTGAGATCATGACCTGAGCCAAAGGCAGAGGCTTAACCCACTGAGCCACCCAGGCACCCCAGTTGTTGCTGTTTTTGTTCAGTATTAGCTTTGTGTCCAAACTAATTCAGTACTTTACCATTCTTTGGTTTATCTCTTGGTGAGATGCCTTTCTACATCACAATGATATACAACGTTGATTACAGCAAGCATGTGTCTATATAACATTTACTATGGACCAGGCACTATTCCAAGCAGTGTATATATATTAACTCATTGAATCCATACAAAGAACCCAACTGAATAGTGACTATTATAATCCATTTTACAGATGAGGAGACTCAGTACAAAAAAGAACTTGCCTAAATTACACAGCTAGTAAGTGGCAAAGCCAGGATTCAAACCCAAGATTTAAACCCAGACAACCTGGCTTCAGAGTCTGTGTTCCCAAAGGCTTTGTTCCAGAAGGTGTATGTGTGCTTTATTTCCTGAGCTCTGTTATGTTTTAGCATGTTCTCCTTGTTGCCTTTATACATGAATGACAATTTGGCAGGATGAAAATATTCTAGGTCACAGTTTGCTTCCCCTGTAGACATTGCCATACTGTTCCCTAGCATTTGGGAGTTGTTGGGAAGAAGTCTGAAGTCCCTTTGACTTTTTTTCCCCTTTTATCTTTTTCTGCAGAATGCCTGGAAATGTTCTTTGGTTTAATAGCCTCATCATTATATAACTAACATTGCTCAGTCTGTATCAGTTTTGCCTAATATCCAGTGTGATCTTTCAAACTGCCAATTCACTTCCTCCATCACGTCTGGAAATTTTTCCTGTGTTATGTTTTTCAATATTTTTTGTTTTTTTAAATTTATTCTAAAGATTTTACTTATTTATTTGACAGACAGCACAAGCAGGGGGAGTAGCAGGCAGAGGGAGAAGGAGAAGCAGACTCCCCACTGAGCAGGGAGCCCCATGTGGGCTCGATCCAAGGACTCTGGGATCATGACCTGAGCTGAAGGCATATGCTTAACGACTGAGCCACTCAGGCGCCCCCATTATTTGTTTTTCTTATTGAATTTTTATCAGAATGATCATAAGTCTTTATGCTGAAGTGTCTTTGAGCTCCATAATTATTATCAATTATTGTTTCCTTTGCATTTGCTGCGATTATCTCAAGTCCGCATTAGTCATTAACATGATTTTTATCTATGTCTATAATCTCTTTCTAGTTCTAATAGTTACTTGAAAATTTATTGTGTTCCTTCAGCTTTTCAATATCCCATTCCATCTTATTTTGTTGTTTTATCTTCTTATTTTGATCTTTTGTGTTTTTTTTACAAGATTTATTTATTTACTTTAGAGAGAGAGTGCACACATGAGGTCATGGCCTGAGCTGAAGCCAAGAGTTGGCTGCTCAACCACCTGAGCCCCCCAACCCAGATGCCCCTGATCTTTTGTTTTATTTCACTGCTTTCTTACTAAGTTCTTACAGAGTGCAATACACTTGCAAAGAACCTGCTTGCTATTTTGGTTTTGGTTTCTTCCAGACAGGATTTTTCATCTGTCTTTAACATGCATTTATTTTCCTTACTCTATTTTTACAATGACTATACCATCTCTTTTCATCTTATTTCTGCTTAATGTGGGCAATTCTGACTGTCTATTGCTTCAAAAGAATAACAATATAAGTGAATTTTCCTTGACAACCTCCCTGCCTTCAGAGAATGCTTCCTTCCCCACTCTGGGCTGCAGTTTAAGGACTGGGTGTTATTTTCAAGCCCCGTTTCTATAGCTTGAAGGTTTGGGAATGAGGAAGGGGAACAGTTCGGTTGGGCCAGAATGGAGTCCTTGCTTGCAGCCCAGTTTCACTCCTTTCTGATATGTAGCTAACTATACTTTCTTTTAACTGGAGCCCAGTTAACCAGTCCATTTAACCAAGGATGTAGTGCACCCCACTGGGCTTTAGCTCGTCTGCAGTGCAACACAATGACCCAGAAGCCCTTTCTGCCTCAGAAAAATCCCCAAGGCCAAGCCCTAAGGCTGCTGTCAAGAATTTTCCTGGAATTTTCCCAGAATTGCTTACTCATCCCCTCAATCTATTTCTCTTGAAGCTGGAACACCCTGATGAGAATCCCCAAGATTTCATTAGGTGGCTATCATTCTTCCCCCGGAATTTTTTTTTTTTTTTTTTTTTTTTTTTTGGCACTGGAGGGGGGGCGGGCGCGGGCGGGGAGGATGGTGGCCATGGACAGAGTCAAGGAAGGGTTGGAAATGCGGGGCTAGGAGACATGCTCAGCTCCAACAGCAACTTCTGTTTCTTTTTGTGGCTGCCATTTCGTGATATTTACGGTGTAAAGTTTTTTTGGTGCTAGTCAGTCAATCTCTCTCTGTCTCTCAAAAGAGAATACCTCACACCCTTTTAGCAGTTACTCCCCAATCTGTCCCTCATGCCAGTCCCTTGGAACCACCAATCTGCCCTCTGTCTCTGTGCTCTATCTATTCTGGGCATTTTGTATAAATAGAATCACACAAGCTGTGACCTTTTGTGTTTGGCTTCTTTCACTTAACGTAATGTTTTCAAAGTTCATGCATATCGTAGCATGCCTCAGTACTTCCTTCCTTTTACAGACCAATAACCCTCAAGTCTACCACATTTTGCTTGGGGCCCGTTCCCTCATCTTCAAAGTCAGCAGTGTAGCTACTCTCTGACTCTGCTTGTGTTGTCACATCTATTTCTCTAACCACAGCCAGGAATAGTTCTCCCCTTTTAAGCATTCATGAGATTAGCTTGGGAACACTTGGATAATCCAGAATAATCTCCTCATCTAAAGGTCCCTAACTTAATCACATCCATGCTGGTGCTTTCTGGTATATTCTGTAACAGGTTATGGGGATTAGGGTGCAGACATCTGGGAGAGGTGCATTATGCTGCCTACCATAGACATGTAGACTAATGCTGATGATAGTAATAATAACAGCATTTATTGAGAGATTACTATATGCCTGGTATGCCTCTAAGAGTTTTACTTAAATTTAGTCCCTACAATATTTTTTTAAAGATTCTATTTCATTTGCCAGAGAGAGAACACAAGCAGGGGGAGCAGCAGGCAGAGGGAGAAGCAAGATCCCCACTGAGCAGAGAGCCCGATGTGGGGCTGGATCCCAGGACCTGAGATCATGACCTGAGCTGAAGGCAGATGCCAGCCAAGTGCTCCACTACAAAATTCTTATGAGATAGGAACTATTACTTTCTCCTTTATAACTAAATAGGATGTTGAAGTACAAAAGGGTAAAATGATCTGTCTGAGGTCTTACAATAGATAGGTACCAGAGGGAGAAACTTAACCCAGAGATCTAGTTCAGGAGCCTGTACAATTAAAAAGGGTCCTTCCTATTTAATAAGATTGGGAATCCCTGTTCTAAAAGATAGAGTTTTGGGGGGCGCCTGGGTAGCTCAGTCGGTTAAGCCTCTGCCTTCGGCTCAGGTTGTGATCCTGGGGTCCTGGGATCGAGCCCCACATCGGGCTCTCTGCTCCTCAGGGAGCCTACCTCCCCCCCACCTCTGTGCCTGCCTCTCTGCCTACCTGTGATTTTTGTCTGTCAAATAAACAAATAAAAATCTTTTTAAATAAATAAATAAAAGATAGAGTTTTTCCTAATCAAGCTCTAGCCTTAGGTCCTTGCTGGTCCTCTCACCCCTCAGGAATGGCTGTGCACTAGGGAGGGAGGTGGTCCCATGAGGTGGGGGTCTCTGGGGCCAAGCTGGGATTGGGGTTCCACCAAGGACAGTCAAGAGTCCTTAAAATTTTGTGAATTCTGGCATAATATATGTAACTGTCTTTTTATCCAGCCACTGAGTGAGAAATATATAGTGACAAAAATTTACATTCAATATTGAAACTCATTTAATAAATTTACATCTCTTATTGATCGGTATGTTCAAATATTTAAATTGAGCTCTACAATCCTTTACTCATAATCCTGAACTTTATCAAGCACTAAAAATAGAGGTTTTTTTGACACGTTCATGACAAAGTCATTTTGAGGGCAAAATCTGACCTGAACTAACATAAGGCCATTAATAGTCTTTTTTTATTCCAGTCATAGTGAACAGTCCCATATTTCATTGCAAAACTTTTAAGATGTTTGCTTATAGGGCGCTGCCCCAGACTCTACGGGGGATGTTATTATATATGGTATATACATCCTGCTACCTGACTTCTGAAACCTGACATATGTGGCCCCAAAGATTTAAAATACAAACTTGGGGGCCCGTTGGAGATTTGTGAGTAAGAAATAGTATTAGCTTCGTCTATAATCAGTTCTTAGCATACACATGAATCTATTGACACCTCGCAATAAGTTTCTTCATCCGCCGACCAAGCTTGCTGACCTACTTCAGAGTTTTACCTAGGGCCTTTTGCTCTAATTTAAAATGTCTGAGCTTCTAATTTAGGAACTACTACATCTCCTAGAGGCTAGTTCCCCTTTGTTTAAAATGAATACTGTATGCCTCTAATACATTTAAAGGAAACATTTCACTGTAATAAGAAGCCAGCATGATCCAACTACAAGATAACATAGGATGGCTTATAATCCCCATGTGGGAATTATAGAGAGGAATAATCACTGCAGACTCTTTATTACAGGAGGCTTTGAAGAGAGCAACAGAAAAATCGCATTCCCCTGCCTGGGAGGCTCTTAGAGACTCTGAGCCTATGGACCATGTCAGAGAGACAGAATGCTGGCTGGCTGGACATGAGTCTTGCACGCTGGTTCTGCCTCTGCTGTGCATGCTGGAGAGCCAATCCCGGGGTGCTTTAGCACGCTGAACCTCCATCCCCTCATCTCTGAAAGAGCGGAGCTCTGTGATTCTAGTTCCTGCGATTCAAAGGCTCTGTCCCTCCCCTTTTGGGGGATAGATATGAACACAAGTTCTAACAGCATTCCAAACCTCACTTTTAACCCGATTTAGCTTCCTTTAGAGTAAAATGCAGGTTTTACAAAAATAGAATTTAATATTTATGCCAACTAATAAAACATGTTCATTTATATGCATGTTATAACGCATAAATAACCAAAGAAATCAACATTTTTTTAAATATTTTATTTATTTGACAGAGAGAAATCACAACTAGGCAGAGAGGCAGGCAGAGAGAGAGGAGGAAGCAGGCTCCCCGCGGAGCAGAGAGCCCGATGTGGGGCTCGATCCCAGGATCCTGGGATCATGACCTGAGCCAAAGGCAGAGGCTTAACCCACTGAGCCACCCAGGCGCCCCAAAGAAATCAACATTTTTATCAAATGATCGTCTGAGGTCCGTGAGTAGACAACTCCTTCCTGCTTTTCCTGAGATTGGTTGTTGAGAATCAGCCCAGTTCAGAGTTGACTCCAATGAGGAACTCATTAATTCAGTACTTAGTATGCATTGGGCACTGTGGTGGGGAGAGGAGGAAGAAGTGGATTTTGCATTGATTGGTTTGTAGGACTGTGTGGCTAGCTAGCTATGACAGCGTAAAAGTATCTCCCTTCGGGCTGATGATGACAGAAGTTGTTGACTGGCATGTCAGTTGGTTCCCATCTCTTTTTTATGTATCACAAATCATTAAGCTGTTCTATTGATGAGGGAAGCAGGAGAATATTCTAGAAACAAGTTTAGTTTGGTTATTGTTTATTTGTCCCCCAACAAAATGCTGATTTTAAACTTATGTAATTGCAGAAAAGCATTGCATTATGATTGCCTCTCCGTAAAGGAATGGGCATCTCTCAGGGTTTATAACACTATACAGAAGACCCAACTGGTCATGTACCTGG
This sequence comes from Meles meles, assembly GCF_922984935.1. NCBI lineage: Eukaryota > Metazoa > Chordata > Mammalia > Carnivora > Mustelidae > Meles > Meles meles. The sequence continues at coordinate 143,163,772 of NC_060067.1, forward strand.
TAACAAGCTTGGGGTCTCTCAGTAAGCGAGGCATGGCAGGGCGGTGGCCCCCTTGACTCCATCCATGCCCTGCCTAGAATGATCAGACTATACCAGTTGCCCTGGAACATGACTCAAGGCCAGCACTAGCAACCTCTGTCTCTACCACACAGGGACAGAGGGAGAATCAGATGCTGGTTTCTGGCTGAAGGGCTGCTGTGTGAGGTTTGCCCCTTCCATCGAGCCCTGGTGGAAGGCAGGCTGAGTTGTAGAGGCACATGGGTCTCTCAGCTCTCTGAACCTTGTGATTGCTGGCAAATGGGGGCCTGAATGTGCATTTGGGATGAGGGCCTGCTGAGCAGAAGAGTTCCCAGCCGGGCTAGGAGCTTGGAGCCCTGGCTTGCTGCAGCCGCACCCTGTGTCTGCCCCAGGCTCTGCTTCCCAGGGAGATGGACAGTCTTACTACCTCCTGGTACCAGCCCTTTCTGCTAAAAATCAATTCCCAGGACCTGTGCTAGAGTTACCCATGCAGATGAGGGTCTGAGTGGTTTGAGAAATCTGAAGCTTGCTGTTTGTGAAGAAACACTTTCAGTGCTCTCTCCTGGGGCTGATTCCTTGCAACTCCTCAAGGACCTGGACTGGACAGAGCTCCGGGTCTGCTCTGTCAAAACATGGACTGGAGGGACTGAGTAACCCTCCACTGTTACGAGCACCCAAGACTTGCAGCCTCTACCTCCCTTTCTCACCCTCTCTTCGTTTCAAGACCCTCCTCCTACCATAGCCAGGATTCTCCTTTAGTTCTCACCAGTTCCTGCCCAGACCCTGAGGCATCTGGCGGAGAACTTCTTCATTTAACCACAAGGTATGGATGGCTTGAGGAGTTCTTCCTCTGAGGAAGAGTCACATTTTATGAGACGCAGCAGGGGTGGGGGGCAGGGGGGCAGGCACTGCCAAACTGTGAGGACTAAACCACAAATGGTGGCATTTGAGCCTCCAGAGATGAGAGATTTTTACCTTGGAGCAGCCTTCTCTGCACACAGACCACAGAGACCAACCACCCCACCCCCACCCCCACCCCCACCCCCGGCAGTGTTCTCTAGTGCATGAGATTGCCACTGGTTCATTTGCAAAATGAGGATGGAAGCCCAGGGAGTGAGGCCTCAGGCTATTCCTGCTCCACAGCTGAGCCCACCACTGTGCCCTGAACACCTGCCTCTGCTTTCTTCCCACACGGTCTCCTCCACGGCTGTGCTCCCAGGCAAGGGTGTCAGCCCTTTTCCTTCCTCCTGGCTACGGAAGCCGGGCTTGCCCCTCCTCCGCACCCAGGGCCAGCAGCAGTTGCTAGGAAGGCTGTGGTGCGGAGACCAGGGCAGGGTCATGAAAGCCGAGAATCTTGGTCACCATCCTTAAGGACCACCCTTCCCGCCGTCCCCTCTCCCACCACCCCCGATGTTGAACCAAATGGACAAGAACGTGGCCAAGACCCAAAATAAAGCCCCAGAGGGGTTCTCATGTGCAGGTTTTAGAGAAGAATCTGGTCCCCCAGGTGTCACATAGACCACATCAAGAAGGGGGAACTGTGCCTGGCTCTGTAACAGGTGCTCCCCTGTTGGGATTGGCTTGGCCTAGAGACAGAAATGTACCCTTGTTGGAGGCTGGGGCGGCCAGGCTGAACCTCAACGTGGCAGTCAGCTAACACCTCCCACCACCCACAACAGACTCCGTGGTGTGGAGAAGACCAGGATGGAATCTGCCTTATCCTAGAGAATACAACTTTGTGTCTCCTCACTGGGCCCCCAATTGCCCTGCTTGTTTGAGAAAGAACTGGTCGCTTCCTCACCCAGCGTCCCACAGCTGAGGGCCAGGGGCAAGCAGTGCCCTCCTGTGGGCTGTCAGGAGTGTAGAGGGCAGACTTCTTTGTGGCATTTTTTGACAATTTCTTTTCTGTAGGATTTTTTCCCCTCTACCAGCCATTCTCTTTGTTAAAAGGAGTTATTCACCGTTCTGGATTTATTGCCTGTTTCTAAAACCTATTTTCTCCAAAGGCATCCGTGCAGATGGCCACTCTTCATTCTATCCCGGGGTGTGAAGAGATCTGAAACTGACAAGAGATGGAAGAAATGTGAAACCCACAAGGGAATGGAGCGGGACGATGCAGGACATCTCATGCTCTGTAAGTCAGACCTTTCCCACGGAAGGAGCAGTGCTCTGGCACAGAGAATTTCTTGAATCAATGTCCCTCACAATCGTGCAGGAAATCTAATGAGTGAAGCTTTCTCTTACGTGTAGAACATTGTTTGAATCTTCTCCCTCTCTTTACAAAACAAGTCCAGCTTCTTTGTGGGAAATTCCAAGCCATAGCATATCCAGGATGCACATTTTTGGTCTGTGGACTCCCATTCCTTCACTCAGTAAATGTTTCCATGTTTGGCCATCGATATACGGAGAAGAATGTCATGGCCTGGCTCATGAGGTTCACAGTCTAATGAGATGACCCAACAAAAACCCATCAAGTTCAAGCCATCACCACGTCCAAAAAGGAGGTCCAAAAATAACCCCCCATCTGTCCATTTGTCTCTCTCTCCACTGGCATCACCTCAGTCAAGGTCACCATCATGTCTTGTTTGGACGACAATAGTGACCTCCGGCAGTATGTCATGTTACTATCCATTAGATATTTCATTTTCCTTTCCTCCCATGCCCCTCCATGCAGGGGGTGCATTCGGTCTACGCTGAAATCAGGAGTGACCATATCACTTGATATGGACAATAAAATACAGGTAGAAGGGGCAGGTGACTTGTCTAGGCAGATGTTTTAAAAGAACAAGTACCTGGTTTGCAGTGTTCCTTTTCCTGCTGTGTGACCAGCAATTTTCAAGATGGTGGCTGCTTCATCCACCCAGATCCCCGAGTGAGTAGACAGGGAGGAGGACTGCCAGCTGACCTGTCGTGAATGTTCAGCATGAGTGAAATATACAATTGTGTTGATAGAAGCCACAAAGCTTCTGGGGTTGTTTATTACTGCACAGCTTTGCCTAATCTGGCTAAGACACCTCTTAAATGATTTCCCTGTTTCCATCTTGCCTAGTCCAGTTCAGTCTTCAGACATGAGCCAAAATTATCTTAAAAACAAATAAAACTTGCTAGTCTTTCAATGGATTTCCACAGCCCTGAGAATAAAATCGGAGCTTCCACCCACCACACCTGCGCTCCAGCTACACTGACCTCCTTTCAGTGTTTCTAATGAGCCAAACTCCTTATCACTGGGCCTTCCCGCGTGTTAATTTCCGCTAACTGGCACATCATTTCACCACTTTTATCATGGCAGGTCGCTCTCACACTTCGGATTTTGGTGTGATTCTTACCTCCTCAAAGAGATTTGCCCTGTTTATTCAATTAGAGCCAAGCACTCCCTGTTCTTCCTGTCATAATCATCGTGTTCTTTTCATTCATAGTACTTGCTATGATCTTTAATCATCTATTTGCATAATTATTTACTTTTGTTGTTCATCTGTCTCCCCTGAGAGATCAGCTCCATGAGGTTAGGGCCCTGGCTTGTCCTGTTCACAATGGCATATCCAACTCCTGACACAGTGCCTGGTACACAGATGGTTCTGGAATGAATGAATGAACAAAATAAATGCTTTCACAGACTCTTGATTAAAGTGGTAGCTATGGGAACCCACACAACAGAAGTGTATGCCAGAGATAACTTCACAGAGGGAGATATCTTTAAGAAGGTACAGATCTAAACCAGGGAGGACCTAAAATGGCAGAGAATGGTCTATTTCAGGTTAAGGCATAAGGCTGGTTCCAATATTAACCCAGAATTTCAAGTCACATTCAAAGGGAGCCACACTACAAATCAAAATCTCATGAAACCAGTCACCAAACAGACGTTCCAAAAGGTGCTCTGCACCTCTCACCTCTCTCCCTCATCCCCACCCCAGCAAGGAACATATTATTCAGAAGAACTACAGGCTTCTCCCCTATTGCAATGGTGTGTTTTTTTCACTTGAATATCCTGTAATAAAATTTGAAAACGAATGCATCCCCTCAACACATTTTTAAGTTAACATTTAAATTACTCATCATATTGACAGATGCAAATTTTACGTGATTCCTTGTTCTTCCTTGAACCCATATTTTCATTCTATTTTGCCCACAGAAATTTTATACTAATACAAACTTCTTTAGTGACAAAATATCAACATATTATAAGTTGTGACAAATAATCATTAAACAGAAAAATCAAATTTTATTAAAAATGTATTTTTCGCTGGGATAGATGAAGCTGCTTTTCTCAGTCATCTGGTGCTCCATGAATGAACATTACTTTTTGCTAGAATAAGAAGGCTTCAGCAGCAACTGTATCTTTACTTACTCTTGTTTTCAGAATAATTGTTGAGATATCTTGCTCGCATAAATACATAGGCATGCAGGAAGGCAAATAGATATGTTTTAGAAGTCCTGCTCATTTCTTCGAAATCTGATTCTTACATCAAAAATAACGAAATCTACCATCACCCCAAATTATTTTTAGTGTCGGAGAGCTGACAGCTCCGTTAGATGCTCCTTTGATTTCACTGAAAGCAAAGAGTTGAACCCACCCAACTTGCAAAAGGTTGTGGTCCCCAGTCAGCCATCCATTTCCTGAAATGCGAAGAAGTATACCAAAAAGGCTCTACCAAGGTTAAGCAGATGACCGTCATTTGTACATTTTACTCTTTCACTTCAGGGCACCTTGTTTAACCTGAGACATACACAAAAGGTTGGGAATTACTGCTTCTTCCACTAGATCATTTTCAATATTTTTTTTATTAAATGTTTTAGTATTATCACACATCTTAAATGTATTTTAAAACAACTTTGGAGAGAAACATTTAACTCAATTTTTTTAAAGATTTTATTTATTTGACAGAGATCACAAGTAGGCAGAGAGGCAGGCGGAGAGGAGGAAGCAGGCAGAGAGAGAAGGAAGCATGCTCCCCGCTGAGCAGAGAGCCCCATGCGGCGCTTGATCCCAGGACCCTGAGATCATGACCTGAGCCGAAGGCAGAGGCCTCAACCCACTGAGCCACCCAGGCGCCCCATTTAACTCATTTTTTTAATGGGAAATGTCTGCCATATAAATGTCCTTGGTGTCCAACTAGTCAGCCAGAGCAGGTTTACTTTCTGCCAGAACATATCTGACTTCATTTATTAATTCAAATAAATATGTTGAGACATGTCTCTATGACAACCGTCCACTACAGATAGATAATACTCCCTGCCTTACCATGAAATAAAACTCTGCCTTCATTATGCCTTATCAAAACTCACCGGGATGTCCCTCAACAGGGAATGTTTCTTTGGCAATACCTGGAGTATGGAAAAGACAAGGTCCTTTAGAAAGGGACTGTATTTCTGTGTCCCTTTGTTTGGGACCATGGTGGTTTTTACATCCAGGGCAATGCACCATAGTATGATTTGGGACGGATGGGAAATAAATGCTTCTCCAAAGTAGGAGAAGGAAGGCAATGAAAGGGAATGTGGAAGAGAGAAACAGTCTTATTTTCAGACCACCTCTACTCCATTTTAGAAAGGGTACATGGGAACTCTGAGGACTAGAAACGAGTTCCCTTAAATCTAGGCATGTCTGTGTACCTCTTGGAAAGTTTTTGTGTACCCCAGATTTGAAAACCATTTGCTCTTGGGACAAGTCCACCATGGGCTACAGACTGAATCAAAATCTTTCCCCCCCATGACAATGACAGACCACCTAGGGTTGCCCTGTCCATCCCACTTGGGACCTGCCTTGCAACTTCCCTCCAGAATGAGAGCCACAGCCACAGAAGTGGGGAGTGCTCTGGGAGCAGTTATTCTGCTCACTGGGAGCCTACTCCTTTTTCTTGGGGCAGATAAAATGGGGAATATGTTTGCCTCTTGGCACCTGTATCTTTAGCTTAGTATCAACCCAAGGGATTGTCTAATTTTATCTTCAAAGACTCAGTCTAAATAAGTCAAAGCAGTTTGTTTCAGTAAAGGTAAGCTTTACCCACAAACGAAGTCCAAGTGGGATACAAAATGGAACCAAGATTTTTCAATTGTTAATTAAGTGACTTGTAATAATGCAGTTTTGATATGCCAAATACATTACATAATAATGCTTAATCCTTACAATAGCCCAACAAGGAAGCTTATTGTCCTCATCTTAGACTTGTGGAAACCAAGGCTCAGCATGGTCCCATGGCTGCCAGGGGTAGACTCACTCACACACGCTTTGTGGTTTTCACCATGTCACACCCACCATGCCCATTGCACCTAGGAAATGCAACCCCAACAGTAAGAAGCAGCTGATACACCTTTCTTTTCTGTGTCCTGGGCCCACTATTCAAAATTATGAGTCGTGTCCCAATTAATGATAGAAACTGGATAGGGTAGAGAAATTAAAATCACATGTAATCCCCAATTCTCATTTTAGCCAATAATCTCAGCCTCTTGTTCCACAAGGACTTTTTGAAGAGCTCCTAACAAGTGCCAATATTTGACAGGTTCTATTTCCACCATCTTGCTTTCTCAACCCTACCCTTCCATAGAGAGCAGAGCATACAGAAGAGAAATTTGAAAGTTGAACAGCAAGAAGAGAGAGAAAAAAATCCAAGGGCTTCAATTATACCTTATATCGGTAATCTGGCTACTGTGACTTTACTCTTCACTTTATAACTTTGGGTTATTGCTGATTTTAAATTGCTTCTTCAGTTAAAATCTACAACCAGGGGTGCCTGGGAGGCTCAGTCATTAAGCATCCAACTCTTGATTTCTGCTTAGGTCACGATCTCAGGTCTTGGGGTTGAGCCCCACTTTAGGCTCCACACTCAGTGTTGAGTCTGCTTGAGATCCTCTCTCTCCATCCCCCTCTGCCCCCCTGCCCCTCCCTTCTGCATGCACTGTGTCTCTAAAATAGATAAATAAGTCCTTCAAAAAAAAAAAATCCACAACCAAATGCCTAGCATGGAGTCTAAATATCAAACTGCTAAGCATTAACTCAGTTCAGGTCACAATCAGGGACTCTAGCAGGTATCTCTGGCACACACACCCCTCACTCTACCTCTGCCTTTAGCTGTAGCGACGGGGAGAGCCCAAGTAATCTCAGACTCACCTTGCTCTGCCAGTATCCCTCCCATAGGCCTTTCTGCTGGGCAGCGTGGATAGGATTCTGACATCCTGGGGTAGCCAGCCCACACTAGTGCATCCTGGGAGTGGCAAGAGGCTGAAGTGTGTTGTTAATGCCCCTAGTGCCAGTGGAGACCTGTAGGAATCGAAGCCAGTGGGTAAGTGCTAACTCAGCCATCCTGCAGGGGGCCAATTCTGACATAACGTTCCCTGTTCTGGAGGTTCTGATAAAACCAAGCCTTTATTGCCCCTCATACTGTAAACTCAGTAACAAACAAAAGATGACTTTTGGCTTTTCTTCCTCCCTGTCTCCGTCTCCATGCTCCCCGGGACCATCTTTCTCATAAATATGTGCTCCCAAGATTCTTAGACTCTGCTTTTGGGAGAATCCAAATTAAGATGTAGAATTTCCAGACATTATTGACAAATGGCCATTCTCGTGGAAATAGCTAAAGAAAGTAAAACTTAAATAGCAAGCAGGTCATTCTAATAAGGCAGTAATTTTTAGGGTTCCTGGGCAGCTCAGTCAAAGTGTTGCCTTCTGCTCAGGTCATGATGCCAGAGTCCTGGGTTGGAGCCAGGTGTCTGGCTCCAGGCTCAGATCGCCCTCTGCCCCTCCCCAGGCCGTCTCTCTCTCTCTCTCTCTCTCTCCCCGCTCTCTCAAATAAATAAATAAAATCTTTAAAAAAAATAATTAGGCAATAATTCTTGACTCGCAGGTGGAAAAGTAGGGGGAGAGAGGGACGCATACCCCAGGAGAAGTATATAAGAGTAATCAAGGGGACTTTTTAAACCACATCCTTGAAATTCTGATTTCTCTTCATGGAGCATTGCGTAATTCCCTCCTTCTGAAAGAATCACAGCCTCATCAAGTCACTGTCTTGTCACCATTACTGATGAGGAAACATGTTGTGTGGGGCAGAAAAAGAAGGTTGCAGCGGTGACAGCTTTTTCAAGACAAACTTTTTTAGATGCAATTTGGTACATTACTCAATAGTCTTAGCTATTTTTAATTGTAGCTTAATTTAACTCTGGTCCTCTTGTCCCCGTGCTTAGATAGTTGGCGCTAAATAAAGAAGAGGCCTAAGCTTCTCTTTCTAGCATTTGTGTAGAACTTGGAAAGTCCTTATCACCTGTCCAGGCCCCTCTGCCTTCTCAAGGAATCAGAAGATGATTCTGCAGCACTGTACCTCCACTCTGACAGCAAAAAAATTCGTGACCCATTTTTTTTTAATTTTATTCTTTAAAGAACAGAAAAAATCCCTTGCCCAGCAGCTTTCTAGTTAGAATTTGCCAACTAAGTGTAACCTGGAATTTGCATATAATTCCTTTAGCAACTCTCTAGAAACCTGCAAAATTTACAACTGCGCAAGAGAACCTGTATAAGGGAAAGGAAAAAAATAGTTACAGAGAATACTCAAGTCTCTACTCAGAATAAAACATTTTAAACAACAAATTTAAATAAGGTCCTCTGGCATATAGATTTAAGCTGGCTTCACAGTAGCCACATGTTGCACAACATTTGGGTTGAAAATTAGTGGCTGGAGGGAACGCCTTGAGCCTGGGCCACGCAGACCGGCCACTGCAGACGTTCATGGTTTGACCACAGCACTCTTTCTCACCAAATCTGGACGGACTTGATGCATTTTTCTGAACACAGCACTCTCATCGGCCAAGGTTCCTAAACTCATGAAAGCAAATCAGGAAAGGCAAATATAGAATACCATTAAGGATACAATCGTGAACAAAATAAAGCCCTTCCCTCCCAGAGCTAGCTTCTCGTGGGAGAAGCACAAGATAAATCAAGAAACAAATATGTGTTTAATATCTGGAGCAGACTTTGACAGTTGCCTTCTAGGGTATTTTTTTGCTTCTCTCTCAAATTAGCTGAGTAATGATTCTTACCTGAACACACAGCCTCCCAACTAAAAGATGGTATTTCTCAGCCTCCCTCATACTGAGGTGTGGTGTAAGACTAAGTTCTGACCAATGACGTATGAGTAGATGTACTTTGTGGGACTTCTAGGAAGTTTCCTTAAAAGAGGGAGGGCCCATCCTTCTTCCTCTTTTCCTCCATCCTGCTGCATGGAAACCAGATATGATGGCTAGAGACCCAGCAACCATATGGAACCAGAGGATTAGGGTCATAACCTAGGTGCTAGGTTTTGAAAGGCGGTGGGGGGGGGGGAATCTTTAGTCCTCAATAATCATGGAGACCCTACTCCGGCTCTGGACAGTCCACCTCCAGACTTCTGCTTAAGAAAGAAAGAAATTTCCACTTCTTCCCAAGTTTCTGTTATTCAAAACCGAACCTAATCCTAATGGATAATTTCGAAATCCATAGGCAAACACCCTAAGTAATACTGCACTAGATACATACAAGTGAAATACATGTCCAAGAAGAGAGGCATAGAAGAGGCTACAGAAAAGAGGCAGACCTCAGCGTTTCAACTGGAACGAATTCGAGATTTAAATGTTGACATTTGGCAGGAGTAAAAGTACGTAGTTCCTTTCATGGTCATAGATTACATTTATGGAGGGGGGCATGTGTCTGACAACTTATTTGTACCAAGTAAATTAATGAGTGGTTAAACTGCTATACAAAATTGAGGGATTGTCTTCTGTTTTAAAACAGTTTACAGCGCGTGAATTTCCCATTTGCATCAGGTTTTCCACGGGAACATGTCTCATCTGCATTCTGGCCCTCTTTGTCTTCTCTCATCACAGCATCAGCACCATTGAAACACCAGTACTGCAATCCTATCCTCTTGCTTTTTTTAAAGCACCAAAGCTATGCTTATTTGCATATTTGTTGGCATAAATTTAAATATTAATTTCAATAGGCATTGCCTCTAAATCTAGAAAATAAATACAGCCTGCTGCAATTATACAGATAACCAGTATTTAGGACACATGAGTGCCTAAAAGTTTTAAACCTTCTACATTTAATTATACTCAGATTATACTTAAACACACAAACTCACACAAACTCACAAAGTTGTCAGCTTATAGGTTATGAATTTTTCAATGAATTTATGCCCTCAGCCAGGTGTAAAAGTTTCCATGTTGGAAAAACTGGTAATCCAGTTTCAGAAATATATTGGTCAGGAGCCCTCTTTTAGCTACAAATGACCGAACACAAACCTACAACTGCTGTAACCTGTGAACATATTGGCTTACACAACTCAGAACTCCAAGGGGTGAGCAGCTTTGGGTACAACTGGACTGAGTGTTCAGATGATTCTCCCCTCAATCTTTCTGCTCTGCCTGACTCCCCTGGCTTCATTCCCTCTGCAGGGGGTAGCAAGATACCCCTGCCAGTCCCAAGCCAATGTTGTCCTTGCACCTACCTTATGATCTCAGAAGAACAAAGACCCTCCGTCTATATAGCAGTCCCCAAAAGAAATTGTTCCTGGCCAACCTCGGTCAGGTGCCTAGGCTCCCTGGTTCAGTCTTAACTGAATCACATGCAGTTAGGAAAAATGCTTCCCCAAAGAAAATAATGGGAGCTGGCAAAAAGAAGGAGAAGGAGGAGGAGGAAGGGGAGGGGGAGGGGAAGGAGAAGAAAAGGAGAAAGAGGGAGAAGGGGGGAGAAGGAAACAGGGGGTGAGGTAAAGGGGAGGGAGAGGAGGAAGAAGAAAGATGTATTCATGAAGGGACCATAATCATTCACTGGTTTTCACTCAAATGAACATGAGATGAACGAGATCGACTTCTCACTGGGCTGGAAAAGCTGCATCCCTTCTCAGCTAGTGTGGGCTCTGACTAGAAAACCACTGAGAAGATGGGGGCATGTGCCAGTGCTTCTCAAACTTGGACGCGCTTACGAATCCCCTGGCATTTTGTTAAAATACAGATTCTGACTCAGTAGGTTTGGGGTGGGGCCCAGGCCTCTGTAAGTAGAGTAAGTTCCCAAGTCCTCTGACTCAGTCATCCCCCGACCACACTGAGCAGCAAGGCTAGGTCCTCCATCGCGACGGCAAGGCTGTTTGACCCCAACAGCATGGGTCGCTGTCTCTCTTTCTGTTCAGAGCTACGTCATCCTCTTACGCCTTGACATGGCTACGAGTCCCATGAACAAAGCTGTCTTAACGGCTGCCATCCAGGGGTTAACGTGGTGAAGTTCCCTGCTTTTTTGAATCCCCTGGAACAGGTTTACCATCTTCTGCTGGGGCTGTAAAAGTGTCCCCAGCAGGTAAGCAGCCTTCTGTGTGACTGGTACCTGTCGAAGCAGATACACTGTGCCGAGCAATTAGGCTTTGTCGCTGTTTGACTGCTGTTCTGTATGTATTCTTCTAAATTACGGAGAGTTTCAGAAAACTGTACCACCGATAGCACTACTTTCTGGACATGCAAAATTACTTGTTTGCATAATTTACCGCACATGCATACGTCCTACTCAGCACCTGGGTGTTCTTGTTCATTTAGCACGCAGGTGTATAAAAGATGTATAAGACCTTCTCTGGGATGCTCTCCAGACATAATACTCATCAGCTCAGAATTTCATCTGGGCTTTTGAACAGGACTCGAGAATGGGAACAACAACTGGAACTAGCCATTATTTAGCTGAATGCTACATTTCGGTGCCTTTCTCTCTACCCTTCTCCACATGCAGCCTGATTCCCCTTCTCCCTCGCTCCCCAATTTAGCCCACCTCCAACACTCCACTTGCTATCTCTGTGAAGGAGCTACGAGTGAAGGAAAAACCTAGCAGGACTGAAAAAAAAAATCGCAACATGGATTTACCCCACCTTTAATAAATGCATTCAGGTGAAAATGAACTTCAAGGTTGGTCTTAAAGGGGAAGAGAACCACTGAAGGGTACCCATGGAAGCAGAGACAAGCCATCCCACCCTTTTAACCCAATCGACCCCAGGAGTTTATAGGCTGATCATATTACATGTAAACTTTGCCTGGTGATGCCATCTTCTTTTTTTCCCCCTCTTTGAGTCACTGCGAGGAAGAATCCATGGAGCTTGTAGAATACCAGCTCACTCCCTTGCTACACCCCAGCACGGCCTTCCAGCACAGAGTTCCATCTGCTACTCTCTTGCAAGTGTCTCTCCAAGAGTACAGCTCACACTGCCCACAAAGAAGAAAATGTCAGCCTAGCCAGGTGTTTGATTGCAAGCACTTGCTTGAGGTACAGGGCTTAATTTCCTGTATGGAAAATAAGCCATTCTTGGGAATCAAAAATTCATACCACTTTTTGTAGAAATCTGATGGGAAACTATGTCTGGGGAAATTTCCGTGACTTAAGATATGCAAATTCACTATTTGATTGTAATGCCAACCCATGATCCTGTGCTACTAGCCTGCCTCTTATAAGATGAGAGGCTATAAAAACTAGTATATTAAAAATGTATCCACCAAAGTAAAATTAGTACTCAGCAAATGCTTATTTTTCTAGACTTTCATTTCTCAGATGGATCAGTATAATTTTTAGTGGTACATATTGCCAGTCTATAATAAATACGTAAACCTATCAAAGCCTGATAGAAAAATGTATCAGATAATACCCTGTGAACTGGGGATCAATTCTATACTAGTCCAGCGGGATGTATCTAGTGACCTAATAGAATATTTCCAATCCTACTTTCTCTGATTCTGTGAAATCAATTTTTCTAGAAACTATAACCAGCACATGAGTGTTTTACAAAAACTAATCATATTGGCATAATAGGCATGTCAAGTTATAGTGTAATGGACATTCTGTTGTCCTTTTATTGAAACTAATAGACTAGCGTTAAAAGGAATAAAATACTGAAAATGATAACAGTTTATGACTTTGATTTTTTTTTTCTAGCCTCTTAAATTTGATGGCATAGCATATTGGCTCTCAATCTCCTTTTATGGGTATTTGAGCTTGACCCTGTTAAAAATGATAAAGAAATGGCCAAGAAGCAGCATTTTTGCACTATCTGACCCTCAGCAATGTAGTAGAGAAATAGCCAGGCTCTGGCATCTTCATCTGCGAGGTTCATATGTCAGCTGCTGCTGCTGGGAAGGCTCAGTGAGAGAGAAGAGTTACGACGATAGGCTCCTGCTTTGTAATGTTGACAAATTAGCCGATCTCAGCTCTTCATTTCCAAAACACTTCTACCCAAGGAGAATGGAATGAAATTGAAGTTGGTCATGCCAACCCAGGATGACCTTGGATGAAATAGATCTCTCTGTTTACCAGGCATACAGATTACAGTGGGCTCATCAATCAGGAGGCCAACAGTATCATAGATTTATCTCACTAATTTGAACTTTACAGACTTTGGAAACTAAAGCTTTTTGCTAATTATTATTGTTGTTGTTTTTTAATGGGATTTGGAAGCCTTTGATACTTATCACAAGTGTGGCTGATAATCAGTTCTGTGATTATGTATTTAGTGCTTAACTCCCCCGCTAGGCTATACATGCTATGAAGTCAGGAACTGTATTACTGTATTCTTCCTTCTAATCTTAGGGCCCCAGTTGTGAGCATAGGTTCTTAGCAGAGGGACCAATTTGCTCAATATCAGTTTTTACCTTTTGTCCTGTAATAATTATTTAAATATGCAGTAATTCTCTCTTTAAGCACAAGTTAGGTGGATGACTAGACCAACAAACACTTGGCCATATATTGGAGATAACCACTGGGCTTGGAGTCAAGAGAAATTGGTTGGAGTCCTAGCTCCGCTCTGTGTGTTTTGTGACTTGGGCATAATCTGTGGCTTAAGCTCTCAGAGGTTAAGCTTCTTCACTGTGAAAGGAGAAAAATTACAGATCACATATAAGGCCTATCACATTGTAACTTTTCAGTAAGTGTTTCTTTTCTCCTTTATTTAAAGCCTCACTCTCTGATACAATTTTCTGCAATGGTGAAAATGTTCTCTATCAGAGATTCCAATATGGTGGCTGCCAGCCTCACAAGGAATTTGAGCATGTGAAATGGAACTAGTGCCGGGTTGCCTGGGTGCCTGAGTTGGTTAAGTGGCTGGCTGCCTTTGGCTCAGGTCTTGATCTCAAGGTCCTAGGATAAAGCCCCTGCTCAGCGGGGAGCCTGTTTCTCCCTCTCCATCTGCCCCTCCCGCTGCTGCTTATGAGCATGTCACTTGCGCTCGCTCGTGCTCGCTCTCTCTCTCTCTCTCTTCCCTCCTCGAATAAATAAATAAAATCGTTAAAATAGTGAAAACTGAGGAACTGAATTTTTAATTTTGTATAATTAAATTTAAACAGCCAAATGTTGCTAATGGCCACTATATTTGTTATACAACATAGATTTAAGGGCGCTATAGGTTTCAAAAGACTCAAATGGGAGAATTAAATAAAGAGTAGGTTTTAATACAGCTGTCAATAACTGTTCTGGGGCCTTCAGCACCTAGGATTAGCGAGTGTATTCCGTTTCCTTTTATGAATCACATATTCTGAGGCTGGCCAGTCTGCACTGTTTTAATAAACTGTCCACATTTTTATATAAATTAACTTTTTTAGGACCCAGAATAGTTTTCATAATTATAACACACATTTGATATGAAATGACTTTACCTTCTTTTCACCCATGAGAGACAACCCCCAAGAGAACCATCATTTTATAATAATATTTGGCTCCCATGAAAATTGTGAAAACACCATATGTGTTTTATTTACAGAATAAATAATTTAGAGTCACTTGGACTTCTTTCTAACTTTGGTGAGTAATATTTTAAGCAATTCAGATTGTCAATTTTTTTAAAATTGGGGATTTAAATTTAAATATGGGGGGAGGGAAATAGATTTTATTCAATTAAATTTTCAGGCTGCTGCATTAGTCCTTGAGTGGTGGCTGATTGTTCACTTGAGAATGGAGGAAAATGAGGCAATAAATTTTCATTGGATTCCAGAAAAATTAAATGGATGAATGATTCTGACACTTTACCTGAAAAAGGGACATCATTAAAAAACTCAGATGACTTTTCTCTGTAGCTACCATTTAAACTAGTAGTCATGAGGCATTCACTCAAAACACAATAGCACATTGCACTGTGAGCTGATTTTTAAGGAACTGTGTATACATATTAATACCAGAGCTTATGATCACCAGAGGAATCAAATGTGTACTGGTTACAAAATACTCAGTATACTGAAACTTCAAAAAGCTGAAAGGAGCTGAAATACCCAGTTTCTAAAATTTGTTCAAATTAATAGTAAAACCAGGATTCTCAGAAGCTAAAACAAGTTCTCTTTTCACCACAGTAGTGTGAGAAAGGACCATTACCATACCTAATTGTGCAGGCTTACACACTGCTGCTCAGGGACTGTAGTATTATAGTAACTATCATTTTTTCCCTTTTTGTTAACTTGTGAGGTTTTTGTTTGTTTGTTTGTTTTTTTTTTTTTTTTTTTTTTGCAGATGCCCAGAACTGACCTTTCAGAATGGGCCTAGATGAAAAATTCTCTTTGATTCATTGTCACCACAACTTTAGCTAGAAAAACAGCTCTGTTCCAAATCAGGACAAACGAAAGGTGTTGGCTTTTTACAAGCAAATCCAACTTCTCAACCGGTTCTCCTCAGAAGCCATTGCGCCTGTTTGCCAAGGTCTTGCTGATGGAAAGGCAAAGCAGAAAACATTACAAGGTAGCCCCGCGCACACCCGCAGTTAATTATTACTCCAGTGGACAGTGGTTCAGGAGATTATATACATTTACAACATGATTAACTACGTGCTCATCAATTCCATTTTTTTTTTTTTAATCAGAAATGTTGCCGCAAATGTGGCATAAATTTCCCGGGGACAGTGTTCAGTTCCGCCTTATTATGCAGCATAGCTTTCAGAGACAGGAGGGACTACAGCTAATCCTAATTTAATTTCAGAAAGAGAAGGGAGCTCGCTGGCTTGCTACCAGCCCAATTCCATTTCTGATCTTATCCACCATTCTGACTGAGGCAGGCTAGAAATACCTGTATGAATGGTGGTACTGAAGAATAAGCCTGAATTTGGGGTAAAAGAGTCTCTGAAATTTCCTGACACTGTCAAGTCTGGACCTACAACAAAGTGTCCCGTAGCATGGTATACACATAGCTCTCAGCACTCGTACACCCTCAGAATCTTCCAGGAAGAGCATCAGTCCTATCTTTGAGAGCTCCCAATTCCCAGAACAAAACCACTGGCCTTTTAGGACAGAACTCGGTGTTCAGTGAAGTCCCTCTCTATTAGAGAAAATAAATAAGTTGATGCCTTTTTAATCTGAGCAGATGCATGGAGTTTCCTATGGGGGATTCTCACAAGGATGTTTTTACTTGAATGTTTTTCTGCAAGAGAAAAGGAAGAGCCTGGTGCCTTCTGGATCGAAAGCACAGGCGTTTCATTAACTTGTGATGAATATATATGTATCAAATCCACAGCCACTTAAAGAGGTGGAAATTACCCTCTTGGTTCATTGGATCAAGCAGGGATTCTTAGTATCATCGGTTCTTAACAGAACCTCAACAACTCCATAACTGAAGAAATTCTCCAGGACCAGGCACATTATTTAGCCTTCCTATTATCTAGGATCCACACTCGGAACATTGTGTGCAAACACAAATCAGATATTCTTCTGGGATTTGTTTGCTGGATGTCACTTGGCGAGAATTCCCATAGCATCAAAATTATGCTTGGAAAAAAAAATGAAAGATTCAGAATGAACCGTGCTGCTTTTTGCAGGAACAAAGCAATACAAAAAATAAAGCCTGTGACGACTATTCTCCTCCTCACTGATATTTATTATTGGCATCTTCTCTCAGCTTGTTGGCCAGACTTCATGCAAAACTTCCCGGACCAATACTGCTATAGTTTCTGCTGCTGGAAAATGTGTGAAGATGCTGAAGCCCACAAACAAAAAAAACCTGGGTGCCTGAGTGGCTCAGCTGGTTGAGTGTCTGCCTGCAGCTCAGGTCATGATCCTGAAGTCCCAGGATCGAGTCCCACATCAGGCTCCCTGCTCAGCCGGGGGTCTGCTTCTCCCTCTTACCTTCCCCTTCTCATGCTCATTCTCTCTCTCTTCCTCAAATAAATAAGTAAAATCTTTTTTAAAAGCTTTATATAGGTATGTATTTGTGAGTGTGGGCGCACACATGGAAGCTGTGAATAACTCACACAACCTTGTTAAGTGAAAATAACATTAAGATTGAAGCGTCTGAAATTAAAGCTGCTTTTGTGTCCCTCTGTGACTTGGGAAACCTTTACAAATTGTCCAATCTGTCATTGAGAAAGATAAACATTCAAGAAGGGTTTAAAGAAAGATATAAGAGAATAAAGGAGACTTTGCTATGCACTAGATTTTTTTTTTTTAAGATTGTATTTATTGGACAGAGAGAGATAGAGATCACAAGGAGGCAGAGAGGCAGGCAGAGAGAGGGGGTAGCGGTTCCCTGCTGAGCAGAGAGCCCAATTTGGGAGTCCATCCCAGGACCCTGAGACCACGAACTGAGCCGAAGGCAGAGGCTTAACCCACTGAGCCACCCAGGCGCCCCCATGCACTAGATTATTAAATGTAATATAAAACTGCAGTTAAAAAAAATGTGGTGCCAAACCCAAGAATAAAGAACAAGAGCAATGGGCTGAAATCACGGACCGAAAACCTGCTCACCTGCAGGCCAGGGTGTAACGTATTTCCTGATAGTGTTGGCACTGTGTGATAGAGGGGAGAGTGTCAGGAACTTTAGAATCAGACACAGTCAAATGTGGATTTGAATTCCAGTTCTACCACGGTCTGGCTGTGTGGTTTTGAACCAGTTTATATACTCTTACTAAATCTGAATCATCTAAATCTAATGGAGGTGATGATGTATCTCTTGAAAGAGCTGAGGATTTGAGAAGCAAACGATCCATTATATGTATCCATCTAGGCTTTTAGTTACAGAGACATACTCTGGCTAATTTGGGCCGTGTAGGAAATATTCAAGGCTACTGTGTTGCTTACAAAATTCCTGAGAAGGTTGGAGAACCAGGCTTGGGAAAAGGAGGGACCAAAGAAGGCAGGGCTGCAGACAGAAGAGCAGAAATCCATGCAGCCGAGAACACGTGAAGACTCCCAGCCCCACGACTGAACACTTGGCTGCTTACAGCTAGCGCTGCCCCATTTACTCCTGGACAGGAGGAGCTGTAGGCATCACACATCAGTGGCCTTTGCTTGTTCCACCTCCTGTGAATCAGACGATCCAGTTGTGAAACTGGAGTGGATTCATTGATTGGTGGAGCCTCGATTACATGCTCCTAACCAAGGCGCAGAGGAAGCCGGGAAAATAAGGCCTCGGCCTTGTCAAGTCTTATAGTCAAGTCAAGCTCCTTGCCTTGGTCAAGGTTCCTAAGATGGAGAATTTACAAACAGAGGAACTTCAGGCCCTGAGTACAAAATATGTCAAAGCTCCTGACACACAACAGATACCAACAAATGGGGACTCCGAATATTTTCACACAATGGTGCAAGAAATTATGCAACAAATGGTGCTGAGATCATTAGTTATTTGGAAGAAAAAACCCTAAAATTCACCAAAATAAATTCCAATTGGATCAAAGATTTTTTAGAGAAATCATCTGTTAGAAAAAAAAAAAAATCACAGGTTATACTGTATCCATCAATACAGCCTCTTGAACCACCTAGAAAGGAGGACCATTTGAGTGCTGTGGGCTTTCATTTTTTTTTTAATATTTTTTTCATCTATTTAACAGAGAGAGAGATCACAAGTAGGCAGAGAGGCAAGCAGAGAGAGGAGGAAGCAGGCTCCCTGCTGAGCAGAGAGCCCGATGTGGGGCTCGATCCCAGGACCCTGAGATCATGACCTGAGCCGAAGGCAGAAGCTTAACCCACTGAGCCACCCAGGAGCCCCTGCTGTGGATTTTCTAATGGTGTTTCCACCAGTTCTGGAAACCCAGGAGAGGCTTACCTCCTTAACCACTTAAAACCACCATATGCCCTGCTCCTAATTCTGCATTTGACCCCCAATTAGAAACACTTCTCTTTCATTTGCTGGAAATAAAATGTTAAAATAACTTCTCATGTCTTAACTTCCACGAAACTTTCTTAGGATCATTCAGCCAGCATTGCAGATGACATTACGGAGAGTGTTCTAGTGGCTTGGAGTCTATGTTTCCGCAGAATTGTAGGTTCCAGGTAGGCGAGGACCTTGCTTTATGCATCTTTGCGTCCTCCTCTGCCTGCCTCAATGCTTTGAACAGAACAGCCTATCAATTCATCATTGAAGAAGAAAACTGAGTTGCTAGTTATCTGTTTTGAAATGTTTGCTAATGGTTTTAGTTTCGAGCACTAACTCAGATAAAGTAATCTCTTTGTTCCTTTCCTTTAGAAGAGCAAGTACACTTAACTTTGTTTACTCCTCTATAACCTCACATAACATCAAATATTGATCATTCTGGCTTTGATGAAATGATTCCTAGGTGACGACTCTTAAATTCACAGATGGATTGCTTTCCAGAATGCATACTCCTCTTTTTCCTCTCTTATCTATAATCCTTACTGTTCCCCATTTTTGTCTCCCACTCCTATATCTAGTTCTGAAAGGCTAGTCAAAGATGAGTGAGGCTGGTCAGAAATTTTTCTTTTCAAGCTGTATTTCTTGTTGGTTACATTTTTCTTCTTAATTTATTGCTTTTCATTATTGTTAGAATAGATATGTGATCTGAAACATTAATTTCCTCATGACTGAAGTGATTCTTGCTTTTCCTTTGGCTTTCTAAAAGATTCTGATAGTATTTAAGTTGAGAGATCACTTTGAGACCCTTGGATGCAAATAACCATAAAAATATATATTACTATTGCTGCTATTGCAAAGGGGGGGGACTCCATTTCTTATATATGTAATTTTTCATTGTGAAATGTTAGGAGCAAAAACACTGTTAATCATGATACATTCCTAAATAACACATAAATAAGGATTCACTGTCTCTGAGAAATTCTACTCATCTCCAGACCTGAAAAAGGCCAGTTGCTGCCCTCTCTGATTCATCTCTGAGAATGAAAAGAACCAAAGTCAGTTCCCTTTAGTACAAACTGTCTTTCATATTTTATTTGCTAATGTACAGCTAATTTCTAAATTAAGAACAGGCTTACAAGAAAGGTTAGGAACTTCTTCACTCCAGTCCATCAGTAAGTCTGATTTTGATTGAAATTTTAAATAACTTTTGATAATTAATGCATCTCGGGTTTTGGATTTCAAATAAGATGAAAGAAGCTGTTTTCTTTCTGATTTAGAGTTACAGTAGATTTAGTCCAGCCAAAAGATATCAGAGTTCCTCCAAATGAAGTACTTTGGGGAATCCCCTCACTCTCCCAAAGTCAACATGTATTGGTCATATACTCATGTCACCAAAGTTTAAATGATCAAAGTGCTGAACTATATTTATGATTAGGTCAAGGGTCATAAACTTTTTCTGTAAAGATCCAGATAGTTTATACTCTTAAGCTTTACCTCTCAAATCTGCCAGTGTACTACAAAAGCAGCCATAGACAATGCATAAATGACTGAAGGTAGCTATGTTCCAATAAAACTTTATTTATAAACACTAAAATTTGAATTTCATGTAAATTTCATGTGACACGAAATATTATTTTTCTTTTTATTTTTTTCAAAATGTAAATGTAATTCTTAACTCTTGGGTAATATAAAAATAGGTATCTGGCCAGATTTAACCAGCAGGCCGTACTTTGTTGACTCTCACTTTAAGTAAATTGGGGATGAATTTCTTGAGAAGTTTTCAGCAACTAGCCTATAATATTGAAGTTCAAGCTTTGCCATTCTTCTATAATACAACCCCAAATTCTTTCCATTTATGCTATGTGTTCATTAAAATGAAGGGTGTGGATTTAGATGTACTGATATTGAATGTTCCGCAAGGCACATGTGTAGAGCAGGCTCACATTTGTGTTTAAAAATGAAAACTATAGGGACACCTGGATGGCTCAGTTGGTGAAGCATCAGACTCTTGATTTTGGCTCAGGTAATGAGCTCAAGGTCATGAGCTCAAGCCCCCCATCGGTCTCTGTGCTGGGCAAAGAAATTGCTTAGGATTCTCTCTCTCCCTCGCCATCTCCCTCTGCCCCTTTCTGCCGCACAGTTCATGTGCACAAGCATTCTCTCTCTCTCTCTCTCACACACACACACAATAGTAAACAAATACATAAGATAAAAAGTAAAACAATATTTATTATACATACATATTCTTCTCTATGCAAAGAATAGTAGTTGCCTCCATAGAGAGAATTAGAGGACAAACAGGGACAAGAACGAGCAGGTGACTTAATTTTTACTCTATCTCATTTTGAGATTTTGGCTTTTGTACCACTTAAATGAACCCATGCTTAAAATAATAAATTAATTTTTTTAATTTAAAAATGCTAAAAGGAATGACTTGAAGGATCCTGAAGTCAGTACCCAATACTCTCCAAATTAAAGGCAGGGGCCCAGAGCAAGAGTACAAATGAAGGTCCTGGTCTAAATGGTTCAAATTCATATTCTCTTAAGCGCAATTTTGCTGTCTCTTGTCATTTGTTTTGCATTCCAGCTTTGCATTGTCTGTTAATCTGGAGATCTGAATTTCTGTCATTTTACTCCTTGCAATCTGTAGTTGAACTGATGGAGAATCAGTAATTCCCAGAGCTCCTTTCATCAGCTAGAGGCCTCTATAAAATATGCACAGGAAGAAAAGAAGGAGGGAAGGAAGGAAGGAAGGAAGGAGGAAGAGAGGAACGAGGGAGGAGGGATAGGAGGAGGAAGGAGGGAAGAAAGAGAAACTGCAACAGAGACCCTATGTGGATCCACAAAGCCTAAAGCAGTTATTTTCTGAGCCTTTGCAGACAAGTTTGCCAACCTCCTCTGGGTCTTGAAACAACTGTGGGGGTAAATAATACCTTAAAAGTCCAGCCCTGAAAGAAATCAGGAGCCCAGACCATTTCGCTTTGCCATTTTCACAATAATGGTGCATAACAAACCTTCCCAAAACTCCTTGACTGAAAATAACAATACTACAGTGTACCCATCTGTGGGTGGGTTGGGCTCTCTGGAGTACTTCTGCCCATCTTGGCTGGCCTCAGCCAGGCATCTGTGGGTAGGTTGAAGGAGCCACCTTAGGTGAGGTGAGGCTAGCCCAGTCTGCTCTGCACTGCAGGTCTGAAGCCTGCATCTCTACCACTGCCTCTCACTCTCCTTAACTCTCCTCGGCTAGCCAGGACCTGCTTTTCTGGGGCAGTGGCAGAGACTGAAAGAGTGTGGAAATGCACAGCAACTCTCAGAGGCCGGTTGGAACTAACAAGCTGTCATTGACTTACCCTGTGGGACCTTGGCCAAAGCACACATGGCCCAGCCCAAAGTGAAGCAGCAGGGAGATACCCTTCTGCCTGTGAGGGGCTGCCCAGTCACAGGGCAAGAATGGGAATAAGGGAGAATGGGGAACTGGAGCTAAAAATGCAAAATGAAATTCAGCTCAATACTTAGCATCAACACATGCCAGGCACTCTTGTAGGTGCTGGGGATGTATGGGCAAAAAAGACTAACAACAATCTCTGCTGGGGGACTTTGATTCTACTGGGATATGGATGAGATTTAATGTTCAACACAGCCCCCCTCTTGTCCATTTTGTTCTGTTTCACTGAGAGATGAGTTCAATGGCTTCTTTGCTCTAGAAGATGGGAATCATCAAGCCTTGGCCAATTCTATGTCCTCCTGTACCCAGTGCTAGGCTTCAGGCAACGTAAGTAAGTGCTCAATAAAAGGAAGGGAGGGAGGAAAGGAGTGAATGAAACATTTTCTATCTCTCTTTTCTGAGCATCACTGAATCTCCACCAACTCATCTACATACGGATTGGAACGACCAAAATGACAGAAATTCAGATCTCCTGATTAGCAGACGATGCAAAGCTGGGACACAGAACAAATGACAAGTGACAGTGAAACTGGGTTTAAGAGAACTGGAATCATTTCAGTGAGAGAGCCCACAGACAGCATATGCTGCTCAGTATAGAAAAATGGGTCACCTCTACCAGACCAATTACCATCAGCCTAAGACACCAGGGACAGAAGTAGAGCCCTTGTGCCGCAGGCTGGTCAGAGAAGAATGTGAATGGATTTGTGGAGCTCCCAGTGCTGTTATGTGGCACCCAGGTGCTGACAAACGGGGAGCGTGTGTCCACAACAGGATGGTGGTCCCAAGTTCAAGAAAATGTATTATGCTCAGTAGGTTTCTTGACCTTGACCTTCCCAGGGTAGACCAAAGGTGGCCCCATCACACAGCAGAGGACTTGGCTGACCGGTGGCACTGTGCTATGCCACCAGGGTGCCTGGAAGTGAGAGTCTGCAGAGGATCAGGACCCACCATGCAGAGGCAGCCTTGGGGGCTTGCCATCCTCTGGACAGGGAGCCAGAGGCCTTCGCTCCAGCCCAGATGGGATTCCTGAGAAAGGCTCCCTGATCTTAGTTTCTTCATCTGAGAAATAGGCATTATGCTAATTGCCCTATTTACAGTAATCACAGGATTTTAATGAGATTGGAAGAAATAGCAAGTATAAAAATAAACTAAAATAAGGCCAACTCAGGGAAGACAAGGAGGATTTGGTCTTGTCTTGAGCGAGCCATTGATATTCTGTGTTTGAGGAGGGGATGGAATGCATGGGGTACAGAAAGCTTCAGAACCATGAATAAGATTATTTTCAAAGTTGAAAGACATGCGTCACCTGGGGAAAAAATAACAGTGAGGGATGATTTTTGGAAGTTTGAAAAGTAAAAGTTTCACAAGCCCAACTCCTCTCAGGGGGTTCATAAATATGGGAAATAAATTACTGTTGAGCATGATCCAAGCAGAGTGTGAATGACTCCGAAATATCCCTTTTTAAATAAAAGAGAATAGAGAGATTAAGATAAGGGTGGGGAGGGGCAATGGGGGGAAGAGAGCAAAGAGGCCAAAGATTAATTTGCAAAAGACAAACCTGTTCTTTTCCTCAAATGGCTGTGATCTTCGGCATGGGATGAGCATAGACAGGCTGGTCCCCCACCAGGTGATTCCCTTTCCTTTCTAACCTATTAGTGGCGTCTGCACAGGCACCTGTCTTTGGAAGGGCTCTGTGGGCTCTGCCCTGATTGGGCTACAGCTCTTCGTGAGCCATCACCCATCTCCCCTTTTATCTCAAGCCCGCCTCTTCCTCTCCCTGACCTGTAGGACACAAGGAGGAGGAGGGATGGGGTGTCCTAGTGATGTGGAAACAGCTCCACACATCCACTGGGCTGAAGGCGGTAACAACAAAATTTATGCAATCCACGAAGGGACAGAATTGGGTAGTAAAACCGGATAAACCATTTCTCTTTATAAAGCAAATTCTCACCAACTGCTCCCCAGGTCATAACGTCTGGGGAGCATCGCTCTTCACCTGGTCGCACCCGCTCCCCTTAAAAATAATAATAATAATAATAATAATAATAATAATAATAATAATAATAATAATGAAGCGCCTGGCCGCCTCTGGGATTTATGCAAATGCAGGCAGGATTTATGCATCTGGGTGATACATCAAAGATCAGAAGGTGTCTCCGGGAATGAGTTACAAGGCCTCTAAAAGCAATGACTCTTTTTTTTTTTTTTTTTTTTAAAGATTTATTTATTTGACAGATAGAGATTA
The DNA here is from genome assembly GCF_922984935.1 of Meles meles. NCBI lineage: Eukaryota > Metazoa > Chordata > Mammalia > Carnivora > Mustelidae > Meles > Meles meles. The sequence continues at coordinate 143,188,522 of NC_060067.1, forward strand.
CAAGTAGGCAGAGAGGCAGGCAGAGAGAGAGAGGAGGAAGCAGGCTCCCAGCCAAGCAGAGAGCCCGATGCGGGGCTCGATCCCAGGACCCTGGGATCATGACCTGAGCTGAAGGCAGAGGCTTTAACCCGCTGAGCCACCCAGGCGCCCCAAGCAATGACTCTTTTATAGGGTTTGAGATTATGGCGATTTTCCGTAAATCCTGCCCGAGTCACACAATAGGCCAAGAGCAATTAACATGAATTAAACAATCCCATAAAAAGGTTGCCTTACTGACACACTGATAACCTCTAAATGCACTCAGCCTGCTGACGGTCTTGACGGTACTTCCTTCCGCTGTACCAAGGTTGCCGGCCCGGGGCTAGGCCCGGGCAACTGTGCGCGTGTGCCTAACACCCTCCGCTCTGCCTCCGCCCCGCGCTGCGCCCTGCGCTCAGCCACTAGGCTGTCTAGAGAAGAAGAGATTCTGATTCAGTAGGTCTGTGGTGCGGCCCAAGTCTGCATTCCCAACAAGCTCCCTGGTGGTATCAAGGCTGCTCATGCCCAAACCACACTTTGAGAAGCAGCGTTGTACCGGACTTCTCAAAAAGGACCCAGGACGGGGTGGCCCAGCTTACAGACGGTGAGAACAACCCAGACCATATCCAGCGCCTCGCTAGTGTGCTGGCCTGTTTGCCCTGCCTCTCCAACCCCCAGGAGCCTATGCATGGTGAGCAATAAGCAAGCAGTATACTACGTGGACACCAGAGTTAACCTCAAAGTCATTGCAGATCCTGGAGCAGAGGAAAGGAGCAGAGGAAAAAAACAGCTTCTGAGAAAGTACAGTCTGGGAAGATCCCCATTCCCAGGTGCTCTGTGTTTTGCACCAAGGCTCCCCCATCATGAGAGGCATTGAGGGGTGGCTTTTCCAGAGATGGAAGGGTCGGGAACCAGATTTCTCAGTGGAGAAACCACTCTCAGTGGAGCTGAGAACCCCTGTCCCTGGGCACAGCCTCAGTGCTCTGTCTTGACCCCGCCCCCGCCGGAGTACAAGGAAGGAACTGGATTTAAAGACCAACATGTGGCCAATAATGAGGGCTTGGGTGAGGAGGGAGTGCAGTAGACGCAGGAAATAAGTGTATGTGTGGAGAGAAGGTGCAGGAAGAAGACCGGTGGGTACAACAGGGAATGCACAAAGGCATAAACTTCTTTTTTTTAAGGGCCCGAGGGGGGCACCTGGGTGGCTCAGTCAGTTACTGTCCCACTCTTGATTTGGGCTCAGGTCAGGATCTTAAAGTCGTGAGATAGAGCCCTGCGCTGGGCTCCATGCTGGGTGTGGAGCCTACTTAAAACTGTGTTTTCCTCTGCTTCCCTCTCTCTCTCTCTGCCTGCCTCTCCGCCTACTTGTGATCTCTCTCTCTCTCTCTCTGTCAAATAAATAAATAAATCTTTTTTAAAAAAAGTCTCTTCTTCTCCCTCTGCCCTTGCCACCCCCGTCTTTAAAAAAATTGTTAAACATTGAAAAAGTAACTAAAAATAGCCCCAGAAGTTTTGGGCGGGACTGACTGGAGTGGTAACAACCGAAAAGAGCCCTTCCTCTCCCAAAGCGGGCAGCCACAGTAGGAAAGAGCATCCCCTCAGGATTGGGACAGAGAAGTTAGAGAAAATAGTAGAGAGACCAGAAGAGAGAAGTTCAGAAGCTCTCAGGGCCCCTCTCTGGGAGCAGATGTGAGGTTTGTAGCAGCCCTATAAAACCGTAGGCCAACCGGTCATAAAATTATATTATATATTATAATGATGTGGCTGCAGAAAGCATTGGTAACAATGTGTTGCCTGTGGACAACTTCCATTTTAATTCAGTAATGATGTGATTGAAATTAGAAGTGTGCCACGAGGCCATGGGAAGGGTGTACTTTTCTTAAAGTAACCCTGTAGCAAATTCCTGATCCCCAGTAAACTCCAGCAGGAGAAAACTGGACAAGGAAAAGGGAACTGTTCACTTGGGTGAGTGAGCTCTCAGAACAGGAAGTCATCGGAGGTGTGAGACGTGAGGGAGAGGCCCAAAGTGCCTCCTTCACACAGGGCGTTCTGGGGATTCCTCAGAGACAGGAATATTTGGAACAAGAAATTTGTCCTTGAGTCTGTGGCCTTTCCGTTTTCTTCTCTCTCTGACACCCTTCCTCTGTAACATTTTCAGAGCGACTCAAGCCAACTCAGCTATTTATAGAGCAAGAACAATTTTACCACAGGGTGTGGTGTTTAATTTGAAGAGATGTCAAAGAGTGAGGGGCAGATGGCTGAGCAGGCAGTGCCTCTCAATGACCTTGATGGGGGCACCCGGGCCCACTGCCTCATCCCGAGTTCTGCAGATCCAGGAATGTCATCTGATGAATGAATCCTGAACTGATCAAGCTCAAGGGGGAATGGGATAAATTGATAAGCCAGGTGCCTGCTTATTAATTTCTAATGGATCTTTGGGATGGCTTATGAAAGGAGAACAGTTGCCAGATCAGACGATTATTTCTGGAAGGGTGTTCGATTCAAGAGACTCGATTATGTATCACAAGATCTATTAAATTTGGAGGATCTCAAGTCTGATAGCGTAAAAGAAAGCAATTTGCAAAACACTTCTTCCTCAAACCGTACTGAAAGAAAGACCAAGTCTTGTTTACCCTACTCCACTGTCCCATAAATTTAGGAGACCGGTTTCCCAAAGCATCTTTTCTTTAACTGGTTATTGTATTGGTTTCCTAGATCTGCCATTATAAGGTACCACAGACTTCATGGTACAAACAGAAATTTATTGTCTCAAAGTTTTGGAAGCTAGAAGTCAGAAGTCACGGTGTTGGCAAGATCATGTTTCCTCTGAAAGCTGTGGGGGAAATTCTTCCTTGCCTCCTCGCGGCTGCTTTCTGCTGGCTTTCTGGCAAACTTCAAGGTCCCTTGGCAGGCGGCTGCATCAGTCCGATCTTTGCCTCTATCTGCACGTGGCATTTTCCCTGTGCCTCTTCTCTTCAAGGACACCTGTTGTATTGGATTATAAGCCCACCCTACTGCAGTGTCTACAACCACCCTAAAGCCAAATAAGGTCACACTCTGAGGTGCTGGGGATTAAGACTTCAACATACCTTTTTGGTGGAGACATAATTCAACCCATAGTAGTTATGCTCCAGGCTGGTTTAATTAGGTATTACACATTAATTCGCATCTGATGCTAGCTACCTTGCAGGCAGGTGTTGAAGTGACTTAACTATGGGTCAGGCCAGTCCCTGCCCTCAAGGATCCCACAGTCTATCAGAGGAAGTGGATGTATGAGAAATTTATTTGGCATTCTCCCCCCACCTGCAAGAGAAAGTTGAAAATATATCGATGCCGAGGTTCATATCCTTGACCTCTGGAATGAGGCACAGCAAATTAGTATATTGGAATATTTCCCCAAATATGATGGTAAATTTTCTTGTCAACTTGACTAGACCTCAGAGTACCTGGATATTTGGTCAAACAATATTCTGAGTGTTTTTGTGAGGCTTGGTCTTATCCAATCAACTAAAGGCCTGAATAGAACAAAAAGGCTCACCCCCCAATTAAGAAGGAATTTTTCCTGCCTGACTGCCTTCATGCTGGGACATCTTTTTTTTTTTCCCCCTACCTTCAAACATGAACTGAAACATTGGATCTTTCTAGGTCTCTTGTCTGGCCTTCAAAATGGAGCTATACCATGAGGTCTCCTGGATCTCCAACTTGCCAATTGCAGATCTTGGGATTTGTCAGCCTCCATAATCATGTAAGCCAATTCCTAATTTTGTGTGTGTGTGTGTGTGTGTGTGTGTGTTATATGATATTATTATATATTTTCGTTCTGATTCTCTGGGGAATTCTAACTAACATGATTCAGGTGATTCAAATATGCTACAAGAGTTAAGAACTACTGACTTAAACACCCCAGACAAGGAAATGATGAATTCTGCCTGGAGAGGAGACGCCATAAAAGCCATTACATCTGAGCCACAAAGAATGAGCAGTTTTTGCCTTGCCAAGCAGATGGGGCCAGAGGAAAGAGGATTAGCAAGGGGAGCAAGGAGAGAGGGTGGGAAGACAGAAGGAGTAATTGGAGATGAAGCTGAAATGGAAGGGCTGGGCCCTGATTCTGACCTGCTGCAAATGCCAGGGCTAAATAACACGGGGACCTATTCAAAAGGTTTACGCAAGCAAGAAGGTGACCGCCTGCAAGCCAGGAAGAAGGCCATCACCAAGATCCAAATCTGGGGCCACCATCTTGCACCTCCCAGCTTCTAGAACTATGATAAATCAATGTCTGTTATTTAAGCCTATGGTATTTTGTTACAGAAGCCCAAGCAAAAGATGTTATATTCCTGGACTAAAGGGGCAAACAGAGGTGTCTATGTTGTTTGTTTTTATGTCTTAGAGCTAGAATCAACAGAATTTTTGTATTTGGGCTTGGAAGATGAGGAGTGGCCATCAAATATAACTTCAAAGTGCCCAACTTAGAGTAGGAGCTAAGAGAATTGTATTAAGAGGAGAAGCAGATTTTGTGGAGGACCTAATGAGTTTCACTTAAATTTGAGGTGCCACAGGGCATTTGCGTGGAGATGCTCAGTGACATGATAAAAATGGGTTTCCAGACTTTAAAAGGGGGACTGTGCTTTTTATAGGTAAAAATTGTAGAGTAATCAGAATGGAAGTAATAACAGAATTTGTGGAAGCATGTAAGATGAGCTAGGAAGAATTCAAAGAGGACTGAAAACAGAAGCTAGAGGGACAAAGGAGGTGACAAAAGTCTTTTCTTTAAGTTGTTCTAGGGATTCTTTGCTCTCTAGTGACCTAGAAGAGTTTGTCTTAAAATATAACATACCTTCATTCTCTGAGGCCTGCTCATTGAAAACTGGCCCCTACCTTTTCCAGACCTTTCTTCTCCATGAAGCAAGTATGGCTCCTTAACTTCTCACTTGTTTAAGAGAAAGCCCAGAACATTCACACAGCCTCTACAGACCGTCATCACCAGGATCACATTTTCCTCACTGGACTGGGCTCAGTGACCTCTACGGTTCTTTCTCCAGGGGTCTCTAGAAGGATTGTAGGAACAAATGCCCTGCCTCACCTACCTTGATAGTTCATTTCACTGATGGCCCAGAGAGACTCTCCCGATATTCACATGTCCTGGAATCCATGTGCTTGTGTACTCCCCTCCCCTTGAGTCTGGGCTCAGCCTATGATTTGCTTTAACAAATGTGGCAGAAGCAATGCTGTGCCTGTTTCAGTTCTAAGCCTTAAGAGGTCATGGAAACTTCTACTTCCACCTTCTTGGAAGCCCTGAGATACTATTAAGATGTCTGTCTTCTGGGGTGCCTGGGTGGCTCAGCGGGTTAAAGCCTCTGCATTTGGCTCAGGTCATGATCCCAGGGTCCTGGGATCGAGCCCCGCATCAGGCTCTCTGCTTGGCTGGGAGCCTGCTTCCTCCCTCTCTCTCTCTGCCTGCCTCTCTGCCTACTTGTAATCTCTGTCAAAAAAATAAATCTTTAAAAAAAAAAAAAAAGATGTCTGTCTTCTCTGCTGGAGAGAACATTCAGAGAAGGTAGCTCTGTGAGCCCCCAAGAAGAGGGAAAGAGAGTGTGAAAGAGAGAGACCAGCATGCCAACATCCCAGCTGAGCCCATCCCATAGTTGATAACCGGCTAATTGTGGTCACCTGAGTGACCATTGGCAAGGCCAGCAAAGAACCACCCTGTTGGGCTCAGCCTTAATTGCAGAATCATGAGTAAGTAAAGTGGTTTTTGTTTCAGGTCACAAAGTTGTGGGATGGTTTGTTACCTAGGAATAGAGAGCAAAAAACACATGATTCTGCAAACCAGAGGTTGGCAAGGGTTGTATGATAGGACCCAGGTCTGACCTTTATCCTTATAAAGCTGATAAAAGATAGAATTGTTCATTTGTTTCAATCTATAACTGTATTAGTCATTTTTTTTTCAGTATTTTTGGCATCTTGATATCTTGGGGCCTTGCTGACCATGGAGAACCTGTCCCTCTCTGGGAAAGCCAATTCCTAGAGATATTAAAGAGTTCTCCATCTTCCATATCCCAGAGCTCATACCCCACCTACCTCCTTTACTGGCTTCTCATAATCCAGGCTGCCTTCCACTTGCCCTAATCACCACTGCTGGGTACCAGAATTCTAAGCCTACTTACCCTGCCTTGACATTCTTCACACAGAAATCACAGTAAAGGCTCTTGCCCAAGTTTTCCCTGATCTCTCTGCCTCTCGACTAACATTTGTACCTTGCTGTATGCTCCCTGCCCCGACAGCATGGCAGCCCCTCTTCTTGAGATCTGTGAGTCTAACAAGCCATCTTCTCCATGGTGATCATCTCCTGAACTGTTAGCCTTGCTTCACCTAAAGAATAATAAAGACTGGGGGTGCCTGGGTGGCTCATTCGTTAAGCTTCTGCCTTCCACTCAGGTTATGATCCCAGGGTCCTGGGATCAAGCCCCACACTGGGCTCCCTGCTCAACGGAAAGCCTGCTTCTCCCACTCCCACTCCCCCTCCTTCTGTTCCCTCTCTCGCTGTGTCTTTATCAAATAAATAAATAAAATCTTTAAAAAAAGAATAATAAAGCCTGTAAAATAAAATAAGAAACTGTGAACATAAATGGGTGGGCAAATCCTATGTCCTGTGTGACTCTGCTGGATGACAAAGATAGATGAGGCAGTGAGGCAGGGGTGGTTAGGAAGGACCATCTTGTAACATTGTGCCATTAAAAATAATAGTAATGGGGCGCCTGTGTGGCTCAGTGGGTTAAGCCGCTGCCTTGGGCTCAGGTCATGATCTCGGGGTCCTGGGATCGAGTCCCGCATCGGGCTCTCTGCTCAGCAGGGAGCCTGCTTCCCTCTCTCTCTCTGTGCCTGCCTCTCTATCTACTTGTGATCTCTCTCTGTCAAATAAATAAATAAAATCTTTAAAAAAAATAATAGTAACTATTTTTGGATGTTCCCTGTTAATCTTCAGGATAACTCCAGAGGGTGGATTTTAGTGTCCCCATTATCCAGAAGTGAAAATGAAGGCTTAGGTACTATGCCACTAGTAAGTGACGGAACTAGGATTCTAACCCAGTTTTCCTGGAATCCGAAACCAGAACTTTATCTCATAAGCTGCCCCAAGAACCTTGGCTAGGCTTGCTATAGTTTGCTAAGCCTTCTAATAAGCTATATAATACCTTGGTAGGTTTTCTGTGATGGATTTTTGAACAAATGAGTTTTATCCTCCTTAATCATCTTTTTCTGACTATAAAAGTAATAATAGTCATTGACCATTTGAAATACAAAGAAGAAATTTAAAATCACTCATACATGCACTCAGATAACTATTGTTAACCTTTAGGTCTATGTCCTTGTGGTCTTTTTTCCATACCTATATCATATATATTTTGCAAAACTTAAATTAAACTCACTATCTCTTGTAACCTACTTTTTTAATCCAAAAATATATTGTGAGCTTTGTACCATACCATTAAATATTCCCCTGAGATAGGGATTTCAATGGCTAATTTTTTTGTGTCTTAGTTTATAAATACTACAGCCATTTGTTAATCCTCTCCTATTATGTGAATTATTCCTAATATTTTGCAGTTAAAAGTGCTCTATTCTGGGGACCTCCAGAGGGAGAGATTAATAAATGAATGTGGAATGAATGCATGAATTCTCCTGTTGGAGGATTTTGAACAGGACATTCAGGTTTCACTTAGGGAAAGCCTCGTTTATTAAGCCTTAGACCCCTCAACAGATCCGTGAGGTCAATGTTATCATCTCCAATTTATAGGGGAGGAGACTCAGGCCAGGGAGATGTGATCACCTCCCTCAGAATGTTTAGAGCCCTCCCTTCTTTTCCCCATGCCTAGATCCTCCAGGCCCAAAGACCTCCAGTGCAGCTCGAACTCTGTGCCCAGATTTCCCAGAAAGTGCTCCTGGGACAGGATGTTGAGCCCAAGGTCCTAGGATCAGCTTGAACCCACTCTGGGTCCCCCCTCAGAGTCAACCTGAAACAGCACTGTCCCTTCCCCAAGGATGTCATGCTAGGCCCAGCTAGAGCAGAAAAAAAGACAGTGTTCAGATTAATATCCTCCTGTGTCCTTATACATAATTCTTGGTGAACATCTCTCATATCTTCAGATAAATTCCTAGATTTAGAATTGCTGAGTCCAAGAATATGCCCATTACTAAGACTTTTGATACTCATTTGTCAAATTTCCCTCCAGTAATGCTGCACCAATTCCCACCTACCCCAGAGTCCTTTGTTTTTAGATAAAATGAATCTTCGCTAGGGGCTGCTCTGTGTGTGTGTGTGTGTGTGCGCGCGCGCGCGCACGCATATACGACTCAACTACATACAGGATCCCTTCCGTGCTCAGTACAACCGAAGTTTAGTCCTCAATTAGTAGCTATAGTTGGTAAGTAGTGAGATTCCCTAGACTTGAAATCTTGATTCCAAAAGACCAACACGGTTTCTCAAAGGTACTTGCCAACCTGATCATGGAGGGACTACTTTTCTTCAGCCGTGTGGAACTAGGACTCAGTGACTGCTTACCTTCCTAAAATGACAGGTTTCTGGGCTTCCCTCAAATATGTTCGGACTGTGAGGAACCTGTGTACGGTAAGTCACAGAAACAAGACCAGCAAGCGGTGTGTATGACTTCAGGAGAGGATGGGTGGCTGGAAGAGGTGGCATTTACCTGCTTCTAAAGAACAAGAGATGTGGAATCCCAGAATGCAAATGCAGAGGCAAAGGAGGAGCTACTTACCCGACGCGAGCCGAAGTGTCTCTCACACAGACTCATGCGCCCAAATGCCATCTCTCCGCCCCCACGTCTTCTGTTGCGTGCCCTAAATTCTAAGTTGTAACACCTTTGACTTCAAACTGTAAAGTCCCTGTTAAGACACAAATAGATGAGCTAGAAGCCGTTAGCAGCATTAACAACTTAGCCCAAATGAACTTAGCAAGTAGCTGGAGTCACCCAGAAAGGCCCCAAGGAAATGAGACCAGGGTGTGTGATATTACACAGAGGCCAAAGCCAGGGCGGGGTGGGTAGGAAAGTAATGTCCTGGCTGATCTGGGGACAGAAGGATGGCTCCGGTGGCCAAAGGGACACCATGGGGTGTTTCTGAGGGCACAGAGGTAAGACGCCTCAAGCGACGTGTCTAATGGTGTTTGGGCAATTTACCAGGATTGTTGGACTGACACCCGAGAGACCCGTTCCCTGCTGGTCTCTTAAACACACTGGTTCGGAGCAAAGAACACGTCGCTTCTATTCCTGTCTCCCTCAGAACTTCTGGCAAACAACTTGTTGGCTGCTCCTCTCACCTGCTCCTTCCCCAGGTGCATGCACAGTAGCCGTGAGGCAGGGCCTGCCCAGCCCTGGTCACATCTATTAATAAGGCACCGGTTCTATCAATGACAACCCTGAGGAGATTTCTCTGTGCTGAAGTAAGGCACTAAATATAATAGCCTCTTAACTGGCACATTGTTATCAGTATTATTATGGCTTTCTCTTCACGCCTGTCACTGGATTATGGTAATTTTTCTTAGTCGTGGTTTTTAATCAGAGTTGAAGTCTCTGAGTTACTGACAGCTCGGGAGAGCTGTAACTGCTCTAAGATTGACTTCACACTGTCACAAAATCATAACACAGGCAGAAAGCGAGAGGCTCTCACAGGCCTCCTCCCGCCAATTAAAAACAAAGCTGCCTTCTAAACAGCAGTTTGTTTCCTTCGTGAGGCTTCACACAAAAGGGAGGCAAGCAGAGGGCACCTACTTTTCCCTCCTACCCCCAAAGTTCAAAGCAAGAAACAATGATCCTGGCAAAGGCGGTTCTAGAAGCAGATAGTGTGATTTAGCTAATGGTATCTACAGGAAGCTGGAAATCATTCCTTGACACGTTGTGGTACTTCAACGGCATCGGGCCTTGCTGGATTCTCCTGACCTTGAGGTACCTCCTCACAGACATTGTCCATCTATGACCACTCACTGGAATAAACATGGTGGCCTGGACAAATGGATCATTAGCTACCCTCTCTGGAAGTGGTGGAACAGAGTAACACCTCTGGCCTTGCCTTCCTGTCACCCCATGTAACGAGTGTTCCCTCCTGATCCAATGGGACCCCAGCTGCAAGTCATCTGGCCATGGGCCAGGTGTTAGGCAGAGATCACTAAAAATTTTTCTATCGCCATGGAGAAGCCAGAGCAGACCACAGGACCAACCTTAAACCCTAGAGAGTTCTCCATTTTGCCTTCAGGGTCCTTCTATTTCCTCCATTTGTAACACCATTCTACTTTCTAGAACCATCATCCTTAGAAACCCCATACCAGCATAGGCCATTCTGACATCTAACTTGGGTTTGTCCTTTATGTCCACGCATTTGCCTGAGGTCCTGTTGTTAAGTCACTCTCACAGAGAAATGGACTGAATATATCCAGCAGGATAGACTAAGTTATGCTGCAGCAATAAACAAACCTAAACTCTCAATGGTCACAACAAGGGTTTCTCATTCATGTTGCATAGCCCTCACAGCTTGCCAAGGGGCTCTGCTCCTTGGAGACATTCAGTGACCCTGGCCACCATTACTAACCCAGGCTACCACCTTAGAAATGTCAATCGTCATTCTCAAGGGAAAGAGGGCTCTGGAGTCTTTTCCTGGCAGTTGAAGGCACTGGCTCCAAAACAATAAATATTACTTCCACTCTCACTCTCAAGTCATTGGCCAGAATCCGTGACATTACTCCTTCCAGCCAGAAAGAGGCCAGGAAGTACAATCCTCTTCTGTGCATTGGAAAAGCAGAAATAGTTGATGAATTGCATAAATAATTAACACACCAGTTAATTAATTTACACCAAGAAGAAAAATGAAGAATCCCAGAGTGAAGAATTACCCCTCCCAGTGGCATGCACTAGCACAATGAGGCTTATTATATTCTGTTCTCTGGTGCTGGGCAGGGACGAGCTGGTACTGGAAACAAGGGGTACCTCTCCCCAAGTCAGTTCCTGTGTTTGCTTTATTCACTCACAGTTCTCCAAGCGGTTTGCCGCTGTGAATCCGAAATTACACAAATATGTGCTGAAGATGAAAAGGATGCAGGGAGAGTACTTACCAAAGAATACGATAATGATTTAAAGATTTAAACAGTGGTGAGGGCATTGGAAGCCAAGACAGGGATCTGAAAGGAACCATGGGATGATGAAGACAGGCTGGACAAGGATCCTTTTTGCTGCTGGCTGCTAGTTTTCTGGAAGCAAGAAAACAAAAAAGCCAACATGACAATTATAACATCAGTCTACCATGAAGCAATTAAGGCGTGGAGCAGAGTTTGAAGGAAAGAGACATCTGGTCTCTGAATCTGAGAGTCCGGCGGAGGAACACCAGACGCAATGAAATGAGAGTGCGGGAAAGATGGAGACGCTTGTTGTTTTCGAATCCAGGAGAACTCCTGGGCTTTAGCAAGAATTTCTTGCAATTGCAGCAAGAAGCTGGAGTTTCAGAAAATAGAAGAGCAGCAAAATGGTGTTTTTGTGCAAATGCTATCCATGTGCCCAGGGCAAAAACCAGCAAAGAAGCAAACCCCACGTATGACCGGTGGTGTAGTGCTGAGACTCATCATCAGAGCTGAAACAGGAGGAAGAAAGTCTCAAAGATCGCTGTGCACCTTGGCCCAGTTCTAAGGAAATAGGCCTGTGGGGTGGTACCACATCCGGTCTGTCAGCAAATTCTGCTGGCGCTACTTGCAAGACAGAACCTAAAGTGGACCACATCTTACCACCTCCCCCTGCCACTGTCCTCCAAACACTCTAATCTCTTGCCCGGCTTCCCGCAGTAGTCTCCCAGCTGGTCTGCTATTTAAACCTTGCCTCCCAATTGTCTATTTTCTGTGAAGCAGCCAAAATGGATCTCATGGATCACCGCTTCTTTCCTCTTAGGCTCTAGTCACACTAGCATCACCACTCCCTTTGCAAGACTTTACCTCAGGGCATTTGCACAGGCTGTCCTCTCTGCCTGGAAGGCTCTTTCCTCAGAGATCTGCATCAGGCCTTGCTCCCATTTCTCCTTCAGCTCACTGTTCAAACACCATGACAGCAGCACGGTCTTTCTTTTCCATTCTATTTAAAAGAACAGTCCTGAAGGCCCTGTCCCCCCTCAGCTTTCTTTCCTTAACCAGTTTTGTGTGAAATGGGTTGTCACACATAACATAGTTTATGTGCTACTTGTTTGGTCGTAGGATGAGTAAGCTCCAAGAGGGCAGGAGAGTTTCATGCTTGATTTGTTCACTGCTGTAAGTAACCCCAGCATCTGGAACAGGATTTGCCAACAGGGTGAGCTCAAGACATATTGCGTTAACTGAATAGATTGTAATTGACCCCAACCTTACCACCATGCGGACTTAACATCCAAGAGATAGTCAAGGGACGAGGCATTTCCTTTTCTTGAAATACCCTGTGAGGATTCAGAGTCCGCCTCCTCCTCCACCTGATATCAGCTGCCATGGATACAGGTTCCTTAAAGGGGTCAAGGATACGACAGATGCTTTACATTAGCTTTTATGTCCTCCATAAAATTAACAACAAGCAAACCCTGAGTAACGGAGCTATAATTCTGTCTTGCAATTCTGATCCGACACACAGTGTAAGAGCTTGGCTCTTGAGGCTAAAAGCTGTTTCCAGAACCCTCAATGGAATTATACCTCTGTAATTCATTTACTGTTATTCATCTTATATATGCTTATAGATAGAGCAAAAAAAAAAAAAAAAAATCACACAGCAAGCAAAACCAAAGCAAAGAAGAAAAGATAACCTAGTAGTTTTCATTTTTAAATTACATTCATTATGTAAGATACAGTATTTTGCCACACTGTAGCGCTTCTAGGCTAAATAAGAAATATACTTAACAACAGGTAAACATAATAAGATGGCTTTTTAAAAAAATGAATATTACCTCGCTCTGTCTTCGGAGATGTTATTTTCAATAGCAATATCAATTCACGAAGAAAAGTCAAGAGAATAATTATGGCTTTTTAGCCAATGGGACTGATAGGCATAAACAAGCTCAGTGAAGCTATTGGATAATATCCTTGAAAGGCCTCTGAAGTTATCGTCCCACTCCAGCTATTTGCAATACATGACCAAAAACAATCCAGTAAACCTTCGTCATTGATGTCCAAGTTTCTAATGAAACAAGCCTCATGGAAAATAAACTAGCATACAGATAGGCTCAGAGAGATCTGGCAACATGTCTACCTTTTATATTATTTTATTTTATTTGAAAACCATTTAGGGTGATCAGAGTGGTTTGTTAGAAAGGAACATTGCGGGGGAAATGGCATTTTCCATGCACCAGACACAAGCGAGATAAAGAGCTGCTTTCTTCAGCCAGTGAATGACAACTTCATTTGTGAAGAAACTACGGGCCATAGCAGGTTCTCTTAGTGCTGATTTCTATCCACAGGACATTTGGCCGCCACTTACAACCCATTTCATATGTAGGCTGCTGAACAGCCTCCAGATGGTGTGTATAAGATTTTACAAATGTTTTTCTTGTTCCAATCAGACATGACCTTTCAAATATATAAAGCTGTAGACACGAAAACTGCCACAAGACTTCTAGAAAAATTGAGCAAATTCAATTCACAAATATTTTTGAGCCCCTACTATGTGTGAAACGTCGTTCTAGGTACTGAAGGATACAGTTGTGAACAAAATGGACTTTTAAACCCCTGACTTCCTGAAGCTTCTATTCTGGAGAAGGTGTTGTGCACAGCAAGCAAAATAAATAAATTCTTTATTTTGAAGCGGATGACTGCTATATATGATAGAAAAAAAAAATCAAGTGGGAAAAGTACTGAGGAAGGGGGGGGTGCCATTCTAAATAGAACTAGGGTAGCTTCACCGAGAAGGAGACGTGTAAGCAAAGACTTGATCGGTGCCAATATGCAGGAGAAAAGCCTTCCAAGCAGAGAAAATTGTCAGTGCAAAGATCCTGAGGGGGAAGAATGCCTGGCATGTGACTGGAGCAGAGTGAGCAAGAGGGGAGCAGTGGACAAGGTCAGGGAGGTAGTGGGATCCTATTCTAATGACTCTGGCTTTTCTCCCAGTGAGGACAACCATGGAGCAGGGTAGGAACATGATAGGACTGATGCCTTCAGAGCATCACTCTGGCTGCTTTGTCCAGAATAGCTCTTGTCCTGGGGAGTGGGGAAATGGATGGGAGGTGAGGACAGAACTGGGAGCAGGGGACACATTAGAAAGCCACAGCACAGCTACCAGTAGGAGAGGAGGTTTACTGCCCTTGCACCAAGGTGGTAACCCTGTGGATGATAGGACATGATCAGATTCTGGAGATATATATATATATATTTTATTTACTTATTTGACAGAGAGAGAGGTCACAAGTAGGCAGAGAGGCAGGCAGAGAGAGAGGGAGAAACAGGCTCCCCACTGAGCAGAGAGCCTGACGCGGGGCTCGATCCCAGGACCCTGAGATCATGACCTGAGCCGAAGGCAGAGACCTAAACCACTGAGCCACCCAGGCGCCCCAGATTCTGGATATATTTTGAAGATGCATAAAATAAGATGGGGACACCAGGATTGGGCCACTCGCAAAGATTCACATGGCCACCTTAAGTATATATGATCCTCTCCCAGCTATGTCCTGGGCAATGTTATTTCCAACATCACTCACCCACCAAAACCTCGCTGACATCAATGACAATTTTGAAGGACAGTTCAGAAATGTGGATCCTTTTGGAAGATGAAAAACCGTGTTAGAATTAAAGGCTTCCTGAGTCAACAGAAGGGTCACATCTCTGCTGCTCCGTGTGTACTTGCAGGGAGGAGGGTGGGGGTTCCTCCTGTCTCTCCTCCCGCTCTGGCCCTGCCAGGGCTATCTGGGGCCCTCAGAGCACCAGACAGCAAAGAGAGGCTGACTCATGCTCCTGACAATAGTGAACTCCATGGAGACCGGCCTTGTTTGCTTGTATGTTCTTGTCTGCTGTCTGATGCCTGTTTATGCATAGCTTCCCCCTCAGGAGTAGCATGAGTCTGTCTCTGACATTCTTCTATCTTGTTGCTATTGTTGTTGGCTCCCAGTTAAGGTAAAGCCCCCAAATCAAAAAGGAGCTAGCCGTCTAAACTCCAGAATCAACCTCAGATTCTTAACTGTGTGACCTTCCATGGGTCTGAGCAACTTGGTTGCTCAGAGATCTGCTCCGACCAGGTGAAAGGGAGAGTACAGCATTCCTGTCTGAACAGCTGCGCTCCATCTTCCAAGTTCCTTAGCCCTTTTAATAAATGAGCGCTCCGGGGCACCTGGGAGGCTCAGCGGGTTGGACCTCTGCCTTCGGCTCAGGTCATGATCTCAGGGTCCTGGGATCGAGCCCCACATCAGGCTCTCTGTTCAGCGGGGAGCCTGCTTCTCCCTCTCTCTCTGCCTGCCTCTCTGCCTATTTGTGATCTCTCTCTGTCAAATAAATAAATAAAATCTTTAAAAAAATAAATTAAATAAATGAGCGCTCCCAGGGCTAGAGACCTACAGAAGGTCATTATTGTTTCCGTTCCCGATGCCTTTGGAAAGATAGCTAATGTCGTGTACTGGAGATGAGGTGGGCTAGGAAAGCAGAGTTTTACTATCTATTTAATTTGTAAACCATGTCTTTTAAGCAGATGCTGTGGCAGATGGTAGGTGAAACCACGGTGTGTTTAGTTAGATGGGATCCTTGCTAGAGTTCACCTGTCCCATCTGCATATTCTAGAGGCCAGGACATTCTAGTACCTGTGCTAAGAAATCCATCAAAACTAGGACCTTTTTAATGGTAGGTAATTGTAATGGGTCTGCGTAATAGAAATGCAGAACTTCTCTACCCAGAGTGGAAAAAACCAAGCTGAATCCAGTATCAGCGATTTTCCAGCAAGGCTGTCACTGTGATCTGTGATGTGCTATCAAGATGAAATTGGAACCAAGTGTACTTTATTCAGGACATCTGCGAGATAAAAAATATAATGCTCCTTTTCTATCTTTGTGACATTGTTCGCAAAGATGTGATTTGGCTGTTAAAACCACTCGCGCTGTATCTCAAGGCTAAGGCTGACAATTCGAATAAAAGCCTCTCTCTCTCTCTTTGGTTTGTTATCTGAACCACAGTTAGCTGTCACGGCAATTCTATACACTGGGGCACTTGGTGGTGGCGGTGGGCAGGGTGTTGAGGTATTTGACTGACCGGCCATAGCTTCGCATTTGACTCTGTGTTTCTGAACTCCATTTAATTTCCTGGAGTTTGGGGAAGTTGTTTTGGGTTGTTTTTTTTTTTTTTCTATTTTAATGCCCTAAAACCAGGGCCAGTGTTAAAAGACAAAGAATGATGTTTAATTTTTAGTAATTTTATTGTACATACTTTGTAGAAAATTTAGAATGTGCATATGAGCACTAGAAAGAAAATAGGGTGTCACCATTTTAGATTAGCTCTGTGACTATTACAATGCATTTCCTTCTGGTCATTTTTGTAGTCTGTGTGTGTGTGTGTGTGTGTGTGTGTGTGTGTGTGTGTGGTGTTGGCTTATTGCCAAGGCAAGGGAAGCAGGGGCAAAAATGAACTATTGAGACTTCATTAAGATCAAAAGCTTTTGCACAGCAAGCAGTCAACAAAACCAAAAGACAACTGACAGAATGGGAGAAAATATTTGCAAACAACATATCAGATAAAAGGCTAGTATCCAAAATCTATAAAGAACTTATCAAACTCAACACCCAAAGAACAAATAATCCAATCAAGAAATGGGCAGAGGACATGAACAGACATTCCTGCAAAGAAGACATCCAGATGGCCAACAGACACGTGAAAAAGTTCTCCACATCACTTGGCATCAGGGAAATACAAATCAAAACCACAATGAGATACCACCTCACACCAGTCAGAATGGTTAAAATTAACAAGTCAGGAAATGACAGATGCTGGCGAGGATGTGGAGAAAGGGGAACCCTCCTACACTGTTGGTGGGAATGCAAGCTGGTGCAGCCACTCTGGAAAACAGCATGGAGGTTCCTCAAAAAGTTGAAAATAGAACTACCCTATGACCCAGCAATTGCACCACTGTGTATTTACCCTAAAGAGACAAATGTAGTGATCCGAAGGGGCACGTGCATCTGAATGTTTATAGCAGCAATGGCCACAATAGCCAAACTATGGAAAGAACCTAGATGTCCATCAACAGATGAATGGATGATGAAGGTGTGGTATATATATACAATGGAATACTATGCAGCCATCAAAAGAAAAGACCTCTTGCCATTTGCAATGAAGTGGATGGAACTAGAGGGTATTATGCTGAGTGAAATACAACAATCAGAGAAAGACAATTATCATATGCTCTCCCTAATGAGAGGAATTTGAGAGGCAAAGTGGGGGTTTTGAGGGGTAAGGAATGAAAAGATGAAACAAGATGGGATCAGGAGGGAGACAAACTATAAGAGACACCTAATCTCACAAAACAGAGGGTTGCCGGGGGCAGGGGGGAGGGGGTACAGAGAGGGTGTTGGTTATGGACATTGGGGAGGGTATGTGATATGGTGAGTGCTGTGAAGTGTGTAAGCCTGATGATTCACAGACCTGTATCCCTGGGACAAATAATACATTATATGTTAATATAAACAAACAAACAAGAAAGGGGTGGGGCACCTGGGTGGTTCAGTCAGTGAAAGGGTTAAGCATCTGGCTTCTGCTCAGGTCTTGGGATGGAGGACTTCCTCAGGCTCCCTGCATAGCAGCAGTAGCAGTAGCAGCAGCGGGGAAGTCTCCTTCTTCCTCTCCCTCTGCCCCTCCCCTGCTCATTTTCTCTGTCTTTCTCTCTCTCTCAAATAAATAAATAGAATTTTTTTTAAAAAGAAAAAAGGAAGGGGATAACTGAATGAACAATTCTGTGAACTCCTTATTAACAACTTATGACAAACATTTTCCAACAACCTTTCATTCTTCAGAGATGTAAGCACACTATTTTTTGCTATTTCATTAATCTGCAAAGAACACCATTCAGATAAATGCTAAATTGTCATAAATCACTTTAGACTTTACATCAAAAGAAACTGTGAAATGTCTCTCTGTCCTACAGAGATATAATGTTGCAAACAGAATCTCCTCTAAAACTCTCCTATTTACTGACCCTTCTGCTTCTAGCTTGAGCAAGCACTATGCTCTAATTGGCTTAACATCAAGCCTGCTTAGAACCTCCAGTCTACGTGATATGTGGGGCCATCCTGGCCTGCGAAGGGTCCCCCCAAGGTGTTCGACTTACTACCCCTCCTCCCTTACGAGTGCTTCTGGCTTTCTGCAGAGTAAGTCATTCTTACCACTAAATCCAAAGGGACTGGTTCTCTAGAAGAAGGCTACTTTCAGATAAATATATGTGTACATTTTCACTAGAGACACTAGGTTATCGAATTGGTATTGAAAGTCCATTAAAGTTCTGTAGTGCTACGGGGAAGAAAGATGCACAGTTTAAATTTAAGAAAAGGAACACTAAAAAGTCAGTCATTGGGATCTAGAGTTGGCTGACAACTCTTCATGCAGCCCCAATGTTTGGTAATCATTAGTTTGTGACATTTCCCTTTACTGTGACATATTCCTAGCAAGAAATCCTCAGGGAAAACTGTAGTGGTTGAGGAGAAGCAGAGTGGCCTGCTTAAAAGAAATGTCACTTTTGGGGGTGCCTGAGTGGCTCAGTTGGTTGAGCACCTGACTTTGGCTCCGGTCATGATCCAGGGGTCCTGGGGTCCTGGGGTCGAGCCCCGCATCTGGCTAAGCATGGAGCCTGCTTCTCCCTCTCCCTCTACCCCCTCCTGTGCTCTTGTGTTCTCTCTCTCTTCCTCTGTCAGGTAAATAAATAAAATCTAAAAGAAGGAGGAGGAGGAATAATTTCACTTTTGGAACAAGAAAATGGTGTTCAGTACGCTCACTTGTCTTTTGTCCTCTGATCTGACCTTGCACCAAGGTCAGATTCGGGTGCACCAGAACTGGGCCAAAATTTCCATCTGGAAGATGGAGGGGATAGGAGTAGCCAGGGGCTGCCACGTCAGCAGCAGGAGCAGGAGAGCCAACGTTCACATGGAAACTTGAGGCAGAGTGGTTGCTTGCTTATTTTCTTTTTTTGTTTTCCAGTCAACATAGACATCCATTTTCAACCACATCCAAACTTTTTAACTTTTTGGTAGGTGAAAGTGGAGGGATTGAAGACACATCATTGTTTGTTTCTTGAGAGTTAGAAATCATAGTGTACTATGGAACAGATCTGAAATCTCATCAATGGGGGATGAATAGAATCTGTTGTGTTCAACTATTATTAAATTTCCCTTTCCTGGCTGGTAAAGTGAGGAAAAGGAGATAGTCAAGCTTTGTGGGTACGTTTAGATAAAGTCTGGCTAAGATGTGGCTTGATGGTTGCTTCTAGAAGCTGCATATATGTTCAAGTCTGTAACAGTCTTCTTGTTTCAGGACAATCATGAGCCTGAAGTGATTTTTCCACCTCCATCCCCAAAGATTTCCCCCTATTCTTTTTTTTTAAAAGATTATATTTATTTGACATATTTATTTATTTGACAGATTATATTTATTTAAAGATTATATTATATTTATTTGAGAGAGAGAGCAAGCACAAGCAGGGGTAGTGGCAGACAAAGGGAGAGGGAGATGCAGGCTCCTCGGGGAGCAGGGAGCCCGAAGCAGGCCTTGATCCCAAGACCCCAGGATCATGACCTGAGCCAAAGGCAGATGCTTAACTGACTGAGTCATGCAGGTGCCCCAGATTTCCCCCATTCTTATCACCATTTTATGCTTCTTATAAATAACAACTGCCATCCTCTAGGTGAATTCCAGGTTTCTAAGCAATAAGTTAATCTTTCACATTAGGACACACAACCTGAAATAAACTCATTGATTGCACAGTTAAAAATTCACAGCACTCTCTTAGCTAATTGAATTCCCTTTGTTATGCTAGTTTTCATGGTAAAATTCACTGAAGATCCAAGTAAAAACCATCAATATGAGTCAGAAAGGAAAAAGCTAGAAAGCAGAGCTTTCAACTACAAAATTATTGGGTTCAGAACCTGGCACAAAATGAGAGAAAATAAAGCAAAATTTCATTTTTTACAGAACAGGTCAGGGTCAAGGGCACTGCCATTAAAAATAATATTCAATAAATATGGAAATCAGCCTGTTCTCAGGAAATGTTGGGAGACTTGGAGAGAAACTTGCAGGTGTTGACATTTTCGCGGGGTAACAAATGCTGACCACCAGGGAAATGCATCAACATAGAAAAGAAGGAAAAGGGAACTCTAGAAGAGAAAGACTCGTGCCCAGGGAGAAACTGGAGTGATTCTTGGAAACTGAGGAAGGGAGTGGTGGCTGGAGAACTTGAGCAGAGAATGAAATTGCAGAGCAATCGTAGACAATGGGTGGTGTGAGGGGAAAAAGAAGCTGAGGGAAAACTATACAAAATGGACAAGCTTGTGAAACAGAAATCCCAACGAATGCATGGAATTCAGGGTGTTAAAAGGACAATTCATTGAAGGGAATTGCCTGAGACACAAATGCAGTTTCCTCTGCCATCACCTTGAGCCGAAAGCAGATTTTACACGATGAATTGGAACAGTCATTTTCATTTCGTAAAGCCTACATCCCTGGAAAATTGGGTTCCATAAATGGAGATTTTTGTTACATTAAGCTTTACGACTAACTTTCCAATAGTTTTAGAGGTGTAATTTATTTGAACCACTTGGAAGTATAGAACAGGCTTATGAGATACAAATGAATCAAAAGTTTAAAAATTAATTGAAAAAGTCAATTGGATAAGTAGTCAGGAAATACTGATTTTTTTAGGAAAAATAAACTACATCAATTAATACATTTGAAATTAAATAGTCAACTTGCAATTATCAGAGCTAATATAGAAAAGGCAGAAGTGAGAAACAAGATTCACAGAGAATTTTGAAATTTCATTTCCATTCCAATCTTTCTATTGAACTAATTTGAGTTTTAAAAAGCCTCTCTGTTTCCTTCTAGTCATTAAATAAATCCTTATTAATGGCCTGTTTTATGCCAGGCCTTCAACAGGGCATCTAGGGAAAAAAGACAAGGCCAAGGGGCTGACCAGGACCCTAGTAATAACAGAGTTGATTTCAATTGTTTTGTTATCATCTCAGCAAAATGCATAGTACAAATTAAAACTGATTTTTAAAATGCCCTTAACAGATATAGATACCCTTATCACAATCTTCTCAAATAAGAGTTTTCACTATCTCTCATTCTTAATTCTGATCTATGTATGGACATGAAAATGACATCTGGGGGGGAAATGGAGAAAGAATAGAAAAACAGAATGAAAAACATTCTAGGGAAAAACAGAATGAAAATATATAAAAAATTAGACACAAATAGGAAAGCAGAATGTAATTCATTCACAAACAATAGTGAAGTCAATCCCAATTTTTCCTAGTAGATGAGAAGTTGCAAAATGGACTTATAAAGGTGAATGTCATGATTGACAAGCCAAAGACTTATGTGAAAGGGATATAGGAGTGAGACAGAAATGGTGTCTATTCCAACTAATAGCCAGGAAGAAAAAGTAGCTGGAGAAATCAGTGAGCAGGAGCATTTGACCCACATTCTAGTCAGGAAGTCTAGGACACAAGGAACAAATCAGAGCCATTCAGGGGGAGCTCCTTCTACAGATAATTTTCTTATCTACTCATTCCACAAACACTTGAGGTGCACCTAATAAATACCTTTTGAGCCAGTAAACACAAGAAGAAAGTAACAAATGATCGAGCCAATGCTTCAGAAAATCCACACATCCTCTAGCACCCAGAGCTTTCTGCTGGGTACTTCCTTCACCTTGGCTCTCTCTCACCTACCCATGAATAAGGATTCTTAAATCACAGTTATCATGACTTCAAACTTTCCTGGGCTACACCAGCTGAATGATCTGGTCTATTAATTTTGAGGAATATGAATAAAGGCAGGCTATAGAATTTTAAAAAATAAGATTAATGGTCTTATTCCTAATTCTATCACTCATGGACCAAATGGAAATATAAGCATTGTGTTGCCACATACCACAGAGATGGAAGATATCTTTATTAAGATAAAGAGAAGTGCCCCTAACTTGAACCTTCATGCCTGACACCAAACATTTCTGCTGTAATAAGACAAACACTGTGCATGTAATCTTGACATCAGTATTCACTCTGGCATCCGTGATGCTGGGCGGGGTGACACAGCAGGTCTTGACACAGCGGCCTCCAGCTATCTAATGGGGCAGCACAGGTTCATGCTCAAGTCTAGTAGGTGATGCTGGGGCGCCTGGGTGGCTCCGTCGGGTAAGCATCTGCTTTTGGCTCAGGTCACGATCCCAGGGTCCTGGGATTGAGCCCCACATAGGGCTCCCTGCTCTATAGGGAGTCTGCTTCTCCCTCTCCTTCTGCCCCCACCCCCAACTCATACTCTGTCTCCTGCTTTCTCTCTCTCAAATAAACAAAATATTTTTATTTTTTTTTAAGATTTTTACTTTTTATTCATTCGACAGAGATCACAAGTAGGCAGAGAGGAGAGAGAGAGGAGGTGGCAGGCTCCCCGCTGAGCAGAGAGCCCAATGTGGGGCTCAATCCCAGGACCCTGAGATCATGACCTGAGCCGAAGGCAGAAGCTTTAAACCACTGAGCCAAAAAATATTTTTAAAAGGTGGGGGGGGGGGGTAGAAAAGTATGTGTCCCAAGGGTTGAGAGGAGAAAATGAGAAGCCCCACAGCTGAAAAATGTCATTCAAACACAAGCCAATGCCAACACTTGGAATAGAGGTAGAATAGACTCAGGGCGCCTGGGTTGCTCAGTCGGTTAAGCATCTGACTCTTTTTTTTTTTAATATTTTATTTATTTGACAGAGAGAAATCACAACTAGGCAGAGAGGCAGGCAGAGAGAGAGGAGGAAGCAGGCTCCCTGCGGAGCAGAGAGCCCGATGTGGGGCTCCATCCCAGGACCCTGGGATCATGACCTGAGCCGAAGGCAGAGGCTTTAACCCACTGAGCCACCCAGGCGCCCCAACATCTGACTCTTGATTTCAGCTCAGATCATGATCTCAGGATTGTGAGATTGAGCCCATGTTGGGCTCCATGCTCAGTGCTGAGTCTCCTTGAAATTCTTGTTCATCTCCCTCCGCCCTTCCCTCTGCACATGCATTCTCTAAATTAATCCATTAATTATATAAATCTTAAAAGAAGTAGCACAGACCCAACTTAACTACAGAAATCCAAAAGAAATTCTTCCAGAATCCGGTGTCTGATCATACTAACCCAGAAACCAGGGCTTAAGTAAATAATAGTAAACTCTTACATACTGATACTTGTACATATTTTATCTTTTATTTATTTTTTTAATCCAATATAACTAATGTACAGTGTTACATTAGTTTTAGATGTACAATATAGTGATTCAACAATCCTATATATTACTCAGTGCTCATCATAATAAGTGTCCTCTTGATCCCGTTATCTGTTTCACCCATTCTCCCACCCACTTCCCCTCTGTTAACCACCAGTTAGTTCTCCATATTTAAGAATCTGATTTTTTTGGCTCTTTTATTCTTTGTTCATTTGTTTGATTTCTTAAATTCTACATTTGAGTGAAATCATTTGGCCTTTGTCTTTCTCTATTTCAGTTAGCATTATAACCTCTAGGTCCATCCATGTTGCTGCAAATGGCAAGATTTCATTCTTCTTTATGGCTGAGTAATATTCCGTTGGGTATATAGGCCACACCTTCTTTAACTGTTCATGTATCAATGACCACTTAGGTTGTTTCCATATTTTGGCTATTGTGAATAATGCTGCCATAAACATATACATGCACATATCTTCAAATTCATGTTTTCATATTCTTTGGGTAAATACCCAGTAGTGGAATTTTGGGGTCATATGGTGATTCTATTTTTAATTTTTTAAGAAACCTCCCTACTGTTTTCCATAGTGGCTATACTGCTTACACATTTTTTTTTAAAGCTCCTGGATGATTCTAATGAACAGCCAAGGTTGAGAACCATAGCATCACAGAAGCTTCTAATTCTTTGTTCTACCTCCTCCATGTTTCATCATGAAAATGATAGGTTCTTAAAACATTAAAAAAGGTGTCATTAGATAAGCATATTTGAGAGTGTCACAAGACCTGCCCAATACTAAGTCCTTAGAGACATGCCTATCAATCTGAAATAAATGGCGGAATTTGCAGAGTAAATTTAAAGTGGTTGACTGGCCAAGGCGTGGTGAAATGTGGTCCATGCATTAATGAAAACAATATGATCTCTTTGTGGTCCTTCTCCTAAGTTTTTTTTTTCCCCCTGTAGTGCAGAAAAAACCCTTTCCTTTTATCTGTCTTAGGTTCATTGGCTGGAGCCCTACAAATTAAACTGAAAAAAGAAACAGATTAAGAAGAGAAAAATAGGGGCGCCTGGGTTGCTCAATGGGTTAAAGCCTCTGCTTTCAGCTCAGGTCATGATCCCAGGGTCCTGGGATAGAGCCCCACATCAGGCTCTCTGCTCAGCAGGAGACCTGCTTCTCTTCCTCTCTCTCTCTCTCTCTGCCTGCCTCTCTGCCTACGTGTGATCTCTGTCTGTCAAATAAATAAATAAAATCTTAAAAAAAAAAGAAGAGAAAAATAAGCAGAAATTTAATAACATGTGCATTGCACATATACAAGGGAGTGCTCAGTGATAAGTAACTCAACAGGGTGATTAGAACTTGAACTTACACAGCATCTTAACAAAAGAACAGTAAGTTTAGTAGGGAAGTGATAAGATGAAGGAAAGGGGCTTTAGGCTTTTAGGAATGGCAAACTATGGGAAGGTAAATATAGGGGGAAACTAATGGAAGATAAAAGTTAGTCTGGCAAGATTTGTTGTGCAAGGTTTGTGTCCTCGTGCCTGCCATCTCTGGATTTAGGATTTATAAGAGTCTAGAATTGTCTCCAGTGATTCAGAATCATCTTATCCCTCCTGGCAAGGAGGGAGAGGGCAGAGAGGTTTTTTTTGTTTTTTTCTTTCTCTTTATTTCTTTCTTTCTCTTTCTTTCTTTCTTTTTTAAATGCCTACGGCTCAAAAATAATCCTTATGTCAGAGTGGCATATTCTGGAATGGCATACTCTGAACTCCTAAATTCCTTTCAACGCTGTTTGATATGCTAGAAAGCCCTCTGTAAACTCCCTACCAACTTACTCTTGCTATATCATCACTCAGCTGATTTCTTCTTTGGCACTTGTCACTGAGTAACTTGTAATTATTTAGTATATTAGAAGTGATATTTTGAAAAGTATTTAATTAGCTGTTCCTGTTTGCTTTTGTACTAGCAGACCCAAGGTGTCCATCTGCCACAGGGGAGATTAGAATTTCTTATAGGGTGGAATTCCCTTCTAACATGCGAAGTAGGATTATGCAGGAAAACAATAGCTTTACTAGCCAGGCATTTGTGCTGAAAGGATTTTCCAAAGTCCTCTAATATCCACTTTATTAAGGGCCTGTTGGTTGTGGAGGTCTTCTGTTGTCGTGAGAAGCTATCCCTTTCCCCCTGTGATGGGAAAGCTGGTGAGGCTTTGTTGCTTAATAGGAAGAGGATATAATGCAAGGAAGTTAGGAACAAGAACAACAACAACAAAAGCCTGGGGAAGACTCAGGGAGTGGAGAGAAAGAGAAAAGGAGAGAGCCAGCAGATCAGCTTTTAACCAGAGAAGGGGAGTTACTGTAGATAAATAAGGATAATAAGTGTAACACCAAGAGCAAATACGAGCTCTTGCTTCCACCTTCTCTTTGGAACTCTGGAGAAAACCACCCAACGTGGCACTGGGCTCCTGCGAATTAACCCTGCAGTGTCATTAGGAACGGTAGGCATTTTGGTTCGTCTGTGCAGCCTTTCTGCGGATACATGTACCATTTCTGTCAGGTTTATTGAAACACTGAAAGTACTTTTACAAATGAAACCGTAGTGTCGCTACCCACTTCAGGCAATATTTTGCAGGATAATGAATTCTAGACACCTGAGCACAAGTCAGGGACACTTTTCTCTCAAGTACCAACATTTCCCCAATTCACAACCCAGTAACTGTGAGTCTGTAAGTCTGCTTACTTATTAATCAGTTATTACTTATTGAGCACTGCAACATTGCAGGTGCTGGTATAGATGCAATGGACCCAGAACTGTCTTCAAAGAGCTCACGGTGAAGTAGGAAAAGGCGGCCATGTAAACAGAAATTATAATACTGTTGTAAGCTGAGTTGTGTCTCCCAGAAAGATGGGTTGAAGTCGTAACCACCAGTACCTCAGAATGAATCCTTATGTGGAAATAAGGTCTTTGCAGATAGAATCTGGTGGAAGGGGAGAGGAACATGCCACCCCAAAATAGAGGACTATAGGAGTTCAAGACATGTGCTTTCAGAATATGCCACTTTGATATATTGCTTATTTTGAACTGCAAGCACTTGAAAAACAGCAAATGCAAAGAAAGGCTTTCTCTGAATTCCCTTTATCTACCTAAAGACAAATTCTCCAAAAGAAACTCAATTGTCATAAATCCCCTCCCTGGGAGTTGCATGAACCAGGGAAAATCGACTCTCATCGCAGGAGAAGACACAAAAATTGGACATCATTCCCAGGCAAACTTTGACACAAACTCTCCTACCTTCCATCTATGCCTCTGAGGGCTCATTCAACTTTCCTAAAAATTCCTTAGTCTCCCTAAGAGGCCAATATCAGTCTTCTCCTTTTTCTATTCAGATGGTATTTAATCCTACATTCTAAACCATCTCATTTTTCTCTAGATGTCTCCCATGTATACATGAGGTCTTTATGATAATAAACATCTGTTTGTCTTTCTCTTGTGAATCTATCTTTCATTAGGGGATCTCAGCTAAGAACTCAGAACAGTGAGGGAAAATTATCTTTCCTTTCCTACACAAGTTAAGATGAGGTCATACTGGAGTAAGGTAGGCCCTAATCCAATGGGACTGGTGTCCTTTTACAAAGAAGATACACACATGCACACACACAGGTATACAGGAGAGGACACCATGTGAAGAATTAAACAGATTGGAGTTTTGGTGCCACAAGCAAAGGAAAACCAAGGGTTGCCGGCAACCTAGTGGTTGGAAACCTAGGAGACCAACATGAAACCAATTCTCCCTCAGAACCTCTGGTGGGAACCAACTCTGCCAACACCTTGATTTGGGACTTCTGGCCTCCAGAACTACACAAGAATAAGTTTCTGTGGTTTTAAACCACCCAGTTTGTGGTGATTCTTGACACGAGTTCCAGGAAATTATCACAAGTCCCATGCAAGGAGTGCTTCAGCAGGGCATTTCCACAGTACTGGGGAGCACAGCGAACTCTCGCACAGAGTGGGATATTCTGACTCACTGGAGTGGCCCGGAAGTGGTTGGTGACAGCCACTACAGGAAGTTTCTAGCTCAGCCAGAACAATGCAGGAGACCTAGAAAAGACCCTTCTCTGTTCTCAAAAATTGCTCCATCGCTCTGAGAGGAAACCAAGCGCATGGTGGACCAAGGTGGAATTTAGGCTTAAAGTGTCTGGCAAGTTTTCCAATTGTAAAGGAAACAAGGAATCCATGACAGAGCTTGAAGACAGGCGATGGAACGATGCCTCTCCAAGTCTGTGTGAGATGCTTGGAGGCCTTCAGTAGAGGAGCCCTAGGAAATGAGGCATCAGGGAACAGTGTGAATTCATAATCTGTAGATGCAGTACAGCTGGCCACGGGTGCTCTGTGGAAAAAAAGGGGATGAAATGTTGCTCAATCTGTTTCTCAATGAGATAGTATCATCTTTATTATTATTACTTCCACTAAGTTGACACTTTATCTACTGAGCTGATATTTCAAGAAAGGCTTTCTTAGTTGAAATGGATTCCTATCTGTTTCTATCAGACTCCAAAAATAAATCCATACCCCAAAGACCATGTATTTGTAATTCTAAGGGGGTTTCTAGGTAAAATCTACTCTGCCATCTTTTTAAACAAATGAGTTCAGTTGCACAAATACATTCATGCCAAACCGTTTCCTAAAGAAATGCACTTCAAGCTCCATAGATCATGTTTGAGTTTTTATTCCAGTATTAGATGTCATTGTAAATCACAGAAAGAGTAGAGGTGAAAAAGCTTGAACTATCATTTTGCATAGCAGAAAAATGTTATTTTTTTTAAATTCCAATTTAATTGAAATTATTTACCAAGGTAAATATATTTCCCTTGCAGGTTAATGCAGGAAAATGTTTCAAGATATAGGTATAAGGAAACATATACATTTTTCCCAATCAGAGTATTGAGAAGGATCTTCAGCAAGTCTTCAGGACAAAAAACAAAACAAAACAAAACAAAAAACCCTATTAACCTTCCATTTTTCAGGGACTGATTATCCAGGTCTGTCTTCTTTCTTTTACCATTGACTGACCAAAATCAGGGAGAAATGATGGGTGGACCAGGAGCTTCCCAGGTCCTTTTCAGTCCTTCTTTTTAGTATGTTTGTATTTTAAGCTTTATCTCTGTTACAGAGTATCTCCTTTAGAAGGAGTTATTTTATGTGTCAGAGTGTAAAACCTCGGCACCATTTTCTTTCTCTTATGGGTAAGGCTCTACAAATCCAGAAATAAAGCGCGATTAGAAAGAAAGAAGCAAAATGGAAAATTTACATGCAATTAAGGCCCCGAAGTCCAAATGGCTGGCTTTGATTAACATGTACCCTTTTCCTAATGCTAATTCATTTGTTCATTTATTGTATTTCAAAACTGCACCCTATGCCCTCCAGCCTTAGCAAACAAAGACATAATTTAAAATACCAAGACACAAATGTGCTATTTATTACTGTGTAAAAGAGCCATTATTACAGTGACTTATTTTTTTTTCTTCAGGAAACTAGCTCTTTTCAAGTTATTTACCATGTTGTCAATTATTACCATCATTAATAATGATAATGATAATCACTGAGAACTTGCAATGTGTTGGGGGGATAAATAGAGCACAGAGCCAAGCCTGGTCCCAACCCAGTGAAACAAAGGGGATTTTGTTTCACCTCAGATTTCTCCCAGTGGTGGCAGATACCGGGAAAGCCCTTACCCATAATCTTCCCTCATCTTTTTAGTTTCAAAGCTCCCCTTTTGCAATTCCCTGTGCACACAGAGGCTGCGAATTCACAGACGCCCTCTTATGCATGGCCTGGCATGTGGGCACCCCGACCCTTATAATTCTTCAGGCTGGCACTGATTGCCAGCTTCCCCCCAGCTGAGAGGGACTGCATGTTAGTACCACTGGATGTGCTATTAATGGAATCTGTTATCAAGTCACAAGACAAGGTGCCAGTCTGGCACTGTTCTGCAAACTGGAAGTGCATGGGGGAAAACACAGACGCCCTGTCTGTCGATGAATAGCTAAACTGTGAAACCAATTGACTGGGCACCTACTAGAAATTAGCTTGTCAAAAGTGACTGTGCTTTATGAGATGGCATTGTGTGTGCATGTGTCTGTCTATCTGTACGCATGTGCTTCCTTTGTAAATGCATGGGTAATTATACATGGAGAGGGAATAAT
Organism: Meles meles; assembly: GCF_922984935.1. NCBI lineage: Eukaryota > Metazoa > Chordata > Mammalia > Carnivora > Mustelidae > Meles > Meles meles. The sequence goes on from NC_060067.1 coordinate 143,218,164, forward strand.
AACCAAAATTCTTGGGCAGTATCTTGCTTGGATGAATGTGTTCTGATCACATTCTCACTATAAATCTAAGTGAAATATTAGGGCAAGAATAGAAATTGTATAATAGCTCTTTTCTAAGGAGTAATCTCTTTGGAATCATTTATTCTCACTTTTTTCGTGTATGCCTAGAATGAAGTATGTAATTTATTTTCATCATGTTATAGAATTGTCTTAATACAAACTTAAAAGTACACCCCTTCCCACAAATGTCAATGCTGTTTGTTCCAAGATTCTGAAGCTTTATTTTAAACATGAGGAGTATGACTAGAAGAAAAGGAGTAGACCTCATTTTGCTTCTGGCCCCCTCCTTGGCTCTGTGGAACTGCTGCTTGTTCTGTCACTGTCTATAGAACAGGGATCAGAAAGAAAAGCAAGCAATGCTGATGGAGGAGATGCACTGGTGGGATGTACCTTGGTTGGTACATTTTTGTTTCATGGCCCTACTTCCTATTTGTCCCACTTCTTGCCCACCTACAGATTACTAACGAATCAGAGGATCTCCATAGGCACATGCATACTCATAACACACTAAAACATAAGCTTTTCTGAAAGCCACAAGCAGAAATCATTTAACAAAAAGGAAGGTCAGTACTCATTCTCTCAGCCCTAATTTCTACCCAGTTCTCGAAACTTTTCATTGGCAGTAGATACAGAACACAAGTATACATGCTGAAGACCAGCTTCTGCTCTTGGAAAAACACCATTACTCTGAGATCCAAGTACAGCCCTGGCTTTTGTATGATTATCTCAGCGAGAGTTATTGTGTGCATCAAAGGGTGAAATTTGGCCTAGGCTATTTAAGTTTGTTTTCCTGTTATCACTTAGATGTGTAGAATAGTATTTTCAAAATATATTATCATGCTTTAAAGAAAGAATTGTTCTTATATACACTGACAACTGAAAAGTGCTATGTGTAAGGACTTAGTTGTCAATAGCTGCCTTTTTTTTTTTTCCAATTTGGAGTTACAGACGTGTATCAGATTACTCCTGACAGAGATGTTTCCTGCTATTTTTTGAAGAGGGAGAAGGTGGAAGGAATATTGAGCTTTTTATTTAAATGACCTGAGATTTGTGCCTTTAAACTTCCAATTACAGAGCACAGATTTGCAGCTGAACCTTCTGTAAACCTATCAGTTAAAAGCCTGTATAGTTTTATGGCGTGTCACCTCTAGCCTCTGATCAGCAAATTGTAGGCCAAGCTAAAACACTTAAGCAGTGCTGCTGCTTCTCTCATTTTGGAGGACTAGATCATTGCAGTTTAGTAATTTAGATAAATCTCCACAGTCTATATTCTCACCCTCTGCAGGAATTTGATACACAGAGAAGGCACTGGGGGCCAAATTACACATTACATTTTCCTTATAAAAAATACCAGAGAAATTTGCACTGACGGAATTTATGAGGGGTTTATTACATTCACTGTCTGAAATTAGCTTGTTCATTTACTCATTTATGGATTGTCTCCTCCTCCAAAATGTAAGCTCCATGAGATTACAGACCTCTTCTTTCTGGAGCACTGCTGTGTATCTCCAGATCATTGCTCACAGCTCAACAAATATTTGCTGAGTAGATAGATTCGTTCATTTATCCACTCCTCAAATATTAGAGAGGAGAAAAAGTAAGTCCCCCACCCTTGAGAGAGTCATAGTCTTTTAGAGGAGACACAAACACTAAACCACTACAAGGCACATACCTGAGCCTGGGGGAAGGCAGCCAACACTATATATTAACTTTAAAAATATAAGCTACATATTACTTTTATGTTTCATATATAGGCTATGATATGAATACAGACAAATTCACTGTATTAACCCCCACCAATTAGTTATTCAACAAACCATTCAACAAACATTCATTGCACTTGGGCAATGCTGCCATCCTTACAGTTTAGAACCATGCCAGAGGATGAAGCAGATAGTCCCAGGGCAAGAGGCAGCTTGGAGTCAAAAGCAAGCCAGGGAAAGTTGGGGCTGGTGAGTAACGTAAGGGGTCTTCAGAGTCAATCTAATCTTTGGCTGGGGTAGGCAACTGCTATTGGAATATCTGAAGTCAAGAGGACAGAGTTTGATAAACTTCTATAAGTCCTCATGTTCTGATTCAGATGGAAAGGCCCTGATGTCTGATGCTCTTTGGGGATGTCCATGAAGGAAGCCTGTTCAAGAGATAATTCATCCCTCTTCTTCTTTCCCAGTTTAGGGCTTTTGTTTTCAGGGAAAAATCAGGATCTGGCCCAGAGCACTGACACCAGAATGTCTTTGAGCCATCCCTGGCTTAAAGACCTATGAGACCAAGGACACAAGACTGGAGGCCCTTTAGATAATGAGCCACCTGGTACCAGGACAAGTAATCTCTATTTATTTATTATGTGCAAATTTATTTTAGCACACAAATGAAATTACATCTGTGACTTTATTTGGACTCCAAATGATGACTTGATGCATGGTTGAAACAGTTGCTTTGTTGTTTAGTAGCTAATAACAATAATAATAATACCTAAAACTTATTGAGTGGTGATTGTGTGCCAGGACTCTAGACATTTTCCATTGACTAACCTATTCAATATTTATACCTATGGCGGCTACTATTACTTTCCTATCTTAAAGATAAGAACACAGACCCAGAAAAGTCAAGTAATTTGCCCCAAATCACACAACTAATAGATGAAAAGATTAGACAAAACCCAGACAGCTCAGCTCAGAACCAACAAACCCCTAACCACTGATAATTGCTACCATTTATTAAATGCTAGCTATGCTTCAGAAGCTTTATATTTATTTTTATCTCTATAAATCTGTTTTATACAGCAACACTACAAGGTAGACATTATCTTCCTATTTTGTGCACAAAGACACTTATGGATGGCCCAAATATGTTCTGAAATCCAAGTATGAACTCTGTCTCTCTATCTGTTTGTCTGTTTCAAAGGTCTCTGTTTCATTCACTGTCTAGAGCTTCCTCAGTGACCTTGCTTAGCTCTTACCTGACTCTTGCTTCTTCTATTCTTGTTCTACTTGGTTTTCTCTGTTAAAAACAGCAACAACAAGTTCTAATTAAGTGTTCATTAGGAGGTTCTATGTTCCTTTCTGAGAGCTATAATCTTTCGCATTAATATACCACTATATATCTTCCCAATAATGTTCATTTACATGCCCTCATTTGATCGTCAGAGCAACCCTGAGCTATAAAAGGTGGGCATCATTGTCTCTCATTTCTGTAATGAATAAACCTTACAAGAGAGAGTGAATAATATGCCCAAGGGGCTTGCACTTGGTCCTGTTCTACTTTCACTCACTTGGCTTTGTTTCTACTTTGTGTAAACATCCTGGAGCAAAGTTTGATAGGTGAAGAATCAAACCAACAAAAGGAAGTCTGGCTATCCTCTCAGAGAGATTATACAGATTTTTACAAAAGCTGTCTTACCCATAATAAAAATATCTGAGTATTTTGCTGCCAAAAGCAGTTGGAAGGTTCAGTTAAATAGAGTTAAATAGAGAGGACTGGACACATGAATTTACCATTATTTCCTAAGACTATATAAAAATGACAGGAAATGAATGCAAAGAGAATAAACTCACAATAACAAAGATATTGAGAGAGAAGAAATCAGTCTAAGATGCCCAACATCTGAATAGTATGAGCCCTGAGAAGAGAGAACAGAGGGGGATTACTAGAAAAAATAATTCAAATTATTTATCCATAAGTGAAAGATACAAATTTTCAGATTGATAGTCAATGGAATGCCCAACTAAATAGAAGAAAAAAACCCACATACAGATCCATTGTTATAACATTTCAGAACACTAGGAATAAAGAGAAGATCCAAAAAGCATCCAAAGAGAAAAAAGCAGGTGACATAAAAGTACTGAGAAGCAGAATGCCATAGAACTTCTCAATGGTAACATTGAAAATGAGAATGAAACAATGCTTTAAAAAGTCTAAGTGAAAAAGAAAAAAAAATCTGGGGGAAATTGTTTCCAACCTGGAATTTTAAACCCATCCAAATTATCCACCAAGTATGAGGTTAGAACAAAGATGCTGTCAGATTTGTATCTCAAGAATTCACTCTCAATGTGTCCTTCCTCAAGAAACTACTAGAAAATGTGCCTTACCAAATCAAGGAAATAAACCAAGAAAGAAGACATAGCACAGGAACAAGGAAATAGAGACCTAACACATGCCTGAGGTGGAGGGAATCCCCAGAGTGATGATAATAAGCTTGTTCAGGAAGGCGATAGTGGATTAGGACTATGGAGCAACCAGCCCAGATCAGAACAACAGGAAACAGGGAGTTCCAGAAGAAAGTCTCTAAAACAAAGATGAAATTGATAAACAAATATATGTTTGGCTGTACTGAGAAGCAAGTTACACTTGAAAGCTTACAGATAAATTAGGGACATTCAAAACTAAGCAAAGGAGGGGTGCCTGGGTGGCTCAGTTTGTTAGGCGACTGCCTTCAGCTCAGGTCATGATCCTGGAGTCCCACATTGGGCTCCCTGCCCAGCAGGGAGTCTGCTTCACCCTCTGACCCTCCCCCCTCTTGTGCTCTCTCTCTCTCCCTCTCTCATTCTCTCTCTCAAATAAATAAATAAAATATTTTTTAAAAAGGACATTAAGCTCTACCTGCAACAATCAGAAGAGCAAGCTTTAAAAAAAAATAACAGAGGAAAAAATCATTCAGTGAAAATCAAAAATTAAAAAGAGCATATGCAACTTTAATATACTGTGTAACACAGCTTTGAATCATATTAACATGGCCCCAACATTATAAACATTGAGTATAGAGTGAATAAAATTATGACATAGTTATGCTGGAAGAATGGGTGAAGGGAAGTCGAAGTCATATTGGCATAAGTGTACAAAAGGGAAATTTTCCCCCTTTTTCCATGGTAAAATAAATAGTATTTTTTAAAGATGTATTTATTTATTTCAGAGAAAGAGAGAAAGAGAGAGAGCCTGTGGTGGGGGGGGGGGCAGAAGGAGGCGGGGAGAGAGAACCCCAGTTGGACTTTGCACCAAGTGCAGAGACGAATGCAGGTGGAGGGAAGTGACCCTAGGACCCCGAACTCATGACCCAAGTTAAAACCAAGAGTCAGAAGCTCAACTAATTGAGCCACCAGGTGCCCTTAAATAGACAGTATTTAAAACAAGAAAACAATTAGCAGCACAATGTTATTGTTTTGTCTGAGTACGAAGGTAAATGTTAGGGGAAACAGATATAGTTGAAAACAGTTGCCTCTAGGAACTGGAAATCAGGATGAGAAGGAAGATGATACAGAGAATTATAGCTCTTCTCAGAAACTATGACAGAGGGGCTCCTGGGTGACTCAGTGCATTGAGCTCTGCCTTCATCTCAGGTCATGATCTCAGGGTCCTGGGATCGAGCTCCACATTGGGCTCTCTGTTCAGCAGAGAGCCTGCTTCCTCCTCTCTCTCTGCCTGCCTCTCTGCCTACTTGTGATCTTTCTGTCAAATAAATAAATAAAATCTTAAAAAAAAAAAAAGAAAGAAACTTTGACAGAAGTATTGTTGCTTACCATTCTCCCCTTTTTCCTTGGTAATAGAATCCCAATTTTATTCAGGAGAGTGGGTATGCCCAGATAAAATGCCATGCTTCTCAATCACTCTTACAGCTAGATGTAGCAATATGACTTCATCCTGGCCAATGAAATGTAAGCAGAAATTATCGAGTATAACGTTCTTTTTATCCTTCCTATTGTTGTTGTTGTTGTTGTGTTCTGCTGCCTGGAATGCAGATGTGAAAGCCTGGAGCTTACTGTGACTGAGGACAGCAAAGCAGAAAGCTAGAAAGAGAATATGTTTCCAAAGTTATCAAACAAGCTGTGGACTATGTAGCACTAAACAGCTTTTACTATGAGAAAATAAATGAGAATAAATCTTGTATATATAAGACATTGTCATTTGGGTTTCCACTAAATGCAGCTTAAACTAATTCTAACACATATACTTTAGCATCTAGCTTGTATATTAAACCATGTATGTGAACCTTGGATAAAAATTAGAATTGAAAGAGGGGAAGGTCACCAAGTGTGTAAAAGGAGAATTGGCAAATACCCATTTTAGAAAACTTCTTTAGGACCCTGATGTCCACCTGATGAATAATGTCCCTTCCCTTGTAGGCTTCATTGCCAAAGATGCATCTGGAAAGAAAAATACCCCGTGTGGAACTTATGGGAGAAGAGACATTACAAAAAAAAAAAAAAAGAAGAAAAGACTAGTGATTTCAAGATATAGTATAATAATAGGAACTATCCAAATAAAAAAAAAATTAAAAATAAAAAGACCAGTAAGCTGCTTCTTTGAGAAGCCTAACATTATAAAATTGGAGTCCCTGAAGGACAGAAGTGGAAAAAGATGAAACGGACAAAAAGATATTTGAAGTTGAAAATGGCTAAAAATTTTCCATATCTGGTAAAACTTATAAATCCACAGATCTCAGGACAAATTTTTAGAGCAAAGCCATCAAATAAAGTTGCTCAAAGCCAGGATAAAGAGAAAAATCTTAAAACCAGCCAGGAGGTGGGGGTGAGATATGCAGCAAGGAACGATAAGGATACAGCTGATTTGTTATCAGAAACAATGGAAGTGAGAAGACATTGGGAAAACATATTTAAGTAAAGGGATAAAAAACAACTGCAACCTAGAATTATGAACTCGGAAAAAAAATCATTACATATTAAAGGCAAAATACTCTTTTGCTTACATGCAAATAATACAATAATTTATCATCAGCATACCTAGATTGTAAAGAAGTTTCTTCTGGCAGAAGAAAAATGATAACAGATGGAAATATGTATCTACGTGAAGGAACAAGGAGTGCTGGAACTGATAACTAATGAGTAAATATATAAAACATACTTTCTCTTAAAAACAAATCAGGTATGTAGATCCTCATGATTTCTGTTCAACCTTGTCATCAAAGTTCTACTTGATGCAGTAAAGCACAGATAAATAAATAAATAAATAGATAGATATCTGGATTTAAAAGGAAACAGTAAAACTGATTTAATTGGCAGATGACATAATTGTCCATGTAGAAAATCTGATGAGGGGCACCTGGGTGGCTCAGAGGGTTGGGCTTCTGCCTTCGGCTTGGGTTGTGGCCTTAGGGTCCTGGGATCGAGCTCCGCATCGGGCTCTCTGCTCAGTGGGGAGCCTGTTTCCCCCTCTCTCTCTGCCTGCCTCTCTGCCTACTTGTGATCTCTCTCTCTCTCTGTGTCAAGTAAATAAATAAAATCTTTAAAAAAAAAAAAGAAAGAAAATCTGATGAAATCTGCAACAAAGTCAATAAGCTAATAAGTGATTTTTGGTAAATTTGCAGAATGCAATATGCAAAAAAATAGTTATATTTCTGTATACTGGGGGAAATTTAAAAAAAATTTAAAAACAATACCATTCATAGCAATGCCAAAAAAGTAACAGACTTAAGGGTAAACCTGACAAAATTGTGCCAGACATGTATACTGAAAATTGCAAGATGTTGTTGAGAAAAAATAAGAACTAAGTAAACTAAACAAGACTTAATATTGTTAAATGTCAGCTCTCCCCAACTTGATCTATGGCTTCAATGTAATCTCAGTCAAAATCCCAGCAATGCTTTTTGTAGAAATTGACAAGCTAATTCTAAAATTTACGTGGAAATGCAAAGGACTTAGAATAGGCAAAACAACTTTGGAAAAGAAGAACAAAGTTGTATAACTGACACTAACCAATTTCAAGTTTTATTATAAAGCTATGATAGTACGGTGTTGTACTGGTATAAAGATCAACATATAAATCAATAGAAAAGACTAGAGAATCCAGAAATACACCCACATATACATGCACAACTGATTTTTTCACAATGGTACAAAGGCAATTTAGTAGAAAAACTATAGTCTTTTCTACAAATGGTGCTGGAACAACTGAATATCCCTTTAAAAAGAAAAGAACTTGGATCCATCCCTTACACTGAACCCAAAAATTGATTTTAAAATGTATCATAGACCTACATGTAAAACCAAAAACTATAAAACATCCTGAGGAAAATATGAGAAAATCTTCATGATTGGTTCCCAGATTCATAATTTTGGAGATCCTCTTCACAATGCAAAAACCCTTTTGTATCCAGAAACTTCATGCCTGCTCTCAGGACCACATAAACACAATGTTGAAACCATACTATATGTCCTGTCTCAGGTAACTTCATCACTTTTATGGTCCTAACCACCATTTACATTCTAATGACTCCCAAATTTATATTTTCAGCCTCAACTTCTTGTTTTTCAGACTGGCATTTTCCAGTAGCTCTGCATATATCCACTTAGATGTCTCACTGACATCTCAAACTCAATGTGTCCCTAACGGGACTTGGTATCCTTTCCCCCACAGCTGCTTCTTGTCCCGTGGGAGCCAACACCTCTGTGTAGCCACCCATGCCAGAAACAGGGTAGTCACCAAACACGTGTGACAGTACAGAAGTGGCAAGGTTCACATATAATTTCAACCTTTGTAGCCAGGGTGGCTGAGAGAGCGGGTTTTATTAATGAAAAAAGTCCAGAGATGGAGGGTTGCGTTCAGAGGGGAGATGCTGAGACGATGGACCTGTTGCTTTCAAGGTGCAGGCAGGGCATCCAGGTGGAGATTTCCAGCAGTCAGTTAGAAATGCCACTGTACATGACAGATGGCTGATCTTGGTTGCAAAAATGAAAGCTCAAGAGCTTTTCTGAAAAGTTGAAGCTGTGGTTTGACAGGAATCATACTGTTTCTAAGAGCAAAAACATTCAGAAGCATTCGGCTAGGGAGGACAGACCATGGGGAGAAAGAGAAGTGGAATATGCTGAGGAGAAGGGGAGCAGCAGTGGGAGCCCGTTCTCTAGCCAGTTCAAGGACAGGCAGTCAATAGTTCTGTGGTAGATCCTTTACTAGAGAGCTCTCGAATATATGACTTCTCTCTCCTCCACCTGACTAAATCTCTTCCCTCTCTTCTTGCTCCTCCTCTAACTGTATTTTTTTCCAGTCTAGGAATCCCTGCACGCGAGAGTGCAGTGTGAAGGACAAGGGCTTGGTTGTGGGTTTCTCACTCCACTGCGTTAGGAAGGCAGACAGTAAGGAATAGGTGAGCAGGAAAAGTCTTAAGGCCCTGGCTGCCCTTTTTGATTTGTGCATTAATGCTGGAGTTGACAGCTTGCCTGGGAGAGGCTGAAGGGCTGTGTGTTCTGCATGTCTGGAATTTATTCCTTTGGCTCTGTAAGATGTGACACTGCATAATGGGCATGAAGAAGTAATTTTGATCCTGTGACTATCTTGGCAAAGGTTCCAGAAAGACATATGGACACAATCTTCTGGACATTTGTGGAAGAGCCTTCCCTGAGGGATCGTCTTTGCAGGCTCACATTCACTTCCAGTCCTACAGGTTTCACCTTAGCTTTACTCTGTTTTTACTTAAGAGATAAAAAGCTAAATTGTATTCAATTGAAAGAACTAAAAATATTAATGTAGGAGCAAGTCATCATTATGGCACATATCAATTTCTCACCTCTGAGGCAGTGCACAGAAGCAGGGCTCTGGATATTAACCCAGCCACGATTGGGGGGGAGAACTGTCTGTGTAGATCTTGGTAGACACTGTGAAAATATGAGTTTTTATCATGCTGGGATCTAGCATCTTCACCTACAAATTTACAAAAGGTGACATAAACAGCAAAGTCTGCCTGAGAATGACAACTTGCTTAAATATTATTCTGCCGTAAGCTTCCCTGCACTCAGGGCCCTACATTGGGGATATTTGAGAAATTACTTACTTCTCCTTGGAACAGATTTCCATCGGTATACATTTCCATTTTAAAATAATTGAGATAGCACAGTAAACCCAGCTAAGTGTTCCGTAATTCCCTGTGCTTATGTTTGTGAAGTGACTCCTTGTTCAATTCAGAATTCACCCACAGCCTTCATTTAATATTGATCATTGTTTCTTTCCTTGAAGAGTCTGACTAATATGGTGATAGAAAATAACTCAGAAAAACCGAAGCCCAGACCCCAGTCCTTGGTAGATGATTACCTGCCCCTCAAGATATTCTTTAAAACTGGCTCCCAGAAAAATGTCAGTAAAGAGGTCTGCCAGGAGCCAATCTTTATTCATTTACTAGTGTTTTGTGAATACTCTTTGAGAAAATTCTTTAGAGTTGTGCTACTGGGAAAAGGAGAAAGGGACTGAAACTGTGGAGGCAGACATTCCCTGGAGTATGAGGTCTTTTTTGCTTAGACCTAGGTGATTTTCCCCGAAGGGAGCACTCAGAATCACCCTGCTAAAAAATTGCCTTGGCTGATGGCCAGCCTTCTGGGAAAGGTTTTTTTTTTTGTTTTTGTTTTTTTTTTTTTTGTTTTTTTATCTCAGTGGTCACTATACTGTGAAGCTCTAAACAAATGGCTGTTCTATGAACCTTGACTGAGTAATCTTGAACGAGTAATCAAGAGCTTTTCTGTATTTCTACACATTTTGGTTATAGATGAAGTCGGTCTGATAAAATCTGATTACAGACTCAGAGAATTATAGATCTTAAAAATGCTCAAGAGGTCACATGATCCAGCCTCTTGAGCTTCAAGGCTAGTAGATGGTAAGTTGCAGGGCTGCAGGGGACACTATCAGGCCATCTGGACCTGAGATGATATTTGGGTATGTACAAAATTTCCCTGCGCATGTCTGAGATAGAATGAAGGGCTGCGTGTTCCACATATCAATGGCTTTCTTTGCATGGCTGGAAACAAGACTACAGATAGGTCCTCAGTTTTACCCAATTAGGACAAATTTCTCTTCGTTCTGTCACAAACAAACAAATAAATTCCCCAGGACAAATAAACCATAGCTGTGCGTGTGTGTGTGTGTGTGTGTGTGTGTGTGTGTGTGTGTAGAGCAGGCCCAGCATCATGGACATAAAACCTGTGCAGTGACACAGGGATCTGTGCTTACAAGGATCCCACGCTCTGCTTAATGCTCTGCTGTTTCCATCTAGAAAGTCCCAATAATTTTTAACAACATAGTCTATATTTTAATTTTGCACTGGGTGTCACAAATTACACATCCAGCCCTGGCATGGAGTTCTAGCTCAGCTTGGCAATTCCTAACGTAGTCATATGAATGGTATGGGGGAGAGGGGAAGTAATTCCTAGAATCAGTGGGTAAATGGTGGCCAATATGGCTAGTATTGTTCTGAGAACTGAAAGGACATGAGACATGAAAGATATGGTCCTTGTCTAGATGTATCCCAGTTTAGTAGGACAGGTATGGAAACAACTTAGGTGTCCATGAATGGATAAAGAAAATGTGGTTTGTGTGTATATGTACACACACACACACACACACACACACACACACACACACACACACTGAAATATTATTCAACCATAAAAAGAAAAGAATGAATGAAATCTCACCGTTTGTAGCAACATGGGTGAAACTGGAGGGCATTATATTAAGTGTAATATGCCAGATAGAGAAAGACAAATGCTATGTGGTATCATTTAGGTGTGGAATCTAAAACAACCCAAAAAGTTGAACTGATACCCACAGAGAATAGAAAAGTGACTGCCAGGGGCTAGGGTTGGGATGAGGAATTGGGAGAGGTTGGTAAAAGGGTACAAATTTTCAGTTATAACATGAATAAGATCTGGGGCACCTGGGTGGCTCAGTGGGTTAAGTGTCTGCCTTCAGCTCAGGTCATGATCCCAGAGCCCTGGGATTGAGCCCTGTGTTGGGCTCTCTGCTCAGCGGGGAGCCTGCTTCTCTCTCTGCCTGTCCCTCCTCCTGCTTGTGCTCTCTCTCTCCCTCCCTCTCCCTCTCTGTCAAATAAATAAATAAAAATCTTTTAAAAAAAAAATGAGTAAGGGGCGCCTGGGTGGCTCAGTGGGTTAAAGCCTCTGCCTCCAGCTCAGGTCATGATCTCAGGGTCCTGGGATCAAGCCCTACATCAGGCTCTCTGCTCAGCAGGAGGCCTGCTTCTCTTCCTCTCTCTCTCTCTCTCTCTCTCTCTCTCTGCCTGCCTCTCTGCCTACTTGTGATCTCTGTCTGTCAAATAAATAAATAAAAATCTTTAAAAAAATGAATAAGATCTGAGGATCTAACACATAGCATGGTGTATTGTATAAATGAAATTTGCTAAGAGTATACAACTTAAAGGTTCTCACAAAAAAAAGGTAGCTAGGTAAGGTAATGGGATGTGTTAATTCAATTGTGGAAATTCTTTCACAGTGTATGATATATCAAATATTCATGGTTTACACTTTAAGTATCTTATAATTTTTGTTAATTAAACATCAGTAAAGCTGAAAATAATTATAAAGTAAAAATACAAGGCGAATGTCCACCTTTGCTTTCAATGTCACAAAGACTAGTTTTTATCAAACTTTAAGTTAGTGTGTATGATTGCAGATGGAATTAAGAGTCTCCTATACCACAAGAGTGGTACCATTCTAACAGCAGTGAACCACAACTAGGGACTGTTAAAAATATTCTTCCTACCAGGATCCATAAAGAACAGGACAAAATGAGTGCTCGAACGATGCCTCTAGGCTTGTAAGGACTCAATGAATATGTGGAGAATAAATGGGAGAAGGAAGTTGAATAAAGAAGAAAAGAAAGGAAGGGAAGCAGGAAGGGAAGTTGGCCATGCTCAGTTTTTCCAGGGAGTCAGGTTGTCCAAGAAGACAGTAGATGGAAACCATAAAAATAAAAGGGTAAGCCATCTAGAGCAATAAATTTTATGAAATGTTAATTGGGTTTACTCTCAGCACTCTTTCTTTCATTATTATGTTTAACACCAAACACTAAAAAATTAATCAGGAAATTCCATCTGGCTAACAATTTTAATTTATGAAATTCCTTTTGCTTCTGAAGATTAAAAGCAATCCTCTGAGTAAGTTGAACATTCTAAGAGAGCCCCAAACAGCCCTGAACAAACACTCTAGAGTATCATTTCCTTTTATATTGTAACATCTTTGAATCACTTGCAATCTATAAATAAACTTGCATTTTACAGAAATGGCTGTACAAAAACACAGCGCCATGCTGGAATTCAATATACAAGGCTATTTTTAAAAGTGTTTTGATTTTTAAAAATTAATTGTAGGCCCTAGATAACACAGGAGTTATAACTTGGCATACTACAGGTTTCATGCTGCTTAACAACTCTTTCAAACAATTCTTCTACATTTGTGCTTTATTTTAAGTAGAAGTCAATGTTAATTGAAGACTTTGCTGAGTACAGCTGCCCTGTTCTGTAGTAGGGAAAACGGAATCACTAACATTCTAAAATCAGTAATTAACATCATTTACCTTTTAACAACATTTTGGGTGCTTTGGTGCTCCTGTGTTTAGAGCAATTTGGTTTCTCCGGGTGTAATGTAAGAAGTTATCTGACACCAAAATAAATCTTTGAAACAAAAGTTGTCCTCCTAAAACATGAAAGCGAGAAAAGCAAGGGAAAGTTGGTGGGCAACTTTTATCCTGATAGAAAAGCATGTTCAAGTGTAAATCCATGAAAAAAGTAACATTATGAAATAATGAAAACTTCAGGCTATGTTTGTCCAACTGAACTTGTTAATTTTTTTGGTATCAGAAGATAATAGAAAAGAAAGAACACTTGGTGTGATGAGATGAATATGAAACCACATGTCTGGGAAACATTATAGCCTTTATCTTATATCAAAAGGCATAGATTGTATGATACACAAGTTGTAGTATCTGGAAATTTTAGGCCTTCTGAGGTAAATGTAACTTCTCTTTCAAGAATATGTGGTTCAGGGGCACCTGGGTGGCTCAGTGGGTTAAGTCTCTGCCTTCAGCTCAGATCATGATCTCAGGATCCTGGGATCGAGACCTGCATCTGGCTCTCTGCTCAGCCAGAAGCCTGCTTCCCCCACCTCCTCTGCCTGCCTCTCTGCCTACTTGTGATCTCTCTCTGTCAAATTAATTAATCTAAAAAAGAATATGTGGTTTAAAAGTATAAGAAGAGAAGTCATTACTTCTTCCTCTGTCTTAATTAACAAAGATTAAATGCTTAGGTCTTACCTGGTTTTTGCTCCAGAAAAACAATCTTTGGGTGGTTTTCTCCAAAAAATAATTTTGGAGAGGAGGAGCCAAAAGTTATAGTATCCAGAGACAGAACAGGACTTTGAATACATGACTCTTGTAATAGAAATTGATTGATTTTCAGTAATTTTACCTGTCTTATCACATTACATTTAAGACAGAGTGAAGATGATCACTTCCACACTTGCTGCTTTTTGACAACTGAAAAGAAATAATAGCATATTTGAAAGAAGAGAGAGTAAACACAACATTTGAATCGATGATGCCGTAGAAATCCAATGAAAGACATGTATATACTCAGTTTTATTTTTCAACTCCATGGATGGCAACTATGAACCTATACAGCAAGAAGCATAGTTCGTGTGATCCATTGTACAACAGAACCAATGCAAAAGGATATTACTATTTTGAAGTAAGTGACACCTTAGATCTCTGTTGGGTAAAGAGAACACAAGGAGCATAAGGATAAGTCTAGCTGAAGTTTCTAGAAAAAAAAATAAACAATGTAGACCAACAGCAAAATATTAGTTCTCCTTGTGGGGAGTGAGCTACTATTCTAGAAAACAGAATTGCTATAAGGGAGGTTGTTACATAGCAGCTAATGTCCTCTTGTCATAGATCCCAAGAGAAAGGCCCCAGGCACCTAAAATGGTTGCTGGTCTGGAGAACTAAGCAAGATGAATTATTTTCTTTCCTAAACTCAGGATTCTTCATTTTGACATCTGCTAAGGACACTAAACTCTGAGAGACTGTAAAATGTCAAACTGACCCTCATAAAATGTGAGAACATTTCATCAGATTATGTGAGTTTCAGTGTGGCAAGAAGAAGGTAAGGCATTTATTGAATAAATCTCTATAAAATTTTAAAATCATGGGCTCTGAATCACAGCAAAAATGTTTCCCAGAGATATTGTACCAGTGTACTATGGCAGCCAAAATAAAGATAACAGCTTAGAGAATCAACACAGAATATTAGGCTTGTTATTTGCTAGAGTGGCACTTCATATAATCTTACTTCCCTTTGCCTATTGAAAGGTGCGGTATTCAGCCCCCATTCTTAGCACCATTTCTTTTTGCTCTTTCTAACTACATGTGTGTGTTGGTGGGGGAGCGGGAATGCCTTTTAGTAGCAAAGCTAGTCTAAGTGTGGAATCAACAACTTGAAATCACTGTTGGGTCAAGTTATCAAATCTTACTGGTGAATTAGAGTCTAGAGTCAGACTCCAAGGAGACAAGAACAATGTCTATGCTGGCCTTTCCCTCTTTAATTAGTATTCATGAATCACTGGGACTTTTTTTTTTCTGTCCCTCTTTTTGCGTTTATCTCAGTAGTTGTATCATTTGATTGCTAATGTGTTTGAATAGAGCTGCCTGATTTTCATTCAATCTGGCACCTCTTCATGGAGCACTAAATCTCCTCTCGATGGCCATACATTAAACTGTGGTGAGCCTGAAAGGCTCTGCCACCAACAAGATTTCAGCCTTTATTGCTTTGTGCAGCCCATCCATTCTTGGTTCAAGGGCAGCCTAGACATAGAGATCCCAGTTCAGATACGCACAGGTAATGACACTCATTACCTGGCAGCATGTGTAAGATAAGCCTTTCTGTTCTCTTCTATACCACCCTGGTGGAGTCTGATAGATCTCCCCTTCAAGGAGCAAGTAGGATTTCATTCAACTGAAGGAAAAGTGTCATCAAAGCTCATGAGTCTTAGTGGAGTGGTTTTTTAATGTTGTACTTTTACTCCTTAAAATTTTTAGACTTAAAGAAAACCAGCTGGCATATAAAAAAATTTTTTTTTTGAAATTTAAAAGTTGTTGGTCATTATATGCACATGATCTGGAAATGAGATACTACTTCAAAGCTGTGTGTGTGTGTGTGTGTGTGTGTGTACATGTACATTCTTAGGTAGGTACGTACAAGCTTTGTAACTCTGATGGGTAAATACCCAACTCCAAAACATAGAAGAGAGAGCTTCTTAGTGCGCAGCAGGAATCTGACCACATGCTAAACATAGCTTACAGGGACTCAGAGCTTGACATGTTCTACTACCCACTACTTGTGACTCAGGAGGTATCTTCTTTCAAGTAAATGGTGAGTCATGGGGATATGTAGAGGTGGGAGCTTCTTTCTTACACACAGTTCCTCTTTGATTCCAGGATTAGTCAGATTTCTAGAAAAGAAAAAGCCTGGGGGAAGCATCAAACCATCCCTGGAGACCAGAAAGAAGGAAAGACGTGGAGAGATGATAGTTTAGGGCCCAGACAAGACTGACAGCAGTCATGCGTGAGCCTCATCGTCCCCAGATGACTCTTCATCTCAACAAAGACATTGGACAGGGTGTTCTATTTCCCTGCCTTGGAAAGGAAGAAAAAGTTACAGATTTCTTTGCCTCAAAGCAATATTGTAGAGAAAGCAGTTGTTCCCTCCACATCAATATTTTATCAGAATCAAGACTTAATGAGAAAATAAAAGGAAATTAACCCTGTTCTCCCAATTGTCCAGCATGCACATATTCCCAGGCTTTCTTCTTTCCCTGATGACACTTGACTGGGTCTTAAAATGTGGTTTTTCTAAGAAAGAACTTTATGTTTTTGGAATGCTTTTTCAAAAACAGGACTTCCTCTAGTGTCAGTGTTCTTCTGACATGAAAGTGATGCTATCAATTTTTGTCATATATACATCATTCTAAGTGGACTTTTTTTTTTTTTAGAGAATTTATACTGACCTACCTTTCCTACCTTTCCTTCCTACCCCATAGCACGAAATTTAAGACAGTCATAGAACAGATAGAAACTAATAGTCCCACAGAGGAACTAAACTCACAACTATCTTAAGAAATATCACATCCAGGGGCGCACAGGTGGCTCAGTCAGTTAAGCGTCTGACTCTTGATTTTGGCTCAGGTCATGATCTCAGGGTCATGTGACTGAGCCCTGTGACCCCACTGTGCTCAGCAGGGAGACTGCTTGGGGTTCTCCGCCTCTCCCTCTGCCCTCCCTTCCCCCTGCAAAATAAATAAATAAATCTATAAAAAAAATAAAGAAATACCATATCCACCTTTATTAGACCACAAGGGACATTTTGTTAGTCTCCTAAATGTTTTTAAAGCACTGTCTTTGTTGCCACAGGAAAAAATAGTTAATCAAAGAATATGTTGGTTTACATAATTTTAAGATTTGAGATTACATGTAAAGAGATTTTGAGATATATTGCCATGATAGATTATTAAAGTGAATAGTGGAAACTATCTCCTTTTAATTTTACTGGGAATTTCAATGTTTCCATTAAAATTGTTTATTTCATTATAAAAAATGATATAAGTGGTTCTGAATAATTAGAACCACTTGTATCATTCACATTGCACCCATTAATTAATGAAGTTATAAATCTTAGAATACCATATTTTCACATCATTTTTCCCCATCCCATGCTAATGAAAGGATGAGAAAGAGAATGATTACAATTAATCATGACTTAGATTTGGGGGTGATGATTTGTGTTCAGAAATCAATGTGTTTATACAGATACCTGGGGATTTCGAGTCAAACCTGGGGGTAAGCTAGTCTGTCTGATCCAACTCTGACATTCAAAGACTCTCCGGAGAATACTAAACAAAACCAAGCACATTATTTTAGACATACTTGCTAACTATTGCCATTTATAAGTAACAACTTGAAACTCTAATTCTGGCTTCCATGTCTTTTTAAAAACTTGTTCTAAATTTATTTGTACTGTGTCAATTATGTGAATAAAATAAGAGCTGAGAAACTCTCCCTAAGAGAATGTTTTTGCTGGAAACCCTGTCCTGCTACCTTCTGAGCTCCTTGAAAATGAAAATCTCTGTGTCTTCCAGATGACAGCCACCTTTTTGGTGGAACCAAAATAGCTCTCTCAGCTAGAGCTCTGTCAGTAAGAATTCTGACAGATATCAGATTTGGCATGCAGGAGGAAGGTGAGAAATGGTCCCATGGTAGGAGGTTGGGTGGGAGCACCTGACTAGCTAAGGGAGCAAGGCAGGAAGGGTGCTTGGAAAACAGTGCCCTCCTAGACACCAGATCATGCATGAGGAAATCAATGGGCATTTCTGGAAATGACAGATAATCTTGGGGGAGAAGGGAACCATTAGCTCTTGTGGGATTTTGAAAGGGCTATGTGATGTGCATCAAGCTAGAAGTTTTCCATTTGTGAAGCAATCAGGTACATTTACTTTACATGCAGAAGATTTGCTCTCCCTCTAGTGGTAGGGTAGGAGCCTTGACGTGATATGCTGTCACGGCATAACATTGCTTCACAAAGAAAGATGTGCATTTTGCCCATAAAATGAGGACTTTCATTAGGTATCCTGCTCTCTCTCATGGTGGTTTTCAAAACACCCTAACCCTTCACGGGAGGGAACTGCCTCCTGACTGTGCTGATTACCAGTGGTAAGGTAGCAAAGATCTCTCTCTTGGCTAAAGGCTGCCTGTACTCACTTCTGAAATATGGGATTCCCCTTTCCTCTGCAGTCCTAACAAAGATGGAACCATGCTGTGATCAGAGGCAACTCTCCTGACCCCCAGTCTGGGCCAGAAAAACTTGAGGAGCTAAATGGGAAAGAGAAAGCAAACTTACCTAAGTAAAGGTGGGAAATGTGGAAACTCAGAGGAGAGGTACTAATACAGAATCTCAAGAGTGATCTGAACCTGATATAAAGGTCAATAATTAGCAATGAAGTTTGGAACGAATCTCTACCTCCACTTTGCAGGCTCTCTTGTTTCTCTCGTTTTCATTTTTGGTCATGTGAAAATACCTCTGGTGTTGCAATTTGGATCAATGATAGTGGATGAAAAAAATAGAAAATATTGGAAAAGTAAATAATGACATTTATGGGAATAATAAAATTGCCTCCATAGAGGGATTAAACTGCATAAAATATCATAATTGTACAAGAGTATTGATGGGAATAGGTCATAGGTTACAGCTGTCTAATCAACAGGTCATTGATTGATCAATAATTGAAAATTTACCAATGTGAGGTATACAGAGTCTGCAGCTTTTTCCGTGCTCCATACTCAAAGTTAGGCATCAATGATGCTTCCTTGACTTCTCTTGTGTGTCTCCAAGGCAACCAAATTAATGTTTTCCTGAAACCTATTTCTTTTCTAGTTTCTTTATCTCCGTGAGTAACTCCACCAGCCATCCATTTGCACAAGCCAGAAATTCAGGAGTTACTTGACCCCACCTAGTCTACCCCCATCATATTCAATCCATCACCTAGTCCTCCTAAATCTTGCTCACACAGGTCAATTTCTCTTTGCCTCCACCACCATCTCCCGTTCATCATCTCCCTCCTAAACAACGACTACTCCAAAGGGTATCCACTTTGATCTTTGTCAAACACATTCTCCATGCTGCACTACTTCATCCAACAAATAATTTTAAGGCGCCTGCTTTGTACTATGATAATACTTTGTTGAATAAGACAAATTCCCCATTCTCGAGGAGCTTGTGGAGACAGAAGATAAACTTCAGATAGTCATAAGCATAATGTGGAGAAGTAAAATAGGGTGATATAACAGAGAACGGCTGAATGGCTATTCTAAGTAGTGTGCTCAAATACAAGACATCAGTGGGAGTTTCTGAAGGGTTTGAGTTTTCAAAGCAGGAAAATAAAAGAAGTCTGTTGGGACGATGGCATCTGCTATCAAGGCTTTTTCACATGTAAGGAAAAGTGTTTCAAATACTGAGCAAGTACAAAAAGGAAAACAACTTAAAATGTACCTGAAGGTACAATCTAGCTCTGTTTGTCTCCAAGCACCTCTGTTTAAATCCAGCACTTAACCACCTACATGAAAGTGTCCTATTTTTGTAACTTTCCTTTATGTCTCCTCTCCCACCAAGGCTTACATTCTACGAGAATAGTGGCCATAAATGGCTGGCTCACTCGTCAGTGCCTAAGAACTGTGCTTGGCATAAAGTAGGCATGCAAGAAAGTATTTGCTGCATTAATGCACAGATTAGCGTGCGAACTGGCAGGGAAAACAGAGAAAATAATTTAGTGGACTTGGAGGCTCAGATGTCAAGTTCACTGACTTCAGCTGAAAAGGTTAACCGAGGTACAAAATCCCGGCCAGATTTCTTAGCTTTGGATCTCCGCACCACCTGCTCTCTCTCAAACTCGCCCCGCCACAAGCCTCCCCAAATCCCCGCTAGGAGGAGTCACACCTCCCGACCCAGAACCCTCCCACTCTCTCCTCTATTTCTCCTTCCCTCCCCTTTCCGACAGGGTTCCGGCAGCCCTGGAGTCGCAATGCTCACCGGGAATAGTAGTCTTCCGGTGTGAGCTTAAGGCGCTTTATTCGTTTTTTAGAACTATGCTTCCCACAGAGCCTTGCGGAAGGAGACTGTGTCACCTGACCAGGAGCCAGGAGAAGCAATGGCGGCGCCCATGCTGCGCTGGTGGTGTCTTGGAAGGCGTTGGGTTTTAGCCTGCATTGACTGCGATTCTCGCCACGGAAGAGGGCCCGCGATTGGGTTCACGTCCAGCAGGAAAAGGGGACAGAGCTCCGTGGCTCAGCAGCCCCTCATCACCTCCCAGAAGTCAAGGAAAGGGTATATTATTTTATACCATTACTGCCCATTTAAGCGTGAGGTGGAACTGCGAGACTGGGGAGGTGAAAGCCACTACAACCCAGCTTCTGTCCAGAAGTTTTGATGAGCGGGGGGCGGGGTGGGGAGGGGGGAAGTTGTACTATAACTTTCAGCCCTGAAACCTAAACGAAAGCACAAAACTAGCCCTTTATTAGCCCTTCCTCCACACGTAAAACACTCTTCGAACAGTAGGCATATATGGGGAATTCTCTAATGTAAAACTGCACACAAAAGAGTGGATTCAGTAACCATACTAATGGCACTAGCGGAGGGGTCGGTGACACCAGAAGGCGGGATCTTATTTAGCTGACATTTATTTAGCGCTACTGTGGGACAGCAGTGTTCTAAAACTAGAAAGGGAGCCTCTTTACCTGCAAGCTCAGGGTGGTGGTGGCTTAATGTCATTATTCAGAAAACACCACACGTCTGTTGCGGCGCTTCATGTTGTACGTGTTTCTAGACCTAGGAGGATGCCGTCAATACAAGAGATCTTTCCTCTAGAGAGTTTTGCTTATTTTGTTGGATAGTCTCTCAACAGCTGTTTATACTTTATAAGACTTAAATACTGTCTTTTTAAATACAGAAACAGAAGGCACGTGTTTAGTAATCACTTTAGCCTTTGAGATAGTTAGGTTGGCATTATTTTTGCTTTTCTGTTGGAGCAACAGAGGGAAAATGTCCAGAACCATTCAGCTTCTATTCCTTTCATAAATTGGATCGTCTGACTGTAAATGGAAAGTATTTTTTTCTCTCATGTAACGAAACTGCAAAAACAGTTTTGAGTGATGTTTTAGTGAATGTAGAATTTCTGATGAGTTCATTTAATTCCTCTCAATTGCCAGCGGTGCTTCCAAACTTTAAAGAGAAGGAATTAATCTTCTTACAGCACTATAGATATAAAACTTCATGTGTTGAAATAATTGGAACAAAACCCAGCACATGTAAACAAAAATCTAAGTAATACAGAAAATTGCTTGGGAGAAGAGCAAGATAGGAACAAGGTGTAGAGGGAGTGTGTGTAAACAGGCATTGTCCAGGATACATGGTTTCAGAAGGAATAAGCACACTTACACAAACCTAGAGAAAACTGTGCATTCATACAGACCGAACAGGGTAGGAGATGTTATTATAGCATTTAGCAACTTCTTAGATTTGATAGCAATCAAGCATAAACAGAGGAAACTGAAACTGTAGGGAATTGAAAGTGATTTGGGGGACCAAAAAAAAAAAAAAAAGCCACATCTAATAGTTTAATGTTTTCATTTGCCCCAAATCCCAGGAAGAGTATGATTTAGTGATGATCTGTTATATCTGTGTCACTCTGATCATTTTACGTGCAAACCATTGTTATTTAAAATGAGTTCAAAACATGATGGAAAATACCCCTTCCTTTCTAAGTGAGATATACAACTATTCACCATTATTTCTCCAGTAGTAGAAGCATGATGTTTATGTTAATTCTAAAAATGTTTATAAGATAAGCTTTCATTTACTGAGTTATTAATTGATAAAGGACAGTTAATCTAGAAAATGCTGCTTTTCCCTGGAGTCAGCCAAGCAGACATCACCTGATAGCCATTTCTAAATTGTTACAGAATGCCATATTTTTCCTTCATCACCTTCCTCTTTATACAGTGAGCTCTTCCTATGCCGTGTTGTAAATGAATTTTATTTTGCTGGTCTTCTAGATGTTCATCATGAGTTGCTTTTGATTAAATCATCAATACAATATGACCTTTTTAAACGTAAGAACCTTAAATCTTAATAAGTTAAAAACAAATAGCAAATTAACATGTGTGGTTTAGGGTCGTAGAAATTCATGCATAGTGATGGCTCTAACTACTTCTTAATGATTCTTTCTTTCTTTTTAGTGAACATGAATGGGCAGCTGTGGTAGGTTTGGAAATTCATGCCCAGATCTCTTCCAACTCTAAACTCTTCTCTGGATCTCGAGTCCACTTTGCAGCACCTCCAAATTCTTTGGTATCTTTCTTTGATGCATCTCTGCCTGGAACTCTGCCGGTAAGGTTTTTATTTAATCATATTTTCGTTAGAAAATGTTTGTTTTATTGGACATAGATATTGATTTTGTGGTTTTCACATCTTGGCACAACTCTTAGAAAGTACTTGTTTAAGGAATTTTGGGTGAAGTAGGATGAACTAAATGTTTTCTAAAACCCATCTCTGTAATCTGTTTCTAAGTCTGAACATCATCCATTTGTTCATATATGTATTCACTCATTTCACACACATTTTAAAATGTCTACAAAATACCAGACACCATGCCATGAACTAGAACATGAAGATGAGTGACAATCCTTGCCTTTGAGGGGTTTAAAGACTAGGTAGGGAGAAATGTCTTATATTTTAAGTGTCTACTTATAAACAAATAGAATACTGTGTGATTACAGCCGTGAAGGTGATGTGTAGGCATGGTTTTGCAATCCAAAGGAGGGACACCTAAGTCTGTAAGAGAAGGATTCTTGTGAGAAATTGAGGTCTGGGTATGGTTGGAAAACTTGTTGAAAGAGGCAGTGTCTGAGTTATCTGAGAAGTCAGAGAGGAGTTAGGCAGATAAATGAAGAAGGAGGAGGAGTCTAGCCACAGGAAATAGCACATGATGCGTGATATTACAGTGTCAGATCAGAAATGATTGTGGTTATTGAAAATGAAGTGGTCAGTAATGGAGAGAAAAAGTCAGCCACAATATGCATTGAGTTAAGTGCTCATTTATCTGCTCATTTTTACTTAAACCCAAGGAATGACTAGGTCCAGTGTACTTATCAGCAAGATTGCTATCATATAATTTCATATAGTTGGCTGGATTTTGAAGAAAAGGATGGAAGGAACAATGTGAATATTTGTGGCAATAAATAAATCATAGTCTGTCCAGGCCATATAACATCGACTGGGTGTGGGATTTCCTGGCATCCTTGGAAGTAATGTGTATAGATGGTGGTGATCGGAAGGGGGAGGAGGAGCTGTCATGGGTGACTTCCACACTCTTTAACTTTTAAATACAAGTGAAAACTGGTTGATTTGGCCATCGGCAGACTTGCAGAGGCAGAGATTAATTTTTCTCAGAGTCACCCAGAGTAGAAGGTTATGGGCAGTGCCTCCAATGTGTCTGCCATACCCAGGGCTTTGGTTATGTTGGGACAGTGTCTTTATCTTGGAACTTCCTTCTTACCTGTGCTTTCTGTTGTGGAGGACTCCCATCCCTGCAGACCCTATCCAGGGTCACCTTTGATTTGTTTGTGAGTCTTTCTGGGGGAAAGACAAAGAGCTGTCTATCCCTCCCTCCTTCTGGCTTAGAGTATCTATCTTGGAGAAATCATTTTTGTTTGGGGACAGTTTTTCAATTACAAATGCATGAGTTCTTTTTTGGGCAGAGATGCAGACAGAGTAGAAATGGAGTAATATCTATTCAGACAAGTGAAATGGAAAGCAATTCATCACAACACCTCCTTTTTTCCTTCTGAGTTCAAATCATTTTTTTCCCCCACATGGTACTTCTTTATCAAGAGACTATATGTAATCTCTGAGTTCCTTCTGGATTTTTCCAGCTAAGTATTTATTACAGTTCACATTGGAAATAGATCTATTTGCAGATAGGCATGTTTTCCATAAATAGGTTCTTCAGTTGTGGCTAATTGTGGTCAAATATTACAGACAATTCAAAACAGCTAAAATGTCAACATACTTTGAAAGACTTCGAAGAATCTGCTTGCCCAGTGATGAGCATAGTAGTAAAACAGTGAAGGTGTTTGGGACATTTAGCATTGAGAGCTTGGCTAATACTAATTAAATGATAGTCATAGTCTAGAAATCCAGTTTTGCTTGAGGTAGGATTTGTTTTTTCTCTTTAGAGCTTACCACATACATGATTTAAAGAGCCTATTGGGTTATTCTCTTGACAGAGCTAATCTGCCTCTTCTTCTAAAATGTTTCTGTCTTTAAAAGACAGGGTGGCTTAGTCAGTTAATCGTCTGCTTTCAGCTCAGGTCATGATCCCAGGATCCTGGGATCAAGACCCATACCAGGCTCTTTGTTCAGCAGGGAGCCTGCTTCTCCCTCTGCCTACCACTCCCCCTGTGCACGCTCTCTCTCTCTCTCTCTGACAAGTAAATAAATAAAATCTTTTTTTAAAAAGACCTATGTTTAGTATGTAAGCAAATTTATACCAAAAATACCAGAATAAAACATTGTCACTCCCATAGCACTTAAAAACCCTGTGATTTACCTATGCAAATGCATTGAAACATTTAGACAGTTGCCCTTCTCTAAGCTCCTGGGTGTGTGGTCTTCTGACTCTGCATCTTGGTTGTTTTTGTACAAAAAAATGGTGACCATTTGTCAGATACGCTGATAAGGAGATAGAAAAAGGCTGCCAAAAGAATTTAGGTTATAGTGTAAAGTCTTTTTATGGAGATCACATTCATTTGCTCTGCTGGCCCATTAAAGAGAAATTACGATAATGGGTATCTTTCTGTAGGCATTTGATTCTCACCCTCTTGACTGCGTCTTCATTCACTCAGCTGACAATTATTGGATGCCTGCTGTGTACTAGCCATCATACAAGCTCTAGTGACACACCTTTGAACAAGATAAAAAATAGACAAGGCTCTTGTCCTCATGAAGCATGGACAAGTAAGCAGGCACTTGCGGTACCTTTTAACAAACACACTGGGAGTTAGAATACAGAATAAGTGCTTGAGGAGCACATAGGACGGCATCCAACACATAGACAGAATTGGCACAATTGGCCAAATAAAAGTGAATAGGATGGGGCGCCTAGGTGGCTCAACTGGTTAAGCAACTGCCTTCCGCTCAGGTCATAATCCCAGAGACCCAGGATCGAGGCCTGCATCGGGCTCCCAGCTCCATGGGGAGTCTGCTACTCCCTCTGACCTTCTTCCCTCTCAAACTCTCTCTCACTCTCTCTCTCAAATAAACAAATAAAATCTTTAAGGGGCGCCTGGGTGGCTCAGTGGCTTAAGCCGCTGCCTTCGGCTCAGGTCATGATCTCAGGGTCCTGGGATCGAGCCCCGCATCGGGCTCTCTGCTCCGCGGGGAGCCTGCTCCCTCCTCTCTCTCTGCCTGCCTCTCTGCCTACTTGTGATCTCTCTCTATCTGTCAAATAAATAAATAAAATCTTTAAAATCTTTAAAAAAAAAGTGGGGGGGTGGGGGGAAGAGGATGTATGAAGACCAGAGGAGAAACAGGACATGGCTTGCTCCAGGAACTGAAGGAAGTTCCATGCACGGTAGCTTAGAACTTGAGTATGGCAAGGGAAGAGGTGAGGCTGGCATGGCAGGTATAATCTGTACCAGTATAACCCCATGTGCAAGGAGGTAAGAAGAGGTGAGGACAGTACAGGGTCAGCAAGTCCAACAAAGGGAGTGTTTTGAGAAGGAGGGAGTATAGTGGTGTCACATGTTCCTGAGAGGTCAAATAAGGTGAGGATGGGACTATTGCATTTATCAACAGGACTGTCCCTTGTCCTTTGAACAGCTTCAGTGGAGTAATGGGAGTAGAAGGTACATGGTAGTAGATTGAGAGATACAGGGAGCTTATGGAAGAGGTGAGAGAGTATGGGCAACTGTTTTAGGAGGGTTGGCTCTGAAGGAAAAGTGAATGCAAGAGGTGAAAGGAGACATGGAATCAAGAGGAACTTTTTTTTTTTTTTAAGATTTTATTTATTTATTTGACAGAGAGAGAGAGATCACAGGTAAGCAGAGAGGCAGGCAGAGAGAGAGGGGAAGCAGTCTCCCTGCTGAGTAGAGAGCCCGATGCAGGGCTCGATCCCAGGACCCTGAGATCATGACCTGAGCTGAAGGCAGAGGCTTTAACACCCTGAGCCACCCAGGTGCCTCAAGAAGAACATTTTTATTAGTCCCATTTTCTTTAATATTGGAGAGATCTGAGAATGCTTAAATACCTATTACTTACAGTCAACAATAAGATATACTCTTAAAAATGTGTAAAGAAGGGAAATCTCATGACAGGTGTTCTTACTGCAATAAAATAAAGTTTTTAAAAATACTGATGAGGAACCAATGAAGAGGGGGAGTTAAAGACAGTTAAGGAGCTTGAACGTGCGTATTTTAATATGTCTTTCTCACTACCCCAAAGAAACCCCACTGAAATTTTAGTAAAAGAATTTAATAGTTACAAAACCTGCATGAGAATGGGAGACCAGAGTGCATGAGAGATGGTAGATGGAAGAGGGCTGACTTAGCAGAGCAGAGTTAACTATAAAGGGACAGAAAGCCTACAGAAAGACCCACTAGTGAGAAATGAGATGTCATGCCCTGCGTAGCCCCAGAAAGGGTCCGGATATGGGATCCTTGGGTTTTGCAGAAGGCCAGGGAGGTGGAAACAAGGGATTAATTCAGAGTCTGGATGCAGAGCAGTTAGACTTCAGGTCCTCTCCTTGACCCACTGCCTCTGCCCCACTCCGATAGGAATCTGTAGTTTGGAGAGAAATGCAGCTGGTGGCACACTCCTCCTGGGGACCTCAGGCAGAGCAAAGGCTCTGGTGTCAGATGGTGTCTGCACTGCCGACCCTGTAGGGCCTGCCCAGTGCTTTTCTCCACCCTGTTGGAGAAGCTCAAATGACCTAGTATTGCCTTCTCTCCTCTTCCTCTCCTCCAAGCAGGAATCTGCAGGGATTTGTTTGGAGATTACACGTCCCTGGAGGGAAGAACTTCAGATACTGACACCTGGGAGGGGGGGGTGGTCTCTAAAAACAAACAAACGAACAAACAAACTGCCGGGCTACCTGATTGTCCTGGAATGCAGGCCATCAGTCAACAAGTCCTGGATGTTACATAGACCTTTAAATCAGCATTTGAGTACCTTACTTCAAAATAGAAACCAATGGCCAAAAATCACTAGACCTTTGAGGAAGTTCTCCAACCTAATGGACAGGGCCCAGAATTAAAAGACTAAAAAAGAAATAAGTAACAGATAATGCACAGGGGTAAAAGAATACTTTAAAAATAAAAGCTTTTATAAATATTCTCAGATAAGAGAAGGCAGTGACGTTGAGATACTTTTAAAATACCTGAGATACTTTTAAAAATAAAGAATCAGAACAAAAGGCTCTCAGAAATTAAAATTATGATAGCAAAAAAAAAAAAAAAAAAAAAGAATCCAGGAGCGTTAGACAATAAAGTTAAGAAAATCTTCCAGAAAGTGTAACACATATACAGTGAATTGGACAGTAGGAGATAAAATGAGAAAATAAGAGACTCAGTGTGGGATGTACAACATCTGATTCACAGGACTTCCAGAAGACAGAAGAGAGGAAGCTATCAAACAACACAAATTAATTTTCCAGAACTGAAGGACCTGCATCTCCAAATGGGAAGGGCTTGCCAAGGACCCAGTGCAAGGAATAAAAATAGTCTCCCATACGGGCACGTGATCATGAAGTGTAGGAAAGCCAGGGATAGAGATAAGATACTGGAACAAAGAAGAAAAGAGAGGTCACATGCAAAGGACTGGGAATCAGAAAGTCACTGGATTTCTTAAAAAGCAGCACTTAAAGCTGGAAGAGAAGAAAAGAGTGCCTTAAAAATCTTAGGAGAAAAAAAAAATGAGTCTAATTTAGAAGTCTGTATCCAGCACTATAAATTAAGTGTGACAGTAGAATAATGCTATTTTCAGACAGTCGGGTTCTCAGAAAATTGGCCTTTCACTATCATCAGAACCTGCTGGAGTGACAGAGAGGTTCCAGATTGCCAGGTCTGCAACCGGCCCAGGGAATCTGGTGGGAAAGAGGGTGGGCGGCTCCAAAACAGATAGGTTTCAAGATAAAAAAAAAAGTGTGGGGTAGTGGAAATAGCAGATACCTAATGTTTGTGTAGGCACAAGATTTTACATATACACTGGCATCTTTGAGAATAATAAGCAATAGTTTTTAAAATATGAAGCAAATGATGAAATGAAGCCACATCAACTCCAGAAAAACAAAATGTTCAAGGAAGGAAATGTAATCATAGTATACTTAACAGCTCAGCAGAGAAACTTATTTACTTAATAATAATAGTAGAAGAACCAACTCTGACTTAACTAGGATATTGGGAAATAAAAGAATAAATTCTCATCTGCCGTAATCAGAAGTTACATTCTACATTGACACAATGGACAGAAAAAAGTAGTGTAAGAATGTGCTCTAGGAACATTTTTGGCCATAGATTAGGGGAGGCCTCCTTCGCCTTTTCAGGCCCGAAGTTGTTTTGTTTTGTTTTGTTTTAATTTTTAAAATTAAGGCAATGAGTGAAAGATTTAGAGCTCTCAAGAGAAAGATTATTAGTCAAAAGTGTTTTCAATGAAGTTTTAAAAAATCTTATGTAAAGGTAATATTAAGTAATCAAATATTACCTCTACTGTTTTCTCAGCCTTCTCTGCTGAGACTTTGTTCCCAAAGTCCTAATAGTGATGGACTCCCCACACCACCCCCCTGCCACAAATCCCACCTGCACCGTGCTCTTAGGAGGAATAGGCTCCTGCACATTCTAGATTATTCATACGTGTAGTCGGAGTACCTGCTTCCCTGGGGGTGAAGTGACCTACCTACGAGATGACTTTGTAGACTTTAATGTTACTCACCTTATCATGGGGTTGCACTTAAGGATGGCGTATTTTATTCTTGAATAGAAATAGAATACAGTAGCAAGTATGGGTAAATTCTTATGAGACAGAGTAAGGTAGAAAAAATATTGCAAAATATCTTGCCTTACAACTTCTTTAAATTGTCTCTTGGGAATGGAATGGGCCAAGTCTTGGTGTTCTGTGTTCTAAAACAAGAACGCGTCATTGGAACAGCTCTCAACTCTGTCTCCCCCTGCCCCCACCCGATTAAGGAAGGATTGTCACATGGCAAATGGCCAGCCGCCTTGGCCAGCAGGTGATGGATTTTCCAAAGGTCCCCTGGCACTGCATATTACTTAAAAATAGGAAGATAAATATGACAGGACAGCTCAAAGATCTGAAGATAGTTGCTGCCAGGGAACAGGGCTGGCAGGTGAGGGGGGCAGGAACTGCTGGTTTTCATTATCAATGATTTCAGAATACCTGCCTGCAATAAAAGTTAAACAATCGAAAGTTAGCCTTAAAGGAGTACCATAGAGAAGAGGAGATTATTGATAGAGTCAGGTTCCTGAGAAAACAAGAGGTATCCTCAGGGCACTAGGAGAAAGACAGCTTTCCTTCTGTAATCTCAGGGAAGATGTGTCCTTCCAACCCATGGGTAAAGGCGTCCTTTTAAGCTGGGGTGTGGAAGGCTGAGGAAACTCCCATCTGGTTTTTTGGTTTTTTCCTTTCATAGCAAACACTGTTTCTGACATCTCTCCTTTTTGGAGCTCTTTCTCGCCTGAGTCAATATCCCTCACATTCTGGGTGAGGCACTCTTTTTTTTTTTTTTTTTTTAAAGGTTTTATTTATTTATTTGACAGAGAGAGAGAGAGAGAGAGATCACAAGTAGAGAGGCAGGCAGAGAGAGAGGGGGATGCAGGCTCCCTGCTGAGTAGAGAACCCAATGTGGGGCTCGATTCCAGGACCCTGAGATCATGACCGGAGCCGAAGGCAGCGGCAGGGTGATGCACTCTTTTAGCTTTTCTGTGCCTCCAATCGTTTCTAGCTCTTGAATGATAGTACAGAATTCTATGCTGACAGTTATTTCCCCTCAGCATCCTGAAGACATGATTCCATTGTCCTCAGGCCTCTGTTATTGCTGATGAGAAGGTTGCATCCTTTGTAAGTAATCTGATTTTTCTCTCTGATAGCTTTAGCCAGGGCATGTCTAGGTGTGGATTTGTTATTATGTATTCTGCTCAGTACCCAGTATGATTTTTCCAGCTGAAGACTCTATCCTGGATTGCGGTGGTTTGTCTGTGGGACGAATTCATGGCAGCCTCTACCAGGGCCCTTTGGGCTTTAATAAATGAATCATTTCTATATTACTTTCACTCAGCTCAGATAGTGCCAACATTCAAGCCCCACACCTAAGCCAGGTACAGGGCAAGGGGATCTGATTTCTCAAGACTCTCCTTTCGCCTTGGGTTTCAGGCGGGTCATACTCCTCCCTATCACCTCGTCCGGTTGGTGGCAGAATTTTTGACTGGACCCAGATTTTGTGCTTCCCAGCTTCGGGCCCCTGTTGTCTCATAGCCTCAACTTTTGTTCCTGGGGGGCCTTAAATCGCCAATGTCTGGTGTCCTCTCAGCCTGGTTAACAATAATGATAGTGGTAAAATCAACTAACATGAGTGCTTGCTATGTAGCAGGCACTGTTCTAGGCGTTTTCTTTGTATGCGTTGACTTATTTTATTTATTTTTAAAAGATTTTATTTATTTATTTGAGAGAGAGCAGGAGAGTGAGCATGAGAGAGAGAAAGCAAGTGCCAGTGGAAAAAGAGGGCGAGGGAGAAGCAGACTGCCCACTGAGCAGGGAGCCTGATGCGGAACTCAATCCCAGGACCTTAGTATCATGACCTGAGCCAAAGGCAGACGCCTAACTGACTGAGCCACCCAGGTGCTCCTAGTGTTGATTTATTTTAATCTCATGTTGACTGTATCGGGACGTTCTCGTCATCATCCCAGTTGGAAACTAAGCAGAGGAGCTGGATACAGACCCAGTAGTCTGGCTTCCAGGTTCGTACTCATAACCTCTTTGCCATCCCATCTCTTATAGTTACCCTTGGGTGATACATGGTTTTGAGCTCTTCTACTGCCACAGGCCCCAGATTTCCTTTCTCGCTTTTGAGTTTGGCTGTGTGTGTGTGTTTATAAATTTGTATGTTTATATAACTGTGTGTGTAGATGAATACTTGTTCTCACCCCCTTTCTCCCTTCCACCCCCGGTGTGTCCGTACCCCCCAGCTCTGTATCACTTAGGCTGCTATTTTGACCACTGGTTACAACCCCACTCCCATTCTGATTGATGACCCTTCTGAATGTTTCTTAGGACCACAGGCATTTTATCTTCTTATTTTACCTTTAGTTTTAGAATTATATGAAATCCCATCATAAATCTTCAGACTGAAAAGGTCATTCAGTCCATTTTCCTGCTTATAGGCAGGATTACAGCTAAACTAAGGATAGCATTCTTTGTTTTTATTAGCAGGGATTCAGCCCCGCTCATTACTTTGACCTAGTAAAACCTCTTACACTGGCACAGAATCTTCCTTGATTCATCACATAACTATAATTAAATAATTGTAATAAATGATGTCTATAAAATTTAGATAGAATCTTGGGTCATCTGCTTAGAATTTATTTCCAGTTTATCAGTGTCATTCTAATTTCTGTACTTACAGTACTTTGTACGTAAGCTACAAAATGGGAAGAAAAATAGGAAAGAAAACATTTGTTTGACAATATGTCAAAATTTACAAATCTGCATGTTTCATAATTTGCTAATGTTTCTAGTAATGGTAAGATTTCATCAAGTTTGTTGGAAATTTATGCATGTGCAAACCTGCTTGGACACACACACACACACACACACACTCACTCTCTTTATTTGAAATGCTTGTCCCCTCCTGGTGTCAGTCCCTGTGCAGGAGAAAGTGAGGAGGACTTTGTTGCCACTACTGATGCCAGCTGGTAGGTTGCTCGCTGTGGCCGGGAGATAACTACTTCTGATAATCAAGCTGCACCACAATTAGGTTAATTAGAAAGTAGTGACTCTGCTCTTGTTTTGCTTGTTTGAAAGCTCTTATCTGTCCATAACACAGAACCCCCTTGTCACTATGAATGTCTGTTGTTTCCAGAACTAGGGAAAGGGTTATTAAAGCTCTTTTCCATGCACGTATGCAAGAATATTTTCCTCTTTTCTTATGCTTGGCCTGTCTAAAAAAGCATTTGAGGTTTTACAGTATCAAAGATGTTTGGAGTTGGCTCTGGAAGCTATGGAATGAAAACTGGAACATTGATTTTACCACATTTTACCAGACTTTCTTTTATGCATGAGAGTACGTATAGTTGACCCCTGAACAACAAAGGGGTTAGAGGCACACAGTCGAAAATCCACATATAATTTTGACTCCCCAAAAAGCATCTACTAACAGCCCACTGTTGACCAGAAGCCATACTAATAACATAAATAGTCAATTAACATGTATCTTGTAGATTATATATATTATATACTGTATTTTTATAATAAAGCTTATAGAAAACATTGAGAAAATTATAAGGAAAGGAAAATACATTTATAATACTCCCCTGCTTGTACCCAAAAAAAAAAAAAAATCCGCATAAAAGTGGACCTGCACAGTACAAACCTGGTGTTGTTCAAGGGTTAACTGTATCACTCTTAATAGCAAGAAGAAGGGGCATGAAGAGGCGGAAAAATATGCTGTGAATGAATCTGATGTGATGCCTGCCCCCTGGAAACCAACAAACAATGGAGAGACCAGGCTTTATACTAGAGATTCTTATTTGAACGTGTATGCAAATTGTACTGCAAGGGATCTTGCCCCTTAAAGAAATTATAATGTGAATGCTTTGTAAAATACTTTGAGCTTAATTTATAGATTTCTTTTGACATATTTATTTAAAGTTAGCTGTCAGTAACCTAGCTCTCTGAACATAGCAGATACTGCTAGTAACTTTTGTTTTAAAGGATCCTAATGGATTTAGAAATACTTGACTAGTTCTGGAGAGCATTAGGCTGAAGTGCTTTCCTACCTCTTAATTCTAAATGTAATTATAAAAGTTGTTTGTAACTGAAAACTTCTAAGCGAAATCAAAATTCAGGAACACAGCATTAGGGAAGAGTTTAAATGCATACATTTATAATCAGATCTGTATTTACCTCTCTGTCCATTCACACTAGATGATGTTCAGTTGTTTGACTATGAGGACAAAAATGTGACAGTTTTCTATTAAAATTTTTTTCCATTTCAGTGATTTGCTTTAATGTAATCTGTAAAACTTATAATTACATTGTATTCTCAGGCTTTAATCTTACCAGTCACTCTCCAAGTCACTGATGGTTTTCCTTCATTCCTTTGTAAAGTAGCAGGTTCCAGAGGTGAGGAGTTTCTTCCTGTGACCTTTGTCCCTATGAAAGTGGTGTGTCTGTGAGCTCATACACACCAATGTGGAAAGCTTTCCTCTCAGCTCTTAAACTCTTCTGATGGCCCAGGCTTGCCTTCTGATGTCATTAACTGGCTGTCTCCTTGAACTCAGATGACTCATGATGATAAGGGACATACATGTCAGCAGGCAACATGACCTCCCCTCCCCTCACACGGGAAGCATTTGACTCCTTCTTTATCACGGATTGTTTCCCAGCTTTCCATGGATTCTCGAAAGCCTCCCTCTTTCCAATTGTTTTCACCTCCCTCACCTCTGTAGCAGTCTTGCCTGCTGTATTCCATAGAAATCTGACCATGTTAATATTAACATATCTACTTTGTATCAATATATATTTGTTTCATAAGTTGACCATCCTTTTGCATATATTGTTTATAAGGATTTTTTAAAGATTTTATTTTTTTGAGAGGGAGAGAGAGACAGAAAGAGAGAGAAAGCAAGAGCACAAGAGCAGGGGGAGGGAGAAGCAGACTCCTGGCTGAGCAGAGAGCCCGGCTCTGGGCTCAGTCCCAGGATGCTGAGATCATGACCCGAGCCAAACGCAGATGCTTAACTGACAGAGCCACCCAGGCACCCCGTTTGTAGGGGTTTTGTGTTTGATTATAAGTCTCTAAAAAGTAGTTCATGTATATGTCTTGGACCACTTGACAGGACCTTGCATACAACATGTATATAATACCCTTAATAAATATTTCTCTGTATAATTGCATACACTTATACACACACACACACACACCAGAAGTCCATATGAGAGATTGTTCTAGGCGTCTAAAACCCTTGTGATATTTTTTTTAACCTCTTTATGGGAATCTTTCCAAGATTTATTTATTTGAGAGAGAGCGTGAGCCTGCGTGTGGGAGGGAGGAGCAGAGGGAGAGGGAGAGAGTCCTCAACAGATTCCATGTTGAACCGTAAGGCTCAGCCTCACAACCTGAGCCGAAACCAAGAGTCGGTTGCTCGACTGACGGCAACACTCAGGCACCCCTTAGAGTTTATTTTTTTGGTAATCTCTATACCGAGTGTGGGGCTCAAACTCACAACACTGAGATCAAGAGGGGAATCTT
Organism: Meles meles; assembly: GCF_922984935.1. Lineage (NCBI taxonomy): Eukaryota > Metazoa > Chordata > Mammalia > Carnivora > Mustelidae > Meles > Meles meles. The sequence continues at coordinate 143,253,092 of NC_060067.1, forward strand.
CCTAAAATGAATTTTATACTTTCCCACTTTCACATAGGGTATATCGAACATACAAGCCAACTTTTTTTTCATTACTCAAGAGTTATTGACAATGTCAATTACTGCTCAGTTTTGTCAAATGATGGTGCCTTCAAGGGTTGTCAAGGTGTGTGAAGCCATCTGATCCTACAGTAAACGGCTAAATACAGCCATTCTTTTTAGATTTCCTATGACAGACATTTTCCTTGTTATTACAGTCATCTGCCCCTCACTTTTTTAAAGCTACTGTCAGTATATTTGACTCAAGGAACCCCTTTTTGTTCATTTTCCACTTCTCAATCATTACTTCCCATCTGCTCTAGTCCAGAAAGCCTGATTATCAGTTGTTAATGTAAATAACAAGGTTCCGCATAGAGACCTGTCCTGCAGTATAAAATACATGAGTGGTATGAAGCTTGTTAGCTTCTTAAAGTTATAAACAGTATGAGACTGGAATAGGAATAGATCCTGAAAATTATTCAATTTAGTCCTTTTAATTTATAGATAAGAGAACTGCTGTTGCGACTTGCCCACAGTCATGCAGTTGCTCGGTGTCCCAGTCACAGAACTCATGCTAAGCTTCCAGTCTGTACTCCGCCGCAGCTGGAGTTGCTTAGGTGCTGTATTTTGCAGGTCTGCGTATATTTCAAAACATAATGCCATTGACAGATGTATATGTAATGTTTCTGGATATGTGTTCACATGCTGATAGACACACAGGCATTGACTGTTCAGCCCTGACACTGATTATCTGCACTGTTTATTATAACATCCACTAGGTGAGAGAGCTAAATCTGGGGAGAGAGAAAAGGGGGAAAGAGTGCTGATTCAGAAGAAGAAATGGATAAAGAAAACCTAACCTAATTAGCCTGACTCTCTCCAGAACTACCATTAAGAGAGCAGCCCTAATTGCGGGCAGCTTTCAGCTTTATATGTCGCTATGCAAATAGTGATTATAATGGAACATTCTTTTAGGATCTTCGCCCTGTGTTTCATCCAGGAAAATCTTCTCTGCACTCTTCTGGTTCACAAATTCTCTGTTATATCCACTTGGTTCTTCAGCATACCCGTTGAGCTTTTTTATTTCACTGAGAGTATCTTCCATTTATAGACATTCTGTTTTTCTCTTTTAAATGTCTTCTGTTGAAAATGTCTTATTCCCCTTTTATGTGTGTTCAGGTCTTTATTTCTTTAGTAATTTTAAATCTATTTAATTTATAGTCTGTGTTCAGTAATTCTGTTACCTGAAGTTCTTGGGCTGTCTTATTCTGCTTTTTGTGTGTCTGCTGATACTGGCTAGGTGGTCTTGTGTATTTTGTAACTTTGGATTATGAAATCGTGTTTGACAGGGCTTTATTAATGGGAATCTTGGGGCTGGAGTGAGAGCCAGCGTCTCCAAAGAGCTTTTTACATTGGCTTTTGACAGGTGCTGCAGGTCTAAGCCATTCTTCATATTTCTCCCTTAGCTTGGGGACTCCTAGAGCACAGACTTAGTAAATTTGTCCCTCAAGCCTGACTAGGAGCAGACTTGTGATTAATTCTTAGGGAAAACTTTTGTGTTTTGTTTTAACCCAAAGTCTGGGCTGAGACTCTACTGAGATAGAAGCCTTATAGGAGGGAATAGAGGTTTTAACTGTGGAGCTAGGGCTGCACCCGAGGCTGTGAATGTCAGTGCTGCAGAACGGAGGAGGAAAGGCATCTTTGTACCTCTTTTGGGTTTCCTTTCCTCTGCCACCAAGTTACCTTTCCTGTCTGATTGCAGTTCTCTGTACCAGTTAAGGCTGAGATCTGTACACATCCAAGCTCGTATTGTCTATCTCTTTGTCACACACACAGATCAAGAGATTGAGCTCTTTCAAAATTTCCCCTAATTGTGCAAGAATGCACATTCTTACACATTGCCTTTATTTTTTAATTGAAGCGTAGATGATACACAATATTAGTTTCAGGTGTACAACAGTGACTGGATGTTTCTATACATTATGAAATGTCACCACAATGAGTATAATTACCACCTGTCCCCATATAAAGTTATTACAATATTATTGACTATACCCTATGCTGTACTTTACTTCTCCTGACTTACTCATTTTATAGCTGAAAGTTTGTGTCTCTTAATCCTTTTCATCTGTTTCACCCCCACCCCCACCCAGCAACCACCTGTTGTTCATTTTCTGGATCTATGACTCCCTCTGTTTTGTTTTGTTTTGTTTCACATGTAAGTGAAATCATACTGTATTTATCTTTCTCTGTCTTTACCTACCATAATACCTTCTTGGTCCATCCATGAAGTGGTAAGATTTCATTCTTTTTTATGACTGAGTAATTTTTCTGTTGGGTGTACATACCACTTCTTTATCCATTCATCATTTGATGGACACTTACATTGCTTCCCTATCTTGGTTATCGTAGTTAATGCTAACGGTGAACATAGAGGTGTGTATATCTTTTCAAATTCATATTTTCATTTCCTTCAGATAAATTCCCAGCAGTGGAGGGGCACCTGGGTGGCTCAGTCATTAAGCATCTGCCTTCAGCTCAGGTCATGATCCCAGCGTCCTTGATCGAGCTCCACATCCTGCTCCCTGCTCAGCAGGAAGCCTGCTTCTTCCTCTCCCGCTTCCCCTGCTTGTGTTCCCTCTCTCACTGTCTCTCTCTCTCTCTTTCTGTCAATAAGTAAATAAAATCTTAAAAAAAAGAAAAAATACCCAGCAGTGGAATTGTTGGATGGTATGGTAGTTTTATTTCTAATTTTGTGAGGACTCTCCATACTGTTTCCCATAGTAGCTGTACCATCTTATATTCCCACCAACAGTGCACGAGGGTTCTCTCGTCTTCGTATCCTCATCAACACTTGGTATTTCTTGTCTTTTTTCATATTAGTCATTCTGACAGGGGTGAGGTAGTATCTTATGGTTATGATTTACCTTTCCCATAAGATTAGTGATGTGGAGCATCTTTTGTGCCTGTTAGTCATCTGTATGTCTTTGGAAAAATGTCTATTCAAGTCCTCTTCCTATTTTTTAATTGGATTGTTTGTGGGGTTTTGGTGTTGAGTTGTATGAATTTTTTACATATTTTAGATATTAACTCTTATCAGATATGTCATTTGGAAATCTCCCATTCAATAGCTTACCTTTTCATTTGTTGACAGTTACCTTCACCACACAAAAGCTTTTTAGTTTGATGTAGTCTTATGCACTTATTTTTGCTTTCGTTCTTGCCTGAAGAGACAGATCCAAATATATGTGTGTGTGTGTGTGTGTGTGTGTGTGTGTGTACAGCTAAGACCAATATCTAGGAATTTACTGTTTATATTTTCTTTTAAGAGTTCTGTGGTTTCTGGGGCACCTATGTGACTCAGTCGGTTGAGCAGCTGCCTTTGGCTCAGGTCATGATCGCAGGGTCCTGGGATCAAGTCCCCCCATCTGACCCCATGCTCGACGGAGAGCTTACTTCTCCCTCTCCCTCTGGCTGCTGCTCCCCTACTTATGCTGTCTCTCTATCTCTCTGTCAAATAAATAATAAATAAAATCTTTTAAAAAGTTTTATGGTTTCAAGTCTTAAATTTAGGTCTTTTAATCCACTTGAGTTTCTTTTTGTATGTAGTGTGCAAGTGGTACATGAGGTTTTCCTATTTTCCCATCACCATTTATTATAGAGACTGTCTTTTCCCCCATTGTATATAATTGTCTCCCTTGTCATGAATTAATTGACCGTATAAGCATCGGTTTATTTCTGGACTCTCTATTCTGTTCCAGTAATCTGTTTTTATGCCAGTACTATATTGTTTAGATTACTGCAATTTTGAAGTTTAGTTTGAAATCTGGGAGCATGATACCTCCAGCTTTGTTATTCTTCTCAAGATTGCTTTGGCTGTTTGGGGTCCTTTGTGGTTCCATACAAATATTAGGATTATTTGTTCTAGTTGTTTGAAAAATATTATTGATACTTTGATAGGGATTACATTGAATCTGTAGATTGCTTTACCTGGGTAGTATGGACATTTTTTTTTAACAATATTATTTTTTAGTCCATGAGCATGGTGTATCTTTCCATTTATTTGTATCATATTCAACATCTTTCATCAGTGTCTTATAGTTTTCAGAGTACAGATCTTTCTCCTCCTTGGTTACATTTATTCCTAGGGTTGTTTTTTGTTTTTGTTTTTGTTTTTAAGTGGTTTTTTTTTTTTTTTATACAATTAGTAAATGGGTTAGTTTTCTTATATTCTTTTTCTGGTATTTCATTATTATAAAAACTCAACCAATTTCTTTATATTAATTTTGTATCCTGCAGCTGAATTTGTTTCCTAATAGTATTTTGGTGGAGTCGTTAGGGTCTTCTCTATATAGTATCCTGTGATCTACAAATAGTGACAGTTTTACTTCTTCCCTACTGATTTGGATGCCTTTTATTTCTTTTCTTGTCCAATTGCTATGACGAGGACTTCTAGTACTGTGTTGAATAAAAGGGGGCAAGAGTGGTTTTTTGTTCCTCATCTTAGGGGAAAAGCTTTTAGCTTTTGATGTTAGCTGTGGCTTTGTCTGATATAGCCTTTGTTATGTTGAAGTACATTCCCTCTATACCCATTTCATTGTGAGTTTTTATCATAAATGGATGTTGAATTTTGTTGAAATGATCATATGATTTTTGTCCTTCATTTTGTTAATGTGGTCTATCACGTTGATTGTTGTCATCTTCATATCCTTGGAATAAATCCCATTTCATTGTGTTGTATGACCTTTAAATGTATCATTGAATTTGGTTTTCTAAGATTTTTTTGAGAATTTTTGAATCTGTGTTCATGAAGGATATTGTCTTAATTTTCTTTTGTTCTTTTTTCTCTTCTTTGTTTTTTGTTTTTTTTTGTTTTTGTTTTTGGTCTGAAGATTTTTGTTTGTTTTCGTCTTTAATTTCTTCATTGACCCATTGGTTCTTTAATAGCATGTTGTTTAGTCTTCACATGTTTGCATTTTTTTCAGTTTTTTTTTTCTTGAAATTGATTTCTAGTTTCATACTGTTATGGTTGGAAAAGATGGTTGATATAATTTCAGTCTTCTTAAATTTATGAGATTTGTTTTATGGATTAATGTGATCTATTCTGGAGAATGTTCCACATGCCCTGAAAAGAATGTATATTCTGTTTGTGGATGGAATTTGCCATGTGTATCAGGTAAGTCCATCTGACCTATTGTATTGTTTAAGGCCACTGTTTCCTCATAGATTTTCTGCCTGGATGATCTGTCCACTGACATAAGTGGGTTGCTAAAGTTCCCTACTATTACTGTATTACTGTCAATTGTTCCCTTTATATGGCACTTCTACGTTGGGTGCATATATATATATATATATATATATATATATATTTACAATTGTTACATTCTCTTGTTGGATTGATCCACTTACGTAATGCTCTTCTTTGTCTTACAGTCTTTTGTTTTCAAGTCTGTTTTGTCTGGTATAAGTATTACCATCCCGACTTTCTTTTTGTTTTCATTTGTATGGACTATCTTTTTCTATCCCTTCATTTTCAGTCTATATGTTTCTTCAGTCTGAAGTGAGTCTCTTGCAGGCAACATATAAATGAGTCTTTTTTTTTTTTAATCCATTCAGTTATACTTTGTCTTTTGGTTGGAGCATTTAGTCCATTTATATTTTAAGTGATTATGGGTAGGTATGTACTTATTGCCATTATGTTAATTGTTTTCTGTTTGTTTTTGTGATTCTCTCTGTTGCTTTCTTCTTCTCATGCTCTCTTCCTTTGTAATGACTTTAGTGTTATGTTTGGGTTTCTTCCTCTTTATTTTTTGTGTATCTATTATAGGTTTTTGATTTGTGGCTCTTATGAGGTTCATGTACAACAATCTATGTATTAACAGTCTGTTTTTAGTTGATGGTCACTTAATTCAAACACATGCTGAAAACACTACATTTTTTTTGTATCTATAATAGGTTTTTGATTTGTGGCTCTTATGAGGTTCATATATAACAATATATGTATTAGCAGTCTCATTTTAGTTGATGGTCACTTAATTCAAACACATGCTGAAACCACTACTCTCTCTCTGCCATGACTTGTGCATTTGTCTTTGTATTTTACATCTTTTTGTTTTGTGTATTCCTTAAGTAATTATTGTAGATATAGTTGATTTTACTACTTTTATCTTTTCACCTTCATGCCAGCTTTTTATAAGAGGTTGACCCACCACCTTTACTGTATGTTTGCTTTTACCACATATTTTGCTTTCATAGTTTTTTAACTTTTCTTTTTGATTTAAAGAATTCCCTGTAGAATTTCTTGTAAGGCTAGCTTAGTGGTCCTGAACTCCTTTACCTTTTTGTTTGTCCTCAAGATGGATCACCACACCTGTGATGTTCCCCCCACTTGTGGGTCCCACATTCGGGGGTGGGCATCCCAATAAGATCACATCTCTGCCCCTCCAGTCATTCTCAGTGTAGCTTTTTGTTTACATCTTTAGCTGTAGAAGAATGTTCTGCTATCCTTCAGGTTATTCTCAGAGAGGGTTGCTGTGTATGTAATTGCAGCCTTTGGGGTGTCGGTGGGAGGAGAGGAATTCAGAATCCTCCTACTCCACGTCTTGATCATCCACTTACCCATTGCCTTTAAAAGTTCTCATTTTCCCAAAAGCATGTATCCTTGAATCATTCCCTTCACCTTTGTATGGAAATGATGATGCCATCTCATTCCTCTTAAGGATAACAAAAAGCAATATGATAGCATTGAAAGGTTCAGCCAGCTATGGTGGGAGACCCATGAGGAAACCGAGGTTTTGTTTTGCCCTCCACCCCGGCCTTGGGGAACCTAAAGAACATCATCTGGCCTTTACTCCAAATGACTCTCCTAGACATGCAAAGCATCTCTCTGACCCAGCTGTGTTTCTCTGCTGCTCTCTGCTTTTTTCCTGTTAAGGGAACATCTCCAGGCAGCATGCTCATCTCCCCCCAGGATTCATTCCGGAGGAAGAACCTTCAGTATTACGTTTGGGAAGGGCTTTTCTTCCATTTCCATGTTCCCTTATGTTGGTTTGTTTTCCCCTCAAAATATGTGCTTGGGTGAGAGATTGCACGCAGGAGCAGCGAGCCCTTGTCAGAGGAGATAGTGCTATACTTAGAACATATAACTGTTTAAAATGAATTTGGTACACTACTGCACCAAAAAGTCTGTCATACTGGAAAGTGAGGTGGGGATGTATAGAAAATAAAACATAAACACATGACCAAAGATGCCCAGGAGTATGAAAGCTTAGGAGTCTTTTGTTGATATAAATATGGAGTAGTTAAAAAAATTACCTAACAATGTTCTGTGACACTATTTTTGTCTCTGACGTTCAGGCAGCTCATACAGGCTTTGTTCTAGTGATTTATACTAGAAGCCTGTAATAAAAATGCAGCCTGAAATCATGCAGCTGGGTACCATTCATTTTTCTTCCATGGACAGTTCCAGAACTTAAAAAATTGCAGCAGACATGTAAAAGCTCTTCCCTCACAGGAAATGCATGCCCGGCCACGGCAGCTGGCCCTCTTGGGTCTCTTCTGCTTTAATAGAGTCATTGGTGATGCTGTGCAGGTTTCTAGATTGGTTTTATGAGTATTAGAGAAGAATTTCCAGGAGGGTATTACAGGGTCACTAAAAATAAGACCACCTTCTCCTTTTGAGAGATTCTCCAACTGAGAATCAACATACAGGTCAGACAGATGGAGGTGAGACTATCCACTTTATTACCAATAATAGCTTGATTGAAAAATGCAACCTGACATACAGCCAAATAACTTCTAGTACTTTCCACTTACATTGAACTGGCGCCCCAAAACTGTAGGCCTTTCACTTGTAGGGGAAGAGCCTGTTTGTACCAAAACCTTTTCAGATGTCCACAGGGGCCTAGAATGTATCATCTCTGCAGGCGTACTGACCAGAAAGGGCTCGTAGAGCTTGGTTCTGATAATTTGTACTGGGGACCTATCATAAAAATGTCCCACCAGAGGGGCCAACCCACACGTGTGTGGTTTCTCTTCCCAAAGTCCTTAGTCAATAAGTCACTTCTCTTTTGGGGACAAGAGAGTATGGAGTAGAGAGCAAAATCCAGCCACATGGTGACATGGAGGCAGAAGAATGGAGAATGCCCGCTCCTGCCCTCAAAAGCACAAGACAGTTCTGCTGTGTCTGCATTGTGTCTGCAAGTAGATGTGAAATAGTCTTTTTGAATGAGTTCTATGGAATTCCTTCTCCAAACCACAAGTAAATACCTTTGGCATCTGAGGCCATTGGGATGGGCCTTTCTTACTTGGTTATTTCTGTATGTATTTTCAACTTCGTATCAGTATGGTGGGGGAAGGGGGAGGTGGGGAATTGTTGGCTCTTCTGTACACTGCAGCATCTTGGGGCACTTTTCTCCCCCTTCGCTCTTTTTAAAATCTTGGCGGGGTTTGGAAGTCATTTTGCCATTGGCATCTCAGAGATGACAAATGTCACCTTGGTGATGTTGGCGTAGTTGGTGTATTCAGGCTGGGCCCCTCTAAAGAGCAGTCTGTTCCTCATGGCACAGGGTTCTTTCTAGTGAGCTTTCATGTTTTCCAGCCTTCCAGCACTGGTTGCATCATTGTAATAAGGAGTAGGGCTGCTGGGACTGGGAGAGTAAGTGGGAATCAAAAAACATTAGCATTCCTAGGTACCTTAAAAGTATTGCATCTCAGATTTTGAGGCATGAATCTTCTTTCACAAGTGTAAAAGCAAGAAGCATGGGCAATCAATCAAGGGTCTTTGTCATGCTCTGCAGCTTTCTTAGGAGATGCAGACAGGCAATAATATGTGATTGTCAATAGTGTCTTGAATTTTCAGTGATGTTTGCCAACTCATAGGCCACCCCAGTGAGCAAGGTCAGCGGCGCCAACCCCAGCTGACAGAAGTAGAAACCGAGGCCCTTGCTGACTTGCCTAAGGACCCAGGGAGGTCAGGAGCCCAGTTAAAAATAGAAGGGAGAGTTGCCTTGTTCCCATTCTTAGCATAAAGCACCAGACTTCATTCCCTTCTGCAGTATTTGCTAATTGTTCATTTCCAACAAAACATAACAGAGACTTTTTCCTTTATAGCTGGTTGTAAACATTTAAGATGCCCGTACTCACTCATAACCTGTGCTCACTTATCCTGGTCAGGAAGCTATCTTATTTACCTTCTTTCTTTTTCTCTTCCATATTTACGTATATGAAGACAGAGAAGTTAATGTATATGAAAGCACTTCATAAACTGAGTAGCACGTAAATGTTTTTTGGTATGGTTAGAACATTCATATTCTTTTTTTTTTTTTTTTTAATTTATTTGACAGAGATCACAAGTAGGCAGAGGGGCAGGCAGAGAGAGTGGAGGAGACAGTCTCCCCGCTGAGCAGAGAGCCCGATGTGGGGCTCGATCCCAGGACCCTGAGATCATGACCTGAGCCGAAGGCAGGGGCTTAACCCACTGAGTCACCCAGGTGCCCCCCCCTTTTTAAAGAGAACACTCATATTCTTAACTTTGTATGGTTCAAGTACAAATACTTCCATTCCCTAGTGTCCAGTAGGGTTGAGCAAGGGATGAGGGTGGCAGACACTTGTGTAACACTCACTGAAATAACTCAGGGCGGCACACGTCACAACAGCATGAATTTAATTAAGATGAAGTTCTCAATCATAAATGTCTTCCAGAGACGCACGAACTGAGATATGTCATGTCCGGTGACAGGGTGAAGCAACAGAACAGAAGCACCAACAGAAAGTAAGATGCCGGTACAGGTTTGGGGGAAGCCAAAAAGTATTTTCAACCAGAAAATATATAGTTGGGGGAAATCACTTTCCTCCCAGGTAAAAGAACAAGTTGTCTTTTCATACTCTAGAGTACATACGTGTGGCCCATATGCAGGATTTTTATGCTTATAGGTAGATAATAGAGAATTCCCAACAGATTGCTCACATTCCTAGAGGGCTGCTCTGTACTGCAGCACCCACACAGGGCCCTAATATGTCCCTCTTGATTACGGCACAGGCACGTTTTAGGGAGATACAGTGTCTAGAATGTTTTCTCTTTTACAGCTGATTTTCAGCCCTGGTGGATACAAGCTTGTGGTACACACGTACGGCTTATGAGTCAGCATCAGTTTAAATAGCTCCTGCCTCCTCCAGGCTCTCTCTCCCCCTTCTGGCTTGTAACATCTCACCATCCTCTCAGGCAGAATTATCCACTCCTTTCTCCGGCCCCCACACTTTTTATTTTGAAGAAAGCCAAACTTACGAAAAAGTTGAAAAAATAGTACAGTGCTGCACCTAAACTGTTTCTTCTTTCGGATGAGCCACTTGAGAGTAGGTTGCAGACACCATGGCCCTTCATCCCCAGATATCTCCACATCTATCTCTGGGAGCAAAAACGTTCCCTTCTGGGATTGCTGCAAAACAGTGGTGGTAAGGACAGCTGATACGGATACAGCACTGATATCTCAGACGCGGTTCCTGTTCGTGTTCCCACAGTTGTCTCAGGAGTGTCCTTTGTTTTCTTCTCCCCCATCCGGGACCCATTCAGAGATCACGTGCATCCAGTTGTCACGTCTCTTTAGCCTCATTTTCTTCCTTTTTCCTTCTCCTTTTTCTTCCCCCTTCCATCCCTCTGTCCCTTCTTTTAAAAGTCCAGGCCAGTTCTTTTATTATCTCCTCCTGAAGCAAACATAATTAAGGAAGTAGGGTGTTCTGCCCAATGAGAGTGTAGCTTTTTTTCTTTTTCTTTTATCTTTTCTTCTCATGATTTCATGGCTTACCATGAAACCTCTAAAGAGGTGTATTCATTCCTGTTGGATGTAGCCAATGAAAGATAGTTTTTTCTTCCTAAAAGTCTACGTCCTGATAGACTCTTCCAAAGGCTCACTCCTCAGGACATGCATGGGACTGATGAACACAGCAGGTGTATGTGTCTCTAAGGACTTTATTTTTGATATCCACAGGCCTTGTTTTACCAAACTCCGCATCCGTACCACTCAATGATGAACACTCAGCCAGCATTTCTTAGAGTTCAGTTGGTTAGGCCAGTGGTTTGATTTCTCAGCAAGTCAGATCTTTCAACATAGTACTAATATTTCATGCAAAAATGAAAGTAGATCTCATTCTGAATCATTAGAGCTTTCCACTCATGAAGTTAATATTTCTTACTGCTATCACTGATGACTCTTTTTTTTTCTCTCTAAGATTTTATTTATTTATTTGACAGAGAGAGACACAGTGAGAGAGGGAACACAAGCAGGAGGAGTGGGAGAGGGAGAAGCAGGCTTCCCACTGAGCAGGGAGCCCGATGTGGGACTCGATCCCAGGACCCTGGGACCATGACCTGAGCTGAAGGCAGACACTTAACGACTGAGGCACCCAGGTGCCCCTGTCACTATTACTCTTGATGTTTCAGTAATATGAAATAGTTTGTCATTTCATTGATTTCTCCAGGTATAGAGTCTTGTGAGTAAATTTTAGGATAGATTAGAGAAGACTTCTCAGTTTCTATATGGGGCAATCTAAAATGAATGGGTTTGTATGTTTTAGCTTTTTTGATATCAGTATATTTTTCTTAAAAGTTGTAAACAGGAGGGGCACCTGGGTGGCTCAGTCAGTTAAGTGTCTGCCTTAGTCTCAGGTCTTGATCCCAGGGTCCTGGGATCCAGCCCAGTGTTGGGCTCTCTGCTCAGTGGGGAGTCTGCTTCTCCCTTTCCCTCTGCCTGCCACTCCCCTGTGCTCTCTCTCTCTCTGTGTCAAATAAATAAATAAAATCTTTAAAAAAAAATTATAAACAAGAGAAAGACAAATTTTAGATTAAAAATGGGGGTGGGATTTCTCTCTTCTCTTATTGATGTGTTCTATCACACTGATTGATTTGCAAATGTTGAACCAACCTTGCAACCCAGGGATGAATCCCACCTGGTCATGGTGGATAATCTTTTTAATGTGCTGCTGGATCCTGTTTGCTAGGATCTTGTTGAGAATCTTTGCATCCATATTCATCAGTGATATTGGTCTGAAATTCTCCTTTTTGGTAGGGTCTTTGCCTGGTTTGGGGATCAGGGTAATGCTGGCTTCATAAAGAGTCTGGAAGTTTTCCTTCTGCTTCAATTTTTTGGAACAGCTTCAGGAGAATTGGGGTTATTTCTTCTTTGAAAGTTTGGTAGAATTCCCCAGGGAATCCATCAGGTCCTGGGCTCTTGTTTTTTGGGAGGTTTTTGATCACTGCTTCAATCTCATTACTAGATATCGGTCTATTCAGGTTGTCAATTTCTTCCTGGTTCAATTTTGGGAGTTTGTAGCTTTCCAGGAATGCATCCATTTCATCTAGGTTGCTTAGCTTATTGGCATATAACTGTTGGTAATAATTTCTGATGATTGTTTCTATTTCCTTGGTGTTAGTTGTGATCTCTCCCTTTTCATTCATAATTTTATTAATTTGGGCTTTCTCTCTTTTCTTTTGGATTAGTGTGGCCAATGGTTTATCGATCTTATTGATTCTTTCAAAAAACCAGCTTCTAGTTTCATTGGTACGTTCTACTGTATCTCTCGTTTCTACCTCATTGATCTCTGCTCTAATCTTGATTATTTCCCTTCTTGCATGTGGAGTTGGTTTGATTTGTTGTTGATTCTCCAGTTCTTTAAGGTGTAGAGACAGCTGGTGTAGTCTGGATTTTTCAATGTTTTTGAGGAAGGCTTGGATGGCTATGTATTTTCCCCATCAATAAGAGAAGAGAGAAAAACCACATGGTCCTCTCAATTGATGCAGAAAAAGCATTTGACAAAATCCAGCATCCGTTCCTGATGAAAACGCTTCAAAGTATAGGGATAGAGGGAACATTCCTGAACTTCATAAAATCTATCTATGAAAGACCCACAGCAAATATCATCTTCAATGGGAAAAAGCTTGCAGCCTTCCCGTTGAGATCAGGAACACGACAAGGATGCCCACTCTCACCACTCTTGTTCAACATAATATTAGAAGTTCTAGCAACGGCAATCAGACAACAAAGAGAAATAAAAGGTATCCAAATCGGCAAGGAAGAAGTCAAACTCTCTCTCTTCGCAGATGACATGATTCTTTATATGGAAAACCCCAAAGACTCCACCCCCAAACTACTAGAACTCATACAGCAATTCAGTAACGTGGCAGGATACAAAGTCAATGTACAGAAATCAGTGGCTTTCTTATACACCAACAATGAAAATACAGAAAGGGAAATTAGAGAATCGATTCCATTTACTATAGCACCAAGAACCATAAGATACCTGGGCATAAACCTAACCAAAGAAGTAAAGGACCTGTACTCGAGGAACTACAGAACACTCATGAAAGAAATTGAAGAAGACACAAAAAGATGGAAGACTGTTCCATGCTCTTGGATTGGAAGAATAAACATTGTTAAAATGTCTATACTGCCTAGAGCAATCTATACTTTTAATGCCATTCCGATCAAAATTCCACCGATATTTTTCAAAGAGCTGGAGCAAATAATCCTAAAATTTGTATGGAGCCAGAAGAGACCCCGAATTGCTAAGGAAATGTTGAAAAACAAAAACAAAACTGGCGGCATCACGTTACCCGATTTCAAGCTTTACTACAAAGCTGTGATCACCAAGACAGCGTGGTACTGGCATAAAAACAGACACATAGACCAGTGGAACAGAGTGGAGAGCCCAGATATGGACCCTCAACTCTATGGTCAAATAATCTTCGACAAAACAGGAAAAAATATTCAATGGAAAAAAGACTGTCTCTTCAATAAATGGTGCTGGGAAAACTGGACAGCGATATGTAGAAGAATGAAACTCGACCATTCTCTTACACCGTACACAAAGATAAACTCGAAATGGATAAAAGACCTCAACGTGAGACAGGAATCTATCAGAATCCTAGAGGAGAACATAGGCAGTAACCTCTTCGATATCAGCCACAGCAACTTCTTACAAGATATGTCTCCAAAGGCCAAGGAAACAAAAGCAAAAATGAACTTTTGGGACTTCATCAAGATCAAAAGCTTCTGCACAGCAAAGGAAACAGTCAACAAAACAAAGAGGCAACCCACGGAATGGGAGAAGATATTTGCAAATGACAGTACAGACAAAAGGTTGATATCCAGGATCTATAAAGAACTTCTCAAACTCAACACACACAAAACAGATAATCATATCAAAAAATGGGCAGAAGATATGAACAGACACTTCTCCAATGAAGACATACAAATGGCTATCAGACACATGAAAAAATGTTCATCATCACTAGCCATCAGGGAGATTCAAATTAAAACAACATTGAGATACCACCTAACACCAGTTAGAATGGCCAAAATTAGCAAGACGGGAAACAACGTGTGTTGGAGAGGATGTGGAGAAAGGGGAACCCTCTTACACTGTTGGTGGGAATGCATGTTAGTGCAGCCACTTTGGAGAACAGTGTGGAGATTCCTGAAGAAATTAAAAATAGAGCTTCCCTATGACCCTGCAATTGCACTGCTGGGTATTTACCCCAAAGATACAGATGTAGTGAAAAGAAGGGCCATTTGTACCCCAATGTTTATTGCAGCAATGGCTACGGTCGCCAAACTGTGGAAAGAACCAAGATGCCCTTCATCGGATGAATGGATAAGGAAGATGTGGTCCATATACACAATGGAGTATTATGCCTCCATCAGAAAGGACGAATACCCAACTTTTGTAGCAACATGGACGGGACTGGAAGAAATTATGCTGAGCGAAATAAGTCAAGCAGAGAGAGTCAAGTATCATATGGTCTCACTTATTTGTGGAGCATAACAAAGAACATGGAGGACATGGGGAGATGGAGAGGAGAGGGAGTTGAGGGAAACTGGAAGGGGAGATGAACCATGAGAGACTATGGACTCTGAAAAACAACCAGAGGGTTATGAAGGGGCGGTGGGAGGGGGTGGGGTGGGGTGGGAGGTTGAGGAACCAGGTGGTGGGTAATAGGGAGGGCACGTACTGCATGGAGCACTGGGTGTGATGCCAAAACAATGAACACTGTTATGCTGTAAATAAGCAAATAAAAATAAATAAATTAATTTAAAAACAAACAAACAAAAACAAACAAAAAAACAAAACAAAAAAAAATGGGGTTGGGAGGAAGAGCTTTCTTACTTAAAGATCATGACCCCATATCAAAGTTTTATTGGAAAAGAATAATGATTTTTAGAATTTTTTTTTAAGAATCATTTAAAATGATTCTTATATCTGCTTCATGCCTTCATACATCTCTTCTCCATGAACTGTCTTTGCGTTCCAGACATTACTACTATCTTGAAGACAGGAAGCCGCAGGTGTGTGGTGGACATCAGTGAGATGAGGCTAAAAATTGACTCATTTAATTGATTTATAAGCATTCTGCTTATTAGAAGGTAGTTCCTTTCATTTGAGAATGGAAGCTTTTCCCAGCCACAGGCAAGTATACAATGTTATCCAGGAAAATTTTGCTTCACCATAAAACAGAAAATGAAGTAATAGAAGCTTCCTGAGGCATTGAGAAATATGGTCTCCATTGCACTGGAGATAACACACTAATTGTCACAAAAGGTGTTGGTTATCATTTAAGGGGGAAATGTTATATTGACATAATACATAATTTCAGCATCTGTTGTGCCTTGCTTTGGATTGTAGATCTAGACTAATGGATCTGTGGAGCTGTTTAGACTTTTCTTATTAGAGTCCCTTGCCTCCTAGAAAAGCTTGCGTATAAAATATTCAGTTGAGATGGACATTTTGCATTTAACACTTCCGTTCTGAAACTAGTATTTCTCAATGTCTGCCATGTGTTGAGTAATTTTATTTAATTCATGGAACAATCCTGCAATATTACTGTTCTTCTAACAAAGAAGGAAACTGAGAGAGGTTAGTTCATTTGTGCAAGGTTACACAGCTAGTCATAGTAGAGATTAGTTTCAGGTCTTTCTCACTTAGTTTTCTCCTGGTTTGTCAATTAGTACAAGTCTTCTCATAGATCAGGTTGATTGTAATGAGTAATGCCAAATGAATGACTGTTGGAAATGCTGTGGGAAACAGAGCCCAGTTAATGTCATACCCAATCTTGCTTTTTACTGGCTGCCCTTAAACCTTCCTATCTATCTGACTTGGCAAAGCGGCCAAGCATGAGACTCCGCAGATGAACACTATAGTAGCGGGGCCACAGTGAAGTCCAAGCAAACCAGGCTGGGTCATGTGGAAACTTTTTAACTAGACTAGAGGCAGGCCTAGAGTTGCCAAGGCTCTTCTTTCTTTTTTTGTTACAACCCAGAGGTTAAGATCACATCTTAGCGTGCCGGGGGTCTGTCGAAAAGCAAGAAAGACTGCTCCAGTTCTAAAGACCCCGCTGGTGTGGGCTAGCCTTAGCTGCGGGTGACTAAGTCACTGCAGTGACTTAGCCCTGGCCCTAGCCACCTGACCTTGCCAGGTTGGCAAGAGGCAAGAGGAGTATGGAATCTCAACGAGGAGAGTGGGCCTTCTGACACTTTGGATCAACACTTCGCCTTTGATCTTGACCAGTTGTAGGGAGGGGCATTGGTACAAGAGACTAAAGAGGAGTCCTGGAGCTGAAAACCAGTCAAAACTGCCAAATCATACCCTTCTCTTAAACAAGAATCGTTTCCTGTGAAGTGGCTATTTGAGAATGGGAGCTGTCTTCCCCTTTGAAAGAAGGATTTGAACAAAAGAGAAAATAGAGCATTCGCTTTCTCCTTTTCCCTAGGCGGTGTCCATGTTTAGGTGTAAAGCTCATATATTTACATGGATGTATCCCTATAAATACTCAATATCTGCATAAAGCTAGTAACTTTTTGTGGTAAAATTTCACTTTAAAAAAATTATCTGACCTACCTGACCAGTTTTCACAAGTTTAATTTTCATAACTCAGGAGTGTTTGTATTTGTTTTGGGTGATGATAAAAGGGCCCCATGGTGAGAAGCGATGTGGAGTGGGGAAATGGGGCAACAGTTTTCTCTACTGTAATGAAAATTTATCTATGTAGTGGCTTTTTCCTTGAATGTGAATTAGAGGGAGTTCATGCTTTGTGATAAATTTATGGTTAGCAGTAAGATAAAGGCCCATTTTACTGCCTTATTTTTCTTAATAAATCTTAATTACTTTCTCTCCATAAATTAAAGCATTTACCATGCTGTATCTTATTCATCAGATTGGTCTTATATGCTATTAATTTCACAGAATAATTGCCATTTGGGCTTTTTGTAAAACATCACTTTGTGATCTTTGCTTTAATGCTGCAAAAGAATTGCTAACTGGATTTTCAGTGAGTACACTAGTCTAGTCATGTTGCCTCAATTTTTAAAGGAGGTACTGATAGCTATTGGGCTAACTTTGGGGATCGTAGCACCGTGGGCTCACCAGTTAGGACGGGGAGAGAAATGTTGTGCATAGTAGACTGTTTTGAAAGATAGTTTTATTTCTTTGAACTACATCACAAAAATATTTCCTGGTCTAGGTCCCAGAGGCTGACTTTAGTGAGTGGATTTATTTATAATTAGTAGAATTCCAGGGAATTCTAAGGAATATTATATTGACTTCATTAGATGATGGAATCTTCTTCATTCTGTTGACTTGCTTAGCAAATCCTTTCCTAATGGTCCATGTAGACTTGGAGTTCATTCCAACCCAAGTTGAGTTATCACAGATGTCTCTTAGAAGACACTAGCATTTCATAATTTTTGGCTCCCAGTATATGAAAAAGGAGTTCACCAAATTTTCAATTTTATGTTGATTGGACAGACTTGAGAGTGGCATCATTTTATTCATTAGCTATTATCAAAAGAAAAAGTCACAGAAGTGACTATACAAATGCATGTATTTGCTGTGCAGTTGTGGCCTGCCTGTCTCCTATATCACACTTCATCATTCCTCTGCTCTGCTATCAGAGGGGTGCACGCTGCCCCCGTGTGCTTCTGTTCCTGGTGTCCCTGGCCGCTGGCTCCTGGCTGGTTAGGCCCATGGGAGGCTCTGGTGAAAGACCAGAGATGGGAGGAAAGAAGCTATAAAATATTTCTCCCTCCCTCTCCGGCAACTCCTCTTGCGTGGCTTGGGTTTTGTCCCTGATTGCAGCTCCTGGGAGACAGGTCCACTGTGTTTCCAGGGTCCTCTGGGTGCCCCATGCCCTGGCTCTGGGAACATTGCTTCTCTCCACCCCCCATCCCTCCAGCAAGGAGTAGCAGCAGCCTCCTGCTATTGAGAATCTCTTAAATTGCCTTACTGTGCCCTCTGTGATGTCTCAACTCTTCTGTCATTTGGGTAATAAAGTCACTGTATCAAATTTGTTCTGTTTTACATTCTAAGAGCGGTTTCTTTTTCCAGACCACACATATTTTGTAAAACAATTTTGCTTTTATTTCATAGCTTGTAGTCTTTTGAATGTTGATAAAGGGAGTGTTAAATTATTCATTACCTCTGTTAATGTTTAATCAGCTTGGTATTGGCATTTAGGTAGTGGGGCAGAGGGGAATAAGATAAAATAACTTGACTGCCCTCAGGGAGCTCAGTTGCCTTGGGGAGACGCGCTTTACTGGAGAAGAAGGGATACCTAGACCACGCTAGTGGTGGGACCTCCAGGCCTTGCCAGGAGCTAAGGTCTTGCTCAAGTGGATGAGAAGAAAGGGCATTACCAGCAGAAGCAGCAGTTTGTACAGAAGAAGCACATCAGATGCAAATTTGCATGAGGGTCTCTGGGGTCGGGGACAGTGGAAAAAGAGGAGGCTAGAAAGGTAGTCGGGGCCTAACTTAGGAAGGACATAGAAGACTCCAGCAAACAGCTGGACTTTATCCTCTCAGTTACGAGAAGTAGTGAAGAAGGGTTTTAAGCAGAGGCATTGTGTGAACAGATTTTACCCTTTAGAAAGGTCACTCTTAAATGGGCATGAAGGAGATCGTAGAGGACTAGAATGGAGGGAGAGAAACCTGGCCAGGAGGTCAGTGCAGAAGTCTCAGCTGGAGGGAAGGATGTTTGAAAAGAGACCTGAATCAAACCAGAGGATTGAGAGGAAGTGGGGAAAGTCAAGATATACTAGGAAAGTGAAATGTGTGCAGCCTGGTGATTTTTTGGAGAACATTTGGGAATGTGGTGTAAGTTGTCATAAATGATGGTCCATTGTACTCAGAGATTAGGAAATGCTTGCTTGGTTAGGCTAAGTAAATCTTTAGAAGAGGTAAGAAGACTGTTTCTCAAATTGGGGCAATGTGTCCTTGGAGGTCTGATGCACATTTCTTCTACTTCTACTTTTCTTATCTTCTAATTAAAATAGAAGAGCCTCTTTGCTTATTTGAGAAACCATTTCATGGGTAGTTCTTGTATCTAAGGCTTTTGGAAGTTTCTGTCGATACAACATCCCCTGCTAATGGAGAAAACCTGTAGGTCCACTCAGTATCCAAAATTCCACATGCCAGAGATGGTATTATTTTACAAATTGAGAACAACACAGTGCCTGTTCTCTAGAAGCTCAATATCTGAAAACAAACCTATAGACACCATGGAGAAGGTGTTAGAAACAGTATCTGCCTTACATTATCTGCAGTGGAATTTGGTCTGAGTTGCTGCTCCGGAGTTCTGGCCAGATGTAGCGGTGTTGCTAGCTATCAGTAACATGCTTTATTCTTTGAAGATGTAAGGTAGAGTGTAGTCATTGAGAGCCTGAGTTCCAGGGGTCTGACTTCCTGGCTCTGCCATTTATTGTGTGGGTCACCTTGGCTAAATGACTTAATCTCTGTGATTCCCTTCATTATCTGTAAGATGAGGATTGTAGTAGTGTCTGCCCTAGGATTACTGTGAGGGTTAAATGGCAAATGTATGTGTTGTGCATAGCACATCTCCTATTCGATAAATACTTGCCGAGGATCATTCCTGAAGGCAGTGTGAAGCCTACTTTAAGAGTGAAGACTCCATTGAGAAAGGTGTGCTGTGTGAGTTCCAGGGATCATGGCTTTCCTTCTGCATGAAAGCTCTTGTGGCTAACCCCGAGATCCTTTGTAGTCCCTTTATGTTAATTACAAAGAAAATTCTGGAACACACTTCCTTTGGAACAGATTAAGTCTTTGAATCTTCAAGTTAACCTCTTTGATCACATCATACATGATTGGTTTTTGCTTCAAGAAACTTCCAGAAACAAGTGTGAAGGCCACAGGTGGCAAGTAATACCTTTGAGGAGATTGAGACATCACTGCCTCTCTGAAACCTTGCCTTGATATCCATCACCTCCACCCTCATTTGAGTCCAACACACATGAATTGAGCACCACTACTTTTCAGTTCTGTTTATGCTCCAGGGATATGGAAGGATGAGCAGACAGTTCCCATCCTCATGAAAATTAGTCTAATGGGAATATATGTAAATGAATTCAGTCCAGGGTAATATTAGCACAAATGGAAGTGTGTAGAAGATCAGGGAGTACGTAGGAAGAAGAATAAGGAAAGTTTCACAGGTTTGGTGACATCTCGGTAGATTTTGAATGGAATGAGAAGAGGGAGAGTCCACAGGTCAACCTGGGTTGTATAGGAGATGGACCATATGTGGTGGTGGGGGGGGGGGATGGTTAATATGAGATGAAATTGAAGATGGAGGTGGGAAGTGGATCATGTAAAAGCTTGGCCTTTGTCATGTGGGTATTGGAAGCCATTGATTGATTTTAAGCAACAGAATGCTGTAAGATTTGCGTTTTTAGCAAGGTCTTCCTAGTATAGAAGGTGAACTTGAGAGGGAGCTAGATGTTGGCAGGTTCATGTCTCCACTGTAGATTCATTGGTGGTGGTGTCCTATTTACCTCTGTATCCCTAAAATATTTTTTATTGAAGTTTTTCAGAATAGACAGCCCAAGTTGAATTTTCCAGTTCTACATCCCGTCCTCCGAACATGCTGACCTGGACCTCCATCTGTCATAAGCAGCTTGACTAAGATCATAATAAATTATTTTTTCTTGGCATTCTTTTAAGTGGCACTCTCTATTTACTAGCCCCTCTGTGCAGCTGTAGTGTGGTGATGATTGATGCTTATAATTCTGACCCTGAAGTACTTCAAGTCTTCTAAATCATCAAAAAAAGATTAAAGTATATTCAATATCACTCTAATGTTTATGTGTTTTCCTGCGTTCTTATTCTTTGGAAATTGATGGTTTCTCAAGTGCCGGTGTCTCCTGTGCATGCAGGCACAGTGGGAGTCTGGGATGGCTCACCACCCCTCACTCCCTTGCAGAGCCAGCGCAAGGAGTTTGTTAGCAACCTGTGTGCAGAAATAAGCAAACAAAACAAACCTGGGTTCTCTTCACACCTAGGAGAGGAGGAAGCAGGTTGGGCCCCCTGAGCAGCAGACTGGACGGAGACGAGCGAGCCAGTGGTGGCTGGAAAATCAGTGGGAGGCAGACCTGGTACAGACGAGCAAGACAGGCAGTTTATATAGCAAGCCCAAGCCGCGGCAGAGCCCAGGAGGAGCAGGGTCCTAGGCTGGGATGCCGGTTCCATGTTCTTGTGGGCCTTGACCTGAATCGACAGACTGGGAGCTGGTGGCGTTCTCTGCCAGCTAGCTATGTTTGTATTGTGGTAACAACTGCTTGGTAAAACACCAAACATTAGCAAATGAAAACATCAATAATTAGAGCATCCTGTCCCCCGCTCCCCCACAAACACACATTTCTTCACGAGAACCATTATTACTGTAGAGCTGACAATATTACTTGGCACAGAATAAAGAGGACCAGATAGAAGCTGTGAGAAGGCTCCATTTTATAGTCAGGTTTCTGAAGAGAAGGTGTGTGATGATGTTACCAGGAGGGAGATTTGCTGTTTGGGGTGTCTTTGGGGGGTTGTATATTGCAGTAAGTAGAGATGCCTCCTACATTTTGTTGTATGGATTTGTTTTCGAAATCTGTGTTTGATCGGCAAGCTGTGCTTGTGTTGGGGGGCCGCACTCGTTATTCCAGCCTGGAGGGCTGGTCCCTAAGCCACTGGGATTCTGTTTATCACCCACTAGGTAAGGGCTTGTGCGTGCTCTGGAGTTAACTTGACTATTTGCCATCTCTGTGATTGGGACGAGTCTCTTGGTATCTCTGGATCTTGGTTTTTTCTTTTCCTGAAATTTCAAGACCATACAAATTCCTTCCCTACAGGGTTGCTGTGAGGCTGGAATAAAATGGTGGCTGTGGAAAGCCCTACAGAAATAAGAGTATACCAAATATACTAAAGAACGTTATAAATATTCTAATAAAGAATAGAAGTGTGTTTCATTAGCAAGCAGAGTAGGGAGAATGCACTAGTTATTAATTTCTTACTGTGGAGTAGATGTTCTGGCTGTTACTTTCTGCGCTCCTCAAGGTAGATACTAAATGCTTACTTCAGAGGTGAGCAAACTGAGCCTTCTGTTCATACAGCTATACTTACACATAGGAGAACCCACCTGACTCCAGAACTTTGAATGCTTTCTCCTTATCTCCAGTTGTCAGCTTTACTCTAGATCCTACATCCCTACCCCCAGAGTTCTTAAAAAGTTTACCTCCTTTTGGATTGGGAAGTTTGCTAGTCATTTCTTGGTCATTCACTCCTGAAAGTGGGGGAGGATGGGACCCAGAAGGAACCTCTGGGCTCCGGGAGCCCCTGGAGGGACCGGCGGTGCAGGAAGAGTCAGGGTACAGGGCACACTTGATGTGCACCTCTCAAGTTCTCCAGGCCTGGACTGAAAGCAAGGGGGC
The DNA here is from genome assembly GCF_922984935.1 of Meles meles. Lineage (NCBI taxonomy): Eukaryota > Metazoa > Chordata > Mammalia > Carnivora > Mustelidae > Meles > Meles meles. The sequence goes on from NC_060067.1 coordinate 143,275,855, forward strand.
AGGCAGGCCACATTTCCCAGCCCTTTAGGAGATAACTTTTTTTTTTTTTCCCAGAATTTCCAGAAGTTCATTCTTTCTCTGCTGAAGCGTTTTCCACCCTCACATGAGCTGCCTCTCGGACTCTCCTCTTAAGAACCCGTGCCGCCTCTGTATTCTGACCAGCTCCTTGTTCTGCGCATGGGGAATGAGATTAAGTTGATTCCCCCTGCTCACCACTCTGCTGAGCTTTGCCGGGCCCCTCCCTGTTCACTTTGATGCCCGGTACCGGGGAAGAGGATCTCCGATGTGGCAGTTCATTAAATACCCTGCAGGACCCACCACTGCATGCATTTTCCTTTTTTATCTAAAGTTTTCCCACTTCCAGACAGACAAGAGTCTGCTTGTGAACCGGAGCTGCCCACACAAGAGAACCAGAGATAATGCCTGTCGAAGGGCCAAATTGAATATTCAGGGAGGATGTCAGTGTGTGGGAGAAGCATTTGTTCGGCCTGGATCTGAGACGAGCTGTGTGTCGTGCTTCCATAGGTTCTCAACAGGAGGTGCGTAGAAGCGGCCGTGATGACAGGCCTGGCACTGAACTGCCGCATCAACAAGAAGTCCTTGTTTGACAGGAAGCACTACTTCTATGCAGACCTCCCTGTAAGTACGCTTGGCGGTCCGCCCTCTGTACGTTCTCAGAGCTGGGGGGGGGGGGGGGGGGCTTGATGCGAGGGAAGGGGGCCGTGGCTCTCATGTTTGCAGTCGGAGCTCTGTCCGAGTCAGCGGGAGGTTCTGCCTGGCCCTGATGAAGGCAGGTGCCCCCCGATGTTTACTAGATTGGATGCAGTTGTCCTGATTGCTGACTCCTTGCTTAGCCTCATGCTTCTGCTGGTTCCCTCATAATTGAACAGGGAGTAGAAACCCATGTTCTCAAGCTCAGCCCGGCCGTGGTGTTCGGTGCTAATTGCCTATGAGGTCAAGTCCAACACCACGGCTGATGGAACAGTAAATGCAGCTCTGTAGACAGAGTGGTAGCTCCCCTCTTCTAAGTTGAAGTTGCCAATAATAGGACTGTCCCCTCTAGGGACATTTCTGTCATCTCCCAAGGAGCAAGTAAGTGGACAATAAGAAGCAGAAACATGAACCAGAAGCCTCGACTAACAATAGTAATTAGCTGTAAATTGGCAGTAAACGCAATATTAACCTGTTTTTTGCCTTCAAATTATAGAGTTTCTCCTTTAGGAAAGGCCAGGATGAACTAGAGCCAGTCTTTCATGATGTTGAACTGAACCAAGACTGTAATGGCGAGTGGGTTTTCCCAAAATAATACTTCATTTGATCTTAGCCTGATAGTAGGCACACCCTTTCTTCAGATGTAGGAGAATGATAGTGGTGATACCGCTTCATGTGATTCTCCTTGAACTGAAGGTGAGGGTGAGCTGGTGGTCTTTAGTGGGTGAGGACGGAAGTGGAATTAAATTTAAAAATGCGGCCGAATGTTATTTCTCCAATTGCTTGCTGCTGCTTTTTCCCCTGGCTGCCAGCCTTTAGCAAATTCTGTTGCTTGGTAGGATGAAGGGAATGAAGCTGAGTTTTTTCCGGCCTTTAAGAGTGATAATCCATTTGGTGAAGGTGGGAGACAGCATTCTGCGACTAAAATGAGATGTTTTCATTCTCAGTGGCTTTCTGGTCTCTCTGGCCCAGGTGGCTCAGATAACCAGAGTAAGTGTTGCCGAATCTTAACGTGGAACACACTTAGACTAAAAAAGTATTTGTTATTTATCTGAATAAAAAGTTCATTCAAATTTGGACAGGACTGAGTGTCCCGTATTTCGTTCAACAACCCGATTCAGAATTCAGTTTTTACAGACTGAGACTTGCTCTTTCAGCACAGAGAATGAGTTGGTCTAACGCAGTGGTTCTCAAAGTATGGCCCACACGCCCCTCAGATCAGCACTTCCTGGGAACCGATTAGAAATGTAAGTCTCAGGTGCTGCCCCAGACCTGCAGAATCAGAAACTCTTCAGGTGCAGCCCCGCAGATGATTCCCATGCAGGGAAGGTTTGAAAAATGCTGGCCTGGTGGCTAAAAGCACAGACTCTGGAGCCTGACCGTCCATGGTCAGATCCTGGCATGGATACCTACTAGCCCTGTGGCCCTTAACCCCTTCCATGCCGTGCATCTCCCTCCTAGGGTTGCCGTGAGGACGAAACGGTGTGAAGAACTCAGCACAGTAACTGGGACTCCACAGGCACTGCCTCCGTGCCCTCCAGTTCTCCGTATTGCCCTCCCAGCTCTTTACAGGGTGGGGATGCGTGTGGGCCTTCGAAAGTCATTATTCCTCTACTCTGAAGATGTGAGGGAGCCCTGGCCACATCCGTCAGTACTTTCGCACTTTGTGTTTTCTGTTAGCGGAGTGTGAGTGTCACAGCACTTCCTAGCGAGGGAAACAGGGGAAGCTGTCAGGTCAGGAGGGCAGCTGGCGTGACTGGTTAACTTAAAGAGCAGGAACAAAACAGGCTTCAACGTGCTAGCAACTGCTGTCTGCCATGCTGAGAGTAGACGGCTGAATGCTTAGCCAGCACTTCCTAATAAGGAGGGTCTGTCAAGAGCCCAGTGATCAGGTGCAGGGTTTAGGCTAATGAGCTAAGTGGAAACAATAAATTCTTCTCTTAGAGGCCTCTGACAGTGAGATTATTGTTATTCCCCAAAATGGTACTTCGGTAGAGAAGATAGGGTTCGTGGTGTTTATTGCATCATTACGGGGGGTCGGGGAGGTGCAGGGAAGGTAAGGGAGCGAGGGAGAGGAGAAGCCAGAAGAGGCCAGGCTAAGTTACCGCTACGGTGCATAAACTAATTTTCTTCTCCTTTTTGTTGTGTTGTGTTTTTAAGTAAGCCTATGGTTTTGTGACATAAAGAGAAATTAGTAAAATGGATTCCAGCTTCTATTAATGGCCTTGTGATGGTGTAACGTAATGCATGTTGTGTGCAGGCTGGCTACCAGATTACCCAGCAGAGGCTCCCGATTGCTGTGAATGGGAGCTTAGCGTACAGTGTGTGTGTGGGGAAGAAGCCGAGTCGGGTGATCACCAAGACTGTGAGGATCAAGCAGATCCAGCTGGAGCAAGACAGTGGCAAAAGCCTCCATGATGAGCTGCGGTCTCAGACGCTCATTGATTTGAACAGGGCAGGTAGGCTTGGAGATTGTCTCGTACCTTTCCTTCCTTCCCCTCTAGAGTTCTCCCAAGGCAGCTGAGGAAACAGGCCCCGGAGTTTGACAGACCCAGATCAAATATCAGCGTTGGTCTTGACACAGCTGACTAGAGAACACAGCCTATACGGTCATCCCATCGGGCTTGCTAACAGCCTACCCGGAAGGTGTGATGAATGTAGCCACCCAGTCACAGACCCAAGAGGTTGATACCTCAGGCAGCCGTTGAAAGAACCAAAGTTAAAAATCAAAGTGTGAGGGGGAGCAGAAACAATTGAAAGGTTGAAACCCGTGCAGAGAGCCCATCAGTGATGCAGGCTTCTTCCTGGGACCTCAGCCAACTGTACCTGCGGGTCAGGTTGGAGAGCTGCAGTCGGGCTGACTCTGCCTGTCTTTGGTAGGAGTTGGCCTTCTGGAATTGGTGCTGGAGCCGGACATGTCCTGTGGAGAAGAGGCTGCAACAGCTGTCAGGGAGCTGCAGCTGATACTTCAGGCCCTGGGGACCAGCCGGGCAAATATGGCAGGTAGAAGCCGCAGAGGGGGTGTCCCTCCTCCTCTAACTTCTCTTTCCTCCTCCCACAGCTCTTGCTGGACATTTGTTCTCTGCCTCAGCTACACTGGAGTTGTTTACAGGGTTTTGTCAGCCTTTAGACCTCTGGGGTTTTTTTTTTCCTTAGAGTTTTCCTTGGACTCTTTAATGAACCCCCAGTCAAAACTAAACACACTAACCACAGAACAGAGGCACCGAGCCCAGGAATATGAGATTAGGAGTTGTTAAAAAAAATTCAGCTGAGTAAATTTGAAGATCAGACTGGCTTTATTCAAAGATTTATGAATCAGGCAGCATCCCACGTAGCAAACAGAAAGGAGCTCTAAGGAGCTCTACAAAATGGTAGGCTTTTATAGGGAGGAGGGCCTGATAGAGGACGTTACCTAGCATAGAGTGGATTGTTCCTGGCAAGGTCACCTTTCTTTGGGAGGAGGGTGGGGTCTCTCCTGCGGATACCTCCATAGTGTTGATCAGAAGCTTCCGGTCCACTGGATAAAGGTCACCATCCTGGGAGAGGCAGTGAAGGTTTGGTTTGCGGTGATGGGGGCAAGTGACTCTGCTTTGGGCCTGTTGTGTCTGTCTTCCTTCCTTCGTTCATTTCTTTCTTTCTTTCAACAAAGGACTAGATGTTTTTTCTGGCTTTTTGTATCCAAATGTTGTTTTGCACCAAAATGAGGCTCCATAAAATACTGAGCTCGAACAGTTTCATCTTTCTCAGAAGACACTGTGTTTATCCACAGCAGCTCAGAGTTTCTGTGTAGGTAGCACTTGGCGGCCATTTGATGCTTTTTCTTCAGGTCTCTTTCTTATTTTCTAGAATTTTCATCCAGCGAAATTATATCCAGTAAAAGGCAAGGTTCTGATTTCACAAAACTTTAACTTGGAGATAATATCTTCAGTTCATTAGAAATGTGGTAGGAAATCAAACAAAAGAAATACTTGTGCCACTGAGACCAAGCAAACTATACATTTTAAGTGTTTGCAAATTGGATATAAAGATTAAAAGTTTTGGTCAAACTCATTGTCTTAATGACTTGCTCTTATGGCCCCTTCCTAGCACTCCTTTGCTTGCCCTTAAGTCCCTGAAAGCTACCCTCTCCTGTGATTACCCAGTTTTCTGTTCCCAAGGGCTTTTATTTTATTTTTTTAAAGATCTTGTTTATTTATTTGACAGAGCAGAAGAGAGAGTGAAAAGAGGCACAAGAGGGGGAGCAGGAGAGGGAGAAGCAGGCTCCCGGGTGAACAGGGAGCCTGATTCAGGGTTCCATCCCAAGGCCCTGGGATCATGACCTGAGCCAAAGGCAGCTGCTTAACCGGCTGAGCAACCCAGGCACCCCACCAGAGGCTTAAAAAAAACTCTTGCCACTCACAGAGCATTCCTTGAGTTGAGAAAGGCAGGAGTGGAGAAAAGATACAAATTCTGCATATGGCAATTGTTAATTCATAGCTCAGTACCAGCGGTGAATTAGAAAACTCCAGAGAAACAGAACCAACAAAATGTGTGTATATGTGCGTGTGTATGTTTATGTATGTGTGTGTTTATATTTAAAGAGAGTTATTCCAAGGAATTGGCTGATGTAATCACGGAGGCTGAGAATCCCATGCTCTGTAGTGAGGAGGCTGCGAGAGGGCAAGCTCCAGGAGAGCCGATGGCACAGTTCCACCCCAGATCTGAAGGCCTGAGAACCAGGAGAGCCAGTGGTGCAGGTTCTAGTCTGAGCCTGAATCCAAAGGCAGGAGAAGACCAGTATCCTAGCTCAAAGACAGGCAGAGAGAGCAAATTCCCCCTTATTCTAGCTTCTATCCTGTTCAGGCCTTCAACAGACCGAATGAGGCCCGCCCGCAATGGCAGAGGCAGTGTGCTTCACTCAGTCTACCAATTCAGATGTTGATCTCATCCAGAAATACCCCTACAGACACACCCAGAGTACTGTTCAGCCAAATATCCCAACAACTTATGACGCTGTCAAGTTGACCCATAAAGTTAACCATCGCAAAGTGCTCACTGTGGATTCCAGTAATACCAGTGAGGACAATGATTCATCTCCCTGTTGGTTTATAAGACTACTTACCAACCTTTTTATGTCACACAGTGTATTTGTGTGTCACAAAAGGACTCCTAAAATTACAGTGCCACGTTTGTCACATAGGACATGTTACATGCCACAAACTGTAACATTGAAGCTGTGGTACAACTGAATCTGGAGACAGAACTAGCCTATTTGCTGTCTTATTTAAACTGAAGACTGGAAACACACAACGACACGGGTACGAGTGGCATAAAAGCTAGCTGCCTCCAAGTTTTGCTGTATAGAAGTGAGGCTCTGTTGTGGAGTAAAAGAATTCTCCATTTCAGATTTATGGCTCATGCTGCCTTTTTACCCACAGAACATAAGTTAAATATGGGCAGATTGGATGGTTATCCATTTATGCACTAAATGTTGGTTCTCTATTGCTTTAAAAAAAGTTTTTATTATTCCATTCTTCCTCCAAATAACCGTTATTCCTAGCAAACCTATGGAATAATAAACAGGCCACCTGTTAGCTGAGAAATAGTCCCATCTGGGGCCTTGCCAAGAGATAAACCATAACGGCAAGAACTCATCAGTCAGTGACAGCTGAGAGGGTTCATTAAGTCTCATTTGTTGTGACACTTTTTTTGTTGCTTTTAAATACAAACCCACCAGCTTTGCCCCTAGCACAGCAGCAGAGTGGTGGTTCTAACGAACTGTGGGGAGGGAAGGTCTGCCTGAGGCTGCAGGGGTCCAGCTTTTTGTGATGTTAGCATTTTAGCAGCCCCAAACCCCTTGGCTCGTCCTGCTATCCCACCACCATACAACCACTGTGTGGGCATCAGAGACTGCAGCCTAAGAACTGAGGACCACCCTAGAAAGGACTGCTGGAACCCCCCAGGGTGCTTTAGGAATAGAGTTTAAATTGCTCTGGTCTGTGATTGAGTGAGTTCCTGATAGTTTTGCTAATGAGCATGGATCAGCTCCGTCTGGGTTCCAGAAATCATTTCCTGCTCAGCAGACTTTTGCTGAGCAGATCCTCAGATCTTTTGCTGTTGAGATCCTCAGAGCTGTGTGTTGAGTCGATTGTGTACTGAAGTAGATGTTCTAAATGTTTCAGTGATGGTGTCTACCATTTGGAATGCTTAGCATGTGCTAATCAGTTCATTAAGCATTTTTTTTAAAGATTTATTTATTTGAGAGAGAGAGAGAGAGGTGGGGGAGGGGCAGAGGGCAAAGGAGATGAGCAGACTCCTCACAGAGCAGGGAGCCTGCCGACGCTGGGCTGGATCCTAGGACCCTGAGATTGTGACCTGAGCCGAAATCAAGAATCAGACAGTTAACCCACAGGCGCCCCTCACTAAGCATTTTTTTTTAAAAATTACTTATCATCTTGTTTAAACTTTACAGTGTTCCTGGGAGATAGGTGGTATTATGCCTACTGTACAGGTGAAGAAGCTGAGGCTTAGAGAGATTGGCTTGTTTGCCCAAGGCTCACAAGAAGGGACTGAGCTAGGATTTGAGCCCAGGTGTACCTGAGTCCAGGAGCCCTTTCTGTAAGCCCTGCATCACACTGTTTCCTAGTGGCAGTCACAACAGTGCTACAGCACTTTCTCTAACTAGATGACAACTTAGAGAAGAAGGGTGGCAGAGCATGGGTACCTAGGACGCTGACGTCCCAGACCTGGCTTGGGACCCTGTCCCGCCTCTTCTAGTTGTAAGAACCTGGGCAAGGGATCTTGATTTCTCTGAGCTTCATGTTCCACATTTATAAAGTGAGTCCCCAAGTAATCATACGTGGAAGGGGAAAGGAAGAAAAGGAAGAGGAAAGGAATTCATCCAAGTCCTGAGGTAGACTTGGGACAGCTGGGTGTGGTGTCCCTGGGTACTGAGACAGGGAAGACTGGGGGAGGGATGGCTTTGTGCGAGAAAATCTGGAATTCCATTTTGGATATCTTAAGTTTGAAATGCATAAAGGATGTCTAAAAGTGGCTTGTCTAAAGCTGTATTATAAGGAATGAATGTGATAAAGTATATAAAATTCACCACAGGCCCTGACAAGTTGCCTATACCCAGTAAACATTTGGTGCTTTTATTAGCAATAATAAATAGTTTTACTTTTAAAAATTAATTTAAATTTAAATTTAATTTAATTTAATAAAAATTAATTTTAAAAAATAGTTTTACTTTTACAGAACCTCCACTCATTTTGGATAAATAAGCTTTGTGAAATACATTCAATAGAATTTGTGTGTGTGTGTGTGTGTGAGAGAGAGAGAGAGAGAGAGAGAGAGAGAACTTGTTATTTAAGTCCTGGAGAGCATCCAGTGATCAGAATGAGATAGCTTAACAGACCTCTCTAAGTCCTCGGGCCCCTGCTGTTTACAGAAACAGTTTTCTGTCCTGATGTTGTATTTCTGATGTGTGAATGTGTTTTAGAAAAAAAAAAAAATGTAACTGCACCATATCACTGTGCTCAGTGGTATAGTTTTTTAGTTTTGCTGTTACAAATCTCTGCTTCTGGAGGGTAGAAATGGAGCTTGATAACATTCTGGTGATGTGTGAATGAGGGCCCTCCCTCAGTGTTGCAGAATGGCTTCGAAGCAAACCTGACTGGTAAGGCTTTTGTGCACTTGAGGCAATTTAACTTAATTTGTTTAAAAGGTATTTTGTCTTCACTGGCTAGAATGTCTTTTGTTAATGTTTGATACCATATTTGAATCCGGGCTAGTGGGCTGTCTTTCAACACTGCAGGATACTAAATGATTCCTCTTAGACATTTATGTAGTATGCATGGCCTTCTCTGGGAGAGACTGAAATTCATGCTTTTATTCCTTATCCTAGTTAAAATTCTAAATCCTGAAAGATGGTTTCATTTTTAAAAGCAGGTGAGGTCCAATTCAATGTTCTCCAAGTTAAAAAAAAAAAAAGTTTCCCAAGAATTGAGGTTTGGTTGAGCAGAGCTCAGCATACTTTGGAAGTTTTCCTTTTAGCTAAATGGGCCTTTCAGATGATTCCAGCTTAATAGATTAATCCTATTCAGACAGAACTTTAAAACTTATCAGAAACCTTTTGTGAGACAGTAACCAATCTGCTTACTCATTGCTCAGGAAAATACCAGAGTTTTGGCTTGTTCAACAAGGTATTAATTTATTGAACAGTTACTCTGTGCCAGACGCAGCTCTAGATTCTGAATACAACAGTGAAAAAGACATTATTGTTCCTGCTACTTTGAGCTTATATCCATGAGGGAGACAAATACATTAATAAATAAAATCATTATAGTGGTATGTCCTTCAAGGAAATAAAAAGGATGCCATCCATGGTAAAGAATAATGTAGGAGAATGAGGGCCTATCAGAAAAGGTGGCATTTATTTGAGACCTGAAGAATGACTGCAGGCCGCAGCTAGCATGGAACTACCGGTGAGCATTCTAGGGAACAGCTAAGGCAAAGTCTCTGAGATGAGGAAAAGGTTAGAATATGCTCTGAGGTAATGTAGGTAACAGAAGGCCACTGGAGGGAAAGCATACAGGCAGGGGGTTAGGGCATCAAGTGAGACTGAAAAAAGTAGGCAAGGGATAGATTACCAATAACGGTAAGAAGTTTGGATTTCATCCCAAGTGCAGTGGGAAGTCACTGAAGGGCTTTCAAGCAAGGGAACGACATAGTCTGATTAATGTTGCAGACAAACCTCTTGGGCTGCTCTGTAGAAAGTGGATTTCAGACGACTAAGAGTAGAAGCAAAGGGACCCGTTAAGCTTTTGCAATAGTCCAGAGAAAAGATGATGCTGTTTTGAATAGGGTGATGTCCGTAAAGATGGAGAGATCAAGCTGAGTAGATTCAAGGTGGATTTTAGAAATAACAGGATTTACTAACAGGCTAGTGTGGAAATCAAGGGGTAGGAAGAAATCAAGGATGTCTTCAAAGAAGCTTGAGGAGCTAGGCGGTGCTATGGACTACCACTGGGAAGATGAAGACAAGAATGGCTTTCTGGAGGGGAAATCAGGACGTAGTTCTGGAAAGTGAAATGTCTGTGAGACCTTCCAGTGGAGGTGTCATGTAGACACTGGAGGTGGCTAGCTGCACAAGGCGGGGGGTTGTTGTATTAAAAGTCAAGGACGCAGTTCTGTAACCTGGTCTGAAGTTCTGAGCCCTCCAGTGAGGGTGGCGGCTATGGACGGAGAGAGGAAGTGACGGGTGTGAGGTACGGGTATTGGAAGAGAAGAACCGAAGGATCGAGTTGTCAGTTTGGACATAGAGGGGAAAAGAAAACAGAGACAGGGAAGATGACTCCAGGTTTCCTGGACCAAGAATCTAATGATGTCAGGAATAGTTGGGACTTCCTGAGAGTCAAGGAAGCACAAATGGTCCAAAATGCTGAGAAGTCCATGCAGAGACATAGAGTACTTTCTGAGCTGAAAGCACCTTTGCCCTCACGGTCGGCATGGATGGCATTTGGGACCGTAGAGTGGGGGAGCTTCTCCTTTGTTCTGGGGGAACAAGTAGAGACACTAGGGCAGGCGGTGGGCAGCCAGGCATCTCAAGCTCGGAGGAGGTCGAGCCCCACAGCTCAGCCTTTGGATGGGAGTAACAGAGACCGGGACCATGGAGTTTCTTGGCATGGAATGTATTTATCCTGTTTAATTATTTTAAGAGGCTTTTGCTATGAAATCCTGGAAAATGAATTTCTCTATTCAGCCCATCAGAATCTTCAGGTTTGTCAGGTTCTTTTTAAATGTAAAAACCCACCTAGGAAAATAAAAGTCCAGCATTTGGTCTTCTCCTTCTGTTCTGTTCTAGACATTGTAAATGAAATTGGAGAACAGAGAATTTGAGCTTTACTTTGTAGGGTATAAAATGTGATTGATTTTTGTCTTCGTTTCCCTATTTGTCTTAGGATTTTGCCTCTTTCTCCTCTTAAGAACCTCTTAGTCCTCTCCACAAACCACGTGCCTCCTTAGGGGGGTTATTGTTCCTAATCTAAAAGGGGTTTCTGGATCAGAGAAGGTTCTCCCATGACGGGGGGCAGCCCCCTCTGAGTTCTTCCAAAGCCTTGCTCCTTCATAAGAGCACTGTCTGCTGCGGCAAAGTCTTACAGCAATTCAGAGTCCTGTTTGTGGAAAGAAGAGATTATTATAGTACCCAGAGGAAGGAGGAGGGAACAAACCCAGGTTTCTGGCTCTTGCCCTTGAGCTGTAAATTCTCAAGGACTTCCATGGATCTCCTGGAATCATTGTTGGAAATCCACATTTCATTGGAAAGCTGTGTAGTTATCAGATGACCATTTCTTTGTCTTTTTCTCTTTTTTTCCTAAATTTTTTTTAAAGATTTGATTTATTTATCTGACAGAGAGATAGGGAGAGAGCACAAGTAAGCAGGGCAGCAGGCAGAGGGAGAGAAAGAAGCAGGCTCTCTGCTAAGCAGGGAGCCTGATGTGGGGCTCAATCCCAGGACCCTGGAATCGTGACCTGAGCCGAAGGCAACTACTTAACCAACTGCCACCCAGGCGCCCCTTTTTCCTAATTTTCAAAAAAGATTTTATTTATTTGTCAGAGGCTTAACCGACTGAACCACCCAGGTGTCCCTCAGATGATTGTTTCTGATCCCTTCTCCCCGAACCCAGCTCTGACACTCTGAATAAAAACTCGGAATAAAACTGCAGAGTAATTCTCCATTTTAACAGTGTTGTTTTTCTTGTTTGGCACAAAAGAAATTACATTTCTCCAGCTGGTGTATCCAGAATTTCTCCTCTCTCCCGCCTGGTCACAAGTGCACACAAACATGCACACACACGTACACTCACACCTCAGATGCCTTAAGACTGTAATTCTCGTAAGTGGACAGAGTGCCAGCCATGTGCTTCAGGACTAACCACACCTTCTCGCTGCTGTCCCTGGCTAAACAGTAAATGGAATTAGATACTTCTTGCCTAGAGACTTAAAAAGACCATGTTGCCTCCAAGAATTTCTAAAGAGCTGTCTTTTTTCTCCCCTTCCAGAGGGCCAGTTGAGAGTCGATGCCAATGTATCTGTGCACCATCCTGGAGAGCCTCTGGGGGTTCGCACCGAAGTGAAGAATCTCAACAGTGCCAAGTTCTTGGCCAAAGCGATAGGTGAACATCAGCTTATGTTTAATGTTCTTTGTATCAGTTACCGATGGCTTTGTAATAAGCCACCCCAAGCCTTAGTGCCTTAGATGATAACCGTTTCGGCTTCTGCAGTTCTACAGATTGAATCCTGCCTCAGCTCATCTATGTGCAAGAGGAGCTCACTCACACATTGGGGCCTTGGGGCCAGGACTCTGCTAGGCTTCTCTTTCCACGTCGTGTTTCTTCATTTGCTGCCTAGCCTTCGTGTTTGGCAGTGGGGTGTTCCAGAGGGATGAAGGCAGAGGCGTCAAGCCTTCTTGAGTCCCAAGCTCTAGAGCTCAGTATCTCTCCCAACACATTTGATTCAGAGCAGATTCAAGGGGAGGAGGAAAAGACTCCACCTCTTTCTGGGAGGAGCTGTAACATGTATAGCTCTGTTTTTCCATCTACCACATTCTTTCTGGCCAGTGTGAACTTTATAAAGTCATGTTTATTCATTGTAGATTAGCCATAGTTTAACTTAATTGGTCCTTGTGTTCTGCTTTTTTAATGTTTTTACTAATGGATTCCGTGTGTCTGTGTAATGGAGTTTGGGTCTTATTGGAGTCCGCTCTGTGGGTATTTATGTGTTGACAAATACATAATAATCATTAAAGTAGAACAGTTGAACAAGATAAACATGCAGGCAGTCCCATAGAGGTTGCTGACTGTGAAGACATCTCAGAAGACTAAATATACTCCTTAAAACCAAAGGTATCTAGAGAGGAAGAGAGAAAGGAGGGAAGGGAGAGTTTCAAGTGCATCCCGTCAAGGACACACAGAGCACAAGACAGCTGAATGCATTGCTGTGTGTTTAGTAGAGCCCTAGGCCTTATTGAGGAAAGTACTAGCAACAAGATAGGAAAGATTCTCTAGTCTTATATAAAATCTTACCCTGAACCTGCAGTCATCAACCTCAATGAAGATGCTCTGCATGTACAAATTTTCAGGAAAAGGGCATTAAAATGGTTAAGGGGATAACTTACATAAGGGAAAGGAGGGAAGGGAAGGTTCCCATGTGTAGATGGACAGCAAAGAGGGCAGACTCTTCTGTCTCTCAAAGGAGATACAATCCACATTTATGAAGCCACGAAAGGTTTGAGTCAAGGATACTTTTACAGCCCACTTTTGTGAAGTTCGGGAAGCTTGGGATAAATGGAAGAAAGTTCCACTTTACCCTGTGGGTAGTAAGTGTTCTGGAATTCATTATTCCAAGAGGTGGTGATGGTAACCTAAAAAAACAAGCAGCAAGACTTTAAGTAGATTTATTCTTTTTTTTTTTTAGATTTTATTTATTTATTTGACAGAGAGAAAGATCACAAATAGGCAGAGAGGCAGGCAGAGAGAGGAAGGGAAGCAGGCTCCCTGCTGAGCAGAGAGCCCGATGCGGGGCTCAATCCCAGGACCCTGAGATCATGACCTGAGCCTAAGGCAGAGGCCTAACCCACTGAGCCACCCAGGCACCCCTAAGTAGATTTATTCTTAATGATTTATGAAGGAGACCCCCGAGATGGATTCTGCCTGTGGCCTGACTCAGACAGGAAGAACCGCAGATTTACCGTGATAGCCTAATTCTCCAAGCCCGTGATTTTTCCGTCCCGTTTTTCTCCCTGCATCGTGCCTGATAGTCATCTGATTTCAGTCAAAGAGAGCATTGGAGTTGGGGAGACAGGGAGTGAAAACTGACACATTTTAGTTTTGCTGCTGCTACTCAGCTCAGATAAGAGTTTGGATTTATATGAGGGAAGTACATGCTGGGATGGGGAGTTAAGGGGGAGGCTAAAGCTGCTTTCAGAAAGAAGCTTAATAGTTATGGCTGTTTTGATGATCACAGTCTGCCTTGTTTGGTGGTGAGGGAGCATGGCATAGAGCTGTAGCCCTTAATCATTTGGGGTCATGGATCCCTATGAAATTTCTGGACTCTCTCCACAAAATGTGCAAGTACACACACCCACATTCTGTATCTAATTTAAGGAGGTACCAGAACCCCGTGAGGTTTATCCTTGGATCACTGGTTAGAAACCCTTGATAGGCAGCCATCCTGGATCTGGAGTTTCATTGGCCCAGATACTGGTCCTCGCCCTTCTTCTGCCGAGAGTGTAAACTGGACTGGGTCACTGAGACCCTAAACTTTCTCCAAAAGTGAGGGAGCAGAGCTTCCTAAAAGACCCCTTCCACCACCATCGTCCTATGACTGCAATGAGAAGAGAATATAGCATATAAGGGAAGAATTATTATAAACAACTCTCTTGATTATTTTTGACTTAAAGATTGAGACAGATTTAGGATTATTGCTTGATTGGATGAAAATCTGTAATATGTAAATTATTGTGTTTTTCTTAGACTCTGAAATTGAGAGACAAATCCACGAACTTGAGAATGGACGTGAAATTCTGAATGAAACACGCTCATTTGACTACAAGCTGGGGTGAGTTTGCATTAGCAAGCATCTTACACACAGCTGGGTGGGACCTCAGCCTGGGCTCCCCACAGACCAGCCCCATGACCTTGAAGAAGGTACTTACCCTGTCTGCACTCATGCTTTTCTCATGAGTAGAGTTAGGAAAACACTGTACACTACAGGGATATAATACCCTGGAGGACTGGTAAGAGGTTGAAACTGAACCAGACTCAGCTTATCCATTTTGTGGCAGGAATCTTCACTTCCTTAAATTCTATCAGATTTAAGCTCTTCCAAATCAAGCTAGTGGTAAAGAAAGTGTAGGGGTGGTTACAGAGGTACCCTTTTATGTTGTCTTAGTAAGTTTGACTCTAAAGTACTGACTCTGAATTTTGAGGATTTTGTGCTTATAACAGAAGACTGACAGAAGCTCGGAAGGCTTAGAATTTGAGCCAGTTAGAAGCTGGGAACATTGAACAATTTCTTCTCTTTTTTTTAAAAAAATTATTCTATATATTTCTCTTTCATTAATATTTTCTCATGTAGTCATTTAAGTGTCTCTCACAGGAGGTCAAAGGGCCTGAATTTGCTTGTGTCCCTGTTTAGTAGGGAGAACTCCCCTTTGCACATATGCTGGGCCATGCTGCATTCCATGTTGGTTTAACGTTTTCCTATTTAACTATCATAGGTGCACCATGCCAATGAGAGACAAAGAAGGAAAACAAGACTACAGGTGGGTATTCCTCTTGTCAAAATACCATCATGTGTGTGGGGTTCGGGGCCAGTTTCAAATCTACTTGCAGAGTAACATAAGGACCTGGATGGTTTTTAGGCACCACTTTCTGGTTGTATTGTCACATGATGGCTTGTATGTTGCAAGCCTGGACTTCCTATTTTATATATATACTGAAAGAAAGAATGTTTTCTTGGTCTCGTAGCCTCAGCGTATCTTCTTTGATGGGATTCAGCTATTGGAAGGCACTGTTGACTCACCCCTGTGTGAGAGTTCTTATAATTGAGCTAAGAGGGTAGCAGTTGAGGATGGGGCCAAGGATGTTCTTATTCTTACATTCAGTTACAAATTCAGTAACACACTGAAGATCCTTGAGAAGAAAGGAGAAAAGAGAGCATATATTAATGGTATTTCCCTTCACAACTCAGGTGATCCTATTTAATTGATTAAAATTAAACAAGTTGGACTTAATATGAGATCCAGAAATAAAGCCAATAATAATAGGCTTAAGGTAATTTGAACCTCTGGTACTTTTTCCCCATTGAGTTTTGCAGATTGTAAAGATTGAAATCGTAAGCAACAAAGTCATTGGTTCCTCTGCAAAGCTCAACTCTTGCTGTCCATGGGGACCCGATGTAGCACTGGGATGTGGGAGAGAAGCGCCTAAACCCTTAGCGTGGCTCTCCCCTGAAGGGCCCCTCTCCTGTGTGTCTAAGTCAAGGTTGTTTTCATCACTGGGAGCATCTGGGTTCAATCTGTTTTTCCCAAGAACTTCTTTGTTCTCCAGTGTTGCCCCCATCCCTCTGTTTATGCTGCTTTCTCACTCAGCATGGAGTTAACTGTTAGGGCAGCCAGTGGCTTTGTCTCAAGCCCTCAGATTAATAGGCAGGATTCAGGAACCCTCCCTTTGGCTTCCTCCTGCTCTCAGACGTCAAACTGATTCCCAGCACAGATTTGGCATGGAGGTGATGGGTTGCGTGCACGTCTGACCTATCACCCTGGCACCCCGTTTGTTCTGCGTTATCCTGCTTGTGCGTAAGCCCTTTGACAGGCATAGGTGGACAGAAAATGTTAAATGCTGGAATGGAGCAGAGGGAAAGACGTCATGTGCTGTGGTGCTGCAGAGAGTTCCCATGTACTCCCTGGTGTATACCGTATACCCTGCCTCACCAGCACGGTTACCCTGATAACGTCCTGCACTGCCATGTGATTCACATTTATTACCCAGGAAATGCTGAAAACTCTGAGCACACATTCCACAGGCATGCCACATGGATTGTGGTACATTTGTTACAAATGAAGACTTTATTATTAACCGAAGTCCATAGTTTACATTAGGTTTCCTTCTTTTTAATTTATTTTTTATTTTTTTATTTTTTATTAACATATAATGTATTATCAGCCCCAGGGGTACAGGTCTGTGAATTGCCAGGTTTACACATTTCACAGCACTCACCATAGGACATATTGGGTTGCCTCTTTATGTTGTACGAGCTGTGGGTTCTGACCAAATGTATAATGACATATGTCTAACATTATAGGGTTGTAGGGAATAATATCACTGTCCCAAAAAGCCCCTGTTCCCCACTTACTCATCTTTCCCTCCCCACTTCATTTTTTTTTAGGCAAAATTCTATTTCTTCCACTTCTCGAGAAAGAAAGTTTTCTTTTTCTTTGACTTTTCATTTGTTTCACAAATACTGCTAAAAATAGTGAGAATTTTAGAATGAGGTAAAGTCATTTTTCTCCCTAATAAGTAAATTGTTCTCATTTGGTCCTGTTTTTCTCCACCTTTGTCTTTGTGAGTATATGCTTTTTTGTGTGTGTAAGTATATACAATTATACATCACAGCGTAGCATCAACACTGTGTTGTGCCTTTTTCATTCATCATAATTTGTAAGCTTGGAGAGGGCAGGTCTGGTGGTCTTGCCCTGTAAGTCTATACTTGTACAAAGACTCGTTCCTGGAAAACAGAGTTGGTATTATAGGACATTAGAAAATATTTGGATTTTTGTTTTATTTTATTTATTTATTTGACAGAGCAAGCAAGCATGAGATGGGGGAGGGGCAGAGGAAGAGGGACAAGCAGACTCCCTGTTGAGCAGGGAGCTCAACATGGGGCTCCATCCCAGGACCCTGAGATCATGACTGGAGGCGAAGTCAGATGCTTAACCGACTGAGCCACCTGGGTGCCCCAGAAAATATTTGGAATTGTAATATGACATGTAAACACGAAACTTTCGTATTGATGATAAGGTCTTTTTATTCCTATTAAAACAAATACTTCTCAGTCAGACCCCATTTCCTCTCCCTGCCTAGGTTTATGCCTGAACCCAACCTGCCTCCCCTGCTGCTCTATGACACTGAGTCTCTGCCTCCTGGTGTGGACCCACAGCAAGTGATCAACATTGACTGGATTCGGGAGCGGCTCCCTGAGCTCCCCAGTGAGACCCGGGAGAGGCTTATTCAACAGTATGGCATGCTGCCAGGACACAGCTTCGCCTTACTGGTAGGTATTGATCAGAGACTCCGATAAACCCAGCTCAGCCGTTTGGGTAATGCTCTACGGTGAGCTCTGAGGAGAGCAGGCAGGTTGCTTCAGTTGTACAATAGATGCTTCTAAGAACAAGGCACGATACCCTTTGCTCATTTTCCTTGATGGTGAATACTCCTCATAAAACCAGAAGATGAAGCAGAATCTCATGTCAGTCATGTCTTCTGTGCAGAAATGAACAGCTGCTCACAGCAGCCGCGGAGGCTTCTTGAAGACAATCCAAATGTTGTGGATGAATGTTTTCCCATGTGTCTGCAGGACAAAAGAAAATCAATGTATAGGGTTTCTGAATGTCTAGCAGTATTGAACCATGACAGGGTCTGGCAGGAAGTTCGGTCCTCAAAAGCCAGCCAGCTGTTTCTCCAGCGGTAGAAGAAAAACATTTATTCCTCACGAAATGTTGAAAACTCTGACTCAAAGTGTCGTCCTTTGAGGCTCGAGGATGCATCATAAGGGGCCGTTAGCGAGTCTGACACCACTGAGACCTGCTTAGGGATTTTCCACTCTTTTCAGAGTTCTCGGGGCTTTGCCGTTTTCTTTGTCATGGCAACATTAAAGTGAAGCCTCGTCACTGAGGGTAGGGCTTTGTCATAGTTGTTTTCGGCTTGTCTATGGGGGAGGAAGTGGGAAGTTTTGCCACTGTGTGCTTCAGGGACAGGGTATCTGCCACACTTACCTTCTGGAGCAGCAGAGTCTGCGCAGAATGTGGGTTTTTGCATTTTAATTCACCAATAGTAACTAGGGATGTTAGAACGTACATATTTCTATACTTCAGTGAGAGCAGCCCCGCCGCTTCTGGTACAAGGTAGGCAAGTGAATGTGTTGAATGGAAGGTTCTCTCTTTACAAATCAGCTAAGGCAAAAACTCTCCAGAGAGTCTCACGTGAACACTCCTTTTTCCCTCCCAGGGATGATTGGGCAGGCCTCCCAGATAGGTTTCCATACTTCGGGCAGTGGCGACCACTGCCCATCACCTCCTGCCAGTTGCTGTCTTAGCTTAGTCAGAACTCTGTGATGGTCACATGGATGGATTTTAATCACTTCTTAGTGTGACTTGTTCAGCGCCTTGCAGGCCAAGACTGTGTCCCCTTCTCTCTCACTGTTCCTCAGCATAGTCTGGCACATCAGCAGTGCTTAATGCCAGGTCTTCGACTGCGCAAGTCAGTTCGCATCTCAGACAGAACACCTCTTACCACTCATTTTCCCTGGGTTGATTTAACCCACCTGAGGTTTAGTCCTATCTATCTTCCCTACTGTGTGATGAATTTCCAGCCCACTGGAAATCAATTCCGTACTAAATTCTAAATGCTAAATTCCAGTCCTACATTTTATAACTGCCAGATCCCATCCCAGGGGACAGGAGGACTGGGACGGAGCCTCCAAGATGTCAGTTATCTGTCTTCATTTGGCCTTCTACCAGGTGAACAGAGGCAGCCCTTGGAGATGGCATCTGAAGAAAACCCAGGTTTCTTGGTGAAAAGACCTTTCAAAAACTCCTCTCGGGAATATGGTTATTTCTCTCCGTGGCATTATCTGCAAACATACACTCCCTTCAGAGAGCATCTCTCTAGCACTGTCACGCTTGGCCCCTGACGAGCACATGATGGTAGAGGGCTCCTCGGGGAAAGTCAGTCCTCTGAGGGCAGGGACATTTTCGTGTTCATATTTGGGTCCCAGGCTCCATTCTTGTGTCCTTCACAGGAGGCCTTGAATAAATGTTTGCTGAGCTTGCCCAGGGAGTGGGTCAGAGTTTAAGGTCCTAATGAGGGGAACCTGTCTTTCATCTGTTCAGTCCACAACTTTTGTTTTGCATCTCCTGTGTGGCAGGTAGTCGGGGACAAAGATCTTTAAAAAAGGTGTTTCTTTGTTTTCCAAGAATACACACACACACACACACACACACACACACACACACACACACGAGACACAGCTAACCAGGGAGCTAGTGATTACCTTAATTGGAACAAAAGGAGAAAACTTCCACAAGGAGGTGATTTTTGAGCCAGTTTTGAAGGTGATTTTTGGGCCAGTTATATGAAGAGCACATATAAAAATGTGCTCATTTTTTTTTCCCATTTTATTTATTTTTTCAGCGTAACAGTATTCATTCTTTTTGCACAACACCCAGTGCTCCATGCAAAACGTGCCCTCCCCATTACCCACCACCTGTTCCCCCAACCTCCCACCCCTGACCCTTCAAAACCCTCAGGTTGTTTTTCAGAGTCCATAGTCTCTTATGATTCGCCTCCCCTTCCAAATTTTTTTTTTTAATAAACATATAATGTATTTTTATCCCCAGGGATACAGGTCTGTGAATCGCCAGTTTTACACACTTCACAGCACTCATGATAGCACTTACCCTCCCCAATGTCCATAGCCCCCTCTCCCAATCCCACCTCCCCCCAGCAACCCCCAGTTTGTTTTGTGAGATTAAGAGTCATTTATGGTTTGTCTCCCTCCCAATCCCATCTTGTTTCATTTATTCTTCTCCTATCCCCCTACCCCCCCATGTTGCTTCTCCATGTCCTCATATCAGGGAGATCATATGATAGTTGTCTTTCTCCGATTGACTTATTTCACTAAGCATGATACGCTCTAGTTCCATCCACGTCGTCGCAAATGGCATGATTTCATTTCTTTTGATGGCTGCATAGTATTCCATTGTGTATATATACCACATCTTCTTTATCCATTCATCTGTTGATGGACATCTAGGTTCTTTCCATAGTTTGGCTATTATAGACATTGCTGCTATAAACATTCGGGTACACGTGCCCCTTCGGATCACTATGTTTGTATCTTTAGGGTAAATACCCAGTAGTGCAATTGCTGGGTCATAGGGTAGTTCTATTTTCAACATTTTGAGGAACCTCCATGCTGTTTTCCAGAGTGGTTGCACCAGCTTGCATTCCCACCAACAGTGGAGGAGGGTTCCCCTTTCTCCACATCCTCTCCAGCATCTGTCATTTCCTGACTTGTTAATTTTAGCCATTCTGACTGGTGTGAGGTGATATCTCATTGTGGTTTTGATTTGTATTTCCCTGATGCCGAGTGACGTGGAGCAAAAATGTGCTCATTTTTATAGCTTGCAGATTGTGTGTTAGGTAATTAGCTTTGTTTTTGTTTTTGTTTTTGTTCTTGTTTTTGTTTTTTAAAGGGCTAGTCCTTGAAATTTCCAAATGAGTGTAAAGAGACCTTAGTAGCAATGGAAAAAGAGTGATTCAGAGAAATTATTTCCCTGAAAGTGGGCATCCTGAGCTCTTTATGACTTTGTAATCATTGAAAGCTGAGCTACTCAGACCCGAAAATGATATGTTCATGTTTTTTCCTGCCTTCATCAGAAACACAACAGATTGCTGAGAAGGGCAGATGCACAAATCTAATGAACCATCTTTCAATTTAAAGAGTGCCCAGGAGTATTCATTAAATAAATCACAGCAGTGGAGGTGTGCTTTGCAGAGCTTCGACTCCACGCTCTGTGCCTTCCGACTGCTGATTCTGTGAGGCATTAAGGCGCATGCCAACCCTCACACATGTGCCTGACCCACACGGACTAAAAACCGCAGAATTCAACTCTAGTCTGTAGTTTGCCTTGTCATCTTATAATGCAGTAAGCTCCGTGTTATGTATTGGTAATTTATGCTCCATGTTTACAGAACTCTAGTATTTTAGCACTTACAGTAATGTCTGGCACCTAATAGGAACTCAGTGAATATTTATTCGTGAATGGTCGGATCAGTGATACTATGACAATAGTCATGAAAGTCCCGGAAGAAGCAGCATTCCTGATAAAAGCATCCTCATTTCTAAAGGTCAGATCCATAAACCCCTCCTACCCCCTAGCAGATCACGGGGTGACAGCTGGCTCATTAAACTGTGGGTGAGAAGCACGGGAATCTCCACTCTAACCACCCCACCTGCTGTGTCCAGATGCACGTCACTTGGCCTCTCGGCTCTTGTTTTCTGAACTGGTCTTGTTAGGACATTAAATCCAGTCTACATCCTGGTTTTCTCTCTCTCTCTCTCTCTTTTTTTTTTTTTTTTAAGATTTTATTTTATTTATTTGACAGAGATCACAAGTAGGCAGAGAGGAAGGCAGAGAGAGAGGGGGAAGCAGGCTCTCCGCCGAGCAGAGAGCCCGATGCGGGGCTCGATCCCAGAACCCTGGGATCATGACCTGAGCTGAAGGCAGAGGCTTAACCCACTGAGCCACCCAGGCACCCCCTAGTTTTCTCTCTTAAACCCTCCTGACAGTTTCCTCCTGACTGAAAACCTGTATTACTGTTTTTTCCCTCTGGTGACATAAAAAGTATCTTGCCCCACCCGAAGCTTCAACCTATTTAGTTAACCTTGCTTCTCTGTCTTGTGTCACATTGCCTTGATTGCTGACCTCATTTGTAAGCCTTAAGGAATAGAAATGAAGCAGCTGAGATCCAGGTTTTAGGATCCTGAAAAACAAGAGATTCTAGTAGCATAGCAAGTCCTTCTCTGAGTCAGTATATTCCGGGAGTGATCACAAGAATGATCTAGATGATACACATGTGCATTTTTCTTAGCAGATAATCCCAGAGCAACATCTGTGGGGATATCTCTTCCTAAACTCTGCCTTACTTGATTCAGAGAATTCAAACAAATTGTAGTCATTTGCTTAAGCAATACAAGAACATGGCTGCTCGCTGACAATAGGTTCTGTGGTTTATGGCGGGGCACGTTTTTTTTTAAAGCAGGCTCCAGGGCTAACATGGAGTCCAGTGGGGAGCTTGAACTCACAACACTGAGAACAGGAGTCGGACACTTAACCAACTGAGCCACCCAGACATCCCACAGGCCACTTTTTTTTTTTTTTAAGATTTTATTTATTATTTATTTGACAGAGAGAGAGATCACAAGTAGGCAGAGCAGCAGGCAGAGAGAGTGGGGGAAGCAGGCTCCCCGCTGAGCAGAAAGCCCAATGCGGGGCTCGATCCCAGGACCCTAAGACGACCTGAGCCAAAGGCAGAGGCTTAACCCACTGAGCTACTCAGGCACTCCATCCATGGGCCACTTTTTAATTTACCCTTACAACAACCGTTTGAGGTCGATATTGTTGTTCTCCCCATTTTACAGATGGGGAAACATCAACCGTGGTGGAGTGCAGGACATAAAGTAACAGGCAGGCCTGTGGGACGCCAGGTTCAGTGGTCTGCACTGACTTCAGAGCCCAGGCTTTATTTACGTTTCTAAGCTCTTCTGCCTGTCTGCACATAGAATGTGCCACAGGGCCAAACAGGAGTATGTTTCAGGTTCATTGCTGCTTTGAATCACTTGATAGAGAAAATAGAATCTTTACTTTTGTTAATACTGTTTGGGGGGGTTTTTTGGTTTGTTTTTGGTTGAGGTTTTCTTTGTTATTTTACTTTGGGTTTTTTTTTGTTTTTTTTTTTAACTATTTATTTGAGAGAGAGAGCATGAGTCAGGCAGAGGGAGAGGGAGAAGCCGACTTCCCACTGAACTGGGAGCCTGATGCAGGGCTCAGTCCCGGGACCCCGGGATCATGACCTAAGCTGAAGGCAGATGCTTAAATGACTGAGCCACCCAGGCCTCCAATACTAATATTTTACCCAGTCCTGCTAAATGCTTCATGAAACAATTCATTGGTTCATTTAAAACTTTTAACTACCCAGATTAGGTTTTAAGATGTCAGACTGCCTTATAAAGAAAGAAAAAGTGCTTTCTCCTAAATTTAGTGAAATCAGTCAACTCCAATGAAAAGGAGAAATTGCATCCATTTTCCAAGTAGAAAATTTTAGTCACAAAAAAAGATGTAAACTGTCCTCCGTAACTTTGTTTTCTTCCTTAAATTTGCTGTCATAGGTTCTTGGCTCCTTCTGAGTGAATCACTGAAAAGGTCTCCATGAGAGGGCAGAATGTGTGGGGCTTGTGTGGTTTGTGGGATGATTTTGCCTGTCAAGTGATGTCATGGCCAGCACACGGTAGGCACTTGGTAAGGACCAGATATAAGCTCACAGGGTAGCCAGCTGTGTATGAATTCGGTAAATGGAAAGATATCTGTCTTGTCAAGATTTTAGTGGAAGAATGGCATAGCATTCCCAATCCAGTGTTTCTTTTTCTTTTTTTTTTTTTTAAGATTTTATTTATTTATTTGTCAGAGAGAGAGAGAGCACAGGCAGACAGAATGGCAGGCAGAGGCAGAGGGAGAAGCAGGCTCCCTGCTGAGCAAGGAGCCCGATGTGGGACTCGATCTCAGGACGCTGGGATCATGACCTGAGCCGGAGGTGGTCACTTAACCAACTGAGCCACCAATTGGCATCCCCAATCCAGTGTTTCTTGAGGGCCTGCTGTCCTCGTCACAGCGCGCTGTGCTGTTTTCAGGTAGAAGAGCTTTATGTTTTCCATGTTGCTCTTCCTTCTCCCAAGTAGCCCTGCCGGGCAGTGGGTTGAAACACTGACTAAGAGACCGACAGTCTTGATTTTAGCTCCCACCTCTGACACCTGGGAGCTGGGAGGGCCCTGCAAAGGCATCTGGTGCTGTTACCCTCCGTTGCTGAAAGAGGGGCTAGAATAAGTTATCAGGGAGAAGAGCACGGGCACCAAATAGCCACTAACACATTGAGGGCTGCGGAGGGGAGAATTCTAAGAAAAATCCAGCATGGCCCCAGTGAGCCTGGGAAAATGTGACTGGGACCCTCCCGGTTAGTGACCCGTGCTGCCGTACATGTCAGTCTGTCTTTGTATTCAGCTTCAAGATGTGTAATCTCATTTGAACAACTTCTGCTTCCCCAGCTGGTTATTCCCCATTTCAAGCCATAATCCTTTGTTTCTGACACCATGAAAAAGGTGAAGGTGTCTCCAGGGACCAAGAAGCAGAAAAAATATCATGTCTGTGGTTGATTACTAAATGGATTGTTTTCCAAGAGTTCTGCTTTGAGTTTCTAGTGCGCTTGAAATGGCGTGGTTTTCTGTTTGGATGAATGGTCTGTAAAACAATTTCCCGTGATAAATATCTGTGTACTCCTAGGTAATACTACTTTAAAGCTAATAGTTTAAAAGGCGTCTGAAACTATATTGACTAGTTTTAGACTGCTTAGACGTACTGAGGAACAAAGCACTGGCCTTCTAACTCCTGCTGAAGGAAAATCCATTTGGTCAGCACCGTCGCTCACCATATTTCAGCTCTGTGTAATTTTTGAAATTGATTTTATTCTTCATTTTATAAAATTGCACCCAGTGCTTGCCAGCTTATGGGTGCTTTTATAGTCTATGCACTAGAAACGTAACTGATATTTTTTTTCCGGTAAAACTGAATAAAAGATGCATCTTCTAACTTTACTTCTGAAAAACCAGCAGTTTGTTTGTTCCATATGCAAGTAACAGAGAACTTTCAGAGATGAGGATCCTCTGGGCTCAGATTCATTTGATCCCTCTGGGACCTGCCCCCTGGAGCAAAAGTGCAGGGAGGAGTGAAGTCCTGAGTGCCCAGCCTTGAGGATTCACGGGGACTCTCTCCTTCATCCATCCCGAAGCCCTTTTGGGGACAATTAAAACACATTATTTCAGGTTTCAGACAAATCTTGGCACCAGTGAGCAAGCACTGCGTTGAAGCTTTGTTGCCGTATTTAAGCTGCAGCCCGAAAGCTGCTGTTGACCAGCACAGGTTCCCTCCGTGTTGGGCCCATCTGACAGTGGTGGCTTTAGGCACGTTGAAATGCGATCATGATCAGAATTGATTTCTTGACAGCATACTACTTGTGGCCCATTCTTGAAGATACAGTTTTCTAATTATGCTGGTCTGCTGTCAACTTTTATCACCTGATTATCCAGAGAAGAGTCTTATTGCCAGATTGGTTTCCTTCCCATCCCTCTTAGAGCTCATGTGTCTCAGAGAATGTAAGCTCATTTTCACATGAGCCTAAGCCAATGTAGGTGTGAACCCTCTCTGTGTGGAACCAGTATCCTGAGTTAAACTCAGATGTGTGTACTTCCCGACTTTGCTAGGAACAAAGTACAAGCGAAATTGTTGGGACCAGAGTTTTGCTCAGATTTTAGGGGCTTCCAGGCCCATTGAGAGCATGACCCAGGAGTAGAAACTGTGAGGACCAAAATAGGACTATAAACCTTCCTAGTTGTGTA
This sequence comes from Meles meles, assembly GCF_922984935.1. Lineage (NCBI taxonomy): Eukaryota > Metazoa > Chordata > Mammalia > Carnivora > Mustelidae > Meles > Meles meles. The sequence goes on from NC_060067.1 coordinate 143,301,556, forward strand.
TTTTATGAGACAGACTAGAGAGCATACCCTTGGTGTTTCTAGGTCAATTTCCAAGCTTCTCCAGATCTCCATGTTCTTGAAAGTGGCCATAATGGTTCAGGATTTTGGCTTCCTCCTGACATACTTAAGTGAGAGTGATGTCTCCTATGCTCTTTCATACCACCTATTAACTTCCTTTAGTTTCTTTCCCACTGAAGACCCCTTTGGATGAATCTTTTTCCCCGCTCACTCACTGCAAGATTTCCACAGCCACTTATTTCCATGAAAAGCAGAGGGAAGGCTCGTTCTCACCATAGATCCAAGCCAGCACCACGAAATGCATCCGTCCTTAATCTCGCCATGACTTCTGCTTTCTTTCCTTAGAACCGCCACCCAGGCCTCCCTATCTAATTTCCATTTCCACCCCAACACTAGCATTCTGTGTTATTTTCGCAAAGGCAATGGGTCTGCATTGTTTTTCTCACTTTGTAACAGTGACCAAACCCCATAGGAATAAAGAGGGAACAACAGAGTCCCCACTGATAGATGCTGGACCCACTTACATTTGCAGAAATGCTCAGTGGCCGCTTGCCCCAGTGCCCCTGCCACATGGCAGCTGGGTGCAGTTCCCGTTTGTACCTCCACAGAATGACACATGGGCGCCTCGCCTGGTTGAAGCCACTGTTGTTCAGTCCACAGGTGCGGGGTCTGCCGTACAACCGGCTGCTCCCTCCACAGGGACGACCTGCCCAGTTGGGTGTAATGCAGTGCGTGAAGTCCCCAGATCCGAAGAGTTAGAATGCAGTAAGGTGCCATCTGCTTGATACCAAGACCATGTGAGCGGTAGTGGGGGCGGTTCTGGAAGGTCTGAATCTGAAGGTGCTTCAGAATTGGGCAGGGTCTTGGTTGAGGCGTACTCACCTTCCGTGAGGAGAGGGCGTGGAAGGGACACAAAAGAGAGGCCCCGGGAACTCTGGCCACCATCCCGTCCCCCAGAAGCTCCATGTGGCCTGGGGCAGGGGGCGTGTATGTGTCTGCCTTCCTGATCTGGAGCAGGTGTGTGCCCTGCCACAGCGGAGAGTGCCAGGTGGTCTAGGTGTGTGTTGGCAGAGGCAGAAAGAGAACCTGCCATTTTCTCCTAATTTCTAAGTTAATTGCTAAGGGCCTTTGCAACATTTTTAATATGTGAAGAACCTTTGAACAGCTGGCAGGTACCAAATAAAATAATGGAAGTGGTGGGAAAGGGCATTCTTTTGATGAGCTGGTTACTTCACATTGTGCCTGGCACTGCTAGGGGCTCAGTCTCCGTCCCCAGGAAGGCAGCAACGTGAACTTTTCTTCACCAGAGGCAGTGTAACGTGGAGATGAGGAGCACAGACCGCAGAGTTCAGATCCCCGTTCTGCTGCTTTCTTGCTGTGTAACCTCGAACAAATTAACGCCTCAGTGTCCTCATCTGTAAGAGAGAGTTCTGCTAGTGTCAGAGGATTGTTAGTAAGAATTAAAGGAGTTGGGGCGCTTGGGTGGCTCAGCGAGTTAAGCTCTGCTCAGCAGAGAGTCTGCTTCTCCCTCTGGCCCTCACCCCACAGCTCTCGCTCAAATAAATAACATCTTAAAAAAAAAAAAAAAGAATTACATGAGTTAATGTTAGTGTAAATGAGTTAATGTAGAAACCACTTGGAACAGTGCCTAGCACCTGTTATTGCTGTTGTTAAAACGTATTCTAGTGGGGCGCATGGGTGGCTCAGTTGGTTAAGTGTCTGCCTTCGGCTCATGTCATGATCCCGGGGTCCTAGGATCGACCCCCACATCAGGCTCCCTGCTCAGTGGGAGCCTGCTTCACTCTTTCCCTCTGTCTCCCAGCTTGTGCTCTCACTCTCTACCTCGAATAAATAAATAAAATCTTGGAAAAATAATAATAATAAAATAAAACGTATTCTCGTTGTTAATACCATCTGCAGGAGCAGCAGCCGTGTGCGACTCCCCACAGGGCTGGCCACTATCTCTGTGTGGAGCACATTCTGGATACACTCCTGCAAGCTTTTTCAGTAGCCCTGATTGCCAATCTGGGGTTCCTTTAGCTGCCAGGTCACTCCCTGCCTCGTAATCAGCTGTTCCTCAACTGGTACTTTGTGGGTTTTCTCTTCTCTTGAGTCTGCTACTGGGCAGCTGTCTCTCTCAGGTTTCGTTCTTCTAAATATAGCCCAGCTAATTTCTGCTCTGCCATCAGGTTCAAAGGGTGTGGGACTTAGAACCAGAACAGTGGTTGAGAAATCAGCCCCACTCCTGTTCCATCTGCATGGCCTTCTGACGTTTTGTCATCTCCGAAGGCAGAACGTACAAGACAGCCTTTGTGAAAAGACAGTAGCATGCAAAAAGACACTGCTTCCGGGTCCCAAGGCAAGGGTGAATCAGGGTTCCTTCCCAGGGCAGACCATGAAGGTGGGGTGATTCTGCGCCTCGCCTCACACCTGCCTTGACTGACTCACAGATCCATCTGTGGTGGAGGGTTCCTGTGAGCATCTCGGAGGCTGACCTGGCATTGACTCTGGGTGTAATTGAATGCTGTGGGGAAATTTTATTAAAATGTGAAAAGGATGCTTCTCGGTCACAGCTGTAAAGGCTGTCTGGTGTTATGCGAAAGACAGGCCCGGTTGTCCCTGCCGCGTCAGCTGTGGCTGAGGGAACAATTAGTGCGACGTTTGGCCAGGAGACGTGACGCGCTGTGCACCTGCAGTGTCCGCTCTTTTGATGCAGGAGAAGTCAGTGCTGAGTCAGACACTTGCATGTCGCCTTTTAGAAGGAAGTTAGGGGCTCCCTAATGCGTGGCCTTTCTGCGTGGCTCTTCCTACAGCTTTCAGGTCAGGGAATCACTAGCTCACTATTCTCCTGAGAAAACCAAATGGCTGCACTGTCATGTCTGACAGGGACTTCTGAGATTCGTGCTGAGCTTACCAGCAGTTGCCGATCTCACAGAAAAACTAAGGAAACCATATCTGGAATGCTGGGTTTTTTTTTTTTTCTTGCAAGGCGGACTTCTGATCTAAAGAGCCAGAGCAGGCAGCCTGTGTGCGACTTGGCATTGACCCATCATTCTCTGGGCGGCAGCAGCTCGGCCTCTGTCAGCCCTGCTGCTGGTCGCTCACCCCGTGACAGCTAGGGGTTTTCACATCCACTTACCATTGTGTTCTGAGCCCCCCCTTCCCCCCCAGCCAGTGAAGTACGGTTCCAGCTCAGGGACGCTTCCTCATAGCACTGACACAAAAAGACAAACAGAACTCTGACTTGCTATGTTATCCATCCAATAAAAAAACCACCCAAGGGTAGAAGAATAGATATTCATCACGTCCCAGCAACTCAGCCAAGCCTGGGAATTCGACTGCAATATTTCTAGGTGGATTTTGAAAACCTTTCCTTGGCAAAGCAAAGAGTTCTCCTTCTGACAGCTCTTTTCACCAGCAGGCCAGCCTGTCTGGGTTAGAACAAAGAGAATTCTGCCCGTCTGATTTGGGCCGGAGAGCGGATTTCTACTTCCCCAGCGGTTTGCTGTACTGTTGTGGAAGTTTGAATACTTTTCCATAAGTTAAGCAGAACTTCCTCTTCATTCTGCCTGCATTTGCCTTTATCTGCAGTCAAGCTTTGGCTGCTGAGGCGGCCTTTGCCCTGGTTTAGCATGAGCAGAATAGTAACGTTGGCTTGAAAAGAGATTCAAGAGATGATTGTGGGATTATTCAGTAGGCTTGTCACCAGAGACTGTATCTGTTACAAAGGGCATGTAGATTTTTTATTATGAAATTTCTACTTTAGCATAAGTTGTATGCCCGTGTATATTTTATGGCATCTACAACAGCTAAACTTTCAGAGCACTTTTGTTTGCAAGTCTTACTTCTTCCCAGTATCTTATTTTTCCAGAAAGTTCTTTCCCTTAATGAAGGTTTTCTGAAAGGGGCAAGGGTGAGAACCTCACCCACAGTATAAAGTTTCAAAGACAATGTCAAGGAAAGTGTGGTTTGATTTGAATGGCAGCAGGCAAGGCAAATCTACTAAAAATGTGTTCCCGCTGCCATTTGGAAGCTTTGCCTTCCTGTATGTGAGGAGTACGTGTTTTTATTTTTCTTATTGGAAAACAAAGGTTGGACTTAGCCAGATTTTTTCGTTCTGCCAAACTGATCTGAGCTGGCAGTTTGCCATTATAGCTAAGGCACTTGTTGAGTGCTTTGGGGTGATGCTGATGCCTCACTGGGGCAATTCTAATATTTAAAGGTGAACAAGGCATGATAAAGAAGGAGCATTCACTTGTGATATTTTAGAAATGCACATGGTGATGGCAGGTGTGGTTTCTGTCCACAGATACTCACCAAGTAGCTGCCATCGCCCAGCACTTTCGCTGTAGCTACAGAATGAACCAGACAGAATGGCCCCTGACTCAAAGAGCGCCGACCAGAGAGAGGGGGAGACATACTAGAGTCTTCCTCAAGTCCCTTTGATGATTGTTTTCACGGAGCAAGAGGAGAGACAGGGTTAAGCCGTGTCTAGTTTGGCTCTGAAGGCCCAGAAGCCACTGCTGCCTTCATCAGTCCTGTGGTCTGAGTGGATCCCTGGGTTCTTACTCATTTTGAAAACATTTGAAACCCATTTCTGTCACTTCTTGGGACGATGTGAAGATAAATACAATTACGATCCACTTTTGATTTTTCAGAGGTAGAATATTCCATCCATTCTTCCTTGATTTGCTTCTTTTCCTGCATCTTTATTCTCACAATCACTTGGGACTTCCAGCAGAGAATAGACCTGGAAAGAGGAAGGACAGGAAACTCTGCCCAAACATCGTGGGCCCGAGGATAAAGGATGCAGCTCAAGGCTTAAGGTCGTAGGGTACGCAAGGCTGAAAGGGAGAGGGCAGATGAGTTTGGGGGAGAGTGGATTGCACAGTACTCTGGTTCACCAAGCCAGGCTCTCTGACATATGTTCATTCCTGTGAGAAAATGCTAGATTAAAAAGAATGCACAGTGACAGTGGTAGAAGTCAGATGCTTGCTGTTTACTGAAAGTGATCACAATTTTCTGGTGACATTTCCGTGTTCAGGAAAGTACAGGTAGATGTGTCAGAGGAGGCAGAGGGTGACGGTTTCAGATTTGACTTCAGAATGCTGATCTTTCATTTTGGGGGAGACTTCATATATATATGTGGGGTTTTTTTTCTTTCTTTCTTTACAGAATGAAGTTGGCCTACTGGAGTTCTTCCAAAATGTGATAAAAGAAACTAGGGCAGAGCCAAAAAAAGTAACTAGTTGGGTCCTCAACATTTTTCTGGGTTTTTTAAAGCAACAGAACCTTGCTGTCAATGAGAGGTGAGTGGGGTCTGGAGATTCTTTTTTCCTTTATGATGAACTCTGTGTCCAGCAGCAGTTGAAGTAGGACAAGGCCAGTGTTTTGTTCTCCCTCTTCCCCCTCAGGATCTCCTGACAAGACACACATGCCCCCTGTGAATTCCATATTCTAAAGCTGTCCTCCCTCACGTCTGAAATTTTGTCCATTTGTTCAAGTCTTTCTCTGTGCTGTCCTTTGTACTGTGCTGGGGCTGCAGGCCTGAAGATGAGTAAGACAGGAGTTTACAAGCTGGTGGAAGATACGGGCCTGTAAGAAAATGGGCAGTCACCTCAGTGTGATCCTGTTGGGCCGAAGGTGTGGGGGGTGCCCTAAGTGAACACAGAGGGGGCCTGACCTGAGGCCGGAAGGTGAACAAGGTTTCCCTCAGAAGCAGATGCTGGAGCTAGGCCCTGAAGACCTAGCAGGAGTTGCCAGGTGATGGGAGGGGTGAGGGCATTCCAGGCAACAGAGTGGCCATTGGAAACTTAGAGGCTAGCAGGTGTTATGGGATCCGGAAACCCAGAAACTCCGGGTGTCAAAGGGCCACACAGGAAAGCTTGGGAAGAAGCCACAGAGACCACCAGAGTCCACCGTGCAAACACTTTGGTCAGCACCTCTCAAAGCCTTCGATCTCAAGCCCATTCCAGTTTCACCTTGGGGGAGTAGGTTGGAAGAACAGACCAGAAGCAAGGAAGCCAGTTGCTGGAGTGCCTGTGAGAAATGCCATGGGCCTGAGCGCAGGTAGATGGAGAACAATTATCTGATGTTGCACAACTTCCAGTTCTTACTTGGGCAATGGAGTGAAATGGAGGGCAGCGTTTTTGAGCCTAGCGAGAGGTAGAGGAGGAGGAATGAGTTTAGAGGGAAGGGGCGGGGCACAATGCCAGGTTCCATTTTGGACATGCTGAGTTGGACTGCCGGTAGGACAGAGATTCCCCTCTTGGGGATAACCAGGAGGCAGTCAGATATATGATCTACCGCTGACGAGAGAGATCTCGGAGGTAGAAATCCTGGAGTTCTCATTTGTTCATTATTCAGCACATGTTTATTTAGACTTCGTGCTAAACATGGGGAAGACCAGTCAGCACAACAGATGTAGTCCCTCCTCTCAGAGCTGACAGTCCAGAAGCCGGTGATGACAAAGCAGTGAGCTAGGTGCTCTACAGGAGGCGACAGTAACAGCCAAGCTAAGGCCTAAAGGAAGAAAGAGTAAGGTTAGTCAGACAAAATCTAGGAGGGAAAAGGGTTCCAGTATAGGGAACAGCCCATGTAAAAATTTCCAGGTGAGTCCAGGCGCATCCTACTTCTGGGAATGCAAGTAGTCCATTATAGGCAGAACGTGGACTTAGTGACCCTTAGATGGTACCTGAAGTTGTTGAAACAGAAGAGAATCAGGGAGGGTATGGCCTGATAGGACGGCCGAGGAAGGAGCCGGAGATGCTCTAGACTCTTAAGTGAGAAGCGTGGGCAGAGGAGGAGGCAGCTGAGAAGAAATGGCAGAGAAGAGAAAAACTAGGACAGAACGTCACAAAAGCCAAAGGAAAGGCAAGTTTTAAGAAGGAAAGAGCGAGCGGCAGATTGCAATATGGGGAGGGAGGGAGAGAGTGTTCATTAGGACCTCCAGGCAGGTGGCTGGGCCCCAGCAAGGGAAGGTGGTGTCCCCTGTCAGCAGGCATGCCATTGTCTCAGCAGCATCCCACGGCCATGGAGAGTGGAGGAAGGGGACGAGCCTACATGGATACATGATTCCAAAAATGTGTTTGCTCAAGGAGGGTACAGTGCCAACTCCGTGTTCAGCCTCTTGCTTGCGATGTGTATATATATGGCGTGATGTGGCCACGTGGGATCAGTGCACTTCCTTACTTGACTCCTTACCAGCAGTGACCTTGAATGAGTTCCCCTCTCTGACCCTCCACTGCTTCCCTATGAACGAAAATGGCAGCAGTACCTGCCTGCACGGGGTTTTGAGAGGAAAGTGCACAGTGCCTGGCATAGAGTGGGCCCCCTGCATTCGTTTCCTTCTCTTTGCTGGGTTGGCGTGTTCAGTACGAAAACGAGGGCCACCCTCAGCTCCCTGAATTCCTTTGGCACCTGTTGCCTTTATGTCTTCCGCTCCTCCTTTCGGGTTTGGCCCCTCTTCAGAAACTCCACTCTTTACACTGAAAACATCGCAGCCATTCAGTGAAGGCTGGAGTCATCTGGAAGCCTTTATGGAGGAGAAGCAACTGTACCAAAGCCTTAAAGAAGGGGTAGGAGTTGGTGAGGCAGAGGCCTGGACGACACCGGTGGAGAGCCAAGGGTGGGAATGCCAACACACTGCACCTTCTTAGACCATGGAGGAGCACAGCCTGGAGAAGCAGAGAGTGGAAGATGGCAGGAAAGTACAGCTGCCTGACAGACTGACTGGCGCAGGCCTGGAATATGAGGATGTGGAGAGTCAGAGGGGAGGTCAGCCCCTCTCCATGTGTCTCCAACACGTGCAGCAGAGCGCCACTTTGGGCAGAGCCCGTGGTTCAACGAGGAAGCCCCTACCCTGGCCCTTGAGCCCGCTACCTCCTGGGGAGGACTAGACTCATGCAGCAGCCTTTCAGTCTGAGGCAGAAAGCTGTGCTTCTGTTCCACAACTCTACATGGTATGGGGGAGCAGAGAAGAGGGAAGCGCCTGTTGGCTGGAAGAAGCCAGGAAGTTTCCAGGATGTTGTTTGAGCTTTCAGAAGTGTTCTAGATCTGATCTTCTTCTTCTTTTTTTTTTTTTTTGAAAATGTTATTTATTTATTTGACAGAGATCACAAGTAGGCAGAGAGGCAGGCAGAGTGGCAGGCAGAAAGAGGAAGAAGCAGGCTCCCTGCTGAGCAGAGAGCCCAATGTGGGGCTCGATCCCAGGACCCTGGGATCATGACCTGAGCTGTAGGCAGAGGCTTTAACCCACTGAGCCACCCAGGCGCCCCTCTCGATCTGATCTTTAAATGTATGGTGTTCCATGTTGTTGGCTGTGATGGACTGTGTTGGCCTAGAGTCACTGAATTGTTGTCCCGGCAGAGACCTCAGACAACTTCTGGTTCAGCACTGTCCTTTAGCAGACGAGGAAGTCGATGCCCTGACCTATGGTAAGGTGACAGACCCCAGGCTGCTCAGCAGCTGAGACAGGTAGCCAAGTCTCCTGACTTTCAGACCAGCATCTTTATATGTCCGTCTGAGGTTAGGGCTTTGCGTGTCCACCACGGTGATAGCTGCTGACGGTGCTGAGGTTGGTAAATCAGCTTGTGGAGTAACCTTGGAGCCTCTGGTATTTCCCCTAACAATTCATAAGCACACTAGAGTTTTAAGAACCCAGAGGGTACCCAGTTCTGAATAAACCTGTATGGAGTTGTTCCAAAAGCGGGAACCAGGAGGCTGAGCATCAGTTCTGCTACACCATTTCTGTAGAACAAGGGCTGAGGATCCAAAAGCGAGCTGTAGCAGCTCTCTTCCTGCGCAGTTCAAAGAACGTTGTTGGCTCCCCCAGCCTCACCTCGGAACAAACAGTAATTAATGAACAACCGCAGCTGCTGGAGCAAACATTTCCAGCGCTGAGAACGGCAGTCGCCGCGGCGCTAGCAGTTGTTGTCTGATGGCACCAGGCAGGGGACACTCTGGAGGTCAAGCTGGAAGAGCTGATTTTGCAAATTAGCATTCATCTTGAAAGACCTGACAGAAGACTGATGTTCGAAGGCTCCAACCAGAAAAGCTCTTGTTGAACTCGGCTTTTTTAATTATTTTGAGCATAGTGCTTTGAAAGTTGTTTTTCTGCTCACTCCTTCTAAATTGCTATTAATGACAGGTTTGATTCAGTTAAGAACGTGGCAATTACAAATACCCTGAGTGGGCGCTTCACAGTGAAATCAGGCAGGTGCCACTGTCCACTTGTCCAGTCCAGTCGAGAGCCGTGAACTTCCAGGTCTGCCATGGGTGGCGGTTCCTGAGGGACTGAAACCCAGGGTGGGCTTTGAGCCAAAAGGGCCTGAAGGTGAGGGAGGAGAAGTCCGGCAGGGGTGGCGTATGTGCAGTAGCAACCAAGAGTGGGGCTGCAAGGTTTGGAGCCCATTCAAGATCGTTCTGGCAGCCCCATGAGCGAACAGTGGCTATTACCTCATAAAGCAAAACAACGAATATGTGACAGAGACCATGTGTGGCCCACGGAGCTTTAAACATTTGCCCTCTGGCACTTCCCGGAAGAAGTTTGCTGACCCCAGTTTAGAACATGTTTGGCGAGAGGTCATTGAGCCCAGTGGTACAGAGAACTGGGCCCTGAAGCAGCAGAGGCCATCTTGGGAACTGATGGGCTTCCCTCATCTGTCAGCCTGAGGTGGAGGCAGAAAACCATATGGACAAGGGCCAGGAGTGCATGAGGGGACAGTCAAGGAAAAGAAAGAGAACACAGAGATCCAAGAAGAAGGGGTGTTCACAAGGGGCTTTAAATGTAGCCCAGAAGTGGGGCACAGCAGAATGGGGGAAAGCGGTTATGCTTGGCAACAAGCAAAGGGGATGTGATTTTTTTTTTAAGAGAAGAGCTTCCGTAGAGGGCTAGGATTAGTATCCACATGGCTGTGCTCACAAGGGTAGACAGTAGCCACTAATGCCGGATGTTTATTGGTAAAGGTAAGGTTAGAATCCAGGCAGAAGCAAGTGACTCCCAAGTTCACTTGAAGACATTTTCAAAATCAGGAAGATCTGAGCATTTGTGAAGGTGCATGATTAAAGCCCCAGGAGAGGAAACAAACATGCAAGTGGGATCCGTAAGAGTGGAAAGTGATGGGATTAAAAGCATGAGTCAAGGGATTTGTTTGATGGAACCAGCAGGAAGAGGGCAGGACAGAAAATCCTGGGTCTTGCTTCAACTGGTAACCATATGAAGTCAGAGGTGAGGGCATGAACCAAGAAGGGAAATGGGAAGGAGATTGTCTGGAACAGGTGTTTGGGTTGGGGCACCCGCTAGGGGTGCAGGGAAACCATCGAGATGAACACAAGGAGTACTGAGCCACAAGAGCCACCTGGGTGTCCAGGTTCCTCTGTCTTCCTGTGGGGGCTTCCTGTGTCCCATTGCAACAGATGCAGAGAAGGTGGCCTTTGGGCCTGAAATGAGTGTGGGGATTGAGATGAGCCGCACATTTCTCAGATGCGTGGAGGGGACTGGGGGGTGTGGGTGTAGAGGTGGCAGAGCGTCTACTCCCAGAATCCAAGCTGGGGATGGAGTCGTGACCTGAAAGAGCTCTAGGGGACTGGAGGAAGCTGGCAGATGGGACAGATCCCTCTGTACGTACGCAGGCCTCAGGGGGTTGGAGGCTGGCACACAAAGCTTAAGCCTCTCGATGTCAGATTCTTCTTTAGTGGAGACACATGCACTGCCCAGAAACTAGCATTATCTGACAGCAGCAATCAGTAGCTTGTGCTTCTGCTGCCATTATGTTGCAGATCTGATGGTTTATTTATTTAACAGATGAGTGGGGTCTTCTGCAGTTAGCCTGACAGGTACTGATCTTTGTCATTGTCTCACTCAAGGTTAGCGCCGGCATATCTGGAATTAATGTATGCAGCATACCGGATAGCTCTCCCTGATGGTGGGAAGAGTTCTGTGACACAAATACTACTGACTGTTTGTCAGTAGTGACTAATGTGTCAAGCATTTGTGGGTACAGAAAGGTGAGTGAGAAGTCGCCAGTGCTGTTAGGTCAATGGAAATACTTCATAGTGTTCCGTTATGACCTAACTAATGAATTAAGGTCATCAGATGAAAGGCACAGTATTTTTAGTTATGTTGTGTTCTATTTCTGTTCTTTTGTCTCCGCGTCCCTGATATCATCAATTCATGTGGAAGAAGGGACCTTTTCTTTTCTGCATGTTCTAGAAATCCAGTGCTTATTACGGGTTCTGCCTACTGTCTACACTCTAATTAGCCACCGCATTTTCTAGGATTGCAGAACACCCAGGAATACGTGTTTTTCAAACAACCTGATTCTTTATTGTCAGTAAGGTGGAAGGTTGGAAAAGGGATTTATTGGTTTATTTCCAGCTCTCTGCCCCTCTTCTGTTGTGATTGAATCAGGGTGGTTCACAGATGTTCCAAAGACCAACTTAATAACACCGGATAGTCTTCAAACTTAGTTTCCACTTGGAATTACCTTTTATCCATACTTTGGGATAAACAAAGACTTTAAGGATGATGGTCTGCCTCTGTGTGTCAGCTGCTTGGAGGGAACAGCCCTAATGAGACCTCACTGTACTTGAACCAGAATCCAGCAAGAAGGAGCTGGTGAACTTGCTTGCACTCACTGGGTATAGGAATTCATGGAAACTGGATGGGAGCTATGTGGCAGTTTCCTTTTTATTACCTAAGAGCTTACAAAGAAATTAATTGTGATTGATGAGAACTAAGACATAAACAGAAGGTGTTTTCACTTGGCCTTAAGCATTTCAGAAGCTTTCATTCACACTAATGTGCTATTTATAAGTCGTTCCTATCTATTTAAAACTAGTCCCCTAATGACCTCAGATAAACAGCATTTTATTAGCCTCCTTGCTCTGTGTGTTTAAAAGTAGCAAAGTCCCATATTTTAAAGAAGTGTGTAATTCACTGTTGTCTTTTCACTATAATCTAGGCACTCCCCCTCCCCTCCACACACTCCTACCCCCTCATGTGAATTAATGACATTTTATGGGTTTGGTTGCTCCTTGGCCTTCTTTTCTCATGGGATCTTGGCAAATAAGTCACATCCTAAAAGTATGGGTATGATGGATTCTGGGTCCTTGTGTTGTGAGTCAGGAGAGGAGAACAGAGTCCCTGCAGATGCCTATAAGGCCACTTAAGGACGGGGATGGCAGTCATGGAGCGTTCCCTTAAAGAAAAGCTCTTACAATTACAAAAAACTTATATTTGCATAAAAACACTCAGAAAAGTAGCTTTGTTAGCTCTTTTGTTTGAAGTAATTTTTAGGCTGATCTTGCAGTTGAAAATATTTAATTACTGGGTTGTTTTGTTTTGGGTATTTTTTTTTTCTCTTGTCATGGTTCATGAATTTTGCAGCCACTCCTTTTTTTGACTAATTAAACTGAGCAGTTGTCTGTTGCTACAACTTCTGCCAAACAGCCATTATTGTTGAGTAGTAAAATAAAGAAAAACAACGCTAGCCACCGAAATTTGTTATATCTGAAAATACAAAATAAATAGAGCTCAGTTGGCATGTTATTTCCATTTCTGGGTGTGGGTTTAATTATTTAAACCTACAGTATCAAGTGCTTTGCATCTCAATAACCATAAATGGGTATGCTGACAGTGTGAAATGTAAATTTATTCTCTCTCCTTTCTGGGGGGCTACTAGTCCAGTGACACCTTCCGCGCTGGCTGAGCTTCTCAACCTGCTGGACCGAAAAGCCATCTCTTCCACAGCAGCTAAACAGGTACGTCCATGCTTCTTGAAGTTTTGGACTGCTCTGCTATCCCAATAAATGTTTTAGGCCAAGTGCCATCACTAAGTGCATTTCATAATTGAAGTATTAAATGCTTGCAAGTGCTGTTTTTGTACTGAAAAGGTAGAAACATTTCATTTAGCAAAGGAAAAAAAAAGCCAGTATGTGCGATGGAGGTAATATGCTTCTCATCCTTGCCTAACCAGGGGGAATAGTTCCTGTTTGGTTTTGCCTGGAATGTCTTCCAGGCATTTGTTTATGTGAAAAGCGAGCCTGCAGCTTGTGGGGGCTTCAGAGCCTGTGCAAGCCCCTGCGCCCCACAAGGCCAAGGTCAGGGGCGGCTTCGGCACTGCTCCCCGACCCTTTCTGGTCATTCTCAGCCCTCTGCAGCTGCCCGGCCACTACTAGGGGCTTACCGCTCACGGGTCTTCATTGCCTGATCGCCCCCTGAGATGAGGTCAGACTGCCTGCCTGTCGTTTAGCAGATGAAATTTTACACACTTGCGTGGTTTGTGCAAGCTGTGAAAACAGCAGCATTAGAGGTGGCCTCATAGGTGACAGTCATAGGTGGGTGAAAGATTTCACCCACTGAAAACTCTTACAAGTAAGTGCCCAGAAAGACAAAGAACACCAAGGCAGTGGCTTGATCTCATCTTTGGATATCGAAGCCATCCGTGCTTCAGCCAGAAACTTAATGTGACTTTAATGGTGCCTTTTGCATTTAATATTTATACACATCGACAGTTGTGGCAGGTACAAAGTGAGGCTTTGGAAAAGCAGCTGCTTTGGGCTAATTATAAGGCACTGTGGAGCTCACACCCAGCTCTGTGCATTGAAACTGGAGATAGAACCAGTAAAGGTTCTGTTTACCTGCCACCCTGTGTGGCTGGTGGCTGCAGGGACCTTGGCACATGTAGGGAAGGATTTGGGTTGCTTGGATATCCGAAGAATACAAATGTTTGTTACTAGTGCTCAGCAGTCACAGGAAGATTAGATGGCCTAAGGGCAGGAAAAAAACTATATGTATACATAAGAGCAGATGAATTGTAGCATTTGAGATGAAAGAGGGAGAAAAAAATTCACCTTTTTACTCATTCTGCCCCATCAGACCAGGAGAAAGGCAGGGAAGGAAAGAAGAAGGGAGTGGGAAGGAGGAAGGAAATGTAGTACAGGGAATATGATTGGTTCAGTGGGAAGAAGTGGAAAATGCTAGATGCTGATGGCTGGTTCAGATATAGATGGTGACACCTTTGAATTCTGTCAACTTCCTGCATCTTTAAAGGAAGCCGGGTGAATCCTGGCTGCAGTGAGGTAATCAAACTAAAATAAAAGTCTGATTAGAAAGGTATTAAACGTATGCTGGTGTGAGGGAATCTCCTGTATATATTATTGCCTTGGGGGTTTTGCTCTCTTTCTTTTTCTACTTTGTTTTGTTTCTAAGAAAATCATTTACTAATTTTCTGCTGGAAAAAAAAAGGTATTTGTTCATTATAAAGATTTTAATGCAGAATAATATGAAGATCTTCAGATTCTACCACCTTGAAATAACTACCATTCATACTGGGTGAACACCATGCCAGGTATCTTCCCATGCACTTGTACCAGCAGTGCATGCTGCTTTGAACTTTTGTGTTCAGATGTGTTGGTTTGAGCACGTGTTTTCAAGTTTCTTTGGTTTTGGACCTATAAGAATGGAATTCGGGTTATATGGTAATTGTGCATTGAACATTTTGAGGAGCTGCCTGTTTGCCAGGCGGGCTGTACCACTAACCTTCCCGCCAGTGACACATGAGGGTTCCAGTTTCTCCATAGCCTCACCAGCACTTGTCTTTTTGACTGTAGTCATCCTAGTAGGTGTAAAGTGATATCTCACTGTGGACTTGAGTTAAATTTCCCTAAGGACTAACCATATTAAGCATCTTTCTGTGTCTTTTATATAAAGTATACACCTTTTAAAAGAAAAATGTTACAATTAGTTTTTACTGAATTTAACAAAAGAATCCATGTAGGCCTTGGGTTTGAGAAATCCTGTGAGCCAGAGGGTACTCGGGCGGAGCGGAAAGATTCTGGGCTTCCACTCCTTGGTGTTTCCCTCTTACAGAAGTGCAAGAGGTTCTAGTACTGATTAGATAACCACGAATAAGGGAAAAAAATTGACCAAGTAACTGACTCCTAAGGATGACAGATTGGTAGAAAGAATCATCCTGCCCTTAGAACATTCTGAATGCCACAGAATCTCCCAGTTTATGTATAATTTATTGTTAACTCGTCTCTCCCCCTTACATCATCAGCCATTATTTTGTCCCTTACACCTTTCACTGCACCTTCCTCATGGGTGTTCAGCAGTGCTTCGGAGATTTACAAACCTCATCCCTGGGGCCAAGGGAGTTGGGAGATTGCTACCAGGAAGCTCCCCTGTCTTGTGGTAACAGAAAGAGGAAAGGATGATTTCTCACTGTGAGCAGCCTCCTAGTAACGGCAGACAAAATCGTCTGGATTCCCGTCACAGGATCCAGTGCCCCCTGTCAGAGCGGTGGGTAGCAGCCCCCACTCCTTCCCTCCCCAAGGAGTGGGTCGTCAGAGTCACAGTTCCCCTGCAGACAGCATCTTTGGAGGCCCCAGGTGCTGGCCAGACTGCTGGCCAGCCGCAGCCCCAGGGGAAATCGTGCAGAATGTGTATGTGTCCCCTTTGTGCACGACTGAAATAGATGAAATAGATCCGCTGTCTCCTGGGGATGGTCCAGTTAACATTTCTGCTGGAACCAGGCCGGCTGGGGGTTCCGGAGAGACGGAGACTGAGTTTTAACATGTAGGTGTGCCACTTAACCCATTTCTTCTGGTCTACTTTGGGGTCTGCTTTAAAGAGAAATCACAAAACCCATTTAAGTAGAAGATGTTCTATGTCCTGCTGTAAAACGGTTACAAATGATTTGATGTCTTTTCCTTTTTGGTGGTTGAGTTCTGTGTGCATTTTATTGTGCCCTGCTTCTCTTAGGGACTTGGGTCGTTGTTTGTGCCTTTCTAGAAGAATGACCTTTGCCAATATTTGCCTTTGAGCAGAGGGGACCCCTCTTTTCTGTAACTGTCACAGCCACCTCCCTGCCTTCTCCCTTAACAGGCCTTTCCTCCACAATCTAACCCTGGAACCCCCTGGGCAGGCAAGGGGCCTGCCTGCTTTCCTTCCATCCTTCCTTCCAGATGCTATAAAAATAGCACCAGCTAGAGAAACAGGGGTAGTCATTGAAGGAGTGTGTGAGTTCGGTCCCCAGGGACCTGAAGGCTGAGCTTCTGCCCCGTGTGTCAGAGCAGGCTCCCTGGTCACTGTGTGATTGGGGGTTCCCAGCTTGCATGACCCCATGCTCTCTGTGGCCATTTAACAGACGGCCTGGACTACCGTAGGAGTCCCTTGTCACCAATGTTTGTCTTGGGTAGGCAGCAGCAGGTCCTGGGAGCTGCATGCCTAGCCAGAAACAATTGAACTGGGGTAGAACATCCCAGGGTGGTGATGAAACAGAGACGAAAACTGAGGATTTACGCTGCAGCACAAGGCTGTGAACACAAAGGCTGTTGTGTTTGCAGCAAGAGGGCGGGGGAGCCCTGCAGAGTCTGGCCTGGAGGCGCTCCCCACCCTCCTTCAGTGGCTCCCGCCCTGGTAGGTTTCTGCCAGGAGCACATAGTCTGGGTCTGAAACAGAAACAAGCAGGGGCTGAGACAACTGGAGGCTACTGCATCGGCCCCAGGGGGCTGGGCTGTGGGGGCCCCTTAACTGATTGGAGAAAAAATAATAAATAGCTGGTGTGTTCTAACCGGGCGTAGAGAGCACCCCCACACACAGGACTCCGGTGTGTTCCTGGGGGCTGCTGTTTTAGGTGTCCCTCACTCCGTACCACCACCCTCCTTTCTTCGGGAGCAGCCAGCCCTCTGCGGTGAAAAGTATCCATCCTAGTGTTGTCGCTCTTCCTCCTGAACCCTGTGGTTTGGCAGTGATCTCCAGGTTGCCTCACACCGCCTCTGTTCTGGTGTTTTTGGCACCAGCCAGTGCAGCCAGCGTTGGAGCAGGGCGGGTCTCACTGTGTTAGGTGCCAGGCAAAGGCTGACCCTCTGGTCCGCTGGCTCAGGTTGGCCCTGTGCTTTCTGCCAAGGTGGCTGTCACGGGCCAGGAGAAGTGATGCCGGCCCGAGAGCGGCCTCCTGTGTTTGCCAGGTGTGCCTGCTTCCAGGCCCGGGCAGCAGGGACCATCTGTGTCTGCTGAGCTTCCCACCTCGGTTTCCTGTAGAGTTGCTGCATAGACTCTTTGTATGCAAGTCCTCGCAGGTGATTCCATTTTGAGCCAGCGATCTGGATCCCTCTTGAGATTTCCACATTCTCTCCCTGAATGTTGGACACTCTCTATGCACTTTTTTAGGTGACCGTGCAGAGGAACAGTGTAAACACTGGCCAGAGTCTAAATACCTACCAGAGGGATCATTTAATTACATTATGATAAATATGCTTGATATTAAATTTTTTATTAATAGACAAAAGTAGTTCTGTAATAAGTGAAACAAAAGCGGGTCACAAACTTCCCATATGTTACGATTGCACCTGTGTTATAAAACAAAAATAAGGGAAGGAAAAACACCAAAATATATTTGTTGTATTGAGGGAATGGGAATTATAGATGATTCCTTTTTATCATTTCTGTATTTCCATATTTCCTACAGTGACTATGTATTGACTTTTTTTAAAGGAAGTACAGTTGACACATAATATTATGTTAATTTCAGGTGTACAACTTAGTGATTCAGAATTCATGTACATTATAAAATGATCACCATAACTCTAATTACCATGTTACCCAAGTTATTACAGTATTTTGACTGTACTCACTATGCTGTACTTTGAATCCCTGTGATTTGTTTTATAAGTTTATACCTCTTACATATACCTCCCTTTCATATATTCCCCCGCCAATGACCATATTCTTCTCTGTATCCATGAGTCAGTTTGTTTTGTTTTGAAATTCCACATATAAATGAACTCATATGGTATTTTTATTTCTGACTTATTTCATTTAGTATAATACCCTCTCGGTCCATCTGTTGTCAAAAGTGCTGAGATTTTGTACATTTTTATGGCTGAGTAATATTCCATTGTGTACATATACCACATCTTCTTTATCCAGTCATCTGTCCATAGACACTTGGGTCGCTTGCATATCTTAGCTACTGCAAATGGCGCTGCAATGAACCTAGGGGTGTATGTATCTTTTTGAATAGGTGTTTTCATTTTCTTTGGATTAATAGCCAGAATGGGGATTATTGGATCATATGGTAGTTCTATTTTTAGTTTTTTAAGGAACCTCCATACTGTTTCCCACAGTGGCTGTACCAGTCTACATTCCTACCAGTAGTGCAGAAGAGTTCCATTTTCTCCACATCCTCGCCAACCCTTGTTTCTTTTGTTTTTTCTTTTAGCCATTCTGACAGAAGGTGATATCTCATTGTGGTTTTGATGTGCATTTCCCGTAAGATTAGTGATGTTGAGCATCTTTTCATGTGCCATCCATTTATCTTTGGAAAAATGTCTGTTTGGGTCCTCTGCCCATTTTTAATTTAGATTATCTAGGGTTTGGGTTTGGTTTTGGTTTTGGTGTTGAGTTGTAGAAGTTCTTAATATATCTTGGATATTAACCCCCTATCTGATATATCACTTGCAAACATCTTCTCCCATTCAGCAGGTTGTCTTTTCATTTTGTTGATGGTGTCCTTCACTGTACAAAAGCTTTTTAGTTTGATGTAGTCCCGTTTGTTTATTTTTGCTTTCATGTCCCTTGTCTAAAGAGACAAATCCAAAATAACATGCTAAGACCAGTGTCCAAGATTTTACTGTTTATTTTCTTTCCAGAGTTTTATGGTTTCAGGTCTTATATCAAGGTCTTTAATCGATTTGAGTTCATTTTTATGTATGGTGTAAGAAACTGGTCCAGTTTCATTCTTTTGCATGTTGCTGTTCAGTTTTCCCAACACCATTGAAGAGACGGTCTTTTCTGCAATATATTTATCGCCTCCTCTGTCATAGATCAATTGACTGTATCAGTGTGGGTTTATTTATGAGCATTGTATTCTGTTCCATTGACCTATGTGTCCATTTTCGTGCCAGTATCATACTGTTTTGATTATTGTAGCGTCGTAGTACAGTTTGAAGTCAGGGAACATGACCCCTCTTGCTCAAACTTTCTTTGGCTATTCAGGATCTTCTGTGGTTCCATACAAATTTTAGGATTATTTGTTCTAGTTCTGTGAAAAATATCATTGGTATTTTGATGGGGATTGTATTGAATCTATAGATTGCTTTAGATAGTATGGACATTTTAACAATATAAATTCTTGCAGTCAGTGAGCATGGCGTTATCATTCCATTTATTTGTGTCATCTTTAGTTTCTTTCATCAGCGATGTACAGTTTTCACAGTACTAGTCTTTCACCACCTTGGTTACATTTATTCCTAGGTATGTTTGATATTCTCTTTCTGGTATTTCATTATTATACAAATACAACCAGTTTCTGTATATTAATTTTGTATCCTGCAACTGAATTTCTTTATTCTTATAGTATTTTGATGGAGTCATTAGGGTCTTTTCTATATAGTATCCTGTGAGCTACAAATAGTAACAGACTTCTTCCTTACCAATTTGGATGTCTTTTATTTCTTTTTCTTATGTGATTGCTAGGACTAAGCTAGGACTTACAGTACTATATTAATTAGATAGTGGCAAGAATGGGCATCCTTGTCTTGTTCTTGATGTTAGAGGAAAAGCTTTCAGCTTTTACTGTTGAGTATGTTAGTTGTGGGCTTGTCACATATGACCTCTATTATGTTAAAGTATGTTCTCTCTATACCTACTTTGCTGTGATTCTTTATCATAAATGAATGTTGAGTTTTTTCAAAAAGTTTTTCAGCATCTTCGGAGATTATAGGATTTTTATCCTCATTTTGTTAATATATCATTTTGATTGATTTGTGGATGTTGAACCATCCTTGCATCCCTGGAATAAATCCCATTTGATCATGGTGTATAATCCTTTAAATGTATTTTTATTTTTTATTATGTTCAGTTAGTCACTATATAGTACATTATTAGTTTTTGATGTAGTGTTTGAAGATTCATTAGTTGCATATAACACCCAGTGCTCATCACAACATGTGCCCTCCTTAATGTCCATCACCCGGCCACCCCATCCTATTTTTAAATTCAATTTGTTAATATTTTATTGAAGATTTTTACATCTATTGTTGATCTTGGACATTGGCCTTTGTTTTTTTCTTGTAGTGTCCTCAGTTTTGTTATCAAGGTAATGCTGGTCTTGTACAATGAATTTGGAAGTGTTCCTTCCTCTTCAGTTTTTTAGAATTGTTTGAGAAAAACAGGTATTAACTCTTTTTTAGGTGTTTGGTAGAATTTACCTGTGAAGCTGTCTAGGCCTGGACTTGCATTTGTGAAGTAATTTTTTTTTTTTTTTTTTTTTTTTTTACGATTTTATCCATGTATCTGTGAGTGAGAGCAGAAGCAGGGAGAGCAGCAAGCAGAAAAGAAGCAGACTTCCCACCAAGCAGAGAGCCCTGATGTGGGACTCAATCCCAGGACCCTGGGATCATGACTTGAGCTGAAGGCAGACACGTAACCAACTGAGCCACCCACGTGTCTCTGTTAGGAAATTTTTGATCACTGATTCAATTTCATTGTTAGTAATTGGTATGTTCAGATTTTTCATTACTTCCTAATTCAGTCTTAAAGATTGTATGTTTCTAAGAATTTCTACTCTTACCTTTTCTATTGCTTTCTTTCTACTAAGTTTGGACATTGTTTATTCTTCTTTTTCTAGTTTCTTTAAGTCTAAGAGTAGATCGAGACTTTTCTTGTTTCTTGAGGGAGGCCTGTACTGTAGTAAACTTCCTTCTTAGAACATTTGCGTGTGCTGCATTCCATAGATTTTGGAATGCTGTGTTTCCATTTTCATTTGTTTCAAAGTCGGTTTTTTCTTTTAAATTCTTCTGGATTTCTTTGTTGACCCATTGTTTATTCAGTAGCATGTTGTTTAGCCTCCGCAAGTTTGTGTGCTTTCCAGTTTTTCTCTTGAAATCTATATCTAGTTTCACACTGCTGTGGTCAGAAAAGATGCTTGATAAAAGATGCTTGATAAAAGATGCTTGATATAATTTAAGTCCTCTTAAATTTATTGAGAACTTGTTTTGTGGCAGATGTGAACTGTCCTGGAGAGTGTTCCATGCACACTTGGAAAAAAGATGTGTTCTGCTGTTCTGAGGTGGTATGCTCTGTGTTTATCTATTAAGTCCATCTTGTCTAGTGTGTCATTTAAGACCACTGTTTCCTTATTGATTTTCTGTCTGGATGATCTATCCATTGACGTAAGTGAGGTGTTATAGTCTGCTACTATTATTATATAGTTGACCAAAGAACAATACAGGTTTGAATTGCACAGGTCTACTTAGACACGTATCTTTTTTCAATGTGTATTAGAAAGTTTTTATCTTGTAAATACAACTTTTTTCATGTTGTCTTTTCTTTTTTGTTGTAACACATGTAATGGTGTTTTGTATTAAGACAGTATTGATGTGTTAGTACTGACATGACTCTTGTGAACAGACAATATTCACTTACAGTATTGATAAGTACAGTCGAGAAATGTATTTCTCTTGTGATTTCCTTAATAACATTTTCTTCTAGTTTATTGAAAGGATATAGTATATAATATATATAACTACAAAATACGTGTTGAGCAACTGTTTACATGATATCAGGCTTCTGGTCTAGAGTAGGCTGTTAGTACTTGAGTTTTGGGTGAGTCAAAAGCTCTGTGTGATTTTTGACTAGACAGCAGATCAGCACCTCTAACTTCCATGTGGTTCAAGGGCCACATGTATTACTGTTAATTACTCCCTTTATGTTACTATTTGCTTTGTATATTCAGGTCCTCCTGTATTGGGTACGTAGATACAATTATTCTATCCTCCTGTTGGATTGATCCCTTTATCATTATGTAGCGCACTTTGTCTTGTTATGGTCTTTGTCTTAAAAAATCTATTCTGTCTGATATAATTATTGGTATCCCAGCTTTCTCTTCATTTCCATTTACATAGAAAAAGACATAGAATGTCTTTTTTTAACTCTTCACTTTCAGTGTTTGTGCGTCTTTATGTCTGAAATGAGTCTTGTAAGACAGCATTTTGGGGTCCTGTGTTTTTTGTTTGTTTTTTAACAGTTCAGCCACCCAGTGTCTATTGAATGGAGCATTTAATTCATTTACATTTAAAGTAATTGTTAGGTATGTACTTACTCCCATTTTGTTCATTGTTTTCTGGTTGTTGTTTTAGTACTCTATTCCTTTCTTCTCTTGCTATCTTGTGGTTTGATGACTTTTAGTGTTATGTTTAGATTTTTTTTCTCTATTTTGCTTGTGTCTATTATAGATCTTTAGATAGTATGGACATTTTATATGTATATGGCAGTCTATTTTAAGTTGATGGTTGGTTAAGTTCAAACACATCTAAAAGCACGACATTTTTCCTCCCCTTCCCATTATGTTTTTGAAGTCATATTTTAAATCAATTTATTTTGTGTATTCCTTAACTAATTTTTGTAGATGTGGTGTATTTTACTACTTTTGTCTTTTTTTATTATTGTTAGTCACCATACAGTACATTATTAGTTTTTGATGTAGTGTTCCAAGATCCACTGTTGCCATAGAATATCCAGTGCTCCATGCAATACGCCCCTCCTTAATACCCATCACAAGGCTCACCCATTCCCCCACCTCCCTCCCCTCTAAAACCCTCACTTCTGTTTCTCAAAGTACATAGTCTCTCATGGTTCATCTACCCCTCCGATTTCCCCCACTTCATTTTTCCCTTCTCCTAATGTCCTTCATATATAAGTGAAACCATTTGATAATTGACTTGCTCTGCTTGACTTATTTCATTCAGCATAATCTCCTCTAGTCCCATCCATGCCGATGCAAAAGTTGGGTATTCATCTTTTCTGATGGCTAATATCCCACTGTAAATATGGACCACATCTTCTTTATCCATTCATCTTTTGAAGGGCGTCTTGGCTCTTTCCACAGTTTGGCTATTGTGGACATTGCTACTATGAACATTGGGGTGCATATGGTCCTTCTTTTCACTACATATCTTTGAGGTAAATACCCAGCAGTGCAATTGTGGGCTCTTAGGGTAGCTCTATTTTTAATTTTTTGAGGAACCTCCACACTGTTTTCCAAAGTGGTTGTACCAACTTGCATTCTCACCAACAGTGCAAGAGGCTTCCCCTTTCTCCACAACCTCTCCAACATTTGTTGTTTCTTGCCTTGTCAATTTTTGCCATTCTAACTGGTATAAGGTGGTATCTCAATGTGGTTTTGCTTGAATTTCCCTGATGGCTAATAATAATGAACATTTTTTTCATGTGTCAGCCATTTGTGTGTCTTCTTTGGAGAAGTGTCTGTTCATATCTTTTGCCCATTTTTTTACTTGATTCATTTGGTTTTTTTGTGTTGAGTTTGAGAAGTTCTTTAATAGCTCTTAAATGTCAGCCCTTTGTAGCGTCATTTGCAAATATCTTCTCCCATTCTGTGGGTTGCCTCTCTGTTTTGTTGACTGTTTCCTTTGCTGTGCAGAAGCTTTTTATCTCGATGGAGTCCCAAAAGCTCATTTTCGGTTTTGTTTCCCTTGCCTTTGGAGACATGTCTTGAAAGAAGTTGCTATGGCCAGTGTTGAAGAGGTTACTGCCTATGTTCTCCTCTAGGATTTGGATGGATTCCCACCTCATGTTGAGGTCTTTTATCCATTCTGAGTTTATCTTTGTGTATGGTGTAAGCGGATTGTTGAGTTTCATTCTTCTGTATGTAGCTTTCATTCTTCTGTAGCTGTAGCTATGGTGCTTTCCCAGCACCACTTATTGAAAAGACTGTCTTTTTTCCATTGGTTATTTTTTCCTCCTTTGTGGAAGATTACTTGACCGTAGAGTTGAAGGTCCATATCTGGGCTCTCTATTCTGTTCCATTGGTCTATGTGTCTGTTTTTGTGCTAGTACCGTGCTGTCTTGGTGATCATAGCTTTTTAGTATAGCTTGAAATCATGCAATGTGATGCCCCCAGCTTTGTTTTTCTTCGTCAACATTTCCTTGGTGATTCTGGGTCTTTTCTGGTTCCATACAAATTTTAGGATTGTCTGTTCCAGCACTTTCAAAAATTCCAATGGTGTTTTGATCGGGATAGTGTTGAAAGTCTAGGTTGCTCTGGGAAGCACAGACATTTTAACAATGTTTATTCTTCCGATCCATGACCATCTATCTTTTAATGTCTTCTTCGGTTTCGTTCTGTAGTTTCTAGAGAATAGATCCTTTACCTCTTTAGTTAGGTTTATTCCAAGGTATCTTACAGGTTTTGGTGCTAACGTAAAGGGAATTGATTCTCCAATTTCTCTTACTACAGTTATATTGTTAGTATATAAGAAAGCAACTGATTCCTGTGCATTGATTTTGTATCCTTTCACATTACTGAATTGCTGTGTGAGTTCTAGTAATTTGCGATGGAGTCTTTTGGGTTTTCCACATAAAATGTCGTGTCATCTGCAAAGAAAGAGCATTTGACTTCTTCTTTGCCAATTAGAATACCTTTTATTTCTTTTTATTATCTGACTGCTGTTGCTAGGACTTCCAGTACTATGTTGAACAGTAGTGGCAAGAATGGGCATCCTTGTCATGTTCCTGGTCTTAAGGGAGAGGCTCTCAAGCTTTTCCCCATTGAGAATGATATTCGCTGTGGGTTTTTCATAGATGGATTTTATGAAATTGAGTAATGTTTCCTCTGTCCCTATACTCTGAAGAGTTTTAGTCAGGAAAAGATGCTGTATTTTGTCAAATGCCTTCTCTGCATCAGTTGAGAGAACCATGTGGTTCTTGTCTCTTCTCTTATTTATGTGTTCTATCACATTGATTGGTTTGTGAATGTTGAACCACTCTTGAATCCCAGGGATAAGTCCCACCTGGTCATGTTGGATAATCCTTTTAATGTATCTTTGAATCCTGTTAGGAAATTGTTGAGAATTTTGTCTCCCATATTCATCAGGAATATTAGTCTGAAATTCTCCTTTTTGATGGGGTCTTTGCCTGGTTTTGGGATCAAGGTAACCCTGGCCTTATAGAATGAGTCTGATAGTTTTCCTTCTATTTCTATTTTTTTGGAACAGCTTCAGGAAGATAGGTATTATTTCTTCTTTGAATGCTTGAATTCTCCAGGGAATCCATTAGGTCCTGGACTTTTGTTTTTTGGGAGGTTTTTGATCACTGCTTCAATCTTGTTACTGGTTATTGGTCTATTTAGGTTGTCAGTTTTTTCCTGTTTCAGTCTTGGTAGTTTATAGGTTTCCAGGAATGCATCCATTTCTTATAGTTTGCTTAATATATTGGTATATAGCTGTTGATAATAATTCCTGATAATTATTTCTATTTCCTTGGTGTTAATCATAATATCTCCCCTTTCATTCATTATTTTTTTCTCTTTTCTTTTGGATAAGTCTGGCCAGTGGTGTATTGATCTTATTAATTCTTTCAAAGAACCAGTTTCGAGTTTCATTGATGTGTTCTACTGCATTTCTGGTTTCTGATTCATTGATCTGTGCTCTAATCTTAATTTCTTCCCTTCTTGTGCATGGGTTAGGCTTAATTTGTTGTTGATTCTCTAGTTCTTTAAGCTGTTAAGGTAGTTTGTGTATTCAGGACTTTTCTAATTTTTTAAGTGATGCTCGGATGGCTATGTATTTCCCCCTTAGGACTGCCTTTGCTGTATCCCATAGGTTTTGGACCAATGTGTTTTTGGTTCTCATTGGTTTCCATGAAATATTTAAGTTCTTTGATTTCCTGGTTGACCCACACATTCTTGAGCAGGATGGTCTTTAGCTTCCAAGTGTTTGAACTTCTTCCAAACCTTTTCTTGTGATTGAATTCCAATTTCAAGGCATTGTGGTCTGAGAATATGCAAGGAATAATCTCAGTCCTTTGGTATTGGTTGAAACCTGATTTGTGACATAGCATGTGGTCTATTCTGGAGAAAGTTCTGTGTGCATTGTTTTAGGGTGGAATGTTCTGTACGAATCTTTGAGGTCCATCTGGTGCAGTGTGTCATTCAAAGCTCTTGTTTCTTTGTTGATTTTCTGCTTAGATGATCTGTCTATTGCTGAGAGTGGAGTGTTAAGGTTTCCTGCAATTAACGTATTATTATCAGTCTATCTCTTTGTTTTGGTTAACAGTTGGCTTATGTAGTTAGCTACTCCTATGTTGGGGGCATAGATATTTACAATTGTTAGATCTTCTTGGTGGATAGACCCTTTAAGAATGATATAGTGTCCTTCTGAGTCTATGACTACAGTCTTTAGCTTAAAATCTGATTTGTCTGATAAGAGAATTGCTAACCCCCGCTTTCTTTTGCAGTCCGTTGGCATGAAAGACAATTCTCCATCCCTTCACTTTTAGTGGGGATGTACCTTTAGGTTCAAAATGAGTCTCTTGTAGACAGCATATGGACGGGTCCTGTCGTTTTATCCAGTCTGCAACCTTGTGCCATTTTATGGGAGGATTTAGGCTGTTCATATTGAGAGTAATTATTGAAAGATATGATTTATTGTCATCATGTTGCCTCTGAGGTCCTTGTTTCTATACATTGTCTTTGTAAATTTCTGTTCTTTATCACTCTTGGGGTCTTTCTCCTTTTATAGAACCCACCCCCCCCCCTTAATATTTCTTTCAGGGCTAGCTTAGTGGTCATATATTCTTTCAGTTTCTGCACGTCCTAGAATCTCTTTATCTCTCCATCCATTCTGAATGACAGCGTTGTCAGATAAAAAGTATTCTTGGCTGCTTGTTCTTCTCATTTAGTACCCTCAAAGTGTCTTGCCAGCCCTTTCTGGCTTGCCAGGTCTGACGTTATTCTGATAACCCTCCCTCTGTACATAAGGAATGTCTTCCCCCTCACTGCCCTTAAGATGGATTCCTTGGTTCTAAGATTTTTAAGTTTTACTATTACATGCTAGGGCATTGGTCTGTTCTCCGTGATCTTAGGAGGGGTCCTCTCTGCCTCTAGGACAGGAATGCTTGTTTTAGTCCCCAGATTGGGTAAGTTCTCAGCTACCATTTGCTCGGATATATCTTCTAGTCCTCTCTCTCTCCCCACCCCCTCAGGGATCCCAGTAATTCTGACAATGGAACATTTCATGGCATCATTTATTTCCTCTAATTCAGTTTTTATGGATTTTAAGCTGTTTGTTCCAGGCCTCTTCCTGTTCCTTCTTTTCTGTCAGTTTGCCTTCTAGATCACTAATTTGTTTTTCTGTCTCTTTTACCCTAGCTGTTAGAGGATCTAGATTAGATTTGATCTCACTGGCAGCATTTTTAAGTTCTGCCAAATCAGCTCTCATTTCTGCCCTTAGGGACTCTATTTTGCCATTAATGATTTTCTCCATCCTAGGTATCGTCTGCATAACTATTACCCTAAAAGTCTATTTCCGACATCTTGCTTATATCCATATCCATTAGCTCTGTGGCAGAGGTCACGGTCTCTGAGTCTTTCCTAGTTCCTCCTCTTAGTCATTCTGTTGAGGTGGTGGTTGAGGGAATGTACAGAGTCCAAAGTATTGACCATAACCGAAGCAAGATGCACCTGTTTTATAGGGAAATTAGGGGCACGTGGGTGGCTCAGTCGTTAAGCATCTGCCTTCAGCTCAGGTCATGATCCCAAGGTCCTGGGATCAAGCACAGTATCCTGGCTTTTGTGCTCCATAGCAGCACTCCCAGCCCCCGCTTCCAAGGCCAGGCATATCTCTGCCCTTTGTGCTTCTAAAACTGCCATCTGCCCCCGTTCACAAGTGCGCCCCCAAGAGCTCCAGGTTTCGGTCAGGGGGCTGTCCTGAAGTCTTTTCCCCACTACTACCAGTCTGTGTACATGGTTGCTAGTGCAGGAGGTTTTTGTGCTCCAGCAGCGTGGGATCCCAGAGGCTCCCTCCCCTCCCGTTTATCTTCCAGTATCTCTTCCACTATCTGCCCACAGAATCACGGCTCCCTGCCTCAGACCTCGGGACCAGCCACCTGAGATACTCTGTTCGTAGAGATCCAAGTATATCTTCTTACATCACAGGCTGATTTTGTGGGTGTTCAGAACGGTCTGGTAGATATCCAGCTTAATCCAGGGGACTGGTTGAAATAGGGTACCCTAGTCTTCCACCATCTTTCCTACTTTTGTCTTTTAACCTTCATACTACCCTTACTGTATATTTGCTTTTATCAGAGACATTTTTTCTTTCATGGTTTTCTTACTTCTGCTTGTGGCCTTTTCTTTTTCTCTTACAAAAGTCCCTGTAACATTTCTTGTAAGGCTGGTTTAGGGGTGAGGAATTCCTTTAGCTTTTCTTCCTGGGAAACTCTATCTCTCCTTCAATTCTAAATGATAATCTTTCCAGGTAGTATTCATGGTTGTAGGTTTTTTCCTTTCAGCACTTTGAATATATCATGCCATTCTCTTCTGGCCTGCAAGGTTTCTGTGGAAAAATCTGCTAATGGTCTTATAGGGTTTCTCTTATACATAATTAGTTGCTTTCCTTTTGCTGCTTTTAAGATTCTGTTTATCTTTTTTCTTTGTGCTGTTCATGTTGGGTGATTCCCATTAGCGTCTTCCAGATGTTGATCCATTCTTCATTCTTCTGCATCCTCGAATTTGCTGCTGATTCCTTCTCCTGTATTTATTATTTCAGTTATTGTATTCTTCAGCTCTGATTGGTTCTTTTCATATTTTCTCTTTGTTGTAGTTCTCACTGTGTTCATCCACTTTTCTCCCAAGTTTGGCAAGCATCTTTATGACTGCTACTTTGAACTCCTTATCAGTAGATTGCATTATCTCCATTGTGGGTTTGTGTTTTGTTTTTGTTTTTGTTTTATAGGTTTTGTCTTATTCTTTTGTTTGGAACATATTCTTCTGTTTGGAACATATTCCTTTGTCTCTTCATTTTGCCTAACTCTTGTTTCTATGTATTAAGCAGATCAGCTACATTTCCCAGTCTTGAAGGAGTGACCTTATGTAGTTGTCCTGTGGGGCCCAGAAACACAGCTTCTTCTGGTCATTAGAACCGAGTGCTCCAGGGGTATTCCCTCTGTGGTTTCCTGAGCTATTTTGTTGTGCTTGGCTATTAGTGCTGCAGGCACAGTGGTGAGCAGGGCTGGCCCCCAACCCACCTGGCTACAATGCGTGGCTGTAGCTATTGTGGGCATGCTGGTGCGGGCCAGCCAGGTCCACCCACTGCGGCAGGGCAGGAGCCACTTAGCATAGGGCCCGTCCCAGCTACGCCCCACGTGTGAACAGGAACTGCTTGGAGGAGTGCCTGCCGGGATAGGCAGGGGAGGTCTGCAGGGGAGCATCTGGGTGGGTTGAGCAGTGCTAACAAGGTAGGTGGAGAGTTTCAGGAATGGCACCCCATGTGCTTCCTTTGCCAGAGAACATTCCCACAGAGCTACACACCTCTGGCACATACCCTAAGATTAGTTGATAAATCTCCTTCATGTATAGCCCAAGCACTTTTCAAACTGCTGCCTCTGAGCTGGGTGTCAGAGTGAGTTTGTGTGCCCACCCTTAAAGAGCAGAACCTCTGTTTCTGATAGCCCTCCTGCTCTTCCTGCTGATTTTTAAAGGTAGACATTATGGGGATGGGGGCTTATCTTCCCAGTGCGGGTCTGCAGGGCTGGGGTGCCTGATGCGGGGCCTGAACTTCAGAGAGGACCTCGGCATTTGTGATACACATCCCACCTATGGAGTGCCACACCAGGCATGTGGGTCCTGCCTAGACCACATCTTTGCCCCTCCTACCCATCTCAGTGTGGCTTTTCTTTAGCTCTTTAGTTGTGGAAGGGCTGTTCTAGTCTTCAGGTTGTCATCAGCAAGGTTGGTTCTATATGGAGTTGTAGTTTCAGGTGTGTCCATGGTGGGAGGCAAGTTCAGGATCTTCTTTCTGCCATTGTGATCCTGTCTCCCTAACATGTATTTACCCGTAGAATTAGAAACAATGATTTTAACAGTTATAAGTGAACTTAAGAAAAAAGTGTCAGGGAAAGAGGTCGGAGAAACTCTTCAGACATGCTTTTGACAGCTTCACGAGTATAATCTGCATTACAGATGTTCTGTTCTCCATTTCCTTTGCTGCTGACACTCCACTACTAATAAGTTTGTTGAAGGCATGAAAAGTTCTCACTTGCTTTTGTGGCCCTTTCCCTTAGTGCCTTACCCATTTCTTGGCTGAATAAATAGTTGCAGAATTGATTGGAGGCATATATATTCAGGATATTTTAAAAGCAGGGACAGGTTTTCCCTAAGCAGCAGGAGCTGTACAGTGTAGCCAGAGGCGTGTCCCACAGGGGAGCCCCAGGAGGGCCCACCAAAGACATCTCCTGTCCACAGTCACTGTGGGTCTTCTGACAGCTGAGCTGAGGGGCACTGACTGTCCTAGCCATGGTAAATATTTGTGGTTTTTTTCCATCCAGATGGGGGAAAACTTCGAGCCCTCCTGAGAGTCCAAGCATCTTCCCCTTCGTTTGTTTTGCTGTATGTGCCAATTATTGATGAGCTCTGTTTTTCTGGGAGGAATGGCTCCTGGCTGGCCCGTTCTCAGCCAGAATGTTCACAAGGAACAGTCCGTGCTCAGTACTGACTGCAGGCAGAGATGAAGGAGGCACCACAGGAGACTAACAGAGGAGCCCACACCCCCCAGCCTTCCAGCTTACACTAGAAACAGCAAGAGGAAAGAGGAAAACTACCCTAGGAAATGCCTTCTTTAAAAATGTATTCCTTTTTCTCCTACTTTGATGACTTTGGGGGTTTGTTATTGCTGTTATTTTTTTAAATAGAAAAATACACCATTAACGTAATTATCCTAGCCAGATTTGGGCCTAGTCCCACTGATAGGGGACAGATGTGGCATGGCAGAGGCCCCTGTGGATTATGATTTATGTTTTTAGTTACTTTCCATTTTGTAGCTTCATTATGAGGCCACTTTCTTGCCCCACGAAAATCGTAACTCCCAGCAGGCTGACTTTTTTTGGACTTCATTTCAGGGCAGTGGTTACCTCCCTTAGCCCGTGCCGCCCTCTCCTTCAACAGAATATCACCTCAGTTAATTTATTTGGTGGATGTGAGACAGAACTGTCCCTGGCTCCCTGACTCCTGGAAGCAGGGGCCCCATGTCATCATCTTCTCACACACACGCCCCCCACACCAGCCCCTCTCTGCCATGGGGCCTGACTCCGTGAGCAGGAAGGATCCAGTGTCTCCACAGGCCCCATCCCATTCACGGTCCTGAGAGAGCTGCTGTGCCTGGGAAGACACCCGTTGTGTCTGAGTGCTCTCTAGAGTGGCTTCACCCAACGTGCTTCAGGAGAGATGAGGCCCCATAGGCTAGACCCACACATCTGGGAATTCACGGACTCTGCTCTCCACACCGCTCCCCGCCCCAGCTCTGTTGGTTCAGGCCCTGGCAGGTGGAGCAAGTATTCATTTCTCCGTCTCTCTCCCCCTCCTCCGGCCTGCAGGTGTTTGAGGAACTGTGGCGCAGTGAAGGGAAGACTCCTTCGCAGATTGTTTCAGAAAAGCAGCTTGAACTGATGCAGGATCAAGAGACGCTGGAACGGGCCTGCCACACTGTGATGGAGGGGCACCCTCAAGTGGTAATGATCACCTGCAGCATGGAGGGGGGCTTCCTGGGCAGCCGGGGCCAGGACCCACCCTCCCAGCCAGCACAGGGCCGGTGCCAGCCTGAGCACTCGGCGAGGAGCCTCTCCACCGCTCCCCTTAGCAGCCCAGAGGCGCTTCCTAATAAGGGCTGGCCCGGTTACATCAGAAGTCCCTAATAAATTCTGTTCGTCTTCAGCTCGGGTCGAGAGCTGAAATTAGGGGAATATTAGAAAAAATACAACTTTTCCTATACGGAATATCCACCCCTGGGGTTTAATCTCATGGAGCTGGGTTTACAGGGGTGTTTATCAAGCTCACTAGATCCGAGGTTTGACCTCCCAGCATGGTGCACTTTGAATCGGTTATAGCTAGCTCGGCTTTCTAAGGAGACCTCTCGCTAACAAACCAGCAGGAATGACTGCAGAGAGGGAAGAAAGATAGGCAGACACTTTAGCCCCCTGCCTTTAAGAGGCGGGAAGAAAGGCAGAAAGGGAAATTATTTGTAAATTACGGAGAAAATCCTTGACAGGAGCATAGCTGAACACCAAGCCATTTTGTGTTCTGAGCATAGAACAAAATATAAAAGCTAAAATGAGTACCATCGTTCCCTCTCCAAGTCCAATCATACTGTCTAGAGATTTTTTAGTGGGTAAAAAATTGCTAGCATCTCTTTCAAAATAATATCCACCCACCCATCGGCTTGCCAGGGACACTAACAGCTCTGAGAAGAGCTCTCGATAAGGTAAATGAGCTTGCGCTGGGTCTCGGCAGTCTCCATCTCCATCTCCCTGCCTCATCTGTAGTGACTGATAAAGACACACTTTCCATCTTGGACTTGTTCCGCAGCACCTAGCGCAGATACCCACAGATGTCATTACCCATCGAGATGTGGCAGAGCAGAAGGGCAGGGTGGGTGGCCCTGACAGTGCATGGCTGTTGGATAGGAATCTGGAGCCTCCTGCTTTTGTTGTCCCCATCTTGCCCACCACAGTGCACTCCCCAACCCAAATGCCCCCGGAGAGTTGCCCTTTTGTGGATTTGTTTTCTGATAAACACATCTTCCTGGCAAGCAGTTGGGGGCAGAAGGAAAGCCATGCATTTCAGTGTCCACTGACCTCCACTGGGGGATTAGAGAAGGGCCTCGCTCCAGCTACACCAGATCATTCATCTTTGGTTACTCACCCCCAAGACAGAAGCTCCATGTCCTCGTGTCAGTGCAGTGCCCAGGACAGTACCCTCGTCCCCATGTGCCAGCTCTCACTGTAGGCAGTCACTCGTGTGTCACAGCCCTCTTCTTGTCCACTTTCTCAAAAGGCACCGTGGCCAACGTCCTGTGACCGGAGCCCAGATACCTCCTCAGAAGCTCACCCCCTCCTTCTTCCTTGTCTCATTTTATATCTAATGCTAACAGAAAAGAAACTGAATTTAAGTTTCAGTAAACATAAACCTTAACTTTGCATTTTTAGGTACGCGTGTCATTATTTTCTTCTCTAAAACAGTTTCTATCTTTAAAGGTAATGGACGTGAAGAGGGGGAACCCCAGAGCTATAAACAAACTGATTGGGTTGGTCCGAAAAGCAACTCTCAGCCGAGCAGACCCAACTGCAATAAAGGAGATCCTGGAGAGGAAGCTGTCCCCATGAGCCGTCCCAGGTCCCTCTGTGCCCGAGGAAGAGCAGAGCGACCGTGACTGAGAACCGAAGCCCATGACACGGGCCATCCAGTGGCTGGACATGCCAGTGCCTCCCAGGCCCCAGCCACGGGATGCCACCTGCACAGACAGCCCGGCTGCCTCTTGGACATCAGACTGGTTCCAGCTGCGTTGGTGGTAAAGAAACAGCACAGTTCCAGCGCTCAGTGATGTAGAACTAAGTGAGACCCTGTTTCAGAGGCTGTCACCGTTGTAAGAGAACTTCATTCATTGGCATGCAGTATTTTAGACCTGAGAGTAGAGGAGTGGAGCGAAAAACCACCACAGAATTGACATGTTGTAAACACACGTCAGTCTCCGGAGGCTTCGTGTGGACAGGAAGAAGAGTGTTAGTCTTCCTTACATTCCCTCATCCGAGGACTAAAAGTTGACATGGCCCGTTGAGCTCCCTAGGGATCCTGGAAGGTAGAGGTCTGAGAATTAAGTGAAAAATTCTTTGGAAAAAAGAACAAAAAAGAAGTTTTCAAATAAATTTAATGAATAAAATATATACTGGAATATCACATAAAAAATTAACTTACACTTCAAAGATTGTGCAGTTGACAACTCCCTCTCCCCCCACCCAGGCCAAAGAAAGATAAAAAGTGGGGGGGGAAGCTGTAACATTGATTTGTTTTGCCTGGGAAGAATAAGATTATAAGCTAGTACATCAGAATCTTGACCTTAAACAGTAACTGTGATGCTGTTCACAACATCTTCATGAAAGGCTGGGCCACCTTCACCCCGGTGCTTGGGACAGGAATGCGCTTCTCTCTCCTGCACCGGAGCACCCCTTTGCACCCTGAGTGCCTCTGTTCCCTCTGACTCCCCACAAGTAAGGACCGGTTTCTCAAAGGCTGCTTTTTAAAAGCACATGTCAAACTGGCATCAGGAGAAGAAGAGACTCTTAGGAGTCTCAGATTTTGCACTGAATCCCCTAGCCTGCTAAGGAGAATCCGAACATTGCCCTCACGGACGGGGCTGCTATGGCAGCTGAGGGCCCTGGAGACGAGCAGACCTTCCCTATAGTCAGTGTAGCAATGAACCAGGCTCCAGCTGCCGGCCACTGTGCAGGACTTCCCTACCTCAAGAGTGGCACGAAAGCCTGCCTCTGACCTAGCCAGAAAAGCAGAGACAGAAAGGAAACCAGTTGTGTGTGGTTTATTCCAGACAAGCATGAAGAGGTAAGGTTTTAAACAAAAACTTATGAAAACCATGAGTGACTCAGAATATTGTGAGAGGAGGTGTTCCCTCACCCAGGAGGCCTTGTAGCCCGAATGCATTCTCTTCAATACTGAAAACTACTAGACCCAGAAGATATTTTTTTCCTTTTCCAGAGAGAAAGAGTCCATTCTCTCTCCTCGCATTGCAAGTCTGAATTGCAAATAGGCAAGACAGTCTGAGACTGGATCATTGTTTTGTAAGAAATAATAAGGTTCGCTTTTGTTTTACAAACTTTCATTTTCACCAAAGGTCTGGCTTCTTAGACATCAAACTTCACAGAAGCCGCTGGGGGATCTTTCCAGATCATTTTAAATCAAGGTCTTGCTTAAATGGGTGATGGGGGTGGGGAGGCAGCTGGATGGAGACATTTTACCAAAACTGTTACATCCGATGTAAACTGTATCATGAACTGATCACTTCCAGAGAAAAATGCCATCATGAGAACACCTGATCTTTATGGTGATGACTGTCCACCTCTGACAGCTGCCCATGGTCTCGAATGCCCACTTCTGAAATCCTGAATGTTGAACAGTTAATGTTGTTACAATTGCTAATAAAAAAATGAAATCAAAGCATAGCTCAGATATCATCCTTGGAACCTGACTGTATATTCAAAAGATAGGTTTGCATAACAATGTCAGAAATGCACAGAGTATGGCTCTGCTCATAAACAGGCCTCAAATACAGTTTTAACTACATCTTTGCATGAGTGAGAATTCAGTCTGCTTCTTTGTTTGCTGTTCCAATGAAAATCTCATTAAAATGTAGGAGTGGTGTCCTCGGTAAAGCCATTGCCATCTGTCATTGGAAGCCACACACCTATAGGTTGAGAGGGGAATGTGCTGGAAAACTGGCTCTTCCCCAGGTCGGCGTGAACCAGCTTTACCTGGCCATGCCCAAACCATGTGTTCTGTTACTTGAAAAGGAGGTTGGTTGGTTCTGGTGGGAGGTCAGGAACATCAGCCTCAACATTCAGCACACTGCCTGGCGCAGAATAACTTTAGCAAATGTTGATTAAATTTATAAAGCAAAATTAGCTGACAGCCTTTCGTGGGGACTTTTGGTATGAGAGGTTGGTGCTACCAACAAGTAGGCTTTTAAATTCTGGACATCTGGGTCTGGGAAGGAGCTTCTTGACTCTGTCCAGGCTTATGTATCAAGGTGAACTTCTCTTACTACCTTTCAAAATATACATGCCCCAGGAGGAGGAAGCTAATTGTTATTTATACCAAGTTTAGCAAGTTTTAGCTGAGCTTACACACGAACACTTTTGTAATTATTGCTTATCTGGAATAAGGCAATGGAATTTTTGAAAGTACACACCCTCCTAGAGCTTTGAGTTGATTAACTCAATACACAGCTTATGGGAATGACCCACAATTCATATCATCTTTTTCATTTCTACTGAATGTGCTGCATCATTTCAAGGATTCTACATAGTGACTCTTGGGAAGAAAACACACACTGAGTCTGTCTCAAAGGCCACGTTATTTACCCAGTACCAGGAGCAGCACAGAAATGGCCACCACCCTTCTCTGGCAGATCTTAGACAAACGTATTCATGGGTTATTTGTGAACGTGGCTGACCCTTAAGTGAGAGACGGATAGAACCTGATTGAAATTCTGTCTCACTGCCTCCCTTAGTCAAACAATTGAGCAAAAATCATTGAAGTAAGATCAACACCAAATTCCCTCTTCAAAATATCTCCAGGGCAGAAAGGGGCCTTGTTACAGGTCTTTTGCAGACTTTTCCCAATAAAAAGTCAGCGGACACACTCAGAAGCACAGACTTTTGCAGCCTCAGCTCCATGAAATTTATAATCCGGCCCAAGAGCTTCCATCACCCTTGTCAGGTTCTGAAATGACATAGTAAATTTAAGCTCCCCAAAAGATGCCTGAATGACACATCGAACGCATACCGACCATGCCCATGGGCGGTCTGGTAACTTGTGTGGCTGACAGTGAGTTACGTATACTCACATGTCTTGAGACAGGAACAAAATACACAATGACCCAATGGGATGGGAAGGGTCAGTCCTAGCTAAAATCATCATCTTCTTAGGATCCTAAGTACAGGCACCAAGGAACTAAAGGCTTCCCCGGCCCCGGCCCCATCTTCCTCCCTGCAGAACCTCACCAAAAGTCTTTCACTAACGCCATGTTTATCCAGTTAACGAGCCGCCAGTGTAACCTGTTCTCTGAAACAAGTAATGGCCTAACAAACGCCTGAACATAGAGCGGATTCACTGAGGCCAAATTAGCCCAACACAATTCTTAGTCTTCCAAAAAGCTTGTTCTAAATCAGGTTTAGAGGGGAAAAAAGAAAACTCCATTTTCTAAAAATGCTTCCTCGATGATGTGATTTAAGGCTGGAGTAGAAACCAGTTCTACAGTGTTTTGTGTTAGGCGGTGATCTGATGGACAGCGAGGGCTGTGGGGTTGACAGAATAAGGGCTGAAGTGGGAAGGGACCTGCAAGGATCTTCTCAGTGACTGAGAGCAGGGGTGGTCCCAGCTGCCAGAGGACCACAGCTTCCAAGAAAAGCCAACACTGCAGAGCTGGCTGAGATTCACAGCAAGCCCCAGGTACGCCGGCCCCGGCCACTGACCGGAAGGAGCACGTGCAGGAATAGCTGTTCTGCAGTAGGATGTTTCATAAAAATGGCAAGCTTCAGAGCCACGTCAGTAAATGCAGGGCCGATAATTAGCAATTAATCTGAGCTGCCCTTAAATGAGAACCGGAGCTTATGCTGGCTGGACACACTTCCCATAACACCAGCGCCGCAGCCTCCACCCCACCCCCCACCCCACGGAGACCCTCCCTCCAGAGAGCGACCTAGGCACCCGGATCCCGACTGAGAATGCGCAGCCCTTCCACAAGCCCGCACCTCGGAACAGAGCTGGACGTCAACCCAACATGACCACGGCAAACAAGCGCATTCAGAGACGTCAAAACAGCTTTCCACCCTGAGTACCGCTGGCTGCCCAAATGGAACAGGCAACCCAAATACTCTCGTGTCCTGTTTTTGGAGCCTATTCCCAAGAGGATGCTCTCCTGCCGACACCACGGCTCCACGAGGTCTCAGTGGATTGGAAATCAACTACATCTGATCTAAATCAAAGCCACTAGCCACAAAGGTACTCCTGGGAACCCAAGAAACACCTGAACGTGCCCTCCCTAGATAGAGGATAGAGATAGCGATAGAGACTTCAGTTCCAACCCATCAATACATCAAAGTATCTTCCAAGACAGTACAAGGCAAAAGGGTGGCAGTTTCATGATTCCTCTAAATACCGAGGAAAGGAAGTTATCTATTGATAACGAAAATCACATCTCTTTAACTGGTTACTCCAGCATCCCCTTTTCATGGCTGAGGAATTATAATGTATCCCCCAAGAAACTGTATTTTAGGCTAAACTCACCTGGAATTTCTTTGCTTGAAATTTTAAAAATATTCACTTGGTCATTTCCAAAAATCAATTTTAAATATCCCATTGCTCGCATATACTCTGAATCATAAAATTCATTCTATCTAGAACTTTACCTCAGACCCAGCATTATGAATTGAAATTTATGTGTGAAGTTCCAGGAACCTTCCAGTCGCTTTTGCTGCCCAGGACCATCACGCCAGACACAGCGACGCCAACCTCAGGGCTGCGGCAAAACTGTGCCCTCCAGCAAGTAGCACAGCGTCTGAGGGGGAGCCGGCCACGTGGAGAAGTGACCACACTCTGGGAACATATTTTAAAACATGCCAGTGTCTTCACAAATTTTTCTATAATAAAGCAACACAGACTGAAGACGAATCAATGCCAACACCAGATAAGGGAGACAGGTGTGCATCATTACATCAAAAAGCTAAGAAATACACTTTTCCAGGTATGACGTTTGCATTTTACATACCTGGTAAGTCCAAACTGGAAGATAAACACTTGTGCAAAACAAAGCTAGAGGAAAATAAATTATAGCTTAAATTCCATCTTCCTGTCCCTTTTTCTCTACCTGAAGTCACCTTCTTTTCCAGGGGACAGCTGGGGGTTTGCCAGTACCAGTGAGTGCCAGGAAGCCACAAACAGGCCAGTCTGTTGGGCTACAGACATTCCCACTGCTGGACCACAGCGGAGCAGAACATTTTTCAAGACAGACAGATGTGAAGCCAAAAGCGGACATCTTTGGTTTCTTGCTTGGACTGGGAAGCACTGGGACGCTGGCTGGTAAGAGTCTCCTAGCCCAGACCAGGTCTCCTGGGGACCTCATTCCACAGGCTGGCTCTCTCTCTACACAGAGCTGCTCCAAGATCCACACAAGGCAGAAGGGCAGCAGTCTCTGCCCTGCAGGGTCTCAGATGGGATTCTGCCCCCCTCCTCCTTTGCCAGGGGCCTGATTAAGCCCAGACCCACACTCCAGGCACCACACCTAGGGCTGCCCCCAGGCAGCCCTGCCCACAAAAAAAAAAAAAAAAACAAACAAAAAAAAACTGGGGCTTCCAGTCTCCCTCCCAACAGGGAGGCCCATCACCCGTGTTTTGTGCTTCTCACCTGCCCAAAGGTGGGGGGGGGGACACTGAATATCCACAGACATCAGCTGTTTATGGTCTCATCTTTAACACACGGTTATTTTGGTGGCTTAAGGAGACCGGTGCTAAGCATAATTGCACCTCTTGGAGCAGGCAGCCAAGCAGCACAGAGGCACTAATGCATCATGTTGGGACCTTCTAATGAACCCCATTACTCAGAAGGCAGCACTGCCGCATGCAGTGAGTCACCGGCAGGCACTGGGCTTTGCAGGGCTTCCCGTGACCTGTCCACACTCACATCCCAGGTCCCAGAGTGGCCGTCCAGTTCCTGTTTCTCTGCAAAGTGCAACACGGGAGAGGACGTGAACAGAATCTAAGATAATCGCCAGTGTTTTTACAGGTTGCATCTAGTTTACCTTTATCCTTCTCCCCCCACTTCATACTCCCGCTGACCCCCCCCCCCCACCAAAAAGCTCCCTGTGAAACAGCTTCACCAGTTCATCTGTTTTCCTTCCAGAAAACACTTAAAAAATAATGTTAGGTATATGATACCCTGCTTTCTTCATCAGATCAGACTTCTAAAAACCAATGTAACAGTTTGCACAAGTATATTTCATTTTGTGCAAATCTTACTAAAATAAGGCTGTTCCCAGTGTTTAGGTAGTGATACACGGATTAAAGAAAGCTCTCAAGCAACAAGAAAGTCTCCCCGCATTCCAAATTCTCCGCAACCCCATCTGACTTCCCAGCAGAGAGCTGAGACCAGTGGGTTTGCCCACACCATAAGGCAACGTGTTGGGCAGAGTGCAAACCTTGGAAGGAAAATGCAAAGGGACAGAAGCTATGTGCTGGTGTGTTGGAGGCAAGAGGCGCTCCATCTTTATTCTTCCCTTTTATAAAATGGAGCCCAGATGCAGAAGGCAACAGAGATGGGCCGTCTTCGCTGCTGTTGAAGAGCTTATTACCTTCTGACATGGGGTACTTCCAGAAGCCACCAAACCCCAGTTTTTGCTTAGTGTGATCTCAGCTGCAAGAGGAGTGACTCACCTGGATGGGAGGATAACAACCAAAAATCTTGAGGGGGAAGAAAGAAAACCTGCCAAAGGAGCCACCAGCTTATGAGACTTACATTCTATAGAAGGTGGAAAGACCCGGCTAGAGAGAGAGGAGGTAGACAGAAAATTGCCCTCCCCGCAAATCAAGTATTGTCAGGAAATATCAAAGTAGAAATTTCTGTAAGCAGCTTTGCATTTAACATTCAGTCAAGACACTAAAACCTTAAAAAACGAGACCCTCTATTAAAAAAAAAAAAAAAGCTAACAACAGGAGTCCTCAAAGTCACCCAGGACCTTGTAGCACAGAATGGAGTGTTCCTGGGCCAAGGCAGCCAGTTCCTTGAGGAACTCAGGGAAGAGGGCAGCGGCCAGCATGGTGTTCCTCACTGGCAGGGGCAGGCTTGGGGGCACCCCAGCCACCTTGGCTCTGTTTGTCAGGAAGGGCTGAAGCACTCTTGGGGGACCATCCAAAAGGTTCTTGCCAATTCCTGTCCTGAAAGCATCCTGAATGGGATCTGAAACCAGAAAGAAAACGGACATGGTGACGCTCCCTGGTCCTTTAGGCCCACCCTCTCCAGTGAAGTTGGGGGCTGGGGGGCTGATGCGCTCTCTGGTAGTGGCTTCGGTCCCTGTCACTCAAGTCTCAAGACACAGCCCTCGAGTGCGCATCCCGTCCACCCTGGAGCACACACACTTGCCCAGAAGACAGCCTCCAGCATGGGGCACATGATGCAAGAGCTTCATCCCGAATCCTGTGCAAGGAACTTGGTACGGGAATTGTGGCAAGAAAATAGGCTGATTAGGAACCCTCCATGCCCAGGTCATGGCAAAGGGAAAACACGATGTCACTGCATCAACTGGAGGGAGACGTAGCTCACTACATGTGACGGGGGGCGTCCCGGCGCTCTACCTGCTCTTGCCAACCTCCTGATACTGGGGGGACCATACTACCATTACCCTTCAAGCTCTGATCACTCAGCACAGCTGCCCGAGACCAGCTGGGTGGAGGAAGCCTCTGGGAGCTCTCTGCAGCTCGGGCCGCGAGGACGCCCTCAAGACCCCGGTTTCTCCAGGCCAGGACCCCCAGGCCTTTTTGGAGGAGAGAATGGAAAAAGCCTTTTAAAGGTTGGAAAGAACAGAGAGGAGGTTGGGTGCTGGTAAGACCAACCAGACCGGGAACTTCGCATAACTGTGGGCATCTGTCTAGTGGCAGCACGTAGCTTGGAAGCCTCCATTTAAGAAAAGTTTTCAGGGGTTTCCATCTCAGTTTCAGGAACCCGTGTCTGAGATGAGATGAGCCCAAACTTGAATGTATTCAGATGACTTGCATTTCCATATCAAATCAGGTTTACTAATTAAAATGGTTCAACTTTCTGACTCCTTAATTCTTAAATATCTCCAGCGCTTCGTATATTTATAGGAATTATTTATGCCTCCTTCTGCCCCTATTCAAACAGTCTCACCACTCTTTATAAATCATTACATTCAAGTTCTTCGTTATTTTGGCTGCTTTTTAGAATTCAGTCCCATTTTTCAACACTCTGAGAAGAGTGTTGCTTAACTACAGTACTAAAAATTCTTGACATTTATAGTACTTTCCACATCTCACTCCTATAGTCTTTAGTGTTAAAAAAAAAAACAACAAAAACTCCTCTGCTTTACTGCTTTAAATATCTTTTAGATTAAAGTTTATCACAGTTCATGCCATAAAAAACTGGAAGAGTTGCTGAGAATCGGTCTGCTGCTACCTTTTAGCGGAAACCCACAACACGTCCCGACCACAGAGGACAAAAGTGTTGACGCCACCGACGTACACTGCCCACCTTGGAGACCACCCCCTTGCCACCCCCTTGCCAGCCCCCAGCACCGCAGCACTTCAAAGAGCCCAGCAAAGCTCACAAGGAAGCTGGCCTGGAGAACTGCACACAGTGGGACTCAAGGGCAGTAGTTCCAGGCTAGGATTCCACTCGTGGAATTACCTCCCCCGTATCTCTGCATCTCTACAGCTTACTGGCGGTGGCTAAGAAGGGCACCGACTCTGCTGCTCACTGGCTGAGCAACAGGAGGGAGGATGCTTTACCTCTCTGTATTTTGATGTCCTCAGGTGTCAAAAGCTCACATAGTTGCTTTAAGGATTCAATGAGTCAATAAGCAACTCAACACCAAAAACACAAATAATCCAATTAAATGTTGGCAGAAGACCTGAAATAATGAGACTATGATGAACTATCACTTTACACCTGTCAGCGTGGCTAGAATCAAACAGATGAGAAGTAACAAGTGTTGGCGAGGATGTGGAGAAAAGGGATCCCTCGTGCACTGTTGGTGGGAGGGCAAACTGGTGCAGCCACTGTGGGAAATAGTATGGAGCTTCCTCAAATTTAAAAACAGAAATGCCATATGATCCAGTAAGTCCACTTTGGGGTATTTATTCAAAGAAAACAAAAACACTAACTTGAAAAGATATGTGTACCCGTATGTTCACTACAGCATTATTTACAATAGCCAAGATATAGAAGTTAACCTAAATGTCCACTGATGGATGAATGAATAAAGGTGTAGTGTGAGGGGTGTCTGGGAGGCTCACTTGGTTAAACGACTGCCTTCAACTCAGGTCATGATCCTAGATCCTGGGATCAAGTCCCGCATCAGGCTCCCTGCCCAGTGGGGAAGCCTGCGGCTTCCCCGGCTTATGCGCTTGCTCCCTCTGACAAATGTAAAATCTTTAAAAAATAAAAAAAAATTTAAAAATAAAGGTGCTTTGTGTGTGTGTGTGTGTACACACAATGGATTATTAGCCATAAAAAAGAATGAGTTCTTGCCATTTGCCAAAACAGGGATGAACGTAGAGGGTATTATGAAGTTAGACAGAAAAAGACAAATGCCATATGATTTCACTTGTATGTGAAATTTAAGAAACAAAATGAACAAAGAAAAACAGACAAAACAGACTCTCAAACACAGAGAACAAACTGGTGGTTGCCTGAAGAGAGATGGTGGGGGACTGCGGGAATTAGATGAAGGGGATTAAGGGGTACACACTTCTGTACCCCTTATATAACTGTAACTTTTGTTATAAAATGAAGAAGTCACAGAGATGAGTAAAGCACGGGAGTATAGTGAATAACACTGTAATAATGTGTGGCGACAGATGGGGACTAGAACTTGAGGAATGCACAGAACTGCTGAATCAATGTTGTACACGTAAAACTAACATAACATTATATGTTAATTATGCCTCAATAAACAAACAAAAAAAGGAGGTTAAAAAGAAAAACCACAATGAGTCAATAGGTGTAACACAGGGGCCTCTTAATGGGTCATCCATCAATCGTCAATGATTCACCTGCCGCTGACTTCACGGAGACTTCCTGTTTCCTGCCCCACAGGCCATCCCCTGCGCTGGCCTCACACGCTGGCCTCACACGGCGGTTTATTAACCAGCTAAGGTCTGCATTGCCTTTAGCCTTGTGTTCTTAGGTTTTCAGTCCTCTACCAGACTCTGAGATTTGTGAGAGCTGCGCCCATAGGTGATGTGTCCTTCACAGCCCCCAGCACGCTTCCTTATTCACAGTAGAAGCTAATAAACATTCGCCGAGTGAATGAGGGGAGGAACTGGCCATTATCAGGTCTTCCCTCCACCTAATCTCCCCAGAGCTGGTTCATTTGCCTCATCTCCATCTTCTCTTTCACATTCGTTCCTCTTTTTCCCTCAAAAAGGGTTTTGTGGCTCATTTATCTAGCTTGATCATGAATTCAAAAAAGTGTCACCACTTAAAAAAGAAAGTGTCATTACTAAGGCTCATTTACCCACTTGAATCCAAGAATCAAAACTGTCTTCA
Source organism: Meles meles (assembly GCF_922984935.1). Lineage (NCBI taxonomy): Eukaryota > Metazoa > Chordata > Mammalia > Carnivora > Mustelidae > Meles > Meles meles. Next base: position 143,345,436 of record NC_060067.1, read on the forward strand.
CTACTGAAGGCGAGAACGTGCATAGTGAGGACTTGCAGGGAGCCCCTCAACGAGGGCTGTGCAATCAGCATAGGAGTGGCCTCTCCATGGGTCATGGAGCGCCACCAAGCTCTCAGCTCAGCAGCAAGGAGACCTGAGTCACAGATCCTACCTACCAGGCACCTATCTGATCATACAACGTCTCCATTTCCTCTTCCGCACAATGGAAATACCCCTGACCTGACCTCCCCGCTCAGAACCACAGATCTGAAAGGACACTGAAAAGAACTAAATACAAGTAAATACCACCTCTGTGGTTTGGAAAGTATTTGAGGGGAAGTGGCTGAGCCCAGAGATCAGCAATCTCAAGGATGACAACGTGACAGCAGGCACTGGAAGTCTTCCCACCCCAGAGCAGAGGACACATGGACCTGTACTTCCGTGTGAAGCATTAGTGAGGAGGCTCATTTTTCCCCAGGGCCGCCAGGAGCCCAAGGGAACGCAGGGCCCAGGGTACAGAGCCCCTCTGGCTGCTCCACCCATCCTAACAGGGCTCAACAAGCACAGACCAGCACCTGAAGAAAAAGGCAGGGAAGAAGGGAAGTATGAATAAATGTCCAAATCAGGGGTCGTTTTCTCAAATGTTGCCCTGGGTCTGAAAAGCTGCTTGAGAGGGTTCTCAAGAGGAATACTAGCAAGATTTCAAGGTGAGGCAAGAAATCCATTTGGCACTCATCCCCCATCCACAGTGTCAGAGCCCACAGCTCCCCGACACTGTGAACCCCAATATCTGGCCCATTACCAGAACTGTCAAGCACGCTCCCGGATTCAACTCACCTCCAGGCAGTCACATCACAATGTTTCAGTGGTCAGCCCTGGGCGAGGGGACAGACAACTCCCTCGTTCCCAGAGTTTAGAGATTTTTAAAGTTGAGAGGAGGGGTCACTTTGGGAATCTGAACAAAGTTGGAAGGTTCACCTGAACATAAAGGAAAGTCTTCTTTCCCAAGGGAAGCTTCTCACAAGTCAGATCCCCCTGAACGTCACAGACCTTAGGAAGCATCAACCCTGGCTGAGTAATTTGATAACCACACATGGCACGAATGAGTTCAAGTTCCCCTGGGCACCTACCTGGCAGCCACTGTCATGAGAAGCCAGGACAGAGCGCCAAGTGTGAGCAATCCCCACCACACCTCACCCCTTCACCACTCACCCAGAACGCGTGCATCAAGGAGAGCCCGAGAAGCCGGTCAGCATGTGCCCTTAGCTCTGCGCGCCAGGCAGGCCACTCTCGGGCACTTGAGTTTTGTGGCCCCGGCTGACTACTCCAGGCCTCTAATTTCAGCTGCCTTATCCGAAAATGAAGCTAAAAGTACCTTTCTGGCCCACTCCACAGTGCAATTTGAAAATAAAACTGTCTGGGGAAGCACTTAACAAATTGAAAATTACGAATGAACAACAGCAGATGCGGAGTGTAATATAAGGAGACTCGTGTCACCTTCTGTCCACCGACTGCAAAAATGGCCACAATTCTTACAATTCTTCCCATTGAGAGGCAGATGGTTTGCTCCATTCTTGAACCCAGGCTCGCCCAATGACCTGCCTTGGCCAAAAGAATGTAGCAAATTTGACCTTGTTTGGGTCCCAAGACAGAGCCTCAGAAGATTTTGTACACTCCTGCTCTGGCTCTTGCAACCCTACAGCCATGATGTTGACAAGCCCCGTAACCTCGTGGATGAGGAGAAATACAGACCTCCACCCCCACCAACCCCATCAGCCCAGCCGGCCACCGCCCCTGTAAGTGGGGCCATCCCAGACACCCAGCCACCCACCAAAGGCAACGCACATAAGTCCAGCCAAAACTCGCCAAGCCCCGCCCCAATCAGAACCCCCAGGTCACCATGCGCACAGACTCAGGAGCCCCCTTAAATGGTGTCTTTTAAAGCCACTGAGTTGTTGTCCTAATTGGTTATGCACGAAAGCTAACTCCCCCACAGTGAGTGACCGCAGCAAGCTCCGGGATCAAGAGGAACATCGCTAACAGACCAGCCATCCATGAGCTAGGAGAAGCCACGTGGGGCCCATAGTCCACTTTTCCACGGAGATGTGGGGGCTCTTCCCCCTCCATGAATGGTCTGGCCTGGTCTGCTCTTCTCTGGGAGCCTGGACCTTAAGGCCTGCCCCTCATCTTCCAGTTGGGCCAGGCCCACCTTCCTTTCAAGATCTGCCTTGCAATGGCCTGAAGGCTCTTCACAGCCAGAAAGAACTGGAGATGGAAAACAAATCCTTCATTTAAAAGTCAAGGAACAGGAGGCCCAGGGAGAGATCAAGATCAAACAGCTGCAGACAAGGTCAAGAGACAAGGTCAAGTCACTAGAGTTCTGGGATCTTTTCAGCTTCCTCTATAGATTTAAAACTGGCCCCTAGTTACATTCTGCTTCTCACTCTCAATCTTGTTTGTGATCACATGCCTTTAGCCTGGGACCCAGAGCCCCACAATCCCCACTGTTCACTTGCCACAAGGCTGGTGTGTGTGTGTGGGGACAAGCAAAAGCCAGCCCAATATTTGGGGCCTGAGAGTCTCTGAAAACATAATAAAGAGAACTGATGCCCTCCTCAGGGTAGGATCGGCCAAATAGGGTTCTGAGTGTGCCCATAATGCCTCTTGTCAGCCCACATGTGCCAAGGTCTTTATTCTAGCCAAGCGACAGTGCACAGCACTCCTTCCCCCACCTGCCTTTGGGGCGGGAGACCAAAGCCCTATGAAGCCCTCCCGGCAGGAGCAGGCCAGCTGCGTGCAGAGGGGACCTCTCTCAAGTTGGAAGGACACTTGGGGGAGGCCCCTCACTGTCGGGTAAACAGGAAAACGTATTTAGAGGCTCTGAAGGCCCAGGAACCAGCATAGCGTCTGCGGACCCCAACCAGGAAGGAGTCTGGGGATGTGGAGGAAGAGCTGGAGAAGAGACCCAGGGGAGCCCCCTGGCTTACCTTTGGTTAGCGACTCGGGGGTCAGGTCAGACATGTCCACTCGGAAGAGCAGGTACTGCTGGGCTTGTATGAGGAGCCCTGGGAAGTCTCTCTCCACAGAAGCAAACTGCTCGATCTTGTTTTTCACCGACGCGAGGACCTGTCACACACGACACTTAATGATGTCAATACTGCACAGTGGAATTCCAGCCTCCGCTTCCAATGCATCCCTCAGGGGCAGCCCTCGCCACAGGAAATTTTAGGATATTGGGCATTTGCTTGCTTGTAACAGCCTGGGTGTTCGTGGTGGGGCACCCTCGAAACCTCAGACTCAACAGGGCTTTGCAATCTGTCTCAAATAATCGACACAACCAGCATATAGGATGGGGAAGGAAAGCAAATGAAGTAGAATAGGAGGCAAGTGAGAGAAACAGCCCGACGCCGGAGGACAAGGGGGAGGCACCCCGCTCACGCACCCCAGTGACACCGACAGGGGTGCATGTGGGCTCGGCGACCTACCTGGTAGAGAGAACGCACACTCGGCTGGAAGACCATGTTGGTGTTGAGCAGAAAGGAGCGCAGCAGCGGCTGGGGGTAGCTGGCCAGCTGCGTGATGATCCCGATGAGCAGCAAATTAACGTGGAGAGAGTTCTCCAGCATGTTCTCCAGCTTCGACAGGACCACGCTGATGAAGGGGCCTGCGGGAAGAGCACATGGCCTCAGGGCTGGCCTGGCCCCGGGGACATCTTGCCTCCGCAGCAAAGGAGCCGCTTGGCCGGCTCCCAACGGTGGGTCTGCCAGGTACAAATCAGACCCAGCCACCAAGGGGGCACCCCAGCGTGTCCCGAAGCAACCAAAAACCCAGAACAAACCACCCCCAGCAAGAGAAAGCAGACACACACGCATGGGAGCTGCGAGTTTCACTCCACGAGCAGCTCAGATACTTGGGAAATTATCGCAACCCTTGACAAAGGCCAGAGGACAAGTAATTTCATTTTAGAAATTAAAACCTACTTTTCCGTCCTGCTGCTGGCTTTCTGGGGACTGCCAAACTCAAACACACGGTGCTCCTCACCTCAGGAGGGCACGTACTGGGGTGCTGTGTGTATGTACATTTTAGTAACAGAAAAAGCCTTTATGTTAGTAAATAATACCAAACACATAGAACTATGGTACCAAACACATAGAACTATGGTACAAAACAGCAGCACCGTAAACAGTACGCCATCGGCAGGGACTATCTGTCCCCAGTGAGTACCAGGAGAAAGATTCTGTCTCATCAAATATCACAAGGCAGAAGAAAGGGAGGAAGGGACAAGCCAGGGCTGAATGAGGCCTGGGCCGTAACTTTACTCACTTTTGGAAGGTAAAGTTTGAGGTGTCATAGGTTCCTCAAGAAAGAAAAGCCATAGGACTACAAAAGCCACTCACAAATAATTAGGCAAAAAGGAGCTTTGATCAATTTGGATCACTAGAAAATTAATATGCTTTATGTTAGAATTCACTGAAGACAGTGAAAAATCAAAAAAAATTAATCTGGCATTAACAAATGACTTGAAGACGTTTTCCATTTTTACCATAAAAGTGATCCATTAAACAAAATGAAGGCATATTCTGTATTTCCCCCAGCAGAGCTATGGACGATGCCTGGAAACCATGGCATATTTCTAACAAAAGCACATTGCCATCGCCCTTGATGAATAAACATGCCTTGTGAAGATGTCACCAACATTAATACGAGTTTAATAAAAACATACTTCACCACAAGATGCTTCATTCGGAAGCCTTGGTGGTGTGAGAGAGTAAAACCCTTTACAAGAAAACAGAAGCCATCCTCAAAGAACAGCAACACCAATCTTAAACCTTACCCGTCCAAGCAAGTAACAGATGACGGCAAGATTCCCATCGCTGCCGTGATGGAGGGTGTTTCTGTAGGGGACTCGAACAAAAAAGGGACCAGCCCCTTGTGTGTTTACATTAGCCTCAACTTCCCCACCTCTGGGATGGGACAGAGCTCCTGGGTCCTGTCACACAACACGGGCGTTCAGCGACCTCTTCAAATAAAGAGCCTTGGCAGAGGCCTTGCTCACAGAACACAGCTGGGAGGCTCGGTCAAATGCAGTGCAACCAGAAATGGGATTAGATCCCACTTGGAAGCAACTTCATGGGGCTTCAGCAAAATCCCCAGAAATGAAACTGGTAACTCTTCTTAAGACATCACATTCAAGCTAGCCAGATAGATGGACAGGGAGAAAACGGCTGCCCTCCTCTACTAGGCCCAGCCTTTCCTATCTTATCCCAACCCCCACCCCCCTTATCCCACCCCGAAGCCCCTGCAGTCCCTGGCTCAGGCTCTGTTTCCCTCCAGAGGGAGCAAGGATGGGTGACCTAAGTCATTTCAGGTGGGCAGAATCTCCCATAAACACGTCTTTGACGTGAGCCCACAACTGCCCTCCCACGGCCGATGCCACCCTCGGCCTACGGGGCCACCCTGCTCACAGGAAGGTGGCTGAGTGCACAGGGCCAGGACAGACCAGCTCCAATCTGCCGCTCTTTCAGGCAGGGACATCCACCCAGCCCCCTGTGGAGAGTGAGTGGCAACACCATCTCCCTTGCACAACAGATCATTAGGTCAAGGCCAGCGACTGTCATAATGCACTAATGACATTAATTACAATTTTTTACCATGTGCAATGAGAAACATACATGAAACCCTTTCAGTTTCCCCTTTTAGTCTCAGTTGATTTCTAGCACAAAAAAAAAAAAACTGCTTAGCAACAAACAGTTGCTAGGGGAAACTCATAAGCTGCTGAAAATAAAAAAAAACTCAGCTACAACTCAGAAAGCCGCAGCTGTGTTCGGGGCTGGACAGCCCATTTCTCTTTCTTCTCCTCTTCTAGGACAAGCAGACTCCCCACCGTGTGTGTGTGTGTGTGTGTGTGTGTGTGTGTGCGTGCGTGTGTGTGTGTGTGTGTGTGTCTGTCTGTCTGTCCTGGTTGGTGTGTGTGTGTGTGTGTGTGTGTGTCTGTCTGTCCTGGTTGGTTTGGGGTTTTATCTGACCAAATGACAGCACTCTCCCCACACTGCTCGGCCTCTTGCATTCCCTCTACTACGGAGCAACCTGTCACCTTCATCTCAATGCCACAGGCTATTCGGTTGCCTTGGGTACGTTAGTCAAATGGTCTCCTCCTAGTGGACATGTGGGTTGTTTCCAGTCTTTTTCTATCATAAACGACACTGCAGTGAACATCTTTGTGTATATGTCTTGGCACACAGGTATGCATACAGCCCGTGGCACGTTCCCAGGAACAAAGCACTAGGGCATTCTGAATTCTGATCCAGTGATAAACGTCTCCGCCCGCTCTTCGGACAGCACCTCATCCCCTGCAGTGAGCTCCAGGTGGCCTTGCACACAGACACCAGTCTCATTACTTGCCAACTGCAATACTCCCGGGCTGCACATGGCCCCTGTTACTCAGCTTAGCCCAAAGACCTCCCCACCGCCAGCCCCATCTCACTTCCAGAGCTTTCTGGCTTCCCGTCTCAAACACGTCACTGCCTCGCATGACACACCCACGCACACATGGCCAGGCTCCTTCATCTCCTGACCCTTGTCTCCTCTGCCCAGGGCAATCCTCCCCGGCCATTTTTCCCTGGCAGCTCCTGTCCGCCATGTGTGCCCCTTCTCCGGGAAGTCTTTCCCATTCCCCCCGCTTGGGGGTCCTCTAGAGCGTGGCAGACAATCACTAATAATGCATTTCTAAGTGAGTACAGTTCTCTGTCCATGTCTCCTCTGAAAGCCTGGGAATTCCTTCATTTTCCTGTCTTTAGTATCTTGCCTAGAACCTGCCAAGTATTAGGAGATAAATCAAATGTTGCTGAGTGCATAGATAAAGTAATTAGATAAATGAAATGGAATGCTTTGATTTTGCTGAGCAGTGAATTCATTTCAGGGGAAATCAGGATCCCATGGAGGGATGGAAGTTAAGCCTACTGCTACAGAACACTCAGAAGTTGCAAAACTACAAAGTTAGGAGGAAAGATGTTTTCCTAAAGTTGCATATGAATTTCAAAGGAGGGGAAAAAAAAGCAAAGTTTTAGTTAAAACTACCTCTATCAAAAAACATTACATTGTGTTGGTTCTCCTGTGTATCCTATACAAAATATTGGTAGTATTTAATAAGGTGTTGTATTAGCTTTTATTTCTTGCCCTACACTAGACATTGTTTCCTCAATCTATATATTTCCCAGGGCTGAAGCTCCTTTCTAAGAAAGCTGGGATTTCCTGGCATCTCCTTCCAGGAGAGCAACTGCAAAATGGGGATGTCCACCTGGTCAGAGTCAAGGGCAGGCCCCAGGCAAAATGGGGGGACTAGTATCCCTTTCCCCCACACTAAGCTCTCTGCCCCTCCTTCAAGCAGCCAGGGCCCTCCTGCCCCCTCCCCTCCCCTTCCCCCCTATCTCCTGGGAAAACTGAGATTATCTAATCCTTCTTACTATGATGGACTGACTGACTGGATTTTAATTGAAACCCATTCACACTGAAATGTTACCTCAACTAGAACCTCAAGCCTTTTCAATGTGGGATTAAAAGCTTTCTCCCTCTTTAAATAAATTGTCAGGCACCAGTAAATAGAGGAATAAATCCTGGAGGAGGGGCAAGAGCTACTTGAAATCACATTAAGCCTTCCCCACTGGACCAAAAGATAACATGGTTTCTCCTCTTTGGGGTGACCCAAGCAGGTGGAGCCTGGTATAGACTCACCCAGCTGCTGGCTGCCTGCCAGGGAAAGGCAAGCGTCAGCAGAGGCAGCCCTGGGCGGTCTGCAGCAAGGGCAGTAACAACACACACACACCCCTGCGCCCACAAGCTCATTTTGGCCCCACAGGAGCAATCGGAGGGTTCAGGACCTCACAGCTGCAAGTACTAGAGCCAGGATCCCCCCACAGGCCCGACTCCAAGGTTACGGTCTGTCCCTCTGTGAGGTCAACTCCTAGCAGGACCTCTCCTTGCTGCCTGAACACTGTTCAGGGGTCCCGCCCCAGCCTTCCCTGTGTTTGATAAACACTCCCCTCCAGTCCCCTCTGGGAGGCAGATTCAAATTTTACTAGCTACTATTTCAGGATGTTTTCTATCAATTCCTCAACTCAATCCACTTATCCGATAGCCTGTTCTAGGCCCTCGGCTCTCACAGGATTGCTCCCTGTTGTTGGGGGTGTGTCACTGGACACGCCCATTCTCCCCCAGAGTTACAGGTTTATGTGGGTCTTTCCCCTTTGCGGAAAGGTTCTGTGATGATCCGAAATGAGCTCCCAAGCAAAGGTGTAACTAATGCCCATGGTCTCTGATGTGTGTACACAGCCAAATTTACTCAGCAGGCACGGAGAACGGAGTGCAGAGAACAACCCAACCCCCGCACCTTCGTGCAGCATACATTCTTGTGAGGGAGACCGCCATCATTTCTTCAATACATCCCAAAACACACGTTGTGGACAAAAAGTAATTAAACTAAAGAAAATGAGGCTATTAAATAATGAGACTGGATTTTTTGGTGTGGTTTCATCAGTCCCCTTACTTTATCACACAAGTATCATGGGAAGTAGTTTCTCGACTGTGTAATGTATCCTCTGATTGGCTGGGGTGGGGGAAGACTGCTAGAATGACAGGATAAAATAAATTGAAAATGAAACCCCTCTTTGCTCTTCACGGAAATACTTGGCCCCCTCTGTTAAGAAAATTGATAATGCTCCTTCCCTCCCCCTACCCCCCTTTCCTGTCACGACACCTACATGTATTTTCAAAAGCAGAACTCAGAAAGCAATTCGAGATCATCACCTGTGAATGGGGTGCTCTGAGTCCTCACAGGACGGTGACTAGCAAAGGCAGGCTCATCTCTCGCCCCAAACGGGGATGGCACGGTATCCGTGGAGGGGGTTTCTGCTATAAAAGAATCAAAGTCGTCCTCTTCCTCTTCCAGGGCCTTCTTCCCCTCTTCTGCTTCCTCCTTTTCTCCTTCGCTCTCTTCTTCCTTCCCCTCTTGCTCTTTCGAGAGATTCAAGAGATCAAGGGAGGGGAACTTCTGTTCTGTCGAGCCCTCGGTGCCAGAATCCAGTTCCTTAATGATCTGGTCATACTGGGCAATGAAATCGTCAGCCCCGGGGTTCACCTCCATTGGGTCTGAATTGTGTTCCGCCTCGGAGAGGGGAGGCACTGACTCGGAGTTTGATTCTAGGGCTGCCTCAGGCTCGTCTTCTTTTTTCGTTTCCTCAGATACATTTTGAAACGGGTCTAAATTGTCTCTATTCTGTTCCTCCTCTGAGTCTGTTTCTGACTGAGCACGGGGCAGGGGGCCGTTGCTCAGGGGGGGACCCCGATCCTCAGTCTGGCCTGGGCTGGAGGGCCTTGCGCTCCCCTCCTGGGAACCCCGTGTGTCCTCAGCGTCCTTCTCGGCACACAGCCTGTACACCATCACATCATCCTGAAAGTCAGACTCCTCGATGTAGGACCCTTTGAAGAGCAGGATGGCATTCTTCTTCATCTCCTGGATGTGTTTGGGGGGATCGACAGGTGCCGGCGGGCCTGAATTCTCCAGATCATCGAAAGGCCCTGGGGAACCCACATCCGCCCCCGAAGAGATGCCCGTGTCGTAGCTGTCATCCCACTCCAGTTCCGTCTGGCTCTTGTCCTTTCTTGGAGCCAGCGCGCGGCCGGTCTTCCTGGGGAGCTGCTGCGGGAGGTGGAACATCGGATAGGTAGGGGTGAGAGCACTGTCCTCTGTCAGACCCTGGCAAAAGGTCTCAGGGTCGGGAGAGTCTCCGTCATACAGGGCGGACCAGGCTCGGCAGTCCCTCATGCAGCAGAGGATGTTGGCGTGGGCCTCCCACAGGTACTGCAGGTAGCTGACGTCCAGGGCTTTGCCGTACTCCACGATGCAGGCCGACGGAGAGAACGCCTCGGCCGGTGGCTGCTCGGCGGTCCCTGCCACGGGAGGCACAGACACATCAGAACGAGCCCTTCTCTTGCCCTTACAAGAGTTGAGGCAACACAGGCAGGGGATGCAGGTAGGACTCACGCGGGTGCTAAGATTCTGTCTCACCAGCTACTTTAGTTCTAATAATTTCTGATTAAATGATTTCTGAATAATAAAAAAAATTATTTGTTTTTAAGAAAGAACACTAAGGGGGCGCTTGGGTGGCTCAATTGGTTAAGCGTCCAACTCCGGATTTCAGCTCAGGTTATGATTTCAGGGTCTTGGGATCGAGGTCTACATTTGTTTAAGATTCTCTCTCTCCCTCGCTCTTCTTTTAACCCTCCCCCCATCATGTTCTCTATAAACAAATAAATAATCTTTAAAAAAAAGAAAAAAAGAGGGAATGCTGGTAACAGAACCCCGACCCTCAGCACAGCCAGAGGAGACCTAGAAATTCACCATTTCTCCTACGGCGGGTGCTTTATCAACACTAACTGCTCCTCCCAACAGTCTTCTATGGCAGATAGCATTGGCCCCATTTACAGACAAAGAAACTGAGGCTCAGAGACAGAAGATCTGTTTGAGGGCAGCCTCTGTGCTCACTTTGCTTGATGCCGCACCTTTGCAAGCATCTTTGTCTCTTTGTCATCTAAATCTCTAGGAGGCAGGGCCAGAATTGGACATGACATGACCTGTCTACCTGCCTGCCTATGCAACCATCCATCCATTAGGGCACCCATGCACTGGACAGCAATCCAAAAGAACGTGGAATTGGGGATCAGAAGACCTATCAGCTGTGAACCCTGGACGAGTCACTTCCTCTGAGTACGTTTTTTCATCTGTAAAATGGAAGCACTATTTTTTCACAGGATTAAGGAAAGAATGTGGCCAAAGTTGGGGGCACTCGGCAACTGTCTGCTTAACTTAAATTTTGAATTCTGCAGCAAGGTCAACCCCAGAATCATTCTTGAAACAACTTTCTTAGTAAATAAAAAAAAACATCAATTTTCAAATAGGTTCTAAAAGCTGACTACTGGTGGGAAAATAGAAGGTATCTGTACTAGCACCTAAGAGGAAAGTATCTTTAAAATACAACTTGTTCCCCTGTCACATAAATTATTAATTTCCATGACACACTGTACCTTTATTTAAAGAATCAGTGTGACAACCTTAATTTGTAACAATTACACTGACACCAAACACCCTGATATTTTCTTAGTCAAGGAGCCCACTCTTAGATGAAATACACTTTATCGGACAGGACGGTACCTGGGTAGACAGGATGACACTGTTTGGGGAACATCAGAATACGAACGGGAAACACTGGGGTCAGTCCCAGAGCTGGACTCTTTCCTAGCGGTCAAGGTCAGGCGGAACCTCCCTAAACTGAAACAGCCTTCTGACCACTAAGCGTAAACAAATCCCCCTTCGTTACAGCTGCCTGCCTGAGAGACCAGGCTGATCCAGCTAACCAATTAAAGTTTACTCGCAGATGATCAACTATAGCTGGCAAACAGCACAAGTACTATAATTCCTATTTTTAAAAAAACAGAATATTTGTGTTATTTTTTTTTTAAAGCCCAGAGTAGGTTAATCAAATGAATCAGATCCTGCTGCCATCTCACAAATTTCTTTTAAGGTTTTATTTATTTAATAGAGAGAAAAAGACAGCAAAAGAGGGAACACAAGTGGGAGAGGGAGAAGCAGACTTCCCACAGAGCAGGGAGCCAGCCAGATGCAGGGCTCAATCCCAGGACCATGAGATCATGACCTGGGCCAAAGGCAGATGCTTAACAACTAAGTCACCCAGGCATCCCTCATCTCACAAATTTTAAGTTTTACAGTGATATGTTGTTGGCAGGCAAGCATCCACAAATGAGTCACTTTGGAAATTAAAATAAGGGAAATTAAAATCTTAGCTAGAACCATCTCCACGCCCCCACCCCAATTCTGTTTAAAAAGACCTGCTGGTACATGTTTCTGTATCCATACCCTGAGGAGGCCACCAGGAAGCCCAGTTAAAATAAAAGTGTGGGGGGCGCCTGGGTGGCTCAATGGGTTAAAGCCTCTGCCTTCGGCTCAGGTCATGATCCCAAGGTCCTGGGATCGAGCCCCGCATTGGGCTCTCTGCTCAGCAGGGAGCCTGCTTCTTCCCTCTCTCTCAGCCTGCCTCTCTGCCTACTTGTGATCTCTCTGTGTCAATAAAAGTCTGGGAACACTGACCCGGGGACTGGTGGGCATCTCAATGCACATTGATTACAAAGTGGCTATAACTCCAGACGCAGAAGAAAACCACCAACCACCCAGGGGTTCATAAAAGAAATGGGACCCAGGACATTATACCCTGTCTGCCCAAAGAGACACACACCCCGAGGAGGAATGGCACCTGGCATCCTTCCATTCACTAGCCAGGTCCCTTTACCTGCACTATCGTGCGTCCACTTCGACCAGAGAATATAATCCCTCTCCTGGTTGCCAAGCGTCAGGGTGATCCCGCTGGAGCAGCAGACGGGGGTCAGGGCGAGCAGCTTGGCCGCCGACACAGAGTAGCAGTCTCTCTCCTTCACGGCCCACCTTTGACTCAGCATCATGTGATTGCAAGGGATCAGGTACCTGGAAGGACAACATGGGCTGCGTTCGGCCTCTGTGAAGCCCGCTCCCAACAGCCTAGCCCCAGCCGGGGCCGGACTCATTCTCCCCGCTTCCAACACAGCTGTCCCACCAGCCCCCAGGAATCACCGCGTCGCTTAAGACCTGCCAAGGGCTTCTTTCTTCTGGCAGAACCCCGACTCTGCAGAGCTCGTCAGGTCCTCCGTGCTGTAACCTCCACAAACCACCTCCCCTCCTAATGGGTCTAAACCCAGTGTGAACTTCACCCCTACCATGTTCCTCTTTCCTTCCTCACTAATGCCCTGTCATCTCATGAAGGTCGGCTTCAGTGTTTCCCTCTCCAGGAAGGCCTCTGGGCTTCCTGCTTCAACAGAGCCACGGCCTCCCTCTGCTATACTCACCAGCCTCTACCAATGCGCTGTCATCTAGAGTCATAATCACTTCCGTGTCTGCCTCCTCAGTACAACGTGCTACCAGAGCGAGGACCTCCTTTATAAGTTTGCTTTAGAATCCCAGAAATGGTGGCTTATCGTGGGCACTGAATGACTGCAGTTGCATGAAAAGGCAGAGACCCGTTCGACAGTGCAAACCTCGTCTCACAAAATACGGTGACTAACAGTGTTCTGGTCTCCGGTTCCAACATGGGGTTTAGGGAGAGGGGGAAGGGTTTCCCCCACCGACGAGCAAGCAATGCTCCAGCAGGGCGTCGTTCAATTCAGCTCAGCTCTGACCTCACCGACCCGCAGACAGCATCGCATCCCACAGGTTAAGGGTTCAGTCCTACTAGACTGCCCCCTCCCCCCCACACACTGCAGATGACAATCGCCAGCCTCATCTGACCAACCCGCTAAAATCAGAGGTTCCAACAACCTCCCTGCAGTGGCTCAGGGATCTCAGAGAAACATTTTATTTCCTGGATCACTGGTTTATTTAAAAAGGAGAGAACTCAGGAAGAGTCAGAAGGAAGAGATGCACAGCGAAGGGTGTGGGGCAAGGGCTCAGAGCCATGTTTTCTCTGAGTGTGCCCTTCAGCCCACAGGTCCATGTGTGCAACAGCCCAGAAGGTTCTGAACCCAATCCTCTTCGATTTTTAGGGAGGCTTCATTACATGGACATAATTGATTAAATCACTGACCACTGGCAGCAGATTTAACCTCCAGTTCCTCTCCCCTGCCCTGGAGGTCAGGGGAGTGGGACTGAGTTCTAACCCTCTGATCACATGGTTCAGTCTCCAGGCAACCAGCCTCCATCCTTAGATTTGGGTCCTAGTGTTGCCTCATTAACATAATAAACACACCCTTGTTCCTCTCATCACCTAGGAAATTCCAAAGGTTTTAGGAGCTCTGTGCCAGACACAAGATGTAGACCAAATATGTATTAATTATAAATCACATCACAGTGGCCAAGGGCTCACCAAGGAGGACTGGGCCCCCTTTAACAAAAACACTTTGAGTTGGTGATCAAAATATCTTAATATCACTACAAACCTAGAGACAAAACAATCTGGGCAATGGTTTCTGACTCTTAGAGCACATCAGTAGGCTTCATGGGCAGAATAAAGTTTGCTTAAATGGCTTACTTTCTGAGCAGGGAGAAAGACTATCCTGTTTCTTTAAACAAAGACGGAACAAATGGGGTGGAGGCAACACACCAGAGCCAAGGATCCTGCGAATGTAGAAGCCAATTCCCAAGGACCCGGAGCCCTTCTTTTAACAACCGCAATCTTCAATCAACCAGAATGTTTTTGGTTCTGTTTTTAGCTCTTGAGAAAGAGGCAGTGCCGATGAAAACAAGCCATGATGAAGGATTCGGTGAAAGAGATAAAAGTACACATTTCAGGGTATGGAGTGAGGCCTGAAAACAACTCTCCCACATCTCCTGTTGCTCCAACTGAGGAAACCTACAGATATATTAAAGGCTGCCCGGCTGCTGGAGCCTGAGTCAAGGGGGAAAAGAGACTGAATTTGTTTTGTGGTACTTTACACTAAAGAGCTTTTTTTTTTTTTAAGATTTTGTTTGTTTATTTATTTAATTTTTTAAAGATTTTATTTATTCATCTGACAGACAGAGATCACAAGTACGCAGAGAGGCAGGCAGAGAGAGGGAGAGGAGGAAGCAGGTTCCCTGCTGAGCAGAGAGCCCGATGCAGGGCTCAATCCCAGGAGCCTGGGATCATGACCTAAGCCAAAGGCAGAGGCTTAACCCACTGAGCCACCCAAGTGCCCCAGATTTTGTTTATTTATTTAACAGAGATCACGAGTAGCCAGAGAGGCAGAGAGAGAGCGGGGAGGCAGGCTCCCTGCTGAGCAGCGAGCCAGATGCTGGACTCGATCCCAGGGCCCTGAGATCATGACTTGAGCTGAAGGCAAAGGCTTAACCCACTGAGCCACCCAGGCGCCCCTACACTAAAGGTCTTAATAACTCTCAAGGTATGAAATGACAACCTTGCCACTTACCCCTTCTGTTCTCAAAGAACACCAAGCTGTCCAACCAGTGCTCTGCCCGGGAGTCCCCCTCCTCTCTCCCACACCCGCGGGCACCAGACCCACACACACCAGACACCTCAACTTGCTGTGGCCAAGACGAAGACAGACCCCACCTGTCTACTTTCTCAAGCTAGAGTGCATGGAAATCAAAGGTCATAAGAGCAGAAAGGGAAAGAGAGGGGAGGGCAGTATGGGACAGGGGCAGGCCTGTGCTAATTCTTGTGGTCTTGTATTTGAACACCCACGAAGAAGAAACAGAAGTTGTGGGTGGAAGATAAAGGAGTCCTTCGCACAAGGATCTCTGTGAGCAGAGACACTCTGGTGACAGAAGGATGCGGAGGAGAGGGGCTTTCTCTTCTCTGTTTGCATGGGCACAGTGGGGGACCTGAGGCACAAGGGTGGGCAGTGTAGCCTCGGGAGGGGGTCGGGCTGGGGCGGAGGGAGATGCACCAACCACAGGAGCCTTGGGGCCAGAAGAGGCCATGCCAGACATTGCTGTGGCAACGGCGGTGGGGGACAGACCTGTTCATGACCATGCATTAAAAGCCCTCCCTCAGACCAAGGTCTCACATGAGGGGTGAGGGTCAGAAGAAACACACCATGTGCTTGCTGATAGGAATTGTTCTGTTCTCACAAGCTGGTGAGGCCCAGGGAAACTCAGATGACACAGGATTTATTGTCTCCTTATTTTCATCATTAATTATTTCAGAAATAAACTGCTTTGACGCTTTCACATACTGCAGGAACTCAATGACGACTTACAGCTCAAACTAAGCATGGTTCATGATTTAAGTTGATATACACAGATTTCTACTCTTCGTTTGGAAGTATTTTTAAAAAATGGAACACTGGATCAAACCTAATAAAGCTATTTATCAAATATCACCAGTGGGTAGCGTGAAATTATATTAGAATAAAGAGTTACTGGGAATTTGCAGCTTTGCAAACCCATGTTTTCAGGAGAAACTAAGAATTTTCTTCTGAGTAAATCAAATAAAGGGAGATTCCTCTATAGGCTGAAGGAGAGGTTCTATCAAATTGAAAATGGAGAGTTAGTTCAAATGGGTAACCCCTACCCCACCTTGTATTCAAAGCAGTACTTCTAGTGTGTCTCTGTAATGAAGGATTATCCCAGAGGGAAGTGTGGGAAAACCAGGCATTGACCTTCTGTCTTCCCAGCGTTTACAGGGAAAGACTGGGAACAGAATGAATGTCAGAAGATGCCCTAATGTCAAATATCACAACGAAGTAGCTATGGATAGCAGAAAAGTCACTCAGGAATTCAGTACAGGTGTTTGTCATCAAGCCATCTATCCATTCATACTAACTCAGTTTGGATGCTTTGTTTAAATAGAGGAAAGTAGTAGAAATAACAAAAAACGAATAACTATCTAATTGTAGAGACCCAGATTACCCAAAGCTGTCCTACAATACAGCAGGAAAAAACGATACTGCCCATCCTGTCCTCCCTTTCTGCATCACCTTCCCAAGTAACCCTCGGCAACCCTGCGCCTACTGTCTGTTTCCCTGGATATCACTCCCTGAAGCAAGTATCATCATCGCTTCTGAAACAGCTCAGTGACAGGCAATCAATAACAAAGCCCATATATTGCCTACTGCTCGCAACACTGACGGGCAACACAAGCAAAACGACGCAGTGAAGTAAGCACGATGAAGGAACAAGGTGCTTCTAAGAGGTGGTGAGAACCTCAGCAATGCCCGGGTAGGCCCAAATCTACAAAGCAACATCAGTACATTTTAACAGATTGTTTTTCAAAGATATTTGGACCATATTTCTCCTATTCATCTTACGCTACACTGGCTTACCTTTTTTCTTTTTTTTTTTATTTTCTTTTGAACTTTCCTCCCAGACACCTAACTCCCATACAAGATGGACATTTTCCTGAAGTGGACACACAGCTTCTCTTGAAGCAAATCATCTATCTATCTGAACACAACAGGCAATGCAATTCAAATACCTGACAGTGGACCAGCACTTCGGGGGGAAAAAAAATGCCCTACCAGAATATTCAGAAATGACATTCAGGGTATTAAGCAATTAAATTTTGCCTAGGGGTAACTGGGTGGTGCATTGGGCTAAGCATCTGACTTGATTTCAGCTCAGGTCACGATCATTGTGGTCATGTGATCGAGCCCCACATTGGGCTCAACACTCAGCGTGGAGTCTGCTTGAGATTCTCTCTCTCCTTCTGCCCCTACCCCACCCCCAAGCATGCTCATGCTCTCTCTCTCTCTCTCTCTCTCTCTCTCTCAAAATAAATAAATAAATAAAATCCTAAAAAAAACTTTTTCGGGGTGGGGGGCGGCACTTGGGTGGCTTAATCAGTTAAGCATCTGCCTTCAGCTCAGGTCATGATTCCAGGGTCCCAGAATTGAGTCTTGGGGCAGGGATCCCTGCTCAGTAGGGAACCTGCTTCTTCCTCTCTTTCTCCCTCTGCCTGCTGCTCCCTCTGCTTGTTCACTCTCTCTCTCTCTCTCTCTGTCAAATAAATAAATAAATAAATAAATAAAATATTTAATTTTGGGGCGCCTGGGTGGGTTAAAGCCTCTGCCTTCAGCTCAGGTCATGATCCTAGGGTCCTGGGATTGAGTCCCACACAGGCTTTCTGCTCAGCAGGGAGCCTGCTTCCTCCTCTCTCTCTGCCTGCCTCCCTGCCTACTTTCAATCTCTGTCAAATAAATAAATAAATCTTTAAAAAAAAAATTTAATTGTTTTGGGGGGGTGCCTAAAAAAAAAGTCCAGGAACATGGGGTGATCTGTCATTTCCTTGCTTATCAGCATCTTCTGCCTGACTTTGACCTATTGTACATCACATCCATGGAGGCGGGCAGCTTCTCCCTGGCTTTCGCCCACTAAAATAGCCTCTCTTTGGGGGTACCTTATTTCAACTTACATTTCCTGATACTATGCTAACTGAAAGAAACATATCAGTTACAAATGGATAATCACTTTGAAATATCAATATTTAAGAGCATTTAGATTGCAACAAAAATTGTCCTGTCATTACTATTTATCACCTAACAAATAGCTTCATTAAATGGATTCGCAGAATCCTGTCTGCTCTGCCGCCTCTCCGATCTACAAGTCTATCACACACACTTGAACCACCACCGTGGCAACAACAGAAAGGATAGATTATAAATCTGGTTTTTTATGTCCCTTCAGATAAAGTTTAAATGACTAGAAGAAGAAGGATTTTTCACTGTCCTTGCTTCTGTACAGATTCTAAATCAGAAAAGACAATGTTTTCATTAGTTTAAGATGTCTTTTCCAGGAAATTCTCCTCCCTTAAATTTGTGTAGTACTTTACAATGTTTCAAAACATTTTTCACACACCCACCACAACTAATTCTCCCAAACACCTTATTATGAGATAGGAATTCGAAAACCAGAATAGGTCAAGTTTGAGCCACCAGCTCACTCTCACTCTAATGGGATATGTTACCCTTTATCAGATTAACTGCCAGCATCCTAGCCTTGGCCTCATATTTTTAATCTCTTTATCGCTTTCTGCTGCAAATTTAGTAACTTCTTCAATCTAGCTCCTCATTCATTAATTCTCACTTAATTTCTGTCTTACACACTATTTACCCAAACCCTTGACTCTTCACTGTAATAATCAGTTTTTATTTCCAAGAGCTCTAGTTGGTTCTTCAAATCTGCCTGCCATTTTTGCTTGATTATTAAAACACCATTTCTTGGGCACAAAATAACAAGTGTCGGCGGGGATATGGAGGACCCTGGCGCATTGTTGGCGGGCACGTAAAACGGTGCCGTTGTTACAGAAAGCAGAAAAAATTTCAGGTAGAATTGCCATATGATTCAGCAATCCCACTTCTGGGTAACTCACCCACAAGAATTGAAAGCAGGGTGCTGAAGAGAGGTATCTGCCCTCTCACATTCATAGCAGCATTGTTCACAAGAGCCAGAAAGTGAAAACAACCCAAAAGGTCCATCAACGATAAATGGATAAACAACATAAATAGTGGAGTATTATTCAGCCTTAAGAAGCAAGGAAATTCTCACACAGGAAACAACCTGAAGACACTACGCTAAGTGAAATGATTCAGGAACCCAAAGGGTATGACTCTGCGTAGTTGAGATCCCTAGAGTGGGCAAATGCACAGAGACAGAAAGTGGAAGGGCAGCCCCAGGGGCAGGTGGAGGGAGAACAGTGAGTGTAGACCAGGTGCAGGATGTTGGTGTGGCGAGGCGAGGGAGCGGGAGGTGGATGGTAGCAAGGGCCACACCACCACGTGGATATATTCAGTACACCTGAACTGTACGGTGATGGTGGTAAATTTTCCATTATGTATATTACGACAATTAAAAATAATTTAAAATGTGAGAGGGGAAGGAACCCACCTTTCAGAGGTCAGAGACCAGGAAGCAAAGGCTTCCCACAAGGCCACCACGTGCCTGACTCCCACATACGTCCCCTCATCCGCTCCCCTAGTGGCATCCCCCAGGCAGTGAGGAGGAATTAAAAATAAAATATTAAATCCAGGGCCATGATCATCATCATATCATCCCATCACCCTCAACAGGGAAGGCAGTCACCTCAGAGAGCCTGAGAGCAGGTGGTTACATGGGACAAGTCTTCCATGACCCCAGGCAGAACGACTGACTAGCCCTGATCCACACGGAAATGTTGCAGACATGAGCTGATTTCTTCCCCTTCACGTGGTACATGCCTGGGTCTCAAAAAGAAGCTAATGTCGTCTCTGAGGACAGTTCTGAACACAACGAGCACCACTCTATGAGAAGACAAAGGTGAGGAGTGTTCGTTCCCCGTGTGGAAGGTCCCGAACGGCCAGAGGCCAGCAGCCGGGCCCCATCTGACATGGCCACTCAGAGGGGAGAAGCTCTGCAGGATTCCAGGGCCCCTGAGAAGGACGGCTGTGTTATGTGCCACCCAAGAAGCAGTGGTTATGAATTTAACATTTAAATATAATCAGGTGCTCGCTTCGGCAGCACATATACTAAATATAATCAGGTTTTAGCCTTGTTGGAGCCAAAGGCTGGTTTTTGGCAATAAAAAAGGGCTTTAACAAGTGTCTATGACGGATTATGTTCAGGCTTTGCTAATGCATCCGTCATGTCAGCAGAGACGAGACGGGCGGCTGAAGCAATCCTGTCAGGATGGGCTGTTCCACCCCAAATGTCCTCGCCAGACTACCGAGGCTCTCTCTTCATGATTAGAGTTGGTCTTTGCCAGTGCCTTAAGATCAGTGACTGATGACCTCTTCTAAACCCCTAAGACTCTGTTTACACTGAGAAAATGAAGAAGAGATGCTCTCCCATCAAACGGCGACTCTGTAAGGCTCCACCAGGACGCTGCCACCACCTTTCCCAGCCTGGCTTTTTTAATCAGTCCATTTGTAGAAGGCTCGAGCAACACTGTACCCTTCCTTCAACCAGTGGTTCTCAGAATTGGCGGGGTAGCTGAATCCCCTGAAGAGAGTGTTAAACCACAGCTCGCTGGGTCCCACCCACCCCCCCGAGTTCGAGCTGGCACACCTGGCACAAGGCCAAGCTCCTGCATTTCTGACGTGTTCCTGGGTGTAGCCTGTGCTCCTGCCCTACCATCACCTCGCCATCCCCCTACCTTTCCACAGCTAGCATGCTGGAGACGTCGTCACTTTCGCTTGGAATGCCATCTCCTCGGTGTGATGTCAAAACCCCATAATCCATCAAAGGGGCAGTCCAAGTCTCCTCCCTTTCCCCTGCCCTAGGCTTCTTCTGCCTCATTCCCAAGAAGGGGTCAAAGGAAGGGTCAGAACATCCATGAAAGTGGGGAGGAGGGAGAAGGGTGTGCTAGGCAGCCCTGGTTGGCTTTTTCCCTTTTTGCCTCCACACCACCAGACAGAGAGGTAGGAGGCCCATACCCCAGCCAACTCTTCCTCTCTTCCTTTACCAAAGCAGATGCTTCCCTGTGGGACCCCAGAAGGAGAGGCAGAGCTGGGCCAAGGCAGGATTCAGTGTTCCTGAGGTCCTCTGCCTAACAAACCAGATCAGTGTCATCCTAACAGCCGTCCACTTTGCTTCCTGACACCTCTCCTCAAATAACAGCTGTTTGCCGAAACCTTTCTCACCTATACTTCTGGAGGTCATACTTTTTCTACCTTGTTTAGAAGTCCTTTCCAATCTGTCTACCCCATGCTCTACTCTCTTCTGACTTGTACCCAGGAAGTACTCATTAAATATTTACTGAATTTAATTGAAACATCCTCTGAGGTCAGAGAGTGCACGTTGTCGGTGTACCATTAGGAAAGCAAGAGTCATAGAAATTATATATCAAGAACATTTCATATTTGGGAAAGTCATTTCCAATACCACATGCCCCCAGAAATGTACTTCAGGAGAAGGTCACTCAGCCGCAGACCAGAGGAGCTTTCAGAGTCTGTAGATTTCCAGAGAGCCTATTATTTCCAGGAGGATATATTATAATACAATGTATTTAGCCCCCTAAAAACTCTTGTTAGTAAAACTAAAATTAACTTTGGGAAATAATAGAGAAATTAGACTCATATCCTTGGTAACCTTTTTCCTTAGAAGCAAGGCCCCTATTTAGCTTCTATTACTCACCCCCCCACCCAATATATTAGCAACAGTATAGACTTGAGTTTTCCTTTAGAGAGAACAAAAGATGGGGCAACTCACCTTAGAACTAGTTGTAACATCACATCTTCGCAATGTAAACCGATAAGAGTTCTAAATAACGCCAGGGACACCACACAGAGCTGGGAAGCAATAAACATACATTCTATTTCACATATTGGAAGGATAGCTTTACTCCCCACAGATGGAAAATAAATCAGAATTACAAAATAAAATGGCCTTTTTTAGCAGCTTTGAGAAAAACATGCTCCTGTTGTGTATGTGTGTGAAGAATGTGTGTGAAGGCTTTTCGTTCTCCTATAGGATTTGATTAGAAAGCCTATGCCTAGAATTATGCCATTATACAGAATTACCCTCCTCCAAAATGCCTTTGCTCTTATTTCCAACTTTTACAGATCCACATAAGCAAGCCCCTACCACTCTCCAATACACACACATACACACCCACACACATGATCTCCTGCTTGGCACTTGTTTTCCCAAGTTATTTTCAAATATGGCGCTGGTTATTTACAAGACAGGGCTACCAGAAAATTCCCAAATGCCCTGACCAGCACCCCATCTAGAGTTCTTAGCCTCATGCCTCAGCTCCTCTTGGCTCATCTCTTGGGTTTGAGGAAAACATTCTCCTTGGTTCCATTTCCAGTTGTGCTGAGGCTGTGACGATACACTTTTCTAAGTTCAGTCAAAAACAAGAATTCATTCACTCTCTAATTTCCAAAAAGGAAAGATAAACGGCAAACAGGGAGGATACCCAAAGGTGTATTATAAACTGATTGTGCCCTTTTGGGATTAAGCTTTTTATCATTCCATCAGACCACTTAAGTAATTTTTTGCCCCCGTGACAAAGTGCTAGTCTAGTCTGTCTGTCAGGCAGGATGGACGTGGAATTCAGAATGGTGTCATAATAATAACAGCTACAAGAAAAAAAAGGGCGGGATAGAAAAAAAAATTCCTCATTTATTCCCAAAACTCTCCTGAAATTTGTTCTGAGTTATAAAGTCCCTTCCTCTGGGACTCTCCTTACCCGAAATGGGGTGTTGATTCGGCTCGTGAGGGTATCTAGGATGTGGACATTCTCGTGCTGGTGCAAGAGGATAAAACGGAGGAAGATCTCAAGTAGCGCAGGCTCGGAGATACTACGCAGGAAAAGGTCCAGATACGCAGTTGTGGTCATGACCTCCTCGACAGTCACCTGGGACCAGCGACAGAATGAGCACAGGTGAGCATCCTCTTGATGCTGTGATCCACGCTTCCCCAAAGGCCCCTGGCCTCACCGCAGTGACCCCATCAAGGCAAGGACACACTAACCACCAGAACCCGCTTCAGAGCCGCATCTGAAGCCTATAACCTATTCACATACCACGACATCTCATGCTGTTTCCGCCCTTTAATTCAGTAAGGGAGAAGCAAAGACATAAAAAAGCAATTCAAGTGTTCTGACAACTCTAATCATCAAATGCAGTTCAAATACCATAAAGATTTTAGTGTGGAACCACAAAGGGGAAAAAAGAGATCATGGAAAGTATCTGCGTGGTCGGTAAAGAATTAATTAGAACACCCAGTATAACTGTTTCGTTAGTAGTCATCCAATAAATATTTATTTGACCTGCTATGTACCGGAGCTAGAAAATGTAAGAACACATTTTCTGTTCAGGAAGATGGGTGTAGATGTAAAATCTCATAAGCGAAATAACAACATCATCAGTGGGAACTAAGAGGGACAGACGCAAAGTTCCACAGACGTCTAGATAGGTTTCTGGAACGCTGAAAGTCAAATTTGTATAACTGAATAACATACATAAAGTGTTACTTCTAAAGCGCTATAAGAGTTTACTGCTTCCAAAGTAACTGACTTTTTTTTTTTTTAATAACACAAACGAGTACTGTCTACGTTGTGTGAATTTCCTTGCAGTAGAATGTGAGTCTTTCAGGGAAGAGAAGACTCTGAAGAGAAGTTTTTGAAGTGCCAAAGATTTGGTACTCAAAGCCTTTGGATTTTGATAGGGAGTATTTTCAGAGCTCATATGCAATTCTCGGTCTTTTTTTTTTTTTTAAAGATTTTATTTATTCATTGGACAGAGAAAGTCACAGCAAGAGAGGGGACACAAGCAGGGGGAGTGGGAGAGGGAGAAGCAGGCTTCCCGGTGAGCAGGGAGCTCCATACAGGGCTCGGTCCCAGGACCCTGGGATCATGACCTGAGCGAAGGCAGACGCTTAACGACTGAGGCCCCCAAGTACCCCTATTCTTTAGCTTCCTAAAAGCAAAGTTCCTCACCTCTTAGTGAACAGGGGTCATCTGCTGCCTTACTGTCTGTAGAGGAGAATTACCCACCCTGGGAGGCATGAAAATCACCAGGGCAACCGCTCCAAATCTCAGACTCCACTCCTCTGCCTTGGAAACTCCCCACTCCTGAGTCTAACGCCCTTGATCACTTGATGTTAAGTGAAACAGAAGGTGAGACTTCTTGAATGATTGCATCTTCTCTTTTCCAGTTATTCACTTCTTTCTTCCTTCCTTTTGAAGTGTGAACTGTCACATTATCATACTGGGACTGGTCATTTCTTTAATAATACACTCCTCTTCTCTTTGGAATGTTCTGCCTTCAGAAGCCACAAATCAGTTTAGAAATCAGATCTCCAAATCTGCTCTTTAAGCATAGATAGGCCCCATGCAGGTGTATCTATACATAAAGGCTTAAATTATTTTTATAAATTTTCTTGTGGGGGCAGGGTGCCTGGGTGGCTCAGTTGGTTGGGAAGCTGCCTTCGGCTCAGGTCATGGTCCCAGAGTCCTGGGATCGAGCCCCGTGTCAGGCTCCCTGCTTGATGGAGAGCTGCTTCTCTCTCTGCCTGGGGCTCCTCCTTCTTGGCTCTCTCACTCTTGCTCTATCTCAGATAAATAAATAAATCTTTTTAAAAAATAAAAATAAAATAAATTTTCTTGGGCCTTAAGGATGTTCCAGACAGAGGAGTCCAGATGGATAAGATACGACCATATCAGTGTTGTCTATCTTCTTTACGCTACGTAAGGCATGACTACACAGTACAGGTGAGCACACACGCACATACGCCTGAGCACACACGCATCAGAGGGCAAACACTCCGCCCCTCCAGCTCAGCGCCCGTGCCGCGAGCCCTCAAAACATTCAACACACCCCTGTGTCATCTGGCCAACTTTACAGGGCTAACAAAGGAAACAGGTAAACCTCAACCACCTGGCAAATAAATTTCCTTCTGAGAAGAGGTTTCTCAGGAGCTGCCCCTGCTCCTGAAACCCAGTGCTTCTGTCCCTGTGTTTCCTGGTCTTCTCTGGTCCCACACTCATGGCACTCTTAATGCTGTCCTGGGACACATGCTATGGCTTGTGTATTACTCCAGTGCAATGTACAGAGTCTGGCAAGAGAAGGGACTGCCTGTAACATTTCCTGAATAAATGATAGCCCCCAAGGTCCTAGTGATTTAAATTTGCCGGAGCTGAGCTTAATTTTTAATTCTTCTCTCCTCTCTGGCCCTCTGCTCTGAGGGCCCCTGAAGGGGGGGGGGGGCTCTAAAAACCTATAGAGTAATGGATGTCACCAAATATACTAGAGGGGAAACGACCCACACCACCTCCAAACACACAGCTCCGTTAGCTTGCGCCTGTTCCGCTGCCCCAGTCTCGGGGTCCTTTAGCCGAAACTGAATCCAAAGTCATGTAGGCAGAAGTCTGATTCCCCAGTAATCAAACGGCTAGGAACAAAGTAGCACTTTTTAAATGGGCCATGCATGCATGCAGTTTCTGCGATAGTGCATTTTAACCTTACTTACTGAGCTGCTGAGCTGACCCGTCCTGCAGAATTCCAGGAGCTGTCTTTGCACCAACAATGCACCATCAGCTTTCCCCCCCTAAGTTACACATGACCTTAATAAGCTCAAAAGCACAGCAATAAACCCTTTAGAATAGAAGTCTCGGGCTTTGGGGGCTGACATGAAAGGGCATTGAACATCTATTGTTTACTACTCTTAGGCTGCATAAATGAAAGATTTTATTATTATTATTATTTTTTAGCAATCAAATCTGTCATTTATGAGCTAAGAGGATTTAAGAAAAACACTTGGAGGGATAGCATTTACATAACATGGTATAAATGCCAAAACCCAATTCTATTAAGCATCGAGTTGCAACCTCTTTGTAAATAGAGGTCACCCTCCCTTAAACTAGTACCCAAGCCAAGAAAATCTGGTTCCCTTCTTTGTCTCTTCCCTCCTCCATATTTAAGGAGCCCTCAGAAGACTTTTATCCCAGAAAATCTTTTCCTGCCCCATTATCTTACTTTGCAGAACCTTCCTCTAATCCTCCAAATAGGCATCCTCCTTAAGGAGGATGAGACCAGAGCCTAAGTATGATCACTGGAAAGCTAATGCTGAACCACCAGGGGACAGCAGCTCTGCTGTGTGGAATGCAAAACCAAAGCTGCCACTCATGCCCCAAAAAGGAAGAATTCTCCCAATGGGACAGTAGCATCCTCTTCGTGGTCCAACAACAAAGGACGATCAGTTGTTGATATACCTAAGACCTTCTGTCTTACAGAGGACAGTCAGTATCCATTTCTCTTGTTCTGTAAGGAATTGCAGGTGGCTACAGATTTAGGTAGAAATACTAGAATTAGGAAATGAGGTTCTGCCTTACTACCATATAAGACACGAGAAAATTTAAGGATACTCAAGCCTAGGAATATTAATTCTCACTAAAGGCAGACCATAATGACAGGAATAACCTAAGGAAAACTCTGTCCACAAACAAACATTTATCCTTGACAAGATAAAACACAAGCATGAACCTAAACAATGTGTCTGCTGAGGCACCCTTCTGCGTGCAACTTTCCAGCCGCAGTTCTAGAAGGGAAACTGAGCCCTGACTCAGGGCCATAATCTTACTTGGATCAAGCTGAATTGAGTGGATCCTGTGAAAATCAATCCCTTTCTTCACCCACCGTCTTCACTCTCCACTAGCCCTCACCCGGGTCCCCCATCACGCTGAGTGCCTTCACAGTCCCTTAAACTGGTGTTTTCAAACTAGAGTCTGAGATCCGAAAGTGGAAAGTGAAATCAGTGTATTGGTTCACCCATCGTGTACACCAGATTCAAACCGTAAATATTAGGGTATGCTGCATGGAGTAGGTACTGTTTTGGGAAACTTCTGTGTGTCTGTTTTGTTCAAATTAGATGTAATGCAATATATTACATATGCATGGTCTTCGTTATCTAGTCAGTAAAAAATATAGACACATACACACTCAAATGAATAAATTTCTGGCTGTGCATTACAGTCAGAGACATCTAAAAAGCACTAGAGTACACGGCAACAACCAAACCAACCCACCAGCCTTTCGGCCATCCCCTCAGCCCTGCTCCCGTCACCAGCCCCTCGCTCTAGGCTCCGACCCAGCGTGGTCTGAGTCTGGAAGCAGTGCTTCTACGTACAGGTGGGATCAGCACTCCCAAAAGCACAGCAACTGAATTCACCGTCCATCTACTCCTTTCTATTTTAGCCTAAGAGCTCCAAACACGCATGAATTTTGCTTGCTTGTTTTAATCAGTATCCCGAGCTTCTCCAGAAAAGGGACAAAACAGAGTTTGTTCTCCTTTAAAAGGGGGATGGGTACGAAGGGAGGAGTTGATACCGTGTGTCACCTTCTGCTTCTGTAATTCAAAACTCTCCCAGAAAGAAGGCCAGCCCCAAGCCCAGCCATCACGGCCACCATCGCAGCGGCACATTAACTTAATGCCTAGCGTAGGAGTGAAATTGAGCATACAGACATTCTGACCTTTCTGTAATCAGCTCTAGTTGGGCAATTCCATTTGCATCTAAATTAGCACCAGAGTCCTCTCTGTAATGGCAGGTTTATGTGTGTGTCCTGAAAAACAAATTTCCCACCTGCTAATTGTTTTTTTGTGATCCAGTCACATTGGAACAAACAGATGGGTTCTACCTTCTGTCACTTAGGCGGGTGGCAGGGAGTGGGGTCAGGTGACTGTTGCATCCTCTCCAAGTTAGAAGCCACCTTTCCTTGGCATTTTCTTCAATGTACGGGAGAAAACTAGCTAAGCGGTCATCGGCAAGCCCTTAGACCCAGCAGATCTCGCTGGAGGAGGAGGACACGGTGAGACACAGCTGAATCCTGCCCACTGAAAGCAGCAGGAAGGAAGGGAATGAGGAGGCTGCATCGCATGGAACAGGCTCAAAGGGGCCTCCACGGGGAACACAGGCTAAGACCTGCCTGCTGCTGCCGGATGAGCTGGTAGCCCTGCACAGGGTTCGTTCACCCGAGGGCAGCCGAGGGCACTGGCTCAGTGTGTGGGCCACAGCCAGCTTCCTCCCTCCAAGAACACAGAGCACAAAGAGCATGCAAGTATGGAAGGGAAGGCAGACACCCTGGTTCTCAGCAAGCAGCCCCACTGTTTCAGCCAAAAATTCAGGACTGAAGATGCTCAATTATTCCAAGTCTGCAAAGAGCCTCCAGTGGATGAGTCAGCCGCCACCCCCCATCCCTTCCTCCTCCCTTCTGCTCCTTGACCTCTAGGCCACACCTGTTGCTGACTCTGCCACAGGCAGGCTGGGGAGTTAACCAGAGGGGAAGCCCAAAGTCAGTGAGTTTGGCTACTTATTCCTAAAATACTTGAGGAAGGAGAAATTAAAATGACAGCCACAATGACATCAGCAACACATTTTAAGGAAAAAATGCTAAAAATAAAGCCAGTGTCTCCCCTTTACTCCTTCTTCAACGTACCTGTAATACATTAGATGTAATAATTAAATCAATTACATATTTATGAGTTAATTCATTAAATATAATACACTTCCTCTTGCCTATCCTAAACCTCTCCAAGGAGCAGTCAGCAAATCATTTCTAAAGCTTCCCTTCCTTGGCTGTGTGTGCATAATTTGTACCCTACTACTTCCTTATAATAGAACTTACCAGAGTGTAAGTCAACCCAGGAGCTGTTACATTTGAACCTCATGCGATGGAATTTAGCTACTGAAATACTCCAAAGATCACATAAAACGTGTATTTTGGACTATTTCAGAGTTTGATTCTGAGGTCAGAATTAACAGAGAAACCCTGGGGCATTTCCGCTCAGAAGCAAAGATCCGAGGCGTCTCCCCCAGATGGCCTCCCTCCGTCCCTCGGCTCTTTCCTAGTTGTTTCAGAAAGATTCTTCTCGGTTGCAGTATGAACAACCATAAAAACCACATCTCTGGCCGTGGTCAGTCTCTGAGCACCTCCTGTGTAAGAAAGCACTCTTCCCAGCATATTGCTCCATCAGGAGCCCACACGACCTCAGGAGAATGGATGCCACCTGAGCACAAGGATGCTTCCTGAAAGAAAGGGCCTTACGGTGTGCTGCCAGAGCCCAAGGAAGGCTGGAGCAGGGGGCTCAGAAAGAGAGGGGCTGTGCTTCTGGCAGCCAACACACAGAGATCCACTCTCCCTTCTTCTGGACCCGGATGGACCCACCGCCTCCTTTGGCAGCACAGCTCAGGTCTTTCCAGCCAGAAAGCATTCTTCACGGTAAACGGAGATTCCAGCCCTGCAGTTTAAAGTGTGCCTCACCCTGTGGTCATGCAAAGAGGGGGTGATAGGAAAATGCCACCTCCCCAAACTCGACAGTCCTTTCTATTCTGGGAGTCTTGTTAAACCCTCAGCTTCCTGCCCTCTAGGCTAAGACCATTTCCTTTCCCGGTTTTCCTAATACATTCTCCCGACCTTTAAGATTGCACGCGTACTGCAGAAACGGCCATGTCTGACCTACAGGGTCAATTCTCAGAACACCTGGTACACGGGCGGGGACTCAGAGGGTAATCAATAAATATGTCGAGATGGAAATCAGCAGTCCTGTTACTAATAAAAACACACTGTTTTTACAGTTCACGTGGGGATGCCTTCCTTAGCAAGGTGGTTAGATTCACTTGACAATACGTGAAAACGAGAGAATATTTTCCTTTTATCTCAAATAACATTTCATTGAAAATACAGAGCCCAACTCATGCCATGCTCTTGAATTACAGCAACCTTGAAAAGTGATCCTTTGGGGAAAAAAGAAAAGCTTCCTCGGTTTTCCCCCTAATTTCTCTTCCTGATTAATAAGACATTCCTATTGTGAATTCTGATGAGACTGACTTTAAAACCCAACAGCAGATGGGATGTGGTTCATGGGCCCGAGTCTCAACCAGCAGCTTCTTTAGGATCAAGTATTTGAGAACCATTCTAAGGCCTACCACCCCCCTCCTCATTCAGTCTGCCTGCTGGGTTAAAGGTATTATTTGGACTGGAGTTTTCTACACAGACCAATTTTCCTAGACACCAAAGACTATAACAAAGGCAAGCCCTGATGACAAAAGACAGATTTCACTCCTGGCTTAGTTTCCATGAGATGGAAAGTCTTCAGCACAATGGAAGATTGAGAAAAAGCACAGGTGTCTGCCCAAATGAATTCAATCATTCTAGTCTGTCTGCTTCTTTTTCTCTGTTATCCCCAGCATGCCCATCACCTGGCACTGGCCAGTCACAGGGTAAGGCACACAGGGCCACGCACCCCGTCAGAGTGATTCTGTGTCTACCTCACCTGAAATGCAAGTCAGACCTCAACATGGCTGGGTGTTATGGGGAGAGCAGAAAAAAGTTAGTGTGAGGCCAAAGAAAACTAGGCCAAGAAGGGAAAATATGTAGCCGGTTGAACCTCTTTTCTGTTTGCCTTCCTTTTCGGTTTTCTTGTGACAACTTGGAAAAACACTTGCAGGGCATTTGTTGCTGATGAATGTTTCACGTGCTCCTAGGAGGGGGCAGGGGAAGAACAGAAGATTCACACCAACTTTCAGACCAGACCCTCCTCCCCTCTCCACAATGGCTTCCAAGACCGATACCACCTGGCTGTTCCAGATAAGGCGGGGCTCTGTGCGACCTACTTTGTGTGGTTCTCTGTGCCAGCAGGGTGGGACCCTTCCTATCTTTCTGTAATTCCGATGCTTAAGCCCTGGATCCCCTGGTACAGCATTATCTCCCTCGTGCACTTGTTGAAGCTCAAAAGAAAGAAAGAAATCTAATTTCCCATTTCAAATCAAAAGTAAATGCAAGCTTAATTTCTAATCCTAATTCTCCTTTCCTACCGTGGCAGAAAAGTGACATGAAGTACCACAGAGAGGTCGGAGAGGTTTACAGTATCTTACAGCTGATTCAGATTCTAAAAAGCTGTGTGTGTGTGTGTGTGTGTGTGTGTGTGTGTGTGTGTGTGTGTCGGAGAGGTTTACAGTATCTTACAGCTGATTCAGATTCTAAAAAGCTGTGTGTGTGTGTGTGTGTGTGTATGTGTGTTGAGACAATGAATACAGTTTAGGCTCCTAACTTGTGGCTGCTTCTTCCAACTCCATCTCCCCTCTTTGCCCCCTTAGCAGGGCATATTTGTGCAGTACACGGCAAGTACAGCTGTACAGCTGCCCAACCTGTGCTTTTCTACAGAAGAATAACAGAAAGTTACAGGTTCCCAACCACAGAAACAGAATTTTGTTAACATATAAGAAACCTGGAAGTTTATGGCAGGCACTTCTAATTGTTCCCCCTCCCAACCTCCAATATTCAGTCTCCCTCTCTTCCTTGGGAATGAACCTTAACTTTCTAGCTAAAAAACTACAGTTCCCGCCTACCTTTGCATCTAGGTATGGCTGTACCTGTCTTGGCCAGTAAGGTGTGAAAATAACTGGTGTATGGAATAAAAAAAGGACTACTAAAGGAAGTTCTCTGTCACATTAAGGGAGTTTTCTGTTATCTACAGCTAAACCTTATGCAAACTGATATAGTGGTCTCTCTTCTTTGTAACTAAATTGCTATAGCAATCTCATGCTGGCATTTAGAATAGTGCCTCACATATACTGGGTGTTCAAAATGTATTTGTTGAGTGAATGAATTAATAATGAAGGTTTTATATCAAGAGAAGACCAACTGGCAGCCCACGATCAGGCTGAAATGTAGCGTCGAGACTAATCCCAAGCCCATTCTCCAAATAATCCTCCCAAACATAAGTACAGCATTTTTCAAAATTTTCTTAACCAGGACCCATCATAAGAATGATATTTTACAATAATATATGATATTTACCGTTACTAAGTACAAGGCACTCTGATATTTTCTATTTTATTGTTTTTAATTGCAACCTATCAAACCAAAATTGTGACTCATTACTATGACAAGACTGAGTGTTTGAAAACTGTTTAAAATGTATATAGATACTTATCTAATTTTTCTGTTAACCAATAAACGAATAAGAGTCAACACTAAAATCTGGTATTTTTTAATTAAAAATCTAAAATATTGGTAGAAAAAAACCAAAACACTGTGATTATTTTGTTTGACATTTTTATACAGTAGTTGAATATTACTACTGATGTCTTGGGGTCTCTACAACATAAATAGTGAATCTGCACTAGGAAAATCTACCTGGGACCTTGGAGATGCTGAGAGCTGGCTGGCTGGCCTGTCCTCCTATTGTATCCACTCCTGCTTTCCGTGCCACACAGGCAAAGGGCAGTGTCCTCTCTCCGCACTCACCCCGGCTGTCCTCGCGCTGAGCTTAGTCTACTCTGGGTGGTTAAGTACTGGTGTTAGCTATTCTTCCTCTGAGCTAATAAAGAAATCGAAAATGAACTTCTCTTCTAAACCAGGATTCTCAAAGTCTACAGATACTAATTTAAGGATGCAAAAGGCAGCAGGGGGTAGCAGAAAATGGACCGCAGTGGGAATGTCCAACACTGCACTTTAATCCTTGGAGTCCGGTAACCTTGGGCAAGTCAAGCAATCTTTTGGCGTCTTCACTGCTCCCGCTGTAAAGCAAGCAGGTGCCCCTGACCTGCGATGTAATCCAGCAGAGCAAATTTGCATATGTCGATGAAGAAGGCCAATGATGAGATGTGGTGAGAGCTTCTGTGCAAAGCGCCTTCCTCCACAGATGTTAGTGGGAACATAAGGTGAGGCGCTACGAGATAATAGAAAAGCACTTTGGAACACTTATAGAGGACTCCCTAATGTAAATACAAAGCCACCACGTAAGCCTTCTGGGGATAATCTGATGTGAAGGCACTGGAAAAAACCACCTATTTCATAGCCTCTCTTCCTCTCCCAAACAGGAAGCTCGCAGTCTCTGAATATTCCTTTTCAAATCATGAGCATTAGTGTGCTCAGCTGTGAAATGATGGCATTGAACCAGATGATCTTACCCTCTCCGTTCCAAAACCCTGAGATTCTTTGATTTCATATCAGTGACATGAGACAAGAGCTAATTTCTGTTCTTTGCCTTGGTAATCTTATCTCCCAGCCAAGCCCGCATAACCCTATTCTAGCTTAGTGATGAGGGTGCGAACCACGTCCTTTTGATACATTTATTTAACAGACCGTGTATCTACAGAGTACTTTTCATGTGTAGAGTAAACCAGCATCTGGGGACACATAAAAGAAGTACGAGAAGCATCCTGTCCCTTGTGGCACTTCCAGCAGCTGGCTGCTGAGACTCGCACAGCAAACCCGGTGGGAGGCTGCGCGGGGCCAGCGAGCCGCACTTCGGAGCCAGAGCTGAGAGGGGCAGGTGTGTGCGTCGGGGCAGGGCTGGAGCCCAATATGGGGACTGTCCCAGGACATAAGAGACAATATATTCTGCACAGACGGGACGTAGGAAGAATGATCCAGCAGGAACCGGTAACAAGAACAGAGGCCACGGAAGGCACTGCTCTGACCTCACGTCTGCACACGAACACCTCAAGGGAAGGAAGGTTAACAGGCAGGTCAGGGACAGACAACAACGACGGGTTTCCAGAGACAAGAGAGGGAGTCTGGTTTCTCTTCTGCAGGCGACAGGCACCCATTATGGGCTCTTCAACACGGCAAGGCCATCTAAACCACTCCTCTTCATTTTTTTGTGATATGAATTACCACTTGCAAATCTCTAGAATTTAGAAAGGTTTTATTTCTGCCAACCTAGTAGAGAAAACTGGTCTGAGTGTTTCTCCCCACATGCAGGATGGATCACCCAGCAGAGTCCTTCTGGCCTTTCTGCTCCCCTCACTAACGCCTCCCCCAGAAGAGGAGGAGTAGCTTGTCATTCCAAGGTGCCTGTCCCCTCCTCTCTCTCTTCTTCGGGGAGCCAGACCGCCATTAGGAAGTACACATTCTTCTCTGCTCCTCCCACCACAGCTTCTATGGGGCATCTGGCAAGTCTGTCTGATCATGGGGGTCGTTATTGGTGATCTTCTTTTGTTTTTTGTTTTTCCTTTCTTTTTAAGGATTTATTTGTTTATTTCAGAGAAAAAGCACAGGCAGGAGAGGCAGGGGGAGGGGAGGAGAGAACATCATGAGGGCTCCGAGCCCACAGCAGACAGAGCCCGAAGCAGGGTTCGATCTGAGATCACTGCCTGAGCCGAAACCAAGGGTGGGACGCTCAACCAACTGAGCCACCCTGGCGCCCCAATATTAGGCAATCTTACCCACAGGTATAAACCCTATGCTCCAGCATCAGTTTTATTGATAACAAAGGCCCTACACTGACCTTCTGTCTCCCTCACTTGTAGTTCTCAACTTATCAGAACTCAGATGGGGAAGAAAACCCCTGACACCTCAATTAGACCAGACAGACTTTTCTGAGACTGTATAACCTTAGCTATGCACGTGTAGTTTCCACTGATTCCTGTAAATCCTTTAGACTCCAAGGCCAGTGCTTAGGTGAAATGGCACTGTCACTCCAGACATGGCCAGCCGATGGCAAATGACAACATTGTTCCCAAAACAAACATATGGAATCACACAGGCAGTCCTAATAGGCAACTCAACATTGATGGCTGCTGTTTTGGGCCCTTAGCAACAATGAGATACAACCTCCTCCACAACCTCATCCTGGCATCTCCTCTCCTCGGCCCCCAGAGGGTCCAGCCAATACGAGTATGTCCCAAGGCCACACTGCCCCACAGCAACAGGTGTGACTTACACTCAAGTAATCCCCACAAACACATACCATCCTTTCTTCCCTCCTAACCCTTTCCCATGTTGTTGTTGTTTTAAGATCTTATTTAATTTTTTGAGAGAGAGAGTGAGCATGTGGGTGGTGGAGGGAGAAGCAGGCTCCCCACTGAGCAGGGTGTCCCACACAGGTCTCGATCCCAGGACCCTGGGCTCATGACCTGAGCTGAAGGCAGACACTTAACCGACTGAGCCACCCAGGCACTGCATCCACAATATTTAAATAAAGATCTATATTCTATTTTCTCTGAGGTAAACAAGCAAGCTATACACAAGATGAAAGCTCAGTGAAATTAACTCTTCTAGGGAGCAGCTATATTTTAAGGGATTAATGTGTGATGAGACTAAATGATAACACGTTGATTAGATGAGGTTGAAAATTCCAAGAACACATTTCCCAGCTGGAGCCTCTGTCAACATCCCTTCCCAATTGATTGAATCTCAGCCCCCTCCAAGGACAACTGGGTACACAGGCCATGAGTTACTTATATCTTAGGGGCCATGTCCAAAGGAGGAAAAATACTGTTTATTTTTAAATTATCGGTATTACTATTATTAATAGTAGCTCCAGAAATAGCTACCATTTATGGAGTCCCAGCTCTGTGCCATTCATTATCGTGCCTCACATACATTATCTGGGTTAATTCAATCTGGCCTTGCAAAGTAGGGGTCAGGGTCCTCATTTCACAGATAAGAAACATGAAGTTCATAAACTTGCCCCCAAAGTACACAGTAAGTGCCAGAGATCAGATTCCCCAGAGACCAGGTCTGCCTGCTACCAAACATCATGTTCTTCGTACTAATTTGAGAAAAAGCCAAGATAAGAGGTCTAATGCCTCCTTGGCATTTTTATCCCCTGTCCTCTAAAAACTGAGTGAAAATACTTTGAAAATTGTGTTGAAATTGAACTGTCTCAAAATTGAAATTGAAAATAGTTGTGTCATCTATGTGGGCTGGTGAAGGTCAAAGACACTACCTCCCATTACAAGAGTTGAGTTATGGTATTCTGGAGGATTTATACCCATCCCGGCCCTTTTACCACTCTACCCCTCCTCCAACTCATTCAGTGATGTTTCTCAGAAGCCAGCTGATCCCAGTCACATCAGGACTTCACTCCAGAAAACAGTTTCTCTGAAGAGCTCACTGTGCACCTTCCTCCTGGGAACCGCCAAAAGAGCTGAAATTGATTGTTGAGCCAACAAGAAAGGAGAAAAATGCTCTTAAGAGAAAAAAAAAAAAGATGTAATGTGAAACACCAACTTTCCTACTGTCACTGGACACCTGCCAACAATATAGAATCAACACCTAAGATTAGGACAATTATAATAATACATTAAACTGCCACTCACAAAAGCATTAACTTCTGGCCCTCTCTGCTCCTGGCTGTCCCAGAAAGTACAATTCCTCCGACCTTGGTCATACACCAAAATGGACTCCACCAGCACCAGCTGGGGTTGCAAAATGGAGTCTTTTAGATGCAGTGACTACCTCAATACAATCCCAGTACAGTAAAACTTCTGGTCCCAAGGAGAACAATGGTTTTCAAATACGGATCTCCAACGTTCACCTTGATTTGGAATCCAATGATTCAAACACATTTTCAAGGACATCATATCACAGTTGTTCTTAACCCTGAATCTATGTTAGAATCACCCAGGGAGCTTTTAAAAAATACCCATGTTTACATGCCATCTGGGCCCAGGTAAAGCAGAATCTCCAGGGATGGGACCAGGTCTCCCTGTTGATTCTGATGTGCACCGGGGTGAGGACCCTTGTCCCAAGGACGCCTACACTATGCAGGAGCTAAGATGCCATCTAAGATATTTCAGCTGAGGGAGTTACAAAAGTCAAAACAGAACAACCAAAACAAAAACAACCAACCAACCAAAGACAAACAAACAAAACCTTGTTTTTTTGCTGAGCAGTACTCTGTACATATAAGGCTGACAATCACAGTTCTTCCAGAGCAAACTCAGGCCCAGGAGGTAAAGGAGTGCTTCAGGTCACATGGCAAGTCAGTGTTGAGACCCCCACCCTGTGTTACACAGTCATCAAATTATCCTGCTTGAGCAATGCCATCTTCTGCCACCTGCCACACAGGGTAAGTATTGTGCAGAGCTTGAGAAAAGAACAAAACTTCTATTCGAGGAAACAAAGGAGTAATGTGAAAGCTTCCAAAAACTTCACTTATCCAACTGGACAGCAGAATACTGCCCATTACTAAATTAGTTAATTGTCCAAATGAGTACTCAAGAATTTCCCAAGAATAAAAGCAGGGCTTGATTAATTCCCAACTATTATGGGAAGACTCATTATAGAAGAGTCAATGTTTTGAATTAATGAGAAGGAGAATCCAAGTACTGGTTGAAAAAAAACAGGCTGATAGTATACCCACTTCCTAACCCTCCTTCCGCCATTAAAAAATGGAAGCAGCAGCATGGTCAACATCCTGCCCTGCTTTCAGCACCGGTAGGTACACAGTGATCTAACAGCATTCTGGGCTGCTAACCTCACTCTCAGGATATGAATTAAGGGTTCCAGGGGAGAATCTGCAGATTAACTAAAAATGCTGTTCCTTTCTTCCTTTTAAAGGATGGCCACCAAAAAATTAAACTCAAGAGCCTCTTCATGGATCCACTAGATGGTGCAAGCTCTCCTTTTAGAGCAGACTTACCAAGAGGAGAAACTCAAGCAGGACATCAAAAATTAATATGGGTGCACCTAAACTGTGCAGCCCCTGATTACACAGGAGCCCCAAGAGAAAGGGGATTTGCTCTCAAAGAAATCTAGTTTGCAATTAACAAAAACATAAGAGAATTTTTTCTAAATTCTGCACCAGCAGCTCGTGAGTTAATTTATGCCAAGGAAGGGATCATGGAACTAAGATTTACTTCCAACAGGGAAAATGGAAAGAGATGACAATATTAAGGCTCTAGACCTGCAGTTCTGGGTTTGGTCCAAGCTTGGCCAGTAATCAGCTGTGTGAACCTGAGCAAGTCACTTAACCTCTTTGGTCTTCAATGTTTTTATCGGAAAAAGGAGGAGTTGGGACTAGACAATCTCTGGGATTATGTCTAGTACTAATATTCTGTGGGCATATATAACGTACTGTGTTCCTACCTCCAATTCAATCCTTCCATTTAGATTTGGGAAGAACTTCACACACAAAGGATACGCTTCATGAAATCCATCCAGTCTGTGAAATTTACTTAAACGATTACTAATTCCTTTACTGATAAGCATTTCTAGAATACCTACTCAGTGCCGAGCATTGGGCTGACACCTCCATCAGGGATAAGGACATGGAAACAAAGGAGTTCCTCATCTTTGCGCCACATAGAGCTCCTCTATAAAACTGAAATCTAACACGTTTCAAAGTTATAAACTCCACAAATTCTGATAGACAGAATGCTATCTTCAAAGAAAAAAAAAACTGAAAAAAAAATTAAAAATTAAAAAAAAAACTGGACAGCTAAATCTATTAGTTCTATTAAAGTACATTATCACAAATGTAAATATCACACATGCTTATCCAGAGAGTTGAACGTCTTGATAAATAACCATGAAAATGATACATTGCCAATTATTTTTAACTTGATAGATATCTCTCAATCTCTCATTTTGGACAATGTCAATTCTGGATGTGGAAAGCACATTTTAAATATGACTCTTAGAGCCATCACTTGAGTCTTGAGTCTAATTCCTTTTCCTTCTGCTTCTTTCTAGAAAATTCTATATCTTCCTTTATATTGTTTCAGCGATATCTGTCTCAAATCTGGTCCTTCCCATTGTGGACTTGTGCAACAAATAAGAGGTATCTCACTTTCAGCGAAAGCCATGTCTGCCCAACCCTAAACATGCCTTCCCTCAAGCACCTCAGTCTTTTCCCACTCCATGCCACCCGAGTGCCAGCTATCAGCCAGACATCAGTCCATCAACCTGATGAGACCCCCAACAGCTCCTACTACTTGATCTGTCCTTACCTTTTTCCTCTCTCTCCCTCCCATTTGCTTCACACACACATCACTACCTCATCACCATATCTATGTTCACACATTCACTTACTCAGAAAATAGGAAAATACCTATATGGACTAGGCCGTGTGCTAGATATGCTGCTACAGTATTTGTACGATAAATGGACATATAAATAGATGGTCTCTACTCTCACGACGTTTGTCACCTAGTAGGAGAGTAAACCCACAATGATCTTACAAGGTAACCTTTAAGTGCCACGTGAGTGATAGCAACAAAATTCTAAAGATGTGAAGAGTATTGCCTACACCTGGCTGTATCAGGAAGACTTTCGGAAGGAAGTGGCATGTGGTCGGGACACTGGAGGATGAGAAATAATTAGATAAGGTAGATGGAAGGGAAAGGCATCTCAAGGAGAGGAAAGGCATAAGCACAGGCGATTAAGTGGAAATCCAGTTCCTACTTGACACACAGTATGTGGTCCAAGACGGCTGGACTTGTCAGTCTCTGGAGAGGGAGATGTGAGGAAGTTCAGGGTTAGCCTGGGAAAAGATTCAAAGATTTAGAAGATTCACTTGGCAGAGCCCAGTCTAGCCTTAGAGTTATTTCTCCTACTACTTTGATGTCTACGGTTCCCTGCCTAGTCCCTCCTGGAAATATGCCAAATTTTATAGATTACAGATTAATGAAAGAGCTACCTGGTGATATAAAACTATGATTCTCCAACAAGTACCTAGTAAGAACTAAAAAAGTAGCAACAGAATTAACACACACCAAGCACTAACTCTCCAAGCAACACTGTAAAGTATCAACTCATTGAACCCTCACAGGTCCTGTAAAGAGGAGCCCTATTATGTCATCCACATGTTACAAAAGAGGAAACCGGCTCAGAGAAGTCAAAGTGCTGCCCAAGGGCACAGAGTTGGCAGGTGGCAGGGCTAGGGCATCAACCCCAGCAGCCTGACTCTGAAGTTCACACCATGTTAAATCCTTCATGTATTTAGCCTTACCAAAGGCAAAAGGCCAGCCTGGGAGTCACTGAGTGGAGCTAGGCAGCAGGTTCAGAAGGGTGCTCACAGAGCAGAAAACCTCTTAACTTTTCAGCATGAGTCACAGTAGGCTCAAAATTCTGTGTGCTCATAATATTCACAATCGCCAAACTGGAAGGAGCCAAGATGTCCTTCAACAGATGAATGGATAAAGAAGATATGATCCATATATACAATGGAATATTACTCAGCCATCAAAAAGGATGGATACCCAACTTTTGTACCAACATGGATGGGACTGGAGGAGATAATGCTGAGTGAAATAAGTCAAGCAGAGAGAATGAATTATCATATGGTTTCACTCAGATGTGGAACATAAGGAATAGCACGGAGGACCATAGGGGAAGGGAGGGAAAACTGAAGAGGGGGAAATCATAGAGGGAGATAAACCATGAGAGACTATTGACTATGGGAAACAAACTGAGGGTTACAGAGGGAGAGGGGTGGGAGGACAGGGTAACCAGATGACGGGTATTAAGGAGGTACGTGTTGTGATGAGCACTGGGTATTATTTGCCACTAATGAATCATTGAGCACTACATCAAAAACTAATGATGTACTAAATGCTGGCTAACTGAATATGAAAAAAAAAAGGATAAGGAAGATTAATTAATTAATTAATTAATTCCCTCATAAAGAACTCAGTCACTGCATACTAGTATGTCTAGGTTTATGTCAATGAATAAATGTGCCTTCCTCTTTGCTCCCTATTTTACATCTGTTTACTCCGGCCAGTGTTCCTGTTTGGTTTTGGGTT
Organism: Meles meles; assembly: GCF_922984935.1. Taxonomy (NCBI): domain Eukaryota; kingdom Metazoa; phylum Chordata; class Mammalia; order Carnivora; family Mustelidae; genus Meles; species Meles meles. The sequence goes on from NC_060067.1 coordinate 143,385,911, forward strand.
TTGGCACATTATTTTAAAGACACAGCATTATAAAGACAGGGACACCCCCAGGACACCAAGAAGCTAGCTTTGGGCCATGGATCCCAAGGCCAGGTCACTCTTTGCACTGTGAACATGCAAAACAAGATGGAAGATTTGGGCCGAAATTCACCTCACGGTATGCCTAGGCCTCGACGTACCACATGGCTTACCTGGAGCCTCATGTCTACAAACTGTTCAAAGACAGTGGTTCCACAGGCTGGAAACTTAGCACGAGACCTCAGATATTAATTATAAGATTTTCTTTAGAAAAAAAGAAAAGTGAACATTCCAATAGCTTCTATTATAATCTATTCCTACGTTCTCAGAGGCTTTCCACAACAAATACTCGACATTTCATTATGTTCCACAGCTGATCCACAAGGGATGCCTCTGGGATAAACAATCTACTCTCTTTGGCTTTTCTATATATTGATGAGGGGAAAAGTATATTTGTAAATGGATCTAAAATGCCTGAGTGTATCAACTTTCCACTTAATAACCAGGAAAATGGGAAGTGAAAAAAAGTAATAATGGTTACAGTGAAACAAAGAAAATCTGCCAACCCCATCTCTGCTAGTTATAGAGAGCACTCGTTTGCCTTCTGCCCACAGCACCAGAGCATGGTGCAGGGGGCCCAGTCAGCAGTACAACGATGATGCATTACATGTATTATATGATGTATTATTATATTACATGCATATTATATATATATGTGTAATATATATCATTATATATGTGTATATATATCATTATATATGTAATGATAAATATTAAATGTATTATATGATGTATCAATGCATATTGTGTATGCATATATGATGCATATATTATGTATTAATGCATATATGATACATATGATGTAACAATATGCATATTATACATATGTGTGTAATATATATCATTACATGTATATATATCTTTATATATATGTAATGATATATATTACATGTATTATATGATGTATCATTATACTGTAATATACATGACCCGTTTTCCCACTGCCAGTGTATGCCAGTTTTCCTACTGCCAAGCTGACCACATTACCATTTGAAAGAAGTTTTTGTGGTACTGATATCACTGTACACATATCTTCACAGTATTACACAGGAGAGCAGAGTTGGTTTCACAGTATACACAATGGCACTTGTCCAACACCCTGAACAATGGGAGGTACTTCTCACAATGGAACACTGCACACACTAGGGAGCAGACAGCCATTCTTAGAACCCACACACCAGAACTCAACAATGTCCTTGCACTACTCACCTTAGATGCTACGACTACTAAGGCTGTAAATGATGAAGTATTTTGACTTGTGCTATCTGCTTTGGTGGCTAAAACAGCTCCAGAGGGAGGCAGAAGAGACTGTATCCCCTTTTGAATGCCTAGCTCGTTTGGGAAAGCTTCACTGCTGCCCAAAGCTCTGCTCTCTACCTCCTCATCTGATCTCACAGTCTTGGCAGGCTGCCAGCATGGGGTTTACCTTAAACAGGGTAAGCCCCTCGAGATGGCATGTAAAACAGGGACCCGTGTCTTCGGAATCCTCCTCCAGTGAAAAAGCGTAAGAAGCCAACATGCCAGCAGAAGGGCTGAGGTCAGTACCATCACCCAGCGTGGCCCATGCAGCTCCTGGTTGCTGGCTAACAGGAGAAGTGTCAGCCCTACCTATTGAATCAGATCCTGCAACTCAGGACTTTGAGAGTAAGGAGTTCCCAGGTGATTGTCTTTGCACATTTACACTCGGGAATCTCTAGCACCGAGACTCAGAATAAGCAGGCGAAGAATCCTAGGTACAACTGAGTTGACATCCCATTCTAGAGAAAGAAGGAAAGAGTAAATCCAAAAGTTTGGCTGTCTGTGAGATGAGATGAAAATGGGTGAAGGAACAATAAGCCTAGGAGAGATTCCCTGTCTAGTAACACAGTGTCACGTGAAGGCTGTCTCATTTCAGAGACCCAGCTGGTGCAGTTAATGGGTGATGTGCATGTAGTACTAAGTGCCGGAGACAAAAGGCTCTTTAAATGCGGCGCCTCACTGATTCTTCCCAACGGCCCACTAAGGCAGGTACTGTTTTACCCATATGTAATACATAGAGACGAAGGTACTTGCCACAATCACGTTGCTAGTTAAGTAGCAAAGAGCCAGACTCAAACTAAAGTCTCTCTGGCCTCAAGACCCATTTTTTGACACGTGAAGCTAGACTGCTTCCCCAAAATGTGTTAATCAGATATAATGTATTAACTGAATATATTAGATGGCACACACTTACCTTCAGTTTTTAATTAATAAATCAAGGATTTCCAAGTCAAAGCCTGTTATAAGTGCCACTAAAATCTCCCAGGTCTATTTAATGGCTGCCTCTCAACGGACAGAGCAATTATTAATTGAGGCTGTCTGAAGCTGGCCTGCTGGATAGGATTTCTTCAGTCCAAATTCCAGGACACGACTGCTGCTGTGTGTGTCACACACCTGCAGGCCCACGACGGGACGGGCCTTTCAATCACCTCACTCACCTGCCACCACTGACGGACCACAGTGATCCCTACAACTGGCCTCTGGGCCTGCGTGCTACTCTCCTGTTTCAATCCGGGGTGACCGAGGGGACAGAACGAATGTGGGACCACCACCACTGCCATCCTAGCTCCTCTGTTGCACCTGGATCCCCAGCATCAGGCAGGGAGCACGAGGCAGTGATAGAAGCTGGAGATGGCAGCAGGTGCATCAAGCCCTCCTGCTGAGCTCAAGCATCGCAGCCTCCCCAGCTGCCAGCTGGCCCCAAACGGAACACCTGCCTCCCTGCCCAGCACCGCTGGAGCCTGCCTCAGGCTGTGAGGCAAGAGCAGCAGCTTCTAGAAGGAGTGACCTCATTTCTCTAGGGTATCCCTGGGACCTTCACTTCACACCAGACCGGAGCTCTGTCGGTCAGTTAGGCGCACAGGTAGGCTTTCAGCATGTTGGAGGATGGAATCATTTTCAATGCCTGGATGACTCTAGGCGTGGTAAGAAACAGAGCTCCATATGAACAAGTTTAGCTCAACATCATTGAAGATGATGGAAGAGGAAGAGGAATAAGCAGCTAGTGGGAAGAAAAAGGGGGGGCTGGGAGGAGTAGGCAGGATAATACATCCAGAGCCTTTAGTGATTGGGTCAATAATGTAGAGAATGACTTTTAAAAAGCAGATTACTGAGATACCTGAGTGGCTCAGTCAGTTAAGTGTTTGCCTCTGGCTCAGGTCATGATCCCAGGGTCCTAGGATCGAGTCCCGCATTGGGCTCCCTGCTCTACAGGGAGCCAGCTTCTCCTTCTCCCTCAGCCTGCCACTCCCCCTGCTTGTGCATATGCTCACTCTCTCTCTCTCTCTCTGACAAATTTTTTTAATTAAAAATAAATAAAAAGCAAATTACTGAAATGCATAAGTAGAAATATGAAATGCAGAGACCAAGATATGATTCCATGACAGCTTGTCATATGGCCAACGCCAGAGCTGGAGCCTAGTTCGGAGCTCCATGACTCAAGGCAAACTGTCAATGATTTGGCAAAGAACCACCACATTCGAAAAATAAGATCCCAAAATTCCAGGGCCAAGAGAGCATTCTTATTCCATGCTTTTGATTCCTTCTTTTTTCCAATTTCCCACTGAAAGGAATGCCCTGATCAGTGATGTTTTGCAGCATTACTGGGACCAGACACAAAACTTTATGGTGTTTTTCATTAGGAAGTAACACGGACTACAGCAGTGCACCATGCCGGGCCTCCAGAGACGCAACAGGAATCAGCCAAAAGAGCTGGCAGGGCCTGGTCTCTGCGCTCTGGCCACTCCAGAACCCCATCCCCACCTTCTCCTGGACTAGAGGTGCGTGAAGAAGGGTGGATGGGAGACATGGAGCGAAGGGACACTGACGTGACAGTCTGCTCTGCCCACTCTGCCCTGGAGACCAAGAACAGTAGGACCTAAGAAGTCAGCACATGCCTCCCGTCACCTCAGCACCCAGTTACAGCTCATTAATATGTATCAGGAGTGATCACTTGAAGTCAGTGTTTAAACATCCCCAGCTAGCAAGAGCCCCGCTGGGCTCTCGACGGGTCCCACCCACCCAACCCACAGACACACTAAGAGCACATGGGTGACGCACAAGTGTGGCTGTTCCCAGCCTCTCAAAATCTCCATCTTCTTCAGTCCCCAAAAAACTTCCATCCATCAACCCAAGTCAATAAGCCATGAGTTATTGAGCTCACAGGATACAGATCATGATGTATGTATGTGCGTGTTTAGAAGACAAGATGGTAAAACAAATGGGCTCCACGGTGGCTTAGAGGACGCCAGTGCACATGCCTTAAAGGAAATGGCTGGAATTATTCTACCTGTGTATATTGTTCAAACACGGTTTCAGCGCACAAGAGACTGTGGGAAAATCCAGGTTTTCTTACAGATTTTTGGCTTCTGTTTTTCCAAGCACACTTGTATAGAATACCTTGCTGAGTGAAAACAGCCACCTGCTCTTCATAGAAACCAAAGAAAGGTATAGGCTTTCTTTGAGGTCACAGGGATCCCTGCGAATGCCTGTGAGCTGCATGCGGGAAAGGAAGGTGTGTCATTCATTATTTTCCCTGCCCTCCCTCCCTTCCTTCAGCACACTCCCCCTTCAACGTCTCCGCCTCCAACAACTACACACAGCCCCAAACTTCTGCCCTAATTTCCTAACAGTCTCCAAAAACAGAGCCAAGGAATCCACCAAACAGAGAACATACTAGTTCACAAGACATTGATTTGACCGAAATAATATGACTGAGCCCCTGATGTTATTCCTACGCCCTTCCCCTCCAGGTGCCTTGCTAGTCCCCTCTTTCTTACCATGCTGGGGCCAGGGCAGGCCCTGAGGCATCTCCTGTCCACCCAGGAGCCCTGAACAACACACCGGCACAGAGATTCTTCCGAGCTAGTAACAAGGCCAACCAGCTTGCCTCACTTTCAGTTCTAGCTCTACAACACAGCCCGATCACCACGTTCAAAAACGTCTTCAAAAAGATCACCTGCAGAGGAGGGGCTAAGCTAACCTGGGCTGAAAGCCAAGAGTCTGGCTTTGATACTCTAAATCTGAGAAGCAGAGCAGGTCCCTCAGGCCAAGAGATCCCTCCAGTGGTGAAGGATTTTCCGGCCACCTGCATAGAGCACAGTTGATTGCGGAGTTGATCAGCGGAAGGCCGAGACCCATGCACGACCATATTCAGGGAAGGAAGGGGGAAAGTGAAGTCCGTGCTGCTCACAGACTCTACTGGTGAACTAGGAGAGTCTTCAGAGTGGACGATTATCAAAGGGGAACAGAGATCCCCAGGGAGTCAGAAGTGTTGGGCTCGTTAATAAAGCAATTCTTTAAAATCCCAATACTTTTCAACAACGTTTAAGTGCATTTCATGATCTAGCCAGGGTAAAGCTGGCTGGCACACATGGGAAAAAGAAAAGCAGTCATCTTTTTCAGGTAGTCTGGAAGGGTTTTAGGGTAGTGAGTAGGATACCTTCTCTCTAGGATCTTTGTTCCTTGTATCCCTGTGTTCTTCAGCCCTCTCCCTTCTGCGGAACCCCCTTCCTTTCTGCTATTTTTCAGTTCACCGCCACACTTCCCCAAATGCCAGCCATACCTGCTGCCTTATTTTGTCACCTGCAGATTGGTCCCGAACCTCTTATCCCCAGTGCCCCTCTGCAGGGAAACTGCTCACCTGGGAGTCAGGTTAGGGTCCCTCCCGGTCCTCATTCTCCCTGTTCCTGACATGACCACAGATGTCATTTCCAGATGGTGAAGTTTCTGTCACCTTGGGTCACTGGGTGAGGAGAACATGGAGAAGAGCTACCTGCAACTGTCCAGCCCATACTCCAAGATGGACAAGCAGTGTGAACAAACAGACATTTGTTGTTTCAGCCCGAGATGCTGGTTTCGTTCGTGACCGTGGCCTGCTCATTTTGACTGGTGTACTAAACGCCTTCAACAAGCTCATCCTGACCAAAAAGACCGCGTGCATGCGGGGACCATTTGAACTTCTGAATATTCTGTGCACAAGCAAGCAAGTATACAGGTCCATTGTTTTCACAACTACAATCAGGAAAGCCATGGAAACCAGCCAACCGTTTGGAAACACAGAAACCCACCTCTTAGACCTCCAGCTACAGGGAGTGAAAGCCACCACGGGCCCCGGCTACTGTACTCTGAAATCCTCACCACACATCCCACAGGCTGTCTCCCCAGAAAACGCGGCCTTCTCTGATGGATCTTCTCAGAGTACAGAGCACTTTAAAGAGGACACGCTAGCCAACCTCTCCCCCTGCTTCCCTTGGGGTCACATTTGCACTGCAGTCCGACAACTCTCCCTGCTCCCTATTTTCTCTCTCACAAGCATTTCCCCTAATAAAACCCTTGCATATTTAATCCTCTGTCGGCATCTGCTTCTCTGAGAACCCAGACTAATCCAACCATCCCGATGAATATTCAGTCTTGAAAATTTAGCTTTAATAAATTAAACATACAGAGACAACAGAACTCACTCTTGCTGGTTAAGGGCTATTAAAAGTCATAAATAACCAGGTTTGTACAATGTGATGTCCACATCTATGTCTGGCTCTAATTCCTAAAAGATCCATAGGAACATGGTATCATTTTTTCTAGTGTGACTTTTACAAAGTATGATTTTAAACCTATCTCCAACAATTGGTCTTTTCCTAAATGTCCAAACAGGCTTCCAATCCTTTATTCTAAACCCTGGAGACCATGCATATCTTGGAATTCAAACTTTTCATAGTTTAGAAAAGTAATGTGTACATTGGCCATATTTGACTAACCCAGCAGGTCCAAGGCCGCACTCTATAGTCAAATATAGTACTATTTCTTCCACAAAACATACAAATTATGAACACAAGTGGAATAAAACCAAACATCCTCAAGATAGTTCAGGTAAGGGTTTGCCACCAAATGAGTTCAGCAAAGGTTAGGTTGTGCTGCCATTTCAATTATTAAAAAGGAAAAAAAAATTAGGGTTTTTCTAAGCTTTTCGAATTTCTGAGTTGTGGATAAGGGACTATGGACCAGTGTATCTGCACTACAAAAAACGTGTAGCCCTTTGAAAAAAATCAAAAACACCTTTGCACTAACACAGAAGAATGACTGGTCACATCCCAGCACTGGATGGAGAAAGCATGTAGCAGAAGGACTCAGAGAGAGAGCGCTATATCGTGCACACAGAGACTGGGGAGAGGTGAGGGAGAGACAGCCTTCACTTGCCAAGCGCCCACACCCCACCTCTCATTACCCACAACTCTTCATGATGACTTCATCTCTGGTTAGGAAATGCTGTGGAAATACAGTTTATGAGAATTGATTGTGATATAGGCATATGTTTAAGTATGAATTTATTTCTATTATTTATGAAACAGAGAGAATGAGTTCACCTCTGCAAACCACCTACATGGATGAGATGGCCAGTAACTAAAATGTCACACATGAATTGGGAGCTGAGAGCATACACAATGGAAATTTATTTAGGATACTAAATGGAACACAAAATATGAAAAATCTAGACAGAAACTCCTACAGTAGTAGGCCTGAGACATCCAGGTACCCCTTCCCTTATCAGAGGAAAGGACACTCGCTCTAGGAGGTGAGTGCTCTCACTAGGAACTCCCCCAGAAGCACCCAGTTCTGGACTTCTTCCTTCATCTGCCTTGGGGCCCCTGTCTGGCCACTCACAGGAGGCTCCTTCTTCAACCCCTGAGAGCCAAGAGCCAGAGGGGAGGCTGATCACCCTCTCCCTTGCCCTGCCTCCTTCCTAAAAATTTTCATTCCAAATGATTAAAACACACACACACCCCGATTGGGGAGCAAAGAGAAAAATAAATTAGGGAGGAAATATTCTCCCTAGTCTCTAAATAGCCTTGGGAGAAATTGCCTGCAATGGATAAAAGTTAGGGAATTTTAATTAGGGGTTGGAAATTCAAATCTAATATAGCAACGTTCCCTTTGCATTTTATGTAATCAGCACTGACTGCATTTTTTTTTCATATTAAGAATGTATTCCTAACTTCATGATCTTAAAAGACCTCATATTTTAATTATAGGCATAAGAGAGCAATATTAGTTAATATATATAAAGTGCTGTTAAAATTCCCTGTGAACCACTGCCTGGGAAAGCATCACGTGCCAGCACTCTGCTTGCCACTTTAACAAACCTCATTCCACTTGTGGGCTATTTACTTAGCGTCCCAAGTCCAAGGCTCTGTCCTTGGCACCAGAGATAGCCCAGTGAACAAGGCAGGTGTGAACCTTACCCACAAGAAGCAGGCAAGCCACTGTGGAGACAGCCATTAAACAAGTTATTGCACATTTAATGATTTGATTCCACTTGTGGTTACTGCTGTGAAGGAGTAGCAGAGAGGGACCAGTCGGATCCTCATAAGAGTCTCTGACGTGGAGCCCATCCTCAATTATGGATAAAGAGTTATCATTAATATTTGTAATATTAAGGTATGGTAATTATAGTAATGTAAAATATCCTGAACAAATAATCATTATAATTATCTCTATTACAATAATGACTTGGGAAATTATTTTATATCAACTGGTCAATGAGGAAGGCATGGAACTAAATGAGGAAGAAAGTCTAAATGTGTGCGAGAGTATATGGATAATGACTCCCAAAGAATTTCAGTAGCAATGTGGTATTCCATGGAGAATTCCTCCATGCAGAGGCTTAGAGACCCTCCATATAAGACATCCACCGCACCTCTGGAATGGCAAGACACCAACAGAAGGACAACCTGAAAACAAACACGAGGTTTGCATTTTCACAAGATATGTCCTTTATTTTCCAAGACAGATTTAATTTTGAATGCTTGTTCCCTCTAGGCCCATAAACCACTAAAATCACCTAGAAGCATCAATATTTTGATGTTTAAGCCACATTCAAGATTACCTCTTGAACTTAGAAGTAACAAAAAGCACACTGTCAGATCAGGAACACTGTTTGTTATGGAAAATACTGCCACTACGTGCAAAAGGCAGTAAATGGTAAAAGACGAACATCTTCTATCAGGACCTGTGGCTCTAAACTTGAAGCCCCATTCCCATGGCTTCAAAGTTGCCATAATAAGGCATTCTTTGATTCTGTAAAATGAGAGCCCATGGAAATGGTACTTCCATATGCAGAAATGTGGGCATCCCATCAAAACAACATGTGATAAACTTACTCTTCATCTCCCTATGAGGGCTGGCAACTCTACTAACTCGACAAAGATTCTCTGAACTCAATACTCTATGGGTCTCTTTGCTCAGTGAAGAAAAACTTATAATTAGAATTCTAGGTCCATGGGTGTCTCCTGACAGCTCACAACGGAAATGCTATCAGTTGATTTATTATACAAAATGAGAGCATCATAAGGAATCCAGAGTGGTGCTAATGAGACAACCAACCTTTGCTGGGACCTTAACTTGCTTCACTTTAATTTTCACTGTCACAGAATTGTTATTAAAAACATCAAATTCTATTAAGGAGATGGCAAATCCATGGCCCCTGTGTTATCCTGGCCCCTTTCCCCACCACAGTAAGCCCTGCACTCTCTAGGACAGGCCTGGCCTCGGAGGACAGCCCAACGGAGTGTTCCAAGAAGCTACTACCCGTGACTGACATAAACACAAGAATCATTTTGCCAGTCCTCAGGTAGACTGTCTTACTCAACGTTCCATGATGCAGTGTTCTATGACACCAAACGGATCCCAACAGACTTCAGCTGTCACCACCATTAAGATCTATCTTTCATATTGCTGAGGAACATGAATGGAATAAGAAGAAGAATCAGGTTAAAGTCACCATCGAGTCAATTACACTGTTCACCACCCTCAGCTTCTGTCAGCTGTACCACCAACAGATAAGATCGCCTCAGCCAATCACTGACCTTGTGGAGTGCAGGAGCCAAGACCGGTACCAAGAATCCATTGTAAATATAATTGACAAGCTGATTGCGAATCAAGGGGTGAGCCACCTAAGAGAGAAAGAGGCAGTCATGAAAAAGGCAAAGAGTTTCATCTTTAGGTCTTCTTAAAATCACACATTTCTGTGAACATCCTAAATTCAAAAAGGAAATTCAAATTCTGGCCATTTATTCCATGGTTAAAAAATAATTCAGACTTCAAATGGCCACACAATTTTTTCAGATGGTTTATTCCAATATAAACAGCTTGGACTTTCAAATTTTAAAATTGGTAATTTTAAGTTTCAAATTAAAAAAAGAAAAAGCAGATAAGAAATAGACTGAATATATGTAAGGACACATAAATTAAAATTAACGAATTGTATAATTTTGCTCTATAACTTCATCTATGTCCCAATGAACTTGTGCCTATTTAAAAACAAAAGTGTAACTGTCAAAGTGGATAATTCAATACATTTATTATGCTGGCAAAAAGAATTTGTGCTGACGATGCATTTTCTACCCATCATTTATATTGAAGAGGAAGGCATTTAGAAATTCTTATCATAAAAAATAAGAATCTTTTCAAAAGGAGAAAACATTACCACAAGTACACTTCCTATATTTCATTTTTAAAATATATTTAGCATGGATAAGTCTTTACTAATATCTTTTGTGAGTAATCTTTTCAGTGGTACCCCCAAACAAATAAAAAAAAATCTTTAAAGTATATGACCTCGATTTCAAAATATAGTATAAAATATATCATTTCTCTGCCTTTAACCATGCCTGTTAGCTTTACTTCTCTTTCTTAAAAAAATAATAATAAAATCAAACAATAAAGTGAAAAGCAATTTCTAGGGAAGTAAAGCTAGATCTTTAAATTACTGATAATCTCTCTCCGTGTGTACATTAGGAAAGGAACTAATAGTTTCATCTTTTTTATTTCCACACGCTTCTGCAAGAAATGTTGATAGACTGTAATATTAAAGGGGAAAAAAAACCTTAAGATATAATCCATTTATCTTATATAAATAAAACTTCCTTTGACTTAGCAATAAAAATGAGATAGGAACTAAAGTAATTTACTTGCATTTTCTTCCAGAAGCTATTTCTTTATTTGGTAGATAAACAGATTATAACTAACATTTTTCACCTTACAATCAACATAAAGAAAATTTGATTTCTTAATAAATCCAATATGAAGGTAATATGCATTTGTATAGAAATGAAACATTTTTTTATGAAAAACCACTACATCCTTAACTATATATAAAATCCAATTTTTATTGAAAAACAGTAACAAGAAATCTAAAGGTAAAAATCTAATCAAGAAGCCAAATGCACTAGAGTTCAGTGGTTGTTTTTTTTTTTTCTTCCCCCCGAAGCAGACCAATTTCAAAGCACAGATTTAATTTGTGCTGCTAAGAAGATGCTTAACTTCGTCTAAATTCAATTGGGATAACAATATTCTTTATGTGGTATGCACCATTAAGCAAAATAAAGTGTTTTCCTTTGTGTACTCCCAAGAAGACCTTGAAGTAAGAGTGGTATAATTTGGCATACTTAGAAGCCTAAAAATATCTATTTAATGAGTCAAGCACTGAACTTATTTTTGATGGTTAAGTGGATAATCAAAACAGAATTAACACTTTTTATAAGGAGGAGAAAGAAAATCCACTCATTTTTTTTTCCTCAATTAAAACTTCCCCAAACCTGTAAACTAACATTTTTTTCTTCATCCAAGGACATTCGGTATTCTTAAAAGAAAGCACCACTACTCCACAGACATGAACATTTTTAAAAGGAGTGCTGATAAATTCATTTTTTACACCGCTTGGATTCTGAACGGACAGAACCAAGGGCTCCTTGGCGGCGCTCTGGTACCTGAATGACGGCGTTGCAGAACTCCAGGGAGTTCATGAACTGGACGAGAGGAGGGAGCAGGAGCCAGTCGTCTTTCAGAAGGCAGTGCCACTCCTCACCCTTCTCTTCCAGCTTGGTAGGCAGGGAAGAGTAGAGACCACTGAGCCCAGTTGCAAGTACCTGTGTTCACAAATACAACATAAGCCCTTTTCCAAAGTTCTTAGCCCACACCCAACAGCTGCCAGGGGATGAGCATGCCACTGGTCCAAAGCCCACGCTCGAAGCAGCAAGGCCTCAGCTAGCTGGGCGGGATTCAGCGGGTGGGGACAGCAGAGTAGGACGAGGCCGGCGGAGGACAGCGTGGTACTGGAAGGAGCTGGCTCATACGCTCACGGTTAATTAGGCTTGCTCATCTCTTCCTTGCCAGGCATATGGTGGGCTAGCAGTGTGGGGAGTGAGGGACATACATGCAGAGATGAAGATAACATGATTCTGCCCCAAGGTGTTCCAGAGAGAGGCAGACCCACGAACAACGCACAAGGGTGAAACACACTGCGAGCAAAGCCGGAAGGCCTGGGAGGAAGCCCTAGACAGAGGCAGCCCATGACGGAAGAGCCCACAGGTTGAACCACCAGCAGCTTTCTGAGAAAGATGACTGCAGACTTGGGAAAGGTCATGACCAATACATGCATGTTTACAGTCTAGAAATCCAGCATTTGGGATCTGCGCAAATGACAGCAGGAAGAAGTGGGGGTCAGGCATCAGAGGTGACGATGACTGTTCACACAGAGCTAAGGTAGGTGTAAGTGGAAGCACCAGCCAGAAGACAAGAGAGCAGGAAGTGAAGTTGCGCATCACGTGGGAGGTGGCTATGAGGGTGCCCTAGCGAGGCCTCTGTCAATCCAGTAAGAACCCAAATCTCATGGGGTTTCCTTCCCCCTTTGTTGCCAGCATGAAACTTCCAGCATTTGGGCTACGTAAGTGAGGGTGAAGGAGACCTCGAATCCGTCAGGTCACCCAGCTTGGTCCTTAAGAAAGCGGTGATGCCTTTAATAAACATAGAGCTGTAGGGAAGAAACACACACTTTCACTGGGCACCTGTCAATTCTACCTCACAGAGTATAAGACCAAGGAAAACAATGAATTTCACAGTCCTAGAGGCCTCCCAACTGGGAAGTGGTGCTAGCAAACCACACCTTCGAGACCCCAACTGGAGGCCACGCCAAGCACGGGCAGGAGATGCACAGAAGGGAGGCAGGGCAGGGATCTGTAAGAAGCATTGCTTCATGGTAAACCCTAAGGTTATGAAGAACTCAAATCAGACTGAAACATCCAAGGAAATGTTCAATCCTGAGTTTGGCCCAGAAAAGAAAGGGTGATGTATTCATTGATCTCACAGCCTAGCAAGAGATGAACAGGCCAATCACAATAGTGCGATAAATACTCAGAATGTGTAATAGGAAAAATAGGGTGCCGTGGATATACAAGAGGCCCTCACCCTAGACCTGCGGGGTTGGGAGCAGGAATTGTTCTTAGAAGTGCTGTCCAAGCTGCTGAAGAATAAATAGGAGGGAACCCAGAAAAGCATCTTGGAAGATGTACAAAAGCTCCAAGTAGTAAGAAAAGATGGCACCTTCCAGGAACTAAGAGAAGGGCAGCACTATTGGAACATAGGAGCAGAAATAGCACCAGACAGGGTAAGCAGGAGTCGGATCCCACAGGGTTCTGAAGGCCTAGGAAAAGAACGTGAGGGATACTGCAGTGGGGAGCCCACTAGACAGATGTGTGCCTCTGATGCTTAGGAGAGGGATATGGACTAGAGGTGAATATCCGGAGCCATCCATATGTAGATGGCACCTCAAGCCCAGAGAAAGGAAGAAAGGGAGGCTCAGACAGATGAGATAAAACAAAATAATCCAGTGTTTGGCATCAGAAACAGAAAGTCAGAAAGAAGTGTGGCAACAGGCAGTTGAACTTGGAAAAATTCTCTGCAAACTCACCATTGCTCTCCTAGTCCCTGTCCTATGCCCACAGCACCCTCTGTGCCCCTCTGTGGAGCAGTGGTCCTTCTTGCATTTAGTTTGTTGGCCATCTTCTCCAGCTCAGCTGGTCTGACTTGTTCATTCTTGTCCACACTGGAGGTGTGGCTGATCTGTCCAGTCAGGTATGCTGAACATCAGATGCTAGCAGGACTTGCCATGAGTAATACATCCCACTCGACAACAGAGTACAGGCCTGGAGACTGAGAATCTGAAGGTCTTCATGTAGGGAAACCGGCTGACGCCATGGGAGAAAGGTGGATGGGGGAGGGCCCGATACGGAATAGAAGCCCCCAGTGGGGTATGAGGGGCGTGAGAAAAACAGACAAACCATTTCAATATGGGAGAATTCCAAAGATTATATACATTCCTGCGTTTTCTAGTGGCCTTTATTCATGCATGCATTCACTCATTCGGAACAAATTGAACAGCTTCAGGCCAGATCCTATGTTAAAGGACAGGAAATGAACAGTAAACGAGATGGTGCACTGAGGGGCGCCTGGATGGCTCAGTGGGTTAAAGCCTCTGCCTTCGGCTCAGGTCATGATCCCAGGGTCCTGGGATCGAGCCCCACATCGGGCTCTCTGCTCCACAGGGAGCCTGCTTCCTCCTCTCTCTCTGCCTGCCTCCTTGCCTAGTTGTGATTTCTCTCTGTCAAATAAATAAAATATTAAAAAGAAAAAAAAAGATGGTGCACTGATCTCTTTTTCAGTCGGGCATCTGTGGTCCCAAAGAACAATGCCCTCTGTTTAAAGTATTTAACTCCTTGTCAACATACCCAAACAAATCATTTTAATTCTCGTTTTGAATGTGACCCCGGTGAGTTGTCAGTTATAAATCTGGAGCCTCTGGCAAGAAGGAACACAGACCGAGAGTTCTCCTTGCAGGGAAATCTAATCTTGATGTCACATTTAAAAAATCAATTACATTTGCTAACTCATGCTAAATTAACCGCAGTACAAAGGCTTTAATTCTGCCTACTCCTGATTCCTTAACCACTTTGAGGCTTTGAAGATGAATTCATAAAGACAGGCTTAATTTGCCTGACTCAAAAGCTGGGAATCACTATTCTGTATATCAATATAATTACAGCGACATTAAATTTTCAAATTATATACATCACTGACAGTAATTAAAAATAACATATACCTAATATTCACTTTTTTAGAGGAGTATTCAGAAAAGGGCATGGCTGAGATGCAAGGGGAAGCCTGCCTGTGCAGAAGGACAGTGCCACACAACAGCCGGACACAGTGTCCTGCCAAGTTCTCACCTCCGCAAAGTGGAGTTAGAGGGTAACTGTGCTGCTTTCAGAATAGCAGAAAAACAGGGAAGAAAAGAGTCTGCCGAACAGAGTGTGACATAGTTTAAAGAATAAGATCCCAAATCTTGACTGCTAAATATTTTATCTCCCTTTCCAAGACTCTGCTCAGAGTTCAGATTCATTCACCCCACCCACAAGTATTTCTAGAAGAGTGACTGTGAGCGAGCCACTATGTATGGCTGGTGCTGGGGAGCGAGCAGAGAACAGGTCAGAGCAGGTGAGCTGGAGAAAACAACCACAGAATGAATAACGACGACTGGAAAGACCACTGCTCCACAGAGGGACACAGAGGGTGCTGTGGGCATGGGACAAGGGAAAAAGAGAGGCAACACCGGATTTGTGGATCATTTTCCCAGCAGTGTGATGGCACAATCTACTTCCTTCTAAATTTCCCTTTTAACTGAAATTTTCAAAATATAAGGACCCTGAACATTTAGTTAAAAGTAAAAAGTCTATGGGGAGCCTAGGTGGCTCAGTTGCTTAAGCGTCTGCCTTCGGCTCAGGTCATGATCCCAGGGTCCTGGGACTAAGCCACAAGACAGCTCCTTGCTCAGCGAAGAGTCTGCTTCTCCCTCTCCTGCTCCCCCTGCTTGTGCGCACGCTCGCTCTGTCTCAAATAGATAAAATCTTTAAAAATAAATAAATGTCTATCCACTATTTGAACCTTTTATTGATCCTGAGCACATAGAAAAGAATTGTAAAACGTATTTATTCCTAGCCCATTAAGTGTTAACTTGGTGTTTCCAACTTACCTTCTCTCAAGGGCGTCCTTAAAAGAAAACTAAACACCATATAATACCCTACGGTTAACAACAGTTTAAAAGCTCTTCTCTGACAGCAGATGAGTACGGTACTTGTTGAGACTGTGGATTTTAGTATCAGACTTAAGGGTTTCAAACCCGACTCTGCCATTCACAGAGGGTTCCAGGGTTCCGTTTCTTCAGTGCGCTGATGCAAGCGCTAAAGAAAATAACGCATGAGCTGAGACAGGGATCATGGCTTACGCACCACAGTGTTTCCAGTGGAGGGAAGAAAGAGGACATGCACGGAGGGCTGAACAATTCAGGGAATGTCCATCTTTTTTTTTTTATTTTATTTATTTATTTGGCAGACAGAGATTACAAATAGCCAGAGAGGCAGGCAGAGAGAGAGAGAGAGAGGAGGAGGAGGAGGAGGAGGAAGCAGGCTCCCTGCTGAGCAGAGAGCCTGATGCGGGGCTTGATCCCAGGACCCTGGGATCATGAACTGAGCCGAAGTCAGAGGCTTTAACCCACTGAGCCACCCAGGCGCCCCGGGAATGTCCATCTTTAACTTGAAACATCCAATGGTACCCAGTTAATTTTAGCAAAAGAAAAAGATTTTCAGCAGATGGCTTCAGTCTGAAGCTAGCAGCAGAACAGCTGGTGGGGATCCTTTGATGCAACTCGCCAAAATAAAAAGGCCTCATAAATTTGGGGTGTGGGATAAATAACTTTCTATCAGCAGCTGTGTGCCTACAGGTTGCTTACTTCAATTTGCGCTTCTTGGTTTACGTATAAGTTGCTGTCTACTTTGGCAAATCTGTAACAAGTGATGAGGGCATAATCACCAATATGTGGCCAAAAAAATCCAAAGTGACAGGGTCATATAGAGTTGCCAATCATTTGTTGGCCCTAAATTGTTCCCCAGAGTATTCTCAATTTCCTTCTTTTCTTGGGAGAGCACGTCTTGACAGTAGAGGCAGCTTAACAAGACTTTCCTATCAACTACAACCACAGAAGTTTCCAAAAGTGGTCCAGTTTTCTGAAAGAGCCATTACTCTTCCCAAAGCCTGATGTTAACACACTTTGACAACCATACTAATTAGAGAAAGCTTTTTGTCAATTGTGGTCCTTAGCTGGATAACTAACAGAGTACACTTTTATCTTCAACATAAAGAGTTCTTTTTTTTTTTTAATTATGTTGTCAAATGTAATTATAGAAAACTAGGCATAAATGAGATTATGGGATCTATCCTGAGGGGCAACTTACCACAATGAAGCTCTATGTTCCATTCTAGAAAATAAGGTCAGCTGGAGCTGTTGTTTCCTCTTCAATTTTAATGAACTGTGTGGTGTTTTAAAACACATGGGTTTTTTTGTTTGTTTTTGTTTGTTTGTAAGTAGGTTCCACACCCAGCATGGAACCCAACAAGGAGGCCAGAACTCACAATTCTGAGATCAAGACCTGAGTTGAGATCAAGAGTTGGATGCTTAACTGACTGAGCCTCCCAGGTGCCCCTAAAACACGTTTTTATAAAAGCAACAATTACTCGGTGAAATCTGCTTAAATAAGTGGATATCCTAACATTGAAAACATCCTCCATTCTTCTCCTAATACATTTATATTTTGAAGTACAAAATACTATAAACATATAAAACAAAATAGAAAACCTCTCCCAAAATTAAATAGATTTTAATATTTTGTCATAATGTCTTTGGAACTCTATATTTTCCCCCAAAAAAGCACATTACAAATAGAGCTAAACCCTACTCCAATCCCATTACTATCTCTTCTCCTTCTTTTCATCCCCAAAAGTAACCACAATATTGACCTTAGTGTAATTTATTCCTGTGCTTGGTTTTGTACTTTTGCTGGATACATACATATCATAAAAGCATAACAAAACAAAACAGTATACACAAAGATTCTGTGAGTTCAAACTATATGTAGCTTTATGTAAATACTAACATACTGTATGACACCTTTTGCTATCTTTTCTGTTCAACATGTTTTTTAGATTATTGGTGTTCATACATGTAGAACATGTACATGTACATGCTAATACATGTGACTTACTCATTTGGAATCCTGAGTAGTACTCCACTGACACAGAATAATCCAGTTCATTTCTTTTTTTCCTTAATGTATTTCTATTTTGCTCTTCCTCAAATCTCTATTCTACTGAATGTCTTTTGTGTATATCCATGTGCCAGATTTCCCTAGAGCAGATATCAAGAAGTAAAGAGGCAGGATCACATGGTATGCAAGTATCCCATCTTATTAAACATTAGCAAAGCTTTCCTGAGTTATCATATCACTTTATATTCTCAAGAGTTCCTGCTTCTCCTCCCCTTCGACAACATTTGGTGTTATCAGACATCCAACAGTTAGCCACCCTGATGAGCATTACCTGGCGTCTCACTGCAGGTTCCATCTGCACTTTCCCTGATACTAGGGAAGATGAGCATATTTTCATGTGTTTATCGGCTTTGGGCGTCTTCTGGGAATTGCCCCTTCATAACCTTTGCCCAGTTTTCTATTGGGTTGCTTCATCATTTTCTCATTAACTGGTAGCATTACAATTATTTTTGCGTATTTTGGGCACCAACCGTTTGTAGTTACATGTGTTGCAAATATCTTCTCCCAGTCTGTGTTTCTGTTCTTAATTCCAGTCATTCTGTTATGGCTCATGCATTATCGGATGTCTTGATATTTTATTACCCATGTACAAAGTGGTGGTTAAGCACATGGGTCCTTCAGCCAGGCTGCCCAGGTTCAGATCCTGACCTTTTCTCTTACTAGCCATGTGGCCTTGTATAGACTTACTTCATGTCATTGTGCCTCGATTTCTTGATCTATAAAAAGGGTGTAACACTCGTACCTACAGTTGTGAGGATAAGATGATTTAATACATGTAAATCACTAAGAATAGTATCTGGCATAGAGAAAGTTCTCAACGAATATATTGCTGGTACCATTCTTCATAATTATGTTATTCCTGGTCTTGTACACATATTTATATGATTGTTAGCATTGATTTGTCATGTTTCATGAAGAACCCTATTGGAATTTTGATTTAAGTCACATTAACACCTCACAAACTACACCTAACAATTGCAGAGGGGAAGTGTTACCTTTACCCGGAGAGATACAGTGGTCATCACCTTAACTAATCAAGTGACCAATGAAGCATCACGAAAGGGAGACCACCTAGCACGTGCCTCTTGATACAACGCAGTAAGAAGTGTACCACATCGCCCGTAATGTATTCTTACAAACTTAACCTGAACCTAATCAAGCACTTAGACCTAACTTACAACTTGCAGGACATACAGGGGATAGGGACAAGTAAAACTACATTAGAAACAACCCTACAGCATGTCGGGCATTCAACAAGACAACGGTGGTTCTGGTAAAGTCAGTGTCAGGGAGGAAGAAATGGGCGCTGTTATAGAGCAATAGTGACTTAGACATATGACAGGTCAGAAATGTACCTTGTACTGGATCCCAGTTTGAAAAAAAAAAAAAAACCTATAAAAACCACTTGGGGCATAACTGAGAAACTAGATATTAGATAACATTTGGAATTATTGCATAGTTCTCTGAGGTATGATCATGGTACTGTGGTTATGTAGGCAAGTGCTCTTATTTGTAGGAGATACATACGAAAGTATTTGATGTCTATAACTTAATTCCAAACGTCTGTATCATCATTTCAAATGGTACGGCACAACCAAAAAGCATAAATGATAAACACAAATAATAACAATTTTGAATGTAAGTGGTGTGTATGTGGTGTTCATTTCAGTATTCTTCCAAGTTTTCTGTATTTTACTTTTTTTCATAATAAAAAGTTGTACAACATGAATGGTACTAACCTTATGGACTGATCTGCAGGGAAAGTGTCATCTACATGGTACCCACAAACTAAATAACTTTCCATTCATTTAGGTCTGCTTTTATGCCCTTCAATAAAGTTTTATAATTTTCTCTATAGAAAATTTGTTGTTAGATTTACAACAAATGTGTTAGATTTAGTCAAGAGGCAAGGAAATGCACTCACCATGAGAGCCTCCAGAAAGGAGTATAGCCCTGCTGATAACTCAGTTTTAGCCCAGTGAGACCTGCTGGTCTTCTAACCTACAGTAAGATAATACTGTAAGATAATGAAACTGTCTTGTTTAAAGTAATTTATTACAGCAGAAATAGGAAAGTAATACAGCAATGTACTCCAAAGATGCTGGGGTTCAAGTGAGAAGTCCCATTTTTACCTACAATATATTCTTTAAAAAGAGTCCATAAGAAACTACAACACTGAAGGCAATAAGGAAGGGACATTTACTACGCTGGCACACATGAAGGGAATTGGTTCTTTCCTTCCCATTTGACTATCAATCTTCGTACAATTTCTAATTCTACTCATCAGAATCCAAAAGAGATGCATGGTGCCTGGAATTTCTTTTTTTTTTTTTAAGATTTTATTTATTTATTTGACAGACAGAGATCACAAGTAGGCAGAGAGAGAGGAGGAAGCAGGCTCCCCGCTGAGCAGAGAGCCCGATGCGGGGCTCGATCCCAGGACCCTGAGATCATGACCTGAGCTGAAGGCAGAGGCTCAACCCCTGAGCCACCCAGGTGTCCCGGTACCTGGAATTTCTTAACAGAAGTTCTGGTTTTCAAAATTTTTACCCATTTGTTTGCCCAAAATAAATATTCACCAGTAAAAATAAGAATTTAGTAGCATAAAGAAGATTACTGCTTTTGAACCTCAAAGCAAAACAGAGTGCATTACTCACTAGGGTTGCTATGAGCATTTTGGGCAAGTCTGTTCTTTACTGTGCAAGACTGTTCCACAAATTACTAGACATGGAGCATCCCTGGTTGCTGCCCACTAAGCAGCTGACCTCCCTCCGTGGCCACCTCACGCCCCTGCGACGACGAAGCATGCCCCACAGACATTCCCAACTGCCCTCTCCCCATTCAAGAACTACCCATACAGCCTTTGTTAATAATGAATCTCATCTACTTGTGTCAACTTGCTGGCCTGTTAATAAACTCATTAAAGGCCCTAAGATTCCCTAAAGGCCCTAAGATGCAGAAGCAGGCATACTCAAGACGATATAGTTTATCAAGGAGTGCCATGAGGTGATGATAAAAGAAAAGCCAATGGACTAGACAGTGTTCACTGAGCAGGGAACATGAAAAGAGCTGTTGCCCAACATCTCCAACAAATCAGAAGATATAAATCTGCCATTCAAACCCCCCTTCTAAAGACAACACTGACACAAAAAAAAACTAATCAGCATCCTGAAGTATCTTCAGGGTCCCAGACGGCTCCCATTCCTTTGTGGACCTATGATCATGGTTGGACCACTGGCATGGTAACGTCTGCCAAGGACCTTGCGCTCTCTTTCTCACCAGGCTGATGATCAGGAAACTGTACAGAGTAGCAGATTTCCTGCTCCCTCGAACTGTAAATATGTGTTTATTTTTAAAAACAGAACCGGTGTTTTGTATCTACAATTATGGTCATTATCTTGCTGAGAAACAAATTAATTTGTGAAACCAGCTGAGCGGGCTCACCGCATGCCATGATTCTAGGTAGGGTGCGAAATCGACTTGAAAAGCAGGAATACAGAAAGTGCAGGTTTCACCGATCACTCAGGATACGCTCTTAAAAAAAAAACTAAAATCATTCTTAATCCAACAGAAATGACACAAGAAATAGTAACGCATATAGTTTCCTCTGCTGGCTTATTTTGAGCTGACAATGCTCGGCCAAATAGCATCGCAACTTAGATTCCCCTGCTCCCTCCAATGGATTTCCTGCAAACATCTTCCCTTAAAAGTGCCAAGGACAACTCGCTGAACAGAAAGGAATAGAAAAAGTATTTACCAGTAGCACAGGAGAGGAAAAGAGGAGTGGATGGAAAGCACGCCAATGAGAGGCACTTACTGGACAAAAGTAGGTGTTCTCCACAATGTGATGGGCCACCATGCTGTTCTCGGCAGACAGGGACATGATGAACAGCAAAGCATCCCGGGCCTGCTGACCTACTGTTCCCTCTCGGTGAATGAAGGGAATCAGAAGGGAGAAGATGAGGAAGTTGGCGGCCCCTTGGTCCTCACTAGTGTGGAAGAAGAGTTCCAGGATAGAGGGATCTTTGGCAAGGATGGAACAAAGCTGATTGAGCAGGACAACCAGTTTCCCCTCCACGGCGGGGGTGGTTGTTCCCGAACAAGAGCTCAGCAACATCATCAGGGGCTTCAAGATGGGCTTGTGGTGCAGCAGAGGCTGGTGGGACTGGGTGACCAACATCTCATACATCTTGAGCTGCTCGATTTTAGTCTCATCAGTAAATTCCCTCCGCAGGCTCCAAAGGAAGAGCTTCTCCATGATGTTCTCCGAGACCACAAATTCCAGAATTGGCCCCATCGCAGCATCCTTGGCTTGCTCTTCGATCAGCAAGAAGAGCATGTGTTCTACATAATTCTGTACGGCACTGGCCTCATCTGGAGGGATGGACCCATATTTCGCCTGGGTGTTCTTCAAGGGGTCGTGCTTCTCTAAGATCTTCACAACCTGCAACCAATGCAGACATTTGTCATCCACCTCGTGTTTATCATTTCAAAAACACACCGCCACTGATTGTATTGTATCTTCATGGGACATGAGGAGCCATGGCCCACAGTAAGGTAAATTATGAAGGGGCGCCTGGGTGGCTCAGTCGGTTAACCATCTGACTTTGGCCCAGGTCATGATCTCAGGGTACTGGGATCGAGTCCACAGGGAGTCTGCTTCTCTCTCTCTGCCTCTTCTGCTGCTCCCCACCCCTGCTCATGTTCTCTCTCTCTCTCTCAAATAAACAAATAAAATCTTTTTAAAAAAAGATAACTATGAACCCTGTGTTTGTCTCTCTCATGAGGGTAAAATAAAATGGTTAAACTATAGAAAGCATGTGTTTGAAGATGTTCATTTATAATAGTTATAAATTTTGGCAACCTAAATGTCAAAGATCATATGTTTAAAAAAATTAAGTTACATCCATTCATAAGCCTTTATTATAAAAACCACTAAGCAAAATGAAAAACTGTGAGTGATATAATAGATGAAAAGTCATTTATATGTGGTTAGATCCATCATTATCAACTATATCAAAAACATGTATGTGAAGAAAAATCAAAAAGAAATATGGAAAAATAATTATTTTTGTGTTCAAAGGCATGACAAGTTCTCAATTTTTTTCTGAACTGTCAAGAACGTAATATTGCTTTTTAATTTTAAAATACATTAAATAGGTAGATTTATTTAGGACTAATTTATTAAAACTAATTTAAGACTGCCCATGTTCTTCTACAGAGTTGATCTGGAGGTTCCAACAGGGAACACCGCTCCTCACACGTCCTCAACAGAACATCCCTCCCCCTTCTATTTGGATGGGCACCTTCTTCTATCACGCCTGCAAGATTAGGTTGGATGAAAGGAAACCGATGAACGAAGGACACATACCTAGCAGAATGGCATATGCCGAAACTAAAAAAAAAAATAAAATAAAATGAAGGTTTTGAACTCTGCATTTTTTTTAAACCAGAAAAATTTCTGACATGACCAGTTACAAAATAAATCCCTAACATAGCAAGTCTCTGATGGAAGCAGTAAAAGTTTTGGAAATAGTGGTGATGGTTGCATATGGTGTTTAACGCCACTGAACTAGAAACTTAAGAAGGGTTAAGACGGCAATCTTTGTTATATACATTTCACCACCAGAAGAGAAAAAATCAGTTGATGGTAAAATATAAATAAATCCCAGTTAGGTCAGCCCTGGGACAGCCCTGTTGTTTCTCTCTGCTGACTACTGAATGCTTCCTACCTCTCTCTGTCCATCAAGATTATTTACACCTTGGGACCCAGAAATTAAAACAATTTTTTCATCTCAACTCCCATGTAACCGTATGACTTGGAATTTCTAGGATAATACCCATTCAGTTTACTTCCTTTAAAATGTATACACATAATCTGAGACAATGCAAAACCTTATCAATGACTTGATCTCTGGTCCTTTCTGCCTTCCTGAACTGCATGCTGTAGGGATCATGTGTGTCTTCTGCTGTACCCTCTTGGCCCAGTTCTATAGCGTGCTGTTACATGGCCTATATTTAGGTTATAGAATTTTTGCAAGTCACTGGGGAAGCTGGCAAAGGTACAATGCTATGTCAGCATGCATGAGCAATGAGAAAAATTTATTCCTCTGGAAAAGGTCTGAGATTTTCCCCTGTCAGAAATGAGGCAAAGGAGCATTTATAGACCAGGAAAGTGTATCCAGGATGAATAGATTTCCACAGAATCTGTCATTATAAATTATTAAAATTATAAAATTAATAATGCTGTCACAAAGGAAAAAATCACTCCAACACCCAAGTTGGCATGTCCAATGAGAAAGGACTTTCAGTAAGCAGCTCCCTGGGTGGAACAGGGCTCAGGGACCAGTGGCCCCAGCGTACCCACTGGACAAGCCCTCTCCTTTAAGGCATGCCAGACTCCAGAACTCACCCCCTCCCCACCTCCCCCAACTTCCCAGAAGTCCTCCAGAATTCCTCGGAGGTCTGAGGATCTCACTGGCAGAAACCCTCACTGGCAGAAATGCTGGGGCCTGGCTGTCCTTTCCCTCTGCTCTGGCCTTGGCAGTTTCTGGCGTGGGACCACAGTAACGCACATTTCCAAAAGGGGCTTCCACCTCAACACGCATGTTCTCCAGCCCCAAATGCTCTACCTTCAAGGCTCCACATTCTGAAGAAGAAATTAGTAACATACTTCATCAGTTCCCTAATTTCAAAGTCCACATACTGAGTTTACTTATGAGAGCTATCTATATACAGGTAGGCCTCAGGGTAGAAATGTAATTATACTTCTCATGTGTGCTCAGACTGTCTAAACTGTTGAAAATTGAAACTGTGCTTTATATACTGTTAGTGGTGGCACAAATTAGCTCAACCTTTCTGGAAAACAATTTGGCAATATGTAACTGAAGCTATAAAATTGCTCCTGCCCTTTGACTTTGTAATCTCACTTTGGGGAAAATGCCCCAAGGAAACAATCTAAAAATAATTTGTTAAGAAAGGTTCACACCAAAGATATTTTCAATAATGAAAAATAAAAACACCATTGACCCAGTCAGTCAATAATAAGAGGATCATAATGAAAATGTTACATCACCATACAATAAAGCTATTAAAAATAAGCACTAAGTGAATCAAATCACTACACGCAAATGTATATAGGAAACAATTTAAGTTAAAAACTAAATATACTGACAAACAGAAGTAGGATCAGAAATGAGTCTGAAAAGACATAAATGGGATTTTTAGGTTAATGAGTTCTTCTCCCCTGTAAACTGATCTAATGTCATAATATAAATAAAAATTAAAATAGACATAGTAATCTCGTACTCTGTCTTTTAAAAGGGACGAAAACACTGAGTTAAAAACAATTCATAATTGAAATCTCCTAATTCTCAGAAATTCCTAAGCAATATAAATTTACACATGTGTATGTACTTAGACCACATGCACGCATGTGCTCCTCACATACCTAAATGTAAGTAATATACAGAACTATTCCCGTGGGCACAAAGTATATTCTTCTCATAGATTCGTCATTTATATTATTGTTTACTATATTGTATACTGTAATTCCTTTGCAAAAAGACCTACTTTTTTTTTTAAGGTTTGTCATAGCAAAAAAGAGAGAGAGAACTGAGGTTTTTATACAGAAGGCAAACAATTGAGCCACTTTGGAATTGAAGCATCTTTACCCTCTTGATAGCATAAGCCTCGTGTACCCTGCCTTCTGGGTTACGAGGCAGAGAAATGCCAATGCAGAGCTTTAATAACCCACAGAAGATGTAAGGTTTATCGGTCGTGTGGAATGGAGCGGACATATTAGGAGTCCTACTCATTCCCAGCCCTGGCCGAGTGATTTCACTGCCAGGAAGAGGGTGTGTTACACCAAGGCCTGTGAGTCACGGAATCCACAGTGCTCAGCAAAGTGTTAATTATGCCTCTGCTGACACATGTCCTTAACGTCCCTCCTCAGGTGTCAGGATCCGCCCAGGCCAACTCCTTTTCCCTTCCCGGCAGACACACCCACGACCTGCTTTTCTGAGTGGGTCCTTGGGGCCCATACCCAGGGCCTGGGGCCTAACCAGACGGGGAATGTCTAAGAAACTTCTTGCCTAGCGCACGACATGTACTAAAACGCTGAAGAAATTCTGATATGTCCCAAGTTTGCTGCCCAGCTGGTGTCACAGTTCTCTCTACTTCTGCAGACAGATGCCTGATGTGACTGGACTTTTCCTTATTCTTTCCTTTAGCGCTGTCTTCTCACATCACTTCCACCAAACCCTGAGATTCCTGCGTGCTGACTTCTGCCTGCTGCCTACTGTCACGCGTTGATCCACTCTGACCTTCTAGTCCCACAAATCCACAGTCCCATGCTGTTCCCAGTGGCGTCCCCAGGCCAAGCACGTTCCCCTGAGATCTTCTATCTTGGGCTCTCGACCTTGCCACAGGTCTCCCAGCCCTGGCTTCTGGGCTATATACTTTGCCTCGGGGATTTAGTTCAGGGGAAAAAATACTACTAAGGGAGCTGGATGGACCCAAGGATGGAAGAGAGGGAAAGCAAGCAAAACATGCTATGCAAACATTTCCTTTACAAGTTCACTTCTCTAGGCTGAAAATGCCATTGAATAAAGCAATCAGCCCCCGATAATAGCCCAAGCTCAATGGGTATGCCAGCTAAGCTGGGAAATAGCATTGTCGATGTTTCACTGATCATGGCTCGGCATTTGTTGGTCCACAAACTTTAACAAATACAAGCTGGTTTATGTGTGTGTGAATCATGAGCCTGGATCACATAGAGATTCTCATGTAAATTATCACAATTCTAAAAAGAAACAAACACACAAAAGATCAATAGTGTAAATGATGGTATACAAATTACCATCTGACCAATAGAGCTACATTTTAACCTAAGTCATTTGACTTAGGTTAATGGAAGGTTATTATGGGTAAATGAGATGAACAAAGAGCATATTTCTTTCACTGAGGCTATCTGCTACTCCTATCCTTAGCTCTAATGATGGTCCCCAACGGTCAGTAATAATAGGTCTGAATTCCAATATTCACAAATTCTAAATAGGAAGCTCAAATGCTTTCAGAATGAAAGAGCCACATAATCACTCCTCCAGCTAACAAATGATTATTCTTTGTGGTAAACACAAGTGTTTATCTGTCAGCTTAGCTCTGACTCCATCTTAATATTGCTTTGTGTCTTACATACATGCACGTATTAAGAAATGACTACTTATGCTGCTTTGGTTAGAGCCTCGTTATTTCAAGAAAGTCACATGAGTACAACCCATACTTTGAAATCCTTTGGAATGCTAATTTAAAGTGGCATCGTGGAAAAAACCAAGTTACTAAGCAACATTTTCCACCACATAGAGGAAGGGCAGGCTTTTACGATCTTAAGGCAAATTCCACTTAATGTACCAAATAACTACAACAAAAGTAAGTTTCCATCCAGTCCTTAATCATTACTTAACAGCCATGTCTTTCAATCTGGCATATTCCTTGCACACTGACTGCCATGAGAGACATCTACTAAGTTGTTTCTTTTTATATTAAGATAACAGCCTAATAACATACATGTGCTTGTACAATTTGGTTCATTTCCACTCCAGTCCCAAACTCCGGAGGCATGTCTAAATCTGGGATAAAACGGGGAAAAGCAGGCGCTACAGCTACACACCATTCCTCCTTGGGACCAGAGGTGGTCTAGCACTACTGCAACAAAGAAACATGGTAGGAACATCAATCAATAAAATAACATAATAAACTACTCCTTAGATATGTTTTTTAAATTTATGTATTAGGGAAAGGCTTATTTAAGAGTAATGATCTATGTAATAATATTCCATTCCATGGCCAAAACAGACACACTGAGTATATAGAGGGTGAGTTGCTGACATTTCCACAGGTTCAACCTTTCAAAGTGCAATCGGAGCACAAGTTAATGCCTCGACCCGCTAAAGAAACATAGCTTCTTTTCTGCTTTACTTCCTACTGTCAACTTTAGAGCTACTTGAAAAGCTGAGATAAAATTTTTTTTAAATATTAGCAAATATCACCTAAGATATTAAGAAGATCGGATTCCCTAATACTCCCCCATGTTTCGTCTCTCAAAGACTGTATTTAATTGCTGTCAGTTAATCTAGGACAAGGCACAGACCAAAAGAACGAAGATGAACAGAATGAGAGAATCGGTTGCACGGAGGCAGACTGAAATGCGCATCTCAAATCCACTATCAGTACCCTATACTTCTTTAATAGAATCCCGCTACTTGGAGATCCATACAAGATACTGTACTTAAGGGCCGCCTGAGTGGCTCAGTCATTAAACATCTGCCTTTGGCTCAAATCATGATCCCAGGGTCCGGGGATCCTGCCCTACATCAGGCTCCCTGCTCTGCAGGAAGCCTGTTTCTCCTTCTCCCCCCACTTCCCCTGCTTGTGTTCCCTCTCTCACTGTCTGTCAAATAAATAAATAAAATCTTAAGAAAAAAAAAGATACTGTACTTAAAATATCTTATCTATTTCTGCATTATTATGGAAAGACTTTTGACTTAATTAACTAAACTCATTGTCTTTCCTATCCTCACCCCCATCAAGAAGAAAAAGGCTGCTAGACCCACTAGCTTTACTTCGTCTACCACCATTACTCTATTTGAGCTCTGACATTTTCCTGGTTTAAAAATGTATAACCACTGACTTTTGGAGGCTGAAGATAGTGAGGAGAAGCTTTTGACTACTGACCAACCAGAAGCACATAGAAATGTGCATTTCCACTTGTTTTGTTTTGTTTTGTTTAATATTTGTTTATTTTTATTTGACTTGGTTGTGGAGCTCAAGGAGGGACTCGATTCCAGGACCCTGAGATCATGACCTGAGCCAAAATCAAGAGTCAGATGTTTAACCGACTGAGCCACCCGGTGTCCCCCAATTTATTTTATTTTTAACCCATCACCTCTGTTTTCCTGGCTCTAAGAACAGATACCACTAAGTATATAACCAATACTGATTTGATTCTTAAAAGGAGAGGACAGAGAATGAATAGGGCAAAATGCAAGAAGCTTCACAAAGTACAACTCTGCCATTGTGAAAAAAACTAGTGTGTGGGCAGGTTAATTTACACGGAAATATAGTTGAATAGTTTATTATCTGCTGGGCCAATGCTTCTTACTTCTTGCTTGCTCTTCCATTCAGAAGAAGCAAAGAAGCAAAAGCAAGAGATAAAAACAATAGTCTACCAGACTATAAACTGTAGAGACTTAGAGACTACTAGAAAAATTAAACATCCACTCACTCCCCCAAATTGCTCATCATTAAATGTAAGTCCCGGGGCACTTGGGTGGCTCAGTCTCTTAAGTGTCTACCTTTGGCTCAGGTCATGATTCTGCAGTCCTGGGACTGAGCCCCACATGGGGCTCCCTGCTCAGTGGACAGTCTGCTCCTCCTAACTGTCCTCTCTCTCTCTGTCAAATAAATAAATAAAATCTTTTTTTTTTAAATGCCAGTCCAAAGATCCTACTAGAAAACTACAGAATGTTTTAATATGAGTGCATGTTCATGTTCAAAGGTGTTTTCTAAGTCACCTAGCTCTTCTAAAGTTGTATTTTATATTTCCTGTCTCTTGGTTCAACAGTTTATTGAACATCTACAATAGGCTTACGATATTCTTGGCGATTTATTGAACATCTACAATAGACTTACGATATTCTTGACACTGGAGATGTAGGTAAGTTACAAATGGTCTCTGACCATGAGGAGCTCAAAATGAGACTGGGAAGAAGCTATCGTACATGTAATTTTAATAAAACATGGTTGGTCTAACAGTGAAAAAACACTCGGGATGCTGTTGGAGCACAGAGTGGAAACATAGAAGAGAATACAGTAGGTTTCCTAGAAGAACTGAGGTCCCAAATGAGTCCTTAAGAAAGAAAGGCATTTAGCCAGGGGGAGGGATATTATAGGCAGGAAGAGGAGGAAATGCATAAGGCAGAGAAGCCTGAACTAGCATGCCAGGCACTGCCTAGGAGTGGGGGTGGCTAGGAACTCCAAGTAACGCTGCATTTCTGGAGACTAAATCAGAGACAAGGAGTGAAATCAAGACCCTATGTGACATCCTGGCCTGTAGGTGCCCAGAGGCCACTAAAGTGTCCAACTAGAAACAAGATACAGGCAGATTCGGGTTTTCGATTCACTGTTCTGGCAACTTTCCAGCAAAAGATGGCATCTCGGGGCGCCTGGGTGGCTCAGTGGATTAAGCCGCTGCCTTCGGCTCAGGTCATGATCTCAGGGTCCTGGGATCAAGCCCCGCATCGGGCTTTCTGCTCCGCGGGGAGCCTGCTTCCTCCTCTCTCTCTCTGCCTGCCTCTCTGCCTACTTGTGATCTCTCTCTCTGTGAAATAATAAATAAATAAAATCTTTAAAAAAAAAAAAAAAAAAAAAAAGATGGCATCTCAGAAAGCAACTGGAAGCACAGGCCAGCAACCAGGCTATAGGATTCCTGTAGCCTCGATTCTCCGAAGTCACTGTTAGGCACATAACTATTCCTGAATGTCCACTAGAGAACCTTTGTGGGGATGTCATGAGCTCCCTGAATCCAGGGAGCCCTTAGGAAACTCAAATGCTCGACTAGTTCAAGGTCTCTCAGCCTGCGAGCCTCCAGAATCCCAGACTGCCTTAGATGACGGAGGCTGCAGAACAAGCTGTCTCTGACGGATAGCAAGGTGTAGGTGGGCAAGCGGATATCCTCCTCCATCAAAGCTTGCTTTGTTAAGTCAAGGTCTGGAACAGAAGCTACTAGTAAACAGCGGAACAGAACCTGTCAAATACATGTTAATTATGCTGAATTTATACTTAAGTATCCTAACAAACAGAAGGACTCCGGATACCACAGACTTCTGTTGAATTCATTTTCCCTAATTTACCATATTAAAAAAAATAACACTGTGCTTGCCAGCTAACGGGACACTTCAGTAAATACGATGCAGTCACCCAGTTCTGACTAGGCCACATTTCTTGCCAGTCTTACAGGCTTCCTTAGGTTGCCTCAGGGGAACGCAGGGGCTGTCGTCCCACAAGTCACGGGAGTTTCTGTCAGACTTTAGCTCATTCCCCAGTCCTCTCAACCATTCTACCTGTGTCCCCAGCCTGAATGACTCCCAGCCAAGTACTAATGTATAAACCTCCAAATCAGTGAGTATCATTTATTCCTATCAACTGAAGGTCCCAGGCCTTACCCCACATGTAGCCCTGCCTCTCCACTTTGCCTTGTCTTCACCTTTCTATTTTTACCACCGGAAAAAGCCAACACTGAGCATTCCTTCCCAATACCTCTTCGCTAAAATGTTCTTTTCCTTTGTTATCAAAACCTTCCTTTCCTATAGTCAAGCTAGCCAAATCTCACTTCCTCCATTTCCCAAGCCATTTTCACAGATAATAGTCCCTTCCTTTGACTTAATTCCGTAGTCACTATTATTCATTTTCTAATAATGCATCTCTCCTTGTCATCCAAATTAGCACATACATTCTTTAATAGCCCAGACCAAGGATGACATATCCCCATGTGCCACTGGTGCAGCCTACAATGATGAATCCATAGTTGGGGCTAGTAAATCTCCATTTAACAATAATGGTGCTGACATGCATGTGCATTTCTTGAACCAGTACTTTTATTCATAAAGGTAACCAAAATAGCCTTTCTTGGAAGCAGAGAGAGACTTCAGGAACTTTGCAGATTTATTTAAAAGGAAAAATCAAGTCTAAAGAGGTAAGCAAGTTAAAGAAATGACTGATAGATGAATAAGACCAAGAGTGTCCGCACTTTATGAAAAGAAGTATTTAATAACTGGACACTACTCCCTCTGACAAAGTTATCCTTACCCTGAACTCAGTATTCTCCTGTACTCAACAAAGGGTGCCATGCTTCAGATCACCCAAAATGTTGGATGATGCTGAAGTCATTCATAACGGGATATGGAAACAAGTAATATGATTATGGGACCAATATTTACTCCTTCACCAGTGGGAAAGGGTATTTAAACATTCTTGAAGTTAGACTCTCCAACACGCCAGCAGTTTTGGAGAAAGCTTGCCCAGGATGGAATCTGACAGGGCAAATGATTCATCTGCATAAAATCAAGAGGTCAATGATATTTCCTGTCTTTGAAGACTGGTGCAGAATACTAAATGGATCACATCACAGATTCCCCACCAGGAATGCTTACAACAAAAGTATTTTTACACAAATAAATAAAATGGGCCCAGAGCCAAGAATGTGAATTAGAATGATGGACTTTTTCAGCCAAATGAAATGACTGAGGCCGAAAGTATTCTCAATATTAATGTCTAACTGCGCACTCCTACCAATTAAAAAAAATGAGCACCATAATTATTGGATACATTAATAAATGTACACATACTAATATGTGACTATATTACATACTTAATAAACCCCAAATAGAAATTTTCAAAAGATAAACATAAAAACAGGCCTTCTAAAATACTCTTCCTACACCCAAAGGACTAATGGGCACATCCCTTAGGGTTCACAACCCCACTTTAGAACCAGCATATTAAAAAACTTATAAAAGTGCAAAGTCAATGATAATTGCTCTAATTATCTGGAAAACTCCTGAATTACTTGCCTCCCTTTACTGAAGCAGATGTGTCCTTAAAATCCAGAGCAGACCCATTAAGATTCTAATAGCAAAATGTCAGAAAAAGGGAAATGCATAAAAAGTCTTGTAAGCTTTACACTAGTGACAAGAAGCTACAAAGTGTAAGTGACCCAGAAGCAGAATTGATTTTGTTTTTGATCTAAACTGTGTCCCCCATAATTGCTGTGATTTGCAGGCTCAGTGCTTTAACCCCTCTGCTGTTTCCAGCCACAGGAAGGAACTGGGTAGTCATTAAAAAACTGTCACATAAATAGCCACTTACCAGCTCACCTAGGGAGTGTAATGTTGGACAAGTAGTAAAGAAGACCAATTTTATTTATTTTACTACTTGTAAACTCCCTGAGGAAAGTGGTGAGCTGATAAATTTTCTGAACATTGAACCCGTAATTATCTATACAAGTGGATCAGAGTTACAGAGAAGTCAAACTGAATGATCAAAAAAACTTTTATAATCAGCTTTGTAATGAATTCAGATACTGCCAGGCATCTTCTTTCCTTAAATTATGCAGGGACCACCAGCCGGAAAAATGGTAGAGCACAGAGGTCAAATACATCAGCCAAGGGACCAAGATCTACTATGTACTTGCTTAGAAACTCACTATCTGTATAACCTCAAGAGAGTTAACTCCGCCTCTCTAATCCTCCATTCCCTCATCTGTAAAATGAGGAAACTGACACTAACGGCCTTATGGGTTTGTGGAGAAGAGTAAATGACATAAGGCTTTTGAAGTACTCAGCACAGCACTTGGTAAATATTTAATAAATGTGTATTTTAGCACTGTTACAGTGTAAGGACTAGATGGAAATCACCAGGGAGGGGGAAAAGAGGGTCTAATCCTGGTCAAGTCTATTGCAACATGATGTCCAAGCTCCTTTCAGGTCAACGACTGTTCTTCCAAAAATATCTGAGGAATATACGTGTTCCCTAATTAATGGCTTTTAT
The DNA here is from genome assembly GCF_922984935.1 of Meles meles. Taxonomy (NCBI): domain Eukaryota; kingdom Metazoa; phylum Chordata; class Mammalia; order Carnivora; family Mustelidae; genus Meles; species Meles meles. The sequence continues at coordinate 143,419,597 of NC_060067.1, forward strand.
GGAAACCATGGTTTACAACTAGATACCTCATGAAGAAAGGAAAGGCAGGGAGAGAGAGAGAGAGAGAGAGGGAGGAAGGAAGGAAGGAAGGAAGGAAAGGGAGGAGGGAGGGAGGGAGGGAGGGAGGAAGGAAGAAGGGAAGAAAGAAAGAGAGAAAGTGGCTTTTCTTCCTACCTGCAAAGGTTTTGCTCCCTATGTTTCTGGAAGCCCAGTCACCCATCATAGAGGTAGGAAAGCCCTGGTTCAATGGGATAGAGGACTCATGGGCTACCTAGACCAGCAGAGAAAGGGCAGCTCATACATTACCTGTGCCCAGTGGTTTTTAAATACAATCATGCATGTTTCTGGGTCTACTCCCTGCAGGCTCACGGCCTGCTGGAGTTTGTTTTCCGTTGTAACTGATGACATCATAAGCCTTCATAAATCAGTGCTTCTAAGTCATATTTAATTTTCAGGAAAATTTGGCAAGCAGTCACTAACTTTCAAGTATCACATAAGAAACATAACTTCTTCACATTTCACTGTCATCTTCTGAAACCTGTAATGACAAACAAAAATGCATCTCGTTATGTTCATATATTAAATAGGACACTGGCCATTAAATTTAAATCAGAACATAGACATTCTCAAAGACTAACACAGGACAAAAATATCTACAAAATAGACATTTCTACCCATTCTTTCTTACTCTTACCTTGCTACTAAAAATATAAAAAATGATGCTACCAAAGCTACACACATAAATTAAACAATTATTGGGTTTATTTTCTTCACTACCACCAACCAAACCCCCTAGACAGTAAGTCTAATCGTTCAAATCTAGTTTCTATAACAAAGCAAGAAACTATGATACCAATGTCCGTGGAATTTAAAAACATCCAGAAACAGGAAAGCCATTAGTTAATAGTGACAGAAATAAATGCCATAATGCAACTTGGGGTAGTTCTAAAACAGCACCCAGACTCCTGGGTCCAATATGATTGAATTTTTTTTTTAATCAATGGCTATCATAATGGAATTGAAAGCATTCTCAGTCATTTCATAGCTACAAACCAAGTTAAGGTTTCTGGCTTTTCCAAAAAATAATAGAATTCCAAGTAACCTTGACAAATCGGAGATAGAAATGATCCATCAAAAAACAAGATAGTGCTTCCTCAGTGAGAGTACAAGGTAGCACACTTACAAATGGAAAATGAATTATGTGGATAAAATATGAAGAGAGTCCGACTACCAGAGAGCCAGGAGGGAGCAAAAAGATATTGAGGTCATAGAGCATACAGCAAATAGGATCCAGTTGCATGGAACTAACTCACAGAGAGAAGCAGCAATATAGGCCCAGTATCTCCCCAGTTTGGTCAGCTCACAGAAAGGACGGGTTCTGGTTCAAAAAACTATTTTTTTGAGTGTACAGGCTGGAGAGAGTTTGAGGTACAGTGATTACATGATAATTATTAGTGCATTGGAAATAAAATCCATGATAAAATTTCCAGACTTGTAGTGTCAAAAAACAAAAAACAAAAAAAACCATCAGCAATTTTTCAGCCGAGTAATATGAAGGGTATTATGAGGAGAACACCAGTTGACTGCTCCTCCTACAAACAATAAAACGTGAGAAAGGGGGTTTAAGATGAAGATTTAGGTTAGATTTCTGGGTCAAGTTCTTTGTAGGGAGTGAAATTAAACACTAGAAAATTGTTAAGGCATATTCTCTTGGGGATGGGAGGCTAACCATTCAACATTCATATCGTGAAAAAAATGGTAGAACATAAGAAAAGAAAACTGGCTCGAATTCATCATTCTGAGGAAAGGAAACATTTTTTAGGGAGAATGGAAGAGGATTAAAGTATGTAGAAAGAGGAAAGTCTGTTTGAAGAAGGCTCACAGAAATCACATACCTGAGGAAAACAGCTAATGTGTATCTTCTATGACTATATTTTATTATTCAAATTGGTGAATTCCCTGACATGTAATTCCTAATAATCCAAATTTATTGTTCTCAATAGGACATTGTCCACTGCCAACAATGGCTCTTTGTCACTGAGAGGCATGTTTTACTGGGCCCATCGGTATTTTAAAACCCAGAAGTGGCCTCCCCACACACACAGGGTACGTGCTCCCCATCTCTGAGGTCCTGGCCGCTCCCTAGGATCCTACAGCCAAGCCAGCCCCTTCACGTCACATAGGCTGGTCCTCGGAGGTAACAATTCAGCAGGCAACCCTGTTTTAAGTGATAATAAATAAAACAAGTTCTTTTTTTTTTTTAATAAAACAAGTTCTAATTCAATTCCCTCATTGTCTTAAACATAGTATTTCTGTGAAAATGCTTTTATTCAGAGGATACAATCATAATAATGAGGAAAATCAGAATGTTTTGGTTTATCCCAGAGGTTCAAAAAGTACAAGACTCTTTAAGACTCCTTCCAGCGCCATGATTCTCAGATTCATCTTGAAACGTATGAGGGGAACATTCAACATGCCAACTGCTTCTAAATCAAAATTAGGAACGTGCTCCCTAAGGGCTGTGAAGCCTGTTCTCAAAGGGACTTTGCATGCAATCCTTGCAGAGAGAGAGACTTTATTCAGACAAGAGAAATATCTTAGCTAAAATCACAAACTACCAGTTAGTTTTGATAGAAATGGAATGTCTCCTGATTCCCAGTCCAGGGTTCCTTCTAGAAATCTTTATTCTTTGCCTGGCTATGATCCCTGGCCCTATTCCCTTAAGGAAGTTGTATCTTCTCTGAGAAAAGTGCATCTCACTTAGATGTTGCTTTACCCAATCATACTTCTGAAACAGATGCCTGAAGAATGTGGTAAGTCAAGCAAGCCACATTTAAGAAGGAAACACTGTGCCAGAAGATTCTATAAATGAAACTACTTCTGAATAAACCCAGAGACAAAAGCGCTGGATATTTCCACTCTCTTTCTCTCTTATTCCCCTGTTAGAGTATTCAAGCACTAGCATGTCCCCAGGGCAATATAAAACTACAAGAAAGAGAAGGCTCCATATTGATGAGAGACACAGAAAGGCGCCTTTCCTCAAGCGACGAGGTTTCTAATACATTTCTGCATTCACCTATTGTCAGGCTTTACTTTCTTCCTTTTTGCATTTTTCCACTCCAAGCTTTTTATTTAACTCTCAGAGCACAGTTAAAGTCTCAAGTGAAGAACAGAGCAGGACAAAACTTAGCAAAAAGCCAGGAGCAAGTAAAAGAGGCTGCTGTCACCAGAACATGGGCTTGCATCATGAGTATGGCATTGTTGGACATTTCCCCCTTCTTGCCCTCTGCTCTCTTCAGCCTATGGTACCTGGGGTAGCGACTGCTCAGAGGAACACTCCTGCCACATATTCAGCCCGTTCTTCCCAGAAATACCCACCACATGCACACCAACTTGAATTTCATGCCTGGGAAAGAGCTCTGTAAACCCATTCGGAGGGATTTTGTTTTCTTCAAAGGAACCACCAATCCTGAAAAATACCCAAAGGACTCTCTCCAACAGTGGTTGCCTATGGTTTTGTGGTGTGGTTGCTGAGGGTTTGTTTTTGTTTTTTTTTTTTTTTTTGGCATGGCAGGAGGAGGAGCTATCAAAACACATGTATACGCCGGCATAGATTTTATACCTCAAAGACAGAACTGACTATTGAGTAGTCAAATTTATATATTTCATTAATAATATATACAAAAATATTTTCATCAGTAAGGAAAGAAAAATGTTATTAACTCATCATTGGAGATAGAGATAACTGACATAAGAATTATAGGTATTCTTATTTGCCTTTTTTTTAGAAAGTACATGATATCTTCTGACTATGAAAAAAGCTCACGCATATGCTTCCATATCATAGGGTTATAAAACATACTATATAATCATAAAAGGTTGATTCTAGTCATCTAGATTATACCTCTTTCTACTGTAAAAATTCCTTCAACCTCATTTCCAAATAGACAGATATCTTTACCTAATTTCAGCCTCCTTTGAAAACTACAATACTTAGGAAAGCTATAAATGCGTGAAAATCACATTTTTCCCCTGAACTACAAATAACTATATTTTAATATACCCCTCTTTCACTAGCATACTGAAATTGCAATGTAAACATTTTGGCATTTAACAATATATGATCTCATACCATCTTTCTTTTATCTATTTAAATACAATATCCTCTAATAATGGATTATAAAAAATTCCTTAAGGAAAAGAAATAATGGTCACCTTAAGGGGACACAGAGCCAAGGGAACATTTTTATTAAGGAAAAAGTGATATTTGCAGGCCTCATGGGAAGGAACCAATGAACACAGAGAATTTGAAGACAGATAGATTGATTGATTATTGTTTTTTGTTTGTTTTTTTAAGGATTTTAGTAGAGCAATTAGAGCAGAGGAAAGGCAAGGTCAGTTACACAGCATGGAGAAGCCTAGAGATGAAAAAGAAGCCATGTGGAGTCTTTTGGAGTCTTTCCACAACGAGTTGCCAGATGAGAAGCAATCTCTTGAACCTGATGAAAACACATGGCAGGCTCCCTTCCCGTTTCTTCTTCTTCCCTCCTCGTATTTCTCTGGTTGCTTTGTAGAAATGGTTCGAGAGATTCGGTGGATTTAAAGCAGAGAACAAAGGGTGGGGGCTAAGAGCTTTTAGCTCAGTTGTCCAAGTGTGGAAGTCAGAAAATGTCAAGTCGCCTCTTGCGGACTTGAGCTCTGAACTGGGACACGGCCCCAGGACTACCCAGCAGTGAGACCTTGAGTGGAAAACAGGGATCTTGATTTGGAACCTCTTAGGTGAGTTAGGACTACATGATTATCTCTCAGGTCTCCCCCAGCTCAAAAGTCATGATTTTCTGTACTTTATTCCAAGTGATATACTAAGTGGGGAGGGGTAAGAAGATAAGCTTTGAAGAAGAATAATGGCCATTGTACAAAAGTTCTTTGTAAGAATTCCAGTTATAAATGGATTCGATCTGTATTCTTGTTAACAATTAAAGCATATTTCACTTAAAGAACCCAAAGCACAGGAATCAACCATCTCAAATATAATTTAGTTTGTTTGTTTTTTGCCAGTTGGAGAACTCATTGTTTTAGAATGCATATTCAAATGCCCTGAATCGGCTGCTACTAAATACATAAAAAGTCGATTACTGTAAATGTGCTTATCATGTAAAATTTCATCTGGGGTGAAGACTCTTCAAATATTGGGAACACCTAAAGAGAGGAAACTTCTGCCCTCAATTACAAGTAATAGCAGTGGGGAGAGGAGGATTCAGTGTGGGTCAAACTACCTCAGACAACCTCTGCTTAGAGCCTAATAAAATCCTATTAAATCTAAATCCTCCCTGTGCTGCAATCCTCTGGCCCAGTTTCCTTTTCTCTCTCGCTGTCATATCACATAGCAATTCTGGACTGTGAAAAATAAAGCAAGCATCCAATAGCCCCTGACTTTCCCGGACCTTGTCCTAGGGCTCCCTCAGCCTGCCATAGTTTTTGACTCTGGCTCATTCGTCGATGACTGTCCATTACTCAGTAAAGCAGAATCTCATTTTGTTCTGCCAAGCTGTAGGTCACCAGCTAACACAGAGTGCGCACAAAGAAAATTCTCCCCATACATACATTCCAAATAGTTTCAGGTTTTGATAAATGCATATTTTAAAATAGTAACAAGACAGCAGAAAACTGTCAATAATTCCTTGAAATAGTTCCACCATGTTTTACATTTTAATTTCACAAGAACCGGCTGCCGACTAGGTCATACCCAAGTGACATGCAACAGACTGATAAGCAGAAAAAAAATGGAGAAGAAAAATCAAAGTTAATATTCATATTCATACCTAGTATTTGTTTGGGGACTTAATTTTTAAGGTTATTTAAGAAACTAAACCACTATGGGCAAGGATGTGGAATGTAAAAATTACAGCTTTTGAAAATGATACCAAGTGTTGAGACATCAGCTCACTGATTACTGAACAGAGAAGTTTCTTGCACACATGGAGCGATTTGTTGAAACATGAAAACTGGACCACTCTCGGGGAGTCTCCCCAACAACCCAATTAATCACTACAACCTTGGTAGTATGCATGCCCCACCCTTTCACGCCACTATTTTGTTGCAAGCTATCAAGGGACAGCTCAGTCAAGATTTCTCACACAAAGCCCTAAAACTTAACTGAAGTAAATGCAGTCCCAAGATGATCCAACCACTTCTCTGGGGTCATAGTCTAAAACAGAGATTTTACATGCTCTGAATCTGAGAACCTTCTCATACCAATGAAGTTCTTCTCAAGAAATGTTCCTGGAAAAAAAAAAATTGTTTTTAAGTTTCTGACCAACATGTCTCAGTCATTTTCTGTGGAAAAGTAAGTACTTGGGGTAGTTGTGCTGTTGAGTCTGTACTTGTCTTTATAGCTGTAGTAATCAGAATGAGTTCCCTCCCAGTAGTTTTTCAAATGCTTTCAGTGAAAAATTTCAGATATGCAACCTGTAGCATAACGATGGTGAGGTGATGACTGCCTTTTGAAATAACAACAAGAAAAGCTTCCTTTGCCAAAACATCCTGCACCGGTCTGTGCATGGCGTAAGATACACAAAATGCAATGAGGGAAGTACCAATAACATTCCCTGTACATCCACAGATCTCATAAATTGTTGGTATCCTTCTCTGGAGAGAGGGGGTGGTAGTCTTCAGCCAATTTTTTAAAGGGTGAATGAATTGCCCCCCCTTCAAAAAAAAGGTTAAAAGTCACTTTGAAGATGCATTCATGGTAAAACCATGAAGAGTCCCAAAGCAGAGGCTAACAACCCGTTCCAATACTAAAGGTATGGCCAAAAAGAGCTGTGGAACTTTTGTGACTTGAATTGTAAATAAAGGTCTGTCTCAGAACCTAGGGGGTTGTTCTAGCCCTATGAGTAACCAGGTTCTTGAATAATAATCAGTTCAGGTCTTGGTGCCCTACAAATTTCATGGCTGGCTGGGCACTTCCACTCCCACCCAAAACACCGGAAGGTGAGGTACAAACTCAATCAGAAGTATAAAATGATCAGCATTTATTATAATGTTAGCAAAGGCTCAGAATCAACAACCTGCTTGTCTCCTAGAACACAATCCTGTGCTGATTAGGACAAAGCACTCTTCTTCACCAGTCTATGCAATGGGCCACAGAGTCGTACTACACACGTGACAGAAATGGTGAAAGCCATGGGTTCTTGAGCTAGTCGAGACTGGTATCTTGCCTTCAAGTCAGTGGAATAATAGTAGCACTTAAGTGATAACCTAAGACTATAAAGTTCTAATTTCACATTTATTTTTTTATGAACAGAAAAATAATGTAACACTTTCTTACATATAAATATAATAATCCCTCTAACAAATGGTAACCAGTGTTGTATGAAGATTTAAAAGACTGCATTTTCTCATCCATGAGGAGGTAAAGGGTTTTAGAAGTACATAATAAAAACCTACTGGCTTAAAGTAGCTTACTGCTTACACATTTATTATTGCCACAATCAGTTCATCATCAAGAGAAGATGTCATACTGATAAAAATTAAAAGTGAGCTCTTCTAGAAGCCCTGAAAAATTTCAGGAAGAAGAAATTTTTAACTTGAAATCTCTCCCCTCTGAGCAACTACTACATGGGCCTCAGGAGTATACAGTCACAGTCCGTATTTACAGGTAACAAGAGGTCACTTATGAGAAGTAAAAATGAGCACCCCTCCTACACCTCAAGTGAGAGCATAAACCGGGTTTCTACCCACAGAGAACTATTTGGCAACAGTCTTCAAAATTAAATTGGGTCAGGAAAACCACTTCTATGTATTTATCCTAGGAAGACACGTTCACCTTGCAAAATGGCAGAATGACCGACAGTACGAGTTGACACGTATTGAGCAATTCTCTGTCGGGACTATTTGAAATACCTCACACCATTAAATCTTCTCAACAATCCTGTGAACTCTACTCCCTTCTTTCACAAATAAGGAAACTGAGTCACAGAGAGGTAATCAAGGTCTAATCAGGGTCATACAGATATCCTGAGATCTGCCTGACCCAGACACGATCCTTTTAACCACTAACACCTCTCTAACTACAGTGATGTCCTTTGGTGTCAAGGGAAAACAAGTGGAAAGATCTTCAATATCCACCAGCTATGGCCTGGTTATGTAAGTTAGGCACTTCTATATGATGGAATCCTAGGTCACAATTTAAAAAAATAAAATAAAAAAAAAAAAGAAGGCACCTCTGAATGTACTGATATCAAAAGGCTATTGGAATATGGACAGAACATCAAGTACCACATGCCACCGTTTGTACAGGAAAAAAAGAAATGTGTTACTCTGTATGCCTGTAAGTGCGCAGACTATCTGTGAAAGTCCCCAAGAAGGTATGTAAGGTGCCTTAGCCTGCCTCAGTGGAGTGGCATGAGTGGCCGGGGACAGGGGAGGCAGGAAGACTTTGTTTCATTGTGTACCTTTCTCTGCTTTTTGAATTTGGTGCCATGTTCATGTCCTACTTAGCAAAAACATTATTTCATTTGAAATACAAGCCAATGGGGGCACCTGGGTGGCTCAGTGGGTTAAAGCCTCTGCCTTCAGCTCAGGTCGTGATCCCAGGGTCCTGGAATAGAGTCCCGTATTGGGCTCTCTGCTCAGCGGGGAACTTGCTTCCCTTCTTCTCTCTCTGCCTGCCTCTATGCCTACTTGTGATTGCTGTCAAATAAACAAAATATTTTAAAACAAATAAAAATAAAATACAAGCCAATGAACATCCCAAACCAAAGAAAGTACCCAAGTCCAGCTTAATATAGCAGTTACAGTGCGCCAGAAGTCTCTTCTTCATCTCGTCAGGAAGGGAAAGGTGCCCTGCAATAATTACAGCCCGATGGGTATGAGTAGGGATAGAAGAGTATCCTAACATAACATGCAACTTGAATCAATTTTAAGGACCACAGAATGTTTGAAAACATTCAAGACAAAACACACAAGGGAAAACAATTACATCTACACTTAAGAACTGTTAACTTCCAATGGAATAAATATGGGTGAAAATGACATGTTAAGAAAGCAGAAAGAATTCAGAAGAGTGGCAGTCTTATTCTTGAGGACCGCTTTTCTAACGTTTATTTTAATATTATTGTGCAATAATACTTATTGGGTTACATTTCTGTAGTTTACCTTTCCTTATGGGGGTCATAGCGCTGGGAATATGAAAAGTTAATGTTCTGCCAAAACTTCTGTCAGTCTAGATCACTGTTTCTCCAAATGTAGTTGGAGGAATCCTGGGCTCTCCACAGGTCTTAGTAATTTTTCTAGGACCTCTTTAGAAGAAAAAACAGAAGCCGTCTAAGAAAATATAGCTCACTGTGACGATCTCTCATATTCAGAGAAGCTCCCAGCACCGCAGTTTACGGAAGCTATAGAGAGCATGAGAGGGGAGAAGGTCAGAGGGAGAAGCAGACTCCCCGTGGAGCTGGGAGACTGATGTAGGACTCGATCCTGCGACTCCAGGATCATGACCTGAGACGAAGGCAGTGGGTTAACCAACTGAGCCGCCCAGGCGCCCCATCATCTGTCTTTTTTTAATAGGATTTTTTTTTTCTGCCTGTACAAACCTCAATCTTTCGAACTCGTATTTGCCATGAAAACCAAAGATCATGATGCACCTACAAATGAATTCCTTCAACTTTCTCTGAAAAATACCACACTGGTGAGCACCAGCTCCCACTGCCCTGCAGCCTCCCTTTTACCACAAGCGTCATCTTTTGGAAGTCCGGTAGGGAACTTGGTACGAGACTGCTTACTCCTGAACAGAGCCGCACCTTACCTCAAGGTGAGGTACACGCTGAGTTTGTGTCTCCCTGAGCAGAGAGAGGCGCGCACGCGCACACAAGTCTAGCTCTGCACACAGACATAAATACTAATCATTAGTGGCTGCCTCTTCAGAGACACTACAGTAGAAGAACCATATGTAATTTGCAATTAACAAAGGGTAATGGAGGCTCTAATTTCTGGTGGGGGGTCCAGAATTTAGGCTGTGATGCCTTTTCAGGAATTTAAGTAGAAGCTGAAGCCACTCGCAAGAAGCAGTCCCTCTGCTGTGCCAGGAAGGCTTACTGACTGGATGGCTGCCAGCCCCCTGAGCAGACCTGCGGAGAGGCTGTCCTCATGGGGAGGAAGGCATTAATTTATCTATAAGCCTCCAGAAGCAACTGGGTAGATCGCAAGTCTCTCAGATTCTGCTTCAGTTCATCTACACTTGCCTCGAGAGTGACTGGCAGAGACTGGAATGGTTTCAGGCTACCCGTACTTCTTTAATTAAAACTCTTCTCCACTAAATTAACATGTGTGTATCAGTGTCTTTTGTACGGAAGGGAAAGAAAGAGAAAGCAAAAGCGAGGAAAGAAAAATAAAAGATGGTGTTTTAAATTCGGTTTTGCTGGAGATACATTTTGTAATGGGCACCATTTCTTCCTAGAGTTAGTGCTTCAGGTAGAAAACAATGGGCAAAAAGAGTAGACAAGGGTCCCTACTTTCCCCTCAAAGCATCCGGCACTTTAGAGCTAATTAAGTTCTAAAATCAAAGGAGCTGTGAAGAGAATATGGAAGCAAAGGAGTTCCTCTTTTTGGAAGAATAATTTTATATAATATTACCATATATATGCATAATAATTCACTTTCATTCTAAATCCTGCGGGATTACCAAAAATTGATGATCTGACTCGGTGCCGTTGGAATGGAATTGCAATTTACCTGTTGCAAAATGTGGCTCTAATATCAATGTAAAAGGCAAGACACGCAAATACTCAAAATTACTACCATACCCCTCAGCGAAGCCCTTGTTGGAAATCAACAAACTTTTTCTCATGAAGCTGGAGAAATACCTGAGTATCCCAACAAAGCAGTAGGCACTTGGGGTCAGGCTGTACCCAAAAAAAGTGCATTTTCAAATGCAAGAAGGACTCTCAGCACACTGAGACATTCACACAATGACAGGGAGGTAGAAAGTAAGGCCAGGCAAGAAAAGAGCAGAACATCTACAGTTCCCTTAGCGCAAACTCAAAATATCTGAAACTTTTCAATCATTTTTCTTTCTTTCTGCTTTTTCCTTTCTTTCTTTTTTTTTTTTTTGTCAAGTACGTCCACAGTGGAAGAAGTTATTGCACAACACGGAGTAATTCCTCTGGAGGAGCTCCACAAACATTAATTACACAGCAAATCTGCACTAATTCTGAGTAAATTATATTTCCTGCTTTCACGGAAAAGGAACATAGGTAAACCATGCAGAAGACAACGCAAGTAAAATTAAAGACAGATTTTTTTCATCCAGTCAACATGGCTCTGTTTCTACAATATTTTACATTTGTGCCCACAAAAATAGCATAGAAACATTGCCAACTACCAGTTCAGTAATAAACACCATCCTCTGGAGAAGGATCTCCCAAAAGGGGAGAAGGATGACGGCAGAATGCGAACGCAATGAACGTCAGTATTTGGATTTCAGGTAGGCCCGATCATGCTAATGTTAGTATTTATCTAATGAATCGATAGTGAAATTAGTCACAATAACTTCGGGCTCTGCCATTCGAATTGCTCATTTCTAAGCTCTTTCTGTGGGAAATCTAAGAGAATTTTGAGTTTCAAATCTGACCATATTTAGTTCTGAGGGCTTCTAGAAACATACTTATTATAATTAAGGTACATTTAAAATATAAGTATTTACCTTATCACCAGAAAATCTCACATATTTATACTGAGAGAATAAAACGATTCTCCCCAAAGAGCTGCCACAACCTTTCTCCATTGTGTGCTGAGAATTTAAGTATTGAAGTATGAAAAAGGTAAAGGCTGCTATAATGCCAGAATTAAGTATTTTATATGATTATATCACAATAACATCTTTAGTCTACCATAATCAGTATTCTATATTTGTTGCCTGCACAAAACTATAATTACTCGTTGATTTGATCGAAATTTCTAGGTGACTTGGGCAATTCAGTCTGCCAGCCAGCCTTCAGGGTAATTAGTCAAATCAACAGAATATCAAAATGACTAATATGTTTCTGAATCATAGATTAACTACCGGCAATATCGTGGCAAAGCTCAGATTCAGTTCCAAAACCTCAGTTCATCTTGTTTTAACTCCGTGGACTATTCTCCTCATAATTTAATTTACTCTGTACACAAGTTGAGAGTTTTTCCTCCCCTTCAAGGGAAAAGGAAAGTGACAATAAAAGCCAAAGTACAAGATTCAATAAAATCAGATACTCTTGTTTCAAAAAACAAGGAGAGGTGGGGAGTTGTTTCTTTACTGTGTGTAGGGGGTATAGCCAAGGAAAAAGAAACAAAAATGGATTCCTACCAATCAAACCACTTCTCAGTGCTTCAAATTCCATTAAAGGCCACAATTCTGTTGATTTGATGCCGGATGCCTCTAAAATGTTCTTACCCAAGAAAAGTGTGTTTTTGAAAGAACAAGGAAAGCGATACATTTAAAGGCTGGAAAAAATTTTCTTCCATTTACTTGGGTCAGTGAAACATCCATCATACAGGGACCAAACACCTTACAGAATAAAAGATCAGAGGAGTTACACTAGTAGAAGATCGAAGAGCCAGTGCCTCTGGGGGAATCAAACAAGTAACTGTCTGAACAGATCCCCCTGTGATTTCTCTCCTAAATCTGGCTTATGTGATTGCGGGAGTAAAACCACAAAGCAGAACATGCTAGCCAAAAAAAATGTGATTAAAAAATCATTAATTCTGCTCTCTCTCTGGAGAATCTTTTCAAAGTCATTAAATAGAATAACCATATAATGAAAACTTTTTAAATTCAAAAATGTTCAAATTATCTACACACGAACTATCACCAAAGCATATGAAATGAGAATATGCTCAGCATAACAGCACAACCAGTATAAATAATGGTAGATATATTGGGTACATTGTTGCAAAAGTGCCAAAAGGACCTAAATGCATTTAACAGAAGCTCTCAGATCTAATTCCACCTGCTTGGGCAAAAAACAAAACAAAAACCACTCTGTCCACCCCGTCACATGTAAAGTTCAAAGAACAAGCTGTCACTAAGAGTTGAGGGGGGGTAGAATTCAGAGCAAATATATAACATGTCCAGTAAAATTTAGCAAAAAAATTCCAGCATCCTAGGGCTCCTGGATGACTCAGTTGATTAAGTGCCTGCCTTCGGCTCCGGTCATGATCTCGGGGTCCTGGGATGGAGCCCCATGTTGGGCTCCCCACTCCGCAGACAGTCTGCTTCCCCTCTCTCTCCCCTCCCCCCCACTTGTCCTCTTTCTCTCTCAAATGAATAAATAAAATCTTTCAAAAAAAAAAAAAAATTCTAGCATCCCAAAACCTCTGGTTGCCAGGATCAAAAACATTATGCTGGACGCCTAAGTCCCTGCCTTCAACCTGTCCTATCACTCTCCTTCTCTAAACCTCTTCATTCCAGCTGCCAAGGCAACGTAGTTTCTACTTTGTGTTACAGCTGTTGCAGACTCAGACTCTGCTCTTCTTGAGGGTAGGGATCACATCTTCTTGTATTCATGGGCAAAAGCAAGAAGCACTTATCCAACTGCCCAAGATGTGTGGAGCATGTAAGATCCAGTCTGAGGGGCGCCTGGGTGGCTCAGTGGGTTAAGCTTCCCCCTTCAGCTCAGGTCATGATCTCAGGGTCCTGGGATTGAGCCCCACCTCAGGTTCTCTGCTCAGCAGGGAGCTTGCTTCCCACCCCCTCACCCCACCCTCTGCCTGCTTCTCTGCCTACTTGTGATCTCTCTCTCTCTCTCTGTCAAGTAAATAAATAAAATCTTTGAAGGAGGAAAAAAAAAAAAAAAAAGATCCAGTCTGAGGCCTTGGGGGGAATAAGCAGCTCACAGTAGGGAGAGGTTTGCCTGGGCAAGGAATAGTCAGAGCTGGTGAAATGAGCTGCCATACATGGGGCATTCACTCTGCACAGCAGCATATGAAACTGTCTTTGTCATTCTCAGGACCACTCAATGAAGTAGGGCCTGTCATACCCACTTTATAGTTGAAGGAACTGAAGCGTATAGAAAAGTGAATGCTTACATGAAGCCGAGGCAGAAGGACTAGGAGGACTAGATGACAGAGAAGGGGAGTCCAACACAGCCGTGGTCAGGAACAGGAGTCAGAGTGGCTTCACCAAAGAAGGTTGTTTCACTGATACCATGTTTGTACAAGAACGTATCTGAGAGTGACACAAGGCAGCAATTCACCTAAGCAAATGAGAAGTCTGTGATAAAAATAGGATGTGATTCCCAGCATTCTGGCTCCTCATGAAATATCTCCCTTCATTATTTATTTGACTGTGATGTTAAGAGAACAGTGTCATGGAATTTGTACTGACCATAAATCCAACTCTTAGAGAGATTTAAAGTTTGGTAATAAATAAAACAATTGCTGGAAGAAACTATAGCCACTAGTCAACCAGTCATTGCTACCACCACACCATATCACTCAAACAGTCTAGAGAACTTGGGGTGTCAGCCACTAGAGAAGCTGTTCTGTTTCCCTGCTTACACAGGTCTAGCTATGCAAATGAAATCCAACTGGTTTGTGATTCCAATGCAAGTTAGAAAGATGAACAAAACTGATTATCCTACCAATTAAAAAAAAAAAGAAAACAAAACCAAACCAGGGAACATTAGCCATGTAATAGATCCCAATTCATCACTTCAGTTCTAAAAGAGGAGATATATCGAAAGATGCGTTACCCAAAATGCTGATTCAAAACATGTTTGTGTTTGCTTTTCATATGGCATATACTGATCAAATTGAGAAACAGCTCATAAATTCAGTTGCAGATCTACCGCAATTTTTTGTATATAATTTAAATGAGCAAATCACGATGTAACTCCATGTGTTTTGTATAACTGCTTATGAATTATAAAACCATGCAGTATTGTAAATAAAAATTCAGGTCATTAATCCTTACATTAAATCCCCTCTTCGGATCAGCTTCTGCAATCTCGCTCCTGGTTACATAAAATTTCTATACACCATGCTCATCTCCATGCAGCATGCTTCCAGACTTTTCTTTAGATAATTACAATACAAAGCACATGCCTGTGTGAGCAATTTAAAAATCCGTGCCTTAGCCAGAGTTGGAATTTAATACTAGAATAAATCACACAATGAATTAGGTAAATTCTATACCAAAGATATTCTATACCAAAAATATTCTTTTTATGGACTTATACATCAAACTGTCTACACACACACACACACACACATGGATGGCTGAATTAGTTAACAAACTTCATCTTATATAACTACTCATTTACCTTTAAACCATAATCATCGAGCAAAGATTATCTGATAACCTTGTCTCTACCTTCTGCTCTCCTTCTACTGCATTTCAAGAGTGAACAGCCAGGTACAAGGTGCTGTAACATCCTCCCAGGTCCTCAAGGACCGAGAGATTTATTCTCCCAGGAGTGTTCCGGGCTGTCAGCCTTCTCTAGAAATTGCCCCCTGCTGAAGACAGCCACTATGCCCAGGATGACTCCTTCTCCTTGAAGGCAGCCACATCAGTGCCTAGACTAAGAGAGGGTGCAACCTCCTCACCCCAGCTCACGACAGCTCCATGGTCCCCTGTAGGGTCTGTCCAGGCCTTTGTTGAGACTGGATGGCAGTCCATCATCACTCTCTCTGCCCAGTCCTGCTTTCTCTTCGCCCCACAGTAGACTCAAAGAGCACCCCCTAACCAACTCCTACATGCAACACGTCCATCTCAGAGTCCACACCCCAGGACCACCAGCAACACTCACCGCCACTATTAGCCAACCATGAGAAACTACGGACATATCCACAGCTATCAGAGACACTTAGAAAGAAAGAAAATCCTATTTCTTTAACCAACAAAAATTCTTTAAAATGTTCAAGCCTTCAAACAGAAAAGATCATAACCTTTGCTAGGCAAACTAATAAAAATGATACCAGGCTGCTTCAGTGAGTTCAGTCAATATTCCCCAATATTCAGTCTCTTACAGTTCTAAACGACCCCCAAACCAATCTTAAGAATTAACACCAAAAAAGGGGGCTTTTACTCTATGTGCTGATGTTACCATTTAAAAAATACATAACCCTTAGGTTAGACTGGTAAGTGACTGAGTTCATTTAAAATAAATAAATACCAAAAACCTGGAGAAAAAGACAAATTGAACCCAACTACTAACTTTTTCTTTCAAAAATACACACTTTTCAAAGACTTTTTTGCTTGTTTGGGTTACAGAACAGACAGTAAGAGAGGCGAGAGGAGGAAGGAGATTCTCCCCTCTAACAAACACTCATCTCTCCTTTCCAAAAAAAAAAAAAAAAGGCCTATTCTCACGCTATGTGCAATGGATGCGTGGGCTCTGTACTACATTTTGTTTCAGGGAACTGTTCTGGGGACACTACCTGATCTAGGATATATCCCTCTGATAATTCCAAAGCCGCCGTCATGAAGGTACAGCGCAAAGAACGTTGACCAGCGATCAGAATTTCTGAGTCCTGATCCTGGCACTGACAATGACCACAAATGTGACCTCAGGAGGTCAAGACAACAGCCTGTGACGTCTAGTGCTAGGGTCTCACTAGATCAGCAATTAAGGACATTGACTGGTTAGTCAGGGAAACCCGGGTTCAAGGCCAACTCCCATCACTTACTGGCCATGTGACCTTAGGCAGGACATTAAAGCTCAATGGGCCTAATGCCTCACGTGTAAAATAGAGATGATCATAATGCCGTCTACGTCACAGAGCTGCTAGGGAGAGAAAATGCAGCACTGCAAGTAAGTGCTCGGCAGCGTCTCTCCTGCCGCAAGCACAAATATAAATCAGCTCTTTTTCAGCCTGTTCCTGCCAAAACCCAAGAGCTTTGGGGAAAATCAGTGCACAAGCATTTAAAAAATAATGAATATTAAAACTCTCTAAGGTGTCGATTCATTGCTTTTAGCAGATTTATATTCGAGATTCCCAAAGAAGATTTTGGGGGGGGGGGGGGTTGTCTAAGAAAGTTCAAAGAATGTTGATGAGCTGATCTTGGAGCTTTAGCCTCAGCCTTTCTGTGAGTCTGTGGCCTGTTCCAAAGGGCGTCTTTTCTCTTCAAGTTGCCATTTACACGTGAAATAGGGAAGTACGTCCTGGTTCAGAGAGACCTTCTCTGTAACATACAGCTGCAGGTGCTCCTGCCACTTCTTACACGATGCAGGATGCAGCTGACAGCCTGTATGCGTTCATGACAACGCTTCAGGGAACAAACCAAGGCCAGGCAGTGGCACCATGGTGCAGAAGCATGTCACAATTATTTTCTCCCGGGTTCTGGGTAGAAAAAAACTCATTCCAATCAAAACTTCCAATCTAGAGAAAGAATGACTACATGGTCTTCCAACTAAGGGAACAAGTGGTGAGGCAGGAGTCGTCGGAGCTGCGGGATCCGATCAGGTGGGGTCCGAAAAGAATGCCTTTGCAGTTGTAACTGGAGA
This sequence comes from Meles meles, assembly GCF_922984935.1. Taxonomy (NCBI): domain Eukaryota; kingdom Metazoa; phylum Chordata; class Mammalia; order Carnivora; family Mustelidae; genus Meles; species Meles meles. The sequence goes on from NC_060067.1 coordinate 143,437,080, forward strand.
CTTTGCATTTCCCTCTGCCCATGAACCTGGCCACCTAGAGAAACAAAGTTTAGGCTCTCAAATAACAGCAGATAGTTTCTGCTGTTGAGATGAAGACTGTAATTAAGCCTGAATAAATTCACGGCCCTCCTTTTTTCACATTTCCTATGCATATCCCCACATTTCCAGAACTATTCACTGTAGGCATGTTCTTAAGTCTTGGGGGACTAAGAGATCTTCTCACTCTTTAGGTCTCACCTTGCATGTCTCCACCACTAGCAAGTCTTTCCAGAAGGACTTGACTTTTTGCCCCAACAGCCTATAAACTCCATGAAAGCAAGGTCTGTTATTTTGTTTGCTGCTAGATTTTCCATGCCTTTGGTGACCAGGAAAGAACTCACTAAATATTGTTTAAAAACAACTGAGGGGGATGTCTGGGTGGCTCAGTTGGTTGGGCGGCTGCCTTCGGCTCGGGTCATGATCCCAGCATCCTGGGATCAAGTCCCGCATCGGGCGCCTTGCTGGGCGGGGAGCCTGCTTCTCCCTCTGCCTCTGCCTGCCACTCTGTCTGCCTGTGCTCACTCTTTCTGACAAATAAACAAATAAAATCTTAAAAAACAAACAAACAAAAAAAACAACAACTGAGGGTTTTGGAGGGGAGGGGGGTGGGGGTTGGGTGAGCTTGGTGGTGGGTATTAAGGAGGGCAGTATTGCATGGAGCACTGGGTGTGGTGCATAAACAATGAATTTTGGAGCACTGAAAAAAGATAAAATTAAATTCTTTTAAAAACCACACACACACACACACACAGGCACTAAAAGCATTTATCTGGGTGATTAGAACTGCAACTCAGTGGACAAACTCAAGTTTCTATCCAAATTGTGTTCCAAGGAAGACAAAGAGGGGGCAGAGTTATAAAAGTGAAAAGTTAGGAATGTAGTTTTCATTTAGATCCTCTATGCCAAACAGGGAAATTAGGTTAACTGGGGGTTAACCTAACTTGGGTCGACCTGCAAAACCTGCAAAACCAAACCGGCTCCTTTCAAAGCAAAGGCTACGGACGATCCAGTTGCCGTGGCCAGGACAAAGTTAAATCCAAGGGAAGGGCTTTTGTTCTGGCTGGCTTACAAGTTCAATAAGTTCATCATTCCTCCAATGAGTACTCCCGTATGGTCCTCTTCCTATGGCCTCCCAACCCTATTTTAGAAGAGATTCACTTCGCTAGGCTTGCTTGCTCCCTGTTAAAATCTTAACACCTTATCTAATGCATGTCACATAAGAGGTCTTAATAATATCTGAGTGAATTAATGGACAAATACATATAGGAAAGGGAAAGGGGGTTGTCATGCCAAAAACTGAAGCCCAGTTTTACCTATCATTTCCATGATGTTTAAACAACATAGTATGTTCCTGAGAGATAAACGGACATAATTATCTCTTAAAAGTTCCTTTTCTGGGACACGTAGGTGGCTCAGTTGGTTAAGCGGCTGCCTTCGGCTCAGGTCATGATCCTAGCGTCCTGGGATCGAGTCCCACATCGGGCTCCGTAGGCGGGGAGCCTGCTTCTCTCTCTGTCTCTGCCTGCCACTCTGTCTGCCTGTGCTCACTCTCGCTCTCTTTCTCTCTGACAAATAAATAAATAAAATCTTTAAAAAAAAAAAAAAGTTCCTTTTCTAAATTTCTCATCCAAAAGCATATTAACTAGGATTTAGGCATTCACCTTTCCCCAAAGGCCAAAGGATTTTCAAAGCAGGTTTCTTTTTTTTATTATTTTTACAGGGAAATTTTAATCCATCAAGATAGTTCTTGTCATCAATTAATAACACCCTATGCTCTTTGTTTAAGGACAGGGTGATAAAGGCAGGTTATTTTGAGACTAAGAAAAGTAAGGAAATATCTGGCTTGGACATTTTAGCCAATCTTATTGGCAGTAAAGGAGAGATATGAATTTAATGTTCATTTCCAGCCTTGAAGCTGTTAACTTTTTTATGGCTTAATCACAACAACATCAAAAAAAAAGATATGAACTGCAAAAATTCATTGCATTTACTTCTCATCTCCCAATACCGATATACAGAAATACTCCTCCATGCTACCCAGACTTCCTGGGCAACCAATTGTCCTTAAGAGAAATGCAAAGAGAGTGAGAGCAGTGAAGACTTACACACTTCCGAACCTGGAAAGCAAGGCTGCATTAGATAGGAAGATGCTTCTGAGGACCAGGTTCCAGGGCAAGGTTTAGTCAGATGGAGTCAGCTTCCACGGATTAGCTCCACACCACGGCTTTCCTCAACACCATGGAGGAAGAGAGAGCCTCCCAGCCTGATGGCAAGTACCACCACAATCCATACCCCTAAAGAAAGCTGTTTCCAAGCACAAAGCACTAAACAACCTCACAGAGCCTGAGGCTTCTCTCTGTCAGGGATAGGTCATCATGCAAGTCCCCATCATCACAACTTCTTCTATTTTATCGGTGTTAAGCACTGGCACCTGACAGGCTCTACGTCGGGGAAGGAGGAATCGCATAGTGCCAAAGCTGGACTGCCTGATTATGCCAACCAGAATCCTCTTAGCTTAGCCCCAAAGAGTTACAAACATTGATTATTTTATTCGAAGCAGTACCTCCAAATTTGGTCAGTTGTGTCTGGGAAGCCAGACGGACAGATGTAAATGAATAATTAAGGTAAATGAGAAACAGTGTGACATAATGAAAAATCAATGGGTTTGAAAACCAGATCAAGCAAGACTCATTCCGTTCCTAACCAGTTCTAAGAACTTGGACAAGTTGCTTAACCTCCTTGTATCTCACTTCCTTTATCTTCAAAACATGGGCTAAATGGTTTGTGCACTCTCCTCCAGTTCCTAAATCCTAGAATTCTACAGAGTCCCTCACATCTCTACTGAAAAATCAACCAGGTAAGTACTCATGGAACATCGCGTGCTTCAGGTTGAGCCCTGACCCCTCACCCTCGATCACCTACCACATTAGCAATGACTAATCAAAATGTTATTGATCAACAAGAACAGTGAACAAGTAGTCAACAAGGCCACTGAAACACCCGGAGTTTCCCACGATAGTGAAGTAATAAACTGGTACAATCTCCAAAAGGCAATTTTGCTTCTATACCAGAAGTCTGCTTCAAAGCCAGGACCTATGACCCACTAAATTATAAAAATATTTATTAGTCATTTGAAAACTGGATGTAAACAGTAGGTCCAACTGCGGACAAATTACACAAACAATTAAGTTGCACTCATGATAATGGTGATTTAGAATATTTAATGACATAGGCAAACACACAATGTTAAGCAAGGGAAGCAGGATATAAAATTATATACATGGCATGACCATAATTGTATAGAATGGATGAATATACTCTATATTACCAGGTATATATGTAAACTATTTATAAATAACACTAAGAGGACAGATAACATGTGAACAGCAGGTGGTATTTTATTTTCTTCTTTGATGTTTCCATATTCCAAAATCTCTATTTTCACATGTAGTAACTTCATCGTCAAAGGAATTTTTAGTCTATGTACAGCATTGTAGGACACAAAACAATGAGGACTCCAGCAATTACTAACTCAGTCTTCCTATTACCCGATTACACACATTAGGAGTTCAGACAAAGAGACATCCCTAGAGGCTGGCGGTGGGGAATTCACCAGTAGAATTTAGGTTTACAGAATAGTGCTTCAGAGCACTGACTCTAGAGCTAGATTTTGCCAAGATTCAAATCCTAGCCCTGCCATTTATCAACCATGTGAGTTTAGGCAAGTCACTCCAACTCTCAGACTCAGTCTTCTCCTCTATAAAACAGGACTGCTCTCAGTTCCTTCCTCACGGAGTTCTTGTGAGAAGTAAACAAATTCAGTTAGGAGTTTTAGGGCAGTGTCTGACACACAGTAAGCATACGTAAGTACTGAGACAATGATTAGAGGGGCATTTTAGACTACATATGCATAATACCTTAATAGCTCACCCTTTTGCTGAATTCTTACTTTGTGAGAGAGACATATACAACTCACACCTCACACTTCTGTGAAGGAAGAACCATCATTATGCCCAATCTATAGATAAGAAACCTAAAAGATGAACTGCCCAAGGTAAATGGCTGACCAGCATCTGATCCCACGCTAATGTGACCCCAGAACGCATGCTCTTAACCACGACACCATGACAGAGCAGCAAATAAGTTCGCCCAAAGCGGCCGGTGGACCTTCGAAGAGTCCAGGAACTATAGCTGACAGGGTGCACAGAACTGGAGAATGAAAGCCAGACAAGTGAGTCAAAGCCCTAGTTCATTAGGCAATTGGGAGCTAATAAAGATTTCTGAGCAAAGCAGTTAGTTACAGGACAAAAGAGTAACGTAAGGAAATTAGTCTGGTAGATAAACAAGGGATATGTTGGAATGGGGTTTTTGACAGAGAGAGATTATAGACAAAGCAGCTGGATTGGTGATGAGGGACTGACTGGGCTAGGTGAGAAGATAAGGAGAAAACATCGGGGCAACTTAAAAAACCTGCTTTGAAGGAAAAATTATGAGAACTTAGAAACACTACATGCTGGGAGCAAAAAAAAAAAAAACAAACAAACAAAAACAAAAAAAACAAAAAACAAGGACAAACAAGCCACATCCCACAACCCAAAGAGGGCCGGACTAGAAACGCTTCCTTTTATTTTGATTTCTGTAAATTTGGTGAAACATTTAGTGCCATTACTTATTTGTAAAACATCTTTTTAAAAACCTGGCCAACAAGAGCACAAAACAAAGCATCGCGCAACACTGTGGTCTGTAGGAGCAACGTGGGGTGAGGGAAAAGGTATGCTGCCCTAAGCGACAAAGGTGATTAGCAAGGAATCATAGGGCATGAACATCTCCTGTGTAAAGGAAGTGGCAATTGACAAAATCAAGATAAAGCACCCACTAATGGCTAATGCTGACAAAGGGCTCAGGTCTGATAACATCTCCCAGGACAAAGACAAGCTGATTTACCCCTTGTTTTAAAGAGGCAGCCAGAGCGTGCCAACAAAAATATGTGATTGATCTAATTAGCTTACTGAACTGAGGAAAACAGTGCCAAAAATCATGTGTACTCACAGACTGGCCCTTTCAGGACAAAGCAGTGTCGCATAAAAGCCTATCCTTCAACTTAAACGTTCACGCTCATTAAAAGGGACTGAAACCCAGCAGTACTCAGCAGGCAGGAGCTTAATGAATATTACTGGAGAGTGATGACACAGACAGGAGTCTTGAAAGAACGAGCTCTCGCGGTGGAAAAGAAGAAGATACATCAAGGACTGCCAAAATGTATGCGTGGCGGTTAAAGTGCAATTCCCAGCCCAGGCCAGGCGATCTGACTTCAGTCCACCTGCATTAACATTCCCACTCTCGACTTTAATAGTTTATTAACCTAATGATAATGTCTGTCTTCACTCGAGGTGATTAGCAAATAGAAGCGATGTCTGTTGAGTCCTGCAAAGTCATTCACTCATTCAGCAAATGTTCTTGGGCACTTAGCATGTGTAGGTAATAAATTATTGTCTCTATCTAGTTTTGTTGCTAAAGCCAGAGAGGGTCTAAAAACCAGTTCGGTGTGCTTAAAAAAAAAAAAAAACCCTTTATGAACAGAGATGAACAACCCGGAGAAAAGGAAAGTGACAACACTAGCTTCCCCTAATAGCGTGCAGACCACAAGAGACAGCAGACTCTCGAGTTACAATTAGAGGGTATATATATATTTCCAAAAAGCACATTTTCTTCTTCAGGAAACGTATTATTCAACTGTGTCTCTCCCTTGGACTCTGGCCCAAGTCAGTACGAAGAAAAATTCATGTAGTTGTTTATCCAAGTTGTCTTGCCTGTTCTACCTTCAACACTGCTACTTAGAAGGACCCTTGGTCCAGGAAGCTGTAAGCAGCTCACACTCGTGGAGCCCTGAGTCGGCTGGGTGTGACCTGAGGAGCTGAGCAGCCTGCCTGACTTGGGAACACAGGACACACTCGGAGGACATAATGGGAACGGAACAGACTCAGCCAAATAAGCTGATTATTACTATTTTTTATTTTCTAAACTTATTTTTACCTCTAAGGCCTTCTATAAAAACAACTTATCAGTTCACGTCTGAAGTAAGGATAATTTATTACACCCAATTTTACTGCTTCGAGTCTCTTTTGAATACCCTTGAACTTGAAAAATGAATCACTTTGTATCATCTTATATTGAATAATGAACGTCATTTATGTGAGAAATTTTTCACAGGAACAGAAAACAAAATGTTGATTTTACCAATTGTAGAATTACTGACATTTAAGTATCCAAAAAACTAGAACTAAATAGAGCTATGGTTAAAAAAAATAATGAACACATCAAACTTCAGTTTTCAGTAAGAATTGTTTTGAAAGGCATTTTTACAGATACCATAGCTTTTAGAACGATGTTTTCTCTGAAAAGAAAACCTGCCCCTTACCCGGTGCAGACCAGCCTCAGTCAAATACTCAATTTTGTTAGCATATAGCTCTATAGGAAGGAACAACTGTAAATACTCTATTGCAATTAACATGATAACCAGTAGATTAACAGAAAATGTCATTCAAGGCAGAGAATCATTAAAAATGACATATATACACATCTTAAACACCTTCTTTTATCAAGAACCATAAAAAAGTAAATTTGCTTGTCAATATTTTCACATTGCAAGCTATTTTCTTCAAGTACAGGCATACTGACTGAAGTTCAAAGTTGCCCTTCTTGCATGAACCTCATAAGGTATATGCTCACAATGTATAATATATCATTTCCAGCGTGGCTACTCGACGTTGAGAAACATCTCAGTGTGAGTTAAAGCGTAGAATCTTTTCATATTTTAAACATCTTCCCAATCTGTTAGAGTTATCTCTTCCCCGTCCGATTCGACAGCAATGTCATAACGGCAACTTGCCCATATTTAGTCTTTACAAAGACTTCAACTTCATAGAAACAGCTCTGTTTTCACACACATATTTTATCAGTTTGTATGTTGTCTGATGAAGTTACCTAATTACTGTAACAATGCACACAGCTCAGCCAGGGGAGAAGCCTGAGAACACCCAGCAAGTCGTCAACCAGACAGAACACTCGGCAGGAGGTGGGCAGCATGGTTTCCAGAGAGAAGAAAGAGAACCGAAGGTACAGGGAACCACTGAGACAGGTTAAGAGAACTCCCGTTACATGACAAGAAGGAAGCCAGTTGTGTTTTCAAGAGCTATCCTCTAGCTTGAAAGGGTATCTCCAGGCAAAGTTATGTCCTGTTTAGAGAACATGTCAGTTAACGTCTCTCGGGGAGGGAACTTCTGTGTCTTTCTCAGCAGCCCTTGCTGTAGAAGTGCTAGAGAGTGGTTCTTTTTGAGAAAGGAAGCATGTACAACTATCTGTATAGCCCAAGGTGGTCCCAGAGTGTAGTTTCCAGTGGCTACTCTGGACAGTAATCCCTAACAGACAAGCTGATGGAAAAACTGCCGGCTGATAAGAAAAACCTGACACACAGATTGAGAACAGAGTCTCTTGCACCACACAGTTTCCCCTCACCAAACACACACACGGTCAAAAGATGCTGCTCCGTACCTACACAAGACTATTACGACTGGCAGTCAGAATACTAAATCTAGCCCCCTGACTTACTCTTTTATTACTATTATTTTCATTTGGAGATCTGAAGGTACGGTACTCACGATCCAGTCTGCCACAGACTCTACCCCTTCCTACGGTCTCACACCTGTCTCGGCCCATTGGGAAGGCCCCTGAAAACAGCTGGATATCGTACAGCTCCAGTGTACATTGATTCTGTACAGCACTTCGGTTTGTCTCTTGGTAACACCAGGAATGCTTTCAGAGGAAAGGTATTGCCTTGTCAGCAGCACTCAACCCCACCAATCAAGAAAGACCAGAGCATTCACTTACTGCAGACAAACAGAAATGACTGAGGAATGGTTCAGAAACTTGAGCCTTCATGAGAACCATGGGAGAACTTTGTAAAAATGCAGATTCCTTGGAGCCCTAATCCTTCAGCTTCTGATGCAGTAGGTCTAGGAGTGGAGATCCAGGAATCTGCATTTTAATAAGCACCCGAGGTACATACTTCTATTACATTGGTACAAGAGGTATAATAATAAAAGTATCAACAATGAGCACTGTACGTGCTCCCCAGGCCATGCTCCAAGCCCTTTACAGGTAATGACTTAATCCTTGGAGCACCCCCATGAGGTAAATATGATTATTATCCCCATATTACGAATAAGGAAACTGGAGAAGAGAGATTAAGAAGCACGCCTCTGCTGACTCAGCTAGTGAGGGGAAGAGCAGGAATGAAAAACTAGGCTCAAGAGCTCACAGTCAACCGCCCGCCTATACTACACACGACCACCTTGGCCTAAGGGAAGCCATCATACATAAAATACAAACCCCTAAAGGTTTGCAGCTTGTGACTCAGCAAAAGCCCCTTCTGGGTTGCGGGGGAGCCCATTAGTCCCAGGGATGCCCATTTCCACATTCATCACCATTCTTCACAGTAAAAATAAAGAGTTTCTTTTGCCTGTTACAATTCAAGAAGCTGTAGAGCTGGCAAAAGAGACTGTGAAGAGGATAAATGATCAGACTCAGGGGCCCCCATTCTGAAGCAGGAGTGTAACATCTTGTGAAAGCTCTTGACAGCATGAAATAAAAGGGAGTCCTTATATCCTCCCAACTGAAGATGTGAGAAAGGGGAAGACAATAGCCCACTTATTAATAAAGCTAAAAATATTCCAACCCGATTCCTACACAGTTACCCCAAGCTGAAATATCATGATCAATCTTAGAGGGTCTCTGAGGAACGAATCAAAAGGCCGTGCTGGCTAGACAGAGAGTTCTGAGACTCAACACCAAGAACATGATCCATAAAAGGAAAAATTGATAAATTGAACCTCATCAAAATTTTAAAAACTTCTTACTCTCTAAAAGCGTATGTGAAGAAGATGAAAAGACAAAATAAAGACTGGCAAAAAAAAAATCTGCAAATGACACATCTGACAAAGTGTCTAGAATACTCAAGAACTCTCAAAACTCAACAGCAAAAATAAGTAATCCAATTAGAAAATGGGCCAAAGCTGCGTATGGACATTTACCACAATGACATCGATCAATGACCACAATATACATCTATCAAAATAAGCTAAAATTTTAAAGAGTGACAAATACCAAATGTTGGTGAGGATGCAGAGAAACTGCATCACTCATACACCGCCGGTGGGAAGTGAACTGGTACAACCACCGTTTTGGTAACATGTAACTGCCATACAACCCAGCAACTGACCTCCTGGGTATTTATCACAAAGGATGAAACTTACCTTCGCACAAAACCCTACACACACAGGCTCACAGCAGCTTTCTTTGTAGCAATAAAAACTAGAATCAGCCCAGATGTCCAACAGGTGAATGGTTAAACAAATCGTACCACATCCATACCATGAAATATGACTCATCAGTAAAAAGTAACTATTGCTAACAGCAACAGCTTGGGTAAATTCCAGGGAATTGTGCTGAATGAAAAAGGATGCATACTACACAACCCCATTTATAGAACATTTTTGAAATGACAAAAATAAAGGGAGGATGGATTAGTGGTTGCCAGGGGTTAGGGACGGGAAGAGAAGGGCTGGGAGGGCAGGAGGAAGTGCCATGATTGCAAAAAGGGAACTGCAAGGGTGCCTGGGTGGCTCAGTGGGTTAAAGCCTCTGCCTTCAGCTCAGGTCATGATTCCAGGGTCTTGGGATCAAGCCCCGAATCAGGCTCTCTGCATGCTTCCTCCTCTCTCTCTGTCAAATAAATAAAATCTTTAAAAAAGAAAAAGAAGGGGGAAGGGGGATTGCGGTGTCAGAACCCCTCAGTATCTTGCCTGTGGTGGGGGCACACAAACCTACACGGATGGTAAACTCATACAGAACTTCAGGTAATACAGGCATGCACACAAATGAGAACAAATAAAATTGGGGAAGGTCTATGGATGGTATCAATGTCAATATCCTGGTTTTAATATTATACTCTAGTTTTGCAATCTGTTTCCATTGGGGGAAACAGGGCAAAGAGTACAAGGAGTTTCCCTGCATTATTTTTTACAGCAGCATGTGAGTTTACAATTATCTCAAAAAAAAAAGGTCCAAGATCCCAAGTGTGTAAATGAAATCAAGCACTGCATCCTTTCACTGGGAAGGTAAAATGGCACACCCCTTCCAGAGGACATTTGTCAATGCTATCAAAAGTGAGAAACACATCCTTTGATCCAATGATTCGATCATTGGGTGATTAATGATAATGAATAATTTATGACATATCAAACATTTAGTTACAAGGGCATTTATTTCAACAGTGCTTTCTTAAAGACCAGAAACAACTAAATGTGGTACATCCAAACAATGAGATTCCAGCTAGTCATCAAAATAACCTTTGGGAGTAAAGCCAGTTATCTGGAAAGATAGTCGAGACATAGGTTGTTCCATCAATATTCATTCAATTCCTGCTAAGTGCCAGGCCCTGCTGTTGCATCCTGAACTCTGACCACGTCCAACAAAGCGCAGTCCCCATGTTCATTAAACGGTCTGGTGGACTGGTGGCTGTCTGCACCAGGTAAGAAGACACTTCACATACATCTCTTTGTGTGATTACACACAAAATGCGTGCACGTACGCATGTGTACAAACATGCACATACAATTTAAATTCAGGAAGGACACAACCCAAAATGTAAAGTGGGGTTGTGTGTGTGTGTTTAATTTTGTTTTGTTTATCTGTCTGTGTATTCTAAATTTTACAATTAACAAGTTTCACTGGTATTAATTTTAACTATTGAAGGAAAAAAGGCTGGTCCCCAGAGAGTGTTTCTGTCTTTGTTTTTGCTTTTTAGTTTTTTTTTTGGGGGGGGGGATGCAATCAGAGTGAAATTTTTCTAAATCTTGTTTTAAAGAACTCAAAGACCTCCTCAATTGTCATTGTGAATAAAGGCAAGCTAACCCAACTGGATTACCTCAGGATAAGAATTACACACATCCAAAACAATTACACAAATTCACAAATTCACGTTTGTGAGCCATTCCTAGCCCTTGGATTGAGCTGGGGTTTCTATTTCAGGCAGTTCACATTACTTGCTTTTGCTAATTTCTTTTTATCAAAAAAATAAAGCAGATTACAGAAAAAAATTTAATGCAGATATGAAAAACAACCACAACTAATATCATTCACCCAGACAAAAAAGAACTATTTTAAACTCCAGATATACTACTTTAAACCCACATCTACATGTAAATATTTGCCAGTTCATGTGGTTACCCTAAGATGGGTTCGCATTGCACATACTGATTTTAAAGCTGTGTAAATTTTTTTGGTTAACAATACATTCTAATGACATATTTTAACATTAAATATGTACATTTAACCAATCTACTAATGGCTGGGGATCTACAGTCATAAACAGTGGACAATAAACATTTTTTACTAAACATTTGAGCCCATCCTCAGTTTTGTCCTTCCATGAAAAGCCCAGGAGTAGAAATGTAAGGGTACACACACATCTGAAAGCTTTTGATATAAGTGCGCTCCCAGAGAATGGTACTAGTCTATACTCTGAACACCTAGTGTGGGAATGAAAGTGATTCAGTTTCTATGTCCTCACTAATGCTGCTGACCAACAATAAAGATTAACTTGTTCTTAAATTCTCTAGAATTTCACTTTTGGGGAGAAAAAAAAATTTTTTTTAAGATTTTATTTATTTATTTGACAGGCAGAGATCACAAGTAGGCAGAGAGGCAGGCAGAGAGAGAGAGAGAGGAAGAAGCAGGCTCCCTGCCGAGCAGAGAGCCCGATGTGGGACTCGATCCCAGGATCCTGGGATCATGACCTGAGCTGAGGCAGAGGCTTTAACCCACTGAACCGCCCAGGTGCCCCGAGAAGAAATCATTTTAATAGAGGATCAAAATAGAGGACTTATTTGGCTGTCAGTTAAATTAGAAATTTTTAATTTGTCGATTTCACTTTAATTGCAGAAATTGGTCAGACCCTCTAAGGCAAACAAAAGATCATCTAGGCAGGACTCTGTTCAGTCAACAATTTTTATTTCGATAATTATTGTGGATTCATACCTGACATCTCCAAATCTTTAGCTACGGAGATCAGCCTTTCCACCAAGAACTCCCAGGCTAAGACAGGGTGGCCTTCTCCTAGTGACTGCCTCCTAGGTGATATGGGAATAAATGAGATGATGCACTTGCCACACACCTGCTGTCATGTGCTGTACAACAGCCCAGTGCTCGACACACAGTAAAAAGTCCAAAAATGTTGTTTACTACAGGTTTGGGGTTGTTTTTTTTTTTTTTAAGATTTTATTTGAGAGAGAGCGTGCACGTACACAGAAGCAGAGAAAGAGAGAGAAGCAGACTCCCTAATGAACAGGGGTCTGATGGGAGGGCTTGATCCCAGGACCCCAGGATTATGACCTGAGCCGAAGGCAGACACTTAACTGAGTCACACAGACATCCCCATTTTAGGGTTCTGACATAAGTAACATAACCTTAATTGACTTAAGGAGGACTGAAATACAAGGTATTTCGATTCTTTTTTATTTTTATAGATGAGGAAACTTGGGTTCACAAAGCTAGGCCTAGAACTCACAGCTCCTTGATGTCGGGCTAACACTTTTGCTCTAACACTAGGTTTCCTCTGCACAGAGTGAAGGCTTAGAGACACCTTAATTCACACAATTACGCTTAATCAGAGCAATCTGCAATTTGAGATTTAAGCCTACATGCTCAAAATATACTTGGTTTATAGATATCTGCCTGGTTAAATAATAATTCTCCAAAGCAGGTATTTTAAGTTGCAGCCTAAAAGCAAATGGGTTTATATCTACCCCAGAAGATGATGAAATGATTGATTATAAATCTCTCCTCTGATAGAGGGTTTCTGATTGCATCAGACAGAGGGCATGAAGACTAATTAAAAATGCTCATACATTCATCACCGCTGATTGTGCATAATCCACTCCTGAAGGTATGAGTGCACTACCTTCACCAAATGACAGCGGAAACAGATGAAATTTCCACTTACAACTCCCAGAGGCTATCTGTCTCGATTTCAGGGTAAATGGGCTTTCCCTAATAACTTAAATCACAAACAGCACGACAGTTCAAAAACCCTACACCAAATTTCACTATTCTCTCTGAGCAGGGGCTGGCCAGGCCCCATCACATGGTATATGATCAATAAGTAATTACAGATGAATTGGTAAATGGGTCTATGGGCATACTTTAGAGATTTTCAAAACTAATTTTTCTAGGTGCCTCCATAATTGGAAACCACAATGTGTGTTCCAGTGAGCTAAAGGAAACACATCCTGGGGTGCCTGGGTGGCTCAGTCTGTTAAGAGTCTGCCTAAACTCAGGTCATGATCTCAGGGTCCTGGGATCGAGCCTCGCATCAGGAGGCCTGCTCGGTGGGGAGTCTGCTTCTCCATCTCCCTCTGCCTGCCACTCCCCCTGCTTGTGCTCTTTCTCTCTCTGTGTGTCAAATAAATAAATAAATAAAATCTTTAAAATAAAGAAAGCAAGAAAACACATCCTATATGCCACTCAAAACAGCCCTTACACTGGTTCTCTCATACACCCACTCCAGTGACTGGTTTGTACCCATCTCTCTCCACTCCTTTTGGGGCTAAAATTTTTATCTGGCAGTCAGCATGGCTGCAATCACCTGCGAAAACATCACTGAGGTAAAACACTGAAACATGCTTTCTAACAAGAAGAGCTACAGATGGCCCTCATCTTGTCCTCTAAGGGAACCTCTACTCACACCACACACACCACATGCCCCTGAGCTGAGAAAGAAAGGATGGGAATAGGCTGATGGTCAATCTGTGCTCTCCTCCTCCTCCCCAGGAACTATCTGTCCCCCTCACTTCACCCCTACCCCAGAAAGTCACCAGCACACTCCTCCCCTTTGACCTGATCCCAGAGTAAGAACACCGTCCTAGCTTCAGGATGTGAAAGGAGAAGACTCCACCCATCATGTGGGCTGAGAGGGCCCCAGGGCACAAGGAGCATTTACCAGCATTGCTGCTCCTGGAGGCCCCTGGGGCTCCTCTGCATGTCTGTCCCGGGAGCAACCAGGGGATGTGGAGAGGAACAGACTCTGTCTGGTTCGCGGAGCCTGCACCCCAAGAGGGCATGTTTGGAGTCCTGGCTTAAACCTCAAAATCCTGTTGAATGAAGAGCTCTGTCATACTCCTACTAGCCTTTGAGTCCCCTGCTGCATAAAGGATCTGACAAATGAAAATGGATTCAAAATTGCATCATCTGCATTAATAGCAAGGAAAAGAGTTTCAAAATTAATGATAATTCAACATAGCAACCATAAGCCTACGGTGGAAGATGGAAAAAATGATGAGTCTCTGAGCTTGAAAAGTCATCCTAGTTAAGCAATAACTGGACAAAATCAGGAGAAGATATAAACCAAACAACAGCAAAATTGTCATGCAGCTGCTCACCACCATCCCCCCACCCCACTTTCTGAAAAACAATCAAACAGCAGCACTGAATTATGCCATGCCACACATCCACACACTCCATGTTCACTCCACATGAATTACTAGCAAGGGAAATTCACATTTTCTGTTTTGTAACTTTCTTAGACATTCTTAATATGACCCTCCATTGTTTTTTGTTGTTGTTGTTTTTTTAATTCTTGCCCTCTTTACCTCATTCGGTTCTTTACATTTCCCTCACTGGGTCATGGAGATTCACATTCTGACCCAGGCTCTGCCCCATAGAGATCAATGTAGTTTACGCACGTATCAATGAGCCTCCATTTTCTCAATAAATAATTCAATAAATTCTACTCCGCACCACAGGTTCAGCGCTAAGTACAGGAATACGAGACAGAACAAGTCAAGCGTGGTACCTATTTCTTAAGGAGCTCAGTCTATAAAAATCAGGGTTAGATATGAAATCAACAATGCTTAAGTTTTCAACTTTTTTATTTCCATGTTCTCCCTCTTCCTCCCGATTCTCATGGCTCTAGCTTCACCTCTTTCACGTGCATTCTTAATCACCCCTGGCCCCTCAAAAACCATCAGTGCCATATGAAAATGTTATGCTCTAGCCTAAGGATTTAGCCAGATTGGCTCACAAGGCAAAAGAAAGGGGAAAATACAGGAGAAAGAATCTATAAAAAAAAGCAAGGCCTCAAAAAAAAATGTCCAGCAGCAGTGGTTGAGAGGAAAGCTGCATGTGAGTACCGGTTCCGGGGAAATGGGCAGGGGAGAAGAAGAGAGAGCATAACCATCTCCTCCTCCTCAAAAATTGGAACCTGATCCCCTGAAAGCCTGGTCACTGGGTCACTCAGTCTTAATTGCTTAATGAAAGAGTACAAATCAGCAGATATTATGCCTGAGCGTTCCAAATGTCCCTAATTATGACCAAGTAGATGAAGGCCTTAAAAAAAAAAGAAAAAAAATCACACTTCACCTTATTGAAAGGGTTGCTGGCATATCATTAATTAAAACACCTCAGTCCCAACCACATTAGAAACATGATAATTATCTTCATACGAAATTTGCTTTTTAACACTTGAAATGCTTCAAACCCTAGTATGACAACAGATTATAAACAAAAAGGCCATGCATTAAGGTTCCTGTCCATTACTATGTTGCTGCAGCTCAAAGTTAAGAGCTCCCCCCTTTGGGAAGAATGAGCATTCACAGTCCTGAGAAGAAAGTGCAACAATTACCATGATTATCATTGCAATATTAGCAGCACCTACCTCTTCTTGAGTCATTACCATGCGCCAGGGACTGTACTAAGTATTTTGTCAGGTTTGTTTTGTTTTGTTTTGTTTTAACATGCTTCAAGCTCAGAGAGACTGAATAACTTGCAAAAGGTCACCCAACCAGGGCATGTCAGAGCAGGGAATTGAATCCCCAGCTGTCTGGCTCCAATATCTACACTCTTACATAGCCTCCAAAAGGTGATGTCAAAGGAGGGGGCAGGGGCAAGAAAGAGAGGAAGCTAGCAACTGCATCTGTATTTTCCCAAAGTACAGCTTATAAGAAAAAACCATTAGAAACACAGAAGTTAAAGCTGAACGACTAAGAAAGCCAAAGAGAAGTCCAAAGAATTCCCCAAACAGGTACCAGAAAACCTGCCTTCTCTCCCACAGCTGGTAAAATCTGAACCAAGAGAAAAACAGTAAGGTTGTAGCAGGCGGGAACAGTGACTCATCAAGAAGGAGCCGACCTGAGGCCAGGTAGGGAAAACACAAGTTGCTCAACGAACTGTACTATATGCCTCCCGTAATGCCAGCTGCCAGCCCCTGGGCTGGGATGGTCTCTGGCATCTGAGTGCTGGAGAGGAATCACAAAGAGAACCTGTGAGGGCGGACTGACTGACAGGAGCTACTCCAATGACGTTCACCTCTACTGTTCCTCACCTCGGACCAAGACTTCTCAGCTTGAGACCCTCCCTAACCCCACCCAAGTTCTGCTGTAATCGAAGGACGACAGTACTAATTTCAAAGCTCTGAGTTTTAACCACGTCTTCTCAATAACTGAAAACTCCCAACCTTTTTTAGAAGCTCTTTTCCTTGAGGTGGAAAAAAACGAGAAGCTATCCTGGCTCTCAAGCACTAGGGAAAAGCTCACAGCCCCAGCCCTTCCCAAAACAAGAAGGAGCTGTCACTGTTTAAAGTTTCAGCATGGCCTTGCCTCGTCTTTGAAGAACTCAAAAGTAAAAAAACATATCATGGCGTGGTAGAATAAAACTGGGCATTCTTCAAATCCCAGCTCTGCCACCTACCACGTCTATAACTTTAAGTAAAGTACCTAATCTCTTTTGGTCCCAGCTTCCTCAGTGTCAAAACAGGGATAAAAACGTCCACCATACTGGTATCTTGTGGGCATTAAGCAAAAGCATGTGTGTTTTTCACCCTGTTGAGGTGTATATCCTGCCCACAATACCTTCCAAAGGAAACTGGTAATATTCCCAATCAATACTTGAGGGCAGCCTTAGGCAATGATTTTCTTACTAAAGGGGCACACCACCACACACACTCTCCCACACCACCAACAGCCTAGTCATACGGAACAGACACTGACATGACCAAGATTGGGAACCTGATCTAAAAGCAACTGATCCCTCCACTGGCCATCAACCAGTGATGTGGCTATATCTCAGAGATAGATGATGGTTAGTTTAGCTCAACTTTTCAAATTCTCTGAGATTTCAGTTAGAAATAAAGTCAGCCGGTAGTATGCAGAGAAGCAACAGGTCCCAAGACAGACCAGCAACCTGGAGAGTAGCTGGGTTAACAGGGAGGGCAGGCTCCCAGAATGACACCCCACAACCCCTCAGCAGATGCCCCCAGAACTAGTAGGGACCCAAGCAACCTTCTGATTCCAGCCTTCAGTTCTCCTCAGCAACCCCTGCCCCTTCCCTTCCCAGAGCCTGGCTCTTTCCTTTCCCGAGGTCCTAAGGATAAGCTTCATGGGACCAGAAGCCACAGGAGCACGTGTCTGTCTGTTCTTTGCAACCAGAGATAAGGCAATTAAGCGGCCTACACCCGCCTGTGAAACAGGCACTCGAGGGCAGAGACTCATTCACCAGGCTGCTTTCTAGGACCTCAATGACCAGACGAGGAAGGAGCAAGAACATGACCCACGCAGCCAAGAAAAGCTCAAGATGCCCTCTACAGACCCAAGCCACCAGACAGAACAGCTCAGGGGAGGGGATAGCTGTGTTACAACAATAAGTATACGAGATTTTTAAGAAGTTCCGTGAAGGTAATTACCCAGTAAAGCACAAAAGCCCTCAAATCTTGGCCACCATGGAAGCCGCCTTGGAGGGAGAGAAAAATAAGACTCTAATGCTTCTTGAGACTGAAACAAAGATAAATGCTGCTGGTTTTCTCTGGAAGTTTTCATTACGGAATGAGGAAACAAAACAGACTATCCAAGCCCTCCCAAAACAAAAAATAAAACAATAAAAGAAAGCCTCAAAGCACAGCCTCCCTGTTCCCCCCTCCCAAATAAGTAATTTAGCAAATGACAGTCAAAATAAGTAGCCGCATCAATCATGCACAAGCCATTGCACGAAGCCCTTCCCTACGCCCGCCTCCTCCCAGCCTGGCCTCCAATCCTGCACCAGCTTTTCGGGAGCACCTTTGGGGTCCCTTTCCATTTATCATTTATTTTATTATCCGGCTTGCAACCCAATTTGTTCCACTTCATGTTCCTGGTTTAAATATGTGAGTTCTATATTTCAACAGCACAGACCATGGCTTTCAGCAGACCCCCCGATGTCCATTTCACAGCTACCTGCTTCCATGCACCTCTCAAATCTGCATAGAACACAAAAAACATATTTGCTGTATATTTAAAAAGAGGCAGCAGACGAGCACTTCTGCATAAATCAAACCTGGGGAGGGAGTCAGGGGTACCCTAACAAGCCAAAGCGTAATTTATCTAGATTTACTTCTCGTCAGACCACTACTCAGCTGAGCCCGAAAATTGTCACTCCTGTTAGCTTTTCCTTCGGCCACCAGAAGGACCAGGCCCAAAGCAGCTGCTGTTTGGACAAACTATTCGCTTCTCACAGGGGTGGGAGTAAGCAGAAAAATTCAGATCTGAAGCCACTGGCCTGGGTCCATTCAATATGTTATGAGCAGCGCCTGAGCTAACAACACTTGGGCTTCTGTTTTGAGCTACACAGTTTCATTCTGTTCTTTTACTGTACAAGACTCGGCGCCTTCCCAGCACTGAGTGAAAAGAGCTCAAGGTGATAAGCAGTGAATCACAGCAAACTTCATGGAGTGTTTTCTTGCAGCCTATAAATAAAATCAGAATCTCTGAAGCCCGTAAACCTTCTGAGATCTGAACATCTCAAGGTTATTCATTTCTAAACCACTCCAGGAAGGACATAAACAACAATCCAAAGAATGTGGTCTGTCGCGAACAAAATTTCTTAATGCCCCAAAATTCACATTTTAATTGTCAAGACATTACGCTAAAGCACTGCAGACCTTTAACCTTCACGCCATGTTACCCCAAAAAAACAAACACCTCCCTTTCCGACACAGCTTAAAAAGCTCAGAGAGGTGAGCAACAAAACGACCAGGTCCATGGAAAAGCTAGGGTTCTGCAATTATTCGTAGATGATGAAATCGATAAAAACGGACGAAATTTAACTTTTCGTTATGCCGCAGAGAAAATTCAAAACATTTATGCAGCCGATGGCGAATAACTTTTCAGGAATCTGGGCAACTTTAAGTGGGGATTTTAATTTGTGGGTAATATCTGAAAGGGTTCTCTTCTCTTCCACCCACCCCCCCCTCACAACTGGCATAATGAAGAGTTAAATTCAAGGGCGGGACCTGGAGGCTCTTTTTGGCACCACAGGAGACTGGTTGGCCTGCCTCCCACCCTTGCTGAACTCACTGCAAAATCAAATCCCCTCACCCCCAGGAATTTAAACCAGAACTGGAAAGTGCAAAATGAGTTTCTCTAGTTGCTTCAATAACTGGAACATAAACTTGGGAGGCAAAAAGAAGCCCAGGTGAGCTAGGTGGAATGAAAGCCAGTTTAGTCCGAGGAAGAAAGAAAAACAGATAGAATGCTAAGCCAGCATTCCAGTTCCTGGTCTGAGCACAGGCTGAGCCGGAAGTTCCTTGAGGTATCAGAACCCTTTCAATAAATTTCCCTTTTTACTTAATCAAGTAGCAGTTTCTCTTAATTTCAACCTAATTCCAATTGGGGCCAGGACTAGAATGGGGGGTATTAGAACGATTCCTCAGGAGGTGAAAAATAAACTAATCATCAAAATTCATCAGAAAATCTTTGATCAAAAGAGATGGGAGCCAACATACCATTTGAGAATTGGATTCCTTTTTTTAATCATGCATTTATTGTAGCATCTTAGCTCAAAATCAAAGACCCTCAGTTTTCTATGTGTCAAACAGGTAGCACCTCTCTTCCAAGGTCATTTCTCACGTCCCTCCGTCATCCCAACCATACTGACTCACAGCAGCAAGTATCTCTCGCACCTTTCCTTGAACGTTAATTTGCTCACATTAAGCTTCTTCTCGGCTGCCTCTAGTGGCTTCCAGCTGTTCGATATTTCAAATTAAAACACCAATGGTGCATCCATTAGCTATGCATTATCCAGCCACTGTTCTAACCCACCCAGTCATCACCCATGGTCACAAGACTTCTACTCCAAGTTGAGAACATAGCACTTGCTGGTGTTTCTGCTTAGATAGGAGTAAAGAGAAGAGATCCTGGAGTCTGGACACTTGGACACCAGTTGTGATTCTTCTATGAAACAGTTATCTTTAATTCCTACAGGCCTGATTCCTTCTCTACAAAATAAATGTGTTGGGAATTAACCACTGGCTGTTAGCTTTTTTTCTGCCCCAACACATCTAAAAGGTATGGCAAGAATACAAGAAAAAATAAGTAGGGATGCCTGGGTGGCTCAATCAGTTAGCCTCTGCCTTCAGCTCAGGTCATGATCCCAGGGTCCTGGGATCGAGTCCCACATTGAGCTCCTTGCTCAGCAGGGAGCCTTCCTCTCCCTCTGCCTACTGCTCCCCCTGCTTTGTGCGCGCGTGCTCTCTCTCTGACTAATAAATAAAATTGAAAAGTTTAAAAAAAAGAAAAATTAAGTAATAACAGAAGAAGACAAGACAAAATATGCCACATTGACTGAGTACAATATCCAGAAAGAGACCGCGATTGGCCTGGCTGGCATTATGGCAGAGGCAGAACTGGAGTTAAGCCCCAGAAGACAGGAAGGGCATGGATTAACAGAAAGATATGCGCTTATGTCGCTTAAGCCTTCATTTACTTTTGTGTTGCTTACTGACAAATTGTACCAATACCTCTTGAGACACTGAACTGGGAAGGAAGAAGAAGGAACTATTTCAAAAGTTTATCAAATACCTATTGAGTGAGAACAGTTTCTATGAGGCAAAGGATAGTGCTAAAGGGGGACCCAAAGAAAAGTGGACATGGTCCACTAGCATCCAACCACTGAGGTCAGGGACCACATCTGTTCTGCTCACACAATACTTCCAAACCCTTAGAGCACCGAGCTGAATGCACAAGAAATATATGTTGAAAGAATACATAAATATAGCCCCTACCTTTAAGGACTTAAGGGTGTGTGGGTGTGGGTGTGGGTGTGGGTGTGGGTGTGTTTGTGTGTGTGTGTGTGTTTAATGGAAAACAAGAGAAAAAATATTCTGTCCTTTCCCTTCAGGAACATTAATAAATATGGCATCAATTTTACTTACAGGGAGCCCTCCTAGGGATAATAGAGGGAAGAACGTAAACCTCACACAATAACCATTTTACACAATAAATGATCAGATCTCACTATGTTAGCAAGTAAACAAATCTGTCACTTGACTCGTTCTCTGTGCTGATGCATTAGCTAAGAATGAGCCTTTTAATAAAAAAGAATAAGTCACTCCACAATGGTAAGTCCAAGAAGTCTCCCAAATATATATTAATTTGCTTCAAAATGCCATCTCCTCTTAAGTTGATTTTCCCCCCCAACTGCCTCAACCACAGGCAATTATGTCACACGCTCCAGACCCATGTGGTCCAAATGACAGGCTCCTTAAACCAAATGTATTTCCATAGCAACAAAGGGACTACATTTGCCGTTCTCTACCTGCCATGGCCCAATCAATTATTTAACATGCCTCTACTACAGTGACACTGTATAAATGATCATGTTCATTAGCAGCAAGAGTCAGCTTGAGAAAACCACAAACACCCGACAGCTAAATTGATCACAAACCAAACACACACACCGCGGTGGGGATGTTAAAGATCACAGCATAAAGGGAAGGAAGGAGAACCAAAATGTTCTTAATTTTAACCTTCCACTTTAGAATTATACAAGCAAACACATCTCCCAGCTCTCACTTTAAAAGGGGGGGGGGCACATAAACCGATTTTAAAAATAAAACACACGTAATCAAAAGTTACTGAACATAGGCTGATACGATGAGAAGACTAGAGAGCCAAAGGATGAAATTCATCTTAAACTTGTTTTATGGTTTGGTTTTGGTTTTGTTCTGTCTCATTTTCTGGCTTATTTCTGATTAGGAGACTAGGCAGGGGACTGGAAAATTGGATGCTGAAGGAAATGTGCAGCCAGCTGTGACCGCCCTCTCACTCAACCTAGTTCAATCTCCACTGGCTTCCCAGGGCAGATTCCTGAGCAGAGAATCACTGAGGACATCCATCTGGTTCTGTGAAAAAGGAGAGAGATTCTTTCATTAAGAATAACCAGAGATTGAGTTCAGTCCAGGACTCCTGCAATTCACTCTGGGACACACCTCAAAACCAATACAACCGAAACCAACAATTCTATCTCAAACCATCTCGTGAGTTGAATTCAGAAGGTAGCTGGGTTCGAATGGCTCCCAGTGCCTTGGGTCCACAATGACCTGGTAATAGGATCAGCACTGAAGGCTGCCACCAACATCGGGGCTAGAATGGAGGGTAAATGGCTTTTTTTTTTTTTTTTGAGATTTTACTTATTTATTTGACAGAGCAGGAGAGCACAAGCAGGAGAAGCAGCAGAGAGGGAGAAGCACACTCCCTGCTGATCAGGGAGGCTGATGCCATGCAGGACTTGATCCCAGGACCCTGGGATCATGACTTGAGCCAAAGGTGGACACTTAACTGACTGAGGCACCCATGCACCTGGGTAAATGGCTTTTTGACTCACTATGTTATATTCTTTCCTGTCACCCCTCAGAAAAAGAGAAAAAGGGGGTAGTTCTGGAAGATTCCAATTTTTTATAATCAACCATAGCTTGATAGTGAAAGCTTCCCATAGACAAGAGCTTCTGTTTCATTAAAAATAGCTGACATCTCCAACCTACTGACAAATTAAAAGGCATACATAAATCACGAAGAACCCATTCTTACAGAGTTCCTACGGTCCTGCTGTACGCATTGGCCGCTGTCATTCTGCTTTGCCCAAATCTAGCCTACCACAAGCTGCAACTATCAAACTTTGATTAGACTGCAGAGATAATTTAATAATTTATGAGAAACGCGGTTTTCCAGTTCAGTAGTCTTTCAATCACAGATACTAATTTTTGTTATTGTAAACACATCAGAACCTTTTAAAAGATCATGATGTGCCATTAATTCGCTGTCCAGATGGGGGAAAAAAGCAGAGTTCTGAGAACATGAAAAATATATTAAATATTCACCCAAAATAACTGTTATTCCTTTCAAATCTATCGTCCCCAAGAAAAGCATCACAAATACTTAAAATGATGTCTGGGGTGGCCTATCCACCATAAACTGCTCTTGGAAGTGAATAAATTATCAAGTAAAGAAGCTAAGCATTGACAAACACTTCACACAGTGATGGGATTTTATGTATATATCCACATAAAATAAAAACATCCACCTCAGGGATCATTTACACAACTAAATGTCTTGCTGATTGCCATATAAAAAAGCCTGCGACAGATAACCTCTCACATCTGGCAGCATATAAGATGAGAATTATGACTGCTATCCTATTTTCATAATTGAGTGACTACCTTTAGACAATTGATCAAAAGTCTGCCTCCCATTCTCAATCACTTGACATGCATGCAAATAAATGCTTATATTATGGGACCCATGGAGAACAAGAAGTTCTCAGACCTTCTGAAGTTTTTAGACTTTATACTTCTCTACTCTAATACCTTTAGTTGACAATACAATAGAAGCAATCCATCAAAGACATTGAGAAACAAGGAGAATCTTCTTCTCCCAGTGGATAGGCACTTCATGGCTGCTGGTCACAGTATTCGCTCTACTTTTTTTTTTTTTTAAGATTTTATTTATTTGACAGAGATCATAAGTAGGCAGAGAGGCAGGCAGAGAGAGAGAGAGAGAGGAGGAAGCAGGCTCCCCACTGAGCAGAGAGCCCAATGCAGGGCTTGTTCTCAGAACCCTGGGATCATGACCTGAGCGGAAGGCAGAAGAGGTTTTAATCCACTGAGCCACCAAGGCGCCCCTTGCTCTACCTTTTTACCAATCGCAAGCACTCTCATTTGTCACAGAACTAAAAATTAGAATATATTATGTAAAGTTAAACAGTGACATTATACTTGTACATATTTGCTCTGAATTTTTGTTTATAAATCATTTCTACCACTTACAATGTAAATAATCAAAAATTAAACAGCATAAATAATATGCATCACGGTATTGTTTTTAACAGCAAAGATTATAAACTTTTAAAGGTCCTTCAACAGTAAAATGATTCTATGTGATTATGGACATCTATGAAATATATAACTATTAATAATGGCACAGAACAAGAGTGGTCAAAGTAGATCAAGGGAACAGAATAGAGAGCCCCAGAAGGAAAGTCCCACATTTACAGCCATGATTTTCAACAAATGTACCAAAGCAATCCAATAGGTAACAAAAAGTCATTTCCACAAGTGATGCTGCGATAACTGGGTATCTAAATGGAAAAATATCAACTAGACCCCTACATCTCACATGACTCACACAAACTAATTTGCAATGTAATACAGATACAAATGTAAAAGCTAAAACCATATAGTTTTTAGAGAAAAATATAGACCAACATCATGACTTCCAGGTGGGCAAAGGTTTCTCAGGTCACAGAATGCAGTAATATAGGGAAAATAATAAATATGACTTTGTCCAAATTTAGAAATTCTCACCAAAGACACAGTTAACAAAATGAAGAGGTTAAGTAACAGACTGGGAGTAAAGGTCTGCAAAACATCTATCTGACAAAGGACTGGTACGCAAATATATAAAGAATTCCAGCAGCTTTTTAAAGACAACCCAATCTTTTAAATAGACAAAACATATAAAAAGACTCTTCACAAAAGAAGATACGGAATTGGCCAATAAGCACGTGAAAAAAGTGCTCAACATCATTATACCATTTATACACCAACCAAAATGACTAAAATTAAAATAGATGGACAAACAAAGATGGGGAACAAAAGGAACTCAAATATATTACTGGTGGGACTATAAAACAGTACAACCATTTTGGAAATGGGTTTGGCAATTTCATATAAAGGTAAACATATATCTATACTAAGATCAAGCCATTCTACTCCTATGCATTTATCCCCCAAAAAGGAGGAAAAAATATATATATACACGGATGAATGTGTGGGTGTGTGCACACACACACACATCCTCAAAGAGACTGGGGGACTCTCCATATTATTTTTGCAACTTTTCTATAAATCTAAAATTATTTTCAAATAAGTATTTTTTAATTTTTTTTTTTAAGATTTGGTTTATTTATGTGAGAGAGAGAGAGAGCGAGTGGGAAGAAGAAAGAATCTGAAGCAGACTCTACACTGAGCACAGAGCCTGATGCAGGGCTTCATCCCAAGACCACGAGATCATGACCTGAGTCCAAACCAAGAGTCAGATGCTTAACTGACTGGACCACCCTGGCGCCGCATAAATAATTTTTATTTTTTTTAATGCTGACAAGCCGGGTCCTGTGCAACATGTGGAAGGAATCAGTTAAAGAAGCCCCAGGTATGCAAGAGCACAGAAAAAGAAAAGGCCAGAAGAGGAGACCAAACCTCTCTGAGTTCCCAACCTTGTCCAAGACCAGACATGTTTTAATACTCTCAGTTGTAAGAAAAATATTTGGGTGTCCCAAGAGGTTTTTGCTTCCCGACAATTAAAAAAAAGAGAGGGAGAAGGAGAGAAATCGGTGCTTGACCAAACTGACATTTCCAATCCAAATCACAACCTGTCAAGAAAGAGATGTAAACCCAGAGCCAGTTGTGGGGGGTGGGGGGTGGATCTCTTTAAATGTATTTATACCTGCACAAAACATAAAGAGTAACTGTGTCAATTACACTATTTTAAAAAAGTACTTTCAGCAGCTCAGTGGGAAAGAAATGTGGAGTCAACAAAAAAGGAGCCCTGGGATGCAGTCTACCTCAATGCTAGTGTGTTGTTGGCCACCATTATTCCTTTCCCCAACCACAATTTACTTGTTTGTCAGTTGAGAAAGACAACCAAGGTAAATTTCACACAAGAATAAGCCCACAAATGGTGCTCTCAGGGGCACCTGGGTGGCTCAGCGGGTTAAAGCCTCTGCCTTCAGCTCAGGTCATGATCCTAGGGTCCTGGGATCGAGCCCCGCATTGGGCTCTCTGTTTGGCTGGGAGCCTGCTTCCTCCTCTCTCTCTCTCTCTGCCTGCCTCTCTGCCTACTTGTGATCTCTATCTGTCAAATAAATAAATCTTTAAAAAAAAAAAAAAAAAAAAAAAAAAAAAAAAAAAAAAAAAAAAAAATGGTGCTCTCAGTCTCCAAGGGCAGAAGTCACATCTGCCAATGTATTTTGTACCATCCCTGGCTCAGTGCCCCATGAAGGTAAAGAGCCTAATGAATGCTTCCAGTGGTGCCAATGGCTGAAGGAGTTTGCTTCCCATCTCATTTACTCTCCTCAAGTAGGATTTATTAAGTATTTATTTGTACAAGGGTTGTTCCATGCTAGGGGCTATTTGTATTCCTCCCAAACAATGTCTGATACTGCCACAGAGAGGCGTGTCCTCCAAATCCAACTGGAGAAAAAATCATTGCTTTAAAGGTTTCCTGAATTTATCTTGGGGCAGAAGTTTTAAGAGGAATGTTTCTTTAAAGTTATAGGAAGTTTTTAGGGAAGGTTGGTTGCGAGGGGAACAGCATATGACCTGACTGGTAGGGAAAAGGGCCTTTCTCATCTTCAAGCTGCCTGTTGGCTCAGCTCTGTCTCTGCCAGGATGCAGACAATCCTGAGAGACTGGCCTTACCTGGTTCCAGAGTCAGTGGGCTCCAATTCCAAATTACCAATTTGCTGAGCTCCTAATTCTAAGTGTTGTGTAGTAAGTCAAACTATGATCCTGAGAGCTTTTCTATGAAAGCACACAACTGAATTTTTGGTTCGACCAATGACAGTGGATCAATGGTGTGTTGCTGTTCACTGACAGGGCAAGCTGAAAGCAGCTTGTTCTTTCTCACCTCCCATATTGGACCTCAGGCTCCAGCCTGGGGCCACACAAAGCCATTAACTTATTCTTAGTTCCTGTGCTCTGATAAAGGACCCACAGATGAGCCAGGTCCTACCGCAAGGCCAAAGGCTAACAATTCCAGAGCCAGCAACCTAAGGAGGCAATGCTGGCCATCAGTCAAACCTCGGTACACTTAACACTTAACATTTCCAGACAGCACAGGAAGGCAGATCCCAAGTCTTTCTTCCCTAAATTACCATGCCTGCCTTGGTCTTTCCTAGATCTTAAGTTCCCAAGAGGTTGTTTTTCATTTGTAAACATTGCACCTTATAATTATTTATACACCCAACACAGAGCACCAAAATATATAAAGTAAATACCAGAAATAAAAGGAGAAGGACAGCAACACAGTAAGAGTAAGGAACTTTAATACTCCACTTCCAGGGCTGCCTGGGTGGCTCAGGTGGTTAAGCGACTGCCTTCGGCTCAGGTCATGATCACTACTAGTCCTGAGATCAAGCCCTACGTGGAGCCCCCCACATTGAGCCCCACATCAGGCTCCCAGCTCAGTGGGGAGCCTGCTTCTCCCTCTCCCTCTGCCTCTCCCCCTGTTTGTGCTCTTTCTCTCTCACACACACAAATGAATAAATAAAATCTTAAAAAAAAAAAATACTCCACTTTCAACAATGTACAGATCTTCCATACTTGTTTTCCATAGTGGTTGCACCAATTTACACTCCAGCAATAGCACACCAGTGCTCCCTCTTCTCCACATCCTCACCAACACTTATTTCTTGTCTTTTTGATGCTAGCCATTCTGACATTTATGTGTGTACAGTGTGTGTGTATATACACATACACACATACATAGGAAATATAGTAACATTGTAACAACTGTGTATAATGACAGAGGGTAACAAGGTTACAGAGGTGGTCATATGTATTGTATAAAAACATTAAATCAGGGCGCCTGGGTGGCTCAGTGAGTTAGGCCTCTGCCTTCAGCTCAGGTCATGATCTCAGAGTCCTGAGAGGGAGACTGCTTCCTCCTCTCTCTCTCTCTCTCTCTCTCTCTCTCTGTCTGCCTCTCTGCCTGCTTGTGATCTCTGTCTGTCAAATAAATAAATAAAATCTTTAAAAAAAAAGTAATAGTGTATCAAATACTAATAAATGCAAATGTTAACTGGAAGAAATTAATAAATGGAGGATTTGAGCTAAAAAAAATACATAACATGTTTTAACTTTTTTAAAAACTTGTCTCTTATTTTCCAGTTTCTCTCTTAAACCTTATTGACTTCTTTTTAAAAATTAGAAATAGCTATCATAACATATGAATAGTGGTACAAGTCACCAAATTAAGCAGTGTTACTCTGGGCAGGAAATCTCAGCTGAAAAAAATGTACTTATTGTTGAAGATTATTTAAGTCTCATCTTTGCCTTAAATGCTAAGAGAATGTCAAATTGGATTTCTCTTTTGTATTTTTGTCCTCTGTCCCAGGTGACAAAGTTGGTTTGTAAGTAAATTTAAGAAATTATTGCCATAGTTCTAAATCTCTTCCCATAAACTGGTCTCATATTCTTATGTTCTGAAATTCAGCACTCTTTTAAGATACGTCCCTTTTTTTTTTCCTCCTGGTAAAAGTCATAGAAGACTTTTGTAGAGCCCTGTAGTCATAGTAAATATTTTATTAACTATCCTGTTCAAAAAAGTCATCCTCTCTACATACTCACCTCCCAGGTCAATTCCTTTCCACCATTTTCCATAACTCCATTGGAATTCTATCCCCAAAATACAGGCCATGCCTAGCCTCATTTAAGAACACGATTTATTAGTTGTAAATGTGCTAGAATCTGATCTTTAGCTTTCTGAGAAAACCATATGGTAGAACACCTTTAAATAAAAGTTACTGACCAAATCTTGGCAGCCTATCAGTCTCTTGGGTATAGCATAATCTGTCCTAATTTATTAAGAAAGCTTTTTCAAGTCTGACTACTAATTCTTTCAACATCCAGCTCTACATAAATGATATTGGTCTGCAGATCGTCCAGAGCTCAGGAGATTACTGAACTGCTTTGCCTTTTTAGAAACCCCAAATTATTCAGAAGATTTTTGTTTGGGGCTATTCTGTCCATTATTAATGGTCCTGAATAACATATAATCTTGTTGTCAATCCACAGCATGCCAGGATGACTAAAAACACTGTACTGGGTACACACAGGCAGTGCTGAAATTGGGTCATTTCCCGGTCGCTTGCCATCATTACAGAAGTAATGCCAGCCCGTTTTCGATACAGTTAAAGAGTTTAAGCAACTGCCACACTGAAGCATTTGCTTTACTACATTAACTTCATATTCTTGTTCTGAAATTGGACTGGGTGCCCACTTTGCTTCTCCGTACTTGTCCCTTACTCGGCGTTTTTGAGGAAACAAGCACAAGTTCTAACTCTGTTGCAATCCTACAGACAGAAAAAATGCTAGATCCTTCCAACATTCTTATTCTTTCCAGGTTCCATTCAGTGCTTCCTCCCAAGTGTATGAGGACACACCAAGTTCCAAAGGCCTGTTTTATAGTGACAGCACCGGAATTTCTCCACAGTGTGGACAGTCTTTGGGCAGATCTTAACCTCATATCCTTTGTCCTCAGATTTCCAGTGCATTCAGTTCCCATCCTCTCTCTGTACTCATTGGAATTCCACTCACGTTTGTTTTGAACTCAGGACAATAGGAATGTCCCTGGGTGCATGGATCCCAGCTATAAACTTAAAATGAGTATTCTCCACACTGCTTATATGGTTATGTGTTTACAAACTACGAACAGCCAAGACAGGTAACTCCTGATACCAAATTAGCTCACCGACAGTAACTCAAGGTCACCTATTCTAAAACTAATCTGGTGCTTCTCCCCAAATGTGTTCTATCTTCCCACATGTAATTGGAATAACATCTCTTAGGGAAAACCTCTGCAACTAGCTTATTCTAAAACATTTAATGGGAACAAGCTACAGTACTTATAATTGGCTAGTAACTTTTTCCAAGTTGAGACTATTTTCCCTATGGTCATGATTGACAGTAATACAGCTTCGGAAGATTTAACATCAATGTGCCTTCACTATGGAACACTGGCGCCCCAGGGTTCATTAAGCCAGGTATTAGAGTGACCATTCCAAGAAAAAGCATGACTCTATCCTCAGATCCTTCCTCAAACAGTGTGTTAATGAGGACGTTTGAAATTACACGTGACAGAAACCCATCTCAAGTCAGCTTAAGCAAAACAGAAGACATAGCAGTTTATCTAGGCAGACAGAAATTTTGGATAGCACTGAGAACAGAGGAAAACACTAGTCAGGGCTCAGTACTGTCAGGAAACTCACCCACCACACACCTTATCAAGTCTCTGCTCATCTCTGATTCTTCTTGCCTAATGGCTTCTTTCTCTTGACTCTCTGTGTGCCTCCCATGTGACCCAGAAATAAACTCCAGGTTCTCGTTTACCACGAAAGTCCTGGGGAGAATTCCCTTGCCTGATTAGATCAGATGCCTTTCCCTGAACACTATCATTGTAGCCTGGAAGACCAGGCAGCGTAGGAGATGAGGATCTCTAATTGGCCAAGCCTCAGCACACGCTTACTTTTGTTATGAGCAGTGGGAGGCAGGGGATGGAGACAAGGATCAACATGATTGTTATCCTTAGCAAAATCACATAAAGTGGGAAAGAAGTCTCCAAATGGAAAGAGCTGTTATGACCAAAAGGGCAATGAGAGGAAAGCATCCAGGGCAGCCATAATCATTCGCTGATAGAGTTTACTACTGACCTCTTCCATGTGAAGATGAGGTGGCCATCTACTCAAGTTTGATTTCCAGACTTCTCATACATTTTGAAAGAGACAGCAACCTGCCACCCCTCAGACGACCGCTGGAAGGATATGAATATATTCCTGATTAATCATATTGAATAGCTCAACTCTGGGGGCTCATAAAAAAAGAGAATGATCTTGCATTCTCTGTGGCTCAGCTCTTATCAAAAGCTTGGTTGTGGGAAGTAACATTCAGGAAAGACAACATGAAGGATTTGCTGTCCCTCTGTCACTACTTAGTGACAGAAAGGCAGTTACCTTTGCAACTGCCACTTTGACCTGTTGTTGTTGTTGTTGTTGTTGGCAGAATTTAACTTCGTTTGGCTAACCACCCTGATTCCACCAATTCAGAGTTAACTACTCACTCAGGGTTAAAGTGTGATGAGTTAAACTCTAAGCCAGTCAAAATGTTCTCTCATGTTCTTTTAGGGTTGTTTTTAAGGGTAGGCAGGTGACCCACTTCTGGCCAATGAGACATGGTGGGGAGGGTCCGTTATGGAAGTTTCTGGGGGTAGGCTTCCCTGTTCCTCTAAGGAAAGCAGAAGAATGTCTGGAACTCCTTCTACTTTTAGATAATATCGCAACCACCTTGCAATCTAGAAAGGGGAACCCAAAGGCAAACACATTGAAGATAGTGGAAAAGATAGACAGCTCGCTGGTAACACTGTAGAGCTGCCAAGTCAACTAGCCCTGAGATCCATCATAGAAATGTCTGTTATGAGAGATAACAAAATTCCTTGCAGTTAAATGGATTTAGAGATGTAGTCTCTATATTTGGAGTAAGAGATACAGTAAAAACGTCTCTTTACCAGAATGATCAAACTGGACAGTTAGTTATCAGAGTTGGTTAGCTGGTAAAAATCATAAAAATTACATAAATATTATCTTCTCTTCATTTAAACATATGAATATACGTTTATTCACCAGTCTCTACACAAAGGACCAAGGTGTCTTCTTTGTGTACAGGACTCTGCTGATTGCTATTACATACCTTGTTTCTTCCATAAACTACCTCCATAATGCATACTTACACCTTTCCAATTGGGTTTCTTTCATGTAAATTAATAAAGGTACTTGCCAAGTAATCTGAAATGCAGAATCCTTATGGCACTGTTACAATTTTTTCACAATAGTTTACAATGGTTTGACTTCTTCAAAATTTAAAAAAAAAAATTTAACTTATTCTCATCAAGTTTTTTCAAAGCATTAATATTTGTTTTCTTACAGATATCTTTTGGCTCTCGCATTTGTTTTATAGAACCCAACGTTAAGTCAACTGTGCACAAACACAGATACAGCTGGCTGATCGCAAACATATAACGCAGCTAGAGGAAGCACAAGTGCACAGGTCTATCTCAGTAGGCAATGGCTGCTGCTAGTTTGGCATGCTGAGGACAGCAGTCACGACGCTTTGCAGAGAAAATGGAAGCTGAATGAATCATGAAATCTAGTGAACCGAAGGTCAATTAAGAAAACTTGGGAACTTGTGTCTTATCAAGTATATGACTTACAAATATTTTCTCCCATTCTGTGGGTTGTCTTTCTACTTTCTCAATAGTGTCCTTTGATTAACAAAAATTTTTAATTTGTATGAAGCCCAATGTTTCTTTTGTTGCTCATGCTTTTGGTGTCAAATCTAAGAATCCGCCGCAAAGCTCAAGATCATGAAGATTGACGCCAATGGCTTCTTCTAGGAGGTGTATAGTTGTGATTGTTATATTTAAATCCTATTCCTTTTGAGTTCATTTTTGTGGACTGAGCGAGCTCAATATTCCTTGGCTTGCACGTGGTTTTCCAGTTGTCTCAGCACCATTTGAAGAGACTATCCTTTCTTCGTCTCCATTAAATCAATGGTCTTTTGAACTTCCTTGAAAATTAACTGGCCATAGATGCTTGGATTTATTCCTGGATCTTTAACTCTATTCTACTGGTACCACAGTTTTGATAACTTTGGTTTTGTAGTAACTTTATATCAGGAAGTATAATCCTCAAACTTTGTTCTTTTTCAAGATTGCTTCACCAATCAGGTCTTTTGAAATTTTATATGAATCTGAGGATTGGCTTTTCTTTTTCTATGGGGGGAAACCCATTTCTGCTTTGATAGGTATTGCTTTGAATCTGTAGAAGACTTTGGGGAATACTGTCATTTTAACAATATTAAGTCTTCCAGTCAATAAACATGGAGGTCTTCCCATTTATTTAGCAATATTTATTTATTTCAGCAATATTTTATAGTTTCCAGTGTATCAGTCTTCCACATCCTTAGTTAAATTTATTTCAAGATATTTTATGTCTTTTGTTTTCTTAACTTCCTTTTAGAATTGTTCATTGCTGGTGTAGAACCACAACTGATTTTTTTGTGTATTGATCCTGTACCCTGCAATTTTGCTGGATTTGTTAGAGTAGTCTGTGTATATGTGTGTATATGCATTCTTTGGGATTTTCTATATATAGAATTACATCATCTGCAATTAGAAAATGGTTTACTTCTTCCTTTCCAATTAGATGCCTTTTACTTTTCTTCCTAGCCTGAATGCTCTGATTAGCACTTCCAGTAAA
Source organism: Meles meles (assembly GCF_922984935.1). NCBI lineage: Eukaryota > Metazoa > Chordata > Mammalia > Carnivora > Mustelidae > Meles > Meles meles. The sequence goes on from NC_060067.1 coordinate 143,470,562, forward strand.
ATGTTGAATAATAATGATGAAAGCCGTCATCCTTGTCCTGTTCTTGCTCTCAGAGAGAAAGCCTTCAGTCTTTCACCACGGAGTATGATGTTAGCTGGGGATTTTTCATAAATGCCCTTTGTCATGAGACGGAAGTTCCCTTCTCCTAGTCTTCTGAATCTTTTTGTTATGAAAGAGTACTGAATATTGTCAAATGTTCTTTTTGCATCTACTGAGATGATTATATGTTTTTTTTCATATTGTCCTATTAATGTGATATATTATATTGATTCCTTAGTGGTTACCTTGGGGATTACACTTAATATCCTAAGTTTAAAACAAACCTGTTTGAACTGACACCAACTTAGCTTCAATAAATGCATTGTACCTATTTCTAACCAGCTTTGTACTCCCACTTTATGTTGTTGTTGTCAAAAATTACATTTTTTATATGAGGAAGTGGAGATGCAGTGTGGGGGGTTTGGGGGGTAGGAAAAGAATAAATGAAACAAGATGGGATTGGGAGGGAGACAAACCACAAGAGACTCTTAATCTCACAAAACAAACTGAGGGCTGCTGGGGGGAGGGGGGAGGGAGAGGGAGGTGGGGTTATGGACATTGGGGAGGGTATGTGCTATGGTGAGTGCTGTGAAGTGTGTAAACCTGGTGATTCACAGACCTGTACCCCTGGGGCTAATAATACATTATATGTTTATAAAAAAAATTTTAAAAATTTTTTAAATTACATTTTTTAATACATTGTGCACCAGTTAACATAGGTTTATAATTATTGTTTTAGACATTTGTCTTCTAAATCTTATAGGAAAAACAAAGAGACACCAAATTAAAATTATAATAATACTAGTTTTATATTTACCTACAGTTACCTTTACCAATGATCTTTATTTCTACGTATGACTTCATGTTACTATCTAGTGTCCTTTTGTTTCAGTCTGAGGGACTCCCTTTAGCATTCTTTGCAGGGGAGGTCTACCAGCAGTGAACTCCCTTCGCTTTCGTTTACCTGAGAACTCCTTCATTTCACCCTCATTTTTGAAGGATAGTTTTGCCAAATATAGAACTATTGGATAACACTTTTTTTTTTTTCTTTCAGCACTTAAAATGCACCTTCTGGCCTCTGTGGTCTTGATGAGAAACTGGCTGTCCATCTTAGTGAGGACCCCTTGGAAGTGACAAGTCAATTTTCTCTTGGCACATACCAAGTTCCCTCCAAGTTCTCTCTTTGTCTTCATCTTCCAACAGCTTGATTATCATGTGTTAGATGTGGATCTCTTTGAATCTATCCTACTTAGAGTTTTTTTGAGCTTCCTGAAGGTGTGCAATCACATCTTCCACAAAATTTGGGAAGTTTTCAGACATTTTTTTTCTTCAGATAACCTTTCTGCTCTTCTCTTTCTCTCTTCTTTTACGATTCCCAATAACACATACATTGCTAAGCTTGATGCTGTTCTGTAGGTCCCTTAGGCACTGCTCATTCTTCTTCACTCTTTTTGCTTCCTGCTCCTCAGACTAGAGTCCTATATTCACATTTGCTGATTCTTTCTTCTATTCAAGAAGAATAGAATAGAATAGAATAGAATAGGCCTCTCTGCCTACTTCTTCTATTCTATCTCCTGCTAAATGCTTGTAGCGATTTTTTTTTAAATTCCAGCTATTGTAACTTTCAGCTCCAGAATATCTATTTCATTCCTTTTTAATCTATCCCTGTGCTGATGTTCCCTACTTGGTCATCCATCACTCTCCTCATTTCCTTTAGTTATATTTATCTATGGTTCCTTCCACTCCTTTTCCTTGTAGGTGGTTTCTGTTCTTTTTTTTCTTCCTGTGAATAGGTCATACTTTTCTGTTTCTTTGTATGTTTTGTAATTTTTTTTTTTTGAGAACTGGACATCCAGTTGAGAACTGGATATGGGTTTCATATTCAAAAACTATAAAGGACTCTTAAAACTTGACAACAAAAAAACAAACAACCCAATTTAAAAATGGGTAAAAGACCCTGAAGAGACATTTCTTAAAAGTAGATATATAACTGGCCAATGAGCATATGAAAAAAATGTCCAACATCATTGGTTATCAAGAAAAAACATAGGGGAATCACATTGAGATGTCACTCCACTCTCACCAGGATGGTTATAATAAAAATATTTAAACTAAAAACAAAAACCAAGTGTTGTTGAGGATGTGGATAAATAGGAACCCTCATATAGTCCACTGGGAAATGTGAAAAAAGATTTGTGGTTCCGCAAAAAGTTAAACAGAATTACCATATAACCCAACAATTGCACTCTTAGGTACATATCCAAAAGAATTTTAAAAACAGGTACTCAAGGGGCGCCTGGATGGCTCAGTGGGTTAGGCCGCTGCCTTCGGCTCAGGTCATGATCTCAGGGGTCCTGGGATCAAGTCCCACATCGGGCTCTCTGCTCGGCAGGGAGCCTGCTTCCCTCTCTCTCTCTCTCTCTCTCTCTGCCTGCCTCTCTGCCTACTTGTGATCTCTCTCTCTCTCTCTCTCTCTCGCTGTCAGATAAATAAATAAATAAAATCTTAAAAAAATAAAAAATAAAAACAGGTACTCAAATACTTGTTCACAAAAGCTTATAGCAGTACAATTCACAATAGCTAAAAGGGGAAAACACCCCCAAATTATCTAGAAACATATTTTGTTTTATACAAAATATCCAGAACAGGCAGAGCAGATTTGTGGTGGCCAGGGGATGGAGAGAAAAGGGAATGGCAATTGATTACACAATGCCTACGACATGTTCTTCTGGGGTGATGAAAACTCTTAAACTCCAGAGATGTAGTGGTCACACAACACTGTGAATAGTCTAAAGGCCACTGAATTTTATGTCTTGAAATGATAAACTATATGTTGTCTGAATCAATTTAAAGAAGAAGAAAAAAGGCTTCTAACTGTAGCTTCAATTATGTCTCTAAATCAACCATAAGCATCAGAGTTTCATACTTCAACTTCACTGCTTTAATCTCCTGAAAGAATCCCTTCTATAAAATGTACTCTGGCATTATGTATTTGGCCTGAATTAACATTCAAAGTATGAGCTGTATGAAAATCATGATTGTAGCCATTGTAAAAATGTTGTTCACAGAATGCTGTCTTCCCTGTCACACAGTGGCCTCTTCCCAGGAACCCACAGGAGTAATTTCACTCGGGCCTCCATTCCCCAAAAGGAACTATTTATCCTGCTTTTAAACTTTATAGACACTGTGACTTGAAATGATTACACTAGACGTATTCAGAGGAAGCTGCTCCACTCATACCACCTTCTCACAAATCTCCAGAGCAGGCAAGCGATCTTCAGTATTTGAACCAAAAGAAGAAACGAGAAATCAGAAAAAGTAAACAACACTAAGTCAAACTTCAGGCACAGGACTGTAGAAAAGGCTCTAAAACTCCTGTAGCTCAGGTCTGAAAACACCATGAACCGAGACCCAGCTTCAGCCTCTGAGAGGCTCAGCCCCTTCAGGACACTTGCTCTTAAATCGATGTAATGTTTCAACCTGTGGCTCCCCTTAAGTTGAGCCAGAAGTACCTATGAAGCTCAGATGCAAATTCATGGTCCATATTCAATAACAGGAGCAGACCTTGTTGATGCATTTCTGTGGGCTTCAAGTTATAGTGGTCACTTATTCTCACCTTCACTATCTATCTTTCTTTTTTATCCTTTGTTTCTATTAAGCACTCGGTCTTTCTTTTAGGACAAAATGGAATATAAACAATAGGAAAATGAGTGTCATGTTAACAGTCTGCATGGAAAGGAGGCAACCTGGGCACCTGGGTGGCTCAGTCAGTTGAGCATCTGACTCTTGATTTTGGCTCCAGTTACGATCTCAGGGTCATGAAATTGAGCCCCACATCAGGCTCCACTGGGCACGAAGACTGCTTAAGATTCTTTTTCTCTTTAAGGAAGGAAGGAAGTTAGGGAGGGAGGGAGGGAAGGAGAGAGGGAGGAAGGGAGGAAGAAGGAGAGAGAGAGAGGGAGGGAGGGAAGAAGGAAGCAACCCATCTACAGATAAAGCTGCAGTCCTCTTCTGTGCAGACCCACCATTTGGGAAATAATATTTAAGATAGATTCTTTAATTTTCCTTATAAGGTATCATCTCATTTTTCAATCAATGATTTGAAATTACAGCATTTATCAGAAACCTTAATCTGAAGTTATCTACTGTCCAGTTCCTTTTTTAGACCAGGGGAAATTACTAATACTTGAGAGGACTAGTCCCTGGTATAACTAACTGATTTCTCCATTTTATCATATGCTTTTATCTTTTAATGGCTCAATTGTATGTATTGTGTTTTACTGTCAACTTAAAATCCATTTTGAAAATAAGCAAAGTTAATCAGACAATGAAAGAATAACTCAATGTTTATTATTTCCTTCCTTTCTCCCTTTCCACTTCCTCCTTCACCATTAGAAGGTCAATGTGTACAAGTTTTGAATCAATGGCCACAATCATCTCTAGATGCATCTTAGGAGATGTATAATACTGCTGAAGAACAAAAAAGAACATGATGAGATTAAACAACACTTCTAAGTAACACATAAGTCAATGACAAAATATCAAGAGAAATTTTTAAAATAAACTAAATAATAATAAAATCTAACTTTTCAAAATCTGTGAGATACATCAAAAGCAGTGCCTAGAGAAAAATTTATAGCATCGAATGGGTATATTAGAAAAAAAAAAAAGATCTAAAATCATAATATACACCTCTACCATTTAAAAAAAAAAACAACAGAAAAAGAAAAGCAAATTAAATTTTTTTTAAGATTTTTTTATTTAGGGGCACCTGGGTGGCTCAGTGGGTTGAAGTCTCTGCCTTTGGTTCGAGTCATGATTCCGGGGTCCTGGGATCGAGCCCCATGTAGGGCTCTCTGCTCAGTGGGAAGCCTGCTTCCTCCTCTCTCTCTCTGCCTGCCTCTCTGCCTACTTGTGATCTGTATTTGTCAAATGAATAAATAAAATCTTTAACCAAAAAAAAAAAATATTTATTTATTTGAGGGAGAAAGAGAGAGCATGAGCAAGGGGAAGGAGCAGAGGGAGAGGGAGAACCAGACACCCCACTGAGAGGATTGTTGACTCAATTTCTTTAATGGATATAGACCTATTCAGATGATCTATTTCTCTTTGCATGAGTTTTGGTTAGATTTTGTCTTTCAAGATCTTGGTCCATTTCATCCAGGTTATCAAATCTGTGTGCCTAGTTCACAGTATTCCTTTATTATCCTTAATATCCATGGGATCAGTAGTGATGGCCCCTCTCTCATTTCTAATATTAATAATCTGAGTCCTCTATTTTTCTTAATCTGGCTAAGAGTTTCACAGTTTTTGAGATGTCAATAAGGAACCAGCTTTTGATTTCAATAATTTTCTCTGTTGATTTTCTCTTTTCAATTTCATTGATTTGTGCTCTAATTTTTATTATTTTTCCTTCTGTCTACATGGATATAATTTGCTTTTCTTAAGGTAGCTGGGTGTCTCAGTGGGTTAAGCATCTGAATTCTGCTCAGGTCATGAACCCAGGGTCCTATGATGGAGCCCCACATCAGGCTCCCTGCTCAGCAGGAAGCCCGCTTCTCCCTCTCCCATTCCCCCTGCTTGTATTCTTTCACCATCTTTCTCTCTGTCAAATAAATAAATTAAAATCTTAAAAAAAAAAAAAAAGTAGAGCGAATACTTCCTAACTCATTCTATGAAGCCAGCATTACCCTAGTATTAAAAATATTACTAGAAAGGAAAACTGCAGGGACACCTGGGTTGCTCAGTTGGTTGAGCAGCTGCCTTCGGCTCGGGTCCTGATCCCGGTGTCCTGGGATCGAGTCCCGCATCGGGCTCCTTGCTCGGCGGGGAGCCTGCTTTGCCCTCTGACTCTGCCTGCTACTCTGTCTGCCTGTGCTCACTCTCTATCTCTCTCTGACTAATAAATAAATAAAATCTTAAAAAAAAAAAAAAAGAAAGAAAGAAAGGAAAACTGCAGACCAATATCCCTAAGGGACATAGATACAAAAATCCTCAACAAAATATTAGCAAATCCAATTCAACAGTGTATAAAAAAGCATGTGGTACAGAAGAATGAGCAACAACCTTGGGCTCAGAAGGCCTGGGATTAAGGTTCAGTTGGTCACATGCTATTTAATGTCAGTGGGCAAATCACTGAATCTTACTTTATCATAATTGACACCTGCCTCTGGACTGTAGAGTACTGAATCAAATGGGGGGAAAATGTGCATACCCACTTCAAATTAGAGAGCACTCATTTAATGAACCGCCATAATGACAGCCCAAGTGGGAAGAGTCAACAGTGGGAGTTACCAGAATCAGAGCCATAGGTTTGCTCTTGGCTGGGCGTCAAATTCACACTGTTACTCCTGGCTACAGACTGCAGCTCCAAGCCTAAGGAGGCCCTTCAAGGATGCACAGGCACCTCCACACCCTTAACAAACTCCCAGAAAAATGACTTCAAGATTCCAATCCTGCAGAAAGTGGCAGGCACCACATCTCTCAGACCCCACCAAAGTACTTGACAACACTGCCATCCTATGCTTCTGCAGAAGCTGCATTTATTTTCCACTAAGGGTTCAGGCAGACTGCTTTACTGGAACCTATTACATAGCCAGCCACCCATTTATTCGAAAAAGGGAGAAAACAGATACACACAAAAGAAATTCATTACCCACGGGACATGTCACATTTAATGGTAATTAATCAAAACTCTTTTCCCCTTCGTGTAGAAAACCAGCCACATAAATAACCACATCAGGAATCAATGGAGCATCTGTTTCATCCTCTTAAAAAAAAAACAAATCAACTAGCAGAATGCTGCTCAGATTTTCTGGTACGCCTAAAGAAAAGCATTCTCAGAGAAAGGAGATATACTTTCATTTGAAAAAAAAAAAATCTATAACTCTTTCCTAAATTTGTTTTCTCTACCATAATTACATCCTTTTATATCTGTGTACAACACGTACTAACACAGGTGTACTTGTTTGTAAACACACACTAAAAAGTGTTAAGCTAGTGCCATCAAATATGAAGATAAAACTCAGGAACCTCCTTTGGTGTTTTAGGAAAGCAAATCTCATTTGCAAATGTTTCTGTACATCTAAACAAAATAACTATACTTACAAAAAAATGTCTATAATCTTCTGAACTCCTATCTCCTGAACAAAACGAAGGAAAAATTGCCCCCTCCGTAAATGGCCAGTATAGTCTGTCAATGCCCAAAATCTGGGTGTTTTTACTGCCTTTATTATTGCTAATATCACCCAAATTCAAATTCCACGTATTTTGCCATCCCCTCCAAAACTAAACTCCATATGAATCTTCATTCTTATGCTCTTCAGAAAAACAATATTTGCACAGTGATTCTTATTTAGCCAAGGGCCATTTTAACCAACACCTGTCATAGCTACCCAGGGGGCAGTAGTAGTACTTTTCAGTATCTGAGCAACTTTGGTCAGCTAAGGACACTTCAGACATAAAGGCTATATACTACTATGTCTCTGGGGAGTAACTGATTCGAAAAACATACAACTTTAACATTGCCCACTGTTTCATCCAGGTTTCTCTGATTTAAGGTATTGCAAAGAATGCTTAGACTTTTCTTTCTGGAAATTTCTGAACACATGCCTTTGAAGTCCCTAAAAATATATTTGACTGGATTAGGTCATTAACTCCAAGACCACAATAAGTACTACTAATAATAGCGAAGGTTTCATAGCACTTCCAATGTGGACTGCACTGTTTTAAGTGCCTTACATATAAACTAATAAAGGCATACCTCAAAAATATCATGGGTCTAGCTCCAAACCACTGCATTAATGTCACAATAAAGTGAGTCAAATGAACTTTTTGGTTTCCCAGTGCATATAAAAGTCATGCTTACACTATACTGTAGTCTATGAAGTGTGCTACAGCCAAAGGAATCGATATACCTATCTTAATTTAAAAATACTTTCTTGCTAAAAAATGCTAAACATCATCTGAGCTTTCAGTGAGTCATAATCACTGATCCCAGATCATTAACAAATATAAATATAATAAATATAATAGATAAATATAAATAACATAATATAAATGTAAATAATATATAAATATAATAAATAAATATAAATATAAGAAGTTTGACATACTGTGAGAATTACTGAAATGGGACACAGAGACATGAAGTAAGCAGATGCTATTGGCAAATGGAAGCTGAAAAGCTAGCTTGATGGCAGGGTTGCCGCAAACCTTCAATTTGGAAATAACACAGTTATCCGTGAAGAGCAACTAAACGAAGCACAATTAAAGGAGATGTGTCTGAATGACCCTTACAACAGTGCTACAGAGTACGCATACTATTATTCTCCCTGTCTCATGGCTGAGGAAACTGAGGCAGAGAGGGGTGAAATAACTTGCCCCAGGGGACAAGGAGCAGAGCCAGGGTTCGAATCCAGGCAGGCAGTCTCCAAAGTCAGTATTCTTCAGCTTATATTACACAGTATTTCTCAGGACAGATTGGCAGGGTTGATTTTTTTAATGGACAGATTTTATTTGAAGAGAATAGCTGATCTCGAATCTAGTCCAGGGGAAAAAAAGATTTTTCTATGTCTGTTAATAAGAAATAGTAAATGAGGATTTTCCGCCTCATTACTTAACTGACTGTTGTCTTCTTTTACGGAGTTGCTATACATTAAAATCATCCTCCTGGGGACCAGAAAATATGGAGTGGCTGCAAAGTCCAGTAGGCTGCCAAAGAGCAATCTCTCCACGCTCCCCTCCCCTCTCTGCACAAACGCTGGTTTCCCTGTGTCCTGGATGTCTTCTGGGTTAGCAATTCCAGGTCATTAAAGCAGTCTCTAGTCATGTCCTGATTGTATCCATAAAGTCTCTCAGGGAAGGTTCTCCCAGACAATGGCTGGAGACCTGTAAACAGGAGCAGCATCTGAGCTGTGACTGCCAGACAGCAAAATGAAACATTTCCAGAAAAAAATGGGGGTGCGAGGGAATTAGAGTCCAGGTGGAGAATGGGCAGAAATGCAGAGAGAGGGTCTAATCAGCATGCATCAGGGCTTTGTGGCCGTTTTATAACTACGCTCATTTTATGAAGTCATATATCAGAACCCAGTCAGCAATAACGTAGTCAAGGAAAATGAGGTTGTTAAAGAAAAAGAGATCTAGAATCATCTGAACCATCCGCTACAAGGGTTTAGTTGAGCAGGCTGGACTTGTACTGGGCAGGATTGGCCTCATGTGGGAGAGAGAAGCTCAGACCAGTAGGTAAACCCCAGGATCTAGGGTTTCTGCCCAGAGAAGGCAACAAAGCCATAGGGACTAACCAGATGCCAGGGCTCTAGTTCTTAGGGAACAAGCAGGCCAAAGGAAAGGGAGACGGGGACACACATATACAGTAAAAATCAAGTTACAGCTTTTGTCTTTCACTTGCTCTTGCTTCTCTCACTAACCTTCTCAGCTTCTACCCCAACATACAGAAACACATCTTCAGACCCTATGCGCACTCCGGTTCTCTTCATCCATACTTCTAAATGAGAACAAGGGAAGATATAGCAATCACTTCTATTTATTGCTTTGTAATGGCCTGAACTTGTTTTAACGAGTTCCTACATTGGCCTTTTAGCCTTCTACTTTGAGTTGAAGATTGCAAGGTTTTCTCCTTTAAGGAAGATTCCAATGTGTAGAAAAATACTGGAGACAAAGAGAGGAAAATAATGAAATCCCCCAAGGCGGAGTCAACCTTATTTCATTCTTAAGGATACCCAAGGAATAGAGCCAGGGCCAAACAGCACAGCCATGCCTCTCCAGACGGCCCTCCTCTACCTTGGAAATGTGGGTGGAGTAAAACATCTTTACAACTGGACACGTCCAAGTCCTGAAGCAACTGTTCCCTAAGTGCGTGTTTGTGTTGGCTGGTCCCTCCTCCCTAGAAAACGGGAACCCCAGAGGAAAGGGGGCTTGCTGCAATCATTCCGCAGAGGTCGTCTCTAGATTCATACCTGAACCAAACATTACCGTAGCCCGGGGTTTCTAACCCTCAAAACCACAGACATTGTTAAAGTGAAAATATTCTGACACTTGTCAAACCAGTCAGGAAGAAAACCAATCAGGAAGATTTTACTCAGGACTATTACAATAGGTGTCAAGACTATAGAAAGAGGGGAGACAAATCAGGGTCAACTCCAAATACAGAAAAGACAACCGGCAATCTCTTACCAACCAACAAGCAGAGCAAGGGGGTCAGCAGATGGAAAATTACTAACACAAGGCATCAAGGATGGGGAATTCTTACTAAACTGATCTACCAGGATTCTTGCTGAACACAAGCCAGGGTGATCAGATATCAGGGGTATGGAATTTGATCAGGGATCAAGGGTGATCAGATATGAAGAACAGGGGAATTTTCAGTAAACTGACTCAGCAGAATTCTTGCCAAAAGTGAGTTAGGCAGGCCAAAAACAGGATGGCAGCCAAGGCTAAGACCTGGTCAAGAAGGCGTAGAGGAGCCTAACTGAAGTTTGGGCAAGCAGAGTATCTTTGTCCACATTTTGGATCAGTCAGTTCTTTGTCTAGAGGAGCCACTGTGTGCACTATAGCATGTTTAGCAACATCTCTGGCCTCTACTCACTAACTGCCAATAGCATCCACCCCCCACAGCTGTGACCACCAAAAATGTCTTGAGACACTGCCAAATGTCCCCTAATGGCAAACATGCCTCTGGTTGAAAATCACTGCTTTAAACCAAGGGTTGGCAGCTTAAAATAAATACTTTGGGCTCTGCAGGATACCTACGCAGTTGATCCTGGAACAACACAGGTTTGAATGACATGGGTCAACTTGTATGTGGATTTTTTCTTCCAATAAATACAATACCATAACTGTATTTTCCTTATGATTTTAGTAACATTTTCTTTTCTCTAATTTACTTTAAGAATATAGTATATAACACATAGAACATACAAAACGTGTGCTAATCATCTGTTTATGTTATCAGTAAGGCTTCTGGTCAACAGGAGGTTGTTAGTAGGTAAGGTTTTAGAGAGTCAAAAGTTACCCATGGATTTTCTACTGAGCAGGGAGGTCTGTCCCCAACTCCCGATGTTGTTTATGGGTCAACTGTATGCTCTCTATACATACTCTTGTTTTTGTTTCTGGTTTTTCAGAGAAAAAGAGTACACATGAGTGGGGTGGAGTGGGGGGCACACGCAGAGGGAAAAAGGGAACCTTAAGCAGACTCCACACCCAGTGTAGAGCTCAATGCAGGGCTGCATCTCACAACCCTAAGATCATGACCTGAGCTGAGATCAAGAGTTGGATGCTTAACCAACTGAGTCACCTAGATATCCCCTGTCCTTTTTTTTCAACCATTTAAAAATGCAAAAACTATTATCAGCAAGTAGATTATTTTAAAACAAAAAAACCAGGCAGCGGGCCAGATTTGGTCCATGGGCCATTGTTTGCCAAACTCTACTTTAACTACCACTTTTTCAAATACATGTAAACAGTACACAGATAGTATTATATTTAATAAAATACCAATTTACTTAAAAGTATGACTAGGGTCTTCATAACATTCTATCAATATTATTTTCTCAAATGACGAAAAACAGAACTAGGGGCAAAATCTTACAGCAGTCCATGGAATGTTTTTACTTTAGGAAAGTATGTTTATTCTCAACAGCCTGTAGAAAACGACCCAAAAAACATCCCCACAAGTCTGCCCTTTCCCCGCCAAACATAATCTAAACCTCACGTTCCCATCCCTCAGTCCCCAAATCCTTGACTATATAGTGTTGTTTTAGAGGTTTGTTTTCAGTGCTTTTAAACTGACACTACTTTGGTTTATATTTAACATGTTTTTCATACACCCTCTCTTTATCTAACCTTCTGGAATGCACCTCTAAAATTAATCTATTCCTGACTACAGAGGTCACTGGGACACCTTATCTTACTTAAGGGTCACTTACATAAACACATATGCTCCATAATCCTCTCACTTTCTGCCTGTAGAAACAAATATATACTCATATATTAATAGAATTGCCCTGGAAATGATGACAAGTTCAAAAAGACCCAGGGTGGGGGGGGTGCCTGGGTGTCTCAGTGGGTTAAAGCCTCTGTCTTCAGCTCAGGTCATGATCCCAGGGTCCTGGGATCGAGGCCTCCATCAGGCTCTCTGCTCAGCGGGGAGCCTGCTTCCTCCTCTCTCTCTCTCTCTCTCTCTCTCTCTCGGCCTACTTGTGATCTCTGTCTGTCAAATAAAAAAATAAAATCTTAAAAAAAAAAAAAAAAAGAATTTCCTTCAAAAAGACCCTAGGACTACACACAGGTAATTCTCTAATCCCACTACCTAATCTGAGAATTTAAGTTTTGTGGTGCTTTTGTTTTTAACAGCTACAACAAATGCCACGGGGGAAAATAAAAAGACCCAGCAACTTCTGTTATTTCAATTTACTCATTTCCATTAGGTGAGGTCTAAATTATTAGGAAAAGTAGAAAAAGGATCTCTAAACAAATTTAGTAAGACATGTCTAATATGTAAACTACAAAGTCTACAGGATACATCTGCCATCGTTTACTCTTCTTTGATTAAAACATCAATATACAACTTCACCTTTGATGCTGAGACCCTAAAACTAGCAAAGCAGCAGTTGATCATCAAAATAGAAGGCATATTCATCTGAATTCCTTTTTAAATCATAAAAACAATATATAGTCATTGCAAAGAAAGTGTAGAAAACATAAAGATAGGAAAAATCCCTCAAAGCACAAGAGATGAACTATTTTTAAAGCTTTAATATCTGGGTGCCTAGATGGCTCAGTTGGTTAAGTGTCTGCCTTTGGCTCAGGTCAGGACCTCAGGGTCTTGGAATGGAGCCCCACATTGGACTCCTGGCTGGGCGGGGAGCCTGCATCTCCCTCTCCCCACTGTTCATGTTCTCTCTCTCTTGTTATCGCTCGCTCTCAAATAAATAAAATCTTTTAAAAAAAGGTTTTATGTGCTTGCTTCAGCATCACATATACTAAAAAAAGGTTTTAATATCTTTCTTTCTAGTCTTTTTCCTATATTTTCTAATAATTTCATAAATTTCACAAAATCAGAAGCCTAAGTGTGTATGTACACATTTGGCAAAAGAATTGGCAACACATATCAACAAATCTTTAAAGGCCCCATATCTTTAGTCTCTCCTGTCCATTCTTCTATAAATCTACCAGGAATCTAACTAGAATTATTACAGATGTCCTAAGCCTTTCGTCAAGGAATATTTCTAATAGTGGAAAGTTAAAACAAGTTGCATTCAATAATAGAAAGGATTAAATATATATGGCTCACCCTTAGAGTGGAATGAAGAACATTAAAACTAGAATTTTTTATAAAAGAATTTAATGACTTGGCATCAAATCTTGATTCTTGCTCTTTCTCTTCAATATTATATCCTGAGAATTTTCCTACATCATTATCAAAATTATCCAATGTACAGAATTTAGATTTTAGATTTATAGAAAAGTAAAGAGAAGGAAATTGAAGACAAATTCCCTCCTTCTTAATCTCTCTTGTCAAATCTTTTGCTTAAATGTTCTTCTCCCACCAGAAGATTGGGACACATCCCATGAGATTAAGAAGGTATACTCTCAAATCAATCAGTGCAAATACCCAGAAAAGAATAATACTTTAGATATTTTATATACCTTCAATTAAATCTCACAAAATATCTCAAAAGATTGCTAATTCTCTCCTTCCTTATTTTTTTAAAGATTTTATTTATTTGAGAGTGAGGGAGAGAGAGAACACACGCAGGGGAGGGGCACAGGGGGATGGATAGAGGAGGAGAAGAGGGACAAGCAGACACTGCACTGAGTGAGAAGCACCACCTTGGGCTCAGTCTCACAACCCTGAGATCATGACCTAAGCTGAAATCAAGAGTCCAATGCTTAACCACTGAGCCACCCAGATGCCCCTTCTCCCCTTTCTTATTAAAAAATTCCCAGTTTGGGGGCACCTGGGTGGCTCAGTGGGTTGGGGCCTCTGCCTTGGCTCAGGTCATGATCCCAGGGTCCTGGGATGGAGCCCCGCATCGGTCTCTCTGCTCAGCCGGGAGCCTACTTCCTCCCCTCTCTCTCTGCCTGCTTCTTTGCCTACTTGTGATCTCCGTCTGTCAAATAAATAAATAAAATCTTTTAAAAAAAAATTCCCAGTTTGATAGTAGCAGCCAATATCTAAGGCAAAAACTCTACGTATTTCCCAGCTTCCCTTGCAGCCAGAGGTAATACGGTGATACAATCTGACCAATGAGTATGAGGGTAAATCCACTGAAGGCCTTTCAGGAAAGCCTCTAAAAGGGGTGGGAGCAAGAGGCAGATTGCTGGCAAGCTCCCCCTTTCATTTTGACCTTTCTCTTCTTTCCAAGAATGAAGACCTACAGATAGCTAGATTTCTGATACCAGATGAGAACACAGGGACAAGGATCAAACCCAAGAGAGTGAAGCAGAAAGATACAGAGACCTGGGTCCCCAATAATCAAGAAACTACTCTACTAAGTAGTAGTTTAGCCTAGTGCTAGACTTATTTTATGTGGAAAGAAAAATAATCCCCTAATTTGTTTGAGGCATTGATTCTGGTAGTTACTTATGGGTGAGCCCAACCCTAACTGATACATCAACTTCTAGAGTTGTTTTTTTTTTTTTAATATTTTATTTATTTTATTTGACAGAGAGAGAGGTCACAAGTAGGCAGAGAGGCAGGCAGAGAGAGAGGGAGAAACAGGCTCCCCACTGAGCAGAGAGCCCGATGCGGGGCTCGATCCCAGGACCCTGAGATCATGACCTGAGCGGAAGGAGAGGCTTAAACCACTGAGCCACCCAGGCACCCCTACAGTTGTTTTTTAAAAAGGTAAGATGCAGGTGGATTTGGCCGAAATCAATTAGCTCATTTAAATACTTGTTTACTCTTCCACACAATCAAGATCTACTGAAGAACTATCCTGGGCAGTGGAAACACAGAAATAAATCATGTACCTTACAGGCTGAGAGAAGCAACTGAACAATCAAAACACAGTTTGATGACTCATCATCAAAGATGATCCTCATCTTTGGGAACAGGTAGGGAAAGAATAGGTATGCTACAAGAAGAGATAAGAAAAAGCATTTAACCCAAATTGTTGAAAGATAATTGGGATCAGAGGTGGCTTTCCAGGTTGATTGGAAATTTGAGACCTGAAAATGGAAATGATAGTGTTAGCCAGACAAATGAGGCAATGAGGGAGGAGTATTCCAGGTGAAGGGAAGAGCCTATGCAAAGGCCCAGAGGAAGAAGGAGGGACATGACACGCTGTAGGGAATGCAAACAGTCTACTATGCCAGAGCACAGAACTGGAGTGGGAGTGGGGACAGTGCTTCTCCTGGGAACTGCCAAAATTACACATGCCAACCCTTTCTGTGCCAGAAAAGTCTCTGAGTTGTTTTTTTTTATTACTCTTCTTTTATGTCTATAAATAGAAATTAAGGACCAAGAGAGGCAAAAACAGAGAGGTCATTTATCTTTTATTTTCTAACTTTCAATATGCCAGATACCACCCAGATATTACCTGCACCTTTCCAGCTCTCTGCCTTATGGTGAGATCCTTCAAATGTCTGAAACACCCTTTCTGAGGAAGAACTGGTGGGGCTTACCCAACGGTGGAGTGGAATAATGGAGGACTCGCCCAACACTAGCGAACTGATGGGGGGGATGGGGTGGTGAGTGTGGAAGTGTCATAGTCAGATTTGCTACAAGAAGAATAATACACTGGTAATAATGGAAAGAAATGGATGGAAAGAGGACATGGGTTACAATCGCAGGGGTGAGAGATGATGGAGGCCAGGGCCAGAATACTG
The DNA here is from genome assembly GCF_922984935.1 of Meles meles. NCBI lineage: Eukaryota > Metazoa > Chordata > Mammalia > Carnivora > Mustelidae > Meles > Meles meles. The sequence goes on from NC_060067.1 coordinate 143,486,453, forward strand.
ACAACAGAAAACAGAGAAGTGGATGTGTGCTTTTGAGAGTTAACAGGTGGGCTCAAGAGGACTGTGCAGACATGCAGAGGGAACGAGGGTGAAGTAAAGGGTAATCCTAGATGGCTTGGCTACTGAGAGAAAAAGGCAGCAGAGCACAATGATGAAGACTACATACTCCGGGATTCTATCTCCACCGATTTAACAGTTCTGCGACCTTGGGGGAGCTACTTAAGCATGTGTGCCTCAGTTTCCACATTCCTATAATGGGAATAACAATAGAATCTATCTCAAAGGATTTTGTCAGAGTTACATGAAAGTCCATAGAGCAATGCCTGGCATGCAGGAAATGCTGGATAAATGCTGGCTACATAAAGGGTGATGGTGATGCCATTCACCAGGACAGGAACGTGAGGGGAGGCACAGATTTCTAGGGAGTAGAAAGAGGAGTTTTTCAGATATTTTAACCAGATCTACCTGTGGGACACCCAGTAGGCAGCTGATTGTACAAAGCTAAAGCTCAGAGGGGAGCTCTGAGCACCAGGTGCTACTACAGAAAGAGTGATACAGAGGGGACATTTGAGCAAGGCCTGGCAAGCACGCAGAAGTGGGCCCTGAGGGGACAGCTTGTGGGTGAGACACGGAGGAAAGAATTCACATAGTCCCTAGGGCACACTGACATTCAGGGGAAAAAGGAAAAAAAACTGAGAAGGAGCAGTCACTGAGACAAGACGAAGACTCACAAAAAAATAATTCTAGTAAGGTTGTACCATAAAAATCGAAGAAACAAAAATATGGATGACACTTGGGGAAGCAGAAATCTTTCCTCTGCCCTTCTAGGTTCTTCTGGCTGGTCTGGTAATTAAACTGACATAAGACAGACGAACAGGAGAAAAACAAATTTCATTACCTACCTTCAGGAGCCCCATAAAATATGTGACTCACAGACAGTTGGGCAATTGAGGTTTATATACCATCCTGAGCTAAGGAGAAGGGGGTTGGGGTCTGAGACTTCGAAGGGGAGAAAGACAATTTACAGAAGGATGGGAAGAGCTCATATTTGGTAAACAAATGTTTTCCATGCCATGCAGAGACAGAGGGACACAGAAAAGGAACTTGATCTCCAGGCCTTCCCCCCAGCTTACCACAGCTAGACCATATTCTTTGTAATTATCTCTGGTGATAGTTCTCTTCCTGGAACAAGCCCTCTATATAAATTCTTTTAGACAGCTAAGGGGGAGGTAAAAGCTCTTCCTGACTCTTTTGGCCTTAACTGAATTCAGCTCAAAGTAATCCACATGCCAAAGTGGCACATTTTAGGGAGGCTTGATCTGAAACTCCTTCAGAAGGCAGAGGAGGGGAATGCGTCACACACAGGGAACAAGCTCAGAGATTAGAAATAAAGGGTAGGGACAAAAAGATCTCAAAAAAAAATGCAGTAATCCCTGAGAGCCAGTGTTTAAAGTTTATTAATTATTTTTATAAATTACCTAGAAGAACCACATAATAAAATCTTCCAGTTGGTAAGAGTCAGAAAGCTCTTTGAGCGAGCAAACTGCCTTACTAATGAGGATAAGCCTCAGAAAAATCTCATATAGTAATCTAAGTAGGCAAGAAAGAGTAAGATTTTTCAAGGAAAGAAGTCAGAACATAATGACTTCAGTGAAAAATAATCCCAACTGCATTTTACAAATAAAGTTCTGGCCACGGCACCAGCATGCTAATAAATAAATAAAATCTTTAAAAAAAAAGTTCTGGCCTCCAAGCTTTCAGTTACTGAACCCCCCAAATCAAAAAAGCTATTTTTAAGCCATATACTTCAGGACTTGAAGGAAACTCAGAGACACCCACCGGTTCAGATCGCAGATATGAGAACTTACTAAAAAGCAGATAGTGGAGTCATCCAAGACCTACTGAATCAGAATCTCAGGGTATGAAGTTAGAAAAATTTACTGTTTTTTGAAATTTTTAAAATAAGCTCACCAGATAATTTATGTGCACACGAACATTTGAGAACCCTTGATTTATCTACTGGAGACCAAGGGTGAAAGAATGTGAATGGCTTGGACAACAGCACACAGCTATGAGAGGGTCTAGGGCAATTCTCAAACTTTAATATGCATCCAAATCATCAGGAGGTTTTGTTAAATATAAATATCCAAGTTCTACCTCCAGAGTTTCTGATTCAACCCTGGAATTTCCATTTCTATCAAGTGTCCAGGCGAGGCTGTTGCTGCTCATCTGGGGACAACACTCTGACAACCTCTGGTCTGCAGCAGAGTCATTAGAGACTTTCCTCTGTACATCAATTCAATACAGCTCTGAACCCTTAAAGACCAAGAAAAGGCAAAGTGTTTCAGGATGATGTTGAAATGAAATAGAAAACATGACCAAACATAAATTACATACATTTATTCTAAGCCATTCCGGTAAACTAGAAGACACATAGAGAGCTGGAAAAGATCCAGACTAAGCTAGGATGAAATTACAAGGGTCAGGGAACATGTGAAGAAACAAAACCAACTGAATAAAGAAAAAGACCAAATTCACAAAAGAAGGTAAAAATAGATGCTGATTGTAAAATCTATAAATTAGGAAAAGGTGCATGCAGAATGAACAAATTTCAAAATAACATTCAAGAGCTATTTTAATTATTTGTCTTTTTAATTTATTTGTCTTTTAAGAAGTCATCTTGAGTATCTTTCTATTTTAGTCAACTCAGGAAATCTAGTCCCAAACCCATCTTGAGGCTAGATTTTTTTTTTTTTTTATTCAAAACCACTTTTGAAAATGGTTTCCCACTGGTCCTGCACAGAGCCATGGGAGCCACAGAGAAACATTCCTCACTCACCGCCCCAATCCTGCATGACTCAGATATCCAGTATTACCGCAGAAAGACAGCATTCTAGTGCTGTTCTAACTGCTACTCTTTTCTCATGTAGACAAGTCTTAACCCTGAAATACTATATTCAAATATGTAATTCTCTCAACAGCTCAGGATACCTGTAATTGCCTCTATCTGCCTGCTATTTGTCTCGCCGTTCCAAGAACACGTCCAAAATCCATACCCAGATGAATTCCCCTGACAGCATCTCCTCAGGACCATCAGAAACATTTTATATCATATTGTCTCCCAACTCCTTTCAAACCCATTTTCCATTTACGGTACTTGCTGTGTTACCTTTAGTATCTGCTATCATTTCCTCCGAAGAAAGTAATACACCTAAAGTGTTCCATCCTTTCATTTTCCATGGGACTCCTACACCCACCTAAGCTGCTCCTTCTACCTTCTAAGTACCTTGCCCAGGCTGTCCTCTCAGTCACATATATTTGCTTTTATATTTTTCCCACTCAGCGTCCAATACCCTCCTCACCTTCCAAAAATAACCTCACTTCTAAGGATACGGTATCTGGGTTTTGAACTTTTCAAAACCAGTGTAAATATCGTTCTGTCAACACACATACTGCTTTTTACAGCTAAGAGGCAAAAATAGGTTGCAAATAACTTCTGCTACACAGACAGGTGAATGGTTTGAGCTGGCTGAAGGTTTTCCCCAGGACTCATTACTGGTTATTCTTTACCATGAAAAGGTTGCTTCTGTTTATGTTTAGTTGAAACTAAAGCTCCCTAAAACATTAGAGGATCCCTCATTGGCCAGAGTTAACTGGAAAAAAAAAAAAAAAAAAAGCCCGTAACAGGTCACAGACACACATACACACCCATACCTAAAAACCAAAACTCAGAGTTTACCACAACCAAAGCCCAAATATAAGAGTTACTGTCCACCAATTAACAAACATAAAATTTAAACACAGGCTCTATGCTAACCTACATTTACTAAGTCTTAGTTTAAAGTGGGCTTCAAGTCTATGCAATGCCCTACTGTTTCTGAACTATCTTCTTATTTACAAACAGAGGACTTTCTGGAAATTCCTACATAGATGCAACATAGTCATTTATGATCTGCTTTTCTTTTCCTTAATCTAAACTGTCTTTAAAAGTATAAACTTTGCCAGGTACCTGGGCGGCTCAGCTGGCTAAGTGTCTGCCTTTGGCTCAGGTCCAGGGATCAAGCCCCATGTCGGGCTTCCTGTTCAGCGGGAAGTCTGCTTCTCCATACCCCCACCCCCACCCCCAGCTCACGCACTCTCTCTCAAGTAAATAAACAAAATCTTTAAAAAAAAAAAAGTATAAACTTTGCTTCAACAAAGAGTATTGGTAAAACCAGATACACACAAAGGAATGAAGTTGGACCCTTACTTTACACCATATACAAAAATTAACTCCATATGGATCAAAGACCTAAAATAACAGCTAAAACTATAAAACTCTTAGAAGAAAACATGGGGGGAAGCTTCATGACGTTGATTTGCTCAGGCAACAAAAGTGAAAAGAGACATACTGAACTACATCAAAATTTAAAACTTCTGTGCATCAAAGGACAGAGCAAAAAGGCAATCCACCAAAAGGGAGATTTTTTATATATACGTAGATATATATACACACACACACATATATATGTATATATATACACATATATGCATAGATGTATACACACACATATATATGCAAGCCCTATATCTGACAAACGGTGAACATCAGAATATGTGAGAGAGAAAAACCTACAAATTGACAACAAAAAGGCAAATGACCCAATTAAAAAATGCACAAAGGACTTGACTAAATATTTCTCCCAAAATGGTACACAAATGACCAACAAGCATATGAAAAATCTTTAACACCACTTATCATTAAGGAAATGAAAATCAAAACCTCAAGATACCACCTCATACCCATCAGGATGGCTGCTGCCAAGAAACAACCAAACAAAAGAACAACAAAAGCCCAGTGTCAGTGAGGATGAGGAGAAACTAGAACTCTTGGGTACTACTGATGGGCATGTCAAATGATGTAGCTGCTGTGGAAAATAGGGCTTCCCAAAATCAAACATGGAAGTACCATTTGATCCAGCAATTCCACTTCTAGATACATACAGCCAAAAAAACTGAAAGCAGGGGCTCAAACATATTTATAGACCATATTTATTATGTACAGGCAGCATTATTTGCCACAGCCAAAAGGGGAAGGAACCCAAAAGTCCAACAATTGATGAAAGGATAAAAAAAATGTGGTGGAACAGTATTCAGCCTTAAAAAGTACGGAAATTCTGACACATGCTACAACATGGACGAATGTTATTCTAAGTGAAACAAGCCACTAACAAAAAGACAAATACTGTATGAGACCACACATATGAGTGATCTAGAACAGTTAAATTCATAAAGACAGAAAGTAGAATGGTGGTTGCCAGGGGCTGAGGGAAGGGAGATGGAGAACTGTTGTTCAGTATAGTTTCAATTTTGCAAGATGAAAACATTCTGGAGATCGGTTGCACAGCAATGTGAATATACTTGGTAATACTGAACTATATACATTTAAAAATGGTAAAAATGATAAATTTTACATGGTATGTTTTAACACAATTTTAAGGTATAAACTTAATGGAATACTTCATACTAATAAATATTTGAAGAAAGAAGCATCTCAAGGTAATAGCCTTTACTTAGGAATCTATAGACACATTTTTATTTTAGATAAAGTAATTATGTCTCAATATTAACATGCACAGAATGCTATAGTTGTACATATCTTTTAAAGTAAAGGTATAATCTGTGCACTTGAAAATATCTAAAAAATAACACTTTATACAGAAGGTGTGCATCCCCTAAAATTAATAAATTTATAGGACCAATTACTAAAGAATGTACATGGTAATGAAAATAACTTCGTATCAAAGGCCACTATTTCATTTCATTTTAATACTCGCTTTCGTTTGAGGGGTTGAAAGAGCTTCACAAAATCTCAGGACACTGTATTTTTTCTGTTTGAGCCATGAATCACACAGCAAAAGTTTCCTCACAATGTTTACTGAAAAATGCTGGACTGGGGCCCCCGGGTGGCTAGCTTGGTCGGTTGGGCTCCTGACTCTTAACTGCAGCTCAGGTCGTGAACTGAGGGCTCTGGGATAGAGCCCTGCATTGGGCTCTGTGCTCGGCAGGCAGTCTGCTTGAGATTCTCTCTCTCTCTCTTCCTCTGCCCCTCCCCCACCACTCCCTTGCACATGTGCGCTGGCTCTCTCTAAAATAAAAATTAAATAAATCTTTTTTGAAAAAAAACAAAACACTGGGCCAGATGCTAAGTGAGCGTAGCACAGACAGGAGCCTCCAACGCTTCCCCACTCCTCTTGACCATCCACAATTGAATAAGAGACCTGAGATACCACTTATTAGCAAATTGAAAGAGCAGATATTTCATGAAATTTAATGTTTGGCATCTAGATGTCAAAATCAGATTTCTCCATTAGCATTCAAGGAAAAAATATATCCATTCTGAATTTAGACATAGAGTTCAAAGTACATTTTTAGTCAATTACATTCTCAATTTGATCTAGTAATAAGCTACTTGAGAATATAGTCCTATGTTCTCAATACATATATACAAAAAAGCCCTATATATAGGGCTTGCATATATATATGTGTGTGTGTGTGTATATATTCAAAGCAAAAATCAAGGAAATAACTAAGTAACACCTTTACATAAAAAAACACAAAGATGAGATAGAAATAAGAATTTACTACCTAGGGAGTGTCAACTGTTGACAGCTCCTGTAACATGCAGATTCCCAAACCCTTCCCCCTCCCATTCTGGTTCTGACATACTAGATTGGGACCTAATAATTTGATTTTTTAATGGGCATTTTTAACAAACACTCTAATAATACTTGGAGTAACAATGCAAAACACACCACCAGCAAGATGCAAATTACACTGGCTCAGAGGTATACCTTATAAGGAAGTTTAGATCTCATTTTATTTAACCTCATCAATACAGGAGCCCTTTCTACAATGCTGACAGGTTGATTGATTGATTTTAATAAGAAAGAATACCAGCATTTACATAGTCAAATAAATAGCACATGCTTCTCTGCAAGCTTATAAAAACATATTGCTTATTTTAATAATACTGCCATTGTTTGAAACCTAGAATCACCTTTTCTTAGAATCAGCTTTCAATACAGTGTATAAGCCTTCAAACACACAAATTACAGAAAGGAAAACTGTTTTCATTATATCACTGCACTGTCTGGTTTTTGATCAAAATTAGAGCCCCCCAGATTCACCACCTTAGCGCTAAAGGAATTTCGACAACTTCCCAAACATGCCCCAGAGGGTTGAGATTTGCCACCATAGAGAATGCCACCAGAGGATTAAGATGCTATTCCAAAAAATAAATAAATTTTAATGTTTTGAGGACAGTCTCTCAAAAAAAGAATGGTTTTGAACAAGATCGTGTTGACTTGGACGTGTGAGTTCAAATAGGCTTTTTTTAAAGCATGCTATTGAACATTACTAAATTCATATCAATAGTAGTAAGACATTACCTGTGATTGCTCTCTTCAGGAGCCTACTGCTGAGCTGTATTTGCTCTCTCCACTGTATCAGAGCGACAGAAAAGATCTCCCCAACACTTGGCAATGCTGGAAACTCCCAGAAGAAGGCTTCCAAGATCTGTAGAAAGAATTTTAAAAAATGTTCTGTTATCATTAATAAACTAGGAAACCCAGTCTAAGATTCTCAAGTTTGTGTCCCCTCCCTTTACTGCCATTTATGGTTACTGAGTGGGTTCTCCTCAGACTACACTTAGCTTTATCATCAAGGAAATTAAAAGCATAAAGTCCTGTCCCCATGCTTTAATAAAACCACTTTTTTGCTCCAAAAATATCACAAGAATTCTTTCAAGGCTGTTGGCTCTGAACCCCATCACTTCATCTTTTTTTTTATGATTTACTTACTTATTTTTTTTTAAAGATTTTATTTATTTATTTGACAGGCAGACATCACAAGTAGGCAGAGAGGCAGGCAGAGAGAGAGGAAGGGAAGCAGACTCCCTGCTGAGCAGAGAGCCTGATGTGGGGCTCGATTCCAGGACCCCAAGATCATGACCTGAGCTGAAGGCAGAGGCTTTAACCCACTGAGCCACCCAGGTGCCCCTACTTATTTTAGAGAGAGAGAGAGAAGGGGGAGGGGCAGAGGGAGAGGGAGGGAATCCTCAAGCAGACTCCCCGCTGAGCATGGAATCCCATGCAGGACTCAATCCCGGAACCCTGAGATCATGACCTGAGCCGAAACCAATAATTAGATGCCGAACCAACTAAGCCACCCAGGTGCCCCAACACCACTTCAAACCACACCAGTGGGGACTAAGGAGGACACTTGTCCTGATGAGCATCAGGTGTTATATGGAAGTATTGAATCACTATACTGTACTACTGAAACTAATATAACACTGTATGATAGCTATACTTGAATTAAAATAAAATATATATATATACACACACACACATACGCACTTATATTTAAAACATGAAAACCATTTAAATGCCCAATAACTGGGGAAGAGTTAAGCGAATTTGACGCAACATAGTTTACTTAACCATGATTTTGTCAGCCATCAAAAACTTTTATGAGTTTATAATAAAATTGGAAATGCCATTTATCATATAAAGAAAAAGCAGAGTACAATGCTGTAATTATATATGATCACAACTACTTATGCAAAAGCAAGAAATAAGATATAATTTGTTTCAATCAAGTTATAAGTATTAGGTAAACTATTTCCCCAACTTACATTGGTTAAGGTGAGTAATTCAAGTCAGAGTCTAGTATAACAAATAGATCTTTTCAAAATCTCTGTGTAACAAGGATGAACCACCCATGAATGTGATAATTTTTCTGCAACAATCCAATATATTAAAGATGGTTTCCTAGAAGTCACTGTCAGAGGTTTTATGTTTGACCTACAGGTGCCTCAAAGGCTTAGAAGGTAATACCTTTTCTTGTAGCAAATATTTCATGAAAGCGGGAAAAAAATGGGGGTGTCTTGGGAGGAAGACCTCAGTGTGAACTTAACCTCTAAAACCAGGCACAGTGGCGGTAATGACCAGGCAGAAGAAGGGTGAGTATAAGACTAAAGAATAAAAGGTAACATTTTCCATTCAAATAAATCAATTCTTCATATCCTTAAAAGGAGATAGCAGGTTCAAAATGGAGTCACTAGTGCTAAATCCTGTCAGCAAACCAAGACTTAATACCTAATCTAATTGCATTTCAACCCACCACAATCCCCCCAGGAACGTGACCTTTAGCCAGTCAACATAGAATTAGCTGAATGAGCACCACCGAGATAATCCACCCAATAGACCCCTTCCATCTCCCTTACGAAGACAAACTTGCCTGAAACAATGCATTCTTTGCTAATAATTTCCTTTTTCCACCCCCTTTCTGCCTTTAAAAACCCTTCTTCTTGAACAACTTTGTAAGCTCCTTTCTATTGCGACGGGATCCTGCCCAACTCATAAATCAGTTGAATAAGGCCAATTTATCCTCAAATTTATTCAGCTGAATTTCTGTTGTTTAAAAAATACCAAAAATTTGGGGTGCCTGATTGACTCAGTGGTTGACCATCCAACTCTTAATTGGGAGTGGGGTCATAACCTCAGGGTCGTGAGATCCACGCTGGGTGTGAAGCCTGCTTAGGATACTCTCTCACTCCCTCTCCTTCTGCCCCTCCCCCTGCACCCCCACCACTAGCTGGGGTGCACAATCTTTTTCAAAAAAATTTTTTTTCTTTAGGACCTTCAAATCTGCCTTCTCCACTCTAATCAATTAATCATTTATTAAGCATCTGCGGCAACATCACAGTTAAATTCATAATCACATCTCGGGCAATTTCATCACAAGACATTTTACAAGGAATGGAATGCTACTTTCTCCATAATCCCATGTGAACAGTTTTATCATCATGTACGGGAGAGATACAGGCTCTTCTATGGCCTCTTAAGAATTACAGATTGCTTCCAGATGCTTTTCAGGTGATTTTGAGCCTTTCTTCATTCTGTGACTGCTGAATTATGAAAGGGCATCTCTAATTCATGAGAAATACTTCTCTCATCTTAGTGTCCATTATCATATATCCTCCCCTTACACTCAACATTTTGAGGCGCTCACACATAGCTTTTACTTAGGCGATAAGGCATCGCTGTGTGTGGGTGAGGGCTTTACTGAGAACCACTTCTATTTCACCATCATGATTCTCTGGCAGCAACACTTCAGGACTCCAAAGGAAGCCGGGTCCTTTGACAGTAATGCAGAGAATGACATAAAAGCAGGGTTAAACAGAACTCAAGTAAACTAAAAGGACTCTTAAAATTCGCTGGGTCTTGATAATTCTCTTCATTGTCATCTCATTTAAAAACAAACTATTTCGGGGCACCAGTGGGTTAAGCCTCTGCCTTCAGCTCAGGTCATGATCTCAGGGTCCTGGGATCGAGCCCCACATCGGGCTCTCTGCTCAGTGGGAAGCCTGCTTCCTCCTCTCTATCTGCCTGCCTCTCTGCTTACTCGTGATCTCTCTCTGTCAAATAAATAAATTAAAAAAAAAAACAACTATTTCTTCTGCTAAAAAGAGGGTGGGGGTTGGCAGTTAACAACTCAGTCACACTCAAATCTCTGCTCAGGCAAGTGCTCTCCTTCAAACAAAATGTCCTACATCCATATAATAAAATCAAATTCAGGCTCACACTCCTGTGTGACAGCGATGTCACATCCCTAATTTCAACAAAAGAACAAAATTTAAACTTCATTTCCAGATGGCATAAATTCAACGAATTTAGACCTCTGCTATGCTGAGTTCAGAAACCTGTTAACAGACAGGAATATACAAAAAGTATTAGCAAAACCACCAAATGAACATGGCAGGGGGGAGGGATGGATAATTAATACCTACATCATAAATTTCTCCCTATAATCAGTAAAACAGATGCGGGGTTTACACAGGAGGTGTGGATTTATCCATAGCACTATATTAATTGACCTCTGTTATAATCAAGTGCTTTCCTGCAAGGTAATTAAATCAATCAATCAAAGCAGAAGTCTCTAAAAGTTCAACAAGTTCATTCCAACACATGCAACTGACTATGAGCTAATTATTGAATAATTTCATTCTCCAAAAGAGCTGACCTGAGATAGATTATATTCACATGTGGACACTGTAGAGCAGAACAAAATGTTCTATGTGGTCTTAACAATCTTCACTGATTCCATTAAGCATATAGTAACTCAGCCTTAAAATGGATGCACTTAAACCCAATCCCTGAATTCACAGATGATAAAAATGAAGTACAAGAGGCAAACGGGCCTGTTCAAGAGGGAAAAGCTGGAAACTGTGAAGACAGAGATAGGTCCCGTATCTTCTGAGCCACAATGATGTTATCTTCTCCACATTAAGCTCACAGTTCCTCAACTATACTACCCATTAAGTTGATCTTATTCCTTTCCCTGACCAGCAAAACTTTTTTTTATTATCATATAATGTATTATTTGCCCCAGGGGTACAGGTCTGTGATTCATCAGTCCTACACAATTCACAGCACTCACCATAGCACACACTCTCCCCAGTGTCCATCCCCCAGCCACCCCATCCCTCCCACACCCTTCCACTCCAGCAACCCTAAACCTTTGGGAAAAGTTGAAACACATCAAGCTTCAATCTTCAATTTCCATTCAATCAATCCCTGAGATTCTGCTTTAGATACATAGAGTCGTCTCTTTACCCAAGAAACCCAGCGTAAATTGGATGACTTTTGGAAAGTCTTAACCCAGAAATAAATTAGTGAGTTGTAGCATATCCCAGAGGAGGAAAAACAGGCAGGGAGAGATGACAGGCATCTTAGGAATGAATCAAAAAGTTTATTAAAATGAATAATGAAGGTGAACAAAACCAAAATCTAAGTATTAAAGTGCTGCTTCCCAAAGTGACAACTACTCAAAGGTCGCTTCTTAAAGGGGGGTGTGGGGGGGAGTAGTAACCATTGCTGTTCAAAGTTCTGCATTCAAATAAATTTGGAAAACACTGCATTCTAAATATCCCTCTTGAATATTCACAAATCACATTATGTGTATTAAGGCTCCAAGAAAATCTGCAGGAAAGAAGCCCACTCAGTTTTAATTGAACATTCCCCAATCTTATTTGACATCTTTGGTTCGTGGAACTTGTACTGACATCCTCCAAGAAACATACTTCAGGAAGCACATACAGCATTTTTGATGAATAACATGAGTATGACCCTCATTAAGCAGCATTTATAGTGAGATAGGCTTCCTCTTCCAGAACCAACTGTTAAAAATCAACTCATGAAATAAAAGAACCCTGTAATTATAATGGAAATAACCACCACCAACAATGTGTCATAAGTGCTAAGTGTAAGGCACTATGCTAAATGCAATTTTTTTTGAGAAGTGGTGGGAGTGTATTCAAATTCAAATTACACTCCCCAGAAGCTGTAAATACTTTAACACAAATAAATATATTATATACACTGTTCTGTACCTTACATTTTTCACCAAACATATACCAGCAATTTTTCCAAAACAATACATAAAGAGATTCACTGATATTTTTTATGACTGTGTGGTTTCTAACATCCAGATGTAACAGTGTTTTTATTCAGTTGCTGTGGATGAACATTTTAGTTGTTTCCAATCTTTAACCAATATAAACACTCTTACAATAATTATCTTGTATATAAATCATTTTCTCATGCATGTAATATGTCTGTGCATGTAAGATACATTTATAGTACACAGGAATATATAGTATATCTCCGAGAACTATACTATAGTATATATAGTATATCTCCGAGAATTTATGCTAGATATGAACGTATTCATATCTAGCATAAATTTCTAGAACTGAAGTTCCTAGTCAAAACATACAAATTTCTTCATATGATAGATTTTGCCAGATGGCCCACTAAAGGGGCTACTGTGTTGCATTCATGCCCTTTACAGGGTAGGTTATAAACCCATCTAATAGTGGTATATGATACCTCCACGTAGCTGTCACATGCAAATCTCCTTTAATGAGTGGAGTGTAAAAGCCACGGTCATTTCCCTTCCAGAAGGCTATTTGTATCCTTTGTCCGTTTGTCTACTGAATGGCTAGACTTCTCAGGGATTTGTAGGAGCTCTTTATTAGAAAAATTAGTCACCCTTTGTAATATGAAAAGCAAACATTCTCCCCAATTTTCTTGTTCTCCTAGTTTCCTTATGCAGGATTTTTTCAGTTAGGTTTTGGGGGGGGGGGGTGAGGGGAGGTAATATGATCAAGGTGATCCATCTCTTTTATGGCTTCTCAGTTTTCTGTCTTACTTAGAAAGAACCTATGTACTCCAAGATTATAAAATAAGTTTCTCATGCCGCCTTCTAGAACTTATTTTTTAAATATCTGTTTTATATAGATTTGGCTTAACACTTGAGGTACTGCTCTAAACAGCTTTTTCACTCCAAATGGCTACCTGCTTATCCCACTACTATTTATTGACCAGAGCATCTTTCCCTAATTAATCTGAAAGGCCATCTTTATCATATGCTAAATATGGTATTTGGTAATACCAATGTTTCGATTATTATAGCCTTACAATATGTTTTGGTTTTTTTGTAAATAGGATCCACACCCAGCATGGAGCCCTAAGTGGGGCTTGAACTCACAACCCTGAGATGAAGACCTGAGGTGAGACCAAGAGTCAGACACATAATCGACTGAGCCACCTAGGTGCCCCACTTAACAATGTGAGGTTTTTAGATTTTTTTTAAGATTATTCATTTATTTATTTGACAGAGAAAGAGAACAAGCAGAGGGAGAAGCGGAGGGAGAAACAGGCTACCTGCTGAGCAGGGAGCCCAATGCAGGATCCCAGGACCCTGAGATCATGACCTGAGCTGAAGGCAGACACTTAACCGCCTGAGCCACCCAGATGCCCCTGCAATGTGTTTTAATATCTTTTTCAGAGTTGTCCTGGCTATTCATGCTTATTTTTCCATGTGAACATAGAATACACTTGTTTAGTAACCCCCACCAAAAAAAAAAAAAAAAATCCTGTTGTTATTTTCACTGGAACTACATCAAACACACACATTAATTTAAGGAGAACTAGCATCTCTATATTCAAGAATAGGACAGGCCTTTTCATATCTCTTCTGTATCTCTCAGGAGCATTAAGTGTCTTCATATACACTGTATATATTTCTTAAGTTTATTCTTAGGTACTTTTTCCTTTTTTATGCTAAAGGTCTTTTCTTCCACTATTTCTTCAAATTCATTATTGTTGGTATATATGAAAGCTATAGATGTTGACAAATTGTCTTGGTATCCAGACATACTTATATATTATCTATAAAATTAGTTTGTATTCTCATCATATATTCCTATCATTTGCGAGTAATATTTATTACCTTTTATACCTTTGTAACTTTATTTTCTTTCTCTTGTCCAACTATCTTGACTTGTGATTCCAAAACACCAGTAATAAACAGTAAAAAATAGTGGACATTCCTATTTTGCTCCAGACTTCCATGGGGATGTTCTCAAATCTCCTATAAAGCCTAAGAGGGTTTTTGGCTTGAGACAGACATACCTTATTTTGCTAAGGATATTTTCCTCCTCTATTTTGAGGGATTTTTAGATCAATAGATGATATTAAATTTTATCAGATGGTTTTTCCAAAAAAACACGATTTTTGTTACTGATACTTAAAAAGATAATGAACGCCATGCCACCGAATCCTTCTTGCATTCTTAAAACAATCCTCATGTATTATGGTGTATTATTCTTTTAATGTGTGCAAAGTACATACTAAATGTGTTTTCTCACTCAATTCTGTAAGCAACCCAACCAGCCGGGTGCCACCATCATGGCTGCTCTAGCCCTCGCTCACGGGACTCCTGCTCTCCTCTGCACTGCTCCTCAAACACACCGTATGGCCTCAGGGCTGGGGCAGCGCCTGCCAGACCTGCTGTTCCCTGAGATCTCCTCTCCCCAGATTGCAGCATATATCATTCCCTTCTCCATTTATGTCTCTGCTTCCAAAGTCACCTCGGTACAGAGGTGCCCCTATGTGCCCCACATAAAACAGAAAGAAACCACCTTCTAATCATGTCATTCCACCCCCATTTTTCATTTTTCCATGGAGCAACTGTTTCTGTCTAAAGTTGATTTCACTTCTATTAATTCGTATTCCATTTCTCCCTGCAGAATATAAGCTCCAGAAATGCAGGGGTTGTGTCTGCTTTGATCAGTACTGACTGATCAGTGCTGACTTTCCAGCACCAAGAACAGGCCTGGCACATAGAAATCACTTAACATCCATTGACCACATGAATGAATGAACACATAAATGAATGAATGAATGAATTTATTTAAATAATCTCTACACCCAAAGTGGGGCCTGAGCTCACGACCCGGAGAGCAAGAGTAGCATGTTCCACTGACTGAGCCATCCAGGCACCCCCATGAATAACCATTTGATAGACAGGAAACTGAAGCTTAAAGATATCATGTAACTAAAATCACACAGTGGTCAGCCTGGGCCTGAAGCCGAAGTCCAACTTTCAATTCCCCACCCTTAACCATTAAAACAAATGACAGGTGATTTTAGGCATAGAAAATGCTCATATAATCTTTTTTTTTTTTTTTAACCCTCAGATACTCCAATGTGTATTTCCTAAAAACTCTTACATAACCATAGTACAGTTCTAAAGATCAGGAAATTAACTCGATAAAACAACACTGCAATCTGCAGGCAATATTCAAATTTTGCCAACCGTCCCAGCGATGTCTATTATGACAAAAGAAAGTTCTGGATCAAGCACTGCATTCAGTTGTCATGTCTTTTCAGCCTACTTTAATTGGAACAGTTGCTTCATCTTTCTTTTATTTCCTTCAATCATTGTCTTTTACACCTTTGACCTTTTTGAAGAGCACAGGCCAGCTGTTTGGTAGGAGGGCCCTCAGTCTGGGTTTATCTCTTGTTTCTTTTTAATTAGATTCACATAATGCATTTTGGGTAGAAAAGTCACAGAAACTTTGGGTCGGACAAATGCTGGAGGTCTTAAATTGATCACTGGGTTAAGATGGTATCAGCTCGGGGGGCGACTGGGTGGCTCAGTGGGTTAAGCCTCTATTTTTGGCTCCGGTCATGATCTCAGGGTCCTTGGCTCAAGCCCCACATCAGGCTCTCTACTCAGCAGGGAGCCTGCTTCCCCCTCTCTCTCTGTCTGCCTCTCTGCCTACTTATGATCTCTTTCAAATAAATAAATAAAATCTTAAAAAACAAATCTATTAAAAGATGGTATCAGCTCGGGTTTTCTGCTGACGATCCCACCTGCGAGAAGTCCTCTGATACAAAGTAGGCAGGATGGAGAATGTTCAGGGGTGAGCTGCAGGCCCTCTGCTCATATAATCTTATGAACACTAAAGCACAAGTTATTGACTCCACTGAAAGAGGCAAACTGGGGACGCCTGGGTGGCTCAGTTGGTTAAGCAGCTGCCTTCGGCTCAGGTCATGATCCCAGCGTCCTGAGATCGAGTCCCACATCGGGCTCCTTGCTCCGCAGGGAGCCTGCTTCTCTCTCTGCCACTCTGTCTGCCTGTGCTTACTCTCTCTCTCTCTCTCTCTGACAAATAAATAAAATTTAAAAAAAAAAAAGAGGCAAACTGTAGAGTCCCTATATGAGATAAGCAAAAGAATCAGAAGGTGGCCTCCAGAGAATTCCTTTAAAATTATGGGCAGAGAAAAGGGAACCATCCTACACTGTTGGTGGGAATGCAAGCTGGTACAGCCACTCTGAAAACACTATGGAGGTTCCTCAAAAAGGTAAAAATAGAGCTACCCTATTACCAAGCAATTACACTACTGGGTATTTACCTGAAAGATACAGATGTAGTGATCTGAAGGGGTATGTGCACCCCAATGTTTATAGCAGCAGTGTCCATAGTGAGTAAACTATGAAAGAGACCAGAAGTCCACCAACAGATGAATGGATAAAGAAGATGTGGTGTGTATGTATATACATACACATACACAATGGAATACTATACAGCCATCAAAAGAAATGAATTCTTGCCATTTACAACAACATGGATGGAACTAGAGGGTATTATGCTAAGTGAAATAAGTCAATCAGAGAAAGACAATTATCATATGATTTCATTTCTATGTGGAATTTAAGACAGGGGATCATAGGGGAAGGGAGGGAAAAATAAAACAAGATGAAATCAGAGAGGGAATTGAACCATAAGAGACTCTTAACCATAGGAAACAAACCGAGGGTTGCTGGAGGGGAGGGGGGTGGGGGATGGGATAACCGGGGGATGGGCATGAAGGAGGCCATGTGATGTAATGAGCACTGGATGTTGCGTGCAACTGATGAATCATTAACTCTACCCCTGAAACTAATAATATGTTAATCAATTGAATTTAAATTTTTTAAAAAAGAATAAAGAAAGAAAATCATGGGCATTCTATTGCGCCAGCTCTCTTCTCTTAATACCTATGAACCTCACACAGCAAGCATCCCGAAGCTCTGACCTTCTTCCTTACATGTCTTTGGACATCCAGAAAATTAAAACAGGATGCCTCAAGGTCAAATGCCATTAAACACATGTTGACTACCAGTGCTGGCAGATATGAGTCCTAGAAGTGCACTCACCCCACAGACTAGCCGTTTTATGGCCAGGACAGACACCAGGGACATGGCTTTGAAAAAATGGTTTGCTCTTTCAAAGTCTAAGAATCCTTTTTGGTTTTAAGGCAATTTATAGGTAGGTATACTTCATGTTCGTTCCCTCTTCTATCACTGGGACACTTTCTTGAACCAACTTGAGGCCAAAAACAAAATTTCCCAAATCGGACACCTGGGTGGCTCAGTGGGTTAAGCCGCTGCCTTCAGCTCAGGTCATGATCCCAGGGTCCTGGAATAGAGCCCCGCATCGGGCTCTCTGCTCAGCAGGGAGCCTGCTTCTCTCTCTCTCTCTCTCTCTGCCTGCCTCTCTATCTACTTGTGATCTCTGTCAAATAAATAAATAAATAAAATCTTTTAAAAAAAAAATTTCACAAATCTCCACTTCTGCTATTAAACAGTGTCTTCAACTTTTTTCAGAATGCAGTCAAACTCTGTATTTTAGAACTGTGGAGCCGATCCAACTTTGCAATGTGTCCCATTTAATTCCATCAATGTAAAGCATAATGAGCAAAGATTGAGCTAGTGAGGCATAACTAAATGTTTTGAACCTGTGAATTTAAAAAGCAAGACTCATTTATGTTTTTCCTAAATAGTAAATAAAATCATCTTCCAACATTGCACTATCAAATTACAGTCATTTTTCCAGCAGCACACACTTGAGGAATGCCACAAAAGGACTTTTCTAACAGTTCGTTCTATTGTTGCCTGTAACCTCCTAAATATTTCTCTCATTGGCTTCTATTCAAAGATAAATGGAAGGCAGTAAAATTTATGGAAAATGTATTCAACTGCTTAAAATACATCAAGCAAAAGGAAAAAGATTTTAGAGCTGTATTAGGAGTTGTGAAAGGATAGTTCCTCCGCTCCGTCGCGGCTTCAATGAGAGCTAACAGAACTGGACTGCTCACGTTCCAAATCACCTCCGACACGGAGCTCCGATCTCCCACCTCGAGTTCTCACCTTGGTCAAGGCCAGAGTAAACAGCCGTCCTTCACATTTCTACACAACGTCACTCTGTAGGCCACAAATACAAGCTTTCACACTGGGAGGAAGCCAATTCCAGGGCACTGGACAAACTTCAGCTCTCTTTAACCAGTCTGTGGAGTATCCCCTTGCCTCTCTCGGTTGTTCAGAGAGTGAAAGGAGGAAAAGGACCTTTCTGTAAAACTGGAAAGTGTAACCAGATAAGTCTGCCCTTTAAGCAGCTCACAGAAAGGTAAAATACAACTCTGGTTAAGGTTTAAAATTTAGCTCTGAAAACTGTACGCTAACACTTGACCAACATGTTGCAAGATTTTAATGAAATAAGATTATGAAAGGGAAGTCGATTGAAGTCTATTTTTACATTTCATGGGCCAAGGAAGAGCCATGAAAGAATTTTTTAAAGTAACATTTAAAAGACACCATACTTTATAAAATTAAGTAAAAAAATTTAAAAAAAAGACAATTGTGCCAGTTCAGAAATGCCTTAGAATAGGGAAGTGAGGGAGTCTAAAAGCATTAACTACAAAAAGAGAAGCCAGAGTATTAAATTTAAAGAGAGAGAGAGATTAGCATTGAGAAAATTCACCTTAATAAAAATCAGCTTAATACAAGAAAATAATTTATTCACCTTGCATAATACTATTTCACTTTACTTAGTCCTTTCTCTAAGAATTCTAGAGATCTTTCTAAGTATTGTCCACTTAATCCCTCACTTACCAGTATAAAAGGAAAAGGCACTGCTATTACCATTTGCAAACATGCAAGAGATTTCAGTAACAAAAAAAAAAAGAGCGATATAAAGTTTCAGGAAACTTCAAAGAAAAGAATACAGGAAGTAGCCTCTTTCTGGCTTGGTGTTTGGGGAGGAGATGTGTCTGAAACATACAATTAAGACAGAAATAGGGGCACCTGGGTGGCTCAGTCAGTTGGGTGTCTGCCTTCGGCTCCAGTCATAACCCCAGGGTCCTGGGATCAAGTTCTGTGTGGGGCTCCCTACTCGACAACGGGGAGTCTGCTTCTCCCTCTCCCTCTGCCGCTCCCCCTGCTTGTGCTCTCTTTCTCTGTGTGTCAAATAAATAGATTAAAAAAAAAATAGATAAAAAAAATAGATAAAAAAAAAAAGACAGAATATGTGTAATATGTGTAATATTGTAATATTGTATTACATATGTGTAATACAGGACTGGTTTAAGTAAGCAAACAGATCTGGAGTTTTCTGACAGGAAAAATCAACTTGGCAGAATCTCAGTTTACACTCCAGCATCCAAAAATATCTTTTTTATATCAAATTATATCAACTGAATGTTTTATAATCCTTAGAAACAGACCAACATGGGGCATCACCACTCACATTTCTTTCTTTGAGTCTTAGAAGAAATGTTCAGAAGTATGAAAAAAATGCTAACCTTAATATGAAATCCCCAACAGAGAACACTAAAACAAAGTGAGACAAGTTGCTACCAAAAATATAGAGCAAGAGGAAAAGATTCCACCATTTTCAGAGGCAGGCTCAGAACGGAAAGGGCAATAAACATCCTTTGCAGTCACAGGGCACCTTGTACATGGCTTTCTTAATATTTGTTTATGTTTTTATCCTCCTGGGAGGCTGCGATCTCCTTGAAGGCAAGGACCTGGCTTTATATCAGCCTGGCCTATCAGCCACTGAATTCAAATAGATGAACCAAGTGTTGAGTCAATTAACCTTTCTTAAATCCTCTGGACAGAAAATATTCACAGCATTTGTATTATGCAAATTTTGTCTCTATTAAAACAATACCAAAAAGATCATGACTTCAAACACACGTCAAAAGTCAACTGGCAAGGAAAAGGCTTGTTTTGATTATTAAGGCAAAGCAATTTTTCTAAGTTCTATTTCCAGTGCCATTAACATAGTGTGATACTAGCTTCAGGTGTGCGATACAGTGATTGAACACGTCACACAGCAGCGGGCGCTCACCACCCGTGTCCTCCTTCATCCCCATGACCTGCTTAACCCCTTCACCTGTCCTCTGGAAACCATCAGTTTCTTCTCTCTAGTCAAGAGTCTGTTTCTTTCTTTCTTTTTTTTTTTTTTTTTTAAATTTCTTTTCAGCGTAACAGTGTTCATTGTTTTTGTACCACACCAGTGCTCCATGCAATTCGTGCCCTCGTTATTATCCACCACCTGGTTCCCCAACCCGCACCCCTTTGTTCACCTCCCCCTCCAATTTCCCTCAACTCCCTTCTCCTCTCCATCTCCCCATGTCCTCCGTGTTATTCCTTATGCTCCAGAGGTAAGTGAAACCATATGATACTTGACTCTCTCTGCTTGACTTATTTCACTCAGCATAATCTCATCCAGTCCCAGCCATGTTGCTACAAAAGTTGGGTATTCATCCTTTCTGATGGAGGCATAATACTCCATAGTGTATCTTGCTTTGCCTCTTCCTTTCGTTTGCCCATTTGTTTCTTAAATTCCACAGGAGTGAAATCATATAGTATTTGTTGCCAAGGCAAAGCTATTTTGAAGTCAGAACCTAAGTCACTGGACTCTAACGTAAAGGCAGTATGCTTTACAATAAACAGTAAGCTTTTTAAAATTCACCCTCCATACGTCCAGAGTCCTTAACTGTCCAGACAGGTGAATACACAAGCTCAAAACGCCCATCCAGTTATATACATTTCTGGGTCAGATGACTGGCCTGCTGCTGAAACTAATTTACCTCCTTTACGTCGACACAAACAGATTGTGTAACGCTAGTGTCCACTGTAGGAAGCACAGATTCAGAGTGCTGGGTGGGTTGGTTTGTTGTTCTTACAAGAATCCATGGTAAAAGGAAATTCAGGGAAATCTAGAGGCCTGCTTTCCTTCACGCTCCCTTCTGTCCTCAGGTAATTCAATCTACTTCGCCTCTTCCAAGAAATGTCAAGTCGGTGTATTTGGAACATGCCCCTGGAGGTCCTGAACCAAGAACGTGCTCCTCGCCTCCCTTAATCTCCTCAGCGTCTGTACTCACTAAGTCCCCTGAGGTCGAGACATCAGAAAATCTCATTCAAGTAAAAAACGTGATCTCGGAATATAGCGCTCTGTCTTTGAAAAGCAAAGTATACACCAGCCAGCATCTGGAGCAATGAACTAACAGCGTGCCCACTGTCTCTGCCCCACAAAATAAGATCCTGGAGCAAAAACACACAATGTGGCCACAGACCAAAAAAGGAAAATGAAAACCTCAAATAGAAAGAGGCAGAGGGCAAAGATATTATTAACTACTGAGTCTAAACTCCTCCTACTGACATTGGTGATTGAAAAATGAAGAACTTTCCATGATCAACTGGGACTCCCTAGACAGACTTTTTTAAGACTGCTAGGCAGGAACCCTCTTCTCTGTATTCTCACCACTGTTCAACAAATCATACATGTACCACCCCTCCAATCAATACAGATATCCAATGACAAAAATGTGTAAATGACATTAATCTGCATATCTGTGATAGAAATACGGAGTCATGAGCTCAAAGGGAAAGTCTAAATGACACGAATACGCACGTTCCCGATAGAAATAGGGAGTCACCTACTTAAAGTTAACTGTCATAATCAAACCTCTGACTTTGACAGAAAGGACCACCACTCCACCTCACTTGTCTACCCACCCAAGGCCAGGGAACTGAAATTACTGACATCTTGATGTCCTTCGCAGTGACCATACTGAAGTGAAAGAGTAATTCAAGTCAGAGTAAGAATCTTTATAAGACATTTTCAAAGCCCAAATAGTCCTTTTCGAAATGGGCTGGCCCTAAGCCTTCCGTACAGACGCCTTTTACACGCCAGCCTGCCTTACCACACAGAATCTCATGACTGACTGAATGGCAGACACAGTGCACTTAGAAAATAAAAGTACATTAAATACCCACATATACAGCTTTCTTTTCTACACCATTAGACAAAAGCACAAGTGGAAAAAGTGAGGCACTGACTTTTAGCTTAAACACAAATGGAATGGCCCTACCACACATTACTTAAAAATGCAAAGCACCATCACAAGTTAATTTGTCACTTAGAGAAATCGCTGTGCTTTTAGGATGGGAATTCATTTATGAGACGCTCTTAGCACAGTTTTCCCCTAACCTTCCCTTCTCAATTTATCTTACATTTGCTGCTCTTCCACAGCAAACTTTTATGTGCAACGTTACGGCTGTGCAATGTAAGTTACAAGGTCACTGGTCTTTGAAGCCCAGAGAACATTCTAATGGAAAGGACATGATGCTACCAGCTGCCGAGAACTTGCCCTCTCCTGACCCAACATGCTAAAGAGACAGGATCAGGTGGGATTTTCTATGGTCTTTATGAAGGAGGAAACAAGAGGGGCTGAGGCCAGCTTTGATTTGACTGTGAAGTGGGGAGAGGAGAGCCATACAATTTTTGTTTAAAAATAAGGAACTGCAAAAAAAGAAATCCACAATTTTAACATGATCCATTTACTTTAGAGAAAGAATAACGATTTTAGGTGTACCGAAACAACCAGTCTTTTATCCATAGTGAGCTTTTGAGACTAGTCTAGGCATCATCCAAGCATCTTCAGAAGTAACCAGAGCATGAGCCAGTGGGCGTGTCCAATGCCTTGAGCTGACAGGTAAAACCTAGTGATAATTTCACGCTTTTCTCTAAGCCTCAGGGTCATCACTGTAAACAGGGATAATATCTTCCTGCTCTACATACTCCCCACAATCAAACCTTTTAAAGAAACTGTATCTGGGGCACCTAAGTGGCTCAGTCTGTTAAGCGTCTCCCTTCAGCTCAGGTCAAGATCCCAGAGTCCTGAGATCAAGTCTCACACTGGGTCCTTGCCCAGCAGGAAGCCTACTTCTCCCTCTCTCTCTCTGCCTGCCACTCCCCCTGCTTATGCTCTCTCTGTCAAATAAATAAATAAAATCTTTTAAAAAAATAAAAAAGAAACTATACCTGAAACTACTGAATTAGTATGCACCCTGCCTCCTACCCAGAGACAGAAAATCATAATTATACAAGTAAAGAACTAGTGTCACTCCACTTGATATACACAGTAACGCTTGAGGAGACCACAAGGCAGGCTACACGAGGACTGCCAATCCCCCTGAGAGCTCTTCCACCTCAAACGGCTGCAAATCTTGTGAAGATTTCTTACAACTATTATCCCACAGCAGCTAAAGCAAGAGTTATTCAGCTTTTTGGAGGGGAAGAGATCCTTTCCAGAATCTGATGAAAGCTACAGACCTGCTACTCACAAAAACTCATATCCACACACACAAGCAAATCTTGTTTTTCTGATCTCAAGGGTGGTTCTTGAATCTTACATTAGGAATCTCCAGCTGCGGGCTTTTGAATGACTGCCTAGCTCATCAGAAAGACGCAAGAGGAAAGGAACGGGTTTGCAGTGTGAAGGCAGATAAGATGATTGTAATTACCTACGTGCTGCTTTGGGAATCCTCCAACAGACCCTCACCAGAGACGTGAATCTAAAATGCTTGAATGACCTCAGTAGTATCCAAATGAATGAGGCCCTGGTTGGTCTAGCAGAAGATCACTCCATTTCGTAAACAACCAAATTTCCTAACACGTAAAACACAGTGTTCATATATATCAGAAGTGGCTGCTTCCAAACTTCCACCTAAAGTTACCAAGGCGTGGTAATCTAATTGGCAACCAGAGCTAGGATAGTTATTGTGAAGACAAAGTTGCTGAGGACTTCATATGAGAAAACATCAAATGAACATCAAATGTTCACCAAAGCATTATAGAAGGTGGGGGTACAGGAGAAGCAATGTTAAAATACCCCCATGGTGGGGCACCTGGGTGCCTCAGTCTGTTAAGCGTCTGCCTTCAGCTCAGGTCATGATCCCAGGATCCTGGGATCAAGCCCCACATCAGGCTCCCTGCTCAGCGGGGAGCCTGCTTCTCCCTCTCACTCTATCTCTCTCCCCTCCACTCCCTGCTTGTGCTCTCTGCTCTCTCTTGTGCTCGTTGGCTCTCTCTCTCCTCTAATAAATAAAATGTTTTTTTTAAAGCAAGAAAGGGGCATAAACAGGGGAAGTAGAAGAGGGAGAAGCAGGCTTCCCGCTAAGCAGGGAGTCCAATGCAGGGCTTGATCCCAGGACCCTGGGATCATGATCTGAGCCAAAGGCAGATGCTTAATAACTGAGCCACCCTGGTGCCCCCAATTTTTTTTTAAAGATTTTATTTATTTATTTGACAGAGAGAGACACAGCCAGAGAGGGAACACAAGCAGGCATGAGAAAGGGAGAAGCAGGCTTCCTGCTAAGCAGGGACCCTGATGCGGAGCTCGATCCCAGGACCCTGGGACCATGACCTGAGCCGAAGGCAGACACTTAATGACTGAGTCACCCAGGTACCCCAAATAAGTGAAATATTTTTTTAAAATAGCCCATGCCAGAATGGGAGAAGATATCCACAAATGACACCACAGAAAAAGGGCTGATATCAAAGATCTATAAAGAACTCCTCTAACTCAACATTCAAAAAACAGATAATCACGTCAAAAAATGGGTAGAAGACATGAACATACATTTCTCCAAAGAAGACATACAAATGGCTAACAGACACATGAAAAAATGTTCATCATCATTAGCCATCAGGGAGATTCAAATCAATCTCCATGTCGAGATACCACCTTACACCACTTAGAATGGCCAAGATTAAAAGACAGGAAACAACAAGTGTTGGAGAGGATGCGGAGAAAGGGAAACCCTCTTACACTGTTGGTGGGAATGCAAGTTGGTGCAGCCACTTTGGAAAACAGTGTGGAGATTCCTTAAGAAATTAAAAATAGAGGGGTGCCTGGGTGGTTCAGTGGGTTAGGGCTTCTGCCTTCGGCTCAGGTCATGATCCCAGGGTCCTGGGATCGAGCCCCACATTGGGTTCTCTGCTTCTCGGGGAGTCTGCTTCCTCCTCTCTCTCTCTGCCTGCCTCTCTGCCAACCTGTGATCTCTGTCAAATAAATAAATAAAATATTTAAAAAAAAGAAATTAAAAATAGAGCTACCCTATGACCCTGCAATTGCACTACTGGGTATTTACCCCAAAGATATGGATGAAGTGAAAAGAAGGGCCATCTGTACCCCAATGTTCATAGCAGCAATGGCCACAGTCGCCAAACGGTGAAAAGAGCCAAGATGCCCTTCAACAAATGAATGTATAAGGAAGATGTGGTCCATATACACGATGGAGTATTATGCCTCCATCAGAAAGGATGAATACCCAACTTTTGTATCAACATGGATGGGACTGGAGGAGATTATGCTGAGTGAAATAAGTCAAGCAGAGAGAGTCAAGTATCATACGGTCTCACTTACTTGTGGAGCATAAGGAATAACACGGAAGATATTGGGATATGGAGAGAAGTGAGTTGGGGGAAATCAGAGTGGGGGGACGAGCCATGAGAGACTGTGGCCTCTGAGAAACAAACTGAGCATTTTGGAGGGGAGGGGGATAGGGGGTTGGTGAGCCTGGTGGTGGGTATTAAGGAGGACACATTTTGCATGGAGCACTGGCTGTGGTGCATAAACAATGAATGCTAGAACACTGAAAAAATAAAATAAAATTTTTTTAAAAATACCCCATGCCATCCCTAGCACCATCACTGCTCCAACCATAGCAATCCTCAAGCATCGCTCTTGGGAGCAGAATCACCCAGAAAGCCTGTGAAATACCAACTGCTGGGCTCCAGCTTCAAAGTTCACGATTCAGCAGGCCTGGGGCAGAGGCCAAGAATTTCATTCTAACAAGTCACAGTGGTTGCTGCTGCCCATCCAGGCAACCACACTTTGAGAATCACTGATCTACACAGTTAGAGCCTGTCCCACATAGGACATCCCAACTTCTTTTAAGCACAGTCACAGTCTCATCCATATGTCATACTTGTCATCGGAGAGAAAAACCAGTACCTCTCCATCACTCAAGTCAGCTTCTTACCGGTGCTACCTCACGGTGTACACTGGTGGGCTGAATGACACACAATAAGCTTCTTGACGGCTGGTGAGTGTCTATAAGTAATTCACACTACTTCCTGCTGACGAAAAACTTTGAGCCATTCTGTTTTAAAACTGTACCCTCAGGAAGCAATAAATGGCAAACTGGTGCTAAGAATATTTAAGACTTAGCAAAACACCCATTACCTCCAGAGCTGTGGTTTTCAAATTGAGCTCCACAGAGCCCCAGATGTTATACCCATATACCTCAAGGGTTGAGGAGGGAGGGAGGAGAGAAATCAAAGAGGCTTTTGGACTCCCATTTCAGTCCCTCTCTGAACTTGAAGTTCAGGTTCTCTCTGATATACAGATTAGCATAAATTACATTGATTAGTGGTTTTATGGTCCCTCTGAGGGAAAGAAAAGTTTAAAGAAGACTGGATTTGATTACCTCTAAGAGTCCCTCCATTTCTATAATTCTACTAAGTACAACAATCAAAGGCTAATTGGCACATTATAAAAATAAAAATATAAAACTGGCCCAGAAGGCTGACAAAAAATGCTAAAAACAGCAAAGGCGTATGAGTGGTTGCAGTCAGATCACATTTGTGTCTGGAAGTCATACACAGAAGCTTCTAAACTCACAGGGGCAGCAAACAAACTTTGGTAAATGGAACAAAAAAACAGACAAACTCTGGTGGTAATCATCTAGATTTAAACATGCCCTGTCAAGCAGACACCTTGTAGAAACCAGGGTCTTTCCAGTGAGGGACCATGGTAACACCAGGAGGCACAGGGCAAGAGGCCACATACTCGGGATTATTACTAAAAAGCCATCTACTAAGCTAGCAAAACTTTTCTTTATGACACGTACTGGTACACTACCAGGCAAGTTACGCATAAAGTACTAGGACCATCACTGCAGTCGGCAGGTGGACCACAGCTGAAAAGACAGAACTGGGTGCAGGTGATGGAGGGATGGTGGTTTGGGGGACATGAACAACATACCCTTTATTACACTTTCATTTATAAGTCATCCGTTAATTCCAGTGTCCAAAATCACCTCGGCGGTGGGGGGATGAGGAAAGAGAATCTCCTAAGTGAGCAGTCAGCCATTCCTGGGATACCAAAGCGGTCTATAATGACTAGGGTGCCCTGTCTTGGAATGAAGATGTGGGTTCAGTATTAAATAGAAAGATACTAAGAGCATCTTCAAAGCTACTAGGATCTCAAACACACACCATCACCCTACTTTCAACCAATCACCCTTTGCTACCTTCTTTGGCTAGGGCAGCAGCTAGAAGTAGGAAGAAAGGATTGTCTCAATCGATCAGTAACTCATAAATCAATTTCAACAGAAAATCTAAACCAGTCGGTAAAACTCACATCTTCTAAATCAAAGAAACCAGAATGTTCCCATCCATATCTGTTCTTGGGACTGCGGTGGGGTGGGGGAGGGGAAACAGCATCACACAGAAGGGTTGTACATTCATTATTTCATTCAACAAAAACATTTTCTGAGCTCCTCTGGCAATGATGAATATTACACAATGCCAAATCTAAAGGCGCTCACAGGGACCCTGAAAGACCTAGCTTCGGCCCACCAATGCTGTAAAGTCATACCTAATTGCACAGAGAACCAGGTTAGAGTCCAAAGTCAAACTCAAGCCAGCAATTACAATCAAAACTATCCTTGAAAATTCCCTGTAATTCCTCATAAAATACAATACTATGCTGTACAATCCTAAGTCCAAGATAACCGGTTTTTTCTGCTCCCTAGGAAAGACTGTTACCTCTTCAAGTAAACACCAGATGAAGTACATTTTATAGGCCATGTGCTTAAACTCAATTTCTCTCTGAGAGGAAATGAAATTTCCCTAAAACAGCAGGCTCTTGTCCCTCATCTCACATTCACTCTAAGACCTATACTCATCATATTTCAATTGTCATTTCTTGACCTTTTTTTCCTTTCAGCCAAGAGCATTAGTTTAATTCCCATGAGTAAAATATGCATATAATGATTTTGCTGTAATATCATCAGCTTAATATTTACCCATAGTTATGCCAAAATGCCACCATTTCTTCAAGTCAACACTCTGTGAATCCTGCTTTTTTTTTTTTTCTGAATCCTGCTTTTGAATGCAAATGTTATCCCTACACAAGAGAATGAATGTTTTTACCAAATTAGTTCCAGTTATCTGGAGAGACCAGAGATACCAGAGTGAATAGCTAAGTTTTGGCAGGTAAGAAGAAAATCAAGAAAGATCCGGAATACGAAATAGATGTTCAACAAACCAGGCCTGTCAGGGAACAATGCAAACCCGTGGTACACCCCAAAAAGAGGAGTGGAGTAAGCAAGAGAAGATTCTAATGTCCTATATCCAAAGTTCTTCATGGTCAGTCCTACCTTCGTACATTACATAGAAATCCCATTCCCAAAGTCCTCCACATGAGAAATATTTCCAGAAAAAGAGATGGGCCTATCAGGTTACGCTGATTTGGCCCGAGGAGACTACCCAGTCTGTTGTATAGTCCCAACCACTAATGCCTTCCACTGCCTTCAAGGTCAAACAAACTCATGTGGCTCCAGACATAGCCCTGGAGACTCATACAGTCCCCCCACATCTTTTTGCCTTTGTGTTGTCCTCCCACAATGGGAAGAATGGGTGCCACACCCACCACACCTCTGACTCTCTTGGGCAGCATCAACAAAGCCTGACAAGTGCTGGGAAGGCTGGTCCTCTCCAGTTCCCACAGGCACAGGTATGTCTTATTCCAGGCAACAACAAACGTTTTCTCAGGAAACAAAGCACTCTCTGCCAGCACTTCCCCGCACTTTTTCTGTAGCCTTTCTTCCTCTCTTTGTCAAACTGTAAATTCTGCTGCTGTTGCCCCTCAGCCGGCTCCCTCTCATTTCCCCTCCTTCATCTTATCATTTTTAGCTCACTGTGCACCCCTCTCTCTTTGCCCCCTTCAGATTCCATCTCATCTTCGTGATCACTGTTAACCTTCCAACCCGCTGGTGCTTAGCCGCTGGTTCTCCAGAAGAATAGGTGGCACATTTAAATGCCAAAAATGCACCCCCAAAACACTGTTCTACGAGTCAAACAAACACCAGATACATTTTCCTACAACTACACAATTTAAGCCCTGTTCCATTCTTCTGGACACAAATGTGCTTTGGCCACCTGTCCCTCCATGGTGACAGCCTGAAATCATTCCTCACCCCATTTCCCTCCTGCAGTGAACTTCTGATCCATGCAGAACTTCTACTTGACCTCCGCCCACGCTTATCACTACCTTAAATTCTTCAGCTGATTTTGGATATGGGAAATTTTAAGCAGGCAATTAAAAAAGACTAGTAAACCTGCTCTTGACACGACTAGACTTAACTCTAACGAGATAAAATGACAAGCACATGGCTTGCTGCCAACGCATCATGAACAGTTTAAGAATTAGATTCAAAATAGCTGATAAAATCTGAAAGGCAGAGCGACCTCTACGCATTTTATCTTCTGCTTGGTTTGTACTGTGTGCAAGATATGAAACTCAAAATATTAAGATACCAGTTTAGGAAGAGACCTTCAATTCAAGATTCAGGAAGAGGCGTTGGGGGAGATTACTATAGCAGAATACTTACTAAGTACATGTAACCATTTCTATCTGCAGTGAATATGAAATGCATAATATACCGTTTTCCTAAACTTTACACACTAACTATATTTTTCTGTCTTGCAGAACAAAATGATCATGTCTTTGCTGAAGTGCTTATACCTCTCATACAAATATTTAAATCTAATAATTAGAAGAATAACAGGGGACCTGTAGAGACTATTTCACTTAAATGTAATACATTAAGGACCACCTGAGTGGCACAGTCCATTGAATGCCTGACTCTTGGTCTCAGCTCGGGTGGTAATCTTGGGGTTGTGAGATCGAGCCCCACGCCAGGCTCTGTGCTCAGCATGGAGTCTACTTGGGACTCTCTCTCCCTCCTCCCTCTTTTCCTTCCCCCTCTCAAATAAATAAATCTTTTTTTTAAATTTTAATTAAATGTAATACATTAAAATCTTCACACACATTTGGAAAAATGCATTAAAATCCTGATACTCATTTGAAAAAACACATTTTTCACAAGAATGTATCCTCAGACATCAAAAAGAAATGCTATTTTCTGTTAGACATGCACAATTTCAATAAAAAATGGGTTCCCATAGCAGGGGAAAGAATTCTTAGAATGTGAAAAAAATCCCAGGCATTCAACATGGTTGACTTGCAAGTCCCTTTATTTCACTTGTCCATAAAATTAAGACCATCTGTCCTACAACACAAAGAATGAAAGAAGCTAACTGTCACACCACCTTCACCTTCATCCCACCACCACCACCCTCAAGCATCAGTTCTAGTTTTGGTAGCTGACAACAGGGGTCTAAACACTTTAAGCCATTCCAGCTACAACCCCTGTTCTGGTTTCTTGCTTCAGAAACCACTGCCTTAAATCTGGCACTAGAGATACATAACAGAGATTAATGCACTGTTACCTTGAACAAGCAATTAAACCAGGCTGAAAAACAGCAACTAAACCCCAAACCATTTGCTCTTTCACGATAGGAAGCGGAAGATAATCTTGTTTACTGAACATAAATCACTTGAGATCGGGCCACATTCCAAAATAATATTCCAGACGGAAACACCGCAAAAGCAGAAGCTGCTTACGTGAGTATTTTCATCCAAATCTAAAAACAAACTGGACCAGTTTTTCTTGTTGCTTCTAGGAAAGCGATCACTTTAAACTAGGGACACGTTTCAGCAGAAGGGCTTCCCTAGACCCACTGGGGTTCTATTTTTGGTCCCACCCCCCCCCCAACCCGCGGGTCGTGTTGTTCCCCCCACCCCCACCGCCTTCTTCTAGCAGTATTAGGTTTCTGGCAACTAAGTTTGTTTCCTCCTGCTTCAGTATCTATATAAAAGTCTTCCAGAGTTTGCAGAACTCGAACTCCATTGATCAGTCTCACCTTCTCCTATATTTTTGTGGCATATTCGCATTTTTCTAGAAATAAAGTCACGACACAGTCCATTTGTGTGTGTGTGTGTAATTTTTTAATTCTCCTGAGAGCTTCTGTAAGGTTTATGCAAACAGGCCTCTCACAGAGGCTGCTGTGTTTGCTAGGGTTCCTGTTCACATGCTGCCGGTTGGGAAGAGCTTGGCTTTCCTTTTCATTTCCTTGAGTTAAAGTCACTTAGACAGAGAGCCTTTGAGCGCTACGATGGGCAACAAGTCAGTGACTTGTTTGTTGAAAGGTGCTATGTTCACAGCTGAATATTTTGATCATGCTGGTTAATTCAGCAACCAAAGGCTTGTCAGGAGGCTTTCTTTATTACTCTCCTTCTACTAAATATCATGGGAAATGCCAGTGTTCCCGATACAGATCCTCTGTGCTCCAGAAAAGCATGAGTGGGGCCCTGCTAAGATAACCAAACAGGACAGCGGGCAGGGGAGTCTGCCCCTACCTCTTACCCCCACTCTCATTCCCCTACTTGCCCTCCCAGTCCGCCCCCCCCCCACCTCCCCGCACCAGGGGAAAACCTCATTTGGTTTTAAAGTGCACTATAAGCAGAAGGCCTGCATTAAATCTCAGACCCCACACATTTTCACTCTTTAGGCTACAACTCTAGATACTACCTCAGATATAGTTAAGCCAAAGGTACAAAATATCCCAGTGGACCTTACTCGCATATGCCACAACATTACAAGCTCCTATGAAACTTCCCTCTTGTAGGATTTTCCACTCCTCTATGCGGCACACGTTCCAACCCCACACCATCTTTTCCATCTCCGGGAACAATTACTTTATCTCCTCGCAAGGTAATAAACTCCCCAGGCGTCTAGTCGAGAATTTTCTAGAGCCTGTCCACACCGCAGCAGGCCAGTTCCTGCTTTTTTGTCTTCCTCTAAGACCAAGAACACGGCCCTTTCTCCCAGGCTGGCCAGTTCCTCCAAGGCCATAAGGCAAGCTGGCAGCTTAACTCTGAGTGGCTGAATCACCGATAATTTCCTTCCTACCCAACATAATTCCAAGGTTTGTGGCCTAAAACCAAAGCATCACAAAGCCCAAGATCCAGAGCCACGCAAACCTGGCTTTGACTCTGCTACTTACTGTCTCTGTGACGTGGGCAAATCACCTCTCTCAGCTTCAGTTCTATCTCTAGGATTGGGGTAATAACAACATTTACCTTTACTGTGAAGACAGAATGAGATAATGTCTGGCACGGAGCAAGCTCCCAGAAAGTGTTAGCTAAGTTTATCATTATATTAGTGCTCTACTACTGTTATTACCACAGGGGTAACTGGCATAACCTGGTAAGCTTCAGGCCAAAGTCAAACTTTGTTTGGCTGTCACAATACATTTTGCTTTTGTTTATTTATTACCTTCAGAGAGGTGAGCACTCTCCAGTCTGTCACTGGAGAATGTCCTCATCACTCCCCCTTAGACTCTTAAATTGTCATGATACTACCTTTTGGACCCTAAATTTGTGATACCCCAATCCTCTCTACCCAAACTAAAGGTCTCAGAGGTACACGGGAATTTTTTTTCAACAAAAATGTTACAGAACTAGGACAGCTACACATTATACTAAAAACAATGCCTTTTTTAAAACTATAGGAAGGAGTCACCAATTGCCAAAAAAGGTTAAGACCTCTCCATCAGGGTGCCTGGGGGCTCAATCATTAAGTGTCTGCCTTCAGCTCAGGTCATGATCCCAGTGCCGTGGGATCGAGCCCCACATAGGGCTCCCTGCTCAGTGGGAGCCTGCTTCTCCCTCTCCCACTCTCCCCCTGCTTGCGTTCCCTCTCTCACTGTGTCCCTCTCTGTCAAATAAATAAATAAAATCTTAAAAAAAAAAAAAGACCTCTCCATCAGCCAAAAGGCACATAGATGACAGGTGGGAAAAGAGGAATAAATTCCACTTCATTGTTTTAAGGGCAGCAACAACTTTCAAAACATGGAGAATTTGTGACATTCTTCTAAAACACAGGATCCCACTGTTAGCTTTGCTGGTCTAGAACAAAATGAACAGAGCAAACATAATGCCAGCAGATCAGAAAACACACATCAAAAGCCAGGCTCTTCCCTAAGTGTAGAAGGCTATTACCCAGGCAATTTCTTGTTCCAAATTTACCTGTCAGAGGTCAAGGTCTTAAATTTACCTGCAGCTCTGTACATATCAAAAAGTTAAGTCGCCTGACATTTTTTTCTTTTCTTACTAACTCAGCCCACAAAGATTTTCCAATAATGATAAAAAGATATAATAAATACCACTCACCTTCTTAATAACATACATCACTTCTAGGAAAACATACATGGTACAAAGCACAAAAAAAATTAAACACTAAGACTGTAAAGATATAAGAGATTTATTGATATAAAATTAAATAACCATAATTCTTTTATTTAAAAAAAATTCTGGGGCACCTGGGTGGCTCAGTGGGTTAAAGCCTCTGCCTTCGGCTCAGTGGGTTAAAGCCTCTGCCTTCGGCTCAGGTCATGATAGCAGGATCCTGGGATCGAGCCCTCCATGGGGTTCTCTGCTCAGCGGGGAGCCTGCTTCCTCCTCTCTCTGCCTGCTTCTCTGCCTACTTGTGATCTCCGTCTGTCAAATAAATAAATAAATTATTTTAAAAAATTTTCTATCTCCTATCATTGCCAAGAGGTTATCCATTGAAAACATTCTCTTTAAAACAGATCATTTGCTTCAAAATACACTTGACCCTTGAACAGGATGGGCTTGAACTGCATGGGTCCAGTTATATAAATTTTTTATAGGACTATAAATGTGTTTTCTCGGGGCGCCTGGGTGGCTCAGTGGTTTGGGCCTCTGCCTTCGGCTCAGGTCATGATCTCAGGGTCCTGGGATCGGGCCCCGCATCGGGCTCTCAGCTCAGTGAGGAGCCTGTTTCTCCCTCTCTCTCTGCCTGCCTCTCTGACTACTTGTGACCTCTCTCTGTCAAATAAATAAATAAAGTAAAATAAAATAAAAAAATAAATAAATGTGTTTTCTCTTATGATTTTAATAAGTTTTCTTATCTCTAGATTTTATTATAAGACTACACTACATAATGCATATAACATAAAAAATATATGTTAATCAACTGTTTATGTTATTGATAAGGCCTCTAGTCAACAGCAGGCTATTGTTAGTTAAGTTCTGGGGGAAGTCAAAAGTTATAGATTTTTTGTTGTTGTTTTTTAAGAATTTATTTATTTATTTATTTGAGAGAAGGAGAGAGAGAGAGCAGGAGAGGGGGTGAGGAGCAGAGGGAGAAACAGATTCCCCACCAAGCAGGGTGCCTGACACAGGGCTGGCTCCCAGGACTCCAGGATTATGACCTGAGCCAAAGGCAGACGCCCAACTGACTGAGCCACCCAGGCGCCCCTATACATAAATCCTTGATTGTGAGGGCTGGTACTCTCCAACCCCCAGACTGTTCAACTCTAAAATGAAAATAAATGGGCTTCTTTCAAAGTTTGTAAAGATTCTCAAAATAACGACAAAATAAAGGTAGACAAGGTCAAAATTACCATCACAATAACAAACACTGATCTTCTGTGAGTCCAACTCATACTTATTCTTTATGGAATGTGCACACCCTCTGGTCTGAGAATCCAAAGTAAATATAATTAAAGTAATTTACATAGGAAAAAAAGGGGGAGGGCATATTCCACAATGTTACCAGTGAATACTTCTGGAGGAATGGATTATACGAGGTGTTTTCTTTTGTGTGTATGTGTGTGTTTTCTAAGTCTTCCACTCTACAAAAAAAATTATTCTTTTCATTATCAGATGAAAAGTGTCTCTTTATGTATTTTAACAATACCACACCTCACTACTATTGAGGATCAGGATATATTTTCTAAAGGGCCATGTCCCTTAAGGAGTCACGAGCCAGCATGCAGAAAGCAGCTCTCTCCCGCCGCCAGCAGTCCTCATTTGCCTTGCCTTCATTTCCTCTTCCGAGAGGTTTAATGACCAAATCTTCTCCCCAGAGTTCCATAGCATTTCTGCTCCGCACCACACGATGCTCTGGACCTTCCTGCTGCCAGCTAGACATGTTCTCTAGGCGCTCAAGGCTTCTAGCTTATCCTCCAGGCTACTTTCAAAAAGAACTACATTCTACATTTGTTTTGTAGACCTCTACTGAGTTGAGCTCGGCTCTCTCAACACAGCAGACTTCTGATACCTATTTGTGTTAAACATGCACAAAATACCTCATCAGTCCATCAATTAACAATGAAGTAAACCTAGCCTCTGCTTCTTCGCCTTTAGAAGCAGCATCTTCTTATGTGTCACGACGCAGACAGAAATGGGGTCCCACCGACCAAGATCAGGACTAGTGACGGGAAAGCTTTCAGAAAACATGTAAAGTGCAGGAGAACGAAGTGGCTTCCCCCTGAGTTAGCCTTGAACTCGCAAAGTAAGAGACCAGACCTGGGGGTGCTACCTCTCAAGAGAGCAAAGAGATCCACTCCAGCTCCTGCATCATTCCTAAGGCAAGTTATGTGATGTAAGCTGCAGACCCCTCATCCAGCTTTACTGTTCCACAGAGAACTCCATCAGCAAGCAGCAAGAGGCAAGAACGGCTGGTCCCTTTCACAGGGTGACCTGCCCGCCTCCCATAACAGCGGTGGTCATCCCAGTTGACAACGGCTGGCAAGCGCTGGCAGAGTTTTCTGGGTTCTTAGACAAAGCGCCATTATTACAGTGATGCTGAAGACTGGCTGACTGGCTAATCATAGAGGAAACATCCTTATATTCGTGAGCTTCAATAGCTTTAATTATATTTACTGTGAATTCTCAAACCGGTGGGTGTATGAATGTGCAAAGAAAAACAGGAACTGTGTATGTAAAATTAATTTTACTGGGTACCAGGAAGCTCCTGTTCATCTTAATGCTGTGAATTTGGAATTGTTAAACTGAGCTG
The DNA here is from genome assembly GCF_922984935.1 of Meles meles. Taxonomy (NCBI): domain Eukaryota; kingdom Metazoa; phylum Chordata; class Mammalia; order Carnivora; family Mustelidae; genus Meles; species Meles meles. Next base: position 143,522,987 of record NC_060067.1, read on the forward strand.
CTTCTGAGTCCAATTATCATCCATACAGACTGGAGATTAGGATGGCAGGGGCGGGGGGGGTGGGGTGAGGTGGGCAGGAGGGTCCTGGGATTTGACCTCCTGCTGAGACCGGGTGCTTCGTCTGTCCCAAACCACAGTGAAAGAATGACTTTTGTTTTGCCACTATAAACCACCAAGAACCACTGCTGAAGGGAAATCAACACAAGTTAACAGGAAATATAAACCCCACATAAAATTTTCTGTCTTTACACACAAACTAAAGCTAACGGGCATGTTCATAAATATTCCTTCCCCAGCCTCTTTGGCTCTCATCGTTCAGACAGCGGTAACACAACACTTCCGGTCAAACATCACTCCTTGTGATTTCAGAAACACCCCTCAAGTAGCATCAGTGCATCTCTCGGCCTCCTTACATTCCACCAGCTCCCCTGCTGGAGATTTCTGAGATCTGATTTGCCTAACTCCACTTTCTTCACCGGACTGTAATTGTTAGGTATAGGAGTGTTTTAAACAAACACAGCTGTAAACACTTAGGAAAAGGAAAATTTGCTGGGGTTTGGGGGTGGGGAGAATAACAAACTTACTAGGCTTTCCAGTTCTGCAAAAGAGCTATTTCACAGTCTTTGCAGTGAGAAATGCCTGCATTTTGGCATAACTGGTCATGTATTATACAAACAGCCTCAAAGTTACCTATGGCAGCAAAGTTCCTGGCCCACACAGGACAAAAAAATCACTGCCAGTCTTGCACACCCATAACTCCAGTGCTTCCCAGGGAGCCTCCGAGCAGATATGCCTGAATCAAGAGGCATGTAAGTAAGTGCACATCACAGCCCTTGAAGGATCAGCTTTTTTTGACTTAACCTAGTGATAATAAAAAGGCCACAGTTTACCACGACCTTCCTACCACAAAATCAAAAGGGCACCATATTATACCTAAAAGCCTTGATACCCAGAAATACCACCTCTACTATCAAAAACAAACAAAAACAAAAACAAACAGAAAACAACAAGTGTTGGCGAGGATGTGGAGAAAGTAGAACCCCTGTGCCCTATTGGTGGGAATGTAAAATGGGACAGCTGTTATGGAAACCAGTATGGTGCTTCCTCAAAACATTAAGCATTAACAAAATTACCATTTCATCTAGCAAACCCAAAAGAACTGAAAGCAGGATCTTGAAGAGATCTTTGTACATCAATGTTTATAGCAGCATTATTCACAATACTCAAAAGGTAGAAGCAACCCAAATGTCCATCAATGGATGAATCAATAAACAAAATGTGGTATGTGTGTGTATAAACCACATATATTTGTATACACACTATATACATACATACACACACACAATGGAATATTCTGTCATTAAAAGGAAATTCTGACAAATGCTACAACATGGATGAACCTTAAGATACTATGTGAAGTAAAATAAATCAATCACAAAAGAAAACAACTACTGTAGGATTTCATATATATGAGGTCAAATTCATAGAGATAGGAAATAGTATGGTGGAAAATGGAGGATGGGAGGGAAAGACAGAATGGTGTACAGAGTTTCAGTTTTGCAAGATGACAAAAGTCCTGGAATGGGTGGTGGTGAAGGCTACACAATAACATGATTGTAATTAATGCCACTGAACTGCACATTTTTAAATGGTAAAAATGGTAAGATTTATGGGGCGCCTGGATGGCTCAGTGGGTTAAAGCCTCTGCCTTTGGCTCAGGTCATGATCTCAGGGTCCTCGAATCAAGCCCCATGTCGGGCTCTCTGCTTGGCGGGGAGCCTGCTTCCCCCTCTCTCTCTGCCTGCCTCTCTGCCTACTTGTGATCTCTGTCAAATAAATAAATAAAATCTTTTTTTAAAATGGTAAAATTTATGTTATGTATTACAGTGGTTTGCTAGGGCTACATAACCAAGTTCCACAGACTTAGGTGTTGTAAACAACAAAAATTTATTTTCTCACAATTCTGGAAGCTTCAAGAGTGAGATCAAGGTGTCAGCAGCGTTGGGGTCTTCTGAGGCCTCTCCCCATGGCTTGTTGGTAGCCATCTTCTCCCTGTATCTTCACATGGCTGTCCTTCAGCAACTGTCCGTGTCCAAATTTCCTCTTCTTACCAGGGCACCAGTCACACTGGATTAGGTCCCCCTTAATGGTCTCATTTTAGGTTCACTACCTCTTTAAAGACCTTGTCTCCAAATATGGTCACAATCTGAGGTACTGGAGGTTAGGGCTTTGACATACAAATTTGGGGAGAGGAAGTTCAGCCAATAACATGTCTATTTTACAAACGTTTAAAAATAATAATAAGATAAATTGGAGCAGGCCTAGAGAAAAGAACAGCCTGTGGGAAGGCCCCAAGGAAGGAAAAGGATGGTGATTATAGGAAAAGAGAGAAGGCCCATGAGCCTGTAGCAGAGGGGAAGTGAGAGCTACTATTATCAACAAAGACAAATAAAAGTCGATCCTTGAAAATGCATTCCAAAATTATAAAAACTCAAAAAAAAAAAAAAAAAGAGTAAACCTTCTTAAAAGAACAGCCATGACAAGGAATAAGCAGTTTATGTAAGAGAAGTATTGCTAGTTACCATATATCAGTGATTTGAATTAACTTTTGAAAGACCTCTACACTCAAAAACAGTTACACTACTTACTTACTTCCCAGCATCATCACTGTAGTTTTATGACAACCCTAGGTCTTCCAAAAAGTTTGTTTTTCCAGACTTGGGGTTTTTTTTTTTTTTTTTTTAATTAACATTATGGTGAAATACACGTAAAATGTACCATGTTCACCATTTCATAAAGTTTTTATTTAAAGAAGTATCACCACTTAAGAGAAAATGTCCCTTAAACTAACCTCAGGGTACACTGTTTAAATGGAGAAAAGACTGGGTAGTAATTAATGCTATCATTTTATACCAAGTCTAACTTAATTTTCCATTAAATTTCAGAAAAAGTCTGAAATGCGTTAACCACAGAGTCAAGAAAAACACCAGGGCTTTCACATTAAAGACCTACATTGGCGTTCACAGCCCAAATCCCCTGCTGGCCGAGTGCTGGCCAGCCTGCGGTGTGACACCATCGGAACACATCTGTAGGCACCCGGAGTCCTGAGCACCGTCCTCCAACTGTAACAGTATGCACTCCAAAGAACATGTCTGAGTCACTGAACGTCAGCCGGGTCAGGAGTAGACAATGAAAAAAGACTCCAAAATGTTTAACGTGCCAAGATTTACTTCTCAGTTTGATCCAAGAGTAATCACAACCAGAAAGAGAAAGAGAGAATGCCATAATCATAGAAGCAGAACATGGACTACAGGATGTGAGCACTTCCTCCTCCTCCTGGAGATGGATTCTGCCTACCAAAAATAAATTCCATCACATACAGACAGACAGATACACATCACACACTTATAGACTGAGGATATAGAAGGAACACTCACTAGTCAGTAAGAGAAGACTAACTGGAAAAACATGGCAAACTTCCACAAAAGAGAAAACATGTAAAATTAATAGACATATGAAAATACATCTTTAACGTCATTAATAATAAGGAAATGAAAATTAAAGTCACGGGGTGCCTGGGTGGCTCAGTTGGTTGGGCGTTTGCCCTTGGCTCAGGTCATGATCCCAGGGTCCTGGGATCGAGCCCTGCGTCCAGCTCCCTGCTCACTGGGGAGTCTGCTTCTCCCTCTCCATCTGCCTCTCCCCCTACTTGTGCTCCCTCTGTCTCTCCCTCTCTGAAATAAATGAATAAAATCTTTAAAAAATTTGAAGTCATAATAATGTAAATTAGACTACAAAATTATACCTCAATTTTGAAAACACAAAATAACATGATTTTACACCTACCAAACAGGCAAAAAAAATTTTTTAATCTGATTATACAAGTGTTGTTGAACCACAGGCAATGTCATACATCCTGATACAACCATTGGCAAACAGTCACCATCACCTAGTAAAAGTAAACACGCATCACCTCTATGATGCGGCAATTCCATTCCTAGGTTCATACATTAGCGAAACTCTAGCATATATACTATACAACAGGAACTATGTTCATATCAATCTTTCTCATGATTGCAGAAAATTAAACAACACAAATGTCCCTCAGTGACAGAAAAGATGTTTTAAAAAAAGAATAAAACAAATTTAATTAAGATTTTAGTTTTATTAGAGAGAAAGAGAATCAATCTGACTCCCCACTGAGCAGAGTCTGGGGCTCGATCCCATGACCACAAGATCATGACCTGAGCTGAAACCAAGAGCCAGAGAGCTAACTGAATGAGCCACCCAGGTGCCCCAATATGGTGTATTCTTATGATGTAATTCCACATAGCAGTAAATAAAATACAGCCTCATGAATAAACACGGATGAGTCTCAAAAACAGAATCTTGAGTAAAGCAACAAGGTACAGAAGAACACATATTTTAGGATTCCATTTTTACAAAGAACAAAAGCAGCTAAAATTAAACAAAATATTGTTTAGAGATAAATACACATAAGGCAAGTCCTTTAAAAAAAAAAAAAAGGCAAGGCAATGACTAAAACTTCAAGGACCATGGTGACCACAGGAGGCAGAGGGAATGAAAAAGGTGGAATCAAGGAAGGAAGGACTCATAAGAGCTTCCCAAGTACGAAAAATATAATATTCCATTTCTTAAGCTATCTGGTAGGCACCAGTGTTCATTTTATTATTTTTATTTAAATTATACATACGCTCATATATACTCTTTTATATGTATGTACGTATGATACATCTCTTGTTTTAAAAAATAAGGGGCACCTGGGTGGCTCAGTGGGTTAAAGTCTCTTCCTTCAGCTCAGGTCATGATCCCAGGGTCCTGGGATCGAGCCCCATATCGGGCTCCCTGCTTGGCGGGGAGCCTGCTTCTTCCTCTCTCTCTCTCTCTGTCTGCCTCTCTGTCTACTTATGATCTCTGTCAAATAAATAAATAAAATCTTTAAAAAAAAAAAAAAGTAAAATAAAAGCCAAAAAACAAATGCTTTTTTTTTTTTTTTTTTAAATAAACAACCTGGGATGGCTTCAGTATCAAAATGGTTGACGGCCTGGTTGCCCCTCCTGAATTCCTCATGAAGCAAAAGCTTCAAAAAACAAAACAGAAGAATTCCAGGAGATTAAAACCAGTTTGCTAGGGGAGACAGTCAAATGGACAAGAGATTTCAACAAATTCTAAAAAACAAGAAATGGTAATGTGCTGACAGATGGAGCCTGAGGGGAAAGCAGCTACCCAGGGACCACCAAGGAGACAATCTGCTCCACACACAGAATCCCTGGGAGACTCCAGGCTCAGAGAATCAGAGTGAGGAGGATGACACAGAGCAGGAAATAGGGGGATGACGCGATGACAGCCCGACCACGCCACCTCCCTCACTCTCTCACAGAGCCTCCAGGTAGCTTGGTCAAGTGTAGTGACAGACGAAACATCTGAGGTTCATCTCTAAAGGAACTGAACCAACTGTGACAGCGGGGAGTGACAGAGGCTTTTGTGAACGTTGGTCCCTCAGAGTAAATCCTCCACCTCAGGGCATTTTTGGAAGAAGCAAAGCTGCCAGGAGACCACTCAGCACCCCCCCAACCCTATTTAGACTTGCTACTTTGGGGAGCGGTACAGAGTTGGGGGAAAGAAACTTGACATATGGATCTTTTTTAAATAGTAGAGCAAACTCCCAGTGGTTCATTCTTTTTTTTTTTTAATTTTTTATTTATTTCTTATTTTTTTATAAACATATAATGTATTTTTATCCCCAGGGGTACAGTTCTGTGAATCGCCAGGTTTACACACTTCACAGCACTCACCATAGCACATAACCTCCCCAATGTCCATAACTCCCCTCCCCCCAGCAACCCTCAGTTTGTTTTGTGAGATTAAGAGTCACTTACAGGGACGCCTGGGTGGCTCAGTTGGTTAAGCGGCTGCCTTTGGCTCAGGTCACGATCCCAGCGTCCTGGGATCGAGTCCCATATCGGGCTCCTTGCTCAGCAGGGAGCCTGCTTCTCCCTCTGCCTCTGCCTGCCTCTCTGCCAACTTGTGATCTCTCTCTCTGTCTCTCTCTCTCTGATAAATAAATAAATAAAAATCTTAAAAAAAAAAAAAGAGTCACTTACAGTTTGTCTCCCTCCCAATCCCATCTTGTTTCATTTATTCTTCTCCTATCCCCCTAACCCCCCATGTTGCATCTCCACGTCCTCATATCAGGGAGATCATATGATAGTTGTCTTTCTCCGACTGACTTATTTCACTAAGCATGATACCCTCTAGTTCCACCCAGTGGTTCATTCTTAATTATGAAAAGGCAACCAAGCCTACAAGGAAACCAGTAACATTAGAGGGGAAAAAAATCTGACACTGAATAGAAAGAGTTAATTCAGGAAAACAGAAGAGCAATTTACTTTTTTTTGTAAGATTTCATTTATTTATTTGACAGACAGAGATCACAAGTAGGCAGAGAGGCAGGCAGAGAGAGAGAGGAGGAAGCAGGCTCCCCATTGAGCTGAGAGCCGGATGAGGGGCTTGATCCCGGGACCCTGGGATCATGACCCAAGCCAAAGGTAGAGGCTTTAACCCAATGAGCCACCCAGGTGCCCCCAGAAGAGCAATTTAAAGGGAAATCACTTTAATTCAATTCAAAGATTCCAAGAAGATACCACAAACATTAAATAATAATGAAACACAATGATAATAAAATGATTAAGAATAATAAAGAATTTTTTTAAGATTTTAATTTATTATGGGGGGTGTGTGCAGGGAAAGGGCAGAAGGCAAGGGAAGGAATCTCAAGCAGACTCCCTGATGAGCACTGAGCCCAGAGTGGGGCTCAATCCCAGGACCCTGAGATCAAGACCTGAGCCAAAATCAAGAGTCAGACGCTTGCCTGACTGAGTCAGCCAGCTGACCCTAATAAAGAACTTTTTAAATAATTAAAAATAAATACGATTACCAAAATAAAAATTCAGTGAAAGTACTATAAAACAAAAATGAGGAAATCTCTCAACATGTGTAACAAAAAGATAACAGAAAATTTTTTGAATAAAAGAGCACCTGGGTGCCGCCATTGTTAAGCGGCTGCCTTCGGCTCAGGTCATGATCCCAGGGTCCTGGGATCCAGTCCCACACTGGGGCTCCCTGCTCAGCCTGATTTTCCTTCTCCCTCTGCCTGCCAATCTCCCTGCTTATGCACTCTCTCGCGCGCTCTAACAAATAAATAAAAATCTTTAAAAACTTTAAAAAAGAATAAATTAGAAACAAAGAACCAATGCAGGAGATACAATATCTGACTAAGTCTTCCCTGACCCTCATACCAACAGGTCACTGAATCAGGTGTAGCTACCTGATCTAGGAGAAATGGATCCATTGCCTGAACTATGCCAATCAAACTGTCCCTTTCAAGAATCTGACTTACAAAAAATACAGGCCTCAAACCAAAGGTCGGTTCCGTGCTAGTAGGTACGAATATATTGGCCCACATAAAAAAGAAGGGAAGACAGAAGCAGAGAAAAACAGAACAAGAGAGGAGGCAATATGCCCATGATTCCTGACTTTTTATCCCATGCCACAGTCCTTAACGGGTCCACTGGTATTACTGAGATTGGCTGTTAAATCTTATATTTTGAGGTCTTTAAAAATTGTATTTAAGTTAACTGAGTGGGCTGCTGTTCTTTGCAACCAATAAAACTCTGAGTAAAACAGTAGGTATCTATTATCTGGAACCGCACAGTAACCAAGAGATACCACATCATGTCTACTCCAGCATGGGAACACCCTTCCTTTCCATTCACCAATCATCCTTGCAGAACACAATGTTGGCTCCCACGGCCTGTCATTCTGTCAGCACCTTCCACGAATGTGAGCTGGGTGGTACGGCTGAACATTATTAAGATTATACGTGATCAAATACTCCCAATAATTAAAATGTCAAAATCCAAGAGTAAACATACAGTGTATTCAATGAAAACTCAAAACTGTGGAACAATTGGGAAAAGGAGGAGAGTGTTAACTTGCCTTACAATATGGAACAAGAGAACAAATCACTCACAATTTGGAAAGAAAATGAACAAATTAATGTCTTTTGTATCCTTGTGGACGTTTCCAATTGGTCTGGAAAATTAGAAAGCCATGTAAAATTCCTCTTTTCAGGACATGAATAAAGCTGATCTACTTAGAAAGGATAAGGGATGCCATTGTCTAAATTAATCTGCACTGAACAAGAAAAAAATACTCTTTGAAGTTCAGAAAATGGAATGGAACCCTTTTGCGTATTTGGAAGGTAACTTTCATGCATTTCCTGGATAACCAGAGTCAAACCGCAGCCTTAGAATCTTAAGCCAATGTCTAAAACCCTGAAAAATGAACAATGTGCAACTGAACAGGGGCAGGATGGCCACAGGTGAAGATGAAAGGATGGAGCGTGTCTCTCGCATGATGAGCAATTACCAAGCCTTGCCTTTCCCAGACCTTCTGATCCCAGTAAAATTACATATACACACATACATATACACAGACCCGTATACGCAGAGACCCACAAATTTCATCAATACAATTGCTAGTTTTCTATTTTTCAAAGTAAAGGTAATTTATTGAGCCATTATTATGACTAGATATTACCACCAACATTTAATTTCTTTTTTTTTTTTTTTTTTTAAGTAGGTTCCACACCCAGCATGGAGCCCAATGTGGGGCCTGAACTCACATTGACCTGAGTTGAGATCAAGTCAGGTATTTAACCGACGGAGCCACCCAGGTGCCCCTCACCACCACTTGATTTTTAAAAGGGATATTTTAAATGTGAACCACCACCACCTCCCCCCCCCAAAAAAAAGGGAAAGAAGGACTTGATTTTAGCACTTTTGAAAGCCCTGGAAAACTTCATCACAAGCTAGTAAATACACTTCTTTTAAGTCACTTTCCCACAGTTCAGTGGGTTTTGCTTTAGCAATGTTTTGTGACTCATTCCCTCATCCCCAAGTTCATTACTAGCCCCTCACCTCAAAAAGGTTATTATAAAGAGGGGAAAGCAGCAACTATGCAAATGGAATATTTAAGAATAATGCAGCATTTGGGAGCCCAAAAACATGATACAGATGGCTTCATGTAAGTAAGGGCTGGAAGTCTCTCTGATGGATTAAGAAAGATAATTTGGAGAGGTGAAGGAGGAGGAAAACCCACCACACGATGGATGACAGCATGGTGGGAACAGAAGGGCTTTAAAGAAACAATGGAATGCTTTAGGAGACACAAAAGGCAGAGCCTTAGCCGAGCAGAGAACGGACCAGGGGCCCTACTGTAAGACGGAACTGAAAGCTCTGAGGGGTTTCACTGGATGCCAGGCTGCGGAGCTGGGACTCTGGAAGCAACAAGGAAGGGTCCTCGGTGGCTCAGTCACTAAGGGTCTGCCTTCAGCTCAGATCCTGATCCCAGAGTCCTAGGATAAAGCCTTGCATCAGGCTGCCTGCTCGGCAGGAAGCCCGTTTCTCCCTCTGCCTACCATTCCCTCTCCTTGTGTTTCCTCTCTCTGTGTGTCTCTCTTGCCAAAAAATAAATAAAAAATAAAAATAAATAAAAAAAGAAGTGACAAGGAATCAACAACAGAACCAGCATGATAAAGGAAGCATATCAGGAATATTAACCCAGCAGAAGCTGTGAGTTTAGTCATAAGTTTGGGGAACCTTATGTAATTTCCTAGGCAGTTAGGCAGTTACTTCTAGCTCTGGCTCAAAGGTTCTCTTTGACAAGATTCGGGCCCACCTGCCTTGTGTGCCTTGATTCCGGGAACTATCTAAATCCCCTTGAAAATCATCTAATTTGCTCTGTCTCAGGTGTGGTTGCCAACTCCTTCAGGATTTTGCTCTTGGTAACACAAAAGTTAGGGTCATTTGTGGAAATAAAATCATGTAAGAGAGTTTTCGTAGGAGAATGAGAAATGATCCATTAATAGAAATGTCCACTAGGCAACTGAAGATTCATTCACTTGCCCAACAATATTTATTGAGCCCTTATCCTGGCACCTACGATGTGCCAGACACTTGAACAATAAAAGATAAAGATCTGGATTGTGTGGGTGGCTCAGTTGTTGTCTGCCTTCACATCAGGTCATGATCTCAGGGGCGGGAATCGAGCCTGGCATCAGGCTCCCTGCTCAGCGGGGAGCCTGCTTCTCCCTCTCCCACGCCTCCTGCTTGTGTTCCCTCTCTGCTATCTCTCTCTCTCTGTGAACTAAGTAAATAAAATCTTTAAAAAAATAAAAATAAAAAATAAAGATCCCTGCCTTTGTGAAGCTTACATTCAAGCAAGAAGGTGTGTAAACAATAAACCCAGTAAATACATTACATAGTATGTAAAACGTGCTTTGGAAGAAAGCTACAAAAGGAAAAATAAAGATTGGTACTAAGCTACAAAAAGAAAGAAAGAAAGAATAAATTAAACAGCATTATTTGAAGCTAAGAAAAGGGATGAGTTCCCCAACGAGTGGACTATTTGGTTAAAGCCTCTTCTACTTTCAAAATTCTGCCATTCCAGATCAAGGATACGGACATCAATAACCTTCAGCTTCGTGTTTAAATAGAAGGTCAGATCAAAGAATCACAGAATCGCTGTGGGCTCGAAGACCCGTCAGCGATCCAGCACCATGGAATTGTCATCTTCCAGAGGAAGGGGGAACCACAGAATTTGGGCAAAGTCATCGTAGAGACAAAGAGGACTGGGAGCTGAAGAGGAGTTCCAGAACCCTCTAGCTTTTATTTTGTAACTTTTACCAACAGAAGTCCCTTTGGTCACTTCAAAAGAGCTTCAAACCCTACCTGAGGCAATGAAAAATATTTTTTTTTAATGACATAAGTATATAGCTTTGCTGTATAACAGCAAAAATAAAAAACAGCAACCACTTATGTAGCACTTAACTTCATCCCTGACGCGCCTCTACCTCCTTGTTAGGAATAATAAACACAACCACCCCATGAAGCAGTGCGACCCCAGAGTCCGCGCTTTAACACCATGCCACCCCCTTCTAACTATGCACGGCCTCGGAGAGCATAAGCTTTGTCATTAATTAGGAAACTAAGGTCTCGAGTTTTCACTTGGCCCTAGCGGAATTAAAACATATTTGTATGTCAAAAATGCAATGATTTCAGATTCATCTGTGGAAAACCTGCTTTCGAAGAAAATTTGAAACTATATAATATAACCACTATCACGCTAAATAACTGGTAGTTATTTTTTTTTTTAAAGATTTTTATTTATTTATTTGACAGAGCGAGATCACAAATAGAGAGGCAGGCAGAGAGAGAGAGAAGGAAGCAGGCTCCCGCTGAGCAAAGAGCCCGACGTGGGACTCGATCTCAGGACCCTGAGATCATGACCTGAGCCGAAGGCAGTGGCTTAACCCACTGAGCCACCCAGGCGCCCCAATAACTGGTAGTTATTAATTCGATTAAGGGTCCTTGAGGTTTGTTTTCAACTACATACTTACTTAGGGTAAGTATGGTAAGTTACTTACCATACTTAGGGGCTTTCCAGACCCTAAGCACTTTTTTAAATACGAAATTCTGAAAAAAATAAAAACAAAAGTAATAATAAAGATGAAATCCTGGTAAGACAGAAGGTTTCTTTATGTTTTTGGGTTTTGTTTTTATTGAACAAATCTTACAGTTCAGTTTTCAGAGGAGAGCAAAGGAGAGAAAAATACAACAAAGAAAGTTCCTTCTCTGGTCAGAATTTTTCTAAGCCTCTGAGATTTACAGTTTTACTTTTAGAATCACGCTTACTAATAACATATGATAATGTGGGCTAACTGATAAAATATAACATCTTTTTAAGTTTAAAAAAAAAGGCTCTTCTTCTCAAAGCACCAAATATAGACTGCATATATTTAATTATAAAAGAAAGTGCTACCAACGATGTGTCTAAAGTCGATGGTCTTTTGCCTCCAGTTAACCAAGTTCATTTATATTTCAACAGACTTTCCTATCAAAGACTTTTGACCACGTGCCAGGTACTATTATAATTCACTGCACATTCACGAGTTGTAGTGGAATTTAATCATATAGAATAATAGTTGAATACCTGGGTCCTTGGTTATGGCTCACAACCACTTTCTCACAACTATTCTCGAGGTGATGTCATCTGCATTATACAGCGGGTGTAATAACGACAGCATCTATGTGCACAGATCGCAAAGCAGCATCTCAACCCACACTGCCTATGGCTCCTCTCCTAAATATCCCCTTACCTTTTTTCTATGAGAGGAGAGAATTGACCTTTCTTACTGGAGCAAAGCTGGGAGACGCCAGGCTCCCAACTGTGATACAGCAGTATATTTAGATATGACACAAGGAGGAAAGTAGCCTATGTTGGTTCCAATATTTAACATTCTTTTCTCGCCCATAGGAGCATCACATTTCAAATGTGCCATATTTTCAAACATTCAATCCCTCTGACCCTCAGCACATTTCAGAACTTTCTCTGGCACACTGCCTATTTCTTCCTCCTTGTCCTTATCACCATGGAGGGCCCAACATGGAGCTATTTTTGAATGACCTACAAAGGCTCAATCAGCCATTAGCTGGGAGCCAAATGTGTGCAAGGCCCTGTGACAGCCATGGAAAGACTATAAAGAAAAGTAGTAGGGGACACCTGAGTGGCTCAGTCGGTTAAGCCGCTGCCTTCAGCTCAGGTCATGATCCCAGGGTCCTGGGATCGAGTCCCCCATCGGACTCCTTGCTCGGCGGGGAGCCTGCTTCTCTCTCCACCTCTGCCTGCCACTCTGCCTGCTTGTGCTCTCTCTCCCTCTCTCTCTCTGACAAATAAATAAATAAAATCTTTTTTTAAAAAATAAGTAGTAGAATTCTTGTCTCCAGTTTTTAAACTAGTAGGAAAAGAGAAATGTACCAACGACTATAGCAACAAGGTAGACTGAGTCAGAACAGAGGTGTTCTAGACATTTGAGGAGGAGGAGGGAGACAAAAAGGAGGTAGGCAGGGACTCCGAGCTTAGCGGCAGCCAACAAAGAGAGGGAAACATGATCGGTTATAATATTCAGTGTCCACAGGGTAAAAATAAACCAGCTGCTCAGAGACAGAACAACTATTTTTTGATACTGAGATCAGAAAGAAATTCAACCTACAGTTCCTGATAGAAGATTCTGTTAAATGTAGTAAAAATCCTGAGGATATATATCTCTCTCTTCTTTTTTTTTTTAAACAATAAATAATAAGTTTGAGTAGGGCGAGGAGGTCTAATGAAAACCAGGAAATTCAACACAGACATGAGCCAGAAAAGCAGGCCTCAGCTCTACCATGACCAGTAACTCTAGACCTGAAGCCTCAGAGAAGACACTGCAGCATCATTGCCACATTCAGAATAACCGCACTCTTTTTTGGTGGCATGAGATGGGGGTCTACGTAAGTAAATGCCACTGTATTACATAACTTAATTCACTTTCCCTCACACACGTTGAATCACAAAGATATTTTGATATCGACAATTGATACTTCACATATATAGAAAGTAGGTCACCAGTCTGAAAAAAAACAAAAGTGAGAGTTATCAGGAATTACGATCTTTTTTTTTTTTAAGATTTTTTATTTATTTATTTGACAGACAGAGATCACAGGTAGGCAGAGAGGCAGCCAGAGAGAGAGGAAGGGAAGCAGGCTCCCCGCTAAGCAGAGAGCCTGATGCGGGGCTCAATCCCAGGACCCTGGGATCATGACCTGAGCCAAAGGCAGAGGCTTTAACCCACTGAGCCAACCAGGCGCCCCAGGAATTACGATCTTTAAAACAAAGTCCCTAAAAATATCTCATTTGCTATTCCTTTGATTCTACAAAGGTTTCTGTACCACTTAAATTTGTATCAGCACAGGTTTGTGTCTTTCCACTTTATAAGAACTAACAAAGTAGTCTGAGGGAAGGATAACACTTCTCCAAGTTCAAAATGAGGGGAAAATTTCTACTGAAGAATAAACCCAACAATAATAGATATCCCTATACTTGGCTATTTTAATTTAACTCTTTTGTTTAAATAGTGTGTAGTTCCTGATCTGGTCACTGAAAGCCAAAGTCTCCTTCCACAGAATGGAAAAGATCTTTCTTAGACAACAGAATCTAGGAATGATTGGTAGTAAGGGGTCAATTCTTACTACCTAACCAGTGATCTATTCATTGCTCAATTGTGTACAACCCACAAACATGACACAGTCTTCTGCAGCAGAGTTTACATAAATTGATTAGAAATACAAGCATTACTAGATCACATTAGTTCAAATTCCAGTGATTAGTCCTTGGCATTATTATTATTATTATTTTTTTTTTTTTTTGTCAGAGAGAGAGGGAGAGAAGGATCACAGGCAGACAGAGTGGCAGGCAGAGTCAGAGGGAGAAGCAGGCTCCCCGCTGAGCAAGGAGCCCGATGTGGGACTCGATCCCAGGACGCTGGGATCATGACCTGAGCCGAAGGCAGCTGCTTAACGAACTGAGCCACCCAGGCGTCCCAGTCCTTGGCATTATTAACACCAACTCCAAGATTCTACAAGGACCAAATATTAAAATTTATGAATGACTAACAAAAAATTCCAATCCTTATTGCAAATAGTCATACAACCTGGAAAATGAATAACTGATCAAGAAGATGTAGAGAGGCTGCTCCGCAGGGAGCCTGCTTCCTCCTCTCTCTCTGCCTACTTGTGATCTCTCTCTCCGTCAAATAAAAAAAAAAAAAAAAAGAAGAAGATGCAGAGAGGGTAGGGTCAATGTGCAAATATTTACTCATGAACTTGTCCCTCACTGTTATTCATATTTCATTTAGTTCAGCAGTCTGGGGTTATGTACCGTTTGCCTAGAAATTATCAAGGGAGACAAGGTTATAGAAAACAAAGAACATATGAACTTAAAATGGGATGAGTCTTAGCATTTATAGACTGATCCATAACATTCTCAGTACATCTCATTCAAGAGTAAACAGCACTGGGACATTATTATTTAGCCCTCATCTCATTCTGCAAAGAATTTGAGATGACTTGTGAGAAACGCACGTATTCAGAAAACTAAAAATTATGACATAGGAAACTATAAATTAGAGAAGAAAACAAACACTATACTATGGCTGGGAGAAGAGATATTAGAATAAAACTTAAATATGGAGACCATAGGGTTCTATACAGTTACCACAGTTGAGCAGAAAATTTGATTCTGTGCTTCCTGGTGGCCAACGTGAAAAGGTAAATGTGACCAATTATATGATTTTTCCATGAAGGAACAATTATTTGCACTCCTCCAGGGAAGCAAAGCTATTTCCTATTATTTACTATGAAAGAAATGCTCTAGGAGACGTCAAAAGATAGGATGTAAAAATGTCCCAGTATCATCCCAACAACAAATGGGGTCCCAAAGCTGGTTTGTTGTTGTGGTGGTGGTGGTGGTTATGTTGTCCCTGATTAAAAACAAAGGAGTCCAGATAAAATTGCCCAGGAGCACAATTTTTCAAGCAACACAGTGCACTGAGCTTGAGTGCTGGGCTGAAATTCTACAATGTAGTTTAAGAGATTATCAGCACTAAAGTACAAGAACAAAAATAAAAATCAATAGCCAGAATTATCGTGTTTCTAAGTTTCCATCCTCACCTCCTTTCTCTCTTTGAACAAGTCAGTCCCAGGCCAACGTTATCTATCCTTACAAATGGAGCTGCTTAATTATCACCCCAATCAATATATTCTAACCCAGAGCTAAAATCTTATCTTCACTTACTTATCTGACATTGTTCCCTCAAGGTCCCATTGGCACATTAACTCCACAAATCCCAAACTAATCCAAGTAATCTGTCTTTCAAACACACTTTCCTTCTGCCATCTCTCATTTGTATAGAAATCCTTTCTCCTCAGTCATCTTACATTCTTTGTTATTATTATTATTATTAACACATGAAGTATTATTAGTTTCAGAGGTACAGGTCAGTGATTCATCAGTCTTATATAATACCCAGTGTTCATTACATCACATCCCTTCCTTAATGTCCATTACCCAGTCACCCCATCCCCCCAACTTCCTCTCCCTCTCCCCCCCCCCGCCCCCACCAGCAGCCCTCCATTAAGCATTAAGCCCTATGATTAAGAGTTGCTTATGGTTTGTCTCCCTCTCTGGTTTTGTCTTGTCTCACTTTTTCCTCTTTTATATTCTCAAAATCACTGTTTCTCCTCCTCCCCAACCTCCCACATCTGACCCGTATTCTGCCTTACTATTTGTACCTGTGCAACAGCCCCACTATCTCTAAGCCAGTCCCAGGGACCACCATCCCAGGTCACATCACCATTAGCTCAAGGCCATGGCATCAGCCTCCTAAACTATCACTCAGTGATAATTCCAATTACTCCAACACACTACCACAAGAATAATATTCCTGTGGCTGTGATTATGTCTGTCTACTAGAAATACCTTCAGTGGGTTCCCTCTGCTTACCTGAGCAACCCAGCCTATCAGGCCTAATGGCCATCTCTCTCCCCTACAGAGCCTATGCCCCAGCCAGTCCCTAAGTCTAGCCACTCCCTAAACAAGCTGGATCTTTCCACTTTTGTTCATGGAAGTGTAACATGAGATGCCCTTCTCTTCATCTCTGCATGTGTAAAGACTAAGTTTAAGCGTCACCTCACTCAGGAAGTCTTCCCTCATTCTCTCAGGGAGAAGGAACACGTCCTCCTCTCCCCTTCTGCTGGCACTTGTCTAAGGCATGTCATGCCTCACAGGAACAGTCACTTCCTATCATCGGTGTCTTCCCTGACTAGCCGATCCTCCAGCCTGTTCCACCGCTAGCACCCTAGACACACATCTAGTCCTGTCGGCGCACTGCTCATAGTAATCCCTCAACCCACTGGTGAGGACAGGCAAGGCCTTCACAGCCGGCAGCACCCACAGCGTTTTGCTCATATAGCAGTCACCGCGCACTCTGAAACATCCCAGAGTTGGCCCTTTCCATGGCTATCTCCTCCAAGCCAGGTATCCTACTTATCTTTGCAATCCAATGCAGCCACCCAGCTACTCTCTGCACACCACCTTGTTTTCGTGCTCTGCAGGTCTTTTCTTGCTTATTTATGATCTATCTCCTTCCCACTGGAACGTGCACTCAGCGAGAACACAGACCTTGCCTGCTTTGTTCTCACCTGTGTCCCGAGCATCTAGAACACTGCCTGGCACACAGCAGGTGACCAAAAATTTCGCTTGATTGATAAAGAGATGCCTGCTTCTTAGCATCTAACCCAGTCCTGGCATACCATGGGTGCCAAAGTAATGTCTGCTGAGGGAATGAATCCTGTCTCGTGTTACTTTTGTGTTTATTTTACAGGCTCTGACAGTTGGCGATCTTGACATGGTCTCTAGCTCCTGGCACAGTGCTTTACACATGTTGGCCCTTGATAAACTTCTATTTAATTGTATTGATGGTTCAATAAAAGCCCAAGTAATTTAGGGGCACCGGGTGATTCAGTGTGTTAAGCGTCTGCCGTCGGTTCAGGTCATGATCCCAGGGTCCTGGGATTGAGCCCCGCATCGGGCTCCCTGCTCAGAAGAAGCCTGCTTCTCCCTCTCCCATTCCCCCTGCTTATGTTCCCTCACTGTGTCTCTCTCTGTCAAATAAATAAATAAAATCTTCTAAAAACATTATTTATTAATTTTTTAGCAATTTCAAGTAATTTATTAATTTATCTTCTCCATCTGATTTCATCTTGTCTTATCAATAAGAGGAGTCTGTATTTTTTTTCTTAAGCCACATAATGCCTTCCTCCCAGAAGAAAGGAAGCACAGAGGGAGGTTCAGATCACCAGCTGTGCGGTCTGTGAGGCCTGGCTTCAGAGCCCAGCTCTGGCACTGATCACCCGTGCAGGGAGCATACCATTTCCCCCTCTCCTCACTTCGGCTTCCCCTCTCAAAGATTAGGAAACCTGTCCGGCAAAGCAGCCTGTTGACTTCGCTACCCAGTGAACCCTCAGTTCTAAATCCTTTATGACCCCTTCTTTACCAGTTTTAAATTGTTTAACTCATGTTAGGATATTTTAATATACACTGTCTGATCATTATGTAAAATAGCAGGGGGTGATGTGTATGATGTATTAAGTCTCCATTAACTTTTCATGACTTCGCCATGCTTCCGTGCTCGCCCAGTGAGCCCACATGACCTGCGCACACTACTGCCATCATTCCTGAGACTTCCTGGAGCTAAAGCAAAACAATGTCACAGGACGTCACTACCTTGCAGAGAAGAGCAATCCTCTTTCCCTTAACACCCTTCCCCCACAGAAAACAGCAAACAATCTGATAAATAATGAGCATAAGAACTGCCCCCCTTTAAGGGGCACCTGGGTGGCTCAGTGAGTTAAGCGTCTGCCTTCAGCTCAGGTCATGATCCCAGGGCCCTGGAATCAAGTCCCGCATCAGGCTCCCTGCTCAGTGAGGACCCTGCTTCTCCCTCTGCCCTCCCTCTGCTTGTGGGCTCACTCTCTCTCTCTCTGTCAAATAAATAAATAAAATCTTAAAAAAAAAAAAAAAAAAGAATTGTACCCATCAAATACATTACATAACATGACCCCAGCTTAAGAATGGATGATTTATAGAAACTAAAAATAATAAAGGGCTTAATGCTGAAGTAAGTACATCCCAGTCAAAATGCAGTTGACAGCATTCAAATCCCTAAGAGGGACAATAATTCCATTTAGAGGCAGGAGTGGTTGGGCAGAGCTCACACGGATAAATGTCACCAATTCAGGTACAAGGTTCTGACTCAGTCAGAGACAGAAAACACTGAGATTCACAGACAGAAAACACAGCGAGCCTTCTGGACCAATACTGGAAGGTCTTCCTTGAAGAGCTTTGTTGAACAAGCAGCAATGGCCTGCCAGAAAAGATATTTAGCACAGAACCACTGTTTAAAAGACCAAATCCAAAAAGCTAATTCTCTCACAAATCTTGGTATTATTGCTCAGTACAGAAGATAGAAGATGCATTTCCATAAGGAGGCACAAAAAATACATTTGCATAAGTAAATATGGTCCGCACTGAAGCAGTATGAAAATGTAAGTAAGCCTTTACTGGCAAGTAGTAAACCAAACAAAAAGCTAGAGAAAACCAAAGCTCTGTTGTTCACGTGCAAGCAAGAACACTTGAGATTCAAAGGTCAACAGAACTTTTGCTTCCGGCCACGCAACCAAAACTTGCCACTAGACTGTTAGCTTACAGAGCTGCTTACCATTCTGCAACCTTCTAGATCATGCTGAGTTGAGCGCATTTTCCCAAAGGTGAACGAGTGAAAAGTACAGGGCTCACGGTGACCTGAACGGAGCAGTGACAAATGACCTCAGTAGCGGCAGCTATCAGTTGGTATATCCCAAAGCATTCCCAGAGACTGGACGGCATAGACGTATGTGGGTTCAGTGTAGCTCAGTTATTTCTGCTCAAGATCAATGCTGATTTAAGCTATCGGGGAAAGGGAGTCCGCACAACTTCTTTCCGAAATCAGGAGGTAAAAGGGCAACCCCTAGCATAAAAGAGGTTAAGTGCTGCAGACTAAATCAACAGAAGTACTGAATAAATAATCCTGAAGAGAACTTGGCAAGAATCCCAGATACTTTCCAATGGAAGAATATGGTCCCAGTTCTGTGATCTTTCACACTAACAGGGACTTTCGCAAGACGCAGAACTCAACATCTAAGGAATTTAAAGCACTTTATAAGAGTTAACTCAATCCCCTATTACATTCCTTTCTGGTAAAAAAAAAAAAAAAATTGTGGGACTCCTTTTGCCCTGTGGAGGATGAAAAGTACAAAGATGAAGTGAATGACTTGAGTAAAATGCAATCCTCTCTGCCTCATGGCCAGAAGCAAATGGGAAACATCCTTTCAACATGAAGAGTGACTTCATGAAAGACTTTAATGGAAACATAGCAGAACGCACACATCCACAGGAATATTAGCCCCTTCAAAGACTACATTCTGATTACAAAAATGCCCACCAATGCTCAACAGATTTGAGTAACAAGTCTTTTAAATCTGCCTTCATGTATATAACATCCTTCTGAAAATTTTTACTGTAGCAAATTTGGTTCTTTGAAAGTCGAATTTGGTATCTGAAGGCTGGAAGTACATTTAGAATCATCACGCTGGATTTTTTTTTTTTAAGATTTATTTATTTATTCTGGGGGGACAGGGGACAGAGGGAGAGAGATTCTCAAGCAGGCTCCATGCTGAGCACAAAGCCCAATACGGGGCTCAACTTCACCACCCCAAGATCATGACCTGAGCTGAAATCAAGAATCGGACACTAACCAACTAAGCCACCCAGGCATCCCATCAAGCTGGATATTTTTAATCAAAAGGGCAAATCATTTTCTTAACTGGCTTGTAAACCTCTTCTAAAAGCAATCCTTAAATTGTTCCAGAATTCCTTTCCAACAGCAGCAGCTATATAATAAGCAGGCAACCTCCCCAAATCACCTCTTCAAAAGGCATATTTCACTTCTTCCAGTGTCTTTGGTATTGGCACAGTGCATGTACTTTAATCAATTAGGGAACAGCTATGTCGCATACCATTTTTTCTCATGGTTTTCATTCATTCGGCAAATATTTATGGTGCACCTAACATGTGCTAGATACTGCGCTAAGTAGGTCCTAGAGATACAATGGTGAGCAAAAACAGGCCCACCGCCTGCCCTTATGAAGACAATTTACAGAAGCACATAAATTGTAACCACTAAGTCCAACGGGAGAGAGAAAGATTCATGGTGATGTAAGAAAGATTCACTATAATGGTGAGATTCAACTTGTATAAGGAGTCTTCCCTGAGGAAAGATTTGAGCTGAAGATAAATAGGAGTTAACCAATTAAGCAAAGGGGACTGATAAGGAGACCTCTGCAGATGGTAGGGGTGGAGAGGAACAGCGTTCTGAGGAGCAAACTGCAAGTGCAAAGACTCTGAGGCTTTTTAAAAGAGTGAGAGCAGGGCGCCTGGGTGGCTCAGTGGGTTAAGCCGCTGCCTTCGGCTCAGGTCATGATCTCAGGGTCCTGGGATCGAGTCCCGCATCGGGCTCTCTGCTCGGCAGGGAGCCTGCTTCCCTCTCTCTCTCTCTGCCTGCCTCTCTGCCAACTTGTGATCTCTCTCTGCCAAATAAATAAATAAAATCTTTAAAAAAAAAAAGAGTGAGAGCACAGTAAGAACTGAAAGAAAGATGGCGGTGCTAAAGTATTGCGAGCTAATGCGATAAGGGTGTGAGACAGGCGAGCAAGGTAGTCAGGCTGAACCCTCCTCCAGAGCCTGGCACACATAAGGATCCTTACCTTAATGAGAAACCCTAAGCCTCCTAAATTGGGAGGGACGATGCGGAAGAAAATGACACCATGAAATCTGCACTGTTTAAATATCACTAAGGCCGGGAGCACCTGGATGGAGCAGTCAGTTAAGAGTCAGACTCTTGGTTTCAGCTCAAGTTGTGATTTCAACGTCATGAGATCAAACCCCATGTCAGGCTCCACACTCAGCACAGAGTCTGCTAAGGACTCTCTCTCTCCTCTGTACCCTTCCCCCAACATGTTCTCCCTCTTTCTCTCTTTCAAAATAATAAATTTTTAAATAAATACATATACATATAGATGTGTGTATATACATATATACACACACACATATATATATACATGTATATACACACACACACACACATACCACCAAGGCTGGAATGAGGAATCAATTGGGGAGTAGACAGGGTAGACTCAGGAAGACCAGTTAAGAAACCACAGTAATCATCTAGAAGAGAGGGTAGAGTTAATGCAGATGAAAGGAATGAATGGACTTGAGAGATACAAAGGATGTCAACTGATAAAGGATTGGAAGGTATTCTCTTATCTATGATTTGGTCAAAGATAATGCTTTGGTTTTGCCTAAGAATTCCTCATTTGTTAATTATTTGCAAACCAAAAAGCATCATACAAATGCTATAGGCTGCTTTTTCCACCAGCTTTCTACATCATAGTTTGTCCTCTTTTAAATGAAGAAGAAAAAGTAGCAAAGAGAAAAAACAAAACTTATCTCATTTGATGTAAAAATATGGGTTTCTGAAAAATTATGGTACACCTGGAGAATAAGAGAATCTATTTCATAAAGAACATTACTGAGTAAATATTTCTTCCCTGCACACAAGCATACACTAAAAAATGCAAAACGGATTATCATGATACTATATCAAATGAAATGTAAACCCCATCTTGATTACTTCCATACATCACTTCTCCTTTATTGCAGGGTACATGAATTGGGTGATTTTACAACTCTTAAAGGATGGTATGGCTGAGAAATTTAATAATCACCAGCAAGTTTTATAATAAGCCATTTAGGAAGCAACTAAAATGCCCAAGAGGCTTGCTGGGATTTAAATCTATTCTTTCACCAATGACTTTACCCACATGGAAAAGTCATTCTTAAATCTATGTTACTACAATATGCCACCTCCAGTCCACACCCTCCAAAGAAATACAGCTTTCCTGTAAGCTTGGAGACAATGTCACAGCAATATAGTAAGTTCAAAATGTAGTCAGGCTTCTAGACTATCTGAACACATACATCACAAAAAGTCGAATTTGGGCCATGTGTTTTTTTGCCTGACTTACAAAGACCAATTTGTACTGCAGCTCAGAACAAACACAAAAGAAGGAACTGGGTTTTAGTAGTCTCGTATATCAACAACAAATGTACCAGCTAAGTTCTAATTCCATGAGCTCAAAAAAGACAGTCTAATTCTGAGATTTTGCAACTAGAGTTTATACCAACCCTTCAAAAGGCAGCATTTCACTTTGGAAGGAACAAATTCAATAAGAAAACCACTGAGGAAAGAATATAAACCACAGTATATCAATAAACTGACTTCTGAAGGCTAAAAGCAGTTTTAAAAACATGCTGCTTTTGGTGACTAAAGTCGTGATTATGCATTATTTGATCAGAGATTCTGCATATGAATTTGTTTTCCTTTCCTAAAAAAAAAAAAAAATCAGTAAGGTGCTCAAGTATATGTAAAGTAACTTGAACAGTCTACAACAGTATCCTAACTCATTATCATCTATAGCACATACACTTAAGGCTGAACTGGACACACAGCAATGTTTTGAGACATATTGTATTTTTTGATACGCCACAATAGCTCTTTGAGAAATGCTGCGCTCATTGTGTGTGTGTGTGTGTTTTAAGATTTTATTTATTTATTTGAGAGAAAGAGATGGAAAGAGAGAGTACAAACAGAGGGAGAGGGAGAAGCAGGGAGTCCCAAGCAGGACTCAATCCCAGAACCCTAGGATTCTGACTGGAGCCAAAGGCAGGCGCTTAACTGACTGAGCCATCCAGATGCCCGTCATGTGGTTATTTTTATTTTATTTTTTTAAAGATTTTATTTATTTATTTGACAGAGAGAAATCACAAGAGAGGCAGGCAGAGAGAGAGGAAGGGAAGCAGGCGCTCCGCTGAGCAGAGAGCCAGATGCGGGACTCGATCCCAGGACCCCAAGATCATGACCTGAGCTGAAGGCAGCGGCTTAACCCACTGAGCCACCCAGGCGCCCCTAAATGTATAATTTGAAATCTTTCCAGCACAGGGGTGAGGAGGAACAACCATGAAACATCTCAGTATCTAGGGGGGGAAACTAGATAGACAAGATTTCTCACACCTTCTAACAGTGTATTACTATCTAAAAGAGTAATTCATAGAAAAATACTAATTACTGGGGCGCCTGGGTGGCTCAGTGGGTTGAGGCCTCTGCCTTCAGCTCAGGTCATGATCCCAGTGTCCTGGGATCCAGGCCCGTATCGGGCTCTCTGCGCGGCAAGGAGCCTGCTTCCCTCTCTCTCTCTGCCTGCCTCTCTGCCTACTTGTGATCTGTCTGTCAAATAGATAAATAAAATTTAAAAAAAAAAAAGAAAAATACTAATTACTATGGAGCTTTGCCAGGGAATGTACTCTATAGGCCACCGAGAACATTTTATGATCACAAGGAAACAGACTTTTCACTGAGACATTTGATGATCACATGGAAACAGACTTGAAAGTTAGGTTCCATAAGAAAAGTGCTACCCCTTTTATAACTTCATCCGCTTGAGAAAGACATCATAATACAATAAATTACTTTGCCCATGAGTCTTCACAGACAACCATGCCACTTCACACAATCACCACGACTGTAGTATAGAAGAAGAAAAGAACTTTGCTAAACCCCAGGTCATCTTACAATTTTGATTCCAAGTAAACAGATTTTCATTCATCCTTCATTTTTCTTGAGAAGCACCTAAAAAGGTAGTGAAAAGCTGAAGGATTACCTAGGATATTAGAAATCTCATATCTAATTTTCATTAACAGAAAAAAAATTGAAGTTTGCATTCATCAGACGTTACTGTGATATATACTGTCTGGATGATTACTAAGGGATCCTGCTCTGAGAGTTGACCTTTCTTGTTTTTACTTTTTATTATGGCCATTTTCAAACACATACAAAGTAGAGAGTGCAGTAAAATGAACTGTCATCACTCAGCTTAAAAATTAACAATTTATGGCCAATCCTAATTCAGCCAATCATAATCTCTCACTTGTACTCCTTGCCTCTGCCCGGGTTGTTTGAAAGTGAAAGCAAACCTATACCACATCTAAGATAAGCATAATAAATGCCCCGAAAGATAGATCACTTCCTAAAACCCAGAAGCTGTGAATAATACCTTACATAGCAAAAGGTGTGACCGTAATCTAGGATTTAAGGAGGAATTTATCTTTATTTACTCGAGGAGGCTCTAAATGCAATCACATGTTCTCGTGAGAGGCAGGGGAACATGAGACACAGGTGTACGAGAAGGGGATGGGAGAGTATCGACCAGCCAAGGACAGCTACCAGAAGCCAGAAGACACAGGAAGCCTCCCCCAGAACTTCAGAGAACATGGCCAGCCATGTTCTGGCCCCCGCGACTTCTTCAGCCCTGAATGCCGGCCAAACCTTCAGTTTAGAATTCTGGCCCCCACGACTACAAGAGAATCAATTTCTCTTGCTTCATCCACCCGGCAGGTGGTGATTTGCTAAGTGAGCCATAGGAAACTAATACCAAATTGCCGTGTTAAATAAACCGAAAAAAATTTAGTATGCATCTTTAATAAATGAGGACCTTTTAAAATAATAATACCACTATTATCTCTTTCTCTTTTTTCAGTTTAGAGAGAGTGTGAACTCACTCTGTAAGTGAGTGGGAGGGACGCGGGGAGGGACAGGGAAGGAGAGGGACAAACAGACTCTGCACTGAGCCCAGAGCCCAACACAGGGCTTGGCTCAATCTTGGGACCCTGAGATCATGATGCAAGTGGAAACCAAGAGTTGGAGACTCAAATGAGCCACCCAGGTGCTGCTATTATTCCTTTTTTTTTTTTTAATATTTTTTTATTTATTTGACAGAGAGAAATCACAACTAAGCAGAGAGGCAGGCAGAGAGAGGGGAGGAAGCAGGCTCCCCACGGAGCAGAGAGCCCGATGCGGGGCTCGATCCCAGGACCCTGGGATCATGACCTGAGCCGAAGGCAGAGGCTTTAACCCACTGAGCCACCCAGGCGCCCCTGCTATTATTCCTTTTTTTTTTTTAATATTTATTTTTATTTGTTTATTTACAGCATAACAGTGTTCATTGTTTTGGGATCACACCCAGTGCTCCATGCAGTACGTGCCCTCCCTATTACCCACCACCTGGTTCCTCAACCTCCCACCCCCCGCCACCCCCCTGCCGCCCCTTCATAACCCTCTGGTTGTTTTTCAGAGTCCATAGTCTCTCATCTCCCCTTCCAGTTTCCCTCAACTCCCTCTCCTCTCCATCTCCCCATGTCCTCCATGTTATTTGTTATGCTCCACAAATAAGTGAGACCATATGATACTTGACTCTCTCTGCTTGACTTATTTCGCTCAGCATAATTTCTTCCAGTCCCGTCCATGTTGCTACAAAAGTTGGGTATTCATCCTTTCTGATGGAGGCATAATACTCCATTGTGTGCTATTATTCCTTTTTAAAAAGTCCTTCGATGTACCCAACATCCAGAGTTTAAATTGACCAAATTTTCTATTTATAATTTTTAACTTCATAGTTAATTTATCCAAATCAAGATCCAAACATAATGGATACATATTTCAAGTCCCCTAGTGATAGCTTCTCTTCCCTCTTGGTTTTTCTTGTCATTTATTTGTCCTACCAAAACTTCTACATTCTGGATTCAGATGATTATCTCTCCATGGTATTGTTTTGCATGGTCCTGTTTTTCCTGTGCTTCTTATAAAGTAGTAGTTCAGATATAAAGGTTTGACCAGAATTACATTGTTTGTTTTTAAAAAAAAAAAAACCAAGAAACTTCATGGATGGTTCTGTATATTTCCTATCACGTCAAATTAGGAGGCCTCTAGTACCTACTTCTTTCTCTTTTTGTAACATTAAAATTGATCAGTGGGTTCAGGGGTTATTAGCCTAATTATGAAGCCTGCCATCCCTGTTGACCTCTAGTCACCGGAGACTATTCCCTAGATCTATTATTTCATTAGGAGTAATAAGATGGTTCTATTTTATTTGTATCATTCCTTCTGCATTTATTAGCTAGAATTCTTCTAAAAACATAGCAATTTTGGGGGGCACCTAGGTGGCTCAGTGGGTTAAAGCCTCTGCCTTCAGCCCAGGCCATGATCCTAGGGTCCTGGGATCAAGCCCACATCGGGCTCTCTGCTCTGCTCTCTGCTCCCCCACGCCTGCCTCTTTGACTACTTGTGATCTCTCTGTCAAATAAAATCTTTTTTAAAACAATTTTTTTAAAAACACAGTATTTTTCAAACTAGTTACTCTGAAATACAGTTTTTTGTTTTTTGGTTTTTGGGTTTTTTTGGCAGGAAAGGTACTATGAAAGCTTGATAACATCTAATTGTCAAGGGAGTGCCTGGACGAACACAGGAAAGAGTTTGATTACAAAGACCACCTTGTCTGTACTCACTGAGTGTAACTTTCCAACTGCATTCAACTTAGTTCTCAAGTTACCGATTCAAATACTTGGCCTACAATATAAAATCTATTTTTTTAAAGATTTTATTTATTTATTTGACAGAGAAAGAGATCACAAGTAGGCAGAGAGGCAGGCAGAGGGAGAGGAAGAAGCAGGACCCCCGCTGAGCAGAGAGCCCAATCCGGGGCTTGATCCCAGGACACCGGAATCACGACCTGAGCCGAAGGCAGAGGCTTTAACCCACTGAGCCACCCAGGTGCCCCTAAAACCATTTTTAAATAAAAGCCAGGACCCTACATAACACGTCAAATTGATGTCAGTTCTTGGGATATATGCCCTATCATATCATTCCAAATTCCTCAACTAACTCCAAACCACTCGCTCTGAGTCTACTTTATTCTAGTACACTAATACAAATCATCTTCTCATCCCACACTCTGTACCTTTGGTTTAGTGTTCTTCATACCTGCCTCTCTCCGTGTAACCCACTAAAGCTTCCTCCTCCAGGAGTAAAAACACCTCCCGCTCTGGCTGTCCAGCACCCCTTCCTTCTGAGAAAAGCACAATCCTTTTTAGGAAACTGTTCCTCTTACCCCCACCAAGTATGTGATTTCTAAATGGGGCAGCCAGATAATTTGTGCCACTGGCCATAAGGACAAGGATACCCAAGAGAGGTCAACCAGAGCCATTCCTGGGATTCTGAGTTTGGATGAAGGGAAAAGATCAACCCCCCTTTCTGGGCAATCTTTGGCTTGCTGGCACCCAGGCCCCAGCCAGGCCCCAGCCAGGGCCCTGCCCCGTGGAGGGAACTGACCTAGAAAGAAGGAGAGATAAGAGACAGCGAGTCTTGGCGGTACAGGAGTTTTCAGTTTTGGCTTCCCTGAGATTCACCTCACTTGTCCCCTACTTTGGCCATGTGAGCCAATAAATTCCCCTTCCGTACAGTTTAACTTCTATAATTTATGACCAAAGAAATCCTGATACAATCCCCACCATGATTCTTGAAGACTCTGACCACAGTGTCCTCTGCCTTGTTTCTGATTGTACTTTCTGTACAAATGACACTGCATTCCCTATTGTTTTGATTTTATTATATATCAATTACATATCTGTTGCCATCTCTTTTGTGGCCTTGCAGACATATATTTTACACACCTCTTGACCACAACACCCCCCCAATTCCCTAGAATGGTGCTAACAGAGCCTCCATACATAAATAACAATTACCATGCAGTGATTTTTACTTCCATGCTAAGCACTTCACAGCTGTTATTTTATTTAACCCTCAGAGAAACTCCCTGGGGTTGGCATTCTTATCTCCACTTAACGATGAGGATGCTAAGGTTCATCAGAAGAAAATAACTTGTCCAAAGTCACACATTTACTAAAGGGCAGAACAGGGCTTGGAACCAGATTTGGATTTAAGTTGCCATCCTACCTCCCACAATAATAAATCCTTGCTACTGAACTTACCAGAGAGTATAAATGATCAGAGACGTCCATTTAACCCTTGAGATTCCACTGACCTCAAAGTGCATTTTCCTCCATCATTAACAATAACTTCAACCTATTAATGCGTAAATAAATGAGCTATCTGAAAATAAGTATCTTGAAAAAGTTATAATACGATTCTGCCAAAATTGCTACTGGCAGCCTGAAGACTAAATGCTGGCATTTCTCTGAAGTAATAGGTAAAAGGAATGAATATTTAAGACCGCTCTGTCAGAACAAGTTGTATACAAGTCCCCTGGCAGTGATATTTCAAAACAGCAAAAAGAGATTTGTGAGCACCTGTCAATGTGTGACACGCCTACAGCTCTACAATTGCTCAAAGGAATATTCCTGCGTCATCATTAGACACTAATAGTTATCGAGCACTCCCATGGCTTGGAGGCAAGAACAGAAGGCCTTTAGGAAGAAAATGGTTTCTTTCATCGTCACAGCTCGGAAGGAGAGAGACCAAGATGGTAGAGGCAACTTACTGGTGGAAAATCTGAAAGTCACCAGGTCTCACCCCTGTATGATCTGCATTCTTCAGGCCAGCTTTCTCAACTCCAGCTTGTGTCTCCTAATTCCTGCTGGACAGGTCACATGTAGCTCTTGCTAGCAAATTAACTTTGAGGCAACACTTTTTCAGCATCTAGCCAAGGGTCTTGCATTGAAAAGATTTCTATAAATGTATGTTGGTGATTCTTTATTTGTTTTTAAACTTTCTTATTTTTATCACTTTCCTTGAGGACCTTCTGCCACACAGGCATCTTTCTGAGGGAACAGAATGATTGTCCCTAACCAAAAGACCAGATGATGTCAAAGAGACACACTCCTCACATAAAATTTTGCAACAATACAGCCAAGGAGAGGTATGCCTGGCACACAGTGAAGAAAACATCTCCTGGTGAGACAAGATTTTGCTAAGTTGCATACTTTGGTGAAAGGCCCTCAAGAACGCAAAGCTGTCTGAGACTTCAGAATACCTCATATATGCAATCAAATATGGAAATGAAATAATATATGTAAAAGTGCTTTGTAAGCCACGAACAGCCAAGGGCGAATAAATTCCTACTATTATGACGTGACTATTACAAAGGCACAGAGCTGAGGAATAGGTAGTTGTATGGTTTGAAAAAACCTGGTCTGGACAGAAGTGAACTTCAGCAACAGGAAGGAAAGAGGGGAGACCTTTCAGAGGATATAAGAGAAATGCTAAGCAACAAAGCAATAAATGGTGGTGGGGGGAGGGTGGTAAAGAGCTCCAAATTAGCAAACTCCCACTCCAAAAAACACATCTTCAATGTCAGGCATGGGTCTACGTTTTGGGATATATGGCCAAGGAAAGCCAATACTAATATAGCCGAAGATCCCTGTACTTCATGCAGGTCTACGTTCTTACTCAGGGAGAAAGTCAATGAACAATACACATCTAGTAAATTCTAGTATGTTAGAAGATACATGCAGGGAAGCAGGCTAAGGAGGATGGACAGTATAGAGGGTTTCCAATATTTTAAGCTTAAAAGAGCCAAAGAACAGGAAGAGGTCTGATTTCGAACGGTGTTGCTCAAGAATGACATCCAATTGCAGGGAAAATGAGGAAAATGATACTCTGTATGAATTAAATTTGCATAAAATTTGATAAATACATTGCCAAGGAACATATAGCTCATTTTCATATTTCTTCTCCTTCCCCCTTATTCAAAATTATTGACAAAAATGTGCTATCTAGCATACTTACAGAGGAAGATATAAAAGACTTAGCCAGAAGCAGAGCAAAGGGAATTCTAAGAGACAAGAGCAAAGCAAAAGACCACAAAAGTAGCTGCAAATCAGCATCTCGGGAATGGGCTAATTCAGCAGGACTTTGGGACTCAGTTTTGTTCTTAGGAAAAGCTGGCTCTAGGTCAAGGATGATATATAGGTTTCATTTCTGGTACCAACCCCAAACAACGGGCAGAGTGTCCCTGCACCACTACACTGATGAAGACTTCCGGGTCCTGTTGAAAATGAATTCCACGTTTCTTCCACAGGCTCAAGACAGAGTGTGGGCATGCAAGCCCCGCACTGGCCTTTCCTTCCCTAAGTAGATCTTGGTGCTTTAAAAAATAAATAAATAAATAAAAATCAATAAACATTCACCAGCCCCCTACTAAGTAAAAGGTAACATCAAGAACAGTAGAGAATTTGGAAGCATAGAGCTTGGTTCAGATCCTAGTTTATAATCTAGAAGAAGGTCAAACATATAAAAGATAACATTACAATGCATCAAATGCCTAAGTTTGTAAGATTTCAGTCCAGAGATTCAAGTGCCATTCGCGTGCCAAGAAATTGCTATAGCAAGAGATAGCCAAGAAAGGCCTAATGGAGGACAAAGACTCTGAACCGGGCTTGAAGAATGCACATCGCTGAAATAACTAGAAAGAGGAAGGGCTACTCCCAGCAGAGCTGGATCAAAAAGAAGTAGTAGGATGTGTTCAGAAATGAGAACAGGCCAGCATGGTAACCAGAGCACAGCACCTGCACCAGATCATAGATGGATGCCTCGTGTATCACTCGGTATTCTCTGGAGAAACAGAACCAGCAGGAGATTTTATACACACACACACCAGACAGAGATATTTATCATAAGGAACTGGTTCGTGCAATTATGAAGGCTGAGAAGCCTCACAATCTACAGTCAGCAAGCAGGAGAGCCAATAATATAGCTCAAGTTCAAGTCCAAGTTTGAGTCTAAAGGCAGAGAAGATTGACAGCCTAGCTCAAAGACAGGCAGGCAAAGAGTGTGAATTCTTCCTTACTCAGTCTTTTTGTTCAACTCAGGTCTTCAACAGATTGAATGAGATCCACCCACAATGACAAAGGCAACCTATTTTACTCAGTATACCACTTCAAACGTTAATGTCATCTAGAAACACCCTCACAGACATGCCCAGAATACTGTTTAACCAAATATCTGGGCCGGTCAAGTTGGCACATAAAATTAATCATCTCACTTTGAGTTGAGTCATTACCAGTAGATTACAAAGGACCATGATCAGTGACACGGGCAAAGCTGTACTTTATAAAATCAAACTGAAAATGGCATGGAAATGGAGTAGAGAAAGAAAAACTGGAAACACAAACAAGATAAAAAATAATTGATCGTGTGATAGTAAGAGGTAGATCTTCAACAAACACACACATGAGGGATTCGATTTGATATAAGGCATTCTGCTACGTGATTAAAATGCAGAGTTACTCTTAAGTGCCACGCAACGGATTGAGGTCTGGATCAAAATATAAACCTCTCCAAAAGGAAATGGAGAAGCAAGCCTAAGGTCCCAAAGTTCAGCGAGGAGGATGCAGATTTATAAATTATCCACGTAAGGAAGACAGCCTAGTTGAGAGTTTGCCCCAGGCATGTCTATATAGACAAACTCTGAAGACAGCTGAGCTTGAGTCAGGAAGCCTCATCGAACCTACTCATTTTGTGATTCACTATGAAGGAATGACCACTCCTCAGTGACAGACTAACCCTAGAACATGATCAAGAGATAGGATTACTTTACGGGAAGAAAAGGGAGACAGCAACACAACCAGGCCCAGACCTAAACACAAGTTACAAGCAGACTCATCCAGAGCTCCAGGATCTGCCTCTCAAATAGGACATGCAAGGTCCTGAACCGTCACACAGTGGAGAAGTACTAGGAGAAAACTCACAAAGGGTCAAACTTAATCAAGCTGATAAGAAATTTGCATTAACCATTAAGTGTTTAACACAACTCAGGTAAATAGTGTTCTCTGAGGCAAATCAGGGCCAACAAGTCCCATTGCCAGATTTTTTCACAGGCATTTAAATGACTACGTCTTGCTTAAAATAAGCAAAATGTCAACATTTTGTAATACACACAAATAGGAGAGATTTTAAACACTCAGCTTTAAAAACTGACTTCATGTTACAGAACAGATAGTAAGCAAGAATACATTAGACAGGCTGTATCTCCCCACAAAATTATCAAAATAAGAGCATAACACAAACTATAGTGTACTCCATGTCCTAAGAAATCGTTTTTGGGTTGTTTTTTTTTTTTTCTCAGATTTATTTATTTATTTGACAGAGAGAGAGAGAGATCACAAGTAGGCAGAGAGGCTGGCAGAGAGTGGGAGGAAGCAGGCTCCCTGCTGAGCAGAGAGCCGGATGTGGGGCTCCATCCCAGGATCCTGAGATCATGACCTGAGCTGAAGGCAGAGGCTTTAACCCACTGAGCCACCCAGGCGCCCCCTAAAGGCATTTATAAAATACAACTTATATCACCATATACTTATACATGAATACATGTATGTGTATATGTATGTAAACATATGTGTGTATATGCATATTTTTTTCTATACTTATTTTGATACATTACAAAGAGAATCCTAAAATGGATGAATTCCAGATTCAAATTTCATGAACACAAACCAAACAGAAAACACTCATTTTGGGGAATGACACATAATCCTCTCATTTAAGGGTTATGAACAAAGCTTGGACTCAACAAAAATATTAATCTATTCTCTAATAATACTCAATAAAAACTTTGCCACATGAATTCCTGAAATGTTCATGCTTCAATGACCCTGAATCATGAAACTTAGCCAAAGTATCTTATTTCACATTTTTGCACACATTTTACAAAAGTAAAATCCACTCCTGGTACTTCCTAAAAACCTGAAGATCTTAAAATTGACCCATTACCAGTATTTCAACAAAGGTAAATTAACAATACAAGAAGAGCTAAAATACACTCGCTTTGTTATTCTGCGAAACCTAGTGGATTCTCTGAACTCCTTAAAGGCATGTCCTAGAATAATGTTCTTAAGAAAATGTTTGGGAAAAAAAAAATGCTCCATAAAAACTAATTAGCAGCTCGTCCACCAACTGCAGAGTATTTTTATAGCTTTTACCAATTACTACCTTCTCTTGGGGAAAATATTAAAACCAAAAGAACCTGAAATGTGAGGAAATGAGGCAAGACTCACCTAAAAGCTCAGAGCCTTTGCTACTATGACCTCGCGGTACACTGTATGATCATGTATTAATCATTTCTACCTTCAGTCTTACACATTAAGAAAAAAGGTACTAATATAATTTTCAATGGTGGCACCTGTTACAGGAAGCATAAATTAGAGAAATTTAATATTTTCTTGTCTTTGACTTTCACAAAACTTTCCTACAGAACACACTCACACAGACCTACTTTAAGAATGTTCTCTAAAACACTGATCTTAATATAGAAAAATGGGAAACGACCCAAATTTCCAACAATAGGAAACGGTTTAAATAACCTGTGATATGGGGCACCTGAGTGGCTCAGTCATTAAGCATATGCCTTTGGCTTAGGTCATGATCCCAGGGTCCTGGCATGGAGACCCACCTGCTTCTTCTCCCTCTCCCACTGCCCCTGCTTGTGGTCCCTCTCTTGCTGTGTCTCTCTGCCAAATGAATAAATAAAATCTTTAAAAAAAAAAAGGAGGATTTCATCCTGAGCTATAAATAAATAACCTGTGATGTAATATTATACAGTCAGAATGCTCTGTATGTATGGTCACAGAAACACTCTTAAGATCTATTAAGCTAAAAAGAAAAACCAAGTTGAAAGCTGTTTACAGTAATATTGTAATATGGAGATCAAGTCTGAGGAAAAACCATACAGCAGTTTCTCCAGAATATAAGATTACAGGGCACTTTAAATTTCAATGTGACATATTTCTATAATGTTTGAATGCTGAATAATATGTATTATGTGTATAATCAGAAAAACTTTCACTTTAGGTTACTGATCTACTTCAGGGGGAGTAGGAGAAAAACTTAGGATAGAGAGAAAATGTAGGGTGTTAAAAAAAAATTTTTTTTTTAAGATTTGTTTATTTACTTTAGGGAGAGCAGGAGGGGCAGAGGAAGAAAGAATCTGAGACCGCTCAGAGTGCAGTGAGTTGAGCCCCACACAGGGCTCTGTCTCATGAGCCCAAGATCACGCCTTGAGCTGAAACCAAGAGTTCCACGTTCAACCAACTGCGACACCCAAAAGCCCCAAAACTTTTCTAGAATTGCTCTAAAATAATTTCCATCTCTCCCTCTCTTTTAGAAAAGTTACACTCTTATTCTTAGAACTTCAAAATTAAGCAATACACATAGATACTGGAAAAGCCCTCTGAGCATCTCCTGTTAGTCACAGCTTCTCAGGATAAAAGTTTAGCCCAAATTCCAGTATTTATCAGATTCAACTGGATTCCTAAACAGTTGCAGACAAACTGCATTAAGTATCTTTAATTCTAATTAAAAGTTAATACAGAATTAACAAAAAAGGTAGAGTCTTCAGACTCTAAAGATATTTGAAGGTTTTTCATCATGGAAACACGAGGAGTTAGAGTAACTAGTCTTGAATCAGCAGCTCCATAACCCATTCAAACCCTATAAAAACTAGATAAAAACAGAAAAGAGAATTGCCTAGAAAGGTAGCTCAGAAATAACAAGTATGGGGAAATTTTCCACCTGCCTGGAGCAGGGTATGAACTCACAGAAGTTTGTCTCCATAGTCATGGGACCTTGACAAACATGTGAACTCCCATACCTCAATTTCCTCACCCGCAAAATGAAAAAACAGGGCAGAAACCATCTCTATAGTCCTTTCAGCTCTAAAATTCTGAAAACACACCCTTACCCTATCCTGGCCAAAGGATTTCTTTTAATTATATACCTGCAGACATCATAGAATATAAGGGTTAGCGTTGTAAGGTACATGGCCAAAAACAGCAGACTTCTGCATGGCTCCTCTCCATCCCCGAATTCCATTCCCCAAAAGTAACTCCTTCAACTTTTGAAGAGGTTTCTTCTGGTAATTACTTCCACATTTGTAAATCACACACTTATGTTAGTGTTTCCTGATTTTTTTTTTCAATTTTAGACATCATCAAAAGTTCTTTTCTCAATCTACTGCGGCATTAATTCACCCACCCCATGTCCCCAGGTAAAGCCACACTGTTGAGATTCAAACAATTTAAAAATTACATATACTTATATGTATGTACATATTTACATACTATCCTGTCCCCAGCGAGGTCGTGTTTTGGTTAATAAATAAGATTTCATTTCACATCCAAACAAATCACGAAATATAGTAGGCAAAAAAACAAAAGCTTGACCTCTGGATTAGAAATCCTGGATTTGGGTCTGAGTCCACCATATACAGGACAAAGAGAAGGAAAATATGAAAATGTGTTAAGAAAGCCTAACTCAAAATTGGAGTTGGGAAGCCATGAAAAGAGGGCTCTGATACATGTACCACTTGTGGTCACAGCTTGGGTAGTCCAGAAGGAGGAAGGTTTCCTCTCAGTCCAGCAACAGCTAGCTGCCCTCGCATACAGCCAATTAGAAGCCACCACCACTTTAAACTCTCATTTTCTTCTGGTGAACTTTTGTTCAAAACAAAACCCCTCCCAACTTCCTCCTTTCCTCTGTAGGAAAAGAGGCTCAGTTGGTTAAGTGCTCACCTCTTGATTTCGGTTCAAGTCATGATCCCAGGGTTCTGAGATCAAGCCCCGAGTAGGGCTTTGCGCTAAGCATGGAACCTGCTTAAGATTCTCCCACTCTCTCTCCCTCTACCCCACCACAGCCTAAAAAAAAAAAAAAAAGGACGTTCTCCTCCTTTATTCTCTGGACTTGCCTATGGTTCACCATAGTTTACTTGTCCCAAATTGCAATTTTCTGCTATTCCCAAATAAGCTCAATTTTGCTGGCTGAATAGTTCACATTTTTTCTTTTAAAAGGTTGACACTGCATGATGTCAGCAGTGGGAACTGAAGGAGACCCCCAGAACTATGTGTGGAACACACTTGAGCCCCTTGTACTCTACACTTCCAAGAGTTGTCTTCTTCCTTTCAATTCAGTAAGTCTCCTCTTGGATTCAATCTCCCTTCATTTGGTTGATCTGATTTTATTCAGGGTCTGTTTTCTCTTTTTTTTTTCCCTTAAGATTTTATTTATTTATTTGACAGAGAAAGAGAGCGCACAAGCAGGGGGAGCAGGAGGCAGAGGGAAAAGCAGATACCCTGCTGAGCAGGGAGCCCAATACAGGACTCAATCCCAGGACCCCGAGATCACCACCTGAGCTGAAGGCAGACACTTAACCTACTGACCCATCCAGGTACCCCCAGGATCTGTTTTCTTAAAGGCATCTTTTTGGTGAGTACTCATTTGTTTTCTGAACCTCTGGCTTTATTTTGTTTTTAAGATTGATTTATTTGAGAAAGAGGGGGGAAAACAGAGAGAGAGTAGGGGGAGGAGCAGAGGAAGAGAATCTTTCAAACAGACTCCCCACTGAGGGCAGAGCCTGACGCAGGTTCCATCCCATGACCCATGAGATCATGACCTCAGCCAAAACCAAGAGTGGACCATTTAACCAACTGAACCACCCAAGGGGTCCCTGAATCTCTGGTTTTGAAGTATGGAATTCGAATACTCTAAATTCTCTTAAGAACTCCTCCTTCTGTGACCCTGATTGGTTTTATGTTCAAAAACTACAGTCCTTCCTCATGAGCATTCTTAACTAAATGGACCAACTTGTCCAAAGATAATTTAGATCTCCAATGGCCATTATGAGGAACTTTCAACCTCCCCTTACCTGCTTTTTTCACAATCAAATCAGAAGACTGCAGCTCTAATTAAATAGACTGAATGGAATTCCTATTTTCGTTGGTACCTGGAGGCTTCCAAACATATCCAAGATTCTAAAATCACCTGTTTACAAGTACCATTTCTAAATTAACAGAGGTGAACACAAACAATCAAGAGAAGACAAGAATGCTTCTGAGGCCTTTTTCCCCTCCCCTGTCCTCTTTGTCTCCAGTGCTGGCTTCCCCTTTCCCTTCGGTACTGTCCTTATCTCCTCTATACCCTCCACTTTCCTAATTCCAATCCCTTCATCACTTCCCAATTTCTCCAGTCCTCTTCCTACTGCCTCCTCCCACAAACCTATTAAAGCCTGACTTAAAAGCAGACCCTCTGGGGCTCCAAATGTGAAGCCCTTAATTTCTTATGTTCCCTGGACTAAAGCTGAACTATGAGCCATGGTCAAAGATTTTCCCAAAGTAACCAAGGAGCCCAACGGATTTGTTGAGGAATTTCATATGGTCAAACTTAACAACCTGGCTCCTCTGACTTCATCAGCTAAGTAATATGCTTGTCAGTGAAGGCCAAACCCAAAACTGGATGAATCTCCCAAGTGAAATGATCCCTAAAAGTCTTTAGATTTACAACCTGGGGACAGAGAAACCCCCCACTGCCTAATTGTCAGGGAATAAACAAACTACTTCGTTTGGCAGTTACTAGGACTTTCCTAAAGTCAGTCGATTGGAATAAGATCCAGGCTTATATCCAGAAGTCCAATGAGCCCACACATCATTACAGCCGACTCCAAATTGTTTTTAAAGAAAATTCTGATCTTCCTTTGGATGTTAAATCCACTCGGGTAGGCTTTAACTCTGTTCATTAATAGGCTAAACTGGGATGTTTCTCTTCTACTAAAAGGACAAGGATGAAATGAAAATCTGTATCAACTCCAGATTTAAGAAATTTAGCGATCTAGCTCCCATGCCCAAGATGATTCAACTAAAAAGAAAGACCACTGAAATCCTTATTTTTCAACCCCAACAAATGGAGGCCTCTAAACAAAACCAAAAGCTTCCTGATCTCTACCATTATTCAAAAAGCCAGGACACTAGAGAAAAGACTGCTAGAAACTTAAATGTTCCAGGTGCCTTCAGCCCTCTAACCACCCTTTCCAATGTCCTCCTAATCCCAAATGACAGGACTCCAGGAACTCTAAGGGCTTTTACCAATCTTTCCCCTTTGTCCACTTGGAGAAACCACTCTCCAGATTCAGAATGAATCTTTCTCTGTCCTTCCCAACACCAGAGCTACACTCTCAGTGCTCATCCCATTAAACAGCCCCTGCCTCCAACTACTAAAGGAGTTCAAACAGTGGGGCTCTCTAGTAAGCCTCAACAGGTTCCTATCTCTACACCTAACCCTTTGCTTAGACCCTTTAAGGGACCCTTTTCTCTTTAAGAGCCACCCCTTTCTCCTTAGTTCCCCCACCACAACTCATTTTTTGAGCCAAGGTTTCTTAGAAAAATGTGCTGGAATTTTTTTCTCCTGAAAAGGGAAATATTTCTAGAATTTGAAAACAGCAAACAAAATAGCCAACTAAGTGACTCAAATGACCCGTTAACATCTTTTATTTGCTCCATCCCTGGCAGCATTGGGGCTAATACCATGACACTATCTGTCCCTATTAGATAAGCTACCATCCCCCTCATGGGCAAAATCCTCTACTACTAATGACAGAATCAACAATGTATCTCCTAT
Source organism: Meles meles (assembly GCF_922984935.1). Classification (NCBI taxonomy): domain Eukaryota; kingdom Metazoa; phylum Chordata; class Mammalia; order Carnivora; family Mustelidae; genus Meles; species Meles meles. The sequence goes on from NC_060067.1 coordinate 143,561,889, forward strand.
TAAGATCCAAATGGATCCCCCAAAACTCCTCCCCTGCATTAATCAAAACCACATAAATAAAGAGAACCTTCATGGCATTAACTCAGTAATAGAAGACTATACATAAGGCCCAGGGTCTCATTATCCCTTATACCATCCCTGCAACACTCCTATTTTACGTGGGAAAGAAGTAAATGGCCACAATGAAAGCTTGTCCATGACCTCTGAGCCATGCTGTCACCTGTTGCCCCCACTCCCCATGCTTTATCAGCCCCCATCCCTACTGAGGGCAAATTTTTTTTCTGACTAATATATGTAGTGTTTTTTCTAATAGTCCAGTAGATAAAACAGGTCAACACCTTCCCCCCCCCCACCTTACTTGGGAAGGAGAGCAAAACACCTGGATAGCAATGCCCCAGGGTTTCACTGAAAGCCCTTATTTCTTACAAGCTTTAAGGGCTGACCTAGATGATATCAAGTTCCCTAGAGTCTCCACTTTAATATAGTATGTGAATGACTTACTTCTCTGCTCCCCTTCCCAAGCCTCCTCGCAAGAAGATAGCATCCCTTTGCTAAAACTCCTTGCCAAGAAGAGACACCAATTCTCTAAGAAAAAATTACAATTTGTACAAACGCAAGTACGATATTCGGAAGATCTAACCTGAGAACAAAGACCGCACCTAGAGCCAATGGCTTTTTGGCGCCTTGAACTTCCCAAAGCCCCAAATCAAACATCAGCAGCCAGATAGCTACTGGATCCCAAACTTGACTCCTATGGCCCAACCCTTACACACCTTGTTAAAAACTACTAAACCTGGCCCTATCATCTGAAAGATCCAGATAACATGACTTTTTAAATCTTAAAGTCAAAATAATAATAATAATAATAATAATTTTAAAAATCCAGCCCTTGAACACCCCAATTATCAACTCCCCTTCTTCCTTTTTGTATATGAAAAAGAAGGGAAAACCCTTGGAGCACTCACCCAAAACGTGGGGATGACCACAGGCCCATAGGATATTATAGCCAACAACTAGACCCTGTAGTCTGTGGTAAACCCCATGCCCCAGCACTATGCCTGCTACTACCCTTCTTATAAAGGTCACCAAAGAAGTGGTCCTGGGATCCCCTCTGACCATATTTGTGCCACATGCAGTTGAACTCTTAGCTCTCAACATAACCTCTTTTGGTAAGCTGTCTCATTTCCTATGAAATGCCCCTCTCAAGCACCCCTTAGAGCACAGTAATAATTACCAGAATACCCTTAGCCTTTATACCAACTGTAGACAGACCTTTGGAGTGGCCCACCACTTTGAAATGTCATGGCAAGAAGTGGCTTCCTTGATTCCAACAGAGACAAAATTAAAAACAGACTGTTTATCCCCCCAGAAATTATTGGATACCATGCTCTTACCTGCTGCTTTGGTTATGACTACGACCCCAGGGCATTCTGAGCTTGACTCTCAGAAAGCTAAAGGAAAGCACCTTGCTATCATTTCTGCAAAGTATGGTGCCCTCCAAAGGTCCAAAAGGCACACCTCTGTCGTGGTCCAAAGGAACTCACCTCCAGAATATAATGTGGAGATACTGACTAGAGACACCCAACAATCAGCACCAGAAAGGAAAGACAATATTGGCGATCAGATGGTTGTCTGAAGCATATCAAGAGAAACCTCTTGTTTGGACCACAAAAGCCGCCAGTCCTACCAGAAATTTTAAAATTCCCACTTTTGACCACTGTACATGCATTAAAACCACTGGCCTATAAATAAAATGATAATGTTTATGAATCAGTACTGGTAGGGAAATATTAACAAGGCTTCAGAAAGTACTTACTTAACTTGTCCCACCTGCCCAAAAGAAAATCCTGGGAAACCTGTCTGCACAGCTCCTGGGCACTCTAAATTGCCTGAAGAATCATTCAAGTTTGGAAAATGGACTTTATTCAGCTTCTCCCGTCTCATGAATATGCATAGGTTTTGGTAATCATCTGTATCCTTTTCCACTGGGTCAAAGCCTTTCCAGGTAGACAAGCTACTGCCTCTTCAGAAGCTAAAATCCTACTGGAAAAGATCATCCACACATAGCAAACCCCTCTTGATCTCCACAGCAAAAAGGGAGCCCATTCTACTGGCCAAATATTATGGCAAGTCTGTGCTGTTTAGCCAGTTTTATAGCATTTTCACTGTGCTTATCATCCTCAGTCTTCAGGATAAGTCAAATGAACCAACGACAGACATCAAAACTCAACCGGCAGGCACCTGCCTGGGTGGCTCAGTCGGTTAAGCGTTTGTCTTCGGCTCAGGTCATGATCCAGGATCCTGGGATCAAGCTCCATGTCAGGCTTCCTGCCCATCAGGGAGCCTTCTTTTCCCTCTACCCCACCCCCTTGCTTGCTGTGATCCTCTCTCACTCTCTCTAATGAAGAAATAAAATCTTTAAAAACCCAAAAAACCACCCTCAACTGGCAAAATTTGTGGAAACTCTCCAAATACCTTGCTGGTTGGTTCTTCTAAATCTCAGATCCAACCCCTTCGGAACTCATAAACTCTCACCCTTTGAGAAATTTCCAGAGGCCCTGTAAATCTAGCTTCCACCTCTTTACCTGCACTTAATAAATGGAGATACACTTCAGTACTGCAAATGTCTAATTACATGCCTTGAAAATAATCACACTTTGGTAGAACAATCTTTTCACAGTGCACTCCCAGGAGATGAAGACCTCAAACACCACACCCTGCAACCTGGGAATTTTGTTTATTGGAAAAGACCTCTCCAAAAAGACTTTTTCAACCACACTGGAAAGGCCCTGATTAAGTGTTACTGACCAATCCTTGTGCAGCCAAAATCCAAAGAGTGGACTCTTTGATCCGTGTGTCTCATATAAAGAAAGCCCCCAAACCTGACTGGACCTGTACACCAACTGGGTGACCTCAAATTGAAGATTTCCAGGAACTGAAGCAGACACAGCTAAAGCAGACGGCTTTCCCCCAGATGATGGGATCAGGCGAATATTCTTTCTGCTTTTTCTGCCTCTGTTTTCTCCTTCTCTCTTCTGGAGAGACAACGCCCTCCTTCACATTTCCCAGTTCCTCACAAAAGGGGGAAACGTTTCTAATTGTTCAGATTCTGTTGGATCTGCGCATACAATCCTGACCCTGCAGTCTTCCTCACAATCTTCTCCTTCATCTCCACTGCAACCACTAACTCTTGCTGCACCTCTCCGGATTCTACGGTTTGATTCAGGTTTTCCTGTCCCTTACTTTGATCTCTCCCCTGAAGTAACTCTCAAAACAACTAATGGTACCCATATGGTTGCCCATTCTCACTCCTACCTTAGGTCTGCTTGCCCTAGCAGAACAACCCCTCTCTATATGGCCTTTGAGAACAAAGTCCGCAGAACAAGAGGATTTCTCCCTAACTATTCCTCAAACACCACTGACCCTTTCAAGCCAACAGTCATTTCTGATTGTTCAGATTCTGTTGGATCTGCACATACAGTCCTGATTAAACCCCAGTTAACAGCATTATTAGTAATCAAACCCTAGCAGAAATCCTACAGGCACCACCTGATTTTACCTTTGTGGAAAACGGGACTTTCGATGGGCCTATGAATATTTAAGCAGCTGGCAAAGTGGAGGCCAATGCTTGCTAGAATTTCTAACTGTCTCTGTGCACAACCACAATAAATCCGAAGCCTCTCATTGGTCTTCCCCATTAAACCTTCACCACTGCCTTACTACCAGGAAGTACATAGGACTTTGGATTTGCCTCTGTTGGAAGGGCATTATCTAGGCTGCAGGCACTCACACCAGTGAACAAATGTGATAGCAAGCATCTGACACACATGAATAAATTCCTCTGGAGAAAGAGAAACTCAAATACATACAATTAAAGAACAAGCATATTGGCTACAACAAATTCCACATGACGATCCATGGTCCTTTGATCTCTTTGACTAATTACCTTCGGCTTTAGGGTCTTGGTTTAAGACTATTATACATTACTCTGCTCCTCTCATTTTATATAATAATCTTTAAGCTTTGTACTTGGTGCCTATAAGCCTTTGTAGAAACAACATACCCAGTAAGGCAATGCTGACTGACTCAATGCATCAAGATCATCTTCAATGCTTACAACCTTGATAAGATACAGGCTGCAGATGGGAAATGCCCGACAGCTTTCCCTTGTTACTCAAGTGTGGCCTCAACAGTTCCCAATCTGGAATCCACTTCATTTGACATGGGACATGACACCCAGAAAAGGTACAGAAATGTTTCAAGGTACAGAGATGTTTCTAATAAGGAACAGATGACCCAGCTCTTGATCAGTGATGCTCTTAAAGAAAGATCTTGACCAAAAGGGGGAAATGTGAAAATGCGTTAAAGAAATCTAACACAAAACTGGAGTTGGGAAGCCATGAAAGGAGGGCTCTAACACCCATACCACTCGTGGTCACAGCCTGCACAATCCAGAAGGAGGATTTCCTCTCAGTCCAGCAATAGTAAGTTGCCCTCACCAGCAGCCAGTGAGAAACCACTACCACTTAGAACTCTCATTTTTCCTACAAAGAACTTTTGTTCAAAACAAATCCCTCCCAACTTCCTCCGTCCATCTATAAAAGGACACTCTCCTTTGTTCTCCCAAATTGCCTTTGGTTTGCCATCCTTTGCCTGTCCTGAACTTCAGTTCCTCTGCATAAACTCGATTTTGCTGGTTGAATTACTTACCATTTCCTTTTTTTAAGCCTTTTCCTTTTAAAAGGTTGACAGACGTATGTACCTAAAAGTTCCTTAATTTCTCTGAATCTCACCCGTTTTCCTATGCAGTCTAAATATAATAGCACTCACTACAAAACAGTTAAATCACAAAGAACAAATGCAGTACCTATCTAAGCACTTTGCTGATCATGAAGTTCTACAGAAAGGTTACTTTCAGTATTTGTCTTTACTAAGAGATCAGATCCCTATAAATGAAATCCCTTACGTTATTGGTCACTCTTGAGCACCATTCTTCTACTGAGGCTAAGAGTGGGAAGTCGCTGAGACAGAGTGAAATAGATAGAAAATGGGTTCCAAGGCCAGAATCTGAGTGCCCAGTTCTTCAAAGGGCCCATGGATTGCCCTACGAAACATGTGTACACAGAATAAAGATCAAGCACCTAAACATGGATCTGAAAAAGCAATTTTGTTTTATATTGGCAGGAAGAGGAAGCTTCCTTATCAAAATTTTATTTTAGGTAATACGAGAACAAAATTTCAAAAGTCACTCCTCAGGCAACTCTTGTTTCTTCTCATTTTTGCCTCTCTATTTCTACATAATTTGTTTGCACAACTGCTCTTTGATTTGCAGGCATTACCTACTGGCTTCCTGCGAACTCTGTAGAGAAAGCGTGCAGAGCCAAACTTGGGATGTTACCATGCAGAACTGCCCAGTGATGCATTATTCCCAATAGTCCTTTGATTTCTAGTCTTTTACAAGCAATACAACCTATAGCGTCTCTGTGTAGAGGCAAGAAGGAAGCCAGGTAGGTAGTTGGGCCTAAACTATGAGACCACTCTAAACCTGTCTCTGAATCTAGTTCACTGAAGCTGGGTTTCTTTTGCCCTTTTCACCCAACCCACACAATTTAATCCTGTTCTGAAAGCTATAGGACAAATGAAAAATGGGACCCCAAACTTAATGCATTTCAAGATAAGCACAGGGACAATTCTTATGAGCTCCGTACAAAGGGATTAACTGCAGCTGAAAGAAACCAGCTTTTAATTATCTGAAAAGTTATCTAAAGCTGACAAGTATGCAGCATTAAAATTTATGGACTGGATCTCCTGCATAATGTCTGTCCGGAGGTGAAACACTAATGTTCAGATGGGGTATGATAGGTTTGGGCAGGGACAACAGCCTGTCTAGTGCCAGGTGTACAAGTGAACTTGAGGTCAGGCAGGTGACCCCACCAAGCAGGCATGGTACATTAAGGAGAGGAAATCTTTTCTGTCATTAATCAACAGGATAAAGGTGATTAAGCAGGAATTATTTTTCAGTGACCTACATAATTTCATCAGGGCTGCTGTGGCTATTACAAGAGCAGATGACTTCCTAATAAGATGAATTTGATAGCAGAGCCCTTCCAGAAAAGCGTGCGGGTGGGCCCAACCCGTAGGCTTACTACTACTCCTCGGGGTTCTCTCCTGTTTGGGGTTCCTTCCTCCAACCGGGATATTTCCCGTCACTGGATGGCGGAGGCTGCAGTACTCGCTGAATGGTGGAAGCTGGATCAGTTAAGAACCGATGGGATCCAGGTGGATGAAACAAAGCTCACGTGATTCCCAAAGTTCCAAGCAAACAAGACTACACCTGCTACCAACATCTCTCTCTGGCTGGGCTTGAACTAGGACCGCAGCTAGTTCCATTCCCCAGCAGAAACAGGGTTAACAAGGAAGCTTTGTTGGAGTCAGGGCGGGGGAGAGACGGACAGACACGCAGGCACACCGTCAATAACAACCACCAGGACTTGAACGCGGTTTCATTACAGACCTTATGAAATTGAGCAACAGCCACCCAACGAGTCCGCCCTTACACCAGGAGAGTACTGCAAACCTCAGAGTAGCCTCACCTCCGTCTCCTGCGTAAGGGCGAGGTGGCTTGGAGAGGAAAACTGAGCCCTAGATCTCTCCGCCTCTGGCGTCCCTCCTGTAGGACCCCCGCTCTCTTGCCTCAGGCCCCCAGGAACGAGGTGGAGAGTCCCGCTGACATCTTTCTCCGTCAAAACAAGCCGGCTCTCTCTCCCCCGGGGTCAGTCACCGAGTAACGCCCGGTCCCGCAGCTCTGGCAGCCGCCGTACTGCGACCCCACGCAGCGATCTTGTTAGTGATATTCACAGCGCAACCCCCATCCCAATACCTGCCCCTCCAGCCCAGTCGGGAGGAATGCAAGGAAAGGACCCGTCTGCTCTCCCCCTCCCTTAAGCCCTTAAAATAAAAGAATCTCTCAAGCGCAAAGCAGGATGCCACGTACCTGTCTGCGGACCCGGCTCCTCCTCCCTCCAAGTGCGGGACTCTCCGGACAAGTATCCCCAAACTGCCGGGAAAGTTTGTGCCGCCGTCCTGAGGACGCGGTCCGCGAGCCGCCACCCGCGCCGGGCACCGGATGGTGTGGGGAGCCGGCTCCTCCCCGCCCGGCTCCAACTCCACAAACAGCCAGGCCCTAGGAAGAAAGTAGGAGGAGGGAGAAGGTTGGAGCGCAACTTTTCGACCGTGCGTCAGCGGGTGGCTGAGCCGCGCGGCTCGGGGACTCGGCACCACTCCCCGCTTCCCGACCAGATCCTCGGGAGCGCGGGCGGGGCGAACCGGGGAGGGGCGGGGCCCAACCTGCGCTGCGGCCCAGGGGAGCGCGCGGCCCAGCCCCGCCCGGGCCGCCGCCAGCCCCGCCCCCGCCCCTGCCCCTGCCCCGGGGACGTGCGGCCGCCAGGTGCGCGGGGGCTCTGGCTTCGCCGCGCGGCCGCCTGGCACTGGTTTCCAGGGAGAAGGGGGAGGAGCTTCGGAGGGAAACTTTCCACCGAAACTTAACCCGGCGGCGTGAAGGACACCCCGCCTTTGGGGGCTTATCTTTGGCCGCAACTGCACCCCTTCGCGCACAGCAGCGCTCACACTCCCCAACCAAACGAGAACATAAATCAGCACTTAACTGGCCAGAGGGCTCGTCTCTCGGGGCCTGTGAAGTGGAGGAAGTCGCGACTCCCGCCGTCACAGACGTTTTCGATGTCTCACTTTCCAGAGGTCTCACGGCAGCCAGCGGCACCCTCTCCCCACTCCAGTTTCTCCTTATTCCAGCCTTTCTTTTTGTCCCTGAGGTTTGAATTTTATAAAATGCTAATACTGCCCCAAGAGACCCGAATCAAATGATGGGACCATTCCCCTGTTATTCTACAGGCATATTCTACTGAAGTAGGCAGGGGGAGATTTGCCCTGGGCAGACTTAATGTATCAGGGTTTGGGGGAGCGGGGGAGGTGGGGAGATGGGTTGTGAGAGGGGTGTTGCTTTTTTTTAAGATGAGTCAGTATTGGGGCGCCTGGGTGGCTCAGTGGATTAAGCCGCTGCCTTCGGCTCAGGTCATGATCTCAGGATCCTGGGATCGAGCCCCGCGCCCCGCGTCGGGCTCTCTGCTCCGCAGGAAGCCTGCTTCCTCCTCTCTCTCTGCCTGCCTCTCTGCCTACTTGTGATCTCTCTCTCTGTCAAATAAATAAATAAAATCTTAAAAAAAAAAAAAAAGATGAGTCAGTATTGTTGCAGTTGTGAGTATATGTGTGCGTGACACACGTTCACAGTCAACCCTCCCCCCCCCCCCCGGACTTCTTAATTTGGACAGTTCTACAGCAAAAAGGACTGTCCATCCCCAACTCAGGACTCCCCGAAAATGGGACAGAAGGTTCAGAACCCATTCCCCATCCCCACTCCTTTACCGCACCCCCACTCCTACCACTGGGTTGGGTTAGAAGGGTTAGTCTTTGGCATTGTCTGAGTCTCAACAGCCTTCCCAGAGCCCAGACCTCCACCCAGGGTAGCCCGGCCCCTCCTTTGCCAGCTGCCCTTCATTAGACACTTGGGTCTGTGCCCACTGCCAAAGTGGGAAGGGCCGCCTTCCCCATTCCTCCATCTCCCACACCTCCCTGCGTGCTCGGGCAGCATAGTCAATGCTTTGCTTTCTGGACTTTAAATCCAGGAGAAGGAATCAAATTCTTTGGCAGAGGCCTTCTTGGCATTTTCAGAGGCCTGTGGTTGGCGTGGTTGAAACTTGAGGTAAGCCCAAACCTGAGCAGGTTGGGCCACACCAGGGCTTTACGAAGGCGGATGTGGAGATATTTTCCACCTCAGCAGCATCCTGCTGGCACCTTACCAAACTCTCTTTTGGAGGAAGCATCTTCCTCCCATCATTCTCAATGAATTGCATCCGGAGATAACTAAAATCAGGTATATCTGGTTTCAGGTTCTCTCTTGCAGCCATGGTAATGGGATGATGGGAATTTCACTTCTAAGGCTGTCTACCACTCTGCTGTGGTTCCTGGAGGGCAGCAGGAATGAGGGGTGCACGTGCTGGGATTCCTCTCTGTTTTCACCACCTGTAACAAGAGCAGACAGGTGTCTCTTAAGTAAAAGCTGGGAAAGGACAAGAGAGGGAGAAAGTAGAAAAAAGGAAGTTGTGCACAGCAGGTACGCTTGGCCTGCTCTTATGATTGCAACATGGGGGGATCCTTCACTTATGCAACCACTATTTAGTGCTTTAGGCATGCTAGGCATTCTTCTAGATTTTGGGGTCACAGGCGAGAATCAACACATAAAAATTCTAGCCCTAATGGAGCTTACCTCCCAGATGGGAGAAACAGATAATAAACTTGTGGACTGAAAAATGACTAGAAATGCTAGGGGAGAAAAATTAGGCAGGGAGGAGACAAAAGTAGTAGGACAGGTGTTCTTTTAAATAGAAGATCAAGGAACACCTCTGGAGGAGGTGACATTAAGCAAAGGCCTGACGGAGGTTAAGGAGCAAGATATCCCAACAGGCAACTTTCAAAGCAGAAAGCACAGCAAGTACAAAAGCCCTGAGGCAGGAATATGCCTGAGTGCACCAAGAACAGCCAAGAGACCAGAGTGGCAGAATGGAGAAGGTAAAGACAGGGAAGAGGAAGGGGGGAGGGGTACAATTCCTGTGAGGCTTTTACTCTGAGTGAGTTGGGAGCTATTAGAGGCTTCAGGATAGAAAAGTGATGTCTTCTGACACACAGCACCACTTTGACTGCTAGTCTGAGTATAGACAGTAGTGGGTAGCAGAGACCAATTAGAAGGCTATTGAAATAATCCAAGAGCAAGAGGATGGGACTTTGACCCGGAAGATAGGGATGGAGGAGATAAACTGACAGGGACTCCTCACAGATTGAATATGAAGTATGAAGAAAAGAAGACTCTGAGGTTTTTGGCCTGAGCAGATGGAAGTATGGAATGCCAGAGCAAAGGAGAAGACTTCTAAAAAAGCAGGTTGGGGGTAAAAATCAAGAAGGCCAAAGGGAAAACAGGAAAGGACACATAATTTGAACAATTCTCAGTTCCCTCAGTTTATAGATGAAGAAAATACCTACTTCATTAGGGTTGTTTTAAGGATAGCATGAATTAATGCAATGAAGTGTCTAGCCCAGTACCTGATAAATGGTACGCAGCTAAGAATGTTGATTTCCTCTCTACAAATAGGAATTTCATACGTATCCACTATGCCCTCTGGGGATGAAACAGAGTCATTGTTTTAGAGGAAATCAGTCTTACTAAAAGGAAAGGGAAAAGAAAACAGGAAAGAAAGGACAGGAAATAAAAATATTAAAACAATGGACTATTACTCAGCCATAAAAAAGAATAAAATCTTGCCTTTTGCGACAACATGGATGAAACTCGAGAGTATTATACTATGTGAAATAAGTTAGAGAAATGCAAATACTATATGATTTCATTTACGTGAGGAATTAAAAAAACAAAACAAGGGCACCTGGGTGGTTTGGTTAGTTAAGCCTCCAGCTCTTGGTTTCAGCTCAGGTCATAATCTCACAGCGGTGGAATCGAGCCCAGTGTTGGGCTCCATGATCAGTGCAGAGTCTGCTCCAGACTGTTTCCCCCTCCCCCTCTACCCCTCCCCACTTGTGTTCTCTCTAAAATAAATAAAATCTAAAAAAAAAAACACAAATATATATATATATATCAAATTCATAGATACAAAGAACAAACTGATGGTTGCCAGAGGAGCAGGGCATGGAGGTAGGGGACAAAATGGATGAAAGGGAACAAGAAGTGTAAACATCCAGTTATAAATAAGTCATAGGAAAGTATTGTACAGCAGGGGAATACAATAATATTGTATTAACTTTGTATGGTGATAGATAATAACCAGACCTGTTATGGTGATTATTTCACAATGTATACAAACATCAAATAACTATGTTATACACCTGAAACTAATATGATATTCTATTTCAATGTATTTCAATGTAAAAAGATAGAACATGATAGTCATTGGAGGAAAAAAAAAAAACCAGAAGAAATGAAATCCAACAAAATTGTCTAATACAATCCATGTGATAGTAGGTTCTCCTGAGCTCTACTTCCTCAAGGAAACAAACTATCAGAGTTTACTAGTTTGGGAAAGGAATTTGAAATATGAAAAGTTTGTAGTAAAGCAGAAAAAAATACAGCATATGTAATAAGCGAGGAATTTTTGTTGCTACTCCTTTATAAAAAATTATTTCAAATGAGATGTAACAGTAGAAAAAGTTGAAAGAACAGAGAATTCTAAAAAATAAAATTTAAGAAAACACAAATAGCCAGTGTATTTAAAAAGTCCAGGGGCACCTGGGTGGCTCGGTGGATTAAGACACTGCCTTCCGCTCAGTCCTGCATCGGGTTCTCTGCTCAGCGGGGAGCCTGCTTCCCTCTCTCTCTCTCTCTGCCTGCCTCTCTATCTACTTGTGATCTCTGCCTGTCAAATAAATAAATAAAAATATTTTTTTAAAAGTCTAACTATACCAATTACAGCTAGAATGAGAATTATTTTTGATTTATAAATTTGACAAGATTGGAAAAATTATAAAAATAATATTGTTGGATGTTGAACAGTATCATATCATGCTGAAGGAAGTTACAGTAATTTTTAGAAATGTATAGCTAAATATTTAAAATGTTTACAGTTTTCAAATAAGAAATTTTGCTTCTAGGAATTTATTCTAGTATTCAAATATTTGCCAAAAGTTTATGTATAAGAATGTCTATCATAGCATCATTTAAATGCAGTGAAAAGAAATTACTAAGTATCCAACAAGACAGAATTATGGTAAGCACTACGTATTATGGTGAAGTCATGTTTTAATATTATAGGAAGATTTTTTTAAAATATTGATGAATATTAAATGAAAATGTGTTCACATTATTATATAAAATAAGCCTACGACAAAACAGCTCTTTTTTAAAAAAACAGTTATTAAAGAAGTATTCTCCTTAAAATGTTACTTATTCTCTCTATATTAGGATGACCCATTTTTATTCTCTTTGTTCTTCTATTTCCATGTTTTCTGCCATAAGCAAGTGTCACATTCTCTAGGGGGATAAAGGCTATGTGTATAATGAGATTCAGTGGATACTGCCAAAGTTTTCCAAGGTGGTTATAGCAATTTACACTCCCACTGGCAATATAGAAAAGAGTTCTAGTTTGAAGCAATGCATTTTTAAAATGATGGATCCAGTAAACAGTCATTGATTTGAACTCTACTACTTTAGAAATTAAAATGATTAACTAAGCAGAAGTTAGAAATAAGCACATTGGGGGTCCCTGGGTGGCTCAGTCAGTTGAGCATCCAGCTCTTGATCTTGGTTCAGATCTCCATCTCACCGTCATGAGTTCAAGCTCCTCCATGGGCTCCACACTGGGTGTGACGCTTATGGGAGGGAGGGAGGGAGGGAGGGAGGGAGAAGCACGATGGTTGTGACTGCATATATTAGTAATATAATATTAACCTTTTCTAGATTGTATTTTTCATTAATTTGTCTCAGTTATTCTGACCCTCTTTAGCTTGTTATGTACTGTATGTCCAAGCGCTCATATTAGATTTCTTTAATGCGGAAGAGCTGCATAAGACTCCCTTCTTTTCTTACCTCTTTTATTCCTGCTTAAAAATGTGATCATATTTTGGGGTGCCTGGGTGGCTCAGTTGGTTAAGCATCTGCCTTCAGCTGAGATCATGACCCCAAGGTCCTGGGATCAAGTCCCACATCGGGCTTCCTGCTCAGCAGGGAGCCTGCTTCTCCCTCTCCCTCTGCCTGCTGCTCCCCCTGCTTGTACTCGCTCACTCTCTCTCGCTCGCTCGCTCGCTCGCTCCCTATCAAATAAATAAATACAATCTTTTTAAAAGATGTAATCATTTTGAATCGCATTATCTATTCCCCCATATATTTAAAATATTTGGTATTTTAAAATATCAAAACCAATGCATTATATGAAAAAAGAGCAGTATCTCATTAGTACTTGTAAACAGCCTTCTTTCACAGAGCTCATGGGACTATAGTCTGTATCTTAACATCTCTGTGAGGAAGTGAACGAAGGCTACCACCTCTGTTTAACAAAAACAGAAGGTCAGGGGCAGCATAGGGAAGTGGGCAGTCTGAGACGAGGCTGTCAAAACAATCTCTTCATTGACCCAGATACTTTGGAATCTACACTAAAAATTTTAGGGCACAAAGACGTTATCATTTTCAGTCAGAATCTAAATTTAAATTATGTTCTGAAGTTGCGTCTCTTAAAAAGAGCTTAGGAATGAACAATGTGTGTCTTGATAAAATATTAATCATTCTGTCAAGAAATTTTCTAACAAATACGTTAATAATAATAAGAAGAAGCCATTGCTTTTGAATGGTCTCATCTCCTGTGGAAATTATCTAGTGGTCAAGGTCTATTCCACTGATGAGTCCTATTTGTTGTAAAACTCTTCACAAATCCATCTGTCTTCTCCTTTAAAGTGAATCCCTTGTAGCAAGTTAATGGCTTAGGCTCTGGAGCAGATGCAACTGACAGAAATGTATTCCAAATCCCAACTCCACTGCTTCCCAGCCGTGTCACCGGGATCAAGTAACTAAGTCACTTCATTTCGCGTTGTGCCTCCGTTTTCTCTCTAAAAAGAGGGAATCATAGTACTTTCACATCATTCGTTTGTGATAAGGATTATGTAACTCTCTGAGCACAGTGTACAGTACATCATAAACACTCAGACTTAATTTTCAAGGCAATTTTTAGGAATGTATCATAAGGAAATAATTCTAAAAGTGAGTATTTATTTACAAGTATTACCATACCAGCAAGGATTTACAACATCAAAATTTTGGAAATCATTTATCAAATGGGAATAAACTAAAATTATGTTCTATCCCAACATAGTCTACCACATAGTATGATCTCAGTTTCATAAAAATATGAAATAAAATCCATGTGCACATTCAGGACTACAACATATGATTTGACAACTTGTTCACTGCACAGGGTGCCTGTCCTCGAGGCATGAGATCTGATATCTAGCTGCCCTGTGCTTATCACACTGCCCACCCTGGTACAGAGCTGCACTCACCTGGAAAACAGGATGCCTCTTTCCAAATTGCCCAAAGGGGCAGTACAGGCTACCATCACCCATGTGTAAATATGGACAGATAAAAGATTGAAAAACACAAACCAAAGCATTAACACTGATTACTTTGAAGTACCAGGACACTAAGAAATATTTTCTTCATTGTAATTTTCTGTTTTCCAATTTTCTATAGTGAGTGTGTGTTGCTTTTATGATTATAAGACAATAAATTTTAATTTTAAAAAACTAGTTGTATTGGGGCACCTGGGTGGCTCAGCCGTTAAGCATCTGTCTTTGGCTTAGGTCATGATCCCACGGTCCTGGGCTCGAGTGCCACATTGGGCTTCCTGCTCAGCGAAGAGCCTGCTTCTCTCTCTCCTACTCACCCTGCTTGTATTCCCTCTCTTGCTGTGTCTCTCTCTCTGTCAAATAAATAAATAAAATCTTAAAAAAAAAACCAACTAGCTGTATTTAAAAACACAAATCAAAACTATAAGATAGGCCCTTACACACATTAGGATACCTACTATCAAAAACAAAACAGGGGCGCCTGGGTGGCTCAGTGGTTTAGGCCGCTGCCTTCGGCTCAGGTCATGATCTCAGGGTCCTGGGATCGAGTCCCACATCAGGCTCTCTGCTGGGGGGGGGGGGGGGGAGCCTGCTTCCCTCTCACTCTCTCTGCCTGCCTCTCTGCCTACTTGTGATCTCCCTCTGTCAAATAAATAAATAAAATCTTAAAAACAAAACAAAGGACACACACACACACACACACACACACAAGCCAAAAATAAGTGCTGGTGAGGATGTGGAGAGAAAGGGGAATCCCTGTGCACTGCTGGTGGGAATGCAAATTGGTAGAGCTACTTCCTCAAAAAGTTAAAAATATAATTACCATCTGATCCAGCAATCCCACTTCTCTTAGCCAAAAGAATTGAAAGCAGGATCTTGAAGAGATATTTACACACCCATGTTCATAGCAGCAGTATTCACAATTGCCAAGAGGAAAAGGTAGGAATGGCATTGCCCCTGACTGACTATCTCACTCAAGGTCATGCCTGCTTCCTGGGGACAGTAACTGGTCCATGCAAGGAACGGAGACTGGGTCCACTCAGTCCAAATCAGAAGAACTGTCCCAGGTCTGGAGTTCCCCATGGATCAAGCTAAGACCACCAGAGTTCAACTGATCCTGCTCCCTTGGCTTCTCCATAGGTGTTGAGCCTAAGACCACATTCCAAAAATCCCCCCCAAATGCAAATCTCTTAGGATCTCTTACCTGGAGGACTCAACTTGGAACTCTTATTAAAGAAATTTCTTCCTTTCCTGACATTCTCCTATATTTTCTTCTTCAATTTTATATTTCATCTTTTATAATACATTTGGAGTTTATTTTTAGATAAGAGTGGGATTTGATTGTATTTTTCTCCTTGTAGTGAGCTAATTTTCTCCATACCATTTACTAAACAATCCAATATTTCTTTATTGATTTTATTTCTCTGGAGCAAATTCCCATATATTCACGGTTCTGTTTCTTGACTTTCTACCCTGACCTTTTGGCTTGAAGATTTGATCCTATGACACTGTTTCAATTGTTTTGGCTTATTTTTCAAAACTGCTGTTAGATATTCACCAAGTACATTTTAAATCACTTTATTGATTTACAAAAATCCTTCTGGGATTCTTTTTAATTATAGTGCATTTATAGATTAATTTTTGAGGAATTTAATCTTCAAAATGTCTCATCTATTTGCAGGATATTTTGCTTCATTTATTCAGGTATTTTAAAAGCATCCTTTAATGAAGTTGTACAATTTTAAATAATTACTTTTTGTATTCTTTAATAGCTCAATTTCTGTAAATCGTATGGTTTTGTTGCAATTAAAATATTTTCTATTAAATTTTCTAACTGGTCATTATTGGTATGGAGGTATGAAATTTATTTTTGTATATTGATCATGCATCAGATTTTCTTGCTGGGCTCTTTTTGGCGCTAAAGTTTGGTTGAATTTGAAGAGGCTTTTTATATATTATCAACATCTGAAAGGGATATGTTATACTATGTTGTAATGTATTCATCATTCTTTCCAGTCATCCAGCATCTCTAAACATCCTCCCTGGGCACTACAAGATGCTTCTCTCCCTTTAGGTCCCTGATTCCCATAATAAAGGACAGAAACTTGGTTTTGTCCAATACTTGTGCAGATAGAACACAGACTTTGAAAGGGACATTAATGAAGTAAAGAAGAAAGCAGAGTCTTGAAGAGTCATTCTGAAAGAGAAGAAACAGAGATCGGATTGTGGCATAGATTCTTGTGCCCAGGGCTCAGATTGGTAGAGTGGGCAGTTCACACTGCAGTGTCTCTGCCGAATAGTGGAAACAGCAGTATCTCGGCTACAGCAGATCTACAGTATGTTCTGGGTACAGTTCCTAGTTAGTTTCCAAATTTCTTAATCTGTTGTCAATTTCATAGGCTCGGTAAGCTACCTAGTTTTGGTTAATAAGTGATTTAATAAGCTAGATACAGTTTTTGTAGATTTTAGCAGAACTGACAGAGTTATATTCTCATCTATTGTTGCCTTTGTACAATAACCAAAATACCAACTACTAACTTGAAAGGCAGTGGTCATGGTGGAGATCATGGTGTTGTTCTCAAACCTAAACAGAATACAAAGCAGATGTTACTAATCGCTGACCCGATTTCAAGTCTCTATTTTTTCCTTTCTACCAGAACCCAATTTTGTTCATAGAGGCAAAAGTGCAGCTGTCCTTCCACTAAAGGTTGTCACGTAACGGTCAAGCCAATGGGATGCTAGACAATGTCCCTATGTGAGCCTTCAGAAAGCCTCGCTGGCTAAGTTCCACATCTCTTTGTCCCTCTCTCCATTCCCGTCTTCCTGCCTTGATCACAGTTACCTAAGAAGCAAAAGTCACCTTGAGAGGATGAAGTGGAAAAAAGCTCGATGTGTGAGATGATGATCAGAAATTAGAAGGGGCCTAAACACTGAAGATTTGTGAGATTATGTCCTAGAGCTGCACTGCCCACCTCTGGACCTCCTGCTGTGAGGAAACGCCAATCCCTTGTCTGTTTACCATTGTTGTTCTGGGGTTGTTTGTTTTTTTTTTTTTTTTTACATATAGGAACCACATTCTTAAGTGGTTCCTATATGTTACATATATCTATATGTTACAGCATCTAAAATTTTGCTCTCGTATGATGTTTATTATAGATTTTTGGTTGGTGTCCATCATTAGGTTGAAAATTTTTCCTTAGATTCTAGATTGTTATCGATATCTCCTTTCTGACATTCCCAGAATGGTTGTGCATGAGAAGGACCTAGCAGTCACACTCAGTTCACTATCTTATATAAAACCAGAAGTCTTTGGTTTAATGCATGAAACATTACTACAAATATATTTACATAAATACATATAAATAGCTTAAGGATAAGGAATACATCAGGTGTGTGTATATACATATACACTTACTTTCTTCCTTCCCTTCAATATTGTACACACATTATTGTACAATAATGTACCAGACTCTAGGGTGCCTGGGTGGCTCAGTTGGTTAAGTCTGCCTTCAGCTCAGGTCATGATCCAGGAATCCTAGGACTGAGTCTCACATTGGGCTCACAGCTCAGCGGGGAGTTTGCTTCTCCCCTCTCATTCTCTCTCTCTCTCTCTCTCTCAAATAAATAAAAAAAATCTTTAAAAAAAAAAAAAAAAGAAAGAAAGAAAGAAAAAAGAAACTACCAAACTCCAAATCTGCTATTAGTCCTAGAGGGAGCCATAAAAATGAATGTAACATCATCTCATCACAGTAATCCAGAAAAGAAAATAAACTGTCTATGTTAATCATTATAGACAAGATATAACATGATTAGAGTTACAGGAAATTTTTTAAAGGGAATTAACTTTAGATGGGACTACCTAGAAACTTGTAATATAATGGTACTTGAAAGTTCTAACTCAAGATGGTAGTGTAGGAAGATCCTGACCTCACCTCCTGCCATGATTACACCAAATCAACAGCTGCATATGGAACACTTTCTTCTGGGGAAAAAAACAAAACACAAACTAGCTGAGCAAATCCTACATATCAGACAAATGAGGGGGAGAAAAACCCACATTAAAGTGGGTGGGATAGACTGAGACAATCTCATCAAACCCTACTGCTCACACACGATGCAAAATCAGGAGGACAATCAAAACCTGGAGCTGCTCCCCAAGGAGCTAAGGGTATGAACTGCACATTGGTTGCACCAGTGTTCAACATCTGTACCTGAGGGGTAAACCCCAAAATGCCTAACTTTGAAAAACAACAGGGCTCATGTCCACAGACCAACAGGATTACCGAGAAACAGTTTTTAAATAGCTCACACACTCAAACTCACCCAACACAGGGACCAGTACAGAGGCAGTCAATTTAAAGGAGCCCAAATTTTATGTGAACAATACTTATGTGATTATCTTAAACACCGGTCTGAAGTGTAGGAATCTAATTTAACACACATCAAGGAACCTGCTAGGGTACTCTCTGGGGCTAGCATATACCATCTGCACTCTCCTTCTGCCTCACTCCAACCTACCAATATCTCCTGGAAAGGAGAAAGTACCTCCTCTAATACCCCAATTTTTGTAACTGTTATCAGAGGACACCTCTAAATCACATGGTTCTAATAGCCAGTGGGATTTAATGCTCAGTCCTATAGGACTATATATGTTTGCATACTTTAAAAGCTGCTACCTGAAGGCCTGGCTTCCAATTGGCCTAAACCTAGGTGCTGATTGATATCCTCCTCAATTGAGAAACTGCCAATTCTTGGCATACCTTCAACTACTGGGAGGCACTAAAAATAAAATTGATAGCTTGTGTAACCACAAAGGTTTGAGAGACAACCTAGAGCTAGGGTAAGTTTAAACAATAAATTTCATCTCCCACACAATGTCACTCCTCCAGGGCTGGGAGAGGTGATTGTTTTATCTAATACATCAAAATCAACACAGAGTTTAAAAAAAAAAAAGTACACACAGAGGAATGTGATCTAAACTGAAGAACAAGACAAAACCTCCAAAAAAAGTCTTTAAGGAAACAGAGAATTTAAGTGATTTACTTGATAAAGAGTTCAAAGTAATGGTCATGAAGAGTCTCATTGAACATGGGTAAAAAAAATTAATGAACACAATAAAAACTTTAACAAAGGTAGAAAAAATAGAACCACCAAAAAGAAGTCACAGAGCTGAAAAATACAATATTCAAACTGAAAAATGCACTGGAGGGATTCAACAACAAATTAGATGAAGCAGAAGAAAGATCAGTGAGCTTTAAGAGAAGGCAGTGGAACTCACACCCCATCAGGCAGCAAAAAGAAAGAATGAAAAAAACTGACGATACCTTGGGGATTCATGAGACAACATTTGCATTACAGGAGTCTCAGAAGGAGAAGAGACAAAACAAGGCAGAAAACCTGTTTAAAAAATAATGGATGAAAACTTCCTTAACTTAGGGAGAGAAACAGACATTCAGCTCCAGGAATCCCAGAGTCTCAAATAGGATGAACAACAACAACAAAAAAAAATTCCACGCCAAAACATGTTATAACTAAAATGTCAAAAATAAGAGAGAAGTTGGGAGGATGGCAGAATAGGAAAACCCTAAGCTCACCTCATCCCACAGATAACAACTGGATAACACTCACGAGTGTAAATAATCTAGAAAATGATCTGAAGACTAAAGATAGAGAAGACACCACACTGAAGAGGGTAGGAAGGGTGAAGATGCAGTTTAGGAGCAAAATGGACCCTGGCCGTCCATGGTAGGAAACAAGCTGGTGGTATGGAAAAGGGTGACAAATAGACTTTTATACTGCGGAGCCTGCACAGGGAGGATGAATCCCCATAACATTTGGCTCTAAAAGTGAGAGGGGCCATATACCACAAGTTCTTACAAACAGTGGGAATTGAAGCCCGGAATTTTTAAAATCTATGCATTTGACTCTGGGAGAGATGGAGGGCATTAGAAAGCGGAGTCCCCATCCTTAAAGACAAAGCCTAAAATCCCATGCAGATGCAGCACAGAACCAGCAGTTTGAAAAATGCCAGGGCCAATAGGAGAGAGAGTGATTAACTCATTGCAGAGTGTGGCCTGGAGAGGCAGGTATCAAGCAGAGACCCTGCCAGGAAAAAAGGAGCTGGCAGATGCCATTTCCCTATCCCAACCTCCAGCATAAGCACAGGGTCACCTCCAGGTACTAGCACAGGGCTGACACTTGCTACCAAACTTGCTTACACCAAAGCACCCCACATACACTTTGGCAGATCTACCCTTCCTGTTTGCACCTGCCTCCATCCCAGTGCTACAGGTCCCCTTCCAAAGAAGACCAGCACAAACCCCATTAACACCTCATCTCTCCACTTGTGTTTGTGGGATCTCAGTTCCAGCATTCGTGGTGGTAGCAGGTTTCATTTCACAAGCAGACCAGTGCACATCTCTTTAAATCATTTCCCACCCCCACTGGGGACCAAATGCTGCCCACAAAAGGCAAAGAAAGCCTCTGCAAATAACCAGACTGAAAAAAAAAAAAAAAAAAGAGCCAGGACTCAATAGCAGAACACACACAACACATATAGGAGATATCCTGGAAGCACTAGGCCCTGGGGAACAGGAGACACAGCACTGCAGGGCATTATAGGTTCTCTTCTTCATGAGGCTATTACTGTCAAGAGCAAGAGACATAGCTGACTTTCTTAACACACAGAAACAGACACAAGGAGTTAAACAAAATGAGGAGACAGAGAAATATTTCCAAAAGAAAGAAGAGGATCAAACCACAGCACTAGAGACCTAAGCAAAATGGACAAAAATAATATGCCTGATAGAGAATTTAAAGTACTGATCATAAAGGTATTCACTGGACTTAAGAGTGGAGGACAGTGAAAAATTTAACAAAGAAGAAAAAAAGAACCAATCACAGATGAAGAACACAATAAAAAAATTTTTTTAAATACACTTGAAAGAATAAATACCAGGCTAGATGAAGCAGAGGAAAGAATTAATTACCTGGATGACAAAGTAGTAGAAAGTAATCAAGTTGAGCAAATGAAAGGAAAAAAATTATACAAAGTGAGAATGGCTTTACGGAACTCAGTGACTCCATCAAGCACAAGTGCAATATCACTGGTATTATAGGAATCCCAGAAGGTGAGAAAAGGGGTAAGAAATTTTACTTGAAAAAATTACTTGAAAAAATAATAGCTGAAAACTTCCCTAATCTGGGGAAGGAAACAGATATCCAGATCCAGGAGGGAAAAATCTACTGCCAATAATACTGTATCCAGCAAGGCTGTCATTCAGAATAGAAAGGGAGATAAAGAGTTTCTCAGACAAACAAAACCTAAAGGAGTTCATGATGACCAAATCAGCCCTACAAGACATTAAGCGGGACTCTTTGAGGGAACAGGAAATTCCTCAAGTGGGAGTATAAAAAGTAAAAAAACACAAACGCAGTAAAAATAAGTACCTTTGTAAAAAAAAAATCAAATAAGGGATTCATAAAATAAAAACATGTAAAATATAACATCATGTACCTAAAATGGGGGAGAGAAGAGTAAGGAAGGGTTCAAACTTAAGCAACCATGAACGTAAGATACACTGCCATATACACAATATGATAACAACAAAATCAAAAACTGGTAATAGATATGAAAAGAATAAAGAGAAAGGAATCCCAGTATATTACTAAAGACCAAAAACAAGAACAAAAACAAAAACAAAAAAACATGAAAAAGAACAAGGGTCAGAGAAAAACTACAAAACAAATAACAAAGTGGCAATAAACATATATCTATCAATTATTACTTTGAGTGTAAATGGACTAAACAAACACTCCAATAAAAAGATATAGGGTAGGGGCGCCTGGGTGGCTCAGTGGATTAGGCCGCTGCCTTCGGCTCAGGTCATGATCTCGGGGTCCTGGGATCGAGCCCCGCATCGGGCTCTCTGCTCCGCGGGGAGCCTGCTTCCTCCTCTCTCTCTGCCTGCCTCTCTGCCTACTTGTGATCTCTCTCTCTCTCTCTCTCTATCAAATAAATAAAAAAATCTTTAAAAAAAAAAAAAAAAAAAAAAAAAAAAAAAAAAAAAAAAAAAAAAAAAGATATAGGGTAATGAGCAGATAAAAAACAAGATTTGTCTATATGCTGCCCACAAGGACTCATTTCAAACCTAACGACACCTGCAGACTGATAAGGGATGGAGAAACAGTTATCACAAAAATGGATATCCTCAAAACAGGTGGGAGTGTGCCTGGATGGCTCAGTCAGTTAAGCATCTGACTCTTGATTTTGGCTCAGGTCATGATTCTGAGACTGAGCCTCACATCAGGCTCAGCACTCAGTGAAGAGTCTGCTTAAGATTTCTACCCCCGGGGCGCCTGGGTGGCTCAGTGGATTGGGCCGCTGCCTTCCGCTGGGGTCGTGATCTCAGGGTCCTGGGATGGAGCCCCGCATCGGGCTCTCTGCTCCGCAGGGAGCCTGCTTCCTCCTCTCTCTCTGCCTGCCTCTCTGCCTACTTGTGATCTCTGTCTGTCAAATGAATAAATAAAGTCTTAAAAAAAAAAAAAAAAGATTTCTACCCGCCACCCTTCCTCCCTACTCACACAGGCTCATACACTCTCTCTTTCAAAAATGAATAAAACGAACAAACAAATAAAAATTTTTAAAAAATAAAACTGGGGTTGCACTACTTACATCAGACAAAATAGACTTTAAAACAAAGACTGTAACAGGGGCGCCTGGGTGGCTCAGTGGGTTAAAGCCTCTGCCTTCAGCTCCGGTCATGATCCCAGGGTCCTGGGATCAAGCCCCACATTGGGCTCTCTGCTCAGCGGGGAGCCTGCTTCCTCCTCTCTCTCTGCCTGCCTCTCTGCCTACTTGTGATCTCTGTCAAATAAATAAATAAAATCTTAAAAAAAAAAAAACAAAGACTGTAACAAAAGACAAAGAGGGACACTGTATAATAATAAAGGGAACAATCCAAGAAGAGGGTAGAACAATTGTAAATATTTATGCATGTAACGTGGGAGCACCCAAATACAAAAAATAGTTAACAACAAACATAAAAAAAAAATTGATGGTAATACAATAATCGTAGGGACTTTAACACTCCACTTACATCAATGGACAGATTATCCACACAGAAATTCAACATGGAAACCATGCTTTGAATGACACACTGGACCAGATGGACTTTTCAGTTATATTCAGAACATTCCATCCTAAAACAGCAAAATACACATTCTTTTCAAGTACACATGGGACATTCTCCAGAACAGATCACATATTAAGTCACAAAACAAGTCTCAATAAATTAAAAAAGATCGAAGTCATACCATGCATCTTTTCTGACCACAACACTATGAAACCGGAAATCAACCATAAGAAAAAATCTGGAAAGAGCACAAATGTGTGGAGGTTAAATAATATGCTACTAAACAATGAATGGGTCAACCAAAAAAAAAAAAAATCAAAGAAGAAATTTTAAAAACTACATGGAAACAAATGAAAATGAAAACACAACTGTCCAAAATCTTTAAGATGCAAAACAGGTTTACCTCAAGAAGCAAGAAAAATCTCAAATAAACAACCTATCCTCTCACATAATGGAACTAAATAAAGAAAAACAAAACTGAAACCCAGCAGAAGGAAAGAAATAATAAAGACTAGAACAGAAATAAATGATATAGAAACTTAAAAAAAAAAGAACATTAATGAAACCAGGAGCTGATTCTTTTTTTTTTTTTTAAAGATTTTATTTTATTTATTTGACAGAGAGAGATCACAAGTAGGCAGAGAAGTAGGCAGAGAGAGAGGAGGAAGCAGGCTCCCTGCGGAGCAGAGAGCCCGATGCGGGGCTCGATCCCAGGACCCTGAGATCATGACCTGAGCCGAAGGCAGCGGCCCAATCCACTGAGCCACCCAGGCGCCCAGGCGCCCCATGGAGGAGCTGATTCTTTGAAAAGATCAAGAAAATTGATTAACTTCTAGCCAGACTCAAAAAAAAAAAGTTTAAAAAATCACAGAAATACAAACAATTGTAAGAGAATACTATGAAAAAGTATATGCCAACAAATAAGATAAACTAAAAGAAATGGCTAAATTCCTAGAAACACATAACCTACAAAAACTGAAGAAGGAATAGAAGATTTGAACAAGCTAATTACCAGCAATGAAATAGAAACTCCCAATAAATAAAAGTCCAGGACCAGATGGCTTCACACGTGAATTCTACCAAACATTGAAAGAAGAATTAATAATAGCTATTCTTCTCAAACTATTCCAAAAAAACAGAAGAGAAAAAAAAAAATCCAGATTCATTCTATGAGGACAATAGCATCCTGATACCAAAACCAGGTAAAACACTACCAAAACAGAGAACTACAGGTCAATATCTCTGATGAACATAGATGTAAAAATCCTCAACAAAATATTAGCAGACTAAACCCAACAATACATTAAAAAAATCATGCACCACAATAAAGTGGGATTAATTCCTGGGATGCAAGTTTGGTTCAATATTTGCAAAACAATCACATGATATGTCACATCAATTAGAGAAAAAATGAAAACCACATGATGATTTCAATAGATAAGGGAGAAGAATTCAACAAAATATAATATCCATTCATAATGGTCTAGAGAGAATGCCTCAAAATAATAAAGGCCATATATGAAAAACCCATAGCTAACATCAAACTTAATAGGGAAAAACTGGGAGCTTTTCCCATAAGTTCAGGAATAGACAAGGATGTCCACTCTCACTTTTTTTTCAAATTAGAATTCCTACCCACAGTGATTAGACAGCAAAAAGAAATAAAAAGCATGCAAATTAGTGAGTAAGTAAAACTTTCATTATTTGTAGATGACATGATACTATATAGAAAATCCGAAAGATTCCACCAAAAATGTACCAGAACTGATCAGTTCATTCAATAAAGATGTACGGGGAGCCTGGGTGGTTCAATCAGTTGAGCATGTGCCTTCGGTTCAGGTCATGATTACAGGGTCCTGGGACTGAGCTCTCTCTATCAGGTTCTCTATTCAGTGGGGAGTCTGCTTCTCCTTTTGTCTCTTCCCCTTCTCCTGCTCGTGCTCTCTCTCTCTCTCTCTCTCTTTCTCAAAAAGTTTTAAAAAATAGAGCTACTCTATTTTTTGCATTACTGGGTAATTACACCCAAAAAACAAAAACACTAATTCAAAGGGATACATGAACCCCTATGTTTATTGAAGCATTATTTACAAAAGCCAAATTATGGAAGCAGCCCATATGGCCATGACGGATAAATGGATAAAGAAGGCGTGGTATATAAACAAGAAGTCCTGGAGAGGATGTGGAGAAAGGGGAACCCTGTTATACTGTTGGTGGGAATGCAAGTTGGTACAGCCACTTTGGAAAACAGTGTGGAGATTTCTTAAGAATTTAAAAATAGAGCTACCCTCTGACCCTGCAATTGCACTACTGGGCATTTACCCCAAAGATACAGATGAAGTGAAAAGAAGGGCCATCTGTACCCCAATGTTCATAGCAGCAGTGGCCAAACTGTGGAAAGAACCAAGATGCTCTTCAACAGACAAATGGATAAAGAAGATACGGTCCATAAATACCATAGAATATTATGCCTCCGTCAGAAAAGATAAATACCCAACTTTTGTATCAACATGGACAGGACTGGAAGAGATGATGCTGAGTGAAATAAGTTAAGGAGAGAGAGTCAATTATCATATGGTTTCACTTACTTGTGGAGCATAAGGAATAACATGGAGGACATTGGGAGATGGAGAGGAGAAGTGAGTTGGGGGAAATCGGAGGGGGAGATGAACCATGAGAAACTGTGGACTCTGAGAAACAAACTGAGGGTTTTGGAGGGGACAGGGGTAGGGGGTTTGGTGAGCCTGGTGGTGTATATTAAGGAGGGCACATATTGCGGTGAGCACTGGGTGTGGCGCATAAACAATGAATTTTGGAATACTGAAAAAAAATATCTTTTAAAAATTTTAAAAATTTTAAAAAGAAGGTGTGAAATATATATATAGATAAATATAGATATAGATGAATATTATTCAGCCATAAAAGGGAATGAAATCTTGCCATTTGCAACAACATGGATGGAGCTAGCGTATAGTGCTAAGAAAAAATAAGTCAGAGAAAGACATATGCCATATGATTTCACTCATGTGGAATTTAAGAAAGAAAACAAACAAGCAGAGGAAGAAAGAGAGAGAGACAAACCAAGAAGCAGACTCTTAATTATAGAGAACAAACTGATGATTACCAGAGGTGTGGTGGGCCGGGGGCATGAGTGAAATAGGGGGTGGGCTTAAAGAGTATACTTACAATGAAGAGCACGGAGTAATGTATAAAACTGTTGAATCACTATCACTAACAGTGTATGTTAATTATACTGGTATTAAAATAAAAAACTTAATTTAAAAAGTGTCAAATGTTAAAAATAAGGAGAGAGTCTTAAAAGCAGCAAGAGAAAAATACCTTATTATATACAAGGGAACTCCGTTATAACTATCAGCAGATTTTTCAGCAGAAACTTTGTAGAAACGAGAGCAGTACAATATATAGAGAGCTGGGGGGAAAAAAACAAAACAAACAAACAAACAAAAAAACACTTACGATCAAGAAAACTCAACGCAGCAAAGTTGTCGTTCAGAATTAAAGGAGATACACTTCTCCAGACAGTAAAAACTAAAGGAATTCATCACCACTAGATGGGCCTTCTAAGAAATGTTAAAAGGACTTTTTTTTTTTAAGATTTTATTTATTTATTTGACAGACAGAGATCACAAGTAGGCAGAGAGGTGGTCAGAGAGAGAAGGGAAAGAAGGTTCCCTGCTGAGCAGAGAGCCTGATGCAGGAGGGGACTCGATTTGGGCGGGGCTTGATCCAGGCGGGGCTTGATCCCAGGACCCTGGGATCCATACCTGAGCCAAAGGTAGAGGCTTTAACCACTGGCCCAGTGGCCCCTTGAAAGGACTTTTTAAAGCTGAAACAGTAGAAGGAAAATATATGAAGGTATAACTCTCACCGGTTAAGGTAAATATATGAAAATTCAGAATAATGTAACACTGCTAAGGTTGTGATCATCACTTATAAGCTAGTATGAAGGTTAAAAGGCAAAAGTAAGGTCTCCTGGGTGTCTCAGTTGATTAAACATATGGTTTTCGCTCAGGTCATGATCCCAGGGTCCTAGGAACAAACTTTGCATTAGGATCCCTGCTACTCAGGGAGGCTGCTTCTCCCTCTCCCTCTGCCTGCTGCTTTCCCTGATCGTACACTCTCACCCTCACACTCTCTCCCTCTCTCTCAAATAAACAAATAAAGAGGATCTTCAAATAAATAAATAAATAAAAATAAAAGGCAAAAATTGTAAAAAATATATCTACAATAATTAATTAAGGATATATAAGATAAAAAGATTAAAAATGTGACCTCAAAAACATAAAACATAGGGTAAGGGAATATAGACCTTTAGGTTTCAATTAGATCCCAATTTAAGTTGTTATCAACTTAAAAGAGATTTATAAAAATAAGTTGCTATATGGAAGCATCATGGTAATCACAAAGCAAAAACCTATATTAGATAAAAGATAATGACAAAGGAATCTAAGCATACCACTACAGAAGTCATCAAATTACAAAGGAAGAAAATAAAGGAACTATAAAACATCCAAAAAACAAGTAACAAAATGGCAATAAGTACATACTTACTAATAATGACTTCAAATGTAAATGGACTAATTTTTCAATCAAAATACATAGAATGAGTGAATAAAAAAAATCAGAACCTATGTATATATATCCTGTAAGAGGCTCATTTCAGATGTAAGAGCACACACAGACTGAAAGTGAAGGAATAGAAAAAGATATTCCAGGGTGCCTGTGTGGTTCAGTCATTGAGCATCTGCCTTTGGCTCAGGTCATGATCCCAGAGTCCTGGGGTCAAGCCCCACATCAGGCTCCCTGCTCAGCAGGAAGCCTGTTTCTCCCTCTCCCACTGCCCCTGCTTGTGTTCCCTCTCTCATTATGTCTCTGTCAAATAAATAAATAAAAATCTTTTTTAAAAAAGAGAGAAAGAAGGGCAGGAGCCTTTCACATGGTTTCCCCGGGGAGTGGTGAGGGAAGGTAAATGGGTTTAGGACTGGCCAGTTTGAGTAATTTTGTTCCAGTTGTATGTTGAGTTGTCTGGAACCTGGTTCTGGGGCGAGGAGCGCCGGGGAACACTGGCCCCGAGTGTGAGCCCCTGGAGAAGGTCGTGCGGTGCGTGGGCTCCAGGCTGGTGAGTTTGCCCTGGGAAGGTGCCCAGGCTGGGCGTTTACCAGCTCGAGGAATTGGTTAGCTCTGGGACGTCAAAGCATAAGAAATACAGAGAATCCGGAGTGTGGCTGACCCTGTAGGTGGAGTGCGTCATTCCTGATCTCAGGGTCGGGGTCGTGAGTTACAGCCCCATGTTGGATGGAGAGATTACTTTAAAAAAAAATAAATAAATAAAAGAAAAAGAGAGAGAGAGAGAGAGAGAGAGAGAGAAAGGAAGAAAGAGATATTCCATGCAAATGGAAACCAAAAGAAATCTGGGACAGCTATATTTATGTCAGACAAAACATACTTTAAAACAAAGACTGTAATAAGAGACAAAGAAAGACAATAAATTGTGATAAAGGAATTAATCAAACAAGAGTATATAACCTTTGCAAATATTTATGCATCTGACATAGGAGCACCTAAATATATAAAGCAAATATAAGTACACATAAAGGGAACAGCAGACAGTAATTCAATATTAGCAGAGAACTTTAGCATCCTGGTTTCATCAATGAATAAATCATCCAACAGAAAATCAATAAGGAGACATCGACCTTAAATGACACATTAGACCACTTAGACTTAATAGACAGATACAGAACATTTCATCTACAGGCAATAGAATACACATTCTTTTCAGGTACACATGGAACATTCTCCAGGACAGATCACACGTAAAGCCAAGGAACAAGTCTCAAATTTAAGAATATTGAAATAATGTCAAGCATCTCTTCTGATTGCAATGACATTAAATGACAAATGAGTTATAAGAAGAAAAGAGGAAAATATGTATATATGTGGAGATCAAGCAATAATACATTAAAAGAATCATACTTCATGATCAAGTTGGGTGTATCCTAAGGATCTTTCAACAACCACAAATCAATCAATGTGATATGCCACATTAACATAATGAAGGACAAAAATAATATAATCTTCCCAATAAATATAGAAAAAGGATTTGACAAAATTCAACATCCATTTATGATAAAAACTCTCATAAAGTAGGTTCAGAGGGAACGTATCTCAACATAATAAAGGTCATATATGAAGCCCACAACTAATATCATACTCAATGGTAAAAAGCTGAAAGCTTTTTCGTTGAGATCAAGAACAGGACAAGGATGCCTACTTCCATCACTTTTATTTAACATAGTATTAGGAATCCTAACCAGACTAATTAAACAACAAAAAGAAATAAAATTCACCCAAATGGAGAGGAAAAAGTAAAACTGTCACTATTTGCAGATGAAAGCTATTTTATATATATAGAAAACTCTGAAGACTCCACCAAAAACCCAGTAGAATAAACAAATTCAGTAAAGTTGTAGGATACAAAAATCAGTACACAAAAATTTGTTGCATTTCTATTCACTAATAATTAACTGTCAAAGAAAATAATCCCATTTACAATTGCATTAAAAAGAATAACAGATGTAGGAATAAATTTAACCAAAAAGGTGAAAGACCTATACACTGAATAAGACAAAGATTTAAAGAACTGAAGAAGGAACAAATAAATGGAAAGATATTCTGTGCTCATGGATTGGAAAAATGAATGTTAAAATGATCATACTACTCAAAGACATCTGTAGATTCAATGCAATTCCTACCAAAATACTAACGTCGTGTTTTACGGAAATAGAACAAAGAAACCTAAAATTTTCAAGGAACCACAAAAGTCTCCAAATAACCAAAACAATCTTAAGAAGAAGAAAGCTAGGGCGCCTGGGTGGCTCAGTGGGTTAAGCCGCTGCTTTCAGCTCAGGTCACGATCTCAGGGGCCTGGGATCGAGTCCTGCATCGGGCTCTCTGCTCAACAGAGAGCCTGCTTCCCTTCCTCTCTCTCTGCCTGCCTCTCTTGTGATTTCTCTCTGTCAAATAAATAAATAAAATCTTTAAAAAAAAAAAAAAAAGAAGAAGAAAGCTAAAGGCACCATGCTCCCTGATTTCAAACTAAATAACAAACTATAGCAATCAAAACAGTATAGTATTGGCATAAAAATAGACACATAGGTCAATGGAATGGAATGGAAAGTCCAGAAATAAACCCATGCATACATGCTCAATTAACTTACACCAAAGGAGGCAAGAACATACAATGGGAAAAGGACAGTCTCTTCAATAAATGGTGCAGGGAAAACCAGATGGCCACATGCAAGAGAATGAAATCGGACCACTATCTTGTACCATACACAAAAATTAACTCATAATGAATTAAAGGTTGAATGCAATACCTGAAACCATAAAACTCCTGGAAGAAAACATAGGCAGCAAGCTCCTCAACATCTGTCTTAGTAATGATATTTTGGAAGACACCAAAGCAAAGGCAACAAAAGCAAAGATAAACAAGTGGACTATATCAAACTAAAAAGCTTCTCCACATGCAGTGCCTGGGTGGCTTCAGGTCAGGTCATGATCCCAGGGTCCTGGAATTAAGCCCCACGTTGGGCTCCTTGCTCAGCAGGAAGTCTGTTTCCCCCTCTCCCTTTGCCTGCTGCTCCCCCTGCTTGTGCTCCCTCTCTTTCTCTGTCAAAGAAATAAATAAAATCTTAAAAAACAAAACAAAACAAAAACCTTCTCCCCAGCAAAGGAAACCATCAACAAAATGAAAAGGCAACCTATTGCATGGAAGAAAATACTTGCAAATAATATCAGATAAGGGGATGATATTCAAAATATATAAAGAACTCCTATAATTCAATAGCAAAACAAAAAACCAAAAAACACCTGACTAAAAAATAGAAATCTGAATAAACATTTTTCCAGGGAAAACATCCAGATGGCCAATAGTACATGAAAATGTGCCCAACATCACTTATCGGAGAAATGCAAATCAAACCCACAAGAGATCAGCTCACACTTGTTAGAATGGTTATTATCAGAAAGAAAAGAAATAGCCAGTGTTGGTGAGGAAATGGAATAAAGGGAACCCTTGCGCATTGCTGGTGGGAATGCAAACTGGTTCAGCCAATATAATAAACAGTATGGAGGTTCCTCAAAAAATTAAAAATAAGGGTGCCTGGGTGTCTCGGTTGGTTAAGCTTCTGACTCTTGATTTCAGCTCTGGTCTTGATCTCAAGCTTGTGAGTTCAGGTACCACATCCAGTGTCCAGTATGAAGCCTACTTAAAAAAAATATATTATACACATATTATATATGTGTATGTATATACATACACATATATAATAGAACAATAGAACTACTATATGACCCAACAATTCCACTTCTGGGTATATATCTGAAGGAAATGAAAACAGGATCTCAAAGAAATATTTGCACACTCATGTTCATTACAGCATTATTTACAATAGCCAAGATGTGGGAACAACCTAAGTGTGTATCAGTGAATGAATAGATAAAATGTAGTATATATCTGCAATACAATATTACTCAGCCATTTTTAAAAAAGGAAATCTTGCCATTTGTCACAACATGGATGGACCTTGCAGGCAATATGCTAAGTGAATTAAATCAGAGAAAAATAAATACCTTATGATCTTACTTATAGGTGAAATCCAAACAAACCAAAGCTCATCTATACAGAGAATAGACTAGTGCTTGCCTGAGGTGGAGGTGGGCAAAATGGGAGAAAGGGGGGAAAGGGTAAAAATTTCCAGTTACAAAACAAGTCATGGGGACGGTGTGGTGACTATACTTAATTATACTGTATTGCATTTTTGAAAGTTGCCAGGAGAATAGATCTTAAAAGTTCTGTGGCAAGAAAAAAATTTGGTAACTATGTAAGGTGATGGATGTTACCTAGACTTATGGAGGTGGTTATTTCACAATTTATACAAATGTTGAGTGATCACCCTGTACATATGAAACTAATATAATGTTATATCTCAATTATAACTCACTAAAAAAAATGTAATGATATTTCACCAAAACCTTGATGGAGTGTGTAGATATTCACTAAGTCAAGATTAATAAAGAAAATACTTTTTATGAAGAGAAGAATAGCAACAATGACATGGAGCTGGAAAACTGCATTCCAGGAATGAGAAATAGAACACCTCAGTCAAAGGTGGTTTGAACCACCCAGACACCTCAGAAGACAGGTGCCTGGGTGGTTCAGTCAGTTAAGTGTCAGCCTTCGGCTCAGGTCATGATCCCAGGGTGCTGGGACCGAGCCCCACATCGGGCTCCCTGCTCTGCAGGGAATCTGCTTCTCCCTCTGCATCCACCAACTCCCACTCTCATTCTCTCACAAAAATAAAAAAACAATCTTTTTTTAAAAGAGAGTAAAGGGGCGCCTGGGTGCCTCAGTGGGTTAGAGCCTCTGCCTTCGGCTCAGTCATGGTCTCGGGGTCCTGGGATCCGGCCCTGTGTCGGGCTCTCTGCTTGGTGGGGAGCCTGCTTCCCCCCTCTCTCTGCCTTCCTCTCTGACTACTTGTGATCTCTCTCTGTCAAATAAATAAATAATTTTTTTAATTAAAAAAATTTTTTTTAAATGAGAGTAAAAACAAAATAAACAGCTTTGCAGGAGTTCATATAGATTAGGAATGTCCACTAGGAATTATCTTCATGTCTTGGGCTGAATTTATGTATATCTATAAACTTGTAAGATGGGTTTTTATGTGTGATGTGCAGAGTATCTCATTTTATAGCCACACTTCTTACACAACAGCCACAAAGACTTGTCCTCTTTCTCATTGTGGGAAGAAGATTCTTAGGCCCATGAATATTTTCTAAAGGTTCCCTGCTTTTAGCCCATCCTGATATAAATTGGTCCAATTTTTTTTTAACATATCCTTCAAGTTTTCATGACATCTGATTTTTTTTTCTCCTCTATTCACATGGGTCACCCACTCTAACTGGTCAGTGGTAAACCTCTTTCTTAAAAATAGAAGTGGAAACCTAGCATTTCCCAAGTCATCTATTCCTTTCGTTCTTACATTCTTTTGTCTATTGTTACAGTCTGAAGAATAGTTGCCATTTCTGTTTTATATTTCTCAAAAACTGTGTTTTCTTCATGCCCCATTAATGTACATTTCACAGTGGATGCTTCAGTCCTAGCCTATAAAATGAAACGATAAACTCTCAGATACCTAGGAAACCTACAGCCAGTTTCAAGAGCTTTCTCTGAGTAAGCAGGGAGAGATTATAATTAAGCGGCTGTGTGGAGCTTTTTTTTTTTCTTACTGTCCTTTTTTTCCCCTTTATTTTATTTTATTTCTTTTCAGTGTTCCAGATTCATTGTTTATGCACCACACCCAGTGCCTGCATGGAGTACTGCCCACGCGTGCCCTCCGTAATACCCACCACCAGGTTCACCAAGCCCCCCACTTCTCTCCCCCCCAAAACCCTCAGTTTGTTTCTCAGAGTCCACAGTCTCTCATGGTTTGTCTCCCCCTCCGATTTCCCCCAACTCATTTCTCTTCCCCATCTCCCAGTAATGTGGAGCTTTTAAAAAGGAAAGATTCAACAGGGAAGTATAACCACAGGAAGTATAACTCATGATTATTCATAAGATAGAAGTGTAT
This sequence comes from Meles meles, assembly GCF_922984935.1. NCBI lineage: Eukaryota > Metazoa > Chordata > Mammalia > Carnivora > Mustelidae > Meles > Meles meles. The sequence continues at coordinate 143,595,862 of NC_060067.1, forward strand.
GAATAATTGAAATGCACAGGTTAGCCTAATAAAATCAGCTTCCATCTTGATCCATTCAGGCTGCCTTAAAATACGGCAGACTGGGTGGCTTATAAACAACACAAATCTATTCTCGCGGTTCTGAAGGCCAGAAGCCGGAGATGCCAAGGACTTCTTCTGGGTTGAACTCATTGCCTCTTCACGCGGTGAAAGGGCCAATGAGCGCGCTCAGTGGTCTTTTCTAAGAGCACTGATCCCACGCATGGGCTCCCACCCTCAGGACCTAATCACCTCTCACAGGCCCCACCTCCAAACACTGTCCACCTTAAGGGTTAGGTTTCAACAGAAGACTTTTGGAGGGACACATTCAGATTATAATTCACCCTCTCTGCTGAAATTCCCACTGAATTTGCAACTCAAATCATCCAAAATTTGGAAAGGTGGCAAGACTATGAAATTCACAGTTATAGTTAGCAAAGGGATTATTGTTTATAAATCAAATATACCCACATGAAGGATTAGGAAAACTTCCATGAGAACACAGCCACACATCTAAATATATGAGTCCTAGGAATTTCTCAGTAGGACTTTGTATTCTGTTGAAAAATAAAAGCAGCTATGCGATTGAAAGCATGTTCAAGAAAAACCATTTCTTTAAGCAGTCCTACCTTGAATGCAAAAATAAGTTTGAAAGATGTGCTGAAAACTCAAGAATAAGGACTAATAGGAGATCCCTCTGCTCAGCATAGAACGGTGGTTCCACCAAGTGCGCGTTCTCCTCTCACAAATCAGTATCACCTGAGAACTTGCTAGAACTAGAAATGCTTTATCCTCCCTCCCACCCTAAACCTACCAATCAGAAACTTCTAGGTTAGGGCCCCAGGATGTATGTTTTAACAAGCCTGTCAGGTGATTCTCATGCATAGTAAAGTTTAAGAACTGCTGGTATAAAACACAGGGGGAGCGTATTTAAAGGGCAACTCTTCCTCATACCTAATTTACATTCTTCCAATTTTGAGTAGCCTTGGGATTTGGCCATCCGCAGCTTCTCTATGATTTTTCATAGTGAAAGCTTTAAGACCTGGCATTAAAAAGGCCATGTATGACACCCTGTTATCAAAATAATTCCTGACCTAAGCATATTCTGCTTGCTGTTCTCTATCTCAGTCATCGGAACGTACTCTGCGACAGAAAACTCTCAGCAATTCTTATTCCTCCCTTTATCCTCTACTGCTCCTCAATCCCCTTCAGAATTCTCTGTGGTCCACAGGCTTTGACAATGAATTTCAATTTCTAATTGTTTCTCAGAAGTTGTGAAAATATAATTGATAAACAGTGAACTTTCCAAAGCTAAGTAGCTTTAGAAAAATAAATAAGGGGACTTGTCTGTAGCCCGGATATTCAGTTCTGCAATACAAAGGATTGCATTTTCTTTAAAGATTTTTTAAATTTATTTGACAGAGAGAGATACAGTGAGAGAGGGAACACAAGCAGGAGGAGTGGGAGAGGGAGAAGCAAGCCTTCCGAGGAGTAGGAAACATGACACAGGGCTCCATCCCAGCACCCTGAGATCATGACCTGAGCCAAATGCAGAGGCTTAACCCACTGAGCCACCCAGATGCCCCTAAGAGCTCTTTAAAAATGAATCCATCCTGGGACGCCTGGGTGGCTTGAATATCCAGCTTTGACTTCAGGTCAGGTCATGATCTCAGGGTCCTGGGACTGAGCCCTGCATCAGGCTCCCTGCTCAGTGGGAAGTCAGCTTGAGGGTTCTCTCTCACCACCCATCTTTGTTTGCCCCTCCCCCCACTCATGCACACACCCTCTGTTTCAAATAAATAAATAAATCTTTTTAAAAAATGTATCAGTCTTTGAAGTTGGATTCTCTCTACTATCACTAAATATTGGGGAAAACAATAGATTTTTAAATATTGGAATACCTGTTTCTTCCCCTTTTCTTAAACCTACAAGCTATCTTTTACTATAGTAAGTAAAGCAAATAAACCACGATCATCGTATAGTGAACTGTCGCTTAATTTTGTAACAGTGAAAATCCCTCTAACACAGTGGTTCTCACCCTATTACAATCTCCCAGAGAGCTGTTTTAAATACCGTGAATGCGGGACGCCTGGGTGGCTCAGTGGGTTAAGCCGCTGCCTTCGGCTCGGGTCATGATCCCAGAGTCCTGGGATCAAGTCCCGCATGGTCTCCTTGCTCGGCAGGGAGCCTGCTTCTCTCTCCACCTCTGCCTGCCTGTGTGCTCTCTCTCTCTCTCCTTCTCTCTGACAAATAAAAAAAAATTAAAAAAAATTTTTAAATACCGTGAATGCCCATGCTATGTCCCAGAACAATTAAACAAAAATCTCTGGGGTTGGAAACTAGGTATCAGTATTTAGAGTTTCTCCAGGCAATTCTAGGACAGTTAAGTTTAAGGACCACTGTTTAAGTTGATCAAGGCTTTTTAAGGGAAAGGATCATATTCAGTGTGGTTAAACTAGACATAGAATCTGAGAATGTGAGTGAGGCACGCAGTGATCATTACTGGTTGCTAAATCCTTAGCTCATGACCATTTTGCATCACTCCATTTTGTTCAAAAACCTTCAGTGGCTATATAAAAACTAACTCAAAATAGGTTAAAGACCTAAACATAAGAGCTGAATATAAAGCTCTTAAAAGAAAGCATAGGGGAAAAGCTTCATGACAGTGGATTTGGCAGTGACATCTTGGAAACAATATAAAAAACACAGGCAACAAATTGGAGTTTTAATTTAATTTAAAAAATTAAAACTTTTGTACATCAAATAACACAATCTATGGAATGGGAGGAAATATTTGCAAAACATGTATCTGATAGAGGGTTAGTGTCTAGATCGAAAAAGAATGCTTACAACCCAAAAACGAAGAAACAAATAACCTAATTTTAAAATGTGCAGAGGTCTATTTTTAAGTGGTTCAGTTGGTTAAGCATCTACCTTCGGCTCTGATCATGATCCCGGAGTCCTGGGATCAAGCCTTGAATCAGTCTGCTTCTCCATCTCCCTCTCCCCCTGCTCGTGCCCTCCCTTTCTCTCTCTCAAATAAATAAATAAATTTTTTAAATCCTGAAAATAAAAAAGAAATGGGCAGAGGTCTTGATTAAACGTTTCTCCAAAGATATACAAATGGGGGGCGCCTGGGTGGCTCAGTGGGTTAAGCCTCTGCCTTCGGCTCGGGTCGTGATCCCAGGGTCCTGGGATCGAGCCCCACATCGGGCTCTCTGCTCAGCAGGGAGCCTGCTTCCCCTCTCTCTCTCTCTCTGCCTGCCTCTCTGCCTGCTTGTGATCTCTGTCTGTCAAATAAATAAAATAAAATCTTAAAAAAAAAATATATACAAATGGCCAACTAGATGCTCAATATCACTAATTTAAGGAACCGTAAATCAAAACCATCATGACATACCACCTCACAGTCATTAGGATGGCTATTATTTTTATTTTTTTTAAATAATTTATTTATTCATTTGAAACACAGAGAGAGCACATGAGAGTGAGAGCACAAACAGAGGGGAATGGGAGAGGGAGAAGCAGACTCCCCGCTGAGCAGGGAGCCCAACACAGGACTCTATCCCAGGACCCTGGGATCATGACCTGAGCTGAAGACAGGCATTTAATGGACTGAGCCACCCAAGTGCCCGGGATGGCTATTATTTTTTAAAAAGAAAAAGAAAAGAATGTTGGTGAGGATATGGAATAACTGGAATCCTGTTGGTGGGAATCTAAAAGGGCGCACCTGCTATGAAAAGCAGTGTGGTTTTTCCTCAAAAACTTCAGAAGAGAACTGCCATATGATCTAGCAATTGCACTTCCAGGTATATACAGCAAAGAATTGAAAACAGGACCTAGAAAAGATATTTGTACATCCTTGTTCATAGCAACATTATTCATTATGATCAAGAGGAGGAAGCAACCAAAATGTCTATTCACTAATGAATGGATAAGCAAACTGTGGGAAAGGTGCTCATTTATGTTCTGAGCACAAGGCAAACTCAAAACAGTATTATTGTTATTGGTATATTAGTACTGTTTTTTTTTTAAGATTTTATTCATTTATTTGACAGAGGTCACGAGTAGGCAGAGAGGAGGAAGCAGTCTCCCTGCTGAGCAGAGAGCCTGATGCGGGCCTCCATCCCAGGACCCTGAGACCATGACCTGAGCCAAAGACAGAGGCTTAGCACACTGAGCCACCCAGGCGCCCCTATTAGTACTGTTCTTGATAGCACTCAACTTTGACTGAGTGTTCACTATGTGCTCAGTACAATGCTACCCACTTATGGCAGCTCAGATGCTCCTCTCAGACCTCCAGCCACATCAATCTACTGGCCTTGGCTACTAAGCTCTAAAAGTATGTTCTGTTTGGGCCAAGCTTCCCCTGGGCTGCTCCCAGCCAGTGCCTGAGAATTGGTAGAGATACATAGGCAAGCCCAGTCCTGGGGATACCTGACTCCTCTGGCTCAGTAGCTTGAGGTCTCCCCAGCAGCCTCACCAAAGCATACATAGCTTGCATGGTAGTCGAGGACACTTCCAGCCAACCTGGCTTCTTTCTCTACCTCACTGATGGTCAGACTGCCATTGTGGTCTGAAGGCTCTCCCTGCCCTTTCCAGCTCCTTCTCTGTCATCTCTCACAGGGACAAATCTAAAATATAATCCTTGCACCTTTCATCCCTGCTTCTCCCAGGACCTGCCTTCACACAGTAAATAAATGCATCATTTCAGTCAATGCTTATAACAAAAATTGTACCATGATCGTCTCTACTTTATAAACAGGAAAACTGAGGTTTAGAGAAGTCATATAGTCATCATTGGTGGGATTAGGATTTTTTTTTTAAATTTTATTTTCAGCATAACAGTATTCATTGTTTTTGCACCACACCCAGTACTCCGTGCAATACGTGCCCTCCCTATGACCCACCATCTTGTTCCCCCAACCTCCCACCCCCCACCCCTTCAAAACCCTCAGGTTATTTTTCAGAGTCCATAGTCTCTCATGGTTCATCTCCCCTTCCAATTTCCCTCAACTCCCTTCTCTCCATCTCCCCATGTCCTCCATGTTATTTGTTATGCTCCACAAATAAGTGAAACCATATGATAATTGACTCTCTCTGCTTGACTTATTTCACTCAGCATAATCTCTTCCCATCCCAACCGTGTTGCTACAAAAGTTGGGTATTCGTCCTTTCTGATGGAGGCATAATACTCCATAGTGTATATGGACCATTCTCTTACACCGTACACAAAGATAAACTTGAAATGGATAAAAGACCTCAACCTGAGACAGGAATCCATCAGAATCCTAGAGGAGAACATAGGCAGTAACCTCTTCGATATCAGTCACAGCAACTTCTTTCAAGATATGTCTCCAAAGGCAAAGGAAACAAAAGTGAAAATGAACTTTTGGGACTTCATCAAGATCAAAAGCTTCTGCAAAGCAAAGGAAACGGTCAAAAAAACAAAGAGGCAACCCACGGAATGGGAGAAGATATTTGCAAATGACAGTACACACAAAAGGTTGATATCCAGGATCTCTAAAGAACTCCTCAAACTCAACACACACAAAACAGATAATCATATCAAAAAATGGGCAGAAGATATGAACAGACACTTCTCCAATGAAGACATACAAATGGCTATCAGACACATGAAAAAATGTTCATCATCACTAACCATCAGGGAGATTCAGATTAAAACCACATTGACAAGATGCCCTTCAACGGATGAATGAATAAGGAAGATGTGGTCCATATACACGATGGAGTATTATGCCTCCATCAGAAAGGATGAATACCCAACTTTTGTAGCAACATGGACGGGACTGGAAGAGATTATGCTGAGTGAAATAAGTCAAGCAGAGAGAGTCAAGTATCATATGGTTTCACTTATTTGTGAGCATAACAAATGACATGGAGGATATTGGGAGATGGAGAGGAGAAGGAAGTTGAGGGAAATTGGAAGGGGAGGTGAACCATGAGAGACTATGGACTCTGAAAAAGAACCTGAGGGTTTTGAAGGGGCAGGGGGTGGGAGGTTGTGGAACCAGTTGGTGGGTCATAGGGAGGGCACGTATTGCATGGAGCACTGGGTGTGGTGCAAAAACAATAAATACTGTTACGCTGAAAAAATAAATTAATTTAAAAAAAAACCACATTGAGATACCACCTTACACCAGTTAGAATGGCCAAAATTAGCAAGACAGGAAACAACATGTGTTGGAGAGGATGTGGAGAAAGGGGAACCCTCTTACACTGTTGGTGGGAATGCAAGTTGGTGCAGCCACTTTGGAGAACAGTGTGGAGATTCCTCAAGAAATTAAAAATAGAGCTTCCCTATGACCCTGCGATTGCACTACTGGGTATTTACCCCAAAGATACAGATGTAGTGAAAAGAAGGGCCATCTGTACCCCAATGTTTATAGCAGCAATGGCCACGGTAGCCAAACTGTGGAAAGAACCAAGATGCCCTTCAATGGACAAATGGATAAGGAAGATGTGGGATTAGGATTTGAACTCTAGTTTTTCTGACCCTAAAACCGGCACTTCCAAACTGTACACGAATAACACAAATGGTAATGTGAATGGTCCCTTTACTTACTAAATATTTGTTCTGTTTAATTTGGGGGAAAATGCTGTAAATATGGGGAAATACAGAGAATAGTAAATAAATGTCCACATACCTATTACAAGAATGACTAGGTTGTCAAATGAGCTCCTGATTTTTAAAAATATTTGAATAATACTCTACTGTTATGGATAGAATATCCAGCCCCAGCCCCATGGCCTTTCCTCTGTCCCCATCAGCAACCATTTTCACGATTTTGCTGTGTGTCCTCCCTTTCCATATTTTTTAAATAATTTTAATGTATACATTCATATCTAGAAAAATACATTGTTGGGCACCTGGGTGGCCCAGTCATTAGGTGTCTGCCTTCGGCTCAGGTCATGATCCTGGGGTCCTGGGATTGAGCCCTACGTTGTACTCCCTGCTCCATGGGAAGTCTGCTTCTCCCTCTCCCACTCTCCCTGTTTGCGCTCCCTCTCTCACTGTTTCTCTCTCTGTCAAATAAATAAATGAAATCTTTTTTAAAAATTTTAAAAGAAGAAAAATACAGTTTGTATGTTTAAATTTTACAGTAATGGATACTGTCTGTATGTCTTTTTTGCTGCCTGCTATTTTATATTTTAAAGATAAACTATATTTTTAAGATTGGTTCATATGACTAGTTCGTTCTTCTAAACCAGTGGTTCTCAGCAGGAGACAATTTTGCCTCCCTAAGGGACATCTGGCAATGTCCAGAGATGGTTTTGGTTGTCTTTGTGAAAGGAGAAAGAAATGCTACTCAAGGGGGTAGAGGCCAGAGACGCTGCTGAGAATCCTGCAATGCACAGGACAGCTCCCAAGAAGAAAGAATTTTCTGGTCTAAAATGTCAATAGTGCCAAGGTTTAAAACCCCCACCTAAACTAGTGATTCTCAAAGTGTGGTCCTGGAGCAGCAACAGGAACATGGGAATTTGGTAGAATGCAAATTCTAGGGCTTTGCACTTCACGCAATCAATCAGAAACTCAGCAATCAGTTGTTCAACAAACACTCCAGGTGATTCAGATGCACACCAAAGTGAGAACAACGGATCCAAACTATTGAATAGTATTTAACTGTTATTTTATTGTATGGAAACAGCCTGATTTGTTTGGGGAACCATTTCACATTTATTATGAAAAACAGTGACCTCTGCATTCCTGGGGTACAGCCTGCTTGGTCATGATGTACTAGCCTTTTTATATACTGCCTTTTGTTTTAGAATTTTTTGGGTCTACGTTAATGAGTGATTTTGACCTCTAGTTTCCTTGTAATGTGTTTGTCTGGTTTTGGTGTCAGGAGAACGCTGCCCTGATGGAATGAATCAGAAAGTATTTCCTCTTCTTAAAGTTTCTGGGAAGTTTGTTTATAATTGCTATTATTTCTTTCTTGATTGTGTCATAACATTTCCAAGTAAAGCATCTGGGGACCTGGAGTTTTCTTTTGGGGAAGGTTCTTTACATATTCAATTTTGTTAATGAATATATGGGGTGTTGAACTAATTCTTCTTGAGTAAGCTTTGGTAATTTGTGCCTTTGAAATAATTGGGTCCAAGACTCAGCTAGTTTCCTCCCATTCCTGCACTTATCAATACCCTGCTGCACACTTAAGGGGGCCCCCTGGATCTCATCAGTGTCGTCTCTCCCTGCAGCTCTTCTCTGGTGCTCTGTCCTATGGATGCTAACCATTTTGATGACTTGGGACTCTCCACTCCATCCCAGTTTATTGAGCTCACTGAACTTTGTCTGGATTCTTGCTCGCTGCCCTACTGATGGGGTTTAGGAATACAGGTGAGGTTCAGTGGAGTGAGGTGCAGAGCTGACGACCAAGAAAGAATTCTTTACTTTTATCTTTTAAAGATTGTATTCATTTATTTGACAGAGAGAGACACAGCAAGAGAGGGAACGCAAGCAGATGGAGTGGGAGAGGGAGAAGCAGGTTTCTATATATCCCAAGGGGATGGGGAGTTGTGGGGTATCGGCTTCTGTTTTGTCCTTGGCTTGCCTTCTGTTCCTTCATCCCTATGGCCTGGAACTTCTCCCAAAGCAGGAAGCTACAGCAATCACAGGGCTTCCCTTGTTCATTCCCCATTTTCCAAGGATCATTCTCCTTCATTGCCTGATGTCCATTGCCTTGAAAACTGATGAGGGAACAAAGCAAAAACTGATATCCCACAGCAAGTCCCCCCTCCCCACCGCCCCACCCCACCCCCTAGAATATATGTATTATTCCTCAGGCCCTCTTGGCTAAAGCTGGCCCTAAAGCTAAGGGAAGGAAAAACAAATAGTTAACTCAGAGAGATCACAATCCTACAAGACAGGAGTCTCCCTCAGTTTACAAATGTTTTAGCAATCTATAAGAACAAAGCATTTCTATCAATAACCAAGCTTCCAGAAGGAAATGTAGATACAATTAAATGTTCTTATAACTAGCAGCCAGTTGACAGATATTTGAAGCGGGCAGGCTGTAATGTTCCTCCAGGAAGCTCCAAACTATCTTCATGTTAATACCTTGCTAGAAGGAAAACAACCTTAACTTGACAATGGCAAGGCCTCAGGTAGACTGGGAATCTTCTTTAACATATGAAAATCCTTTTGAAAACCTCTCTTTTCCTTACCTCCCCCAATCCCATAGTATATAATCAGCCACCCCTCACCACCCCGGAGCAGCAGCTCTTTCTGCCCATGGGTCCTGTCCCCATACTTTATTAAACCACCATTTTGCACCAAAAATGCTTCAAGAATTCTTTCTTGGTCATCAGCTCCAGACCTCATTCCACCAAACCTTGGTTTATTCCAAATATGTTATATTGTAAGGGCTTATTTAGCCAGAGCAATTCCATCCGGTTAAACAGTGATTTTGTTGTTTATACAATAAAACTTAAACTGTCCCTGCCCCCCTTCCCCCAAGGGGACTTACTTAAAAACAAGTCCCGGAAACCAGTCCCAGGTAACAAATCCCAAATACAAGGGTGAGTTAGGCCAAGTGGAGGTATCCAATCAGTGGGGGAGCATACTGTCTCCCTAGCTACCAAGGAGTATGGGCCCTGCCCTTTGGGCACCTTTTGGGTGCCAATTCTGACCAAGGTAATAGATTAGTTCAAATATCTACTATAGGGTAAATTGTAATTCAATTGATTCAATTGGTCACTTACGTGTGACCTAGCATGACTGTGCAGCTTTCTCTGTCTGTTATAATCTCATTGGCCACCTGTGCGTGGCCAGGCCCAACCACATGGCCTTTGCCCTTAAAAGCTAGTCTGTAAGGCAGAGAGAGGTTGCCTCTTTGTAAGAGACGGCCCTGGCCGGTCAGTTTGATTCTCGATGCTTGGTGTGAAATAAAGCTTTGCTTGACCTTTGCTTTGTATCAGTCTCGCTCCTTTGATTACAGACCCAACAATATTATATTATATTATATTATGTTATATTACATTATATTATATTATATTATTATATATAATGCATTATATAATATATATTTTCTATCCTATTCTATTTTATTCTATTCCAAAGCCCCATCAAAAACTATTGTTAAATTTTCTGTTTGTTTGTTTTTTTTATTTTTGACAGCATTATGGGCCCTTTCTGGGGGTCCAAAATTTCTTACCATACATTTGGGAGATCCTACTTACCTTTGAACAGCAATGAACTCAACAAGAAATGTTTCGAAATTATTTTGAAAATTCCTGATCAGTCCTCATTATTCGCTCAGTGAAAACACTATACAATGTGAATCTCTATTGCTTTGTTCCCTGTGCTGTACACAAGCTTAAATATATTTTAGGCTTACACTCTACTTCTGCTTTCATAGAAGATTTAGCAGTAACTGAATAATGAAATTTGGGAAAACAGTATCATGAAATGCTTAATTCAGTAACTTTACCAATTATATTTAATACATTAAAATGTCTAGCTTAATGGTGAGTCATTACATATCAAGATTCTGGATAGGACTAGTTTAAAAATTTATATTGGGAAAGGTTTTTTTTCTTAATATCTTGCCTTTACAAGTTTCAGAACTTTAGGAAATGTTTAAACGAAGGAAAGGTACCAAAAATTAGAGTAATTAATGAACATTAGGGACGAAAGTAAAAATACCCATTCAGAGCTACAAATGTAAAGCTGTATCTCTTATTATGGTTTGAATTGAATATGCTCTAATGCTCTAATGCACACTGAAATCTATCAAGTTTAATTATTTTATAAGTGATAAAATAATTATAAGTTTCCAAAAATGATGGCAGGAATTACAGTAAGAGCTTTTGGAGCATTGAAATCTATTCACTTTTTTTTTCCTAGTAACTGGTAATACCTTGGTGAATAGTGTGGCAAGCTAGTTCTTAAAACTTTTTTCATCCATGGTAGATACTTTTAATGTACTGTATGACATACATTAAAATAAACATACAGGAGGTTGAAGATAAAGACTAAGCCAATGGGAAGAAATTACCCTTCCAAAAAAGTGCATTCCCTGATCCTGCCACTGTACGGAAAAGTAACAGCCAATCAGCCTATCAATCAAAGGGAAAAAAAAAATTAGCAACCAGCACTTTCAAGACCACCTCATTAATATTCCCAGGCAACTGTCTGTAAGGCTCTAGAGATACATGAATTAACTGTGAATACTTACTTAAGAAAAAGTCTATTTGCCTAACAATGAAAGGGGAAATAAAACTAGCTCTTTGGTGGGTGAAAATTAATGCAATTCGAATTGTAAAAGGGTAAGGTTGCAAGTTGTCGGAAACAAAATGAACCAAATAAAGGAAAGATTCTGAATCAAACCTTCTTCTGTATTTTGGGTCATCCAGTTTTGATTCATATAGTTACCATGTCCTATCAAATACAGAAACCAGTGAGCAGGATGAATTGGACAACTGACAGCTTCTGGTTAAGCAGTTTTTGTAGGCTCTTTCATTGAAACTCTCAGGAAATTTCTACTTGAGTTGAATAGAACAACTTAAGTTCTGATTTAAAATATGATTACTTACTATTGTATCAATTTGGAGATTCCTGAGTTCAATGAAAACAAGCAAGGTAAATTTCTCCCTTGGGAAATGCATCATCCCAGGCACAGAGTTCATCCTAATCTTCTGCATCTTCCAAACAGATCATTTCTGCTCACATAAGGATGCTGCTTATTTCTCAGGAAGGAAGCTTTAATCCTTTCCTTGGAAAAAATAATTTGTAATAGTTCTGACACATGCTACAATATGGATGAATCTTGAAGACATTACACTAAGTGAAATAAGCCAGTCACAAAAGGACAACTCTTCTATGATTCCACTCATATGAGGTACACACAGTCATCAAATTCATAGAGACAAAAAGTAAAATGGTTGTTGTCAGGGCCTGGGGGAAGGGGAATGGGAGAATATTGTTTAACTCATATCGGGTTTAATTTTACAAGATGAAAAGAGTTCTAGAGATCAGGTGCATGACAGTGTGAATGTACTTAACACTCCTGAACTTTACACTTAAAAGGGGTTAAGGGGCACCTGGGTGGCTCAAAGGTTAAGCCTCTGCCTTTGGCTCAGGTCATGATTTCAGGATCCTGGGGTCAAGCCCGGCATGGGTGGCATGGGCTCTCTGCTCAGCAGGGAGCCTGCTTCCCCCGCCCTTCTTTCTGCCTGTCTCTCTGCCTACTTGTGATTTCTGTCAAATAAATAACATTTTTAAAAAAATAAAAATAAAAGGGGTTAAGATGGCAATTTAATGTTATGTACATTTACTACAGTCTAAAATATAACAGGGCGCCTAGGTGGCTCAGTGGGTTAAGCATCTGCCTTCGGCTCAGGTCATGATCTCAGGGTCCTGGGATCGAGTCCCGCATCGGGCTCTCTGCTCGGCATGGAGCCTGCTTCCCTCTCTCTCTCTCTCTCTGCCTGCCACTCTATCTACTTGTGATCTCTCTCTATCAAATAAATAAATAAAATCTTTAAAAAAATAAATAAAATATAACAAACAAACCAACCTATTACCAACAACAATAATATCCAGTGTTTTTTTCACCATGGCACACACGGAGATGATCACTAGCACACTAGGGTAAATGAGCAATATTGTGTGAGGCCACAGTTGACCAGCTGGGGTCTCTGATCATCTCAGGCTACATGTTTACCCCAAAGGTTGAGAGGGCCAACCTCTTGGCATTTCAGTCACCCAGTTACAAATCCTTACTTGGAACTATCTGTTTACATTCTTCAGCCTAGCCTCTGAGACTCTTCATAGTGTGGCCTGACTCTCTCTTCCTACAGCTTTTTCATTGATGTACCTGAAATCCAACACAAACCTGTTTAAACAAAAAAAGCAAGATATTGACTTATAGACCTAAGTAATTGATTATAGGCAATAATGTTTTGGGGGTTGCAAATAATTTTTCTGGACTCATGTTCATCTACCATTTGACTCTAGATCCCACTGGATGTCAGCTTTGCTTTTCAGAAATGTTCTAAATTACTGATTTTCATCAGAAGCCAAGCTGCTTTGCAAAATATTTAGCATCTCTAGTATGAACATTTTTGTACATGCTTCCTGGTACAGGAAGTTTTCTAGGGAAATGATGTTCATCAGGTAGTCCCACTATGCTTTTTAATCTTTACTGTGTTTAGAAATTACATGGGATTTTGTTAAAATGATTCTTTAGGTTTGGGGTAGGCCCTACCTTTTGCATTTCTAATAACCTGGTGCTGCAAAGGGGAGGGAGCCATGATCACAGAGAAAGGAGTAATAGAGAAAGAGTGATAGTGCACACAGAGAATTACACAAGAAAATCCTTTCTTTCCCCCAAAGTCACTGATGGGGAAAAGGAAAGGAACTAAATACCGAAAGTTTTTATAAACAGTGGGCAGAGTCTAAAGGTCCACGCCATCCCCAGGGTTGCACCTGATGGGCTTGGCAATGTTCCGGTGGGGAAGGAGGGTGGAGACCCAGGAATGGGCAGTGTGGTCTGAGGATCCCCTGGGTTGCACAAAGAGAAGATCCCCTGCTTGGAGTACATTTGGGAGTGGTGGCATGGCCACATGCCATAGCATAGCATGCCACATGCAACAGCATAGGCTGTTCCCTAGCACAGGAACAAAGACCCTCACTGAGGGCAGCAAGTTTTGGTGCCAGTGTTTAGCTGAACTATACCATAAACTCCCTGCTGTGCCATTGTGCAACCAATTTCTGGGACAAGATGACATTGGCCACAGGGCTGAAGACCCTTTCCCCAGAGGATCAGCACAGATCTCCAGTATGAAGATCTCTGAAATTTGGAGTTTTAAAATCTAACCACATGCTTGAGATAAAACACAAGAGTGCTGTGCTGCTTACCAGGCAGAAAGCTCAGAGGCAGGAAGGGTGAAGGCAGGGATCTGGCAGAAGCTGAGGACACGAGAGAGGGATTGTTTGCTCTTCTGTGAGGGCTTCCTGAAGAGCAACCTCCCCACTCAGGGACCAGAGAGTGAAGCAAAGCCATTCCCCTACCTCATCAGCACTGACTGAGTTCAGGAAGCAAAATAGCACCACTCACTGGAGGCTGGATCTGCTTATATCAAGCCCCAGCCGCCTGCACACTGTAGGTGCATCTCCACTAGGGTGAGTCCACCTGAGAATCAGAGCAGCAGACCCTTCTCCCAGTAGACAGCATAACCCCACCCCCTCACATGTACTAAGTCTACTGATCATAGAGTGCTACAAAGCTTCAGGTCTAGGGAAAATAGGGTCTAGCTTCTCTTTTTTTTTTTTTTAACCTCTTCTTTATATAGCCATTACTCTCAGGAGCAAGAATACAACGAGCTTTTCTAATAATCACACACACACGACCCAGAAATAGTGAAAAGATGGAGAAATTCACCCCAAAAGAAAGAATGGGAAGAATTCATGACCAGAGATTTAATCAATACAGATATAAGAGTTGAATCAGACTATAAAACAATAATCATAAGGATACTAGCTGGGCTTGAGAAAAGCATTGAGGGCACTAGAGAATCCCTTACTGCAGATATAAAAGAACTAAAAGGTATTAAGACCAAAATAAGAAATGCTATAACTGAGATGCAAAACCAAATGGATGCAATGACAATGAGGATGGACAAAGAATCAGTGATAAAGCTGTTAAAAAAAAAAAAGGAAAGAAAGGAATTGGATCACAAATGTAGACTTAGGGAACTCAGCTACTCCTTAAAGCGTAGTAACATTCATATCGTAAAAGACCCAGAAGAAGAGAAAGAAAAAGGAACAGAGGTTTATTTGAGCAAATTATAGATGAAAATTTCCCTAAATTGGGGAAAGAAGCAGATGTCGAAATCCAAGAAGCACAGAGAACTCCCATTAAATTCAACAAAAGCTGGCCATCACCAAGAATTATCATAGTCAAATCCACAAAATACAAAGACAAGGAAAGAATCCTGAAAGGATCAAGGGGAAAAAAATCCTTAACCTATAAGGGAAGATAGATCATGTTTGCAGCAGACCTGTCCACAGAAAGTTGGCAGGCCACAAGACAGTGGCATGATATATATATTTTTTAAAGATTTTATTTATTTGTCAGAGAGAGAGAGTATACACAAGCAGGCAGAGAGGCAGGCAGAGAGAGAGGAGGAAGCAGACTCCCTGCCGAGCAAGGAGCCCGATGCGGGACTTGATCCCAGGACCCCAGGATCATGACCTGAGCCGAAGGCAGTGGCTTAACCAACTGAGCCACCCAGACGTCCCAGTGGCATGATATATTTAATGGGGTGAATGGGGAAAGTATGCAGCCAAAAATACTTTATCCAGAGAGGCTGTAATTCAGAACAGAAGGAAAGATAAAGAGTTTCCAGGACAAAAAAAAAACTAAAGGATTTCATGACCACTAAATCTGCCCTGGAGGAAGTAGTAAAGGGGACTCTTTGAATGGAGGGAAAAAGACCAAAAGCAACAAAGACTAGAAAGGAACAGAGGACATCACCAGAAATACCAACTTTATAAGTAATTAATAGGCATTAAATTAATCTTTCAATAATCTCTCTGAATGTAAATGTACTAAATGCTCCAATTAAGACAAAGACATAGGGTATCAGAATGGATTTAAAAAAAAAAAAAAACCAAACAAGATTCACTTATATACTGCCTACAAAAGACTCATTTTAGATGTAAAGACATCTTCACATTGAAAGTGAGGGTATGGGAAAATAGCTATCATGCTAATGGATGCCAAAAGAAAACCAGAGTAGTCATATTTATACTAGACAAACTAGATTTTATTTATTTTTTTAAAAAATATTTAATTTATTTATTTGTCAGAGAGAAGGAGAGAGAGAGAGAGAGCACACAGGCAGGCAGAGAGGCAGGCAGAGGTGGAGAGAGAAGCAGGCTCCCTGCCGAGCAAGGAGGCCATGCGGGACTCAATCCCAGGATCCTGGGATCATGACCTGAGCCGAAGGCAGCGGCTTAACCCACTGAGCCACCCAGGCGTCCCGACAAACTAGATTTTAAACCAAAGATTGTTACAAGAGATGAGGAAGAACATTATATCATAAGTAAGGAGTCTATTCATCAAGAAGATCTACCAATTTTTAAATACATTTGCTCCCAATTTGGGAGCCCCCAAATACATAATTCAATTAATAACAAACTTTTTTTTTTTTTAAGATTTATTTATTTGACAGATAGAGATTACAAGTAGGCAGAGAGGCAGGCAGAGAGAGAGAGAGGAGGAAGCAGGCTCCCAGCCAAGCAGAGAGCCCGATGCAGGGCTCGATCCCAGGACCCTGGGATCATGACCTGAGCTGAAGGCAGAGGCTTTAACCCGCTGAGCCACCCAGGCGCCCCTAATAACAAACTTTTAAAAACTCATTGATAATCATACAATAATAGTAGGGGACTTTAATACCCCACTTACAGCAATGACCAGATTATCTCAGTAGAAGATCACGAGCAAACAATTCCTTGAGTGACACACTGGACCAGAAGGACCTAACAGATATATTCAGAACATTTCATCCTAAAACAGCATAATACACATTCATTTCAAGTGCATATGAACATTCTCCAGAATAAATCACATACTGGATCACTAATCAGCCCTCAACAAGTACATAAAGATTGAGATCATATTATGCATATTTTCAGACCACAATGCTATAAAACTTGAAGTTAACCACAAGAAAAATTTGGGGAAGACCACAAATACATGGAGATTGAAGAACCTCCTACTAAAGAATGAATGGGTTAACCTGGAAATTAAAGAAGAAACTCAAAAATACATGGAAGCAAATGGAAATGAAAACACAATTGTTCAAAACCTTTGGAATACACCAAAGGAGGTCATAAGAGGGAAGTATATTGCAATACAGGCCTACCTCAAGAAGCCAGAAAAGTCCAAATGCACAACCTAACCTTATATCTTAAACAGCTAGAGACGGAAGAGCAAATAAAGCCTAAAGACAGCAGAAGAAGAGATGTAATAAAGATTAGAGCAGAAGCAAATGATACAGAAACAAGCAAAATAAAACAGTTGAACAGATCAATGAAAGTGAGAGCTGGTTCTTTGAAAGAATCAATAAAATTGGTAAACCTTTGGCCAGACTTATCAAAAAGAAGAGAAAGAACTGATATAAATAAAATCATGAATAAAAGAGGAGAGATCACAACCAACACTACAGAAATACAAACAATTATGAGATTCTGAAAAATTATATGTCAACAAACTGGCAATATGGAAGAAACAGACAAATCCTTAGGAACATACAAACTACAAAACTGAAACAGGAATAGAAAATTTGAACAGACCCGTAAACAGCAAATAAATTGGATCAGTAATCAAAAATATCCCAACAAGCAAAAGTCCAGGGCCAGTTGGCTTCTCAGGGGAATTCTACCAAACAGTCAAAGAAGAGTTAATATCTATTCTTCTCAAACTGCTCCTAAAAATAGAAATGGAGGGAAAACTTCCAAACTCATCCTTTGAGGGCAGTATTATCTTGATTCTAAAACCATGCAAAGGCCATTAAAAAGGAGAACTACAGGCCAGTATCCCTGATGATCATGTATGCAAAAATTCTCAATAAGATACTAGCAAATTGAATCTAGCAGTACATTTAAAGGATTATTCACCATGATCAAGTGGGATTTATTCATGGGCTGCAGGGGTGGTTCAATATCAATCCACAAATCAGTGTGGTACTCCACATTAATAAAAGAAAGGATAAGAACTCTATGATCCTCTCAGGGTGCCTGGGTGGCTCAGTCGTAAAGTGTCTGCCTTCAGCTCAGGTCATGATCCCAGGGTCCTGAGATCAAGCTGGGAGCCTGCTTCCCCCCCCACCCCACCTGCCTCCCTGCCTACTTGTGATCTGTCTGTCAAATAAATAAATAAAATCTTAAAAAAAAAAAGAACTGTATGATCCTTTCAAATGATGCAAAAAAAAAAAAAGCATTTGACAAAATACAGCATCCTTTCTTGATAAAAAGCCTCAATAGTAGGTGTAGAGGGAACATAGCTTAACATTATTAAAATCATATGCAATAGACCCATATCTAATATCATCCTCAGTAGGGAAAAATTGAGAGCTTTTCCTCAGTAGTCAGGAACAATACAGGGATGTCCAATCTTACCATTATTATTTAACATAGTCCTGGAAGTCTCAGCCTCAGCAATCAGAGAACAAAAAGAAATAAAAGGTGTCTAAACTGGCAAGGAAGAAGTCAAATTTTCACTATTTGCAGACAGCATGACACTGTGTAGAAAAACCAAAAGACTCCACCAAAAAAAAAAAAAAAAATTGCCAGAAATAATATATGAATTCAGCAAACTCCAGGATATAAAATCAATGTATGAAAATCTGTTGCATTTCTATACACCAATAATGAAGTAGCAGAAAGAGAAATCAAGGAATCAATTCCATTTACAATGGCACCAAAAACAATAAGATATCTAGGAATTAAACTAACTAAAGAGGTAAAATATCTGTACTC
The DNA here is from genome assembly GCF_922984935.1 of Meles meles. Taxonomy (NCBI): domain Eukaryota; kingdom Metazoa; phylum Chordata; class Mammalia; order Carnivora; family Mustelidae; genus Meles; species Meles meles. The sequence continues at coordinate 143,614,388 of NC_060067.1, forward strand.
TGAAAACTGTAGAACACTTATGAAAGAAATTAAAGAGGACACAAAGAAATGGGGAGAAATTCCATGCTCATGGATTAGAAGAACAAACATCGTTAAAATGTCTATACTAAAACTGTAGAAAGAGCCAAAATGCCCTTTAGCAGATGAATAGATAAAGATGTGGTCCATATATACAATGGAATATTACTCAGCCACCAGAAAAGATGAATACCGAACTTTTGAACCAACATGGATGGGACTGGAGGAGATTATGCTAAGTGACATAAATCAAGCAAAGAAAGTCAATTATCATATGGTTTCACTTATTTGTGGAACATAAAATATAGCATGGAGGACATTAGGAGAAGGAAGGGAAAAATGAAGGGGGCGGGGAATTGGGGCTAGTAAAATCTATAAGGAACTTATCAAACTCAACACCCCAAAAAACAAATAATCCAGTTAAAAAATGGGCAGAAGACAAGAACAAACATTTCTCCAAAGAAGACAAATGAAAAGATGCTCAACATCATTCATCATCAGGGAAATACAAATCAAAACCACAGTGAGATACCACCTCACACCCATCAGAATGGCTAAAGTTAACAACACAGGAAACAACAGATATTGGCGAGGATATGGAGAGCGGGGAACCCTCTTACACTGCTGGTGGGAATGCAAACTGGTGTAGTCACTCTGAAAAACAATATGGAGGTTCCTCAAAAAGTTAAAAATAGAACTACCCTATGAAATTGCACTACTAGGTATTTACCCAAAAGATACAGAAATACAGTTTCGAAAGGGTACATGCACACCGATGTATATAGCAGCATTAGCAACGAAAACCAAACTATGAAAGAGCTCAAGTGTCCATCAACTGATGAATAAATAAAAAAAAAGAAGGGTATAGATATACAATGGTATATCTATTTTGGTGGAATACTCAGCCATCAAAAAGAATGAAATCTTGCCATTTGCAGTGACGTGGATGGAGCTAGAGTGTATTATGCTAAGCAAAATAAGTCAGTCACAGAAAGACAATACCATATAATTTCACTCATATGTGAAATTCAGGAAACAAAATAAGTGAATGTGTAGGAAGGGGGGAAAAAGAGGAGGGGGGGAGGCCAACCATCAGAGACTCTTTTTTTTTTTTTTAAGATTTTATGTATTTATTTGTCAGAGAGAGATCATAAGTAGGCAGAGAGGCAGACAGAGAGGGGGAGGCAGGCTCCCTGCTGAGCCGGATGCAGGACTCGATCCCAGGACCCCGATCCCAGGACCCCGATCCCAGGACCCCGGGACCATGGCCTGAGCTGAAGGCAGAGACTTTAACCCACTGAGCCACCCAGGTGCCCTGGAGACTCTTAGCTTTAGAGAACAATCTGAGGGTTGATGGAGGGAGGTGACTGGAGGAGGGGCTAAATGGGTGATGGGCATTAAGGAGGGCACTTATTATGATGAGCACTGGGGATTATATGTAAGTGACAAATCACTAAATTCTACTCCTGAAACCAATATTACACTATATGTTAACTAACTAGAAATGAAATAAGAATTTGGAAGGAAAAAAATAATAAGAGAACAAAAAAGAGTTTTAGGGGGGAAGAGGGATTTTAAAATACCATTAAAGTTTTAGTATCTATTATTCGTGTGCTTAGAACAGAACTCAACCAGATTCCAAATCCCGTTTTTACTCTAAAAAAAAAAAAAGTGTTGAGAAGTCAGATTCTTCTTCTAAATTTCATACAGAGGCTCATGCTTTAGTGATATAAATATAAATGGTTGTAAATATGGCTGGAACAGGTGTTTTGAGGTATTTTAGATAAAATGTGGCTTCTGTGTCTGGTGGAAGAAAGTCAAATGCAGATTAGACTCCACCTTCACTGCACCCTTTTCTCTCGTTCCAATATCATTTTTTTCTTAGATGTTTGAATGCACCATTCATTATACTAGGTTCTGAACATCAAGCCAAGCTGGTATGGTCTGTGTTTCTGGGAGTATGTGTAATTTTTTTTAAAGATTTTATTTATTTATTTGACAGAGAGAGAGAGACACAGAGAGAGAACAGAAGCAGGGGGAGTGGGAGAAGGAGAAGTAGGCTTCCTGCCTAGCAGGTTGCCAATGTGGGCCTGGATCCCAGGACCCTGGGATCAGGACCTGAGTCAAAGGCAGATGCTTAACAACTGAGTCACCCAGGCACCCAGAGTATGTGTAATGTTAAAAAAAAAAAAAAAAAAATAGGTTGCAGGTTCAGACAGCTTGGGTTCAAATCCTGGCTCAGGCAGACACTGAACTGTGTAGACCTTGAAGCAAATTTCTTAACTACTTAGATTCTCAGTTCTGAAGTTAGATAACATCGGCACGTACTTCCTGGGGTTGTTATGAGTAATTAATAGATAAAAAAACATTTTGAATAATGCCAAGGACATAGTAAGCATTCAATAGCTGTTCATTATTACTAAAATATTCATTTGAGTTTTTAAGGCATATATTTTTTTAAAGGTTTTATTTTATTTATTTATTGGACAGACAGAGATCATAAGTAGGCAGAGAGGCAGGCAGAGAGAGAGGAGGAAGCAGGCTCCCTGCCGAGCAGAGAACCGGATGTGGGGCTCGATCCCAGGACCCTGAGATCATGACCTGAGCCGAAGGCAGAGGCTTTAACCCACTGAGCCACCCAGGCACCCCTAAGGCATATATTTTATGATATAACGTAAGAAGACAAAACATCATTAGAGAATGAATAAATGTAATTCACCCATTTTAAAGAAGAAAATTCATATGATCATCTGAGTAGGCAAAAATCCAACATCCATTTTCTTAGTAAACTGGGGAACTTCCATGAAAAAATCAGCAGTTAACATCATACTAAATTGTGACAGATTGAATGCATTACCCCCTAAGATAAGGAGCCAGGCATGGATCAACACTTCTTTTCTTTTTTTTTTTTTTTTTAACACTTCTTTTCAATATTGTACCAGAAGTTTTGGAAAGAAAGAAGTAAAATAGTTCTTATTTTATTTCTTTCTTTTTTTTTTAAGGTTTTATTCACTTATTTCAGAGAGAGAGAGCATGAGAGAGGTCAGCAGGAGAAGTGGACTCCCTGCCGAGCAGGGACCCTGATGTGGGACTCCATCCCAGGACTCCAGGATCATGACCTGAGCTGAAGGCAGTCGCTTAACCAACTGAGCCACCCAGGCGCCCCTAGTTCTTATTTTCAAACAAAATGATTGTCTTTGTATAAAATCCAATATAATGTATACAAAACCCACTAGAACAAGGTTGTGGGATATAACCTCAATACACAAAATCCATAGTATGAAACCAATCTGTATGATACTGTAATGGTGGATATAATGTCATTATATATTTGTTAAAACCCATGGAATACACCACTCAAAGAATGACTCCTCTGAACCATAAGCTATAGACTTTAGCTAATAATCATGCATAAAAATTGGTTCAACAGTTGTAACCAATGTACCACAGTAACTCACATGATGTAAATTATATGGGTGGAGAGGGTATGTGGGAACTCTTTCTACTTTCCCATCAATTTTCCTATATAGCTAACATTGCACTAAAAAGTTTATTAATTTTTAAAACTATCTTAAATAAATTTACAATTAAATAAATCATGTCAGTTCTCCCCACATTGATTTCTAAATTCAGTGTCATCTCAATCAAAATCCCAACTGTTTTGGTTTTGTTTGGGGGAGGGGGGTTCTTGTTTGTTGGTTGGTTGGTTCGTTGGTGGGTTTTTTTTTGGTAGAAACTGACAGGAGATTCTAAAATTCCCATGGAAATGCAAAAGACCCATAATAGCCAAAACAGCCTTGAAAAAAAGGCCCTTTGGATGACTAACCTTACCTAATTTTAAGAGCCCTTTTAACACTGTAATATTCAAAATAGATACTACTGAGGGGAATGCAGATTGAAGCACCCTTTCTATGTATCATTTGGCAAATGACTAAGTCTTCGACCCAACTCAGTTCTAGTGATTTCTACTAAAAAAATTAAATAAAGCCCATCAAAGAAACACAAGAACAAAGATAGTAAAATCATCATTACTCTTAGTGGCTAAAAACTAGAAAATTAACAGATATTTAACAATAGGAGACTACTTGGCGCACCTGGGTGGCTCAGTCGTTAAGCGTCTGCCTTCAGCTCAGGTCACGATCCCAGCGTCCTGGAATCGAGCCCCACATAAGACTGCTTGCTCCATGGGAAGCCTGCTTCTCCCTCTCTCACTCCCCCTGCTTGTGTTCCCTCTCTTGCTGTGCCTCTCTTTCTGACGAATGAATAAATAAATAAAATCTTAAAAACAAAACAAAACAATAGGAGACTACTTGAATAAAGTATGGTACAAAAACAAGTACGTATCCTAGCCATTAAAAATCATGTATTTAATGACATGGAGAAAAGTGTAAATATATAATATGTGAATTTAGGAGATCACAAAACACTAGGTTCCTGCTTTATTTAAAAATATCGGTTTATATATCTGAGAGACTGTATAACAAAATATTCACAGTTCTTAGTGAAGAAATTACTAGTTTACAGATACCTGTTATTTTTCACACAAAAAAATACATAATGCTTTTGTGATTTTAAAAGGGTTTTAAAGTTTAAAATTTTTTGAAGTTTTATTAGAAAGACATAGTGATCAAAATTGTCATGTTTAGGGGCGCCTGGGTGGCTCAGTGGATTAAGCCGCTGCCTTCGGCTCAGGTCATGATCTCAGGGTCCTGGGATCGAGCCCCGCATCGGGCTCTCTGCTCCGCGGGGAGCCTGCTTCCTCCTCTCTCTCTGCCTGCCTCTCTGCCTGCTTGTGATCTCTCTCTCTGTCAAATAAATAAATAAAATCTTTAAAAAAAAATTGTCATGTTTAGCGTGAAAAAATGACATCTCAAATCACATCAGACAAGTTAAATCCTGTTTCAGATTGAGGAAGGATGAACTCTAAACAACTGTAAGTAACTCTGAGACATTTAAATCTTTGTTTTTCCCTTCCCATTCATTTCATTGTGTTTGCTTTTCATTTTGTAGTCATCTGTATCTGCTTTTATGTTATTTTTTTAAAAAGACTTTATTTATTTGTCAGAGAAAGAGAGCACCAGCACAAGCAGGCAGAGTGGCAGGCAGAGGCAGAGAGAGAAGCAGGCTCCCTGCTGAGCAAGGAACTCTATGTGCGACTTGATAGCAGGACCCTGGGATCATGACCGTAACCGTAGGCAGCAGCTTTAACCAACTGAGCCACCCAGATGTCCCTTATGTTTTGTACTTTTAAATAAAATCTTTACACGTTTCTATAGAAAATCTGAAAACACAGGAAAGTACTCAAAAGAAAATAACAAATTATCTATAATCACTCCTCATATGTTCTTGTATTTCGTTGTTCTTTCAAGGACGTATGAGTATGATTCTTAGTCCCTGGGCTGTATCAGTGGAAGATGGTGTTCATATGCAACCATGGAATCAGTCCCATGAGCCACCATAGCCTCATGTAATTGTAATAAGTTATGAAATTGCTCATCCTTTTCGATAAGGTAGGATGGATATTTACTTATTTGTTTTGGAATTTCTTTCATTAATTTTCTTCCAAATATAAAAGTATATTCATATTTTATAAAATATAGAACGCTGTAAAGAAGAAAATAAAAATCAACAGTAACTCTACCATAAAGAGATGATTACAGACAACTTCCAGACAACTTATTCTATGTAAATATATATTACATAAACACTTTAATAAAACTAGGATCTCACCGCCTTCAGCTCATGTCATGATCTGGGAGTCCTAGGATCCTCCCCAGGAAGGGCTCTCTGCTCAGCCAGAATCCTACTTCTCCCTTTCCCTCTGCCCCCCACGCCCCACCTGGGCTGCCCTGCCCCTGCTCCTGCTTGCTCTCTCACACACTCTCTATTTCTCTCAACTAAATAAATATATAAAAAATAAAAACTAGAGGGGCGCCTGGGTGGCTCAGTGGGTTAAAGCCTCTGCTTTCCGCTCGGGTCATGATCTCAGGGTCCTGGGATCGAGCCCCCGCATTGGGCTCTCTGCTCAGCAGGGAGCCTGCTCCCCCCACCACCCCGTCTGTCTCTCTGCCTACTTGTGTTCGCTGTGTGTCAAATAAATAAATAAAATGTTTAAAAAAATAAAAAATAAAAATAAAAACTAGGATCTCACCATATATTGTTTGGATTTTGCTTTTTTCACTTAACATTTTCTTGTTATAATTTCTCCTACCTTTTGATGGCTGCGTTGTATTTACCTGTATGAATATACCATAAGTTACTTAGTCAATCCCTGATCATTGGACATTGGGTTCTTTCCTTTTTTTTTTTTTTTTTTTTTAAACAAGGCAATCCCACTGTTAGATGTGGGACATGAAACCAAGCACTATAGAGACCATCAATTTACAGATATTTTTGTGCTCTACACACATTATTTGTAGTAGGGGTTTTTTGGGTATTTGTCTTTTGGCAGAAAGAGGGCAATGGGTGGTAGAAGAAGCTGGGGCGTAGAAATGGAGTTGCCTGCTCCACGCAGCTCCGGAAGAACCACATTTATTGCTTTGGGGAGGGATTCCCTGGAGCCCCGCCCCACAGACCCCGCGTCCCCCTGCTCCAGTCCCTACTGTCGGCTGAGCTGCACTGCACCCCTGTGGCGAAGCCGTGGCAATGCAGAACAGGAGCGCCAAATCCTAGTAGTTTTAAGGGGGCTCTTTGGATTCATTTCTGAGCTGTTTTTTAAAATCCAGTTTAAAACTGCAGTTGTTTTGTTCAAGTCACAAATGGAACATTCCCAAGCTGAAAATGATAGAATGTGTGGGATTTGGGTCTGTAATAAACATTTCTTTAGAGCCCTGAGCACTTGAATAAAAATAAACTTAGCACTTACCTCCCCGGCTCTTTTCTCCAGCTTCAGCCCTGCTCACCCTGCCCTCAGGCATTATCCTCTAGCCATAAAGAACTACTCTCCAGTCCCCAAATAAGATAGGCTTCCTTTTGCTTCCAGGACTTTACCCATACCAAGAAAACCCCAAATCCCCTCTCTTGACCTGACTTCTAAATCTACCCTTAAATTGTAGACTCCTTTTGATTCCCTATGATGGGACTGATTGTTGATTGGTACCTGGAGTCCCCCCAGCTCTGAACAGTAATTCCTCCCCTACTGGCCTAGAGGCTGTTTGAGCACACATAAGACCAACATGGATAGTATAGAATATCCTCTTCACTCAGTTCTGCCATATTCAACTCTACTAATATTAATGGGGTGCCTACTCTGTCCAAGAGTCCTTGCTGATAGCTTGGGTGGAGAAAAGGTGGGGGAGCGTGGGAAGATATGGGATGAGGAACTGGTACCTACTGCTATTAACTTTACATGGTGTTTTGTTTGTTTGTTTTTTTAAGATTTTATTTATTTATTTGACAGACGGAGTTCACAAGTAGGCAGAGAAGCAGGCAGAGAGAGAGGAGGAAGCAGGCTCCCTGCAGAGCAGAGAGCCCGATGCGGGGCTCCATCCCAGGACCCTGAGATCATGACCTGAGCTGAAGGCAGAGGCTTTAACCCACTGAGCCACCCAGGCGCCCCCACACGTGTTTTAATCCTTTCAACCACTTACTGCATGGACAAAGCTTGAGATCTTGAACCTCACTTGAAAGGTTAGGCTCAGATGTGTGTATTTTAAAAGTATTTTTTGGCCAGCCCCATGATCTGATCATATGTAGCTAGGGTTGAGAAACTTCAGAGTATCTATACCAAACTCCTGAGTCTTAAAGTCTTAAACAATGAGAAGTAATGGTGAGAATTTCAAGTAAGTTTATGGAACAGTTTGAGGACAGAAATAATTTTAGAGATCTGCTGGTTTTGCCGGCCCAATATCCATTCTTCCGCTTCTAGGAGCATGTTGGTTTTCCTTTGGAGAACCACACCTTCCCTACTCTAAGTTCCTGCCCTTAAGGTAGGGCTGATTTTCATCCAGTCCCCCACCCCCACGCCCACCTTCAAGACACACACATGTGGTACATGCATACACCGCCCCTCCAAGCTCTGAACTTTTTCAGCTTAAATCTAATTTGGACTCATTTACATCTGAACATTTAGACTGAACTTCTACCCTTGGACTTTTCAGTTATTGAGCCAATGAATTCCCTGCCACTTTCTCCCTATGACCTTGAAGTGAGTTTTGTCATTTGCAACCAAAACATTTCTAATACAAATTTGTGAGACTTTTAAATGAGGTAAGCAGCTTTATACTTTGTCTACTTATAGAAAGAGGATACATCAATTGATGTGTCCCGACATGGCTTTCTTTTCTTGTTCTATGATAAGATTTCCTTCATTGTTCTCAGCAGACCTTAAGTTTATTAAACATGAAAACCCCTTTTATTTTGTCTAAGTAAGGCCTGCTCAATGTACAGGCATACTTTGGAAATACAGGGCGTTCAGTTCCAAACCACTGCAATAAAGTGAATTATCACAATAAAACAAGTCAAATGATTTTTTTGGTTTCCCAGTGCATATAGAAGTTATGTTAACACTATACCATAGTCTATTAAGTGTGCAATAGCATAATGTCTAAAAAAAATGAGGTACATACTTTAATTTAAAAATACTTAATTGCTAAAGTATGCTAACCATCATTTGAGCTTTCAGCAAGAACATCTGGAGCTTTCAGCAAGGAAGCCTGTCCTATTTGGGGACTGGAGTGTAGTTCTTTTTTTTTTTTTTTTAAGATTTTATTTATTTATTTGACAGACAGAGATTACAATAGACAGAGAGGCAGGCAGAGAGAGGAAGGGAAGCAGGCTCCCTACTGAGCAGAGAGCCCGATGCGGGGCTCGATTCCAGGACCCTGGAATCATGACCTGAGCTGAAGGCAGAGGCTTTAACCCACTGAGCCACCCAGGCGCACCTGGAGTGTAGTTCTTTATGGCGAGAGGATAATGCCTGAGGGCAGGTGAGCAAAACTAAAGCTGGAGAAAAAAGCCAGGGAGGTAAGTGCTAAGTTTATTTTTATTCAAGTGCTCAGGTCCCTAAAGAAATGTTTATTACAGGGGCGCCTGGGTGGCTCAGTGGATTGAGCCGCTGCCTTCGGCTCGGGTCATGATCTCAGGGTCCTGGGATCGAGCCCCGCATCGGGCTCTCTGCTCCGCAGGGAGCCTGCTTCCTCCTCTCTCTCTGCCTGCCTCTCTGCCTACTTGTGATCTCTCTCTCTGTCAAATAAATAAATAAAATCTTTAAAAAAAAAAAAAAAGAAATGTTTATTACAGACCCAAATCCCACTTTTTTTTTTTTTCTTTTTGCTGGTGAGGGTCTGGCCTTAATGTTGATGGCTGCTGACCAATGTGGTAGTTGAGGATCAGGGTGTCTGAGGCAATTTCTTAAAATAAGACAACAATGAAGTCACACCAATTGACTCTTCCTTTCATGAATGATATCTCTGTAGCATGTGATGCTGTTTGATAACATTTTACCCACAGTAGAACGTCTTTCAAAACGGGAGTCAATTCTCTCTAACCCTGCCCCTCCTTTATCAATCTAAGTTTATATCATATTCTAAACCCTTTGTTGTCCTTTCAACAGTCTTCACAGCATGTTCACAAGGGATAGACTCCATCTCAAGAAATCACTTCCTTTGTTCATCCATGAGAAGCAACTCCTTATCTGTTAAAGTTTTACCATGAGACTATAACAATTCAGTCCCATCTTCAGGCTCCACTTCTGATTCTAGTCTCTTGCTGTTCCCACCCCATCTGCGCTTACTTCCTCCACTGAAATCTTGAGCCCCTCAAAGTCATCCATGAGGGCTGGAATCAACTTCTTCCAAACTCCTGTTTTATGTTGCTATTCTGACCTCTTCCCATGAATTCCAGATATTCTTAAAGGCATGTAGAATGCTGAATCCTTTCAAAAGGTTTTCAATTTACTTTGCTCAGATCCATCAGAGGAATTTCTATCTATGGCAACTATACCCTTATGCAATGTATTTCTTAAATAATAAGACCTGAAACTCAAAATTACTCCTTGATCTATGCACCACTGAATGGATGTTGTGTTAACAGGAATGAAAACAACATTAATCTTGTCCATCACCATCAGCGCTCTGGGGTGACCAGGTGTATTGTCAGTGACCTGTAATATTTTGAAAGAAACCTTCTCCCAGCAGTAGGGCTCAAAAGTGGGCTTAAAATAGTAAGTCATGTCGTAAACAGATGCGCTGTCATCCAGCCTTTGTTGTTTCCTTTATTAAGCATAGGCAAAACAGATTTACCATAATTCTTAAGGACTCCAGGATTTGGGAAATGGTAAATGAGCATTGGCTTCAACTTATGAAGTCACCAACTGCATTCACCACTAACAAGAGAGTCCGCCTGTCCTTTGTAGCTTTGAAGCCAGGCACTGACTTCTCCTTTCTAACTATGCAAGTCTTAGATGGTGTCTTATTCCAATAGAAGTCCATTTCATCTCTCTTGAAAATCTGTTGTTCAGTGTAGCCGCCTTCATGAATGATCTTAGCTGGAACTTCTGGAGAACTTGCTGCAGCTTCTCTGTCAGCCCGTGCTGCTTCTTCCTGCACTTGATGTTAGGGAGATGGCTTCTTTCCTTAAACCTGATGACCCAACATTTGCTGGCTTCCAGCTCTTTTTCTGAAGCTTCCTGATCTCTCGGTCTTCACAGTATTGAGGAGACTTAGGGCCTTGCCCTGGATTAGGCTTCGGCTTAAGGGAATGTTGTGGCTGGTTTGGTCTTCTATCCAGACCACTCAAATTCCTCCATATCAACAATAAGACTGTTTGCCTTTCTTATCATTCATGTGTTCACTGGAGTAGCACTTTCCATCTCCTTTGAAAACTTTTCCTTTGCCTTCACAGCTTGACTAACTGGTTGGCATAAGAGGCCTAGCTTTCAGTCTTTCTCAGCTTTTGACATGCCTTTCTCACTAAGTTTAATCATTTCTAGTCTTTGACTGAAAGTGAAAGATATGTGACTCTGCCGATTCACTTGAACACTTGGAGGCCATATTGTATGATTATTGATTGGCCTAATCGCAATACTGTTGTGTGTCAGGGAATAGGGAGGTCTGAGGAGAGAAAGAGATGGGAGAACCACCAATTGGTGGAACAGTCAGAACACACCCATTTATTAAGTTCACCATTGTACGTGGGAGCAGTTTGTGGCACCCCCCCAACAACTGAGATAGTAACATCAAAGATCGGTGATCACAGACCACCATAATAAATACAATCATGATGAAAACATTTGAAATAGTGCAAGAATTACCAAAATGGGACATAGAAACACAAAGTGAGCAAATGCTGTTAGAAAAGTGGTGCCAGGGACACCTGGGTGGCTCAGTTGGTTAGGCCCATACCTCCGACTCAGGTCATGATCCCAGCGTCCTGGGATTGAGTCCCGCATCGGGCTCCTTGTCCAGCAGGGATCCTGCTTCTTTCTCTGCCTCTGCCTGCCTCTCTGCCTGCTTGTACTCTCTCTCTCTGACAAATAAATAAGTAAAATCTTAAAAAAAGAAAGAAAGAAAGAAAGAAAGATGGTGCCGGTAGACTTGAGTAATGCGGGATTGCCGCAAACCTTTGATCTGTAAAAACTACACTATCTGCAAAGCACAGGAAAGTGAAGTACAAGGAGAAAAGTACACCTGTACTTGTTTCTGGTGTGGGTCTTTCAAAGCTGCCCACACAGATAAAATGGAGACAACAAGACTTATTTCACGGAGCTGTTAAAGGTAAAATGAAACCACACAGGTGAAATCTCTTTCTGCATATAAATGTTGGGTACCATTAGCCTGGTATCATCATTATGCTCATCATCTTTCATTTTCTGCCAGCCAAGTCCCCGGGGAGTTATTTACTGTTAAAAGTATTGATAGCTGTACAAACGCATATTGTAATTGAGCAAGTAAATGATAAAAACAAGAAATTTGACTCTTTTTAAGCTATAATCATCCCAGGAATGTTGTAAGAGATCAGTTGAAATGATGTATTTGAAGGTACTTTGAAAACCAAAGTGCTATGTGACTATAATGCGCTGTTATCTCAGCCCTATGGGTCACTGAGTCTTAGATATTGTTCATTCGCATGTACATTTTGTTTGAAAGCTCATAAATATCTGATCATTTTTATTTAATTTTCTTTTAAAGATCGCATTTATTTATTCGTGAGAGAGAGAGCCCAAGAAGGAAAAAGGAAGAGGGCGAAGCAGAGTCCCCACTGAGCAGGGAGCCCAACGCAGGGCTCCACCCTAGGACCCTGAAATCATGACCTGAGCTGAGCCACCCAGGCACCCTTTATTTATTTATAGAACAAAAAACCCACAGCCTGTTGTATAGACTGCAATCTTACACAATGAATGGCTTTATCTTGGTTTTCATTCTCTTGGGCCTCTCAGTGGCATTTAACCACCCTGACAACCCACTCCTTCAAATTCTTTCCTCCCTTAGAGTCAGTGACACTACATTTCCCTACTTCTTCTTGACCTTTTCAGCAACTTTTGATTCCCATCTCCTCCCTTCCAGCTCCTAACTCTGAGGATGACTTGCCCAAGTCAAGGCTGAGGATGACTTCCCCAGCCCCTCTGCCTCTGCCTCTGTGTCTCTCTCTCCCCCCAGCTCTTGTAGAATTCATTCATTCTTATCTATCTTGCATCAGTCCATAGTTCCATCTTCCTACTCTTTATTTCAACATGGACATGCTGACACTACCTCATGTTCAATACCTTCAAAAATGTACAATCTCTACTATTCCAATTTGACTGCAATTTACAAATTTACAATTTACAATTACAATTTACAAATGCCCTATTTCAGTTGATGGCACGGCCATTGTTCCTGTGACCCCGCCTTCCCTATTGCTTCCCTTTGTTTCAAATCTGTTTTCCAGGCTCCAAGTACTTTAGTGCCTTCCAGACTCACTTTTCTCTGCTTTTTTGAAGACCACTACACCAGCCTAGGCCCTCATCATCTCCTTACTCATCCTTATAGCTAGTCTCTCTCTATCCACTGGGTGTGGAGCCCAGCATGCGTCCTGAATGTACAACTCCAAGATCAAGTCCTGAGCTGAGATGAAGAGTGGGATGCTCAACCGACTGTGCCACACAGGCCCCCCAGAGGTGATCTCTTTGACTCTAGACTCTCCCCATTCCTGTCTGTTCCTGACTGCAACTAAATCAACTTCCTAAAATGCTTTTGTGTGAGTTCCATCAAAGCAAGAACTGTACACTGGGCAGTGGGTGAACCCAGTACCTGACACGTGCCCAGCACATGTTATGGTTCTTGACTGATTGTCATCCCTTGTTCGGGGGAGTTGTTTCAGTGTGTGTATGTGTGTGTGTGTGCGTGCGTGTGCACACGCACACAATACCACTTCAGTCTCCTTAGCTTAACTAGTTTTCTATAATATGAATTATTCATCCTATCTTATTTCTAATTGCTTACAGAGTAAACCATTTATTCAAGCCAATTGTTTTTCTTTTTATAAACTGACAGTGCACTGAAAATTAAGACTAAACTATTTAGCAATCATTAATTCTCTACGATCAATGTAATTCATCTCCCTAACTAGATTATAATCCTAAAGACTGAAACACTATTAACTGGCCTCCAGAAAATAGTCTTTTGATCTACTCCCTTCACCATAAATACTACCTTGACCCACTCAAGTAAAAAAAAAAAACAAAAAAAAACTGTTATTTCTCATTTATGTGTTTATAATTACTTTTATATTTATTGATCTATAACATACATTTATGTATCTCTTGGCACCTACCACCATGCTGAGTACCAGTAGTCATTTGTTAAATATTTGCTGGTTACTATGCAGAGGAGTGAGTAGCATTCTACTTCGATTCACTGCTTGGCCTGGAAACCCAACACAAAATACCATCTTGGTGGCCTGACATTATTATCCTTCTCTGAAGATGTAAGAGTTTAACCTGTCACAAAGTGAGTCTTTTGGTACTGGGACAGTAGGGCCCCAAATATTTATTTTAACTAAAAGAAGAAGAAGAGGAAGAAGGAGAAGAAGAAGAAGAGAAAGCAATGATGATAGCAGTTGGTAAACATGGCCACAACAAACTGTAGGACTTAAAATGAGAGACAGCCTCTGAGCTGACTCAATGTAATAGGAAAAAAAAAAAAAAGAGAGAGAGATCGAGAGAGAGAGGTGATGGAGTATAACAAGAGACTTTCACCAGTCCAGGTTTGTCATTTCTTATTTTTTTCTTTCTCTTTCTTTCTTTCTTTTTTTCTCACAACAGGATTAACCAAATGATCACCTGGGAGCCCAAAAGAATTAATGGACCTCTTTTCAATTCCTGATTCAAAGCAAGGGAGTTGTTTTGTGTACTTGATAGAATCTAATGCATTCTATCAATGCAGGAAGGAGCCTCAGAAACGGAGTCTTGAAGCCTGTATAATTCTGCATGTATTTGAATAATTACAACTTTTCTTCCCCTCCCCCAGCCATCCTTTTATTCTTAGCACACTGCAGACATTAATGACATGAAGCAATAGTGCACTCGCACACTTTCTGAAACAATTGGGCTAATTGTGAACTTGCCAACTCCTAACAAAAATGCTAGTGTGCATTGCTCTGCAATTGTGCCCAGCTCTACCAAGAGATAGCAACACTTTTGTCTCCAGTAGCCAAGGCTCACAGATGGGTCACTTGGCTGAGGCAGAACTGGGCTATGCTCTTGGCAGATGGATTGGAAAGTTGGCTGACTTGCTCAGAAACCCGATGTCTTGATCATCTCCAGCCTCCACAGACAGACTCTTCTGACACACAGTTCAACTTCATCACCTCCCCTCCCCATCCTCATTTTCTTTGGAAAATTTGTTTTTTACTATGTAGCTAGCTTTCACTTTGTTTCTTCGAGGACTGTACATTTACATGTCATATAGATTTATATTTTAAAATCTGTATATATTTGTTATATATGTTATATATAAATCCTTTTTATATATTTGTTTTATATAAATACATTATATATATAGAGAGAGAGAAAAAGGGTGGGGGAGGAGGAAGGATTTCTCAACCTCAACATTTCAGGCTTGATAATTCTTTGTTGTGAGAGACTGTCCTATCTTGACAACCAAAAATGTTGCCAGACATTGCCAAATTTTCCCTAGTGGGAAAAACTGTTCCTGGTTGAGAAGCACTGATGTACGGTAATGTTGAGTGAATTGTTTGAATTAAGGTCTTGGTGTTCTGTACATACATAGGTACAATCCACTACAAAGTACTACTATATAAAAATTGATTAGAACTGAAATATTTCCAACAGAGACTCATTTTTATTTCAAGAAATATAAAATACAACATAATTAGAGTATTAAAAAACTGAATGGATCCTTAAATTTTGTTGTAATTTGTCCTTCTTAGTCAAGTATATTTGATATTCCAGGCTTTTATTCAAAACATCTGAATAAGGGAGAGAAATATTTCCATAGGTTGCCTACCTCTCCTATTCTGCCATACTGGAAGTTTGTACTGTATACCTAGATCCTTGGAAGCATTTTTAAATGAAGTATCTCATGCAGCACGGTATCACATACATAAGTGTTATCTTTCAAAAACTTTCAATGATTACTATTATATTATTTAATCCACATAATTACCCCTGGATATATGTCTTTCTGATCTCAAGTCCTATGTTTTAACCATTTGTTTTTACTCCCATAATAAGAAAATCAAAGCCAGGAGAAGTAAATTATCCAAAATCCCAGAGGGATTGCTTTGGTGGCCCCAGTGGGGTTTTTGTAAAGGGATGAAAGGGGCTGTGATGTGAAGTCCTCTCTCACCTAGGGTTAAACCTTGCCCGCTGTGGCTTTAGGAATATTGCTCCACCACTGTTTCTTCAAGGAACTCTTCTTTTAAGTGTTTTCAGGGAGTGTGTTAGAAAACCTGCATTTCACCCACACCAGAAATATGATGGCTTCCAAATTAGACTTTGATCTATAAGGATGTGACACAGTGGGTTTACTATGGGGATTGGTAATAGAGGAGGATCTCGAACGGATGTCTAAGAGCCTGGAAATAGTGGGATCACAGGGTAGGAAAAAAGGGGATAGGGATTGGAAGTTGAGATAGGAGGGGAGTAAGGCTAGAGGAGGTAAAGATGCATAGCCTAGACTGGGAAGAGAGAGGCACGTTTCTAGGCCAAGGAAACAAGGGGGGAGGTGTGTTCTCCAACCCTGGGGATGTTAGTTAAATTTACACCATTGTTACAAAGGATCCATATTAGTTCGCAAGGGCCACAATAACAAAAGACCACAACCTAGATGGCTAAAACAACAAATTCATTGTCTCACAATCCTGGAGACTAGAAGTCTGAAACCAAGGTGTTAGCAGAGTTGTTTCTCTCTCTAGACAGTGGGGAATAATCTGTTCTGTATCTGTCCCCTAGTTTCTGGTGCTTTGCTGGGAACTTTCACATTCCTTCACATGTAGAACCATAGCCCTGATCTCCGCCTCCAACTTCACATGGTATGCTCCCTGTGTGAATGTTTGTCTCCAAAATTGATCTAATGATCTCATTAACTTGATTAGATCTGTAAAGACCCTCTCTCCAAATAAGGTTGTATTCTGAGGTACTGGGGGTTAGGATTCCAACATAAGACAAAGGGCTGATATCCAAGATCTATAAAGAATTCCTCAAACTCAACACAGATAATGACATCAAAAAATGGGGAGAAGACATGAACAGACACTTCTCCAAAGAAGACATAGAAAGGGCTAACAGACACATGAACAAATGTTCATCATCCTTAGCCATCAGGGAGATTCAAATCAAAACACATTGAGATACCATCTTACACTAGTTACAATGGCCAATATTAACAAGACAGGAAACAAGTATTGGAGAGGATGTGGAGAAAGGGGAACCCTCTTACACTGTTGGTGGGAATGCAAATTTGTGCAGCCACTTTGGGAAAAATTTTTAAGAAATTAAAAATAGAGCTACCCTATGACCCTGCAATTGCACTACTGGGTATTTATCCCAAAGATACAGATGTAGTGAAAAGAAGGGCCATCTGTACCCCAATGTTCATAGCAGCAATGGCCACAATCACCAAACTGTGGAAAAAGCAAAGATCCCCTTCAAAGACGAATGGATAAAGAAGATAGGGTCTATATATACAATGGAGTATTATGCCTCCATCAGAAAGGATGAATAGCCAACTTTTGTATCAACATGGACAGGGCTGGAGGAGATGATGGTGAGTGAAGTAAGTCAAGCAGAGAGAATCAATTATCATATGGTTTCACTTACTTGTGGAACATAAGGAATAATACTGAGGACATTGGGAGAAGGAGAGGAGAAGGAGAAGTAAGTTGGGGGAAATCGGAGGGGGAGATGAACCATGAGAGACTGTGGACTCTGAGAAACAAAGTGAGGGTTTTGGAGGGGAAAGGGGTGGGAGGTTGGGTGAGCTTGGTGGTGGGTATTAAGGAGGGCACGTATTGCATGGAGCGCTGGGTGTGGTGCATAAATAATGAATCTTGGAACACTGAAAAAATTAAAATAATTTAAAAAAAAGAATTTTAGAGATACAATTCTAAGTAATGTTGGATGCTTACAAAAGAACAGCAACGAGCTCTAAGTAATGTTGGATGCTTATGAATGAACAATTAAATCCTCCCCCCACCAATTCTCTCTTCAGCCCTGACACAGCAGGAGTGACACCAGTGCTCTCACTCCCAGTTCAGATACTGATGGGACTGCTACATTTTAGCAGCTGAGGAGTCATGACCAACTCACCACTTGTCTCTAGGGGAACAAACACAGATCTACTGTGGGTGACTTTAAAGCGTAAGTCTAGACTTATGAATATTGACATTTCTATTTCAGAGTTAAGGACATAAAACAGATCTCTTTCAAGAAAAACAGATATTAGAGATAAAAAGAAACACCTTCTAAATTAAACATTTTGAAGGACTTAGATTATGGGCCAGTGACGCAGAAGTAATTAAGACATAATTAAGGTGCAATGTAGTGTAGGGACAGAGTTAATTCGTATGCATTAAAGTGGAACCCAATCATATATTTAAGCTTTTGGAGCTTAAAGCAGGAAATCCTCAGAGTTCTAGCCAAAACCAAATGAACATCTACATGAAAATTTTCGCCTTTGCCTAAGCAGCTGTTGTCTTTGTTTTGTACTATTCAATACTATCTGGCAACAGCCCCAGGACCCCTGGCTCCAGGAGAACCCATGTATCCCGTGCTGGGTTGATCATCCCCAAACGACCACCCACTCCACTTCAGTGGTAGGCTGGGATGCACATATACATCAAACCGTCATTCCAAGCTTCTACCCAGACTTTTCTACTGAAGCTTTGGGGCAGATACTCACTCTTGCCTGTTGGGTCACATGCAAGAAGGATATGAATTGGAAGCTGTCCAAAGCCATGTTCCCCACCAACAGGGTAAAAGAGAGAAGGGTAAATAGTGAGTCCTGGCAAACTTGAGGACTATTATAATCTTCAAGAAACTAGAGTTGTGCCTGGTTCTAGCTTTTCTTTTTATTTTAGATTTAAGTGTTTTTTAAAAAAATAGCTTTACTGAGAGATAATTCAGATACCATAAAATTCACTCATTTAAAGCACAGAGTTCAATGGTTTTTAATATATTCACAAGATTGTACAACTGGGACCCCTGGATGGCTCAGTCGGTTGAGGTCCATTTCTTGATTTCAGCACCAGTCATGATCTCAGGGTCCTGGGATCAAGGCCAGCATTGGGCACCCACTCAATAGGCAGTCTTCTTGGGGATTCTCTCTCTTTCCCTCTCCATTTGCCCCTTCCCCACTTGCTTGCATGTACTCTCTCTCTCTCTCATAAATAAATAAATCTTAAAAAAAAAAAAAGATTGTACAACCTTCACCAGTATTTAACTTAAGAACATTTTTTAAAAGATTTTATTTATTTATTTGACAGACAGAGATCACAAGTAGGCAGAGAGGCAGGCAGAGAGAGGAAGGAAAGCAGGCTCCCTGCTGAGCAGAGAGCCTGATTTGGGGCTCGATCCCAGGACCCTGGGATCATGACCTTAGCCGAACGCAGAGGCTTTAACCCACTGAGCCACCCAGGAGCCCCTTTAGAACATTTTTATCATTCTAAAAAGATACTTCATCCACATTAACACTCATTGCCCATTCCCCCTCCCCCAATCCCTGGCAGCCACCAGTTTGCTTTCTGTCTATGTGGATTTTTGCCTTTTCCAGACATTTTTTAAATTAACATATAAGATATTGTTTCAGGGGTACAGATCTGTGAATAATCAGTCTTACACAATTCACAGCACTCACCACAGCACAAACTCTCTGCAATGTCCATCACCCAGCCACCCCATCCCTCCCTACCCCCTACACTTCAGCAACCCTCAATTTGTTTCCTGAGATTAAGAGTCTACGGTTTGTCTCCCTTTCCAGTTTCATTTTTCCTTCCCTTCCCCACCCTGAACCCCTGCCTGCCTCTCAAATTCCTCATATGAGAGAGATCACATGATAATTGTTTTTCTCTGGTTGACTTATTTCACTTAGTGTAATACCCTCTAGTTTCATCCACGTTGTTGTAAATGGCAAGATGGGGGGGGGGGCGGGTGGATGGATAGTATTTCATTGTATGTAACTATTCTATCTTCTTTATCTATTCATCTGTTGATGGACACCTAGGTCGTTTCCATAGTTGGCTATTGTGGACATTACTGTTATAAACATTTGTGTGCATGTGCCCCTTCAGATCACTACATTTGTATCTTTAGGGTAAATACCCAGTACTGCAATTGCTGGAATGTAGGGCAGCTCTATTTTTAACTTTTTGAGGAAACTCCATGCTGTTTTCCAGAGTTGTTGAACCAGCTTGCATTCCCACCAACAGCGTAGGAGGGTTCCCCTTTCTCTGCATCCTTGCCAACACCTGTCGTTTCCTGACTTGTTAATTTTAGCCATCTTGATAGGTGTGAGGTGGTATCTCACTGTGGTTTCGATTTGTATTTCCCTGATGCCAAGTGATGTGGAGCACTTTTTCATGTGTCTGTTGGCCAGTTGGATGTCTTCTTTGCAGAAATGTCTGTTCATGTCCTCTGCCCATTTCTTGATTGGATTATTTGTTCTTTGGCTATTGAGTTTGCTAAGTTCTTTATAGATTTTGGATACTAGTCCTTTATCTGGTATGTCATTTGCAAATATCATCTCCCATTCTGTCAGTTGTCTTTTGGTTTTGTTGACTGTTTCCTTTGCTGTGCAAAAGCTTTTGATCTTGATGAAGTCCCAATAGTTCATTTTTGCCCTTGCTTCCCTTGCCTTTGGAGGTGTTTCTAGGAAGAAGTTGCTGCAGCTAAGGTTGAAGAGGTTGCTGCCTGTGTTCTCCTCAAGGATTTTGATGGATTCCTGTCCACATTGTGGCCTTTCATCCATTTTGAGTCTATTTTTTGTGTGTGGTGTACGGAAATTGTCCAGTTTCATTCTTCTGCATGTGGCTGTCCAATTTTCCCAACACCATTTGTTGAAGAGACTGTCTTTTTTCCACTGGTCATTCTTTCCTGCTTTGTTGAAGATTAGTTGACCATAGAGTTGAGGGTCCATTTCTGGGGTATCTATTCTGTTGCATTGATCTGTGTGTCTGTTTTTGTGCCAGTACCATACTGTCTTGATGATGACAGCTTTGTAATAGAGCTTGAAGTCTGGAATTGTGATGCCTCCAGCTTTGGTTTTCTTTTTCAACATTCTTCTGGCTATTCGGGTCTTTTCTGGTTCCATATAAATTTTAGAATAAGTTGTTCCATTTCTTTGAAAAAAGTTGATGGTGTTTTGATAGGGATTGCATTAAATGTGTAGATTGCTCTAGGTAGCATAGACATTTTCACAATATTTGTTCTTCCAATGAGCATGGAAGATTTTTCCATTTCTTTGTGTCTTCCTCAATTTCTTTCATGAGTACTTTATAGTTTTCTGAGTACAGATTCTTTGGCTCTTTGGTTAGGTTTATTTCTAGGTATCTTGTGGTTTTGGGTGCAATTGTAAATGGGTTTGACTCCTTAATTTCTCTTTCTTCTGTCTTGTTGGTGTATAGAAATGCAACTAATTTCAGTGTATTGATTTTATATCCTGACACTTTGCTGAATTCCTGCATGAGTTCTAGCAGTTTTGGAGTGGAGTCTTTCAGGTTTTCCACATAAAGTATTATATCATCTGCAAAGAGTGAGAGTTTGACTTCATCTTTGCTGATTCAGATGCCTTTTATTTCTTTTTGTTGTCTGATTGCTGAGGCTACGACTTCTAGTACTATGTTGAATAGAACTTCAAACACTATGTTGAGTATGTTGACTTCTAGTACTATGAGGCTAGAACTTCTAGTACTATGTTGCATATGTTGAATGAAAAGGTGATAGTGGACATCCTTGCCATCCTTGCTCTTGACCTTAGGGGAAAAGCATCCATTTCTTCCAGATTGTCAAATTTGCTGGCATATAATTGTTTATAATATGTTCTTATAATTGTTTGTATTTCCTTGGTGTTGGTTTGTATTTCCTTGGTGTTGGTTGTGATCTCGCCTCTTTCACTGATGATTTTATTAATTTGGGTTCAATCTCTTTTGTTTTTGGATAAGTCTGGCCAGGGGTTTATCAATCTTAATAATTCTTTCAAAGAATCAGCTCCTAGTTTCGTTGACCTGTTCTACTGTTCTTTGGTTTCTATTTCATTGATTTCGGCTCTGGTCTCTATTATTTCTCTTCTCCTACTGGGTTTAGGCTTTCTTTACTTTTCTTTCTCCAGCTCCTTTAGGTGCAGGGTTAAGTTGTGTATTTGAGCACTTTCTTGTTTCTTGAGAAAGGCTTGTATTGCTATATACTTCCCTCTCAGGACTGCCTTTGCTGTATCCAAAAGATTTTGAACAGTTGTGTTTTCATTTTCATTTGTTTCCATGAGTTTTTTTAATTCTTTTTAAATTTCCTGGTTGACCCATTCTTTTTTAGTACGATGCTATTTAGCCTCCTTGTATTTGAGTACTTTCCAATTTTCCTCTTATGATTAAGTTCTAGTTTCAAAGCAGTGTGGTCTGAAAATATGCAGGGAATGATCCCAATCTTTTGGTACCAGTTGAGACCTGATTTGTGACCCAATTTGTTCTTTATTCTGGAGAACGTTCCATGTGCACTAGAGAAGAATGTGTATTCTGTTGCTTTGGGATGGAATGTTCTGAATATATCTGTGATATCCATCTGGTCCAATGCATCCCTTAAAGCCTTTATTTCCTTGTTGATCTTTTGCTTCTGTGATCTGTACATTTCAGTGAGGGGGGTTAAAGTCCCCTACTATTATTGTATTATTTGTTGATGTGTTTCTTTCATTTTCTTATTAATTGATTAACATAATAGGCTGCTCCCATGTTAGGGGCATAGAATTTTTTTTTTTAAGACTTTATTTATTTGACAGACAGAGATGACAAGTAGGCAGAGAGAAGCAGAGAGAGAGAGGAAGGGAAGCAGGCTGCCTGCTGAGCAGAGAACCTGATGCGGGGCTTGATCCCAGGACCCTGAGATCATGACCCAAGCCCAAGGCAGAGGCTTTAACCCACTGAGCCACCCAGGAGGGGCATAGAAATTTAAAATTGTTAGATCTGCTTGTTGGACAGACCTTTTAAGTATGATATAGAGTCCTTCCTCATCTCTTATTATAGTCTTTGACTTAAAATCTAATTTATCTGATATAAGGATTCCCACCCCAGCTTTCTTTTGATGTTCATTAGCTGCTAAATTGTTTTCCTGCCCCCCTCATTTTAAATCTGGAGGTGTCTTTGGGTCTAAAATGAGTTTCTTGCACAGCATATCAGTGGGTCTTGTTTTTTATCCATTCTGAATCCCTGTGTCTTTTGGTTGGGGCATTTAGCCCATTTACATTCAGGGTAACTATTAAACAGTACGAATTTAGTGCCATTGTATTGCCTGTAAGGTGACTGTTACTGTATATTGTCACTGTTCCTTTCTGGTCTGTGTTAGTTTTAGGCTCTCTGTTGTTCAGAGGTTCCCTTTCAATATTTCCTGTAGGTCCAGTTTGGTGTTCAAAAATTGTTTACTTTTTGTTTGTCCTGGAGGATTTTTGTCTCTCCTTCTATTTTCAATAACAACCTAGCTAGATTATAGTGTTCTTGACTGAATATTTTTCTTGTTTAATGCTCTGAATATATCATGACAGTCCTTTCTGGCCTGCCAGGTCTCTGTGGATAGGTCTGCTGCCAATCTAATATTTCTACTGTTGTATCTAATATTTCTACCACTTGTCCTGAGCTGCTTTGAGGATTTTCTCTTTGTGAAGGAGACTTGTAACTTTTACTATTAGATCATGAGGTGTTGACCTATTTTATTGATTTTGAGGGGAGGGTTCTCTGTGCCTCCTGGATATTGATGTTTGTTCCCTTCCCCAAATTATGGAAGTTCTCTACTATAATTTGCTCCAATATATCTTCTGCCCCTCTCTCTCTTTCCTCTTCTTCTGGGATCTCAATTATTCTAATATTGTTTCATCTTATGGTATCACTTATCTTTCAAATTCTCCCATCATGGTAACTCTCTTTTGCTCAGTGTCTTTATTCTCCATCATTTGGTCTTCTATATCACTAATTCTCTCTTCTGCCTCATTTATCCTAGAAGTAAAAGCCTCCATTTTTTTATTGCACCCCGTTAATAGCTTTTTTCCCCAAATTGGTTAGATTTTAATTTTTTTATTTCTTTTCTTTATTTCTTTATTTTTAGATTTATTTTATTCATTTTATATATTTATATTATAGATATATAAATATAGATATATTTACATATATTTATAAAATAAATATATATTTATGTTTGTATTTTATATATTTTTATTTCTTTATTCTTTATTCTTTCTTTCTTTCTTTTTCTTTTATTTCTCCAGAAAGAGATTTTATTTCTCTCAGAATGGATTCTCTAGTATCTTTTATGCTTTTTTCAAGCCCAGCTTGCATCTTAATTATCGTCATTCTGAACTCTATTTCTGACATCTTACTAGTGTCCATATTGATTAAGTCCCTAGCCATTGCTATTGCCTCTTGTTCTTTTTTTTGAGGTGAGTTTTTCCACCTTGTCATTTTATCCAGATAAGAATAGATGACTAAGAGAATGAAATACTAAAAGGGTAGCAATGACCCCAGAAAAATATACACTAACCAAATCAGAAGAGACCCAAAACTGGGGGGAGAAGAAAGGAGGGGGGGGGAATATATATATATATATATATATATATATATATAATTAGACTGGTGAATAGAACAGAACCACACACTTGATTTTGGGTGTATTTTGGTCTGTTAGAAGAAAGTGCCTCCCAAAATTTTAAAGAAAGAAAACTTATATATATACAAAAATAAGGGTAAGCATGATGAAGAGATGGAATCTGACTGTAAAGATGAAAATTTAAAAAGATTCTGGAAAAGTAATTGGTAAGAATTGGTTGAAAAAAGCGGGGGGAAAGGAGAGAATGTGATCAGGCTGGAGACTAGAACAAAGCCAAATACTAGATTTAGGGTATATTTTGATCTGTTAGAAGAAACTGTATCCAAAAATTTAAAGAAAGAAAAACTTATATATATACACAAAACATAAGGTTAAATACAATGAAGGTATAGAATATGACCATAACAATGAAAATTTAAAAAGATTTTTAAAAAGGTATTGACAGAATAGTTTTAAAAGGTTAAAATAGGAAAGAGCAAAATTCTAAAAATAGAATAAGAAAAAAAATGTTTTAAATTTAACTTTGAAAGACTAAAGAATCATGAGGAAAAAGTCATAAATTCTATGTGCTGCATTCCCCTAGCTCTGGCATTCTGCAGTTCTCATTGATTAGTGAACTTGGTCTTGGCTGGATGCTCTTGCTAATCTTCTGGGGAAGGTGCCTGGTGCAGTGATTCTCAAATGTCTTTGCCCGAGGTGGAATTGTACTGCCCTTGCCAGGGGGTGGGCTAAGTAATCTGTTAGGGTTTCCTCTCCGGAGCTTTTGTTTCCTGAACACTTTCCATACAGCTTTGGAGGACAAGAATGAGGATGGCTGCCTCCCAATCTCCAGCCTGTAGGAGCTGAGACCTTGAGGCCCCACTGCTCAGTGATGCCTCAGGGAAAAGCAGTCACTCCTGTCTCCCTGGTCTCTGGCCACACTCTGAGCTCACCTAGCCTGTGACTGAGTGTTTCTATCTCTGGCCCCCGGCCCTGTTTGGAGTGTCCAAACCCAGCAGATTCCTGCCATGCACTCCTGCACCGCTCCTCCCGGAGGACAAGGAGGGGGTCTCCCTGGATCTGCCACTTGTGGGGCCCCTGCTTGAAGGGCAGTGGCCTGACTGTGCCTTGGATCATGGTTTAAGGTAACCCTGAGCTGAGAACCCATTGCTTGCTTCTGTCTCTGCAGCTGGCTTCCCCACTCTGATACCTAGGACTCTGCCACACTAAAACACCCCTGGTCTTTTTGTGTCCCTGCTGGTCCTGAGACCATACTGTCCCTGCAAGGGCTGCCCTACCCCACCCCCCAACCCCCCCACCCCTGCTTAGCCTCTAGAGTGACGTCCCTCAGTGGAGCAGACTTCTTTTTTTTTTTTTTAAGATTTTATTTATTTATTTGACAGAGAGACAGATCACAAGTAGGCAGAGAGGCAGGCAGAGAGAGAGAGGGAAGCAGGTTCCCTGCTGAGCAGAGAGCCCAATGTAGGGCTCAATCCCAACACCCTGGGATCATGACCTGAACCGAAAGCAGATGCTTAACAACTGAGCCACCCACGCGCCCCTCTATATACTTCTTATAAGTGGAAATAGATAGTATTTGTCTTTTTGTGACTGGCTTATTTCACTTAACATAATGTCCTTAAGGTTTATCCATGCTATAAATATGTCAGAATTTCTTTCTTTTTTAAGTCTGAATAATATTTCACTGAGTGTATATACATATTTTGCTCATCCATTCATCTGTTGAAGGACACTTAGGTTACTTCCACCTTTTGGCTATGGTGAGTAATGTGCTATGAACATGGGTATACAAATATCTCTTTGAAATCATGCTTTTGGGTATATACTCAGAAGTAGAATTGCTGGATTAAATGGTAATTCTATTTCTAATTTTTTTGAAGACCGCCATACTGTTTTCCACAGCAGTGGTACCATTTTAAATTCCCACCAACTATTAGTGAACAAGGATAATAATTTCACTGTTATTTCCTTGGGTTTTGTTTTTTTTTTTTTTTTTTTTAATGATCAAACCTAACAGGTGTGACGTGATTTCTTGTTTGCAGTTTGCTTTACATTTCCCTAATGATTAGTGACATTGAACAACTTTCCATGTGCTTTTTGGCCATTTGTATATCTTTTTTGATGAAGTGTCACTTTGAGTTCTTTGTTATTTTTTAATCATTATTTCTTTTCTGTTATATTTGTTAAGTTGGAGGAATTCTCTATATATTCTGGATATTAATTCTTTATTAGATATATAATTTACAAATATTTTCTCCTGAAGTCAGTCTCTTGTAGCTCTTGTAGATAACATTCAGTTGATCATATGTATGCTTGTTTGTTTGGTTAGCTGGTTTTACTGATTATGCTTTATTAATCTCTCAATCTGTCTTGATTGGAAAACTTAAACATTTACATGTAAAGTAATTACTGATAAAGGACTTACATAATTTTGTTTTTTGTTTTCATCTTATTGGTTTTTCTGGTCCCTCATTTCCTACATTACTTTTTCTCTTGTGCTTAATTTATTTTTTGTAGTTTAATATTCCAATTATTTCTTCATTTCATTTTATGTATATTCTTTAGCTGTTTACTTTGTGGTTACCATGAGGATTACATAACATCCTAAAGTTAGAACACTCTAATTTGAATTTCTGTCAGCTTAACTTCAACAA
Organism: Meles meles; assembly: GCF_922984935.1. Lineage (NCBI taxonomy): Eukaryota > Metazoa > Chordata > Mammalia > Carnivora > Mustelidae > Meles > Meles meles. The sequence goes on from NC_060067.1 coordinate 143,641,298, forward strand.
CATACAAAAAATTCTGCTCCCGGGGCACCTGGGTGGCTCAGTGGATTAAGCCTCTGCCTTCAGCTCAGGACATGATCTCAGGGTCTGGGGATCAAGTCCCACATCAGGCTCTCTGCTCCACGGGGAGCCTGCTTCCTTCCCTCTCTCTGCCTGCATGTGATCTCTCTCTCTGTGTCAAATAAATAAAATCTTAAAAAAAAAAATTCTGCTCCCTTACAGTTTCATCCTGCCCTTTTAGCCACTGATATCACAAAATTACATCTTTATACATTGTGTGCCCCCAAAATAAACTAATAATTATTTTAAGTACATAAATCTCAAGGCACCTTGGTGGCTCAGTTGGTTAAACATCTGCCTTCAGCCTGAGCCTTCAGCTCAGGTCATGATCCCCGCATCCTGGATCCCAGGATGTGGATCCCAGGGAGCCACATTGGGCTCCCTGCTAAACAGGAAGTCCGCTTTTCCCTCTGCTTCTCACCCCATTTGTGCTCTCTCTTGCTCACTCTCTCTCTCAAATAAATAAATGAAATCTTTTTAAAAAACTTAAATAAATAAATGCATTAGTCTCTTCAATTATGTAGAAAGCAAATATGATGTTAGAAACCAAAATTATAATAATACTAGTTTTTTTAGACTAATAATTTTATTGTATCTGTTAATCTCTTAAATCACACAGATAACAAAAAGTGAAATTAAAAACTATTATTAAAATTATGCTAGCTTTTGTAATTGCACATGTATTTATCTTTACTGAGTTCTTTAATTCTTCATACAGCTTCATATTGCTATCTAGCGTCTGTTCATTTCAACCTGTAGGACTCCCTTTATCATTTCTTTCAGGGCAGCTCTGATGATAAGTAATTCCCTCAGGTTTTGTTTATCTGGGAACATCTTAATTTTTCTGTCACTCTCAAAGGTTTTGCCACATATAGGGATCATGGTTGACATCTTTTCCTTTTAGCACTTTGAATATATCAGCTCACTACATTCTAGCTTCCAAAGTTCTTTTTTTTGTTTTGTTTTGCTTTGTTTTGTTTAAGATGTATTTAGGAGTTTGAAAGAGTGAGAGAGAGCCTGCACCTGTGCACACATGCACAGGAGTTGGAGAGCAGAGGGAGAGGGAAAGAGAATCTCAAGCAGATTCCCTGCTGAGTGCTGAGCCTGACACAGGGCTCACACTCACAACCCTGAGATCATGACCTGAGATGAAACCAAGAGCAGGCTGCTTAACCAACTGAGACACCAGGTGTCCCTTCTCCAAAGTTTCTAATGAGAAATTTGCTGACAGTCGTACTGAGGATGCCTTATATGTGACCAACAACATTTCTTGCTGCTTTCAAGATTTTCTTTTTCTTTGTCTTGGAAAAGTTCAGTATAATGTGTGTTGGTCTAAGTCTTTTGAATTCATCTTGGAGTTCATTGAGTTTCTTAGATGTTTATGCTCATGTCTTTCATCAAATTTGGGACATTTTCAGTTATTATTTCTTCAAATATTCTCTCTCCCCTTTTTCTCTCTCAAGACATTCCCCTCTCTTTCTGAGACCTTATGTGTACGTTGGTCTGTTTGATGGGGTCCTATAGGTCCCTTAGGCTCCATTCATTTTTCTCAATATTTTTCTTTCTGTTCCTCAGATGCAATAATTTCCATTGCTTTATCTTCAAGTTCACGGATTCTTCTTCCTGCTCAAATCTGCCTTTGAATGCCTGTAGTGATTATTTTTATTTCAGTTATCATACTTTTCCATTACAGAATTTCATTTTGGTTTCTTTTTAGGTTTTCTGTCTCTGTTTTATTTCCATTCTGTCCATACATCCTTTTCTTAAATTTCTTTATGCTTTTTTTTTTTTTTTTTTTTTTTAGTTTTTGAGCATCTTTACAATAGTTATTTTGAAGTCTTTGTCTCATGGATCTGCCATCAGGTCTTTTTCAGGAACAATTTCTGTTGATTCATTTCTTTCCTTTAAATGGACCATACTTTCTTGTTTCTTTGTATACCTTGTGATTTTGTTGTTGAAAATTGAACGTTTGAATAAAAAATGTGTTAACTCAAGAAATTAGATTCTCTTCCTTCCTCAGTGTTTACTGTTTTTTTTGTTTTGTTTTTGTTTTTGTTTTTTTTAGTGTTTACTGTTTTTTTGATTGTTGTAGGCTATCTCTGTGCCAAGGATCAGTCTGATGTGTAAATTTAGTCTTCTCAGGTCTTTTCTGAACCTATACCTTTTCCTGGGCATGTGCATTGGCTTTTAAATTTCTCTCACATAAGTTGTTGTTTTTGAGTGTTCTAGTCTTTAGCACCTAGCTCCTAAAAGAGGGGGAAAGAAAGAAAGAAAGAAAGAAGGAAAGAAAGGAAGAAAGAAAAGAAAAGAGAAGAGAAGAAAAAGAAAAATGAAAGGAGGCAGGGCACCAGCCCTTTTAATACCCTAGAGGTCAGTTCAGTAGGAGCTAGAGGAGCTTATAACAATGAAGGGAGGACTAACAACAATGGCTGCCTACCTCTTTGTTTACATCACTAAGATCAGAAGCAGCATCAGCAATTAGAACACAGATCATTAATGTTTGGAGGACAGGGTCCTTTTTGCCCACCTGGCTCCCACAAGCCATTGCAAACTGCTCCAAAAACACATGCACAGCTGTGGCCTGTGCTTAGCTGCCATGGGACTGGAGGTGGAGGATAGGTACCTGCCAGTATACTAAAAGCTGAAAGTGACCACAATTTACCATCCAAGTCTCCAAGCCTTCAATAGACTCCAGAGTTCCAAAATAGTTACATCAGACAGATCTTACTGACAACATTGTTTTCTGGATGGGGAGACAGATTCCTGGTGTTTCCTACTCTGCCACCTTCTCAGAATCTTTTGTTGATTCTGACCCTTTTTTTTCCAGCTCTGTGAGCTACTCCAGTATCTATCCAATAAATCTAATGCTTGACTAAGCTGTTTTGGCATACTGTCACTTATGACCAATAGAATCCTTAAAAATACACCTGGGTTCTGTTCCAACACTGTAGAAAATTCAATATTTTCCCCATAGTTGAGTACAACCATACATGGCCAGCAGTAACTGAAGGCTTCAAAAGTTTAAGACACATATTCACTTCAGCAGAACAAAAACTAAAAATTGGAATTATACAGAGAAGATTAGCATGGCCCCTGTGTAAGGGTGACATGCAAATTCATGAAGCATTCCATATTTTTTAATCATGGAACACTACATCAAAAACTAATGATATACTGTATGGTGACTAACATAACATGTAAAAAAAAAAGTTTAAGGCACTATTAACTCAAACAGAAAATTTCCGTAGTACTTTTGCTAGCAACTTCACGATCAAGTATATTATAACTAGGAGAGGAAAAACCTACCATGTTCCCAGTCTGTGGTTATCTGTCTCAGCTGAGGTCTGCCTTAGAACACTAAGCAATGATAATGACAGTATCTGGTGCAATGAAAGGGTAGCATGTGAAGAATGGGTTACAAGCTATGTGGCCACACCCCTGCAGACTCTAAGCCAAGGATGAATGACGGCCCAGCAAGACCAAAGAAATGACCCAGAGGTAGCAAGTGAGACATAGCTTTATTGGAGAAGATTACGCACAGGAAGTCCAGATGTAGCAGACTAGACAAAGCATTTGCTGCTGGGATCTGCATGCAGCAAGCTTTTGTCCTGTAGCAACTAGCCTAGCAACTATTTGGAGCCTTTTCCCTCTTTGCTTGACCAGAGTTCCAAGGAAATCAAGGCCTGCCATCCAGACTTTTTTTTCAGTAACCTCTACTCCTAATATGGAGCTCAAATTCACAACTCTGAGATCAAGACTCTCATGCTCCACCAACTGAGCCACCCAGATATCCCCAGACATTCTTCATTACCAAAGAGATCCTACAGTTTGTCCACCAGTGAAGCCCCTGACCTTGAACACCAAACGATATGTGTTTTTTTTTTTCCATATATCCTACCTGATGAGAATATAGAGGAAGGATGGGATCTGTATATTCTCAAGATAGTGGTTAATGGGGGAATTCAGGCTGTGCTTATACAAACCAGCCTTCCAGCACATACTGTACTCTCCATACTAATATGCCCTGAATGGCCTCTATGTAGGTAATTCTACATACCCTCTTCCTAGATATCCCTGGGGCCAGTATGACAAGGTGCATTGCAACTAAATCCCACAGCAACAGTACAAGCCATAGCACCTAAATAACAGGAAAACACAATGGTTAAGAAACTATAGAAAATATTTTGCCAGAAAGAAGGCAAGTGATTTAACTGAGCATCACCAGGGTCAGTAGCCAGGGAATCAATACATTTAATGTGTATGTTTAAACAACTCTGGCTTGGGAAATGCTGTAGGAATAGCTAGTATATACACGCAGCATTCTGTCTTGATAAGAGTACATGTCCCTCCTTGTGCTGCGGTTAACATGTCAAGAGCCACTCTATTTTGCAGAACTACCTGTCTTATTTAGGAACTCTCCTCAGTAAGGAGGGTGATGGCCTTACAGGGGAGTTAAAGGTGACAACTGTGTGTTTGGCTAGGGCCTCTCCTTGCCATCTACACTCATGGTGGCCATGAAGGAGGAGAAAATGGAGAGGAGATAGAACCACCAAGATGTTCTTTGGGTTCTATGTCGGGGCCTGACCACACCCCAATTGATAGATTTGTCCTGTAAGCAGGTGGGTAAATAGCCTGATAGGTAGGGGCGCCCCTAGGTGCACTGTGAGTTTGGTTATAGAGTAAGTAGAGCTAGCCATGGGTACCCCATGCCCATAGCCATCCCCATGGAGAAGGGAAGGCACCTTTGTCTCCTTAGCCAGGTATCCACAATAATGAGTATAGTGTGATTGCTTTGTGGTGTGTCTATCCACCCTACGTTATGACCTGGAGGATTTATGGTCCTGTTTTGCTGCTCTGTGCACGATGGGGCTATTCCCATAGCTTGTACTGGGTTGCAGTTAATTATCCCAGGCCATCCCAAATGGCATATTCTATTGGAAGAGTCTTATTTATCTGCTCTCGTATCAACAGGAAATTTTTCCCCTTTATGTCTTTTGGAAGGGGGAGCCAGATACCTGGGGAACATGTGTCAGTCCAGGTTGGAGCAAGGTGTTATACCAAGTGTCGAAGCTTTTCCAAGTGCCAAGGTTGACAATTTAGATTTGCCAGAGGAGGCCCACAGTCACTGATGGGGGAATTGACTACATACCTGACAGTTGGTCTTATTCTGTATAGAAGCCATAGTCAGAGTTTCCCATGCAGAATCTAAAAGCAAAAATGTAAGCTGTTTAGTAGCCACCACAAAAGAAAAGTCATGATAGTTTAATAGAATGCAGGAGGTGGTGGTGCTCTGGGATCACACCACCCAACTGTGGTTTGGCTCTAAGTGTGTAGTAGCCGATCATTGGCCTCCCTGGTGGGGTAAGCCTGAAAATGGTAGTGGGCATATAGCAATGCTCCATAGGTGAATATGATAGTGTCCTCTTCTTTATGAGAGGCCTGGAGTTGTGTACCTTCATTGTCTTTGGTGGAGGGGGTGAAGAAATGGGATGATGGTTAGGTTCTGTTCTCTCCCTATTCCCCATCAGGCCAAAAACCTGAACCATCGTGGACTTCTTTTTCTTTTTCTTTTTAAGATTATTTATTTATTTATTTGACAGAGAGAGAGAGAGACGCAGAAGAGAGAGGGAGCGCAAGCATGGGGAGCAGGAGAGGGAGAAGCAGGCTTCCCACCGAGCAGGGAGCCCGATGTGGGCCTCAATCCCAGGACCCTGGGATCATGACCTGAGCCAAAGGCAGGTGCTTAATGACTGAACCATCCAGGCGCCCCATCATGGACTTCTTTGCCATTTCCAGGGCCATCTAATTATATGTTCCCTGGTAGATGGATCTTGTGGCAGGACGATAAAATGTTACTGTGTGCCTCTACCTACAGCAGAAAACATCCTTCCTGCATGCTGTCTACTTGTATTCTAAGGATGCCGTCAGGTCCTTGAGGGAGTAGAGTACAGGCACTGGACTGATTGGAATGTACCTGTTCATTTAATGTCCTATTAACAGGCAGCTTGTCCAAAAGACCTGTGAATGGATTTCTTGTCCCAATTGTTACAACAGTCTGTTCATGCGTTCTGTCAGTCCAGGTGCAGTGGGATTGTATAGTAGATGGAAATGCCAATGGATGTCTTGAGTGTTGGCCTACTCTTGCAATGTCCTGTAAAGTGGAGACCTTGTCCCTGGCAATGGTAGTGGTACCCATAGGCAGCACACAAACTATTCCAGACCAAGGATTATGGCCTTCTGTGTAGCACGCTTACTGGGGTTGGCTTGCAGGAGTCCTGAGTAAGTATGTCAGTACAAATCAAAGTATAACAGCAGCCATCAGAGAGGGGCAGGGGACCAATGCTGTCAGTCTGCCATCTCTGAATACAGTGCCACTCCCTTGTTATCTGTCTAGTGTCACTCAACAAAGATCATGCCTATTCCTGGGCACAGATTGAGCATTGTTAGCATATGGTTACAATGTCTTTGTAACACCACAGTAAGCCCATTATTAGCAATGGCCCACAAGGTCTGTTGTCCTCTGTGTGCCATCTTCTTGTGTAACTAGGTTACGATGTCTTCTCTCATCAAATCTTCCAGGAGGCAGAGGTGGACCAACTCATAAGCCTGTTGATTACCTGGCGGGGAGCATGCTGTGTGTTTGTCTACATAGTAAACAGTGATATTCGTATCTTGTATGCACTGGAGTATGTCCTTCTACATGCCATTGCCCCAGAGCACATGCCCCGCCACCATCCATTCCTGGACCTCCCCCTGGAGAAGCCACATGGTCAACTCTTTGTAGACTGTCCCCCTATCTGTCCATATAAGAAGGGGGTCAGGTTCATGGAGGAGCACCATTCACGCTGCTCAAAGGTCAGTCCATTGATCTCTATGTCCAGTGCCAGTCTATCCAGATATTTCCAGTTAAGGGCTGGATGGCAATGGCTGCCCAGGTGCAGGGTTTGACCCTTGCTGAGCCATCAGCATACCAAGCATGCTCGGGGATGGGTCCATCTCCTTCCTGCATGAAGGATGGCAGCTGGGGCGGCTCTGTTGCCTCAGTTAATGGCTGTTCTTCCATAATAACATAAGTTACAGGGCCAAGAATGGAGTGCAGCTCCCCACTAAGGGGACTGTTTGTCACGTCCCACATTGTTGCAATAAGCATGCCATTTCACTGTAGCGGGGTCTGGGCGCTGCCTGACTTGGACTTTTGGGATGTATCCTTTAGCCATCCCACTGTAGGATGTGAGGGGGGCCAGTTAACAGGATCTCTTCAGTTACATCTTCTAGTTGCTGTAAGACATGGTAAGTAACACACAGCTATTGTTCTAAAACACTATGTCAGGTCTCAGCTCCTTTCCATAAATGTGGAATTGCCATAGCCCCATCCAAACCCTTCTTGGTAACTGGCTGCCTCCAATTCACATACTTATCCCCGTATAAGAATGCCTAAGGCTTGGATGTGTTTAACAACTCTCTTGTCTTGTTCGAATCTTTGCTTACCTTTGAGGACCAGTTCCATGGGCTTCCTTTTCTACCAATCTGTAAAGAGCCGAAGAACTTAAACCAGGTAAGGGCAAAAAGGATGCCGATAGCCTAAGAAGCTGAGGAAAGTTTGGAAGTGCTTTGGGGTGGTGAAGAAGGGGTATACCTCTATTTTATCAGTGACCGCCTCAGGAACAACTCTTGTCTTACCTGACCAGATAACACCCAAGTACTTGACTGGTAAGCCAGGACCCTGAATTTTCTGTGGGTTCATTGTCCATCCTCTCTTGTACATGCTCTGGCAAAGCCTGCAAGAGGCCCCACAGCAGAGGCAGTCTTCCCATGTCAACATTATATCCTCAATGCCATGGGCCCACCTCACTGATTTGGGGAAGGAGAACAAGAGGTCCCCAGCTACCATCCCATGACATACTGTGGGGCTCTGCAGGTAGCCTTGGGGGAGCACTTGAAAGTTTTATCATTGTCCCTCCTACATGAATACAAATTGATCTTAGTTATCATAAAACTGCACTTGTCAAAGTCTTTTCCATGAATCTCCTGGAAAATGAAGCACTTTTGTAGGAATATTTTTTGCCAAGGCATCAGAGTAAAACCGTAACTCTAAATAATAAAAGGGACTCCTGGGTGGCTCAGTTGGTTAAGGGTCTGCCTTCAGCTCAGGTCATGATCTCAGGGTCCTGGGATTGAGCCCCTCATTGAGCCCCACATTAGAGTCCCTGATCAGTAGGAAGTCTGCTTCTCCCTCTTCCTCTAACCCTCCCCCTGTTCATGGTCTCTCTCTTTCTCTCTCAAATGAATAAATACAATCTTTAAAATAATAATAATAAAATACTTTAAAATGGGCATGGGTAAAGATCTGATGAGCATTTCATATAACCTGGTAAAGGCAAAACACAAACTTTATTTTTCTGGGAAATTTTTAAAAAAACAACTTTGTTTACAATTTCTTATCAAGCACAGACCCACAATTTAAGAAAACTTTGTTATTTTTAACAGAGAGAAAAACCTAATCCTAATCTTATACCAATGGACTTTTAAAATGTGTTCATTCCAAATTCTTTTCCAAAGATTTCCCTTCATGAACCTTCTACAACTTTCTTTTTCATTTAGATTTTATCCTAAGTTTTCCCTCTCTAAATAACTAGTCTCATTTCAGGACAAATTTACCTATTTTTCCTTAACAAAAATGTTTTCTCATTCTTCATACCTTTTTTATTTTATTTTTTTAAGATTTTATTTATTTATTTGACAGAGAGAGATCACAAGTAGGCAGAGAGGCAAGCAGAGAGAGTGAGAAGGAAGCAGGCTCCCTGCCGAGCAGAGAGCCCGATGCGGGACTTGATCCCAGGACCCTGAGATCACGACCCGAGCCGAAGGCAGTGGCCCAAACCACTGAGCCACCCAGGCGCCCCACTTCTTCATACCTTTTTTACACATCTCCTACTTTCCCTACACTCAGAGCTGTTTTCCTTATCATTTCTAGGAGGCTGTATTACAAAGAGCCTTCCCCTCTCCTTTTTTTCCCTTCAATCTCTATGGGCACTGTTTTGGTTATTTCCTGCAATATTTATATCTAAAAGACATGGTAAGATTTACAACTTCAAGGGACAGAGAAAGAATTCAAGTTTTCTCATAGGAGTTTTGGGAGAGAAATTGTATTTAAAATTGCTCTTTTTATTTGGAGTTAGAAAACATGGGACATTTTGTCGTTTTCTCATCAATCACCACAATATTTTTCATCACTTTTTAGATCTTCCACCTCGTAGTGTCCTAATCAGGCTTTGTTACAAGTCCTGGACTCTTAATCCGGGCATCTTATACCTTCCTAGCTTTGCAAAACAGCAAGCTAAATCCTCGAATTTATCTCGTTCTCCTATCTAGCCTACCAGCCCCAAAGTCATCAGGCTAGTGGATCTCTTCATGTCCATTTCTAACCTTAGCTCATCCTTCAACTTCTAAACACAAGCTTTGGTGGCCAAACTACCCATGGTAGAGGCCAGCCCACCGTGGCTACCATGAGTTTCCCTTCCTTGCCACAGAGCACAGTTCCTGCAATGAGTGCATTAGACTGGTTAGTGTTTTCTGGGCATCCCATGCTTATGCAGCAATCCTCAATATATACGGGCCATCCCTCCCCACAGGGATTCAATGACCAATCGGAATTTCCCCCTCAGAAGCCTTTCTCCCTTCTTCTTCTTCCTCTTCTTCCTCCTCCTCCCCCCCTCCCTCCTCCTCCTCCTTTTCTTTTTCTTCTTCTCCTCCTCCTCCTCCTCCTTTTAGATCTTATTTATTTACTTGCATGAGAGAGAGAACAGGAGGAGGTGCAGAGGGAGAGGGAGAAGCGGAGAACGTCAAGCAGACGCTGCACTGAGCAGAGAGCCATGTGGGAGCTCGATCTCATGATCCTGAGTTAATGACCTGAACTGAAACCAAGAGTTGGACGCTCAACGGATGGAGCCACCCAGGCATCCCTCAGATGCCCCTTTCTTATGATGGCTTGCATGAGCCATCCCTCCCCACACAAAGGTTGGTGGTCAACTCAGGATGTCCCCCTTCAAATTTCGCTTTTTCCCTTTCTGACATCTCTGGGCTCCTAAGTTTCTCTGGCCTTGTGGCTGGCTCACCAATTGTGGAGCTGCACCCTGGCAGACGTGAAGCCAACAGTGGCTGACGGGACCAAAGAAATGGAGACCCAACAAATGACCTAGTGAGAGCAAGGGAGACATACTTTCATTGGGGCACTTACGTCCGGGGAGTCCACGAGCGGTAGACTGGACAAAGCATCCGCAGATGGGATGTATATGCAGCCAGCTCTCACAGTGTAACTAGCCTAGCAACTCTCTGGAGTCTTTTCCCTCCTTGAATGGCCAGCATTCCAAGGAAGTCGGGGCCTGCCATCCAGACATTCTTCGTTACCAAGGAGATGCTCTGGCTTGGCCACCCCTGGAGCTCCTGACCTCCAATGTTGAATAATATGTGTTTTCTACATACCCTGCTTGATGTGAATATAGAGGAAGGACAGGATACCTATATTCTCAAGATAGTGGTTAATGGGGGCATTGAGGGCATGCTTGTACAAACCAGCCTTCCAGCACATACCATACACCATGTGTAAACCTCAGAAACGATCTCAGCATTTGACACTTAATTATAGAGAAAAAAAAAAAAAGTCAAAACCTCAAGTAGGCCTGTCAGAAAGATTTGCCTCAGCTTTTTATCCAGGGCTGGGCTGGCGGTTCTCAGCACTCATGGTAATTAGCCCTACCCTAATGTGCAGCAAGTCCCCACACATTCCCTAGCTCCTCTGGCTCGGCTGTAAGGGCCTTAGCCTAACCAGTGCCCTACACACCCTCACCCAACCTCTGCTCTTCATCTTCCACCTTATGCCCGTCTCCTCATTTGCTGCAGCCCTGGGGAGCTGTTTTCGGCGCCCCCTCCAAGTCTGCATAGTCCCATCTTTGCTTGCTGATGTCCTGCCTTCTGCTGGCCCTCGTACCCTGAAGGCCAGCGCAAATGCTTTCCATCGGCACAGACAGAAGTGATGTACTCATCCCTGAATTCTTAGACTCCTTCGTTATCACTCTCTGACCACTCTTGCCCTGTCTGCCTTTCCCCCCTCAAGTGTGTCATCCCTCAGGCTAGAGACTGTAGCTTTACATTACCCACACTCCCCAAAAGAGTTTACAGCACATTTTTGTCCAATGAAATGAATAAACAGATGAGTGTTTCTTGCCACTCAAGGCCCTCCATACCTGGCCTAACTCTATTAGCCCCTTTTCTTTGGGCTCTTCCCATACATGCTCCGTGCAGGTGGTTCTAGCCGTTGTTCCCTGGCTACACTCTGTTGACAAGAAGTCTTTGCTCATGTTAAGTCTGCACATACCCTTCCAAGTATTCAATCTTTATCCATTCATTCATTCATTCATTCATTCACTTGCTCACTCATTCTGTCACTCAAATATTGGCAGAGCATCTGCTGAGTGCCACCCACTGGGCAGAGGCACTGAGAACACAAAAATGTCAAAGAATGGCTCCTCATCTTCCAATGTGATAAGGGAGATGTGTGTAAACGAGCGCTACAAATACTGTGTGGTACTATCGGTCCATAACAGAGGTATGAACACAATAATGTGGGGACAGGGTATAAGTAGAAAGTTAGGGGTCCCCCGAAAAACAAAAACAGACATAGCTTTCTCAACATAAGAAAAATCATTTTGGGGGGTGCCTGGGTGGCTCAGTGGGTTAAGCCTCTGCCTTCAGCTCAGGTCATGATCACAGGGTCCTGGGATTGAACCCCACATTGAACTCTCTGCTCAGCGGGGAACCTGCTTCTGCCTGCCTCTCTGTCCACTTGTAATCTCTCTCTGTGTGTCAAATAAATAAATAAAATCTTTTAAAAAAAATTTTTTTAAGGGGCACCTGGGTGGCTCAGTGGGTTAAAGCCTCTGCCTTCGGCTCAGGTCATGATCCCAGCATCCTGGGATCGAGCCCCGCATCGGGCTCTCTGCTCAGTGGAGAGCCTGCTTCCCTTCCTCTCTCTCTCTGCCTGCCTCTCTGCCTACTTGTGATCTCTGTCAAATAAATAAATAAAATCTTTAAAAATAAAATTTTTTTTTAAAGTCATTCTGGGGAGCACCTGGGTGGCTCAGTGGGTTAAAGCCTCTGCCTTCGGCTCAGGTCATGATCCCGGGGTCCTGGGATCGAACCCTACATCAGGCTCTCTGCTCCGCGGGGAGCCTGCTTCCTCCTCTCTCTCTGCCTGCCTCTCTGCCTACTTGTGATCTCTGTCAAATAAATAAATAAAATAGGTTTTTAAGAAGTCCATTAAAAAAAAAAAAAAGAATGGAAGAAGAAGCAGCCACTATCTGGTCAGGAGAGAATCTAATGATATTCAAGAGTGAAGATTGACCTGATGCACACTCTTGAGTGATCTCTGCAGGACTGAAACCCCTTTGAGTGCTCAGAATCCAGGCCCACAAAAGCCAGAGAATTGATGATGCTAACCCTTGCCAGCCCTGGTGATTTTGATCTGGACTATGTCACCTTAAGAAGAATTTTGCCCCAATTCCATGCTTTATTCCCCATTCCACAAACTCCTTCATGAATATGCATGAACCCTTAGCTTAAAACTTTCCCGATTTTGTTGTTGGGGAGACACTGCTTTGGAAAAGATTCCTCATGTTCTCCTTTTCTTGTTACAAGTAAATCCTTTTCCCATTCTTTAGCATAGTTGTTTCTTTTGGCTCAACACCTACCAAGAGGCAAACCCAGTTTCAGGTAACAAATCTAGCAACCCAGATGGGACCTCGTGCCTAACCCCTTTGAGTTTCTCCAGCTTCCACAGGTGACACAGTGGGCAGTGGGAGTGGGAGTTCAGCTGTCCAAACTCATCTGTGTTGTTAGGGAACCTTCAGGGAAGGTCGTAAGAGAATTGCTCCTGGAGCCTGATTTGTCAGATCTGTGCACCTAGACTCACTGAACATTCTTAGCGGCAGCTCCAGACATTTTAATTAGAGGGTTCCTTCAGAAACGTGAGTGGCAATTACCCCACAAATTGACTTTAGGGCTCTGCCCCTATCTCAAGTGGGTAAAGGAAGGGCTTGGGGTCTGCACAGCTCTCTGGTTTGGTACATTTGGAGAACCTGAGGGATTGTAAGACATCCTAGTCTTTCCAAGTCCCGGAAGCTGATCAGGGATGCCTGAGCCTTAAAGCTCGCAGTGAGATAAATCTCAGGTTCTGGAGATTATCTGTCTAGAAATTGTAGAGAGGTGCTGGCTCGGTATTCTTGAGCAGACTGAATGAACACTTTGAAATGATCAATTGGAAGAGCTTACTTACCAACTCTCTAGGGAAGCAAATTTTCGGTGCACTAAGAATAGCCAAATTCGTGTCTCTACAAACCATTATTGCAAACATCTTGGTAGTTAGAGACAAAGATCTAAGGATATGGGAATTTGGATGTCAATCCCTTTCATATCCCACTAAGGTGCATCCTGAGTTATCAGAAGCTTTTTGGAGATACCCCAGTGATGAAGAAACAACTTGTTTTCTTCTGTAATACTGCTTGGCCACAATACCTTCTAGAAGACCAGGAAAAATGGCCAGAAAATGTCTTGTTAAGTTATAGTACCATACTCCAATTAAACCTACTTTGTAGGAAGGAAGAAAAATGGGATGAGATCCCTTATGTACATTGTTTTATGGCCCTTTGCCAAAGTAAGGAATTGTAGAAGAAATATGCGCTTAAATATATTCACCTACCTTGCTCAGGGAATAAGATCATGCTCGCTGTTTGGGAGGAACCCCTTAAAGATCCATTAGTGTTCCCTTTGTGGGGGATTTAGAACAGGGCCCCAGTCCTCGGCCCCACCTGCAAGTCCTCCAGATCCCAAGTCACTGCTAGATCCACTCCCTGTTTACTCTCCTGATCATCTAAAGCACCTCCACCTTACTCAGGAAAAGGAGAACTTAATGATGAGCTCACAGTGCTCAGCCCCACCTGGACTAGGAGTGGACACTCTTATCAGACTCAGAATGTCTGCCGTCTGAGGCAGGTCCCAGAAGGAAATTTGATCATTATGCGTGTACCTACCTTCTCTACCTCCTACCCTGCACAATTGGAAGCAAAATATTCAAGGACTCGGGCCGACCTGCAGGGGTTAACCTGATGAACACTATGTTTATGGATCATAACCCCATTTAGCGGGACATTCAAAGCCTATTAATTGCCCTACTTGCAGGGGAAGAGAAGGCAAGTTTCCTTGCTCAAAGCTAAGGCGGAAGCAGACAAGCAGCATGCCACCCAACCAGACAGTGTTATTTGGAGATCTGCTGAGCAGTCGGCTCCAACCACTGACCCTCGCTGGGACCCAGATGCCTGGGAGGGAGATGGGGGGGGGTGGTGGGGAAAAGCTGGAACATTACAAGTACCTGCTCCTCAAAGGTATGAAAGCTGCAGTGGCTCGACCAGTTAACTGAGGCATGGTAAGAAACATCCAACAAAGAAAGGATGAAAATCCCTCTGCCTTTTTGGAAAGAGTTAGTGAATGCCTTAGGCAATAGACCACCCTGGACTTGAAGGACACAGGAAATGCTACGAAAGTAAACACTATCTCTGGGGCACCTGGGTGGCTCAGTCGTTGAGCATCTGCCTTCAGCTCAGGTCGTGATCCCAGGGTCCTGGGATTGAGCCCCACCCCCACATCGGGCTCTCTGCTGGGTGGGAAGCCTGCTTCTCCCTCTCCCACTCCCCCTGCTTGTGTTCCTTCTCTTGCTGTGTGTCTCTCTCTGTCAAATAAATAAAATCTTAAAACAAACAAACAAAAAAACACTATCTCTTGTCTCAGAGCGTTCCAGACATTACTGCAAACTTCAAACGATTGCAGTAGGACCTAACACCCGCCCCCTCCCAACTGGTTGAGGTGGACTTCCGGACCTTCAAAAACCGAAATGTGGCAGAGGAATAAAAAGAAGACAGGAAGATGAAGAAATAAGCTGCCGTGTGGGCAGTGGCACTGCAGATCACCTCAGGGCACCCAGGAGAAGGAAAGAAGACACCATGAGTGAGTGTCCCCTACCCCCAACGTGGGATACAGAAGCCACCGCAAAGCTGGGACCCAACCGATGTGCATACTGTAAAAAGGAGGGATACTGGGAGAGGAGATACCCTGACTGTCCCCAGATGGGAAAGACCCAAGCTAAACCCTCTTTCTTTCCATTCCTGGTGACTGGGGAAGAATATTGACACGGCCTGGGAACTCCCCAGTTGGCTCCTCAACCCTATGGCCCCAAGGAGCCCCGGGTGACCTTAGGTAGAGTGGGAGAGCCGATTGCATTTTTGCTGGATACCAGTGCTACATTCTCAGTGTTGACTACCCAAAAGGGCCCCCTCTGCAAGAGAGAATGCAACATCGAGGCCGTGTCAGGAAAAGGAAATATAAGAAAATTTTTGAGCCTGTGGAAATAGGTTCAAAAAACTTTAAACAGTCCTTGTATAGTCCAGAATGCCTGATCTCTCTGTTAGGGGAAAATGTGCTGGTCAAGTTGGGAGGCACCATACATCTAAACCAAGGTAGAGTTGTGATAAATGTACCAAAACACAGAAGGCTACACCTCTGGCACTCCTTACTCAGAATCCTCCCATGCTGGAAACTAGCCCTGCCCACAGACTTGACCAGTCTAGGCGGGAGGGAAGATATGCTGAGCTGTGAATGCCCAACCTATAAAGGTTGTAAGAAATTCAGTGGATTTCTGGCCAAAAGTTAAACAGTATCTCCTTAGACTGAAGGCAAGAAGGAAATGAAACTTGTAATAGATTGCCAAGCCAAGGCTTGATAAGACCCTGCCAATCTCCCTATAACACCCCAAAATTACCTATTTAAAAACAAAACAAAACAAACAAACCAGGAACAGAAGAATATTGATTTGTCCAAAGTCTTAGGGTAATAAATGAGGCTACACAGGATATTCATTCTTGGTCCTGAACCCCTATACTCTGATCACTCACCTCCTGAGAAATAACAGGTTTTATATCAATCATCCTGGACCTGAAAGATGCTTTTTTCTCTATACCCCCAGATGAGGCCTCAAAAGAACCATTTGCTTTTGAATGGGAAGATCACCACTGATACCAAAAGCAGCAGTATTGGGACACCAGTGTGGCCCAGTTTGTTAAGCATCTGTCTTCGGCTCGGTCATGATCCCAGGGTTCTGGGCAGAAAGAGGGCAGAAAGCAAGCCATATACCAGCACTCAAGAGCAGTGAGGGGCTTTTTGGGAATGGTGGGATTTTGCCAGATATAGATTTCCAACTTTGGTCTGATTGCAAAGCCCCTTCTTGAATAATTGCAGACGCTGGAAACCGACCCTTTTGAATGGGACGGCCAAAATGATCAAGACCTTTATTTTATTTATTTTAAAAGATTTTGTTTATTTATATGTCAGAGAGAGAGCGAGAGCGAGCGCACAAGCAGGGGAGCACCAGGCAGAGGGAGAAGCAGGCTCCCTGCCACGTAAGGAACCCAATGTGGGACTCAATCCCAGGACCCTGGGATCGTGACCTGAGCCAAAGGCAGACACTTAACTGACTGAGCCACCCAACATACATGATCAAGACTTTTAAAAACTAAAAGAACTGCTACTTAGTTCTGATGCTTCCGGCCCTCCTGACCTCTGACCTCTCAAAGCCTTTTGAACCATCCATCCATCCATGAGAGGCAGGGACTAGCCTTGGGAGTCCTCACCCAAATATGGGGACATATGAGGAGAGTCATAACAGACTTTTCAAAACAGTTAGAGGGCCACCATGCCTGCAGGGCAGTGGCAGCTACTCACTTACTGATATAAGGGGCAGAAACACTTACTAGGGGGCAGTCTTTAACTCTATGGGTTCCCCATCAAGTGAGACAAATTCTGAATGCCGAAGGCCATAATTAGCTAACAGATGACAAACTAGGCCAATTTCAAACCCTGACACTAGACACCCCAGGCCTGCTTATCAAGTCATATCAAGCTTTGAATCCGCCACACAGCTTTAACACACATGAGGGTAGCCCCCAAAGGAAAGTTAAAACAGTCCTTTTGAAATGATGTATGTCTGGGAATCCGTTCCCAGGATGTGTGGTCTACTTCCATGCCTACGTCATGCCCATGGGTGGGTCCATGGGTGGGGCCTGACATAGACATGGAAACAGAAAACACTATTAAACACATGATACAGGTAGGGAAAGCTGTTACTGGACTGAGCCACCATGCTAACCTAAGCTTTCTAGCCCTCACAAAATAAAAAGTCATCTCTATGAACCAGGAGGCTGGGTGTATCTGAAGACATGGAAAACAGGTACCCCCTCAGATCAACTACAGCATTTATGGAATGGGCCTTAGTTAGTGTCGTTAGCCACCCCTTCTTCCTTTAACCTGCAGGGGATAAAAGCTTGGATCCACCATTCCAGAGTAAAAAAGGCAGCTGAACCCCTCTTGGGCAACAAAGAAAGGGATGAAACAGACTACAGCTATGAACTGGTGTCAGATCTCAGGCTCCTCCTCAGAAAATCCAGTTACCCTAGGAGAGTTAAATTCCTTAGTCATCAAATGTAACATGCCCTGAAGTACTAGAAATGACGGACTCTTCCTATTCAACTCCAACATCTCTAGACTCCTAGTAAACTTTGTCACTTCCTGATTGTAACAAATTCAACTTCAGATTGTTCTTTGAAGAACCTTTAAGGAACACTCCAGGGGATAATATAAGCTTATCTAGCTTGAGCAGCAGGAGAAGAATTTCACTTCTTTAACCAGGGAGACCACAACACCCAAACTCAGCAGGATGCAGTTCACAGAAGACTGACCTCTGCCCGTGACCCCTCAAGAATGAGGAATGAAATATCTCAAGGGAGGCTCTTGCAAGCAGAAAGAGTTAGCGGTCCCCCGAAAAATAAAGACAGACATAGCTTTCTCAACATAAGAAAAGTCATTTTGGACCCCTGCCATCTTGGGAAAGAATGGAAGAAGCAGCAGCCACTATCAGGCCAGGAGAGAACGTAATCCTATTCAGGAGTGAAGACTGACCTGATGCACGCTCTTGATTTATCTCTGCAGGATGGAAACCCCTTTGTGCACTCAGATACCAGGCCCACCGGAGCCAGAGAATTTGAGAACTGAGTTTCTTGTCTCATGGAGTTGAAGAATTAATCTCCCAGACAAACGAGAATGAGTAAAGCAACAGAAATTTATTAAGGAAGGATGCAGAAAAAGCTCTCAGTAGTGAGAGGGGTCCCGATAGGGTTGCCACTGAGGGCTTTTAGGGATGGTCTTTTATAGAAAGCTAACCTGGCAACTTAACTCCTTTTAACATCTCTATTGATAACACCATTCGGTAAGGACTAGTGATAACACCTTCAATGGCTTACTTCCTTTTTAGGTTCCAGTAATCTTGGTTGGTTATAAGCAGCTATCATAATAAGACCCCACCTCTGACCCGTAGGACAGGATGTTCTGGTTTTTCCCCTTATCTATGGTTTCCTACCATCTCCCACATTCTGAATTTTGTTGCCCTGATCCCATGGCCCCTGACCTATCTCTCCCTACCTAGCCCTACCTGTTCCTCACTCAAATTGATGGTGTTGACTCCTGACAGCCCTGGTGATTGTGATCTGGACTGAGTCTTCTGAAGAGGAACTTTGCTCCAGTTCCATGCTGTACTACCCATTGTACAAGCTCCTTCATGATTACATTTTCACCCTTAGCTTAAAACTTCCCTGATTTTGCTATTGGGGAGACACCGCTTTGGGAAAGATCCCTGGTGTTCTCCTTTACTTGCTGCCAGTAAAACCCTTCCTTTTCCCATTCTTTGGCTTGGTTGCATCTTTTGGCTCAACACCTCCCAAGAGACAAATCTAGTTTTGGGGAACAAGAGGAAGGAGTGGTTAACTCTACCTGGAAGGTGGGGGACCACGTTCAGGGGAACTTCACAGAGGAGATGATGTGGTTTTGGAATATAGGTGAGGTCTGGTGGGGTGGAGTCGGGAGCCAATGACTAAGAAAGAATTCTTGAGTCCTTGGTGCAAAATGGAGGTTTATTAAAGCACAGGGACAGGACATCTGGGCAGAAAGAACTGCTGCACGGAGTGGTGAGGGGTGGCTGATTATATTGGGGTTGGGGGAAGTAAGGAAAAGAGAGGTTTTCAAAAGGATTTTCATATGTTAAAGAAGACTCCCAGTCTACCTGAGGCCTTGCCATTGTCAAGTTAAGGTTGTTTTCCTTCTAGAAAGGCATTAACATGAAGATAGTTGGGAGCTTCCTGGAAGAACATAACACCCTGCCCACTTCAAATATATGTCAATGGACACTGGTTATAAGGACATTTAATTGTATCTACATTTCCTTCTGGAAGCTTGGTTATTGATAGAAATGCTTTGTTCTTGTAGATTGCCAAGACATTCGTAAACTGAGGGAGATTCTTATCTTGCAGGATTGTGATCTCTGTAAATGTAACGATTTGTTTTTCCTTTCCTTTAGGGCAGCCAGTGTTATGCCCAGGTTTTTGCGTCTGAGAGACCACCAAGGAGCCAACACCGATGTAATCACGGGAGGGTTTATTTGACAAGCTTAAGCTTGGGCCCAAGTATACCCTACGCAGTGGAGTAGGGACTTGGACCCTGAACCAGATTACAGTCAGAAGATTTTTTGTTTCGTTTAATATTTTATTTATTTGACAGAGAGAAATCACAACTAGGCAGAGAGGCAGGCAGAGAGAGAGGAGGAAGCAGGCTCCCGGCGGAGCAGAGAGCCCGATGTGGGGCTCGATCCCAGGACCCTGAGATCATGACCTGAGCCGAAGGCAGAGGCTTTAACCCACCGAGCCACCCAGGCGCCCCTACAGAGTTTTTAAAGACAGAGTAGGGGTGGATTTGGCAGTAGGTGATTGGGCCACGATTGCATCCCTATGTTCTTGTGATTTATTACAGTGTTAAGCTGTCCTATTTCTGATGTGATTTATTACAACATCAAACTATCCTACTCCTGACATGACTTATTACCTCGTTAAGCTATCCTATTCCTAATTAGTTTTTGGTATGGTGTTTTGTTTTCAAAACCTCTGGTCAGTCTTCCTGGAGCCAGGGGTCATTTACAGGTCACGGAGGCCTAAGATGGCTGCCGGGGCCAAGATGGCTGTACTTATGTCAAGGCTAGACTTGAGGTGGGTACAGCCTTGTTTTTCTTGGCCTCCACACCAGGAGTGTATGAGGAATGTCACATATATTCCATGGGGGCGTTGTGGGGTGTCAGCTTCTGCTTTGTCCTCAGCTTGCCTTCTGTTCCCTTATCAGAGATGCACCTTCAACACCAAGTATCATGCAGAGGGTTGTTGTGAAGGGGGGACTCACAGCAAAGGGTAATGGACAGTTCTGGGTACAAAACTTCCAGTCTCCTCTGAGGCTCTCTCCCAAACTGGGAACTTCTCCCCATGCTGAATGTGGGTGTCTCCTTCGAATGGGATTAGGAGTCTTACATTTGACTTACTTTTGGGGTCTTAACTTGCAACCTCCCCCGACTGGTCAGTGAATTCCTTACTTAGGTCAAGGAAATCTCCAGTTCTGCTCTAGACAAATCACACCTGGCCTACTCGTTGTTTGGTCCCTTAAAAGTATTTGCATCCAGGGGCGCCTGGGTGGCTCAGTGGGTTAAAGCCTCTGCCTTCGGCTCAGGTCATGATCTCAGGGTCCTGGGATCGAGCCCCGCATCGGGCTCTCTGCTCCGCAGGGAGCCTGCTTCCTCCTCTCTCTCTGCCTGCCTCTCTGCCTAGTTGTGATTTCTCTCTGTCAAATAAATAAAATATTAAAAAAAGAAAAAAGTATTTGCATCCAGTGTCATCATATTTGTCTTGATTTTATTAGTCAACTTCTCAGAGTTCAAGGGCTGATTCACTGCCACACCCTACATTTAACTGCTTCCTCCTACACCTAGGTAAACTCCTTAAGGGTGAAGTCTATTTTTTTTTTCCTTCCATGTATCCCACAATGCCAACTGTGCTAGGGTGCTGGTGAGGGTCAGTGCCTTCTGTGTTCTCTCCCTAAAGCAAGGTTTCCCAACCTTCTCTCCTCTTTTTCCAACTCCTCCTGCAGAAAATTGCCCTCTGTCCCAGGCAATACTCTATCTAGAAAATGCAAAATGTTTTCTGGCAGAACAAAGCCCTCCCCCAGGGGAGGATATTTTAATATGGAACAGGATTAGACAGAGGTTAAATGCTGACCTTCATTTTCAGCATCTCTTCCCTCCCTGAGATTTTATGATTCCGCTTTAAGGTATTGCTTTTAAGATTCAAAGAGCTTGTTTGCTACAGTTCCTTGTTCTACAGATTTTTTCAGGTATTATAGCAAAAAGAGGGAGGATGGGGAATATAAAGGTATAAAAACTATACCTTTAAATTGAGATTAGGAAATTGCCAGTGATAGAACATGTTTATTGTGTTAGTCATTAATACATTTACAAAGTAATCTATGAATCACACAGTAATAAATTAAAGAAAATCAAATTCAGAGGTATTTATAGGAACTAGTACATGTAACACTGCTTTGTAAACTCTGAATGCAAAAGTAAGGTGTTATTCTTAATATCACTATTACTATAGCTGTCCTAAATGTGTGATTTTCTTAATTCAAGGCACAAGATTAAGAAGTCTAGAGATCTTTCAGTTCCTTGTCAATGTAAGATACTGGTAACAAGCAGAGCCCATTTTCTTCCTTTTCCAGTTCATCGTAGACTCTGATCAGTAAGCAGAGCCAGAAATATCAAGTAACACAATCCATTCAGACAAAGTGCCAGGGCAAAGTTCAGAGGCCAAAAGAAAGTTTTCTCACATAAAACCTTTCATGTGTAGACTCAGGCATGTCAGCCAAAAACAACAGGTACCTGTTGAGACCATGGGGATTGGTCCTGATGGGACCTCTTCTTGTTCCACGAGGACCCCAACCTGCCATCAAAGCCCTGGGCTGAGATGCTAGATGTAAGCAGTTTGTGTCTTGGAAATAGATAAATTAGGTGGACTAAGTTATCAACATATCCACATCCTCATAAGCATGTGATTTGTGTAAATGTGTCTAGTTTCAAGAGCTTTTGTAAAATGGAACACAGAAATATAGAATCAGAGTAGTAAGTCTGAGCAAGGAGACTGAAAAGAGAATGACAAGTGTTTGCATTAATTTGCATTGTTCCAGGAGAATAGTACCATACTCATTGATTTATTATGGAATAATATTAAATTAAATGAGTTACTAAATGTGAAGTACAAAGGCCACTGCCTGCACATAATAGACACATAGTAGGCACTCAATAAATGTCATACCTCTCTCCTAGCATCCTTCTACCATTGTAATCATTAAAGCCTACTGCTAAACTTTGAAGACAAGATTTAGAATAACTTCCCACAAGGAACAGAGACACAATCAGGGTATGTAAAGATTCTGTTAAGACAACTGCATACCTGTCCTTCAGTCAGCACCTGAGGCACCTGATCTTTGCCCAGACAGTATTCAGGATGAACTTTGGTCGTTAAGGTAAATCAGCCCTGACACCACATGCAGTATTGGAACTAAACATTAGGGAAATTACCCTATAGACACTCAGAAAGACAGCTAGGGTCTGGAAGGGGGAATGGATGAATGACATCAGAAATGATCCAAGGATTCTAGATGTGGTTTCAAATCAAAATCAGTTACAGGGTGTGCCTGGGTGGCTCAGTTGGTTAAGCATTAGACTCTTAGTTTTGGCTCAGGTGGTGACCTTGGGGTTGTGAGATCAGTTCTGCCTCGGACTCTGTGCTCAGTGTGGAGTCTGCTTGGAACTCTTTCCCCTCCCTCTCCCTCTGCTGCTCCCTCTGCTTGTGTGTGCATGCACTTTCTCTCTCTCTCTCTCTTTCTCTCTCTCAAATAAATAAATAAATAAATAAAATCTTTTTTAAAAAATTAGAATTCATTATGAAACTGACCAAGTAAACCCAGCATAGAGTAATCATCATAAAATAAAATTCAGGGCAAGGAAAGGGATCTTTTCTTCTCAAACCATTACCTTAGAGCATCAATCATCATGATGGAAGATAAGTCATTGTTCATCTTCAGCATTTATCAAAGTGCCCCAAATATTGTAGGCATCCAATATTTGTTAGACAAATGAATCCTAGTTTTTTAGAATGTTTGACAGTCAATTCCAGTTAGAAATGATAGACTGAACAGACATATCTAACCCAACTCCTTCTAGAACTCCACTAAAACTCATAAGGATGAGGAGAGAGAGAGAAGAAATAATAGCAACAGAATTTTGGAAGCTAGAAAGCAGTGATAAAGGGCTTGGCAGACCTGATAAAACCAAATGCTAACTTAGTGGCATTGCAAAACCTCTGGATAGGGAGGGAGTGAAGATATAGGAGGATTAAAATAAGGGAAATGGTTGTGATGCAGGCTAGCTGGATTAGAGGATCCAGAGGAGGTCCCCCAGGACAAGCCAAGAGGGTCCTTGACTTCATGCAGGATAGACACGAAACATGAACAGAGAGGAAATGACAGCAGAGTTTACTGAAGACATGGAGAGAGGGGCACCTCTCTGGTGGCTCTGTCAGTAGACCATGATCTTGATCTTGACAAGTAGTACCACTTTTATATCCTCTTCCCTGACTTTTTGCATGGGGTAACAGCCCATTCCCCTCCCCTAACTGAAGTAGAGGTGTACCATTTCTTATCGATAGCTCTATAAGCTAAAGACTTTAATAAGAAAACAGAAATTGATTAATGCAGATGTACTAACTGCTCACAACCTCTCCCAATTCTTCATATGCTGGAAATCAAGCTTTACCTTTCAGATGTAAGATGGAAGAAGACTTCTCTAAGGAACATGACTAGCCCAAGGGGGGAAGAAAAATCCCTTAAAAACAGTGCTATGGAGTGGGATGGGGCGAGGATAGAATTCCCGAACGAAGAGCCTACTTGCATTACCTTTCAGCAGTGTTCATGGTCAATAGGTCTAATCTGCTTTCTGTCATCCCATCCTTAAAAATGAGCAGTAACTAGGATTACCAAACAGAGGAGGAAATCCTCTAACATGAAAGATAAGTGAAGGACCTAAATTGCCAGAAAAGAGGTCCACTAAGGACCTCGCTCAATGAATATCAACAGACACATACCAATAACATCATCATGAAATTCTAGAACACTGGACACAAAGGCAAAATTCTCCAAACTTTTGAAGAGAAAAGCCATATACAAAGGAAAAGGAGTCAGAATGACTTCAGACTTCTTAACAGCAATGCTGAATCCTCAATTCTGAGAACAATAGAACAAAGCCTCCAAATGCTGAAGGAAAATTATTTCCTACTTAGAATTCTATACCCAAACTGTTCATCAAGAATAAAGGGGCTGTTTCCACCTTTGGAACCTACCAGCTCTCACACCTTGAGAGTATACTTTTGCCTTAATATAATGCTTTGTGCTTACAGAAAAAGAAAAGAAAGAAATACAAATAAATTCTCAAAAACCTTACGTTCCATGAATCCTTTCTTAAGAAGCTAAGGGAGGGAGGACATGCTAAATCAAAAAGAGAAAAAGGTATAAACCAAGAAAGAAGAAGGTATAGATTATAGGAAACTATACCCAAGTAAGGAAATAAGTGAAGTGAGTCCTCAAAATGATGGTGCATTAGCTATATACCAGATATAGAAGGCAACAACTACAAATGGGACCACTGTAAGAGAACATGCATTGAAAGAGGTCATCATTAAGATGTCAACTGCCATTAGACTGCTTTTTAAAATCTGATACTAGAATGCCTGAATGAGCCTGATCAAGATTGTTTTTTATATTTGTTTTGATTTATCCACGGGGGTTTCTGTTCTACCCACCTATACCCCCACCCCCTGTGACCTACGGCCCAGATAGGCTGGGGACACTCATTAAACATCACAGAAGTTTTCTGCTTTGACCTACTCCAGAACTGAAAATGAGCTTTGGTGAACTTAGAAGCAAAAAATGAAGAGCAGCCTCCAGTTCCACCCCCAACCTCATCAGAGTCTTGCCAGATCCCCTATATGTCAGCCACCTGCCAGTGGTCCCAATTTATTAAGCTGTATGTTTCCCAGATCTCATTCAAGACCTTGTTCACTGATTTCTCCAGAAATGTCTTTTATATACTTCATGGAAGCTGAAGCCAGACTATGGGCTAGAAATTCTGTTCAGCTTATCTTTGGGATCATCTAGTCTTGTCTTTATGCCTTTTTCCTACACATGTGGGCTTCTGCTTGCTGCTCAGTTGTTGGGTTTTTCTTTTTTTAAGTCTTTATTTATTTATTTAAGTAATCTCTACATCCAGCATGGGGTTCGAACTTATAACCCTGAAAGCAAGAATCTCATTCTCTTCCAAAGGAGCCAGCCAGGTGCCCTGCTGCTCAGTTTTTATATTAACCACATGTAGTGGTTGATAAGATAGCTGAGGGAAAAAACAGTGATAGTGGTATTCCTTAAATATTTCAATTACTTCTTCTCCTGGGATTTTGGAGATGATATCCTGAAGATTGAGCCAATGAGCAGTAGATTGAAGTGGAAAGTGTCTGTGTCGGAGAAAAGCACATTCAATGGGTCATGAGCAGCCTGAGAAAACATCCATCTTCTCTGCTTCCATTTCATGCCCCACATCATCTCCATTTGGCTGTCAAAACCTTCAATTTCAAATCTTCACCTGCTGCCAGCACCTAGACCTTTCCAGGAAAACAAACCATAAGTGGTAGGAGCAGCACTGCATGGGGACTAGGGACATGATAAGGAGAAGGAGTTGAGTCTAAAAGACTGGCCCTGGGGCGCCTGGGTGGCTCAGTGGGTTAAGCCGCTGCCTTCGGCTCAGGTCATGATCTCGGGATCCTGGGATTGAGTCCCACATCGGGCTCTCTGCTCAGCAGGGAGCCTGCTTCCCTCTCTCTCTCTCTGCCTGCCTCTCTATCTACTTGTGATCTCTCTCTGTCAAATAAATAAATAAAATCTTTTAAAAAAATAAAATAAAATAAAAGACTGGCCCTAAAAAAATTAAATTAAATTAAATTAAAAATTAAAAAAAAATAGAACCCTGGGCCTTCTCAATATTCCTCCTGGCTACCCGGTCTCTCTGTTTCTTAACATCCTTCTGGGGATCCCTATTGCCCCCTCAATGGATCCCTTAACATGATATACCAAGGCTCTTTTTAATTACCTCTTCTCCCTATGTTGTCAGCTCTAGTTGGGGTCCCAACAGCCTTTTTTCTTTTGCCCACAGCAATATTCAACTATTTAGGATTCCCTGACTACTATGTTCCCTCCTTTGTATTTTGATCATGCATGGAGGTCTCCTGTTACACACTCCTCTTCCTTGTCTTGTTAGTATCTGCTTATTTCTAAGACTCAATTCAGGCATAACTTCCTCTAATAAGACTGCCCCACCCAAGCCACTTGTTCTCCCCAGACTGGATTAGATGTGCTTCTTCTGTGCATACCTATGCATGTCACATTGTATCCAAAAGCATCTCCTTGGGACATGTGGGTGGCTCAGTCGACTAAGCATCTTCCTTCAACTAAGGTCATGATCCCAGGGTTCTGGGATCAAGTCCCACATTGGGCTTCTTGCTCTGCAGGAAGACTGACACTCCCCCTGCTTGTGCTCTCTCTGACAAATAAATAAGTAATCTTTTAAAAAATTTTTTAAAGGATTTTATTTATGTATTTGAGAGAGAGAGAGAAAGAGCACAAGAACGGGGTGAGAGTTAGAAGGAGGTATACCTTTGTTCATTCATAATAATTTCACTGCCCTAAAAATTCACCATACTCCCCTTAATCATCACCCCCCAACACTCCCTGGAACTCCTGCAAATCCCTGATCTTTTTACTGTCTCCATAATTTTTCCCTTTCTAGAATGTCATAAAATTGGAATCAGAGTATGTAGCCTTCTCAGACTGGCTATTTTTGCTTAGCAATATGCATTTAGGTTTTCTCCGTGTCTTTTTGTGGCACATTATTATTATTCAAAATAAATGCCAGATAGAATTTTTAGTAGATGAATACCTGATACTTGGAGAAGAAAGGTCACAGTGTAGAAATAGCTGAACTATCAACAATGCCATACTATCAATCCATTAAATGGACATTCACTGGGCTCCTGCTTTTTTTTTTTTTTTTTTAAGATTTTATTTTTTATTTATTTATTTGACAGCGAGAGAGAGATCACAAGTAGGCAGAGGGAGAGAGAGAGGGAAGCAGGCTCCCCGCTGAGCAGAGATCCCGATATGGGACTCGATCCCAGGACTCTGAGATCATGACCCGAGCCGAAGGCAGCGGCTTAACCCACTGAGCCACCCAGGCGCCCCTGGGCTCCTGCTTTGTGTCAGGCACCATGTTTGCTTGATTTCAAGAGCGCTAAGAAGACAATATCCTAGTCCTTGAGGAACTAACAATTTAGTGTATAAGACAGTTATATTTAAAAGACTCATTTTTTCACAATGCAGGAAGAGCTACTCAAAGGGAAGGTATCCTGCTGATATAAAAATTAATTCAAGGGACACCTGGTGGCTCAGTCAGTTAAGTGTCTGCCTTCGGCTCGGGTCATGATCTTGGGGTCCTAGGATTGAGCCCCACGTCAGGGTCCCTGCTCAGTGCAGAGTCTGATTCTCCCTCTGCCCCTCCCCCTGTTCATGCTCTCTCTCTCGCCTTCTCTCAAATGAATAAATAAAATCTTTTAAAAATTAATTCAAATAATACAGGCACTTTGCACAATAATGCCACATAATAAGTGCTCAGTAAATGTTAACTATTATTACCATTATGTAATTTAGTTCTTACAACAGCCCTAACCCCTATATAATGCTATCACTTATTTTTCTGATCAAAAATTGGTTCACAGTAGTTAATTAGCTTACTCAAAACCACAGAATGAAAAAATAAATCTGAGGGGCTCCTGGGTGGCTCAGTCAGTTAAGCATTGGCCTTTAGCTCAGGTCATGATCCCAGAGACCTGGGATCGAGCACTGCATCAAGCTCCCTGCTCAGGGGGGAGTTTGCTTCTCCCTCTCTCTCTGCTCAACCCGCCCCCCCCCCACCTGCTCATGTGTGCTCTCTCTCTCTCTCTCTCTCTTTCACTCTCTCTCTCAAATAAATAAACAAAATCTTTTTTAAAAAAATGAATCTGAGTTTGTCTAAAGCCCATGTTCTCTCTACATTCTTGTTTTCTCTGTAGGCCCGGCAAAAGTGACATCATGTCCTGAGGTAGAGACATTAAAGAGAAGGGTGTACGGGGGACAGTGACAAGTTGAGAGTGATTGAGGCCAGAAGGTAGAGAGGGGGGCAGTGGGCAGTAGAGGTTAGTCACAGGCTATGAAGGGCTTCCAAGTACTGAAGTTCATAAAATCGTCTGTCCCACTAATCTGCTCATGATATTTAGCTCTAAGAACTGCTGAAGCGGAACATTCCCTTTGGAGTGTACAAAATAAGACAAGCTCTGTGTAAGACATTTTTGGTCTTTGCTGAGGTCAATGTGGTGGGTTTGTTGCTGAGGAAGAGTTCTGACAATTGCTATGGGGACGCAACATAAGCAAAGAAAAGCCAAAATGTTTGTCTTCTGAAAGCAAAATTAGAGGGAAGCACAGTAAATCAAAATTCCATACACAATGTGTTTTGCAAATAAACACCAATTTGAAGAGCAACTTCAGGAAATGAAATTGACTAAGTCCAAGACTTCACAGAAAACCCATCTGCTTTCTCCTCTGGATGGTTGGAATGCTTACATGTGAGGGCATTTCTTTTTATCACCATATGGCTTCTTTATTTAAGAAGTAGAAGTAAGAAAATTTACCTTTGATTGCTATTATACTCTTGAAATCATCATATGCTTTTTTTTTTTTAAGACTTTATTTATTTGAGGGGCTCCTGGGTGGCTCAGTGGGTTAAGGCCTCTGCCTTCGGCTCAAGTCGTGATCCCTGGGTCCTGGGATCGAACCTCACATCAGGCTTTCTGCTCAGCGGGGAGCCTGCTTTCCCCCTCTCTCTCTCTGCCTGCCTCTCTGCCTACTTGAGATCTCTGTCTGTCAAATAAATAAATAAAATCTTTAAAAAATATATTTTATTTATTTGAAAGAGAGAGAGTGTCTGAGAGAGAGCTCAAGCAGAGGGCAGGGGCAAAAGGAGCAGGAGAAGCAGACACCCTGCTGATCAGGCAGTGTGATGTGGGAATCGATCCCAGGATCCCAAGACCCTGGGATCACGACCAGAGCTGAAGACAGATGTTTAACTGACTGAGCCACCCAGGCACCCCAAAATCATTATATGTCATCATATCATCAAACTGAAAGGGCTGAATGCTATTCATACCTTCTGGGGGGGGAAATGAAATTTAATTTCTTTTTTTTTTTTTAAGATTTTATTTATTTATTTATTTATTTATTTGACAGACAGAGATCACAAGTAGGCAGAGAAGCAGGCAAAGAGAGAGGAGGAAGCAGGCTCCCCGCTGAGCAGAAAGCCCGATGCAGGGCTCAATCCCAGGACACCAGGACAACGACCTGAGCTGAAGGCAAAGGCTTTAACCACTGAGCCACCCAGGCACCCCGAAAATTAATTTCTGCCTAATTATTTTAATAATATGTTTAGCGTTGATTTTAATATAACAGAAGAAACAGCATTGAATTTCAACTGAGAACAATTCAAGAGCATTACCAATATCAACTAATTTGATATATTTTTAAAATATAACTTAAACAAAAGCAAAGAACCAGGTCATTTCAATACCATATTTTCTTGTTCCCATTAAAAAAAAACTATCCATTTTTTGCCAATATTTATTTATTTATCTAACCAAACTGGTAATGGAGAATGTACTATGTGCCCAGCTTGGGGTCGAGCACTAAGGACACAATCATAATCAAGGTAGACACAGTCTCTGCTCTAGGGGAGATTGCAGTAAAATGCCAGAAAACTATAAGCAATTGCATCAAAGAGTTAAAGTTAGACATTTTTATTAGTATATTGTAAGATGATTGGGCTTGTAAATATACAGAACAGCACTTCTCAAGCTTTGTGTGTGAATCACCTGGGGATCATATTAAAACGCAGCTTCTGATTCAGTAGATCTAGAATGGAGTTGATATTCTATATTTAAGCATTGTGTCATGTCATGCTGTTGCCACTAGTCCATGGACCACACTTTGTAGCAAGGACATAGACTATTAAGATGTATGATCAATCATTAAGATGTAGAGCATAGGGGTGCCTGGGTGGCTCAGTGGGTTAAGCCGCTGCCTTCGGCTCAGGTCATGATCTCAGGGTCCTGGGTTCGAGCCCCGCGTTGGGCTCTCTGCTCTGCAGGGAGCCTGCTTCCTTCTCTCTGCCTGCCTCTCTGCCTACTTGTGATCTCTATCTGTCAAATAAATAAAATAATAAAATCTTAAAAAAAAAAAGATGTAGGGCATAAAATAACATGAAAACTTTTTCTCTTCTTGGTGTGAAAGGTGTATTCTTCGAAATCAAATAGTTGAGTTTCAATCCTGGCTTCAACCATTTGCAGGCTCTGTGATCTTAGAAGGGTTACTTGACCTCTCTGTCTCAGTTTTCTTATCTGCAAACTGGGGATAATGACAGGGACTATCTTATAAGGTTGCTGTGAAGGTTAATGATATAATTTATATAATTCACTTAAAATAATAGTGCCTAACTCTTAAGCACTCAATAAATATTAGCTATTATTTTTGTGTATTAGTATAGTTTTAGAGATCTACTTGGGAGTTGGTGTACTTCGTTAATCTGAAGATTTATGATTTTTATGGTTCTGGATAATCAGTCATTATCTTTTCACAAGTTGCCTTTCCTTGAGTATTTTCTCTTCTGGCATTCTGGTTTGACATCCATGTACCTTGTACCATGTACCTTGTGTCTTCTTTAATCGTTATGTGACTTAGCTTCCTTATCTGTAAAATGATACAAACGTTAAAAACAAAATTCAACTGAGTAAATTTAAAGATCGAACTGACTTTATTCAATGATCCATGAGTTAGGCAGCGTCCTGTCGAACAAATAAAACAGTACAAAACAGAAAGCTTTTATAGCAGAAGGGGAGAGTGGATCGTTTCAGGTAAGGTGAACTTCCTTAGGGGACAAAAGGGTCTGTCAGGTGGATTAATTCACTAGTCCTGACCAGGAAATTCCAGATCAGCTGGTTAAGACTACATTCCTGGGAGAGGTCCATTACGTTACACATTAAGTCTTCCCTTACTGACATGGGGCTTAGCACAGTTACTCCATTTGGGGCTTGCCTGTCCTTTTTAACAATTAACCCGTTTCGAACAGACTCTCAGCTTAACTGAGAAATGTAATCAAAATTTAAGGCACTAGCACCACTCCTAGCTATCACTTTGACGTTCTCAGAGTCTTTGCTGATCCTGTGTGTGGTATCTGTATGTTGTGATATTTCGGCTGAATCACTGTGACATTCACTTTATTTTATTTTTTTATAAATTAATTTATTTATTTGACAGAGATCACAAGTAGGCAGAGAGGCAGGCAGAGAAAGAGGAGGAAGGAGGCTCCCTGCTGAGCAGAGAGCCCCATGCGGGGTTCAATTCCAGGACCCTGGGATCATGACCTAAGCTGAAGGCAGAGGCTTTAACCCACTGAGCCACCCAGGTACCCCTGTGACATTTACTTTAAATTGGTCATTCTCTTTGTTCCTTTTCTGATGTTCCAGTCTTAGGGAGATCACTTGCTTGGTGGTTGGTGGCTGCAAACATATATTTAAAGGTCTTAAGAGAATTCAGTGCAGGGGGATTTCTTTGATTAATACAAGCAGGATAATTCCCAATGTCTGGAGTGTGCTTCAAAGCCATGGTCCCTAAGAGCCAAATCAATCAAAATCAAATAAGTCAAATAAAGACCCCATTGAAGGAGACACCTTTTTAAGCCAAGTGATTTGCTCAGTGATCTTTTGTAACTGAGTTTCAACTTTCTCCTGAAGTATTAACCCAGCTGTGGCAGGTGACGTCCAGAACACAGACATCCCCCTGCTCCACTAAAAGGTAATCAAGGGCTATCCTATTATCAAGGACAACTTTGGCCAGACCGTCAAAGGATTTTTGTTGGACAACTACTGTTTTAGCAGCAGACTCTCCAATATTTTGAGAGTTAAGGAGAAATTCCTGACCATAGGCTCATTTGTACTTGCTACTGATGAGGGAAGTAGGACCGTGACAAGGAAGCCAGTCCTGAACCATGAATGCCTCCTGATAATTTCCGTTGGAATCTGTGAGTCAGGCCTGGAAAGGTAACAATCATGGAGGCCAGTGAAATTTTAAGGTCCTGTAGACCACACAGGCAGTTTTATTCTGGTTGCTTTTGGGGACTTTGTTTTGTTTTTTAAAGATTTTATTTATTTATTTATTTCACACACACACACACACAGAGAGAGAGAGAGAGAGAGAGAGAGAGAGAGTATAAGCAGGGGAGTAGGCGAGGGGAAAAAAAACAGGCTTCCCAACAAACAGGGAGCCCCATGCAGGGCTCCATCCCAGGATCCAGGACTCTGCCAGTACAAAACTCACTAGTTATAAAAGAACTTGAATCTAAGTTGTTTTTTAGTTTTGTAAAGATTTATAAGGCAAGGACAATTGCTTTGAATGCCTCAAAGATTTGGGCTGCAACTTATATCAACTTCTGATTATCAGCTTTTGACTACAGACTTACTTCATTTGAGTTGGTGTTGAGTTTGTGTAGGAGTCTTGGAGACCCTTTTTTCCCCAGTGTCCCAGTTGATTGCAAATGAAATATTGACCCTTAGGCCATCATTTTGATGATGGACTCTTAGATGTGTACAATGGGGGGGAGGTCCAAGTGTTGTTGTTTTTTTTTAATTTTTATTTATTTGACAGACGGAGATTACAAGTAGGCAGAGAGGCAGGCAGAGAGAGAGAGGGGAGGAAGCAGGCTCCCTGCTGAGCAGAGATTTCCCCAGAACCCTGGGATCATGACCTGAGCTGAAGGCAGAGGCTTTAACCCACTGAGCCATCCAGGCGCCCCTCCAAGTGTTATTTTAACTGCATAGTTTTGGAGCTGTTTTATCTGTAAGGCCAGTAGCTTGGTGGACTTTAGTCTTGTTGCAAAGTCCTTCCAAAGTACTCAACTGTGATAAGTTTACTCAAACTGGTAACCTTCCATCCTATTTTCTGCTTTTTTATCAATCCACTAATCTCAGGAGATAATCCATTTACAAACCCAGCGGCTAGAGCAGATTGGGTCATCTCATTTATTGTATACCACAAGAAGAAAGCTTCCAGATGGACTTTACAGTCTGCCACAGGGGCGCCTGGGTGGCTCAGTCAGTTAAGCATCTATCTTTGGCTCAGGTCATGATCCCAGAGTCCTGGGATAGAGCCCCACATTGGACTCCCTCCTCTGTGGGGAGCCTGTTTCTCCCTCTCCTGCTCCCCCTGCTTGCGTTCTCTTTCTCTCTCTGTCAAATAAAGAGAGAAAATCTTTTAAAAAAATGAATAAATAAAAAATAAAGTCTGCCACAGTTCATCATCTTCCTTTGTTTTCGTGTTTGAATAACAAACCAATTGATGTGGGTAGGAAAGACTCTAGGAATAACTTTTAAAAATCAGTTGCTGTGGGGCACCTGGGGAGGTGGATTGGGGGATGGGTGAAATAGGTGGTGGGAATTAAGGAGGGCACTTGTAGTGATGAGCCTTGGGTGTTGTACATAAGGGATGAATCAATAAATTCTCCTGAAACTAATATTATACTATATGTTAACTAACAGGAATTTAAATTTTTAAAAAAGGAGGAAAAAAGGTCATATTTAAAGGTTTGCAAGCAGGAGAGTCTGCAATAACTTCAGATTTCACAAGAGTGGGCTAAATAATCAGGAAAAGACCTCTCCAGTATACAATACCCCTACAACTCTGTTCCCAATTCTAATGTGCGGGTGGTTTCTTATACCACCAAGTGACTCTTGGATAGTACAGGTGGTTTCTTATACCACCACCAAGTGGCTCTTGGACAGTACAGGTGGTTTCTTATACCACCAAGTGGCTCTTGGACAGTACAGGACAGTACAGTACTCAATTCTGGCACTCTCTACTAAGGAATAGCATCAGACTAGAGGTTCCAGTGACTTCTCAGGTTTAATTAATTTGTTAGAGCAGCCATAGATGGTTATGGGATAGGTTAGATTGAACTCAAAGCAACCTTTTCCTCACTAGATTACCCATTTATTATAAAAGGATAAAACTCAGGA
The DNA here is from genome assembly GCF_922984935.1 of Meles meles. Lineage (NCBI taxonomy): Eukaryota > Metazoa > Chordata > Mammalia > Carnivora > Mustelidae > Meles > Meles meles. The sequence continues at coordinate 143,675,626 of NC_060067.1, forward strand.
ACAACCAGATGGAAGAGATGCTTAAAACAGGGTATGGGGAAAGGGCATGGAGCTTACATGTCCTCTCTGATCCTGCCTCTCTCTCCAAGTCTCCATGTGTTCATCAACCTAGATCTCCAAACCCAGTCCTTTGGGGTTTCTGTGGAAGCTTCACTGCAAAGGGATGATTACTTAAATCTGACCATTGGCAACTGATTTAACCTCCAGCCCTTCTCCCCTCCCTGGAGGTCAGTGACAAAATTCGGTCATCACATGGTTGGCTTTAATTGGCAACCAACCCTTATCCTCTGGGGTCGTCCAAAAGACACTTCATTAACGTAACAAAAGAAAAACGTTTCCTTTCTCTTCACAGGAAATTCCAAAGATTTTAGGGGCTCTTTGCCAGAGGAGTGAGACCAAATCTATGTCTTTTTTTTTTTTAATTTTTTTCCTAAAGTTTTTTTTCTAAGATTTCATTTATTTATTTGACAGACAGAGATCACAAGTAGGCAGAGAGGCAGGCAGAAAGAGAGGGGAAGCAGGCTCCCTGCTGAGCAGAGAGCCCAATGCAGGGCTCTATCCCAGGACCCTGAGACCATGACCTTAGCTGAGATCATGATCTGAGCTGAAGGCAGAGGTTTAACCCACTGAGCCATCCAGGTGCCCCTATATTTCTTATTCTAAATTATAATATCATTCCCATAATAAAGTAAGGGAAATCTCCAAAGGCTAAAAGTGTAGATGGAACTATAACCAGAGTGTTAATTATAGCTGACACACATATAGAATATATATAGAATATAGAATATAGAATAGTATTCTATTCTAAGTGTTTTAAATTTATTTTAACTCACTTAATCCTAACAACAACCTTATGAGGTAGATACTATTTTGTTAAAAAGAAACAGGTGGAAAATGGAGTCACTTGTACTGAGCCCCATGCTAAGACTGAGTGAACCAAGAGTTAATACCTAACCTAATCGCAGTTTCAGCCTCTCGCATGAATGTCTTAACCAGTCAGTGTAGAATTCCTGGTCAGCACTACTGAGGCAAGCTACCTGATAGACTCCCTCCATTCCCTAGAGGAAGGTGACCTTGTCTGAAATAATCCACTCTTCTTCTCCTTCTGCATATAAAAGCCTCCCATTTTGGGGCGCATGGGTGGCTCAGTAGCTAAGTGTCTGCCTTTGGCTCTGGTCATGATCCCAGGATCCTGGGATTGAGCCCCGCATCAGGTTTCCTACTAGGTGGGAAGCCTGCTTCTTCCTCTCCCACTCCCCTACTTTCGTCAAATAAATAAAATCTTAAAAAAAAAAAAAGCCTCCCATTTCGTACAGGTCCATGGAGCTCCTTTCTATTTGTTAGATGGAATGCTGCCCAATTCATAAATCAGTGAAATGGGTCACTTTAAATTCACACAGTTGAATTTTTAAAAAACAGATTTGGTGATGGAGATGAAATCCAAAGTAAACTTTTGGTAGCATTCGGAGACAATGAGAAACAGGAATAGTACCCATAAATCCTTCTGAGTTCTGTCTCTCTTGTGGTTTCTGTGGGCCCTAGGTAAGCTTCTCTCAGTTCTGAGTTCCAATGTCTTTGCATCAAGCTCCTTATTTAATTGGCTTTCTGGTCAGTTCCACATGGAGAGTTGCTGGTAGTTCAGGTTGCAATTGTCATGTAATTGAGGGAAACCCTTAGCCCTTGATTCTGTCCCAAGATCCAGGTGGGAACTGCTGGAGGGAGTTCACAATTCCCCATTTATGTGGAGCCCCCTGGTCCATAGTCCCATTTGTTGAGGTATACTTGTTCAATCCTACCCCCATTCCAACTTCCAAGGTGGGAATTGGTGTTGCACAATGGGGTCTTCTCTCGGAAAGAATGCATTAACATTTCTTGGTTACTGTCAATATATTAAGGTGCACATGTTTGTCTTCTTTTGTGTAGATAAAGGCTATTGCTAGTGGGAATCTTGGAAGCTGCCACAAAAGTGGCAGGCACAAGCCAAGCATTTGAAAGGTGTGAAAGTGATTGCCACCTAACCTGAAGACTCCTGTGTTGGGATAAGTTGGTTATGGAATAGCTTAGATTGACACTGGGTCATTCACCAACCTCAAGAAAATTTCCAATTGGAAAATTTCCAATTTGCAATGAGGTACACTGTAAAACATCACACAGTTTCCAACCCAGTGCCATGACCTTATCGGGTATTATATCCAAGAGATCCAAAGGCTTAGATAGATAGTTAGATAGAGCCTTAAACTCCAAAGAATCAAATGTGCCACTTTTCTGCACACCTGGTTATTTTATATCTAAGAACTATATGGTCTCCAAAACTATAAATATCTACAAAATGGCAAAATCATACTAAAACAATACAGAATTACAAAGGCCATTATGGGGAAAGTTCCAATTAGATAAGATCATTCATTTAAAGGGCACCTGGGTGGCTTAGTGGGTTAAGGCTTAAGTGGGTTAAGTGGGTTAAGGATTAAAATTTGACTTGGCCAAAGAACACTAGAAGTTCTAGTTCACTGCACATAAACCACTAACATTTCTCTTTTTCAGAGGTGTCAAGAGTTTGAATAAAAATGTCCTTTTGTCAGGAAATGAACTCTCATTTTTGACACGTCCATGTATTTTATTATGTTTTGAACCTGAAGCTATGGCTCCTGAGAGCCCTGGTCTTGATTTTGCAATCTAGGCTTCGTTTTTATTGGAAGAGAGGGACTAATAATAATCGCCTGTTCCATGAATGTGACTTTGAGAGATTTGGATTTTATGCTCACATGCTTTATGGATTTGTTTTTGATGGATGCAATGGTACTTATTTTAAAAAACTATTCTACATTACACTTCTTACCTCTGGTTTCATACATATATGTATGTGTGTGTGTGTGTATGTGTGTGTGTGTGTGTGTGTGTGTATTCCCGTGAGGGAAGAGGTCATCGCTGAAGTGCAAAGTTGGAGGCAATCCCCTGCAAAGGGGGGGCCCTTAACCCTCCACAATGCAGAATGCATATTAGACCAAAGATCCTTCTTTTTTTTTTAAAATTTTGTTTATTTATTTGACAGACAGAGATCACAAGTAGGCAGAGAGGCAGGCAGAGAGAGAGGAGGGGAAGCAGGCTCCCTGCTGAGCAGAGAGTCTGATGTGGGGCTCGATTGCAGGACCCTGGGATCATGACCTGAGCCGAAGGCAGAGGCTTTAACCCACTGAGACACCCAGGTGCCCCAAGATCTTTCTTTTCATAGTGCTGTGTCTCCAATCAAAAGGGTATGTGGATCTGGAAATGAGGGGGCAGAAGCAGGAGCGGTCACTCCCAATGACCTACTGAGTTATGCTTCTTGGGGTCTACAGGGTTAGAGGTTCTGGTTGTCGATAGAGCCAGGCTTTTACCAGAGGATACAGCGAGGGTCCAGTTGAATTACAAACAATGGCTGCCATCTGGGCACTTTGAGCCCCTTGTGGCCAGGGACCGGCAGGTGAGAATAGTGACCATCTTGGCAGGGATAATTAACTCCGATCAACAATGGGAGGTAAGGCTAATTCTATACAACAGGAACAGGGAGGCACATGTTCGGAACTCAGATGACCCACTTGGTCACCTTCTTGGTTCTTGGTTCTCCTTTGACCAATTATAATTGTGAACAGACAAGTGAAGTGACCCAAGTCTGAGAAGGATATGATTAATAATGGCTAAGATACCCTGATAATGAATGTTTGGGTCATACCACCAGGTAAGCCACCAAGACCAGCAGAGGTGGTAGCCGAGGCAAGAGGGGAATTTAGGATGGAGAGTGGAGAAGAGAGGCTAGGACAGCGAGTGCAGGCCCTAAAACGCTGTGCAGTGACAGGAGCTTACCCTGGGCGGCTCCCTGGATGCCTATGGAGCAGTGGATTTGTGTGCTGCAACACGCATCTGAACAATGGCAGATGGAGACAGATGCCATGTCCTTCAAGAAAGCTCTTGCTGCCCAGGTACAGAGAAGTGGTAAGTAGACAGCCCCTTGTTTGGTGGCTTCCTCAGTGTCTGCCCCAGCTTTCAAGTAGCCTCAGCCAGTGACTGAGTGACGGCCTAGCCATTTACAGTCCTGGACCAGCAGAGGCTTTGTCAGGTCTGCGGAGCGATATGACGCTTTCTGTTGTTGTCTGGTAGTTCTGTCTCCCCTGTTCTTTTCACAGGTGTTACTCTCTAATCCCGTTTTCGCACTTTTCAGTGCGACTGAGTCGCACTGAATTTCAGTGACTGAGTGCAGGGGTTCCCAAATCAGCACATGCAGCATAACAAAGCACCACAAAACCTCAGTAACATGAAACATTAAGTAGTTCTAACTGCTCATGGGGTTACAGGCCAGCTGGGCAACAGTTCTGGACTTAGCCGGGTCACTTCTGTGCCTGTAGTCAGCGGTGGCACAGATGAGCAGCTCCGCCAATCGCGACTGGCTTCTCTCCCAAGTTTGGGTGTTGTTGGCCAGGGGCCGGTCTAGGTAGCTCCCACTGGGACAAGTTGTCTTTCCTTCAGAGTGTCTTGTTCTCTCTAGTCAGCTCACGTCAGCTTGCTCACATGGTGGTAAAAGCCTTTCAAGGGAACAAGCTGAAGCAAGCAAGGCCTCTTGACATCTAGGTGTGGCCATATTCTTTTGGCCAAAGCAAAATCTCAAAACTGGCCCAACTTCATGGGTTAGGGAACCACCTCTTGTTGGAGGAGATACAAAGTCATAAAGTATAGGAAGAGGGAGACATAAAGAAATGGGGACATTTTAACAAGCTATCTATCACAGGGAGAATGCCCTACAGTGGAGTCCACTGGAAAACACAAATTATAGCTTTGTCAATCAACTATATTGTGCCTTTTGCTTTTTAATTCTTTTAATATAGTGAAAATCTAAAAGCACACAGAATATGTGAAGAATAATACAATTAATACTCAGGAATCCACCATTCTACTTGAATAAATCTTAAAATTCTGACATATTTGATTCAGATATTTTAAGAAATAAAACTTTGGAAATACTGTATACCCTTGTATACCTACAGTGCACCATCCTTGCTTTTTCTTTTTTGAGGTCTTCAGCTATCCATTTTAAATTCCAAATACTTTATTTTTGTTCAAGCTAAAGGACGTAAGACTCATGCCTTCTGGAGATTCAGCAGGAAAAAAAAGAAATTATGTTCATTTAGTCATTAAACAAGTACTTATTGTATCATCTATTTGCCAAGAATTTTATGACATATTTATTGGTATATTATATTATTCTTTTTTTGGTAGCATTTTATTCAATGTACCATTTTTTACAGGCTGTATATCTAAAGTGAGAAGCAAAGAACATTTCCTTTAGGAAATGTTTCAGGACTCTCTTCCGAAAAAAAATTTTTTAATACCTTAAAGCTTTGATGGTGAATCTTGTTATCTTAGTCTATAAATTTTCATTCCAAGTTTCTTAACATCTTCCTTCTATGGGTTTGGCCTTTGTGTCACTTGGGTGGGTACGATGTTTCAGTATGTTTATTTAGTTGCTAGTTGGCCACACCTTTGGTTTTCTTTCATGTGAGTAAATTGTTACTGCTTGTTACTCCCATGTGGTTTCTCTACTTTAATATGATGACTTCAGAGTGCAGTCCTCTAGCTGGTCTTTGTTTCCTGTGCTTTGATGGTGATTTATATATGTATACTTATACATAAATGTTTCAATAATAGCCTATTGACATCTAATTTACATACCATAAAATTCATCTCTTAGTACATTCACAGAGCTTTGCAACCTTTGCCCCTATCTGATTTTACAGTATTATCACGACCTCAGAAAGTAATCCTGTAGCGATTAGCTACAACTTCCCATTCTCCTCTGCCCCCAGCAATCCCTGATCTACTTTCTGTCTCTATGGCTTAACCTACTCTGCACATTTTATATAAACAGAATCAGACATCACAGCAGTCTTTTTGTCTCTGATTTCTTTAACTCAGTGTAATGTTTTCAAGGTTCATCTAAGCTGTAGCATGTAGCAGCATTTCATTCCTTATCATCGCTAAATAATACTGAATTGGGTATTCCACACTTTGCTTATCTATTCATCAAATGATGGACATTTGTATTCACTTTTGCGCTGTGAACATTCATGTGCAAATATTTGTGTGGACATGTTCTCATTTCTTTGGGGTATATACCTACAAGTAGAATGGCTGCATTAAATGGCAACCCTATGTTTAACTTTTTGAAGAACTGCCACTCTGTTTTGCAAAGTGGCTGTACCATTTTACATTCTCATCAGTTATGTATGAGGATTATAATTTCTTCACATCCTTAACAACATTTATTATTGTCTATATTTTTATCTTAGCCATCCCGGGAGATGTGAAGTGATGCCTCAGTAATTTTTGACTTACATTTCCCTAATGACTAATGATGTTGAACATCTTTCATATTCTTATTGGCCATTTATATATCTTCTTTGAAGAATGTCCATTTATTTATTTTAACTAGGCTCCATGCCAGTGTGAAGTCCAATGCAGGGCTTGAACTCACAACCCTGAGATCAAGATCTGAGCTGAGATCAACAAGATCTGGCTGCTCAACTGACTGAGCATCCAGGCACACTGAGAATGCCCATTTTAAAGTTGGGCTAATTTTTTGAAAAAACTGTTGAGTTGTAAGTTCTTTATATATTCTGGATACAAGTTCCTTATTATATATATGATCTTCAAACATTTTCCCACATTCTGAGGTTTGGCTTCTTAGTTTCTTAATGATGTCCTTTGAAGCACATAAGCTTTTAATTTTGGAGAGATCCAATTTACGTTTACTTTTGTTGCTTATACATTTTGATGTCATCCTAAGAAATGATCGCCTAAGCCAAGGTCACAGAGATTCAATCCTGTGTTTTCTTTGAGGAGCTTTATAGTTCTAGTGTTACGGAACCTGAACTGGAACCTGATGGAAGAACCAAGAGGCACTGGGAGACCTTGGAGGATCAGACGTTTAACACCTGCGGTCTCAGAGGAGAGTGATCTTCAAAGGTCTGATCCCTGAGCATGAACAATGGGGGTAATTTATACCCTTCTGCTTCTGCATACTTGGTACTTTTGGCACCTCTGGGAAGCAGAGCAGTGTAGAGGAACCTGGAAGAGCCCCGGGGCAGGGGCTGGAACTCCTTTGCTCACTTGGTTGGCCATTTTAGGACACAGATTTTCCTCATCACTAGGTCTTAAATATAGATCTATGATCCTGTTAAAGTTTATTTTTGATATGGTATGAAATAGGGATTCGAATTCATTCTTTTGCATATGAATATCATTTGTAAAGAAAATTCCTTCTCCAATGAATTATCTTGGCACCCTTTTCTGAGGTCATATCTCTATTATAAGATTTACCAAAGTTAGCCTTGTTTTGTGGTAAACTGGACAAATCTTTCTCTGTCATTGGAGAACAGGGAGTATGTTTTGCTCATTTAAAACGAGAAAGTCGGGGCACCTGGTCGGCTTAGTCAGGGGAGTGTGCAACTCTTGATCTCAGGGTCATGAGTTCAAGCCGCACGTTGGGTGTGGAGCCTACTGAAAAAAAAAATGGTTAAGATAGTAAATTTTATGTTAAGAATTGAAAAAAAAATGTGAAAACCTATATGAAGAACACCTACCATAGGGCCTGAAAGTAAATATTTCCTTCCCTCTTTTGAGTCTCCCCACAGCACTTAGTGTGGTATTTGGCACAAAATAGTTCCCATAAATGTTTGCTGAATGTAAAGTGGGCTTGAGCATGCACTCCAAAAGAAGCAGGTGGCTTCTGAAAGCTCTGACTGGATGGGAGGTCCAGAGCACCTTCAGGCCTCTTCAAACTAAGAATCTGAATAATCCCAGAGACTGACTCCCAACAGCTAAGTGAAGTTGTGAAGTTGTCAGAGTAGGAGCCTTCAAGTGATTTCCCATCCTTGAAGGTAAGTTACAAACAGGCTTTCACTTAAAGTGAACCCAAGCACTTAGAACGACCTGACAGGTCCAGAACACTTTTTTCCCTAGTTCAATTTCAAATTCTCCAGATGTCTACTTATTTAACTGCTTATGCAATAATAAAATTTTAACTTGTGAATTTGACCTCATTTCCACAAAATCGATTGTGGTTCTTATCTGCCTAAAAGCAGAACGATTTTTTTCAGGCAGCAACAACCACCATTGAAAAGGCAAAGAAACGGCACTCAGGTACAGCAGGCAATTCTATTTTCAGTGACCCTTTTCTCCCTTTCTTTTTCTCTCACATGCTGACATCAGGAACTTTCCCAATCTCTCAGAAATAGAGCACCAAGCTGGAGATAAAGTCCTGTTCATTCCACCAGGGAGTTTCCTACAGGTTCATGTCCAGACAGTGTTCCTGCCAAAAATATTGCTTGGATATTTTTCTGAGATTCTAGGATCTGCACCTCTCTGTTGAGAATGTGTGTATATGCAAGTCCTGAACTTAAGATGTCTACTATACAGATACACTTAATAACTTTCTCTTACCTTTTCACCTTTGAAAAACATTCACGGAGGAGGTCTCATAGCTAAGTGCTTCAAATTACAGTTTCTCACTCCAGCGCCAAATCACTTCTTTGCAATTAATCAGATACATGGTTCTTAAACACATTTTCTTCTAGGGGTTGTGGCCACTTTCTAACCCTAAGGTAAATAGTATACAGCAAGGCTGGGGAAAAAAAACCCCAATTTTTAAAAATTAGACTATGTATCTTAGGTTCACAGCAAAATTGAGCTAAGACTGAGATTTCACAAATAACCCCCTTGCACAGCCTCCCCCATTATCAACATCTGGGAGAGAGTGATCCATCCATTTGTTGTAACTGAGGAACACCTCATAATCTTGACACATCACAATCACCCAAAGCCCACTGTTTACACTGGGGTTCCGTGGATGTTGTACGCGCTATGAGTTTGGACAAATGTATACTGACATGTATTCACCGTTACAATATACAAAATCATTTCACTGCCCTAGAAATCCTGTATCCTGGCGAGAGTCCATTTAAAAGGGAGCTATGAGAGGAAAAGAAGAAAAGCGTGCAACCCAGACGCTTGACCAAACTCCACGTTTGTTTCCAAGTTGAGGGCTCCCCGCCGACGGGCTCTCCAAGTCCAGCCAAGGGAAGGTTGCTCCTCCCCCCGCTTTGTGTAAGTGTCAAGCAAATGGGTTTCCTGTTGACACCCGAATGTCGTGAAAGGGCAGGAAGAGGCCAAGTCACCTCCTCTTTCCCGGCTTCGTATCCCATTTATTTATTTTGTACTCGTTTGTTTTGGTCGGGCGGGCGGTTCCAGCGTGAGGCTGTGGGGCGGCCCCAGCGCGGTAACCCCTCCCCCGGGAGGCGAGGCCTGGCCACCACCCGCCCCATCCCGGCTCCAACTCTGCCGGGCGGGGAAGGGAAGGAGAAAGGGGGAAAGAGTGGGAGACTGAAAGCGGGAGAAGGAGGCCTCTGGTGCGCCGCGAGGAGGCGGGGAAAGCGGCCCGCCCGAGCCAGGCCGCTCCCCCGCGGGCTGCAGGTGGAGTCCGCAGAGGTAGCCGCCGCCGCCGCCTCCCCGGGCCCGAGGGCGCTGGCGTGGAGCGCGCGGTGCTTCGGACCCGGCGCCGAGGCCCACGGCTCGCCTGCCGTTCCCGGGCTGCGCCTCTGCGCCTCGTCCATGGCTGAGGGCCGGCGGCGGGAGGACGAGGAGGAAGAGCTGCGCGAGCGCCGCGAGTTCGGGGGCCCGCGCCGCGCCCGGGGCCGTGCGCTGTCGGGCCACTCGGCCGCAGGTGAGGGGCGCGGCCCCCGCGAGGGGCTACGGGGAGGAGGGGACCGTGGGCCGGGCGCCCCGGGGCCGCGCAGGTCCTGCCCCGGACGGCGGCGGCCGCTCACCCGCCCGGCTGCGACCGGCATCTTTCACTCTGCGCGGGGAGACGCAGGAAGAGTGGCTTTTCCATCCTCGTCCTCACTTTCGGGCCGAGCCCCCGGGCAATCCAAACTGGTCGGTACCTGCGAGTGGTCCTGGCGGCGAAACCACAGACGTTTCGTGCGCGCTAAATCTAGGAGCTGCTGGCTGGAACTTGGCGGCCCGGGTGACGGCTTGTCTCTAGATGAGTCAGGGCCGGTGCAGAATTCTCTGGGTCCGGCCATCTCGGGGGACGACCCCGCCCGATGGGTTGGCCTGCTCGGCGGCTGCCAGGTGGAACCGTGTGCTGGTTCCAAGTCTGGTTTCGTGTCTCTTGAACTTCGGACTTTGATTCTGCCCAACCCCCACCGCCCGAGTTCCCCAGCTGTCTGTAGCACTTGCTTGAGAGTTGCTCTGTGAGCCCTCCAGTCCAGCATGTGGCATGCCAGAAGGCAGTTCGTTTGGACCGAGACTCGTTTCTGGGCCTGTAGTTACTTTTATGGTCTTGTGCTTTTGGGTGTACAAAGGCGGCTTGGATCAATAGTTTGGAACTTAAGTGGAAGAGTAGGTAGATCCACACCCCTTCTCTGTTCCTGGGTCAGCTTTTCAATCAAACGTAATGGAGAGGAAATTCTTTGGCCTTTGTATAAAATGGCATTAGCCACGTATCTACACACTGGAGGGAAGAACAAACTTAGGGAGATGACAGCAGGAGGGAGGTAGAGAAGTGAGAAAGATTTAGATGAGAACGAGTTAGTAAAGCTTCTTTAGAAAATGGACCATAGTAAACATTCCATCAAGTCATGGAGAAGCTTTTCTGTATGGCTTAACCTGAGGGAAAATTGGAGAATTAAGAGAAAAGAACAGATCTGAGGGGAACCAATGAGGGTTAGAAAATGGGATGAAGGAAAAGAATTTAGTGGAACAAAAAGAAATAGTCAATTTGATGCCCTTGGTAGGATCTTGGAACCTTAAAAATAATTCTTGATGCCCATTACAAGGGCTTTTCATCAAAATAAGGCATTTGACTTTCTGCATGAACACTAGTCGTTTTGAAAGTACTTGATATTTTGTTCAATATAATCCAGACTAATGAAATCATGGGCAGTTGCTAGATATGAATTAATATTTCTTGCAAGAATACAATGAAAAAACTTCACAAAGATATACCTCCATTGGATTCCTGTTATCTTCAGCAAAAAGCTTCACTTCCTCTTACAATGGACTGTAGTGTGAAGAGTGTTGGAGGTCAGACTAGATATGATCCAGATATATGTTCATCATTTAGTTGCAATATTTGTGTTTATTCCAAGGCTGGCAGAAGCTTTTCTAGGTTCTGTGATATTACTTTGCTGGATCTGACATTGTGTACGTTTTCACTCAGAAACTGGTGTTTGCAGTTTCTAACCATGTAATATGTCCTATTTCCATTAAGCAGTGAGGGATGGAAATATGGAGCGGGCAGAGGGTTAAACTTCCAACAATTGGTCTTCTTTGTTTTGCGATACATTATTTAATAGCTCACATTCCTTTACAAGCTCTGCTCCTCTTTCTGCTCATTAGTTCACGTGTCTTTTAGACACCATTGCATTCCTTACCAAGCTTGGGCATTCGTTAGTTCTGTTTGTGTTAGATACTGTTCTCTGTCCAGGTGAGAATGTGAACTGACCCAGAGGCTTAGCGTTTTTTCTGCGTATCCTCTGTCTTTCTAATCTTTGACCTCTCCGGTTCTCACTGCTTCCTTCTTCCTCCACGATTTTACAATCTAGATTTTCTCTTTGATCTCACATAACTCGACACCATACATTTGGGGTGTATGGACTGGGGGAGTCTGTGAACGCCTTCTCTTCCTGCTAACTGTAGGTGTGGTTGGAAGGTGTGTTTATTTTTGCAATATACATTCGGAAGAGTGGATAAAGCCTATAAACTATAAAGTGAAACTTTTGTAACCTATGTCCAAATCAAGAAATAGAATATTGTCAGTTCCCTAGAAGCAGACTCTGATGCCTCCAGGTCATGGCCTCTTCCTTGAGGAAACTACTTTTTTGACTTTTGTGATTATTATTTCTTGCTTTTCTGTACAGGCTTACCTGTATGCATATGCATCCCTATACAGTATTATTATTTTACCTATTTTAAAACTTCATATGAGTGGAACCATGCCATCTGTATTCTTTAGTGTTATGCTTTTTTCATTCAATATTGTTTGTAAGATTTATCCATATTGTTATATGCTGCTGTAGTTTATTTTCATTGCATAAATATATCACCCTTTTTGTCTGTCATTTTTTATTGATTTACTGGAGTTCTTACAAAGGAATCTGAAGTTTTGTTGGTTCCATATGTTGCAAATATCTTCTTCCACTCAGCCTTATTTTTTAAAAATTTCTTTATGGTTTCTTTTGATGTGGAAATTCTGAATTTTAATGTAGGTGTATTTATGAATCTTTCTTTATAGTTTGTGTCCCTCTTCCCCCTACTGTGTCGCTGTGTTAAGAATGCTTTTCCTGGGTGCCTGGGTGGCTCAGTGGGTTAAAGCCTCTGCCTTCGGCTCAGGTCATGATCCCAGGATCCTGGGATCGACTCCAGAGCCCCACATCGGGCTCTCTGCTCAGCGGGGAGCCTGCTTCCCCCTCTTTCTCTGCCTGACTCCCTGCCTACTCGTGATCTCTGTTTGTCAAATAAATAAATAAAATCTTAAAAAAAAAAAAAAAGAATGCTTTTCCTACCCCAGGGTCATGAAGGTATATGAGATCCTATGAGAATATATGAGATCCTAATCTCATATATTCCCTAAAAGTTCTGTAGCTTTCTTTGGGAAGAGAGACCACAGCTTTCATCAGACTCTCAAATGTGTCTGAGACCTTCTGGCTCACCTTCAACATTTTTTTTAAAGCTTTTTTTTTTTTTTTTTTAAAGATTTTATTTATTTATTTGACAGACTGAGATCACAAAGCAGGCAAAGAGGCAGGCAGAGAGAGAGAGAAAGGGAGAAGCAGGCTCCTTGCTGAGCAGAGAGCCCGATATGGGGCTCGATCCCAGGACCCTGGGATCATGACCTGAGCTGAAGGCAGAGGCTTTAATCCACTGAGCCACCCAGGCGCCCCTTTTTTTTTTTTTTTAAAGATTTTATTTATTTGTGTGACAGAGAGATCACAAGTAGGCAGAGAGGCAGACAGAGAGAGAGGAAGGGAAGCAGGTTCTTTGCTGAGCAGAGAGCCTGACATGGGGCTCTGTCCCAGGACTCCGGGATCATGACCTGAGCTGAAGGCAGAGGCTTTAACCCACTGAGCCACCCAGGTGCCCCACCTTCAACATTTTTATATTGTTTCTTCAAAGGGCAGGGAATACATGATTCTAGGACCTCCCCTTATCACCAGGAAGAGTGGTAGGCATTAATAGGGTTTAGAAAATACTAAATAAATTTATTCTTTCAGTATGTTGATGACCTTATGGTAAACTCTGGAAGGACGGCTATAACTTTTTCCATGTGTTCTGAGGAAAATAAGTAATATTGTTAGTATGAGGGCACAGAATAAAATTTACGTTCACCATGAATCAGATGTTTCTTATCCCCTGTGAGGTTAGTATTATTTTCTCCATTTTATAATTGAAAAGATTCAGGTTCAGAAATACTTAAGCAACTTGCCCAGGATCTATCAGCTAGTAAATGAAAGAATGGGGACTTGAATCCAAGCCTTTTTGATTTGGAAACCCCCTGTTTTTCCGTGCTATCCCACTGGCTGCTAATAGAAGTCAGTTGCTATTAATGCTCCACACATTTATGCCTGTATGTTGCTTGTTATATTTTACAAATACTTTACTTTTTTTTTTTAAGATTTTATTTATTTGTCAGAGAGAGCACGAGGACACAAGAAAGCAGAGTGGAGGCAGAGGCAGAGAGAGAAGCAGGCTCCCCGCTGAGCAAGGAGCCCAATGTGGGACTCGATTACTGGAGTCCGGGATCATGACCCAAGCCGAAGGCAGCAGCTGAACCGACTGAGCCACCCAGGTGTCCCAATACTTTACATTTATTTGGTGCTTTTCTGTGCTGAGGAAGGGCTTTCAAGGCCTCATTTAACTTGATTCTTATGAATAACCTGAGAGGGAAGAGGATATGTTTTGTTATTCCCATTTTAAAGACAAGTAAGTTGACAGGCGCCTGGATGGCTCAGTCAGTTAAGTGTCTGCCTTGGGCTCAGGCTGCGGTGCGGGGAGTTGGGCGAGGGAGGTGGGGGTTGGTTCTGAGGGTGAGCGCTGCATCTGGCTCACTGCTTAGCTCCCTGCTCAGCGGAGAGCCTGGTCGCCCCTCTCCCGCCCCCTTTGTGCTCTGCATGCACTCTCTTGCTCACTCTGGTTCTATCTCAAATAAATAAATAAAATCTTGAAAAAAAAAAGACAAGTAAATTGAAACTCAGAAATCTGAGAAGATTTAGTCTAAAATAATACAGGTGGTAGGTATAGCCTCACTTCAATTACCTCTCTTTTGTGTTTTAAGTCATAAACTACAGTTTTTTTGAGTTGATTCATGGGACATTCCAGGTCATATGGCCCAGTGTGCAGTTGTCTAAAAAGTTGAAGAAACTTATTTTAAGTCCCCTGGAATCTGTGGATACATTTATATGTTGTTTAAAGACCTGCATTCACCAAATTCTTTAAGAAGACCTGTCTAGGGGTGCCCGGGTGGCTCAATTGGTTAAGTGGTTAAGCGCCTGAATTCGGCTCACCTCATGATCTCAGGGTCCTGGGATCAAGCCCTGTGTGGGGCTCCCCACTCAATGGGGAGTCTGCTTATCCCCCTTTCTCTCCCTCTGCCCCTCCACCCCCACTTGTGCGTGTGCTCTCTCTCTCTCAAAAAGACAAATTCTTGGGGCGCCTGGGTGACTCAGTGGTTAAAGCCTCTGCCTTCGGCTCGGGTCATGATCCCAGGGTTCTGGGATCGAGCCCCACATGGGGCTTTCTGCTCTGCAGGGAGCCTGCTTCCTCCTCTCTCTCTGCCTGCCTCTCTGCCTGGTTGTGATTTCTCTCTGTCAAATAAATAAAATATTAAAAAAAAAAAAAGACAAATTCTTAAAAAATATGTCTAGCTATCCTCTTTAGGATAATATATGCAAAATGGTATAGAAAATACAGGGAACACAAAGAGATTTATAAATAAAATAGGATCCCTGTTTTTAAAAGAACATGTCATAGAATGAAGGAGGGTAAGGCCAATACCCTTTATTTATTTTTATTTTGTTTAAAAATAATTCTAGTATAATTAATGTAGTGTGATGTTAGCTTCAGGTGTACAGCATAGTGATTCGACAGTTCTGTACATTACTCAGTGCTCATCGTGACTTGTGTACTTCTTAATCCCCATCACCTATTTCACCCATCCCCCCCCACTTCCCCTCTGGTAACCACCAGTTTGTCACTATTTTTTTGTTGTTCTGTATGTTTAAGAGTCTCTTTTTGTCTGTCTTCTTTGTTCACTTGTTTGATTTCTTAAATTCCGCACATGAGTGAAATCATATGGTATTTGTCTTTCTCTGACTGACTGACTTGATTTGGCATTATACTCTCTAGCTCTATCCACGTCATTGCAAATGGCAAGATTTCATTCTTTTGATGACTGGATAATATTCCATTGTGTATATATATATCACATCTTCTTTATCCAGTTATCATTGGTGGTCACTTGGGCTCCTTCCATATCTCGACTATTATAAATAATGCTGCTACGAACATTAGGGTGCAGGCATCCTTTTGAATTAGTGTTCTAGTATCCTTTGGGTGAATACCTAGTAGTGGAATTACTGAATCATGTGGTAATTCTGTTTTTAATTTTTTCAAAAGATTTTATTTATTTATTTGACAGAGAGAGACACAGAGAGACAAAGAACACAAGCAGGGCGAGCAGGAGAGGGAGAAGCAGGCTTCCTGCTGAGCAGGCAGTCCGATGTGGGGCTCAATCCCAGGACCCTGTGATCATGACCTGAGCCGAGGGCAGAGGCTTTAACCCACTGAGCCACCCAGGCGCCCCACCTATTTTTAATTTTTTAAGTAACCTCCCTGCTGTTTCCCACAGTAGCTGTACCAGTTTGCATTCCCACCAGTAGTGCAAGAGGGTTCCTTTTTCTCCACTTCCTCACCAATACTTGTTTCTTGTGCTATTGAGTTCAGCCATTCTGACATGTGTGAGGTGATATCTCATTGTGATTTAGATACACATTTCCCCGATTTTTAGTGATGTTGAGCCTTTTTTCATATGTCTGTTGGCCATCTGTAGGTCTTCTTGGAGACATGTTTATTCATGTCTTCTGCCCATTTTCAATCGGATTATTTTTGTTTTTTGGTGTTAAGTTGTTGGAGTTCTTTATATATTTTGGATGCTAACATTGGATTGGTCATTTGCAAATACTTTCTCCCATTCGGTAGGTTGCCTTTCAGTTTTGTTGATTGTTTCTTTGCTGTGCAGAAGCTTTTTATTTTGATGCAGTCCCGGTAGTTTTTTTGCGGGATGCTTTTTTTTTTTTTGTGGGTTTATTTGCTTTTGTGTCCCTTACCCCGGGAGGCATATCTAGAAAAATGATGCTATGGCCAGTGTCAGAGAAATTACTGTCTGTGCTCTCTTCTAGGATTTTTATGGCTTCAGTTCTTGCATTAGGTCTTCAATCCATTTTGAGGGCTTTTTTGTGTGTATTGTATAAGAAAGTGATCCACTTTCACTTTTTTGCATATAGCTATCCAGTTTCTTTAGCACCATTTGTTGAGAGTCTTTTTCCCTCTGCATATTCTTGCCTCCTTTGTTGTAGATTAATTGACCGTGTCATCATGGGTTTATATCTGAGCTCCCTATTCTGTTGCATTGATCTGTGTCTCTTTTTGTGCCAGTACCATACTGGTTTGATTACTACAGCTTTGGTAGTGTAAACTGAAATCTGGGATTGTGATACCTCCAGTTTTGTTCTTTTTCTAAGTTTGCTTTGGCTATTTGGGCACTTTTGTGGTTCAATACAAATTTTAGGATCATTTGTTCTAGTTCTATGAAAAATGCTCTTGGTATTTTGATAGAGATTGCATTAAATCTGTATATTGCTTTGAGTAATATGGACTTTTTTTTTTTTTCCTAAAGATTTTATTTATTTATTTAACAGAGAGAGACACAGTGAGAGAGGGAACACAAGCAGGGTAGCAGACAGAGGGAGAAGCAGGCTCCCCACTGAGCAGGGAGTTTGATATGGGGCTCCATCCCAGGACCCTGGGATCGTGACCTGAGCCAAAGGCAGACACTTCACTAACTGAGCCACCCAGGCACCCCTGGACTTTTTTTTTTTTTTTTTTTTAAGATTTATCTTAAAGCAAGAACCTTTTTTTTTTTTTTTTTTTTAAGATTTATCTTAAAGCAAGAACCTGCAATCATGAGTGGCGGGGCAGAGGGAGAGAGATAATCCCAAGTAGCCACCCCACTGAGCGTGGAGCCTGCTGCAAGGCTGGATCACAACCCTGAGATCATGACCTGAGCCGAAATCAGGAGTCAGATGCTTAACCCAGTGAACCACTCATGTGCCCCTAATAGGGACATTTTAACAGTATTTGTTCTCCTAGTCCATGAACATGGAATACCTTTTCATTTGTCTGTGTCATCTTCAGTTTCCTTCACAGTGTTTTATAGTTCTCGAGGGCAGGTCTTTTACCTCTTTCATTAAATTTTTACCTACTTTATTATTTCTGGTGTAATTGTAAATAGAATTGTTTTCTTAATTTTCTGCTACTTCATTATTACTGTATAGAAATACAACAGATTCCTGTGTTTTGATTTTATATCCTATGACCTTACTGAATTCATTTATCTGTTCTAGTAGTTTTTTGGTGGAGTCTTAGGGTTTTCTATTTATAGTATCATGTCCTGTGCAAATAGTGAAAGTCTTATGTTTCCCTTACCAATTTGGATGCCTTTTATTCTTTTTTGCTGTCTGACTACTGTGGCTAGGACTTCTAGTACAGTGTTGAATAAAAGTGGTGAGAGTGGACATCCTTAATTGTTCCTAATCTTGGGGGAAAACCTCTGTTTTTCCCCTATTAAATATGATGTTAACTGTGGGTTTTT
Source organism: Meles meles (assembly GCF_922984935.1). NCBI lineage: Eukaryota > Metazoa > Chordata > Mammalia > Carnivora > Mustelidae > Meles > Meles meles. Next base: position 143,693,585 of record NC_060067.1, read on the forward strand.
CATATATGGCCTTTATTATGTTGAGGTATGTTCCCTTGAAATGTAGTTTGTTGAGGGTTTTTATCATGAGTGGATGTTGTACTTTGTCAAATGCTTTTTCTGCATCTGTTGAAATGACTATGCTTTTTATCCTTTCTCTTGTGGATGTGATGTATCATGTTGATTAATTTGTGAATATTGAACCATCCTTGCATTCCAGGAATAAATCCCACTTAATCATAGTGAGTGATATTTTTTAATATATTGTGGATTTGGTTTGCTAATATTTTGTTGAGGATTTTTGCATCTAGGTTCATCATAGATATTGGCCTATAATTCTTTTTTTTTTTTTTTTTAATAGTTGTCTTGATCTGGTTTTGGTATCAGGGTAATGGCTGCCCTCATAGAATGAATTTGGAGGCTTTCCTTCCTCCTTTGTTTTTCTTGAAACCGTTTGAGAACAACAGGTATTAACTCCTCTTTATCTGTTTGGTGGAATTTATCTGTGAAATCATCTGGTCCTGGACTTTGGTTTATTGGGAGTTTTTTGACCACTGATTTTACTGGTAATCAGTCTATTCAAATCTTCTGTTTCTTCCTGCTTCAGTTTTGAGAGGTCATATGTTTCTAGGAATTTATCCATGTCTTCTATTGGGAGCTTGTATGTTTTTAGGAATTTATCCATGTCTTCTAGGCTAATACACTTTATAATGAAGGTAAATAAGAATATAAAGTAGTCCATGCTGACTACCAAAGGTACTTTTAGCAAAAGAACCAAACTGTCATGGTTCATTTTTTTTGGCTCACCTCTCACAAACGGTGTGACCTTGAACAGGTTACCTAACCTCTCTGTTTCCATTCCTTATTTGTGAAATAGGAATATTAATAGAGTCTGTTGCATAGAATTTGAGGATTAAATGAGTTAGTACAGTTAATATCCTTAGAACATGACGAGGCACGTAGTGAATACCTATAAAGTTACTTGTGTTTATTTATGTATACTTATGTTATTGTTAAAATAACTGACACTTAACTGAATCCACATTTTTCTTCATTTGGGAGAAGTCAATGGGATTTCAGTTGGTGGAGAAGGAGGAGGTAAACCTGCATCTTCAGCATTTAGTAATCTAATGTAGTTGTTTTGCTTTGGAGTTCATGCATTTTTTAGAAATGCATCAATTTTACAAGACCCCCAAAGACTGAGCGGAGTTCTTCATTTGGCATTTCTTGTCCCATACAGAATTTCAGCATGTCCTGTATCGACCTTTACCTTTTATTTATCATTAAAAATGAAAAGCTCATTCTTGCTTTTTATTTAGTTCAAAGTTAACCATGGTGCATCTCTTTATTCTTCTTTTTGTTAAATTTTGACATGACTCATTGGTGGTTCTAACTTCATTGGCACATTATATTCTGAGGGCAACATACTCTGTTTTCCCTTAGATCATTTCAGCTTTGCATTCAGTGGTACTTTGGAACTAATCCTCTGAACACTTGGGTTTTAATCAAGTCTCTCTGAATTAGCTTTGTTTAGCCTCTTGCAATTTATAGCATCTCTCTGGGCCTTGGTTTTTGCTTTATTAATTGAAAGGATGAGACTTCCAACTTTATACTTGAAGATTCTAGGAGATGAGAAGAAAAGTAACTTTTGACTTGGTTCATAGACGTTTGCCAAAGTGTGAGATAAGATCTTGGGCAATTTTCTTAGGGCTCTTTGTGAAGTGCGCTCCTGATGAGGGAGAATCCAAAAGTGCAAAGCTCAAGATGTTGCCTCACCTGGAGAGAGCAGTTACATTAGCTTCAATTGTCCTGCATGCTTAAGACAGGGGCTCCAGGGGCACCTGGCTGGCTCAGTGGGTTAAGCCTCTACCTTTGGCTCAGGTCATGATCCTCAGGGTCCTGGGATCTGGTCCTGCATCGGGCTCTCTGCTCACTGGGGAGCCTGCTTCCCCCTTTCTCTCTCTCTGCCTGCCTCTCTGCCTACTTGTGATCTCTGTCAAATAAATAAATAAAATCTTAAAAAAAAAAAAAAAGACAGGAGCTCCACTGATGAAGTGATGATCTACTTTGGTAATGGAAAACATGAGATGTGTTTTAGGTAATTTATAGTAAGGAGGGTAGGTGTGATGGGAATATTATCAATTAAGTACAAGTTGCAAATATATGTTTAGTAGCTTTGGAGCATAGAGGGGGTTAAGGTTGGGAAGGAAGTGGAAAGAGCCTGACACAAAGCAGGAAGGTAGCCTGCCTTCTCTTTATAAGGAGGTAGAAATCAGTTCTGTTCTCACATTAACTATAGGCCTCATCTTTAGGAGCTCTAAGCTTGCCTTTGGGTTGAAAATGGGTATATGGGGGAGTGTTGGAGGGTACAGGCTATAGACCATCTTATTTTATTTTAAAATTTATTTATTTGAGAGAGAGCATATATGAGCGAGAAAAAGGGGAAGGAAGGGCAGAGGGAGAGGGAGAGAATCTCAGACTCCACATTGAGCACGGAGCCTGATGTAGGATGTTCCATCCTACAAACCTGAGTTGAAATCAAGAGTCTCAATCAACTGAGCCACCCATGTCCCCCCCTCTTTCTTAAATAAGCTTCATTTTTAATTTTTTTAATTTTTAAATTAAAAAAAAATTTCATATTTTTATTTGTCGGGGAGAGGGAGAGAAAGTGCATAAGCAGGGGGAGCAGCGGGCAGAGGAAGCAGCAGACTCCCTGCCAAGCAAAGAGCCTGCCTGATGCAGTACTTGATCCCAAGACCCTGGGATCGTGACCTGAGCTGAAAGCAGATACTTAACTGACTGAGCCACCCAGGTATCCCACAACTTTGTTTTTTAGGATAGTTTTAGATTTGTAGGAAAGTTGTGAAGATAGTACATAGAGTTCCCACATACTCATATCCAGTTTCCCCTATTATTTACATCTTAACCAGTGTTGATACATCATTATCTAAAATCCATACTTTGTTCAGATTTTCTTAGCATTTACTTAATTCCTTTTTGTTTTGCAGGATCCTGTCTAAAATATCATATTACATGTAGTTGTGGTATCTCCTTAGGTTTCCCTTGGCTCCGATAGTTTCAAAAATTTTCCTTGTTTTGATGGTCTTGACAGTATTGAGGGCTACTGGCCAGATATTTTTGTAGGATGTCACTCTTGGGATTTGTCTGATACGTTTTTCTCGTGTTTAGAGTGGAGCTATGGGTGTTTGGGAAGTATGAATGTTTGCCACATTTTTATTGTATATTAAGTGTACATAATATTAACATCATTTATCACTGTTGATGTTGACCTTGATCGTTCAGCTGAGTTAGTATATTTTAGGTTTCTCTACTTCAGGGTTATGCTATCTACCCCCAAACCCCTTTCCATCCTGTAGGAAGTGAAGGAAATCACTGTGCATGGCCCACACTTAAGGAGGAAGGAGTTATGCTCTTACTTCTTGAGGGCAGAGTATCTACATCATTTTTTTTTAATCCCTCTGCATGGGAGATACCATTCTTTTTTTTTTTTTTTTTTTTTTTTTTTTTTACTGTCTCCTTCATTTCTTGAGGTTCTCTAAACATATGCCTTGGGGTTGTCTTTAGACCCTGCCTTTGGAGGGGACTGTAAGCTCAGTTCCTGAACCCTAATTCTGCCCAGAATATCTGGTGTGTCCTGATGTCAGGCATATAATATCATTTCATAATTAGAAAGGAAAGGCATAAAATACATGTCTGATTGAGGTGTCCTGTGATTAAAACTCATTCATACTAAAGTATCAGCATGTACAAAGGGCTAATATGAGTTGTGTTTCAGTTTTGGATATGGAGAGGAAGTTAGAGTTAGGAGAGGAATTTGGAAAAGCACTGGACTCAGATAACCAAATAATAACCAGTTAATATTTATTGTACACTGGGTACCAGGTAATATTGTAGTTGTTTTATGTTTAGTCCTTGTGCCAATTCTATGTGGTAGGTGTGATGATTTCCTTCACTCCTATAGATGAGAAACACAAGACCTAGGAGGGGTAAGTTATCTACTCAAGGTCACACAGCTAGGAAGTGACAGAGACTCCTAGTTGCCTACCCAGTATTCATTCCCTTCTTCCTTTAGTCAGTGGAACCCTGTATTGTCAAATGTGGCAGTGTGCCCACCTTGAAACTACTTCTACCAGCTTACTAATAAGATGCAAGTAAAAATTGAGTGGGGTTTCTAGGAAAGTACTTTAAAGAGGGGACTCGGGGGCACCTGGGTTAAGCCTCTGCCTTTTGCTCAGGTCCAATCGAGCCTCACCTCTGGCTCCCTTTATTTGAGAAAACATAAAATATTTGGTTAAAGCCACTGTTATCTTAGGCCTGTACAGCTAGGAGCTGAATGCAATTCCTGACTGATACAAATTCTAATTTGATCTTACTTTCTCTCCTTACCACCAGGGTTAATGCATTTTGATAACATGAGGTTACCTGAGGATACCTAGATTCTTGTTGCTGTTTTGTTCTTTATTATAATGTGACCACTGAAAAATCACTTAGGGCAGTCCCCCCACCCCCAATCTTTTGAAGGGGAATTACTGATTCTTAAATAGCTATACAAGTGTATTCCAGGGAAGGTGCTAGTTCCCTTTTGTGATGTAGAGTTCTTCAAGAGGGTGACAGTCCTCCTAGGACCAGTTGAAGGGAGCTGAAAAGGAAACCTATAGGATATGAAAACAGTTTTCTGATGTAGTCATTTTGCTTATTGCCAGGTCAGAATATTTCTTGGGGAATAAGTAAATGGAAGCTGTGGTGGGAGGTGATTTTGTCCCTCCTCTGCTGCATATGAGCAGGTTCACAATCGCATTGCTGATGAGCCCTACAAGGCATGCCAGGCCTACCACTTAGGATTCAGAGTTCATTTGAGTTTGATATTGCTGCCTTCATTGTTCTGGAGCATTGTTTCCTGAAAATACATTAATCAAGGAATCACTATGCTGGAAGATAACGAAATGCTTTTTCTCTGAGAGCTGGCCAAGAACAAGGGGCACAGAAGACAAGGTTTGCATAACCTGTGGAGAATTAGCTTTTCTTGCAATAAGAATCATCGTTTCCATACAGTCCTTTGAAACTAATACAGAGATGTTCACAAAAAACTGGAAGGACCCCCACATGGGGCCACTCATGTGGATGATCCCTTGTCACACTGCACCCTTTATTTCTTTATTTCCCCACAAGGACTCCTCCTTTAGACACACTGCTAGCTCAGTGAAGATAACTGGAACTCTGGGATTATAAAGTACAGTTGTGTTACCCAGTTGAGGTATAACTCTTGCCAGTGGAAGGTGTGGTTTTTAAGTAGAATTCATTTGGAATAAGGATTGCATTTGAATGTTCCTCTTGAATAGATGCTTAATAACGTGAAATGCCCAATACCACAAACATTGTACATCTTACACTGTTCTGTTCCTATTTCTTCTTAGAATATTTTCTTGAGGTATTAAACTTTATAACATGGCACGGGTATTTTTCACAGTTCTGTAGCAATGGGTGCCTAAACAGTGCTTCTCAAACTTTAATATGCCTATATAAATCACCTGGAGATCTTATAAAAATGTGATCCCTAATTTACTAGGTTTGGGGTGGTGCCTGATATTCTGCACTTCTGACAAGCTCCAGATGCTGCTGCTGCTGATCTCTGGACTACATTGTCTGTACCAGTGCCTACGTACAGTTACCTCTACACCTCAGTGCCAAGGTTCTCAACACTGGCTAGGCATCAGAACAGGTGCAGAACTTTAAAAAAGAGATGTATGCTCCTGACCCCATCTTCAGATTTCCTCATTAATTACTTCTGGAATAGTTGCTGGGGAGCTGGAATTTTGAACTTCCTCAATGTGAGGTGAGAGTCACTGCTCTAGTGTCTTACTAAAAAATTTGAGGTTGATTAGGGCACCTGGGTGGCTCAGTGGATTGGAGCCTCTGCCTTTGGCTCAGGTCATGATCCTGGGGTCTTGGGATCGAGCCCCACATCGGGCTCTCTGCTCAGCAGGAAGCCTGCTTCCCCCCCTCTCTCTGCCTGCCTCTCTGCCTACTTGTGATCTCTGTTTGTCAAATAAATAAATAAAGTCTTTAAAAAAAATGTGAGGTTGAGTGGTATCAGTGTGCTTTCTTGTAATTTGAACTGTTAGGTTTTTCCATCATAAGTAATTCATATTGTGATGACTTGTAGTCAAACAGAAGAAATAATCAGAATCCATCATGCATTTTTTTTAAAGATTTTCTTTATTTATTTGACAGACAGAGATCACAAGTAGGCAGAGAAGCAGGCAGAGAGAGAGGAGGAAGCAGGCTCCCTGCTGAGCAGAGAGCCCAATGTGGGGCTCGATCCCAGGACCCTGGGATCATGACCTGAGCCGAAGGCAGAGGCTTTAACCCACTGAGCCACCCAGGTGCCCCTCCATTATGCATTTTATACAGGGATTTTATTTAATCCCTTTATTATCTTGTAGCATAACGGGGCTGAACATAAATAATGTTGTTAAGACACTATCATTGAAGTAACTGGAAAGCAATGTATGTGATAGTTATGTATTTTCAGAGTGCAAGAAATAGAGGCCTGTTTGGCTAACCTCAGCTGATGGAGGCTTATTACAGGGATACACAGGTAAGCTGGAAGACACTAGAAATAGCCTCAGAAGTCATTTGGAAATACAGTTTGCTCTGGGAAACTGATAGCAAATAGTGACTCCAGAGAATATTTCTTTCAAAGTTGGGGTAACTGTCACTTGTATGTAGTGATACCACAAATTTTTTTTTTTGAAAGATTTTATTCATTTATTTGACAGAGAGAGAGAGATCACAAGTAGGCAGAGAGGCAGGCAGAGAGAGAGGAGGAAGCAGGCTCCCTGCGGAGCAGAGAGCCCGATGCGGGGCTCGATCCCAGGACCCTGAGATCATGACCTGAGCCGAAGGCAGCGGCTTAATCCACTGAGCCACCCAGGCGCCCAGTGATACCACAATTTTTGTGACTTAGTTTACTTTTTTCTGCTTCTATGGCTTCTAAAGTTACTGAAGAATTGGCTCTCTTGTTTTTCCTATAGTCAACTTCTTCAGGAAAGAGGCTCTAAGTATGTGGGCCAGCTACTGTCCTGTACCCTTTTGGGCAGCGTTCTCAGGCCAGTTTATCTCAGAAGCTCAGGACAAACTACTACCTTTTTGGACCCATCTCAGATCCCTTTTCCTAGGGGAGTTTGGTACTTGCGTAGGACAATTGAGAATCACCTACAGCTGTTTCTGTCACATAGGAGTTTAGATCTCGGGGGTGTTATGAGGCTTATTAGAATGTGGAGGATAAAGTTGGCAAACTCCATGCATGACCTGAATGCTCTTGACTTCCGGTTATGAGTTCCATAAGGGGAGAGACTTACTTTTTTTGGTTTTTTTTCCTGTGTTATAGCCTCATAACTCAGAACAGTGACTGGCACTTATGGTCAATACATTTCTGTCAAAATAGAATAGAATTGAACTATTAAGAAATGATTCAATGTGGTCTTTATTATTTTTGTTTTATTTTGACCCAGAACCTTATGTACACCCTGATGGAAAGCAAATTCCTACTTTGTTCATGGATTACCTTGTTAAGAAGAAAGGATATGCTCTGACACTAAGAAACTTCAGTTTTCCTCTTTCCTTTTCCTTGGTGGCTCAGTCAGTTAAGTAAGCGTCTGCCTTTAGCTCAGGTCATGATCCCAGCGTCCTGGAATCAAGCCCTGGCATTGGGCTCCCTGCTCAGTCCGTGAAGAACCTGTTTCTCCCTTTGCCTCTACTCTCCACCCCCCCCCTTCCCTCACTCTCTCTTTCTCAAATAAATAAATAAAATCTTTTAAAAAAAGAACTTTAGATTGTTTGCCACTTGCTGTTATCAGTACAGCTAGTGCCAGGCTTTGGTCTGAAAGGGCAGCAGATGGATGTCAAGTCCAGGGCTGGGAGTCCTTCCCCCATGGCCTCCCTTTGGGGTCTTCTAAGCCTGGGGCGGCAAAGCAGCTCCATGGGGCCTTGAAGTCGCAGGCGCCTTTGGCCCGCGGGCAGCGCAGCGCGGCCACCTCAGAAGGTTGCGCGTCTTCTGCGGCTCAGGGCGCCGCCATCTTGGATCCCCCTTGAACCTGCTTTTAACGTTCAAATGTGGATTTGGATACTTGGCCATGGAAAGGAGGCTGATTTTCAGGTAAGAAGAGTGACAGTGGGAAAATAGGAGTCACCCATACTTGCAGCCGCTGCTGCTGCCTGAAAGCCACAGGCCCCTGAGGAAGGAGTGACTGGCCGGGCAAGTGACGGATGGCGTGTAGGGCGTCAAAGCAAGCCGCAGCCCTGCGCACTCTACCTGACGTGGGAGGAGAGTTTGCGTTTGACAGCCTCCCGGGAGAGGGACGGTGGTACGGAACATTTGGTAGTAAGTCTTAGAGCGTTTTGCTGTTAGTGTAGAATGATGAGTTCTTAATGTAGTACTTGAAAGGAACAAACCTTTCAGTAGCTCCTTGGGCAGAAGGATTCTGTAAACTGTTGTTCACTGAGGAGAGGGGAAGCACCAAAATAAAGCAAAAGCATTTATTTGGGGTCTTCGAATTGCAGTTCAAGGGAACACAGATTCCGATAGCAACCCAGACTGTACCCTGTTGACGTTTAAGAGCCAGGGGTCTTTATTAGCAGTTTGGGGAAATAGCAGGAAATTGAAGTGTTTTCCAAAAATGATGATTGGGAGATGTAATTATATTTTACATTACAATGAATATTTTGAGTATAGTTATTAGGAAACTATTTTCTGCAGCGTCCAATTTTTTATCAAGAAGGTAGGTATAACAGTCTTGTGTTCAGTCATACGCTTTTGCCCAGCTCAATAGTGTAGTGTAGTTACTGTTTCAGAAAACAGGACGAAGTTTGAGTCCCTAAAGTAGAGCAGCTCATGTTCAGAGATTTTACACAGGTTCACGCTTTGCAGAAGGTGATTTGGTATTAATCACTTTCGTAGGTTTCTAGAGAATGTTTAATGATAATGTGGAATTACGGGTTTTAATTCCAATATTCTTTAGTTCTTTGCTCATTTAATTGAAAACTAGATTTCTTAACTCCCGTAGTAGGTCTTTTAAAAGTATCAACTTTTTGGCATGTTTGAACAAAATATTTTATTTATCAGTCACTGTTTAGTGCCTAATACATGTCAAGAACTCATATAATCCCCCTAATAATGCAAAGTCCAGATTCTGTTTTTCAGATGAGAAGATTGAGGCAAAGAGAAATTAAGTGGAGCTGAGCTTTGAACCCCTGCAGTCTTTTTTTCTCCTTTAATTTAAGAATTTATATATGGGAGTGCCTGGGTGGCTCAGTCAATTAAGAGTCTACTTTCGGCCCAGCTGATGATCCCTGGGTCCTGGGGCCCAACCTGCAGTAGGTCTGGTCTGACTCCCTGCTCAGCAGGGTGTCTGCTTCTCACTCTGCCCCTCTCCCTGCTTGTGCTTGCTCCAGCTTGTGCTCTCTCTGGCTCATGCTCTCTCTCTCTCTCTCTCTCTCTCAAGTAAATAAAATCTTAAAAAAAGAAAAATTTATATACAATAAAATTGACTTTTTTGGGGGTACATACTTCTCTGAACTTGAATACATGTATAGATTCATGAGACTACCCCCATTGTCAGGATAAAGAATGCTTTCATCACCTTGAAATGCCTGTGCTGGCCCTTATATTCAGACTTTCCCTACACCCTTAGCCCCTGGCAACCACTGATCTATTTTTCTGTGTCTGTAGTTTTACCTTCTCCAGAATATGGTATAAATGGAAGCATAATGAATCTGACCTTTGAGACTGGCTCCCAACACAATGTCCTGGAAATTCATTTGTATTGTTATATTGTATCAGTAGTCTGTTCCCTGTTACTACTGAGTAGAATTCTGTGACTGTACCACAGTTTATTTATCTATTTACCTAATGAAGGATATTTTAAGTTGTTTTCAGGTTTTGGAGATTTTGAATAAGCTACTATAAATATTCATGCATAGTTTTTTGTGTAGAAATTTTTATTTTCCTAGTGTAAGTACCTAGATACCAGTTTGCTGGCTCATAGGGTAAATGTATGTTTAACTTTATAAGAAACTGCCAAGCTATTTTCCAGAGTGGGGCTATACCATTTTGCATTATTGCTTTATGTCTGGAATTACATGTGTTCCACATCCTCATCAGCACTTGGTATTGGCAGGTTTTTCTTATTTGTTTTTGCTCTTCTGGTAGACTTATAGTAGTATTTCATTGTGGCTTTAATGTGCATTTCCTTAATGGATAATGATGTTGAGCATCTTTTCATGTGGTTAGTTGATATCCATATATCGTCTTTGCACATTTTATAATTAGGTTGGTTTTCATATTGTGGAGTTTTTAAGAGTTCTTCATATATTTTGCATTCAGATCTTTTGCTGCATGTGAGATTTGAAGATAGTTCTCCTAGTCTGTAGCTAATTTTTTCATTCTGTTAGCAGTATCTTTAGCTCTTTGAACATCTTGAAAATAGCTGGTTTAAAGTGTCTAGTAAGTCCAGTGTTTCCGCAGGAACCATTTATTCTAGATTGCGTCCCCCACCCCTGCCCCGTCTGTGGGCCATGTTTTCTTGTTTCTTTGTATTTCTTGTAATTTTTTTTTTGTGGAAAACTGGACATTTTGAATGTTACAATGTAGCAGTGCTGGAAATCAGATTCTTCTCCCACCACAAAGTTTATTATACTGCTTCTTTTAAGTGTTGTTTGTTTAGTGACTTTTTGAACTCATTTTGTAAAGTATGTATTCTTTGTGATGTGTGGCACTGAAGTATCAGTTTCATTACCTTAGTGGTCAGTTAGTGATTGGATAATTTCCCTTAAATGTCTTGAGTGCCCCAGCCCCCATCTCCGAGTCTTTGCAGTGGGCTCTGTGTGTGTATCACAGCATACACTCAAGGCCCAGCCAGGCAGTGTACAACTTGCTGTAGCCATCTACGGCCATACCACCCTGAACGCCCCTGATCTCGTCTGATCTCCGAAGCTAACCAGGGTCAGGCCTGGTTAGTACTTGGATGGGAGACAACTTGCTGTAGCCTTCACTTCCTGCTGGTGCAGAGCCTGAAGATCAGCCTGAGATGGGAGTTTAGGGCCTTCTCAGATCTTTTCTGAACATGTCCTCCCCTCCTCCCCAGCCCCGGGGAATGCACAGGGCTAGATTCCCAGGAATATGCGGAAGCTTTTCAAAGTCCTTACTCCCCAAAGCTTTTTATTCTCCAGGCTTTCCTCCCAATGTCTTTGGTTAGTCTGTTTCCCCCAACTGTTATCCATTGTCCCATATAGCAGCAACTGATATATTTATTTACCTGTAAATATTTTCAACAGACTTCTCTAGCTAGCCACTTTTTAGCACTTGGAGAGTTCTGAGTTAAGCAAGATAAAGGCAAGTCTTTTGTGCTGGTCTTTCAAGGCACCCATTTTACAGTTGACTGTTGAACAACACAGGTGTTTTTTGATCAGTGCAGTACTATAAATGTATTTTCTCAGTAACATTTTTTAGTTTATTGTAAGAATACAGTATGTAGTACATGTAACATACAGTATATATGTTAATAGACTTATCAGTAAGGATTCAAGTCAACAGTAGGCTTTTAATAGTTAAAAGGCAGAAGTTCTATGGGATTTTTGACTGTATGGAGGGTTGGCATCCTAAACCCTCATGTTGTTCAAGGGTCCACTGCCTTACAATTTGTGAATGAGGGTCTATTCTACCCTTTTTTTTTTTTAAAACTCTGTTTGATACTGGTACCAGGAAGACAAGCTATTTTTCAAGGCTACCCATTGAGTTGGAGAATGGAGGATGGAGCCAGGGTAAGTTAAAGTGTTACAAAGCTCGTTACTTTAACCAAAGTTCGGATTGTTTTTAAGTGTTTCATTGGACTTAGGTGCAATAAGATGTTGTTGCAAGCTTTTGGTTAGTTTCCAGAGTTCCAAAAGAGTTGGTTCTGCCAGTTTCTGCCAAGTTTTTAAAATTGATTTTACAGAGGACAGACTTTTGGAGCTCCTTACTCTGCCATTTTCACTGACATTACTCAAGTATGAATTTTTTAAAAATCTCATTGTCAGTCTTTATCAGCAAGTTAGCCAAGTTTTCCCAATTAATACCAAAAGAGAAGGTGTGGACATTGTTACTCATTTTAAAGTGTTTGTGTATCATACACATTATCAAAATATTTCAGGAGTCTCACTCATTGGGTTACTGTGCTGGGGTCAAGACCCTCCATTTAAACCCTGTATAGGCAGCATGCTTTTCTCAGTTTCAAGCCATAGACAATCCTTAATTTCTCTGTTGCTTTTTAAAAAAAACAAACGAACACATGATTTCTAAGGTATATCTGGCCAGGGGAACTCCATATTCCTCCTGTTACTGAAAGAGAAAGTAGCTTTTTTTTTCTTTTTTAAGATTTTATTTATTTATTTGAGAGAGAGAAAGACAGAACATAAGCAGGGGGAGCAGCAGGCAGAGGGAGAAGCAGACTCCCCACTGAGCAAGGAGCTGGATGCGGGACTCAATCCCAAACCCAGTCCCAGGACCCTGGGATCATGCCTGAGAGCCAAAGGCAGATACTTAACTGACTGAGTCACCCAGGTGTCCCAAGAGAAAGTTTGATCGCACAGTTGGCACTGTTGGGATTGATGTAAATCAGTCATGTGTTAAAACTCTGGGGAGTGGAATTGATGGGGGGTAGAGTGTGTCATTTTATATATTTCTGTATTGTTTGAGTTTCCTCCAATGAGTATTACTTTAAGAAATAAATTTAAAATACCATGTGAAATAATTGCCTACTGGTCTAGTGTATTTGTTGCTCATATTATGCCCTTAAAAAAAAAATCCTTAAGATGAGTTGGATTGCAATGATCATAGCAAATGTCCTATTGTTAAGTGATTGATAAAGTGAGGACATTTTAATAGGAAGGAGGTATATAATTGTGTTTCCTGTGAAGATCATTTTTCAGGCATTGGCTAATTTATCATTTGTTCACCTATTCGATCTTACGATTTTCACTTGTTTATTGAAAGCCATAAGCACTTGAAAAGCAAATCCTCATTTGTAACTAAACTGTTGAAAGCTACTTAATATAATCAAAACCTACCCTTAGCATTCTCTGCCGTATACTTTCCTGTATATGTCATTTCCATCTTGTGACCCAGCAGAGCCTCTTCTAGAGGACTAGATTTAGGAGACTGCATTCTGATGCTCAAATTGCAGCTAGCCAGTTGTATGACCTTGATTTAATCTCTCTGGGTCTCAGATTCATCATTGGCAGTATGAAGGATTTAGGCCAGTGATCTGGAAACTATATTTCTGTGGGCCAAATCTGACTCAGTGTTTTTATAAATAAAGTTTTATTGTAACACAGCCATGCTCATTCATTTGCATATTGTCTTTGGCTGCTTTTGTGCTGTATCTTCAGAGCTGAGTGGTTCTGATAGTCATGTGGTCCACAAACCTAACATATTTGCTTTCTAGACCTTTATGGAAAAAGTTTGCTGTAACAGACTATCAAGTTTCCTTCCAGTTTAAAAGTTCTTTTAGTTTTGGGATACCTGGGCCAACTTTTTTTTTTTTTTTAAACTATCCGCTGATTTCTTAGCAAATCAACAGAAAAAATCAGCTGGAAGAGGGGAAATAAACAAATCTTATATTGTTACTTGTTAGACACATCTATCATATTTTGTTGTTAATGCTGTGGTTATCAACAATCTCTAAAGCTCAGTATCCTGTAACAATTATATGCTGTTGGTGAGGTATAGCTCAGCCTCATTTGTCTTCTTCATTCTGGGATCCTGGCTGAAGGAGCAGACCCTACCTGGGAAAAAGAACAATGGACAAATCATGTGCCACCTGTTTTATTCAGAAGTAGCTTATGTTACTTTTATTCACATTTCTTTGGCCAACAATGTTAGTAATACAGGGAAGTGTAATCTTTCTGCAGAAGGCTCCTGCAAGTCACCTGGCACCTTCCATGGGTGGATAATCCTTCTCCAGGGAGGGCTGTAAATCCTTGGGAACAACGTCGTTTACCACAGCCTCTTTAAAATGTTCGCTAGTGTGAGCAGACTGGAACCATGGCAAAAACTTGGGTTTTAGGATTCTTTGTGTGTTATTTTTTCATGAACTTTCTATAACTAATAAGTAACTAGAGATTGGCGCATTGAGCTTTTGGAATATATTTTGATTCTCTCAACTGGCTTATTTAATAAATGAACAATGTAAGAATATAGTGTATCTGTTTGGATTTCTTTTTTTTTTTTTAATAGAATCTTGATGTTTTTAATCTGTATTTCTTAACCCTGAAACTTAGGTAAAGTTCTTAACTTCCTCCCCCACCACGATTACTTATATTTTTAAATCATCTCTTACCAAATTCTATTGAACATACATTCCTATGTAGTCCTTGACTTGGTCCTCTTCTCTCTGTCCTCACAGCTGCCATCCCGGTCCAGGTATTTTTCACCATTCGCAACAGCCTTGTACCTAGCTTCTCTGCCTCCAAACTTGCATTTCTGTAATTCATTCTCTACACATCCGTCGAAGTGATTTTTCTAAAATGTAAATTGACCTTGTTATTCCCCAGCAGTAAAATCTTCCAATGTCTTGTACCTTGTATCCTCCCCTTAAAGCTCAGATTTCTTAATGGGGCCTTGGACCTTTTTTTCCTGGGAATTCCCGGATCTGTGCTATATGCTTAGCTTATTTTCATGACTGGAAAAACAGTGTTTGTCCAGGAAAGATTTTTCTAGAGCCTGTTTTATGAATTCACACGGTATTTGGTGGTTGTTTTCCACTTACAGAGATTCAAACACTTGATGAAAAATATTGTGCAAAGTTGACTGGGCAGGGTTTTTTTTTTTTTTTTTTTAAAGATTCGAGAGCGCCACATGAATGGGGGAGGGGCAGAGAAGAGGGGAAAGGGGACAAGCAGAGCTCCACGAGGGGCTTGATCTCACAACCCTGAGATCATGACCTGAGCCGAAAACAAGAGTCAGAAGCCTAATGGACTAAGCCACCCAGGCACCCCACTGACTGTGTACAGTTTTCAGCACAAGGATGCTCCTATTGTGATGCTCAAGGGATGGTTCTTTCTTGGAAGAGCTTGGTTAGGCCTGATGAGCTGCAAAGAAAGGTGGACTGACATTTGTTTTGTTTTGCTTTCTCTGTGACCTGCTTTCAGAAGTTTTAAAATGTATCCATTTTAGATCTAGCCATTTATTTGGCCTCTTTTAGTGAGCTAACATATTTTTCCTTATGACCAACTCAGCAGCTTCTGGACAAAAGAATGTGGGAAAAAATGCGTTTTTTAAATACTGTCTCTGCAAGAGCATGTTAGGTCTCCATTTCAGAAGTAAAAATAGCTTCATTGAACTCACAGGGGGATAGGAGATTTCTCCTGACATCCAAATACTTGCCTTTGAAGATGAACTAGTGATTTTAGTTTTTAAAGCTAAATGTTGTCATTGTTTAAAAAAATTCATTGACAGAAAATTTCTTTGATCAACTGTTATCATGTCTTTTTATCTAGCCTAATTACATGGAATTGTTAATAAAATGAATCCAATATCTCTCAACTCTGAGGCTTTGTAGGTTGTAACCACAGCTTTGTGTTATTGTAAGCTAATTTTGAAAAGCAAGCTCAATTTTTTTGTTTTGTTTTTTTAAAGATTTTATTTATTTACTTGACAGAGAGAGAGATATCACAAATAGGCAGAGAGGCAGGGAAGGCAGAGGGGGGCGGGAAGCAGGCTTCCTGCTGAGCAGAGATCCTGATGTGCGACTCAATCCCAGAACTCTGGGATCATGACCTGAGCTGAAGGCAGATGCTTAACCCACTGAGCCACCCAGGTGCCCCTCAATTTTTTTTAAAGCAAGGTTAAAAAAAAAACAACACAACTCTACATCTGAGTAAATAGTTAAAAAGAAGTCAGAGGCATCTTGACCACATCCTTAAGCATGAGGAATATAAAAGGTGGTAGTGATGAATACAGTGGTTTACAGTGATTACAATGGAGGATTTGAACTTTCTATGTTAGATATTTCTGTAACATTTCTATTACTGGGGCCTGAACTCACGACCCTGAGATAAGACCTGAGGGGAGATCAAGAGGTAGATGCTTAACCTGCTGAGCTACCCAGGTGCCTCTCTCTCTTTTTAAATAAACAGTATTGGGAAACAAATTTTTAAAGTTTTATTTTTGTTTTTTTTTTTTTTTTTTTTATTTGACAGAGAGAGAGATCACAAGTAGGCAGAGAGGCAGGCAGAGAGAAGAGGAAGCAGGCTCCCTGCGGAGCAGAGAGCCCGATGCGGGGCTCGATCCCAGGACCCTGAGATCATGACCTGAGCCGAAGGCAGCGGCTTAATCCACTGAGCCACCCAGGCGCCCCTGTTTTTGTTTTTTTTTAATGAAGAGTTATTTGTTTTCCTCCTCCTTAGGGAGGAAACAGTCTTCTTATCAGGGTTAGAATAAGCTGCCTTCTGGCTACTTAAAATATTCTACAGGTTCTATCAATAAATCTAGGAATGCCTGAACATCTTGAATTTTCTTTGGGGTGTAGGGTTAGAGGGGTGTGGATAAGAGGGTCCATATTTTAAACATTCTTGTGAGTCTCTTTCTCTAGTCTTGCCCTCTCTGAGCTCCAGACTGCCTGCTTGGCATTGTTAGTTGGGTATCTAATAGGCTTCTCAAGTCTGAGATGAATGTATTCCTTTCCTATTGCTGTAAAACTTTAGTGCCTTCAAACAACATGAATCTCTTGTCCCACAGTCTGGAGGTAACAAGTCTGAAATCAGTTTCACTGGGCTAAAATCAAGGTGTTATAAGTCTGCGTTCGGTCTTCGGGCTCTAGGGGAGAATCATGTCTTTGCCTTTTTTAACTTCTAGAGACTGACCACACTCCTTGACTTGTAGCCCCTGGCTCTGTCCTCAGTTTCAGCAGCATAGCATCTTTGCTCCTCCCTTCCGCTTCAGTCCTTATATATCTTCTGCATAGTTGAGTAAACACCTGAGACTCTGACTCTCCTGCATTTCGTTTTACAAGAAAATTGGTGATTCTGTGGGGCTCACCCAGATAATCCAGCATAATTTCTCCATCTCAAAATGTTTAACTTAATTATGTATAGAAAGTCTTTTTTTTTTTTTTTTTAACCAGATAAGGTCACATAGTCATACATTCTGGGGATTACAACATTGACATCCTTGGGGAAATTCAGCCTATCACCGGATTAGGTAGCCCCTCAAATCTGTTCCTCTTCCATCCTTCCTTATTTCATTTCATAGTATGACCATTCTGAGGCCAGTAACCCAAGAGTCATTCTTGATTTCTCTTTTCAGGTCCTTCTCTTTCCTATCTTTGTATCCCAGTTACTATTCTCATCATCCACATCCAATCCATCACATCATATATAAATCCAATCAAAGTATTACCTCATTTTTACCCAACTGCATCTAGAATCTATCCTCTTCTCCAATTTTCACTAAAATCAGAAGCTTTTAGCATTTTGGAGCCCTAGGCCCTAATCCTGTCTTGCTCTTTTCACTCCTGGGTGTTCATGGTTAATTAGGGAACAAGGTAGTGTGGGCTAGGTGTCACGTGCCACAGACCAGACCCCAGTCACTCTCTTCCAACCACATGGAGAGAGGAAGTGAACACTTACATGGTAGACGATGTGATGGAGAGAATTTGGGTCAGTCAAGGGTGATTATCCTGAATGTCAATTAGAATTTCTTATTAAAGATTTCAGTCTTTTTTATTCTTATGACAGAACGTTTTCTCTTAATGTTGAGAGTAGGGAATATAATCAGTCTAAACTCTGGTTATTTTGAGTGACTCCTTCCTCTTCCTCCCTTTCCTGAAGAAGGCATTTGTTTAATAAAATTCTCAGGTAGCTGATTTCTAGTATGTAAATAAACTATGCATAGTCAAATGTGGTGGGGAGAATAGTACAGCTTCAGAATTAAGTCAAGCATCTGAAAAGATAAAAGAGTCACTGTCGAAATAATCTCAAAGTGCAACCTCCACATTTTATTATTTTGAATTCTTTTTCCATAATGTGCCCACATTTTGAGGGTGACTTTACAGTTTAGTGAAATAAAGGAAAAATGGGTGATTACTTGAACTAGTCCATTTGTTATAATAATAGAAGATCTGGAAATAGCTATATAATTTTCCCCCCACTTTTAGGGGAAAAATTGCTGATTGGATTTTCAGCAGCCTTAGTGTACAGCTTTATTTGCTAAATGTGACCTTAAGTCCCACCTTAGTTAAATTCCTCGAGATGTGAAAGTGAAAATTGGAGCATAAATCAGATATTCCAAGGAATAAAGTATTCTACAAATTAAAATTGATTTTTAAAGCAGAAATGCTGCTGAGCCCCCCCTCTAAAATAGAGTGTAAAGATGTCCCTGTTTATTTCTTCCCCATTTGGTCACTTGTGGTGACATTGACTAAATTTGTTACCAGTAAGTACTTGACATTTCAGTTGTGTGAATACAAATGTGTATTGATTTTTTCCCCCCTCTGATAATGTATACCAGTTGCTGTTTCATACTGGGTTAAGCTTTACATTTTGTGTGTTAGCATTTGAAACAAAAAATGTATGTAGTAGTTGAACTTTTCTTAAAAAATACAGTTAAAGAATTATTTAGAAGATCCTAGAGTCCTAAATACATTACAGATGAATCATTTTTGTTTAATTTAAACAGAAGAAAAATTTCCCTGTTTTTTAAAAATAGCATTATTGAGATATATTTCACACATCATATAGTTCACCCATTTCCAGTTAATTTTTAAAATCATTTCCTAGGGTCCTTTCAGTCTGGTTTTTAGATATTTACTGCCTCTTTTTCTTAATCAGTAGACAAAAATAAGTGGGTTGAGGTTTTCAGGGCATATCAGGATAGAGGGCAGATAAAACAAGGGCTCAAGATAAAAGTGGATGAAGGGAGGAGAAGAACCATTGGTCTAGGTAAGAAGGAAAAAAGACAAATGGGAAGTTAGGTTGGTGTTTTAATGATGAATTACAAAATAGATAGTAAGAAACCTGGGCTTGTGCTTTTCTTCACGCTGGTTTGGGGCCCTATTATAAGGGTAGTGCAGATGGGGAGTAGGGTAGACAACATACAGCCTCATGGAATCCAGCCTTCTTCACTGATGCTCCAGGATGCTGTACGCAGCCCTCGTGTTTTGCTCATTAGTACATTGGTACAAGATTCTTGTTCCCTCTGCTTTTTGTCTAAATCTGCTGCCATTTGAACCCCCTCTCTGTTACCACACCCCCCCCCCCCATAGCCTCCACATACTCCCATGTGCTGCGGTATGGGATTTTCTATTCTTCTCTTCTTTCATCACTCCCCTGGTCTTAGCCCTCCAATGCCTTCTCGTTGCACTGAGAATAAAATTTAGAGTCCTTACTGGGGTCTTCCAGGCTCCATAGGACCTGCCTTTGGCACCCCCTCTGGTCTCAGTTCATCCCTTTCTCCCTCTTTGCTCACAGTGTTCCAGCATTGCACTGACTTCTCTGTTCTCACATACACACCTAGCATACTTCTAACTCAGAACCTTTTACTCTATTCGGTCTACCTGGAATGTTCTTTCTCAGGTTTGTCTGTTTGTTTGTTTCTATCCTCCTTTATGCAGGCCTCTATATAAGGTCGACTTCTCAGGGAAATTTCCCTGACCACCCTATCTAAAGTGGAATCCCCACTGTGATACTCTATCTGCTGCTTCTCTTTTATTTTTTCAGACTTTCCCATATGTGACATTATAATAAGCATTTATTTTCCATTTGATTATTGTCCCTCTCCCCCACTGGAATGTCAGCTCCTTGAAGGCAGGATTGACGTGTTGAACATACTGCATCCTCAGTGCCCAGAATGGTGCCTGGAACACCAGGGGCACTCAGTACTGTTGAGTGCATGCTGAATCCTATACGATACGTATTCACATTTCCCAGGAGAAGGGATCTGTTGGCTTGTCCAACGCTGAGTGCATCTGTCAGGTAAGGTTTTAGGCCACCTGCCCCATCACCTCTGGGCAGCTTTTAAGCAGGGGCTTGCTTATCCCTGGTACATCCAACCAGTAGTGGCCAGGACAGTGAGGTCTTGTGGTCCTCTTCTTTCATTATCTTGTTCTTTCCCCTTGAATGGTCTGATCCCTCCAGAAGTTTTAAGATTCACCTCTTGGTTCATGAGAAGAATTTTGCCAGATCCCATGCTGCAGAACAGGTCTTCTTGAGAGTCTGGAGAAATGATAGGAAGCAGTGTTTTGGCCTTCTTGACCTTCTTTATGTCCTCTTGCTGTGTTGTCCTGGCCCATACTTTTGTGTGCTTTCTCTTCCTGTTTGTTTTGATTTTAGTCTGTCCTTTCTCCTCTATTTCCTTTCTTGCCCCTTTTTTCTCTTTTGTTCTTTTTTCTCAGTTGCCATTTTGCTTAGCCCTCTGAGTCTTTCCAGCGGTTGCCTAATTTAAATTCTTGCCTACAGAAACCTTCCAGTTGGCCTGTTGTACGTGCTCTTTCCCTTGTTTGTTACGACTGGAGTGAGACGAGAAAGAGAACGAGACTGAAACGTTCTTGCCTTCTTTTATTTAACTAATATTTGAAGGTCTATTTTGTGTAAGACCTTGTGTCAGGTTCTAGGCCACCTTCGTGAACAAAATACCCATGTTCTTAGTTGGGGAAACAAAGAGGTTGAGTGATGATTATTCATCCATTCATTTGTTCAACAAGTATTTACTGCAACTAGGATACAGTGGTTCGCAAAACCAAAAAACAAACAAAAAAACAAAACCAAAAAACAAAAATTCTTACATTTTGGTAAGTTCTGCGTACTTCAACTAGACAATGACACAGACAGATAATCCATTAACAGCTGTGTTGAGTCCTACGAAGGAGGGCTCCATAATGCTATGAGGATATATACTGGGGGATTTGATCTGCTCGGGAGAGTTGGGCACAGCTTCCTTGAGGAAGTAAAGGGTGAGTTGAGATTGGAGGCACAGTAGGAATTAACTAGGCAAAGGCAGTAGGGGACTGGGAATAGCAGATGCAGAAGCCCTGCGCTGAGAGGGGATTGAAACATTTGAAGAATTGAAAACCCTGAGAGCAGGGTGCCTGGAGGCTGAAGAAGCAGGTGGGAATCAGAGCCTGCAGGGCTGTGTCAGTCCTCTTAAGGACTTTGGTCCTTACCCCCTGAGCAAAGTGTCTTTGAAGTGCCTGAAGCAGGGAAAATGGGGGGGAGAAATGTATTTAAAAATCTTTATTATTTTTTTTAATCTTTATTTTTAAAACACTCCTGAGGGGGCACCTGGGTGGCTCAGCGAGTTAAAGCCTCTGCCTTCAGCTCAGGTCATGATCCCAGGGTCCTGGGATCGAGCCCCGCATCGGGTTCTCTGCTTAGCTGGGAACATGCTTCCTCCCCTCTCTCTCTCTCTCTCTGCCTGCCGCTCTGCCTACTTGTAATCTCTATCTGTCAAATAAATAAATCTTAAAAAAAAAAACAAAAAACACTCGTCTGAATGCTGTGGAGAATAAATGGCGCTGAGCATCGGTGTGAGTGAGGGAAAGGGCGTGGGTGGCAGTGGCAGTCCAGAAGACAGATGGGGTTAATGGTTAGGGTATGTGATTTTAAGTTTCCAAACCTACCCTCATTTCCTATTAAAGGTGTTTGTTTATCCAAAAAGTTGTTTTTTCAAAGTTGACTTACTCTGAAAGACAGAGATGCAATAAAACTTACGTTCATTCGGATGAGAAATGGAGGATGATTTAAATAAAAAGGGATGTTGGGGCGCCTGGGTGGCTCAGTGGATTAAGCCGCTGCCTTCTGCTCAGGTCATGATCTCAGGGTCCTGGGATCGAGCCCCGCATCGGGCTCTCTGCTCCGCGGGGAGCCTGCTTCCTCCTCTCTCTCTCTGCCTGCTTGTGATCTCTCTCTCTGCCAAATAAATAAATAAAATCTTTAAAAAAAAATAAATAAAAAGGGATGTGAATGGAATTACACTCGATTATCTAGGATAAAGATAATGACTGAAATTGAGTATTTAACTTAGCTCTGAGCTCCTGGAAGCCTAGGTAAAGTAGGAAACAGTAGGTCATGGGATGGATTAACAAAAAGAAGAATGGTAGTTAGGCAAGGGATGTTATCCTGTCCTTATTAAACATTTAAAGTATTTTATTATTGGAGTAACATTAAACAACCTGGGCAGGACCAGATTATTGAAACCTGAGACCTCAGTTCTTGAGATCATGGCATTAATCCATTTCTTGGTAGTAGGTCACATTGGTATTTCAAGAAGTTAAAATTTCAGAAAAATGCAGAGCTGATTTATACATACACATTTTTTATTTGATCCCTTGCAGAGGCAAAGTGTAGGATAGTAGAGGAAGTGAGGAATATAGACAAGGTAAGAAGCCGATAATGAAAACCATGGACCTAAAGTAAACTCTTTTTTTTCTCTCTTTTTGAGAGAGAGAGAGAGAGAGCGAGCGAGAGAGCAAGCACACAAGCATGGGGGTAGCGGCAAGGAGAGGGAAAGGCAGAAGCAGACTCCCCTCTGAGCAGGGAGCCCAATGCGGGACTGAATCCCAGGTGCCCCCCGAGTCAGCTCTTAATATAGTTTCTTGAGGACTAACCCCTTTTGCCTTCGCAGATACTTCCTTTCTTGCTTGCTTCTCCAGTAGCCATTTTATCTGTGTCCATAATTACTTATTCATAGAAGGCACCTTTCTTGCCTTGTAAGATTCATGGTCAGGGACAGAGAATGCCATGCACGAAACCGGCAGTCTCATTTCTCAGCTATTCACATTCCAACCACTAAAACATACTTTCAGAATAAAGAACCTTGAAACAAAAGTAATTTCTAATTCTTTTAATGAAGTGATCCAGGGTTCCCAGTGACTCTCCTGTGAGTTCACGCTTAATCTCTATGTGTTCCAACCCCGACCCTGTACTTGGCCAGTGGCTTTAGCTATACTGTCTACTCTCCTGGTAAAATGTTAGGCCCAGAGGCACAGAAGGGTCCCAGGAGAGCCAGAGAGAGTAGTACAGTAAGGTACCGGAAGTCAGAGAAGTCCAAAATATTGGCATCTAAGACGTCTGCTCTTGAGATAGTGGTCTCGATCCATTTTTGATAGTAGATCATACTGGCGTAGACTCCAGGGAGAGATTTAGCACAGCCTAATCCCCAGCTTACCAGTCCTATCTGGGTCCATACACCGTTAATATGACATGACAGAGGTCCTCCAGAATCACCCTGAGGAAAGATAAGGGTCATGAGGGTAGTGAGAAGGGACCTTGGAGAGGAAAGTGGCCACAAGAGGTGGAGAGTTCCTTAAATGGGGCAATGGAACCCATGGTGCAGGAGAACCCTAGAGGGAGCTAGGCTTCTTACTGCATTAGGGGAAGATCATGGGAATTCTAGAATCATAGAATTTGACATTGGCAGAGACCTTAGCTAAATATATCAGTAGTTTCAAAATACTCATCTGTGATAAAGAAGAGAAGTTAATGTGATGAATTTTTTCCCTAAAGGTAAATTTATTTCAGTTTAATGAACAGTCCTTATTTTTCTACTCTTAGGTTCTTATTGCCTTTTTTTTTAATGTTAAAATAATCCTTTCTTATATAAAATAATAGTGATAGTAGTCAATGGTTTATCTCTCAATCTTGCTCTTTTCCTAATACCTTATTGAGATATAATTCATATACTATACAATTCACCCATTTCTTTTTTTTTTTCTTTTTCCCCTTTTTATTTATTTTTTCAGCGTAACAGTATTCATTCTTTTTGCACAACACCCAGTGCTCCATGCAAAACGTGCCCTCCCCATCACCCACCACCTGTTCCCCCAACCTCCCACCCCATAATTCACCCATTTCTTAAAGTGTACAGTTCAGTGGTATTTAGTATATTCACAGTGTTGTTCAACCATCACATTTCCATCACCCTTACGAGAAACCCCATACCCATTAATAGTCGCCCTCCTGGGACTCCTGGGTGGCTCAGTTGGTTAAGCAGCTGCTTTTGGCTCAGGTCATGATCCCAGCATCCTGGGATCGAGTCCCACATTGGGCTCCTTGCTCCGCGGGGAGCCTGCTTCTCCCTCTGCCACTCTGTCTGCCTGTGCTCGCGCTCTCTCTCTCTCTCTCTCTCTGACAAATAAATAAATAACATCTTAAAAAAAAAAATAGTCGCCCTCCTTTCCTCTCAGCCCTAGACCAGCTGATAATCTGCTTTCCACCTCTATGGATTTGCATATTCTGGACATATGAACCATAGGATATGTGATCTTTTGTGTTTAACTTATTTCACTTAGAATACTTTTTTCAAGGTTCATCCTTGTAGCATCTATCAGTGCTCCATTCCTTTTTATGGCTGAATACTATTCCATTATTTGGATAGACCATATTTTGTTTTTCTAGTTATCAGTTGATGGGCATTTGGATTATTTTCACTTTTTGACTATTATGAATAATGCTGCTATGACTATTCATGTATAATTTTTTTTCCTGTGGACATGTTTTTATTTCTCTTGGGTGTATACCTAAAGTGGAATTCCTTGGTAATATGGTAACTCTGTATATAACCTTTTGAAGAATAGTAATTCCAAAGCAGCTGTACCATTTTACATTCCCAGGAGTATGGAGTTTCCAATTTATCCACATCCTTATCAACTCTTGTTATTGTCTGCTTTGATAACAGCCATCTTAGTGGGTATGAAACTGTGTTCCATTGTTGTTTTATTGCAAATAATGAATATACAGATAGGACATCTTGGCAGAGTATGTGTGTGCGTGTGTGTGTGAGAGAGAGAGAAGAAGAAGAAGAAGAGAGGGAGAGGGAGGAAAGAGGAGAGAGAGAGAGGGAGGGAGGAAAAGGAAATAAAACCCAAGTGGTCATTCTAGGACTAAAAAATAAAATACGTGAAAATATGTGAAGAAAACTTGCACTAGATGACCCTAACACTAACACATAGATGACAGGAGAGAGGCATTGATCTTGAATATAGATTAATTTATAAGTATCCAATTTGAAGAGCAGAGAAAGGTAAAACAAAACAATATCAGACAGTGTGAAAATATCAAAAGATGTAACCTACATTTTCTGTTTCAACTAGATGAAGAGAGAGAAATGAGACAGAATATTTGAAGAAGTCATGAATGAAAAATTCTTAAGTTTTGGTAAAAGATAAAAGAACAGATTAAAAAACCAAAAACAATGAATCTTAAATAGGATAGATACAAAGAAAATCACTCCTAGCACATCATATTCAAACTTCTTTTTTTTTGTTTTTAAAGATTTATTTATTTTAGAGAGAGAGAGAGAGCATGCACATGTGCAAGGGAGGGGCAGAAGGAGAGAAAGAGAGAGAGAGAATCCCAAGCTGACTTCCCCTGACCTGAGCTGAAACCAAGAGTTGGATGCTTAACTTAACTGAGCCACCCAGGTGCCCTATCACATTCAAACTTCTGACAATCAAATGTGAAGATAATTATATTGAAAACAATCAGAGCAAAACAACACATCACACTCAGTGGAGGAAGACAATTCTTCATTGGACAGTTATGATCAGGAGACAGTGGAATGACATCTTTTGAGTGTAGAGTGCAACGTTCTTACTTAAAAATAAAGTTGGCAGTTCTATGTCAACTTCTTAATATATTTGTAAAAATATACAAGCCTGTGAAACCCCCAGTAACCAGTGGTTAGCATTTCTCTAGATCAAAAGAATTAAATTCATCGGTAATTCAGCATAACACAAGAATTATTGTCTGAACCTTTGTCTCCTGATTCCCAATCTACTGTTGTTTACATACAGGAAAAGCCAGATCAAAATTAAAGTCTCATATTAAAAAAAAATTCAAGAGCAAACCCTAACCTTGCAACTGTCCTTCATTTTAGCTGTATCACCAGCACATATCTCATCGTCTTGGATGACTGGCATTGATTCTGGCAGCATGGAACCGATTGGGTTGTAGAGTTGTTCACAGGCCTTGCGGTCAAAGACAGGTACTTCTGCTTCCTGGAGGATGGAGGGAGAATCACGATCTGTAAAGACAGACAGGAATGAAAGGAAAAGCAGTCTGGAAAGTTGGAAGGGCAACATTCAGTCATGATTTGCAGAAATCTCTGTGGGAATCCAAAAGCAGAATATAGTCACTTTGCAATCATATTTGCTAATGCAAGAATATTTTTGGTAAATTTAATCTTAACACAGTGGGTAGTTCAAAATTATTTCAGTTTGTCCTAAGGTTTTTCTGATGTGCCAATGTGGGGTATTCCTCGTGTTCTAAATAAAGAGAAATTGGGATACAGTTTGATTCAGTAAAGATAATGAGTATTTGAAGTACTCCAAAATGTCTTCCTTTCCTGTTTTTCTGCTCCCAGATCATTTCTTGTCTTGTGTTCACGCCTCCTGGGAAAGAGTTGACCCAACACTTTAAAAACAGATTTTCAAAACCACTAGACTCTTCCAGGCTTTAGATCAGGTTTGTTAATCTTTGTTTCAAAGAAGTAATTATGTGTTCAGATTGTTAGTGTCTGCTCTTGCAGCTGTAGCTAGACTCTAGGCAGGATCTAAAAGTAAATAAAATAAACATAGTAAATGTGAAAAAAAGATATTTTATTTGAAGACTTAGAGATACTATCAATGTTTGGGGTTTATTTAAAAATATTTGCCATAGTGGTGGTATGCGTAGAAAGCAAATGTTCTGGAGCGGGTACAAAAAGAGGAGGATGGATAAAACAACCCCTAACCCATTCTCACCTTCATCATCCTTAACATTTCCCCATCCAGTCACCCAGCAAGAGGCTGGAATTGTCAACTGCTTTGTGATCCGGGGCAAGCAGATGGGCAGGATGGAAGAAGTAAAGGTGACTCTAGAGACCAGTTTCAACAAGGCGATGTCTGCAGTTGTATGTTGAGTTTGGGGATGGGTGATAATTTTGAACACACGATGGTTCACACTTTGACTTGTCTGGTCTAGCTGAATGAATCCCAACTTAAAGCAAAGGAATCCAGAGCCTAAGGGGAATAGAAAAGGGAGAATAGAAGTGGAGCATCCCAGGTGCTACAGCTGGGTGAGAACAAGCTGCCTATGTGTAGCACTGAGTCTCTAGGAAGAAAGGGTGGTAATAGATACAGAATGAACCAGGCTACTTTCAACTTGGACTAGGGTTGATTCGTTGCTGTGTCTCCTTTCCTCTCTTCCTAATCACTCTTTCTTTTGTTGTCTCCTGTCTCCATGGTCTCAGACCTCTTACATGCTTATGCCCAGAGTTTTGTCCAGTATTCTCTTCATTTTCTTGGGGATTCTCTTCTGTGTTGTGTCCCCTTTTTTCCCTTGATTCCATGTTTTCTTGTTTTTCTCTCCTTGATTTTAGTGAAGCACATTCTCCCAAGGCTTCCTGAGAAAATGTGCATGAGAGGTAATATTTTTGCTGCTTTGTATATTTGAAAATGTCTTGTTTCTATCCCACACTTGATCAATGATTTGTGTATGAGTAGAATTCTGGGTTGGAAGTAATTTTCTCCCAGCATTTTGGAGTTCTTGCTCTATTTTCTTTGAGCTTTAGGTATTGTTCTTGAAAAGTCCTGCTGTTTTGGTTTCTACATATATTACTTATCTGTTGTTGCATAACAAGATACCACAAATTAGAGGCTTAAAAAACATTTATCTCACAGTTTCTGTGGGTCAAGAATCAGGTGTGACTTAGGTGGGTGCCTCCCACTCCTCTCTCATGAGGCTACAGTTGAACTGGGTTGCATTCATCTCAAGGCTTGACTCTGGGAGGATCTGTATCCAAACGCCATTATGGTGGCAGGCCTCAAGTCTTCACTAGCTGTTGGCTGGAGACATCAGTTTCACATGAGCCGCTCCCTAGAACGACTCTCCACATGGCACCTTTCTTCTCTTACGGCAGTAGCTCTGAGAAAGAGAGCTCAGATGGTGTTTGTGATCCAGAAAAGCTTAAGACAGTTCCCTGGCTAATGTTTAAGAAATAATTTGGCACAAAGTAAGAAAAGTTTCTAATATAGTGCCTATCTCTGTCATTTCTTTTTCTACCTCTATGTCCTGTCCCTAGTCCCAGGTGATGTAGGGTTTCCTTCTACCTCCTTCTCACTTTCTTTGTTTTGTCTTTGTTGTTGTTGTTGTTTTTAAGATTTTATTTATTTATTTGAGAGAGAGATTGCAAGCAGGGGGAGGAACAGAGAGAAAGAGAGAGAAAATCTCAAGCAGACAGAACGCTGAGCACAGAGCCCAACTTGGGCCTCAGTCTCACAATCATGACCTGAGCCTAAATCAAGAGTCAGACGCTTAACGGACTGAGCCACCCAGGTGCCCCAACCTGTCTTACCACTTTCATTTGTCTGTTGGTTCATTCATGAAGTCATTCAAGTATTTACTGAGAACCTGTCTGCATGCTAGTCACCAGGACTAGGACTCAACGTTTTTAAGCAGTGTGCTGCTGTCAGTATCCACCTGTCACTGACGAGAGACCCTCCACAGACGTGGTTCTCGCCCAAGTGTACGCTGACTTGCCAAGGCCAGTGCCCTGCAACAGCATCCTGGCCACCCACAATACGGCCTGAGTATACAGGTCGTCCACACACTAGAGAAAGAAGAGAGACAGACATGTAGAACCTTGGTGTCCTGCTCCTCTGGTCCTCATCATCTTATCATTTTCAAACTCCCCATCTGTTCCTAGGACCTGAGTCCTCTCTTGCCTCCAGCCTCCATCCTATCCCAGTTCCAAACCCAGCAGTCCAGGTTGAGACCACTCACCTGATTGCAGATCTTTCTTTTGGGGGGAAGAGCTTGGGCAAGACCCTAAGACAGACACCACATCGTTAATACACAATAATGCATTTTATATCTAGATTCACTGAATGATGAGGCTTTCCACACATTTTAATTTCTCAGATTTATGTTAAAGGCCAGATTTTTATAAATGTCTACCCGTTAGTGGGAATCTTGAAAATCACATACTTAACCTGCCTTCTTTAGCAGCATACACAGAACGTAATTTAACTTTTACTGGAAGATTCCGGATTGTCATCAGGAATATCAAGTATATTAGGTTGTAAACACAATGATGCCTTAAGGTGCTTTTGAAGTTAATGAGCTGTTTTCTTTATTTGAATTGGCATTTTACAGTATTTGTGTATCTTTTCTGTTACCTGTTACCTTTCTCCTGCTCTCAGCCTACCCTGCTTTTAAATAATCGTGGGCCAAAAAAATAAAAAATAAATAATAATAAAATAAAATAAATCATTGTGGGCCAGAAAAATAAGTGAACAAGCTTATGCCTGAAATCGCTCAAGAGTATTGATACTTCCAGTTCCCTCTGCTTAAAATACTCTTTTCCTAGATGCTCCTAGCTAAGTCATTCAGCTCCTTCAGGACTTTGCTTGAATGATTCCATAGTGAAACTTCCTTGACTACTCTATTTGAAATTACATCACACCTCCTGCCCTGCACCCCTGCTGCCTCTTTCCTTTCATAACATTTAGGATTTTATAATCTGCTTTAAAATTTATGTATTTAATAAACGCCGTAATTACAAGCCCCACGAGGGCAGGGGTCTTTGTTTACTGCTTAGCGTATAATATCTCGTCAGGACTTCCCCAGGACACACTTTCATAAGTAATGCCCCATGGTGAAGTGTCCTATTACTCTATATAACTTTTTCAGCCGAGAACTTCTGCTTCCAACCCCCCACCTCCCGCCTGTGCTCCCTCTACGCCTCAGAGGCTCACCCAGTAGTAGGGACAGTAGGAAGGTGCCGGCAGCAGGGCCCATGTCTTGGTCCTCAGAATCAGCACTTTTTGTTTCCAAGGAGAGGCCAGCTGGGGGGCAGCCAGAGAAGGGGGACGGGACCAGCTTCTGCTCTTGGATGTATTTCCCTGGTTCACCCTCTGCTCTCCTTTGGTTTTCACCGCAGAGCCAGGCAGTGAAGGGGTCAGACTTCAGAAATGCAGTGGCAGGACCCGGGGGAGGAGCTGGGGCCTGAGGCGCCCCCTGCTGTCCAGGGAGAGGAGGCTGTCTGGGGTTCCTGCTTGTGGATTGGAGGATGCGGAAGCTGTCTGCACAGGGCAAGTCAGAGGGGATCAAAAGGAACGGGACCCTTTCTCTAGCAAGAAAGTGCAAGAAGACAGGATTCTTCAAAAGCAAGAAATGGAAATGAGGAAATTACCTAGTACCTGGCTAATTTTTCCTAATTTTTGTTTGTTTTCTTCTTTGTCATCAGTTCTCGGCCTTTAGGCTAAGATTAAGGGTAGCATCTTTGTCACAGTGTTAGCCATAGACTATAGGGCAAGTTAGATTTTCTGGGAAGTAGATTAAGATATTTGTGTGCAGAAGTTTATTGGGGAGTAGTCTAAGGATCAACACCTTGAGGGGTGGGTGGAGACAGAAGCAGGATGGAAGCAGGATTGAGCGGAGGGAGAGCTGAACTGTAATTCACTTGCATAGGAACCACAGCCAATCCCACAGGTTGCTCTGGAGCTGGGGTAGCTCTTCAGAGATGTGCTGAGTGGAGACAAGAAGGCCGGGCCTTTGGACTTCAGTATGATTGGATGTAGGCTGCCGGAAAGGAACGGACATTACCTTGGGTGAAGTGACTCTGTTGACAATTCTTGGGATAGGACTTAGCCTGAACTAAGAGCAGCCAACATTCCTGGTTGCTAAGAGAATGAATACTTTAGTCCTGAAAGGGGATCTTGGGTGCCACCGCACAGCATCTTCTACAGAATTCTCTGTGCTCTTTATGTTTCTGGTGCCAACTGTTTGTAGGGTACTAGGTCTGCGGAGATAGAATTCACTGAACTTTTAAAGCATGTTATTACTCTCTCGTAGCTCAAACTCTTGGGAGGTTTGAAAGAAACACATGAGTAATTAAATAATAGAAGACCAGAAAATGTAGCGATTTTGGTAAGGTTTATTCAGTTGGAACCAACAAGACTCAGACTAGCTTAAGTAAAGAGGGGATCACTTTAAAGATATTATGGGCTGAAATATGCATCCCCCAGAATTCATGCATAGAAGTCCTAACCGCAGAATGTGGGGTACCTAGAATGTGACCATTGAAGATAGTGTCTTTAATTAATTAATTGTAATTAGGGTAAAATGAGGTCATTAGGTATAGGCCTTAACCCAGTATAACTGGCGTCCTTATACAAAGAGGAAATTTGGACACAGACATGTACGAAGGGGAAATGTGGCTATGTGCAAGCCAAGGAATGTCTTTTAGGGGGATCCAGCCCTGCTGACACCTTGATCTCAGACTTCTCACCTTTAGAACCGTGAGAAAAGAAATTTGTTTTTTAAGCAACCCAGTTTGTGGTACTTTGTTAAGGCAGCTCTAGCAAACCAGTACAGCTATCTGTGGAACAATAAGGAGATTAGAGTAACAAAGACATCTGGAGCTATCATAGGACAGACCTGGATGGAGACCAGAGTAGGAAGGTAGCTCAAGATTCAAGATAACTCAGAAGCTCATCACGAGAGTTCAGGATCTTCATTTGGGTCCTCTGCCAGTTGTATGGCTCAACCATAGTCCATGCCTTTTCTTTCTATCCACTATACCCTGCCCAAGTTTTTCCTTATTTTCATTTCAAATTCCCAAGAATTTGAACAGATGCTCTTGTCTTATCAGGGCATAGTTCCTTGGCTATGAACTTCTTGTGTTTGGTGTGAGTGCCCTTTTTCATTTAGTGGGGAAGATGAGGATGCAGAAATGTGGCCAGCTAAGCAGAAGGGACTATTGTAGTGGGACAAAAGCCAGGTTCACTATATCTCAGGGTATTCCAATTTATGTATGGTATCCACAGGAAATGGTACCCTTTAGTCAACTCATGTGAGTGTAGCTTTTTAAGAAGATCTCGGCATGAGATTTGCCTTCAAGTCATGTTTGGAATAAAGGTAGTCATTTCGCAAAGACACCAAAGCTCTGGACAGGTCTTTCTGTTGATTTATCAAAGGAACAAGAATTCGACCAGATCCTTTTTTCCTCTGGGAGTCTTAGATCTAGTTGTCCTAAATCTTTGGACTTTTATATCCCTGGATAAATCTGAAGTTGCTGGTTAACTCTTTAAAATTAGTCGGATTGCTTACAGATCTCTTCTTTTCCCTTTTGTTTAAATGTCTTACAAAAAACACATTTATTTTGGTTACAGTTTAGTTAGAAGTAGGCTTTATTGGAAGTAGCTAAGACACCAGCTCCTTCCTCTGAAAATTGGAAGTCAAAGGAAAGTATTAAATAGTTATCTTGCTTTTCCTGTCCAAATGGTGGTTCAGAGTTTAAAAAAAAAAACACACAAAAAACGGGGGGCTTAGTTGATGAGAGGGAAGAATTTCAGTTAATAAATGTGCTTGGACTGATGGAATTTGAAAATCACTGCTTGCAGCCCCTCATAATATCATTTTCGGGGGATGGTTATCAGAAGTCGATAGTTTTAGATGAGAACTTGATAGAGTCCTCAGTCTGTTACCATTTGAACCCTCTGATCAATCTGAGCATCATGAAAAATAGAAAAAGGCAGATGTGTGTCTCCTGATATGACAAAGTATGAAGCAATATTCAGTGAAGTATTCAAATCAAAAGTGAAACCTGAGTCTCTAAAGCTACTTCTACTCATAGAACACAGAAAGGATAAAGAGTAAGTCTAATTATAGTACGAGTGTATAGTCAAATACAGAATCCGAAACATTATATAAAACAACTGATGTGGTTTCTATAATAAGCAAATTGTATGAGAGTAAAAAGGGATGGAAGTTCCTCTAGATGAAAAGGAAATTTAAAAGACATAAGTATGTGTGGCCCTTGTTTGGTTTGTAACAAACCAACTTTAAAAAGACATTTTGATACAGTCAAGGATATTTGATAATGAACTGGGTATTAGACAGTATCAAGGAATTATTACTAGTCTTGATAGGTGTGATAATGGCATTGAGTTATTGAAGAAAATCCTCTTTTTCATTTCTTCTCTTTGTTGTTATTTTTTAAAATTGAGGCATAATTGACATACACTGTTATATTAGTTTCGGGTGTAAAACAGAGTGATGTGACATTTTTACATATTGCAGAATGGTCACCACAGTAAGTCTGGTTATTATCTGTCACCATACAAAGTTAACACAATATTATCGACTGCATTTCCTGTGCTTTATGTTATATCCCCATGACTTTTTTATAGCTGGAAGTTTGTACATCTTGTTTTTCACTCGTTTTGCCCCCTACCCACCCAAATCCTCCTTCTCTCTGGCTACCACCAATTTTGTTTTTATATCTTTGAGTCTGGATTTAGTTCTATTTTGTTTGTTTATCTTTTATTTTCCACAAATAAGTGACATCTTGTGGTATTTGTCTTTGACTTAAATTAGCATAATGCCTTCAAAGTTAATCCAAGTTGTCATGGATAAAAATCTCACTCTTTTTTATGGCTGCATAGTATTCCATTAGAGAGATAGATAGACAGATAATCACATCTTCTTTATCCATTTATCCATCAATGAACACTTAGCTAATTTCCATATTTTGGCTGCTGTAAATAATGCTGCAGTGAACATAGAGGTACATATGTCTTTTCAAATTAGTGTTTTTGTTTTCTTCAAAACACCCAGTAGCAGAATTGCTGGATCATATGGTAGCTCTGTCTTTAATTTTTTTGAGGAAACTCCATACTGTTTTCCATAGTGGCTGCACCAGTTTACATTCTTACCAACAGTCCACAAGAATTCCCTTTTCACATCCTCACCAACAATTGTTATTTTTTTCTCTTTTTGATATTAGTCATTCTGATAGATATGAGGTAGTAGTTCGCTGTGGTTGTCATTTGCATTTCCCTGATCATGAATGATATTGAGCATGTTTTTATGTGCCCATTGGCTAGCTGTATGTTTTCTTTGGAAAAATGTCTGTTCAGGTCCTCTGCCAATTTTTAAATTGGATTGTTAGGTTTTTGTTGTTGTTGTTTGAGTTCTTTATATATTTTGGATATTGACCCCTTATCAGATATATGATTTGCAAATATCTTTTCCCATTCGGTAGGTTGCTTTTTGTTTTGTTGATGGTTTCCCTTATTATGGACAAGCATTTTAAAAAAATGTAGTCCTATTTTTTTTTGTTTTTGTTTCTCTTGCCTTTGAATTGAGGTCCAAAAAAATATTGTTAAACCTGATGTCAAGGAGCTTACTGTCTATGTTTTCTTCTAGGAGTTTTATGGTTTTGGGTCTTATTCAAGTCTCTAATCTATTTTGTGTTAATTTTTAGGTATGGTATAAGATAATGGTTCAGTTTCATTCTTTTGCTTGTAGTTGTCCAGTTTTCCCAGCACCATGTATTGAAGAAACTGTTCTTTTCTCATTGTATATTTCGGTCTCCTTTATTGTAATGACTATACATACATGGGTTTATTTCTGGACTCTCTGTTCTGTTCCATGGATCTATGTGTCTGTTTTATACCAATACCATGCTGTTTTGATTACCTTAGCTTTGTAGTATAGTGTGAAATCAGAAAGTGTGGTACCTCTGGCTTTGTTCTTTTTTCTCAAGACTGTTTTGGTTATTTGGGGGGGTCTTTTGTGATTCCATACCTATTTTAGAATTAACTCTATTTTTTTCAAGAAATGCCATTGGGATTTTGTTAGGGATTGCATTGAATCTGTAGATTGGTTTGGGTAGTATGAACATTTTAGTAACATTAATTCTTTCAATCCATGAGCACAGAATATCTTTTCATTTCTCTGTGTCTTCAATTTCTTTAATCAGTGTCTTACAGTTTTTCAGGTTACAGGCTTTCACCTACTTCGGTTACATTTATTTTGTACTTTCTGAAGTAAGTACTTTGTACTTACATTTACATTGTAAATGGGATTGTTTTCTTGAATTGTTTGTGATAGTTTGCTATTAGTTATAAGAAAGCAACAAATTTTTATATATTAATTTTGTATTCTCAATTTTATTGCATTCATTTATTAGTTCTAGCAGGTTTTTAGTGGAGTCTTTAGGGTTTTCTATAGACAGGATCATGTCATCTGCAATAAGTGGCAGTTATACTTCTTTACTAATTTGGATGCCTTTTATTTCTTTTTCTTGTCTGATTGCTGTGGCTAGGACTTCCAATATAATGTAAAATGAAGTGGGGAGAGAGGACAGTTTCTCCCTTTAGGTCTGTTAATAATTTGCTTTATGTATTTTGGTGCTCTTGTATTGTTTGCATATATATTTATAAATGTTATATCTTCTAGCTGGGTATCATTATGTAGTGCTCCTCTTTCTCCTGTTACAGTATGTGTTTTAAAGTCTTTTTTGTCTGAAATGAGTATAGCTACATCCGTTTTCTCTTGGTTTCCATTTTCATTGAATATCTTTTTTCATACCTTTACTTTTAGTCTGTGTGTGTCCTAACTTTCGAAGTGAGTCACCTGTAGGCAGTATATGAATGCGTCTTGGTTTTTTTTTTTTTTTTTTTTTTTTTTAGTGCACTCAGCCATTCTCTGTCTTTTGATTGTAGATTTTAGTCCACTTACATTTAAAGTAATTATTGACAGGTATATACTTATTACCATTTTGTTAACTTTTTTCTGGATGTTTTTATAGTTTCTCTGTTTCTTTATTCTTCTCTTTCTGTCTTCCCTCTGGTTTGATGACTCTCTTTAGTGTTACATTTATGATTCCTTTCTAATTTTCTTCTGTGCATCTACTGTAAGTTTCTGCTTTGTGGTTACCTTGAGGTTCACATATGTAATTATTTGTGTGTAACAATCTATTTTAAATTGATAACTTAAATTTGGACACATTCTAAAACTACATTTTTAAACTCCCCATCCCCCCTAGATTTTGTTTTTTGTTTATTTGTTTTTAAAGATTTTATTTATTTATTTGACAGAGATCACGAGTAGGTGGAGAGGCAGAGGTTGGGGGGGGTGGTGGTGGAAGCAGGCTCACTGCTGAGCAGAGAGCCAGATTCAGGGCTAGAGGCTTAACCCACTGAGCCACTCAGGCACCCC
Source organism: Meles meles (assembly GCF_922984935.1). NCBI lineage: Eukaryota > Metazoa > Chordata > Mammalia > Carnivora > Mustelidae > Meles > Meles meles. The sequence continues at coordinate 143,729,603 of NC_060067.1, forward strand.
TACATTTTGTTTTTGATGTCTCTTTTTACTTCTTTTTATTTTATGTATTCCTTAATTATTGTAGTTTTTGTTAATTTTACAATTTCTGCCTTTCAATCTTATTAGTAGCTTTGTAAGTGAAATAATCCACTACCTTTACTACATATTTACCTTTTCAGTAAGATTTTTTTTTACTTTTATGTGTTTCTTTTATTAATTAGTGCTGTATCTGTTCAGTTTAAACCTTTTAATATTTCTTCTAAGGGTAGTTTACTAGCCTTTGGCTTTTGCTTATCTGGAAGATTCTTTTTCTCCAAATCTGAGAGATAACCTTGCCTGGTAGAGTATTCTCAGGGTATTCTTGGAAATTTTTTCCTTTCAGCACTTTGAATATGTCATGTCAACCTCTTTTGACTTGCAAAGTTTCTGCTGAGAAATCTGATAGACTTATGAAATTTCCCTATATGTGACAGTTTGTTTTTCTGCTTTTAATATTCTCTCTTTATCTTTAACTTCTGACATTTTAATTATAATGTGTTTTGGTTTGGTTTTCTTTGGTTTCATCTTATTTGTAACTCTGGGCTTCCTGGACCTTCATTGTCTGTTTTTTGTTTTTTTTTTTTTTTTCTTTAGGGAGGTTTTCAGTCATTATTTTCTTCAAATAAGTTTTCTGTCCCTTTATCTCCCTGTTTTCCTTTTGGGACCCCTATAATGTGGATTTTGAGAGAGACAGAGTGTAAGCAGGGGGAGGGCCAGAGGGAGAGGAAGAGAGAATCCCAAGCACACTTACTGAGCACAGAGCCTGATGTGGAACTTGTCCCAAGACTCTGATATCATGATCTGAACCAAAATCAGCAGTTGGACACACAACCAACTGAGCCACCCAGGCACCCCTGTTTGGTACTTTTTTTTAATGTTTTCTGTTTCTTTGTTAAAACTCTCACTGTGTTCACCCATTCTTCTCTTGAGTTAGGCAAGCATCTTTATGACCATTACATTAAATTATTTTATCAGGTAGTTTATTTACCTCAGTATCAGGCCTTTTTCTGAAGTATTGTCTTATTCTCTCATTTGGAACATATTTCTGTTTCCTCACTTTATTTGACTCTCTGTGTTTGTTTCTATATAGTAGGCAAACATCTACCTCTCTCAGTCTTGAAGGAATGGCCTTATGTAAGTATGATTCTTTTCATTCAATCTTGCTTTAGCTATTGGTTGTCTCTTGAGCCTTTATTGCCTAAGCTACCTGAATTGTTTTTGATTTTCTTCCATTGTTGAGAGTATGCCAAGACCTGTTTGTAATCCAAGCACCTGCTGATTGGAATCCAGACTCTCAGGCAGCTGCTTAAAGTATGCAAATATGTATAGTCCTGTGGGACCACAGCTGTAATCCCAGCTAATCTTTAGATTAGTAGATTGGGGGAGTCCCCTGGGTGACAGTTGCAAAAACTGGGATTCCAGATGAGTATATAGGCTCCTTTCTGGGAAGTCTCCTTGACTCTAGTGAAGCCAACAGGGTGCACAAGGATGGTGTCTCCCTGCTTATGTTCCCTGGGACCACTCCTTCGCCTCTGTATGTGAGGGAAACCTGCCTTATCCTGTAGGCTGAAGCTTCAGGCTAAGTGAATGGGTTTTATTCTCGGGAAGACTGGAGTTGTGTTTCAGTGTGCTGTCTGTGTAGTACCCTGGGGGTCAGAGCCTGCCCAGAACAGCCTTTCCAGTTGTTATACAGTTCTGTGGAGCTTTAGAACACCAGTCCTCTTGGTCACCAGGGCCAATCAAGGGTGTCTCTTGTGTGAATTGCATGTATCTGCTGGCTTTAGTGAGTCAGTTGGAGAGTGTAGGGGCAGGGCACAGTCACTGGCTTCAGAAAGGCAGTGGGGAAAATGACTTAATGGAGTGTATCTGTGGGCTTCAGTGATTCACTGGAAATGCCTTTTCTGTTGCCCCCTTTGGCTTTGGGCTGGCAGCAGGAGAAACTGTTCACAACTGTTCACAGTCACCAGCCCCAGTCAGGGGGCAGGAGAGTGTTGCATTTGCCCACACTCACAGTCTTAGAGAATGGGAGAGCTCTGTGATCCTGCCTGCCCCAGCCAGGGAGCCAACGGAACATTGCTTCTGCCCTCACTTGCCAGCCTTAGCAAGTGCTGTGACTTCTTGCCCTGACCTGTGCCGGCAAAGCAGCAGGAGGATACTGCATTCATACTCGCCTGCCTGTGCTAGCAGTAGCGGCCAGTAGGGCTCTGGTGAGCATCTCCACTCTCTCATGCTCCTCCAGCCTATGCCCCCAGATTAGCAAATGAATCTGTCACATATAGCATAGGCACTTTCCAGATTTGTGTCTCAGGGCCTACAAGATTACGTGTGAGCCCTCTAAGAGGGAAATCTCAGTTTCCTGTAACACTTTGGGAACCCCAGACATACCCTCACTGGTTTTCCAAGGCAGATGTTTTGGAGGCTTCTGTCTTCCTGTGGATAGCAGGGGCAGATTGCCGGGTATGGGGCACCAACCTCTCCCTAGCCCTGGGAGGAGTGCCTGTTTGGCGAGATCCTCCCTGTTGTCTGTCACCATGCCAGGGGTGGGGTTGTTTATGAGACCATATCTCTATTTCTCCTGCATATCTTGATTGCTCCTTTTATCCATTTTTGGGGAGAGCAGTTCGTCTAGTTTTCAGGTCTTCTGTAGAGGGAAGTGATTTGTATGTTGTAGCTTTAGATTTGTTGTGTCCATGGGAGGAGGGGAGTTTAGGATCTTTCAGTGCTGCCGTCTTGGACCCTCTCCAGAAAATGTTCATTTTTAAAGAGTTGGAACTTATGAGTCCTTTTTAAATCTAAGCTAATTTTTATTTTCACTTTTTATTATTACTATTTTTTAAAATATATTTATGTATGTATGTATGTATGTATGTATCTATTTATTTGACAGAGAGAGGGAGAGAACAGCGAGAGAGGGAACACAAGCAGGGGGAGTGGGAGAGGGAGAAGCAAGTTCTCCTATTCTACCCACCCCCCTCCCCGTCAGGGAGCCTGATGCGGGGATCCATCCCAGGATGCTGGGACCATGACCTGACCCAAAGGCAGATGCTTAACGACTGATATACTCAGGTGCCCCTGATTTTTTTTTTTTTTTTAGATTATATTGGACAAATGTACTCTGGTTTTCAACCCACAGTGACTATTCTGTTGTTTTCGTAGGGATGGCTATATGATCTTAAGCAAGTCATCTTTGTTCCTAAGGCCTGTGTTTTCTTATTCTGTGAAGGCATTGGAATCAGTTGATCCAGATTCTTTACAGATGTAACACTGAATTATACATTGCTAATTTATCTGTTTATTTATTTACCTTTGTCTATGCCCCAGCTGTCCCTCTACAATTATTTTCTTACTTTTGGTGTAGCAGTCGGCGGACATGTTGGTGTGCCATTTTACTGCTCCCTTTCTTCTCCTCAGGTAAGGAAGTGCCAGGGACTTGGAAGCCTCTAGAGAGTAGGTGCCAGTGGCACTCCAGAGACTTCCTGAGACAGCTCTCTTTCTCATCCTGCTCTGTCTCCAGGTCTCAGATTCTGTATTCCCAGATCATTACCCTATTAACATTAGAATGCTCTTTAAATACCTCTGCTCAGCACGCTAACTGCTGGTTTGGAAAGGGGCAGTATGATGGTAGTGATAGGAGCTTTATTACTTGCATGCAGCTGTGGCCAACTTAGAACTTTTACATCTTTGCAACATAAAAATAATAGTACCCCACAAGATTTTTGTAAAAATTAAATGAGATAAAGTCAAAGTTCTTAGGGAGTGCCTGGGTGGCTTAGTCGGCTAAGTGGCTGTCTTTGGCTCAGGTCGTGATCCCCAGGGTCCTGGGATGGAGCCCCACAGTGGGCTCTCTGCTCAGCGGGGAGTCTGCTTGTCCCTCTCCCTCTGTCTCCTCCCCCTGCTTGTGGGATCTAGTGCTCGCTCTCTTTCTTTCTCTCTCAAATACATAAATTTAGTCTTTTATTTTAAAAAAAAAAGTGAAAGTACTTAGCTTGGGTTTGGCCTATTTAAGGATGCAATAATAAATAGTAGCTGCTGTTTTTATTGTTGTTATTAAACTATCTCCGTTTTAAGTGCTAACTTAATTCTGGACAAACAAGTCATCTCTCTGATGGCTTAGATTAATGTTGATGGTACCCATGGATAAGAATGTCTCAGCATTGGCTCTATTGGCATTTTGGGCCGGATGATTGTTGTGGGGTGCTGTCCTGGGTATTGTAGGATGTTAAGAAGCATCTCTGGCCTTTATTTCGCTGGCTGTCTGGAGTACTACCACCTCCTGTTGTGAGTGTTGCCAGATGTCCCCTGGGGGCTGAATTACCCTCATTTGGGAACCGCTGTGGAAAGTGGGGATGCCACTTCAGGGATGCAGTCTTCTCTTGAGCACCTGAGAATAAAACAGGGACAGCAGTAGATTTGCAAGTTTTTGTAGCTTTTTGTCTGTATTTCCAGGAAGGGCAAATGGATTCCGTTGCCCCTTTTATAATTCAACCCATGAGATTGATGTATTATATTGGAAAATGAATAAATCTCTTTATAAAACTGTCTTTTAAAGAATCATTGATTACTCTGGCATTTTGCCTTTTCTGTCACCTTGCCTCAATAGACCATAGGCCTGTTAAAAGATCCAGTCTATTCTCAGTTCTTGAACTTGTACAAGTCATTTTTAGCCCACCTTTAGTTCCACTAACCAGTGTGTTCTAGCATTAGTCCATATACTTGGCATCCATTATGTCAGGGCTAAACCCTGGACAACTTTTTAGAGACACCCTTTTCCTCTTCCCAGCTCTTTGCCTTCTTGGCCAATACTCTGTATAGTTTCCCTCTTCTGTAGTCACCTTCTCCATGGGACTGATCTTGCTCTGAGCTCCATCCTACTTGTCCAGAGCCCTACAGCCTGCCCATCAGTCAGTCCCTCTTTGCAAGAGCTGTTGGTCTTGTTCTTTTGATCACTAAGAGAAAAAATATTTCCCTTTTTATATTTGTTTACTTGTTCTCATACTAAAGGAATTCTTCCTATGGTTTTGACAACTGGTTTTCTATAGTCTATAGCTCTCATTTTGTTTTTCAGAAAATAAGATTTGATGCTTTCTGTTTGCAAGTCTCTATATTAGATGCTGCTAGAAGGTCAAGAACATGAATAGGATAACTGCATATTTTCTCAAGGATGTTCTTATCTATTCAGGAGAAGTTAAGCTGTGTATACCTAAATAATTACAAGTGGAGCTAGGAGTATAGTAAGTGCAAATAACCAGGAAAAAGGGCAGTGTTACGTTGGTGTAGTATAAAGACGAACCTTTAGTAGAGCCTTCTAAAAGTGAATGGAGGTAATCTGGTATAGTGAAAAGGGCCAGATCTTTTGAGTCAGACGGTCCTGGATAAATCTGTTTAATCAAATGTTAGCTATGTGATCTCTGGCAAGTTACTTAACTTCTCTGAGCCTCAGTTGTGTTTTGTGTGTGTGTGTGTATGTGTGTGTGTGTGTGTGTTTTGATTGGTGAAAGCAAAATAAGTAATCCCTTCTTGAATTGTTAGGAACTAAGTAAGATAATATTTAAAGTGATAACGGGGTCCCTAGGTGCCACAGTCAGTTAAGCATCTGACTCTTGGTTTTGGTTCAGGTTGTGATTTCACGGTCATGAGGTTGAGCCCTGCATTGAGCTTCGTGCTCAGCACAGAGTCTGCTTGGGACTCTTTCTCCCTCTTCCTCTGCCCCTCCCCTTTGCCCCACTCTCATGCATGCACTTGTACTCTTTCTCTAAAATAAAGAAATCCTTTTTTTTTTTTAAAGATTTTATTTATTCATTTGACAGAGAGACAGAGCACACAGCAGGGAGAGTGACAGGCAGAGGGAGAGGGAGAAGCAGGCTCCCCACTGAACAGGGAGCCCAGTGCGAGGCTCCAGAACATGAGGATCATGACCTGAGCTGAAGGCAGATGCTTAACCGACTGAGCCACCCAGGTGCCCTAAAATAAATACATCTTTAAAAGAGAAACAAATAAAGTGATCAGTGTACTAGCCGACAGAGGAGGCATAAAGTAAATATAAATTCCTGCTACAGAGATGAGGTAAAGATGCCATGTCACCCAGAGAGTCCCCCTTAGGCAGATATTTCACAGGCAATGTGACTTTGCACAAGTCCTCTCAATTTGGGGCCCTAGTTTTTTAGCGTCAGAAATTCAGGGTTTGTCAGATCACCTAGAATACATCACATTCAAGAAACAGGCTCACTAAATTTTAAGAGACCTGTGTATGAGCCAGAATGTTTATTTGCATTGAGGGCTATTCTTTTCTGTTATTTGGAATTTTCATTTTTCCTAACCACGGCACATCTTGTTGATATGAGTAGGGAGAAATTAGTAAGTGGGTGGTAGTTTGAAGAGACTTAGGATCTGAATAAATGGAAGTGGTTAATCTCATTACATGAGCGTTTCACTTATTAGGATGAAATATCCCTTCTTTATGAAAACTAGGTGAAAGAGCGCTTCTCCACAACAGAACATATTTTTCTGAATAAATGTGACATTTATATTCATCAAACTCAGAGTCTCTTTCCCCTTAATGGCCTAGGGTTTGATGAACTCGTATAGTTAATCTGGCTTTTGCTGCCTTGGATTCCATGCTGACCTTTCCCTTAGGATTACAGTCAGGGCCTCTTGCTGTTGATTAGATTTAAGCTTCTCACTTAACCATTTCACGCCTCTTATGTTGCTTTGACCTTATACCCAGATCTCCAAGTTCAGATTATTAAAACACAGAAGCGTGTATTTTCTGAAATTTTGGGAGGTTCTTTTTTTTTTTTTTTAAGATTTTATTTATTTATTTGACAGAGAGAAATCACAAGAGAGGCAGGCAGAGAGAGAGGAAGGGAAGCAGGCTCTCCGCTGAGCAGAGAGCCCGATGTGGGACTCGATCCCAGGATCCTGAGATCATGACCTGAGCCGAAGGCAGCGGCTTAACCCACTGAGCCTCCCAGGCGCCCTGGGAGGTTCTTTTTACAGATACTTACCTCGTGCATCATGTGTAAATTTTCCTACTAAGGGTCCGCTTTCAGAGCCTCCTGGTAGGAAAGGGGTGGGACAGTGCCTTTTAGTGGAAATAGGTGCATCGTTCGTTCCCAGCAGTTACTCACTTAGTTGATTTTCCAGTGCTGCTGTGTGAAGAAGGGTAAGGATCATCCACTGGGTCAGTAAAATATAAGCAGACGTTGGCCTTGAGTTGAGAGTTCTGTCAGGGAACTTTCAACAGTTTATTTCCTGATTCTAAAACCTTTGCTCTCCTTGTTGGATTTCTTGGCTCTAGTATGTAGATCCATTGTCTTTTCTCACAAAGGTCGTTATCTTTTATACTTAGAATCTCACATGTTTAGTGAGTTTATCTTTTGTTAATTTTGTTAGTTATGTTAATATGTCCCTGCTTCCCATTCTGTAGTGCTGTCATCTGAAAAAAGATCCTGAGGAAAGTTATTAACATATAGTGTCCCTTTGAGAATAAATTACTACCATTCTTTGAATCCTGCTTGTACTTTGTATCATTTTTTTCATTTAGAGAATTAACTTTTTTCAAAGTTATCATTTTCATATGTATGGAAAGCTTTTTAATGGCCCAGATTTAATTTACGTATCTTTAAGTAGTTATCTTCACAGTTATTAATGAAAATTTTCCATTTAAAGCAATGATTTTATTGGTATTTAATGAAATTTGAGCAAGGGATGTATGTCCACTTTTTGTTGTGCATTCCACTCTCTTGCCAAAACTTCTTCCAATTATATTTTTAACTATTATTTGCCTAGTAATACAGAGAATCCTGTTATTATTTTAATCAGCTTGTTATGAAGTCCATAAATTAAGTCAGCATTAGCCAGTGTCAGGTCCCACGTTCTTTTTTTTTTTTTAAGATTTTATTTATTGACACAGAGCACAAGCAGGGTGAGCAGCAGGTAGAGGGAGAAGCAGGCTCCCCACTGAGCTGAGCAGGGAGCCCAATTTGTGTCTCAATCCCAGGACACTGAAATCATGACTTGAGCAGGAGGCAGGGGCTTTACCAATTAAACCACCCACGCTCCCCTCAGACCCCGTGTTCTTAACCGCTCTTTGTATACCTGCAGAGGAAAAGGACATGGGTAAAGCACCCATAGATTTCTTACATGAAGACATGTTCCTAGACCACTCTTCAGTCAGGAAACTGTGAGTTGGAGATCTCTTGAATAAGCACCTTCCCTTAACCCCAGGACACCTAAGAGTACAACCATGAAGTGCTTTCAGTGGTGGAGTTAGTGGAAGACTCAGACGGCATTCTTCTCCGAATATCTCTATTTAAACTCCCCCTCCCTCCATTTAATCCTCGACTACTAAATGCTGGTTAGTTTTAGCTTCCTAGCTCCTTAGGCCACACCCTTCCCTGACGCTATAGAAGGCACCCTTTAAGATCCCAGGCCCCAGCCATTCTTGCCTCCTGAAACTCAAATCTCGTTGATTCACTGTTTTGTTTTAAAGATTTTATTTATTTATTTGACAGACAGATCACAAGTAGGCAGAGAGGCAGGCAGAGAGAGAGGAGAGGAAGCAGGCTCCCTGCTGAGCAGAGAGCCCGATGAGGTGCTCACTCCCAGGACCCTGAGACCATGACCTGAGCTGAAGGCAGAGGCTTTAACCCATTGAGCTACCCAGGCGCCCCATCGTTGATTCACTGTTTTAAAGACTAGAATACAGCAGGAGTGCCTGGGTGGCTCATTGGTTGAGCATCTGACCCTTGATCTCAGCTCAGGTCTTGATCTCGGGGTCATGAGTTCAAGCCCCCTGCATTGGCCTCCATGCTGGGTATGGAGAAAGGAAAATAAATAAATGGAGACTAGAATACAATAGAAGTAATGAGATGTCAGTTATGAGATTAGGTTATGAAAAGACTGTGGCTTCCATCTTGAATGCTCTTCTTTTACTTTATCTTAGCTCATTCACTCTAGGGAAAGGCAGCTGCCATGAGACAGCCATACAGAGATGTGTGAGTGACCTTAGAAACAGATCCTCTGGAGCCGGTGGCAGACCTATGAATGAGCTTGACAGCAGCTCCTTTTCTAGTTGAACTTTGAGATGATTGTGGCTGATACAGCAGCAACCCCTTGAAAAAACCCTGAGCCAGAACTACCTGGCTAAGCCCTCCCTGGTTATTGACCCCAGATGCTGTGAGAGAATCAGTGTTTGAGTTTTCTCAGCTGTTAAGTTTTGGGGTGATTTGTTGCACAGGAATAACTAACACACTGCCCTCGGCTCCTCTTCCTTGCTGTGCTTCCACTGAAACCTCATCTTTTGAGTCCTTGCTCTTTCTTCAGAACCCAATCTAGGCCCATATCGGATGATTTTTTCTTTCTTTCTTTCTTTTTTTTTTTTTTTTTGAGATTTTATTTATTTATTTGACAGAGAGAAAGATCACAAGGCAGAGAGGCAGGCAGAGAGAGAGAGAGGAAAGCAGGCTCCCTGCTGAACAGAGAGCCCGATGTGGGACTCGATCCCTGGACCCCGGGATCACAACGCAAGCCGAAGGCAGGGAGTTACCCACTGAACCACCTAGGCACCCCCCATATTGGATGATTTTCATCTGGAATTCAGCAAGGGAAAACTTATTAATTTCTCTGGACTCCAGTTTTTTCCTCTGTGGAATGTGGATTTGGTTGGGCCAGGTGATTTCCAGATCTTTTTCAGCCCTAAAGTTCTGTGCTTTGGGATTTCCCCAGGCACTGTCTCCAGTTTCATCAAAAGAATGAATATAAGAAATAACAGTTGGAATCAACCAAACTTTATTACCACTGGGGATCTTGTTTTCCAGGTTGAGTTGGGGATAAAAGGCAACAAACACATGAGGCTTATGGTGACTAGCCAGAAATAGCAGAACTGCATCTGTCTTGGTGACTCCTCAAAATCTCTCATCAAAACTATCAACTTCTAGGAGCACCTAGGTGGCTCAGTCAGTTAGGGATTCCACGTGATCTCCACACTGAGCATGGAGCCTATTTAAAAAACAAACAAAAGCCATCAACTTACTAGAATTTCCCGCCTTTTCCCCTCATTCTTAATTGTCACTTACTCTGGTGTACTAACCTCAGCCACTTAGGCTAGCCCCAGGAAAATGAGAGGTAGAAGCATTACAGGGAGGAGCCCAGAGAAGTGCAGACTGATGACAGCAGAAAAGTCAGTATGTGAAATGGCTGACTTCTCAATCCAAGATTTATAGAAACTGATGTTTGTATATATTCCAGGCTCATTGTTTTGGACGCAGTTTGATTCCCAGCTGACCACTCCTGCCAGGACCCAGAAATCCTCCACTCTACACGTCAGGGGATCGCCTCTACTGCCCTGGGGAGAGAAGAAAGATGACTAGCCTTGCACAGGGTAGACAGTAACTCTCCCAGTTGTTTAGTCAAGAACTGTGGAGTTAGGGCCTCTCCAGGCACTGCTGGATTCACCCAGGGATTCTGAAGATAAGAGACATGGAATAAGCACATGGGAAAGGGGAGGGTTCTAGAAGGTGCCTACAGGATGGATTCTTACTATACACTGATCTGTCTGCCCCACTGGGAGCTTGGAGCAGATCATGGCTTCACTGATGATGGGCTTGATTCCATGCAGGTTTGCTTTCTGGTAGTAGTCACTGCATGTCTGGAGATCCATAAGGGGCACTTCCAGCTCCTTCAGTATATAAGAAGACTTCATATCTGTGAGAACAAAAAGAATCAGAGCTGTCTTAAAAATTTAGGAAGCAACTTTCAGCTAGGGATAGAGATTTCATGCCTTTGTTTTTCAGGGATTTCAGCTCTGCTTTTAAATATTCTGCCTCCATATCAGATGGAGTTCGGGAAATAGCCTAAGGGCTGCGTTCCCTGGGTCTGAACAGGGTAGAAGGCATTTGCTCCCACTCAGATGCCACAAATAACAGAAAATCTTGTGACTCAGGAAAACCCAAAACAATGATGCAGAATGACCTCATTTGGCCTTGGAATATATTGTTATATTCCATAGAATACGAAGAGGTAGATCTAGCATACTCTGAAGAATGAAGACTTTTGATTCAGTCATGAAGTTCTACTCTCCTCTTCTGACTTGAGACTTGCTGAGCAGCCTTACTTTTTTGAATACATCTTCATGCCTGCTTCCCCTCTCCATCTAACCACACACGCCACCCAGGTGCAGAGGAAAGCTCTATTACATCTCAGACTGAGAGCTACTTTCTGTGTAAGCTCATTGTCTTGTCTTTCTCACTTGGAAGGTCTTAGCACTATTGCTAAACAAGAGCAAAGGCAGACGCGAATAAGCAAGAGAGATTGCAGCAGAAGTCTGAAAGCCAAGGGGAGGGAACAGGGTCAAGGAGAATTTGAAGTCTGCCTCGTGTCAGATTAATTGCCTTGGCGAGTGCAGTATATGTGGAGCTAGGGCTGGGATAGGGAGCGGATGAGAGAATGTCAGCTGAGGAAAGAGAGCTCAGAAAATCCACTTATCCTCACGTTGGTGCCTTCCAGAATAGCCCCATCCAGTCACCCAGCAGGAGGTTGAGTTCTTGAGCTGTACTGCAGATGAGGGGAGGCAGATGGGCAGGACAACGGGGGTAAAAGAAACTGGGTAGGCCAGTTTTGCCACAGCGATGGCACTAGTTGCGTTTCCCTGGAAGTGAGGGTAGGGGATAATCCTGGACACAGGGATTGTCGTTGTTTTGGAGCTTGGGCGATCAGAGACCTGAAGTGACCCCACCAACACCTGGTATTTTCTGGCGTCCTCAGACCTGAGAAGAGAAGCAGAGTTGGGGGGGGATCATGAGTTTCTCATGACTCTGTCACGGGGTATCCCCGAAAACCCCGAGCTGTGAAGGTTGCATTTTTCCTCTGACTCTTTGTAAGCATTTGTTCCTTCACTAAGTATTGAGCATTTTCTGAGAATATGAATGAGACTTAGACATGATCTGGCCCTCTTAGGGCTGGTGGACTGTGTGCATGCATGTGTGTCTGTGCGCACTGGGAGTGTGTGCGAGAGAGGGGAGTGAGGAGGAAGGGAGGGAAAGAAGATGGCCAAGCAACAGGCAATTTAACAAGTACAGCCTTTTATAGTGTGATAAATACTATGAAGAAAATGGGATTTTAAGTTAGAGAGTAAAGGGTAGGGGAAGAGTCTTTGGGTTGGGCAATCAGGAAAGGTCTCACTGAAGAGGTAAGTTCTCAACAGGGTCCCAAAAGATGCCAGCCGTGAGAAGAGCTATCAGGAGAAGCATTTGAGACAGAGGGACTATATTCAGTGCGAAGGCCTGAAGGGTGAGAAAGAACTTGGCAGTTTCTAGGAATCGAGGTAAACCTGGAATAGAATGAGATGAGGTTGGGAAAATGAACAGCTATCTGGTGATCCACAGCTTATCGGCCACAGTGAGGCAGCTGGTTTTTATTCTGTTGCCTGGGTAGCCACTGAAGGATTTGAAGGAGGGAGTGACGGGATCTTGCCTCTGACATTTTGAAAAATCACTTTGTTATGTATATGAATCAAGTAGCAAAACCTGTTATACTACTGCAGTGGTCTGGGGCCAGCTATACTGGAGTCAAAGTGTATTTTGGAAATAAAACTGACAGAATTGGCATATGGAGGGTGAGGGAGAGTGGGCTACATATTTCTGAGTATGGCTTGAGCAACTGGTTATGTTGTTGAATGAGACAGGGAAGATAGAAGTTGGTTTGGGGATGATGGTGGTGGTGAAATTGGAGCTCTGTCCTGCTTGTGTGACCTTTGAGGTACCAGTGAGACTTTTGGATGGAAATGGGGCAGAACTAGAACTTGGGGCTGGTGATGTCCATGTGGGTGTTGCCAGCAAATAAATATATGACATTTTAAACCATAGGAGAGAATGAGGTCACCTGGGGTGAGTGAAGAGGGCTCAAGATTATGCATGTAGAGTGGTGTGAACATGTGGCATGCTGGACAGGGAGGATTCCCCCCTCAGGGAGTATCGCCTTGGGTAGCTACTGAGTTGGGGGCACAGGGGATAACTGTTATTAGGCATTCATTTCAGTCAAAGTGATTGTCAAATATGAAGATGCCTGAAATCCTAAGAGTAGTTGTATTGACTGGTGACCTAGGGCAGGAAACATTTGGACCCTCTTCTAAGGCACAGGGTACTATATCGGGCAGTGCAAGGTAAACTCCTGTCTGACCATAGCCCAGGACCTCCAGTCACCCAAGTCCCCTGACAGGTCTCTCCGAAGCAAGGCCCGCACTCACCGGAAGCAGCTTGCCACGGTCAGCACCCACTGCTTTGAGATGAGGGTGGCTGCACAGATGTGAAGCAGGCCCTGGCGGACGCTGACCTGCCAGGGCCACTGGCCCACGTTGGCCTCCCTGCCTGAGGCAATGCCAGAGGAGACGGCGGGGCGCCCGCAGACTGCCGGCAAAGAGGAGAAAGGCATGGGAGATCTGCCCAGAGACCTGCCCCTCTCCCCCACCCCTCTGCACTCCTTTCCCAAACTGGTGTCCTCTCTTCAGCTTAGCACAAATGCCTGTCACTTGGTCCACCCAGTCCTGCTGTACTGGTTGGGGCCTCTTACTTGACTTCAGGATATTTTCTGGTTCCTTCTCACTGGTGCCTAGGGAGAGAAAAGGGGGTATGTGGGAGACACCCATGATGAATTCTTGTTGCCATAGGAGGCCCACAGCCCATGCCCTGGGCAGCTGTCCTGGGCTGAGCCCCTACCCCCACCTAGGACTCTCGTCACCCCAAGAACACACCTGAGACCCCTAGCAGAAGGGCCAGCAGGAAGACACAACCAGCAGGGCCCATGTCTTTTTTTTTCCCCTCAGAATCAGCACTTCCTTCTTTCTGGACTTGGGCTCCCAGGGAGAGGCCAGCTGGGGAGCAGCCAGAGAAGGGGGGCAGGACCAGCTTCTCCTGCTTCACCTCCTCCTCTCCTTTGGTTTTCACAACACCCAGGCACTGACAGGACCAGACTTGGATGAAAGTAGAGTTTCAGGACCCAGGGGGAGGAGCTGGGGCCTGGGGCGCCCCCTGCTGTGCAGGAGAGCAGGATGTCTGAGGTTCTGCCAGTACGAAGAGGGGCAAGTTGGGGTGGACACCAGAAGGAGCTGGGCCCAGTCAATGCAGTGATCCTGGTGTGGAGCAAGGCCAGGTTCGCAGTCCTCCTGTCCAGCCTTCCACATCTCAGGGACTTGCCCTACTTGCTCTCATGTAATTACCCTCTGGCCAAAGGTGAACCAACCTGGGGTGGATCCCTGAGCTTGGATCCCAAAGGGCTGTGCCCAAGTCCTTGGCCTCCTGACCGGTTACAGAACTGACAAGAGAAAATAAAGAAAAGGAAATAAGCCAGTCAGATAGCTGACCAGTATTTTCTGCTTTGTCTCTTTCCCCTTTTTGTGTTGGTCTACCTGTTGTAATTTGTCCTTGGCCTTCCTAAGTCAGCAAATACTAGATCTGTATGATGCACAAGGTATTGTGCTAAATATGGCAGAATGTATAAAGAAGCATGAATTATGGGGGCTCCCTGCCTTCAAGGTGCTGGCAATCTAGTTGGAGAGAAGTGGAATAAGGATAGACCTCAGGAGGTTTTTATTAATAATTGATCTCCTATTCATTAAAAAAAAGGGAGCCAGGGGCTCTAAAATCTGAATGGGTGTGGATATGGCACATAACCCACGTACTGAGCAAATGTTGGTTGCTGTTTTCAAAACCATGGTGAGGAGGTTGAGGATGACAATGACACAGTTATTTAGGCTCTTTAATTCCAGAGCTGGTACTTGGCACAGGAGGGCAGTGTGGATACAGTAAAAATGAGTACAATTAGAAGGCCTACAGAAATCAGGTGGGGGGAATTTTTACTTCTAAAAATCAAGAATGGGATTATTAAAATTGAGAATTAATTTAACTTGAGACCAAAGGAGAAAAGGATGAGCTATATAGTTCACATCACCTGAAGCATACCAGTGAGCATAATCAGACCCTGTAGTCAGGAGGTGACTTTCTCCTCCTTGGCAATAAGTTCAGTGAGTTTGTTAGAATATTATAAAAAGCGCAGGGGTTAATGTAACAAGAAGTTTTCTAGAGGACTGAGAAACACACCTTGGTTTTTATATTCCCTTAATACGTGCTAATGCCATCATTCTGAATCACGATTAAGGGATTTCTGTGAAGAACTAAACTAACTTAAATGAAGTGTTTATTTTTCTTGTTATGTAACTTGAAACAAAAGTAGAGTTTAGAGAAGATGCCTCTTTCCTCTTTCAAGTACCAGTTTTTCCAGCTGTGCTTTGGTGAGGTCTGTATTTTCTAGACACCCTTCAGACTGTCTTGACATTTTATTTTCTTGACTAAGGAACCTGGCTTATATTTCTGCCTCTATGAGAGCCTTTCTCAGCTTTGTTTGGTTATGGGCTGCAGGAAGACAGGTGAGGAGAACAGTTCTGGGACCAAATAAAAGTACCAAAGATCTCAACACACAAAGTCTCATCTCCCCTATTCAGAAGGGAATGGACAAGGTCTGCCCCTCCCCAGACAGAAGCCCCAGACACCCTCTCTCACTGGACAGCTGAGGGCACCTCAGGCCCCAGCTTCCCCCTCATCTTGCAGCCATACTTCTGAAGTCTGGTCCTTCAGTGCCTGGCCTTGGGTGAAATGGATAGAAAGCAAAAATTATTTTAGCCATGATGCCCAGAAGTTAGATACTAGTATTAGGATACTAATGTGTGTAATTAATAATGTAGACACATTACAAACTGGAGAGAGGGAGAAGGGCAGTTTAAAGTCTTTGTTTATAGTTCAGGTTGTCCTTCTAGTTTACAAAGAGAATAAACTTTTTTTTTTTTAAGACTTTATTTATTTGACAGAGAGAGAATTCACAAGTAGGCAGAGAGGCAGGCAGAGAGAGGGGGTGGGGGAAGCAGGCTCCCCGCTGAGCAGAGAGCCTGATGCGGGACTCAATCCCAGGACCCTGAGATCATGACCCGAGCCGAAGGCAGAGGCTTAACCCATTGAGCCACCCAGGTGCCCGAGAATAAACTTTTGTCTAGCAATGTTAACACTGATTTCTCAGTAGGTTAGCATGTGATCAGTTACTGGAGCTTGACAGTACTTTCCATTTGCATAACATTTTCCTCCACGCGGTGATTGGGAAGGTTTTCCTTTCTGTTTTATAGATGAGCAAACAGAGGACCTTGGAGGTGAAATGATTTAACTAGCTGTATTACTGTGCACTAGCAAACCTGGGAATTTCTTTCATTTCCTAGTCTACAATAGTTGTCCCCCTCCTTACCCTGGGGGATATATTCTGAGACCCCCAGTGGAGCCCTGAAACCACAGATAGTACCAAACCCTATATGTACTGTTTTGTCCTACATGTCCATTCCTGGGATAAAGTTTAATTAATAAAGTTAGGCATAGTAGGAGATTACCCACAATACCTAATAATAACTAAAACAGTTATAACACAATGCTCTAATAAAAGTTATGTGAATGTGGCCTCTTTCAAAATATCTTACTGTACTATACCCACCTTCTTCTTGTGATGCTGTGAGATGATAAAATGCCTGTGTGCTTAGGTAAAGTGAGGTGAGTGATGTAGGATTTGTGACCTAGTGGGTTAGACTAGTACAGACTTTCTGATGACATCTGCTTCTGGACCACGGTGGACCAGGGGTGACTGAAACTGTGGAAAGCGAAAATGTGGCTGAGCAGGAGACTACTGTAATCAGATTCACATCCAAATCTCCTGATTCCTTGTCTGGTAATCTTTCCCTCCATGCTACGGCAGCCTCCCAAGTCCAGGAGACATTGTTTATTTATTCAGTGATTTTTTTTTCATTGTCCATGCCAGACAGTGTTCTGGAATAGGAGGAGCAACAACATGGAAAAAGCCTCTGTCCTCATGGAGCTTATACTGTAGTTTTAGATCATGACAAATACTTTGGGGAGAAAAATAGAACAGAAAAGGGATGCTGTGGTGGAGCTGTGGTGACTTTTAAATAATGGTGGTCAAGGAAGACATCACTGAGGTAATTTCTGAGCAGGTGTTGGAGGAAAGAGAGACATTGAGCCAGTGGTCACCTGAGGGAGGAGGGGTTGAAGCACGAATGATAGCAGTACAAAGCCCCCCGAGGCAGGGGTGTATTTGGGCATTTGAGAAACACTAAAGCTAAAGCCGCGTGCGTGAGGGGTGCCAGCGGTAGGAAATGAGGTCAGACGGAGTGAGCCAGACCAAGTAGGTCCTCATGGGCTTCTGTGAGGACTTTGGCTTTTATTCTTGGTAGAATGGGAAGATTTTGGTCTGACTTAGAGTTTTAAATGGATCACAGTGACTACTAGGTTGAGAATGGTGAGGGGTAGAAGCAGGGAAACCAGTTAGAAAACTGTTGCAATAAATTGGGCAGGAGGTAATGATGACTTTGGACCAGAGCTGTGAGGGCAAAGTGGTAAAAAGTGGTAGATCCTGGGGGCACCCGCGTGGCTCAGTCCGGTACATGTCTGCCTCCAGCGCAGGTCATGATCAAGCCCCACATTGACTCCCTCCTCAGCAGGGAGCCTCCTTCTCCCTCTCCTGCTCCCCCTGCTTATGATCTCTTTCTCTCTGTCAAACAGATAAACAAAATCTTTAATAAATGAGAAAATCTTTTAAAAAATCATAGATTTTGGTTGCATTTTGAAGGCAGAGCTAATGAGACTTGCTGATAAATTGGATGTGGGTATGAGAGAAAGAGAGGGTACATAATGACCCAGATGTTTTTGGCCTGGGCCCCTGGAACTATGGAATAACCACTTACTAAGATGGAATGGAACACACTGTAAGACCTGGTTTTTAGGGGGAGGAGCAGGTTTTTATAGGAAATTCATTTATGGGCAAGTTGAGTTTCAGATGCTTGATAGATGTCCAACCGGAAATGTCTGCTAGGCTGTTGAATATATGAATGTGGAATCAGGAGATTGCCACAAACTGAAGGGCTCCATTAGGGTGTCACCAGCCTGTCAAAGTATTTAAAGCCTTAGAATGAGATAAGGTCACCTAGGGAATGAGTAGAAATGGAGCCCACTATGAGTTTCAAGGACTGACCACACCAAAGTTCAGATGAGATAAACAGGCACCAGTAAGAGACTTGAGAGGATGGCATGAGTTAGGCAGAGAACTGATAGCAGTCTTCTGGATGGCAGGTGAAGAATGTGTTTCAGGGAGGAGGAAGTGATTGGCTGCCAAGTGCTGCAGACAATGAAGAACTGACCATTGGATTTAGCCTCATGGACAGATTCTGTCAAAGGAGGTTATCAAGTGGACATGATGTCAGTTGACCCATGAACTGGACCTGGGCATTCAGAGGCTCCTTGCCCCCTCCTCTGTTCTTGGAATGTGGGTTCCGTTTGCCTTTCATACTTCTAGAGGCTTTCCAAAGACACATCCCTGAGATAGTGATGTGGTGTTGAGACTGTCCAGACAGTATACGTGACTAGCCCAGTTAAGGCCTCTGTGTAGTTCTAAGATTTGGCAGGTGAGGATAGAGATGTAGTTGTCTTGGTGGCTGCCCAAGACAAGCCTTATATAAATTCCCTTCCTTATTAAACTTGCCACCTACCAGTCTGGAAGTGGCCTGCTTCTTTCTTTGGTCTCTCCCTACCCTCTGTTTCAGATTACCCCTGGGAAGCTCCCAGGGTAGTTGCAAACCAACAGATTCGAGAGAGAAAGGGGAAGAATTGGGAGACAGCAAATGAGGCATTTTTTTTTAAGTTGTTTTACTGTTAAGAGAAATTGATAAACTGGGATGCCTGGGTGGCTCAGTTGGTTAAGCATCATGATTCCAGGGTCCTGGGATCGAGTCCCACATCAGGCTTCCTGCTCAGCAGGGAACCTGCTTCTCCCTCTGTCTCTGCCGCTCCCCCTGCTTGTATGTGCTCACTCTCTCTCTGACAAATAAATAAAATCTTTGGGGAAAAAGAGAAATTGAGAAACAGCTGGCAGAAGAGCCTAGGGGGTGCAGTTTTTTGTTCTTGCTCTAAGCTGGGAGAAATTATTTCAGGTTTGTGTGCTAATAGAATTACCTAGAAGAGAGAGAAATTGATGCAGGAGAGAAAGCAGGGGAATCGCTGCAGTGTCCTTGAGCAGACATGAGGGGACTGAACCTAACGCATCAGCTGGGGCGTAAGGATGCTTAGATTGGAGCACGGACAGGTCTTTCGTACAACAGGAAGAAAAGTAAGTATGTGAATACAGATGCCGTTTGGTAGGAGATGTGGGGGTAGGAGTTCTCTGCTGATGGTTTCCATTTCCTCAGTGGAAGAGAAATCATTTGTTGAGAGTGAGGATGGGAAGGGAAGTATTGAAGACCCAAGAAGAGGGAGTGAACTAGTCATCCACGAGTGGGGGAGATGAATGGGCCAGAGAAATAATAGTGTGACTGCTGGACAGCAGAAAGCGTCCACTGGCATTTGAAGTGAAATCGCCAGACTTACGTCGTTCAGGGGTAGTGTTTGGCAACATGGGTGGAGGCATAGAGAGGCAGAGCGGTGGCGGTACCCAGGCCAAGGTTCTCTGAAGTGGGTATAATGACGGGGGCAGGAAAGGGAGTGATTATAATGAGAAATCATGAACTTAAGCTGGAAAGGAGGTAAATAAGGAATGAGGGGACTGTAGAGAGGAAGGCAAGGCAAAAATCAGTGAGTTAAAAATCTTAATGGGGTTGAAAATGATTGGAATTGGCTTTCTTGCTCTCAGAGTGCAGGAAAGACAGTTAAGTGTGCTGGGAAAGTGAGATGCTTGAGGTTGAGGTCACGGAGAAGATGCAGTTATTGGTGATAACAAGGCGGGGGAAGATCACGGAGGTAGCATCTGAGGTCGGGTGATAGATCATTTAGTCCTGATGGTAGAATACGGCGGGAGAGGCCCTGGACATCAGAGGGAACTGTCAGGAGCACAGAGAGGCCTATGGCTCTCCTTTCTTCCACTTTTCTCTGAGTCTTTCAGAGTACGGATCTGAACACCAAGACCCCAGGCTGAAGGGCCACTGAAACTTGAGGCTGGGATGCACCCTCAGTCGCCCTCTTTGTTGACCAAGCCTCGCCTAGCGATTCAGCTCAACAAACCGCTGTTCTCTTTGGCCACACTTCTCCATTCAGTTCCCAAAACCATCATTGGAGACTTTGCGTTGGGTCTGATGCACCTGTGACCAGAGCAGAATGCCCTTTTTCTCCAGGCTGTCAGATGGAAAGAAATCTAGAGTTAACAATTATTATTAAAATCCCACTAAGTCTGGCTCCCTCTTCTGCTGCATGCGAGGCATAAATATATAGTTGTTTTTTTTTTCTTTACAATTAATGAAAAAATTTAAACAGTCGAGAAATGAAGATATGGAGTAAAATAGAAAGTTTCCCTCCTCACCCTCTTTACTTCTAGCACCTCTTAGGTGGTTTTCTGAGCATCGCTCTAGATGTCTTTCCTTCTTTTTCTGCCCATGCATGTATATTTGTGTGGCTTCTGTGTATGCATATCTTTGTGTGTATGTGTGTATGTGTGAATAAGTCACAGAAAAGTGGAAGTATTCTACATGCAACTTACCTTTCTCCCTCAGGTCCTTCCATACCAACATATACTAAGCTGAAGACTTTTCTTTAGCTCAGCTGCATAACATTACACAATGCAGAAGTGTAGCGTGACTTTAAATTCATATCCACTGATGGAAACTTAGTGTTTATTTTTTGCTATTATAAATTAATGCTGTAGAATATGCTAAGGAATATCTATGTTTTTGTGTACCTCTATATTGCTTTGGTGTGAATTGCTCTTACATGGAATTACTAAAGAAAATACCTAGTTTTTTTAATTTGTTTTTAATTTATCTATTTGAGAGAGAGACAGTGAGAGAACCTGGGAGGGGAGAAGGTCAGAGGAGAAGCAGACTCCCCGTGGAGCTGGGAGCCCGATGCAGGACTCCAGGATCATGACTTGAACCAAAGGCAGTTGCTTAACCAACTGAGCCACCCAGGCGCCCAGAAAATACCTAGTGTTTTAAGTCTGATCTCTACTGCTAAATTGTCTTTTGCAAAGATGGTACCGAGTTACAGTGATTAAGAGCATCTCTTTTTCTACCTCCTCATTCATACTCATTGTTGATTTCCTCAACTCCTCCACAGTAACTCATCTGATGGGACTGTTAGGAGAAAACGTTTTCACTAAACAATACTGTACTAATTTGGAGGGAGTAACTGAAATTGGGGAATAAGAAAAATAAGAAGATATTTCATTCTTATTCCTTATGCAGGGGATGGAATATTAATGCTTCTCCAAATTCTAAGGTTGAGCTTAAATAGAGAGAGCCTTAACTGAATTTTTAAAGGGGAAAGTAATCAGAAGCAAGGCTGGAGAGTAATGGAAGCCATCATAATAAAAGAGCAGACTTGATTTCTGTTTTGTCCTTGAAAATGTTGTTTTCAAAAATCTTTTTTTTTTTTTACAACAAGTTTGTAAAGATTTCTCGTTCTCTGGTAAACCCTTATAAATCATTGATTCCAGGTTTTATCACAGTTGAATTCTAAGTTTGTGGTGACTGAAGTGGAAAGAAATTTTATATGAAGTTTTATTCATTCTACTTGATCATGTTTTCAAAGTTTTGGCCTTTTTTGGAAGGAGAAACCTCCAATGGTTCATATTTTTTTTTTTTTAAGATTTTATTTATTGACTTGACAGAGAGAGATCACAAGTAGGCAGAGAGGCAGGCAGAGAGAGAGGGAAGCAGGCTCCCTGCTGAGCAGAGACCCCGATGTGGGACTCGATCCCAGGACCCCGAGATCATGACCTGAGCCGAAGGCAGTGGCTTAACCCACCGAGCCACCCAGGTGCCCCTCTAATGGTTCATATTTAAGATGTAACAGTATAGATTTAGTACTGCTTTTTCATTTTCTCATGCTTATTATTCTATATAGAAATTTATATTTATGATCTCCCTTCAGTTAAAAGATATTTATTATTGATGCCTTGATAACTGATAATTTTTTCGGAGAAACATTTGAAAACAAGTTTTAGGTATGAAACTAGAAGAGCTAAGTAAATTGTTTTTCTTTTATTTAACCAAGAAAATATTTTTAAGTGTTATGGATATAATGAGTGTATACCTAGGACAAAGCATATGTATAGACTCTGCAAATATGCCTTAGTGTATGTATGTTTCGGATAACTTTATTGTGAATTCAAACTTGTCAGCAAAATAATTACATACCCTTGAGTGCTCTAGAGTTGGGCTTTCACGTAAGTATACATCTGTTTAAAACTCGAAACAATCTTATAATACCCACTTAACTGTTTTTGAGGCTCACTTTATGTCTTTGACGAGAAGATGATAGAAAAGTAACAGATGGCCAACAAGGATATTAAATTGACAGGGAAACAACTTAGTTTAGTTACTTTAGTTCCTGAGTTAAAGATATATATAACAGTATAAAGTCACTTTAAGAAAGTCCTGGGACTTTGTTTCCCCTGAAGTCTTTGCTTGTGATTTGTCTCCCTTTGTTTTGTGGCTGTTGTTGTTTGTTTTGTTTTTGTAAGCCCTGGTGGTGGGTGGGGTGGGGAGAAAAAGGGAAGAAGAAGAAGAAGATGGATTTGAACCCCTCTTTATACCAAAGTCAATGCTATTTCTGCTTCTCCGAGTCAGTTGTTGTTTTTTTTAAGATTTTATTTATTTATTTGACAGAGAAAGAGATCACAAGTAGGCAGAGAGGCAGGCAGAGAGAGAGGGGGAAGCAGGCTCTCCGCTGAGCGGAGATCCCCGTGCAGGGCTCGATCCCAGGACCCTCGTATCATGACCTGAGCTGAAGGCAGAGGCTTTAACCCACTGAGCCACCCAGGTGCCCCCACAAGTCTGTTTTCTGTTGACCTTTATCACTGGAAGAAATTCTCAGTGCTCAAAGCAGTTTTTTCTAATCTTTGATCTAAATATGCTACTGACTGAATTATGCATGTTTGAACATGTAGAAAGATTTTCTTGTTAAATTAAGTTTAATCTTATACTTAATGTTCCCTATTATATGGGGAGAACTTTGAAGCAAGGATCTGAAATCAGATGACACTAATGCTTCCTAATGAGAGAAATCTCTATTCAGTGCTAATTAAAAATATATTGGCTGGACATCTAGTCAGCTGAGCTTAATTCTCAGCACTCGGGTCCTGAACATTATGGAAAAAACACTTTGTCCAGTTCAGAAATAGCTAGATCTTTTTCTTACTTTCATTAGGAAAAATTAAAAAGTGAAAGTAAGAAAATCATTTAAAACTATCTTACAGTTGGACAGTACAGAGTAAAGAAACATGGCAGTTTCTGATATGGCTGGAGGCAGGGTGGTTTTTGTGATCATACTTCAGGTTTTGCTTCCTATTGTTTGGCTGCCATTGGGGCATTTAACAATACATGTTTATGGCATTCTCAGTACTGAACATAAGAAAATAAGAACAATCATACTGTCTTTTATCCCCATAAATGCCAAGTAACTTTAATGAGCTATAAGAAAATGATACCACTTCTGGGGCGCCTGGGTGGCTCAGTGGGTTGGGCCGCTGCCTTCGGCTCGGGTCGTGGTCTCAGGGTCCTGGGATCGAGTCCCGCATTAGGCTCTCTGCTGAGCAGAGCCTGCTTCCCTCTCTCTCTGCCTGCCTCTCTGTCTACTTGTGATCTCTCTGTCAAATAAATAAATAAAATCTTAAAAAAAAAAATGATACCACTTCTACATAACACTACATTACTTTCTTAGAAGTAAATAATTTAATATAGCCTCACTATATGCAATATATCCAAGATTTGACTCTTGTTTTATTAAATCCATATAAAATGAATGTATCTATCATATATGCATCAGGGTTATAGAGTTGTACAATTAAAACAGGTTGGAAGGGCTGGAGATAGCAGCAGGGATTGATTCCAAATGGGCATAAGGCATCTTTTCAGGGTGATGGTAATGTTCTAAAATGACTGATGATTGCACAGATCTGCAATCTGCGAATTTACTAAAAACCATTGAATTCTGTACTGCAAACAGGTAAATTTTATGGCATGTAAATAATATTTCAATAAAGCTATTGATTTTTTAAAAAATGAAATGGAAAATATGTGACCATAGCTGACCTCAGAAGACATAAGACATCTCAAAGAACAGTTATTACTGATGAAATAGAGAAAATTGTTAACGAGCTACCCTCCCTTTTCTCTCCTTCAAGTTGACAAGGAAATTCAACCACACTTTTAAGAAACAGGTGATCACAGTGCTATTTTCAACTGTTTCAGAATGCAGAAAATGAAGGAAATTTTCCAAATTCCTTATTATGAAGGGAAAATAACATTGATATTGAAACAAGGAAGAGGTATGTTTCCTAAAAGAAAACCAGAGATCAGTTTTGGGTGTGAATATTGAAGCAAAAATCTTTGGAAGAAAAGTTGTAATGCGGTATCACCTTTGAAAAGTAACACACACAACAGCAGTTTGGTGCTGAACAGTTTGGGCTCTGGAGCTGGATTGGTTTGGAACCCAGTACCCTCACTTCCTAGCTCCATGACCTTAGCAAAGTAACTGAACTTCTTCCTTTCCCATCAGTAAATAAGAGAACTTCCTTCATGGAGTTCATGGGAAGCTGAGTAAGTAAAGCACTTTAGGTAAGTCCTGGCAATAAATGTTGAATAGGATAATAACTGCACAGTTTATTAAAAATTATAAATGTGTCAACATTTGGTCATTTCTCTATTGTTGACCATTTGGACTTGCTATTGTAAAGGATAGTGCAATTAAATATCTTCATATGGGTATTTCCCTCACTTTTCTATTCCTGAAGATAGATTTCTAGAAGTAGAATTTTGGAGGAAAAGCTACAAACTTTAAAGCCCTAAATAGCTCTCCAGAAAGATCGTACCCATTCCTACAGATGGTAGGTAAGAGGGTCTCTCTACATTACTCATACCAGTGTTGGACATCATCATCGAAAAGAAAATCTTAGGTAATGTGATAAGCCCAAAATAGAAAGTAACTCAGTTCATAGCCTTCAAATATTGAGAGCATAGAACAAAACCTTAATTCAGAATGTTATCACAAAGCACCCGAAACTCTGAGAAATAAAATATTGTCAGTGCTCCTTAGATGAATACTTGGAGTTGGGGTTTCCTTTTCACATTCAGATATTACATGGTGTTAGAATATTTGCCTTTTGTAACTTTGCTTCAAGCGACTTAGTTTGATGGAGAAATTTTCCTAAAAACATCAGTTAAAAAATAATCTGCTGAGGTGCCTGGGTGGCTCAGGGCTCGGGTCATGATCTTGGGTTCCCGGGATTGAGCCCCACATCTGGGAGTCTGCTCAGGGACAAGTCTGCTTCTCCCTCTGTCTCTGCCTCCCCAACTCATGCTTGCTCCCTGCCTCAAATAAATAAATATTTTAAAAAAATAATCTACCCCAAACAGTGCCACCAGGGAAAAACCGTTTGCAGCCCTTTTTTCTCTGTCTTCAAGATGGTCATAAAATCCTGTTGTTCCTTCTCCAGTTAAATCCATCCCAGTTTTTTTTTTTAAAGATTTTATTTATTTATTTGACAGAGATCACAAGTAGATAGAGAGGCAGGCAGAGAGAGAGAGAGGGAAGCAGGCTCCCCGCTGAGCAGAGCCCGATGCGGGACTCGATCCCAAGACCCCGAGATCATGACCTGAGCCGAAGGCAGCGGCTTAACCCACTGAGCCACCCAGGCGCCCCTCCATCCCAGTTTTTAAATTCTTTGGGAAGTGAGAATGGGTCAAGTTCCAGTGAAAAACTCATACGCCAAATTGGACTAATGAAAATCCATTCAGTTCAATTTGAATTTAGATGGCTTCAGCTAGATCAAACCAGGAACTTCCATGATCTTTTATAGGGAATGGGTGTGTCTTCTTCAAGAACATCTAAAAGGGCTCTCTGGGTACAGTCACCACTAAAAGCTGGGAAGGTAGAAATAACTCATCTGTGTCCTAGATTTGTTCTCCTCTGAAAACCTGGCACTGTATTAAAACATTCCTGTATTAAAACATTCACCTGAAATCTTAACAAATAGTGACATCCCCTTACATTTCCCCTAAAAAACAAATTAATAGAGGACTGTGTCTTGTTACACTATTTATTCAGGCCTTGAGCAAATTAATGTTAATATACTAATGAGTTTAACGACTAGATCAGAAAGGTCAGTAGTGATGAAAACTGCTTAGCAATTTAATTATTATTATTAAAAGACTTTATTTGAGAGAGAGAGAGGGCAGAGCGAGAGAGAACAAGAGCACAAATGTGGGAGGGAGAAAGATGCAGACTCCTCACTGTGCAGGAAGCAGGACTCGATCCCCGGACCCTGAGATCATGACCCGAGCCAAGGCAGATGCCCAACCGACTGAGCCACCCAGGCGCCCCACAATTTATTCTTGTATGTACTTGGATTCTGTACAGTAGAGATTGCTTGCCTGTGACCTGTCGGTTTTGCTATGGCTGTGCTTTAGAGACAGCCACACCTATTGGCACTTGGTTACAATTTCAGTTCAACACTGGAGACACTTTTTCTGTATGGATTAATTATTTTAAATTAGGTGGCAAGATTGAGAGGCTGCCATAGTTCTGATGTCCATTTGCATCTTATACTTTCCCAGAACATACATTTCCTTGACATGTCTATCTTATGGTCTCTGACTATAACGCAGTGTTGTCAAGCCCTTTAAAAATAAGCATTGGGTTTATGTTTTTTTTTTTTGTTTGTTTCACAACTTATTTATTTTTCACTCAATAATAAATTATGGATTTGGCTCCATGTCAGTATATAAACGTTTAATTTGTACATAGTATTTCATATTGTGAATGTACCATTTATTTAACCATTTCTGACAGTTGCTAACATAGATTGTTTTCAATTTTGGGTATTATTAGACACTGCAATAAATACACGTGGACATTAATCTTTACGTACTTGTGTGTATATAAAGATGCATGACTAAATTTAGAGTGTATGATTAAAAGAGTGTTTTAAAATTTAATAGATCTACAAAATATCTCTCTAGAATGCTTGGTACTCCTACCACCAATGTATTAAAGCTTCCCCACCACACACTTTTCCTAAAAGTATGTTAGCAAATCCCATTTAAATTTTATTTTCATCATTTACAGACTAAAACTAACAAAAGAGAGATCATCTGTTGCCCCAATGTTTATTTTTCTGATTGTCCAATGAAACTTAGCTTCTTTTCCTGTTCACTTATTTCTTAAAAACTCTTTAAGATATCAGGGATTAAACTGGGCTACAAATGTAATAAATAGCTTTATTCCTGTGCTTTATCCATCTATACACTACTTATGTTACAAATCATTCTCTCACTCTAGGCTTTGTTTTTACAGTTTATTTTTTTTAAGATTTTATTTTTCAGAGAGAGAGAGAGCACACAAGCAGGGGGAGGAGCAGGCAGAGGGAGAAGCAGGCTCCCCCCTGAGCAAGGAGCCCAATGTGGAACTTGATCCCAGGACCCCGGGATCATGACCCAAGCTGAAGGCAGACACTTAACCCACTGAGTTACCCAGGCATCCCTATAATTTTTTTTTTATTTATTTTTTGGGTTTATGTTTTAATCTCATTTTTAATATTCTTGGTTTTTTAAAAAAGATAATTCTGAGAAAAAGCCATTCCTGTGATCCTCAAATGTTGAAAGAAACAATGTAGAATCAGATAGTTAGAACATCCTCCTTTCCTGACTTTGTTGCAGTTCTGTTTTCCGTAGGCTAACTTGAATATTGAGCTTTCCTTATACATGCTGTCAGGGTTTTGACCCAATTTCTCTAAAATCTAAAGGTATAGTTCCCCCAAACTCATGTACTCTAGCGTGTCTTTGAGTTAAAGAAAAACCCGTCTGCAGTTTCGTTTTTCAGAGATGTGAAAAAAGACTCTGGCGTCATGGTAAGATGTGTAGGTCTTGTTTGCTCTAGACCCTTGAAGGTCAAATCAGCTTTTGTTTCCTAGTTACTAAGTTCAGGAGCTAAAAGCTATTTCACTAACCCGTGAAAATCACTTAGCCTCCCTACCAATCAGTGCCTGCTACTGCTCTGAAAAAGTATGTTATACCTTAGAAATTCAGTTTCAAAATGAGTCTTGAAAAATTGTGGATTTTTTTCATTCCTCGAAAAGAACATACATGGTGATGCACTCCCTGTTCGGTTCTTGCTCTGGCAAGGATTGGAAAATCTCTCTGTTTATGGTCTGTCTCCTTTTTAGCAGCTATTCTCAAGCCAAATCAGTCTTCCCTGAGCTTAGAGCAACGAAAAGCAATTTTCCTTAGTGCTCAGGAAAAGAATAACAGATTGAGAATTTTTGAATGTTCAGCTTTTCTCCAACAGTTGTCCTGCATTGACTTGGGGAATAACCTTGGAAACACATGGGACAGATCTGATGTTTCATGCTGTGTTTCAGTCTTTCAAAATAATAACATTAATGATTGCCATTTTTTCATCTCTTGTCCTTTTATGACTTAATTTCTGCCAGTAGGCAACATAATATGAATGCCTAAAACAGTTGAGAACTTCCTGTTGTCAGTGACATCCTTACTTTATTTACTGCCATGTTTGTTGAGGGTCTGTGACATCAGTTTATACATTTTGGCTCCCACATCTTAATGGTATTCATGGAGTGAATTAGAAATGGGACGTTGTTTTTTCCTTTTTCTCTTTTTCTTCAATTTATTTTCTCTTTTTATAGTATAAAGTCTCACCTTTTTATTTACTATTACACTTTTTAATTTGATCATATCAGAGTATGCTCTCAATCTAGATATAAAATGATTTTTCTTAATGTATTTGGACACAGATTACTAAAAGTATACAAATTCTTGATCACACATTTATTTGCTCTTAGTTGATTAACATTATAAAGATCAAGGAGAGATAACTAGTGAGAGTTCTTTCCCTCTTACAATGGTGTCTATTTCTCGGGAAATGGAAGAGAAGTTTGGGTGTATTTTTTTCAAAAGATTTTTATTTATTTATTTGACAGAGACACAGCGAGAGAGGGAACACAAGTAGGGGGAGTGGGAGAAGGAGAAGCAGGCTTCCCACCGAGCAGGGAGTCCCTGAGCAGGGAGCCCAATTCGGGGCTCAGTCCCAGGACCCTGGGGTCATGACCTGAGCCAAAGGCAGACGCTCAACAACTGAGTCACCCAGATGCCCCAGAAGTTTGCGTGTATTCTGTTTTCTCTGAATCTTTTTATAGTTTGTTTAATAGTCAGGAGTGTTTCTAGAATTATCAGTGTATTTGTTATTTGGAATTATTATTCGGAAATTTTTTCTGCTTATTCTGTTTTCCCTCTTGATTCCTGCAGCTTTGTTAGTTGTACTGTCAATGCCAAATGTAGTTCGACTTCCTATCTGTACCCAGGAGAACTTTCTTACAGCTTTTTATTGAAAGATCATTTATCTTTTTTATTTCCCAAGTACCGTATTTAGGGATTAAGAATCTTATATTCCTAGTTAAATACAGCCCCCTTTATAATTGAAGTTCTCATACTGGAGACTTTGTCTTAGAATATTGTCATTAACTTCCCAATCAACTGTTACCCAAGGGCATAAAAGAACCATATAACTCATATAAAACCTGTCGTTCTAAATGCACCTTTGCCTTTATATTCCATTGGACTTTTTCCTTTTAACAAATAAAATTCAGACTTGTTAGTAGAGATGTGGTGTTTTCAGTTTCTTTTCACTGTTTATTTTTTAATATATTTTTAAAGTATTTATTTATTTGACAGACAGAGATCACAAGTAGGCAGAGAGGCTGACAGAGAGAGGGGAGGAAGCAGGCTCCCCACTGAGCAGAGAGCTCAATGCAGGGCTCGATCCCAGGACCCTGAGATCATGACCTGAGCCTAAGGCAGAGGCTTAACCCACTGAGCCACCCAGGCATCCCTCACTGTTTCTTTAAAAAGGCACATCAGGAATGTGCTGTTGTGAAAGTCGTCTTGAGTGTGGGATTGGAGTCAGACCAAGCTGAGTTCCAGTCTCAGATCTGCCCTTGTTGGTTGGTCTTGTAACCCTGCGTCAGTTATTTAACTTCAGTCTCCACATCCTGAAATGGGAATAATTGCAGGGCTGTGACAGTTAGTTGATGCACATGGTACAGAGAATGGAAATGCAGCTCTGATTTTTACCATTACTTCTCAGCTTGGCAGAGATCAGGTTGGCAGGCCAGTATGTGAAAATCAGAAATATTTTTCCTTTTTAAAGATTTATTTATTCATTTGGCGGGGGGAGTGGGGAAGGGGCAGAGGAAGAGAATCTCAAGCAGACTTCCCACTAAGCGTGGAGCCCCCAGTGGGGCTTGATTTAACCACCCTGAGATCACTACCTGGGCTGAAACCAAGAGTCAGACGCTTAACCGACCGAGCCACCCAGGCGCCCCTCTGGTAGAATATTTTAAACATTCTCTTCTAGTCTCTGAATTCACTTTCGTTTTGATCCAGAATTGATCATTCATTTTGATCTTTCCCTTTCATACCATTGGTTTTTCCCTAGATGTTTGCTTGGCATTGGTTGTGGATACATGTTTATGAATAAAAGGCTAAACTGGCTGATACAAGTAGTGGTTTGATTCCTCCAGCAGTGCTTTCCTCTGAATGACATAACTTACTGTGTAAATGGTGTATTAATGGGTTATACTATTTTTTAAAAGATTTTATTTATTTATTTATTTGACAGAGATCACAAGTAGGCAGAGAGAGAGAGAGAGAGAGAGAGGTGGAAACAGGCTCCCTGCTGAGCAGACAGCCCTGGGATCATGACCTGAGCCAAAGGCAGAGGCTTTAACCCACTGAGCCACCCAGGCACCCCAATGGGTTATACTATTGTGGGTTTTCCTATAAGGGAGTTGGAAGACAAGCTCAGACCCTTAAAACTGCCAAGTTAAGAAAGTTGTTATTCTAGGGGTAAGATGTATCTAGAAATGGAGAGGTTTACTGTATTTTACTTGTAGGACCTGTCTTTCCTCTTTGTCTCCCAACAATTTCTGGGTCTGAAGTTAATTTAAATCCTAAATTACTGTAAACTATGCTCTTTTTCCCTCATCAAATCCCAGGTCCCCCACTGGGACTATCCTTTGGCAGATCACTAACTTCATATGGGTAGTCGTTTTCTCCCTTTAGCTCAAAAGGGAAACCTTGTCTGGCTTCTAGTTGTAATTTGTTGTGGAATGGGCTGAACAGTGCTGAGGAGTTTGATCTCTTGATCTGAATATAGCTCTAATTAGCTATCTTCATGGATGTCCAAGGGACCGGTTTTTATTCTTTGATTCAGAAAGAGCTTGCTAGAGAGAACTCATGTTTAACCTCTGCTGTCTTTGACCTTGGTTTCAAATTTCTTAGGATGTCTGATTCATTGGATCACTCTCATTCTTGTTTTGTTTTAGAGTTGTCATGGTTCTATTTAGGTTTTTATTTTATAATCTTTCAATTTATAGGGAGAGGAGGTGAATATAACCACTGAGTCAAGTAAACATTTACATATGACTTTTCTTTCTTTCTTTTTTCTTTTCTTTTTATTTTTTTAAGATTTTACTTACTTATTTGACAGAGTCACAGTGAGAGAGGGAACACAAGCAGGGAGAGCAAGAGAGGGAGAGGCAGGCTTCCCGCCAAGCAGGGAGCCTGAAGTGGGACTCAATCCCGGGACCCTGGGATCACAACCTGAGCCGAAGGCAGACACTTAACCGACTGAGCCACTGAGGCGCCCTTACATACGATTTTTCATTTAAAAGCCTCAAACCTGGCTCCATACAGTGCTGAACTCATAAATGTTAGTAGCATAAGATTATTGATAGTGCTAAGTAGTGAATGTTATCCCAAACGTGGTATATTCCTACCCATTGTCTGATCTTGCTTTATTTCTAACCTCAGTTATTGGTAACATATACCATGTACCAAATCATTACTCCTGCTTCCTCCCTCAACATATATTGCTCATTCCTAATCCTGTTTGTTTCTACCCAGCCCTCCCACTTTCATTTC
This sequence comes from Meles meles, assembly GCF_922984935.1. NCBI lineage: Eukaryota > Metazoa > Chordata > Mammalia > Carnivora > Mustelidae > Meles > Meles meles. The sequence goes on from NC_060067.1 coordinate 143,761,641, forward strand.
CTCCTACTCTTTCCTTATATCAAGCTTTCCACCTGGTTTATACTTTGTTCGTGGTCTCTCTTCTTTCATCCTCCAGCCCTCCACTGTAGTCCATTCCACCAGGCTACCCTTTCTCCACTGCCTACACAAAAGTACAGATGCTAACATATAACATCCATAAATTGCTACAAATGATCCTTAATTCATGTTGTAATATGATCTCCCAGTGTATTTTCCTCACACTCTGGGATCTACCTGGATTACTCAGTACTATCCCTCAGTTCTTTGTGCTTTCTCTACTATTGTGTTGTATATAGTTCTTGTAAACTTAGATGCCTTTCTTCCCATATTTACTTCTCAAATTTTGCCAGCTTAAAGTTATGCTCAAACCAAATGCTATCTATTCTGGCAAGCCTTTAAGATTTCTTAGTCACAACGAATCCTTCCCTGGGATGCCTGGGTGGCTCAGTGGGTTAAAGCCTCTGCCTTCGGCTCAGGTCATGATCCCAGGGTCCTGGGATTGAGCCCCAAGTTGGGCTCTCTGCTCAGCAGGGAGCCTGCTTCCTCCTCTGTCTCTTCCTGCTTCTCTGCCTACTTGTGATCTCTGTCTGTCAAATAAATAAATAAAAACTTAAAAAAAAACACAACCTTCCCTTATTATCCTATTTTTTTTTAAAGATTTTTATTTATTTATTTGACAGAGAGAGATCACAAGTAGGCAGAGAGGCAGGCAGAGAGAGTGAGAGGGAAGCAGGCTCCCTGCTGAGCAGAGAGCCCGATGTGGGACTGGATCCCAGGACCCTGAGATCATGACCTGAGCCGAAGGCAGCGGCTTAAACCACTGAGCCACCCAGGCGCCCTATCCTATATTTTAGTAACTCATTGGCATTCATTTATTTAATAATTACCATTTGATGGTTCACTAGAAACCCTGTAAGTTCAAATAATTTTCATGTCAGCTGATGTTGGAATTTTTTATTCCTGCTGTAAGGCAAGTACATGAATCCAAGTGGTTGATAAAACTATAGTGAACGTTGAAAACACAGTTAATTCATGTTATACAGATATGCACAGGAAATACATGGATTTTGGTGAAATTGTTATTTGAGAGAGGTCTGGGAGGTTGCACAAATATTTTTGTTAAAGATTTTGTGGATTCTTAAAATTCTCATAACATATCAAAGGTTCTTTGGCATTGTTTGTACTTACAGTATGCATTAGAAATGCAAGTTGGTGCAGCCACTTTGGAAAACAGTATGGAGATTCCTTAAGAATTTAAAAATAGAGCTACCCTATGACCCTGCAATTGCACTACTGGGTATTTACCCCAAAGATACAGATGAAGTGAAAAGAAGGGCCATCTGTACCCCAATGTTCATAGCAGCAATGGCCACAATCACCAAACTGGAAAGAGCCAAGATGCCCTTCAACAGACAAATGGATAAAGAAGATATGGTCCATATATGCAATGGAGTATTATGCCTCCATCAGAAAGGATGAATACCCAACTTTTGTATCAACATGGATAGGACTGGAAGAAATTATGCTGAGTGAAATAAGTCAAGCAGAAAGAGTCAGTTATCAATATGGTTTCACTTACTTGTGAGCATAAGGAATAATACGGAGGACATGGGGAGATGGAGAGGAGAAGGGAGTTGAGGGAAATTGGAAGGGAGAGATGAACCATGAGAGGCTGTGGAGTCTGAGAAACAAACTGAGGGTTTTGGAGGGGAGAGGGGTTGGGGGTTGGGTGAGCCCTTTGGTGGGTGTTGTGGAGGGCACGTATTGCATGGAGTACTGGGTGTGGCGCATAAACAATGAATTTTGGGTCACTGAAAAATAAAATAAAATGTAAAATTTTAAAAAGGGGGCACCTGGGTGGCTCAGTGGGTTAAAGCCTCTGCCTTCGGCTCGGGTCGTGATCCCAGGGTGCTGGAATTAAGCCCTGAATCAGGCTCTCTGCTCTGCAGGGAGCCTGCTCCCCCCACCCCCTGCCTGCCTCTCTGCCTACTTGTGATCTCTCTCTGTCAAATAAATAAAATTAAAAAAAAAAAAATAGAGGGACTCCTGGGTGGCTCAGTCAGTTGAGCCACTGCTTTTGGCTCGGGTCCTGATCCCAGCGGGATCGAGTCCCACATCAGGCTCTTTGCTCAGTAGGGAGCCTGCTTCTCTCTCTGCCTCTGTCTGCCACTCTGCCTGCTTGTGCATACTCTCTGTCTCTGTGTCTCTCCGACAAACAAATAAATAAATAAAATCTAAAAAAAAAGAGAGAGAAATCGTTTGCTCTTGTGTCTCAACATACATTGTAGGTTTGTTGAATGTAGCTTTTGTTGTGTTCCAGGAGTATTCCACAGTCTCTTATTCTCCAAGACAGTCAGCATCGTCTTTGATTCTTTTTTCTCTAGGCCAGAGCTGGGTAGATCAGAGAGGTCTGTGTACCTGAATACACTGAGCCAGAGAGTGGCTAAGGTTGATCTCACGCACGTGCACCTGCAGGTGTTTCATTCAGGGCTCTGTGGGAAGAAAGCATACAACACCTTACTCAGGTTTCTGATAAAGTAGAATTGGATATGTACTTCATCTCCGTGTTACTATAAGTGTCCGCTGTTTCTGAGACCTATTTTTTAATTGCTTGTGGTGCATAGGTTAACTCAGCAATGATGCAAACAGACATTATTTCAAATGTGTCAGTGAGTCTGGGTGTGGAATAGTGTGGAAATCTTGGCCAGTGGATGACGGGCAAACCCATGATATCTGAGAGTCTGCTTTGCATAAATGACACATAAGCTGCCCCAGAGCCAGTTTCTGGTATGTGGCTAATATTTCTTCCTCCTCGCTGCCCAGTATTTGTATGTTTTAACTATCATTATTAAGAGTGGATTTTGTGTTGCAGTTAAAAGATGGCTAATTGTATTTGAAAAGAAAATCACCAATACCCAGATTGGTGTCATATAAAAATTTAATAATTACTTTAGGTCATTTTATTCTTTTCTAAAAATTTTACTCTAAGTACAGAGATTAATAATAAGCAATATTCTCATAACTGTTTAATTTTATAATGAACTGTCCCTATCACCATGTACCTATTTCCATACTCTGTTGAACCCATAGATTAAATGTTAGTGGCATAAAATTATTGATGGCACCAGGTAGTGAATTGGAGCTATTCTCCCAGTGCAGGGGTCTTGTCTTAAGACACCCAAGGCAAAATCTTCTGTATTTTTAGGAATTTATGAGAGGGCGTTTGTTTTGTGAAGCTGAAGAAAGCCTCAGAGACAGTTAGAAGGAATTTGAGGCCCTGGGTTCAGTCTGTAAACAACACACCGTCTGATACTGAAGTATAAGTGTGGCTTATGGTGAACAGCATTTCTACATTTCTGTCCTTGTAGTTTATCAAACGAGTGGGACCTCCAGCCTTCTAACAGAGTGGAAAGAGCAGGAACTTTGGGATTCTTCAGATCCAGGTTTGAAAATTCATAGTCCTTTTTATTTAACTAGCTTCTCAGAGGCTTTGCTTTCTCATCAATAAAGTGGAAAAGACTCATATCGTGGGAATTCCATGAAGAGTAAGTGAGACTTGTCGTGGCCAGCACGACAACACGACCAGGGTCGAGAGGGCAAGAGGATGGTGAGAGGAAGATGAGCTGCAAAGAAATGAGGACAGGAGGGGCAAAGTGGATGATGTCCAAGCAGTGCCGATTTTATTCAAGGCTGTGAGGCATTATATAGCTAACAGAAACAATCATAAGGAAGTACCTATTTTTATCTGATTACTAAGGAATTTGCAGCATTCGCATAAAACCCCTCAAGCTTCCCCATTATCTATTTCCCAAGCACTAATAGCAGAACCTCTGATGCCGGTAGTCTCTGTCTTCAGACAACTCTTCAACCAGATGTACTGACTTCAAAGTGACTCAAGACCCATGCAAGCACAGCACAAACTCACAGTGGTTTGACACCAGGACTGTTCGGCCCGTCCTAGAAAAGCATGAGCAGGCAGCCACATCAGGGAGTCTCAGGATCCATTGCTCAGGCCCTTTTTCTAGCGCAGCTCAACTTTCCCACCCATAAGGTTATTAACCCTTGGGCTTCCAGGAGGCACGAGTTGATGCCTGGTTTGGTCTCCTCACTCTAGCCCAGTCCGCACTACCTACATTTCCCCCTTTTTTGTTTTTAACCGGAGGAAGTATATTTGGGCTTTCATTTTGAATCTGTGCTGCCTCGCACCGACCTGCAGTATGCCCCATATTAAAGCAAGGCCAAGCAGTATAATAAGGATTCTGGTAAACAACCAGAATGAGTGTTTTAATAAGTTACCAGGGTTAAACCCATGTAAACTATCTAGAATGTGTGCGACTACTTCGGCAGGGTTGGTTACGTCCAGTTGGGATTGACTAATGCTTGATATTTCCTTTTGTAGTTCCATTAAATCAAGGGTAACATTATTATGGTACCACACTCCTTGTAAAGTCTTTTCACTTGGTCCCACGTAACATTGTTTGCTTCCAGCGGGGTTACACGAATATGTTGAAACCCTCCGTGGCAGACCAAAGACATCTGGGTTCTAAGAATGGACAGTTGGTTACCTAAATATTCTACAGCTTCCTCTAGGCCATCAAGGCAACTGAGAATCTTTTGGTCAATGTGTTCCTGTGTAGCTAAGGCATGTGAGACATTTTTTGCAAGATTGTTCACATGCGTAGCAGTATGAACACTTTGAGACAATGCCATTGAGGGTACGGTGGCTATACTTAGAGTGTTACTAGTGCCGCTATACCCGCTATCAACAGGCCTAAAAAACGTTTAACTGGTTTTTTTTTTCTTTTTAAAGATTTTATTTATTTATTTGACAGAGAGAGAGATCACAAGTAGGCAGAGAGAGAGGAGGAAGCAGGCTCCCCGCGGAGCAGAGAGCCCGATGCCGGGCTCGATCCCAGGACCCTGAGATCATGACCTGAGCCGAAGGCAGCGGCTTAATCCACTGAGCCACCCAGGCGCCCCCGTTTAACTCGTTTTAGTTGCAACTGCATTTCTAGAGCAAACTGATAACCATAATTAGTATACCAAGGGCCCTCTACTTCCACAGGTAATCACATATACGGAGGTTGCATAGTTACACTATTGTGGGACCTGTGCCGGAGGAAGGTAGTGATACACGCAATTATCACATTGAATGTTATACAGCAGGTGTTCCCACCGAAGAGAGGTAAGGATTATTGATTCTGAACCCGCTACCACAGAAAGGGTCTAGGAACACAGGCCCACAAAGTCAGGTTAAAGTTTCTTGGGGGAGCGGAGCTACCCTTAGTCATTTGCACCCCAACAGGTCCCAGAGCAGCAACCAGTTTCCAGAGTTCTGCATGGAACATCCCTCCAGCTGTAGAGAAGATTCCGCCGGGAATGGTCACATTGTGCATCTGAAGGCCAGGGGGTGGGGGGTAAGCAATGTACCGCCGAGGTTCTTCTTTAGCTACTTTTGACCAGTCGGTGATGGAAAAGTTAGGAATGCCATTAGGAGAGATAATCAGGGGCTTTTCTTGGAGGCATTCTGTCCAAATGGAGCCTAGAGTAGTATAGTTTAATTTTGGGGGGCAGATAGGGTGCCCAGGAGGACACATGCCTATCTGGGGGGTATCAGGGGTATAATCTCCAACAACCTCATACCCAGTCCATTTCAAGCTCTTTCCCGAAATTGGATTGAGTGAGTCCACCTCTTCCGTATCCTGTAATATATGTAACTACATGAGGTATCGATTGAACCACCATACATCCATTGATGAGGCTACGACCGGGGGAAGGTACCTGAAAATACAGGTACTTGAGCTGCTAGACTAGTCCAATTAATATAATGCTCTGCTCTTTCCATGCCATCAGTGCTAATTCCCCCGAAGTAAACTGTAGCATTAGTGTGGACTCGGGGAGTGGGATCATCCCATGTAACAGGCCTTAGAGAAGGCGGACCAGGTAGCTATGCTCAATAGGCTGTGGCCTCGCTATGGGGGAGGCCGATCAGGGCCAATAATGTTAAAAATATAGTAATTACTGCTTCATTGGGCTGGGTCTGGTTTGCTATTTCCAGGGCCTGGTTCAGGACATCCCTTATCAGGCCCCTGTTGTAGGGGGGGAGACGTCTTCTCCTTCTCTGTCTGCCTTGGCCATTCAGCATGAGGCGAGCCATCCTCTGGTGGAGAGGTGAGGAGTCGGCACCACCTTTCCGGAAGCCACCACGGGCTATCCTCATCCTGAGGAAAAACACATAAAACCGCGTCCTTTGCGGAAGACACGGTCAGGACCCTTCCAAGTGCCTGTCAATGGGTCCTTCCACCTAGCATAAGGAGGAGGAGAGAAATCTGGATGCCAAAAGCGTTCAGCTGCTCTATGACCTATATCATCGACATTTAAAAAATTTAAAACATAAAGAGTTAAAGTTAAATGCATATGAGGAGAGTATTTCATTGTTCCCTGTAGTATCTCCTCTTCCTTTAATTTTTTAAGATAAGATTTAAGAATTCCATTAGCTCTTTCGACAATGGCTTGTCCTTCAGAATTATAAGGGATGCCCATTGAATGCTTAATCTGAAAGGTTTGGCAAAACTTTTGAAAGGTCTTTGAATTGTATGCAGAGCCATTGTCTATTTTAACGGCTTTTGGAGTCCCCATCCGGGAGAAGGCAGAAAAGAGGTGATTTTCTACATCTACAAAGGCTTCTCCTGAGTGTGCAGTATCGTGTACAAATCCTGAAAAGGTGTCAGTAGAGACATGTATATATTTTAAACGGCCAAAAGTAGGGAACAGTGTCACATCCATTTGCCATAAGTGATTGGGCATCCACCCTCTAGGATTTACCGAATATGTGGGTGATGAATAATGAATTGGACAGGCAGGACAGCTTTTGACTATCTGACGAGCCTCTTCTCGGGTTATTCGGGACTGTCGGTGTAGGGCTGACGCGTTTTGGTGAAATTTAGCATGACTTCGTATAGCCATTTGTTTATTAGTGACATCAACTATATATGTGTGAGTGATCATATCTGCAATATCATTGCCTTTGGATAAAGGATCTGGCAAATTAGTATGGGCTCGTATGTGGGAAATAAAGATCGGAGCTTGTCTAGATCTCAGAAGTTGCTGAATGCTAGAAAACAAGTGATACAATTCCTCATCATTAGTAAGTATATAGGCTTGTGGCAAAGAGGGGACCGCTCATACTACATAATGGCTGTCTGTGTATAGGTTACATGGTTCAGAATACAACTGTGGTGAAGTTCTGGAACCTAGGTGGGGTTCGGTGGGGTGAGGTCCGGAGCCGATGACCAAGAAAGAGTTCTTGAGACATCTTTGGTGCAAAATGGTGGTTTATTAAAGCACGGGGACAGGACCCGTGGGCAGGAAGAGCTGCTGCCCCAGGGATGTGAGGAGTGGTTGATTATATACACAGGAGTTGGGTAGATGAGGACAAAGCGGGTGTTTAGAAGGGCTATGGGGTAAAGAAGACTGTCAGGATATTGAAGGCCTAGTTACTATCAAGCCAAGGCCGGTTTCCTCTAATGAGGCACTATCATAAAGACAACTGGGGAGTCTCCTGGTGGAATGTCACATTCCTGCTATCAAGCGTCCTTGTTAGTGAGATTTAGGTTTAGAAGAAATTTAACTTTATTTACTTTTCCTTCTACTTCAGCCTCCTTCAGTTTTGTTTATGGAGGGGAGGGCGACATTAGGGCTTGAGGAACTGAGTTATGTGCCTCTGGAAATTGGGCTATTGATAAGGTAACTTCTTTGTTGTAAACCAAGGGAGACTCCTGCCTTGCAGGATTGTGATCTCTGCAAGTTAACTATTTGTTTTTCTTTTAGGGCAGCCAGCGGTGCCTGAGGAATGTCACACATATTACCAAGGGGAGTTGGTGGAGAGGGGGTGCAAGATGCCAGCTTTTGCTTTGTCCTCAGCCAGCCTCCTGCTCCCTCATCATTCCCCCCTGAACAATTTTGACCCTTAAATCTTTAAGGTAGTTGAAGGTGGAAGGTCTCATCTTCTGTAACTTCTTCCTGCTGAATAGGGGTGTAGAGCTGTCCCTACCTATTCGGGTCAGCATTGATCAGTTGAGGAACATATAGGGAGTTACGAAAGGCGGAGGCAGCTGAATCCAGCGCTGACAGTGAAGTGTCTTTGCGTGTGGTAAGGATCGTCGTGAAGTCATTGCAGCAATGAGTCTCTGCACCAAGTAGAGAAACATTGAACAAAGCAACACATTAAGACTAATAAGGCTATAAGAATGAGAAGCCCGGAAAGGAGATTTTTAATTGTTGGCCATAGTCCTCATTTAAACCAGGAACTTAACCAATTACTACTGAGAGAGAGAGAAGGATCTTGTAGAGCCTTAGCCATCCTCAGTATAGCAATAAGTAGGGTTTTGTAACTTAGGCCCATATTTGACTGAGGAGTTATGGCTTGACAGCAATCCCCTTTCCTTCCAAATAGCTCCGTGGACATGTAGTACCAGGAAGGCATATTTGGAGTCAGTGTTAATGTTTATTTTTAAGGCTTTGGCAATTGCAAAGTGCTAGTGAGCATTATGGCATACCTAGCTTTTCTTATTCTTTTTATGAAAAGTATTGTCATCGGTAAACCAACTGTCACTTGTATTATTAATAGGAGCATCTTAAATCTGGCCAAATTGAGTAAGCAAGATCAATAACCTCTGAACAGTTTTGCTCTATAGAGAAAGAAGTATAGTGGTCAGGTTCAGGCATACGGGCAACTAGGTTTAAAGTTTGACAAGTTTTAAGTTTTATTTCTGGCATATCTGTAATTATAGCACAGTATTTAATAAGTCGGCCTCCACCATCCATTGGTGGCCTTTGGCTTCTAAGACAAATCTGGACCTGATGTGAAGTCATTACAGTCAGGGACTGTCCCATAGTGAGCGTTGAGGCTCTTTTTACAAAGAGGGCTGTTCTAGGGGTGCCTGGGTGGCTCAGTGGGTTGGGCTGCTGCCTTCGGCTCGGGTCATGATCTCGGGGTCCTGGGATCGAGCCCCGCGTCGGGCTCTCTGCTCGGCGGGGAGTCTGCTTCCCTTCCTCTCTCTGCCTGCCTCTCTGCCTACTTGTGATCTCTGTCTGTCAAATAAATAAATAAAATCTTAAAAAAAAAAAAAAAAGAGGGCTGTTCTATGCTTAGCTAAAGCATCTGTTTGCAATTGCACCTCAAGAGAGGTGGCTTTTAGGATAAATATGACTAAGGGATGAAACCATTAAGAAGCCCTTTGAGGGGGCCAGCCTTAACAATATCCTGATTACAGAGGATCACTGGCAAGTGGGAGAAAACTTGTCAAAAGATAAGGGGAGTCTCCATGCATCATCCAATCCAATCATAAAGAAAGTGGGGTCATCCATTATCTCCACAAATCCATAGTTAATCCTATGGAGTGCGGTATTCTGGCTTTTAGGCAATTTCATTATTCCAGCCACACACAAGCTGATAGTTAAGTTATACAATTGTTGGTGAATCGATCCCATTTTTCAGTTGTTTAATCATGTGCCATGGGGTTCTGTTATTATCCCCACAGAATAATAGGCAAGATCGTCTAAACGAGCTATTGTGTAACTTCTCTGAACTGTACCTCAAGTTGTCTAACTTAGGTAAAAAAACATTTAAAGACAATTAAATCTAGAATTTAACATCCATAAAGGTGTGTTATTAAAACATAATTTTTCTCTCTGAAATAACCCTCATTTCCAGAGATAGCGAATCAGGACTAATTTATTTGAGAAACAAGTCCAGTTTTAACAAACTTGGCCTAATTATTTACATAAGCTCAGCAAGAACATTGGGTGATCATATAGATCTTTTAGAATCTGCTTTGCTGGAACTTCTTATAAGGAATCTCTAGGTTGAACTTTCTAGTAGCCTCTCTGGGCCAGAAGCCAAGCCACGTACTTGCCATCAGACATGCCTGCAGTACCTTTCCATTTGGGCGAATTCTTCTTTCTGAGATTCCCAAAGTATCCTGCCAGGAAGTGACATTCTTTACTCACCTGGTGAGGCTGCTGGGAACTCTGTAAGCAAGGTATCAGGCCAACAGTTCCAAGGGGCTTTATGGCTCCAAGTTTCATAAAGTCAACCTTAGTTCCTTAAAGCTGTCAGGCCATATCTGAGTCTATGCATGTCTTTCTCAAATATGACATTCCAGTCAAAGCCTTGGTAAAATAACCCATGTTTCCAATGGTGTCCTGTTATAAGGAGAACAGATTCTTATTGAACTTATGCAAATGACTGATTGCCATAGAAGAAAGAATACTTATTGAGACCTTTTGATTTTTAGAGGGTTCAGACAGAGAAAAGTTGAATGCCTTGATTTGTTTATAAATGAGTACTTTTACATCTCTGTAAGTTACAGGTAACTTAAGAAAGAGTTTTTCTGGTCTGGAAGAGTAAACATTAGAGAACAGCAATGTCTAAAACAAGAGACCTAACACTATAATCTTTTAGTTCATTTAGTCCCATGTTACTAATTCTGGTTTAGTCCGAATGCAGCCTTACTTATGGAAATTCTTACCCATTTCAGTTCCAGGATTTTAACATATCAAAGACCTGTATTTGTCCTGAGAGTCCTTTATATGAATCTTCTTTAAGGCGGAATTCATCTTACAAAATAATTAAAACAATTACAAATGACAAAAACTCAGAATAGATATGGTTAAATTACCAGGTGATGACCCTATCAAAACATTAAAACTGTAGGAAATGTATAGAATCCTTAGAATAGTTACAGCACTTACCCAAATGCAACCCAAGGTTTATTTATTATTGGTTTAGCAGTACTTACTGAATAACTTAGTATACCAAGGAAAAGCCTTATGAGTCAAAGAGATCTCATTTATAATTTAAATCTTGTCGACAATTGCTAAAACCTTAGAAAGTTTTAAAACACATGCCTAAATATAATTAGGGGTGTTAAACACCTGATAAAACAAAACATAGAAACTGTGTTTTGTGGGAAGGCAAAGAGAAAACCATAACTGATCAATTAACCTAAGAAAACTTTGCCCTTTTAAACAGAGAGAAAACCAGCTTTTTTATACTAGTGTCTTTTCTTTTTTTAATTTTAAGCATGCAGTCTTAAGATAGTGGGTTTATTAGGTTTCCATCCCATCATGAATGATGTCGCAGACAGAGGGAGGGGGATCTTTCAGATGCTGTCCTGCTTGCATCCCTCGCAGGAACTTAGGAGGTTTTAGCTAAGGTCTGTCCGTATAAGCCCCGGACCAGGCTACTCCGTGGAGTAGATGACCGTTATGCCATATGACGCCCGGTGAGACTCAGGGTGCAGCCCACTCAGACTCCCTAGCTGAAGCGGTGGAGCCCTACAGATAACATTCACAGTCAGGCACTCTTCAGATTCAAACAGGTTGGACACCCCCCTCTGCGTATCCCTGGCTAGTGGGAAGTGATCAGTCTCCCATTCCATTCCATACGAATAAGGGTGAGTTTCTATGGTTACAGGCAATGGGGGATGGTAACATGGTGTTTTTGCAGTCCCTCAAGATTGGGCCGCTTTCTTAATCTCTCAAGGTGAAAGGGCCCTTTTACTTGGAAGTATAATCTATGTGGAGGTATGTCAGGAGAGTGCGAAATCACCCTGGGGGCTGTTTTTCTTTCTTTTCTTAGTCCATCCTGACCATATCTAAAATTCCTTTTTCAAAGATTTCCCTTTACAAACCTTTTACAACTTTCCTTTGCATTTAGGTTTTGTCCCAAGAAATTTTTTTTTTTTCAAACAACCATTTCACTTAGGACAAAATTATTTTTTATCTTTAGCTAAAATTCCTTTTATCTTTAATAAAATGCATTTCAATTCCTTAAATATTTCTTACATATCATCTACTTTTCCACAGAGTTGTTTCCCTTATTTCCATCAGTCTTAGTTACACTAAGCAGAATTTTGTACTCTTAGAAACACCTTAATCTCTAGTGAGGACTAAGTATTAACCAATTGTGAACTGTTACAACAGAATTCTTCAGATGGCAAATTTATGAATCAGTTAAGCGTAAAACATGTTTACCAACAGATTTAAATACTCTTAGTTTCTTTGTAGTAAGAAGTCGAAAGCACAAACCTATGTTCAGTAATCAATACTGAAGCATTTTATCCTATCTGGAAAAGACCTAGATGTCTAACAGATTTAATTCCATTTGTTATCCAAGCAAAACTTTAAACTTTCAGGTTACCAAAGACTTTGAAAGCTACTTTAACAATTACCCATTAAAACTTTGAGACAGACAATTAGCATTAGTTTAGTCATCTCTTTGCTAACAAATTTTAACAAATAACACAAGCTTATTTGACCTTCAGTAAACTTCGATAGAATAAAAGCTTCACATTTACTGCTGTAACTTCAAAGACATGTCTATCGTAATTAAACCAACAAACTTAACTCAGTTGAAATACTGATTTACGTTCCACCTGCCTGGACCCACTCCACTTTGAATGTTTACCTGAGACACGGGTGGGAAGATCTGGAGTGGGGGATGTTAGGTCCAGGGGCTGCTCTTCTTGCTCCTTGACAGTGAAGAGAGAAGGAGCCGTGGTGCATGATCTAGAGGCCAGTCATGCAGGCTGCACGCACTTGGTGCAGAAACACGAGAAGGGAGAGACAGAAGAAACAAAGTGCTGCCAGGAGGCAGAGAAAGGATTCCCGGTTTTAGAGCTCATCAGCCCCAACAGAGGAGCAGACGCGATGCTTTCCTACCAGCAAGGGGGAAGGGGCTAGGCAGTCCAAGTTGGGCCAGAGAAAACAGGGAATTTCCCCGAAACAAAGAGAGTTTCGGCAACTGCTTGGGAATATTCCTTAAGGTCTCTGTCTTGAGTTAGACTAACCCCAGTTGGCTCCAGTTATAGCCATTAACACGGGAAATGAGTGAGGGAGAAGCCCCCACATCTATTAGCGGGAACAGAGAGAGATAAAGTCAAGTCCCCTTTGCTAGAGATGGCCCAGCAACCTGGGTTTACTAGAAGAAGGCTTATTAATATAATTATCATCCAGTATGTCAGGAGGAAGTTTACTAGCTGACTCGTTCGGGCAAACACATTCTGCAAAAGCCCCTTAGTTCGGGGTCCTGGTGTAGAGCAGTGAAGGCCTAGGTATGAGCAATGAAGGTATCCTAGGTCCATTTTCCCTGTTTCCTGCAGAGGAGATCTAACTGATCCCACTGAGGCCATGCAGTGTTACAGGAGCTCAGTCCTTTTCTAAGATTTGCAATCCAAATTATTTCCAGTGGATTGAAAGACACCCCAAGGTAGAGTCCTTGGGAACTGAAGAAGCCTACTGAGGCCATGCTCCCAGAAAAATAAAGAAGGTCCATTACCAAATCCCCCCGACTCCTGGGTGGTGTCCCACGCAGGATATGTCAGAGGTTCCCGTGTGTCAAAAGCGACCAGAGGCGTTCCTCACACAAGCCATCGCTATTGATCACCATCCTGCCTTCCCCGGGAAGGCATTCCTGCTGTAAAAGGCCCTGGAGGGGTGCCGGCATCCCTCTCCTTCCCATCACATCCTAGGCTGCTGTTGGGTGCCTGGTGAATGGACCAAAACACTGTGCCATGCCATGCCATCTTCTCTCCTGAAGACTGCATACTGTTTTGCCATTTTAACCCATGGAAATACTAGAAAAGTTTGGCAAGGGGAAATTACCCAACTTCATAGCTTTAAGTAGTCTGTAGAAGACACTGACAAGAAACAGTAAAGACTGAAATCCATCATGGTCTATGCGACATTCCAACACATGTGGTCCTTGCAGCCAACTTCTCCAGGAAACGGTCCCCGGTTGCGTTTTAATTCAATGGGGTACTGGTTTCGGCCGGCTCCCAGTGGAGGTCTCGGGGCCAGAAGTGGCTAGACCAGGGATGTGGAGGGGATCACATCAAATCAATCAGGAGGAAACCTCACACGGAGTCTTAAGATTGGCAGCCGTCGGTGACTTAGTCCCGTGCCCAAGAGAGACAACTTTATATAAGAACAGAAATAAAGAGAGGGCATCAAGTTTCTGGGTCTTATTGCCATTCTGGCCAGTGTACTAACTTACAGCTGTAGAGCAGCCACGGGCTAGAGGATTACAGCCTGAGCAACTGACATGCAACTGTTCAATAAGGCCATTGAAATTGAAAGACAATTGAAATAAAACCTTGAAAAGCCCCTGAAATGAGACTAAAGGAAAAGGAGAGAACGTACTCACCAATTTTGCACCGAAGCTCAGAGTCCAAATGTAAAGACTCACAGCCTCACGTTGGGCACCATATGATGAAGTTCTAGAACCTAGGTGAGGTTTGGTGGGGTGAGGTCCGGAGCCAATGACCAAGAAAGGGTTCTTGAGACATCTTTTGTGCAAAATGGTGGTTTATTAAAGCACGGGGACAGGACCCGTGGGCAGAAAGAGCTGCTGCCCCGGGGATGTGAGGAGTGGTTGATTATATACACAGGAGCTGGGTAGGTGAGGACAAAGGGGGTGTTCAGAAGGCCTATCAGGATAAAGATACTGTCAGGATATTGAAGTCCTGGTTACTATCAAGTCAAGGACATTTGTAAACCAAGGGAGACTCCTGCCTTGCAGGATTGTGATCTCTGCAAGTTAACTCTTTGTTTTTCTTTTAGGGCAGCCAGGGGTGCCTGAGGAATGTCACACATATTACCAAGGGGAGCTGGTGGAGAGGGGGTGCAAGGTGCCAGCTTTTGCTTTGTCCTCAGCCAGCCTCCTGCTCCCTGATCATCTGCAGGGCTAATTGGATGGCTTTTAGTTCAGCTCTTTTTTTTTTTTTTTTTAAAGATTTTATTTATTTATTTGACAGACAGAGATCACAAGTAGGCAGAGACACAGGAGGAAGCAGGCTCCCTGCCAAGCAGAGAGCCCGATGCAGGGCTCGATCCCAGGACTCTGAGACCATGACCCGAGCCGAAGGCAGAGGCTTAACCCACTGAGCCACCCAGGCGCCCTAGTTCAGCTCTTTGTACTGACTTTGTAGGGTAGTATCCTTGATAAGAATCATATAGGGACTCCTTATAAATTCCTATATGCCCAGCCTTGTCTGCATCTACAAATATAATAGCATTGGTTAGGGGTTTGTTAACCACAATTGCTGAACTGAAAACAGATGTGGTGGAGAGAAATTGCAGAAGTTTGTCTGCTGGTAGATGATATTTGAGCTGTCCGGGAAAACAAGACAGAGCTATTTGCCAATTTAGATTTGTGCTGAGTAGTGCCTGCAGTTAACATGGGCAACAGGATATAATCAGGTTCTTTACCAATCATGTGGATAATTCGTTGTCGGCCTTTTAAGATAATTGAGCCAGCAGCTCCATATAATCATTAATGACATGTAGCTGATGTAAGGCCAGATGTATCTGTTAGGATACGGAGTCGACCACCCCTCCAATGAGACAGAGAACACTCTCGATAATGCAAGTCACACAGCGAGGTTTATTTCCAGCTATCTGGGGTCCAAGTATCTGCCCGGCGCAGCAGGTTTCAACAAGGACCCTGAGCACTCAAAGCCAAGGGTTTATATAGCATTTTCAAGGCACTTTTTCATAGCTACATACATATCTTGTGCCCCACTTTGACAGTTTAACTTTGTTTAACTTTTTGCCACCCCGGCGTCACCCTGGCGTCACCCTGGCGGTTAAGTGAGATTTAGGTTTAGAAGAAATTTAACTTTATTTACCTTTCCCTCCGCCTCAGCCTCCTTCAGTTTTATGGTGGGGAGGGCGACCTTAGGCCTCAAGGAACTGAGATATTTGTCTCTGGAAATTGGACTATTGAGAAGATAAATGCTGCTGCTGCTGCTGCTTCTTCTTTTTTTTTTTTTTTTTGAATCACATGATTTTATTTTTAATTTTTTGAGGAACCTGTTTTCCATAGTGGCTACATCAATTTATATTCCCACTAACAGTATACAAAGTTTCACTTCTTTCCACATCCTTGCCAATATTTCTTTTTTTTTTTTTTTTTAAGATTCCATTTATCTATTTGACAGACAAAGATCACAAGTAGGCAGAGAGAGAGGAGGAAGCAGGCTCCCTGACAAGCAGAAAGCCTGATGTGGGGCTTGATCCCAGGACCCTGGGATCATGACCTGAGCCGAAGGCAGAGGCTTTAACCCACTGAGCCACCCAGGTGCCCTGCGCCACATAGTCCTGACACAGGGTGGGGCTATTGGCCATACCCTGTGGCAAGACTTGCCATTGAAATCTCTTAGCCGGTTCCTTATGATTAATACTAGGAACAGAAAAGGCAAATCTTTCACAATCTTGTGGAGCCAATGGGATGGTGAAAAAGCAATCCTTTAAGTCTAGAATAATGAGCTTGTACTGTAAAGGTATGGCGGAGGGTGTGGGGAGCCCAGGTTGGAGGGCTCCCATAGGCTTCACAGTAGCGTTAACTGCCCTTATATCTTGTAATAACCTCCATTTTCCTGATTTCTTCTTAACCACAAATATAGGAGTATTCCAAGGACTATGAGACTCCTATAAATGACCCAAAAGCAGCAGTTCATTTGTGAGTGCTGCTGATGCCTCTAGTTTTTCCTTAGGTAAGGACCACTGATCCACCCATACAGGATCATCATTTTTCCATTCAATTGGCAGTGTATGAGGGACTTTCAGTGGCCTGTTGGAAAACCCAGTCCTGCTCTAGAAGTCTGGGATTTAAGTCGAATAGGTAAATGATCTCCTTGTAAATGTTTCCCCAGTCCTTTTCCTGGGTGATAGCCCATTTTTTTCATTAATGCCATAACCACAGCTGGTTGATTTTGTAAGGGAACCGGAGCGGTGTTAAGTGTGACTCCCATATCGGTCAGCACATCCCAGCCCCACAAGTTAAGATCTATATCTAGGATAAACGATTGAAAAGTTCCTTGATGCCCTTCTGACGTAGACCAATTTAGAAATGTGGCACTGAGTTGTGGGGAGTGGGCTTGGCCTACCCCTCTAATTGGGACAACTGAGTCAGTGAGAGGCCAGTGCCGTGGCCAACGTTGTTTCGCGATAACTGAGATATCAGCGCCTGTATCAGTAAGTCCCACAAAGGAACAGCCTTGTATTATTAAGGTCATGTAAGGCTTATCTGCAGAAATCACTTGAGTCCAACAAATATCTGTGGAACCGAAGCCGTCATTTCCTCTATTGCCCTTTATGGCGGGGTTGGTGGTTTTAATGCTGGGAATTATGACCAGTTGAGCAATAGGTATTTAAGCAACAAGTTTAAAATTCCCTCTTTCAGTGGTACCATAATTTTTATTTCTCCTGTGTAATCTTCATCAGTTACCCCTGGATGTACTATTAACCCTTTCAATGTCCAACTAGAACGCCCTAAAAGTAAACCCCAGGTTCCTTTCAGTAGGGGTCCCCATATTCCTGTGGTCAAGGCCCTAGGGGGTTCTCCCGCTTCTAAGTACACTGGTGTATCTGGGGGTCAAATCTAGTCCTGCACTGGCGGGGGTACCGCGGTATAATTTGTCGATGCCTGGGAGGTCGGCGGTATTGGCCCCAGGGAGGACATTTGGGGGATCATGGCTGCTATTGTTTATTGGGGCTGCAGCGAGCCCCGCTTCCGGTTTCCCTGGATAATGTTTCCAAATTTGTCCTTTTGAGAGCGGCATTCATTTGCCCAGGGATAACCTCTTTGGCATTTCGGGCACAGTGAGGGAGGTTTTTTGTTGACCTCTCCAGTTTTAACTTGTCCATCTGCCACCTGAGGGCACTGGGCCTTGAAATGACCTGCCTGGCCACACTGAAAGCAGGTCTGTTTTTTATTATTTTTTATTATTATTTTTTTATTATTACTCATCTGTAGCATACGCCTTTGCCTTTCCTGAGGGGACATGCCTTTTAGAGCTGCGGCTAATGTAACATCCTGAATGTAAGAAGAGCCTATCTCTGCGCAGAGGCGAATATAATCTTCTAAGGTTCCTGTTTTCTTCCATGGGCGTATAGCCGCCTGACAGGCGGAGTTAGCATTTTCAAAAGCAAGTTGTTTAACAATAATGGTACCATCCTCCCCATTGACTACAATGCGGGCCACTGCTTTTAGAAGCCTGGCTACAAAGTCTTGATAAGGCTCTTCTGGTCCTTGAAGGATTTTGGAAAGCCGGGAGGAGGGAAACCTCTTCCATGCCTTTAAGGCACATTGCCCAATTTGATTATATGCAATTTCAGGATAATCGATTTGAGTATTAACCTCAGCATAGGCCCCAGTTCCTATTAACATTTCATAGGAGACTGGAATATTTGTTCTGCGATTATAAACTGCCATTTCAATTGCTCTTTCATAGAACTCAGTTTTCCAGAGTAGATAGTCTCCACCTGACAGGCAGGCTAGAGCAATGACTTTCCAGTCACCTGGGCAGAGAGCATCCCGACCAACACTGTCCAGTAAGGAAAGAGTACATGGGGCAGTCGGACCGTATTGCGCTGTGGCCATTTTGATTTCTTTCAGAATTTTAAAATTAAGATTTACATATATTTGCTGCCCATTTTCCTGTTGCATGACAGGGTAAGCAGAGAAATCAGAAGTATCTTCACCAGCCTGTTGTGCCTGATAAAAAGCGTTTGCTGCAGAGGGGTGACCCACAGGGGTGTGGCCCCTTTGGGAACATATTTAGGTAAAGACTGTGGGTAGCGTGAAACAGGAAAAGCACTTTTAGATATAGACCCTCTATCCTCGTAGGGAACCCCAGACTGAGGATGTTGCATAATTGGATAGCCACTCTGGGGATTAGGTTTTGCAGGGACAGAATCATAGGTTTGCGTCCCCGCATGATTGACAGTAAAAGTTTGAGTACCAGTAGATGTTGTTCCTAGCATAGGGCGCGATTTCCCAGGGGTAGGTACCTTATCATATATTTCCTGTTGCGAAAGGGATCTTAAAGGGGCTGGAGCTGAAGAAGAGAAAAAAAACCCTTTATCCTTATCCAAGTACACATCCTCTTCCTCAGTTTCCTCACCTCCAATATTAACCAATGGTGGTGTTGAAAGAACTTTGGGAGGAGGGATATGTTGTCTATGTTTTTCGTTATTGCGAAGCAAATGGCTTGAAGGAGGACGAGAGTTTAGAGTCTGTTCTACAAGCTTTGTCGATGGCAAAGGTAAATCAACCATCAAATCCTCTGCATCCTCTGTTCCTTCAGGTAAATCATGGATTTCAAGCTCATCCAGGTGTTCTTGAGAGGCTATAGAGATCAATTCAAAAGAGTGCTGAGGGTCCAGCGCCTCACAGATGTTCTCCCAGACCTGCATAGTATCTGGAGAAAAAGCGGTGGGGCCACGTAATTTAAGCTGGTTCTTTATTTCTTGCCCCACCTTTTGCCATGCATCTAAACTTACTGTTCCCTCCTTTGGAAACCACGGGCACAACTCTGAAACCGTGCAGAAAAACTGTTGCAAGGCCTTTTTAGAGACCTTGGACCCCTTTTGCTTCATAAGGGCCTGCAAAGCGGTCATAAAGAAGACCTGTTCCATAGACTGTGACTGCCCCATAATTTTTTACTCCTGTTGTGGCCCTGAAAAAGTCAGGCTCTTCTTACCTGAATGCGGGTAACAACTTACCTGTATGTGCGCTTCACTTAAACGTGCTCAGGTCCCTGTTCGGGCGCCACTTGTCGCGGCCAGCACAACAACACGACCAGGGTCGAGAGGGCAAGAGGATGGTGAGAGGAAGATGAGCTGCAAAGAAATGAGGACAGGAGGGGCAAAGTGGATGATGTCCAAGCAGTGCCGATTTTATTCAAGGCTGTGAGGCATTATATAGCTAACAGAAACAATCATAAGGAAGTACCTATTTTTATCTGATTACTAAGGAATTTGCAGCATTCGCATAAAACCCCTCAAGCTTCCCCATTATCTATTTCCCAAGCACTAATAGCAGAACCTCTGATGCCGGTAGTCTCTGTCTTCAGACAACTCTTCAACCAGATGTACTGACTTCAAAGTGACTCAAGATACAGTTTATGACCCATGCAAGCACAGCACAAACTCACAATGGTTTGAGGCAGCCACATCAGGGAGTCTCAGGATCCATTGCTCAGGCCCTTTTTCTAGCGCAGCTCAACTTTCCCACCCATAAGGTTATTAACCCTTGGGCTTCCAGGAGGCACGAGTTGATGCCTGGTTTGGTCTCCTCACTCTAGCCCAGTCCGTGGCTGCCCACAGAGACTATATTAGAATGCCTCTAACATAGTGAGACTCGGTGAATAATAGCTGTCATCGTTGTCATTGTCATTATGCTGATCGTCGGCTCTGAATTTATCTCCACTGTGTCTTGTGACCTGGGAGCCACAGAAGGTGAATCCCTTGTGTAGCTTTCTGTGCTTCTTCGTAATAATTGCATTGCTTTTTCCTCCCCTTAAATGGTGCATTTTTCATGACACAGTGTTTTGTGAATCCTGCAACTCTGAAGCTGCACTTCAAAATGCTTTCATTCCAAATCAAAATTATTTGAAGCCTTTGCATGGTAATGCACAATCTGTCTTCTCCATGAATTAGCAACGACTGCTCCCTCGCAGCCCCAGAAGAAACAGCAGTTGATACAAAGGCTTTTGTAGCTCAGTGGGTTCCCAATTTGCAGAGGTGTTGGCGAGGACTCCTACCATTATGCTCTACAATAGATACTCGGATAGTACCTACTGTGTGTAAGGTGCTCTGCCAGCCATGGCAAGGCACGTAAAGGCTCTGTCTTGAAGAAGCTTACAAAGTGGAAGCAATAAGACTTAGATAAAGAGAATTATATGGTGATTCAACGTGTGGGAAGTGCTGACCAGTGCTAGGCACTGTGTTGTGCGGGGGTGGGGAAGCAATATTTCTGCTTGTGGGGAATCAAGTAAGGCTTCAAAGCTGAGACGGCAGTTGTCTTTCAGGTCTCCTAAAGATCCTATATGTCTCTAGAACTGTGAAAAATCAGAACTGAACTTACTTCAGAGGCATTCTATACAGCTGAAGAACACAATAAGACAATGGGGCATTCTCTTTGCTTGGGTCCCAAATAGCCTTTTGAAGGTGGTTGTGCAGATGGAAGGTTGCTGATAAAGAGGAGAGGAAGGAGACAGGTGGGCTTGAATTTGCAAGAAGCAGTGTGGTGTTGTGCAAAGAATACATTGTCTATCCCTAGGTAAGGTAATGTGACAAGGCCAGATATGGCTTTACCTTTACTTGATTAAAAGGGAAAAAGTCATTCTAGATTAGAGACCAAGACTGCCCCACTGTGGCTAAAAATCTGTTTGAGGACTCAGATCAGAAAAATCCTTACCTGTATAAGAAAGATTTTCACAGCCTAATGATCTCACCTCAGAGTGAGGTGTATGGTAATTGGAATATGGTGAACTTCCCTTTTTTCCCTGCTTTTTCTCCTTTTCCCTGCAGATGAAGGAGTCTCTGGTTAGAGTGGTTTCTGATATTTGCTCATTTTGTAGAGACAGGTGTAAAAAGGTAAAACTTTGTTATAACATCTGCGAATTAATCAAAACTAAAGGAATAAGGAGTTGAAGAATGGGCCTTTTGCCCATTAAAGAAAAAAAAATCATCATTTTTACCCTAACAGCTGAAAAAGCAACCTGTGGTTAGAGATGTTATCTATCCTTTGACACCTGAAATAACAATTAAATAACAATTTTTTAAAAGATTTTACTTATTTGAGAGAGTGAGTGAGAGAGAGAGCGAGAGCATGAGCAGGGGCAGAGAGAGAAGCAGACTCCATGCTGAGCAGGAAACCTTATGCGGGGCTCAATCCCAGGACCCTGAGATCATGACCTGAGCAGAAGGCAGACACTTAACCAACTGAGCCACCCAGGCACCCTGTTTTTTGGATTCTTACAAAAGAAATCCATTCTGTCCTAAGATATAGAGGCAGATGTCAGTAATTTTATACATATATATGTATACATACATATATATACATACACATATAAATAACATTTTTAGTAACATATTATAAATAGAAATGTTTTCTCTGTTTTGTTTCTTTATATCACTCATTAATCCTACTCCAGAAATTTATTTTAGAGATCTTGGGTCTCAAAAAATGACTGTGAGGGTTTAATACCTTCAGGATGAACTAGGGATGGGGAAAGACTTCAAAGATGGGAGAGGTGGTGATTCTTGGTTGGCACAGTTTTCATCTTGAAGGCATTGCCTCTGTCTGCCTTTGAGTTCTCTTTCTTCTTTCTGCTGCTTACTTAGGCCTTATTTATCACTTCTGTCAGAGGCTGCAGTGGGAAAATGAAGAAAAGTGTAAGTCCAGATTTATTAATTTTTTATAGTTAGCCCTTGGTTCAAAAGGGTAAGAGGCTGGAGTGATTGGATAAGAGGAGATTTGGAAATTAATTATTAGTACAGTCCTGTCCTCTTGACCAGGAATAAGCAAGAGAAAAAAAATTCCATGAATTAAAAACATCCATAGTGGACAAAGGATAATTAACCTTTTTAGATCATTGTACTCACAGTATTATGAACTCTATGCATATTGCTTCCCTGATACTATCATCATCATAATAAACATTTACTGAGCATTTATCCTAGTCAGCAATCCTACGGTCCTTTGTATGTATTTCTTCTTGTACTCCTCATTCAGCTTGCAGAGACATGGGTACTCCTGTTACCCTTTCTTACAGAAGTGGATACTGAGGCTTATAGTGCTTAAATATCTTGCTAAGGCCATTCAGGTAATAAATGGTGAAGCAAGAACTTGAAATGAGGCCGTTTGACCTAGACTACCTGCACTTAACCTCTGTCTGGGTTGTCCTACTGAAATAGTTGTCGATTATGACCCAGTAGTAGGTACCTGGAGGCACTAAGTGCACTCATCTCGGTGGAACACGTAATTCTGAGATGCACAAATTAACCTAAACAATGATAAAATCAAAGATCAATAAGTGAGGGGAATATAGAAAGGACATTTAATACCATCTTAAAAGATCAGGCCTTGACCTGATAGGATTGGAAGGGATACGCCTACTCTATTTGCATTTGGGTCCTGTGCCTGGCCCTATCCAGCTGAGATCATTAGAGCCCGGCCACCTGCATACCCCACTTGGTGCTGGCCGCGGAGCTCCTCACACCAAGCTCTGTGTAAGGGACTTTAGTTTTCCAGGGGAGTGGATGGTGATGATAAGATCACACCGTGTGCCAGGCTACCAGATACCAAGTATGACTTCATCCTCAAATTAGTTTGGTAAATCCTGTGTTAAACAAAGTTAAACAGGTTTTTGTTTGTTTGTTTAATGGCAAGATTTCTCAGAGCCTTTAAGATACTAATATGCTTTGTGACTATCCAAGAGGTTGTCATAATTTGGGAAATACTGAAAGAAATACCTGTTACTGAGTCACTTTCTCAGGTTGCCTTTCTTGTAGCGTATCTTACTTATTCTAAGTAAAATTTATGACTCCGTTAGAAAAACCCTTAGGAATGACCTCATGTTTTGACTACGGCTCTAATATTTTTAATTTGGTAGTTGGGGGAATAGAGATTCAAATTTAACTAAAAGGTCTTTTTATCCCTCTTTGAATCATGAGTTTCACTTGCAGAAGACATGTGATTTTGTACCAAAAAGAGGTCTGAGAGTAATTATTAAGAAAATCATTAGGCAGCCTGAGGTGGGAACAGCAAGGAGAATTGATGGCACCCTGTTCTAAGCCTGGTTCCGTTTCTCCTGCCTCACCACCTTGCTCCCAGGACCAGAGTGGCACTGGTAAAATGTCCATCTTTCTGAAGTTGCTATCAAATGCACCTTGGGGTGAAGAGGGGCAGTGTAGATGGTGCCTCTGATTTTTCATCTCTGAAGCTATTACCTTAAAAAGCCTGGTTCAGTAGTGAGTTGCACTCAATAATCAAAATGATTCAGTTGAACTATTTTAAAGAAAAAAATATTATAAAAGTTGCAGTCTCATGCCAAATAGGTGATTCTTCTTTGAGTTCAAATGTGCTGTCGTTTCTTCCTCTATGTACGGTTTGGTTTGGTGAGAGCTACTTTGAGACATGAGTAGACCAAACATGGGTCATTAATAGGGCAGAGGTGACTCTTGAATCATGACTGTGTTTATAAAAAGTAAAAACACATATGGGCATTCTTAGGAAGACACATTTTTTTCACTGGCATTCATAGGACATTACCATCATCAACAAACATGTACAGATGTAAATGTTTACAGTCTGCCTGTGAAGCAGAGTTTTAAGATAAAGTCCTGCAGGGGTGCCTGGCTGGCTCAGTCAGTAGAGCTTGCTACTTTTGATCTTGGGGTCATGAGTTCAAACCAACCCCCCCCCCCCCCCCCCGCCCCGCCCACCACCACCACACAGAGTTTACTAAAAAAGAGTACTGCCCTCATCAGGCACACTGATTAGATAAGGGGATAGACATGTGCCTGAAACTTTAAGTAATAAGACACATATGCTAAGTGTCAAGTGAGTGATACAGATAGTATGAGAATTCTGATGGGATGTGGTAGGCAGAATAATGTTGCCCCCTCAAAGATGCCCATGTCGAAACCCCGGAACCTGTGAAGATGTTATTTTGCATGACAGAGAGAAATTAAGATTGCTAATCAATTGACCTTGATACGAACAGATAATTTTGGATGATCCTGGTGGGCCTCGTGTAATCCGAAGTGTCCTTTAAGTGGAAAAGGGAGGCAGAAGAGGTCAGAGTGAATGAGAGGAAGATGTAAAGATGCTGCGTTGTTGGAGGAAGGGTCCACAACCCAAGGAATGCAGGTGACTTTGAGAAGTCAGACGAGGAAACAGATTCACACGTTGAGCCCCCAGGAGGACTATAGCTGGGCAGACACCTTGACGTTCAGCTTAATGAGACCTGTTTTGACTGCTGGTCTCTAGAACTATAGTATAGTCAGTTTTTGTTGTTTTAAGCCACTAAGTTTTGGTAATTTATTACAGCAGCAAAAGGAAATGAAATATAAGGATGCTGAAAAGAAAGAGGAGTCAGGGACAGTTTCATGAAGAAAGTGGTTTTGTGCCAGACACTAAAGATAGTTAGGTTGTGACAGGGTCATGGAATTTATGTTCCAGGTACTAAACTAAGTTCTTTTTTTCTTAATTGTTTAAAATTAACATATAATGTAGCATTTGTTTCAGGGGTCTAAGCTAAGTTCTTTATACCGTTGAATTCCTTTAGCTCACAAAAGCTCCATCAGGATAGCATTCTTCCCTATTGTGTAGATGAGACAACCTAGGTTTAAAGAGACTGAGTAACTTGTGTCGTCACCATAGGGCAGGACCAGTCACTGCCACTAGTAAACAGCTGGCCTTTTCACAAGATGGCAGCTGACATTCATTGATTGCTTACTTTGCACAGGCAAAGTGCTGAGGATGTCACGATATTAGCTCATGTAATCCTCTTAGACTCTAAGCATGAGGTGACTGATAATTTTTCTGAGGCACAGAGTTGTCTGGCCAGCAAGGTAGCTGAATTAGAGGAAAAGAGACTAGAACCAGAAAATCCAGTCAAGACGCAATAGTCCTGACAAGTGCTGATCAGAACATAAAATACAGGTAAAGGGGCGCCTGCATGGCTCAGTGGGTTAAGCCTCTGCCTTAGGCTCGGGTCGTGATCCCGGGGTCCTGGGATCGAGCCCCGCATCGGGCTCTCTGCTCTGCGGGGAGCCTGCTTCCTCCTCTCTCTCTGCCTGCCTCTCTGCCTAGTTGTGATTTCTCTCTGTCAAATTAATAAAAAATATTAAAAAAAAATACAGGTAAGGCAGTAGCCGTGGTGGGGGTGGGGGGCAGATTCCAGAGACAGTCTGCTTTGTTGAAACATAATTCCCTTATTGAAAAACACTTCCCATCCTCTCTAGTTTCTCCCTCTCTGTGTGATTAGGGTGCTGCATTTTAATGAGTTTAGACATTTTAGAATTAATAACAGGTGTCAGTATTGACCATGCTGTAGACTAAATTTTTCTTACCCATAGACGCATGGGTAGCAGTCCCAGAAACTCTATAATAAGCCTCCTGAAGTGGTAACTCACAGAGATTCTCTTTAATTTCTTGGTGTAGTAATAACTTGCTTAAGTTCAACACAGCAAATACATATTTATTGAAAACCTGCTATTTGAAAGAGCAGTATACTAGGGTGTCTGGGTGGCTCAGTCAGTTAGGCATCCAACTCTTGATTTGTGCTCAGGTCATGCTCTCAGGGTCATGATAAGTAGAGCACCATTTCAGGCTCCCTGCTCAATGGGGAGTCTGCTTCTCTCCCTCTCCCTTTGCCTGCCCCCTTCCCCCGCCACCCTCCCCCCAGCTTGTGCTCATGCTTGAGCTCTCTTTCTCTCAAATAAATAAATACAATTTTTTTTAAAAAAAAGGATGAAAGACCAATATACAGTTTACTATGGGAGTCTCAAAAATTACTTAAAGTCAATTTGGAGACATACCTGAATGAGAGTGGTGAAATGAACTGGAAGGAGGAGGTGAGTAAGTATTAGTGTTAGTAATTTTGTAGAATGAACCCTAGCTTCTTTTTAAGTAGACATATATTTTCAGTTTTCTTTGCCTAAATAAAAGAAGCATTTAAAGACTTTAATAAAGCCTCTGAAAACTCTTATCTCATATACGTGCAATTCCATCCATGAGCTATTTGAGTGGAACTACTTTCCCAGTCTTTCCAAGAGGCGCCAAAGTGAGATTCATGATCCATGAATATCTTCCTCCTTCTAATGGATGGACACATTATTTTATTTATTCTGTTTCTAAGTAATGAGGTAATGATATTGTTCCTGCAGGGAATTCTTTTTCAGAATGTGTGGATCCTTTGGTTAATACTGAATGGCACGCCTGTGCCTGGGTGGCTTAGTCTTTAAGCATCTGCCTTCAGCTCAGGTCATGATCCCAGGGTCCCGGGATCCCAGGGTCCAAGCAGGGAGCCTGCTTCTCCTTTTCTACTGTCCCCCCTTGCTTGTGCTCTCTTGCTCTCTCTGTCAAATAAATAAATAAAATCGTAAAAAAAAAAAAATACTGAATGGCACAAAGGATTTCTGTAGGATTGATCCATTTTTTAATTAATTAATTTTTAAAGATTTTATTTCTTTATTTGACAGAGATCAGAAGTAGGCAGAGAGGCAGGCAGAGAGAGGGGGAAGCAGGCTCCCCGCTGAGCAGAGAGCCCGATGTGGTGCTCAATCCCAGGACCCTGGGATCATGACCTGAGCCGAAGGAAGAGGCTTAACCCACTGAGCCACCCAGGCGCCCCAGGATTGATCCATTTTTTAAAAGTAACATATACTGTATACTCCCAAGTTGGGATTTGATAATAATCCTTGGGAGTATGATATAGAATCCCTTTATAGATAATACTAATTTTAAAGATACTATTCATTTTAATACCCTAATACGAGGTAGAAGGTGGCTTTCATTATACCACTTCCTATTCTGTTGTGAGCGTGGCTGTGAGTATTCATTCATGTCGACTTGAGTCTTCCCGCTAATTTCAAAGAATGATTTAGAACTTTCTACTGCCAACTTGAGTTAGTAGTCTAAGTTCCCTACCCAATGGGGTTTGATTTTTCTGTCCAGTTAAGTGATCAAAGCCAAATCCTCAAAGCCTGAATGTCTTACCATGGATTCTAATAAGTTCTAAGTTGGCCATTCTTCATAGTTTTAATCAAAGCAAAGGATGACATTTGCATTTTTGTCATCTTCATTTCAAAGTGTTTGCCGTATTACTAGATTCAGAATCACCCTGAATAGTTGCACATCAGTAGCCTCTGCCTAGCCATTCCCAAAAAGCTGTCCCTGCCAGAACAGGAGCCCATTTCTACCTAAGTGGAATATCACCTAAATATATAAACATTGGATTCATGTATGTCCAGATTATTTAGAATCACAAGTCATCAGGGCAGGAAATTTTGGGCAAAGAGTTCTCCTACAGAGTCACCAACCCATGATAATAACGTCCTCTTACTTTCCTGATCTCAGACCCCTTGATGTGCCTGGGTTCCCCCATTGCCTCCCAATAACATTTACACTCACACAGCCAACAACACCCTTTGCACCAGTTCTGCCTCATGTTTTGCTTGTGTTCTGCTTGTGGGATAGTCTTCCATTTCCTCAATTAGCTTTTTTAACCGGGACACGTGGATGAATAGGAACAGGGAGTGCAAGCATGTTTTCTTTTTCTCTCTCTTGCCTCACTGTGTGTGTGTGTGTGTGTGTGTGTGTGTGAGAGAGAGAGAGAGAGAGAGAGACATATACCTATGAGAGAGAGAGAGAGAGGGAGAGAGAGAGATATATGTACAAAACCAACAGACTTTACATTGCTATCCGGCCACGCTGACCTTCACGTTGAGAGTGTGCTGCTGGCCTTTGGTGGGCCCCTGGAGTTGTTGCACATTTGCTGTGGATAATGCACTGTTTGGCAGCTAAATGTTAGACTTGGAGCCTTCTTATTTTTATTAACTCTTTTTTTCATATAAATGGTGAGACTTTGGTCTGGTAAGTTATTTGTATGATTCCTGAGTATGTAAAAGTTCAAGAAACCTTTGCAAGTATATTCTCTCCTAATTATTTAAAAATTAGAAACTCTGAAAAAAAATTGGAGGCTGGGGTTATATGCCAAAGAGTATTTGACTTGAAATAAATAAAATCCATATGCTTAAAGCACTGTGTATAGTCAAGATGAAGTTTCCATATTTGCTGTGAATCTGTTCTCATTTTTCTTAACGGAGTTCTATCCAGATGTTTCATTATTGTTGGCAAGATCCAGATCCCAAATCTGCCCTCAGTGCTTTGTTTTTGTTCAGTCTTGGATTTTGAACCAAAATAATAACCATTTATTAATTTGCCAAAAATTCAGCATCGCCACTAGTGTTGTTTCTGGACAATTGCACAATCATCTTGATTGTCATGAAAATTACTTTGCTTAAAGTAAGTATCTAAAAATTTGTGTAGACACACAGATACACAACAGATACGTACTACATGCATACGTATTCAAGCTAAAAGATGGGTTATGGCAAAATGTGAAATCTGATTGTTTTTATACTTTGAGAAAAAAATAGTAGGACAAGAACACCTTTTAATTTGTTTTCCATTGTCAAGAGCTGGGGAAAAGGGGGATATTGTGAATAACAGATGATTTATCTTACCCTCAAATTATGAAATATATGGGTCTTGGGCGTGTTAAAATGTCATAATCACTGTGCACGTATATTTGCAAGGGAATAACACATACAACGCAGAGGGAATTTGGGAGAGAGTGTTAAAAATGTCTTCCAACAGATTATCAACTAGTTCGATAGAGAAGTATGGTGGGGAGGCATTTTATATCATCTTAGAGCACAAAGTATAAAGTGACTGTAGAATTTCCTGTTTTAACCAAGAATGAAGGAGAGCTACGAGGCTTTCGCTTCCTGAGTGGACACATTCCAGCTGTGTAGATTGGTCATAGCACATCTGCCAATCAGAACAGGCCCTGGAGGGAAGCCCTCAGATGCTGAGTCTTATTTACGCGCATCATGACTCTGTTTCTCCCCTCTTCCTGTGTGTTGTACCACTAGGGAGATTTGGGGGGGAGTTTGCTATTCCATGCCTAAATAAACTCTACGAAACTAGGATCCCAGCCACAGCAAATGGTATCCTGGGCAGATTTTTAGCTCATCGTTAGCCACAGGTAAGAGTTGTTGCTTTGTTATACGAGGATAGCTGATCTGCCTCCAGTTTTCAACTCTGCCTTGAGATATTTTCCTTTTGTTAACAAAACTAGCAGCCTAAAGCTGAAGAAGAGCGATTGAAAAAAATGATTAAAATGCTTATCTTGCTACGACTTTAAATTTTTAGTGCTCCACAAGTGAAAAAACATGATGTTTTTATTTGAGGGTGGGTAAAACGAAGTTAAGTTAAAGCAAAAGTTTTTTAAAGCGGCAGTAATACCAGGTCACTGTGGAGAGAAACTGGAACCAGAAGCATATTAACATTGTGCTTTTTGAGAGCAGTGTATCTAAACAAACATGTTTTATTGTGACTCTTCCTACGTGTTAGTCTTTCAGAAAACATACTTCCTGTGTACTAACTCCTTGGTTTAAAAAGCATTTCTTTTTCATTATGAACCTATTTAGAAAGAATTGATAAATACATTTAGCTGTGTGAATCTTAACGCCTTTTCTTCCATAATTCTCCCGAGAAGTTTTATAGTGTGTTTTTAGTATCTTTATGCTGTTCCACAAGCAGTGAAATTAGGGGGAAAATAATTCCTGTCCAGTCTTTGTTTTGCCATTAAATTCTATATTGTTTGTATTAATTCAGAAGATACTTCAGAAAACTGTATTTTAATAACATTGCGTAGGATTTTATTGTGGCTTACACTTTGCTTTCTGTTGTTAGTTTTTCCATTTCACTTTGTTTATTCTTAAGCATGTACTGAAAAAAAATTTTTGGAGGAAAAAAAAAAAGACAACCTGTGGATTTTGTAGTTCTTTCTCTTGTATACAGTTGTCTTCTGGTTAATTAACAGCCTTTTACAGGAGCCTTCAAAGAGGCACATGTGAAAACTTCAAGCAGCCATGTCCTTGTCTCTTACCCCGTGGCAAAGTTTCTCAACATCAGCTGTATCGACATTTTGGATGACATAATTCTTTGTTGTAGGCTGCATTGTAGGATGTCTAACAACATCACTGCTCTCTACCTACCACATACCAGTAGCTCTTTCTTCCCCAATTGTGACAACCAAAAATGTTTCCAGGCACTGTCAAGTGTCCCCAGGGGAAGGAGGCACTCGTGGTCCAGAATCACTGCCCTCTGTGTAGCACATTACACCTCATTATCAGTGAAATGGTGAAATCCAACTTCTGAAAAGTTCTGGGCACTAGAGAGTTAAGGATGAGGCTGTCTGGTTCTTAGGGTGTTTGCAGATGTTGCTGTAGCTGACTGCTCATTTTCCCCCCTCCCTATTCTGTTGGAAGCTTTTGCCAACCATGATTCATGGAATGATTTTTTTGAGCTGAGTAATCTGTGGCTTTTCAGTTTCCTTACTTTCTTTCCTTAGCTAAATTTGTTTGGGTTTTAGCAGAGTGTTTAAAAAACAGCCAAGGTCTTTGAAAATGAAATAATATGTGTAATGATATACTTTCCAAGTAGATGATTTTAACAAACCATAAAAACTTTGCATGCCTGTCTATCTTTGTATCCTTTGTACCTCTTCTGTCAGACAAATCTTTTCAACTCTGATGAACAGCCTCATACAGGGGAAGACACAGCAACCTTTGAACAGTCCTTGGTGAAATCTATGGTATGGCAGCTGGCATTTGAGAACTTCTTTCCCAGGGCTTCTGAAGAGTATTTTGACATGTTACTGTCTCCTTCCTTTACAGATCGCAACGAACGAAATAAACCAGAGCATCGTTCTTCAAGGTATGAGTTTATGGTTTTTAATAATTCTGTATAACACTTCTTATTTGAAAAATATTTGGAGGTAGTTCAAGTATCCCTTATTGAGTTGCTGTATATTTGAATCTTCTGTGGCATTCAGAAGCTTCACAAGGGAAATACTGTTCATTTTCAGAACAGAAATTCTTTATGAAACTATTGACTACCTGAAAGACATAGTTTTCTTGATAATTCCTATCAGTGACAGCTAAATCTTTACCCCCCCCCCGACAAATTATCCCCATTTCCTTCCTTTGGTGGTTTATTTTCTTCCCCTTTCTTTGACTGATATTTTTATAAGATATATATATATATATATATATATATATTTCTTTATTTTTTAAAAAAATATTTTATTTATTTGACAGAGAGAAATCACAACTAGGCAGAGAGGCAGGCAGAGAGAGAAGAGGAAGCAGGGTCCCTGTGGAGCAGAGAGCCCAATGCGGGGTTCGATCCCAGGACCCTGGGATCATGACCTGAGCTGAAGGCAGAGGCTTTAACCCACTGAGCCCCCCAGGCACCCCTATATTTCTTTTTTCTAATTATAAAACTAACATGGGCTCACTGTAGAAATATTTTAAATATCCTTTTTTATATAAAGCATTAAAAAACAAAGCAAAACAGCTTGTCTCCATTAGCTAGAGATAGCTGGTTACTGCTAGAAGTTTGGTGTAATTCTTCTAATTTTTCTCAGAATATATGTATTCCAGTCGAATTCTTTAAGTTCTTGTTGGATAGGTTCAAAGGCCAGAAAGGCTGTTTCACTTAAGCCCGTCACATACACCGTGAGAGCATGTATTTCACAAGACCTTCACCAGCACTGAAGAGTATTTTTTAAAATCCTTGTCAAACTTACAGGTGGAAAATGATCTAACTTCTACTCAGACACAAAAATGATAGGCCTGTGTTTGTTTGTTTGTTTTTAGCCTAGTTCTATGAAAGATTATAATTCCTTTAATATTATTTTCACATTATTTCACAGTCCATCACTTTTACTTTGCATTTTGTGTTGTGGGAACTGATAAAATGTAATAATGCATTCACTGGGTTGACCAGGTTAGTAAACCAAACCCTGATGCTTTTAAGGGGCACCTGGGTGGCTCAGTCATTAAGCGTCTGCTTTCGACTCCGGTCATGATCCCAGGATCCTAGGATCGAGCCCCACATCCAGCTCCCTGCTCAGCAGGGAGCCTGCTTCTCCCTCTTCCTCTCCCCCTACTTTGTATTCTCTCTCTCTCGCTCTGTCAAATGATAAATTAAATCTTAAAAACAAAAAACCTCCCCCCCCCAAAAAAAAACACCAAACCCTGATGCTTTTTCAAGGTATCAAACCCAGAATACATTGATCTCAAATGAATAAAAATACAAAGTCTATGAAAACTCCATTAGTTGGGTTCTTCCATTTTGCAGAGGTTATCAATCAACATATATCAGTGAGGCCTAATCTGGGAGAAAAATACAGTGGAATATTTGGAATGTAAGGCTGATTTTTTTTTTTCCAGGTATAATTCATATACATTAAAACTCACTCTTCTTGGTGTATGCTTCTATGAGTGTTGATGAATACATATAAATATGTAACCACCACCACGATCATTGTAAAGTCTATGAGACTGATTTTTTTATACTTAAAAATAATAATAGGGGTGCCTGGGTGGCTCGGTGGATTAAGCCGCTGCCTTCGGCTCAGGTCATGATCTCAGGGTCCTGTGATTGAGCCCTGCATCGGGCTCTCTGCTCCGCAGGGAATCTGCTTCCTCCTCTCTCTCTCTGCCTGCCTCTCTGCCTACTTGTGATCTCTCTCTCTAATCAAATAAATAAATAAAATCTTTAAAAAATAATAATAATAGAAAAAAGGCAGTGTAAGAGAGAAGACTTTAACTATGACACTGAAGGTTTGGTAAATCAAGCAATAGAAGTTTTAATTAGAACAAATATAAATCCTTACACTTGGCTCTGAAAGACCAACGGAACATAAGGACATAAGGGAGTTGTAACTTATCAGTATGTCTGAAAAAGTCTTGAGGATTTAGATCTTTGGAAATTTGTTGTGAGCCAAAAATATTGTCATTGCCTCCACCTCCCCCAAAAATGTGAGCATCAGTTTATTTATACTAAAAGAAATAAAATGTCCAATAAAAGAAAAGTAGTAGCTCTAGACCATACTTTTTTATATTCTATCTAATTCTGGATCCACAAGGCCTTGAAAAATTGAAGTATGTAGTGGACTGGCTATATTGATATCACTTGAGGAACTTAAAATAAAAAACGGAGTCCCAGGCTCCACTCCAGAGAATCTTACTCAGAAGTATAGGTGAGTGCGTCCTGGGAATCTGTATAGTAAAGAAGTCCCTCAATGAGTCTGTTGTGTGGCCATGTTGGGAACCACTAGAATAGAACACAGCAACTGAGTTGGGACTGGGAATATGAAAGAGAAGACTAGGATGGAACTCGAAGTTAAGTCCCAGGAAGACTTGTGTAAAGAGTTTGGTGAATTTTTAGCCTAGCTATGGAAGTTTGAGGAGGGACAGAAGTAACTGGCTTTGAGCACCTGAAGGGCTGTTATGTAGAAGACTCTAGCAGACTTGTTCCCCCTAAAGGCTAATCTCCACCACCAGAAACCAGGGGTCCTTGAAGGAATGGCTAATTTCGGGTCTGGGGAGTGGAAAGTACAGGTGAGTCTGGACTCATGGTGTGACGGAAAGATGGGAAAAGCTCAAATAATGGGTCATACCAAAAAGGCCTAGGAGGCAGTTTCAAGAACTTCCTGCTGGTCAAATCTGGGACACTTTGAGTATCAAAAAAAACCTTTAAGTGGTAACGGATTCTAACACATTGGGTTTTTTTAAATCCATGCAGAAGAACTTGTAGAATCAGAAAATCATCATTTTATAATTCTTAGTATATTAGTTGATTCAGGCAAGGATCATCAAGTGGCTACTAAAAGTTGGGCAATAAATTGTTGGAGGGACAAATATTCACACTGCCTTAAAATTATTTTTAACTACAAAGGGGGAAATGTAACTTTTCAGTGAATATTTCTGGTGATCTCATTCTTTTATTTATTTTTTATTTTTTTAAAGATTTTATTTATTTATTTGACAGGCAGAGATCACAAGTAGGCAGAGAGAGAGAGGAGGAAGTCCCGATGCGGGGCTCAATCCCAGGACCCTGATACCATGACCTGAGTGGAAGGCAGAGGGTTTAACCCACTGAGCCACCCAGGCGCCCCTGGTGATCTCATTCAGGCAGTCAACTTACATATCATCACTAGTGAGACATCCTGACAGTATATGTCTCCACATTGTACATTAGCAATACATACAGATACCAGGTAATGCAATAAAAATACAAAAAGCCTTAAAAAAGTTCTAGATTAAAAGAGACTGAATTTTTCTTTAACCTGGAATTTTAAAATCCAGATTTCTTTTAAAAAAGGTCCTTTGGGGATAATTAAGATTTAAATATGAATTTTATTTTAGATAATATTTTATTAATAAAACTTTTCTTTGGGATATTTAAAAAATGTTGTTATGTGAGAGAATGTCCTTATTCTTAAGAGATATACACAAAACTAAAAGAGGTAATGTAGTCTTATGTTCGGAGAATAACTCTCAAATGATTCATGAGTAAATAAAAAAGCAAGAGGTAGAACTGCAGAAATGGGAAAATAGTAATAATTGGTGAGTAGATGAAAAGCTTATGGGTGTTAATTGTGCTGTTCCCTCAACTTTTCTATGGACTTGAAACTTGGAAAATAAAAAGCAGCAGTGGAAAAAACCATTCCGTGTTCCATCGAGTCCCAGAGGGCAGAATGTGCATCCGTGGGTACAAGTTGAAAGGGATTGTATTTCTGCACAGTGTGAGGAAGGAATGCCTACCATAGCTGGTCAAGGATGGAACAGGTTACTCTATAAGGGAGCATTGCCAAGGAAAAGCTAGATAAGCTAGTGTGGGGAATAAGAAGATTCACACATGGCTAAATTACTATTCTAGGTGGTTCTAGCACTTGGCTCATTCAGTAGCTCATAGGTATTTGTTCAGAGGCCCTAATCTGGGCTCAGGGTACTACAGAAAATAAGAAAAAGTCTCCAGTGGCATGGAGCATAGAGCGCCCATTGTCTGGGATTCACATTCCCAATCTCAGCCCGTTTACTTGAAAGTCAACCTCCTGGTCCTCATCGCTGGACTTAGGCAATGCTAGTGGTAATCTTGAGGTTACTCAGGAAGTATTTTTCTTTGACCTCTAATTTATATTTTCAGATTCTCAAGGACCATGCTCCTAGTCTTGGTAACCTTAGCACTTAGTATAGTGCCTGGTCCATGATAAGCACTTAATAAATAAATGTTTGTCAGATAAATGCCAATTATTGTTCAAAGAGAGAAGGGAAATGCCAATGTCCTTCCTTTGCAATCGGGAGGAATCTGACCATCAAAAGCTTGCCGGTAACTGTTATTGACAATGTTTGTTACGAATACAGCAAGGAGTAATGCCCTAATAAGAAAGAAGAAATGTGGGGTGCCTGGGTGGCTCAGTGGTTTAAGCCGCTGCCTTCGGCTCAGGTCATGATCTCAGGGTCCTGGGATCGAGTCCCACATCGGGCTCTCTGCTCGGCAGGGAGCCTGCTTCCCTCTCACTCTCTCTGCCTGCCTCTCCGCCTACTTATGATCTCTCTCTGTCAAATAAATAAATAAAATCTTTAAAAAAAAAAAAAAAAAAAAAAAAAAAAAAAAAAGAAAGAAGAAATGTTTTTACAGGAAGGACCATTGTGTTCTGTGCGGGGAGTCTGCTGAGAATGGCCGTGACCTGTTGTCCCCATGCTAGTCTCAGCCGAGCAGGGCTACCTCACCAGGCCTGTGTTGCGTCTGCAGATTCATACCTGCTGCATCAGTGGAGCAGAAAGAAGAGAATATAAACAGAAACCACTTAATTTTGGTATTTTGTTGATTCTCTGCAGTCCACTCATTCGGCAGTAAGAATGGTAGGCTCACCGCCCAGCAAGGATGAGAGAGATGTGTTTCTTTTGTTGTATTTTTATAAGGCCGGACACATACAGCTTTTCCCAGTGAGAAGTGAATAAACCTGGGATGTCTGCCTTTCATTTCATTGCTGATAGAAGGAAAGCATAACTCTTGTCAAGTTAAAGGAAGAATTTTATCAGGTATAGGTCAACACTAAGATCTCAAGCTAAAAAATACTGCTTAAGCGTCTTTAAGAGGTTTGATGAGTGTTTTTTGATTCATCTTTTTATGTTGGCATTTAAAAAATTTGCCTGTTGCTGATTGAGTTCTTTTGTCTTAGAATTTTTTTTTTAAGATTTTTATTTATTTATTTGACAGACAGATCACCAATAGAGAGGCAGGCAGAGAGAGACAGAGAGAGAGAGGAGGAAGTAGGCTCCCCACTGAGCAGAGAGCGATGTGGGGCTTAATCCCAGGACCTTGAGATCATGACCTGAGCGGAAGGCAGAGGCTTTAACCCACTGAGCCACCCAGGTGCCCCGATTGAGTTCTCTTGAAGTCAGAAATACCTGAATTCTTGGGGGCGCCTGAGTGGCTCAGTGGGTTAAGCCACTGCCTTCGGCTCGGGTCATGATCTCGGGGTCCTGGGATCGAGTCCCGCATCGGGCTCTCTGCTCAGCGGAGAGCCTGCTTCCCTTCCTCTCTCTCTGCCTGCCTCTCTTGTGATTTCTCTCTGTCAAATAAATAAATCTTTAAAAAAAAAAAAAAAAGCAATACCTGAATTCTTGTCTTTGCCTTGTTAGTTTAAATATACTGTTTACCAAATTGATGTCCCATGGAACATTCTTATGTAGGATGTTAATCAGTATACAAGAAATAAATACCCATGCACAAAAAAGCCCATGAAATGGTGAGTTAAAACAAAATTAGACAAATTTCTTTGCTGGGATTTCACTAAGAGTCTTTGATACACTAAAGTGCATTATAAAACTCCAAGTGAGAGATTTACTATACAGGATTTTAAAAAATTTGTTTGCAGTTGTAACTTCCTTTCCCAGACACAGCTATTAATAACATCTAGAAAAATGTGCTGTGAAATGACAGTTTGGGAGAACTAATTGAGAGGGAAGTAGAGCTAAAGATAATAAAGAAAGTTAAGCCCTGTGGCAATAATGCCAGGAATGGAAAATTAGGAGCTCTTTTTGCTACCCTACCAGCTCTGAATAATAGATCCCAATGACTCATGGGGCTGAAAACCCAGCTACTTTGTCTTAAATGTTTTACCTACTACAAGGAAATAATTTACAGCAGCCAAAAAAAAAAAAAAAAAAAGCATTGAGATAAGAACCCTAAATCTACTTCTTCAAAAATTATCACTTGAATCTTTGTCTTCCTGAAGCCTTCTGAAAACCACCTGTTATAACCGCCTTTGATAACTATTCTTAAAATTCCATGAAATTTCAGAAAAATCACAAAAACATTGTTTAACTCAATAAAATGACTGAAATTTATGAGGAAGAGCAAGAATAACCAAGGCAGTTTTGAAGTTCCAGAGAGAGAGAGAGGTTCACTCCTGCAAGTAATTAAGACAGTGTTTTGTCAGTAAACAGAAGAACAGGTGGAGGGAACAGAATAGAGTCCACACAGATATATGTGGATACACACAGTTCTAGAGGCAGTGTTCAGATGAGGGGGTGGGGGGATGGACATGTCAGCAAATGGTCCAGCAACAATTGACAATCCATGTTTTTATTTTATTTTATTTTTAAGATTTTACTTATTTATTTGACACACAGAGAAATCACAAGTAGGCAGAGAGGGACCTGAGCCGAAGGCAGAGGCTTTAACCCACTGAGCCACCCAGGCGCCCGACAATCCATATTTTTAAAAAAATTCAGATGGGGGGCGCCTGGGTGGCTCAGTGGGTTGAGCCTCTGCCTTCTGCTCGGGTCATGATCCCAAGATCCTGGCATCGAGCCCAGCGTCGGGCTCTCTGCTCCGCGGGGAGCCTGCTTCCCCTCCCCCTCTGCCTGCCTCTCTGCCTACTTGTGATCTCTCTCTCTCTCTGTCAAATAAATAAATTAAAAAAAAATTCAGATGGAATTTGTTTTATCATATGAGGTAGAATCTAAATACAAAGAAGTCCAAAAATGAAAGTGAAACATTTTGAAGAAATATATGAGAATATCTTTATGACCTCGGGATAGGGAATGAGTTCTTGAACAAGACTCAACAAGTACCACAAAGAAGATTGGTAAATTTAACTGTGAAAACTTAAACTAGCAGTGGGGAGGGGCAGAGAGAGAGGGAGAGGGAGAAATAGGCTCCCTGCTGAGCAGGGAGCTCAATGTGGAGCTGGATCCCAGGACCCTAGGATCATGACCGGAGCAGAAGGCAGGTGTGCTTAACCAACCGACTGAGCCACCCAGGCACCCTCCTGTAGCTCGTTTACTTGAAGCCTAGTTTATTGCTTTGTGGATTTTTATCTCATTTTGTCACTTAAGAGTTACATAAGTAATACATGTGAAAACATTTCTTAGTAGTACAGAAACATGGTATCTGCCTTTATTCCATAGGCAACTATTATTAAGAGTCTAGTGGTTCAGGGGCACCTGGGTGGTACAGTTGATCAGGCATCTGACACTTGATTTAGGTGCAGGTCTTGATCTCAGGGTTCTGGGTTGGAGCCCACGTGGGACTCCAGGCTTCTCCCCACTATGCATGCGTGTGTCTCAAATAAATAAGTAAACAAACAAACAAACATACTTTTTGAAAAAAGAATCTAGTGGTTCAGTGTTTATCCTAGTCTGCTTTCTATGTGTCTGTGTAGTATATATTCAAATTATATTTAGAATAAATAGGGATGTGTGTATAGTATATATGTGTGTGTATATATTCATATATGTGTATATTTATGCAAACTTGCCCTTTTCACTTACTGTATTTTAGGAAGTTTTACCATGTCACTTCCCACTTCATTATTTTTTAAACTGCTACATAGAATTTTCTAAGGTAATTATATTATTATTTATTTAACCCATCCTTTATTGATAGCATTTGGGTTGCTTATCAATAGCATAGCAGAAGTCCTCTGTCATAAACACTTTTTTTTTTTAAGATTTTATTTGAGGGATGCCTGGGTGGCTCAGTTGGTTGGGCGGCTGCCTTCGGCTTGGGTCGTGATCCCAGCATCCTGGGATCGAGTCCCACATCAGGCTCCTTGCTTGGTGGGAGCCTGCTTCTCCCTCTGCCTCTGCCTGCCACTCTGCCTGCCTGTGCTCTCTCTCTCTCTCTGACAAGTAAATAAATAAAATCTTAACAAAAAAAGAAAAAGAAAAAATAAGATTTTATTTATTTGAGAGAGAGCACAAGGTGGGGTCAGGGAGAGGCAGTCTCCCCACTGAGCAAGGAGCCTGTTGAGGGGTTCTGTCCCAAGACCCTGGGCTCATTACCTGAGCCAAAAGCAGCCGCTTAATTGACTGAGCCACCCAGGTGCCCTGAAATAAAAATCTTTATGTTCATATCTTGTGCATAAATGTATAAGATGTATACACATCTCTGTTGTTTATTTTAAGATAAAATTTTTTTAAAGTTTTTATTTATGTGAGAAAAAGAGAAAGAGCAAGAGCATGAACCATGGGGAAGGGCAGAGGAACAAGCAGACTCCCCACTGAGCAGGGAGCCCGATGCGGGACTCGGTCCAAGGACCCTCGGATCATGATCTGAGCTGAAGGCAGAGCCACCCAGGTGCCCTAAGGTAGATTTTTTTTCTTCAAGTTTCTGTTGAACTCTTACTCTCATTCATAATTATCTTAAGTGTTGAAATTTTACATACCCTACATTTCTGTTTTCTTCCCGAATCTCAGATTGTTTTTTGATGGTTTGGTGTCACTCCAGATTCAGCAAGGGCCTCACTTCCACATAATTTGGCCTGAAATGTCACCCCACACAGGGAGGGACTCAAACTCAACATGCAGTAGGTCAGTACACTCGGCATTCATAATTGATGATGTTAAAAATCAGCAGCCCCTTTAGTGCTAAGAATTTGGAAGAGTCTTGGTTCTCTGCATTGGTACCCTGTTGACAGAGATGTTGAGGATTTTATTTGACCCTTTCCCATCATCACATTATGGCTTAAATAGATTAGCTAGAAGCAAAAGATTTAACTTGTTTTTGATCTTCTCCTTTCTAAAATGTTTGTTAAAATGTCATGCTCTTCTGGGCTTAGTTTAACTACTATAATTCTGTAGCATTTCCCTGCCCATATGTTTTGATTCCTGTACCTCTATAAACTATAGCTTGTGTGTAATTACTTTGTGGCATTATGTTTTCTAAGCTCTAAGAGAAGCATTACTTCTGCTGTAGCATCTGTAATGCTATAAACGAGGTGAAAAAGTGTATGCAGATTTTTTTTGGGGGGGGTGGATCCTTTTGCAACGAGAAATGTGATTCTACAGAGAATGTACATTTATTATACTGTGGTTTTAAGCAACATGACGTTAGCATTTGCCCCCAGAGTGATGAGCATGAAAATGAAGCATTTATACGGTTTATCAGTTGGGTAATTGAAAAGTTTTATCAGCTGGCCTACCACTGCCATAGTACTTAGTGTGGGGGCTTCTCTGAGGTTGTTTCAAATTAAACTGTCAGCAGGCAGTTAACTTGGGAACAGCTGCTGGTCCTGTATTCATTACTTTTTCTCAGGATGGGCATACGTGGCTACCCATTTCTCAGCACTCCAAGGAGGGGATGAAATGCCTAGCCCTTCCATTTTTTCATTCTAATTCATTTCTCTCTTCCCCTTGGGTTAGTTACATTTTATATACATCCTATATTTTTCTGCAGTGTAATTTAGAAGCAGCTATTTACATAGTTCTACAGCATCTATGATAAATGGTCTTTAGTAGAATGAACTTTGTATACGTATTGGTGGATTCAGTATGTTCCTTGGTTATGGTTCTACCCCAGCTAATAAATATCTTCATACAGCTGGACTTCAGTTTTTAATTTAAATCTCTTCCCTTAGTGGCACAGTGTATATCACATTCTTCAAGAGCACTGATTAGGACTATAAACCACAGACACGTACTACCTAATTCCTGGTAGAATCTTCGTGCACAC
Organism: Meles meles; assembly: GCF_922984935.1. Lineage (NCBI taxonomy): Eukaryota > Metazoa > Chordata > Mammalia > Carnivora > Mustelidae > Meles > Meles meles. The sequence continues at coordinate 143,803,111 of NC_060067.1, forward strand.
AATATTGCTACACAGTCACTCAGTAGCCCAGTCACCTCCTATCTCATTAACAGTTAACGGCTATTGATCCAAATTCATTCTGTTCTTACACACAAAACCCTTCTCAAACCAGAAATCAGGCCTTGTCCAAAAAACATAATTTCAAGGTTGGGGGCTTCCCTTTTGATTACGCCTCCTCTAGATAATAAATCAGGTACAAATCAAGTTTTTGTCACTTCGGTTCTCGTTTGTGCTGTAGAGGAGCTCTGCAAAGATGCACAGTGGGCTTGCCCACCCTTGTGCAACACTTCAAACTAAGTGCTGTAGAAGGGAGACAGGTGTGGCCAAGAATAACTCACGTGTCTGCCTCTCCTTTTGGAAAGGAGGGTTGAGAATCAGTACCCTGAAGTTAAGAAATTACAAGAATAAAAGGAAAATGTTGGTTATCTGATTGTCTGAAGGCTTAGATTATGTCTATAATACAAACATGATGATTTCCATTGTAAACTGGTTTCCTGTAGATAGTCTTGTCCCTGGTCCACTGCCTTATCCAGGGATGACAAGCGGGACTTAAAGTTTAGCCCTTTCTGTTCCCCAGTAGTTTCTCTCTGGTTACAGATTCTAAGGAGAAGTTCCAAATAGAAAAACTCCTTATTAGCTGGACTATACTCTCCAAAATTTTTTTGTATGGTGAATTCCAATCTTCAACACCATTGTTTTTTTTCCCCCCCCTAATGAAATTGCATTCATTTGTTCTGATTATAAAGCAGATTATGTTCCTGATAGAAAATTCTGGGAAAAAATAAGTATATAAAAGAAAAAAATCTATAATCCCTCCTCATAGTTAATCACTTAGATTTTCATATATTTTTTTCTGGTTTGTATCTTGTCAAATAGACACTATAATCTTAACATAGAGGCTCATGAATACACTGCTCCATAAAATTATTTTTATTTAACATTATATCATGAAGTGTTCCCATTTCACTAAACTTAGAAATTATGATTAAAACTTGTACTACAGGGGTTCCTGGGTGACTCAGTGGGTTAAGCCTCTGCTTTCGGCTCAGGTCGTGATCTCAGGGTCTTGGGATGGAGCCCTGTATTGTATTGTATCGTATCTTATCGAGCTCTCTGCTCAGCGGGGAACCTGCTTCCTCCTCTCTCTCTGCCTGCCTCTCTGCCTACTTGTGATCTCTGTCTGTCAAATAAATAAATAAAATCTTAAAAAAAAAAACTTGTACTACAAAATAATAAATTTTTATTTTAAAGTTTATTTTATTTCATTTTTTTAAGATTTTATTTATTTATTTGACAGAGAGAGAGAGGGAACACAAGCAGGGGGAGTGGGAGAGGGAGAAGCAGGCTTTCCACGGAGCGGGGAGCCTGATTTGGGGCTTGATCCCAAGATCCTGGGATCATGACCTGAGCTGAAGGCAGACGCTTAACAACTGAGTCATCCAGCCCCCCCAGAAAGTTTACTTTTAAAAAGAAAATAATTAAAATTACTCATAGTCCAACCACTGAATGCTAACTTGGTAAATTGGTGGTTGTCTTTTTTTTTCTGTGCACATGTAATTTTAAATATATATATATAATTTTAAAATATATATATATGTATGTAATAGTACTGTTACATACTGTTTATCACAAAACAATAGTTTACAAAATTTTCCTAGGATATGATTTTTAATGGTATTCCATCAGGTAGATATTTCCTATTGTTAGACATTTTGGTTCTTTCTAATTTCTTACTATTATCAACAGTACTGTGATTAAGATTCTTTTTTTTTTTTTTCTTTTAAAGAGTTTACTTATTTATTTGACAGGGATCACAAGTAGTCAGAGAGGCGGGGCGGGGGGGGGGGAGCAAGCTCCCCACTGAGCAGAGAGCCCGATTCAGGGCTAGATCCCAGGAACCTGAGATAATGACTTTAAGCAAAGGCAGAGGCTTAACCCACTGAGCCACCCAGGCACCCCAATGTGATTAAGATTCTTAAACCTGCATTCTTACGGACCATCCCTGATTGACTCCTTGTGATAAATTCCTAGCAGTGGAATTAATAGGTTAAAATTAATGGGAAAAAAAATTTTTAAGATTTTTCATACTACCGAATTGCTCAGAAAAGGGTTTCGTTCTCAATGGGGCTAAAGATCATCTCTGGCCCTTCTTTGTTGTGAATAGATCAGAAGAAAATAACCACTAAGAATTTTGCTTCTTTCAATTGAACTCATTTTTCTGTTAGGATACTCAGGTTTGTTAAGCATACCCATTTCTGTAAGCTTTATTTTAGGCCCCAAATAATACTTTCCAAAGGAGTCTTGTACTAACCCACAGCCTCTGGAGATCCCCTAACCCAGAGCCTCTCAGAGGCCCATCCAGGGGCATTCGGGACTGAGAGTACCTGGATTTGAGGCGTAGACATCAGTATTCATATCCCTTGAGCCTGTATTTGAAATCGGGAATGTCTGTGTTCAAGTTTGGGAACCTTTTAGGGTACTCCAAAATGAACTCCTAAATATACCTTTTTAGTTATTTAGGCTCTGTTCATACTCGTAGAATCATTCAGAAAGGCTGTGGAATAGAAGGTAACATGTTTGGGTTCAGACATAGGTTCTGCCTGAATTAGAATCCAGCTTTCCCACCCAGTAGCTGGGTTCCCTTGGGCAGGTTATTTTTCTGTACTGGTTTCTTTATCTATTCATGGATCTAATGGGTCTAATGGGTCTCATAGTACCTGTTTCCTAGGGTTATTACAATGATTATTTAGTTGCTGTAACAGTTAAGGTTTAGTCAAAAAGACAGAACCCACAAGAGATGTGTGTGAATCAGGAGGTTAATTGCAGACAATCGGCTTGTGTGATTGTGAAGGCTGGCCAGGCAAGTCAGACACCCACAGAGTAGATCTCCTCCAAGCGCAGGCTGGACCTTAGTACATAGACTGAAGCTGCTCTCCACAAGCAGTTTTTCTTCAGAGAAGGCTCCGTTTTGCTCGTAAGGCCTCACAGCTGAATCAGGCCCACTCAGATTGTCTAGGATAATTTCCCATACTTAAAGTCAACGGATTATGAACTTTAACCACATCCACAGAGGACCTACACCACAGCACGTAAATTAATGTTTGAATAACCGGGGACTGTAGCCTAGCCTAGCTGACGCATAACATTGGCCATCACAGTTGCTTTGGATCTCGGTTAAGCAGATGAAATTCACCTGGATAGGAGTTTCATTGCTTTCTGCTTTTCAAGATCAGCACTCTTCAAGGGTCTTTCACCCAGCTGTTCTTTCTGACAGATGTGTTTGATAAGTTTATCTGTTTTGTCCTAAGTAACTGTGCAGTTACATTATTTGTGACCCTTAAAGAGATCGTCATGCCAGAGCCCTGGTGTCTGGTCACGCAGGAGTCTGTCTACCCAGGAACATAACCTGGCCTCTGTGGAAACCCCCTGACCCGGACAGCATCTGCCCTTGACACCACGGGGCGCGGGGGGTTGTGGGGGGAGGTAACGTGCTGTAGTGTGTTTGCTGTGCAGCCAGCCTGCGCTGGCGCCTCTGAGAACTGCCTCCCTGTGAGCGCATTTCCACATGGCCCTGCCCCGTTTGGCCGTAGCTGATGGACTTCTGACCTATATGCTGTGATAATCAACTTGTTTCTCTTGAAATTTTAGACCAAAGACCGAGCTGAGAGCCAGGATTTGACCTTGAAAATTACTTAGATTTGGGCTCAGCAGGACGTACGTTCTGATGAATACTGGTGTGTATGCTGGTGAACAAGCAGTGAGAGTCCCACTGTAGCAGATGCGAGGAGTAAAGCAGCGATGGTGTGGACGCTGTTTGTGGGGATTCCCAAGATAGCCTTACGTCCTCATAGTTTAAACCTCTTTTATTTAATTTGAGTTTAAATGCAGTTCAGTTGCTTTTAAGCTCACGAGATAATCTAATACCATTAGAAGAAATAACAAGAACAGTGTTGAAACTTAGAAATGAAAATTACATGGTTAGCACACATTGGCTTTAGGACTATCCCAGACAATAGCCTTGATTTGGGGATTTGTTTACACATAGGTTAGGGCACCGTGAATATATTTAAAAAATAGAGCAGAGTAGTACTTTATAACGTATTTATGTATACACCAAATCCCATATAGTATGTTGCATGAAGAGGGAAATATATTGCTTGTCTTATGAAAACTGACACACCAGATCTGTGCCTTAGTGAGTAATAGAGGTCTCTATCATTTTTGTCTTCTTCCACCAGCCAAAGGAAAAAACTACCTAATATGGGACCTCCTAAAACAACACAAAATACATCTAGATCCATGAATTTCCAGACATTTGTTTGCATATACTTCTTGACATACTGTTTATCATAAATAAATCCCAGAAGTGATGGAAGTCTTAACTCATTTTCTAATACTTTTCAAGACACCTTCTCCCTTCCTCCACTACTGCTTCTGATTTAAATCTTCCAGCCATAGGTTATGTGGTGAAAGAAAGCAAGTTCTCAAGGTTTCTTGGTAACTAACCCACAGTTCTCACTTGCATAAGTGTTTTGTGTATGTGTGTTTTCCCCCCTCAGCTTTTGGTTGTAAGTGACCTTTTTGTGAGGTAGTGAGGCCTGGTAGCTAAGAACTCCAGCTCTAGAGCCAGACTGTCCAAGTTTAAATCAGGTCTTGGTCACAAGCTGTGAGACCTTGGTCATTTAAATTACAAACACCTTTCTTCCAATCTGCAAGTCTGGGATATAAATAGGACCTACTTTTAGGGGTAGGTGTGTGAATCAAGAGAGTTGAAAGATGTGAAGTATTAGAGCAGCTCTCAGTCAGGTTTGCGGTCGTTATTTCGAGAATGCATCAGTTACCACGTCCAACTCCCTTCACTCCAAATTAGATTATGTGATTGATTCTTATTAAGTAGAACTAAATTGGGATCTTGGTATTTTTTGAAGTTTGATATTAAAAATTTTTAGTATACTGGGTAGAAGAGATCATCCAATCCAATAATGTCATATTAGAGATGAGGAAATATGCACCAAGAGATACAACTGTGCTCACAAGTGAGTAGTGACAGGTCTGAGACCAGATCTCACTCCTCCAAACTCTTTACACAGTCCACTCGCTGTATCTGACCACCATCAAAGGGACCCTTGGTCCTAAGTCCTTCATTCTTTGTGAATTTACTTGTAGCCTTAATGAAACAGGTGCTTTCTGTACAAGGGTGGGTCACCTCTTACTTCTCCCTGGCCTTTTACTTGCATAAAGAAGAGACTTGATCTCAGTATTTAAATAAAATACTACCCTTTCTTACTCATAAATAGTGATTGTTGAGAATATAGCCTTCAGATCTCCCACAGATTTGTTCTGCTTAATCCTGAGGGAAGACCACAACTTGAATTTGTGTTACACCTGATGTTGGAAGAATCACGACTTTAAAAAAATAACATCTTGGGGCGCCTGGGTGGCTCAGTGGGTTAAGCCTCTGCCTTCGGCTCAGGTCATGATCTCAGGGTCCTGGGATCGAGCCCCGCATTGGGCTCTCTACTCAGCGGGGAGCCTGCTTTCCCCTCTCTCTCTGCCTGCCTCTCTGCCTACTTGTGATCTCTGTCAAATAAATAAATAAAATCTTAAAAAAAAAATAAAATAAATAAAAAAATAACATCTCCATGAAACGTTGAGGAATGCAAATTTGACATCAAACAGATGTATTGGGGGTTTCTGTACGATGACATATATTTGAAAGTGGGACTCACTAATATTCAACAAATAGTTGTATGTGGTAAACAACTCTGCAAGGCACTGAGGTAGTTTATACTAAATCCAGGGAAACGGAACCCTAAAAAATAAATCTACAAAAATTTCACCTCATCCTAATTTACTTTAAACTCTGTTAAGGGTAGCAGTCTTCATGTCTCATGAATTTTTCTTCCTTTTGCTAGTAAATTTCTTATTTATAAAATATCACCCCAAATATCTTGTCTTTATATGGAGCTAGGCAAAGTGGCAAGCCCCATGAATAGGCTTGACCTTATCTCAGTTTGGACCTTGGACCTAACTTAACCTTGAGAAGAAATGTTTGGGTTTTGACAATGTTTTTGTTGTTCTGGTGAACAATGCCATCACTCAAGTGTTTATAGTTCAGTGTTATGCCAATTCCTGGAGGAGATCTTTTCTACTACCTTCTGTAATCTCTTACAAATAAAACATGGAAAGTAGAGTTTACATGATCAGAGTGTTCAAAAACACACACATAATTGTGACGGATGTCACATACTAGTATAAGATGTAAACAATAGGGGAAAGTAGGTGTGGGGTATAAGAAAACTCAACATTTCCACAAATCTAAAGCTATTACAAAATTTTACAATTTTAAAAGAGATCTTCCCCCAGAAAACATAACATACAAAATTACTGTGGCAAAATAAGTTGCAGCGCTTCAGTATTAGCAAAGCGAGAAGCTTTCCTTCTGCTTCACCAGGTAGTATAAGATGAAGTGATTGAGGCTGAATTACTTCAATTACTTCAAAGGTCATGTTCCTATAGAAAGTCCTAGTTTGAGAACAAACACTTCTGAAATGGAGTTAAAAGGAAATACAAGTACAGTCTTTATGTTAAACTTATAAACCAGGACCAAAGTTACTATTTGAAACATTTTGATATCACAAGGATTAAAATGGACAAATTGAAGATCCCTTCCTAATTACTATAGCATAATTCTAGCTGGAGCACAGATCATCTCATATTATATTTTATATGTATAAGTCTGGCACCCCCCCAATGGATGAATCACACTCATCTTTGTGTCTTCAGTTTGGATACAGAACAGATGATAAGTTAATGTTCCTTGATTTGAGAGAAGGACTTGAAACAACTAGAAATCTGAGGAGCTCAAGAAATGTATTCCGTTTTGAAGCTACTTGCAAAAATAAATAAGTGAGCTGGAGAAAACCTTCCTGATTTGTATTTGTGTGTTGGTTATCTTTTTTTCTTTTTTTAAGATTTTATTTATTTATTTATTTGACATAGAGAGAGAGCACAAGTAGGCAGAGGCAGGCAGAGAGAGAGGGAGAAGCAGGCGGGGCTCTATCCCAGGACCCTGGGACCATGACCTGAGCTGAAGGCAGAGGCTTAACCCTCTGAGCCACCTAGGCGCCCCTGTGTGTTGGTTATCTTGACACAATGTTGTCTTCTCAGGCTGCTGAAATCATCTAGTAGCTCTGCTACCCTAACCCACTTCCCAGGATTGTTCTACATTGCTGGTGACAACGGTGGGGGAACAGTTGCTGCTGTTGTTGACTGTCCTTTCAGGGGAATTGCACCCAGTCTTTCTCAGACCCTTGGTGTCAGGGTTGTGGCTTGTGGGAATGAGGTAGTATTTGGAGTAGAGTTTGAAAGCATGTCTTAGATGCTCAGCCTACCACCCACAGCTACGTTTCTCTTTCCTCTTTTGTCTCCATCTTCTCTTCTCCATATTCCACACAGAATCCCAAATATCATCTGACTGGGTTCACCTCAGCCCAGAACAGCTGTATATATCTCCTAGGAGAGTTGTGGCCCCAGTTTTAACAGAGTCTGTCTGGAACCAAAGTGTGTAACTTCATGACAGCAGCTTCCGGTGTTTGGAAAGGCTTTCCTCTCTCTGTCACTCCCATCAATAAAATAGGAAGGTCTTTGCTCCATAGATAGGTGGGACCTGCAGGTACTACAGATTACTAAATAATGTATCTTCTTTTTCAAAAGAAACGTTGTTAAGAAAAAAATTTATCCATCTATTCAACTGCCTGTTTGTCCACCTGCTTACCTGCCTGTCCATCTGTCCATATACACATTCATTTCAGTTGTTGGGAATTCTCCTAACAGGAAGGGCCTTGGCCCAGAAACAACTTGCATATCATACAGACATTCTTCAGGTGACAGCCATTGGTTATAAGTGTGAGCAGGATGATCTTGAGTGCAACTAGAAGTGTGATCTAAGACTGGGTCATCATGCCAAACCAGTTCTGAAAATGCCAACACACTGGACAAGCTGTTGGAGTTTGAGGAGTGACTCTGGCTTTGAGTGCTGCAAGGAGATAAATGTTACTATTTATATCTGCACAGTCTTGCCACTGAGAATCTATTTTATTTTTTTTTACAACTTGGTTATATTTTACTCTCTCTGTCAACTGTACTTCATCTGAATTGACATTCATGATTAGTTCTGTATGTGTGATATAAGATTCCAGATATCCTTGGACATTTACAAATTTCCTAATCTGTATTAAATATTAGTTACTTAAAGACAAATTGGCTGTTTACTTTCCTGTCTTCTCCACTTAACTGGATTGGGGGCTCATCATTTTTACTCTAGTTGCCTGGCACTGAGGAGAACAAAGAATACCCTGGAACAAAGAATATGCAAAGAGAACAATAGTTGCAGCAGTGATTTTTAAATTATCAATGTTTATATTCACTTAATTTGATTATTAGCTCCTTGGCTTTTTATTTTATGCTGTAGCAGTAGAGATTTGTGAAATATATGGTTTTCTTCTTGTAAATTGTTTTGAAGTTGTAGGCGTGCTACTGTTTGTGCACGGCATCTTGATTTGATCTCCACTGACCAAGCCAGCCAGGCACCCCATGAATCTATTACTCTTTGTTTTTTTGGGGTTTTTTTTTTTTTTTTTTTGCTACAGCAAATCTCTTTTAAAGATAACTTATAAAAACAATAATGTTCATTATATAAGAGATGAAAAATGCAGAAAAATAGGCAGACAACAAATCATAATTCTGTACCTTTTTTTTTTTTTAAAGATTTTATTTATTTATTTGACAGAGAGAGAGATCACAAGTAGGCAGAGAGGCAGGCAGAGAGAGAGGAGGAAGCAGGCTCCCTGCGGAGCAGGGAGCCCGATGCGGGGCTCGATCCCAGGACCCTGAGATCATGACCTGAGCCGAGGGCAGCGGCTAATCCACTGAGCCACCCAGGCGCCCCCCCTTTTAGAAACAAGTATAGTAGTTAACATTTTGGGCATTGGCAGTCGTGTGCTGATAAATCAATACCTAACAACCAGCTCTTTGAGTGTAATTCCATTGTGAATGTTAGTTGATATTTTTGTTTATATTAATGAGTAGGACGAAAGTGAAACAACCAAAGCATATGTCGGGATTTCCACCCGTTTGGCTGACAACCCGAGCAGCTTCTTTGTGGATTCAGATCATAGTGTTCAAATATTGGGAGAATGTTTCCTCAGTATTTTGTGCTGTTCATAATGTAACCTTTACAAACACAACATGCTTTTATGTCGAATCTGCATTATTAACATTTTCTCCCATCACTTTCTTAAAGCTAAGCAATCAGTAAAATGATAAATTAAGCCCTGGTTGGCCAGGTGTTGTTTGTACACACACCACCCATAGCCAGTTTCAAGCTAAGAACATGACAGCCCTGAATGGTGAATTAGAAAGGGTTGCTCAGTAGCACAACGTTGTGTAAGTATTTCCACCGAACAGACGTCATAGGCACAAATAATCTCAGATAATGGTAAAATAAGTGGGAAATAAGTTTTGAGTACTTACTACCTTTGTCTTTATGTGATTTGTTCATTGTAGGTTCATATAATTTCTAAGTTGATACAATTTTTAATCATGGCTATGTCTAACAACTGGCCTGCAACATGTCTGAACATTTGTCTGTTCTCATAAGCTAGTATGAGCTGGCTCTGGCCCACCACTGGGTAAGATATGTTTCTCATTTTTCTTATATAAGTAAAAAAATATAGAAGTACATATATAAGGCACCTGGGGGGCTCAGTTGGTTAAGCGACTACCCTTGGCTCAGGTCATGATCCTAAAGTCCTGGGATTGAGTCCTGCATCAGGCTCCCGGCTCAGCGGGGAGTCTGTGTCTCCCTCTGACCCTCACCCTTCTCATGCTCTCTCTCTCTCTCTCTCTTTCAGATTAAAAAAAAAAAACTTAAAAAAATACATATAATACATATTTGTATGTGTGTACATATATGTTTATGTATATGTGTGTTTGTATATACACATATAAGTTTTTTAAAGTAAGATTTTTAAAATAAGGCATTTTTAAATTATGTGTTTTGTTTTTTTGTTTTTTTAAAGATTTATTTATTTGACAGAGATTACAAGTAGGCAGAGAGGCAAGCAGAGAGAGAGGAGGAAGCAGGGTCCCTGTGGAGCAGAGAGCCCGATGCGGGGCTCGATCCTAGGACCCTGGGATCATGACCTGAGCGGAAGGCAGAGGCTTTAACCTGCTGTGCCACCCAGGCGCCCCTTGTTTTTTGTTTTTAATAATGAGCTCAGGGACACCTGGGTGGCTCAGCTGGTTAAGCATCTGCCTTCGGCTCGGTTTATAATCTCAGGGTTCTGGGATCAAGTCCCGCATTGGGTCCCTGCTCAGTGGGGATTCTGTCTCTCCTTCTCCAGCCCCTCTCCTCAGTTCATGCTCTCTCTCTTTCAAAAAATCTAAAAAAATAGAAATAATAAAAACAATGAGCTCATACTAAGTATTTGCTTTGGGGATCTGCTTATCTACCTTACTGAAGTCAATTCTAATACCTGTTGGTCATGCTCTGTGTCTCTGCCACAGACTGCAAAGCCATGTCAGACTTCAGGGGGACTTGGTCAGAGTAGCTGAATAAAATGTCTCTCCTCTCCAGTGTGAGTGCAGGAGGAGGGAATGAGTGGGTTCAGAGGCAGCTAAATCTCCTGTGTAGCAGGTTGTTTATTTCTAAGTGTGGTGCCAGTATGGGCTTCATCATTCCTCAGGCAGAGTCCTTATGGGGAGAGTGTTTGGAAACCTTGTTTTCCTCATCCTTGCATGTGGTGCTCTGTCCTTTGTTCAGCTGGACCCCAGACTTACGGTTCTGTCCTACATCCTCTTCTGTTACCTTCTTGCTTCCCTCCTTTCTGCGTCCTTCTGATACTTATAGGAGGCACATTGTACTCTCTCTGAGTCTTTTTTGAATCCTATAAATACAGAGCTACCTGTTTGAGGGCAGATGGACTCAGTGCCTACAGTCTTAGTGAAGACATACCCTTAAAAGAAGGTATCCTCAAATACATAATATGTATCGTGTAATCAGCTTCGCTGCTCCCCAGCCTATACCTGTCTGTTGCTTTACCTGTTTGGGTAATCTCATATAACTCTTGATAGTCATAATTCTAAAAGACTTTAAAGTCCTTTAGGTACCACATATATTCTTGCTCTCCATTGCTAAAGTTTTCCAGTGGCTTTGCAAAAAAATAGATATTTGCTGATATAATGGAGAGTTATTGAACATTTGAAGTAAAAGGTTCCATGCCTACTCAGTGTTGAAGTTTCTGTTCTGATTCTCAGAGAACAAATCCATGTGTTGTTAGAATGAACTCAGCTGTTTCTGTGTTCTCTCTTACATTCTTGGTCAAAGCCTTTGGCTTTAACAGAAACTTTAAGAACTGCCTGTTTTTTGGGCACCTGGGTGGCTCAGTGGGTTGAGCCTCTGCCTTCGGCTCAGGTCATGATCTCAGGGTCCTGGGATCAAGTCCTGCATCGGCCTCTCTGCTCAGCAGGGAGCCGGCTTCTCCCCCCCCGCCCCCCCGCCTGCCTCTCTGCCTACTTGTGATCTCCCTCTGTTGAATAAATAAATAAATTCTTTTTTTTTTTTTTTTTAAAAGATTCTATTTATTTATTTGACAGAGAGAGATCACAAGTAGGCAGAGAGGCAGACAGAGAGAGTGAGAGGGAAGCAGGCTCCCCGCTGAGCAGAGAGCCCGATGCGGGACTCGATCCCAGGACCCCGAGATCATGACCCGAGCCGAAGGCAGCAGCCCAAACCACTGAGCCACCCAGGCGCCCCTAAATAAATTCTTTAAAAAAATACAATAACTGTCTGATTTTGAAGGACTCATTTTTAAAAAATTTTTAAAAATTAAAAAAAAATTTAAAAAATTGTTCCTTTTTAAAGAAGACTATCTAGAGCCCCCAAACCCCTTCTTGCCTCAGCTCAGTAGATCTCTGCCATGTGTGTTCTTTGCTGCCAACAAAGCAGGATGCCAGGTGCAAACTAGAACCCTAACTGCTAACTCCTAACCCTAACCTGAACCCTAACGATAATCCTAATCATAATCTTGGCTCTAGCCCTAATACTAACCCTAAATCTGAGACAGGAAAAAGATGTGGTATATACATGCAGTGGAATATTACTCAACCATAAAAAATGAAATCTTGCCATTTGCAATGAAATGGATGGAGCTAAAGAGTATTATGCTAAGTTCAGTAAGTCAGAGAAAGACAAATACCATATGATTTCATTCATAGGTGTAGTTTAAGAAAGAAAACAAACTAGGAAGGGGAAAAACAAAGAGAGGCAAATCAAGAACAGACTCTTGGGGCACCTGGATGGCTCAGTGGGTTAAGCCTCTGCCTTTGGCTCGGGTCATGATCTTGGGGTCTTGGGATCGAGCCCTGCATCAGGCTTTCTGCTCGGCGGGGAGCCTGCCTCCCCCTCCCCCTCTGCCACCTCTCTGCCTACTTGTGATGTCTCTCTGTCAAATAAATTAAAAAAAAAAAAAAAAAAGAACAGACTTTTAACTACAGAAAACACATTGATAGTTTCCAGAGGGATGTAAGTGGAGGATGGGTGAAATAGATGATGGAGATTAAGGAGGGCACCTGTGATGAGCACCAGGTGATACATGAAAGTGTGAATCACTATATTGTATACCTGAAACTAATATTATACTGTAGGTTAACTGGCATTTGAATAAAAATGTTGAAAAAGAATTTACTTTTATTAGTAAAATAAAGACCTTCTTTAAGTCTCTTAATACATGAAATTACATTGATTAGATTTTGCTGTTGTGTATATGTTCATTGCTTCATTGTTGTTTTCTCCACCATTGATTAAGTCCACTCTGCTTTAGCTATTACTTAGATTTGTGAAAAGATAGAAATGTAATGCATTTTATAAAGGGCAAAAGGAAGGGCTTAGCGAACATAATACCTTTGATCAAGAGATTACAAAGGTAAGAAATGGGTGGCTAAGGCACTCTCCTTAGAAGATACTTTAAAAAATTATTAGTGTAGAAAAATCTTGTAGCATCCTATAACCTCAATAATTTATTTTTTTATTAATAACATTTAAACCCAGCTTTTTAAAACTATCTGCCTTGGTATTTTAAATGAAAAAAAAAAAAACAAACAAAAAACCAGAGCTAACATTTTAGAAGTAATACCTTTTTTAGATTTTAGAGTCAAGGTTTCAAACTGGCCTAATTTCTTTCTAACTTGTTGGAAGCATCTCTTAATTAATATTTTGATCAGTTTCAGATGCTTAAAATATGTATTTGTTTTTGCAATGAGAAACAGCAAGGTATCATCCCTTGAGGCAGTGTTATTTTAATTCCATAAAGAATGGAGAAACACAAAATTATGTTTCTCACCTTTTTTATTTCTCCGCTGCCTTCTACCAAACCCTCTTGATTTTTTTATACGTTTTTATTAATAGTAAGGTTTTATTTTTTATTACACTGGGACATGGACTTTGCTCATAAATGCTGAGTTTTAACTGAGACAAATTTGGTATCATTGGGAATGCTAAGGTTAAGACATTTTTCCAAATATTCATATGCATGCACACACCCCTTTGTTTTTAACATATTTTATTGCTGACTCAGCTCCAAATATCAGCTGCTTCTGGAACTTTTGAGTTTTAGTGCTGATTTTGGTTGCCAGATCATAAAGAAATACCAGGCACCTGTGCTATGCAGTTATGTCTTGTAGGTTTCAGTACTGAATGATTCAAAATGGGTCAAGAAGATGTCAAAACAAAATCCAAAAGTATTGGTCTATACTAATTGTATCTCCACTAAATAATTGATCTCCCCACTTTTACTTCGATGGACTTAACAGGTTGTCTGTGGAGTCTAATTCCACTTTCATCTTTCCGTCTTTCCTACCCTTTCCTCTATCCTTTATATGACCTAAAATTAAAATAATTTATTAATCAGATATTGTCCTTTTCTTACCCATATATATGTTCCTTTGATTTTCAGTGTCCCTGAAAGAATAATCTCAGGTTATTTTTTAAGTTTTAGATTTGTTCCTGCATTAAGGAAGTAAAAAGGTAACTAAAAGTTATAGTCAGAAATGTAAGAATTGAGAGAGCTCTTCTCCGTAACTCTCACATCGCGAGGGTTACATCTGAGTTCACAGCAGCAAGTGTGGGAGATAGTATCGTTAGGACTTTCTGCATTCCAGTATCTTCTGTCGTTTTGCATCATAGAACCAAGGGAAGACAAAAGTAGATTATGTGTTTTGATGCTAACCAATGTATTGGAATATTTATATATATATATATATATATATATATATATTAGTAAAAAACAAACAGCATAAAGCAGGTGTTTCGAGTAGGTGATAAACTAGTAGGTTTCGAGAAACATTTTCCTTTCTTTTCTCCTCGAGTATTCTTTCATCTTTGGACAGAGGGTTATTTGACTTGATGTTTGTTTCTTATTCTATAGGTGTTAGGATTCCATATATGGACTGTGATGTAAGGAACATCTTCTTTTAAATTTTCCTTCTCTAGTATGACCAAGTGACTCTTTGGGTTTCTGCCAAACTTTTCCATGTTCTAATTTCTCTTGCCAAGTAGGGAGACAAGACAAGGCAAGAGACTTGCCAGTCTCTTGTCGGTCCTAGGACTTTATACCAGGTTTTCCTTGAATGTCCATAAGGAAGTGTCCAAAAGGGTGTGTCAACCTTTTTAGGTAGAAGCTCTGATACATGTAGTTTTGGAAACCAGAATGATGGGTTTGAGAGAAGAGTGTGAGTTTTCTATTCTTTTTTTCTTCTTTTTTTTAGAACTTCTCTTTATATTCTTTTAAAAGTCATTGTTAAGTAGGATATAACTGGATGAGTCAGTTGTTTTTAAAAGACTTGTTCCTTACGTATGATCTAAAATACTATATGGCGGGGCGCCTGGGTGGCTCAGTGGGTTAAAGCCTCTGCCTTCGGCTCAGGCCATGATTCCAGGGTCCTGGGATCGAGGGAGGACTCAGCAGGGAGCCTGCTTCCCCTCCTTCTTTGTGCCTGCCTCTCTGCCTGCTTGTGATCTCTGTCTGTCAAATAAATTATGGCATAGACTCTGAACATGCCGAGAGGACTTGAAAAATTGCTGTAATTTTTAAAATTTTCCATAATTATTATTTTTTTTAATTTAAGGTTTAACATCATTCCAATGTGTGCATTGCCTGAGAAGGACTTTATAGTCTAGTGAGGAACTAACATACCAGAATACTTCTAATAGAGGTAGAAAGTATAGGAATGCCCCAATTTTAAGAAAAACCAAAACACAAGCAGATCATAAGCCCTTCTGTTGTCTGTAGGCTTCTGACTAAACTATGAGCATCTTATGGGCAGGGTCCATGTCCTAGTTGATCTTGTTTCTTTGGTACTTAGCATAATACCTGGAATAGCCTAAGGATTAAATTTCCTGAAAATTAATATTTACTCTGAATAGTTAAGTGAATGTTTGTCTTTTGGTCAAAAATACAGAAACAACCAGCTAATAAAACAAAATTTGAAAAACTAGTCTCTGGATGTAATTGGGTTGTTTAAAACTGCAACTGCCTTATATTTGTCTAGTATTTTCTTATTCTCCCCACTTTTTCCTGGCACACAGTGGATACCCTTTTAGAACTATGCTATCCTGGGATGCTTGGGTGGCTCAGTCAGTTAAACATCTGCCTTTGGCTCAGGTCGTGATCCCAGGGTTCTGGGATCGAGTCCTGCAGTGGGCTCCTTGCTCAGCGGGGAGCCTGCCGCCCCCTCCCCCGGCTTGTACGTGCGCGCTCTCTCTCTCTCTCTCTTACAAATAAATAAAATCTTTTTAAAAAAATGCTATGCTATCCCTTTTTTGTCTTTTACCAACAAATAACTTATAATCATAAAATTTAATCCTACTATATTGCTGTATATCCAGAAAAGAAAGGATTAGATTTTAGCCCTTTTTGTCTTCCTAGGTTTTCTGTTAAACTCTTTCTACAGATCACTTTAGGAAGGCTGTGGAGGAAATACATAACCCTAGAAAAAATACATTTTGGTTATTCTTTTTTTTTTTTTAAAGATTTTATTTATTTATTTATTTGACAGACAGAGATCACAAGCAGGCAGAGAGAGAGGAGGCAGAGAGAGGGGAGGAAGCAGGCTCCCTGCTGAGCAGAGAGCCCGATGCGGGGCTCGATCCCAGGACCCTGGGATCATGACCTGAGCCGAAGGCAGAGGCTTTAACCCACTGAGCCACCCAGGCGCCCCACATTTTGGTTATTAATTCCTTGATTTATTCAGTATATTTTATTGAACACAGTCACATTTCAGATCATTAGTTTTCAACCTTTTTTGTGTTCACATTTGATGAAGTTAAAGATTCTGCTATCCCATGTTACAGTAAATAACCACCATCCTTAGGTGCTGAGTAAACATTATGCCCTATATCTCCTCAAAATTAGTTGTATGTGTTCTACATCATAAAACCCACTCAGATAAGTTTTATCTGATTAATATCACTCTATGTTATTGTATATTATACATGGTTTGAAATTTAGCACACCAGTGAAGATTTTGTGCTGCTTATTAGTTGGGAATTACCACGGGTTTAAATATAATAAAGAGACAGGTTCTAAAGATAGAGTACAATGCAAATGTGTGATTAGGCAGATTGACCCCTGAAATTTCCATTAACTGACGCTTGAAGTACAATGTTTGTTGCCAAACCCGGTGCCATGTTGGAGTCTTAGGTACCATTTCCTAAGGCAAACCTTGCCAGTTTTCCGCCTCTTGAGTACCAGGTGACTTTTTGTATGAAAAATACCTCTTGTTAAATACTAGACCCCGACACCCTTAGCAAAGTGAGCAAAAACAAGATGTAACTGGGAATAACACCCTTAGCAAAGTGAGCAAAAACAAGATGTAACTGGGAATAAAGACCGGCAGAACAAAGCCAGCAGCAAAATTATTTGTGGGGGATTTGCTTATGAAGTAAATTGTAGGTGGGATTGCTTTTACTATTCAAATTATATTTATTTCTCTCTGTGAGTAGTATTGAGTTCACAGGAGTTGGGCGAGCACACGATATTGTTCCACTGACTTGCACTATAAAAATTAGTAAAAGGCAGTCTCTTTCCTTGAGAAGTTGGCAGTCTAATTAGGAACTCAAGACATTCATGTGTAGGGGAAAAAAAAACAGAGAAAACAAAGAATTGGGAAGGACAGGGCAACATACTTTAATTTTAAAGGTACTGTAGTTATTAATAGTAGAGTTGGAACCTTCTTCCAGGATCTTTGAACACTTGTGGAATTTTTTTTTGTTTAATAGAGCTAAAAGAATATGAAACTCTTTAGAGCTACTCTTCACCTCATCCATTTTGTGAAAAACATCATGGAAAGGGTGCTGGAAAGGAATAGAGATCTGTGTTCTCAGTAGGGATTATACAGTGCTCACAAAAGCTTGTCAGTCTATTTTGTTCTCTTGGCTTTGTTATTGCATCAGCTTGGTAGGAAATTAGGTATATGAGAAGTATGCATTATGAACCTCAGAAGGGTTGCAAGTAGTGAATAATAATTGCAACTGAAATGCAATTGATCAGTTACTCGAATTTATAAGGTAGTGTTACAATAACTGTAGGGTAACTCAACTGGTGTCGGCAGGATAGCCCCCAAAATTTCAGCCTCATAATTACAGACTAGACAAAATTGTGTATTGGAAAATAAGGTAAGAAATATAAGTAACACTTTTTAAGATTCTAATATGTGCCAAGCACTGTGCTGTATATTTTATGTAGTTTTTTTCATTCAATCGTAATAACAAGTCATAAGATAGACATTAGTATCCTCATTACAAAGAAAATAATTCCACCAGATAAGTAAATTGAAAATATGATAGCAGGTATCTGGCTGGCTTCAAATTCTGTATTCTTTCCACTACAGTCATGATGCCCCAGTAGACACATCATGCATCCTATTTGCTTTTTCTCTACTTGTCCTCCTCCATATTCTTTACGCTCACTGATATGACTGTTAATGGAACTCATTTTACAGGGTAGCCTGGAGGGCTCAGTTGGTTAAGCATCTGACTCTTGAATTTGGCTCAGGTCATGATCTCAGGTCCTGGGATCGATCTCCACATTGGGCTTCCTGCTCGGTGGGCAGTCTGTTGGTCTCCCTCTTCCTCTGCTCACCCTCTCTGTCTCTCTCTCTCAAATAAATAAATAAGTACATCTTTAAAAAAAAAAACAAGAGATTCTATTTATTTGTCAGAGAGAGAGAGCACAAGCATGGGGTGCAGCAGTCCCCCTGCTGAGCACTGTTCTTTGCTGAGCAGGGAGGCTGACGAGGGACTCAATTCCATGACCCCAGGATCATGAGTTGTGCCGAAGGCAGACACTTAACCACCTGAGCCACCCAGGCTTCCCTTATAAATCTTCCAAAAACAAAACAAAACAAAACTCATTTTACAAATTTATAATGGGTAGAGTATATTAATGAAAGCTCTTTTAAATATGCATTGGCTTTATTTATTCTGAAACTGTGTAAATAAAGTTGCACATATGATTTGCTTGCTTTGAAAAAGATGAAGTAGAAAAATTCCCCGTGTAAATTGATGTTGTGTTATAGATCTTAATTACTATAATTGAGCTGTCAAAGGCGATAGAAAAGTGAAATCAGAACTTCTATAACTCTTTCCCTAAAGCTTTCAGAGTATTAATAGAAATATTTTGCAGTTTTGTTATAGTTTTTAGCTTTAGCCATTTTGGTAGGATCTCAATTATTTTTCTTTACTCATCTTTATTCTCTAATTCTTTTTTATTTTTAATTTTTATTTATTTATTGGACAGAGAGAGAGAACACAAGCAGGGGGAGTGGGAGAAGGAGAAGCAGGCTTCCCACTGAGCAAAGAGCAGGGAGCCTGATGCGGGGCTGTATCCCAGGACCCTGGGATCATGACCTGAGCCGAAGGCAGACACCTAGCGACTGAGCCACCCAAGCGCCCCTTTATTCTCTAATTCTTTTATTTATTTATTTAAATTAATTTTTAATAAACATATAATGTATTATTAGCCCCAGGGGTACAGGTCTGTGAATGGCCAGGTTTACACACTTCACAGCACTCACCATAGCACATACCTTTCCCATTGTCCATAACCCCACCTCCCTATTCTCTAATTCTTAAGAAGGAATTACCCTCTTGCTATATACCCAAACTTCAAACTATGGAGGTTCATCAGAGTTTTAGAACTAACAGGTAATCAATCTGTGTTCATTAGTTTCAAGTAATAACACTGTTCTTTGCCACTCTGTACAGTTTATCAGATATGGCTCTACATATTATGATGATGATAGTAATTTAAGTATTATTAAAATGGCATTATAGCTCTGTATTTGTCTCAGTAGCACACTATTATTTACTAACTCATACTTTCTTCTCCCATTATATAATATTACCTTACTTTAGCAGGTAACATAGGATGATAAAAGATTGAGTGAAACACAGTATTTGTCATGATATAGCATTATTGCTTTCTGTTTTGAGAAGCAAATCAGGGCTGACCCAAGGCTTTGTTTATAAAAGTACATATAGGGGCGCCTGGGTGGCTCAGTGGGTTGAGCCGCTGCCTTCGGCTCGGGTCATGATCTAAGGGTCCTGGAATCAAGTCCCGCATCGGGCTCTCTGCTCAGCAGCGAGCCTCCTTCCCTCTCTCTCTCTCTGCCTGCCTCTCTGTCTACTTGTGATCTCTCTCTGTCAAATAAATAAATAAAATCTTAAAAAAAAAAAAAAAGTCTGATGCTATAAAAGTACATATAAGGTACTTTGGGGTTTTCATTTTTTGAAATGGAGCAACTCAAGGACTTTTGCTTATTGTAGTCCTGAAATAACTGTCATTTTTTTTTTTTTTTAAGTGCAGGCAGTCCTTGATTTATAAACACCTGACCTAGGGGTTTTTTTTTTTTTCATAGAATGAAAAAATGTCCATCAGAAAAAGACTCATTTTTTCATTTGGTATAACCAGAGTATCACTTTTCTAAAACTGTTCTTGGTGCTAGAAATTCCTTTTATTTTTTTCCTCTCTCCTCATTGCCTTTGTCCTGTTCTTTCATATCCAGCCCCCAATTTTATCCCACTACTGCCACCATCAACTGGCAACCAGAAATGACAAAGTCACCTGCTTTTGCATCCATATAAATCCTATTGCTCTGTTTTGCCACTAACTTAGTGGTTCTCTAGTGCAGGTGATTCTCCCTTCCCCCTACCTGCCCAGAGGACATTTGGCAATGTCTGGAGACATTGTGGTTGTCACAGCTGGCAGGGGGTGGTAGGAAATATACTCTTGGTATCCAGTAGATCGGGGACGCTGCCAATCATCCTGTAATAAATAGGACAACCCCTCGTCCTTTGCTAATGTCAGTTGTGCCAAGGAGAACTTGTATTAGCTCTATTCCAGCATCAGCTGTTTTCTTCAACTCCTTGTATAACATTTTTTTAACATTTTTTAATCTTTTATTTATCGATCTTATCAACATGACTGCATTCTTCTTGAGGGCCGAGGTCGTATATTCATATGGGTCTCCCCAGTCTGGGGTATGACACTGGGTACATAGTAAGTGCTCCATGGTTGAATAATTGCATGCATAAATAAGACACCCCAGACTTCTCCTTTGCCTTCCTGGCACTTCCAGAAACCTCCTCTTACACACCTCTATCTTCCCCACCTCCACTCATTATTTATCTCATCAGATATTAGTGTTGTCAGTCCTGTCAACAGTATATTTAGTTCCTAAAAATGTGGATTGGCCCACAGTTTTGAGACAATACTGGTACTCCAGGTTTCTTCATAAATGCTTCTTTCAAGGCAGGCATACCACAGACTCCATGGTACAGACCAGCTGTGCTCAACAGTGCTTGTTTTAGGGAAATGTCCCCAATAAATTCTTACTTGCTTTTGAGACACTCTGCTATCATATCATTGACCCACAGATTCTTAGTGTTTAACCTGACTGGTGATTCCTGGCATCAGCACTTACCTTTATAGCACGTTCTCACGTTGGCATGGCATTAGAGTTCTAGTCCCTTCTTACATCTTACTAAGGCTTCCTTATATGCTCTGCTCAAACCATGTTCAGCGGTTCCCCTCGCTGCTAGTCTTTTGTTGCACATGCTGCCTGACACTCCCAATTCAGAACTTTCCTCCTACGTGTTCTTCTGTCTCTGTCAATACACATATCACATTTTGGACGCCTTTCTCTAAGACCCCAAGATCAACTGATAAATACCTTCTTTACCTCCATCATACCTTGAGCCTACCCCTGCATAAGTTGCAATATTTATCTTTCTCACTGAGAGCAGAGTCTATGCTTTCAAGGCATTCCTAGTGCCGTGTGTTTATATATGTATGTAGGGATGTATGGATATACAGTATTACATATTATATATGTAATAAGCATTGGTTGTATGAGAATGGATGAAACAGAATACCTCTTCCAGTCTGCAAAAATTACACCAATCTGGCTAAAACTTTCTGCTAGGAAATGGAGATGAATCCATCCAAATGTTAGAGAGCCTCTGGGAAAGATGGTACAAAGAGATACACTTCATGTTCACTGGCAGGTTTATCAGCTTGATCGGAGGGTTACACCTCTAGATCGCATTAGCTTAACTTTCTGTTAAGCGATTGACTTTACTGACTGGTACTTTAATGATGTACCCACGCCTTTAATTGAGAGTTTTTACAAAGAATGTATTTTTAACAGTATATTCAGTTGCCTCTGCACGGAGAAGGAACTCCAGAACCAGATGTGATAATGATGGGCACTTGCAGGTGGTATTCTGATTTGTGTACCAAACTAGCCAAATCCAGCAACTTCGTGTTCTGGTTTGTGGAAACAGTTTTCCTCACTAAAGAGAGGCGGCAGGGGAAATTATTTAAAGCTTGGAAATAAGCTGTTGCTTTGAAAGTTGTATAAATATTTTTTAGGGGATGCCTGGGTGGTTCAGTGGGTTAAGTGTCTGCCTTTAGCTCAGGTCGTGATCCCGGGGTCCGGGGATCAAGCCTCACATCAGACTCCCTGCTAAGTCTGCTGCTTCTTCTGCCTGCCCCTCCCCCTGCTTGTGTGTGCTCTCTTTCTGTCTCTCTCTGTGACAAATAAATAAAATCTTTATAAATAAATAAATAAATATTTTTTAGACTCTATTTCATTATGATAATTAAAACATAATCCGGTTGGGTTTTCTTAGGTGAGATTAAGAATGACCATTTTGGTTTGCTTTGTTGATTTTGACAATATCAAAATGTCATACCTAGCAACATTTATTTTGTTTTGTCCTACACCTGCAGAGTCTGGAGGTAACTCCAATGTGAAAATTTTTGGATTAGCTTTATGCTTGAGGGTACTTGCCTATATATTGAACTTTGTAAAGCATCTAGGAACTTTAACCCATCCACTCAAGCATGAATCTTCTGGACTATAATGAGATGGTAGTAAATTCACATCTGGTTCTGCCACTTGCCAGCTGCATGACTGCAGACAGGATACCTAACCTCTACACTTTATTTTTTTCATTTGTGAGAAAGATCGTGTGTTTGGCACATGTAATAAGCAGTTTTCATCATCATCTTCATTGCTAAAATCTAATTAGAAATTCATTTCGTTAAGTTAAACTCTTTTAAGATGCAGTTTTCTCTTAAAAACACCTTCTTAACCCTAAGGCTATGTGCAAACACGGTAGTCGACAGTGATCCTACAACACAGCCTAAAAAGGGTTTATTATAACAGAGTGGGAAGAAGGGGTAAAGGAGACTCCGAACAGCTAGGCAAAGGTAAGTCGTAGGGAGTTAGACCTGACGCTATTGCGTCCTGACCTCAGCTTTCGGTTCTTCTCCTCAGAATCTGAAAGCTGTGTCCCCTAACCTACTTCATTTCCCTCCTGGAAGGGTCTTTGTCATATGGTAGGAGTGGTTTTATCTGTCCCACCAAGAGCAGAGGGCAGCAGTCCTTGAAGGGCAGAAGGCAGAGGCCCTGGAATGGATCTGCAGCGGGCCAGGATGTGGGTTTCTTCGTGCAGGATGGAGCAGAGATGCGCTTTGGTAGTCCTTTGTTTTGCCAAGTGGCCTGGGCTCACTCAGGGTCCATCGGAACAGCAGAAACCAGAGGAGAGCACTGTTAATCTCAACGAAAAGAATCTTTTAAAAACATTGAATGCTATGTGATAGCATACCCCAGCATGAGAACCTGTCAAGGGTTGTATGTGTCGTCAGATGCTTTGTGATGTCCCTGAAGATTACAGACACCAGCAACGATAAAGCTGTAATAACAGTAGTGTGTTACTGAACACGTACTTTGTTCCAGGCCCAGTGTAAGACGCTTCAATGCATTTTCCCTCTTATTCTTCCCAACAAGCTCATGATGGAGTTGTTATTCCTGATTTTATACACGAGGGAAAGAGAATAGAAGGTAAATAATTTGCACAAAATTAGACGAGCTAGCACGGGAGGCACCGGAAGTACCTGCAAACAAGTGAAGTTTAGAACCAGCTCTCTGAACCACCAGGCTCTACTGCCTCCTCCTCTGGTCAGTGGTTCTGTGGCCATGACTATTGTCCCACAGTGCCTATCCTTCCTGGAGGTTCCCAGCTAAGACATGAACCTGAGCTCATGCTAAGGGAGAACTTCCATGAGGGCTTCCTTTAAGACTACCGATGGACACCTGGGTGGCTCAGTTGGTTAAGCATCTGCCTTCAGCTCAGGTTATGATCTCGGGTCCTGGAATCAAGCCCCGCATTGGGCTTCCTGCTCAGTGGGGAATCTGCTGTTCCCTCTACCCTTTGCCTCCTCCCCATTGTTCATGCTCTGTCTCTGTCTCTCAAATAAATAAACAAAATCTTAAAACAAAAAAATAGAGTGGAACCTTCATCTACAGCCTCTGCTCTGTACATAGATGGAGAAAAGGGGGTCTTCATTTGCCTCCTGTTTTATTTTCTCTACCACAGAACCTGTTAACTTAGAAAGGAGAACATTAAACTTTAGAATTTGGAAAATGCTATTTTAGATATAAGATACTGATTGGTTGGTTGGCTGGCTGGTTGGTTGGTTGGTTGGTTGGCTGGTTGGTTTATAGAGCTAGCCTAAACATGATGCTGCAGATCTTGAGAAATGTAGAACCTGGAACGACCTCAGTCAGAATTCTGTTTTGTGCCAAGGTTCTACCACCCTTCTTTCCCCCCACCCAGCTTTCTATTGAAGTGTAACATATATTTACAAAGTAAGCAGCTCAGTGAATTACCACATCTACTTGGCACCCAGAAGACCCCACGTATGTGTTTCCTAGGACGCTCTATCAATGTGCCACCTAGGTGACTTAGAACAGCAGAAATGTATTGCCTCACAGCTCTGGAGGCGACAAGTTTGAAAGCAAGGTGTCCTCAGGGCCACACTGCCTCCGAAATCTGTAGGGGAATCCTTTGTTGGCTCTTGCTCGCTTCTTGTGGACAGTCTTTGGCATTACTCAGCTTACAGCCTTGTCACTCCAGTCTCTGCCTCATTGTCACCTGGTGCCTTTCTTCTGTGTCTCTCTCATGGTTTTCTTCTAAGGACAGCAGTCTTATTGGATTAGGGCACCACCTGTTCCAGTATGACATCATCTTAACTAATTATATCTGTAATGACCCTGTTTCCCAAAAAAGGTCACATTCTGAAGTACTGGAGTTAGAATTTCAGCATATCTTTTTTGGGAGGGGAATATTTCAACCCAGACAGCCCTATATTCTACCCCAATCAGTTCACCTTCCTCCTTCACAAAGGTAACAGTGGCTTTTTTGTTAACATGGTAATATTATAGTAATACTTACAATATTATTATTTAAATAATAACATCCCACCAGATCAGTGGTAATGAGCAAGGACATAATAGACATTCAGTAACATTCCATATGTTCTGCCTGGACATGTGCATGAAATTGTGGCTTTTTTGGCCCTGCCTGTTAAGTACTAAGTTTGAGTCTATTAATTACTAAACTTGAATCAGCAGATACAATATTCACATGCAGTCTCTCTCCAGTTTTGCACCCAGAAGTTCCCCCCTGAACCTCAGCCAACCTATTTGCGTTTTATTACTGTTATTCTTCTGCGTGATCTTATGCTAAATTTTTTCAAGTAGTTGTTTACAGAAAGCCTTCAAGAGCTGTTTTTTTTTTATTATTTTTATTTTTAGATTTTATTTATTTATTTGAGAGAAGACAGAGCATGAGCAGGGAAGAGGAGCAGAGGGAGAGGGAGAAGTATGCTCTTCGCTGAGCAGGGAGACTGATGCAGAGCTCGATCCCAGGACCCTGGGATCATGACCTGAGCTGAAGGCAGACACTTAACTGCTGAGACACCCAGGCACCCCAAGAACTGCTTTCAAAAATGAGCACTGCCAGGATGCACCTGGGTAGTGTAGTTGGTTAAGCATTAAACTCTTGGTTTTGGCTCAGGTCATGATCTCAGGGTCCTGTGATCAAGCTTTGCACCGGGCTCCGTAATCAGCGTGGAGTGTGCTTGACATTCTCTTTCTCCCTCCCTCAGCCCTTCCCACATGTGCTGTCTCTCTCTCCCTCTCTCTCTAAAATAAGTAAAACGAAAACTATAATAACATTGCTGGCTCAGTCAGAAGAGCATGCAACTCTTGATCTCAGAGTTGTGAGTTTGAGCCCCAGGTTGAGTAGTAGAGATTACTAAAAAATAAACTTAAAACAAAAGAAAAATGAGCATTGCTTATCCAACCAACATGGATGGATCTAGAGAGTATTATGCTAAGTGAAATAAGTCAATCAGAGAATGATAAATACTGTATGATTTCACTCATCTGTGGAACTTAAGAAACAAATAAGAGAAAAACAAAAAAAGAGATTCTTAAATACAGAGAACAAACTAGTGACTGCCAGAAGGGAGGCGGGTGAGAGTAGGTGAAGGGGATGAAAAGTGCACTTGCTGTGATGGGCACTGAGTAGTGTGTGGAATTGTGGTATCAGTGTGTTGTACACCTGATACTACAACTTAATTATATGTGAATTTTTTTCTTAAATCTAAAATAACAAAATCAGTATTGCTGAAAACGCATGTTTTTATATTATGGTCCTAGTTTCATGACCTTATAATGACCTCCTGTAATGTTTTTGTTTGGTCAGGCAGAACAGTATATTCTTAAAGTGTCTCCCATAAAATGAACAGATCTGTTACTGCATCTTCCCCGAGTTTTATCATATCTACCTAAGAAACAGCAAGAGGATTTATACAGATTACCACGAGCATGAGTTTAATAAGATCAAAAATAAGTATAAATTTTAAGAGCATTCAGGGAAAAAAATGAAGAACTTTATAAACAAGGCGGTTTTTTTCCCCTAAAAAATCATATCATTAATGTTTTAGGTTTGTGTATTTTTTCTAAATGATTCCAAAAACAGTTAGGCCAGCTTGTTTGAATAAAATTTAAAACAAACAGCCTGGGGCGCCCGGTGGCTCAACCATTAGGTAGCTAGCTGCCTTCAGCTCAGGTCATGATCCCAGGGTCCTGGGATAGAGCCCTGCGTCGGGCTCCCTGCCTGCTTCTCCCTCTACCACTCCCCCTGCTTGTGTTCCCTCTCTTGCTGTGTCTCTCTCTATCAAATAAATAAATAAAATTTTCAAAAAAAAAACAAAACAGCCCTACCAACTAGTGGTTATAAACCTTTGCAGCCAACAACTTGACGGTGAGTGAACGGAGGCTTGGAAGGATTTGTGCGACTTAACCCAAGGTCACACAGTCAGGGACACCCAGGACCAACCAACCATTGAACAAAACTCAAAGCAGCCAGAAGACTTTCATTTTTAGGTGGTGATGTTCTAAGTTCTAATCTTGGGAAGAAATGCTGTTCGTTCTTAGGTCAAATTAACTATAAAAATGATCTATTTTGATCTGTTGTGAGAAGACAGGAATTCCCATGTCAAACACCAGAGACATATAGGGGGGTCAGAACTCTTCTGATTACCGTGTAATTGCTGCCTGACTTCAAGCGCTGTCCAAAGATCACTGGAAGATGCAGTGTGTAGGTAGCTGTGAAAGCAGTTTTAAGGCAGATTTTTATTTGCACTGCACATATACTTCACCAGCCTTCTCATTTCCCATAAAACATTTTATATCCAAGGCAATTTAAAAACTTTTTCTTTTAATTTATGTTTTGTAAGGAGGATAAGCCAGTAACTAATACATCAAACTTGCTGCTTGGCGCCATATTGAGTTCCAGAAATGACCTGGCGTTATGAAAGATTCTTCTTCAAAAGGATTAATGAATACAATAATGTTTTCTTTCTTTCTTTTTCTAGCCAAGGACCCTTGTCATCCATTAGAGCGGTAATCAAGAGATGTAAGTTTGTTTTTTCCTGCTCTGTATTTTCCTCTGTGGTGTTTTAAGTGATGGTTTAGGCTTCCAGCAAGTGATTGTATTTGATGAATCTTACAAAGAACCCAACAAAAGTAGCTTCCCTCTTCTCCTAAGGAATAATAAACCATTTCAGACAAGCAGTTAGTTTTTCAACTTTCTTTTCAACTTTCATTGATTGATAAGCCCATTCCTCAGAATAATATTTTTCTCTCACAGAACTAAACTATTTTTAAAAATATGGATTGTATGGTCAGTTTTTATATTCTAAAATAAATTTACCGTTTTCTATAGGTAGGAACATCTGATGGGTGTAAAAAAGAAAAATCAAACCCTATCTTTTTTGATTCATTTGTTTCTGTGGTGTTTTTATTTAACTGTATAAATGCCTGTGGAGATCGGCTCACTGCCACATACAAGTGCCAGAATAGAATTCTCTCCAAAATGGTGCATTCATACTTCCAATCTTACCTCTTGGTTAAAGCTTTACCAAACCTCTTGGTTAAAACTTGCTTTTGATGCAGAATTTTTACATTGTTTTTAATGGAAGACTCTGCAAAGTTCCCTTTAGTTTTAGGGAAACTAAACAGAACATGGATTACCTGTTTTAAATATAAGGAGGGGATTTTTTTTTTTTTTTTAAACCAGCAGAATAGATTTTGTTCAAGAGTAGCAGAGAATTGCAGTCTGGAACAAGCAAGCTACAGCAAAACCGTAGGCAAGTGTGTGGAACAAAAGAGAAGAACATTGTTTTAGAAAGTAAAGGGGGGAGTTGGGAAGACTGTTACAAACAAAAAGCCCATTGGAGTAAACTGGGGAGTTCAAAATACAGCGGCTTCTCACTGGCTGAGTTGTGACAGTCTCTCATTGACTGAGGTATTGCTAGGGGAGAAGGAAAGACCTTCTTCTTCCTGAAGGCGGAGTATCACAGTATCTGCTGAGCTCTTCCTGTTGGATCTGCAATTGGCGACAAGTGGTAGAGCATGAGAGCTTCCCCTGCCAGCCTCTCACCTCCTTCAAAATGAGGTTTCTGATAAGGTAGGGATTTTAGATACTCTTTGCAGTGTTTCAGCTGAGGTCACCACCATGAGGAGAATATATCCCTATTTTTAAAAACATAAATTTTGTAGTACTGAGTATAAATTTAGGATATCCATGGATTGTGAAGAGCATGCATTTGAACCATTGCAGTGAAAATTTTGCAAGGTGGCCATCCAGAAGGATATTCTGCATTTTCCACATTTTATTTTTGTTGGTGGTGAATTATAAAGATATGTGAATGCCACAGTATATGTTGAAGGGAATTCGGATATGAAAATGGAAAATTCATGCCTTAGAGCCCTTTTAGGGCAGGGTGGTGTATGGAGACAATTGGGAGGGGACACAGAGAAAATTAAAAAAAAAAATCAGGGTCTGGAATTTAGGCAAGAATTTTTTGCTGGAGATATAATTTGGGGTAGTCAAGGTTATAGGCAAAACCTAGGAGTAGCTAAACCCTTAAAGAGGAAACATAGAGGCCAGAGAAGATGATAAAGGACAGAATCCTGGGAAATAATTGATGTCTGAGAGGCCACGCTCTGCCTTTAGGGTGCCATAGGGCAAAAGGTGAATGACCCCCCAAAATTCTTCCCTGCTAAGGAGGAGAGACTGAGTCCTGTCTGCTGGCTTTTTCTTGGATTTTAGGACCTCTTTGTTGGGGACTATAATTTGAACCTGACTTCCCATAGATCCTCTAGGATGGCTCTTGCTTCTCCCTTGAGGCCACTGTGCTGTGCAAGGCTTTTGGAGA
This sequence comes from Meles meles, assembly GCF_922984935.1. Classification (NCBI taxonomy): domain Eukaryota; kingdom Metazoa; phylum Chordata; class Mammalia; order Carnivora; family Mustelidae; genus Meles; species Meles meles. The sequence continues at coordinate 143,832,309 of NC_060067.1, forward strand.
AGGCAGACAAGGTGGAGTGGGCAAAAAAGAAAAAAAGGCTGAAAAATAATGATCAGAAAACGGAACAAAACGGGAGACAACTGTACGTTAAAGGTTAAGGGAAGGGAGGTTTTTTAAAAGGATAAGTGAACTGCAAATAGCCCTTAATGTTGCAGTAAGAACAAGCCAAAGGTGGTTCGAGAATAGGTAGGTCATCTTATGTGGCCCTTAGGCCAGTGGTGACCTTGGAGAGAGCACTTTCAGTGGAACACTGACGCTGGAAGCCACACTTCAATTTGAATAATGAATAGAATATGCGGAGGTTGGGACAGCTGGGGTAGGCTACTCTTTTATGCATTTGGTGGTAAACAGGAAGGAAAGGCCGAGGAGTATCAAACAGAGAGGAGATTTGAACATGACTATTCAGGATGAGGAAGCTTGGAGGCATTTGTAGGCAGTGGGGAAGGAATTCGTGGAGAGATCAGACTGGCACGTTAAAAGAGGCATTTGGTGAAATAGGGCCCTAGCAGGGAGGACGGAGACGAAACAACGGGAAAACTTCCTTTGAGGTATCTTTTTAAAGAAAAACAAAACTAAACTAACTTGGTTATCTTTTAATTCTTATTTATCAGTTATTTTGCTTACACTCAGAGAAATACTTGTTAGCTGTATTATTCCTGGATGTTTAGGCAAGAAGGTCAGACATCCTCATGTGATACCATGTAAATGCAGAATGAAGAATAATTGTGTCCTCCCCTTCTCTTTTGCACTTTTTGCCCATTCTGTACGAAAAAGCTGTAAACAATTTTTGGCCTACTCAACCCAGTGAAATGCCTGTTTTACTCTCCCATAATTAGTCATCCTTCTCCAGCAAGGAGAAGGACTTCATTACTTTTGAAAAGCAAGGTTTCTTTACTGGTGGTATTTTAAATTCTTCCATAATGATACTGGTTCCAGTCAAGTCCTGACGTCCTTCTCTTTGCAGTCATTCTTGTGAGCCCTAAATATTATGGGTAAACATTTTGAAGGATTATAATTGGATATATCTGGAATTTCATGCTTTTCTTTTCATTAACTTTTTAAGAGAAAATTATTCTCTGAAATTCAGATTCAGTTACTATTCATGCCTGCTGTAAGTTTGGAACTGCCCACATACATTATAAGACAGTGCTCTGCATGGTAGATGTTAACCCCATTTTACAGAGGGTAGGATCACTGAGTCTCAGAAAAATGAAATGGCTGCACAAGGTGGATTTGAGATGTTAATCCAAACTGCCTGACTATGAGGTCATTGAGCTTTCAAACTACAGATGTTCTTGTTTTCATGTCAAACACGTGACTCATACCATCTCAAAGAAATGTTAGGGAGTTTGGGGTTTTTGTGTGTGTGATTATTGTGGTTTTCATTGGCAAGGTGGTCCTATAGCAATGATACTTATAATAATCCTTCTATGTGTTTATTTCATGTGATCATCATTTAATCAGTAATTTTGAATTATTTAGAATCAGGATTAGCTTCCACCTCTCTTGGCAACATGAGGAGTTGAACTGCTTCAAGGAACAAAGTTCTCCCAGCCCTTCCCATAATAGGCTGTAGGACCTGGGATAATTCATTTAACCTCTCTGTGTCCCATCCTCCTCATCTGTAAGGTTGGAGTAGGATAATCACTGAGCATCTGTCTGTGCTTACGATCCTGTTGGAATTCAGAAGGATTCCTTATTAGTAGTACTATTGCAAATCCAGATCTCTGTCTTTTATATAAAACAGCTGAATATGAATTTATTTTGTACTTAGAATTTAACCATATGAACTAGACAAGTTTGAAAATAATTCTGTGGAACAACAGGATAACGTTCAACTGTGGCCTTAATCCGAAAGGCACAGAAGAGTAGCTAGCAGTTTGTGGCAGGGTTCAAAGGAACATGTCGGTCTGTATGAGCATCGGTGGCGAATTTGATCGTCCTGGCAACACCTACACCAAGTCTGTTTGATCTGGGAAAGCAAGAATGAGAGGAAGTGGATAGTTGAGTAATTAGCAGGAAGACTGCGAGATGCTGTATGAAAATCTAACGTATTTCTAGGACTAACCTTGCTCAATACTGGCAAAAAGAGCCGGTCGTTCTATAAGGATCAAGAGAGAAAAGAGATTTCATACATCAGTGAATACGAAGGGAAAAAAACAAATTCAAAGCAGGAGAGAGGAAAGCAGTGAGTCCCAAAGGACATGGAGGAGATGGACAAGTAAAGCTGGGAGCCCTTCTGTCCCTCGTTCTGCCCCCTCCCGAGGGGGAGTACCCCTCTGCTAACCAGGGGCTCCTGCCACTAATCACCTCTGCTGTGAAGGAGCAGAGTCAAGTGAAAAGCCACTGATTTAAGAGAATGTAAATTGACTACCGGGTTCCCCTTTAAGTACTATATTCATACTTTAAAATTAATCCCTGTTAAAGTAGCAAATTGATTTTTCAAAATGTTTTTTAGGTTTTTTTGGTTTTGTTTTGTTTTTTTGCAATGTTAAAAACTGTAGGTAGGTTTATTTTTACTGGGGTTATGTGGGTGAATCTCCCGGTCTGTAGAGATGTCTCCTTGCCTGTTTCTCTACTCTCTGAAACTGTGGTGCATCAACTTCCCTTTTCTGTCCCAGTGTGCAGATGGGAGGGAAACAGCAGCATGGCAGAACAGTCTTGTTCCTGAATTCCCTTTAAAGCCTAGGCAACTGGTTCACTCTTCTTTTCTCTCCCTTTCCTCTTCTATAACCCCTTCTTTTTTTCCCTTAGCACTCATGAATAGTGCACAGCCAAAATGCCCCGTGGAAGAGGTACGTTTGTGACAATGACATGGTATCTTTTAATAGTGTTGTGTCTGCTGATTCTGGCTGTCGCGACGGTGGTGACGTGATCATAGCACTCTTGTGCCTCTGTCTAACTTAAAATGCAACCGTTCTTACAAATCAGATACCCCACTCAGAGCTTGAGCCTCTCTGTCCTCTCTTATTCCAGGAGACAAAACGTACCTCAGCTTGGTTTAGCTCTCAATAAAAATTTGACAGTGCCATCGGCTAAGGATACGCACGTAGGATCCCTGATAGACCAGCCCAGCAGTTGTCACAGCTCCCACTCGAGCCTAGATTTCATCCCCACCACCCACCTCCACCCCGGCACCCCGGCTTCGGCAGCCTCCGTCTTCGGAGAGGATCCGAAGTTAAAAGGAGGAAGGAAGGAGAGATTCATACTGTCAACCTTCTCAGTCAGAAGAATGGAAAAAGTAGACTACTGGAGAGAGAGAAAGGCAGCTGGTAGAAATAGTTTATATCAGAAACAATTTCCCCTTTGTGTGCGTATCTTTGCAGTTTGGTACTTGAAGGTTTTCTTAAGGGAATTGTTAGAATGTGCTTCTTGAAAATAGGAATACTGTTCTCCATTACACACGTATGTAATGTGTGGCACCATGTGCGACATTTTCCAGATCGTATGATTAAGACTTAATTCAAAAATACATTTGGAAAAAGTCTGAACCATCTAGTTTTTTGAGTTTGAGGCTTAAAGGAAGACTCGGTGCTGTGTATACACTAGTATGTGCTAGAAACATGTTTATAAAAGTGTTGTGAATAAAAGTTTTTGCATTTCTTACTATCTTTGAATTTAAGTAATAAAACAATTTAAAGGTCATAAAATTCCAGAAATATTAGAAAATAGATGGAAATCGGATCTCTTTCACTTTCTTTATAATAGAGTTGTTAACAACTATTGCAAAAGTACAGTCACAGGGATTAGAATAGATATTTAAAATTTTTTCTGCCCATTGTAACTTCATGTCATTGTCGTAATGCTATTACCAGGCAATTTGTATTTAATGGTTGTCTTCTTTTCCCTTTCACCCTTCAAATTATTTTCAGAACCATGGAATGTGCTTTGCGGAGTTTTTGAAATCTGTATTTCCTTATGCAATTCAAATATGTAAATAAAATTAATTTTATGCCATATAAAAAGATCAGTTTGATTTGCTTTTCTACTTACGGATGTTAAAATTCAGATATCCTCTATGATTTGAAGTATCAGCTAACTTTTTCCAATAATGTACCCTATAAAAATTTAAACCTTAATTGAATGTACTGATTTTGTATTATAACAGTTTATTCTTTCTTCTGTAGCTTCTCGGACTTCTTTTCAGAGCGAGCATCATCGAGATAGGAGGTATGGTTGTAACAGAGGTCATCTATTCTGCTAATAATGAAATCAAAGTGTGCTACCTGTTAACAAGTTAAATATTTCTCTTTCATAAGCAGTGTGTTTACATAAGCAGTGTTCTGCCTCATCAGTACATTTCCTGAATTAATCTGTAAGCTTGAATGGTGAAAATTTTGGTGGGAAAAGAAGCAGTACAAACCTCAGAATAATGTTCTTTTGGCAATAATTATTTACTGCAGTCAATTGTTTAAATGTTTATTAAGTGACTGCTATATGTAAAGAACTGTCATAAGTGCTTCAAAGAATTGCTCAAAGAAATGCTTTGTACCTCCTCGCTGCTTAGTAAATGTTGCATAGACGAATGGATGACAAGATAGAAAACAGTGGAAGAATAAGGAGAGGAGAAGAGTCAGGATGGATGGATAAATAATTGGATAAATGGCTGGATGACTGGTTGGAGAGAAGGAAGGAGGGAAGGAGGGTGAAGGAGGGGAGAGTCACTGGATAGACAGAAGGAAGTACCAGTAGACAGACAGATGGTTGAATGGATGGAAGCATGGATGGGTGGATTTTTATAAGACAGGGTTCCTGCTTTAACATTTCTTACAGGGTAATATAGAATAAAGAAGAATGAGGATTTTAGCATCAGCCATAACTGAGTTCGAATTTTGATTTCACTGCCTTCTCGTTGTGTGGCCTTGGGCAAGCTGCTTAACCTTTTCTTAGCTTCTGTATCCCCATCTTTAAAATGTTGCTCATCAGGGAACGTGGCTGGCTCAATGGGTACAACATGCGACTCTTGATCTCAGAGTTTAAGTTCGAGCCCCATATTGGGTACAGAGATTTACTAAAAATAAAATCTTTAAAGAGAAATGTTGCTAGTCATACCTATCTCAAGGCTGTCATAAGGATTACTGCATGCGTAGTGCTTAATATTTATGAGCCAATAACTCATTAGTTAGACAAAAGCTTTAAGCAGAGGTCTTTAGGTAATGCAATTCAAATTTAATCAATAAGCAGGTTCTACTCTTTCATGAGCTAGCCGAGAATGCGTGAATATGCCCAGTTTTGATAATAGTGCTTTTTTTTTTTATTCTTTTTTTTTTAAGATTTTATTTATTTATTTAACAGACAGAGATCACAAGTAGGCAGGAAGGCAGGCAGAGAGAGAGGAGGAAGCAGGATCTCTGTGGAGCAGAGAGCCTGATGTGGGGCTCGATCCCAGGACTCCAGGTTCACGACCTGAGCCAAAGGCAGAGGCTTTAACCACTGAGCCACCCAGGCGCCCCAGCAGTGCTTTTTTTTTAAAAGATTTTATTTATTTATTCAACAGAGAGATAGAGCCAGAGAGCACAGGCAGAGGGAATGGCGGAGGGAGAGGCAGGCTCTGCACTGAGCAGGAAGCCTGATGCTGGGCTCAGTCCCAGGATCATGGGCTCATGACCAGAGCCAAAGGCAGATGCTTAACCATCTGAGCCACCCAGGTGCCTCAATAGCAGTGCCTTTTTTTTTTTTTTTTTTTAAGATTTTACTTATTTCTTCAACAGAGAGAGAGTACATACAAGCAGGCAGAGGCAGTGAGAGAAGCAGGCTCCCTGCCAAGCAAGGAGCCCAATGCGGGACTTGATCTCAGGACCCTGGGATCATGACCTGAGCCGAAGGCAGCGGCTTAACCCACTGAGCCACCCAGGCGCCCCAGCAGTGCTTTTTTATTTTCATTTTCTGTAGAGCGCTAGAGAAGGTCAGGGCGGATCTCTTCATCCCTGTTTGTTAAATAAGAAAACTGAGGCTCAGAGAGGTTGATTGCTTGCTCAGGGTCACACAGTTGGTGTTTGTTAGGAAATGAGGTTGACTATAAAGTTTAAACATGAGAATGTAGAATCAGATTAAGAAAATGATGAAAGGAGCCATGCCAGTATGAAAGTTTAGTTACCAGAGTCGTATACCACACTGACCAGGAGCACAGACGCACGTAGCAGGGTCTAGAAATGAGCATGCAATCTCTAAACACTTAGAGATGACTTTGAATTGGGGCAGAGGCTGGGTGAGGGGGAAAAGGATATTCTTCTTATATGGTATCATGTCAGAGTATATCTTTATAATGGCAGAAAATGAAGCAGTTCTGTTTGAATGGTGTACTTTCTGCCTTACCATACATTATTTATGTTCATGGAATAGGCTGGATAGCAGAACCCTGGAATGAAGTGAGCCTTCCCTAGCCTTCTTTAGCCCTTATTCTTATCCAGCAAGGCAGAGCTGAGTATGCTCAAGGTACGCCTCTAACTTTGAGCCCCGGAGTCCTGGAAGATGACTGTCCTTTGCTCCCTTGATAGCCCAGGCCAGACAGGTCATTTCTAGGACTACGGCAGTTCTTATATAACTTTTTTGAGGCAATGGTTGTTTTTAGGAATCTTTGACTGTTTGAGGTAGATAATAGCTTGTTATCAACCTGCAAACCCTCACTGAGGTCTTGTCTGCTAGGCGTCCAGAGATCACCATCGTGGCAGCTGAGCCCTTGAGGCCGGCCTCGTGGTTCCCAGGAGCCCCACCCCCAGGACTGGGATTCCCCCCCTCTTCTGCAGCAGGTTCTTGGAGGCCCAGTGAGCTGGTTCCTGCTGAGGTAAATAAATACCACATTATCTCTCTGCATTTTATTTTTTAAAGTGAGTTCAAAGATAAGAAGACTGAGACTATTAAGACATTAATACTTTGGCTCTTGTCCATAGATGTCTAAAATCTTCATTCTTTATTTTGCAGCTTCCACCATCTTATGAACAAGTCATAAAAGAAATCAACCAAGTTCAAGTGAATACTACGAATAATAATAATGCTGCTGCCACTCCAAGGCACACAATTACTTCTGCAACTCAGACTGACTTTCCAGAAGAAATAGACAACCAGCTGCCTCAAAGTAATGCAAGTAATTTGTCTTCCCTAATTCTGACCTAGATCTAGGGGAGTAATCAGTAGGCTTCTGGCCTTTAAAATAATTTGCGACTTGTGCATAATTCATTGAGCTCTGCTTCCCAGGCAGTGTGATCACTGTGTGCTTCCATTATTTTGGTTTGCTGTGATTATCACAATAGATCATTCTCATGAGCTGCAGCCCCAATCTCTGGGGCTCTCCCCTGTTCATACTGCAAGAACAGCGTTCTTTTAACTCACGGTTATATCACTGTTGATCGCCTTTATGCCCATTGAGAAGGATGCTCTGTTTAGCAACCTTAAACTTGATAGAGCGTAAAAGATGGTTGTTCCATTAGGCTTTTAAAAAGCATCGTGTTCGTATAACAGATAAAGTAAGTTCTTGCTTTGGAAAAGTAAAGCAAGCCATGTTGGAATTCTGACGAGAGGGAAAGGGTTCGTGTGATAAGTCTTCTGGGAATTGAGAATTTCATGGTGTTTTTAAAATATTATGTAATGAATATTTCTCTTATGAATAAATACAACTTGAAGAACACTCCTGTGAGAAGCTGAGTGTAAACATTTCCTCATTGATTTTGGAATTACTTTTTACTAATTAAGGAAACCAAGATCTCTTGATATTCTACATGTATATTTAAACTGTCTGTGTATCTTCTGGGTTTTTTTTTTTCTTTTAAATTACAATGTTGCAACTTGTGTCTGTGGGTTTTGGTCTTGTCAGCACTACAGGCACCTCTCAAGCCTCTCCAGCCTTCCTGGGTGGTATCAGCCAGTGATCTTCCAACAAATGCTGCACCTTTAATAGTCTTTGATACTTCAGAAGAACAGAACTGTCCAGAGAACTCCAGAGCTACAAGATGTCCAGTGCCAAGACCAAGATCAAAAGCCAACCTCAGACCCGTAGCCAGAGACAGTCACATTAAAGAGCAAAATCACCAGAAAAGCAGCCCTGCGGCCACAGACAAGGAATCCTCGCTGAGCCAGCCCCAGTCTTTGTTGGATATTACCAACAACTTGGATAGTCAGGCAGTGATGAACATTATGAACACAGAACGAAGCCAAAATAGTGTCGTTTCAAGAATCAAAGCATTTGAGGGCCAGACAAATAAAGAAACCTCGGGACCACCCGCGAAACCAGAAATTGCTCCCCGCACACTCCCCCCCAGGCCTGCTCTTCCCTCAGGGAAACCCTCAGTGGCTCCCAAGCCAGCTGCCAACAGAGCTTCTGGAGAGTGGGACTCCTGGACTAAAAACAGACTCAAGGTGGTCCCCAGGGAAGGGCTGACCCCGCAGTCTCCACCACAAGAAGTAGGGAGCATCCCAGCAACCAAACCTGAATTGCCAAAGAAACCAAATGCTGGCCTTACACGAAGTATTAATCATGAGATTCTGGGAGGAGGGCCCATGGCTGACAGCCCTGACGGTGGGAAGAAAGTCCCAACCCCTGCTCCTCGGCCTTTGTTGCCGAAGAAATCGGTCTCCTTAGAAATCCCCAACTCTACAGTTTTGCTGAAACCGGTCACCGTTCCTCCCCGACTCTCAGTGGCGTCACAGGCCAAAGCATTCAGGTCACTGGGAGAAGGACCCCCGGCCATCTCCCCAGCTGCAGCTCAGCAAAGCAAGCCTCCAGGGGAAATTGACCTCATCAGTTTTGATGATGATGTTTTACCCACACCAGCTGGGAACCTGGTTGAAGAATCTGTTGGTTCAGAGATGGTTCTGGGTGAGTAAAAAGGAGAAGTGGAAGGGAGTGGAAACTCACCAGAGGGCATCTTGAATGGCACTTGCTGTTTTAGTTTCTAGGACATTATTTCTGGAGGGGGTGTATGTGGGTACGCTCATGCCTGTGTATGTACAGAGACAGAAACACAGATTAAGAAACATGGAGCTGGGAGGGAGATGGAGACAGAGGAATAGGAAAATCTGGAATGGGGGAGATGGAGACAGAGAAAGAGGGAGACACATGTAGATGACTACTACGTGAACCAGAAATAAGCAGACTGGGTCTAGCAACTAAACCAGGTGTGAGGCTGACTTCCTAACTCTGGCAGGTGGAGAGTCAAGCAGTAGGGGGAGGCAGGGGAAACTTCTCATAGATGAGAAGTCAATACTGTGGCCCCAGAAGGGCTCCTTAGACTGAGCCAGCCTCACGGGGAGTGCCAGGAGAGGCATCGACCCTGGGGAGGACTCTGGCAAGAGCAAAGACAAGAATGAGGACCCAGCCATATGTAGCAAAAATTTTTTCGCTAATCTTCACAGAACATCTTCCCTGGGGAATGCAAAGTTTTGTAAATAAAATACAACAGCTGTACATTTCCTGCCAGGATCAGGACAATTAAATTTCTCAAGAGGAAATTCAGAGAGTGTGTTTTCTTTGCTCACACTGTTCAGATGGAGGCTATGATGGTAAAGCTTATCTTTGATTTGTTAAAGTAAGCTGCTTTACTTGTCATTGATGATTCCTTTTACTGCTGTCTACTTATTTGGGTAGCATTTGTAAACATATGAGTTTAATAGTATTTTCAAAAGGTTAGCCATCATCTTATAAATGTTTAACATGCATCAAAATGGGATAAGCTCTGTGATTCAAAACCAAATTCTGTACAGCAAGGTGTATTTTAAATGATAACAAACATATTTATTAAATATGTATCATGCATACAACATGTTAGTGGCTACAGCATGCCTCTTGTCTATAAGAGGTAGGAGGAAAGACGTTAGAATGTACTGAGCTTCTGCAGTGTCCCAAACCTTTTGCTAGGTACCCAGACCTACATCATTTAATTTAATACTTATGGTAACTCTCTGCAAGGTATTGGTATTGTTGGCCTCAGTTTGCAGAAGAAGAAAATGAGACTGAGAGAAACCAGTGGGTAGCTTGCCCAGTGTCGTAACATTAGCAGCTTCCAAGGCATGATTCAAACTCCCATCTTTTTATTCTAGCTCTAGTGTATTTTTCATTATATGACATTGCTAACCAACATTGTATGAATCCTTAACCTAGGTAACACTTTGTTGCATCATTTTCTTATTTAAACCTTTTTGGTGTTACAAGGTTCACAGTGGGATAGGGAATGGTAAAACCAACAACAGCAAGTTGTTAAGGGGTGGAAACAGCACAAGCCAAAAAAATACCACCTTTTGTAGGAACTGCTGGATTCTGTGGGGATGGCAACTTGATTAATAACTGCTGAGACTTTATTCCCTGTCATCAAACGGATAATTACAGTCATCTTCCAAAAGAAGGTCATCAGTATACATTCAACATGAATATAGTCTCATGCCTCATACTCAGCCTTTTCCGTCCCTTGATTTCTACCACCTCATTGCACAATATTTAATTATGTAGGCAGTCTCTTAGCGAAGTATGTAATTTGCTTGCCCTACCTGACTCTAACCATTGCTCCTGACTGTGGAGTTACACTGAATGCTTGCTTCGTCATCTTTCTAAACCTGCTCCTTTTCCTGTTTTCTGTACCTCACTTAATAATGCCATCACGTCCCCAACCTTCCTTGGAGAGGCCTTGGAGAGGCCTAAAGATCATCTTCGAGTCTTCCTGTTTGTCACACTGACTGTTTGTTTGGACTTGGAGTCAGGCCAGAGTCTGCCACTATTATTTGCTCTGCCACTATTATTATTGCTCTGTGACTTTGGCCTATTTACTTAACCCCACTGTGCCTCGATTTCCTCATCTATAAAACATGGTAATAATACTCCTCGTGGAGGCACTGCGAGGATTAAATGTGATTATGCAGGAAAGCCCTGTCCCATTGTCTGAAATGTGGTAAGTGCTTATTAAGTAGTAATCATTGTTACTTCTTGCCCTTCACATCCAATTAGATACCAACTCCTGCTGGTTTAACCTTCTAAGTAGTTCTTGAACCCTCTCATTTGCATCTGCCTGTACTGCCCCACTTTGGGTCTTTATGCCAGATTACTGCAGAGGCCTCCTACTTTGAGCTCCTGCTTTTGCCTCAAACCCATCATCCTCCATATTATGGCTACCCAAGGGATTTTTCTAGAACATACTCTGGACCTTGTTGCTCCCCCACCTAATGTTCTCCAGAGGCCTTTAGGATCACCCTGAATTCCTCAGCATGTAGAGAGTTTTTTGTTTGTTTATTGATTTGGGGCCCCATGACTTTTTGATGGTATATCAGTAGCATGTCTTTATAAATAAGGAATCCCGGTCTCTCTGTGAAACCTCACTTAATCATCCTGGCATTGGCCAGAAACTGAGATAGAACAGGAAAGAAAGGAGAGGAACTCACAAATACGTCTTACCTCCTTTTCCTTCCCTCAAAAATAAAGAAAATCTAATAAACTGGTTGTCATAAAATGAAGTTGCCATATTAATCTCAGGAAATAGAGATCAGAAAATACTGAAGCTGTGAAAACATGGTAAAGATTAGAAAAATTATTAAAGGAAAACTCATAAAACAAGCAATTTAATATTGGATTCATTCCTTGGGTAGAATGCCTTCCAGGTTAATGTAATGGAGCTGAGAAGTATTAGCAATTCCTCTTCACACCTTTACAAATCGTACCCAGTTGTCAAAAAAAAAAGCAGAATGCCTCTGCTGTCAGCCCCATTACACAGACCAGAATAATAGTTTAGCAGCCAGTTTCTGCTATTCACAGAACTCAAGGGAAAGAAATGACAGAAAAGCAAGCCAAGGGTGGTGAAACTAATTATGATGACAAGCATATTACGAGAGACAGGTAATGGGCAGAAAGCTACATTACCATCAGTGTTTTTCTCAGCCCAGTAATGAAGACCATGCGGGTAGAAGTGTAAAAGGGGCCGGCTTGTTTGGCAGCAGGTGTGGAATAATTGGTTTGGTGCGAGACGCTGGAAGGAGGACAGAGTAACTACTGCAAATAAAAGTGAAAAATGCCATGGACGTTCCTTAGATTTAGATAGGAGATTGTTTTGGGTTTTAGTTTGGTTTGGTTTTTTTGTGGGGTTTTTTGTTTGGTTGGTTGTTTGTTTTGTTTTTGTTTTTGTTTTTTTGAGATGCTCTGTGTTTTCTCTGTAGAAGCTGGAGCAGACTCTGTGGTACAGTCGTGGCACTGTGGTTCTTAACCCCTCCTGGGCATCACAGAACTCTGAGAATCTGATTATCCTGGGAATCTTTTCTCTCTCTTGAAAATAGCCCTTTAGCTCACGTATGCACAATTTCCGGAGCTTCAAGGGCCCATTCTTGGACCCCAAATGAAGCACTTCCACAGAATATTGCGATAACCTCCAGTGGACTGGTATGCCCATGCAATGGAGGATTGTATGCTAATTTAAAAGGAAGCACACCATCTATTACTTGCTGCTGTGTTCCAACCCCCAAGATATTGTTAGGTGAAAAATGCAAGGTATAATTACTATTCGTGGTATTTTAGCTACTGTTTGTTTTCACACACACACACATATATAGATGTAGTATCTTTGGAAAGATGTATAAAAAGCTGGTAACAAAGGTTTTCTTTATGAGGGAACTGGGTTGGCAGGAGAGGATGGGGAACCTGGTTTTCCAATAGCTAACCATAAGCAGAATTAGGATGAAAACCTGGGGGAGTTAGCTCTTGTCATCTTCGCTGCAGAGAGAGAGCTGCTTCCCACACTGACCCTCAGTCTTGGGATGAGTAGAAACGTTAATAGTACATGATATTTCTAAATTGCTGTTATTCAAGATTATAAATGAAAGCCTATTATTTTGAACTATGTATGTGTAAATAAGACGTTCAAAAACGTATGTGCATTAAATCCTATTACATAGACTCAAAAAAAGTTTTAATTTTCCATATAGCTTTAATTTTTCTAATTACCTTATGGAAAATTTTATGCCCATTATTGCCTTTAAAAAGAAACTAAAAGGACTAGAATTTTCTCTTTTTCCCCCTTATTTTTAAGTGATTTTTGGTTTGTTTGGCAGGGGAGTTATTTCAGCTTCATCTTGTAACTTTTTTCTTGTGATTGAATTTATTTTATTGGATTTTTTCGGTTACAAAGTAACACATATTTGCTGTAACAAGGGAAATGATACAAACATTTACTAAAAGAAAAAGAATTTTATCTCCTCTAGTCCGTCCATATCCTCAATGTTGTATGTGGCCTTCTGTGCCTTTGGACATTTCAAACCAAAACTTACAAACATACATATATGTACTTTTTCCTACTTTTTATGAATATTTTCATCATACTATACCCATGTTTGTTTGTTTCTTTGTTTATATAACAGTGAGATTTATGGACTTCTCGGTCTAGTCAGTCTAAGTCTAATTCCTTATTTCCTTATACTTGCCTAATATTTCTTAGTGTGAGTATATTGCGATTGAGTCAACATTTCCCCTATCCATGGACATTGCTTTTGATTTTTTGGATTTCTTTTTCCTCTACAGATAATGCTGTAATAAACATTCATAAATATTGCCTCTCCTACTAGTGCTCTTATTTCTGAAGGATAAATTTCCAAGGAGTGAGACTGCTGGGTCAGACGTTATGAACTTGAAACATTTTCATTGTACCAGCAATCCAGTTTCCCACTTGGCAATGCCTGGAGTTCCAAACACGAGATGCCATCTTTGCTTTATATGTTGCCCACTTTCATTTCTGTTAGAAAAAATACCCTGCTCATGAACAGACATAAAAAGTAGACTTCGTACTGTTTAACTAAAGAGATTTCCACACCATCATCAGGAAGGAAAACAGACCTCCAGTTTTCCTCCCCCTTATTGAAGTGATGCTCTGTGTCCTCCCCACTAATCTGCACACCTCGTCTCGATTATAGCCTGGACAGCATGCAGACAGACAGGCAGATGCTGAGCTCACTGACTCACTGAGCACAGCTGGGGCAGGTCATGAAACAGGCCCACTCCTGCCAAACAGCCCGCTGTACTAGAACCCGAAGACTTCTTTGCTTCACTGTACTAAGAATTTTTTTTTCCAGAGACGTGTAGTAGAATAATTTTACATGATCTGAGTACCAATTATGAAAGAGTAGCTAATGATATTAAAAATAAAGACCAAGAGGGGCATCTGGGTGGCTCAGTGAGTTAAAGCCTCTGCCTTCAGCTCAGGTCATGATCCCAGGGTCCTGGGATCGAGCCCCACATCGGGCTCTCTGCTCAGCGGGGAGCCTGCTTCTCCCTCTCTCTCTGCCTGCCTCTCTGCCTACTTGTGATCTCTGTCTGTCAACTAAATGAATAAAATCTTTAAAAAAATAAATAAATAAAACCAAGAAAGAGAAAGAGTGGGTAGGACACTAGGACACTTGGAATAGTTTGTTATATAAATTGTATCTATACTGCTTCAATGCAAATCCTTTAGGTTAAAAAAAAAATAAGTAACTGGACCCTTCCATGTAATAGGTGAGTTCTGCACAGTGTGCAGGATTTGGAGCGGGAGTCTTGAGGGCAGTCCTCCAACAGCAAGCATAATTTGGATGCCCCTGTGCTTGGCCCCTCAAGGCATTGATTGGTGTCTTTTCTCCTTTCCCTTCCCCACCTTATGCATGCCCTGCCCCTGGAATGTGAGAGAGTGTAGGTGGTATTCTGGCTCAGAATATACTATGAGTTGGGAAATAATTGAAGTCATCCCATGCTCAAGATTTTCTTCCTCCTCCTAACCAACCCCCCCCCAAAAAAACCTCAACTAAAAACCTACACTAATAACCAATAGATGATAGGTATCAGAAGAAACTACTAAAGCAGAAATGCCACTTGAAAGGTAGAACACAGTGAACAGTCACCAGCCTTAATCCTTTCCTTGAGTTTTTGGTCCTTTTCCCAACAGAAAACAGACCCCGGATAGAATGGGATGTGACAACCAAGACTGGGGGGAGGGAGAACAGTCAAGTGTCTTCCACAGCTGGGGAAAGGAAGGTGGATCCTTGGAAGTCAGTGGGGTCCAACAAGGGCCAAGGAGGCAGAACAAAGGCAATAGTAGGCAGAGATGAATAGGACGGAAAGATGAACACAAACGAAAGATACTATGTGTCTGTGTTTGAATAAAATGCATACCAGGTTTACATAGGGCCTTCAAATTGTTTCACTTCAGCTAGTATCAACTCAGAATAGATGAACCCTTCAGGGAGGTCACATTCAGGTAATATTTGCAATAATGGGCTTTAAACAAGCGTACATACCCCTTTTTTACCCACTGGCACTGCTGTTTCCCAGACACTGGTGCGTATTATCCAAGTTGGAAGAACTATCAGAATATGTGAAATATAGTTGTTGGAGAGACGGTGGTAGAGAACCCCCCTCCCTCACCTTTGCACTCTTGTTTTACGCTGCATCCTGCTTTCAGTCTGCCCACACCCGAAATCTCTCACCATGCCCTACGTTTTCCTTTTTCAGTAGTACTTCTCACGTGGAGTACCACATGAACTACTCACTATCGTATTTACTGTTCATTACCGCCATCTCCCTACTGGAATGTAAATGCCGTGAGAGCAGGTTGCTTTGCTTTATTCACTGAAGTATTCCCCGCACCTTAGAACAGCATTTGCTTTGTAGCAGACATCCAGTCACTTTTGAGTGAACAAAAGCGAAAAAGCAGATTACAATGCAAGGTATAAAATCCTGGTTTTTTTGTTTATCAAAATACCTACATAACAATACATGTAATATAGTAAAAAATCTGTAGGCAGATCACCAAAGTTTCATTATTACTGGAGGGATGGGATTACAGGAGACTTTGCATCATAGATTTCTTAATGTTCCCCATTTTTATAATAAATACTACTTCTGAAGTAAAAAATGGTATAACAAAATAGAGAATTTTAAAATGTGGTTCGATCTAGAAGGAACTTTGTTTTGTGAGGTTGTAGGTTACAGTGGAAGAAAGTTGTATCATTACAACTTTTTTTCAAGTTTGATATTGTTTTGATAATCCTCAGTTGGTTTCTTGAGCTTAGACAAGACTTTCCTCACTTGTGAGCTAATATGTTTCCATAAAAGGGTCATCTAATGTATTCTTTTTGTCAGTAGCCTAGTAGTAATTGTTCTACCCGGCACGCCACTTGAGGGCCATTCCAAGGTGGTAGATAATAAAATGGGATCGTACTTTACTACAGTATCTCCCCACCTATCACTATTCCTGGCATGTGGTAGACATACACATGGGAGCAAGTGGCTGGTGAGTGAGCAATGATGCCTTTGGTGGCATGGATAATGGTAGGGTTGCCATGAGCTGCGGGGGAAGGGAAGGTCAGGTATCCGGGGGGTGGACGGCCTCTTTATCCTTAGCCCAGCTCTTCATGTGTCCTGAAAATAGCTGGTCAGCAGAAGGTGCTTCTGGAACTAGAGCTCATAATCGGCAGAATGTGAACGCTGTTCATCACAGGAGCTATGGTGTATGTTGTTTTTACAGGGAGTATCTCCCTATAGTGAAGAGTGTAGAACAGGTGCAGAATTACAGCCTCTTGTAGAATTAAAGGCAGAGGCAGCTCAGGGGAGTCTGTGTGCTGCACAGAGTATCCATTATACAGCATTTATTTTATTTTTGCTAATCTAGTATTTTTAGATTTCTTGTCTTTAAGAAATTGTATGGTCATTTCCCCAAAGTACTGAAAAGAATATTTACATTAAAGAAAAAAAAAGACTATTTCTTTCAGTTAAAAAAAAAAAAAAGTTTGGTAATTATGTCTTTGTTTAAAATACTTCCTGTAACCATGTATTGTCAATTTTAAATGAATCTGTTAAATGGAGACGTGCCCAGCCTGGTGTCCTTGCCCCCAAATTAAATATTTGAAGGAAGATGTCTGATTTTATCTCCAGGATAAAACACTTTTCATTTTCACGTTGACTGAAGTGTGGTTTGACTGAACGACTGGCGCTCCTCTGCTGTGCCAGGGATGGTGCTGGGCAGAATGAGGGCCCTCGGTGAGCCCTGTGCATCAGTTTTCAGTCCAGGCACAGGAGTGGGGGGGAGAAAAGACCTCTTTCCTGGGGGATCTGGGAGGCCTCCCAGTAGGGGGGAAATTGGCTCCTCTTTCAATTGCCCCTCATTTTCAGGCGACACTTATAAAATGATTGTACTCCCGTGGAAGATAGCTTCTACATAATTCAAGATTGTCCTGGATATCTCTCATCAGAGAAGAAGAAAAGCCACATGAATTATTTACAGAGCACCAACTTATTTCCTTTCATGAGCTCCGACTTTGTTTTTGTCTCTGCAAACTGAGATTTTGTTTATCCATGAATAGTTTTCCCTGGGGCATGAAAATATGACTCTTTAATTATGAATGAGATTTTTTGTTTGAGTCCGTGTTAACTAAAACATGCAAAATAAACTGTGTTTTTCATTAGATCCCTTTCAGCTCCCCATAAAAACAGAACCAACAAAGGAAAGAGCAGTTCAACCAGTACCCACCAGGAAGCCCACTGTGATTCGAATTCCAGCCAAACCCGGAAAATGTAAGCACTAATCGGCCTTCTTTCTTTGCTTCTCCAGAGCCTGGGAGAAATATATACTAATTTGTCAATGTCTGCTTTTGAAATTTTGTGTGGTCAGCCATTTGCTATTATTTATAGTCAAAGGACATTTGAAAACAAGTTCTTTTTTCACAGTTCTTTAGACAGTTGGTACAGTTAGTATGGATTTCATTTATCTATACCGTGGTCTCTAGGCAGAGAGTAGAAGGAGACTGAAACTTAGAAAAACTGTAGTATCTTGTTAGTGCGTTGGGTAAAGATGGTGGGAAAGTACAGTTGACCCTTGAACAACACAGGTATGAACTGTGTGCGTTCACTTATATGCAGACTTTTTACAGTACAGTACTGTAGAGGTATTTTCTTTATGGCTTTCTTACTTTTTTTTAAAGATTTTATTTATTTGAGAGAGAGAGAGAGAGCAAGCTCAAGTAGGGGTTGCTAGTGGCAGAGGGAGAGGGAGAAACAGGCTTCCTGCTGAGTAGAGAGCCTGATGCGGGGCTCAATCCCAGGACCCTGAGATCATGACCCAAGTCAAAGGCAGACACTCAACTAACTGAGCCGCCCAGGCTCCCCTCTTTATGGTTTTCTTTTTTTTTTTTTTTTTTTTAAAGATTTTATTTATTTATTTGACAAAGAGAGATCACAAGTAGATAGAGGGGCAGGCAGAGAGAGAGAGAGAGGGAAGCAGGCTCCCTGCTGAGCAGGGAGCCCGATGCGGGACTCGATCCCAGGACCCCAGGATCATGACCTGAGCCGAAGGCAGCGGCTTAACCCACTGAGCCACCCAGGCGCCCCTCTTTATGGTTTTCTTAATAACATTTTCTTTTCTCTAGCTTACAGTGTTGTAAGAATACAGTATGTCATATACATAACATACAAAATCTGTGTTCATTGGCTATTTATGGTATCAGTAGGCTATTGGTAATTAAGTTTCAGGAGAGTCAAAAGTTACATGTTGGGAGTGCCCGGGTGGCTCAGTCAGTTAAGTGTCCGCCTTCGGCTCAGGTTGTGATCCCAGGGTCCTGGGATTGGACCCCGCATCAGGCTCCCTGCTCAACAGGTAGTCAGCTTCTCCCTCTCTCTCTGCCCTTCCTCCACTTGTGCTCTGTCAAATAAATAGAATCTTTAAAAAAAAAAAAAGAAGAAGATACATATGGATTTTTGGCTGCACCGGGGTATCAGCACCTCTGACCCTCACGTTGTTCAGATGTCAATTCTGATCGGGCTTTCTGCTCTGCGGACAGCCTGCTTCCTCCTCTCTCTCTCTGTCTGCCTCTGCCTAATTGTAATCTCTGTTTGTCAAATAAATAAATAAAATCTTTAAAAAAAAAATTTAAAAAAAAAGTGATAGCAAATAACGTTGTGTGGGGGCGCCTGGGTGGCTCAGTGGGTTAAGCCGCTGCCTTCGGCTCAGGTCATGGTCTCAGGGTCCTGGGATCGAGTCCCGCATCGGGCTCTCTGCTCGGCGGGGAGCCTGCTTCCCTCTCTCTCTCTCTCTCTCTGCGCCTGCCTCTCTGCCTACTTGTGATCTCTTTCTGTCAAATAAATAAATAAAATCTTAAAAAAAAAAAAAAATAACGTTGTGTGTGTCTGCCTGAATACCATAGTCTAAGTATGTATGAATTATATGAAGAGCAGTAACCAAGAATTATGAAAACATAATGATGTCTAACATTTTTTAAAATCAGTATAACTTTCCATTTTGATATTATTTCCTGCCTTGATTTTTAATGGTACAATAAATGACATTTCCTGTGAGCTTTTATAAGGACTGCAAAGAAATTATTGTAAGAGAGAAGCCAAGAAGGCCAGGCCCATTTATTTTAGACCCTAGAGATGGTTAAAAGTTGTGTGTAAATGTGTGTGTGTACACACACGTGCTTGTGCAGTGGGTTCCAAAGCAGTTCCTGGCATTGCTGGGGCGATCACACAGTTTTCTCTGGGAGTGTCTGCTCTCATTTCATTTCATTCAGTGCCTTTGCATGGTCCAGATGCATCCTTGCCTCTAGCCAGCAGGAGATCCTGCCACTCCGTTGCTCCTGGTAGCAGATCAAGTGTCCCCGTCCTTCACCGGTCTGTAACATCCCCAGCTTATTCTCCAGGCATACCCTGGAATGCCATGAAACCCCTTTAGTTCAGGAGTTTGGTTTTTCTGTAAAAAACTACCCAGAAGGATCATATTGGTTTTGGTCTTTTGAGTGTTTTGTTATTAATTGATGGCTGTAAGCCACATAGAAGATTAAACAGAGTGACTATGAAGAATGAGGAGGAGAAAAAGTCACGGGTACCAAATTCTGGTGGGTTCTTGCTTCTTAGGAGGTTATGTGGTAGGTTAAAGAACTGGTGGTACATTTCTTTTGACAGCATTAGATAGCCCGCAAATCAGTGGGCTATGTAAGTCTCACAGATGATAGTTCAGTGGGTTGTTTGTCTGCTTGCTGTTACCTTGTTAAAATGTACTCTGGATTTTTTTTTTTTTTTTAAGATTTATTTTTTTGACAGAGATTACAAGTAGGCAGAGAGGCAGGCAGAGAGAGAGAGAGAGGAAGCAGGCTCCCAGCCAAGCAGAGAGCCCGATGCGGGGCTCGATCCCAGGACCCTGGGATCATGACCTGAGCCGAATGCAGAGGCTTTAACCCGCTGAGCCACCCAGGCGCCCCTGTACTCTGGATTTTTAACAGGCATAGTGAAATACAATGAGCATAAATACTGCCTGATGCTCATGTAGGTTTTAAGTAATACAGTTTTTACATTTAAGTTTATTCTCCTGTTGCACCAGGGTCCCCAAGATCCCCGGGTTTGACAGTCCCTAGGAGGACTGGCAGGACTTAGCATTATGTTCACAGCTGTGATTTATTACAGCAAAAGTATACAAAACAAAATCAGCAACAGGAAACGGTGCATTGGGGAAAGTCTGGAGGAAACCTGGCACGGGCTTCTAGGTGTTGTCTCCCAGGGGAATCACAAAGGCTCTGCTTAACTCCCCCAGGATCCAGTTGTGACAACACAGGTGAAATGTCAGCTGAGGAAGCTCATTAGACACTCAATACCCAGGGTTTTTATTAGGGGTTGGTCACATAGGCACCTCTGGGAATTTGGGCACATTCCAAAATTCTAGATTCTGAGAAGAAAAGCAGGTATTCAGCATCAACCATATTTTTTCATTTTATCAGTTCTGGGGCTGGTGGGAACCTTCCCCAACTCCCAAATTCCCAGATGCCAGCAAGGACCCACCCTGGAAGCAGGCCTTTCTATGAATAAGCAGTCTCAGACCTGCTACATTCATTCTTGTCTGCATACTTACAAATTGGATTCATAGTCCTAGAATCCTGTAGTGGATATATTGAGGAAGCACCTTTATTTGTTACTCTGACAAAGTTCCAGGAACTTTTCGCAAGTTGGATTCTAACTGCCGTATGTGAGAGAACTGACGTGCCAGTTTCTAGAGCATTATTTCTATTTATATTAAAAACGAGGGGCACCTGGATGGCTCAGTGGGTTAAAGCCGCTGCCTTCGGCTCAGGTCATGATCCCAGGTTCCTGGGATGGAGCTCCACATCGGGCTCTCTGCTCTGCGGGGAGCCTGCTTCCTCTCTCTCTCTGCCTGCTTCTCTGCCTACTTGTGATCTCCATCTGTCAAATAAATAAATAAATAATCTTAAAAAAAAAAACACCAGTTAAACAATTCATATGTGCTGTGGAGGGGGAAAAAAGTTCCTCGGTGTTGGAAGACTTTGGAATGGTCAAGTGAAGAAAGGAAAGCTTTGTGCTGCAAGACTTCTTGGTCTTCTTTAAGCCTGTCAAATCTTTCCCCTTGAGACTTGTTTTTTCTGACTAGGATGTCCTTTTCCCAGATAGGTGCATGGCTCCCTCCTTCACCACTCCTCTGGGTCTTTGTTCAAATGCCACTTTTCTCATTAAGACTTTCTCTGACCACATAATTTGAAATCGGAATTCTCCACCTAGTCCACACACCCATGCCTGATAATCCCTATGTCCCATCCTGCCAGTAAGGTATCTCCTCTCTACTTTCATGTTATTACGACTTTGTACCCTTAATGGTTCGTCACAGCAATACAGCATCCTGAGTGATTTATCATTTCCTTATAAGAATAAGAAAACTATACCAGAGTGAGAGTCTTCAAGATGGCAGCTGAGTTGAAATGTTGCTGTGTGTCTTCATTTCCAGAGCAGCCCTGCTTCTTGCTGAGAATGCTTGTCTGTCTCTCTTTCGTTTCCTAGTAGCTGGCCTGGGTGTTTTCCTGCCTGTAGATAAAATAGGAACCTGACAGATCATCCTCTTGTTTATAGGTGTTTTATGTGAAATGAGAGTAGAGAGTGTTCATTTGAAAAGAAGGGAAAAAAATCCCATCTCCTTTAAGTATCTAAATCCGTGTGAAAGGTGACTTTAGCCTCCTTTAGTATGTTAAGTCGTCCTCTCTCCAAGTGTTTTTGCACACAGATTTTAATTAGCTGTCACTAATTAAATCTGATCTTTTTCTTTTTAGAATATGTTAGGGGGCATATGCTATCACTGACTTAAGGATGTAGTTTGGATGTAAAGATATTGTTTGTTAAAATGAAGGCAATTAAGTCCATTAATCTGGAGCTAATGAATTAGGAAACATTTAATTATTTGGGGGAGGGACGTCTGGATTACACAACTTATTAGGAAGCAACATGCCATATTACAGTGAGCACAGGCTTTAGGGTTCAAAACCCTGGATCTGATAATTACTAGCATGAAGACATTGAATGGCTATTGTCTTCTCAGCTTTGGTTTCTTCCTCTGTAGACTAGGTAAGTTATTACGTAGCGCAGTGCTATCCAATAGGACTTCCTGCAGTGATGGAAATGTTCCAGGACGGTGCTGTCCATGATGGTAACCGATAGCCAGATGTGGCTGCTTTGCGCTTGGCCACTGAGCGAAGGTAGCTTGTTCAGCTGAGGAACTGAATTTTTAATTTTGTTTAAGATGTAAGTTTAAATCACCACATGTGATGACTAGCCAGGGAACTATGCAGATGAAGCACATAGATAGACATCAGTTGGAGAAACATATATCAACAAAAGGCCTTAACTTAGTGCCTGGCACACTGAGGATTCTCAAAAATGCGGGCTGCTACTGTATTTATTCAGTATTATTTTTACTCTGTACAACATTCAGTAAAACTGCCTGATGTCTCCTAACCCATCAGTCTTCTGAGGCTTCCTAGCTCCTTCTCATATACTTCGCTGTCCATTCTTTGTGTGGCTCCCTTAAGATGGCCTTTTTCCTGAGGAAAACAAGCTGCAATCATTTCATCTTTCAGAATCCCCAAAGGCCAGAAATTACTGATGAATTACTGCTATTTTTCCAGGTTTACATGAGGATCCACAAAGCCCACCTCCTCTCCCTACTGAAAAACCTATTGGAAACACTTGCAGTACAGTGTCTGGAAAGCTCAGTACTGTTGACAGAACTAGAAACTTGGTAAGTTGTCCTTATAAATTGTCTTAGATCAAAGACGAAGCTATGCGCTAATTTTAAATTATGATGTCTGAATTATTTTACTGTTGGTCACATAAAGACTTCTATTGCAAACCAGTTCTGAGTCCCAGTACTTATTTAATGTGATGTTCAATGTATTTTTTAAAGATTTTTTTTATTTATTTGACAGAGAGATCACAAGTAGGCAGAGAGGCAGGCAGAGAAGCAGGGGAGGCAGGCTCCCTGCTGAGCAGAGAGCCCGATGCGGGGCTCAATCTCAGGACCCTGGGATCATGACCCAAGCCAAAGGCAGAGGCTTTAACCCACTGAGCCATCCAGGCACCCCTGATGTTCAATGTTTTTAAAATTCTCTTAGAACAAAAGAATTAGGCCAGTTCATTGTACTTCATAAAATAATTTATCCTATACTGTCCTATATTGTCTTTTAAATGGCACTAATAATGAGGAAGTTATTGAAATCTCTGAAAACCTTTAATATTTGTGGAAATAGACTTAGTCATCAGTTTTATTTAAAATGTCCAACTAGTGATGTAATTTTAAGATAATTACCATAAGAATTTGTTCATCTGAAATTTAAGGAAAATAATTTTTTAAATAAAAAATAGTACTTTACCATGTACTTGTGAAACAATGGTAGTTAACAAGTTTTAAATATATATATATATTTTTTTCAATCTCAATACCTTTTCCCCATACTGTTTCTAATTCCCATATGCTAGATTATCTTTTAAGGTTTGTTCCTTAACGAGTATTGGCAAGGATGTGGGGAAAAGTCAACCCTCTTGCACTGTTGGTGGGCATGTAAATTTGTGCAGCCACTGTGGAAAACAGTGTAGAGGTTCCTCAGAAAATAGGAACAGAACTACCATATGATCCAGCATTTCACTTCTAGGTAGTTACCTAAAAAAAAAAAAAATGAAGACAGTAATTCAAAAAGACGTGTGTACCTCTGTGTTCTTCACAGCATTATTATTTACAGTAACCAAGATACGGAAGCAGCAGGGTGCCTGGGTGGCTCAGTTGTTAAGCACCTGCCTTCAGCTCAGGTCATGATTCCAGTGTCTGGGTATCGAGCCCCACATGGGGCTCCCTGCTCAGCGGGAAGCCTGCTTCTCCCTCTTCCACTCCCCCTGTTTGTATTCTCTCTCTCCCTGTGTCTCTCTCTGTCAAGTAAATAAAAAAGGAAAAAAAAAAAAAAAGATGTGGAAGCAGCCTAAGTGTCCATCAATAGATGAATGGGTAAAGAAGATGTGCTGTCTACATACAATGAAATACTACTCAGCCACAAAAAAAGATGAGATCTTGCCATTTGTGACAACATGGATGAACCTAGAGGGTATTAAGCTAAGTGAAATAAGTCAGGCCGAGAAAGACAAGTACTGTATGACTTCATTTATATGTGGGATCTAAAAAGCAACACAAACAACAAAATAGAAACAGACTCATAGATACAGAAAACAAACTGATGGTTGCCAGAGGGGAAGTGGAAGGGTTGGGGGGGTGGGTTAGGATAGATGAAATAGGTGAAGAAGATTAAGAGGTACAGTCTTCTGCTTTTAAAATAAATAAAGATATGGGGGTGTAGTATGCAGCATAGGGAATATGGTCAATAATACTCTAACAACTTTGGGGAGCAGAGTAGAGAGCCCAGATATGGACCTGCAGCTCTATGGGCTACTAACCTTTGACAAAGTAGGAAAAATATCCAGTGGAAAAAAAGACAGTCTCTTCAATAAATGGTGCTGGGAAAATTGGACAGCCACATGCAGGAGAATGAAACTCGACCATTCTCTTAGACCATGCACCAAGATAAACTAAATGGATGAACGACCTCAGAGTGAGGCAGGAATCTATCAAAATCCTCAAAGCAGCAACCTTTTTGACCTCAGCCACAGCAACTTCTTTGAAGACACTCTCCAAGGGCAAAGGAAACAAAAGCAAAATGGACTTTTGGGACTTCATCAAGATAAAAAGCTTCTGCACAGCAAAGGAAACAGTCAACAAAACAAAGAGGCAACCCATGGAATGGGAGAAGATATTTCCAAATGACACTACAGACAAAGGGCTGTTATCCAAGATCTGTAAAGAACTTCTGAAATTCAACACCCAAAAAGTGAATAAGTCAAAAAATGGGCAGAAGACATGAGCAGATACTTCTCCAAAGAAGACGTACTGTGATGACTTTGTATGGGTGACAGAGGGTAACCAGACTTACTGTAGTGCCCGTTATATAACGTCTGTAAACATTAAATCACTGTGTTGTACACCAGAAACGAATACAATGTTATATATTATTCAATAAAAAAATAAAAATTAAAAAACAAAAATAAAAAATTTTTAAGGAACAAATTCTTAATGCCTTTGAACCAAATTTTCAGTTCAAATTTCATAATAGTTCTACTCTGTGCATTAACTATGCTTATTAGACATGCGAACCCATCTAATCATCTAGTGAAAAGATATTTCTTTGAAGGAGACATTAAATTGAATTAGCCAATATCAAGTTAATGAGATTTTCCTGTAGGCTGAACTAAAATTTAGTGATCATTTGCATTTTCAAAGTACTTGGTAATAAATTTTTATTAAAACTGGGCCAAGAAAGCCCAAAAGGGGATGATAGGGTCCCTATAATACTGTTGTTGAATAGGAGAAAATCCCAAATTTCCATGGAGGAAAATTTACTTGAGAAGGTTACTGGCTTCTACTCTAAAGGGTTGTAAAGGAGAGTGAGAGGATGATGAGCAGGCATATACCTCATTCAGGAAGTCGTGTAATGGACTTTCGTAAACCATAAAGCTCTATTAAAGTATTAGGTATTATTACATTTGGTGTTAAGCGGACCACGAAGCAACTCCCACATTTTAGAAAAACAAGAAGAGGAAGTTAGAATAAACTGGACCATCTGGAGAGGTACTATAATCACAATTGTACCTCACGTGAACAGGAAAATCCTGTCCTACACTGTTTACAAAGGAAGACCAAGCATTCTGTGCTGTGTTATAATCAATCCATACCACGAGAGAGAAACTGGGTCTGAAGCAAGAAGAGAGAAGAAACAGACCACAAGGGAAAGGAATCAGCTAAAGTCACACATACAGAATTCCAGGGCCAGGAAGTCCAATCTATGCCTGAGAAATACCTTTTGTTTGAAAATTACAGTTACTGAATGAACAGTAGACCAGAGACCATAAAGCCTTCAGGTATCGGGGAGGATCCCTAGAAAGACTGTTCTCCCCTTGTAATTACCCGTGGGGATAGGTCTGGTCTTGGCCAGCCATGTCTTCTGATGAGGCGCAGGACGCAAACTCTCTACTATTTCTCCTGCCTTGAGAGCCAGGGAACTTTCCATCTTAGGACAAGACAACTGTTGCAAAATCTCACACTGGAATCTAGGGTAAGGACCATGAGGAGCCCCCGGAGCAGGAACAGGTGCTTCTGTGTGCCCCGTCCTCGCAGCGGGAACTTGGGGCTTCCAGATCTTCTCTGCAGCCAGTGCAGGAGGAGTCAGGAGATCCACCTGGCGTGGTTAGGGAACTCAGGCGGCTGCACAGACGCTGGCGGGGGCCTTCAGGAGCTAAGAAGTGGCCCCACTTCCTGGAGAAAGAAGAGAAGGAGCATCCGTGGAGGCTGCTCAGTAGTTCCGACAGACAAGACTACCCCGGGTCTTTTGAAGTTCTGCAAAAAACTGCGGGATTATTTTGATGTTAGAATGTAAGAAGCCGTTTCAAAGCCGATGCACAAAAAGATGGCATCCACAGGAACAGTACAAGCAGAAAAACCAACGTCTCCAGGAACTAAAATGCCTGTCCAAACACATCAAAAGCCGAAGTGCAGAGAAGTCAGAGCTAAAGAAAAACTACAAAAAAGCAGATACAGAGAGGCTCCAGTTAGGTGTGGAATATTGAAAAGGAGGAAATCGCTAATCAGTAATCTTCCAGAGACTGTTGGCGGAACCAGGCACAAAGCTGGACTTTAGCGAACCGGAGGACAGTGGGCTCTGCGGGAGCCCACTTCTCAGTATCTACAAGGGATGCGGGACACTGCAGTGCCTTCCACCACATGCCTGTGGTTCCTGGCCAGTGGGGGCGCTCCTTCCCCTCCCCGCCTTTTTCTCCTGAGTTAAAATTTTCTGTTAGAAAACTTGAGAAACTCAAAAGATACTTAAGATCCTCCATAAACATAACACCACTGAGAGAAAATCGCAGCTCGTATTTGACACAAGATTAGGATTCTGTGGCAGGTCATTACTAAAGTACATCCCCTATAACTTTATCAGATTTCTCTGTCTGTATTTGTTTAATTTGCCCTTAATTATTAAGGTACCTACCAACTGTAATTTTGAAAAAAAACAGTAAGAGTTCCTGCCTGTCTACTAGATGGTTTTTCTGTTTGTTCGTTTGTTAACCTTAAGATTAACAAAGATAAGAGTGAGTTTTTCAAAGTCATAGCAGTATTCGCCTGTGGGGGAAAATGGGCATTAGTGTATTTATAAGGCATGGATTAGACTGGAATATTGCAGGGTTTATGCGCTGGTGACTCGCCTCACTACATTAACTGAACTCATTAGTGAAACCAGGTTTTAAGGGCAAGCTTAATTTGTTTTTAAAAATGGGATTTTGAAACATACTTAAATGATCACAGTTATTGGCAATTAATCATTTGGTATTTAAGGAAAAGTTAATATTCAGTTCAAATTAAAACACCGTGGAAGTCAATTTTAACTCATTTATCAGGTGAGAAGGAGGAAAACAGTCTAAATTAGCCCAAAGAACCCCAAGCAACTGTTCAATCTCCCTTTAAAAAAAAAAAAAAGGCAGTGTAATTTTAAAGGACGAGCATTTTCCCCTTGTATTGTACTCATGTCCCAATCCTTGGGCTATACCGTGTTTGAAGAACCTGTTGAAACAGCACGGTTTGATTCCTTTACGCTAAAGATATCTCCCTGTTGTTCTCCACGCTTCCAGTTTTTCCCCTCTGCTCTTAGGCACGTACATTCCTGCTCCACCTCTCTTTTCTTTTTCCAGGTATCCCCTTTTGCCCTCTCTTCTTTCTTGGGCCTTTTCTATTCCTCTTCACATACTTGGCTTTCAGGCTATCCCTTAAGCTTCTTCTGTGTTCTTCCTTCTCCTAGTTGAAAAGCCACCACACAAAGTATAAACCATCCAGCAATGTGAGATCTGCCTGTTCGAAGCAAAACAAACTAACCACCACCTCACTTATTATATGTTTAAACCAAGGAGCAGTATAGATTTTATGTGTTGTCATGGGATAAATAGAGGCCATATATATTTTTTAATTCCCCACAGTGCCTGCTTAAATGGCTGCTATATAGGAGTTCAGCAACATCTTTCATACCTGGTGGGTCTGCTGCGTGCGTACCCATGCTGTCCACTCGGTTGCACGGTGGTCCTCCTGCTGGTCTCTCTGTTTTCACTGACATTAGGACTTGAAAACTTAGGTAGGAACAAGTAATGAGTTAATACAGCTTAAGACCAGAAACTCTTGTAGCTGATTTCCACTTAGAGATCTAGCCAGCAGGTTGTCTGTAATTCCTCTCCACAAGCTCCTGTTTCAGATTTACCTTAACTTAAAAGAATTCTCTGATAATTGTAGGAATCTGACCACGTGGGTCAAACAGGAGGCTCTGTGCGAGGACCCCCAAGGTTGCCACCAAGGTAAGTGAAGTGTGGGAAAACATGTAAAAAGTAAATTAAAGGGCTGGCAGGCTGGCTCAGTCAGAAGAGCATGTGACTTTTGATCTCAGGGTCGTGAGTTCGAGCCCCACATTGGGTACAGAGATTATTAAAAAAATAAACTTTTTAAAAAAAGGTAAATTAGAGAAAAACTAATGATTCAAAGACTGGACTCTCTTTTCTGTTATCAAAACTGAGTGTTGGGGCACCTGGGTGGCTTAGTCAGTTAAGTATCTGCCTTCAGCTCAGGTCATGATCTCGGGGTCCTGGGATCCAGCCCCACATTGTGCTCCCACTCAGCAGGGAGTCTGCTTCTCCCTCTGCCCCCTTCATGTTCTCTCTCTCTCCGTCTGTCTCTGATAAATAAGTTCTTTCAAAACAAAACAAAACTGAGTGTCATTGGTCTTAGATCTTTTAGAGATGCATTGAACTCACAAACTCACCCAGAGCACTGGTCTGCTTCCCACGGCAGGTTGTAGGAATCTCTGCTCCTCCTTTCTTTTCACACAATCCCACAACTCCCTAGAACACAGACATGGATCTTTATTTCTTTTCCTCAAATAAACAGTACTGCTTTCTGAACTAAAGCAACTCTACTTCTGGAATGTGTACGTACACACACACACACACACACGCACGCACGCACGAGCGCTCCCTGCTGTGAGAACCAACCTGGATTTGGGAAGTATCTCCAAAAGGAGACAGACTTTGTGAACTCAGGGGTTCCCTGCCCTCCTGAGTTCTAGGGCTCTTTGAACAAAAAGCTAAGATGCTATTGGAAGATGTTACTATGTTGGAAATTATTTTTATCATAGGAGTTAAGGGAAGGCTTTCAAAATAATAGTTGTCCAACCCCATTTGCAGAACTAGGTTGCTTTATATTAATCTAAATTGGGGTTTTAATAATAATTCCTATAACACGAATATTGGGGTTTGATGTTCCTTTTTAATTATGTCTAAGACCCCATAGATATACGTGGTACCTTATTACTAGCTCTCATCTGAGACTTTGGTAGAAAGTGCTTAGTCTTCTGAAGTCATCATGGTGTGTTTCAGAGTAAATGGGGCCTTAGAGAGCTCATGATAGTAAAGCCTTGTTTGTCTGAAACTAATGAATCTCTAGTGCAAGATAAGAGGAAGCTGGAGCATCATGGTATTTCCTCTAATGATAAAATGTTTAATGCAGCAGTCATTTGCTCAAAAATAGCATACCCTGCATGTTTTAGTAAATTATATTACACCAGGAGAAGTGTGTGTGTGTGTGTGTGTGTGTGTGTGTGTGTGTGTGTGTATAATAAGAAAGAGTCAACCAGGACCCTAATATTGATCAAGCACAGACTCACAGCTACCAACTTGACTTTCAGACCTGTAAATGGAAAAGTGATACCAGCTCGACAACCTCCTCACAAGGGAGCCCCTGAGAGACCACCTCCCCCCAAACTTTCTGCAACCAGAGCATCCAGTAAAAAACTGCCTTTTAATCGGTCTTCTTCTGACATGGATCTTCAGAAAAAGCAAAGTAACTTGGCATCTGGACTCTCAAAAGCCAAGAGTCAAGTATTTAGAACTCAAGATCCGGTGCTGCCCCCTCGCCCCAAACCAGGACACCCTCTCTACAGGAAATACATGGTAAATGTACCTTTTAAAAATGTTTCTGGTCAAGAGATTTGTCCTGAAGTACATAAAAGACCTTCCTTAGAAAAAGATGATGAGACAAATGTGGAATTGTCCCTTGAGCACCAAGAAGGCTTGAGATAAGTAGGCCAGAGTGAAACCTAGGTCTTTCCAGCGGGTTTCCTTATTAGAAGAAACACAGGAAGAGGAAGTAGGGCAGACAGAGATTGTAACCTGCTCTCTGGCTTGACCAAACAGAAACTGAAAAACCTGACCCAGTGGGTTATACCGATGGGACTGACTCTGACAGATGTTGTAGTTCATAAGTTGATACAATTTGTATCTTACAGCTACCTTGCCCACAGACTAAAATTCAAATTGCAATAGAAGGGAATTCCTCATTAGGATGGGTGCGTTCTTCCTCACTTTTCCCTTTTCTAAACCTAATTATCATGGCCCCTTTAAGAATCACCGGTTAGAAGTTTTTAATCGATAACCGAGATCGTTGAGGTATTAATTCTGTTCTCTTTGAAGGTTTTTTCCCACGTGACTTTAAGCATTTGTCCATTCCCCACACTTGAAAACAGAGCTGATGTACTGTCTCTACTTTGGTCAGGTTAGCCTGATAAAATGCAAAACAAATAAAAAGGAGGGGAACAGAACTATTTGCACTTTTTAAACAATTATAGGACAGTGGTTTTCAACAAGGACAGTAATTAATAAGTTGATATTCTACATTTCCATCATTTTTCCAGAATCTGTTTCTACCTTAAGCCATTTAGGATTTTCTAGTCCTCCTGAGGGAAGGGTATAGACAGATAAGAAATAGATAAGAAAGAGGTAGTATATTCATTTTCATTTTCATTTAAACTGAGGACATTTTAATGGCTAAAACCCAGAGATGTTCTTCGACTTAAAATAATAAACAGTGGTTGATGTATTGAGTAGTTACTATGAGCCAGATATTGTTTGAAATGCTTTATGCGTATTAAATAACTCATTTATTCCTCACACCAACCCTGTGAAGTAAATACTGTAACGATCTCTGTTGTACCAATGAGGAAAATAAGACACAGGAAGGTTGAGGAATTTGTTCAGGATCACAAAGCCAGTTAATGGTAGAGCCAAGATTGGAACATAGGTCAGCTGGCTCTGAGCCCGTGCTCATAACCATTAAACCATACTACAACAGTAGTGTTACTAGCTGTAAAGTCTGTTTGCTTTGGCCATTCCATGTTCAGAGTCTCATTCAGGAAGAACCGCATTTTGCTTATGGTTCTTAGCATAGCTGTATAATGTCAATAAAACATTTAGATGTCTCAAGTTAATAAATTAAAAATGGGAGTAGAGTAAAATGTCTCATTGTGAAATGATTCTTTAAATCTCTCATTTTTTCCATGGCCACCCTTTCATTAAATTGCTAATCAGGAATCTGGTTACTTCAGGAGCCTGGGACTCTTCACAGAGATCCTGGGAATCGGCACCACTCAGCCCAGCCTTACAGGGCCACACATCCTTGCACTCTTGAGTGTTCGCTCCTGAGTGATCGAAGGGCCCAGGCAGGCTCCTTTATCCTTGTTGGAAGTGAGCTTGTGTGCTCACATTCCCTGGGTATGCCCTTTATATTTTACAGGCCCTCTGACCTGCACTCATGGGCCTGAATTTACCAGAGGCCGGGAACCGAATCCTCTGGCCAGGGTGGGCTGCAGATAGAAAAACAGTGGGGTAGACCAGGAAGTGACTGGGGTCAGGCAGTGAACTAGGTTTAAGTAGACACTTGGTGTCCAAGAGACTAGGAGAAAATGAGATGCAAGGCAGATGGAATCAGTCAGTCAAACACTACAGAGGAGACTCCAGCCCCCTGTCAGCCTTTAGAAGACAATCACTGAGGACCCAGTCCCGACAGAGCTTGAGGTCAGGTGCTGAGCATTGATCCAGATGCCCAGGAGACATGGTGGGCCTCGTCCTGCAGAGCAGAACTTGCAGGTTGTAGTTGTTAAAGGGAACTTGTGGCCACATTAAGCCACCATCCTGTGGGCTCAACTACACCTCCCCAGGGACTGTTGAGGGATCCATGAGAGTGGCAGGCCCCACCAGATCGAGAGCGTGAGGAAGCCGTAGAGCTGAGCTTCTGGAGAAGTTGCACTGTCCGCGCACGTCTGCGCACGTGTGAAATCTCCATGTTAGCAGCAGCTTATAAGGAGGTCATTTGATGGCAAATAATCCTTTTGTGGGTTTGTGTTTAAGCTGTCTGTGCCTCATGGAATTGCCAATGAAGACATTGTCTCCCAAAACCCTGGAGAACTCTCCTGTAAGGTAAAGTAGAGCTCTTTCTTTACTGACTGATAAAAAAAAAATCACTGGCCTCTGTTACTGCTTTACACGTTATTAAATGCTTTAGGCTCCGAAGATTAAAATGTGAAAAAAGTAATAATGTTTTATTAAATAATAATTGCTGCAGAGTGTGGTATTGTGCCTTACAGCGTGGGGACGTACTTGTGATGCTGAAGCAGGCAGAAAATAATTACTTGGAATGCCAAAAGGGAGAAGATACTGGCAGAGTTCACCTGTCTCAGATAAAGATTATCACCCCACTTGATGAACATCTTAGAAGCAGACCAAACGTAAGGAATTAATGCTCTGTGGCCCTCGTATCACACGTGGCAGCACATTTCATAGAACTATTAATTATATCTCATCCTCAGGTTTTTATTAGCACGTTTATCTTAACCAGAGTTAGAAATGGCGGTAGCATTTTATTTCATTTTAAGAATAAATTACTTCTAAAAGACTTGCCACTGCCATGCTAATCACTTTGCTACAGAGAATGACTACCATGTGTTTAGCCTTCTTCATCTCATGATGACTTACAGCAAGCAGGCCGCTCCGTCATTAATTTTCAACTGTGAGAGCTATTTATTTTTGAAATAATGTAAACATGTTTACCAAAGTGCCAGAGATTAGTTTTCTACCAGAATGGGTAATTATTTTTAAGGGGGCCCTATAAATGCTAAGTCTGACATTAAGAAGCACTTCCCCGTAAGATTGAAGCTTAGAGCAAGCCTCATTTCTCTGATCGTAGCTCAGAATAATGAAATGAAATGTAATCCAACAACCTCAAGTCACGGGTAGGCCTAACAAATTTGCGGAGCCTGGGAGAATGCGGTGGTTGTTGAAGGTCATTTGTTTCGCCAGAAAAGTCGCACCGAATGATTTACAGAGATCTGTTTGTAAAAGAGCTTCTTAAGTTATCCGGTTAAGTTTTCACTATCTGGTCGTTAACGTGGCACACATGAAAAATAATAGCCACCTATCACTTAACACAACGGGGTTTATTTGAAATCCAGTCCAATTCTTTCTTCACAGAAGGCAGTTTATCTTTTGAAGTTTTCTAAGAAACGTAAGAGATGGTATTTTGGAGAGCAGAGAAGATATGTGTGAAACTAGTCACCGCTAAGATACTGAAATTCTCAGTTTAGCCCGCATAGCTAGAGTTCTCCTGTTGCTCATTTTCCCTTTGTTTTGATACAGCATTATCCATCTGTCCCAGCTGTCCTCCCTCTCTCAGAACACACCGATGGTTAATAGTGGGAGTTATACTGCCAAAAAGCTTTCCTCGATAAAAAAAAACAAAAGCTCAAAAAAATTAGAAGTTATTCTTCTATAACAGTCCAAAGTTTTTTCCACTTTATTTTTAAAAATATTTCATTTATTTAGGAGAGAGAGTGAGATAGCAAGAGAGAGCAGGAGCGGGTTGGGGAGGGGAGGGAGAAGCAGGCTGCCTGCTGAACAGGGACCCCGATGTAGGGTTCTGTCCCAGGACCCCAGGACCCTCACCCAACTGAGCTACCCAGGAACCCCAGCTTTTTCCACTTGAAACATTACCTCCTTCTCCTTGTACCATAGAATTGAAGACACTCGGCCTCCTTTGGCCAACTACTCGTGATACCAAAATGAAGCCTCCTGTAGACTCTGGGTTCATGGCTTGCATTACATTTTTCAGAAAAATAAAATTTACCTATTTGTAAGCCTAGTTTTAAGGTAAAGATTTCTAAAACTGAGTTCTACTCTCCCCTACCTTAGCAAAAAGAAAATAGTGAACATTATCAGTTGAGGTTGAACGTCTCAGATCATGGTTTCAGTTCACTGTACGTCACCAGGCCGTTCTTTAACCTCTAACTTCATTTTTTTTTTAATGTGGGAAATAGTTGTGATAATGCCACAGAGGTTTCTTTAGAATTGATTTATTGTATGATTCCATTTATATAAAAAGTCCACAAGAGATAAATCCAGACAGTAAACTAGTGGTTGCCTCCGGGCCACGGGGACGGTGCAGGGGGAGTGACTGCTAACCGGGAGACGGTTTCTTTGGGGAGTGATAAAAATGGTCTAAACCTAGACCTAAAAATGGTCTAAATTCTCACTTCGGTGAGAGTTGTACGGTTCTGTGAATTTTCAAACTATGTTCACTTTTTAAAGGGGTGGATTTTGTGGTCCGTGAGTGATATCTCAAAGATGTTTAACCCTTAAAAGAACTAATTAATGCATATTAAGGTGTTTAACCTGGTGAATAGCACATAGTGAGTAAACACTGGATATTAGCATTTTTTATTACTCATTTGTGTCAGCAGTTATAGTCCTATTAGGAAGAGCTTTGGAATATATTCCATGTACCTACCAGATACCCACCCCGATGGCGTGGTCGGAGTCGTACTGACCCCTCGTGGCCAACCCTGTTCCTCTGCCCCTCAGCTGCCAGGCCAGGTCCTTGGCCTCATTGTTGGGGAAATCCTTGCATTGAAGACGGAGAAGGGAAACTAATTGGGAGGCTCAAGTTACTGTCCCACCTCATCTTCCCTCTCAGGCTTGGTAGTGTTCAGATTGTTGGGCCCGTTGAAGATTCTTGTTTGTGTTTGATGTGGGGTAAGCCGCTGACTTCATTTTTCTCCCAGTGGATAGCCATCTAGCCTGACACCATTCACTGAATAGTCATTCCTTTTTCCACAGAGGTAAATCAGAAAAAAATGAAAATCATACAGACACACCTATGATAACTTAAGTGAATTTTTTAAAGCCCCTCCAGACTGCAGATACCTCACAACTCCTTTCCTGAAATTCCCATCATGCTCATTTAGTTAGAGAAAAGCACTGAGTAGCTTCCAAGAAAATATCAGGGTTACTTTGGTAAGTTAGTGTAGTGAGCTGCCATTAACGATCACTGTCTTGGCCTAAATTAGTAGTTATGTTTACCCAACTTGAGAGAATATAGCATGCCTCTGGAGGGCGGCATTTTGATTGAAAGATGAGGTAATAAATCTGCCTTCATTCAGTTCACAAGTTTGTGGGTATTGAAGAGTTTGAAGTTATAACTCCAAATAATATCTTTTCATCAGAATAGATGATGATGATAAGTTATTTGTGTTAAACTAAGAGTAACAACTGCTTGCCAATGAGAAAAGGTCACTCTTCAACTCTACCCTCTCCCCTAGCCAATCTAGGAAGTCGGCTACATGGGTAGAGAGTATTGAATTCTCTTTGCTAATGTACTTAGAATTACTGTTGAATAAACCATTTAGATTAAATAGAAAACCCAGACGAGGCATGAGAGGTAGTGTTGTTGGCCTTCAAATTAAAGAAAGCATTCTGTTAAGTGGTAATAAATGAAATAGATTTTACTTTTTGTGAATTATACTTGTGTGGAAGTCATTAGCTCTTTTCATTATGAAAGGCAAGAGTATAAATTGCAGAGCTTTCTTCTTTTTCCATTTTAATGAAGATTCAACTTTTAAGGCTCTGTTGAAATTTAGTAGTGATCGTAATTTAAGGAAAAAGTGACCTTGGCAAGGTACACAGATCAAAAACCACTACTTCGGAGGAGAATGGTACTAGCTTAAAAAAATAATAATAATAAGTTAATTCCCTTTTATTTTACTCTCTTGGTTTCAAAAAAGTGCTGGGGGATGTTACAATTGAGTTATTTCTCTCCTCCCTTGGCAAGGACACATGCCTTTTCAACTTGATAATGATTCCCTTGTTTGGCTCAGCTGTGTGGTTTGCATCTTGTACTCAGAATGTAATTGTGTCAAGAGGATTCTAATGAGAAAAAAAAAAGGCCTCAGAGTGACTGGCAAATCCAGCATCCATCCTGCACACTTCATTCACAGCCCTGTTTTCTCCCTCAGGATCCAAACCATGCCCAGAAGCCTGTTGACAGTAGTGCCCCTCATGCTGTTGTTCTTCATGATTTTCCAGCAGGTAAGCACATGAGTAATCAGGTGCTAGAGCCTTGGGATCGCCAGGCAGCCATATTCCCTGAATTAACCTCTCAAGGACATCTTCATATTCTGTACCAGTGGAGTTCTGAATTAGAAAGGTTATTTTATCTGTCACCCTGCCTTCAAGGAAGGGTCAATTGGACCCAACCATTCCAGAGAGTTCAGCTACATTCCCTTGCCTTTGAAACTCCCCGTGAGAGAGAAGGAGTGAGGGGAGGCAGAAAGGAGGGAGGGCTCTTTACAGTGAACAAAATAGCAAATTGCCTACCAAGTGCAAACTTTTAACTCTTTAAAAACAGTGCATACCAATTAGCAATTATAATGAGATTAGTTCTAATTTAATAAGTGAAATAATGTTCTCCTAAGAGTTGCAAAATGTGCACACATAGCTTAGCTATTATTTACAAGATGAAAATACACATTTTTCGTAATGAATTTTTAGATACCTTTTATATCTAAGATTACAGGACTACAAATAAACTCCTGATTTATTTAACACCTCTTCTGATCTGCTTGGTAGACTGATTTTTATTTTAGTGTGAGTACATTTGCTTGCTAAAGAACTGTAGTAGTCCCTTAGTTAATATTTTGAGATTAAAATGATTTTTAAGCATGATGGAGAATAATAAGAATATTTTACTATGTCTATAAAATCTTTCATTGTTCAATATGTATTCAGCAAACGTTTATATTGGCCCTGTAGGAACCGTTGGCCAGCACAGTATTCTTTTTTTTAAGCATTTCCTATCAGTCAGTGCATGGTAAATGCATCTAATTTGGTCTTTAAAGAGGAAGCTCATAGTAACAATATCCCCCCCAAAAGAATATATTTTTAAGTCAATTTGAATTAACCTGTTCTCAGAATCACTGGAACATACTGCCTCAGTGGACAGAAGTAAATGTTACTTTGTGCTCTGCTTTAATCAAATCTGCAACCAAGAGAATTCATCATATACGTAATTATAATTTTATGTTACAGAGCAAGCTGATGACTTGCACCTCACTTCTGGAGAAATTGTTTATCTTCTGGAAAAAATAGACCCAGATTGGTATAGAGGGAGATGTAGAAACCAGACTGGCATATTTCCTGCCAACTACGTCAGAGTAATTGTAAGTGGGTAATGCTTGTTTAAATTTGTCATATATTCTGTGTATCTTGCAGTTTGGAAAAAAACGGAAGCCTAGATTCTTACATTCTTGTTCATGTTCTAACATTGATGCATCTGGTATTTGAAAAATTCAAAAAATAAAATTTTGTTTAACTAGATAATGATTAATTATTATTATTTTATGTGGAGTATTACAACTTAATGCCTAAGTGCTGTCTGAAATCCTAAGGTGGAAAATGACTACAGGTCAACAGGCGAACCAACCTGGAGGGGTGGGTAGGCACTAAAAGATATATATTAACTCCTTGAAACCATTAGTAAACAACAATTAAATGGTACCAGATAGTCCCAAAGGAATTTTCCCTGAGGTTACGGTGCCACTTACTTTCTTTGGAGTACATATCACTTTTGGTTCCTTTCATTCTTTCCATTCCCATTTATTTTCATCTTTTTTTTTTTTTAAAGATTTTATTTATTTATTGGACAGAGAGAGATCACAAGTAGGCAGAGAGGCAGGCAGAGAGAGTGAGAGGGAAGCAGGCTCCCTGCCGAGCAGAGAGCCCGATGCGGAACTCGATTCCAGGACCCTGAGATCATGACCTGAGCCGAAGGCAGCGGCGTAAACCACTGAGCCACCCAGGCGCCCCGTCATTTATTTTCATCTTAAAAAATAAAAAAAAAAAAGGTTTGGGGTTACTAAAGTACTTTCATTAGAGGTAGTGGTCCATTCATGGTTTTTCACATAATAACTTCAAATCTGATTGGGAAAAATTAAAGTATCAGAATTTTTTACACCCTCCCAGCCTGCAGTATGTGAGTCCATATTGTAGAGCCCTCAGTGCTAGTAAGCCCAGATGTCTGTGAAACACAGACAGAAAATCAGAATGCCCTTGAACATTTATATCAATAGGAAGAGTATGACTCAGTCCCTAATATAATGTACTGATACCGGAAGATATCAATAAAGCTAGCTTAAATCGTTGAGCATTAACAGCTTATTCGAAGGGGAAAAAGCCAAGGATTTTCCATTACATCAGAAACCTAGGAAACAAAACAAACAAAAACAACAGAAAACCTGGGGCACCTGGGTGGTTCAGATGATTAAACGTCTGCCTTCAGCTCAAGTCATGATCCCAGAGTGCTGGGATCGAGCCCCATGTCAGGCTCCTGACTCAGTGAGGAGCCTGCTTTCGCCCTCTGCTCATTCTCTCTCTCTCTCTGGGTGTATCTCTCTCTGTCAAATGAATAAATAAAATCTTTTTTAAGAAACTATATTTTTCAAAGATAAATGAGTTTGAGTCTCTTGGATTCTAAAATGAGGGTCTTAAAAATTTGCAGTGTATATATAGATAGATAGATATCTCTATATGCCCTGACTCTTTAGAGAAATCTTTACCACACTCTCTAAATTAATATTAAGAATAATGTTAGTTTTAGCACTCTTCCTCATTTTTCTTTAGCCCAATATGGCAGTATTTCAAAAAGCCCAGTAACCACAGTGAAATCAGTCACACCGAATCTGCCACATTATTGGTATAAGTGCCACTTTGAAGCCTCCTAGTTTAAAAAATTGTTTTAAAACTTTCAGAATTGATCAGGAAGGGTGTTGATTTATTTCAAATAAACCTCAAAACCTTAACGTAGTTTTCGGACGTAGTGCATTATGGTCAAATATTTTATGACAACCCCGCTCTACTGAGCCTTGTAAATAAGGTATTCTGTAAAGTGCCTGCCATTTAATAGATGCTCACTGAGTACTCACTCCTTACTTCCTTCCCCACTCACACTGAAGGAAAAGAAAATGGTCCAGAGTGGGGAAAAGAGAGAAAATCCACGAGTTTGATTAAAATGTTTTATTTGGGGGTTAGGAAAGTATGGCAGAATTCTACTAACACTTTGAAATAGGCGGGCTGGTGCCTGAGTGCTTGCTGCCTAGTTTCCATCTTCAGTCCTCCTCATCTGAAGCTTTCGACTTAGAGGATGTGGAAGAGAGAAAACTGAGTCCGTTGTAGAGCAGTATCAGTGTGCTTATTCCAGCAAGAAAGAGGATTGATTGGCGATTCAAAAAAGGCTACTGCAGAAAGACAGGTTACATTTTTTTTTTTTTTCAAAACCCCAATTCTGGATTTCTTACC
Source organism: Meles meles (assembly GCF_922984935.1). Classification (NCBI taxonomy): domain Eukaryota; kingdom Metazoa; phylum Chordata; class Mammalia; order Carnivora; family Mustelidae; genus Meles; species Meles meles. The sequence goes on from NC_060067.1 coordinate 143,872,147, forward strand.
TTTTAGCACCTGTGGTACAACTTCATCAGCTTAATACCTACGTAAACTAGCTAATTTCAATCACATATTTCCTAATTACTTAGCCTTACATTTGTCTTACAAAAATCTGAAAACATAAAATTGTTGGCTTGACATTGTCTTTACAGATTGATGTTCCAGAAGGAGGAAATGGGAAAAGAGAATCTGTTTCATCTCACTGTGTTAAGTAAGTTTGATTTGTGTTCTTTCGCACAGAATACAAAGGAGGCAAGCATTTATATCATAAAGAATTACCAAACTTCAGACACTTCACATGTGTGATAATTCACCTACTCAGTGTGTCTTTGTAATGATGAGGAAAACTTTACTTGTTTAAAAAGCCTTAGTGGTGGGGGGAGGGGGGCGCCTGGCTGGCTCAGTTGGAAGAGCAGGAGACTCTTGATCTCAGGGTTGTGAGTTCAAGCCCCATGTTGGGTGTAAAGATGCTTAAAAATAAAATCTTTTTAGAAAATAAGTGAATAATGGGTGCCTGGGTGGCTTAGTTGTTTGGGCGACCTCCTTTGGCTCAGGCCATGATCCTGGAGTCAGGGGTTCTAGTCCCGCATTGGGCTCCCTGCTCGGCCAGGAGTCTGCTTCTCCCCCTGACCTGCTCCCTCTCATGCTTTCTCTCTCTCTCATTCTCTCACTCTCTCAAATAAATAAATTAAATCTCTTTTTAAAAAAATAAATGAATAAATAAACAGCTATAGTGGATTAAAATTCTGATAAATGCGACATGCCGATAGAAGCTGGCAGGAGCAATGCTCCATGTCATGCAGGACAGACAGACAGCCACAGACTAACTCCTGCAGCTTTCCACACACAGCCGGCCTGAGTTCAAGCAGAGACGGGTTCATTATCTGATGCATTTTGTTTGGGCCTTCTGTCTGTCTACCAACAGACTATTTAGAAGGTTCAGATATCTTTGTCACTGAAAGTATTTTAACCTTATAGAAATAGGAACCCTACAAAAGCTGCGAGGCGTTTTATATTGTTCTGTTTTTAAGAGGAATGAGAAGGAAGTAAAGGAAGAGTTAAGGTGGAGGGGTCGACCTTTCCATGAATTTATATACCCTTTTACGCACCACCATAACTCCTTTGTGATTTAAAACACTGCCACACTGCAACTTTATATTCCAGTTAGAGGAGCAAATTAGTAGAATTCACTACCTGCTGAAGACTGTAAACCTGTCTTTGAATAGGTCAGACATAAGGAGATGCTCCCTGAGGACTTCAGAAAATAAATGCAAAGGTTACCACAAATAAGAAAAGTTCTGATGTCACAATAGTTGAATTCTATCGCAGGTTCAATTTGTCTCCTATTTCTAAGCAGTGTTTACTGTGTCGGCAGGTTGAATTTAAAGTGGGCTTTCGCAGCCGTTGGTCCATTGACCGGACTTAAATCAGACTTTGATTGGTGCCAGGACCGACCTTGTCTCCTAAGGCAGTTGTGTCTCCTGTGACTGTTGCTTCTGAGTCTCCGACTGAGACTTCCTTTCTGAAGCCTTAAATCGAAGGTTTGGTATTAAACCGTGCCTTCTGGAGACACCGTTTTATCTCTGCTTTTACCTTGTTTTTAGTCACAATTGTAGATCATTGAAGGATTGTTCTTATTCTCAGAAGTGAAGCCTTTTTAAAAGTGATTACAGAAATCATCTTTTAAAAAAAACGCGTTAAGTTTATGGTTGTTGCAATTTGCCCACTTTCTGTTTTCTTCCAACTTCCTGGTTGTGAAGACCACGTATTCCTATAGACGACTCACGGATGAGTCACCACGTATTACAGTCTTCCCTGCCCAGCTGATGCCATTGCCTTCTGCCGCGGAAGTTCTGTGTCTTGCCCCGAGATTCTCAGGGTGGGAGCTCCTAAACACGGTACAGCTCCGATTGAGAGGGTTCGGATTCAGCCATGGATTTCTGTGGCCCAAGTATACACAAACATGCAGTGAAGTAAAGGTGACCAAAAGGTGACCAGTGTAGACTGACCCTCCCCCCTCCCCCCCGACCCTCATTTGGAATTCTACATGTGCTCTGTGACCCTGACTTTGGCCTTTTTTTTTTTCTTCACTCTTTTTGAGAGTATAGGTTCATATCTAAAAAGTAAGGACTGTCATTTAGAAATATAGCTTATTCTTTTCCACAGAAATTTTTAAATTATGCCTCCTGTATCTTGTTCCACAATAAACACAGAATACATGTTTATTGAAAGACCGAGTGAAGGTTTTTTTTAAAGATTTTTATTTATTTATTTGACAGACAGAGATCACAAGTAGGCAAGATCACAAGAGAGGCAAGCAGAGAGAGAGGAGGAAGCAGGCTCCCTGCTGAGCAGAGAGCCTGATGTGGGCCTGATCCCAGGACCCTGGGACCATGACCTGAGCTAAAGGCAGAGGCTTAACCACTGAGCCACCCAGCCCCCCACCCCCACCCCGAGTGAAAGTTTTAAAGCATTTTGACAGTTAGTACTCTCTAGTTTAACCCACAGCATGGTCTTCTTTATTCAGGGGCCCAAGATGTGTCGCTCGGTTTGAATATATTGGAGACCAGAAGGATGAGTTAAGCTTCTCGGAGGGAGAAATTATTATTCTTAAAGAGTATGTGAGTGAAGAATGGGCCAGAGGAGAACTTCGAGACAGAACTGGGATTTTTCCCCTTAATTTTGTAGAACTCTTGGAGGACCATCCCACCTGTGGTACAAATGTTTTCAGTGAGTATGGAGAATATGGTTTTTTATTATGTTCTATCCTAATTCAACTAAACCAAATAATAGGTTAATTCTTGAGCTGCTTAATAATTTATATTTTTTTTAAAGTAGAAAGAAAAATTATTTTTAAATGATCATCATTATTGGGATAGCCATTATTGTGGTAATCTCTCAAAGATCTGGCATTGGTGTTTTAGGTAATTAGCAATTGCTTCATATCACAAATTATAAAGAATCATAGACTATTAAACAGAAGTGGACTATCTAGTATAACTAATGTGTATCCTCCACTTCTCAGTAAAGAAAACGAGCCCAGAGAGGATGGTACTGGTCAGAGTTAGCCAGGACATGAAGAGACTGATCTAGAGTCCCATAATTTTTATTCTTTCTCTGTGGCTTTTCTCCAACATCTATTGTATCTCCAAGAGCAACATCTAAAGTTTTAACTTTTTTTTTTTCCCTTAAACATAGGCACAAAGGTACCACCCAAGACCAAAAAAGAAGATTCTGGTGCAAATTCTCAGGTAGGCTGCTTGAATAGGCAACTGTAGTGAAAACTGCTTTCAACTCTGGGAGGAATATTAAAATCATAATTACCAAGAGAAAATGTTATAAACCATTTTTCAATTCATGGAGCAAATGTTTGAAATAAATGGTTAAAAGGTTTCTGTCTTTATTCTGTATAATAGAGCTCATAAAGATGGGTTAAGAAGACATGCAAACAGGGTGCCTAGGTGACCCAGTCATTAAGTGTCTGCTTTTGGCTCAGGTCAGGTCATGGTCCTAGGGTCCTGGGATCAAGCCCTGCATTGGGCTCCCTACTCAACAGGAAGCCTGCCTCTCCCTCTCCCACTCCCCCTGCTTGTGTTCCCTCTCTTGCTGTCTCTCTCTCTGTCAAGTAAATAAATATTTTTTTAAAAGATGTGCAAATTTTTTTATATAAAAACAAAGAAAGAGACATGATTAGAATATTCGTAAAAGAGATACCGTAAGTGACTGATACTAAAAAAAAATTTAAAGGGCACCTGGGTATCTTGGTTGAGCATCTGATTCTTGGTTTCAACTCAGGTTGTGATCTCAGGGTCGTGGGATTGAACCCCACATGGGGCTCCATGCTCAGCACAGAGTTTGCTGGAGGTTCTCTCTTTCCCTCTGTCCTTCCCCTTGCTTCCCCCACCCCCAAAGAAAAAAAAGGTTCTCTTCACAAAGATGGTCATGGTGGTGTTTGTATAATAGGAAAAAATTAGAAGCAACCTAAATATGACCATTATTAGGAGAATGTTCTGAGGCCATGAATACTAGATTTATAAAGTAAATGTCATGGGAGGAAAACATATAGGGAAATTGAATATTTGGCATAAAAAGACTAGAAGGAAATATACTTAAGTTGCTGTAAGGGGTGGGTTTTTTTCCCGACTTCATACATTTTCCAACTTGCCAAATGTTTAGGAACATTTTATTATTTTTATAGTGGGAAAGAGAAAAAAATATTAAAAATTTTATGCTGTATAATGTGACTTTAGAGTGTTTAAATGGAGTAGGAATGTGGGTGATGGCCATTGTTTTTATGACCTATTTTAGAAGAGTGAGCCTGATGGGGTCATTGTTTATCAAAACGTCACTGGTCATTGGGCTGCATGTCTCTAAATTCTTTGATCCCCGCTCACTGATAAAGTCCAACAGGAAGGATGGTGACTACAGTTCTCCAGAAGGAAATGTTCACATTAGTTGCCTGCATTTCTTGGGGGTTGAAAGTGCCATTCTTGAAGATGGGTTACTCAAGTTCAGGAAAAAGAGGGGTTTTGTTTGCTTATATTTTTGTTTTTGTATAGTAACCCATCAGTTGTGGCAAACTTCAGCTATGCTAGGCGCTGTGTCCAGCGTGCAGCCTGCATTATCTCATTCCGCCCTCACAACAGCACTGAGCAGCACTAACATGAATCTGAGGCTGGGTTCTAGAACCCAGGCCTGTCTGGCTCCAAGGCTTTGCCTTCACATTTTCCTCTCCTCCCTGCTTGAGCTCCTCGAACATGGGGTTCCCATCCTGACTTGGCAGAGACACGTTTTTACAGAGCAAAACCTTCCTCTGTTGGGTGTGAGGTAAAAGCATTCTGGTGGAAGCGTTTCCTCATACTAGCCCACCATGTTTGGGTCATTACCGTGCCAGCCTTAAAGCTAACTATATACCTCGTAAAATTAAAAGTGTGAATAATGAAGTCCCACATGATGGAATCTGATAGCCTCTGAATCAGGTAAAGATCTGGAATTAACAGACTGCCCATTCTGAGCCTTCCTAATTTAGGTAAAAAAGAGCTTTACTGAAAATTATATGCTTCACCAAAATTTTTTCAAAGGGTCGTAAATACTATACGTAAACACCATATCCTTTTACCTAACATTTTAATGTAACTCATGTTACAGATGTTATTTTAAGATCACAATTAGACTGCACCTGGGTGGCTCAGTGGGTTAAGCCTCTGCTTTGGCTCAGGTCATGATCTCAGCATCCTGGGATCGAGTTCCGCATCGGGCTCTCTGCTCAGCAGAGAGCCTGCTTCCCCCTCTCTCTCTGCCTGCCTCTCTGCCTACTTGTGATTTCTCTCTCTCTCTGTGTCAAATAAATAAATAAAAATTTTTTTAAAAAGATCACAATTAGAAAAAAGGTTTTGCTTAAGCATTGTATGTATACCTTAAAAGCCAAAAAGCCGCAAATCTCATCATATCTGTCATTTGGAATTCTATTTTAAGAAAAAAGTTATTGGAAGCTTTTATTTTTGAAAGTTGGTAGGAAACAAAGTCTTGGGTGATTTAAAGAAGACTTCAGGCTTTGAAATCTTTGACCCCTTAGCTTTTCTTCTTTTTTTCCCCCACTATTTTTTTTTTTTTAATTTTATTTATTTGACAGACAGAGATCACAAGTAGGCAGAGAGGCAGGCAGAGAGAGAGAGGAGGAAGCAGTCTCCCTGCTGAGCAGAGAGCCCGATGCGGGGCTCGATCCCAGGACCCTGAGATCATGACCCGAGCCTAAGGCAGAGGCTTAATCCACTGAGCCACCCAGGCGCCCCCCCTTCCACTACTTTTTTAAGCTTTGTAGGAATCAACGTCAAATAAAATCTCACGTTTCTTACCAAACCTGTTTGTAACAGGATAATAGTCTTTCTGGAGAATGGTGTGAAGCCCTTCACAGTTTTACAGCAGAGACCAGTGATGACTTATCCTTCCGGAGGGGAGACCGGATCCTGATCCTTGAGCGTGTGGACTCTGACTGGTACAAGGGCAGACTGCGTGACAGGGAGGGGATCTTCCCAGCAGTCTTTGTACGGCCCTGCCCAGGTATGGCAACTGCAGAAATGACTGTTTCTCTCGAAGGGGAGCCTAAGACCTTTGGAAATGGTAGATATTCCTTTCCTCTCTGGCCATGCTCAGTTTAACTTGCTTGCCTGTATTTGAAAGAGTTGATTCATAAATGTATGCAAACTCTCTTGTTTTGGGGGGAAAATAAAGACAAAAATGCCTTCACTTAATAATAGCTAATTTTGTATACTAAATGTATGCTGTTTAGTTTTATTCCTGGTAAGAAAACATCATCTTTTTGCAAGTTAAATAAATACAAAATTAATTGAAATTATTCTGTCCCAGGAATGAGAAGGGGGGCTTTTTGAAATGTTTGATTTGTGTTTTAGTCCAGTGTCTCTCTATATATATTTGGATTTTTGGTGTCTTCACAGCAGAGGCAAAAAGTATGTCTGCTTTAGCATTGAAGGGGAAGAAGGCCAAAGCCTTGTATGATTTCCATGGGGAGAATGAAGATGAACTTTCCTTCAAGGTCAGAATGTGTATCTTTCTGTAACTGCATTAAACGGCTGTAAATTGTGAAGTGTCTTCCAGTGAAGAGGGGAACATTTGGGTGGAGTATTGATTATTAGTCAGGAATGAACAGATCTTAGACGCCCCTGAGATCAAGAGTCGCACGACCTTCTGAACTGAGTTAGCCAGGTGCCACTGCAAAGGTGTTGGGTTTTTTTTTTTGTTTTTAGCAGCCTAAAATTCAATTTTACTTTACCGAAGAAGTACCTCCTCTTTTTTTGTTTGTTTTTTGAAGAGTAAGAACAGAATTATTTCCTCTGACCATGGTCAGAGGAAGGCACTCAGGATAGGACTTTGGGACTGTTCCAAGAGGAAGGAGGGTGGGTTTCCTTCAGTTGCCATCAGAGCAGCCTGCGTCAGATGCTGGGAAGTTCTCTATCGCCGGATACTCGGCCAGAGGCAGAGTTGCCATAGAAAAAATTAAATCATCAGGGAGTGATTGGAGAAGATGAGACTTAAAACAATGGGTACCCCCCCCAGCTGTCTAAAACAAAACCAGGGAGATGAAGGTGATACTGGGAAGTCATGGATAGAGTAAGGAGCATGAAGAGATAAATCAGTAGAAAGTTGCTAACTTTCCTGTTTTGTTACGGAGTTTTCCATTCTTCTGGGAATTTCTTCCTTTTCATATTAAAATGTCATTTCTCTTATAAAATGCTGTGAGTAAATGCTATTTATTATGCAGAATTATAATTTGGTAACCTTGTATCAGTTCCATTTTTTCTCCTTAATTTCTTGGTTCTCAAAATCCAAATGTTCAGAAACTGTTGCCCTCATCTTTTTCAGCCTTGGGAATCAGTGGCTCAAAGTTCATTCTTTTTAATGTTATGTTCTTGCATGTTCTTTAAGTAACATTCTTAAAATGTTACTGCAAGTGAACAATCTGATTCAAACTTTTTGGATGTTATTTTGGCCTTTGTTTATGTTATGTCAGTGTAAATAACAGAATTCACAGTATTCTCCAGAACATAGGGTGTCTTCATTTTACAAATGACTGAATATAAACAGGATAGTTCCTCAGTTCTTTTTTAGCTTAAGGGATTCATTGTTAATCTTTAATATTTTATTAAATATTCACAGAATATTAGTAGAACTTTTTTTGAAAAAGAAATTTCCTCGCCATCAAAAAACTGACATCGTATGTATGTATAGACCAGAGCCCCCCCAAAAAAAAAAAAATGATTTCATTCAACTATTATGTTATAATTTAGGAGCCAGAAGGAACTTATTTATAATGGAAACTTTGAACAGCCAGAATTTTTTACAGATTTTGGCAGAGTAAAGTAAATTAATGACATTTGATAGTCAGCATTTTTCCCTTCCATTTTCCATAAAGAAAGGCCTTAAATCAAACCATTTTTACAGAGGGCAGTGTACTAGTGCTATAAATAAAATCCATTTAGCCTGATAAAGATATTCTTAAAAGTAGCAGGGTCATCCTGAACCATTATAGAAGCTTAATCCCAGATTCTAAGAAATGGTTAGAATCCATAAAGAACAAAATTTCAAAAATGATGTCTTCATCTGTTGAGGAATTATAATTCACACATGAATAAGACACATAGTCCCTTTGACTAACTTGATGAGGGTAAATCAGGTGTTCTGAGTCAGGGAGAAGCTCTTTAAAGACAGGAATGAATATAAATTTGGTTGTTAGACCATGGAAGCATGGAATGAACCAAATGGTAAAGGAGGATGCCATTATGTGGAAGAATGAATGTACAGTACCAAATGCTCAGGATGTTGAGAACAGGCAATGATAAAAGTAAAAAGTCCACTGTAAAATGTGGTGGCCGTGTAAAAGCCGTGTATCCCAATGGTTAGCAACACCTGCCCTGAAATCGCACTGGACTGGACTCCTGACCCTACCACTAACTAGACAATGCAGCCCTGAGGAAGCTGTTGAATCTCTCTGAGCTTCAGAGAGATTTAAAATGAAGAAGTCCATAAAAATATCTCTGTCAAACAGGAAAATAACAGTGTCCACCTCTAGGACTGCGGTATGTTGTTCAAGCGAGTTGATTCCTGTAAAGTACACAAGAGTAGAACTACCTCTGATAAACACATGGGCTCTCTTACCTTCAAGTCTTTGCTTAAACGTCACCTTCAGGGGGGTGTTCCCTGACTGGAACTAATGAGATGTGAACCCCACTTTCTGTCCTCTTGGGCCAGCTTATTTATTTTCCTCCCTACTCGAAAATGAGGTCCTTATTCCTTGCTCTGTCCATAATGCTCAGAACAGTGTCTGACACATACTGGGTGCTCAGGAAGTAATTGTTACATGAAAAATATATATATGACATCTAGGACTGTTCTTAAGGAAGAATTCTAGATTAGGAGTAGTGAACTGGGGGGGCACGAAATGCGAGTGGGAAAATAAAAGTGCAGTAAGGGTGACAACGGTGAAGCAACGGGCTCTGAGAAGAGGCATACAAGCAGAGGGTGTCGTGAGGTCTCCATCGTCTGTGTGGCCTAGCATGTAACCCACTGGGCAGATCAAGATCAGCGAGTGACATCAAGAGATGAACCATGCCTCTTCAAGGAGGCTGCTTACCACACTTACTCGCAACAGAAAATAATCATTCTTCCCAATTTTTGTCTTCTGACAGGCTGGAGACATCATAACAGAGCTGGAATCTGTAGATGATGACTGGATGAGTGGAGAACTCATGGGAAAATCTGGAATATTTCCCAAAAACTATGTTCAGTTTTTACAAGTCAGCTAAAGGTGAAGCTTGACTGTGTTCTTTGGCACAAGCACTCACTTGAACTATTACTTTGACTATCAGATACGTTTTTGCACTATTTTTGTAAACTGAAAGAAATATCTGTGCTCTACATGGTACACTAGAATTTTCTGAAAGCAGAATATGTCCAGGTTTTGTAGTCCGCTTTCATTCACAGTAGAAACATGCACGTGGAAACCCGTGAACCACCCTAGTATCCTACCAGGGAGGACGTCTGGTGGGATCAGCAAGGCAGGTACACACTTCCCCCAGGGAAAGCGTCAGGTGGCATGGCGGCACGGGGAGGCTTACGAGCAGAGGTTGCACTTGGACATCTTGACCTCAACACCAGGAAATTAACCATGCTTCTTCATTTTTCACTTTAGTTTAAAAAGAGGACATTTGATATTCTCCGTGCTGTAACTGTCAGGACATGGTTGGTAATCTAAATTTCATTTTTGACATTCAAATTAGTTCTAACCATTTAAGCCCATTATCCTTATTACCAGGGCAAATCTTTGCTTCTAGTGGGGCAGTTTATTAACTAGCTGGAGCCTTTATAAGCACTTGGCAAATCAGCTCGTGCTTATCAAATGCTTCTTGTGTTACTAAGTATTTTCCCCTTTGTCCAAGGATTTAGAATTTGGTGTATCTTAGTCAAAAGAACCAAAACCATCCTGAAATGCCTTGCTAATACAACTAACCCTTCCACGTACTGGCCACACCTTCTTTCTTCCATGTATACTTTATGCTAACAGGGTTATTATAAAGCACATTTTCTGAATCTGCAATCATTCTTTTGACAATTACTGGTACCCAAAGAAAAATTCATTTTCTTTGTGTTACCCCAGTAGTACATAAAAACCTGTGTCTTGTTATAGTGGTACATTATGAATCACATATATCTCAGAATACAGAGCAACTGTTAAGACAGAAAACGCCAAACCCCCACAGCTCGTTTCTTCCAGAATGAAAAATAATTGAAGAAGACCCAAGGCTGATACTTCTTTGGGTTTTTGTCCCCAGTTTATTCCTGTGCAAATTATTAGAGTAAATTAAAAAAACACTTTCCTGCTATCCATTTGTTACGCATTCCAGACTTAAGATAAAAGTGGTTCTTTATGTGATTGAATCAATTACAGTTTATGGGCTTAAGCCAAATAGGTCGAAGACAATCTTCCAAACAGATCAATGGAATAGAATTTCATTGGAAATGTAAAACACTTCCCCAACAGCCCTCACGGTTTTCTTCCATTTTTGAGAAGAGTTTCATATGCTTGGCCACTTTTTAGCTTTTGTCATTGTTTCCCACTGTCCAAAAAGTTTGGCAGACAGTTATCAACAATTAGTTGAACACCCTGTGGGGTTCTGTAAGGGAGGAGATGTTGACTTTGTCTTTGATAGAACTTCATCTTTCAGTTACATGGTTATAATTGATTTTGGAGTATGGGAACTGTTTTTCATACATTTTGGTTAGAGGACATTATAAAGAAAACTTGTCAAATCTCACTTAAGAGTAATTTCATGAGAAATGAATGACTTAAGAGTATTATCTCAAGTAAATTCTTATTTGCAGTAAGGTGCACAACAGCTGGAAGTGGGGGATGTGTCTGGAATAGGACATGAGGTATATTATTTTGCCTATAATTGTGACATCATATATCAAAGATCGTGAAAGCCTAGCTTTATTGGAGAAAAATATCCCTCTTAAATTTTGGCCTTGTGTTAGCAGAATGATAAGTGCAATAGTTGTAAATCTACTTGACACTATAATAAACTGAAGTGAACTTTTCAAAGTCCTTTTCTCATACTAGACTGAATTTTTTGAGAATGGAGATGGTACCTTTGTGTCTCCAGCCCTTTGCACCATACAGGGCTCAATAAATGGTTGGTTGGTTGGTTGGTTGGTTGGTTGGTTGGTTGGTTGGATGGAAAGATTTCACAAACAGCAGTACTATCATGGATACACCAAGATCCAATATCTTACCTCTTTAACTTGTTGACAAAAGTTTTTATTGAAACAAAATTCAGTTTTGTATCATTTCACTCCTTCAAGGCACCTTTTTTGCTTGCCACTTATTACCCACTCAACTGACAAGAGGCCAGGATGTTGCTCAGGGTGGGTTTTCGTAGGTACCTCCTTATTCTCTGTATTGATTGAACCTAATGTTTATTCTCAGTGAATTTCATAGGGGAGAAATAAGAATGTATTACTTTTCCTTTCCATAATTTTAGATGAAATCTGGTAGTGTACATCCAAAGCCTACTCAAACTAGAATCTTCAAATCCTTTGTCGTTAGTGGGTTGAAACTAGAGAAGTCATTTAATACATTATTCTCATCCTTTTGAAATACTTAAAGTAGATTTTTTTTAAAAAAAGATGTCCTTGTTTACATAGCTGGGGGGGGTATGTAATATATCTGTCATTGTGCTTGTGGAAATCACAGGTTTTAAATATAACCTGAAACATTCATAGTGAAAAACCATCAGTGCATTTGTCAAGATTTTTTGTTAGAACTAGCATTTGAAAAAAACAAAATACTCTTCTATAGTATTTGTTATCCATCAACTCTTAAAGATAATTTCTTTGGTTTTTATTCAGTTTCTTAGGCCTAGATACATATATCTAGAGAAACAGTAATGGATATTTGGGCTAATTATAATAGGAGATATTCATTATAATCATTAATGGTTTATTCCTTTTTATGGTTAATTCTTTTTAATTAATGCCAGATGCACATGGGCCTTATGATTCATAACTCAGTACCATTTTGAATACTTAAGAGTGAATTTTTTCAAAACTAAGAGGAAATCGTTTTCTAACCTATGCTTTTTTACTTCACTGTAATGCTAGAGGGGAAAAAAAATACAAAGCCTAAGTCAGAACAACAGCACCATCTAGGGGCCTCTCTCCTAATTGCAAGCTCGTCCCGTTAAACCACAGAAGAGTCTGCACGCCAGAGCTCAACCTGCAGAGGGTAAATGATTTGCCTAAGGTCATACAGGTACGGCAGAGCCTAAAGCAAAACCTAGCTAGCTCTACTGATTCCCGGTTGAGTTCCTTTTCCCATTTGTTGTGCTAACATGATGCATTTCTCTCTAGCAATTAGTAGATCTGTTTTTCCTGTAAACATAACTTCTCAGGTATGATACATATGATTAGAATGAGTTGCAGAACGTGTTGTGATGAGCACTGGGTGTTATGTGTAACTAATGAATCACTGAACACTATATCAAAAACTAATGATGAACTATATAGTGGCTAACCGAATATAATAAAATAAATAAATAGTTAAAAAAAAAAAAAAAGAATTGGGCGCCTGGGTGGCTCAGTGGGTTAAGCCTCTGCCTTCAGCTCAGGTCATGGTCTCAGGGTCTTGGGATCAAGGCCCACATTGGGCTCTCTGCTCAGTAGGGAGCCTGCTTCCCACCCCCCCACACCTGTCTCTCTGCCTACTTGTGAGCTCTGTCAAATAAATAAATAAAATCTTGAAGAAAAAAAAAAGTTGCAGAGAATAAATTACAGCCTTAAATTTATTTCTCTTCAAGAAAAAAAGAAAATTCCTTCTTGGCTTCTCAATTTTATGTAGACAGTTTATATTGATGGTACCTAAAAACTCAAACATAAACTGATCCATTAATGGGGTTTCCTTTTTGGCTTAATAGGGAATTTATGAATGCTTGAAACACCAGATCACGAAAAGGTGTTTCTATGGGCTGTGCTCTTGGTAAGAACAAAAATTCCTAAACCTAAGTTTTCATGTAGTGCAAAACACTATTACAATATTTTGTAGTCTAATAGATTAACTCAGGCACTGTTTTTTTTTAATATTTTATTTATTTGACAGAGAGAAATCACAATGAGGCAGAGAGGCAGGCAGAGAGAGAGGAGGAAGCAGGCTCCCTGCAGAGCAGAGAGCCTGGTGTGGGGCTCGATCCCAGGACTCTGGGATCATGACCTGAGCGGAAGGCAGAGGCTTTAACCCACTGAGCCACCCAGGTGCCCCTTAACTCAGGCACTGTTAAGCCAATAAATTTATATTTCAGAGTCTGGATTTTTTAAGGAATCTTAATTGTATATAAGCCATGGATTGTTTATCTTTGAATACTGCAAATTAGGTAATAACTCATTGAAATATTTTTTGGGAGAAATAGTGATTCAAATTCCTTTAGAATTTAGAAAGAAAAGGAAATTTAGAAAGGAAAATTACCTGTTGGTTTGTCTATCCTCTTTTAACAGGAATCAGTTGACAGTCTTAAAATAGCATTATTTTAGTTCTTCACAAATAAAAAGGACAATGACATTTATTTCTCTAGTCATATCTAAGTTTATTTATTCCATAGAGCCCTGACTTGGGACCACTGAGGCCCACCACAGTATTCTCCTGATCCCAAGTAGCCAACAGCTGAAGGGCAGATTTGTTACTTCCAAAGAGCATCAGAGCATGTCACTAACCCTTCAATTCAGTACTCTGCCTAAGATCGCGCTCTACAGAGAAAGCTCGGTAATATTGAAGGTTCATTTCCAGACCACCACAATAAAGTGAATATCACAATAGAGCAAGTCAAATGAATATTTTGGTTTCCCAGTGCATATAGAAGTTATGTTTACACTATACCATAGTCTTTTAAATGTGCAATAGCATTACATTTTTAAAAAGAAACAATGTATATACCTAAATTTTAAAATACTTTATTGCTAAAAAATGCTAACTATATCTGAGCTTTCTACAAGTCATAATGTTTTTGCTGGTGGAGGGTGTGGCCTCAATGCTGATGGCTGCTGACTGACCAGGGTGGTGGCTACCAAAGGGTGGGGTAGTTGTGGCAATTTCTTAAAATAGGACAACAGTGACGCTTGCCACATTGATTGACTCTTCCTTTCATGAATAATTTCTCTGTGGCATGTGATGCTGATTGATAGCATTTTACCCACAGTAGAAGAACTTTCAAAATTCGAGTCAGTCTTCTCAAACTTGATTTACAGAATATTCTAAATCCTTTGTTGTCATTTCAACAATATTCACAGCATCCTTAGCGGGGGTAGATTCCATCTCAAGAAACCGGTTTCTTTGCTCAGCCATGAGAAGCAGCTCCTTATCCCTTCCAGTTTGATCATGAGATCGCAGCCACCCAGTCACGTCTTTAGGCTCCACTTCTAATTCTAGTTCTCCTGCTCATCCCACCCCGTCTGCAGTTACTTCCTGCATGAAGTCTTAAAGTCCTCAAAGTCATCCTTGAGGTTTAGGATGCACTTCTTCTAAACTTCCGCTCATGTTGATATTCTGACATCTTCTCATGAATCACAGCTGTTCTTCATGTCATCTAGAATGCGGAATCCTTTCAGAAGGTTTTCAGTTTACTTTGTCCAGATCCATTAGAGGAGAAACTATGGCAGCTATAGCCTTATGAAATGTATTTCTTAAATGAGAACACTCAGAAGTTGAAATTACTCCTTGATTCACAAGCCACAGAATGGGTGTTGTGTTAGCAGGCATGGAAACATTGATGATGTCCATCAGAGCGCTTGGGTGACCAGGTACATTGTCAGTGAGCAGTCATATTTTGAAAGGAGTCTTCTTCTCTGAGCAGTAGGTCTCAACAGTGGGCTTAAAATATTCAGTTTACCATGCTGTAAACAGATGTGCTGTCATCCATGCTTCGTTGTTCCACTGATAGAGCACAGGTACAGTGGATTTACCGTAACTCGTAAGGGCCCTAGGATCTGAGGAATGGTAAATGGCTTCAGCTTGAAGTCACCAGCTGCATTTGTCCCCAACAAGGGAGTCAGCCTGTCCTTTGAAGTTTTGAAGCCAGGCACTGAATTCTCCTTTCTAGCTATGAAAGTTCTGGATGGCATCTTCTTCCAATATACAACTGTTTCATCTCTGTTGAAAATCTCTTGTTCATTGTAGCCGCCTTCATGAATGATCTTAGCTGGAACTTCTGGAGAACTTGCTGCAGCTTCTCCGTCAGCCCGTGCTGCTTTTTCCTGCACTTTGATGTTATGAAGATGGATTCATTCCTTAAACCTCATGACCCAACCTCTGCTAGCTCCAGACTTTTCTTCTGCAGCCTCCTCACCTCTCTCAGCCCTCACAGAATTGAAGAGACTTGGGGTCTTGCTCTGGATTAGGGTATGGCTTAAGGGAATGTTGTGGCTGGTTTGACCTTCTATCCAGACCACTCTAACTTCCTCCATATCAACAATAAGGCTCTTTCACTTCTTACCACTCTTCACTGGAGTAGCACCTTTAATTTCCTTTGAGAACTTTACCTTTGAATTCACAGTGTGGCTAACTTTCATGCAAGAAGCTTGGGTTTTGGCCCATCTCTGCTTTCAACGTGCTTTCCTCATTAAACATAATCATTTCTAGCTTTTGATTTAAAGTGAGAGACACACAACTCTTCCTTTCACTTGAACACTTGGAGGCCATTGTAGAGTTATTAATTGGCCTAATTTCAACACTGTTGGGTCTCAAGGAAACGATAGAATAGTAATATCAAAGATCACTGACCGCATGCAGCCTCCAACCCTCTTTTCCCCGGTACCAGAAGGAGGAGGTCCTCTTTTCGTGCCTAGCACAGCCATGGCTTGTGGTCCCAAGAAGCACCTGAGGTGTGTAGCAGCACCAAAGCATTGGATGCTGGATAAACTGACCGATGTGTTTGCTCCTCACCCATCTACTTGTCACCATAAGTTGAGAGAATGTCTCCCTCTCATCATTTTCCTAAGGAACAGACTTAAGTATGCCCTAACAGGAGATGAAGTAAAGAAGATCTGTATGCAGGGTTTTATTAAGATTGATGGCAAGGTCCGAACTGGTATGACCGACCCGGCTGGCTTTATGACTGTCATCAGCATTGACAAGACTGGGGAGAATTTCCTTCTGATCTATGACACCAAGCGTTGCTTTGCTCTTCATTGCATTACCCTTGAGGAGGCCAAGTACAAGCTGTGCAAAGTGAGAAAGATCTTTGTGGGGACAAAAGGAATCCCCCATCTGGTGACTCAGGAGGCTCATACCATCCACTATCCTGATCCCCTCATTAAGGTGAATGACACCATTCAGATTGATTTGGAGACCAGAAAGATTACTGATTTCATCAAGTTTGACACTGGTAATCTGTGTATGGTGACTGGGGGTGCTAACCTGGGAAGTACTGGTGTGATCAGCAACAGAGAGAGACACCCCGGTTCGTTTGATGTTCACATGAAAGATGCCATTGGCAACAGTTTTGTCATCTGACTACCAACATTTTTGATACTGGAAAAGGCAACAAACTGGATTTCTCTTCCCCGTGGAAAGGATTTCTGCCCCACCATTGCTGAAGAGAGAGACGAGACTGGCGGCCAAACAGAGCAGCTGGTAAAATGGTCCCTAGGTGACATGATTGGAAGTCTTTATACATAATTAAAGGTCATACAGCACAAAAGGAAAAAAAGATCACTGATCACCAGCATTATAAATATAATAATAACAGAAATGTTTGAAATATTGCAAGACTTACCAAAATGTGGCACAGAAACACAAAGTGAGCAAATGCTGTTGGAACAGTGGCATCAATAGGCTTGCCCGATGGGGGGTTGCCACAGACCTCCAATTTACGAAAAAAAAAAGGAAAACAACAACAACAAAAAAACCAAAATGAGCATACCTGTACTAAGGAGACCAGCGGTGTCTTCTCTTTAACATATGAAATGTCAGAGCTATTAAAAAATAAATATACAGATCTGAAGGAAAGAACCTAGATGTCCATCAACAAATGAATGGATAAAGAAGATGTGGTGTGAGGGGCGCCTGGGTGGTTAAAGCCTCTGCCTTCCGCTCGGGTCATGATCCTGGGGTCCTGGGATCGAGCCCCACATTGGGCACTCTGCTCAGCGGGGAGCCTGCTTCCCCCCTCTCTCTCTGCCTCTCTGCCTACTTGTGATCTCTGTCAAATAAATAAGATCTTTTTTTAAAAAAAGATGTGTGTGTGTATATACACACACACATACATACATACATACACACACACAGGCGGTAGAATACTATGCAGCCATCAAAAGAAATGAAATCTTGTCATTTGCAACAATGTGGATGGAACTAGAGGGTATCATGCTGAATGAAATAAGTCAAGCAGAGAAAGACAATTATCATCTCCCTGACATGAGGAATTTGAGAGGCAGAGTGGGGGGGTTAGGGGGCTAGGGAAGGAAAAAATGAAACAAGATGGGATCGGGAGGGAGACAAACCATAAGAGACTCTTAATCTCACAAAACAAACCGAGGGTTGCTGGGGGGAGGGGGTACGGAAAGGGTGGTTGGTTATGGACTTTGGGGAGGGTATGTGCTATGGTGAGTGCTGTGAAGTGTGTAAGCCTGATGATTCACAGACCTGTACCCCTGGGGCAAATAATACATTATATGTTAGTAAAAATAATAAATTAATTAAAAATACACAGTGATGAAAAAAATTATCCAATTCATCTATATACATATATATACACACACATATATATATATATACACATATAGAGAGAGCACTCTCAGGGAAGAAGAATATTGGTGAGCAGACAGAGGCTTGCATGTTTGCTGGTCAGAGGGGCCTGGCTGGGCTATGAGAAGGCTTAGTTGTCCACTGTAATGAGACAGTTTGGGGCAAGGTCAGAAAGTACGAGAATATAGGGCACTAAAGCACCATGCATCCGGAAGACTAACTGCTAAGTGGGATGATTGCCCTGGTGCGATGTGTCAGGCTGTTCCTGCTGGATTGGGCTGGATGGCTGCTACAGCACGTTCTATTTGATGGACACGAGGAGGGACTACTTTATAAAGAGAATAAAGGCAAATGATGAGACCAAAGAAACAGTACCTCTGGAAAGATGAGACTCAGAAATTCACTCACAAATAGGGCTGCTGAGCAGCCTTGCACAAAGCCAGCAGCCAAATCACTCCAGCTGGTGTCCAAGTGCACAAAGTAAGATTTTCTTCTTTAGAATTTGGTAATAAGGACAACTGCCATCAGGCCATAGATGGCAGTAATAACCATAACCACTGGAATGTTGGACGTTGTGATCAGATCTGGCATGGTTCCTGGAGACGATGCCCAAGCCTCTGTGCAGAGCCGTACATGGAGCCAAGGTCCTGAATCCTGTGGCGGCCTAGAAGCCCATGACAAACAAGTGTATTTAGATTTGGTTCCAAACCGAAGTAGATATGAAGGAAGAAGCTCATAGTATGGAAAGCATATTCCAGAATGAGACAGACACTAAAATGCAGCAAGTCCATGACCTAGCTGGTTAGATCCATTTTTTGTTAATTGTTAATTTGCAGCATACTTTGCATAAAATGTGTAGAACTTAAGTATGCAATTCTGTACACTCAAAACCATCAATAAATATATAGAACATTTCCATCACCATAGAAAGTTTCTCATGCCCCCTTCCATTCAGTGATAACATCCTGCTCTCCTGTCCCACCCCCCTGCCCCCTGCAGAGGCAGTCACTGTTCTGATTTCTATCACTAAAGTTTTGTTTTGCCTGTTCTAGGATGTCATAGAAATGAAATAACATAGATATCTACTCTTCTGGTTTCTTTTGCTCAACATATTTTTTTTTTAAAGATTTTATTTATTTATTTGACAGACAGAGATCACAAGTAGGCAGAGAGGCAGACAGGGAGAGGGGGAAGCAGGCTCTCCATCGAGCAGAGAGCCCGATGCGGGGCTCGATCCCAGGACCCTGAGATCATGATCCGAGCCGAAGGCAGAGGTTTAACCCACTGAGCCACCCAGGCGCCCCTGCTCAACATATTTTTGAGAGTCATCCATGTTGTGTGTAATATAGTTGGTTCCCTTTTATTTCTCAGTAGTAGTTCATCATGTGAATACACCACAACTTATCCTATTGATTTATTTCTAGTTTTTAGCTATTATGAATAAAACTGGTATCTACATTCCCCTCCCCCAGCTTTATCATTGACCAGTATTAACATTCTTAAGTCCTTTTTTTTTTAATTTATTTGACAGAGAGAGAAATCACAAGTAGGCAGAGAGTCAGGCAGAGAGCTGGATGCAGTCCTGGATCCCAGGACCCTGGAATCACGACCTGAGCCGAAGGCAGAGGCTTTAACCCACTGTGCCACCCAGGCGCCCCAACAGTCTTAAGTCCTTTGCGCACATAGGATTTCACTTCTCTTGGATAAATATCTAGGAGTAAAATTGTTAAGGGGTGAAATAGATACATATTTAATTTTATTAAAAAGCTGCCTGTCTGGGGCACATGGGTGGCTCAGTTTAAGGTAAGTGGCCAACACTTGATTTCGGATCTCAGAACCCTGGGTTCATGTCCCAAGCCAAAGGCAGACACTTAACCAACTGAGCCACCTGGGTGCCCCAGCATTTGGTTTTAACAGTCTAATGGTATTGTCTGTTTCTGCCACTGTAGTGAATTTTATTTTCTTTTGAACAAAAGCAGTAACAGTTCCACAGACTGAGAGCTAATGATACCTACAGTAGACTGTGAATGGTCTTAGCAAATGGAAGCTCAATATCCTTGCTTTCACATTTGCACTGCCTGTCGCAATATTATACCCAAAAGAGGATTAATCACCAATTAAATTGGTGTGACTGGATACTTAATACTATTAAGGAATTACTGAAATTTAGAAGTATGTTAATAGAATTGTGGTTATGTTTTTGTTTTAAGGAACTGTTTTAGGCTTACCTGATAAGATATTTACATTTAATATCTGAAATTCGCTTCAGAATAATTGAGGAGAAGAAAGTGTCAGGAACTGTGCAGTGTTTGACATTTTACCCAACATATAAGCTGAAAAGTTAGCCTGTCACCATTTCATGGATGTTGGCAAAAGACATGAGACTCATGGGTCAGAAATGAAAGGATTTTATTATTCATAGCAAACCAATAGCCAAAGCTTCACGTTCATTTGTTCCAGTTTCCCATGCCCCTCAACTCCCACAGAAGTGATGCAAAGGGCACGTCATATAGTGGGTTGCATTCCAAAAGAGGAACACAGATTTAGCACTTGAGTAGTAAGTGGAAGCAAGCCTGCGCTTTTTCCAGGGGGAGATACCACCTCATCCCTCAAGATTGGCTACAGGATGCAAACACAAACCTGAGAAATGGCCTAGGTAAAGAGCAGGCAAAGAATTGTATTTTTGGCTTACTCAACAAGCACATGCAGGGACACTTGGGCTCTAGAGCAGATTAGCTTCTCACAGTTCACTCAGTGTGGCACATTCATAGCCAAATTTGAATTTTTATACAAATATGCTCCTCCATCAACCATTCTGATAATCAACAGAGGTTAGAATCTCACAGCACATTTAACTAAGACTGTCATCAGTTAGACTTGAAGCAACAGAAGAAGCCAACGTTGTGGTATTGATCTCATTCCCTCTACAGAGCCACTGTGAATAAGCCCAAGAGGGTAGCAGTAGCTCTTATTTGAGGCAGCCATGATGGATTCTAAGGCTAGGTCTTTATTTATTATAAACTGTGCAAATGAGTTTCAATTGATCTGCTTACCTTTGATGTCATTGTCAATCATTACAGGGGAGTAGATGGGCAAAAAGCAACCGCTGTCTCCAGTGGACATGACCCATTTTTTTTTTTCCCCATCCAAAAATACAACCAAAAGGGCAAAGGTAACTTCACTTCAGATTTTGCTGTCAAGCCTGATTTGGATTATCATCACTTTGGTTTGATTAAGTCACAGGGACAGTGTCACCAAATAGTTGCAGCTCCAGTTGCCATTTTTGGCATTAACTGAAAGCCACTCAGACATCAAAAACATGTGATCAGCCAGATCAAATCAAGGTTGTGTTGATCTGTCAGTTTGTACACATTTGCATTTGGGAGCTGCGGTTGATAGCATCGGGCATAGCAGAATAGTTCAGGACCATACATGTCTATATGAGTTTTCTTGGTTTTTTTGGCACATGGACACAGATGAGAAACCCAGGAGCAGGTCAGACTGTTAGCTGCAACTGCCACATAATTTAGGTAGGAGTTTTGGATTAAGGTTAGCTGTTCTCAACTGGGAGCAATTTTTTTTTGGCTATTTGGCAATGTCTAATGTCATTATTGTCACAACTAGGGGAAAGGAGCTACTGGCATCTAGTGGGTTGAGGCAAGTGATACTGCTGACCATCCCACAATGCACAAAACAGCCCTTCACAACACTGAATTTTCTAGCCTAAAATATTAACAGTGCCAAGACTGAGAATGATCTAGGTAACAAAGGGTACATTTATTGCTGTGCTGCCCTCCCTCCTAGGATCTAAGGTGTTTTCTCCTCCGATGCCAGAGGAGATGTTAATTTCATCTTTTCTCCAATCATCCCCACTTTCCCCCAGATCTTTTGTTCTGATTATCACCCAGAAGGCAGCCAAGAGACGATCCTTTTCTGAGGACTGCCGTATTCTGTGACCCCCAACTACCTTACTCAGGTATGTAGAACCAGGAGGAAGTGAGGGTGGCAGAATCAGAAACCTGTTCCCAATGCTCAGCGATGCTAGATAACTGTGGGTGGCAGAAAGCCATGAGATATCCTTCAGACACTCTGCTAAGTGGCCTTTGTGACAAAAAGTGGCCCAACGTCAGATCGCAAGTGGTCTGGAAAGCTAAGAACGTGGCACGTATATTAGTTTCAAGGGCTACAGTTGTATGGTCAGATGACCAGAGTGGAACAGCAACATCATAACCATCAGTTGCCCTGAGTGGTGGCAACATAGTCCAGTGGAGTCAGCCTGTCAGTAATCAGTCTGTGCCTTCATTCACCTTGGGACACATGGGCCAGCTGTTGGCAGGAGTCACACATCTGGCATGCATGAGAAAGTGTTCTTTGCTGTGTGCACGGCCCTTAATGGTGAATGTGTTGCCGTGTGTGGTGGCAATCCAGGTGGTGCAGGCTTGATCAGTAGTTTGATTCCACTAGGTCATGTCAGAGCTGGCCTTTAGCAGATGGCCCAATCAATAGCTGCAATTTGTTCCCACAGTTTACAGCCCTAAAAAAGGGATGTTTTTAATCTGCCTGAATATAGTCTTTAAAGTGGCAGACCAGATGGCTAGGCCGTGGGCAAAGAGTCAGCAAAGGGGACTGTTGATCAAGGGACGGATTGGCAGGTCTGTCAGAACCGCTTTGAATTCAGTTCACTGAGCAGTGACCACTCCCTTTAGTTCTGCATAGCGTAATGTGTACCATCAGCTTGCAACTTGGCTGAGCCACCAGTGATTGTGTATTAGGGGATCTCTGTGAAGCGAGGGCCCCCATGAGCTAGCAGCTATGCTTCAGCCAATGCGTTGGGAGACATGGATTCCCAAGAGTAACCATCACAACCTCATGCAAAATGAAGATGCTAAAATTGCTGCCATTTTTACTTGACCGGAAAGGCCCATTTACTGACATGTATGCTTTCTCCAATACCCAAAGCCTCCAAGGAGTTGGGCCTCCTTTTGTAGCAGGTCAGAGACCTACCTTGATTACTAAAGGGATTAAATATTCTAAATCCACCCACACAGTCCCAAGAAACTACTTGGTGAGCAGGTCCCTGAATTTTATTGGAGTTTTTCAAACACCCCTGTTGAAAGGGTGATAAAAACTAGTCAAGGCCTATGAGATTAAGGATCCTGCCTTACCAACTAATAGGACATCTACAGAGTGAAAATACTGGCCACCAAAGGGTATAGGCCCTTGTGTTAAATCCTAGCCTACCCACTGGTGGTGAATGGCAGGGGAGTTTGTCCTATTAAAACTTTCTAAAAGTAGCAGTACCCTGGATGGGATAATTTTTGAAACTTTATAAGCATTTATAGCACAAGCATGTATACATCAATCTCAGCCTTAGCAGAATATACAGTAGTATGAGGGACTGACCCAGGAGTACGTGCACGCACACACACACATTTATTCATCAAGTATAATTTTTTTTCTCTATTGCCACTTTTACCCAAACCCTGTCGGTTAATTTGAATGTTTTATTTTCTTATTTATAGCAGGTGTCATGACGTAAGCTTTTTCTGTAAAGGGCCAAGGAGCAAAATTGAGGATACTATGTAGGCATAATGAGCAGAAACAAAATCCTGCAAAATTTTTAAGTAGAAACTGTAACATTTGAGTATATTTTTTAAATTTTTTTTATTTGACAGAGATCACAAGTAGGCAGAGAGGCAGGCAGAGAGAGAGGAAGCAGGCTCCCCACTCGAGCAGAGACTGATGCGGGGCTCTATCCCAGAACTCTGGGATCATGACCTGAGCCCAAGGCAGAGGCTTTAACCCACTGAGCCACCCAGGTACCCCAAGTAAACTTTTTTAATAATAGAGGTTTAGTAATAGTTCTTTCTTTTGGGGTTGGGGGTGACATTTCCCTTAGTGTTCAAGTCAGCAATCTCCATAAACTGCCAGTGTTCATCTATTAATGCTGATATGTAATGAGATTCTGTCTTGCGCCTTCAAAGGGGTCTTTTCAGGTAGGTGGTAGGAAACAGTTGCAGTGTGCACCGTGCTGCCCCTTAGTGTGTAGCAATGAGTGAGCCGCAGCTGGTCTGTCCCAACTACTCAACTCTGCCACTGCAGGGCCAGAGGCAGTGACTGACGGTACCTAAAACTGAATGTGGAGCTGTGTTCCAGGTAAACTTTGTGTATACTGAGATTTGAATTTCATGTCATTTTCACGTCCTAACTTTTTTTTCAGCCATATGAAAACGGAAAAGCCATCCTTAGCTTGCAGGCCATCAAAAAACAGACACTGGCCAGACGTAGCCCACAGGCAGTATTAGCCAACACATCCTACAAAAATACAACCTAAGGAGTTTATCACATGGATAGTTAGGCACTACAACAGCTGCCAGGAAATCACAGGCAGTCCCAATAAAGGAAACCAATCAAGGGAACAGAACAAATAAATTACATATTTACAGAGTATACTGCATACCTGAGACTATTCGGTCAGAACTACCAAGATAAATTTTATAAACTCACTGGATTAAAAAAAAAAAAAAAAAGTGTCTCTGGGCTTCTAGCCAAAACAAAAAGTGACTTATAAGGGAAAGAAAATTTGAAAAATTATCAGACCTTCAATCGCAATGTAATGTTTAATGGCAGAGGAAAATGCAGGAGCATATTTAAGATGCTCAAAGAAAAAAAACAATAAAAGCTTTCAGGAATAAAGACACAAACTATACTAAACATGCAAGAATTCAGAAAATAATGCCATGAGAACTTCCAGAGGAACTGACCAGAGAACAAGCTTCAAACAAATTTAACTACATAGCTATCAATGCAAGAACTGGAAGTGGGCATTAAGGATATACATACTGGGGCGCCTGGGTGGCTCAGTGGTTTAAAGTCTCTGCCTTCGGCTCAGGTCATGATCCCAGGGTCCTGGGATCGAGCCCCGCATGGGGCTCTCTGCTCGGCAGGGAGCCTGCTTCCTCCTCTCTGCCTACTTGTGATCTCTGTCAAATAAATAAATAAAATCTTAAAAAAAAAAAAAAAAAAAAGGATATACATACTTGTAGCACTGAAACTACTTAAGGCCTAAGAGGAAGAATATAAACTTTTTTTTTTTTAAAGGTTTTATTTATTTATTTGACACAGAGAGATCACAAGTAGGCAGAGAGGCAGGCAGAGAGAGAGAGGAGGAAGCAGGGTCCCTGCGGAGCAGAGAGCCTGATGCGGGGCTCGATCCCAGGACCCTGAGATCATGACCTGAGCCGAAGGCAGCGGCTTAATCCACTGAGCCACCCAGGCGCCCCAAGAGGAAGAATATAAGTAATGACTGTGCTCAAGCAATGTCAGGCCAGCTGTAAGAATTTTTTTTTTTTTAAAGATTTTATTTATTTATTTGACAGAGAGAGATCACAAGTAGGCAGAGAGGCAGGCAGAGAGAGAGGAGGAAGCAGGCTCCCTGCGGAGCAGAGAGCCCGATGCGGGGCTCGATCCCAGGACTCCGAGACCATGACCTGAGCCGAAGGCAGCGGCTCAATCCACTGAGCCACCCAGGCGCCCCCAGCTGTAAGAATTTAGTGTGCCAGGGCTCCGGGGCGGTTCCATCAGTTAGTTCAGCATTCAACTTTTGGTTCTGGCTCAGGTGGTGAGTTGAGCCCCACGTCCAGCTATGACTCAGTGCTTCAGTGCTGAGTTGGCTTCACAATCTCTCCCTTTCCCTCCTCCGCCCCTCTCCCCACTTGCACACGTGCATTCTCTCTTTAAAAAAATAAAATCTTAAAAATTAGTGGGCCGTATCACATTCTTTAAAAACTGTCCAGTAATTTATATTGGTGGTGGTGAGACAACTGTACATGCAACGTGGGATGAATAATGATGCCACATTCTATCATACCATTGTGACATGATTATGTCCATGTCTTTTCCAGCTTTCAGGCGCCATCCACTTCCCTTGGCCTATGGCCCTCTCCCCATCAAACCAAGTAACATCAAGCAGAATCCTCACACTCCATTACCCCAACCTCTTTCTTCTGCCTCGTTTTTCCAGTTAAAAACCTGTAGAATTACTTAATGTGCACCCAAATTATATAGGATACTCTTCCGAGCATTTTTTTTCACATTGGTACACACTTTCAAATACCTCTCAACTGTACACATTCAGAAGCAAAAGCCACTTTAAAAAAAAGGGCAAAAGCCAGTTTAAGATCACCTGTTCGGTTTACTGCCTAATCCAATCATGCCTGAACACAAAGCTCTCCAGTAGCTTGTTTTTGAAGGTTCCTGTATCCCTGGTTACAACAGCTGTTTTCCAAGGAAAGACCATAGTGAAATTGTTCCAATTAGAGTCAAGTAGAGAAAAGCCATGTGTGAACACTTAGGATCCATGTATTAAGTTTATAAGATTTAAAGGGGAAACAGGAAACAGAATTACCCTTTACATATTTTCCACTGGTTGGAAGTTACCTACCTTCAAGCTGGCCAAGAATGTAACTTAATTAAACCCATCATCGAACAGGCTGAACCATTTAAAAAATCCAATCACATACTCTTTCTGAACAATTTTCAAATGAACACTTAAGATAAAACAGAGCTATGCCAAGCCCTATATAGATGTAGCAGATTGGAGCTTGACTACTGATTAACAGCAATAAAAACCATTTAACTCAATTCCTGAACCCTACCCTCAGTAACCTCTTTTTAGACCTAACTTCTGTCTACCCTGGAGTAAGCCTCTGTATTTGAGATCCAAATGTACAACTCATGTTTTTCACTGAAAACATTTACTTCACTACAGGGTATTAATAGGAACATAATTCCTTTATTCAACAAACACTGAACTCTTAGGCACTAGAGGTATAGCGGTGAACAAGACCAAAAAGCAATCACTATGGAATATTCTAGTAGACACAAAACTACAGAAAAAAGTTTAATGGGAAATTGGGAATGCTGGAGGATATGGCACAATTTTTAATAGGCCAAGCCCATCACGGGGGTCTACTGAGACCTAGAAGTTAAGGAGCAAGCTCTGTGACGTTTAAGGGGAAAACATTCCAAGCACAGGAAGAACAAGTGCCAAATCCCCAAGGTTAACAATGTACCTAGTCCATCCAGAAACAGTGAGGGCAATCTGGCTAGAAATGTTAAGGAATGGTAAGAAGAGGTCAGGGACAATACCAATTTGGGCCTTTAGTGAACAGACCATAGGCAGTAACAATCTGGGTAGTAATGATGACAAAAGTGATCACAATGGAGTTGGTTAAGAAATGGTGAGATTCCAGATATATTCTGAATAAACTAAATTGTCAAGGATGACCAGATTTTGGCCTAAAACCTAAGAGTAGTTTAAACTGTTAGGATCCAGAATACCATTTTAGACCTGCCAAATATGAAATGCCTATTCTCTATCCAAGTAAAGATATCAAGTAAGCAGTTGGGTAGACAAACCTATAGTTCAAAGAAAGGTACAGGCTAGAAATGGCCCTGCCATTATTTTAACAAGCCTTCCAGATGGTTCAAGAACCATTTAAGGGATGCTCAGTTAAGCATTTGCCTTCCGCTCAGGTCTTCCCAAGGTCCTAGGACTGAGTCCCATGTCAGACTCCTTGCTCAGCAGGGAGCCTGCTTCTCCCTCTGTCTCTGCTGCTCCCCCTGCCTGTGTTGTGTCAAATAAATAAAACTTTAAAAAAGAAAAAAACATTTAAAAACATACACCATGTTAAAAAAAGAAAAAAAAAGATTTCCTTTTATTACCCCTCTAATACTTCCATCCAGATCACTACAACTTAAAATGGATCATTGCCTTTTTGCAGCTATTTAGTAACCCAGAACAATGGATAAAATCCATTCAACAGTTCAGAAAAGTTCGCATCATCATCAGTTCAGAGTACCTGATTCACGAAGCCTACATTATTTAAAAAGAATCATCAGAAATTAAACATCACAAATAAGATTTTTTTATTTGTCACCATTGAATGTCTGAATTTTAAACAGATTCTTGGACTGGTGGCTCATATCCATCAGCTCGTTCCACTTTAGCACCGGTCTCATCCCCAGTAGCTTTTCCAGAACTACTACCTTCACCATGAAGCTCCATGAGCTTTCCCACTAAAAGAAAGAAAGAATTTTTATAGCACACCATTTTCTTAAACAATGTCTTCAATACTATATAGGCAGGACAGAAAAAAATATATCATCTGGACTCAAAAAAGAACAAGACACTAATGTATCTCGCCACACATTATTTTTCTCAGGAATCCTATGACCCTTTAACTTACATTCAAACTTGGGCTTCTTCAGCATTTTTACTTTTCTAACGAAGACATCATGGAGTGGATAAATAGACTGACAAGCTTTTTCTATATCTTTTCCAATGCTGTCTGGAATCCTGCAAACCAGTAAAGAAAGGATAAATCTATACCCTTTAATACCCACCTCATTTAATCCACTCAAATCCTCTTGTAAGACAGTCCATTATTGCCCTTTTACAGGTAGAGGTTAAATGACCTGAATTATACAGCCAGTTAGAAAGTTAGCATTTGATCTTTCTGCCTTTTCTATACCAGCCTCTTAAGCCAACTGCATGGGAACATCAGAAAAATGTTAAGTTTTATCAGTGGACATCATCTGGGACCAAAACATCTTGTCATCATCTATTCCCATACATCACCGACAGTGCAAAGTTTAGCCTTTTCAATATGTTTTCTAATTAAGACAAAAGCATTTCCTCTACCTCAGGTCCACTATGAGATTGCTTCATCAAATAAGGATTAAAAAAACCAAATCACATTTACTGAGCACTTAAAATATTTTAAGGGACATATGGCCAGACAGTTTCACAGATGGGATTTAAACACAGGTCTGAGAAGTCCTTCATCAGAGGGATAAGAGATTCAAGGTTATGAGGTATGAGGAAAATAAACACTTACAATTTATTAACCACTTCTTTCAAGTCATTTGTCTGAACCTCTCGGGTCATGATCTCCATCATCTTTTTCCGAATTTGGCGGACCTGTTGATGCTGAGCATAAGAGGTCTTCCGAATCTGATTATTGCGTTTTTTAGTAAAACCAACACAAAACAGACGAAGCAAATAACCATCGGTAGTCTTGACATCAACATGAGCTTCAATCATGGTCTAGTGAAAAAAGATATTGTCAGATGTACCAGGTTTTAATGTTATTAATTTACAGCCCTCAAATTCTAATATAAAAACGCTAGAAAAATCAAGTACACGATCATCATACAAACTACACGCCTACTTTACAGAATTAACTTCCTTGAAGTGAACTTACCCAGTTACTCCAAATCTTACTACCCTTCATGTCTAATTAAATACCAAGTCCTCTCAACTCTCTTCCCTAGGTTAACACTTCTATTCTAATCTCTGCAGCATCCAGCCCCCCATTTCTTTTACATGCCAGACTTTTTCCCCACCAATCAACTGTTCACCTCTGCATCTAAGAAAACCCGTTCTGAGCCTCTAGTCTACACTTAGGTCATTCTTTTTAAAAAAAAGTATGTCTGAATAGATGAAATACTGCTACAACACTAAATGCATATTTTTAAATGTAACTCATGTTCCAAACTAAAGTGTGATGATGATTAAATATTCAATTTCACAGCTAAAATGTTATTAAGTAATCCACTAACTACTCATATTTTTTCCTCAAGTAAAAAAATGAAAACTACCATAGGTAGCAACAAAAACTGAAATACCGCCTTTGCATTTTGTAAATTGTATACTTCAGTTTAAAAAATGAGTAATACACTTATAGCGAAAGGACGCTGGAGTATTTCCAGAAATTCAACCATAAAACCTTCAGGGAATGTCAGAAATAAATGTAACGGTATAATCAGTATGTATCATTTGGGACCGAAACATTTTGTCATCATTCATTCCCATCAACAAAACATACCAAAACTGAATGGTTAGCCAAACACATCTGAACCAATGTAATTATTTCCTGTAGTAACAATGCCTTTTAAATGCTTTGTGTCAAAGCATTGTGCATTATGCACAACTTCTGTGCATAAGCATGTTTTCATGGCTTTATTTCATCTTTTTAATTCCCAAGAAGTGATACTCTTACCTATAAATCATTTTAGATAAAGGATCAAAGCCCAGGAAGCTTTAAGTTACTTGCCAAGGAGAACACAATTGGGAAATTGAGCAAAGACTGCAACCTCACAGGAAGCTTTGCCACTCTTAGCAACTCTGATAACCCAATTTTAAAACTTGGGAAAAAAGATAATAAATAAATCTTGAACTCCAGTTAAATAGGATGATAATGGCTCACTCACTGCTTTACTCAAGTTCAAGAGTGCCAATCCCAAAGTTGGCACCTGATAAAAGCTACAAAACATCATGCATTTGAAATATAATCTACTTCAGTCACATATGTTCCTTCTTTTCTTAACAGGGCATCCTTGACCATGCACACTAGAACACCATGCACTAAGGAACTTCTGTTCTCACCTGCCACTTTTTGACCATGGAGCACATTTTGTCCCGGGTAAGATCCATGCCATGAAAATTAGTCAGACAGTTTTTGCCCTGAACATCCTCAGTAATTAGCTTGAATTTTCTAAATGCAACTTCATCATTCTGCAGATCAGCAAGACTCACTTCAAAAACACGACCCTTGAGGCCATCAGATGCAATTTCTAGAAAACAATAAATTGTCTTATTATCATTAGGAACCACATAAAGTCAAGCCAGCCAAGAAAATTCATGCACAAAGTTGAACTTAGAAAGTTAATGTAAATTATAAAGACCCTAACTTTTGTTAGCCAAATTCCATGTGGACACCAATGACTTACTGACAATCCTCACAAGAAACTCAATAATACCCAAGCACATTTTCTTAGTAATTCTAAAAGCACCACCTTCCTTCCACAAGTGTTGTACCAAACAAGCACCACCGTGACCAAAGCTGCAACCAAGAGCTATCTCTACTTAGTTCTCCCACCAGCAGACCTATTTTAAAAAAGAAATACTGGGCGCCTGGGTGGTTCAGTGGGTTAAGCCGCTGCCTTCGGCTAAGGTCATGATCTCAGGGTCCTGGGATCGAGTCCCACATCGGGCTCTCTGCTCAGCAGGGGGCCTGCTTCCCTCTCTCTCTCTGCCTGCCTCTCTGCCTACTTGTGATCTCTTTCTGTCAAGTAAATAAAATAAAAAAAATCTTTAAAAAAAAAATACAAAACAAGAAAATACTCACTGGTTCCTTGGGTTCTTGTGACTAATGTTTTTCCAATATTTCTTATATTGAACATAGCTGGTGCTTTCACATCATACCAATCTTTCTTAGAAAATGGATCAACCCTGTATTTTAAAAACAAGTGAGTTTTATCGCAGATCACATAATTCTTACCGAGTTTTATTTAAAACTTTCCTCATTCTAAGGATCATAAATGGCTAACTGGCATGTAAGCAACTGGAGTCTAAGAACCTACTCCCCTCAGTGAGGTGCAAACCTAGCTCTTCCCAACGATGTCTGCTTCACTGTACACAGACCGGACACCTAAAAAGTTATGCCATAAATGTACACACTCCCCACCCCATCGTTTCTTCGGCTTCACAAGAAGCATTGCCTCCAAGTTACACGTAGTGGTAGCCCTGGCTCTGCAAGGGCTCACACGAACCCAAAAGCAACTCCAAGGGTCCCAGCTGGCCCAAACAGAGGAAGGGATGCGGCGTCTCGGGTGAACAAGCTCTCGGAAGTAGTACCATCGACTACCCGTGAAATTTACAAGGCCAAGGAGCCCACAATACGAAACACCCAAGCCCCAAAGAGCATCGGCAATTTAGCTCAAAAGCGGGCGCACAAGGCCCGGAAAGCCAAAGGAAAGAAGCCAGCCCGTAGCGATGCAGCACCCATACCCCCAGACAGCCGTTCTGAGTTTACCAACTCGGCACGGCCCTCGCAATCCACTTGACATCCTCACCATCCGGCTCACATCACCATCCAGAACCCGCCTGCCGAGCCCAGCATGACCCCAAAAAGCTGGGGGCCATGAGAGGAGACACTTACACTTTCTTCTTGGCTCCCTTTTTGCCGCCTTTCGTAAGGCGCTTGTTCTTGCCGACCGCCATGGCGCTGCTCAGGAAGCCAAAAGGGCGGAAGTAAAACTCACGCGAGAACTTAGGCGTACTGTGAGAGGCGTGCCATCTACGGGACCTTCGGTCTTGCGTTTTTCCGGCGTCAAAGATATCGCGACAACAGAAAGAGGAACTCCGACTGGGACAGCGCCCTCACGTGTGTGGAGACTGCGCAGCACCCCGCCGGCGGCTCTCCAGGACGCCGCGCTCGGGAGGGGCGGGCACTGGCGCGGGCGGCCTCAGGTACCAGCCAGTGGTTGTGGTTGGTTTCCGTGTCTCTGACGTCCGGAAGTAAGTGTCGGTGGCAAGAGGCAGCCTTTCCACGTTGTTAAAAAAGAACTTACCGGTTCGCTCTTTTCTTCTGGAGAGTGTGGGATTCAGAATCAGACAGCCGACCCAGGTTCAAATGCTAGTTTCAATATTTAGCCTGGTGACTTGTCTGTGCTTCAGTTTCCTCGTATTTAAAAAGGAGATAGTAATATAATCTGTCTCATAAGGTTGTTAGTAGGATTAAATTAATTAGTGGGATTAAATAAATTAGTAGGATTTAAATAAGTAGTATTAAATAACTTTAGAGATACTGGTAGTGTTCCGCATGTTGATAGGATTGCTGGTTAGTGGGGAATGTTCACTTGTGAACATCAAGTTACACACTTGTGTACTTTTCTATAGGTTTATTATACATTAAAACGAAGTTAATGTGATTGTTTCCTTGAGGGACTATGATTCCACTGTCCCAGATATTTTAATTTTTCAAGAAAAGCTGAAAATCACCAAACTTTATTTTTCTGCAACTGATGCAAATAAAATCTTTTTAACTCTAGGGTTTTAACAGAATACATCCTGGTTAGATGTGGCTCATAGCTTCAAGTAGTGCAGCCCCTGGAAAGCTGGCCCATACAGGCCTGGTACTCAGCCAGAGGTACCTTGAGTTCTGGTGCCTAACATTCCCTCTGGCAAAAACCCTGTGACCAAGCCAGAAACCCGTTCCCACTCACAAGGCCCCACAAACCTTTAATCCTGTAATCCCTTTCAGTCCTCCTAACCTCCATCCCCTACCTCCTACTACTCCCACCATCCAAAACAGTCTTCCTAAATCTCCAATCCTATTCTGAGATCTTTCAGTAATACCATTAATCTAAGGCGCTTATACCATAAAGTCCTTATTTTATAACAATACGAATATGTTTAACACTACTGAAATGTGCACTTAAGAATGGTAAAGATGCCCTGGGGCTAATAATACATACATGTTAATAAAAAAATAAAAAATTAAAAGAAAAAAAGAATGGTAAATATGGTAAATGGCTTGGGTTTGGTTTTGTTTTTAAGATTTTATTTATTTATTTATTTGAGAGAGAGCAAGCAAGCAAGCATGGGGAGAAGGCAAGCAAGCAGACTCCCGCTGAGCAGGAACTGAATCCCAGGACCCTAAAATCATGACCTGCGTTGAATGCAGATGCTTAACTGACTGAGCCACCCAGGTGCTGCATGGTTTGGGTTTTTGTTTGCTTCAATTTCACAATAACAACAACAACAACAACAAAAATTAAAGTCCATAGCCAAGCCAACAAAAACTCTTTTATCTGGCCCTCCTCATCTCCTTTCATCATCACTACATTTTAAAATTCCCGACCCGACCCTCGGGGCACCTTGGGGGCTCAGTCATTAAGCATCTGCCTTCTGCTTAGGTCAGGATCCCAGGGTCCTGGGATCGAGTCCTCCCTGCTCAGCGAAGAGTCTGCTTCTCTCTTTCTGCCCCGACCCCTGCTCGTGCTCTTTCTCTCTCTCAAAGTCTTAAGAATATATAAATAAAATAAAATTCCCTACCCTAAACAGTTTTCTCTTCCCTTCATTCCTTTTCCCTCTGTGCTGTGCATTTGCAAGACTGCTTAGCCTCATTTCTTCTTTCAGTAAGAGATGGAGTCCCCAGACAAACCGGCTTTCCCTCAGACCTGTTCCCAGAAGACCTAATACTACTTAACCTCTTAGTAATTATGGATTAAACCTATTCCTTTCTTACTGTCAGCAGGAGTGACAGTTGGGTCATTTTCTTATTTTGTAGCCCCTTCTCTTAGCACATCATAGGCTCTCAAAATGTTTGTTGTATAAAAAAAATAAGAGGTAGATGACATCTGTGGTTTTCCCAGTCTTTTGGACTTTATGGATCAATCCAGACTTTCAAAATAATTTTAGAACCAACAGAACTGCAATTTTTGAATTTTACCAACCTATTAAAAAAAGATAACTGCCATTTATTTTCTGTATCACTTCATTTTTAAATTATATTTTGACCCCAAAATAAAGAACATATCCTCTAAAAAGTCAGTCCTTTTAAATAAATAAATCAACTTTATGAAAACCTCTTTAGATCATATTTTTCTTGTCTCACTGCAGGCTGGTGAAATCTAGTGACAGTGGAAATCAGTGAGTTCTTCTAAATATAATATTGAGTCTAATAAACTCTCTTTATTAATTCTATACTTACAGTAACCCTGACTAAGTTCACTTCATAGGTGGCAGTTCACTAGTTTAAAACCCTCCCAGTGGAAAATGTTATAGACCCCAAGGCTACCTATTCCAGAATAAAAATCAAACTTGTCTTCTTCCCAATCTGATTCCTCGTTCTGCCCAAGAGTAAAAAAGCCACAGAGGAGGCAGTAATGAAGTCAATTGCATCTAGTTTCTTCTAGCAAAATCAGCACACAAGGGATTTGTCAGAGATACATATTTGAATCCTCTATTTGTAATAAAAGCTTTTTTAAAAAAAAAATTATGTTCCTTGACATTATTACACTAAGTGGTGCAATTATCTGTTTTAATTTAATTATGTTGAATAAAAGACAGCCCAGGGCATGTGCAATCAGGTTATTGGGTCTCAACCATCTGAGAATTTGAAAATTCAGATAGAATAAAATGGAACAGAAAAATGTCAGACTGCATCAAACCTAGTAAAGTGTCAAATTGCTTCACTGATTTTCTTTTCGTCTGTGACTAATCTCTTAAACTGATCTAGTGATTTTTAAATTTTGATTACTGTGCCTTATTTCTAAAAGGTCAACTTAGTTCTTTTTCAATTTATGTCACTTTGTAGTTTCTTATTCGTTGAAGGCAGTAAGCATAATTGTTTTATAGTCACTATATGATAATTCTGGTATCTGAATTCTTTCTCAGTCTGTTTTTATTGTCTGTTTCCATGCTAGTTCTCTGAGTAGAGTCTAGTTTCTAGTTATCTTTGTGTACTGGTCATTGCATTTGAAAATTAATATCTGGGGCACCTGGGTGGCTCAGTCAGTTAAGCATCTGCCTTCAGCTCAAGTCATAATCCCAGGGTCCTGGTATCAAGCCCTGCATCAGGCTCCCTGATCAGCAGGGGAGTCTGATTCTCCCTCTGCCCCTCCCCCCCACTCATAATGTCTCTTCTGTTCTCTCTCCCTCTCCCTCTCTCTCTCAAATAAATAAATAAATAAAATCTAAAAAAATCTTTAAAATAATTTTAATAATCTTATTATCTAATAATCTTAAAAATAATTTGAGGTGAAGATACCCTCTTCAGATAAGACTTTTTTTTTTTTCCGAGTAACATCCATTTTATTGTGTTGGGGCAGGAGGGCAGCCCGGCTGGGAGCAGAGCAACCCTCACAGGTTGTTGAGTTCCAGCAGGGTCTGGTCGAGAGTCTGTGAATCTCCACGTTCTCCTCCTTGGCACTGGCCAAGTTCTCTTCCAGGTCATGGATGGTCTTCAACTTTGACACAGACTCTCGGCAGACTCAGCTCAGGTCTCAGCCTCTTTTAGCTTCTCCTCCAGCAGTTTGATCTCCTCTTCATATTTATCTTCTTTGGTTGAATACTCCTCTTTTGAGGCCATCAGGGACTTGAGGGCCTGGTCCCTGGTTCAGAGTTCCTCCTCCAGCTGCCTGGCACAGCTCTCAGCCACCTCTGCTCTCTTTTCCGGGCGCTCCAGCTCTCCTTCCAGGATCACCAGCTTCCTGACCACCTCCTTATATTTGCAATCAAAATCCTTAGTGATGTGCTTGGCCTCCTTCAGCTGCATCGGTTTTCAATGACCGTCATTCCTCTCTTGCTCTCGTCTGCTGACTTCTCAGCCTTCTCCAGCTTCTACAGGGCTGTGGCCAGGTGCTCCTGCACCTGGACTAGCTCATCCTCTACCAGCTGAATGCAGCGGTTCAGGGAGGCCACATCTGCCTCCAGGTTGGCAGCCTTCTTCTTGGCCTGCTCCAGTTTCTCCTGGGCGTCCTTCACTGACTCAGAATACTTTTCCACCTCATCCTCTGTCCCCTTCAGCTTCTTCTTGAAGGCCTGCTGCTCCTCCTCCAGCTGCTTGCAGTGGTTCTCAGCCTGATTCTTATGGGCGTCAGCCTGCTCTGCACGGTCGCTGGCAGTCTTCTTGTCCGGCTATAGCATCTGCATTTTCTTCTTGCTCGAGTCCATGGCTGTGGTGGGGGGCGGGCCGGCCGGCGGGCAGTGTGCACTAGACGAGCTGGGCTGGCTGCGTGGCCTGGGTGAGGAGGACCAAGAGGAACTGGGATGTCCCAGCCACGGGGGCACCTAAAATGCTGGGAGGGACCTGGCAGAGCCAGGGACCAGGACCCTCCCCCACTGCGGCCCAAACCTTTGTAAGGACAGAAACTCAACCAGGTTGGAGGTGCGGCCGCCCCCAGCGCCCACGCCCTCGGGACCATCGACCTGAAGGCTCTGCCCCTACCCCACAACTCTCCCCAGCCCCACCCCACCCCGCCCCCAGCCCCAGAAGGTAAAGTAGCTGGTACAGTCCACTGCTGGACTCCTGCAGGCATGTAAACCAGCTTTTTTGGCTTTAGGCTTCCTGGGCAACCCAGGAGGTTCAAATGCAGATATAATTCTTTGTAGGTGTCCTACTCTAAATTCAGCTGTTAATGGTGTAACCCTTTGGGGTCACAGTTTGCTGAAGGGACAACCTCTTATTAGAGTTCATACCTCCTATGGATCCTGGGCTTGGATTTATGTCCCTGTCACCCAGAGTGGCTATCCAAGTGGATGTACCTATTATCTGGAACCAAGAAATACACTTAGGGCAAAAGTAGTTTGGTATTTGTTTATTCCTCCCCCCACCATCCTGTTTTGGACAAGTAATTCCTTACTAAAAAGAATACATTTTTTTATGATTTTATTTTTAAGGTATCTACACCCAGAATGGGGCTTGAACTTACAAACCCAAGTTCAGGAGTTTCATGGTCAACGGACTGAGGCAGCCCAGTGCCCCAAGAATAGCATTTTTTTTTTAAGATTTTATTTATTTATTTGACAGAGATTACAAGTAGGCAGAGAGGCAGGCAGAGAGAGAGGCGGAAGCAGGCTCCCCACGGAGCAGAGAGCCTGATGTGGGGCTCCATCCCAGGACCCCGTGATCACAACCCGAGCCGAAGGCAGAGGCTTTAACCCACTGAGCCACCCAGGCGCCCCAAGAATAGCATTTTTTTAAAAAAATTATTTATGTATTTATTTGTCAGAGAGAGAGCGCTCAAGCAGGCAGAGTGGCAGGCAGAGGCAGAGAGAGAAGCAGGCTCCCTGCCAAGCAAGGAGCCTGATGTGGGACTCGATCTCAGGACCCTGGGATCATGACCTGAGTCGAAGGCATCGGCTTAACTGACTGAGCCACCCAGGCGTACCAGGAATAGCATTTTAAGTAAAATTTTTGTTTGGAAGTTTGGGGAACAGTAGATCATTCATTTAACTGATGTTTAGAAATGTCTTCCATAAATGGAGAAAAATTGAGGAAATCTTACTTTGTTATCCTGACAAAATAATTGCAAGTTTATTTGCATTCATGCCTGTTGGTATTTTACAAAGATAAGCCACTTGAAAAGTAATTTGTCCATGTGATTCAAAAACCATCAGAGTCCTGCAAATATATCATAAGGAAATAAAATTGGGGAAAACCTGTATGTATAAAGTATTATTGAGTCTTTATCATAAAGTTAGAAGATGAGAAATAACCTAAATGCTTTAAAATAAGGAAATGGAAGGGATACCTGGGTGGTGCAGACAGTTAAGCCTCAAATTCTTGGTTTAGGCTCAGGTCATGCCCTTGGGGTCAGAAGATGAGCCCCGCATTGAGCCCCATGTTAGGCTCCAAGCTCAGTCCAGAATCTGCTTAAATCTTTCTCCTTCTCCTTCTGCCCCCAACCCCCACCAAACACACACATTCTCTCTCTCTCTCTCTCTCAAAAATAAATAAATCTTAAAAATAAATAAATAGTAAAAAGGATGATGATTCTTACATTTTTAAAAAATAATAAAATAAATGGTAAAGTAAATTATGATATACTCATTTGGTATACCATTACACAGCCATTATAAATCATGAGTATGAACATTGTTTAGACAAATGGAAAATGCTTATGTTAAAGTAGTCAATGAAAGATATAAAATTTATTTCCATCTTCATTATAACTATATAAAAGGCAGAAGGCAGTAAAAAAAAAAAAAAGACACATCAAACACAAGAAACTTGGGATAACAGGGCAGCTCAGTTGGTTAAGCATCTGCTTTAAGGCTGGGGTAGTGATCCTAGAGTCCTGGGATAGAGTCCTCTGTCAGACTCCTTGCTCAGCAGGGAGCCTGCTTCTCCCTCTGCCTGCTGCTCCCCCTTCTTGTGTGGTCTCTCTTTTTCTCTCTGACAGATGAACAAATAAAGTCTTTAAAAAAAATACAAGAGGGTCGCCTGGGTGGCTCAGTGGATTAAGCCTCTGCCTTCTGCTCAGGTCATGATCTCAGGGTCCTGGGATCCAGCCCCACATAGGGCTCTCTGCTCTGCAGAGAGCCTGCTTCCCTTTCTCTCTCTCCTATCTCCCTGCCTACTTGTGATCTCTCTCTGTCAAATAAATAAATAAAAACCTTTTTTTTTTAATTAAAGAAAAAACCACAAGAAACATAACAATTTAAAATCTCTCAGGTTATTTTGTGAGCCCATCTATATCAGATTCAGAGGAAGTCAACATAGTTGTACTAGAGTGGTATTCCTTTTTTTTCTGCTCTTGTCAAGTTTCCTATGACATTAAGTATAAAATGAATAATTGAAAATTAAAATAAAAACAACATATTGGTGGTGGTTGCACAACTCTGAATATACTAAAAACATTTAATTGTGTACCTTTAAAGGGGAATTTTATAGCTGAAAAGCTGTTGTTAAAAATTAAAAACATAATTTCTAAAGTGAATATTACTTATGAAATATCCCAGTGTTTGAGCTTTTTATTTATTTTTAATATTTTATTTATTTATTTCACCAAGAGAGGTCACAGTAGGCAGAGAGGCAGGCAGAGAGAGAGGGAGAAACAGGCTCCCCACTGAGCAGAGAGCCCGATGCGGGGCTCGATCCCAGGACCCTGAGATCATGACCTGAGCCGAAGGCAGAGGCCTAAACCGCTGAGCCACCCAGGCGCCCCTGAGCTTTTTAAAATATTTAATTTGCCAATCCTATAGCCTTATAATTAAATATTATTCTAACTTTAGTCCTCCCAGCTCCCTCCCCACTGCTACCAACACATCTATCCTTTTTGTCTCTCTCTTTTTTTTTAAGTTTTTATTTATTTATTTGACAGAGGGAGACATCGAGAGAGGGAACACAAGCAGGGGGAGTGGGAGAGGGAGAAGCAGGCTCCCTGCTGAGCAGGGAGCCCAATGAGGGGTTTGATCCCAGGACCCCGCTTAACACCTGACCCACCCAGGTGCCCCAACTATCCTCTTTTTCATGAGACCTTCATTCTCTTTAATACATCTGTGACACTGTGATTTATAATAAAAAAATACATATTTCCATCTTCCTCTCCATTGCTGTTACAGAGCTCCAAAAACCCTTGGAATTTCCTAAGGGATGAGATCAGTAAAGGTGTCTCTTGTTATGTTAATAGTTTTGGATGCACCTAAGGATGGGGGCAGGTTGCCGGAAGAACCAACCCTGTGATTATAAGGTTGGAATTTTCTGTCCCACCTCCCTGACCTCCCCATAGGGAGTTGGGCTGGAGGTTGAGTTCAATCATCAATGGTCAATCGTTGGTCATGCCCATGCAATGAAGCCTCTTTAAAAATCCAAAATGACAAGGGAGTGCGTGGGTGGCTCAGTCGGTTAAGCCTCCAACACTTGATTTGATTTCAGCTGACCGGGGTCCTGATCTCAGGGTCCTGGGATCTAGCTCCATGTTCAATGGAGAATCTGCTTCTCTCTCCCTCCCTCTGTCCCTCTTCCCGCTCACTCATGCACACTTTCTCTCTAAAATAAATAAATGAGGGCGCCTGGGTGGCTCAGTGGGTTAAGCCGCTGCCTTCGGCTCAGGTCATGATCTCAGGGTCCTGGGATTGAGTCCCGCATTGGGCTCTCTGCTCAGCGGCGAGCCTGCTTCCCTCTCTCTCTCTCTGCCTGCCTCTCTGCCTAGTTGTGATTTCTCTCTGTCAAATAAATTTTTAAAAAAAATTGCATTATAAAAAATAAAATAAAATAAATGAATCTTAAAAAATAAAAATAAAAACCCACGATGGGAGGGTTCAGAGAACTTCCAAGTTGGTGAACACATGGAGATGTGGGGAAGCTGGTGTGTTTGGAGAGAGCATGGAAATTTTGCACCCTTTCCCCATAGCCTGCCCTAGGCATCTCCTCCATCTAGTTGTTCCTGAGTTCTATCTTTTTATAATAAATCAGTAATCTAAATGTTAATTTACTAACTTAGTAAACTAGTAAGTAAATTAAAAGTTAACTTACTTAGTAAAGTAAGGAAAATGTTTCTCAGAGTTCTGTGACCCACTATATCAAATTAACCCAAGGAGGGGATCATTGCGACCACAGATCCATAGCCAGTCAGAAACAGGTGATAGTCTGGACTTGAGATTGTTGTCTGAGGTGGGGTGGCAGTCTCAAAGGATGGAGCACGTCACCTGTGGGATCTGATGCTGTTCTTGGATAGGTAGTATAATAATTGAGTTCAGGGGCGCCTGGGTGGCTCAGTGGGTTAAGCCTCTGCCTATGGCTCAGGTCATGATCCCAGGGTCCTGGGATTGAGCCCCACATCAGGCTCTCTGCTCAGAGGGGAGCCTGCTTCCCCCTCTCTCTGCCTACTTGCGATTTCTCTCTCTCTCTCTCTCTCTGTCAAATAAATAAATAAAAAAAAATCTTTAAAAAAAATTTTTGAGTTCAATTGTAGCACATCCAGCTGGTGTCTGAGAATTGCTTGATGTGGGAATGACACCCATCAATGGGTCCAGGATCATTTAACATCATTTTCTCTCAGTTTCTAAACACATCCTGATCTCACTTCTTTTTCCTCTCAGCTGCAGGCTATGGTTGCTCATTTGAGCAACAAACTTTCTCACCAAAACTCTATACTTCTGTATAGCCTTATCCTTGTCTGACCCTGCCCAGAAAACCCTAAATCAAGTTCATTGCGCAGTATACTTTTGTGATTGTGTAGGTCCCAGTTTTTTCACTCCTCCCTGTACTGACCTTGTTCAATCCTTCCTACACTAACTGCTTGATCATGTGACTTGCTTTGATCAAGGGACATTAGCAACTGTGACTCAAGCCAATGGCTTAAAAAATGCTGGCATTGGGGTACCTGGACGGCTCAGTCAGTTAAGTGCCTGACTCTTGTTTTTGGTTCAGATCATCAGGGTCGTGAGATTGTGTTCCCTCTGCGCGTGGAGACTGCTTAGGATTCTAGA
Source organism: Meles meles (assembly GCF_922984935.1). Lineage (NCBI taxonomy): Eukaryota > Metazoa > Chordata > Mammalia > Carnivora > Mustelidae > Meles > Meles meles. Next base: position 143,913,732 of record NC_060067.1, read on the forward strand.
TTCTATCTCTCCCTCTCCCTCTGCCCCACCACCCTGCTCATTTGTGCTCTCTCTCTAAAAAACAAAACAAAATAAACAAAGAAAAAAATGCTGGCACAAATGGACCTTGCTGTCTGCTCTTTAGAACACTTCTTAGTTCACTAAGAAGGCTATTAGCCGGCTGGAGAATGGGAACTCTTTTAAAGTAGAAAAAAGTAGCCCCAGTTGAGGTCTCTCCAGAACAATTATTTTGCCAGTCATTAGGCATTTGAAGAAGTTCATCCTAGACCATTTTGTCCAACTAAGCCGGCCTGGAACAAAAGAACTACCTTGCTGACATTTAGAATTGTGATGAATAATACATATTTGTTGTTTTGAGTCATGGAATGTTGAGAGAATTTGTTCTGCAGCAAATACTAACATGCATTTTCTCTAACCTTACATTTACCCTTACCTTCATGGCATGATTAGAGAAAACTGCACAGCTGAGGCTAGAACTGTTAGAAATTAATCATATCACATCTCACCTGGGTTCTTGCAGTCCCTGTCAGTCCTTTACCTGTCAGCTACCTTCCCCTACTTCTCAAAATGTCTGACCATTCCAGTCCCTCACCCTGATCCTCCCATCCCCAATTCAGTCCTGTCCCCTGTCATTTTAGAAAATGATGGATGAATCCTGATTAAAATTTTTACGTTAGAGCAGATTGCCCTTTTTCCTTGAGAAAATAGCCTTCTCCTTGCTTTTCTATTTACAAAGAGAAAGTATTGCATAATAATGAGGTTTCATTGTATTCTAGATAGGATTATTAAAAAATACCCTACGCTAGTGCTTTCCCAAATACAGTCATCAGAACGATTACCAGTCAACAAACTATTACCAGTTGGCAATGAGATAAGGAGTTGTTTTTTTGTTTTTTGTGTTTTTTGAAAATTTTATTTATTTATTTGACAGAGAGACACAGCGAGAGAGGAGACACAAGCCGGGGAGTGGGAGAGGGAGAAGCAGGCTTCCTGCTGAGGAGGGAGTAGGGACCCAGATGCTGCAGGGCTCAATCCCAGGACCCTGAGACCATGACCCCAGCCAAGGCAGATGCTCAATGACTGAGCCACCCAGGCTCCCCAAGATAAGGATTTTTTGACAGAGTGAAGTCAATTTTGTGTCACTAGACACACCATTCAGCTGGCTGTTGGTTGTTTTTTTTACATTTTTTTTCCATAGTAAAACTTTGTCTATTAAGGAAGTAGTACGCAGATTTTCATTCTAGCTTAAGCTCCTTATCTTGTTGCCAACTGGCACTTTTTGTTACACTACAACAAAGGATCAGCTGGATTTTCTGAATGCTACAGAATTTTTATTGCACATGCCAAACATAGTAGAAGCCTGGCAAATTTATTAAAGTCCCAAGATAATCTGCAGAGTCATATAGAGGGGATGATGTATTTGAAAATGAGAATATTGTTTTTGAAAGGACTTTTTTTTTTTAAGATTTTATTTATTTATTTGACAGACAAAGATCACAAGTAGGCAGAGAGGAGGCAGAGAGAGAGGAGGAAGCAGGCTCCCCGTGGAGCAGAGAGTCTGATGTGGGACTTGATTCCAAGACCCTGAGATCATGACCTGAGCCAAAGGCAGAGGCTTTAACCCATGGAGCCACCCAGGTGCCCCTGAAAGGACTTTAAAATGTTTAAAGGCAGCAAGATATAATGGAAAGAACATGGATTTTCAGACCTGGTTTCAAATCACTGCTCTGTCACCTGCCATGTGACTGTATTGTCTTTGTTTTGTCACAGCTTAATGGAAATAATACCTACCTCCCTGTGGTTATTGCAAGGTTTAAGTGACACAATATACATTAGAAGCCTAGCACAGGGCTTAGCATGTAGGAAGTGCTCAGTAACTCTTAACTCTCCTTTTCTCTCTTTCCAAAACAAATTATCACCTGCCCAGTCGCACCCTCATCGACACCTCTCTATCACTAACCTTGCTAAATTTCAAGTGTGCTCTTGTTAGAGAAAGGACTCCCCTGCTCACATGGTTTGTGTGGTTTGTTGTTGGTAGCAGATAGGAGGAACTTGTTCCAGGAAGCAGAGCAAGAGAACTGAGAAGGAAAACTGAGATTAAATCTGTACACAGGGGATGCCTGGGTGGCTCAGTCGGTTAAGTGTCAGCCTTTGGCTCACTCAGGTCATGATGCCAGCCCCAGAGAGAGTCCCCTGCTCAGTGGGGAGCCTGCTTCTCCCTCTCTCTCTGCTGCTCCCCCAGCTTGTGCTCTCTCTCTGGCTCTCTCTCTTGTTCTGTGTCAGATAAAGAAAATCTTAAAAAATAAGTAAATAAATCTGTACACAGTGATATTAATGTCATTACAAAAACCCCGTGGTACAATCAAACTAGATTCCTTACAACCACTGCTATCACTAAGAACCAGACATTCAGAGGATACTCACTGTTTTTTGATAGACACACAACTATTATTGTTGCTGTGGGGGCACCTGGCTCGCTCATTTGGAAGAGCATGTGACTCTTGATCTCAGGGTTGTGAGTTTGAGCCCCATGTTGTGGAAGTAGAGATTAATTCAAAAATAAATAAATAAACTTTTAAAATAAAATAATAGTAAGATGTGGAACACTGTAATAAATGCGTGAAAGGTGCTACAAAAATAACAGACTTGGGAAAGGGAAAAGAAGAGGGGAAGCACCAGGAACCATCTTGAATGTGCTGATTTTAATTAGAAGCTTGGTTCATAAGAAATGAGTAGAATAATGGATATGTTGATAAGCAAATTCATGTGAGCAGCTCAAGGGACCCAAGATATGATCAAAATAACTACAAGAATCACTTCGATCTGTCAGGTAGGGGATGAATCAATGGTCTGGGGAAGAAAGGATCTTGGTTCTAGAGAGAATTGAATCTGGGCCTGGGTGGAAATATTTTGAGTAACAAGAGAGAATAGTGACTGCAAATGTCAAAGGTCAGAAACAGAGAAGGGTGTTTTTCACAAAATGGGGAGTAAACAAAGGATGATTTTAAAGAAAATGCATTCATTTATTCATTTATGTGTTTATTCACTCATTAATGGCAGGAACAGTGATATCAGGGGGAGAAACATAGGATCTGTCCTCAAAAATTGGAGTATGCTATGGCGGTTGAATAATATAGGCTTGTATATTTGCACAGTACCTAATCTATATATGTATTCCACTCAGTGACACCTTCAAATGTTATAGTAAGACAGCAATTTGCATATTACCATAAAATCCATGTACAGTCAAGTAAAATTATAAAGACTTCAAAAACATTATGCATGTTATTTAAATTTTTGGTCAGAATGAATATCCACATACACACTTCCTACCTTCTACTCCCAAAATCAGTATTACAAATAGTGTAGGGTCTCCTCTTCAATAGCATGGAGATCCTCTTAAATAGGGTTTTTGCAATGGTATTCACTGCAACAAAATTTTTACTTGTTAATCAGATATTTATTTATGCAATAGTTCTCTAGTTACATAGTGATTTTCTACTTACATAGTGACCTTTATCCTCTTCGTAGGTTCTTTATTTTGAGGCCTTCTCAAAAATGGTGATATTATGATATTTGCAATTAATTGACATGACTTCAGTCCCAATTTCCCCACCAACATGTAATCACAGACAAGGCACTTAATCCCTCTGAATTTTAAGTCTCTGTAAAATGGAGCTAGTAATGCCTACCCTATTTACCAGACAGGATTATTGCCATGCTCTCAGTAAAAGTAAAAAATACATAGAACAATGATTTCTTTTTAATTGCTATTATTCCAGGCCTTGAGCATGTACCAGTACCCAGGGTAGTATTTAAATTGCATCTAATTTTTCTGAGCACTTTGAAAGATGAGCTCAGGCTGGATTTCTCTTTTATGTTGAGCTACCACACAACCTCATGTTTTCTATTCCTATTCTTATTTCTACATTTTTCCTTCCTAATAATTGCTGAAATGAGAAGTGGTTTAAAAATAATTTAAGCCCCTGGTAGTTATACTGAAAATACTGAGAAAACAGTAGAAGCTTTTCTTATATTATGGTAATGGGAAAGAAAATTAACATTAGGGAAGTCCTGATCTAGTAGTAGAATTATTTACATTATCTCACTACTCTTTTTTAGTCCTCACAATACTGTATGATAAGATTGTTCTTGAGGAAATAGTGACTCAGTCGTTTAGTGACTTGCCCCAAATCACGGCCCCAAGTGTGGAGCTGGGATTCAAACCCAAGTTTGATCACTGAGATTAACTTTTTTCCTCTAACAAATTCCCAAGTGCAGTTGATTCTGCTGGTTTGGAGTCCGTGTTTTAAGAACCACTGGGCAAGACTCATGTATTTATCACCTAGTGTCTATAATGCAAAATTCAATATTGGATTGGAAACCTAGGATATACTGGCTAGGAAGCAACTCAGGTTACCCCTCTTGAAACACAGTAAAAAACTAGGCATACAGAAAAGAAAATTAAAATGGTAAGTGTAAATCTAATCCAATAACATTACATGTGAATGGTATAACCAATCCAGTAAAAAGGCAGCAGACTGGATTAAAAAAAATCCCACTGGGGTGCCTGGGTGGCTCAGTTGGTTAAGAGTCTGCCTCCAGTTTGGGTTATAATCCCAGGGTCCTGGGGTTGAGTTCTGCCCCTCCCTGTCCCTCTGCCTGCTGCTCTCCCTGCTTCTGGTCTCTCTCTCTGTCAAATAAATAAATAAAATCTTTTTAAAAATTAAAAAAAAAATAAATCCAACTATATACTGTCAACAGGAGATACACTTTAGATTCCAAGATATAAATAGAAAGTAAAAGAATGAAAAAGGGTATATCATTCAAACAACAAAAGAAAGTTGGAGTTGATTTTACTACTGTCAGACAAAAGAGATTTAAAAGTCAATTAACAAAAAATGTTCTTTGAGATTAAGAGGGACATTTTATAATGAAAGTCAGGAAGCTATAACAATTGTAACCATACATACATCTAACAACAGATTGCCAAATGCATTAAGCAAAAACCTATAGAAATAAAGGGAGAGTTCATTGTACAATATAGTTGGAGACTTCAATACTCTTTTTTGAAAAAACTGGATAGAAGAATTGGATAAAAGCCAGCCACAAAATAGAAGACTTAAACAATGCTATAAATCAACTAGCTCTAATGGACATCCATAGAGCCCTTCAAGACAGACCATATGCTAAGCCATAAAAACAAACAAATACATTAAAGAGGATAGAAATAACGCAAAGTATGTTTTCCAACAAGAATGGAATGAAATTGGAAATTGAAATCAGTAACAGAAAGAATTCAGGGAAATTCACAAGTATGTTGAAATTAAACAACACACTCATAAATACCCAAAAAGTTAAAGAAGAAAGCAAAATGGAAATTAGAAAATACTGTGAGGGGTGCCTGGCTGGGTCAGTTGCTAGAACATCAAACTCTTGATTTCAGGGTTGTGAGTTCAAGCCCTGAGGCTTGAGTTCAACCCCGGGAAACTGGGTGTGGAACCTCCTTGAGAGGAAGGAAGGAATGAAGGAAGAAAGAGAAAAAAAGGAAGAAACAAAATACTTTGAGATGAATGAAAATGAAAGCACAAATGAAACTTATGGGATGCAGCTAAAGCAGTATTTAGAAGATAACTTATATCTGAACATGTGTATATTAAAGAAGAAAGATATTGGGAAGCCTGGGTGGCTCAGTTGGTTAAGCGGCTGCCTTCCGCTCAGGTCATGATCCTAGCGTCCTGGGATCGAGTCCCATATCGGGCTCCTTGCTCGGCAGGGAGCCTGCTTCTGCCTCTGCCTACCTCTCTGCCTACTTGTGATCTTTCTCTCTCTGTCTCTCTCTCTGACAAATAAATAAATAAAATATTAAAAAAAGAAGAAGAAGAAAGATCTTAATCAGTAACTTACCTTCCACCTTAAGACACTGGCAAAGGAAGAGCAAACTAAATAGTTAGCAACCAGATGACAGGAAGTTATACACATTAGAGATGAGATGAATGAAATAGAGAATAGAAAAACAATAAAAATAAAAACAAAACAAAAGCTGGTCCTTTGACAAGATCAAAAACTGACAAACCTTGGAGCTCCTGGGTGGCTCAGTCAGTGAAGCGTCCTACTGTTGATTTCTGCTCAGATCATGATCTCAGGGTCCTGGGATTGAGCCTCACATTGGGCTCTGTGCTCAGTGGGGAGTCTGCTTGAGGATTCTCTCCTCTCCCTTGATGCCCCCCTTCTCAAATAAATAAATAAACAACAACAACCAAAAAAAAAAAAAAATCCCTGACAGCTAGTATCCAAAAACTACAAAGAACTTATCAAACCCAACACCCAATGAACAAATAATCCAATTAAAAAGTGGCAGAAGATGGGGCGCCTGGGTGGCTCAGTGGATTAAGCCGCTGCCTTCGGCTCGGGTCATGATCTCAGGGTCCTGGGATCGAGCCCCGCATCGGGCTCTCTGCTCTGCAGGGAGCCTGCTTCCTCCTCTCTCTCTGCCTGCCTCTCTGCCTACTTGTGATCTCTCTCTCTGTCAAATAAATAAATAAAATCTTTAAAAAAAAAAAAAAAAAAAAGTGGCAGAAGAGGGGCGCCTGGGTGACTCAGTGGGTTAAAGCCTCTACCTTTGACTCAGGTTATGATCCCGGGGTGCTGGGATCGAGCCCTGCATCCGGCTCTCTGCTCCGCGGGGAGCCTGCTTCCTCCTCTCTCTCTCTGCCTGTCTCTCTGCCTACTTGTGATCTCTCTGTCAAATAAAAAAATCTTAAAAAAAAAAAAAGGGCAGAAGACATGAATAGATATTTCTCCAAAGAATATATCCAAATGGCCAACAGACACGTGAAAAAATGCTCAACATCACTTGGCATCAGGGAAATACAAATCAAAACCACAATGAAATACCACGTCACACCAGTCAGAATGGCTAAATTTAACAAGTCAGGAAATGACAGTAGTTGGTGAGAATGTGGAGACAGGTGAACCCTCTTACACGTTGGTGGAAATACAAGCTGGTGCAGCCACTCTGGAAAACAGTGTGGAGGTTCCTCAAAAAGTTGAAAATAGAGCTACCCTATGACCTAGCAATTACACTACTGGGTATTTACCCCAAAGATACAAATGTAGTGATGTGGATGGGCACCTGCATCCCAGTGTTTACAGCAGCAATGTTCACAGAGGTCAAATTATGGAAAGAGCCCAGAAGTCCATCGACAGATGAATGGATGAAGAAGATGTGGTATATTGGGGTGCCTGAATGGCTCAGTGGGTTAAGGCCTCTGCCTTGGCCTCGGGTCATAATCCCAGGGTCCTAGGATCGAGCCCTGCATTGGGCTCTCTGCTCGGTGGGGAGCCTGCTTCCCTTCCTCTCTGCCTGCCTCTCTGCCTACTTGTGATCTCTGTCTGTCAAATAAATAAATAAAATCTTAAAAAAAAAAAAGATGCGGTATATATATACAATGTAATACTGCTTAGCCATGAAAGAAAGAAAGAGAAATTTGCCATTTGCAACAATGTGGATAGAACTAAAGGGTATTACGCTCGGTGAAATAAGTCAATCAGAGAAATACAATTATCATTTGATCTCTCTCATATGTGGAGTTTAAGAAACAAAACGGGATCATAGGTGAAGGCAGAGAAAAAATAAGATGAAATTAGAGAGGGAGACAAACCATAAGAGACTCTTAATCACAGGAAACCAACTTTGCAAGACAGACAGGCAATTTCCCAAAATGTTAGATATAGAATTTCCATATGACCTGGCAATTCCATTCCTGGGTATATAATTTAAAGAATTTAAAACAGGTGTTCAAACAAAAGATTGCTCCCAAGTATTCATAGTGCCACTATTCACAATAGCCAAAAGGTGGGAAGAACCCAAATAGTCTTTCAACAAATTAGTAGATAAACAAAAGGTGGTAGATCCATACAGTAGAATATTATTCAGCCATAAAAAAGATGGTGCATGCTACAGTGTACATGAACATTACAAACATTATTCTAAGTGAAGGAACTCAGACATAAAAAGCCATATATTACATGACTCCATTTATTGAAATAACCAGCACTTCCAAATCTTTAATGACAGAAAACAGATTAGTGGTTCCCCAGGGCAGGGAGAGTAAGGGTGAGTAAAATAAATACTTGCCACAATAATAATTATAAAAAGATGAAACTCATATACCTACCATCCAGTTTAAGACAAGTGTCAACTACAAAGAAGCAAACTGACTTCAACAATCAAAATGGGTTTCTAGATGTTTAAAAAAAAAAAAAAGGCAAGTTGGAGCCTTTTACTTCATATGGCACACAAAATGCCAAAATATACAGTTCAGAGTTCCTTCGGTCAGGTGTAGGAAGCCAAGTAAATTTATTGAGCAACAAAGTGACATAATCAGAACTGTACTTTAGGAAATCCATCTGGCACCCCAAGGCTGATTGGTGGGAGATGGACTAGAAGCACAGACTTCTTGTGATGGTCAGAGAATCTTGAGACTTTAAGGTGGGTGTGGTGGGAATAGAAAGAAATATATGAATGCCTGTATTTGCCCTTTGGTCTTCTTTTATATCTACTGCACCAGCAATCCAATTTCTGTAGTAGCAGGAGTTAGCAGACCAGAGCAGTATCTTTCTAGGTATAGGCAAATCTAGAGCTTCCCCAGGGAAAACATCCCACCAGGAAATAGGCAGTCTGAAATGATTTTATTGTTAAGCAACGAGTTGACAATGTTTGCTTTCTTAGTTTGTCTCCAACGAGCCTAAGATAAGCAACAGCCATTATTTACTGATCATTTGCTGTGTGAATTATACATCTTTGTGGATTAGCTCATTTAATTCTTTTTTTTTAAGAGCCTGGGAAGTGAGTACTACTTTTGTCCATCTTATGAATGAGGGAACTGGGGTTCAGAGAGAATAAGAAACCTGCCCTTCAGGGTAAGGAGAATTGGACTTCACACTTGACTTTAAGTCTGTGCTCTTAAGAAGGAAGAAGTGGGTGGGGATTCTAAAATTGAGAAGCATGGTGTTTTTGCTGCTCTAATTATGTCTTTTCCATCTGAGTTTATTGTATTTCAGAAGGACCAAGGTAAATTTATTCACTTTCTAGATGTTCAGACTTTTTTATTTTCCGTCAGTCCTTTGGGGACTCACAGAAAAGAGTTTATATACATCTCTTCTAAGAATGTAAAGCTATTGCTTTAAAGCCTGAGAAGGATAAACCCACCAAGTAAGGTCACACTCCTGACATGGGGGTGAAGACCTCAACCAAAGATTTGGACTTTTACTGGGCTGAGTATCAGAGCAGAGGTGGGAACTGAGACAGGAAACCAGAAACTAGAAGGTCAGCAGGAGGAACTGCAGGTACTTGGCTGGGAGCCACTCTGTTGTTTTCTTGAGAATTCATTTCAAGGCCCTCCTAGAAGGAAAAGAAAAAGGTGACCTCTGCACCCTAGAGGCTGACGACCTAGGCACTAAACTGAAAATAAATGAGCCTTATCTTAATAGAAGATTATCTAGGTTCCTATTACTCTTTTTGTTCATTTCCCTCTTGTTATACCCTCAGCCAGTTATTTAAATGTTTCAATCTGATTTAACTAGGCCACAGGGAGTTTGGAGCTCTGTCTCCTTTAGACCAGAGGCTAAAAGGGAAGAGTACATCCCCTTGAAGCTGCCTACGTGGTGGCAGCATTGTGACCTCCCAAAGGGAAGGTAAAACTCAGGATATCACAGTTGGGGGTTAAGCAGCCCAGACACTTCTCACCATTATCTATGGGATAGTCTCCTTCCCTCTACCACCTGTTAAAGAGGAGCAGAGGTATAATTTGTATTAAGGGCCTCAGAACATTCTTTCCCCATTTAGCTTAGGACAATGTTTATCAAAGTGCAGGTCAGACCCATTAGTAGGTCATGAAATCAATTTACTTGGTGTCAGTCAGCACTTACTTTTAAATGAAATGGAATAAAAATTATCATGTACTTGGAAGGTTTAACCATTGTTTCGTGAGTTTTTGTTTCAGTTTAAAAAATACAAAGTGTGTGTCCATGTAAAATGTAGATCTCACTGTGGGTTATGATCAGAAAAGTTTGAAAACCACTGCAACAAGTATACATCTAACAAAATCCATTAATCAAGGGGAAAATATGGGGTCCTTACAATTCACTGTATTTTTCTTTCACTTTAGAATTTTTTTTTAAAGATTTTATTTATTTATTTGACAGACAGAGATCACAAGTAGGCAGAGAGACAGGCAGAGAGAGAGGGGGAAGCAGGCTCCCTGCTGAGCAGAGAGCCCGATGTGGAACTCGATCCTAGAACCCCGGAATCATGACCTGAGCCGAAGGCAGAGGCTTTAACCCACTGAGCCACCCAGGTGCCCCTCACTTTAGAATTTGTACATGCAGGGATTTTTCCCTTTAACACGTGTTAAGAATAATTCCCTTAAAAAATTATTTTGCGTGCTTTCATTCAGGAATTAGGCACTGTTTAATAGTTCACGGTCAACACCTTTGTTTGGCATGCCAGGAATGAAGATACAAATGTGTTTAGGTGCCTGGAAATCATGATCTTTGGTTGGACTTGAACTTCTTTAACCTCTTTACTTCTTTTAAGAGTGAAAGGTTTAGGCTTTCTTTCCCCTGCTGCATCTGTGGCATGATTCAGCCAGGCCTATTGATGGAAGGGGACTCGGTGACTCTTCACCTGAAAGACCGCCATTTGTAATCTCAGAGACAATGAACAACTATTTATAATCCCTCACTGCCTGGCCCCTGAGTCTTTATTATGATGCTAGCTAGATAAGCTCAAACGACACTGCATAATTTTACTATCTGTCTTTCTGGAATCAAGAGAAGGTCAAAATGCCCCTCTCATACCCCCTGCTGCCTCAAGTTCAATAGTATGTATTTATAGCATTAATTCTGAACCTTAACCATCCTGAATTAAATGTGACTAAACTGTTTCATATATGTATGCCATAGTTCATGTGTAGCTATTTCTCTCCTAGACATTTTTCATCATTTTATATGTTGTTTACAAGCCAGGTAGTCAAATATCCATTTCCCTCAGTTATGGCTTCATGGTTTGAGGGGAGAAAAAGATCTCTTTACCAAAACGAATGAGCAAATGATTAACTGATACGTCTTTAGTTATACCATGCAATAATTTTAACTTATAATAACATGTAGACAATTTAAGGAGAAACTAAGGAAATCCCAACAAAAGCAAAAATCTGCATAAATAGATGGTATAAATAATTGACCCTGAAATTTAATCCACCCCAGATGACTAGTCTAAACTAGTCATAGTTTATTCTATTGCCTTACCAAGAACTGGTTCCAAATTCTCAGCCGACCAACTGTGCCAAGGTTCCTAGAAATATTTACTCCTAAGAGTGGTCTTCTTTCTCCGGATGTTGGCATGTCTAGGTTGTGATGTCAGGAATTTCTGAACCATCTCTCTGTTGCCTGAGGATGAAGCTGTTACCTATAAGGTGAAGCTCTTACCTTTCAGTAAAGAGATGGAAGAACCCTGGGTCTTTTCTGACACAGTCATGCAACTGCATCTACCTCTGACCCTACCTATGAATTCCCTTGTTAAATGACATAATACATTTCCTTATTGTGTGGGTATTATTGATCGTATGAGTGGGGTTTGGTAATTATTTATAATCAAAGCATTCCAACTGAACTACTAAATGTTAGCACCATTTGGCAACATTGATTTTCCCCCAGATGCTGATAGAATGCTTTCTTCAACGTATCCCGTATTTTCCAGTGTAGTTTGAGAACACTCTGGAGAATATACATGGCTCCAGAATTTTAGAAACTCTCCCAGACACCCATCCTTCAATGTCTTGTCAGGATTCATTTCTGTCAAAAGCTACTATTCTCTTCCTTTCTGCCGGGTACCCCATTGACTTCCACTGCACACCCAGGCCAGGTTTGAGAATCCTTGACAGGAAGCACATAAAAGTTCTTTCCTTAATATAAAGCATATAAAAGGTGTTAAGATCCTGCTTTCTACTTTGTTTTTGTCTGTTGCTTCAACTCTGCTTAAGTTCTGAAGTCTTCTGACTAGACGGCTTGTTATAGATTTCTGCCTTCTTTTGGCCTTTCTCCGCTGTGTGACAACGCAAGTTAGACTTCCTCCAAGTTTACCTGAAAGAGCTCCCTTCTTATTTTTTTTTTTATATTTTATTTATTTGACAGAGAGAAATCACAACTAGGCAGAGAAGCAGGCAGAGAGAGAGGAGGAAGCAGGCTCCCCGCAGAGCAGAGAGCCCTATGCAGGGCTCCATCCCAGGACTCTGGGATCATGACCTGAGCCGAAGGCAGAGGCTCCAACCCACTGAGCCACCCAGGCGCCCCTTCTTATTTAAGTCTCATCTGCTTACTCAAATTCCTGTTCTATTCCTTCTCTAGCTTTTGGTATCTTCATGTTTATTTAGAGGGTGGTAAAATGTATTTATAAGAAGGAAATGAACAATCCAAAGTATATTGGAGAAGTATTTTAACAAGAGTGACTACAACAGTGGTTCCTAGTGTCTTTATGCCCGTTTTCTTGTTTGAGTTAAGGAGAATTTATAAGCCGTTAATTTTGTGTGCTCCACATGAACTGTTGAAAAAGTTGCAGATGCATATTGAATTCAGTGGTTTGGTTTTTTTTTTTAACTACTAAAAATTCCAAAGAGAGAAGAGAAATTAGCCAGAAAGGTGTACTTCAAGAGCAACTTTTATTAAAATATCATTAGTAACTGTTCAGTATATAAAGTTAATGCCTTCTTTAATATAGCCTCTTGTCATTTATAGACATCAGTCCATTAACCCAAGTAATCACCTCTGTTTTCCCTTCAGGTCCACTTAGTAAGTTTAAGGGTAAGCACAGAGTTTTCTTTGGCTTTTGCTTATAAAATAATGTCTTGCAATCTGCTTTATGTGCACTTGCACATATGAAAAGAGGTCTAAATATATGCCACAGAGCCTTTCCTCATATGTATTAACTATGTGAAATTTAGTTTCCTGCCCATTAAGATATTTTTTGTTTTAATTATCAGTTAAGCTCTCATGTTCTTCTTGTATTACACTTCTGAATTATTTTGCTACCTGCTATAAAATTCATTATATGTTAGGAAAACATTATTCTGAAACTAGATCTCCAAAGGCTTTTTAAAAAAGCAATTTATCATCAAAATTTTAAAAAGTTTTTTCAGTGCGCCTGGATGGCTCAGTGGGTTAAAGCCTCTGCCTTCGGCTCAGGTCATGATCCTGGGGTCCTGGGATCAAGCCCCGTATTGGGCTCTCTGCTCAGTGGGGAGCCTGCTCTCCCCCTGACGCCCCCCCCAGCCCCCTCACCCTCTGCCTGCCTCTCTGCCTACTTGTGATCTCGGTCTGTCAAATAAATAAATAAAATCTTTTTAAAAAAAAAGTTTTTTTCTAAGACTAGTTTCAAGAAACTAAAAAGACAACCCAAAGAATGGGAGAAAATACTTGCAAATTGTATATTGATAAGGGACTTACTCAGAATATATTAAAAATCTGTACAGCCAGTAACAAAAAGGCAAATAACCCAATTAAAAATGGGCAAAGGATTCAAATAAACATTTCTCCAAAGAAAATATACAGGTTTCCCAAACTATCTGAAAGGAAATTCCTATGAAATCATTTGTAAGCCAAATTTTCATAAAACAAAGTAGCAATTACCATTAATTTATACAGAGAAAAAATTTATAAAGATTGTATATTCCAACTGGCTGGCTCAGTTGGAAGAGTGTGGGACTCTTGATCTTGGGGCTGTGAGTTTGAGCCCCACGTTGGGTGTAGAGAATACTTAAAAATAAAATCTTTTATTAAAAAAAAATTTAATTTAAAAAAATTTTTAAAGATTTTATTTAAAATCTTTTATTTTAAAAAACTTTTTTTTTAAGATTTTATTTATTTGACAAAGAGAGATCACAAGTAGGCAGAGAGGCAGGCAGAGGGAGAGAGAGGGGAGGAAGCAGGCTCCCTGCTGAGCAGAGAGCCCGATGCGGGTCTCGATCCCAGGACCCTGAGATCATGACCCAAGCCAAAGGCACAGGCTTAACCCACTGAGCCACCCAGGCGCTCCATTAAAAAAACTTTCTAAATTTAAAAAAAATTTTAAATTTTAAAAGATTTTATTTAAAATTTTTATTTTTTAAAAAAATTTAAATTTAAAATTTTTTTTAAAATTTTTAAAAGATTTTATTTTTAAGTAATCTCTATACCCAACATGGGGCTCAAACTCAATACCTCAAGATCAAGAGTCCCACACTCTTCCAAGAGCCAGCCAGGCACACCTATATGGAATATTTCTTGAGTCCAAATCCCCAAAAAAACCCTCTCCTATCTCGGCTTTTCTGATACCTTCATCTTGTGAACAGATGCACAAAAGAGAGGTAAAGCATAGGTGCTCACAGACATAGTTCAGAGCTGTGGCAGCTTGATGGTGAGATGCTGAACATATTTTCCCAGGGAAGGAGCTTGGTTGTGCTGCTCTTGCCACTGAGGGTGTGCCCTGCCTCTGTAATGGCTCACTGCAAAACATGACAAATGTTATTTTTGCTTTTTGCCTTTTTACATAAAAGCAAAAATCCTTTCCAGATTTCTTTTGGTTAGTGAAAACAGGTACGACTGTAGATCTTTCATAAAAGCAGACCGACTGACTTAACTTGAGGATATCTGTACAAATGACCAACAAGGACATGAAAAGATGCTCAACATCATTAGTCATTAGGGAAATACAAATCAAAACAAAACCAAAATGAGATACCCTTTCACACCCAGTACGATGGGTGATTATACTAAAAAAGACAGATAGTAACAAATGTTGGTGAGGATTTGGAGAAATTGGAACCCTCGTATATTGCTGGCATGACTGTAAAATGGTGCAGCCACTTGGGAAACCATTCTTCGAGTGGTTAAACAGAGAGTTCCTATATGAGCTAGCAATTCCACTTCTAGGTTTATGCCTAAGAGAATTGAAAACATGTGTCCACACAAAACTTGTACACAAGTGCTCATAGAAGAGCATTATTCATAATAACCAACTTCAGTGAAAACAACCCAAATGCCTCTCAACTAATAAGTATAAACAAAATTAAGTATATCCATACTAAGGAATAATATAGGGTCATGTTAAGTACAGAATGCTTGTGCTCACACCCAGATTCCTATGTTAAAGCCCTTACCCCCAATGTGATATTAGGAGGTAGGGCCTTTGAGAGGTAATTAGGCTTAGATGAGGTCATGACAGTAGAGCCCCCATAATGGAATTAGTGCCTTTATAAGAAAAGGAAGAGGGGCGCCTGGGTAGCTCAGTTGATTAAGTGTCTGACTTCAGCTCAGGTCACGTGGTCCTAGGATCAAGCCCGGTATTGGGCTCCACATTCAGTGGGGAGTTTGCTTGTACCTCTCCCTCTGCCCCTCTCTGCTTGTGCCCCACCCCCAAGCCTAAGGTAAATAAAATCTTAAAAAGAAAAAAGAAAAGGAAGAAGCAGTGGAGCTTCCTCTCTCCACCACAGAAAGATATAGTGAAAAGGTGACCAACAGCAAGCTAGGAAGAGGGCTCTCACCAAGAATCAAATCTGGTCAACACCTTGACCTTGGACTTCACAGCCTCCAGAACTATAAGAAATAAATGTCTGTTGGTTAAGCCACCCAGCCTGTGGCATTTTGTATTGCACCCCAAGCTGACTAAGACAGGTCATAAAAAGGAATGAAGAATTGATACGTGCTATACACATGGATGAAGTTTGCAAACATTACATTAAAGAAAAAAAAGCCAGACACGGAAGTCCACATGTATGATTTTATTTACTTATTTATTTATTTTTAAAAGATTCTATTTATTTATTTGAGAGAGAGCGCACAAGCAAGGGGAACAGCAGGGGGAATCCTGGCGTGGGGCTGAGCAGGGAACCTGATGCAGGGCTCAATTCCAGGACCCTGGGAACATGACCAGAGCAGTCATCTAACTGACTGAGCCACCCGGGTGTCCCTGTATGATTCTATTTATATAAAATTTCCAAGATAGGCAAATTTAAAGAGTTGAAAAATGAATTAATGTTTGGCAGGAGCTGCAGAGAGACAAAGGAATAATGGATATGGGGTTTCTTTGGGCATGAAAATGTTCTAAAATTAGATAATGGTATGGTGATTAACTCTGAATTTACTAAAAATTGTTGAATTGCACACTATAAAAGGGTGAATTGTATGGTATGTGAATTATAACTCAAACAATTTTTTAATTTTTTATCTACTTAGGTCCTATTTTTATAAGAAAACTTTTTTAAAAAAGATTTTTTATTTATTTGACACAGAGAGAGAGACAGCAAGAGAAGGAATACAAGCAGGGGGAGTGGGAGAGGGAGAAGCAGACTTCCCGCTGAGCAGGGAGCCACGATGCAGACTCCACCCTGGCACCCTGGGATCATGATCTGACCTGAAGGCAGATGATTAACATCTGAGCCACCCAGGCACCCCTGTAAGAAAATTTCAATTTCACAAATACATTCTGAATCAAGGTAAGAAATATATAGAAAAACATCAATAGTCAACAATGATTAGTCATATCCAAATTCATATTATACTCTCTCAAATATTTTCCCCATGATTTACAAACACATTTGTTTCCCCTGACATACTATCTCTGCACTGAAATAACAACTACATCTAGAGATCTCTTAAAATTTGTCCTTGAGGAGGTAAAGGGTACAACTGAAGTAATAACCCATCTATTGCCACTGACTCAGGGTAAAGTCAAAATTAGTACTCATATTTTTTTAAAAGACTTTATTTATTTGACAGAGATCACAAGTAGGCAGAGAGTCAGGCAGAGAGAGAGGGGGGAAGTAGGCTCCTCGCTGAGCAGAAAGTCCGATGCAGGACTTGATCCAGGACCCTGGGATCATGACCTGACCTAAAGGCAGAGGCTTTAGGGGCGCCTGGGTGGCTCAGTGGATTAAGCCACTGCGATGGGTTAAAGCCTCTGCGTTAGGCTCAGGTCATAATCTCAGGTTCCTGGGATGGAGCCCCCCAATCGGGCTCTCTGCTCAGCGGGGAGCCGGCTTCCCCCCCTCTCTCTCTGCCTGACTCTCTGCCTACTTGTGATCTCTCTCTGTCAAATAAATAAATAAAACCTTTTAAAAAAAATAAAAAAATAAAGGCAGAGGCTTTAACCCACTGAGCCACCCAGGCACCCCAGATTGGCAAAGATTTAAAAGATTGATAATATCCAGTGTGGAAGAGAGTGTTTAGAAATAATCACTCTCATTTCCTGATGGTGAGAGAATGTAAATATATGATTGCTTTGGATGGTAATTTGCAATATGGACTATAGTTTTAAATATATATATATCCTCTGATTCAGCAATTCCATTTCAAATAATTTATTTTGGAGAAATATTTTTATAAGTGCGTGACGACATAAGCATAAGAATAGTCGCTGCAAATTTATTCATAATAATGTAAATTGGAAACAACTTAATTATCTACAAATGGGGTAACATGTAGTAGTCCAAGATTATTCCTTACGTGAAAAAGAAACTGGCTTAAATAGTATGTATTGGAAGAATAGGTGACTGCATTTCTGAAAAATTAATATTTATATAATTTTATAAAAACTGAGTATATAATAACTGAATATATAAACTGAGTGCTCATTAAATATGTAGGTTGGGTTAGAACTAATTAATATGCAGGTTAAAATGTACATTTAAAAATCTATCAAATTATGGTAGACTTTTCTAAACTATAATTTTTAAAATATTTGAATTTCTTATAAAGATTATATGAATAATAATCCAAAAAATAATATTTGCTTTTTTTTTTTTTAAGATTAGTGACTTTAGGAGTACCTGAGTGGCTCAGTCAGTTAAAGATCCTACACTTGATTTCCAGCCAGGTACTTCAGGTTGTGACATCAGGATTATGATATCAGCCCTGCTTCGGCCTCAGAGCAGAGTTGACTTGTCCCTCTTCCTATGCCTCCTCCCTCCCCTACCTGTGTGCGGGCTCTCTCTCTTGCAAATAAATAAACAAATAAATAAAATCCTTAAAGATTAGTGACTTTAGGGAAGTGAAATACACTCTATAATATTATAATAATGAGTACATACACTACACTTTTGTATAAAAGTTTTGGACAAAACCCATAGAAAGCAAAACCAAGAGTGAATCCAAAGGTAAACTATGGGTTATTATGATGTGTCAACGTAGGTTCCTCCTTGATTAAAAAAAAAAATGTACCGCTCCGTGGAGTGATGTTGATAATGAGGGAGGCTGTGCATGTGTGAGGGTAGGGAGTATATGAAATATCTGTACCTTCCTCTGAATTGTATTGTAAACCTAAAATTGCTCCAAGCAAGTCATGGAAAAAAAAAAAAAAAGAAAGATGAATGAAAATTCCAAAGTACAGTAGTAGACGAGGAACCAGACACACATTTAATTTTGCCTAAGCTTCCCTTCTCTATAATTCCTTCCATTTTAGGTTGAAATGAATATTCAAGGAAGTTGGTGAGAATGGTAAGAAATTCATAAAAACAGAAACTGTGAAATCTGAAAGAAACCTTGGTCCAACCACATTCTTTTACAGACCAGTAACCAAGATAAAGAGGAATTGATGACTGGTCTAAGATTATACCATAGGGACAGTGAGTGCCACGTACAGAGCCCAGGTATTTTGACTATGAATAAAACAGTTTTTCCTGTTGACAGAAGGAAAAACAATTTGAAACCTCTTTTTCTGCCATGTATCAAAAACCTATATAATTTTATTTGACTGGATTTCTGAATCAGATCAGTGATTCTTAACTTGGAATGCACTTCCTTAATTTACAGCATACAACTGTACTATGCTACTAAAAACAGACATTCAAAAGATATTTATTTCATATTTTACAAACAATACAACACAGCTACAACATTTTTTAACACAACTACAACATTTAAATATGTCATTTTATTCATATTTTTTAGTTCTCTTTTCTCCATAAAAAGAAAATAACTATTTAGAAACTGAAGTAGACAAGATTTATAATACTAAAAACAGTTTTTTTTAATATTATAGATTTTTAACATGTGATGGATTTTGTGCCTCTTTGTCTAAAAACGGTTGATTATATTATTTTTATTTCTCTTTGTAGACTAAAATTTTTAAGAAAGCAAGAAAATAGAGGATTAATCTCCAAGTGGAGACCATCTGTAATATTAATTTTATTTCAGCTGGTAAGGCAAATAAGATTTTTTTTTAATACAAATAACAGTGACTTTAAGTAACGCAAAGAAATGCAAATTAGAAGAGACATTAACTACTGTTCAGTTCCTGCAAGGATTAGGTAGGTACTCAGCGATTGAAAGGGCCCATTGAATCCAACACAGATATAATAGTTTATTTATAATAATCTTCAATTAATTTAATGAAGAATGTTTATCAAGTTTTATAAGAGATGTTGAAGGCTTTTAAGGTACTGATTTACTGATTTAAAGTAGATGAGACCATGGGGCGCCTGGATGGCTCAGTGGGTTAAAGCCTCTGCCTTCAGCTCAGGTCATGATCCCACTGTCCTGGGATCCAGCCCCGCATCAGGCTCTCTGCTCAGCAGGGAGCCTGCTTCCTCCTCTCTCTCTGCCTGCCTCTCTGCCTACTTGTGATCTCTGTCTGTCAAATAAATAAAAAGATCTTTAAAGTAGATGAGACTATTTTAATCCTCCTCTCAAGGGATATCACAGGAGTTACTTAAAGTAAATTGGTCAACATCTGAAACAGTGTTTTAGCAGACCTCTATTCTCTCAATAGGAATTTAAACTATAAGATATAGGAGGTAATTTTTTTTAAATGCACTAGCGATGAAATCAGAGATAATTCTTGCCTTAGATTCAAAGGACTAAGTGCAAAATCAATTGCTTTGTGAAACAAACAATCTTTTTGTATTTTAATTGACCAGAAGCTCAACATGAACCATTGTTATAAAGCTATTAGGTAACCTTAGGCTGCATTTATAGAAAGGTGATATTCACAACTGAAGCAGCAGCCTCTAAGATAGCCTCCAATGCCTCCTGCCCTCTGATGTTCAATATCTAGCTATAATCGTATAAACTGGACCTAGTGACTCAATTCTAACAGAACATGGCAGAGGTGATGGGATACTCATTCTGAATTATAAAGACTCTGGTCTTGCTCTCTCTCTCTCTCTCTCTCTTCCTCCCTTCTTCCCTCTCTGGGATCACTTGCTCTCGAGTGAGCAAGCTGTCATGGTGCATCACGATGTAAGCAGTCTTACGGAGGAGACTCACATGGTATGATGAGGAATTGAGACCCTCAAGTCAATGGCCCATGAGAAAGTTCAGCCTGCTAGCAACTACATGAATGAGTTTAAAAGAGATTTTTCAGGCCCAGTTGAGTCTTGAGATGACTCCAGCCCTGGTCAATGACCTAACTGCAACCTGAAGAGAAATTCAATCAGATTCACTCTGCCAAATGCTTTTCAAACTCTTAACTTCCAGAATTATGAATTACTAAATGTTTATTGCTACTTTAAGTTGTCAAATTTGGGGGTAATTTGTTACACAGGTATCGATAATTAATAAAGGAAAATGGAGGACTGGAACATGGAACTCAGTACCCAGACTACATCTAGAACATTTATTTTCCTCAGTTCTGAGTACTGTCTTTAAGCATGTTGACAATCTGGAGTCTATCAGGCAAATACAGTAAGGACTGTGGAGGAGCTAGAAACCATGTCACTAAGGTAATCCTTGAGTGAACTCAGGACCTTAGGGTAGGAAAAAAGTAAGTTAGGGAGGAATATGATAGCTACTTTCCGGCATTGTAAGATCCTATGAAAGAGCTACTAGAAACATGGAACTTAAAATTTACTAGCGATATTCAATGGTCCAGTCCCTCATTTTATAAATCAGAATGGTGAGACTCATGGTACCTGGGTGTTGCAGTTGCTTGAGCATCCAGCTCTTGGTTTTGGCTCAGGTCATGCTCTTGGGATGGAGAGATGAGACCCGAGTTGAGCCCCGTGCAGGCTCCATGCTCAGTGTGGAGTCAGCTTAAGATTCTCTTTCCCTCTTCCTCTGCTCCTCCACCCATGTTTTCATTCTCTCAAATAAATAAAATTAAAAAAAAAAAAGGTGAGACTCAAAGTGGTTATGATTTTGACAATGTCACATGGCTGGTTACTGGTTGACCTGATAATGTAACTCTGGATGTCTGAATCAAAGACAGTTGTGCTTTTGTAGTTTCAGGGATTTATGGATAAAAGGTATAGGGAAGCCAAATTTAATTAGTAAGTTGTGAAGAAAACCTTTCTAACGACTGGAGCCCTTTAAGAATGTGATGACTGCTATGTGGTATAGTGGGCTCCCTGATACTGTATGTGGTTAAAATAAATGACCTGGGTATCTGTGTAATTAGATATTGAGTTGAATCAGATTACTTCCAGGTTTCCAACCTAGTCTAATATATGCTTCCATATTAATTTTAAGGTTTAATAGACTATAAACAGACCAATATTTACCATGGCAGTAAAAACAGAATTATAGACTCTTAAAAGCAAAACTTGCCTCATAGAAATAAGCAGTGCATTTTCATTAATGAATATGAGAATAATGAAAAGCACAGCATAGTGAATATAGCCAGTAATATTATAATAACTTTGTATGGTGACAGATGGTAGCTACACTTATTGTAGTGAGCATTTCATAATGTATATAGTTTTCAAATCACTATATTGTATACCTGAAACTAATAAAATATTGTATGTTAGCTGGATTTCCATTAGAATAAAAAGAATACCAGGATAAAATGCAAGCACAGAAACCATAGCCAAAATAAGAGTAAAGTTGTGAAAACAAGAATTTTATCTTTCAAGAAATAAAGAGAGAAGAGAAAGTATACATTTTTAGATTTGGATTATTTGTAGAGAGACACTACAGTGACATATACCCCAGGAAGTGTAGCAGAGAACATATTCTTGTGCCCTTTACATCATAATGAACAGGTTTGGGAGTTACTAGCGTAGGACAGTGGGTAATCATTGTGGAACTTCTATGTATACGTTCTCTAAAGATAATTAAAATCAGGAGCTGGGTAGGCTAAGCGATAATTCCTACAATTAAAGTGCTCTATAGACAGCACCAGCATGTGTCACCAGCACTTGAACACCCACCATAAGAAAAGGACTTAAGCAGATCAACTAGAGCAAAGATTGTAAGTTATACTGAACAATTATATAAGAAGTACTGTTTTGAACAACAATCATGAGTGCTTTTTCATTTATCAGATCCTCAGAAATAAAAAAAAATTACACTCTGATCCAACTGGCTTATTACTTATAAATACCTCTCACCCATAAAATACTTTGATAAGTAGTGAAACATTTAGAAATAAATTTGCTGGGGTGCCTGGGTGGCTCAGTGGGTTAAGCCTCCTCCTTTGGCTCATGACCTCAGGGTCCTGGGATCGAGCCCCACATCGGGCTCTCTGCTTGGTGGGGAGCCTGCTTTCCCCTCTCTCTCTGCCTGCCTCTCTTCCTGCTTGTGATCTCTGTCTGTCAAATAAATAAATAAAATCTTTTTTAAAAAAAGAAAGGAATTTGCAACATTTATCAACCAAGAGTCTCATACTCACGATAGAATATGGTTTTCCCCAACTCATTAATGGCAGCTGAATTCTTCCAGTAGTTTGCTTTAGAATTATCCTCAAGTCCTCTTTTTGTCATATTCCTCATCTGAAACTTACCATCTCTATCTTCAAAATATATTCAGGATCTGAACACTTTTTTTAAAAAAAATTTTATTTATTTATTGGACAGACAGAGATCACAAGCAGGCAGAGAGGCAGGCAGAGAGAGAGGTGGGGAAGCAGGCTCCCTGCTGAGCAGAGAGCCTGATGCGGGGCTGGATCCCAGGACCCTGAGATCATGACCTGAGCTGAAGGCAGAGGCTTAACCCACTGAGCCACCCAGGCACCCCAAAATCTGACCACTTTTCAAAAAAATGATTTATTTAATTTTTGTCAGAGAGAGGGTGAGAACAAGAGGGTGAGCAGCAGGCAGAGGGAGAAGTAGGCTCCCCATGGAGCAGGCAGCCTGATGCAGGACTTGATCCCAGGATCCCAGGACCCCAGGATCATGATCTGACCTGAAGGCAGACACTCAACAGACTGAGCCACCCAGGTGTCCCAGAATCTGACTACTTCTTACTACTTACACTGCTACTCTCCAGGTCAGAGCCATTATTATCCTATGTGGATTCTTCTAACTGGCCTTTCGTACTTTGGCTTTTGTCCCACCTTCGGCCTATTCTCAAGCCAGCAGCCAGAGCAACTCTTTAAGAATATATGCCAACCATGTCTATCTTCTGCTCAAGACCTCCAGTGGCTTTCCATTGCATTCCTTACAATGGCCTGCAAGGGCATTCACGATCTAGCCCCTTAATTTTGTGATCTCACCTGCAACAATCTTCATTCATTCCACTGTTGTAGCACTGGCCTCCTTGTTTTTTCACAAATATACTAGGCGAACTCCCATCTCAGGACTTTTGTACTTGCATTTCTCGTGAGTAGAATGCCTTGTCCCCGAGAGCTTCAGGTCTCACGTCCTTACCACCTTAACTCTTCGCCCTTACCACTTTCTCAGTGAGGCCTTCCTTTACCACCCTATTTAAAATCACAACTGTCATGACATCCATATTCCTTGTCTGTTATAGTTCCCTCCACAATTCTTTATACCATTTTACATGCTATATAATGTACCTATATTTTTTTGACTATCTTTCCCCTCATCAGAATATAAGCTCTCTGAAGTCAGGGATTTTTTTCTGTTTTATACATACATGGATGTGTCAAAAGCAGTTACTTCAGTGCTTGGCACATAGCAAGTACTCAATAAAATTGTAATTAGTTAATTAGCAAGGCTTCACTTTTTATACTAAAGACTTTTCTACAGAAAGCACTTGTGCTATTGATAACTACAGCAAATGACTTATTTTTGGTTTTAGATTGACACTTGCTTTGCAATTGCAGCACAAATTAGAAAAAGTAGATATAATTAGCATTTTTCAGGTATCAGGTGAATTGCAGTTTCAGTGAGTGATGAATCAGACAACCCCTGGGCATAGGTAAAAGTAGATATTTGCCTGAGGCAGTGTGTCCAGAGGAAAATTAAAATTTTCTTAACTATAGCTTAAATTTAGCCAAGCTAGAAAAATATTTGTGTTTTATGAAACTTTGTAAAATTGCTTTACTTCACCTTAGCAATGATTCAGGGTTTAAAAATAAAACAAACCAAAATCCAAAACAGTACATCAAAATATTACTGTATTTCAGGATGCCTGGGTGTTTCAGTCAGTTGAGTGTCTGGCTTTTGATTTCTGCTCAGGTCATGATCTCAGAGTCCTGGGATCAAGCCCTTCGTCAGGCTCTGCACTTATCACAGAATCTGCTTGAGGATTTTCTCTCTCCTTCTGTGCCCCCACCCCCACTCATGGTCTTTCTCTCTTAAAATAAAGAAATCTTTTTTTTTTTTTTTTTTTAAATCACTGTTTTGGGATGCCTGGGTGGCTTGGTCATTGAGCAACTAACTGCCTTTGGCTCCTAGGATCGAGTCCCACATTGGGCTCCTGCTCAGTGGGGAGCCTGCCTCTCCTTCTGCCTTCCCCCTGCTTGTGTACATTCTATCAAATAAATAAACAAAATCTTTAAAAAAAAAAAAAACTTAAAAAAAAATCACTGTTACATTAACTAGGCTCAAAGTGAAAGGTAAGCAGATTTACTTAAGATTGCCATAGTTGAGGGCTGCCTGGGTAGCTCGGTCAGTTAAGCGTGTGATTCGTGATTCGGCTCAGGTCATGATCTCAGAGTTGTGAGGTCCAACCCCTCAAGGGCTCTCTCTCCCCTCTCTCTTTCTGCCCCCCTCTTCACAATCCCGAGATCAAGAGCTGCACACACCCCCAACTGAGCCAGCATGCCCCTATACTTCAGTGTTTTATTTTTACCTTTTTAAAGATTTTATTTATTTATTTGACAGAGAGAGACACAGCAAGAGAAGGAACACAAGCAGGGGGAGTGGGAGAGGGAGAAGCAGGCCTCTCGCCGAGCAGGGAGCCCGATGCTGGGCTCCATTTCAGGACCCTGGGATCATGACCCAAGCCAAAGGCAGATGTTTAATGACTGAGCCACCCAGGTGCCCCTTAAGATTTTATTTCTAAGTAATTTCTACACTCAATGTGAGTTCAAATTCACAACCCCTAGATTAAAAGTGGCATGTTCTACTATACTTCAGTGTTTCAAAAAGTAAATAATACCTGAGATTGATAAATCTGTGGCAACATTTGATCTTCTAATTTTTAATATACTTTTAATAAATTGCCTAAGTATGTTAACTAATATATCTGATGTCTATTTGAAAAGCTTATAAAATACCTTATAGAACTATGAATTCTATATTCCTATAGAGCAAATATTTTCAAATTTATATATATACATATATATATATTTAGAAGACCCTTTTAAAGATTTTATTTGAGAGACAGAGCATGAGCAGGGGGAGGGGCAGAGAGAGAGAGGGAGGGGTACAAGCAGACTTCCTGCTGAGCATGGACCTGGAGGCGGGGCTCTATCTCAAGACCCTGGGATCCTGACCTGACTGGAAATCAACGAGTTAGGCACTCAAGTGATTGCACCACCTAGGCACCCCTAATTTTTTATATTTAGAGTATAACAAAGTGTATTGCCAGTCAGGGGAAAAGAAAACTTACATAATGCAAAAACATGTTTCTTTATGCTTATTTGAGAGGAAATTCCTTTTTTTTTTTTTTTACATAACTGCAATATTATACCATATGATTTCCTTTTTTTAAAAAAGATTTTATTTATTTATTGGACACACAGAGACAGAGAGATATCAAGAAAGAACACAAGCAAAGGGAGAGGCAGGTGGAAAGTGAGGGAGAGGCAGGTGGAAAGTGAGGGAGAAACAGACTCACAGCTGAGCAGGGAGCCGGATGCGGAACTCCATCCCAGGACTCTGGGATCATGACCTGAGCTGAAGGCAGACATTTACTCAACTGAGTCACCCAGGTGCCCCTCATTTGATTTCCTTTTGATAGGAATGTTCTATGAGTAGAGGACAGATGAGTTGGGGTTTTTTTGTTTTGTCTTCAAGTTTTGGTTTTTTTTTTTTTTGGTAGGGACTGTACTTTATTCATTAATTTTTTCAGCCTAACAGTATTCATTGTTTTTGCACAACACCCAGTGCTCCATGCAATACGTGCCCTCCCTATTACCCACCACCTGGTTCCCCCAACCTCCCACCCCCTCCCCTTCAAAACCCTCAGGTTGTTTTTGTCTTAAAGTTTTGATTTGAATCAGATAGTTGTACCAGGAGAGACTAAGGTTTTTTGGTTTTTTTTTTAATGTTTTATTTATTTATTTGACAGACAGAGATCACAAGTGGGTAGAGAGGCAGGCACAGAGAGAGAGGGGAAACAGGCTCCCTGTGGAGCAGAGAGCCCGATGCGGGGCTCCATTGGGGGCTTGATGTGGGGCTCCATCCCAGGACCCTGAGACCATGACCTAAGCCAGAGGCAGAGGCTTAACCCACTGAGCCACCTAGGCGCCCCTGGAGAGACTAAGTTTTATTAACACTTTGAATTTGGTTAAGATCTGACATCAAAGTTGCTATAAAATAGAAGCATCTTTTAATGAAATGCAGTTAAATAGCCTTAATAAAATGTCTATGTAATTTTTTTGTTTTTTACGTATTCTATTATAAAATGTCACATTTAAATGGAACAATGTATAAGCCACATATTCACATATGCATGGTTTTAAATAATCATGATAAATCTGTGTACCCCCCACTTGGGTGAAGAAATGGCATTACTGTGTGCTCCTCCCCATAAAACATCTTCCTCTTTCTCCCCAGAGGCAACTATTATTTTGATTTTGTGTCCACTATTCATTTGCTTTGTCCCACCATCTGTGTATATATATCACCAAAGAATATATTATTTAGTTTTGAAAATTAGAGTAGCAATCACAAACCTTGTTGTATAAAGAAAAGGCAATATTCTCATCATTTGTTGAAGGCTATCAGGAGAAAATATACTGAATGAAGTCTCTGGGTCAGAGTCTGGTTTCAGCTCCTCTGAGAGTTTATAAGAAAAGTCTCTTTCTGCAGAGACTCCTGGGAAATAGCTTATCAGAATCCACCCATCTGACATGGATGTAGTGTGGAGTAGATACTGGTCACACAGTGGAAGCTTGCTCAGAGAGCACTGTTCTGTAGTTTCTACTTTTAACTCCTATGGTCTCCCTCTAGGTCTGAGCACTAAGTCAAGCTCAAATCCTCTTGAGGTGAAATGATGGTCCTCAGATGAAGAGGTGTGCAGAAACTTCATCAATACATGGTCAAGATACCCAAACCCAGGAAAGAGCATGGGTCAGGCTCACCCAGGTACTCTATCATCAAATTAAAAGAGGATATAAGGCAGAGGATTTTGATGATTAGAGTGTTGATCATATCTGATTCTTTAGTCATACTTCCCCACCTGACTTGGTTACCCCCATGTGTGGGGCACAGTTGTCATATGGGATTCCCTCTCCCTTGTGTCCTCTCTGTATTTCATGTCTTCCTCTTTCTTGTTTTTTTCTCTCATATTGATGAAGCACATACTGTAGTAGCTTCTTAAGAAAAGATACATGAGAAATAAATTGAGACCTTGAATGTCTGAAAATATTTTTGTTTAATCCTCATTCTTTTTTTTTTTTTAAAGATTTTATTTATTTATTTGACAGACGGAGCTCACAAGCAGGCTGAGAGGCAGGCAGAGAGAGAGGAGGAAGCAGGCTCCCCGCTGAGCAGACAGCCCGATGTGGGGCTGGATCCCAGGACCCTGGGATCATGACCTGAGCCGAAGGCAGGGGCTTTAACCCACTGAGCCAGCCAGGCGCCCCTAATCCTCATTCTTGATTGAGAGTTTCTGAGGAAAGGATTCTAGGATGGAGATTATTTTGTTCAGGATTTTGAATATATTTCTCTTGCTTCCTGAAAGACTTCTTTTTTTTTTTTTTAATTTTTTTTTTTTAAGGATTTTATTTATTTATTTGACAGACAGAAATCACAAGTAGGCAGAGAGGCAGGCAGAGAGAGAGGAGGAAGCAGGCTCCCTGCTGAGCAGAGAGCCCGACGCGGGGCTCGATCCCAGGACCCTGAGATCATGACCTGAGCCAAAGGCAGCGGCTTAATCCACTGAGCCACCCAGGCGCCCCTGAAAGACTTCTTGAAAGTCTTGCTTCCAGTGCTGCTGTTACATTTCTTTATCCTTTATGTGTAACCTCTTTACTTTTGCTCCTGAAAGCTAGTGGAATCATTTCTCTGCCCAGGTGTCCTAAAATTTCACAATGGACAACTTGTTTGAATCAGTCTTCGTCTGTCTTCCTTGGCACTTAGTGGGCTTTCTAAATCTGGAAAAATTATTTTGATGATTTCCTTTGTTCTGCTTTTTCTTTTTCTTCAGTTTTCTTATCTTTTTTTCTCCTATCTCCCATCTTTATTTTTTCTCCTCTACTTTCAGAACTGCTTTCTTCAACTTTATCTTTTAACTCATCTTTTAAGGTTGTTGTATTTTTGATTTTTTGGGTTTTTTTCTATCAAGCTTTTTTTTTTTAAGATTTTATTTATTTATCAGAGATAGAGATAGAGAGAGTGGGAGAACACAAGCAGGGAGGGCAGCAGGCAGAAGGAGAAGCAGGCTCCCCGCTGAACAAGGAGCCTGATGCAGGACTCAGTCTCAGGACCCTGGGATCATGACCTGAGACAAAGGCAGATGCCTAACTGACTGAGCCACCCAGGCATTTCTCTATCAAGCTTTTAATTCCCAATGACTCATTTTTGTTCTCTGAAAATTCCTGGTCTTGTTTCATGGATGCGGTATGCTTTTTAAAAAATAACTCTAAAGATACTAATGACTTTTTTCCTTTTAAAGTTTGCTTCTTCCTTATTGCTTTCTTTTTCCTTTTTGTTTTTTTTTAAGATTTTATTTATTTATTTATTTATTTGAGAGAGAGAGAGTGGGGAAAGGGGCAGAAGGGGAGGAGAGAGAATCTGGAGCAGACTCTGCACTGAGTGGGAAGCCCATCATGGGGCTCAGTCCCACAACCTATGAGATCATGACCTGAGATGAAACCAAGAGTTGTATGTTCAACTGACTGAGCCACCCAGGCACGCTCCCCACCCCCCTTTTTTCTGTTTGTATTTGTACACCATATCTTTCACATTAGAAACTTCCCTCAATGACTGGTAATCCTTAACAGCATGACCTCATGGTTAAGCATGAGGGACTAAAAAACTCATTGAATGTGTGAATGTGTCAATGAAAGTGACTGCACTGTACTATCAGGTGACTTGGGTGGGCAAATTTAACCCGTGGGTTAGATTCACCAGGAAAGTTATGTCCAATACCCTGCTAGGGTGGTAAGTGCCTGTTTGCTAGCATTCTGGACACTAAGTAAGGGAGGGAGTGGGGTTGTTCTCTGCAATAAGCAATCAGTATGCATATTTGGTAAGTTCATCCTTTGGGGTACAAGACCTATCCCTTCAACTTCACCAGGCACTTTCATAGTCTGGAGACATTAAGTTTTATTTTTTTCAGAGAATAAATGTCTGATCTATCCCATGCTTGAAAATGAGCAATTGCTCCCTGGTTGAAAAGGGGAGATCAAACTGCTTGCACTCTAGTCTTCCTAACTGCAAGTCCCAGAAGTTCCTGTTGCCACCATTTCTCATGTCTTTTGAAGATCCTGTAGAATAAATTGAGTAGATTTTCAGTTTCCCTACTGATGTCTTGGAAGTCGGGTTGCTTGGATCTAACTCAGTTAACATGGCCTTTTATGTTTTCAACTTCCAAAATTTTGATACTGCTATTTTCCCCATACTTCCTTAGTTTTGGTGGTATTTGGGAAGTAGACTGAAATGAATTTAGGAAGGAGACTGTTAGACCTGCTATCCTAACTCAGAAATTTAGGAAATATTTTCTTCCTTTTTTTTTTTTTAAAGTTTATTCACTTATTCTTAATAATCTCTACACCCATCATGGGGCTTGAACTCATAACCCTGAGATCAGGAGGTGCATGCTCCTCCAACTGAGCTAACAGGTGCCCCAGGAATAGTTTTCCTAATTCACTTAATCTCATCTAGTTATAATATTATAGTATACTTTATTTATTTATTTTAGAGGGAGAGAACATGTAAATGGCTAGGGGGTGTCTTGAGAGGGTGGGGAGGAGGGGCAGAGGGAGAGGGGGAGAGAGAATCTTAAGCAGGCTCCATGCCCAGTGTGGAGCCCCATGCATGGCTCAATCTCATGACCCTGAGATCGTGACCTGAGTCCAAACCAGGAGTTGGATGCTTAGCCAACTAAGCCACCCAGATACCCCTAGATTATAGTTTATTTTATATTTGAACTAAATCTTTGCCTCTTTTATGCTATACATGGGAAATTTAGGGATTTGTCTTTTAGAATCATCGCTTAGCAAAACACGCAGTATAAAGTTTAGGTGACATGGTTTGCTAAATTTCTTTACTTCTTTCCCAACTCAAAGTTACCCTTCCTTGGGATCAGAAGGAAAGAAGGATGGTGAAGCATTAATTCCTGGCTATACTGGGTCCTCACTTTTGTATATTAAGAGGTGAGCTTTTTTTCTCTAGCAGTTTTTTTCCTCCATAAAAACTTACCTATTATATCATTTCTTTGTGACCATGGTGTCCTCTAGATGACATGAGCAGTAATGAATTCACATATAAAATTAACAGGGTTTCTTACAGTTAAAATGTTTGTGTGCTAAGAAAACCCTTAATGACTAATCCCATTGTTGACTTTTGAGGTGTAGTAGAACACTGATGGGGAGATGATTTTGGTCCCATTATATCACACCACTAATATGTAGGCTTGGGATATATTCAGACTCACTAAAACATTCTTATTTGTCAGTGTATCCCCAGATTTCACAAGGAAGAACTGAAGTTGTTTTTCCTTTATTATATTTTATCCTTATCTTTGTATAAATCACTTAAAAAGCATTAGTAAGCTTACTTTTATTGCATAGCACATAAAGAAATAGTACCAAATGCTTTTGTCATTCCTTACCACATGAAAATTCATTATTTTTTTAAAAAGTGAAAGTGACTAATTTTACAAAGCTGGGGATTTTGTGATCTGTGAGAAACAGTAACTGAAATGCTTATTTAAGCTGTATATTAGAGGCAAAGACAAATGCCTCTGCAAGGTGGCTTCTAAATATACATAGGGCACCTAGTTATTAGCAACAGTCTGAGCAAGTTCAGTTCAAATGAAGCTAATGAGAGAAAAGGGCAAGGAGCTGTAAAGTAGAAATTTGTACATTTCACATTTGGATTTCATGTGTCTATTTCTGGATCAGTCAGGAAGGAAGCATTTTGAGATAGAACACTTTTTATACTTAATACATTCTAGACACAGAAAAAAGATGGACCCTTCTTTCTTTGACCTAATACCACCATAAAATTTCAACTCTCTCAAAAACAAATCTTAAGCCTAAATGAATGCTTCAGTTTAATATAATAAAATTTTTCATTGAAACTTTCTCCTGATTATTCTTGCTTGATTTTTTCATTCTGTAAATCAAGTATTCTGAAAAAACTAGGAAATTATGTATTATTATTTTTAATTTATTTGAACCTAAGGAAAATATGACTAAATGAAAGTACACTTAACGTGTGTGTACCAGTTGTATGTGTACTGATGATCAATAGCCAAAACAAAACATAGATATCTTTCTTTGCAGTTTATAAGTAAAAATTTCCTGTAATAATCAAGGAGACTGATGTTCAAGTTATTCCAAAGAATAGAAATATTGAAAGCTGGAGTTACTAGGTATCTATAAAACTGGTCTTATTTATACCTTGAACAATATTCTGCTGTTCAAAGGCATTTATAGAATTATATCAATAAAATAAAATGTATGTCAGGTGTCAAACACAAATTAAAGTTAAACAAGCAGTCAGTAGACAAATACTTCTGGTTTTTATGAGTGAGGCACTTTTCTAGGAGCTGGGAATTAGCTGGGATCAAAATGAAGGCCAGGATCTCCAGGAAGTTTCTTTTCAGTGAGGGAAGGCAGAATTCTTAGGATTCCTCCTTTTATTAATGAATACCTACTAATGAATACCTACTAATACCAGGACTAGTATGTGCCCTGGGGGTGTCAAGATTCAAGACAGAGTCCTTGCCTTATCTTGCTCACTTCCTTATGGTGGAGTTAGAAACAAAACAGTAGTCTAAAGAGTTGTAACTGTCAACCTTTGAAAATCTCCAGATCCACTAATTCTACTCTAATTTGTGATTTTATCACATTATTCATCTGTAAAATGGGGGATAATATGACATCATTTATAGCTTTGTTGTGCACATTAAATAACATCATGTAGCAGTGTGGACCCTGGGCAGTCAGGCTCCTGACTGGCTCAGTGACTCTGTGTCAGCAGTAGCAATCCTATTTCATGCCTCAGCAGACTGACAAATTACTACATGTCCTAGAGTTTCAGGGCCACTTGTGATATTTAAAACCTCAAATGTTAAATTGTAGGATGCGAGGTCTATGTGGTAAAGACTATGTTTGGAGTAAAAACAGGTTGTCATGAGGGTATATAGAAAGGACACCTGAGTGGGAAATGGGGTTGGAGCAGGGAATCCTGAGGTGAGGTCTGAAGCATTAGTCTGATGATGGAAAAAAGAGCTGGTATTTAAAGCAGAGAGATTAGGGAAGCAGGTGGAGGCCGGAGAAGGGAGCCTGGTATTTTAGAGGAGTCCCAGGTATTTAAGTATAACTAGACCCTGAACAGGGATTTTAAGCCTTTTTTGTGCACCACAGCCCACTTTGCCCATCTGGTAAAGCTAATGGACCCTTCTCAGAGTAAAGTTTTTAAATATATAAAATTGGAAACTATTATATTTCAGTGCCGTTATCCCATATTTAAAATATAAATGTAACACATGTATTCCTTTCCTTTCCTTTCCTTTCTTTGAAAGAGAGGGGGCAGGAAGGGGCAGAGAGAGAATCTTTTTATCTTTTTTTTCTTTTTTTTTCTTTTCAGTGTTCCAGATTTCATTGTTTATGCACCACACCCAGTGCTCCATGCAATAAGTGCCCTCCTTAATACCCACCACCAGGCTCTCCCAAACCCCCACTCCCTCCCCTCCAAAACCCTCAGTTTGTTTCTCAGAGTCCATAGTCTCTCATGGTCTCCCCTTCCGATTTCCCCCAACTCCCTTCTCCTCTCCATCTCCCCAGGTCCTCCATGTTATTCTTTATGCTCCACAAATAAGCAAAACCATATGATACTTGACTCTCTCTGCTTGACTTATTTCACTCAGCATAATCTCTTCCAGTCCCATCCATGTTGATACAAAAGTTGGGTATTCATCCTTTCTGATGGAGGCATAATACTCCATTGTATATATGGACCATATCTTCTTTATGCATTTGTCAGAGGGAGAATCTTAAGTAGGCTCCACACCTATCATGGAGCCCATCGTGGAGTTTGATCCTACACCCTGAGATCAAGACCTGAGCTGAAATCAAGAGTCCGATGCTTAACTGACTGAGCCACCCGGTGCCCTGTAACACATGTATTTCTTTATTAATCCTTAATAATAAGGTCCGGCAGTGGGTATAATAACTACTATTTCACAGTAGCAATGAGAATAAACAGTGTTTTGAGATATCTGCAACAACTGGAATGTGTTATGAAAATATCTGATTTCAGGGCGCCTGGGTGGCTCAATCAGTTGTGCGTCTCTTGATTTCAGCTCAGGTCACGTTCTCAGGGTCATGGGATTAAGCCCCATAATCTGACTTTGTGTTCAGCAGTAAATCTGCTTCTCTCTCTCTCTGTCCCTCCCCCAACTCTTGTACACTCTCTCTAAATAAATACATGCAATCTTGAAAAAAAAAAAAAGAAAAGGAAAT
The DNA here is from genome assembly GCF_922984935.1 of Meles meles. Classification (NCBI taxonomy): domain Eukaryota; kingdom Metazoa; phylum Chordata; class Mammalia; order Carnivora; family Mustelidae; genus Meles; species Meles meles. Next base: position 143,947,756 of record NC_060067.1, read on the forward strand.
ATCTGATTTCTATTGATCATAAAGTCACAGACATTTTTTTAAGGTTTATTTATTTATTTGAGAGAGAGAGAGAGCAGTGGGGAGGGGAAGAGGGAGAGGGAGAGTCCCAGGGAGACTCTACACTGAACAAGGAGCCTGATGTGGGGATCAGTCTCGTGACCTTGAGATTACGACCTGAGCCGAAATCAAGAGTCCAATGCTTAACCAACTGTTCCACCCAGTGCCCCACAGACATTGCACTGTGGTTTAGTCCTTACATTCATGACAAGAGGAATTCCTAAATTTCAGTTAGGGATCAGTAAAGATAAGGATTTTTTTATTTTTTTATTTTTGGGGTTACTCAGTTTCCCCTGGTATCTTCCATCTATACCTGGTATATACATTTTAATACATTTCTGTTTGTTTTCCTCTTGTTTAAAAAAAAAAGATGTATTTTTTTTCTTATTCAAGTTCAATTTACGATAGGCTCCAATTTGCGAATCCCTGTTTTTAGGCTGTTTAGCTTCTATACATATAGATCTGCCTTTAGTCAGATCTTGTCTCTAATCCAGCATATGGTTTGGGGATACATAAATGTGATCAAGCCATTTCCCTCCTTAAAATTCTTCATGGGTTTTCTTTCCTTTTAGTATTAAGTCTACGTACTTTACTGTGACTCACAAATCCCTCCAGGATGGGTCTCTCTCCTCTTCTTTACTTTTGATCTCTTCCCTAGCCAAACATAATTTGTCAAACACAATTTTTTTCTTGCCTGCCTACATACTGTTTTTTTCTGATAGGAATCTTCTTCCTTAACTCTCCCTCTTCTCTGCTTGCTAAACTCCTTAGTCTTAGTCATCACCTCCTGCAGAAATCTGATTTATCTTCTATATGGTTCCTGGCCTCACAGGGTTTACATCACTCTGGGGAAGGCAGATAATTAAACATGCAATTATAACACAATGTGTGAATTGCTTTGTTTACTCTTCTACCTCCAGGGCTTACAAAGTACCTGGATCAGTACCTGCTAAGTGCCTAAGTGTTACACAATTCCAGAGGGTGCCATTCACACGTATTCTAAGTAAATGATCTCCGCCCACGCTGGAGTTGTAGAATTATCAGCCCTGGCCTGATGGTATTTTTTTGATGAATAAACAAACGAATGAATGAGTGGCCTCACCTGGGTGAGGAAGAGTGCTGCAGAGAGTGAAATTTGGGTAGGAATCATTCTTGGGTTTTGTGTACACAGTTTTTAAAATTAGCCATGTTAATTTTTTTTCTGTTTTTAATAGTCTAGAAGAGATAAACATTTCAAAGTCTTAAAAGACTTGTTCTGATTATAAAAATATTACAAGTTCATTTATAGGAAACTTGAAAAATGTGGCAAAATATACAAAAATAAAATTAGGGGTGCCCAGTGGCTCAGTCAGCTAAGTATCTAACTCTTGATTTCAGCTCAGGTCATGATCTCAGTGTCCTGGGATTGAGCCCTGAGACTCCATGCTCAGCAGGGAGTCCGCTTGAGATTCTCTCTCCCTCTCCTTCTGCCCCTACACGCTCCTCTGTCTCTCTAAAATAAATAAATAAACCAAAAATAAAACTAAAGTCATCCACAAACAGTTTCATGACTGCATGGAACTATCTAGGGGTGTTTTATATCAGTGGGATTTGGGGGTACCTGGGTGGCTCAGTTGGTTAAGTGCCTATTGATTTTGGCTCAGATCATGATCACAGAGTCGTGAGACTGAGCCCCATGTCAGGTTCCAGGCTTAAGATTCTCTCCCTCTTCTTCTGCCTCTCCCACTCATACTCTCTTTTTCTGGAATATATAAAGGCAGATGCTTAACCAACTGAGGCACCCAGGCATCCCCATTTGGAGTCTATCTTTGTGTATGGTGTAAGAAAGTGGTCCAGTTTCATTCTTCTACATGTTGCTGTCTAGTTTTCCCAGCACCATTTGTTGAAGAAACTGTCTTTTTTCCATTGGATATTTTTCCAGCTTTGTCAATCAGTTGACCCTATGGTTGCAAATTCACTTTTTATTTTATTTACTTACTTGTTTTCTAAGTAGGCTCCATGCCCAGTGCGGAACCCAAAACGGGCTTGAATTCATAACACTGAGATCAAGAGTCGAGCACTTGACTGACTGAGCCACCTAGGTGCCCCATAAATTCACTTTTTACAGAGTACTATTTACAAAGTTGTGCAAACATCCCCCATTGGATTTTATTTTTTTATGAAGCTTTTATTACTTAAGTAGTTATAAATTCCAGTTCGTTAACAAGCAGTGTAATATTTCAGTACAATATAGTGATTCAACACTTCCATACAATACCTGGTGCTCATCATAGCAAGTGAAATCCTTAATCCCCATCACCTGTTTCACCCATCACCACACCCACCTCCTTCTGATAATCATCAATTTCTTTTCTATCTCACTGGAGTTTAAATAAAGTCTAAACTCTGAACAATGGCCTCTACCTTTGTATAATCTGGCTCTTGTTTGCCTCTCTCCAATTTTTTTTTTTTAAAGATTTTATTTATTTATTTGACAGACAGAGATCTCAAGTAGGCAGAGAGGCAGGCAGAGAGAGAGGAGGAAGCTGGCTCCCTGCTGAGCGGAGAGCCCGATGCGGAGCTCGATCCCAGGACCCTGGGATCATGACCTGAGCCGAAGGCAGAGGCTTTAACCCACTGAGCCACCCAGGCGCCCTTGCCTCTCTCCAATTATTTCAGGACATTTGCCTTTGCAGTTGTTATTTCCTTACCCTGGAATACTTTTTGTTTTCTTTTTTTTAAAAATATTTTATTTATTTATTTGACAGAGATCACAAGTAGGCAGAGAGGCAGGCAGAGAGAAAGGAGAAAGCAGGCTCCCCGCCGAGCAGAAAGCCCGATGCGGGGCTCGATCCCAGGACCCTGGGATCATGACCTGAGCCGAAGGCAGAGGCTTTAACCCACTGAGCCACCCAGGCGCCCCCTGGAATACTTTTTCTATGTGCATGTAACATGGGTGGCTCATCTTGAGGGTCTCAGCTGAAATGATACCTCTGTAGGTAAGTTTTTCCTGAATACAATATTCAAAATAGCCCTCCCATCTACCCAGTTACATTCTGTCACATCAATGTACTTATTTTCTTACTGGATTTACAATCTTTCAGTGGTTTTATATTACATATTTTTAGTGGTGTATTGCTTGGCTTTCTCACTAAGATATGAATTTCATAGTAATCACTTGGTTAAGACAGGGTCTGTCAGATTGCTTCATTGTAAAAATACCTTTCCCCTTGACAGTTAGCTTGATATTTCAAGAATACGTGAGTATTTAGTTCTTCAATAACCTTTCACTCTTTGGTTTTAGCATCCTTTGACAACTATTTTACAGGGGTAGTTGCAAAATAGTGCTCTTTCTAAGGATAATCATCTCTCTGACCTCTTCACAGCTACATCCTCAGCTCAGAATAAGTTAGGCACTGAATAAAAACTGGTGAAGAAGTGAAAATCTATGTTGTATATGATAAATCAGTCACAAATCTTGTCAAAATGGTAGGAACATGGTGGATTATTTTGGTGTTGAGGCTCGAACTTTAAAGTGCTTCTGAGTGAACTGTCTTTCTGTGCATTCACTGGATCAGGAGTCAGCAAACTATGGCCCCTGAGCCAAATCTGGTCTGCTGTCTGTTTTTGTATGGTCACAAGACAAATATGGGTTTTTATACTTCTAGATCATTGAAAAAAAATCAAAAGAAAAATAATATATCATGACATGTGAAAATCATATGAAATTCAAATTTCAGTGTCCATAAAGTTTTATTAGAACACAGCCTACCTCATTAGTTTAGGTAGTGTCAATGGCTCTTTTCCTGCTACAGTGGCAGAATTGAGTAGATGAGACAGAGACTGTGTTGTCCACAAAGTCTGAAATATTTACTGGCTGTTTATAAAAAAATGTTTGCTGACCTGTGCACTCAATCTCAAATTCCTTGAAGGCACAGTGTTTTCCACATAGAAAGCATTCAATACATGTTTTTTGGCTAGCTGAAAGTCTAAAATCTCTTGATTTAATTTTTCTGACTTAAAATTCTTTGTCTGGATCTACATAACTACTATCCATTTGAATAGGTAGTATCTTACTATAAAAAGTGGTTTAAGTATTTATCACAGTTGATTTATCCCTTACAGATTAATAAGAAAATCACATATTTACCTAACAGTAATCCTAGGCTGAATATGTTAAGTTACTTAAGAAAGTTACAGCTTACATTTTACCGGCTTCAGGACAAAACAGAACACATTAAGCAGGAGCAACTGGGAAAAGATCTTATGGTTTCAGGGTGGTTGACACTCGACTCTCAGATCAGATGGGAAGACCAAGAACAAAATCCTGGAGATGGGAAATCACTGTGTGTGGAGAGGAAACTGTAATATGGTTGGCATGGCTGGAGTGTAGAACTGTGGGGGTTGCTTATGTGTCATGGTGGACTGGAGCTCAACCCTGAAGGAATTTATTTCCTAGAAATAGGGTCTATACTCCCTTCCAACTATTTGTCACCACTCACTCACTCTCAAGCCTATAGTAATTTGGCTTTTCCTATCTCTTAACTGAGACAATTCTACTGAAGGTCACCCCTAACCACCAGAAAAAAGCAGTGGACTTTGATCATCCTCTCCCCTTCCCTACCTATCTGTGGCATCCAACAATTTAATCTTCTTTCTTTACTGAAACCTCTTCCTCTGTAACTCATTCTGATAATATCCCTTCCTCTGGTCCCTTTTCCATTGACAGGTAACAGAAATGAGCTCCATTTAGGACACACCTGTCAATGGGAAATAGTAAGGTCCTATAACAGTCTCTACATTTAACTTCTTTCATTTCAACACAAACTTTTATGGAAAACATGCTATATGCAAGACACTATGCCACATGTTGTAAGAGTGGAAAGACCCCTGGAATGTCCAATCTTGTGGGGCAGAGATTGATAAGCAAGGAATTGAAACCCAGAGCAGAAAAAGATAAGGGTTGATAAGCAGAAGCAACATTCTGTGGATGTAAAAAGGAGAGGCAATTTAAAATGATCTTGAAGATAAGAATTATTCATATTTGGGGCGCCTGGCTGGCTCCGTTGGCAGAGCGTGTGACTCTTGATCTCAGGGTTGTTGAGTTTGAACCCCACGTTGGGGGTAGAAATTACTTAAAAATAAAATCTTTAAAAAAAAAGGGATTAGGGACACCTGGGTGACTCAGTTGGCTAAGCTCCCAACTCTTGGTTTTTGGCTCAAGTTGTGATCTCAGGGTCAAGAGATCAAACCCTGTGTCTAACTCTGCATTCAGCATGGAGTTTTCTAGAGATTCTCTCCCTCTCCCTTCCCCTTTGTTCCTCCCTCCCACTCCAAGCACGTTCTCTCTCTCACTCTCTCTCTAATACATAAAGAAATAAAATCTTTTAAAAATAAAAAAAATAAAAAATAAATAAAAAATAAAAATAAAATAATTATTCATACCTTTCCAAGTATGAGGGCATTTATTACTAATGCTCCATTGGTTTAAAAAATTAAGTTATAAAGTTTGTGTGATTCTTTTTTTTTAAAGATTTTATTTATTTATTTGAGAGAGAGCATGAGAAGAGAGAGGTCAGTAGGAGAAGCAGACTCCCTGCCTAGCAGGGAGCCCGATGTGGGACTCGATCCTGGGACTCCAGGATCATGGCCTGAGCGGAAGGCAGTCTCTTAACCAACTGAGCCACCCAAGTGCCCAGTTTGTGTGATTCTTAAACAAAATTTGTTTTTCCTCCTGCATTATTGGTTCATTTTATTACAAGTATTGAAACTTCCTTTTTAAGGTGATTACTATATGTAGTGGTAATCCTTTTCTCACTTGATCCTTAGAACAATCTTATTTGGTAGATATTATTAGCCCTGTTTTTCAGATGAAGAAGGTGAGACTCAGAGGAGTTAAATAAGAATGTAGGAGGGGCGCCTGGGTGACTCAGTGGGTTAAGGCCTCTGCCCTGGGCTCAGGTCACGATCCTGGGGTCCTGGGATTGAGCCCTGCGTTGGGCTCTCTGCTCAGCAGGGAGCCTGCTTCCCTTCCTCTCTCTCTGACTGCTTCTCTGACTACTTGTGATCTCTGTCAAATAAAAAAAATAAAGAATGTAGGAAACTGACCTCAAGTAGAATTAAACTCTTTTCCTCATTATTTGAAATGAATTTTTTAAGGAACTACATGCAGAACGTTTATTTAGATATACTCCTTCTGGGTTTTACAAAGTGGAAAAGTTAAATACCAGCACTTAAACTGAACAGACTCACAAACCTCCAGATTTAACCCAGGACACTCATTTTTTTCATTGGCAGAATGATCCAACGATTAGGTGCTTGGGGACATAACAGCTGTCTCAATCCAAATGGGTAAAATTCAGTCTGTAGTGTTACTGAGAACAATGTAGCTCTCTAAAGCTGGTTTATATGGCAGTTAAAAACTGAAGTGTGTTTTTTTCAGTTAAAAACTGAAGTGTATTTCACTGAAGTGAAGTAGTTGTTTGCAGACCTCAATTCAATTTCAGTATTGGGAAATCCAAAGACTGATGTTAGTTTGTATGTTCCATTTCTTTCTTTTTTTTTTTTTTTAAAGAATTTATTTATTTATTTATTTGACAGAGAGATCACAAGTAGGTGGAGAGGCGGGAGGCGGGGGGGGGGGGGGGGGGGGGGTGGCGGGAGGGGAGGCAGGCTCCCTGCTGAGCAGAGAGCCCGATGGGGGGCTCGATCCCAAGACCCTGAGATCATGACCTGAGCCAAAGGCAGAGACTTAGACCACTGAGCCACGTAGGTGCCCCTGTTCCATTTCTTTCTAAAACTGGGGTAATCAGTCATCTTCAGGCAGTAAAACCAGTTTGATGGGTACCCTCCCTCCTTCCCCCATCAGAAACTGGCTTCAGACCTTAGTGCTCATTGGCTGATGGTCCGAGCGGAGCAATAGGTGCTGTAGTGAAAAAAACAAGCAAACAAAAAACCAAAAAAACTTTACAAACTCCACAGAAGAGATTTTATAAATAGAAATGAAGGCTGTGTAAGCATAGTACCTGTACTTTTCTCTCGTTTCCATGATACACTAGGAACCTAACAGAAAAAGATCACAGTAGACAACCCACAAGCCACAAAACAGAAATGGTTTGGGAGGAGGAAGTGGAGTGGAAATTTTGTCTGGCTGTTCCTGCTTTTGTCCAAAAAAAATCACCTGCCCCAAACTTTTTTTTTTTAAGATTTTATTTATTTATTTGACAGAGAGAGATCACAGGTAGATAGAGAGGCAGGCAGAGAGAGAGAGAGAGGGAAGCAGCAGGCTCCCTGCTGAGCAGAGAGCCCAATGCGGGACTCGATCCCAGGACCCTGAGATCATGACCTGAGCAGAAGGCAGCGGCTTAACCCACTGAGCCACCCAGGTGCCCCTGCCCCCAAACTTTTGATTCAAGTAGCTCACACATTAGGAACCCTGAAGAATTTTCAGTAATAAAAAAGTGACCAAGACATGAGTGACAACTCCGTTCCCTACAAAGGAAGTCAAAATCATTCTTTGTTGACACATAAGCAAAAGGATCTGGTGAGGTTGGAAACCCGGTGCAGTTTGTAGGCTCTGAGCAGTTGGGGGCAGTGCTAGATGAGAGTCTGAGTTGGTGGAGGTGTTGTATTAGGCAGGATGGAATTCAATACCTCTAGACTTGTTCCTAGATACCGCATGAACTTTGCACAGCCTTCTTTCCTTTCACTACCTACAAAAAGTGTCAGGGTACCTGGGGGGCTCAGTTGGTTGGGTGTCCAGCGTTTGATTTCAGCTCACATCACAATCTCCAGGGTTGTGGAATAGAGCCCCGCCTCAGGCGGCTCTCAGTGTGGAATCTGCGTGTTCCGCTCTCCTGCTCCCCATCCCCGCTCGTTCTCTCTCTCAAATAAATAAATAAATAAATAAATCTTAAAAAAAAAAGTGGCAGAGAAGAAGTGGGCAACACTGGAAGCTGAGCAGGACGAGCAGGAGTTTGTACCAGTTTCTTGTGTTTAATCCTAGATATTTTTTGGTATTTTAGTGATCTGGTAGAGTTGATTCTGAGATTCTGATTCTGAAAAAAATCAATTAAATCATTTTTCTTCCTGGATTCCTAACGGTCTGAATGAGCAAAGAAGAACCCATTGTCAAGAGTTACCTCTTTTGGCTCTTCTGTTCTCCCTTCTTGCTGTGCAGGTTGCACACGCCCCTGCATCGCTTGTAGCCATGCCTCACAGAATGGAACAAAACACGACTTTCTGCTCACAGCCAAATATGCCATGATCAAGAAAAACAAAGAAAATAAACATTAAAGTTCAATGCAGCTGATACCTTATCCCTTGGTCATCACAGACAAAGAGAAGGCAGGAAAACTAAAGCAGTCCCTGCCCTCAGGCTTGGAAGCGAAGGAGCTGAAATGAACCTGACCCACTGATTTGAACTGTATTAATTTTAAAATTAAAAAAAATAAAAAAAGAGTTTCCTCTTTTGGTCCAGGAAATTAATGGAATTTGTGACTAAATCAATGATTATATGGATATCCCAAATGCCAACCAGACTAGCTGGTAAACAGAATGGTAAATAGCTAAATTGATCAGGAAGGGTTTTATAATTTTTTTCAAAAAATTTAAGAGATAGTGATTTAATAACATATACTTAAATTATTAAAATAATTATAGCACTTATTAAGCATTAATTTATTAAGCATTAATTGCTTTGGGGTAATATGGTAAGTACTTTAATCCTAAAAATGGGTACACTTATTATAGTCATTTTATAGATGAGGAAATTTAAACTTAACTAATTTGTTCAGTAATGTTCTAGAACACACAGCTAGTAAGCAATGGAAATAGAATTTAAACCGGATGTATTAGGTGTCAAAGTCTATACTTTTAACCAGTATCAGTTTTGCACTGTTTATAAGAGCAAAACGTGGAAGCAACTTGAATTTAAACAAAGAAGATTGGTTAAATTATGGTCTAGTCAATAATGTAATATGCAGTTATTAAAGTGATGCTTAAGGGGTGCCTGGGTGGTTCAGTGGGTTAAGCCTCTGCCTTCGGCTCAGGTCATGATTTCCGGGTCCTGGGATCAAGCCCCGCATTGGGCTCTCTACTCAGCAGGGAGCCTGATTCCCCCTCTCCCTCTGCCTGCCTCTCTGCCTACTTGCGATATCTCTCTCTGTCAAATAAATAAATAAAATCTTAAAAAAAAAGTGATGCTTAAAATACGATTTGGTGACATGAAAAATTGTTAATAATATATTTCTAAGTTTAAAAAAAAACAGATTACAAGCACTATATTTAACATGAGCTCAATTTTGTAACACATTTATTTAGTTGGAATACTCACCTACACCAAATATTAGAGATGGTATCTTTAGGTGTGGAAATTATGTGTGGGTTTTTTTTTTTTCCATTTTTTTTTTAAGATTTTATTTATTTATTTGACAGAGAGAGATCACAAGTAGACAGAGAGGCAGGCAGAGAGAGAGAGAGGGAAGCAGGCTCGCTGCTGAGCAGAGAGCCCGATGTGGGACTCGATCCCAGGACCCTGAGATCATGACCTGAGCCGAAGGCAGTGGCTTAACCCACTGAGCCACCCAGGTGCCCCTTTTTTTCCATTTTCCAACTTTTCTACATTTTCCAACCTTTCTACAATTAATGTATATTACTTTTTAAGTCTGTAAGACCCTTCAGTGTTATTTCGTATAGAAGAGAGAAATTAGTAAGATCTGTCATCAGAGAAATTAGTAGTATCTGTCATCAATTTTATGACAGATAATGGAAATTTTGTGGGGAAATGAGGGAGGGGAGAACTAAACACACTGACTGTTGCTGTGACATAAATGCATGTTCTTTCATAGGTGTAGCCACAAGTGCAGATATGTCTCATAATTTTCCATTAGCCGATACCATATTAACCAGGGCCATGAGTAAGCACAATCATATCCTAATCATTTTCCTCCTTCTTGAATTGCTTTCCTCCCTTGGCTTCAGTGACTGCCTGCTCCTATTTTCCATGTACCTCACTGGCTTCCCTTTTTCAGTCTCCTTTGCTAGTTCCTTCTCTTTTCCCCACCTCCCCTTCATTTCAAAGAGCCCTAGGCCTGGCCTTGGGTCTCCTCTTCACCATCCATTTCAGAGGGAGGAAAAATAGACAGACAGACAGACAGACAGACACACACACACACACACACACACACACACACACGCCTTCAGGAGCCCAGGCGTAAACGAGTGAATCAAATCCTTGATGTTACTGCCAACACTTCCCCTAGCTCAACACCAGTTATTTCCACCTCAGTTAATAGCTTATCCAATAATTACTCAAGTCAAAAATCTAAATGGCATTTTTCAATGCTCCCTTTTCCTCATCTTTACCCCCTCACATACAGTATATCAGCAAATCCTGTTGGTTCGATTTTTGAAATATAGCTTGAGTCCTTTTCTTTCCCTTCCCAGGCTCCATTTTTCTTAGGCTCTTTGTTATCCTAAATCATCTCTTTGCTTTTATTTTTGCTTGGCTACCATCCATTCTTCACACATAGCCAGTCATACTAATCTCTGAATTTGAAATTGAAAACCGAGAAGATGTGGCTCTGCTCTTTCATTTTTTTTAATCGAAAAGTTAAGATTTACCTAACTTGTCTGATTTATCACAATTCAGAATTAATTTAATAGTACAAAAATTGCATTCACTTTGGTTTCTTAGCAGTCAAATATTTGGGAACCTAAAAAAAAAAATTGTTCATTTGTTCTGTTCACTTTGTACACCACCACCTTGGTTAACAATGGTTCAGGGAGAATTGAAAAAAAAGGAAAATTATATTCTATTCTTAATTCTCACCCGTCTGTAAAGAACAAAACAGAAATGCTGAAATAAGTATGTATTATAGTCTGGGGAGGCTTACCAAACTTGTTTCCACTTAAGTTAGTCTTACCTCATTTTTCCAGGCCTTCAATTCATTGAATTTGAACTTTTTTTTTTTTTTTTTTTTTTTTGCCTTCTAAGTTTCTACAGCTATGACTCATGGAACTAGAACTAAATCAACACTGCTATGTGCTACTTTCTATATTAGATTTTTCTCAACTGGTTAAAATTGATATAAGCAAAACACATTTTGTTCTTCTAAAGCTTAAACGCAAAGTTAAACTGTCTAACAAACTTCCATTAAGAGAAATTGGTTTAGCAGAGGAATAAAGACTTCTAATTTTATTATACAACATAATTTCCTCCAGCTATTTCTACCCTTTTTTTGAAGAGATATATAAACCCTTATGTTTATTACATCATTATTCACAATAACCAAGATATGGAATAACTCAAGAGTCCACCAGCAGATGAATGGATAAAGAAGATATGATACACACACAATAGAATATTACTCAGTCATAAAAAAGAATGAAATCCTGCCATTTACAACAGCATGGATGAACCTAGAGGGTATAAAACCAAGTGAAATAAGTTAGAGTAAGACAAGTACCATATGAGTTCACTCACATGTGGAATTTAAGAAACAAAACAAATGAACAAATGAACAAATTTTTTCATCAGTTTTATATAACAGCCAGTGCTCATTACATCATGTGCCCTCCTTAATATCCAGCATCCAGCCCCTCCATCTCTTCACCCCCTCCACTCCAGCAACCCTCAGTTTGTTTCCTATGATTATGAATCTCTTGTGGTTTGTCTTCCAATGTGATTTTGTCTTGTTTTATATTTTCCTCTCTTCCCCTATGTTGTTTCTTAAATTCTACGTACTAGTGAGATCTGTTTTGTTTTTTAAATTCCACATACTAGTAAGATCATATGATAATTGTCTTTCTCTGATTGACTTATTTTGCTTAGCATAACACCCTCTAGTTCCTTCCATGCTAATGCAAATGGCAAGATTTTGTTCCTTTTGATGGCTGAGTAGTATTTCATTATGTATATATACCACATTTTCCCAATCTGTTTATCTGCTGACGAAAATCTGGTCTCTTTCCAATGTCCATAGTTTGGACATTGTAGACATTGTTGCCATAAAGATTGGGGTACAGGTGCCCCTTCAGATCACTGAAGTAGTGCAGTTGCTTCCTCTTGGTATTTCTTCCACAGTTGCTGATTATAGAACTTCCATTAATCTCATTTAGATCCTGAAATTTGGAGTACATTTTCCTAAATGGTAATTTTTCATTTACTAACCACATTTTGCTTTAGAAATAGATTATTTTGGGGATGCTTCACTTGTTCATTTGATGGAGTGTGCGACTCTTGGTCTTATGGTTTTAAGTTTGAGCCCCACACTGGGTGTAGAGATTGTTTTAAAAAAATCTTTTTTTAAAAAAAGAAACTGGGGGTGCCTGCGTGGCTCATTCAGTTAAGCATCTGCCTTTGGCTCATGTCACAATCCTGGGGTTGTGGGATCCAGCCCTGCATCAGGCTCCCAACTAAGTGGGTAGCCTGCTTCTCCCTCTCCCTCTGCTGTTCCCCCTGCTTGTATTTTCTTTCTCTCTGTCAAATAAATAAATACAATATTTAAAAAAATAAAAAAGAAAAAAAGAAACTATTTTGGAGTTGTCACTATTTCTGTGTTGCTTTAACACGAAATCTAGCAAACATTACTTTCTTTTCTTTACACAGAATTCTCAATTTTTCTACTTTCTGATTTATAAGACCATTGCTTTAAAAATAGAAATAACTTAAATGAGTGATACTAAGATCTTTATACAAGTTATTTTAATTAACATCAAATTTATTATTATATATTTCATCAAAAGAGTATTATGAAGTAAAAAATTAATTAGCTCAGTGGTTATAAACTTTGGCTCCACATTGGAATTACCCAGAAAGCTGCAAAAAATGCTGATGTCTGGGTCCTAATCAAGATTATAATTTTTTTTTTTCAAGATTATAATTTAAGGGGCACCTGGGTGGGTCAGTTGTTAAGCAGCTGCCTTCGGTTCAGGTCATGATCCTAGGGTCCTGGGATCAAGGCCCACATTGTGCTCTCTGCTTGACGGGAAGCCTGCTTCTCCCTCTCCTACTCCCCCTGCTTGTGTTCCCTCTCTCTCGGTGTCTCTCTCTGTCAAATAAATAAATAAGATCTTTAAAAAAATTATAATTTAATTGGCCTGGGCATTGGGATTTATAAAAGGTTTGAGGTGATTCTAAAACATGGGCAAGGTTGGGGTGCCTGGGTGGCTTGGTTAAACTGCCAACTCTTAGTTTCACTCAGGTCATAATGTCAGGGTCATGGGATTCAGTGGGGCATTTGTTGGATATTCTCTCCCTCTTCGTCTCTTTCTTCCCCTTTTCTCCTCAAATAAATAAAATCTTTTATTTAATTTATTTATTTCAGAGAGAAAGAGAGCGTGAGCAAGAAAGAGGGCACATGAGCAAGGGCAGAGGGAGAGGGAGAAACAAACTCCACTGCTGAACGGGGAACTTGACACAGAGCTTGATTCCAGGACCATGGGATCATGACCTGAGCTGAAGGCAGACACTTAACAACTATGCCACCCTGGTGCCCCTGAATAAATAAATTTTTAAAAAAATAAACAAAACATGGCCAAGGTAAGAACCAGAGCAATAGGCAATCACAGCTCCGAGAATTCTATATATTCCCATCCCCACCCTGCTTTTTAAAAAATTTTATTTATTTGAGAGAGAGAGAGTGCATACTTACACAGTGGGGAGGGACAGAGGAAGAGGAAGAAACTTCAGCAGACTCTGCACTGAGTGCAGAGCCTGATGCAGGGCTCCATCTCATGCCCCAGTGATCATGAAACCAAGAGTAGGTTGCTTAACCAACTGAGCCACCCAGGGGCCCCCGACCTTTCTTTCTTTCTTTCTTTTTTTTTTTAAAGATTTTTATTATTTTTGAAGTAATCTCTACATCCAGTGTGGGGCTTGAATTCATGACCCCGACATCAAGAGTTGCATGCTTTTCCAACTGAACCAGCCAGGTGCCTCCCCATAGTTTTCCAAAGTGGCTGCATTAATTTGCATTCCTACTGACAGTGTATAAGGGATCCCTTTTCTCCACATCCTCACTAACATTGTTGTCGTTGGCTTCTTGATAGTGGTCAGGCTAACAAGTGTGAGGTAGTTTTGATTTGCATTTCTCTGATTATTAGTGATGTTGAGCATCTTTTCATGGACTTATTGGCCATTTTAAAAAATTTATTTTTATTTATTTTCAGTGTGCCAGAATTCATTGGCCTTTTTTTTTTTTAAAGATTTTATTTATTTGTCAGGCAGAGATCACAAGTAGGCAGAGAGGCAGGCAGAGAGAGAGGAAGGGAAGCAGGCTCCCTGCTGAGCAGAGAGCCGGATGTAGGGCTCTATCCCAGGACCCTGGAATTATGACCTGAGCTGAAGGCAGAGGCTTTAACCCATGGAGCCACCCAGGCGCCCCTCACTGGCCATTTTTAAAAGAGATTTTTTAAAGTAATCTCTACACTAAATATGGGGCTCGAACTCACAACCCTGAGATCAAGAGTCGCATGCTTTATCGACTGAGCCAGCCAGGGGCCCCTCTACTGGCCATTTTGATGTCTTTTTTGGGAAAATGTCTATTTAGTTTTTCTGCTCATTTTTAAATCAGATTGTTTTGTTGTTGTTTTTGAGCTATATGAGTTCTTTGTATATTTTGGATATTAACCTCTTATCCAGCATATGGTTTGCAAATATTTTCTCCCATTCTTCAGCTTTGCTTATTCATTTTGTTGATTTTTTTGGTGTGTGTGTAAAGATGCTTTTTAGTTTGATGTCATCCCACTTGTTGACTTTTACTTTGGCTGCTTGGGCTTTCGGTATTATATGCAAAAATACATCACCAAGATCAATGTCAAGGAGTTTCTTTTGTTTTCTTTTAGGTGTTTTTTTAGTATCGGTTTTTTTTTTTTTTAAGATTTTATTTATTTATTTGACAGACAGAGATCACAAGTAGGCAGAGAGGCAGGCAGAGAGAGAGGAGGAAGCAGGCTCCCCGCTGAGCAGAGAGCCCAATGTGGGGCTCGATCCCAGGACCCTGGGATCATGACCCGAGCCAAAGGCAGAGGCTTTAACCCACTGAGCCACCCAGGCGCCCCTTAGTATCAGGTTTTATGTTTAAGTCTTCAATCCATTTTGAGTTAATTTTTGTGAGTGATGGAAGATAGGGGTCCAGTTTCATTTTTCATGTAGTTACTAGTAGCAATATATTTTCCTAGGAGTGTGTGCCACACACAGGAACATCAACCTTCCAAATATGTTTCAATTCAAGTATTTGTTTAACAGCTAAATAGTATTTATAAACTTCCATAGCTCCTCATCAGATAGTATGGTATCTATGGAGAGATAATCTAAGACATCTTAACTTTATCTTGAGTTTCTCAATATTTTGAGGCAAAAGCCTAAAACGATGTACCCTCATTTAATGAATATGTTAATCATCTCATTATTCCATACCATTTTGCACCTTTTAAAATGCAAATTATTTAAGTAATATAAACACTGCCTCCCACCAATGCTGTACAATGGATGATTCTACCCAAATATATATATATAATAGAGTTGGGTAGCTAACTGGGTAGTGATTTTTCTTAAGAGGCTGGTAAAATCCTATCACTTTATAGTTTGAAATCTGAAGGCATTAAGTTCCTTTCATGGTAGAGCCCAGTTCTTGGCCTGGTTTACTTTGGTCCACTCCACCTCTCCAGCTTCATCTCTAGTCAACTTCTTATTAACAATCTACTTGCTTTTCCTACACTTACCATTTTCCTGTAACACTTGTAATTTAGGATTGGGAGTCTTGGTTATGCTAACCGAATTTTCATTCATAATAAAACCAAGAATGTATCATAATCTATTCAATCGCCCTCCTGCTGCCTATTGTGTAAGCACAGAGTCAATTCTATTTCCCCCTTTGTGCAGGGACAATAAACACTGTAATGCATTTTAGGCAATCACAATACCATCTAATGTCATGGGATGAGAGTTACCCACACTTAGGTTCCTCATACACAAATACCTATAAAGAGGGTGTGATCAAAGTGTGGGTGGTAGGATGTGTTTTTAAATATTTATTTATAAAGCAAGCTTATTGCTTCTCTATAGCTCTATCCAGAAGAAAAAAATCTATTATTTAAGAGTGACAATTAGCCTAAATTGTCTTCTCAGTCCAAAATGTCCAACCACTCTGGAGATTTTTCATACTGTGGAATAATCTTCCCTGACTTTTTCATCTGGCTTATTCCTATTTATCCTTTAATACTCACCTTTGGTATCACATTTTTCTTGAAAGTCTCTCTTTCAGGTTTTCGTAGGTTTAACATACTGCATTGTAACATCAGTCCCAAAGACTAGACTGTGACTCCCTAAGGCAGGGACTGGATTTTTCTTTTACCTAAAGGTCTAATGAGGTGCTTAATATGTAGGATCACTCAGCACATGGGTTTTATTTGTTTGTTTGTTTTTTTTTTTTTTTTTAAAGATTTTATTTATTTATTTGACAGAGAGAGATCACAGGTAGAAGAGAGGCAGGCAGAGAGAGAGAGAGAGGGAAGCAGGCTCCCTGCTGAGCAGAGAGCCCGATGCGGGACTTGATCCCAGGACCTGAGATCATGACCTGAGCCGAAGGCAGCGGGCTTAACCCACTGAGCCACCCAGGCGCCCCTGTTTGTTTTTTTGAATGATCTTAATTTCTTTGATTGAATTTCTTATTGCTTTAAATATCTTTTGGTCCTAATCGGTACCACATCATCAGTGGTATATGACACAAAAAAGTAGAGTCCCTTGACTTAATGTATCATGAAAATATTCTGTGGTTATTAACTATCTCCAATGCTATTTTTAATGGCTGCAGAAAATTGCATTGTGTGGAAGAAACGTAATTTATCTAGCTTTTTTTGTGTGTTAGATATGTAGATTCTAAGTTTTTGAAATTATAAATACTACTAAAATAAACATGATTTTAACTCTGCCTCTGATCTACTGGGTTATGTTCAGATTAGGATACGTTCCTCAGTGGAAGAGCAGTATATTGCTTATATTGCTAAACTGCCTCTCAGTGATGTCTTACATTTGCAGCAAATGAGAGTGCACATTTCCCTTTTGCCAACACTGGGTACTACAAATATTTGCAATGAGAAGTAAAAAATATTATCTCATTATTATCTTAATTAACATTTAAAAAATTTTTTTAAAGACTTTTATTTATTTATTTGACAAGGGGAGAGCACAAGGTGGGGGCAGAAGGAGAGGGAGAAGCAGGCTCTCTGCTGAGCAAGTAGCCTGATGTGGGGCTCAATCCCTAGGACCTGGGATCATAACCTGAGCCAAAGACAGATGCTTAACTGAGCGAGCCACCCAGACACCCCCATTTTCAAAATTATTAGTGGACTTGAATGCTTTTCCCCCATCTTAATAGATGTTTGCCTTACCCACGTGGCTGTACATTTCTCAGCAAAAAAAAATAATTTGGTGTCTATAAGGAAATGGATGCTTTCTTGAATAAAGTTAAATCTAACTCTTTTCAGCAATAAAGAGAAAACCTCCCTGGAAAATTTCTTGTGGACCTTATAACCCTAAATGTGATCCCACATAATTCCCCTTCCCTTGAGGATCTCTGCTACCATCCTCTTTAAGATATGGGCCCAGTCATGGGAACTCCAAATTACAACATGGATGTGACTAGGCTGGAATAGTTTATAAAAGTTTATACTCTGGACAGAAAAAAGTAATATGGTCAGGGGAGTAACCCAAAACTATACAATATGTTTTTACCTGATGTTGTTCTATCTATTGCTATGCAAGAAACACCTCTGAAACTCAGTGGCTTGAATTGACCAGTACATATTATCTCTTATAATTTCTTGTGGGTTAACTGGATTCAGCTGTGCTCTTCTAAACCATGTGGTGTTGGCAGTGCTGCAGTCATCTGAGGATTCAACCTGGCTGGAATATCCAAGATGGCTCACTCTCATGGTAGGCTGTTGGTTCTGGTGGTTGGCTGGGAACTCGGCTGGAAACTCAGCTGGGGCTGTTGCCTGGAAGGCCTTGATTTTTCTTTATATAGTCTCTCCACCTAGCTTGGGTTCCAAGAAGGAATGCTCCAAGTATGCCTCGATATGACAGAAGTCATCTTTCTCCCCTCAGCTTGAGTACTATGAGGAAATAAAAAGTTCAAACCCAGAGAGTGGGGGCTGGAAAAAAGTAATTTCTTCTCCTATCTGCTTGAAGTCATTCTCCCGGTGTCTCATTTCCTATGTGAACACCCCCACTTTTATCTTGATGACTTAAACAGTAACCTGCTACTTTCAGGGGACACACTGACCTCTCAGAGACCTCACCTGGACAAAAATTCAGAATTTAGCTAACAATACCAATACTTATTCTAGGGATACACACTTAAATAGATTGCAAAGGTGGGATGGGGTGGTGGTACATTTCATTGTAGTACATGACAACTGTTAACTTATCATAAGAGAACACTGCAAATGAGATAAACTATTTACACACCACTTAAGAACAAAACAGAGGGGCGCCTGGGTGGCTCAGTGGGTTAAAGCCTCTGCCTTCGGCTCATGTCATGATCCCAGGGTTCTGGGATCGAGCCCCGCATGGGGCTCTCTGCTCTGCGGACAGCCTGCTTCCTCCTCTCTCTCTCTCTGCCTGCTTGTGATCTCTGTCTGTCAAATAAATAAATAAAATCTTAAAAAAAAAAAAAAGAACAAAACAGAGATGGGAAAGAAGAAAAGACAAATCAACCAACCTAGTCTATGTCCATGCCAAATACACTAACTACTGCATTAATATTTTATGTCTTAAAAAGTATGTCTTGGCTAGCATACTTGCTGAAAGTAGAGTTGCCCTTTACAAAGCCTCTACCTCTTGTGTGACATACACAAGGGAAAAAAGAATGTAAAAATTCCCAAAATGTAGTAAGTTGATGTGGATCATTTTGAACTTCTAGATATTAAGCAATTAACTAGGGATGCTGCACAGTCAGTTGAGCATCTGCCTTCAGCTCTGGTAGTGATCTTAGGGTCCTGCTCAGCAGGATGCTTGATTCTCCTCCTGCTTGCTCTGCCTGCTGCTCTCCCTACATGTGCTCTCTCTCCCTCTGACAAATAAATGGATAAAATCTTAAAAAAAAATCAGTCAAAAAAACTTTTAATCTTAAACTTTTGAGTTTCCAACTATTAGAGAAGGTAATGTCTTTCTCTTTTAAATTTAATTGTTCCTAGAATCTAATGCCCAATAAAAATATCATTAATAAAGACTACTAACATAAAAAATTTATTTTACATTAGTAAGATTTAATGAATGTTTCATTTTATCACAAGGAGGGTGCTGCAAACCAGGACCATGTATTTCCAGTCTATCATACCATAAGCAATGAGAAATAACAATTTGAAGAAACTCCAAATCCAAAGATGCACATCCAGGCTCATAGCAAATCATGTGGGTGGTACCTTCCCCCTAAATTATCATTTCATCTATACCCTAGCAAAATGCCAGTAAGTTACATTTGGGTAGGTTGGGTATCCTTTCTGGTAGAAAGAAAATTCCATCACATCTTTGCTATCAAAATTTTCTTTGTATATAGGAAAGGGTTTATAGATCAATAATCTTCTTGATTTCACCATGAAATTACATTCTCTCTGCTTGAGTTTCTCTGAGTTATGCACAGCCTTCCTGTTCTGAATTTACTGGTTTTTTTTTTTCCCCCCTGCTATGGTTTTTAACATAATGCTGAAGGCAAGTAAAATTATGAAAAATCTTAGTCCTTAATTCTGTCAAGATGGTGATGACAAGAAATACAAAGTCAATGAGGATAAAAAGAACTTGAGCCTGGCTTTATAGGTGGTAATCCTTTTCCCTACTTTCTTCCTTTTTGTATAGCATTTGAACATATAATGTAGGGATACAAGTAAACTCACCTGATAGTTTATATGAAATCTTTTTACTAGAAACCATCCATTATAGTACCAAAAATATAAATACATTTTAACAACTGGTAAATCTGCTTTTCCGTATTAAGATAGCCATTTATACCAAGATCCTGCCCTCTCTGATAGTAGGTGTATAGATTCAAGCAAGGGCTTTCAGGTGAGAAAAATTAAAGCAAGTTATCTTTAGAGTTTCAACTCAACCTACATAATGTGTATTGAGTACCTACAATGTTCAGGATGGTGCCATGAAAGAACTTAATAGTTGATGGATAGATAATTCACCCTGAAGCACTGATTGTATTCTTATGACCTAAACAATAATCCACAGCTATTTTATTCTAAATGTAGCTAGAAGTGAAGTTTCCTCTTCCGCCTTCTGAACCCCCATTTTTTGCCAGGTATTATACTGTAATCAGAGGTAAAGTAAAGCAGGAGGCTGGATAATTCTGAAAAACTATAAAAAATAGTTGACAATTTTTTGGGGAAATATTTGGGTACTTGTCTTATGTCTCTTTTGTTTCATCAGTAGAATAGTGTTAACAGTGAGCTGGCAAATCAATGACAGCAACAAACCTTAGTCCCAGTCATTTAGATTGAATAACTGACCACACTGTGTTTAGGACATGTTCATTGTCATCTGCTTCTTAATGGCAGACATTTATTTATTTAGCAAATACTCTACTAGCAATTATATGCCAGATATATTAACATACTCAATTTGCCCAACTATTTGCCCACATCTGGGGAGACAAAATGCTATAATAGAAGCCTTTCATTAATGCCTCTCAACGTCAAATGTACCTCCCTGTCTCCTTCCCTACATGTGTTAAAGGTCAAGTGAAGTTTGTCTCTCTACTTCAGGCATACCCCACTCCCTCTTATTCCAGACTTATTCATTTAGCAATCTGGAATAAATAAATAAATATAAACCTTTAAATTATTTTAAAAAAAATTTAATTATTTATGTTAGAGCACAAGCAGGGGGAGCAGCAGGCAGGCAGAGGGAGAAAGCAGGCTCCCCATTGAGGAAGGAGCCCAAGGGGGAACTTGATCCCAAGACCCTAGGATCACAACCTAATGAAGGCACACTGAGCCACCCAAGCATCCCACAGTCTGAAATTTAAATCTGAGGTGTTTAGTTTTTTGGGATTTAAGGAAAGGCAAGCTGTTGATGTGGCTTGCTCCTTATCCTGGCAATACATGAATCACCAATTCAGATTATGAGAAAAATGTCTGCCTCATCTTTGGAATATTTAAATCCACTTATATAAAACAAGTCTTTAACAAACATTTGCAACCAGATGAGATCTGGTGAAGTCAAATTCATTTTAGTGTTTTTAAAAGGTGTACCGTTTTTCTGAAGAAGGTACGAGGATGCTTCTTGTCTTTTCTCATGTTACCTCCCTCCCTCCACAAATTTCCATGTGATAGTTGAAATTCAGTTTCCTTTTCAAGCCCATCTCAACTAACCGTTTCTCTAGGCAATTATTTCGTTTCTCAAACCAATATATTTTTTCTTCTGGCTCCTCCATGGTATTTCCTTTCATTTGACCTCACTTTTTGCTTCACTTTCATTTTAGGGAACTACTAGTATATTAAACATCATTGTTTTTTAAAGCCTTATGACTTCAAAGAGTACATAAGGGTGAAAACCCATTTTTTTAAAAAGATTTTTATTTATTTATTTGACAGACAGAGATCACAAGTAGGCAGAGACAGAGAGAGAAGGAAACAGGCTCCCCACTGAGCAGAGAACCCGATGCGGGGCTCAATCCCAGGGAAGGACACATTACGATGACCAGTGCTGGTTTCAGTCTTAAGGTAACTTATCTTTTAAACTGATCTGAGAATGAGGAGAACCTAACTTTCACATTGGAAAATTTCAAGAGTAAAAAAACCCCTGAGATATTCAGGCAAAATTAACCCCGCCTCCACGCCGTTCGGAGCAACTGTCTCAGGAATCCTCCCTCCCTTAGAATGTGGGAGAGGTTTGGTGGGGCGGCAGCTGCAAAGCAAGGAATCTTTCCCATTCCGCGTGGACACGTTCCCCCTCCCATCCTCTTCCAATTGGTGGCAGCTGCTGGGGCATCCCAGTGGAAATCTCTCTCCAAGTCTTCACCGAGCGCCGCGGGCGGGCAGCAGCTGAGAGCAGTCAGGGGTGGGGACTCTCGGCTCCCTTTAGACAAGGAAAGCAGCCGCGCTGGCTCCAGCGCTGCCACTTCTCGGGCTCGTCGTAGCAGTCCCTCAGGTGTCCTTCTTCAAGTCCAAGAAAACACCTTGGAAACGTAAGGCGGGTTCTGTCCGCGCTAGGATACCCTACGGTAACTTAACAACGGAAGAAGCTTCAGAATCACCTCAGCACTTGTCAAAGCACCTTCCCAGGTCGGGGGTGGGAGGTGTATGTGTGCGCGTGCGGAGAGTCGGCTCCTGGAAAGAAATGTCTCTTCTTGCCGGTCCGAGACACACATGGTATAATTTGGGCAACGCTCCAGCTAGGGTGCCCACCCTCACACGTAGTCCTCCTTCCTGCAAGCCCGCGCCTAGCACCTCCGCCCTTTCGCGCCCCCCTAGGCCGCTCGCGCTTCCCCACCCCGCCACACAGTTGCCTCCGCCTTCGCGGGCGCCCGCCCCACCGTCCCGCGCGCTCGCGCACGCGCACGCCGCGCCCGGCAGCCCTCGGCGCTGTCATGGCGGCGAGGAGTAGCTTCAGTGGGCACAGGGACATTCGTGCGAGTCGTGGGGGGGCGAGCTCTGGTAGTAGCAATCTCACCACCGCTGGCAGCCTCAGCCGGGGTGTCCATAGCGCCAGGGCGGCTGTTTTTGCAAAGGCTGAGCGCAGGGGTCGGGTGGGCCAGGAAGCCATGGAGTTCTGTGCAGCCGCGGACTCCCGGGGAGCGGACTAGGGAAACTTGGAGGCTGCGACCAGGTGCACTGACCTCTCTCCTCCCTCCCTTCCTCGCCGTCGCCGCTGGGCCTCTCCTCCCTCCTTGCCACAACACACACCTCCCATCCTCTTGCCGTCGAACCTCAGGTGCTTGAGTGCTCCACTCCTCCCCCTGGGCCGAGCGTTGAGAGTAATCACCGCCCCCTTCCCCCGCCTTTTCCTGCCCTGGATCTCCGCCGCCACCTCCGTCTCGAGGCTCCCTGGCGGGGGGTGAGGACGAGTCCGGAGTATCTGGGTGAGGAGGAACTTTCTACTTCTGTGGTAGCTTGGGGACCCCCTCTTTTCTTCGGACCCTTCATTTCCCACCGACAGTTTCTCTTTCCGTGCACCTGTGAGGAGAGGTAGCCCTGCGCCTGGAACCTGCGAGAGTGTGGGGGAGGAGTGAACCTGTTCAGGGGCCTCTTGAACCCGCCTTCACTCAGAACCTACCTCTTTGAGCCAGGGAGGGTATCGGGTGGCTGGTAGTAGGGTCCCTTTAGCAACTTATTTGACAGACAGTAACTATTTCCCTCTCCCCCCAACGAAACCCTAAAACAAAACCTAGCGTATTTAACATTTATCTAATCTTCCAATAGGGTTTGGCGTTGTTGTCAGCCTCGGGGAGAGAGATTGGACAAATATTCTCCAAGAGGAGGAGGGCGACGCCAAGGACTTTCCCCATCAACTGCTTTTGGGGTTTCTCCACAACTTGGAAGAGTGACCCTTTTCCTATTGTGTTTCGTGTGTGTGCTTATTCCTAGTGCAGCAACTGCTGTCCCATAGTGACTCTGAGTTGTCCTTTCTCGTGAACTAGCTAGCAATGGCTAGTGAAGACAATAATGTCCCTTCCCCGCCACCAACAGGTGATGACCGGGGAGGTGGAGGGAAAGAAGAAACCTCTGCTGAAGAGGGTGCATTGTCCCTGAAACCAGGGCTCCCCATCAGGGGCATCAGAATGAAATTTGCCGTGTTGACGGGGTTGGTTGAAGTTGGAGAAGTATCCAATAGGGATATTGTAGAAACTGTCTTTAACCTGGTAAGTAGATACCTATTTTGTAAGCATATATTCTTATAAGTGGGTTGAGGAACTAGACGTTGAAGCCGGAGCCATGTGCTTGACTCAGACTGATGATGGCTTTTTCCATGGATAGAAGCACAAAATTCTACTGACCTAAATGAAAGAATTTTTTTGTATTTCTCAGTTTATGGGGAATTATATAAATTTAGGTGCTTCAGGTTTTGTGAAACTGAACCGATACCACTTTTGTGCTAAGGAAATAATTGTCGCTTGGAAGTATTTTCTGGGGGTTTGAGTGGGGGAGTTTTATTATATAAACATTGTTTTTTCTTGGGATGTATAACTAAGTCTGCATTTATCTTCAACATTTTAAAGATATTTTTGTCTTTTTTTTGGGCTTGAGAAATAAATGCCTTATGTACTACTTTTTTGAGTTGGCCTAGGTTGCATTTTGCTGTAAGTTTTGAACACGAAAGTTTTGTTCATGATGAAAGATTAATTTGCCACAAAGTTAGTATTTATATTTTGATCAGTTTTATTTTAGACATAATTAATAAAAATTGAATTTTGGAATGGATTTGGGTTACATCTTCTGAAAATTGAATGGCATTTTGAAAAGAGGAGTGTGGCAGATGCATTCTAACCAAATCTATTTCTTTGGAAAATGCATGTCCAGTCATAAAGCATATTTGGTCTTTGGAAGCTGCTGGTTATACTCTGAACTTTGAATGTTATTTTTGAAAGGTGGATACGTAATACTTTTTCTCTACTCCATTCTTAGAAATGGTTATTTCTAATGGGGATGTTTTAGATTTTAGATTTAGGACAACTTCTGTTGTCCTAAACTGTCCATCAGTTTATAGAATGAAAAGTAAGTTTGGCCTTAAAAATACTTCCACCTCTTCTGCCTACTTACCTGTGTTAGGAAGATAACGGATGGGAACAAATATGAATGTATAATGACTGTAATAACTAGTACTCTTCCCTTTTGCTTCTGTGTTTTCAAGTTTAGGCTTGTTTTATTCCAGGGCAGTTAATTATTTCCTTAACTAGACCTTTACTAATAGTCTGGTCACCTGCAGTACAACTTCTAGAATGAGAAAGGAGCTAAATGAAATTCACTTACTTTTGGGGTATAAAAACTTTTGAATAATAGGGTATTTCTCTACCATTTTGTTTATTTATTTATAAAGAACAGACACATATATACACATTTAAAAATATATATTATGGAAATATTCACATATATACAAAAACAGGATAGTTCTCTAGTATCCATTATCCAATTTTAACAATTATCAAAACTTTGGGGATCTAATGTGTTTGTGGTCTTTAGAAGTTTGTAAGTCTCAAGGAGATAAATGGTAAATTGATTCATTCCTTTACCTCAAAATAGACTTGAAAACTTTTTTTTTAAGATTTCTTTTTCTGTTTCTAAACCTCATATTCCTTGGATGACAAAAAGAAATCTGTGGTAGTGATATAGCCCATAATTAGTTGTTTGTGTGTGAAATACAACATTCCTCTGGCAGAAGGATTCGAACTCCTTTGTTCTTTAGAATGCCCTGTGTGAAGGTGGAGCACCAAATATGAGTCACCTGCATTTTATTAAGGAAAATCCAAATTCTGTAGGATTGGTTTGCTTATATGCTGTCTATAATTGTAGGCCTGTTAGAGATACAAGATTATTGGTTAAAATGTTTTCAGAGTAATAAGTGTCCCATAAAAGGAGAGGGAAACTCTGTTCAGTTACACCTCTTTACTTACGGTCATTTTCTTCTCATGTAGAGCACAGAATTAGATTAGTTCTCCCTTTTCCATTCTCCCTTACAGTACTTTACATGTTCCTTCATGGATATGTAAGGTCTTGGCCAATCTTTAGAAAATCTTGAGAACTGAAGTTTTGGGAATCTGGTAAGCTAGTCCATCTCAACATTGTTAGTACTACAGCACCTAAATATTTCCTGATAGTTATCAGCTTTAATCTTAAAGAATGCTTAAAGAAGGAAATGATATTAATAATCATGATTTTACAAAAGTTATGATGTTTACTGTGAGCCAGGCGGTGGGTCAAGTGATTTACATATGTTTTTACATATGTTTTTAAATTCTTCTTTGAACAGTGTTTAATATATATCTCATTTTATGGATGAGTAGACAGAGACACTGAAAGGTTGAGTAGATTGCCTACTATTTGGTGATTCTTAGAATGGCCACCTTTCTAGGAGTACATCTGTCTCTTGAGTTGATAAAGAATTGTTTGCTTCTCTGAGCAGGTATTTATAGCTCAGGCATAACTTTCCTCATATAAGGACACCTAATATTAATGATGAACTCTCCATCAGTAGAATTCATTTCTTCCTTTCTCTCTCTTTTTTTTTTTTTTTTTTTTTAAGAGAGAATGAGCATGAGCTGGGGGGGATGGAGAAGAGCAGAGGGAGAGGGAAGGAATCTTAAGCAGATTCCCCTGACTGGGGGATTGATCTCATGATCCTGAGATCATGACGTGAGCTGAAGTCAGTCCAAGGCTTAACTGACTGTGCCACCCAAGTGCCCCCATTTCTTCCTCTAACATTCAAATAGCTTTCACAAAACTGCTTTAAAGAGTAAAACAAACAAAAAACTGCTTTTAAAGCATTTTTCTGGCCATTCAGTTGTTTCTTTACTTGGCATGCGGATGTAGAAAGTTTATCATTACACTTTTTATAGTCAGTATATTGGATTAAAATGTATAAAATTGTGAAAAACTAGAATACCCACAAAGAATATGTAATATGTGTAAGTTATTAAGTCTTACAATGATATAAGCCCTGTAAGTCTGTCTGTCTTAGCCAGTATATTACCAATATGACTGAATCCTTCCTTATGGGTGTTCTGCTTTATCTTACTACCTTAACTGGATTTTTCATTAGTAAGTTTAAACTACTATTTATAGCTATTGTAACTTTTTCCTATTTTTGATGCATTTTGTTAAAATAGATCATGTCCTACTGATTGTTTTTTACTGATTACATGTTAGCTGCTTTTTTCCCCTTTTTTTAAAAGATTTTATTTATTTATTTGACAGACAGAGATCACAAGTAGGCAGAGAGGCAGGCAGAGAGAGAGAGGAAGGGAAGCGGGCTCTCTGCGGGGCTCGATCCCAGGACCCTGGGATCATGACCTGAGCCGAAGGCAGAGGCTTTAACTCACTGAGCCACCCAGGTGCCCCCATGTTAGCTGCTTTAAGTAATAATATCTGTGCTGTTAAAATTAATAACTTCCCCTTCCCTGGAGTTGTCCAAATCAGTGGTAGAGCCATACATCCAGAGATCTTTACAAAGTGCTCTCTCCTAAATTTGCTAATATAGCTTGACCTTACTGTAACTTGACTAAAATTCCTTTGAAATTTACCACTGTTCTTATAATTTCTTTTGCAAATCTGTTTTAAAGGTAAGTTTTGATTAATAGTACACCTGTGTATTCAAGTGTTTCAAACTTCTAGGCAACTTTTACGTTTCTCTTGTTGAAACTTTAAACCATTTCATTTTTTCTTATCTGTGTGCTAAAATAATTTGTCAAACATTTGGACCCCGAGTAATTAAGGTATTGGTATGTTTTCAGACTTGCTGCTGAGTTTAACTTCCATCAGGTTTTTAAAGGTATTCAATTCAAGAATAGTGTTTCCCATGGGCTAGTGACAAATACATGTTTTAATAAAATTTGTTTAAAAAGTATATGATTTTAATTAAAATGTTAAAGCTTAAAAAGTGTAATATAATTTTTCATGACTCACTATATGTCATTTGATATAGGTCCTGCTAAAGATATTAACAGTGCAAACTTACAATAACTATAGGAGCTGAGCATATCACATAGAGGCTCTGTTCGCATTGACTGTCTTCAGAGGGTGTACTTATAGACTTAGAGAGGCAGCTTCTTTTCCATTCTAGTTTGTTGTTGGACGATAGTAACATGGGCCCAAAGGTGTCATACCTTTTGATTTTTCAGGAAGAATTGGAAATTAATATTTAAAAAAATAACATTTTAAAATGTCCAATTAAAATACTACAAACTACTGTGTGAGACATATAAAATTGCAGGTAGTTATTTTTCAAGCGTTTATATGAACATTTATTAGAAAGATAGTAACAAATTAGCAAGTTTAAAAAATTAAAAGATAATAACACAAAATGCTTCTTAATGTTCTCCCTCAACCCCTATAAATTTTTACATCATGTTATAAGTAATAGAAAACTTGAACTGGTTTTAAACACAGTAAAAAGGATTTATAGGCTTATTTATCTCCAAGTCCAAAGGTAGGGCAAGACTTACGGTAATACAGTAATATTAAAGATCACTTTCTTTCCGTTTCTGTTCTGCTTTCTTCAGTCTGTTGCTGTTCCTCTCATGATTGTAGGATGGCTGCCAGGGGTGGTTGGGACCATATATGTTTTTGTTCACATCTCTTGGGACAGCCTCACTGTCCTAACATTCCAAATAAGAGTCTGGACCTGATTACTGAACTAGTGACTGTGGTCATTGAAATAGTTGATTGGCTTAAGCAAACCAGGGCCAACTACTGTACCTAAGGATGGGGTTAATTTTCTCTGAACTACATGGCCTGTCTGGTGAGAGGTGGATACACAAATAAAAATCTGGGCAAGAGATTGAGAGGGTAGGGGTACCTGGGAGGCTCAGTTGGTTAAATGTCTGACATTGGCTCAGGTCATGTTCTTGGGGTCCTGGGAACTAGCCCTGAGTCAGTCGCCATGCTGGGTGTAGAGCCTGGTTGGGATTCTTTCTTCCTCTCCCTCTTCCCTTGGCTGCTTGCATGCATGCACTCTCTCCCTCTCTTTCTCAAATAAAATCTTTTAAAAAAAAATTGAAAGGGTAAATGAGTAGTTGGATAAGCAACCAATGATGTCCACTATCATTTCAAAGGTATTTGTTTAAAGAGGAAAAAAGTCATTCATGAACTCATCATCCTATTGTGATTTTGAGCAAGGGTTTTTTTTTTTTTTTTTTTTTTTTTTTTTTTTGCTTTTATTTATTTATTTGACAGAGATTACAAGTAGGCAGAGAGGCAGGCAGAGAGAGAGGAAGGGAAGCAGACTTCCTACTGAGCAGAGAGCCCGATGCGGCGCTGGATCCCAAGACCCTGGGATCATGACCTGAGCCCATGGCAGAGGCTTTAACCCACTGAGCCACCCAGGAGCCCCTGAGCAAGTTTTTAAAAACTCTTTGTACCATAGTTTTTCCTCTGTACAAGGGGGAAACTACACTTAGCCAGGATTATATGAATAAATACTTGTAAAACACTTAAAATAATGTGTGGCACGTTGAGTGGTATTATAAGTATTTACTGTTATTTTAAGATTTGTAGTAGATAGTTAAATCATCATATTCCAACCTTATAATTTTTTGTTTCTGTATAGCTATTACCAGCCTTATTGGCTCTGCAATATACTATATACTCCTTCTGAATTTATTTAATAGCCATTGTGATTTTTCAGACTTGTTTTTAAACACCTTTATTGAGGTATAATTTATATACCATAAAAAATCACTTGTTTTTAGTAAACAATTTAGTGATTTTTATTAAGTTTACAGAGCTGTGCAGGCATTACCACAATCTAATTTTAGAACATTTACATCCTGTGTTCAAGATGTTTCATAGTTTTAGCTCTTGCATTTAGGCCTGTGATTCATTTTGAGTTGATTTTTTTAAAAGGTTTTGTATGTTCAAGTAATCCCTACACCCAACATGGGGCTCAAACTCACCCCCTTAAGATCAAGAGTCCCACCCCCCTGTGACTAAGCCAGCCAGGTGCCCCCATTTTGAGTTGATTTTTGTATGTGACTGAATGAGATAGGGTCTAAATTCACCTTTTTGTATTTGGATATTACCACTCTGTTGAAATAGGTATTCTTCCTGCTGAGTTTTGTCAAAAATTGGTTCACCGTAAGTGTCAGGATTTATTTGGACTTTTCCCCTTTGATCTGTATTTCTGTTCTTTACCACAGCCACTCTGTCTTAATTACTGTAGCTTTGTAGTAAGTTTTGAAATGTGTGTCCTTTTTATTTATTTTTCTCAAGGTTGTTTTGGCTCTTCTTGGTTCTTCGCATTTCTGCATTAGTTGTAGGATCAGCTTGTCTGTTTCTGTGAAAAAGCAAGCTGGGATTTTGATGGGGAGGTGTTGAATCTATAGTTAACTTTGAGGAATATTGAGTTTTCCATCTCATGAATATGGACTGTCTTTCCATTTCTTGCGGTTTTCCTTAATTTCTTTAATCAATGTTTTATAGTTTTCACTGTAGGAAAAGATGAATTATTTGAGTAAAATTTTTTTTTTTTTTTTTTTTTTGCTATTGAAATGCTTCTTTAGGTAGCTTTGTGCTGAAATTTCTAGTATATGTGCTGCTGAAGCGAGCACATATTTAATGCTTGTGCACTTAAATTTCTAAAAGTGGAATAAATGGTTCAAAGTATATGAACATTTATGTAGGTCATGAGTAGATATTGCTAGTTTGTCTATTAATGTTGATAATTAAAAGAAATGTAGGTGAATGGATGAATTTTAAAAGCTTCATAGTTTCTTGGAGGTGATAGATTTGATCATTTAAGTCCCTGCAGGTACCCATTCATGTTTCCATTAAAATCAGTTCATTTTAAATTGAGAAATCATTTGGAAAACTGAAAAATCAGAATTTTTCTTTTATTTGTCAATAGAGAAAGCTTTTTGTTTTTTAAACTGACCTAGCCTAACTTATCTAGTATATCTAATTTTTATATTATAAAGTCTGTCTTTCCAAACATATATTCTTTAAAATAGTTTTAATAGGGGCGCCTAGGTGACTCAGTGGGTTAAATCCTCTGCCTTCAGCTCTGGTCATGATCCCAGGGTCTTGGGATCTAGCCCCACACTGGGCTCTCTGCTCCGCAGGGAGCCTGCTTCTTCCTCTCTCTCTCTCTGTCTGTCTGTCTGTCTGCCTGCCTCTCTGCCTACCTGTCTGCCTGCCTCTCTGCCTACTTGTGATCTCTGTCAAATAAATAAAATCTTAAAAAAAGATTTAAAAAATAGTTTTAATAGTTTTTTTGTATATGTGAAAGAAAAGTATTCAGAATGCATTTTTGTTTTATTGTACTTAGATAGTAAATTGTCTTATTTATCTTTGTACCTCTAGAATTTTTTAGTGTTGGTACTTCAAAAACGTTTGTTAAATTAAATGGAAATGTCCTAATCTTATCATTGATAAATTACAATCATTAGGAAGCCTAGTTTTTTCTGTTCTTTCCTGCAAAAGATATGTTAAGAGCTTAATCCATATTTCTTTCACTATTTCCTGACTATTTCTTATGAAGATACTTTTCAGGTAGTTCGAATTTTTCATTGTGAAATTTTGAGTTACCTCAATATCTGTTTAACCACTAAGAAATAATTTTGTTAATTTATTTTCAGGATATTCTCTTGTAACCTGCTTTAAAGTAGTTTTTCCTTTTCTCTAGTGTTATGTCATGTAATGGGATATACTCAGAGACCTACTTGTATTTAGTGAGTGTTTCTAGTGTGTCTTGGCTTGAAAGCTGTTGGGACAATACACAAAGTAAAAAACAAAAGAAAGAAACAAAGAAATGTAGAGAGCACATGAATTCTAATTTGTTAAACTAATTGCATCAAACACTACTCATTTTAAGATTTTAAAGGTGTTTTGTGTGTCTTTGTATATCTTTTCTGATTCTACAGAGATTTAATTGGATTTGTATAAGAGTAATATATGTGGGGGTACCTGGGTGACTCAGTGTAAAGGTTAAAGCCTCTGCCTTCGGCCCAGGTCATGATCTCAGGGACCTGGGATAGAGCCCCGCATCGGGCTCCCTGCTCAGCGGGAAGCCTGTTTCCTCCT
This sequence comes from Meles meles, assembly GCF_922984935.1. Taxonomy (NCBI): domain Eukaryota; kingdom Metazoa; phylum Chordata; class Mammalia; order Carnivora; family Mustelidae; genus Meles; species Meles meles. Next base: position 143,979,529 of record NC_060067.1, read on the forward strand.
CTATCTGCCTGCCTCTCTGCCTACTTGTGATCTCTGTCAAATAAATAAATAAAATCTTTAAAAATAAATAAATAAGATCTTTTTTTTTTAAAAAAAGAGTAACATATGTGACTGAAATGTGCTGTGTCAAGTACAGAGTGTTTTGATGATGGAGTTTGTGGAAGTTTCCATATTAGGGATTTTGTAGTGCGGATTCTTACTTTGGGTGGGAAATTGGACACCAAATGACTTTTAAGGTTATGTAACTATGTGATGTTCATGCTCTAATTTTTGTTAGAAATTGCATCTGGGTGTTTGCATTTATTTCTCAGACTTCTTTTTACCAGAGTTATCAGTCTTTTAGTAATTCATATTCTAAAAAAAATTGCAGTTTTAGAGAGAGCTGCGAGGCTGGATTTTCCATGTATATTCTTTTTTTTTTTTTTTTTTTAAAGATTTTATTTATTTATTTGACACAGAGAGAGAGATCACAAGTAGGCAGAGAGGCAGGCAGAGAGAGGAAGGGAAGCAGGCTCCCTGCTGAGCAGAGAGCCGGATTCGGTACTCGATCCCAGGACCCTGAGATCATGACCTGAGCCGAAGGCAGCGGCTTAACCCACTGAGTCACCCAGGTGCCCTCCATGTATATTCTTAGAGAAAGATGAAAACTAATGAGGTATCAATTACTTTTTTTAGAAATCTATTGCTTGGGAACTGAAAAAGGTATTTTTTGTCTAATAAGATCTTTATTCAATGAATACTAACTTCATTGGTGTGGTATTTTTGTAAGCTACAGTAAATCTTATAAAGCTATGAGAATTTAAATTAATTAGGCCTCTGATGAGGTGTTTGGATTTTGTTGTTTCTGGTGAAAATACTTTTCTCATAAGGTAATACAAATAAGTAATCTTTTAAAAATTCTGTTTATTTATTTATGAGAGCATGTGTGTGTGTGGGGTTGGGGAGTGGCGGAGGGAGAGGCAGAGAATCCCAGGCGGACTTGGTGCTGAGCCAGTCCTATGTGGGGCTTGATCTCATGATTCTGAGATCAGACCTGAGCCAAAATCAAGAGGTGCATGCTTAAAGACTGGGCCACCCAGGCACCCAATACAAGTATTTTATGTTAAATCCTATTTATATCTAGTTGAACCTAAGTCTTCATGATCTTTGGGCTTCAGTATCTTGAATAAAAATTATTTTATCTCAGAGCTTATAGATAGCATTTGTATATAAAAACATTTTAACACAAAGCTTTTAAAAAAAAGTGTTGGTTTTATAGTAATACATCAAACTTAAAAAAAAAAACCAGGCCTGATAATAATACGATAGTTAATCAGTTTCAAAAGGGTGCCAGCAAATCTAGGGGTGCCTGGCTGGCTCAGGTGGAAGAACTTGTGATTCTTGATTGTGGGATTGTGAGTTTGGTCCCCACACTGGGTGTAGAGATTGCTTAAATAAAACTTTAAAAACAAACAAAAACCCATATCTTTTCTAGAAACAAAGTAGGCACGGATTTAAGAGACCTGATTGATATATGAAATGCAGGAAAGATATTAATTATTAAAGAAAATTATATAACGGTATTATAAAATGATTAACATTATCACGAACTAATTTTCTTATATCAAATTCCTATGAAATTAATAGACATAAAGCAGACACTAAATCCACAACATTTTAGAATAATGTTCCTTACTGTAGGTGTTTGTGGATGGGTAAGGGGAGTGCCGGTGGTCAGAAGTGTGAGTGGGTAATTTTGTTAATTTACTAAAACATTAGGTGAATTTATGGTTCTTAATCTATTTTCAAAGATTCTTTGGGTTCCCAGTTTTTATTTTCAATGTTGGTAAGATGATCCGTGGCTCTTGAGGTAGGGGAAACATATGTTGATAATTGATACGTTTTTGAATTGAAATTAATGTGTTATTTTGAGTTATAATAGATAATAGCAATATTTAAGACTTACTGAGCGTGCCAGGTTCTGTTCGCTGTATTAACCCAGTTTAATTCCTGTAGTTCACACAGTTAGGCAGGTATTAGGTGTTTTTGCCAAAATACCTTGTGTTCTGCATAAGTGGACTAAATAATAGGATTTATGGGTGAAAAATAGGATTGGGGTGGGCCATTCAAAATCTGTGGCTCCTTGTGACCAGAATACTAAAAAAATCAATAATCCTGATGAAAATATTAGGAACATTAAATTTCTGCTAGTATTTTCATGTTAGCATCACATTCACTTTGTGGTACTAATCATGGAGCTTATGCTTCCTTCTTTGAGATGCAGGCTTGGTTTCTTTGACTTCCAGTAGACAACATTCTTAGCTTACTAAAAATCTGACCCAAGGTATGGCTTCCCTTATTAATTCATTGTTTTAATACAGTGAGAAATATCCTTGCAGTTTTTTCTTTTGTACTTGCAGATTGTTGGATACTTAACGTTGTGGAAAAAGTATACTAGTTCTTGGAGTCATTAAAACAGGTACCATTTGTGTTAAAGGAAAGCAATTCTGCAAATTTTTAGGTTTTCATAAGATCTTTACATATTTCCAAGTATTTCTTTTTACTTCTGTTGGAAAAAATCACATATAAACCAAGATCACATCCACACTATTCCTACATTATTCTACTCTTTAACAATCCTGTAGGAGATAATGCAAGACAAAGATATAAGTTACAGCAGAACAGACTGTACTATTATAATATTCACTTTATAAATGGTGAAACTGAAAGAGTATAAGTAGCTAGCTCAAGTCACTGAGCAAGTAATATTGCTGAGATTCAAGCTCAGGGAATCCACAACCTGAGCTCTTAACCGCTAAGACGTATATGGTTTATAATTACAAAAACCCTTAAATGTGAGAAAGTGGCTTAGGGCATCTTTCAATTGTGTAATTGAATAATAACTCTGGGAAAGTTTCTAGATTGTTTAGGAGCTGCCTAACATAGTCAAGATTGCCTTGTGGAAGGTAGGCCCCCCGCTCCCCCCATTACTTTATTTTTTAAATTCTTTTATTATTTATTTATTTATTTATTTATTTATTTTCAGCGTAACAGTATTCATTGTTTTTGCACCACACCCAGTGCTCCATGCAATACGTGCCCTCCCTATTACCCACCACCTGGTTCCCCAACCTCCCAGCCCTTCAAAACCCTCAGGTTTTGAAGACAGGCAGTTCATCTCCCCTTCCAATTTCCCTCAACTCTCTTCTCCTCTCCATCTCCCCATGTCCTCCATGTTCTTTGTTATGCTCCACAGATAAGTGAAACCATATGATACTTGACTCTCTCTGCGGGACTTATTTCACTCAGCATAATCTCTTCCAGTCCCGTCCATGTTGCTACAAAAGTTGGGTATTAATCCTTTCTGATGGAGGCGTAATACTCCATCGTGTATATGTACCACATCTTCCTTATCCATTCGTCCATTGAAGGGCATCTTGGTTCTTTCCCCTGTTTGGCGACCGTGGCCATTGCTGCTATAAACATTGGGGTACAGATGGCCCTTCTTTTCACTACATCTGTATCTTTGGGGTAAATACCCAACAGTGCAATTGCAGGGTCATAGGGAAGCTCTATTTTTAATTTCTTGAGGAATCTCCACACTGTTCTCCAAAGTGGCTGCACCAACTTGCATTCCCACCAACAGTGTAAGAGGGTTCCCCCTTTCTCCACATCCTCTCCAACACATGTTGTTTCCTGTCTTGCTAATTTTGGCCATTCTAACTGGTGTAAGGTGATATCTCAATCCCCACTTCTCTGATAGTGAATAGCCATTTGTATAAAGTGATAGCCATTTGTATGGCTATCAAGACACATGAAAAAATTTTTTTATTTTTTTAAAGATTTTTAAAATTTTTTATTTGACCAACCAAGATCACAAGTAGGCAGAGAGGCAGGCAGAGAGAGAGGAGGAAGCAGGCTCCCTGCTGAGCAGAGAGCCTGATGCGGGGCTGGATCCCAGGACCTTGGGATCATGACCTGAGGCGAAAGCAGAGGCTTTAATCCACTGAGCCACCCAGGTGCCCCCTTCCCCAACTTTAAATACCAAAAATGCATGTTAGGAAAAGAGAGGTTTTAGTGAATGTTATTTTTATTTCAATTTATTAATTAATTATTTTTTTGAATGTGATTTTTGAATTGGTTGGAATTAATGACATAGCTAATCATTATGCAAGATATTGGAATTTGCTTTTTTACTTTCATGGTTAAGATTTAGTTAGCTTAGGGGTACCTGGGTGGGTCAGTCAGTTAATGCCAGGGTGCTCCCTGCGCAGTGGGGAGCCTGCTTTTCACTCTCCCTCTGCCTCTCTCCTCCCTGCTCGGGCTCTCTCTCTCGCTTATGTGTACTCTCTCTCTCAAATAAATTAAAAAAAAAATCTAAAAAAAAGGGGGCCCCTGGGTGACTCAGTGGGTTAAAGCCTTTTCGGCTCAGGTCATGATCCCAGGGTCCTGGGATCAAGCGCTCTGCTCAGCAGGGAGTCTACTTTTTCCTCTCTCTCTGCCTGTCTCTTTGCTTACTTGTGATCTCTGTCTGTCAAATCAATCAATCAATCAATCTTAAAAAAAAAAAAAAGAGCCTAACTTCCAGGATTTAGATGACCTTGTATATTGATCCTATCAGAAAGTAGATTTTAAAAATTTGATTTTTTAAGTAAATTCTACCCCCAACGTGGGCTTTGAACTCTGAGATCAAGAACCAGCCAGGTTCCCCAAGAGAGTGGGACTTAAATAATTTTTTTTGTGACTATATACTGATCACTGTGAATACATTAATAGGAAAGGATAATGCTTTTGTTTATCAGTTGCAGAAGGTAATACTAATTGTTGTCTTTAGTTATTTGTCAGGATGTATTCATAGGCTTCTGATGTTTATGTGACCTTTCCTTGAAGTTGATTTGTTTTCATGATAGATTTACTCAGTAAAGCATCATTTACTCAAATTTATGGGACAAGATTATCCTTTCTTCCTATAAATTAAGTATACATTTAACTAGGGTTTAGCTTTTAAATTTTCAAATAAGATATTTATTTAAGAAGTCAAAGAATTAACTATAAACATAATTTTACATGTTGCTATTTTGACTAGACCTATCTCATGCTTTAATAAAATGAAATTGCTCCCTTCTATGAAACATGTATCTGTTTTTAATCAGATCAGTTCATTCATTCATTCAGAGAATATTTGTGTAGCAGACATGGTACACAATATCTGTGTAGCAGAATATAGGTAGCCAGGCATGGTGTCAGAAAGGTGCTGGGAATAAAACAATGAATAAGAGAGGTGTGGACTTCGCCTTCATGGAGTTTAAAGTGTCAATTCTTTTGCCTCTAGGTACCCCATTTCTCTAACTATACATCTGTCCTTCAGTTAATTAGATTTATTTTCTGATACTTTACAAGTATACCCCATTCTTACTCCTGTCTGTTGAAAATTAGTCATCTCTGTGGCATTTATATATTGACTACATTGATTAAATTATAAGGAGGTGGTGATACCTGTCATATATCTTTTACTAAGAATTCTTTATCTCCTCTCCTTTTACCCATCTAAAACTTGTAGGAGGATAATCTAATGGCAGTATGTAAGTGAACTACAATGTGGTATTTAATTTCTGACCCTATTACAACCCTACCTGGAATGGGGTAGCATGGTGGCGGGAGAGAGGGAGAGAGGGAAGGATGCCATGTGGATGAATTTTTTTTTTTTTTAAAGATTTTATTTATTTATTTGACACAGAGAGATCACAAGTAGGCAGAGAGGTAGGCAGAGAGAGGGGGAAGCAGGCTTCTCACCAATCAGAGAGCCCAACGCAGGGCATGATCCCAGGACCCTGAGATCATGATGGGAGCGGAAGGCAGAGGCCCAACCCACTGAGCCACCCAGGAGCCCCCATTTGGATGAATTTTTAACATCCTTTATTGTTTTGCTAGTACATTTCTATTCTGACTTTTTTTTGATAGAACCAAAGTTAGGGGCGCTTGGCTTATTCAGTTGGTGGTGCATGTGATTCTTAATCTTGGGGTTGTAGGTTTGAGACCCATGTTGGGTGTAGAGATTACTTTAAAAAAGTCTTAAAAAAAAAACTGAATTACTGAATTTGCACTTTTAGATTTTGAGAATTTGTGTTTTTCTGGGAGATTCTCAAAATAATGGCTTTTCTTCATTTTATCTATTTTTTTTTTTGGAAGATTTTTTTTTTTTTTTTTATTCATTTGAGAGATAGTGAGAGCACAAGCAGGGGGGAGGGTGAGAGGGAAAGGGAAAAGCAGACTCCCTGTTGAGCTGGGAGCCCAATTCTAGGCTCAGTCCCAGGACCTCAGGATCATGACCTGAGCCAAAGGCAGCAGCTTAACTGACAGGCGCCCTATTCATTATATTTATTTGTATTTTGGAACTCCTAATACATGACATGTTAGTTTTTTTCCATTCTATCCTGCATGTCTCTCTCTCTCTCTTTTTTTTTTTAATTTTATTTATTTATTTGACAGAGATCACAAGTAGGCAGAGAGGCAGGCAGAGAGAGAGAGGAAAGGAAGCAGGCTCCCCGCTGGGCAGAGAGCCGGATGTGGGGCTTGATCCCAGGACCCTGGGATCATGACCTGAGCTGAAGGCAGAGGCTTTAACCCACTGAGCCACCCAGGCGCCCCTCAAATTTGTATTTTTTAAAAAATAGAATCTTCTATTTTTTTCTTTTGTCTTGGTTCTTTTATATCTTTAGTTATTCATATATACTGCTTCTGTTGTCAATTAGTTAAGTTCTATTATCTCCAAGGGGGGTTGTTTACAAAGGTATTAGTAACCCTGGGTCATGAGCTAATTTTTTGTGAGCTAATTTTTCAGGAGTGTTGTTTCAGAACAGTAGAGACTGTTCTGTTGATTTGTTTATTTTATTTACTTTAAGTGAGACATTTAAAAACAATGACTCAGTTTAGCCAAGTTTTAAATTCAGCATAGTATATTGTCTAAATATTTTTCTAGTTTATATTGTTAGACACTGATTTTATATTCTTTTTTTTTTTTAAAGATTTTATTTATTTGACAGAAATCACAAGAGAGGCAGGCAGAGAGAGAGGAAGGGAAGCAGGCTCTCCGCTGAGCAGAGAGCCCGATGCGGGACTCGATCCCAGGACCCTGAGATCATGACCTGAGCCGAAGGCAGCGGCTTAACCCACTGAGCCACTCAGGCGCCCTGATTTTATATTCTGTAGGTTAAATGCATTGTGCATGAACGGTTACATCAAATTATTCAAGTGGGCTTCAGAAGGGAAGACGGAAATTAATCCTTTGTCCTGTGACCCAGTTGTAATAAAGCTTAACCTGGATGTAAGTCAGGCTGTGTGACTGAGTGGTGATTAAACTTAGCCAACATAAGTATTTTATAAGGATTATCTCATTTAATTTACAAAGCAGCTACTTGAAGTAGTACTTTATTAAACTTGTTTTATAATGAGAAGACAGGATTGGGGAAATTAAAGATGTAAGATAGGATTTAGACCCAGGTTGTTTGAGCCTGAATCTTCTACACTATGTTATATTAGGTGACTATTAATATAAGTTGGAGGCTCATATTAGAATTGTAGAAAATGATCATTTAAATTCCTCAAGAACTGTAATAATTGAAAAATTAGTTTATGATAATCAGAAACAATAAGAGTGATAAGCTTTGAGAAAATGAATTACCTTAAAACTTCATTGATTTAACACTGCATGCTTTATTTGATTCTTTAATCACATAGTTTCCTGTGTGTCAGAGGGTGCATCATAATTTATACATATTTAAGATATAACCAACCAATTTTCTTTGATAACCAGGGAAAAATGCAATTACCAACTCTTTATATTAGGGATTGATCATATAGCTAATTCATGATTTATGAATGTTATTCTTAACCTACATTACTTGTGTTTTGTTCATGGTTTTGTTAGTGCCTTAGCCAGACAGCCAATATGAAAGAAAAGAAAAATTAAATTTTAGTTTTGCTGCTTATTGCTGTCTCTTGAAAAGATTTAGAAGTTGAGCATTAAAGTTAAAATGGAAAAATTTGCCATATCTTTGAGAGGTTTATTTACTCTAAATTCCCGCTGCTCTAGAATGTAAGTGTTGACTTCACTTGTGGAAAATAAATTTTTTTTATATTTTAAAGATTTTATTTACTTACCTGACAGAGAGGCAGGGAGAGAAGGAGCACAAGCAAGGGGAGTGAGAGAGGGAGAATCAGGCTTTCCGCTAAGCAGGGAGTGCAATGTAGGGCTCAGTCTCAGGACCCTGGGATCATGACCTGAACCAAAGGCAGATGCCCAATGACTGAGCCATTCATGCTCCCCACTTGTGAAATTTTTGAGTCTTGAAAGGATGTTCTGATTCCTAATTAATACCCAAATTTGAAATGCCCCCCCCCCCCCCCATGGCAGTTTCAACTAGATCCTTTTGTTCTTTTTGATCATTTTTGCCTTCAGGTACTCCTCTTCTGAATCACTTAGGGATCGTTTTCCTTTTTCCTTTTTCTCTGTCTTGCTCACCAAGACCAAGATTTCTTCCTTGGTGCTGAAACTACTACTTAGCACTGTTTACACTTCATAGAAAGCAATTATTTTTTTTGATTCCCTTCTGAACCGTGTTGGAGTTTTCTGGAGCTCGTCTCTGGCTGCTGTATTTGGTACTGAAGTGGGAAAGAAGAAATTATTATAATCCACATTTTCCAGTAGAAGTTATGGGATAATAATAGCTAATATTTATTGAGTGCTTGTGTGACTTAGTGAGTATTACCCTTTGGCCTTATTTCTTTCCACTCTGCCTCCTTGCTTATTCAGTTCTGAAGGTACTAGCCCCCCTGCTCTAGTTTTTTCCTCTGCCTAGAAGGATCTCCTCTCAAATATCTAATTATATTATAAATATCAATAAATATATAATTAATAAATTTCAAATCTTGAAATGTTTCATTTTTAAATAATCATATTTTATAGTTTCTTCCTGAATCCTATTTTTTTTAAAAAAAATTTTATTTATTTGAGAGAAAGAGACAGAGACAGCATGAGCAGGGGAGGGGTAGAGAGCAGCCTCCACACTGAGCAAGGGAGCCCAATGCAGGGCTCAGTCCCAGGACCCTGGGATTGTGACCTGAGTTGAGAGCAGATGCTTAACCAACTGAGCCACCCTCCCCTTCCTATTTTTGATATCTTATTTGAACATTTCAGTATTTTATATCTGATCATTTTTATTTTCTTTGTTGTTTGGGGGTTCTGTTTCTGTAAGATTTGTTTTGCTGATTTGTTGGGGGCTGTTTCTTCATTATTTTGTGATTTAAAAAAAATATGAGCTTATATTCTATGGACTTTGTGGGTATAGTTTGAGATCTGGTTTTAAAGTGTACGCTTCTTGGCAGAATTGATATTTGCTTCTGTCATGCTCTGGTCTCTTTTTTTCTTTTTTAAGATTTTATTTTTAAGCAAGGAATCTGCATACCCACTGTGGGACTTGAACTCTCAACTGCGACATTAAGAGTCCCATGCTCCTCCGACTAAGCCAGCCACGTGCCCCCATGGTCTAGTGTCGTTGTTGTCTTTTTTTTTTAAGATTTATTTAGTCACTTGAGAGATGGGGGGTAATGAGAGGAATGGGTGAGGAGTGGGGCATGAACAGGGGCAGGGACAGAGGGAGAGGGAAATCAAGCATATTCCCTGCTGAGTGGGGAGCCTGTTGTGGGGCTTGATCCCAGGACCCCGATATCATGACCTGAGCCAAAATCAAGAGTCAGATGCTCTATTGACTAAGCTACCCAGGCACCCCTCTAGTCTTTTCTGACTCAGAATCTTTCAAAACTAAATTTTTAGGTTGAGTTTTGTTAGATCTGACACTTGGTATGAATTCTGTCCTCAAACTGGAGTGATAGGTGGTAGACTTCTTTTTTTCTCTTCTGCCTAGGTTGAGATAGGCAAATATCTCCACCGTGTTCTATGCTGAGCATGTCTCCCCATTCACCCATGGAGGGAGTGGTGGTCTTCAGATTTCCTACCTTACTTAGGCCCCAAGCTTTTTATCCTTTTCCCTCAAGCAGCCCTTTTAGATCCAATTCGTTAATCACTAAAGATTGGTGGATGCTCTCAGGGCAAGCCTCAGTGCTCACTGAAACTTTGTTGTTTCCTACCTCTAAAGATTTTTCTTGCTTTTTCTTCAGCTCAACCATTTATGAAAAACAAAACAGAATGAAACAAAAATAACCTTCTTGTTTGTTGTTGAATATTCACCATTTTAAGCAATTCTGAGTCATGAATATTTTTCTGGATTTTGTAAGTTTTCTGTATTGCCAGAAATGGATCTGATTTCTTTCTCCATTTATCTATATGACTCTGTCCTTCATTTCCTTAAGAAGTCTCTTTCAGATGTCTCCTCGTTAGAGGAACTTTCCTTCTGCCAAACTAGTACTCGCCCTCCTTGTCACTCTTTACCTTCTGTATCCTACTTCGGTTTTGTTTTGTTTTGTTTTGTTTTTTTGGTATCCTACTTTATTTTTATATCATTTATTTTCTTTAGATGTTTTATTTGTTATGTGTCTCCTTATATAAGAACACAAGATCCCTGAGAGTAGTGACTTTCTTTTTTGTTTACTGCTTTATTGCTAGTGCTTAGTATTAGGGCCTGGCACATAGTTGGTGCTCAATAAATACATGTTAGATGAACTAATATGCTAAGTGCTTTAAATTGATTATCTTTCCTAATCCTTGTAGTAATTCTTTGAAGTAGGTAATATTATCATCTTTAATTTTTTTTTTCCAAGATGTTATTTTAAAGTAATCTTTACACCCAGCGTGGAGCTTGAACTCAGAATCCTGGATCAGAAGTCAGATACTCTACTGGATGAGCCAGGCAGGCACCCCTATCACCTAGTTTTTAAAAGTGAGGAGTCTACGACTTGTATAGTTAACTTGCCCAAAGTCACACAAAATAGAGGAGGTAGAAATTGAATTCTAAGTAGTCTAACTTTACAATAGCCTGTTGTCCTAACTGCAGTGCTTTGGTGGTTGTGGTGAGGTGGGATGAGCAGGTTGATACAAGACTTGTGTGATTCCAGAGTTCAGCTCTACTTTATATCCCATTATTTTTTTGAGAAAATGTGTTGTAGATTTCAAATAATTTTCAAGTGAAGTTTGGAATCTAGTATGTAAATTAAGAAGCTCATGCAATATTTAAAACTAGTAAGTTTTGGGGCACCTGGGTGGCTCAGAGGGTTAAAGCCTCTGCCTTCGGTTCAGGCCATGATCCCAGGGTGCTGGGATCGAGCCCCGCATCGGGCTCTCTCCTTGGTGGGGAGCCTGCTTCCTCCTCTCTCTCTCTCTGCCTGCCTCTCTGCCTACTTGTGATCTCTCTCTGTTGAATAAATAGATAAAATCTTTAAAAAAACAAACAAACAAAAACTAGTAAGTTTTTCTGCTCCTATTTTCATTTCTTTCATTCTTTTTTTTTTTTTTAAAGATTTTATTTATTTATTTGACAGAAAGAGAGATCACAAGTAGATAGAGAGGCAGGCAGAGAGAGAGGAGGAAGCAGGCTCCCCGGGAGCAGAGAGCCCGACGCGGGGCTCAATCCCAGGACCCTGAGATCACGACCCGAGCCGAAGGCAGCAGCTCAATCCACTGAGCCACCCAGGCGCCCCTCTTTCATTCTTTCTATCTGCTGTCTTTAAGACATCTTAAAGATTTTGGTGAGATTATGCTGAGTTGCCTTTATTTCTTACAGTTATATTATAAAGTAGTTAAAATATGTAATTTATAATAAACTCTGTTTTAGTTAGAGAAGGGATACACGTAAGTTAATTAGTAGATAGGAAAACAAGTCAGATGATTTCCCCCAACTGAGATTCAAATCTCAGTTGGCTTAGTCTGTTAAGTCTCTGGTTGGTTTTTGGTTCAGGTCATGATCTCACGGTTTTAAGATTGAGCCGGGGTCAGGCTCGTCACTCAATGCAGAGTGTGCTTGAGATTCCTTCCCTCTCTGCCCCTCACCCCCGACTCATGAGTTCTTTCTCTCCCTCCCTCTCTCCTTCCCTCTTTCTTCCTTTCTCTAAAATAGATAAATCTTAAAACACACACACACACACACACACACACACACACACACACACACACACACACACATCCCCTTGTTTCCTTTTACATTCTTCATTTCAGTGGTATCACTTTAACCCTGATTTGTCTTTCTTCCTCATTCCCACAACCAGTCTGTCACCAGATAGTCTACTTCTTAATTCTGACCCCAGATATCTCTTGCTAGGATTATTGTTAACACCTTTTAAAACTGTCCTTTTCCTCTGCCATACCTACCATTCCATAGTGTGGTTTATGAGGCTGCTCCCTTCCTAGACGTTTCTTTCCTCTGTTGTCATGGCCACTCTACATACTGAACTTTTTCTTTTACTTTTAATAGGTCCTGCCTCTATAACTTCTGTGCTTTTCTGTCAGCTGTTCTCTCTTCTTGGGTGCTTTTTTTCCTTCTCTGCTTGCCATAGTCATGCTTATACTTTAAGACATAATTTAGATACTGTGTTTTCTAAGAACCCATTACCCCCTTCTAAGACTTCAGTCTTCCTCCATCTCACCACAGAACTTTGGTTATAACTTGTTATAGTATTTACCTCATTCTTTTATATTTTTATATATTTATCCTGCTAGACCATGAGCTTGAAGGCAGAGACTATACTTTCATCATTTTTTTAAAAGTCATGTTTATTTATGTATAATATCTATAGAGTAAAATTCATCCCTTTTAGTTGTACAGTTTGAGTATAGTCTTGTAGCCATCATCATGATTGGGATGTAGGCTATCACCTTCAAAAAGTTCCCTTGTACACCTTTGTAGTTAGTCCTCTCCCTCATTCTCAGCCTTTGGCAGCCAGTGATCTAATTTCTGTCCTGATCATTTTGTCTTTTTTTGAATGTCAGTAGAAATGGAATCATACACTAGGTATCCTTTTGTGACTAACTTCTTATATGTAACTTACTGCATTTGAGATTACTCCTTATTCTTGCATATATTAATAGTTTGTTTCTTTTTATTGCTGCATCATATTCTATTGTATGGATGTACCACAGTTTGTTCCTTCAGTCATGAAGAGGTTTCTGTTGGCCAATGAATAAAACTGCCCTAGAACGTTTGTGTAGAGGTCTTTGTGTGGACATATTTTCATTTTTCCTGAATAATACTTCAGAGGCTTTTTAAACTTGAGGTAGAATGCCAAGGAAGCTTCCAGTTCAAAAAGAACAGAATACAGATTGCAAGGAAAAGAAGCAGCCCAAGGGAATGAAGGGGAATGAGTTTCACTTGCCATAGGTAGAGGGAGAGATAAAGAGTCTTGGTGGAAATTTCCACCTTCCTCTAAACGATAGAAAAAAAAAAAAAATAGAATGTACTAGTCAACTAATAATATACCCTGTAGAGCCACAGAGCAGATAAGCTATCTGAAAATGTGCTCATTTGAGTCAAAATTTGAGTTGCTTCAGACAAAAATACTCTTAAAATTTTATTCCACAACAAGTTTTCATGTCTTCACTTTTATACAGGATGGGTTTTCCTCATCCATACCAATGAGTTGGCATTTTCAGATACAACTTATATTATGCAGTAGTCCCAGTGATTTGAGGCTTTTGGGACTATGATGGACCATGATTTGCAATTAAGAATCACCCCCCCCCCCCCCATGACAAGAGCTAAAACAAAAGTATAGTACTATGACATTGAATGTATCATGGATACTATCTCCTTAATTTCATATAATTTTTGGCAGCAGACTTTAAGCTCCTAGAAAATTACTTGCTAAAGTTTGGTAACCTTAAAGTATTTTAATTCCAAAGAACAAATTGTAGAGAGTCAAAGAGAACAAACGTGTAGAAGCCATATGTTATTAGTTAAAATGGCATGTGAAAGAATGTTGATAATGTTTGAAGCTGGTTGGTTGATAGGTACATAGGAGTTCTCTCATGCTTTAGTGTGTAAATTTGGAATATTTCATGATCTTTTTATTTTTATTGATTGCACTAGGTCAGATTTTAAACACCAGAGAGGTGGGGTGTGGGGAGAAAAACCAACAGAACTAGCATTGAGTGCCTGTTGGTATTGTAATATATAACAAACTCTATGAGATAGAATCAACCCTATTTTACATAAAAGAAAATTGAGAATCAGAGGGGTAAATTTTCTTGCCCAGGATCACAAAGGAGTTAACTGGTATTTACAACCATAGACAGGAGGAAGAAAGAAGGGAAGGGAAAAAAAGAAGGAAATAACACTTACCACCACTGCACTAATACACAAAAGACAAAATTAGAGAAATACAATTTTTAGAGAGCTCTACAAGTTAAAAGATGCTTGTAAAATTATTCAATGATAGTATTCAAGGGAAAAAAAGACAAAAATACAATGTATTTGAAAACCTGTAATTATTCTCTATCTGTAGATACTTGTGAATTTTATCCTAGCTCCGACATACCAAATCTTATAGAAATTTCATTTCTAGCCAGCTACACACATGTACTACACATACGCACACGTGTATTTACCAAAATTGTCCTAAAAATTGGTAAAATTGTTTTGTGTGGAGGCTGTGAGTTTATAAAAGAAATTTTGGTCCTGAGAGTTTGAGTCAAATTTTGATGGAGGTGGTATTTTCTAAATATGAAATGTTAATGGGTGTTTTTTATGTTAACCTTTTCATATATGATTTCAGAATTTCTTTTAGAGCTGCATTTTGCTTTCTAGTTAGTGAAAATAATGATGCAAAACAGATTTGCATTTCTCATTGCATTTATAATTACTTTTGAAGTAAATTTGAAATAGTGGAATGTTTCCCTTGATATCTTTTATTTTTTTTATCTTACATTTAAAAAATCGTTTATTTATTTATTTTGGGGGAGAGGGACAGAGCTGCATGCTCTGAATGAACCAGCCAGTCATCCCACAGTAGTTCTATTTTTAATTTTTTGAGAAACTTCCATACTGTTTTCCACAGCAGCTATACCAGTTTGCATTCCCACCAACAGTGCCTTTTCCTCCACGTCTTTGCCAATACTTGTTTCTTGTGGTTTTGATTTTAGCCATTCTGACAGTTGTGAGATGGAATCTTATTGTAGTTTTGATTTCTGTTTCCCTGATAATGAGTGATGTTGAGCATCTTTTTGTGCCTGTTAGCCCCCCATGTGTCATCTTTGGAGAAATGTCCATTTTTTAATTGGATTTTTGTTTTTTGGTGTTGAGTTGTCTATGTTCTTTGTGTATTTTGGATACTAACCCTTTAGCAGATTTGCAAATATCTTCTCCCATTTTGCAAGTTGTTTTTTAGTTTTGTTGGTTGTTTTCTTTGCTGTGCAAAAGCTTTTCATTTTGATATAGTCCCAGTAGTTTATTCTTGCTATTGCTTCCCTTGCCTCAGGGAACATACCTAGAAAGAAGTTGCCATGGCCGATGTCAGAGAAATTACTGCATGTACACTCTTCTAGGGTTTTTACGGTTTCATGCCTCACATTTAGTTCTTTAATCCATTTTGAGTTTATTTTGTGTTTGGTATAGGAAGGTCCAGTTTCATTGTTTTGCTTTTCAGTTTTCCTGACACCATTGTTGAAGAGACTTTTCCCCATCGCATATTCTTGCCTCTTTTGATGAAGATAATTGACCATATAATCATGGGCTTGTTTCCGGGCTTTCTGTCATGTTCCATTGATCTGTGTGTCTGTTTTTGTGGTAGTATTACACTATTTTAATTACTATAACTTTTTCTTTTCTTTTCTTTCTTTTTTTTTTTTTTTGAGATTTTATTTGACAGGGAGAAACACAGTGAGAGAGGGAACACAAGCAGGGGGAGTGGGAGAGGGAGAAGCGGGCTTCCCTCTGAGCAGGGATCCCGATGTGGGGCTCCATTCCAGGACCGGAGTCATGACCTGAGCCGAAGGCAGATGCTTAATGACTGAGCCACCCAGGCGCCCCAATTACTACAATTTTGTAATATAACTCAAAATCTGGAATTGTGATACTTTCAGCTTTGATACTTTCAGATTGTTTTGGCTCTTCAGGGTCTTTTGTGGTTCCATACAAAATTTATGATAGTTCTAGCTTCGTGACAAATGCTGTTGATATTTCGATAGGGATTGCATTAAATCTGTAAATTGCTTTGGGTAGTATGGACATTTTAACAACATTTGTTCCTCCATTCCATGAGCATGGAATATCTTTTCATTTTTTTGTGTCATCTTTAATTTCTTTTATCATTGTTTTATAGTTTTTAAAATCATTTTTAGAGAGAAACAGAGCACACGTGCATGTAGGTATGTGAGCATGGTGTGGCGGAGGGAGAAGTAGAGAAACCTCAAGCAGATTCCCCACTGAGCACAGAGCCCGATGCAGGGCTCTATCCCAGGACCCCAAGATCACTACCTGAGCGGAAATCAAGAGTTGGATGCTCATCCTACTGAGCCATCCAGGCGCCCCATTATCAGTGTTTTATAGTTCTTGGAGTACAGGTCTTTCACCTCCTTAGTTAAGTTTATTCCTATGTATTTTATTTCTTTTGGTGCAAATTGTAAATGGGATGCTTTCTTAATTTCTCTTTCTGCTGCTTCATTATTAGTGTATAGAAGTGCAATAGATTTCTGTACATAGATTTTGTATCCTGCGACCTTACTGAATTTGTTAATCAGCTCTGGTAATTTTTTGGCAGAATCTTTAGGGTTTTCTATGTATAGTATCATGTCATCTGCAAATGGTGGAAGTTTTACTTCTTCCTTACCAGTTTGGATGCCTTTTATTTCTTTTTGCTAACTGATTGCTGTGGGTAGGACATTCAATACTATGTTGAATAAAATCGGTGAGAGTGGGGGTGCCTGGGTGGCTCCGTTGTTAAGCGTTTGCCTTTGGCTTAGGTCATGATCCTCACAGTCCTGGGATTGAGCCCCACATCAGAGCGTCTGCTCAGTGGGGAGTCTGCTTCTCCCCTCTTTGCGCTCTTGCGATTTCTCTCTCTCTCTCCCTTTGCTCTCCCACTCTCTGTCAGATAAATAAATCTTTAAAAAAGAAAAAAAAAAGGCAGTTAGTGTGGACATCCTTGTCTTGTTCCTGACCCTATGGGAAAAGCTCTGTTTTTCCCTATTGAGTATGACATTGGTTGTGGGTTTTTCATATATGGCCGTTAGTATGTTGAGGTATGTTCCCTCTAAACCTACTTTGTTGAGGGTTTTTATCATGAATGGATGTTGTACTTTGTCAAATGCTTTTCTGTGTTTGTTGAAATGATCGTATTTTTTTTTTTAAAGATTTTATTTATTTATTTGACACAGAGATCACAAGTAGAGGCAGGCAGAGAGAGAGAAAGGAGGAAGCAGGCTCCCTGCTGAGCAGAGAGCCCGATGTGGGGCTCGATCCTAGGATCCTAGGGGATCATGACCTGAGCTGAAGACAGAGGCTTTAACCCACTGAGCCACCCAGGCGCCCTGATCGTATAGTTTTTATCCTTTATCTTGTGAATATGATGTATCATGTTGATTGATTTGTGAATATTGAACCACCCTTGCATTCTGGGAATAAATGCCACTTGGCTCTGGTGAATTATTTTTATTTAATGTATTGTTGGATTCAGTTTGCTAGTATTTTGTTGAGGGTTTTTACATCTATGTAGTTCTCTATTTTTGTAGTGTCTTTTTTTGATTTTGGTATCAGGGTAATACTGGCCTGATAGAATGAATTTGGAAGTTTTCTTTCCTCTTCTATTTTTTTTTTTGACTAGTTTGAGAAGACTAGGTATTATCTGTTCTTTAAATGTTTGGTCAGATTCACCTGTGAACACATCTCATCCTCGACTTTTGTTTGTTGGGGGTTTTTTGATTACTGATTCAGTTACTGCTGGTAATTGGTTTCTTCTAATTTTCTCTTTCTTCCGGATTCAGTTTTGGAGAAATTGCCTAGTTTGGAATATTAGATATAATAGCAAATTCTATTACATTATTTAGGTTGTAAAAATATTCTTATATGTTGTTCATTTTTCCCTCTTGCTGGATTTTAACAGGTTGAATATAATTAGCTAGTTTTATTGGCAGGCTCTAGTATGGTTCTCTGTGGTACATTGTCTTGGTTCAGGAGAGTTTAAGCTGCCTTTCAGTTATGTCATTGAGTAGTATGGGAAGTGAGGTTTGTGACTTGCATTATATTTTCTCCATAGGTTGGAAAGAGCATAGCATAATAGGGTCTAAGTAAATTCTTTGTTAAATAAGTGAATAAATGAATGCATGAATGAATGAAAACATTTCAGGAATATTTTTGGTGGAGAGATGGGCATGACTACATACTATTTTCTTTTCAAGTAAGTATTTTGAGTGTTGAGGTGGTAACCAGTCTCAAATTCTTACCCATCATCCATTCTTTGAAAATCCAGCAACAAAATGAGAATAAGAAGAACCATCATCTGGATGAGTGTCCTGAGGAGCATATTCCCATATGCCTGCCGTTTGCTTATTGTGGTATTGCTACACGAAATTATTAGGGACTGTTGCTTAATAGAATATTTTTGTGTCAGTCAGTTAACAGATCTTCAAATAGTTGATATTAGTGCATTTTATTAAAAAAATGTTTACAGTAGATAGAGAACTGTTTTTTTTTTTTTCTTTTTTTAAAGATTTATTTATCTTGGAGGGAGAGAGTGTGAGTGCCCCTGTGCAGGGGGCAGGGGCAGAGAGAGTCCCATTCTGATTGCACAATGGTGGAGCCCGATGTGGGACTCTACCTCAGGACCCTGAGATCATGACCTGAAGCTGGACACTCAACTGGCTGTGCTCTAAGAGTAGTGGTTTTAAACCCGATTCTACTACTTCTAAACTAGACATGACCTTGTCCTAATCACTTTATCACTCTCGACCTCAAACTCAATCTCCTCATTTGTAATTAGTGATGATAAACCTATTTGAGTGACCTATACCACTGTGTGAGGATCAGATGAGATAATGTAGGTAAAGCACTTTTTAAAATTGAAAGTTCCATAGAGAATGTAGTAGCCCTCTTCTATACTGCCACTTGGTGGAGAAAGAGGTTTTTCTCTTTTAAGGGCTTTAATCCTGTTATGAGGACTCTACCTTCATTATTTACTCCAACCCTACTTACCTCCCAAAGGCTTCCCTTTCAGATACCATTACACTGGGGATTAGGGCTTCAAAGTAAGAATTTTGAGGGGACACAAACATTTAGTCCACAGCAGCTGCCCGCTTTATTTGGGGATATCAAGTAAAGCTGTGCAGGGTGTCCCTGGCCAAAGGATTGCTAGTGATGGTTGAAATCCAGACCTGTGTCTTGGTGTAAGACAAAAAAGAGATGCCTTTTTGCAGTTACTCCTCTTAGATGGGGTACATTTTGGCAATTTGTCAGCCTAGAGAAGATGCCTTTTTGTAATTCAACATATATACTTTGATGTTAAAACCTGGAGGATTCTTGTTTTGACACTGATTTACTTTGCTTAGCTCTGTTTAGATTTTATGGTCTTGGGTTTTGAAGTGTCCCTGAACTTGGATAAGGCCCATGCAAATATATAGCTATTCATATGTTACGAACATAGTTGTTTTTCATTTTCATGAAGTATGTATATTTCTTAAATGATGACTAAGTTTAGTCTTTTGTGTTAATGCGAATTTTGTTGTAGATTTCTTGGTAATTTTTTGGGAAACCATTTATACATACTACTATTGATCCTAGCAAAATTGTAATTTTTAAAAAAGTAAGTAATCACTTCCTGATTTCATATAAGAAAACATAAATTTGATTTGCCAGAAAACTGGTGTAAATGTGTATCTTGCTGAAGGATAACTAGATTTTTAGGTGACGCTAATATAAACTCTTGATTTTTGTTATAATACAGTTGTATTCAAATTAAATTATACTAACATTTCACGTTATTTTAGATGCACTGAGTAATTAAAATCTTACTTTATGATCTCTTATTTAAGTTTATGGTAGAAATATTTAGGTCTTATAATTTTTTTCATGTATGTTTTTGACAAACTAACAGTTAATGCAGGCTTAAAAAATTTTATTTCTAGGTATGTAATTGATAAATTATTTAAATGAAGCTCATTTCTTAAATTATAAATTCTTGTATTTATAAAATTCAGTAATTGCTAATATTTATCGAACACTTGGGAGATAAGAGTTTTAAGCACTTTATATGCCTTCAGTCTTCAAATTGCATAGTTGTTTTCCTAACTAGCCACATTGTATGTGTCCCAAAATGCAGCTAAGAAGCAGAGCCACAATTCATATGGAGGCATGATTTGCAGAATTCCATTTTTCCCCACAAATTCTCACTTGTTTTAAATTGGCTACATGTATCATAATCTTTTTTGTAGGTCTTCTACTCCCCTCCCTTAATTATTTCATGCATTCACGTGTGTAGATAAGGTAATGTTTACCAAATTAGGTAGCATGATTCCAGTTGTAGCATTTCTCAGTGTAATTTACATTAAGTACGTACAACTTAATGTATGGAAACTGGATTTTTGTTTGGTGTCAGATAGTCTGGTGTCAGATTGGTCTGGTACCAATCAGATACAGAATTGTACAGACACTAAATATGTATATAATAATATAAAATATATACTAATACAATATGTGACTGGTTTTAGAGGAAGTCACTACCCTTAATTACTTATCATCTAGAAGATAAGGCTCTTCACATATGATTGTATCTTTAAGTGAAACAACAGGAATGCCTGGGTGGCTCAGTAGGTAAAGTGTCTGCCTTTCGCCCGGGTCATGATTCCAGGGTCCTGGGGTCGAGTCCTACATTGGCCTCCCTGATCAGTGAGGAGTCTGCTTCTCCCTCTGCCTGCCGCTCCCCCAGCTTGTGCTCCTTCTCTCTGACAAATAAATGAATAAAATCTTAAAAAAAAAAAAAAAGGAACAACAGTGGTCCCTTTATTATTATTTAATTAATCATTAAAAGACCAAGTTTAGGAAATAAAAATGTTTGTGGGAGAGAGAAATGAGGGCTTGAGGGTAGCATTAAGGGAGAGAACTGCAGTTGTAGCATATCACACATTGGGACAGAGAAAAGGGAGTAAGATTAGAGGAATTTTTTAAGCTGGTAATTATTGAGCATTAGCCATATGCTTGTCATTTTAGTGCTGGGGATATATTAGACAGTAAGAATGCAAAAATTTCTGTTCCTGAAAACTAGAAGTGGGTAAAACAAGCAAATTTAGAGGGGAAAAAGTAAAGTAGAACCAGTGGATGGTCAAATATGTATTTTGTTTGAAAGAATATCTATGTTCTACTGTTAATTAAATAGTTCCTGTTTACTTTTCTATCACAAGAATGAGGTTAGTTTGCATTTTCTAGAGTTTTGTATAAACTTTATATGTACAAATAGAATCACACAGTATTTTTTTTCTGGTCTCATTTCACTTAGCATAATTATTTTGTTTCATTTTTGTTTCAATATTTTATTCTTTAAATTTTTGTTTCAATATTTTTGTTTCAATATTTCATTCTTTAAATTGCTGAGTAATATTCTCTTGTGTGGATATATCATACATTTTTTTATCCATCTACTTGTTGTCTGGATTGTTTCCATTTTTTGGCCATTACAAATAAAGCTGCAGTGAACTTTTGTATACGAATCTTTGGACACAAACTTTCATTTTTCTTAGATAAATACCTAGGAGTGGGATGGCTGGATTATAGGGTAGGTATGTGTTTAACATTTTAAGAGTCTGTTTTCTGAATTGGTTGTACCATTTTCTGTTCCCACAAGTAGTTTGTAAGAATTCTTGAGAATATACAAGGGCATGAATACCAGGGAGTGAGGATTATTGGGAACCATCTTAGAGACTCACTACTATACTACCTCTTCCTTACTGATTTTTTATTTTTAAAGATTTTATTTATTTATTTGACAGAGATCACAAGCAGGCAGAGAGGCAGGCAGAGAGAGAGAGGAGGAAGCAGGCTCCCCGCTGAGCAGAGAGCCCAATGCAGGGCTCGATCCCAGAACCCTGGGATCATGACCTGAGCAGAAGGCAGAGGTCTTAACCCACTGAGGCACCCAGGCGCCCCTTCCTTACTGATTTTTTAATTTTAATTTTTTAATTCCACCTCTAGAGTCATAATTACTTATTCCATCTTTTGGGGCAAAATATACTGATGTTTCTCAAAAGATTTTAAAGGCATTCTTTGCATGAAATACTAGTTTTAGGAGTCCCCAACTTTCCAAAATTGGTATGAAATATAACTATAAGAAATATCTTCCTATGTAGAATTGAGCAGAGGTAAAGGATTGTGTGCCAGCAGCCTCTTAGGAACAGCTGCTTCAACCAAACATTTGGGGATGAGGTGTCCTAGGTCAAGTCTTCACTCCTTGGCATTCTCTGTTGTTCTCCTTGCCAGCCTGGTAGCCCAAGCTCAACATAGAGTTCATCACCAAAGGTGGCTAGCTCTTTCCTTCCTTGGCAGAGTAGATACCTAACTCTTACTCCCTCCATTGCTGTCTCCTTCGTGTCCAGCAGGCACCTAATCCCTCTGCGTTGAACACTGGATATAAAAACAAAATAATTGAACCGTATTTGAAAGAACTCACTTATTAGCTTGAATATTTGTTAGACTCTTTTGATAACCTAATGATGCTCTTGAGAGCTACTGATTAGGTAGTATAATTTTGCTGAATATTTGGAAATTGTTAGATTTTCAATTCTTTAATCTGATTTCTATTACCTCTTGATGTTGGGTTATCAACTGTTACTTTCCCCTCAATTTTTTTTATTGTACAATATTTATAACATAAAATTTAGTGTCTTAACCATTTTAAACTATATGGTTCAGTGGTATTAAGTGCATTTATATTGTTGTACACCCATTACCACCATCCATCTCAAGAACTTTTTTCATCTTGCAAAACTGAATCTCTATACCCATTAAATAATAACTCCACATTCTTCCCTTATCCCCAATCCCTGTCAACAACCTTTTTACTTTCTGTGTCTCATTTTTTAATAATTACTTCTTTTTCATTTTTTAAAATTAACATATAATGCATTATTTGCACCAGGGGTACAAATAATTACTTTTTATACTAACAAAATTACAAAGCAGAAAAGAATATTTTTACATTACTGTAGATTTCAGTTTTTGACCTGTACTATATGTGTGCAATGTTTTGTATGTAGTGTATGTGACAATTTGATTTTACTTCTCTTTGTATGTTTGATAGTGCAACATAAATGCATTAAACAAGGAATTAAAAAAGAATGTTCACGGAATTCACATTTGATAGCTACAGTTTGGAATGGAAAGTTTTAAAGAAAGTGGAAAAATCGTCAGACTGGATAATTCTTAGGAAGTTATTTAGTACATAGTTCTTTTTCTCCCACTTTCCAGTTCTGCAGCTGTCATTTGTGTAAATGCATAGGTAACAATGTGGATTTTCAGATTGTTTTCCTAGCTCAGTGAATTGCCTACATATGTTCCATTATATCCCTAGTCTCCCAGCTCACTTGGTTAAACTGATAAGCATTGTCCTACATTCTGTGGCTTCGTTGTTCACTCTCCGTCCTCTGTGATCATTTATTTGACTCATCTTTAGTGATTTTTCTTTAGCTCCTTCCAGAAGTAGAAATGTGGTAATAAAAATCATGCATATTATAAAAGAAACCTATATTTTTAATTCCATGGGCTCCCCCTTCCCCCAAATATACTGTGCCATGCAGATGAATGCAAAAAACTCTGGTAATGCTAGCATTTAATTTTTACAGGGATTTCTTTGATGGTTGAATTATGTTTTTACTGCTTACTATATTTTAATCCCAGATGACTGTTTTGAGTTTATCCTTTATCATCATTTAGTTTTGAATGGTTATCTGTTAACCAGTGTAACAAGTTTCAGTTTCTTGTAAACATAGTTTTCAAGGGGCATTTTATCTTTTTGAACCTTTATTTAAAAAAAAATTTTTTTTAACATTTATTAGAGAGAGAGAGTGAGAGAGAGCACAAGCGGATGCAAGAGGAGCAAGAGCAGAGCTGGGAGAGGGGCAAAATGAAAGGGAAAGGGAAAAAGCAGGCTCTCTGAGCTGGAGGAGGGTCTTGTTTCCAGGGTCCTGGGATCTGACCTGAGTGGAGGGCAGACATTTAACTGACTGAGCCACCTAGGCATCCCTTTTTGAACTTCTAAAGCATGTTTAAAACACATTACATATTTTACACAGCTGTAGGTTGATTTACTCAGAGTATATAGATTCTTGTACAGTTGTAATTAAACATACATTTGGTAGAACGAGACTTAAGGGGTAGATAATACTTAATGCTTAAATTGCTTGAAGACCAGATTGATAACACCAAGTCTCTTGTACTTCTAAATAGTCTTAATTTAGTGTACATGCTGGGTCTTATCTTTTTCTCTAAAAGCTTATTAGTTGAAGGAGTTAATAAAGTTTCCTTTTTTTAATTGCTTTTTTTTTTTTGGCTTGTCTATCATGTTTCAGTGACTCTAAGAAACTATTAGTTGTAAAGTGCATCCTTATCTTATATGTCACCAAGGGAGAGAAAACATTATTTGTTAAACTATGAAACAATGCTTTATTATCACTTAAATTTGAACAAATTTTTTGTTAATAATAAAAGTTGCAAAAATCTGCATATCCCTTTTTCTAGATTCATTTGTTATTAACAATATATCCCATTAGTTTTTGTTATTCTCTTTCTATATATGTATGAATTTCTGATATTTGAGAGTTGAACATATGATGGCTGTTTACTGCTAAATGCCATAATGTTTATTTCCCAGGGAAGGCGTTATCTCTTACATAACCTAATACAGTTACCAACTTCAGTTACTCAACAAATTTAACTTTATTGTAGTATTTTTAATATACCACTCCTACTTCATTTTTGTCATTTGACCTAATGAAATTCTATATTTTTTTCCCTCCCTTTCCATCAGGATCCATTGTAGGGTCAGGTAATGAATTTACTTGTCTGTTTTCAGTCTTTTTTTTTTTTTTAAAGATTTTATTTATTTTATTTATTTGACAGACAGAGATGACAAATAGGCAGAGAGGCAGGCAGAAGGAGAGGGGGGAAGCAGGCTCACTGCTGAGCAGAGAGCCCAATGTGGGGCTTGATCCCAGGACCCTGAGATCATGACCTAAGCCGTAGGCATGGGCTTAACCCACTGAGCCACCCAGGTGCCCTGTCTTCAGTCTTTCTTAATCTGGAATAGTTCTGCAGCCTTTTTTTTTTTTTTTTTTAAATAATGTTGATAAATTGAATTTTTAAAAAATAGTGTGTCTTATTTTGGGATTTTCTGGTAATTGCTCGTGATTAGATTCAGATGATAAATTTCTGATAAAAATTTTAGGTAGTGATATTGTTCTTTTTTTAGGGCATCAGGTCTGTAGTCCTACAATAGTCATTTAGTCTTCATCGGTGATAATAATTTTTATTACTTGCTGAAGGTGTTGTCTTATTTCTCCATGTATATCTATTATTTTTACCCTTAAATTAATAAGCAATTTGTAAGGATACATTTTAAAACCATGCAGTTATCTTGCTCCTCTTCAAAATTTCTCCCTCAAGTTAGCATGCATGGATGAGTCTTGCCTAAACAAATCTTTATGATGATAGTTGCAAAACAGTAATTTTCCAACTGTTTGCAAAATTACTCCAGATTTTGCAGTATTTGCAAATACTCCACATTTCCCTCTTCCCTCAGCTGCTGACAACCATCATTCTCCTCTTTGTCTCTATGATTCTGTGTTAAGTACCTCATGTACTTGGAATCACACAAAATTTGCTTTCTTGTGACTGGCTTATTTCACTTACATAAGGTCCTCAGGATTCGTCTGGTTTGTCATATATTGCAGGATTTCCTTCCTTTTTAAAACTGAAAAATATTCATCATATGTATATGCTACATTTTGCTATCCATTCATCTGTTGATAGATACTTGGATTATTTCTACAATGTGGCTGTTGTGAATAATGCTGCTGTGAACATGAGCATACAAATACCTCTTCCAGACCTTGGTTTCATTCCTTTTGGGTATATACCCAGAAGTGGAATTGCTGGATCATGTAATTGTTTTTAATTTTTTGAAATTGCCATACTGATTTCCATAGTGGCTGTGCCATTTTACATTCTCCCCAACAGATTAGAGGTTATAATTTCTCCACATCTTTGCAAACCTTTATTTTCTTTCTTTCTTTTTCAGTAGTAATTATCCCAGTGGATGGCTCATTGTAGTTTTGATTTGTATTTTCCTAAAGATTAAGTGATGTTGGGCTTCTTTTTTTTTCTTAAAAAAATTTTTTTTTATTAACATATAATGTATTATTAGCCCCAGGGGTGCAGGTCTGTGAATCTCCAGGTTTACACACTTCGCAGCACTCACCATAGTACCTACCCTCCCCAGTGTCCATAACCCAACCCCCCAGCAACCCTCAGTTTGTTTTGTGAGATTAAGAGTCTCTTATGGTTTGTCTCCCTCCCGATCCCATTTTGTTTCATTTATTCCTTTCCTACCTGCCAACCCCCCCACGTTGCCTCTTGACTTCCTCATATCAGAGAGATCATGTGATAATTATCTTTCTCTGATTGACTTATTTCGCTCAGCATAATATCCTCTAGTTCCATCCATGTTGTTACAAATGGCAAGATTTCATTTCTTTTGATGGCTGCATATATACCACATTTCTTTATCCATTCATCTGTTGATGGACATCTAGGTTCTTTCCATAGTTTGGCTATCGTGGACATTGCTCCTATAAACATTCAGGTGCATATGCCCCTTCGGATCACTACATTTGTATCTTTAGGGTAAATACCCAGTAGTGCGATTAGTGGGTTGTAGGGTAGCTCTATTTTCAACTTTTTGAGGAATCTCCATACTGTTTTCCAGAGTGGTCACACCAGCTTGCATTCCCACCAACAGTGTAAGAGGGTTCCCCTTTCTCTGCATCTTTGCCAGCTTCCGTCACTTCCTGACTTGTTAATTTTAGCCATTCTCACTGGTGTGAGGTGGTATCTCATTGTGATTTTGATTTGTATTTCCCTGATTCCATGTGATGTGGAGTGTTTTTTCATGTGTCTGTTGGCCGTCTGGATGCCTTCTTTCCAGAAATGTCTGTTCATGTCTTCTGCCCATTTCTTGATTGGATTCTTTGGGTGTTGAGTTTGATAAGTTCTTTTTAGATTTTGGATACTAGCCCTTTATCTGATATGTTGTTTGCAAATATCTTCTCCCATTCTGCCAGTTGTTTTTTGGTTTTGTTGACTGTTTCCTTTGCTGTACAAAAGCTTTTGATTTTTTTAAAAAAATATTTATTTATTTGACAGCTAGAGAGAGAGCACAAGTAAGCAGAGCGGCAGGGAGGGGGGAGTGAGAAGCAGGCTCCCCGCTGAGCAGGGAGCCTGATGCGAGGCTTGATCCCAGCACCCTGGAATCATGACCTGAGCTGAAGGCAGCCACTTAACCAACTGAGCCACCCAGGTGCCCCCAAAATCTTTTGATCTTGATGAAGTCTCAGTAGTTCATTTTTGCCCTTGCTTCCCTTGCCTTTGATGATGTTTCTAGAAGAATTTGCTGTGGCTGAGGTTGAAGAGGTTGCTGCCTGTGTTCTTCTCAAGGATTTTGATGGATTCCTTTCTCACTTTGAGGTCCTCCATCCATTTTGAGTCTGTTTTTGTGTGTGGTGTAAGGAAATCGCCCAGTTCCAATTTTCTGCATGTGGCTGTCCAATTTCCCAACACCATTTATTGAAGAGACTGTCTTTTTTCCATTGGACATTCCTTCCTGCTTTGTTGAAGATTAGTTGACCATAGAGTTGAGGGTCCATTTCTGGGTTCTCTATTCTATTCCATTGATCTATGGGTCTGTTTTTGTGCCAGTACCATACTGTCTTGATGATGACAGCTTTGTAATAGAGCTTGAAGTCTGGAATTGTGATGTCACCAACTTTGGCTTTCTTTTTCAACATTCCTCTGGCTATTCGGGGTCTTTCCTGGTTCCATATAAATTTTAGGATAATTTGTTCCATTTCTTTGAAAAAAGCTGATGGTATTTTGATAGGGATTGCATTAAATGTGTAGATTGCTCTAGGTAGCATAGAAATTTTCACAATATTTGTTCTTTCAATTCATGAGCATTTTTCCATTTTTCCATTTCTTTGCGTCTTCCTCAATTTCTTTCATGAGTACTTTATAGTTTTCTGAGTACAGATTCTTTGCCTCTTTGGTTAGGTTTATTCCTAGGTATCTTATGGTTTTGTGTGCAATTTTAAATGGGATTGACTCCTTAATTTCTCTTTCTTCTGTCTTGTTTTTGGTGTATAGAAATGCAACTGATTTCTGTGCACTGATTTTATATCCTGATACTTTACTGAATTCCTGTACAAGTTCTAGCAGATTTGGAATGGGATCTTTTGGGTTTTCCACATAAAGTATCATATCATCTGCAAAGAGTGATAGTTTGACTACTTCTTTGCCAATTTGGATTCCTTTAATTTCTTTTTGTTGATGGCTGAGGCTAGGACTTCTAGTACTGTGTTGAATAGCAGTGGTGATAATGGACATCCCTTACGGGAAAAGCTCTCACTTTTTCTCCATTGAGAATGATAGTTGCTCTGAGTTTTTCATAGATGGATTTGATGATATTGAGTTACATAGCTCAATATGCCTTTTTGAGGTTGGGCTTCTTTTTATGTGATTATTGACCATTTGTATATTCTTTGGAGAAATGTTTATTCAAGTCCTTTGCCCATTTTTGAATTGGGTTGTTGTAGAGTTTTACAAGTTCTATATAGATTCTAGCTATTAATCCCTTATCAGATATGTGATTTGCAAGTATTTTCTCTTATTCCGTGGGTTGCCGTTTTAATGTGTCTTTTTTTTTAAAAGATTTTATTTATTTATTTGGCAGAGTTCACAAGTAGGCAGAGAGAGAGAGAGGAAGGGAAGCAGGCTCCCTGCTGAGCAGAGAGCCCGATGTAGGGCTCTATACCAGGACCCTGGGATCATGACCTGAGCTGAAGGCAGAGGCTTTAACCCACTGAGCTACCCAGGCGTCCTTAGTTAGTGTCTCTTTAAATAGACTTTTTTTTAGAGACAGGGAAAGGCAGAGGGAGAGAAAGAAGGGGAGAAAGACTCTTAAACAGGCCCATGCTCAGGGCTCCAACTCACAGTCCTGAGATTGTGAGCCAAAATCAAGAGTGAGATGCTTGACTGACAAGCCACCCAGGCACTCTGATAATGTCTTTTGATGCACAGAGTTTTAAAATTTTCATGAAGTCCAGTTTGTGGTTTTTTTTTTTCCCTTGTATTTTGTGTGCTTTTATTGTCATATTCAGGAAATCATTGCCGGATCCAGTGTTGTGAAGCCTTTGTCCTGTTTTAAATTCATTACAGCTTTAGATCTGACATTTAGATCTTTGATCCATTTTGAATTAATTTTTGTGTATGGTGTAAAGTAAAGGTGTAAGGTCATTCTTTTGCATGTGAGTATTCAGTTTTCTCAGAACCATTTATTGAGAGGCTGTCCTTTCCCTTTTGAATAGTCTTGGCACCCAGTATAAACTTTTTTGAACTTTACTATTTTCGCTGAACAGTTTCTCATGGAAATCACTCTGTATTATTCTTTAGAGATCTTCATCATCATTTTTCGTAGCTGCATGGTTTTCTTTTATGTGAATATGTCATTGTTTATTCAAATAACCTCCTGTAATTGGGCATTTAGGTAGTTTACAGTATTTCTAAGTAATGCTGTGATAAATAACCTTTGATTTGTTCAAATCAATTTTTGTATGGTGGAGGTATATCCCCAGGATATATTCTTAGAAGTGGAATAGCTGGGTAGAAGTGTAAATGCTTGTCATTTTGTTAGATAGTAGAAAATATTTATTTTAATGTGGTTTGGACCATTTTGCCTTCTCACTAGCAATATGTGAATGTGCCTCTCTTACAGTGTATATTGTCAAGCTTCAGATGTTTTTCCCAATCTGATGGGTGAGAAATTGCATGTCAGTGCAGTTTTAAATTTGTATTTCTCTTATTATGAGGGAGTTTTTATATCTTTTCAGTTGCTTAAAGATTGTTTTTATATTGCTTTATAAATTGTATAAATTGTGATAAATTGTGTAAAATGTCTTTTATCCATTTTTTTAAATAGAATTCTTGGTCTTTTTTTCCTTCAATTAAAAAATATTTTGGGGGGCGCTTGGGTGGCTCAGTGGTTTAAGCCGCTGCCTTCGGCTCAGGTCATGATCTCAGGGTCCTGGGATCGAGTCCCACATCTGGCTCTCTGCTCGGCAGGGAGCCTGCTTCCCTCTCTCACTCTCTCTGCCTGCCTCTCTGCCTACTTGTGATCTCTCTCTGTCAAATAATTACATTAAAAAAAAAATCTAAAAAAAAAAATTTTTTTTGCATGTGAGGGATACTAGCCTTCTGCCTTTAGATATACTTTACAAATACTTTCTCTTTGTTTGCTCTTTGTCTTTTAGCTTTGTTTATGGTATTTTGCCAAGAAAAACATTTTATTTTATATAGTTAAATTTAATAAACTTTTCCTTTTTTATGATTGGATTTTTAATCTTAATTTGAAAGGCTTTCCCTAAATTCAGCTTACATAGAAATTTGCCTGTATTTTCTATTAATTGTAGAGTTTCATTTTTTTACTTGGAGATTTCTGATCCATTTTTCTATTGTCTTTTTATCTTAAAGAGCCATTTCAAAAAAAGATAAAATTTATTTGTCCTAGAATTAAAACCCAACTTGACTCAAATGATTTGGGTGACCACCTTTTTCATATACTTGACTTTTTATATTGGTCTGTTTCTGAACTTTTCGGTTCTGTTTGTCTATTCATGGTTCATTATTATACTGTTTCAATTTTAGAGGTTTTGTAGGATGTTTTAATACCTGGTAGAGATAGTTCATCTTCATAGCTCTTTTTAGTGTTTTCCTAGCTGAATCTTGTGAATTTATTTTTCTGTATTAACATTAGTATCAACTTGTCCAGTTCCAGTATAAAACTCATTGGTGTTTTCATTGGAACACTTTGCGTTTATTCAATATCATAGGTAGAACTGGTACCTTAATTATATTGAGGCATTTTAACTTAAACATGGGACATCTTTCCATTTTTTCAAGTCTACCTTTGTTCCTTTCAGGAAAGTTTATTATTTTCTTCATATGGATTTTTTGGTTAAGTTTATTTTTTTAAAGATCTCTTTTATTTATTTTAGAGAGAGAGAGAGAGTAGGGTAGAAGCAGAGGGGGAGGGACAAGCAAATTCTGAGCTGAACCTAGAGCCCGACACGTGGGTTGATCCCAGGACCCCAAGATCATGACTTGAGCCAAAGTCAGATGCTTAACCAACTGAGCCACCAAGGTTCCCCTTGTTAAATTATTTTTCTCCTTTATGTTCCTATTGTAAATGGGGTTTTCTCACCCAATATATCTTGTGATTGGTTGTTTTATCAGTAAGATATTTTATTTTGTATTTACTAAAAACACCCTTATTTGGACATGAAATTTTTTTTTTTTTTTTACCATATGTCATTTCTTTGCACACCTATAAAGACAAGTATAAGGAAAATAAATTGCTAAGAGATATATAAAACTATTTGATATTCAGAGTCCAAATCTTCCAAATCACTTTTTGATTCAGAGTTCTTTAAAAATATATATCTATAGATATCTATAGATCTATATATAGATCTGTATTCTTTAGATATCTATAGATATCTATAGATCTATATATATCTACATATATCTATATAGATATAGATATCTATAGATCTATATATATCTACATATATCTATATAGATATAGATATATATATATATGTATGTATCTACCTACCAATATCCTCTGGACCATCAAAAATGTTGGTGACATAGCATTCTTTTTTTTTTTTAATGTAGCATTCTTAAAAGAGTGCTTCATTCTTTTTTTTTTTTTTTTAAGATTTTATTTATTTATTTGACAGAGAGAGAGATCACAGTAGGCAGAGAGACAGGCAAAGAGAGAGGGGAAGCAGGCTCCCTGCTAAGCAGAGAGCTGGATGCAGGGCTCCATCCTAGGACCCTGAGATCATGACCTGAGCTGAAGACAGAGGCTTGACCCATTGAGCCACCCAAGTGCCCCAAGAGTGCTTCATTCTTCTTTTTTTAATTTTATTTTTTATTTTAATTTTTTTATTAACATATAATGTATTATTAGACCCAGGGGTACAGGTCTGTGGATCGCCAGGTTTACACACTTCACAGCACTCACCATAGTACATGCCCTCCCCAATGTCTATAACCCAACCACCCTCTCCCTCCCCCCCTGCCCCAGGCAACCCTCAGTTTGTTTGGTGAGATAAAGAGTAAGAATGCTTCATTCTTAAAAGGGATTTTTTTTTTTTTTTTTTTTTGCAAGCCACTGTCACCTATTTTGCAAATTTTGATGCTGGTGCTCTCTTGATTTTATCAGAAGTTACTAATGGATGCTTTTTTTTTTTTTTTTTTAATTTATATTCAATTAGCCAACATGTAGTACATCATTAGTTTCAGATATAGTGTTCAATGATTCATCAGTTGTATATAACACCCAGTGTTTCACATGCCCTTCTTTTTTTTTTTTTTTTTTCCCTTTTTATTTATTTATTTTTTTTTTCAGCGTAACAGTATTCATTCTTTTTGCACAACACCCAGTGCTCCATGGATGCTTTTTAAGACAAATAACTAGGACTCAGCCCTTTCTCAAATGATACTTAAGTGGTTTTTGAAAAGAATGGCTGCATTGTCCAGTCTTACCACTAGAAATAACAGCCAAATTTTTACAGAGTACTGCCTGGTTAACAAAGATACCACTGTATGTATAATGCACTCTTTTCAGAGATACTAAAATATGAAAATTTAAAAAGCCTTAGAATTAATTAAATACAGTATCTGGTTTTGTGTTTCCTTGTCAATATTTTTATTTAACAGCTTTGTCCTCAAAAACCATGGTTCAGGGGCGCCTGGGTGGCTCAGTGGGTTGAGCCTTCTGCTCAGGTTGTGATCCCATGGTCCTGGGATCAAGCCCCGCGTTGGGCTCTCTGCTCCGCGGGGGAGCCTGCTTTCTTTCCTCTCTCTCTGCCTGCCTCTCTGCCTACTTGTGATCTCTTTCTGTCAAATAAATGAATAAAATCTTTAAAACAAACAAATAAGCAAACAAACCATGGTTCATTTGATCGAAATTTCCTTTTGTAGGAATTGAAATTTCATCACTGATAGGAGTGATTGCTAAAGTGGTTGAAGGAAAGAAATAACAGCTTCTGTCTAGATTTAAAAATCCATCTTTTTAAATTTTAGTTTGAGTGTATGTGTTTAAATTATATACTACATTCAAAATGTAGTATATACTATATTATTGATATACCACTGATGTAGAAGACAGACTTTGGGCAACTGTGGCTTACTGAAAATTAGCCCTGGAGTCAGTATTTTCCAAAGATGATTGCAACAATATCTTTCATCTCATGTTCTTCTTACAGTGTGAATAGAAGTGATGTCCTCTCTTCTTGAAATCAGAAGAGTTTTTGTGGCTTTCAAGAATGCGGCAGAAGTGACATGATGAGACTTTTGAGGCTAGGCAAAATGCTTGTGCCTGGAACCCTGAGTTCAAGTTCAGTTCAAGTTCAGATGTTTAAGGATACCGATTGTGAGGGAGATCACATAGAGAGGCTCTGAAACTGTGGAAGAGAGAGCTGTCCAGCCACTGTTCTGTCTAATAGCCCCTACTCTGGAGTGTTTCAGATTTAGCCACTGTATAACTGCACCTGCTCCCAACTGGAAAGTGAGAGCATTTGAATATTTAACATAGGGCTGTATTCAAATAGTTCATTAAAAAAGAAGTGGCTTTACTGACTCAGTATTTTAAATTTCTGTTGTTTTTATTGAGATAAAACTTACATACCTCAAAACTTGAAGCTTACATTTCAGTGACTTTTAGTGTATTCACAAGGTTGTGTAATCAGCACTGCTATCTAATTTGAGAATGTTTTAGTCACCCCAGAAAGAGATCCTGAACTCATTAACAATCACTCCCCATGCCTCCTTCCCTTCAGCCCCTAACAGCCATTAGTCTACTTTCCATCTCTATTATCGACTGTAATTTAACACTTAATTTTTAAATTTGTCTGCCTCTCTTAGCACATTTGAAATAATACACTAGAAAGATCTTGAGGGTGCTTTCAGCTATTTGTTTCTGGCTGGTATAATGGTAGCAGAAGTGACAGCTGAGAATGTTAACAATATAGAGGACAGAATAAAAGAACTAGTGTTTGATTCTCTAAAGAATAGTAGTGATATGATTAGTGAGTGAATCTGTGCCATCAAGAAAATATTATATTTATGGCTTTTTAAAGATTTTTTTTTTTAAGATAGGCAGAGAGGCAGGCAGAGAGAGTGAGAGGGAAGCAGGCTCCCCGCCGAGCAGAGAGCCCGATGCGGGACTCGATCCCAGGACCCCGAGACCATGACCCGAGCCGAAGGCAGTGGCCCAAACCACTGAGCCACCCAGGCGCCCTATGGCTTTTTTTGAAAGAAGAAAAGTGTTTGCTGTAATGCTGACTTCGAAGCATGGGGGTGTGCAAAAAACTCTTATAAAAGTCAGTGTTAGGGACACCTGGGTGACTCAGTGGGTTAAAGCCTCTGCCTTCGGCTCGGGTCGTGATTTTGGGGTCCTGGCATCAAGCCCCACATCGGGCTCCCTGCTCAGCGGGGAGCCTGCTCCCCCCCACCCTGTCTCTCTGCCTGCCTCTCTGCCTACTTGTGATCTTTGTCTGTCAAATGAATAAATAAAAATCTTTTTAAAAAAAGTCAGTGTTATTCTGTTACTGGAAATAAAGCAAATGCAAGTTGATTTAAGAAAATAAATATTAGTATCTACTTTTCAGTGTTGTTAACATTAAGTGAGATCCTGTCAGTAAGATGTGCACAATATTAATTATCCAGAAAAGTTCATGTAAATTTCATCCTACTTTTAGATAAAATTAACATATTTAGCCTTAATTTGAGAAAGGTATCCAAGCCATCTGCGTAATTTTCCTCTGGAAGGCTAAGACTTGGTAAAACTTGGATTGTAACTTCTTTTTTTTTGAAATGTAACTTCAAACATAGAAACAATCATTTTCTAATAAAATAAGGTAGCAATAGTAGTCTTCAAAGGGGTATGCTAAAGATGATTCATTAATGTACATGAAAGAAGTATTAGAATTTATATTTATCTCTTAATGAGTAATAAAATAATAAAAAATGATAAAAATATTTAGCTTTACAGTGGTGCCCTGCATTGGATCAGATGAGATTTATAGCTTGTATGGCATCTTGAGGAAGCCTGAAAGGGTGGTAATGAAACCTCACATAAGTATTTCCTTTCAGTTTATTGTTATGTGTTTACTTGTGCCCAAGTAAGTGGATTTAAAGATTTTAAATGGTAGCCTTTTAGCAGAATTTTGTGATGAGAAGTGATTATAAAAATCTTTTAATACTTAGAGGTTCAAATTTGTTGTAGGATGTTGGAGTTCTTAAACCTTAAATTTAAAGATGAGATAGGCATTTTTCTATTATAGATAAATTTTCTTAATTAAAGTAACCTTCAGTGGTATTTTTGTAAATATAAACACAATCTGTCATTTAATGTTTTAAACTAGCAATTCAGCTTTGAGTGACAAAGAATTCTTTAAAAAGAAAATGAAAAAAAATTTTAAAGTAAGCTTTACTCCCAACATGGTATTTAAACTCATGACTGTGAGATCATGAGAGCCAGCCAGGCTCCCCAAGAACTTCTTTTTGAATGAAATTTATTCTGTAAAAATGGAAGTGTTTGGAAATATTTACATTATTTTCTCACTTTGTTGCGGATAAGGATGTTGAAAGGTTATATCTTGAAAAACATAGGAACACAATTCACATCCTTTTTTTAAAATGAGTTAAAATGAATTTTGAAGTCACATTTTATTTATTTATTTATTTATCTGTAGTCACCCATAACTTTATTCACCTTATCACTGGAAGTTTGTATCCTTTGACCAACATTCCCCATTTCCCCCACCCGGCAGCCCTTGGCTTTTTGTCTCTATGAGTTCATTTTTTAAAAGAATTTCATGATGTCATCATATAGTATTTGCCTTTCCCTGTGTGACTTATTTCACTTATCCCAATGCCCTCAGGTTTCATCCATGTTGTTACACATGACAGGATTTCCTTCTTTTTTAAGGCTGATTAATAATCCATTGCATATATATACATTTTATCCATTCATCCGTCAATTGACACTTAGATTGTTTCTGTGCCTTAGCTATTGTGAATACTGCTATTGTGGGGGGAGTGGAGCGGGGGCAGATATCTCTTTGGGATAGTCATTCAGTTTCCTTCAGATAAATACCCAAAAGTGGACTTGCAAAATCATGTGTAATGAGGACCTTTCATATTATTTCCCATTCTGGCTATACCAATGTACATTCCCATCAGCAGTATATAAAGGTTCTCCTTTCTTCATATCCTTGCCAGCACTTGTTTGTTATCTCTTGTGTTTTCAACAATAGGATTTCTATCAAGTGTGAGATGATAACTCAGTGTGGTTTTGATTTGCATTTTCCTGATGATTAATGATGTTGAGCACCTTTACATTTACCTGTTGGGCTTCTGTAGGTGTTCTTTGGAAAAATGTCTACTGAGGTCCTTTTTGCCCATTTTTAAATCAGACTGCAGTGTGTTTTTGTATGTTTGTTTTTTGCAATTGAGTTGTATGAGTTCCTTATACATTTTGAGAGTGTGTCCTACTCTTTAATTTTTTGGAAGACTTTGAGAAGGATCAGTGTTTATTCTTTAGTTGTTTGGTAGCATTCACCAGTGAAACCATTTGGTCCGGTATTTCTTTGCTTGGAGCTTTTTAATTACTGATTCTATCTCCTTACTCATTATTGGTCTGTTCACATTTTCTATTTCTCATGATTCAATCTTGCTAAGTGGTATGTTTCTAGTAATAAATAAATAAATAATAAATAAATAAAATAAATAAATAAATAAAATCTATTTATTTGACAGGCAGAGATCACAAGTAGGCAGAGAGGCAAGCAGATAGAGAGATGGAAGCAGGCTCCCTGCTGAGCAGAGAGCCCGATGCGGGGCTCGATCCCAGGACCCTGGGATCATGACCTGAGCCGAAGGCAGAGGCTTTAACCCACTGAGCCACCCAGGTGCCCCCATAATTTTCTTTTTTTAAATTAACATATAATGTATTATTTGTTTCAGGGGTACGGGTCTGTGATTCATCAGTCTTACACAATTCACAGCACTCACCATAGTACATACCTTCCCCAGTGTCCATCACTCAGCCACCCCATCCCTCCTACCCACTTTCCCTCTAGCAACCCTCAGTTTCTTTCCTGAGATTAAGAGTCTCTTATGGTTTGTTTACTTCACTGGTTCATCTTGTTTCATTTTTTCCCCTCCCTTCCCCAATGATCCTGTCTTGTTTCTCAAATTCCTCATGTCGGTGAAATCATATGATAATTGTCTTTCTCTGATTGACTTATTTTACTTAGCGTAATAGCTTCTAGTTCCATCCATATCAGTACAAATGGCAAGATTTGGTTTGTTTTTGTTGGCTGCATAATATTCCTGTGTGTGTGTGTGTGTGTGTGTGTGTGTGTGTGTGTACATATATAAACCACATCTTTTTTATCCATTCATCTGTTCATGGACATCTAGGCTGTTTCCATAGTTTGGCTGTTGTGGACATTGCTACTATAAACATTCGGGTTCACGTGCCCTTTTGGATCACTACATTTGTATCTTTGGGGTAAATACCCAATAGTGTAGTTGCTCGGTCATAGGGTAGCTCTGTTTTCAACTTTTTGAGGAACCTCCACACTGTTTTCCAGAGTGGCTGCACCACCTTGCATTCCCACCAACAGTGTAGGAGGGTTCCCCTTTCTCCACATCCTCGCCAATGCCTGTCATTTCCTTACTGGTTAATTTTAGCCATTCTGACTGATGTGAGGTGGTATCTCGCTGTGGTTTTGATTTGTATTTCCCTGATGCTGAGTGATGTTGAACACTTTCATGTGTCTGTTGGCCAGTTGGATGTCTTCTTCATAGAAAAGTCTGTTGATGTCTTCTGCCCACTTTTTGATTGGATTATTTGTTCTTTGGTGAGCTGGATAAGTTCTTTATAGATTTTGGATCTATATCTTGGATCTTTATCTGATATATCATTTGCAAATATCTTCTCCTGTTCTGTCAGTTGTCTTTTGGTTTTGTTGACTGTTTCCTTTGCTGTGCAAAAGCTTTTGATCTTGATGAAGTCCCAGTAGTTCATTTTTGCCCTTGCTTCCCTTGCCTTTAGTGATGTTTCTAGGAAGCAGTTGCTGCAGCAGAGATCATGGAGATTGCTTCCTGGGTTCTCCTCAAGGATTTTGATGGATTCATGTCTCATATTGCGGTCTTTCATCCATTTTGGGTCTCTTTTTGTGTGTAGGTCCAGTTTCAATTTTCTACATGTGGCTGTCCAATTTTCCCAACACCATTTGTTGAAAAGACTGTCTTTTTTCCATTGGACATTCTTTCCTGCTTTGTTGAAGATTAGTTGACCATAGAGTTGAGGGTCCATTTCTGGCTCTTTATTCTGTTCCACTGATCTATGTATCTGTTTTTGTCCCAGTACCATACTGTCTTGATGACGACAGCTTTGTAATAGAGCTTGAAGTCTGGAATTGTGATGCCTCCAGCTTTGGTTTTCTTTTTCAATATGCCTCTGGCTATTCAGGGTCTTTTCTGGTTCCATATAAATTCTACGATAATTTGTTCCATTTCTTTGAAAAAAGCTGATGGTATTTTTAGGGATTACATTAAAAGTGTAGATTGCTCTAGGTATCATAGACATTTCCACAATGTTCTTCCAATCCATGAGCATGGAACATTTTTCCATTTCTTTGTGTCTTCCTCAAATTCTTTCATAAGTATTCTATAGTTTTCTGAGCATAGATTCTTTGCCTCTTCTGTTAGATTTATTCCTAGGTATCTTATGGTTTTGGGTGCAATTGTAAATGGGATTGACTCCTTAATTTCTCTTTCTTCTGTCTCTTAGGTGGTATATAGAAATGCAACTGATTTCTGTGCATTTATTTTATATCCTGCCACTTTACTGAATACCTGTATGAGTTCTGACAGTTTTAGGGTGGTGTCTTTTGGGTTTTCCACATAAAGTATCATATCATCTGCAAAGAGTGAGAGTTTGACTATTTTGTTGCTAATTTGGATGCCTTTAATTTCTTTTTGTTGTCTGATGGCTGAGGATAGGACTTCTAGTACTATGTTGAATAGCAGGGGTGATAGTGGACATCCCTGCTGTGTTCCTGACCTTAGGGGAAAAATTTTCAGTTTTTCTTCATTGAGAATGATATTTCCTGTGGGTTTTCATAGCTGGCTTTTATGATATTGAGGTATGTACCCTCTATCCCTACACTGTGAGGAGTTTTGATCAAGAAAGGATGCTGTACTTTGTCCAGTGCTTTTTCTGCATCAATTGAGAGTATCGTATGGTTCTTGTCCTTTCTTTTATTAATGTAGTATATCACATTGATTGATTTGCAGATGTTGAACCAACCTTGCAGCCCAGGAATAAATTCCACTTGGTTGTGGTGAATAATCCTTTAAATGTATACTGTTGGATCCTATTGGTTAGTATTTTGGTCAGAACTTTTGTATCCATGTTCATCAGGGACACTGGTCTGTATTTCTCCTCTTTGGTGGATTCTTTGGTTTTGGGATCAAGGTAATGGTGGCCTCATAAAATGAGTTTCCTTCCATTTATATTTATTGGAACAGTTTCAGGAGAATAGGTGTTAATTCTTCTTTAAATATTTGGTAGAATTCCCCCTGGGAAGCCATCGGGCCCTGGGCTCTTGTTTTTTGGGAGATTTTTGATCACTGCTTCAATTTCCTTGCTGGTTATGGGTCTGTTCAGGCTTTCTGTTTCTTCCTGGTTCAGTTTGGTAGCTTATACCTCTCTAGGAATGCATCCATTTTTTTCCAGATTGTCTACTGACATATAGTTGCTCATAATATGTTCTTATAATTGTTTGTGTTTCTTTGGTGTTGGTTGTTATCTCTCCTCTTTCATTCATTAGTTTATTAATTTGGGTCCTTTCTCTTTTCTTTTTGATAAGTCTGGCCAGGGGTTTATCAATCTTATTAATACTTTCAAAGAGCCAGCTCCTAGTTTCATTGATTTGTTCTACTGTTCTTTTAGTTTCTATTTCATTGATTTCTGCTCTGATCTTTATTATTTTTCTTCTACTGCTGGATTTAGTCTTTCTTTGCTGTTCTTTTTCCAGCTCCCTTAGGTGTGGGGTTAGGTTGTATATTTGAGACCATTCTTGTTTCTTGAGAAAGGCTTATATTGTTATATACTTTACTCTTAGCACTGCCTTTGCTGTATCCCAAAGATTTTGAACAGTTGTGTTTTCATTTTCACTTGTTTCCATGAATTTTTGGGTTGGGCCGCTGCCTTGGGCTCGGGTCATGATCTCAGTGTCCTGGGATCGAGTCCCGCATCGGGCTCTCTGCTCAGCAGGGGGTCTGCTTCCCTCTCTCTCTCTGCCTGCCTCTCTGCCTACTTGTGATCTCTTTCTGTCAAGTAAATAAGTAAAATTAAAAAAAAAAAAAGAATTTTTAAAATTTTTATTTGATTTCCTGGTTGACACATTCATTCTTTAGTAGGATGCTCTTTAGCCTTTATGTATTTGAGTTCTTTCCAACTTTCCTCTTGTGGTTGAGTTCTAGTTTCAAAGCATTGTGGTCTGAAAATATGCAGGGAATGATCCCAATCTTTTGGTATCAGTTGAGACCTAATTTGTTTGTTTGTTTTAAAGATTTATTTATTTATTTGACAGAGAGAGAGGGAGGGAGGGAGGGAACACAAGCAGGGGGAGTGGAAGAGGAGAAGCAGGCTTCCTGCTGAGCAGGGAGCCCAATGTGGGCTTCAGTCCTAGAACCCTGGAATCATGACCTGAGCCAAAGACCGCCACTTAATGACTGAGCCACCCAGGCACTTGAGACCGGATTTGTGACCCAGGATGTGATCTGTTCTGGAGAATATTCCATGGGCACTAGAGAAGAACGTGTATTCTGTTGCTTTGGGATGGAATGTTCTGAATATATCTGTGATGTCTGTCTGGTCCAGTGTGTCTTTTATTCATTTATTTTTTAAAGGCAGATTTAAAACCATTTTTGTCAAAGTTTTAACACTGGAACAAAGTTAAATGTACCTAATGAGACATGAAGCTGTTCTTGATAATAGTACAAACCTTTTCCTCCTATGGGTATTACTATTTTTAAGTTATCTCCTCTATATGAAACAACTGAAAGAAAATTTAAGTGTGTTACAACTCATGGATTACTTCTGTACATGCATCATTCTATATACAAATGTATTAGTAACTAATATATCAAGGCCCTAAATCAAGTCGTAGAGAAACTTGACTTCAATGTGTGTTACAAAGATGAAGTCAGCCTACAAACACAGACTAGGTTAATGGGAATATATATATATATATATATATATTTTTTTAAAGTATTTTATTTGACAGAGAGAAATCACAACTAGGCAGAGAGGCAGGCAGAGAGAGAAGAGGAAGCAGACTCCCCGCGGAGCAGAGAGTCCGATGTGGGGCTCGATCCCAGGACCCTGGGATCATGACCTGAGCGGAAGGCAGAGGCTTTAACCCACTGAGCCACCCAGGCGCCCCGGGAATAAATATATTTTTTCAACTTTCTTTTAATTGGAATAGGATTTGAGGATAGGGTTACTGAAAGCACTAGGGTTCAACAAATTTATATTTTATCAAAGGAAAAAGAGTCTTAAAGAATGCAATGATGGCATATCACCTTACTCTTATAGCATAAGTCTTTGTATTAGTCAAAGTGATACTATAATGATACTGTAATGCTTTAGACAAAAATTTTAAGATACATCAATGACCACCGACTTTCAAACAAAAGGCAGTGACCAAAATATTTAACTGTCCTTTTATCAAGCTTTTACAAACACATATAGTCTTCACTGTCTGAGCAAATCAGTTTTAGCTTCTTCATAGTCCTCCGTCTGTCTTTCAACATGACGCCTGTTCGGTTGTTGAACTTATAATGTAATAATATTTTAGACCAGTTTCCTTCTCCGTATTTCCTCACACCAGATCTCAGATTCTTGTCTTCTTTCCAAAGCCATGCCTGTTTTTTTCTAGATTGTGGTTTTTTAGAAGTTCCTGGCTGACTATTCAAAACGTCTTCTCTTATTTTCAGCTGCTTGTCTCCCGAGTCTTTTCATTCTTTCACTTTGAAGAATTTCCATTCTTTCTTCTTCCCTTCTAAAATCTGTTGTTGGCCTCTGTGTTTTGACTTAGATAGAATGAGCTTCTTGTGACATCTTCATAAGAAAGGCTGATGATTTTTCATTTATCACAGAATGCACATAACTCTTAATCTTCTCCATCATGTTGTTGTAGCTGAAGTGCTGAAAAATTGAGTGGAATGTGTCTCTCTGAGAGATTATCTTATGCAGTTTCCTTTTTAAAGGCTCATAAGAATTCGGGTCATCAAATATTCTTTCAAAGACTTCTGCTTCTTTAAAATTGCCGTTTTCTATACAAACAGCTATAGCCTGAATTTTATTTTATTTTATTTTATTTTTAAAGATTTTATTTATTTATTTGACAGAGATCATAAGTAGGCAGAAAGGCAGGCAGAGAGAGTGAGAGGGAAGCAGGCTCCCTGCTGAGCAGAGAGCCTGATGTGGGACTCCATCCCAGGACCCTGAGATCATGACCTGAGCCGAAGGCAGCGGCTTAAACCACTGAGCCACCCAGGCGCCCCTATAGCCTGAATTTTAACTAAATTCTCTATTTCTTCATGAAGTTTACCATGTTCTCTTTCAGTTGAAGCCCAAATCATCAGGGCTGATTCCAAGGGTGTATGTAATTCGTTCATTAGTTTCAAACTGTGCATCAAGGGCTTTTCCTGAGGCAATTCTTGTCAAAAACTGACATATGTATACAGTTCTCAATTGATAAGCTGTTAGACTGGGCAGTGCATGAATAATAGCTTCAGCACTGTCGCGGGTCTGGTGGAAGTCCTCGGAGCGACTGTCACGGAAGGCCCGGCAAAGAGAGAGGCGGAGGAAATCGAGCATCCAGCCGGCAGCTATCGCCTCGGCCTCTGCCACG
Source organism: Meles meles (assembly GCF_922984935.1). Classification (NCBI taxonomy): domain Eukaryota; kingdom Metazoa; phylum Chordata; class Mammalia; order Carnivora; family Mustelidae; genus Meles; species Meles meles. Next base: position 144,022,766 of record NC_060067.1, read on the forward strand.
GGCCTGAGGCCTCTTCTTTCCCGGGGTCCCCTACCTGCGCTTGCCACTCCAGCAATTCCTGGCACTCAAATTGCTCCTGATCATTTTGCGTTTCTGCCATCCCCTCTTCTGGGGGGTCCGCGTCCTCCCCAGCCACACGACCCCGCCGGCTCTGAGCCTCTCTATTTATTTATTTTTTAAAAAGATTTTATTTATGGGGCGCCTGGGTGGCTCAGTGGATTAAGCCACTGCCTTCGGCTCAGGTCATGATCTCAGGGTCCTGGGATCGAGCCCCGCATCGGGCTCTCTGCTCCGCGGGGAGCCTGCTTCCTCCTCTCTCTCTCTGCCTGCCTCTGCTTACTTGTGATCTCTCTCTCTGTCAAATAAATAAAATAAAATCTTTAAAAAAAAAAAAAAAAAAAGATTTTATTTATTCATTTGACAGACAGAGATCACAAGTAGGCAGAGCAGTGGGGAGGGAGGACGCAGGCTCCCTGCTGAGCAGAGAGCCTGATGTGAGGCTTGATCCCAGGGCCCTGAGATCATAACGTGAGCCAAAGGCAGAGGCTTAACCCATTGAGCCACCCAGGTGCTCCCCAGTGTGTCATTTAAAGCCATTATTTCCTAGTTGATCTTTTGCTTAGATAATCTGTCCATTTCAGTGAGGTGGGTGTTAAAGTCCCCTACTATTATGTATTATTGTTGATGTGTTTCTTTGATTTTGTTATTAATTGGTTTATATAATAGGCTGCTCCCATATTAGGGGCATAGATATTTAAAATTGTTAGATCTTCTTGTTGGATAGACCCTTTAAGAATGATCTAGTGTCCTTCCTCATTTCTTTTTATAGTCTTTGGTTTAAAATCTAATTTGTCTGATACAAGGATGGCGACCCCAGTTTTCTTTTGATGTCCGTTAGTATGGTAAATCGTTTTACACACCTTCACTTTAAATCTGGAGTTGTCTTTGGGTTTAAAATGAGTCTCTTGCAAACTGCATATTGATGGGTTTTGTTTTTTTATCCATTCTGATACCCTGTGTCTTTTGATTGGGGCATTTAGCCCATTTACATTCAGGGCAACTATTGAGAGATATGAATTTAGTGCCATTGTATTGCCTGTAAGGTGACTCTTACTGTATATTGTCACTGTTCCTTTTTGGTTTGTTAGTTTTAGGCTCTCTCTTGTGTAGAGGACCCCTTTCAGTATTTCCTGTAAGGCTGGTTTAGTGTTCTCACATTCTTTCAGTTTTGTTCATCCTGGAAGCTTTTTATCTCTCCTTCTACTTTCAGTGACAGCCTAATTGGATATAGTATTCTTGGCTGCATATTTTTCCTCATTTAGTGGTCTGAATATATCATACCAGTCCTTTCTGGCTTGCAGGTCTCTGTGAATAGGTCTGCTGTCAATCTAATATTTCTACCTTTGTAGGTTACAGACCTTGTCCTGAGCTGCTTTTAAGATTTTCTCTCTGTCTCTGAGACTTGTAAGTTTTACTATTGGATGATGGGGTGTTGACCTATTTTTATTGATTTTGAGGGGGCTTCTCTGTGCCTCCTTGATTTTGATGCCTGTTTCCTTCCCCAAATTAGGGAAGTTTTTCACTATAATTTGGTCCAATGAGCTTTCTGCCCCTCTCTCTTTATTCTTCTTCTGGGATCCCAATTATTCTAATATTGTTTCATCTTAAGGTATCACTTATCTCTTGAATTCTTGTGATCCTGTAGTTGTTTATCTTTTTCTCAGCTTCTTTATATCACTAGTTCTGTCTTCTGCCTCATTTATCCTAGCAGTAAGAGCCTCCATTTTTGATTGCACCTTACTGATAGCTTTTTTCATTTCGACTTGGTTAGATATTAGTTCTTTTATTTCTCTTGGAATGGATTCTCTGGTATCTTCTGTGCTTTTTTCAAGCCCAGCTAGTATCTTTATAGTCATCCTTCTGAACTCTAGTTCTGACATCTTACCAATGTCCGTGTTGATTAGGTCCCTAGCCGTTGGTACTGCCTCTTGTTCTTTTTTTTTTGAGGCGAATTTTTCCGCTTTTTCATTTTGTCCAGGGAAGAATAGATGAATGAGAGAACAAAATGCTAAGAGGGTAACAATGCTCGCTGAAAAATATGCTCTAAACAAATCAGAAGACATCTGAAAATAGCAGAACAGAAAGGAAAAAAAAGGTATGATCAGGCTGGTGAATAGAAGAGAGCCATAGATTTGATATTGGGTGTATTTTGGTCTGTTAGAAGATACTGCCTCCCATAATTTTTTTTTTTTTTTTTTTAGATTTTATTTATTTATTTGACAGACAGAGATCACAAGTAGGCAGAGAGGCAGGCAGAGAGAGAGAGGGAAGCAGGCTTCCTGCTGAGCAGTGATCCCGATGTGGAGCTTGATCCCAGGACCCTGGGATCATGACCTGAGCCGAAGGCAGAGGCTTTAACCTACTGAGCCACCCAGGCACCCTCTGCCTCCCATAATTTTAAGGAAAGAAGAACTTATGTATATACAAAAATAAGGCTAAATATGAAGAAGGGATGGAGTATGGCTGTAGAGATGAAAATTTAAAAAAAGATTTGAAAAAAGGAATTGATAAGAAATTGGTTGAAAAAAAAAATAAAGGCAGAGAATGTGATCCAGCTGGAGACTAGAATAAAGCCATACGCTAGATTTAGGGTATATTTTGGTCTGTTAGAAGAAACTGTATTCCAAAATTTTAAGGAAAGAAAAAATTATGTATATATACATATATATGTATTATATACACACAAAAAATATGGTTAAATACAATGAAGGGATAGACTAGTATAAAAATGAAAATTAAAATGGAATTTAAAAATGGTATTATAAGATGGTTAAAATATGAAAGGAAAAATGAAAAAAATGGAAAAAGCAAAAATAAAGAAAATTTTAAAAATTTAACTTTGAAAGACTGAAGAATCATGGTAGAAAAAGCCATGCATTCTATGTGCTGTAGTCCCGTACGGCTGGAGATTCATAGTTCTCATTGATTGTTAAACTTGGTCTTGGCTGGATGTTCTTGCTGATCTTCTGTGGGAGGGCCCTGTTGTAGTGATTCTCAAATGTCTTTGCCAGTGGCAGAATGTTACCACCCTTGCCAGGGGCAAGGCGAAATAATCTGCTAGAGTTGGCTCTTGGTAGCTTTTGTTTCCTGAAAGCTTTTGTACAGCTTTGGAGGATGGGAATGAAAATTGTGGCCTCCCAGTCACCAGCCTGGAGCAGCTGAGAGCTCAGGGTGGGGGAGGGGTGGGCCCTCTTCAGTGCGCCCTCAGAGAAAAGCAGTCAGTCCCTCCTGTCTCTCTGTCTCTGGTCGCACTCTGTGCTCACCTGGCCTGTGACTGAGCCTTTCTCTGTCTGACACGTGACCCCATTTGGAGTTTCCAAACCCAACAGACTCCTACATTGCGTTCCCTTGCTGCTCCTCCCGGTGGAGGAAGGTGGGGGTCTCCTCAGATCTGCCACTTATGTGGTCCCTGATCAAATAGCAGTGGTCTTGTGCCGAGGATCGGGTTTATGGCAACCCTCAGCTGAGAGCCCACTCCTTGGCTCTGTCTTTGCAGCCGGCTCCCCTGCTCAGATACCTCGGAGCTATGCTGCTCTCAGGCACTCTCAGTCTTTTGTGACCCTGAGTCCAGCGTAGCCACTGGAGCCACGTCTCTCTGTGGAGCAGATTTCCAAAAGGTCTGATATTGTGCTCTACTGCTCTATCACTTGCCGGGAGCTAGCCGCTCCCCCCAGGGTCTGTCTTCCCACATATCACCTCGGATTGACTTCTCTGCACATTCTACCTTCCAGAAAGTGGTTGCTTTTCCGTTCATAGCATTGCTGCTATTCTTTTCTTCAGTATCTGGTTGAGTTTGTAGGTGTTCAGCATGGTTTGGTAACTGGCTGAATTCCTTGGACCAGATAAAATTTAGGTCTCTTACTCCTCTGCCATCTTGCTCCTTCTGAAGTTATATTTTAAAAGCCAAAACACTTTGTACTAAATTTGTAAGAAAAACTGGAAATTATAACTGAATTTCAGCAAAGCCAATGAATCTCATCTTATAATTGAATTTACATATATTTGTGTCTTCCTCTAATTTGTTTTGACATTAAAAGTTAGGTCTTTTAATTACTGTATCACAGTTAAGCCAAGATTTAAAAAAATGCGTATTTGTTCACATTATTTTCACTTAAAGGCAAAATTTAAGGAGGCTGCAAAAAGACTTTTTCTATGAGTATAAAAATTTAAAAAAAAGTTTCTCTCTGAACTTCACTTAATTTCTTTTTATTTTTACAACATATAAGTTTAGTATTTAGTAGTCTGTTTATAATTAATGCATTTATATGCCTGTGATCTGATTACTTAATTTTTACCGATAAGAATGTGTAATCTACGGTTTGGAGGTTATTAATCCAGATTATTTTCTGCGGTTTCAGTGGGAAATTTGAACTCTGCCTCACTACTGAAGTGTTTCTGCTTGGAGGGCCACTGTTCTGTTAGGTCCATTTGAATTTAAGCACATAATGATGCCATATTCAAAGTAATTTATGTTTTTACAAATTTGTCAAGCTCATTGATATTTTTTTGCCTCAGTCTCTTTCTGCTTTCCTTTTCTGGTCCTCCAATCACATGTGTGTTAGACTTTTGATAGTGCCATATGTCCTTGAGATTATTTGTTTTTTTACAATCTTCTCTGTTCCTTAGATTGGATAATTTATATATATATATATATATATATATATATATATATATGGATATGTGTATGTATATATGTGTGTGTATATATATATATATATGCTTTTTTAAAATTTAAATTCAATTTAATTAACATATAGCATATTATTAGTTTAGAGGTAATTTAGTGATTCATCAGTTGCATATAAGAGCCAGTACTCATTACACCCCACCTCTCCTTGAGCAACCCTTAGTTGGTTTCATATAGTTAAGAGTCTCTTATGGTTTGTCTCCCTCTCTGTTTTTGTCTTTTTTTTTTTTCCCCTTCCCCTATGTTCATCTGTTTTGTTTTTTTAATTCCACGTATGAGTGAAATCATATGATCTTTGTCTTTCTCTGGCTTGTTTTACTTAGCATAATGCCATTTAGTTCTATAGATTGGGAGATTTATATTGACTTATCTTTATATTTACTCATTATTTCCTCTGTCAGCTCCATTCTCATAATGAGCCTCTCTAGGCTTAGTATAATTTTCAATAGATCTTTCACTTCTAAAATTTCTCTACTGAGAACCACTCTTTCCATTCATTTCACGTTTCTTTACCTTCATGAAGCTTAGTTATAATAGCTGCTTTAAAATCTTTGTCTAATAATTTCTACATCAGAGTCATCTAGTTGTAATATGTTTATTATCATTTTTATTGAAGTTCATCACATTTCCCTGACTCTTGTATATCACATATCAAGTAATTTTGGTTTGTAGCCCAGATTTTGTGAGTGTTCTGTTGTTAGACCCTGAGTCCAGTTGTAGTCCTTGGAGGAAGTTGATTTTTTTCTGTTAGCAGGTGATCAGTTTGGTTAGGGACAGACCACAAGTTCTGTATTGCTTTCTGTATATGGTGGTTAGCTTTTTCTTTTTTTTTCCTTAAAGTATTATTGACATACAATACTCTGTTAGTTTTAGGTGTACAACATAGTGATTTGATATTTTTATACATTACAAAATGCTCACCATGAAAAGTCTAGTTATCATCTGTCACCATACAAAGTTGTTAAAGTATTATTGACTGTATTTGCTATCCGGTACTTTACATTAGACCCAGTGACATTTATTTTGTAACTGGAAGCTTGTACCTCTTAATCCCCTTCACTTATTTGCGCAATCCATACTCCTTCCCCTCTGGCAAAATATCAGTTCTCTGTATTTATGATTCTATTTCTGTTTTGTTTTGCTTGTTCATTTGTTTTTAAGATTTACATATAAATGAAATCATACAGTATTTGTTTTTCTCTGTGTGGCTTAATTTCACTTAGCATAATACCCTCTAAATCCATCCATGTTATTTCAAATGGCAAGATTTCGTTCTCTTTTATGGCTGAGTAATATTCCAGGGTGTGGTGTGGTATGTTTTTGTTGTTGTTGGTGGTGGTGTGTGTGTGCATGTACACTGTATTTACTTTATCTAGTCATTTATCATTGGACACTCAGATTGCTTCCTTATTGTGGCTATTAGACTTATGCTGAAATGAACATAGGGGTGCATTTGTCTTTTCAATTTGGTGGTTTTGTCTTCTTTGGATAAATAACAAGATGTAGAATTGCTGCAGTATATGATAGTTCTATTTTTAATAAAAATTAACTAGCTTATTTTTAAAATTCCAGTATTATTAATGTACATGTTACATTAATTTCAGGTATACAATATAGTGATTTGACAGTTTTTAAAAAAAAGATTTTATTTATTAGATAGAGCGCAAGAGACAGAGAGTGAGCAAGCATGGCGGGGAGGAGAGGAAGAGCAAAGGGAAAAGGAGAAGCAGGCTCCCTGCTGAGCAAGCTTGATTCCAGGCGCGGGGATCTTTACCTGAGCTGAAGGCAGATGCCTAATTGACTGACTTAATTGACTTAAATCAGGCACCGTGATTTGACAGTTTTATGCATTACTTGGTGCTCATCATGATAAATGTACTCTTAATCTCTTTTGCCTATCATCCCACCTACCTCCCCTTTTTAAGTCTGGTTTTTTCTTGTCTTCTTTTTTTTTTGTTTGTTCATCTTGTTTCTTAAATTCCAAATTTGAGGCAAATCATATGGTATTTGTCTTTCTCTGATTTGGCTTATTTCACTTAGCATTATACCGTGTAGATCCGTCCTTGTTGCAAGTGGCAAGATTTCATTCTTTTTTATGGCTGAGTAGCATTCTATTGTGTATGTATACACTACATCATCTTTATCTATTCATCTATGGATGGAAACTTGGATTCCATATTTTGACTGTTGTCTCTTTTTAATTTTTTGACACTCATCATACTATTTTCCATAGTGGCTGCACCAGTTTATGTTCTCACCAACAGTGCATGATGGTTTCTTTTTCTCCACATCCTCATTGGCAGTTGTTACTTCTTGTCTTTTGGATACTACACATTCTGACTGGTATGAGGTGGTATCTTATTATGATTTTGATTTGCATTTTCATGAGAATTAGTAATGTTGAGCATTTTTCATGTGTCTGTTGGCTATCTGTATGTCTTCTTTGGAAAAAGTCTGTTTTAAGTTCCCTGTCCATTTTTTAATCAGTGTTTTTTAGATATCAAATTGTGTAAGTTCTTTGAATACATTTTGTATACTTATTCTTTATGGGATATATCATTTGGAAATATCTCTTCCTGTTCTGTAGGTTGCCTTCTTGTTGGTGGTTCCTTTTGATGTGCAAAAACATTTTAGTTTGATGTAATCCTAATTAGTTTATTTTTGCTTTTGTTGCCCTTGCTTGAGGAGATGGATACTAATCTTAGCAATATTTTTTTTGGATCTAAGAGTTTACTGCCTTTGTTTTCTTTTAGGAGTTTTATGGTTGCAGGTCTCACGTTTAGGTCTTTAATTCATTTTGAGTTTATTTTTGTACATGGTATAAGAAAGTGGTTCACTTTCATTGTTTTTCTTATACCTGTCCAGTTTTCTTAGTACCATTTATTAAAGAGACTGTCTTTTCCCTATTATGTATTCTTGCCTCCTTTGTGGTAGATTGACCGTACTTGTATTTTTTTTTTCTCATTTTGTTCTATTGATGTCAGTGATGACATTACCATACTGTTTTTATTGTTATAACTTTGTTGTGTAGTTTGACATCTCAGGATGTGATACCCTCCAGTTTTGTTCTTTTTTCTCAAGATTGTATTGGCTATTTAGGGTCTTTTGTGGTTCCATACAAGTTTTGGGAGTCTTTGTTCTAGTTCTGTGAAAAGCGCATTGGTATTTTCATAGATTTTGCCTTGAATCTGTAATTTCTTTGGTTAGTATGGGTAGTATGAACATTTTAGCAATATTCTTCTAATCCCTGAGTGTGGTATATCTTTCCATTTATTTGTAATTTTATTTTTTTTTTGGTCTTTAACCTTTATACTAGTTTTCTAAGTGGTTGATCCACTATCTTTACTGTATGTTTGCTTTTAGTAGTAAGATTTTTTTTTTTGTAATTTTATTCTAGTTATGGCCTACTCTTTCCCACTTTAAGAGGTCTCTTTAACATTTTCATAAGGCTTGTTTCATGATGAAGAGCTTTTGACTTTTGTTTGGGAAATTCTTTGTGTCTTTTTCAATTCTGAATGATAAGCTTACTGGGTAGAGTATTCTTGGGTGTAGTTTTTTTCTTTTAAAGTACTTTGTATTTATTATGCCCCTCCAGTCCGACTTGCATTATTTCTGCTGAAAAATCAGTTGATAGTCTATGGGTGTGACTTTGTACCTCACCAGTTGCTTTTCTTGCTGCTTTTAAGATTCTGTCTTTAATTTTTGACATCTTAATTTTTATGTGTCTTGGTTTGACCTTGGGATTCATCCCTTTTTAGGTTTCATCTTGTTTGGGGCTTTTTATGTTTCCTGGGCCTGGTATCCTTCCCCAGGTTAGGAAAGTTTTCAGTGTTAAGTTGATCAGCTGTGTCTCCTAAGGCTGGAGGAATGACCTTAGTTGAGGGCGTTCTGTGTAGAAGCATAATCCTCCCAGTCACTAGAACCAGGCAATCCAGGATTGTACCCTGTTTGGGCTGCCTGTGCCCTCCTATTATGTTTGACCTGTGACTGCTACAGCTATACTGGTGGGAGGGGTAGTTCCTGGTGTGGCTGGCTATAAAGTTTAGGTGTGACTGTAATGGTCATGCTGGGAGTCAGAGCTCACTCCTCAGCCCTCCTTCCTCACAGGACCTACTTTGGAGGGATATTGGCTCCTGCTGAGGTTCTAAGCTGGGTGTGCTGAGGTGGAGCTTTTTTTGTGGGAGTGCACTGGTTTGGGTCGAGGCTGCCAACCGTATGTGGTTGGCAGGAGCCATTTCTGAGGGGTGCCTGCCATGATTGGCTTGTTGGAAGGGTTGACAGGAGAATGCTAGGTGGGACAAGCTCTGCTAGCAAGGTAGGTGGAAAGTGTCAAAACTGGCAGAATTTGTAGAATCCTGCTTCCCAGTAGCCTTCCTGCTCTCCCAGAATTAAGTCTCATTGGCTTTCAAGGCTCCTGGAGTTAAGCTTTGCTGGTTTTCAAAGTTAGACATGACAGGGGCTCATTTCCTTGATGGAGGTGTATGTGGGGCAGGTACTCCATGTAGAGTTGGAACCCTTCCTCAGAGAGTACTTTTGTGCCCTTGATATTCCTTCCACATGTGGGTTGCTGTGCCAGCTTCGTGAGTCCCAATCACAATGCATCTTTGCCCCATCTGTCCTTCTTGATGTGGGTTTTTCATGTCTTAAGCTGTGGAAGAGTTATTCTGCTAGTCTTCAGATCATTCTCAGAAGGAGTTGCTCTAGATGTAGTTACAACCTTAGTGTGTCTGTGGGAGAAGGTGAGTTCAGGATCTTCTTACTCGCCGTCTTAATCCTGATCTTGTATATGGTGACTTTAATATCAGTTCAGTTTTTAAGACCTTTGCCTTGCCTCTTTGGGCATGTCCTGTGCATGTGCCACTCAGTGGTTTGAGACTTGTTGGGTTAATTTCTCAAAGCTTTTGCTTTGTTGGTTTAGGTCTGTCATGTGCATAGCTCAAGAAAGATTCTATGACTTATGTGGGATCAAAGAGTGTTTCTCCTCTACCTGACTCCTCTGTCCCTGTACAGTTTATTACTTTTGCTGGTTTGTCTGACTTGTGAGATAGCATTTTTTTTTTAAAGATTTTATTTATTTATTTGACAGAGAGAGATCACAAGTAGATAGAGAGGCAGGCAGAGATAGAGAGAGAGAGAGGGAAGCAGACTCCCTGGTGAGCAGAGAGCCCGATGTGGGACTCGATCCCAGGACCCCGAGATCATGACCCGAGCCGAAGGCAGCGGCTTAACCCACTGAGCCACCCAGGTGCCCCTGAGATAGCATTTTTATGTGTTTAGCCCCATTCATTGCTCTGCTATGCAAGTCATATGAGGCAGAGTCAAAACTTGTGTGTGTGTGTGTGTGTTTAAAGATTTTATTTATTTACTAGAGAGAGAGAGCATGAGAGGAGAGGTCAGTGGGAGATGCAGACTATCTGCTGAGCAGGGAGCCTGATGTGGGACTTGATCCCGAGACTCCAGGAGCATGATCTGAGCCGAAGGCGATTGCATAACCAACTGAGCCACCCAAGGGCCCTCAAAACTTGTTTTCAAACATTGCTGTGGTAGATACTGAGTAGCTCTTACTCTAGGTTTACTTTAGCCATACTGCTATAGCTTGTGATCCTTTTGGATCTCCCCAAAGCCTTAGATGTTCAAGATCTTTCAACTTTGGATATAATTCAAACTTCTTCCAGCTCTATGTGATCTGTGAGTTCTTTAGCTTACAGCTCCCTAGTAGTTGTTCTCTTTGTGGTGTTCTCAGTTTCGCCCTATGCCTATGAAGCCTGGTATTTATCCAAATACCCCAGGGGACCACTGTTATAGATTTCTGGGGCAGTTTCTCAGATAACTTCCCTTGATACTCTACTCCTTGAAATCTGGCCACCTCAGTCTCCCTGAAATCTCATCTGTGTTTACTCAGCTCATGAGTTTTATTTCTTCAACTCCATGAGACTGCTCTCTTTTCCTTCTTTGAGATGGTTGTGCTCTGCTGCAATTCTCCTTCCCCATATGGTAGTTTAAAAAGTACTTCTAGGCACAGAGTTGGGGGCAGTCTTAACCACATTTGTTTCCCTTCTCCCATGGATCACACCCTAGTTTCTTCTGTTGTCCAGTGATTAAAAATAGCTGCTTTATGTATTTTGTTTAGTTTTTCACTTGTTTATGGTTAAATCCAGTTCAGTTACTGTGTCACCAGCCAGTTGGAGATGTGTTACCAGTTATTTTTTAATGTAACCATATATTAAATTTGTACTGCATAATAAATTAACCCAAAATTTAGGAGTGTAAAAAGAACACATAATATCTCATACTACAGAATTTCAACAAAGTCCAGAATCTCATTTTCTAGTTCAAGTCCAAGTATAGGTAAGACTCCTTGGGTATAGTTTCTTAAGTAAAGCTTTTTGTAGTCTATTACTCTAGTTCTTTATTTTTTTTAAAGTTAGAATTTATTTTTTAAAAATGATCCGCACACTCATCATGAGGCTCGAACTCCTGACCCCAAGATCAAGAATCACATGCTCTTTGACTGAGATGGCCAGGCACCCCTCCTGTAGCTCTTTAGAGGTATAAAACTAGAAACAAGTTATCTGCTCCCTACTCCAACGTGTAAAGGTGTAGTAGAATTGGTCTATAGCAGAATAACTGCCATACATATTCCTGTTTAAAAAAGGATGGAACACATAAAGGGCCCACTTGTCTCTAGTAGTTCTGAAATCCAGCTGGGCAAACAGTTCCTTGGTTTGGTCTCTCTCTTGGAATAATTTTCCATGGCTCTTTGTTTGGCCTCTGAGCTCTTTGTTCTGCCATCTGAATCTTGTTCCCTTTTACAGAGAGCTGGCATATCTAGATAGCTGAGCAGAAGTTTCAGCTTGCTTCTGGCCAGTAGAAATCTGGGGGCTCAAAGGCCTTTCCTTATCTGTTTAGTCTAGTTTTTTCAATCCAGCCTGGCAGTGTTTCTGCACATACACCTTATAAAATAACTTCGTGGGTTTTCCATTGATCTTCTTGAGGTTCATTCCATTGAACAAAAGCTTTATCCACAAATACCTACGAGGTGTGGATTTGTTGAAGAGATTTTACTGTACATAATTGTCAGAGCTGGTTGAACAGTCTCTAAAGGCTGTCCTCATGTCTGATTCTGGAGTTCGAAGCTCATGAGGCAAGTGGACAGGAAGAGAATATGGATATAAAGTGCAGGAGAGCAAGAATAAGCTGGAGTCCACAAGTATAAGTTGGCATCCACAAGGACAGACTAAAACCTGTGTCAGAGCTTGTTTGTTTCTGACCTTGATGGTTAGTGGCCTATAGGAGTTGAGTTTCTTTGTCAGGATACTTTTATTTATTTTTATTTTTTTAAAGATTTTATTTATTTATTTGACAGAGAGAGAGAGATCACAAGTAGGCAGAGGCAGGCAGAGAGAGAGGAGGAAGCAGGCTCCCCGCGGAGCAGAGAGCCCGATGCGGGACTCGATCCCAGGACCCTGGGATCATGACCTGAGCCGAAGGCAGTGGCTTAATCCACTGAGCCACCCAGGCGCCCCGTCAGGATACTTTTATTGGGCCTAGTATTATGAGAAGATAAAAGAAAATAGAGGGGTAGGTGGGGCAATGGTGCTGTATAAAGTACTTTAAATATTTGCTTATTAGGATAGATTTTTAGAAGTTAAGTTGCTGGATCAAGTGGTATGAATGTTTCATTAAGGCTTCAGAGGCTTTTAAAGCTACATTTCATTTCAGAAGGCTTGTATTAATATGTATTCCCATGGTGGAATATCAGTTTTATTGTACTATTGTATACATACATATGTTTATTCAAATACCTTTTTTTGATCATCTGTTACATTCAGATAGGGCACAGAATAATCAGTTATCTTCAGCGTTTTCATGTTGGCACTCAAGACACTTAAAATGTGTCTTATGTTAGTGTTCTATTATGTACGGTAAGGTGTATGCTTTTGGTTCTATGATGTTTTCTTGGTAGTACTTTGCATATATCTCATTGTTAATTTTGCCCATGGAACATGAATACTATCTCTACCCAATGAGTGCATCTTATATTTGACATTCATAGTTGCTGCTTGATTAATATTTGTTGATAGATTAGTTTGAAGTGACCCACTAATTTGGAGTGATCTATTTGGTATTCTGCTCTTCTAAACTTATTCCTTGCTGCTGTTTAAAAGCATTTCTGGTTAATTTTTAACTTAGAGCTATTGAAGATTGGTCAAAGCTGTCAAATTTCTGTGTGGGCAGGATAAATATAGTTAGTACTCTCATTTTATTTTTTTATTTTTTAAAATATTTTTTTAAAGATTTTTATTTATTTATTTGACAGAGATCACAAGTAGGCAGAGAGGCAGGCAGAGAGAGAGGAGGAAGCAGGCTCCCCGCTTGAACAGAGAGCCCGATGCGTGGCTCAATCCCAGGACCCTGAGACCATGACCTGAGCCGAAGGCAGAGGCTTTAACCCACTGAGCCACCCAGGCGCCCCAGTACTCTCATTTTAGATAATGAAGTTTTAAATTCCGTTTTAGAGCATTGTATGGGTAACCTGTAAGTATAAACTTCATTAATGTTAATATTTTAAAATATTATCCCTTTTATGTTAACTTAAAAATGATAAATATGAGCACCTGGGTCGCTCAGTTGTTAAAGCTTCTGTCTTCAGCTCAGGTCATGATCCCAGGGTCCTGGGATTGAACCCTGCATTGGGCTCTCTGCTCAGTGGGAAGCCTGCTTCTCCCTCTCCCACTCCTGTGCTGTGTTCCCTCTCCTGCTGTATCTCTCTCTGTCAAATAAATGAATAACATCTTTAAAAACGTATTTTAAAAAATGGTAAATTTTTAGGGCATTAGTTGATTTCATTATCTACTTTTAATACCTAAACATTGTAATTAACAACATGTAGAACCATATCTAATTCAGTAGTGCAATAGTTTTCCCTTCTCCCCTTTTTATTTTTACTTTATTTTATTTTTTAAAAAGATTTTATTTATTTATTTGACAGAGAGATCACAAGTAGGCAGAGAGGCAGGCAGAGAAAGAGGGGGAAGCAGGCTCCCTGCTGAGCAGAGAGCCCGATGAGGTGCTCACTCCCAGGACCCTGAGACCATGACCTGAGCTGAAGGCAGAGGCTTAACCCACTGAGCACCCAGGTGCCCTCTCCTTTATATTTTTTAAAGATTTTATTTTTGGTAATCCCCTCACCCAACGTGGGGCTTGAATGCACAATCCTGAGATCAAGAATTGAATGCTTTACTGACTGAGTCAGCCAGGCACTCCCCTTTTTAATTTGTAAATACTTCAGTGTGTATGGTTAAAAGAATAAAGTCTATTAAAAAAAGTAATCAAACCACAGTACCATTATCATTCTTAAAAATAATTCATAATAGTTCCTAAACTTAATCAATATTCTGTTTATAATTCCTTCATGTTCTGTATTTTAAAAATATAGTTGCTTTATTCAAATCATGAACCATATAAAGTGTACACATTTTATTTGGTATATGTATCTTTAAATCTTTTTCAATCTGTAGATTCTCCTCACCTCCCTTTTTTCTTGTCATCTTTCTTTTTTTTTTTTCCTATAGAATTGGGTCATTTTTTTTTCCCCCTCTGTGGAAATTTCCACAGTCTGAATTATTTTCTGTAAACTGATCATGGCTTGATTAGATTCAGATTCAACTTTTTTGTTCTGAAAATCCTTTATAGGCAGGCTTTGTACTTAATATTATATCCCACCAGGGAGCAGCACATGAAGTATGGTGTGTCTTTTTCTGTGATGTTAAGATCAGTGGGTGTGAGATGACGAATCCAGTGGGCTTAGATCTTGTTAGTTTGATGTATCTGTTTGAAAGTTTACCTTTCACTGAATGGCTTTCACTGAATGCTTAAGCCCATTATTTCATCAGGGGTTCCAAATGATGATGTTTTAGGTCTATCATTTTCTGCATTCATTAGCTGGAGTTTTCTATAATGAGGAACTTTATAAAATCAACAGTTGGGTTATCTCCAGGAAAGGAGGGTAAATGCTTGATTCTTTACTTCTATTTTCCACTTTTCAGAATGATAAAGTGGTTTTTTTAAGGGGAATTGACTAATAGCTTGCTTGGCAAAATATTGATGAAAATTTTCATTCAGACTTTTTTTTCTTTTTTTAGATTTTATTTATTTATTTGACAGACAAAGATCACAAGTAGGCAGAGAGGCAGGCAGAGAGAGAGGAGGAAGCAGGCTCCCTGCTGAGCAGAGTGCCCGACGCGGGGCTCGATCCCAGGACCTTGGGATCATGACCTGAGCCGAAGGCAGAGGCTTTAACCCACTGAGCCACCCAGGCGCCCCTCATTCAGACATCTTATCTTACGTTTCATCACATAGTTAGGGAACAGAATTATTAGAAGTTTTTACTGTCATAGAAAAAGTATTGGTTTTATACATTTTGCTTCTTTTGAAGTTTTAATGTAGAACAAAATGATTAGACTTGATAACAAGATCAATTATTGATATATTTTTAAAAATAATAATTTTTGTCCTCTAAGTTTGCCACTTTTAACACTCTGAGAAGATCTTTTTTTTTAATTAATTTATTTTTTTCAGCATAACACTATTCATTGTTTTTGCACAACACCCAGTGCTCCATGCAATACGTGCCCTCCCTATTACCCACCACCTGTTCCCCCAACCTCCCACCCCCGACCCTTCAAAACCCTCAGGTTGTTTTTCAGAGTCCATAGTCTCTTATGGTTCGCCTCCCCTTCCAATTTTTTTTTTTTTATAAACATATAATGTATTTTTATCCCCAGGGGTACAGGTCTGTGAATCACCAGGTTTACACACTTCACAGCACTCACGATAGCACATACCCTCCCCAATGTCCATAACCCCCTCCCCTCTCCCAACCCCACCTCCCCCCAGCAACCCCCAGTTTGTTTTGTGAGATTAAGAGTCATTTATGGGGGTGCCTGGGTGGCTCAGTGGGTTAAAGCCTCTGCCTTCGGCTCAGGTCATGATTTCGGGGTCCTGGGATCGAGCCCCACATCAGGCTCTCTGCTCGCTGGGGAGTCTGCTTCCTCCTCTCTCTCTGCCTGCCTCTCTGCCTACTTGTGATCTCTGTCTGTCAAATAAATAAAATCTTTAAAAAAAAAAAAAAGAGTCATTTATGGTTTGTCTCCGTCCCAATCCCATTTTGTTTCATTTATTCTTCTCCTATCCCTCTAACCCCCCATGTTGCATCTCCAACTATGAGAAGATCTTGATCAAACTATTAATTTACAGAAAGTGAAGCCATGTAATCTGAACCAAGAGAGAATGTGACACTGAAGCACTTCAATGA
Organism: Meles meles; assembly: GCF_922984935.1. Classification (NCBI taxonomy): domain Eukaryota; kingdom Metazoa; phylum Chordata; class Mammalia; order Carnivora; family Mustelidae; genus Meles; species Meles meles. Next base: position 144,038,830 of record NC_060067.1, read on the forward strand.
GAGTGTATTGTTATTGGATAAAATTTCAAGTAGGAAATAACTGCATTGTTTGTTATCAGGTAGTCAAATTAGTATATTTCACTTCATTGCTTTTAGAAAATGAACTTTTATTTTACATGAAGAGACATAGAAGCTAGAAAAAATTGCTTTATTCTTAAAGTACTTATTTTCTTTGAATGGGAAACATTTTTATTTATAAACATGTAGTGTTAGAGGAATTTTTTTTTGCATTTTTTTTAGCTTTTTTAAAATAGAAAATTTGTTAATAAGTACAAGAAAGGGTAACTTTATTATACATTCAGAGTTGCCAAACCTATCTAAATACCTGGTTTACTTTGTTAAATACTGATAGATCATTTTATTTTTCCCAGTTGGAGACTTTGCTTCTATTTAACACTTCTACAGTGCTTACTTTGTGTTTGTCATGGAGAATTATTTTTTAATCGTTACCCTAATATTTACTGAAGGTATTTGAATACTGACTTAAATGTATTTTTGTTTATTTAAACCATTTGCTAACTTTTTAGAATATATGTACAAAATGTGAAGTTTTAAAAGAAAGTTTTATAATTAGGTCTTTACTAAGTAGCCTGTCTTTTTTTTTTTTTAAAGATTTTATTTATTTTTTTATATTTTATTTATTTGACAGAGAGAAATCACAAGTAGGCAGAGAGGCAGGAGGAAGCAGGCTCCCTGCAGAGCAGAGAGCCAGATGTGGGGCTCTATCCCAGGACCCTGAGATCATGACCTAGCCGAAGGCAGAGTCTTTAACCCACTGAGCCACCCAGGCGCCCCAGTAGCCTGTCTTTTTAAAGCTATTGAACAGGCTGATTCTATGCATACTACTTCAAATGCCCATAAAATGGTGCTGATCTGTTTCATTTTTGTAGTTTTGATGTTGTATAAGAGAATCTATAAATATGTTGTGTTATAAACTTCTAATAATTTTGTCAGTAATCATAATGGCACAGAGGTACATTATGCCAGCATGGTGTAAATCTGTTGTTCATCTTAGTTTAATCACATTTATATTTTCTTCCCAGTCTATGGGCTAACATTTAGTATACTGATTTTTTTTTTTTTAATAACATGTAAATTCTTTCCCCATACCTCTTTGGGCCAGTCAAGTAACATGTGTAAAATGGTGGGTGAAATTAGAGCTCTTAACTTTTCAGTTGCTGTAACTGTTTGCTAAATAAATTTCAGTTCGTTTTAAGATTAGGGTGAGAATGGTATTTTGTCATGTAGGTACTCTAAACTGAAAGCATTCTTCTTTTTCTTTTTAAATAGAGATTTTATTTATTCTCTTGACAGAGATAGATAGTGGGAGAGGGAACACTAGCAGAGGGAGTGGGAGAGAGAGAAGCAGGCTTCCCTCAGAGCATGGAGCCTGATGCAGGGATCCATCCCAGAACCCTGGGATCACGACCGGTGCTGAAGGCAGATGCCTAACGACTGAGCCATCCAGGCACCCCTCTTTTTTTTTTTTTTTTTTTTTTTTAAGATTTAGTTATTAGGGTGCCTGGGTGGCACAGTTGGTTAAGCGTGGGACTTTTGGTTTTGGCTCAGGTTGTGATCCCAGGTTTGTTGAGCTCTGCCTCAGGCTCCGTGCTCAGTGGGGAGTCTGCTTGAGATTCTCTTTCCCTGTCCTTCTGGCCCTCCCGCTTGTGTGGTCATGCTCTTGTGCTTGTAGACTCTCTCTCTCTCTTTCTCTCATAGGGGTCGGGCTGGGGAGGGAAATTATTGGAATTATTGAACTTTATCAAATTTCTGTTGTATTGAGTTGGGGAAATGAACATAGCCTGGATGAGGTAGAAAGAAGACATATTCAGAGATAACATCATAAAGATGCTCAGACCCCTGCAGAATTCTGATTGGCCTGAATTAATATGTGATATTATGATTGTCTAACCTGTGAAATTGAACACCATTATTGACATCCCTATAGGTCAGTTAAGAGTTTAACAAGTATCAGGGTTTTAACAGTTCAGAGTGGGGAAACATTACTTTCTTTTTGGTTTTTTTAGAGGCAAGAAGTGAGCCAAACTTTGAATTTTAGGAAGGGAGAGCAAAGGCAAGGAAGTAGAATTTTAAAGTTCCTTCTCGTTATAATTAAGTCATCTGGACTGGATTGACTGGTGATTGTATGGGAACAAAATGGGAGTTGAGACTTTTTGAGATTTTTGCAGAGTGGGCCTGGTGATTGGAAATGTATTCTGTAAATGATGTAGAGTTATGATTGTTTTTTTTTACAGGGGTAATTACATGGTTAAAATGCTCTTGAGAAGCTTGGTATGAGTTCTGAACTAAATTGGAGTTATTTTTTGGTGTGAGAATTTTTTCATATATATAATATATTACTGATTTTAACCCCTATTCATCCAAATTAAATTGGGCTTTTATTAAATTCAGTATGTAGCTGGTATTTTAGTGTTATAAGTGAATAGTAGATCTTAAATAACTAATAGCTAGATGAAGGCTTATGTTTCTATGTTGTTTAGATATCAAGGCCATGAGTTTGTCTCTGGCCTCAGCCTGGGATTTCTGATGGCAAGATACTGAGGAAGTCATTTAAATATTAATTCTTACCAAAGCCATCTCATTTTAACCCCATTCTTTGTACTTTGTTTGCTGATAGAAAACACACAGTTATAAGTGTTTTGGGAAATACAGATTCATTGCCATTAGTATGCTTTTGGTTGGGAAAATTTGTTAACTCTGTTAAATACTTCAACTTCTAGCACTGTTTACCTTTTTGGTTTTATATTACGTTAAACTACCTGAAAGAATCCTGCTTTGCCATTTAGTCAGTTTGAACAGTTAAAATAAATATCAATGTAAGAGCAAGCAGGGAAACCTTATTAGCATATATGAGAGTGAGCTACAAAAATATCACTTGAATATTTTGCTTTTAGTATGTTTATTTTGTAAATAGAGTTGATTCATTGAATTCTCCTTCCCAACTCATCTTCCACCACAGACTCCACTCTGTTCTTCTTTATCTTTGTGGATAAAACATTCCACATAATACTGAGAAAGAAAAAGAAAATGAAGGTGGATTATGTATTAAAGATCATCTTTTTTTTTTTTTTACGATTGATTTATTTATTTTAGAGGGAGAGAGTACATAGCAGGAAGAGCAAAGGGAGAGGAGGGAGAGAAAGTGCCAAGTGGACTCCATGCTGAGTGCTGAGCCCAACTTGGAGCCCGATTTCAGGACCCTGAGGTCACTACCTGAGCTGAAACCAAGAGTCAGATGCTCAGCTGTGTCACCCAGTTGCCCCTAAGGATTATCTTTATTGATACCAGCATGTTAGTTGGGTATAGTATCTGAGCGAGTATGAGTGATCTGTGGGATGGTATTTTTCCTATATTTCCTGGGCTGTCAAATATAATGAGCATTTTTTGGTCTTTGTTTGATATTTTATATAGATAATACATTAATAGTTCAAAAAAATGAATACAGTGACATTTTTCTTCCCCCTCTGTTCCTTATGTTTTCAGCACACATTTTCTCTGCCAAATCATCTCCCCCCAAATTAATTCAGCTTTTGCTAAAGAAAACCTGAAAAATAACTGTTGGCACCTCATATATTTTTCCAAAGTTTCTTTAGGTTTTTTTTTTTTTAAAGATTTTATTTTATTTATTTGACAGAGAGAGAGATCACAAGTAGGCAGAGAGAGAGGAGGAAGCAGGCTCCCCGCAGAGCAGAGAGCCCGAAGCGGGGCTCGATCTCAGGACCCTGAGACCATGACCTGAGCCGAAGGCAGCGGCTCAATCCACTGAGCCACCCAGGCGCCCCGTTTCTTTAGGTTTTTATGAACAAATAGAAAATATCTGCATGTTTTTCCTCTTTTTAAATGATATTTTCAAGGAAAACCTCCTTTATATTGGTCTTAGCGGTGATATTTTGGATCCAACACCAAAAACATTGGTAACAAAAGAAAAAATAAGAAAGTGGGACTATTAAATCAATTGGGTAGAATGGACATTTTAACAATGTTAATTCTTCCAAGCAATGAACTTAGGATGTCTTTCCATTCATTTGTGTCATAGATTTCTTTCATTAGTATTTAATGCTTTTCATTGTACAGATCTTTTACCTTCTTGAATTTATTCTTAATTATTTTATACTTTTTCTTGCTACTATAATTGGAATTGTTTATTTAATGTCTTTTTAAGATCTCTCCTTGTCAGTGTATAGAAATGCAACTTACGTTTTGAATGTTGATTTCATGTCTTAAAACTGTTAATGAATTCATTTTTACTGTTTTAACAATTTTTGGTGGATTCTGTAGAATTTTCTGTAGGATCCTGTCATCTTCAAACAGATTAATTTTTCCTTTCCAATTTGGTTGCCTTCTATTACTTTATTTGCCCAATTGTTCTGGTTAGGCCTTCCAATATTTTTTAAAAGTGGCAAGGGTTGTCACCCTTGTCTTGTTTCTGATCTTAGACGAAAAGCTTTCCAGCTTTTCACTGTTGATCAGAATAGGTCATTTAATGAAGCTTCCAGGGGAGCTCTGGAACTAGATACTGGAACTGTAGAGTTAATGCCACCAGAATATTCTTTTTCCATTTATGATGTAGGTGACTTTCTCTGTATACATGGCAGGGAAGATGTCTGCTGGAAGCTGCCAGTGTAAATATCTTTATAGCTTTTGTCCCCAAAGTGCAAAAGCCTATCTTTTGATGTCTCAATTTAAAAAAAAAAACAACAAACAATATCTTGGGGATGCCTGGGTGGCTTAGTTGCTTAGGTATCTGACTCAATTTCAGCTCAGGTCATGATCTCAGAGTTGTGAGATTGAGCCCTGAGCCACACTGAGACCCAGTGTGGAGTCTGCTTAAGGTTGTTTCTCTCTCCCTCTCCCCCTTCCTCTCCTCTCACAAAAAAAAAAAAAAAAAAAAAAAAAAAAAAATCTTTGTAATGATTTTGATTGGCCTGAATTAGGTCACATTTTCATCCCTGGACTGACTAATCACTGTGACCAGGAGAATGGAGAACTGTATGTGCCTGAATTAAGCGTCCTCTCTGGTCTAGCTGTGAGGTAGCAATCTCATTGCCTGGAGAATGCTGTGAGGGGGATGAGGGATGAAAGGAAGAGTGAGTGTAATATTGACAAAACAACAGATGTCTATTATGATAGATATTTCAGTTGTCTCCAATTATTCTTTTATTAATATATTTCCTGTTTTCATATTTGATGATTCTGCCTAGTTTTTTTTTTTTTTTAAAGACTTATTTGAGAGAGAGAGAGAGGGAAAGAGAGAGTACATGTATGTGTACAAATGAGGGGAAAGACAGAGGGAGAGAATTTTCAAGCAGACTCCCCACTGAGAAGCCCAGTTTGGGGCTTATCCCATGACCCGTGAGATCATGACCTGAGCCCAAACCAAGAGTCTGATGCTTAACTGACTGAGCCATCTAGGTATCCCTTCCTACTTAAGAATATTAATGTGAAATTATTATAAAGATCTAAAAGTTCATCTTTTGTGGAAAAAGTAATATAGAGATTTCTTTTACATATTGTAAGTTTTGCTGTACTTCAAAATAGGACCGGTTGCTAAATTATAAAGTATGATGTGTGACCATTTTTAAAAATTTAATTAAAAAATTTTAACAATTTTGGGAGCGCCTGGGTGGCTCAGTGGATTAAGCCGCTGCCTTCGGCTCAGGTCATGATCTCAGAGTCCTTGGATCGAGCCCCGCATCGGGCTCTCTGCTCTGCAGGGAGCCTGCTTCCTCCTCTCTCTCTGCCTGCCTCTCTGCCTGCTTGTGATCTCTCTCTCTGTCAAATAAATAAATAAAATCTTTAAAAAAATTTTTTAAAACAATTTTGTTATTGAAGTACAGTTGACAATACAGTATTTTGTTAGTTTCAGGTACATAACATAGTGATTTGACAGTTTTATACATTATGCGGGCTCAACAGAAAAATACAGTTATTGTCTGTCACCATACAACATTATTACAGTATTACTGACTTTATTCCCTATGCTGTACTTTTCATCCCTGTGACTTATTTATTTTAAATCTGGAATTTTGTTGGGGCACCTGGGTGGCTCAGTGGGTTAAAGCCTCTGCCTTTGGCTCAGGTAATGAATGATCCCAGGGTCCTAGGATGGAGCCCTGCATCGGGCTCTCTGCTCAGCAGGGAGCCTGCTTCCCTTCCTCTCTCTCTGCCTGCCTCTCTGCCTAATTGTGATCTCTGTCTGTCAAATAAAATAAAATAAAATCTTTAAAAAAAAAATCTGTAATTTTGTACCTTTTAATCTCCTTCACCTATTTTCTCTCTCTCCCTCTACAACCACCAGTTTGTTTTCTGTATGTCTGTTTATGTTTTTTGTTTGTTTTGTTTTTTAGATTCCACATGTAAGTGAAATCATGGTATTTGTCTTTTTTAAAAAATATTTTATTTATTTATTTGATAGAGATATCACAAGTAGGCAGAAAGGCAGGCACAGAGAGAGAGAGAAGGAAGCAGGCTCCCTGCTGAGCAGAGAGCCCGATGCGGGGCTCCATCCTAGGACTCTGGGATCATGACCTGAGCCAAAGGCAGAGGCTTTAACCCACTGAGCCACCCAGGTGCCCCAGTATTTGTCTTTTAAAATAGCTTGGAAGCATTGAGAGAATGATAATAGAGCTGGGCTTAGATTAATAGGGATCTTAAAGTATATGTGATGTTACAGTTTTAAACATTTTTACATGTGATCAGACCCAAATACTGAATTAATTGATTACATTATTGAATGCTCAACATTTTGCTGTCTCATATCTTAGGATGTTTTGATTCCAAGTAATATAAGTTCAGTGGACTTTGGACTGGTTGTCACAGTGTGACAGGTTTCTGATTTTTAAAATATGTCATTCCTATAAATCACTAGTTTGCTAGATTGAACTAGCAAGCTATTATAGAACATGGCAATATTTACTGTGGATAAATGCAAATTTGAAAAGGTTCTGTGTATGATGGTTTAAATGATTTATTAGCTTTCACTGCATACATGAATCCAAAGTTATGTAATGGATTTAGAAAATTTCATTTCCTGTTTGAAGGTTCAGATTTGCATATTCTATAATGCAAGTATTTGATCTGAGTCAATAGGATATATAGTTAAACTCTGTGATATTAATACATCCTTAATCATTTTTTGGTATATTATATGACAGACTTTTTTAGATGTAGGACAAGTGATTAAACATACCACATGTTCTTTTTTGTTTGTTTTGTTAAAGAAATGGTGACTGTGTGTCTTCACACATGGCTTCAGAATTTGTGCTCACCAGAGTTTCTTTGCTCTTTTATTTGGCTGTTCTTTCCTGTGAGAAAGATGAAGTGAGAACTTCATCTAGGTTAATACATTTTTCTTTTCAATGGGAACAAGTAATCCTAGGTCATACCTCACATGAGTCACTTTTTTTTTTAAATAAAACTTCTTATTTTGAGATAATTATAGATTCATATGCAGTTGTAAGAAATACTAGAGAGGGATCCCTTGTACCATTTACTGTCTTTCCCCCAGTGGAAAAATCTTACATAACTACAGTATAATATTGACATCAATATAACCAACATATGGAAATTTACCTCATAAGGTTCTGTGCAGTTTATGGGTTCTTCCTTTTGATGTCAAGTCTGAGAACTTTTTGCCTAGTTTTAAATCCTGAAGATTTTTTCTCATTTGTTTTTCTAAAAGTTATTTTTTACCTTTAAATCTGCAGTTTATATTGTTGGTTTTTATGTAAGGTAAGCTACTTAGGTGAAGGTTCATCTGTTCATTTATGGATATTTAATTACTCTAGCACTGTTTATTGAAATTCCTCTATTGGGTTGCTTTTGTACCTTTGTCAGAACTCAGTTGGGCATATCTATTTGGGTCTACTTCTGGGTTCTCTATTCTGTTGTATTGATTTACGCGTCTGTTTCTTTAGGCACTACCTCATAGTTTAGCTACTATAGCTATATAGGTCTTGAAATTGGGTAAACTAATTTCTCCCACTTTATTTTTCTTTTTCAAGATTGTTTTTGCTATCCTACTTCCTTTGCTTTTCAATATCATTTTTTTTTCAAAGATTTTATTTATTTATTTGTCAGAGAGAGAGCGCACACAGGCAGACAGAATGGCAGAGGGAGAAGCAGGCTCCCTGCGGAGCAAGGAGCCCGATGCGGGACTTGCAGGACGCTGGGATAATGACCTGAGCTGAAGGCAGCCGCTTAACCAACTGAGCCACCCAGGCGTCCCTCAATATCAATTTTAAAATAATCTTTTTATATCTGCAGAAATCTTGCTGAGATTATGATAGGAATTGTGTTCAATCTGTGTATCAGTTTGGGGGAGAATTAATATCATATAAACAGAGTATGTCTCTACATTTATTCAGATTTTCTTTTATTTTTTCAAATCCTCATTTTGTTGTTTTCAACATTCAGGTGCTGTATGGGTTTTGGTATATCTATATCTAAGTATTTCAGAGTTTTTTGAGCAATTGTAAATAATACTGTATTTTTTTATTTTAAAGATTTTTATTTACTATTTTTTTGTCAGAGAGAAAGAGTGAGTGAGCACAAACAGGGAGAACAGCAGGCAGAAGGAGAAGCAAGCTCCCAGAGCCAGATGTGGGACTGGATCCCAGGACCCTGGCATCATAACCTGAGCCGAAGGCAGCCGCTTAACGAACTGAGCCACCCAGGCATCCCAATAATACTGTATTTTTAATTTCATTGTCCATATATTAACTGTTAGTATATAGAAATGAATGCAGTTAATTTTTTAAAAATAATTGATTTTTGTAGATTCTAACCTGTGACCTTGCTGAACTCACTACTAGTTCTAGGAGGTTTTTTTTTTTTCTTTTTTTGAGAGAGAGAGCGCATTAGGGCGGGGGGAGGGGCAGAGAACGAGGGAGAAGCAGACTCCCCACTGAGTAGGGAGTCAGATTCTGAGGCTCCAGGATCATGACCTGAGCAGAAGGCAATCACTTAACCAACTGAGCTACAGAGGTTTTTTGTTAAATGTCTTTGGATTTCTGTATAGATAATCATGTTTTCTGTAAATAGAGGCAGTTTGTTTCTTCCTTTCTGATCTGCATGCCTTTTATTTCTCTTCTTGCCAATTACAGCCTTGGTTGGAACTTCAGCACTGTGTTAGAGTGGTGAGAGTGTATATCCTTGCCTTATTCCTGATTTAAGGGGAGAGCATTCAGTTTTCTACTATAAATTACAGTGTTAGATGTGGATTTTATGTCGGCGTTCTTTACTAAGTTGAAGAAGTTTCCCTTTATTCCTGTTTTTCTGAGAGTTTTTATCATGAGTTTGTGTTGTATTTTTCTCAAATGCTTTTTTTTTTTGGCATCAATTGATACGATAATGTGATTTTTCTCCTTTAGTCTATTAATAAGGTGGGTTACATTGATTTTTGCATATTGAAATAATGTTGTATCCCTGGAATAAAATCCATTATGTCATGGAATTCAATTCTTCTATATTACTGAATTCTACTTGCTGTTATTTAAAGAATTTTTGTGTTTAAATTCTTTTTTTTTTTATATTTATTTATTTAACAGAGAGAGCACAAATAGGCAGAGAGGCAGGTAGAGAGAGAAGAAGGGAAAGCAGGCTCCCGCTGAGCAGAGAGCCCGACGTGGGGCTCGATCCCAGGACCCTGAGATCATGCCCTGAGCCGAAGGCAGAGGTTTAACCCACTGAGCCACCCAGGTGCCCCGTGTTTATATTCTTGAGGAATATTGATATATAGTGTATTTGTACTATCTTTGTTTGATATCATAGTAGACACATAAAATGAGTTGAGAAGTGTAAAGTTCGTGTTAATTTTAAACATTTGGTAGAATTGGTAAAACAATACCAACCTTACAAATTTTTTTTTTGAGAGATTTAAAATTATGAATTTTTAAACAAATATTTTTATTTATTTAACACATAGAGAGAGTAACAAGTAGGCACAGGGGCAGGCAGAGAGAGAGCGGGAAGCAGGTTCCCTGCTGAGCAGAAAGCCTGATGTGGGGCTAGATCCCAAGACCCTAGGACCTTGAGACCATGACCTGAGCTGAAGGCAGAGGCTTAACCCTCTGAGGCACCCAGGTGCTCTTAAAATTATGAATTTAATTTTCTTGGGGCGCCTGGGTGGCTCAGTGGGTTAAGCCTCTGCCTTCGGCTCAGGTCATGATCTCAGGGTCCTGGGATCGAGTCCCGCATCAGGCTCTCTGCTCGGCAGGGAGCCTGCTTCCTCCTCTCTCTCTGCCTGCCTCTCTGCCTACTTGTAATTTCTCTCTGTCAAATAAATAAATAAAATCCTTAAAAAAAAATAAAAAAAAATTATGAATTTAATTTTCTTAATAGTTATAGCATTATTTACATTATTTCATATTGAGTAAGTGTGGTAGCTTGTGTTTTTTGAGAAATTGGTTATCTGTACTGTCAAATTATGTGTTTAGAGTTGATCGTAGTATTCACTTGTTTTTTGTTACCTACAGGGTCTATAGTGATATTTCCTGTTTCATTCCTGTTAGTGGTAATTTGTATTTTTTTTTCTTGTTATTTTTCAGTCCTGCTAAATTCTCAATTGTAATGATTCTTTTAAAATTTTTTTATCTTTTTTTTTTTTTTAAAGAACTAGCTCTTTATTTCATTGGTTTTTCTCTATTGTTCCCCCCCCCCTTTCAGTTTCATTAGCTTCTGCTCTTGTATTTATTATTTCCTTCCTTCTGCTTGCTTTGGATTTATTTTGATCTTCTGTTAGGTTCCTTTTTGCTTTTTTTGAGTAGGAGCCCAGTGTAGGACTTGAACTCATGACACTGAGATCAAGACCTGAGCTGAGATCAAGAGTTGGACAGCTAACTGACTGAGCCACCCAGGCACCCTATCTTCTCTTAGGTTCTTAAAATGAAACTTTCCCCTTTTTTCTAATATATGCTTTTAGTTCTATCAGTTTTCCTATCAGTAATGCTTTAGGTTAGTTCAAGTCATTCTACAAAATACATGTTTTAAGTTTATGTAGGGAAAGAAATCTCTGGTCATATGGGTCAAGTGAAGTTACACAGGATTCTTTATTTGAGAACCTCTTCAAGCCTTCATGTGCAGTTTGAACTTTGCAGAGGGGCTATACTATGTAGCTTTCCCCCACACTCCCCAGATAGATTTGATTTAGGTGGGATTTTGCAAAGTACCATTCTTTCACAGGGATTATTGGATATGTTGTTGCATAGTTGGCTTGAGTAGTCCCTGATCAGTTCTCTTAATATGGTTAATAAGTGGAGGCTTAAGGGGCTTCTGGCTGGCTCAGCCGGAGGAGCATGCCACTCTCGGTCTTGGGGTCATGAGTTCAAGCCCCAGGTTGGGCATAGAGATGACTTAAAAAATTAAAAAAAAAAAAAAATGGCCCTTAATAGAAGAATACACAAGAATGTTGCTCCCAGTTACTTGCTTAGTTTAAAAAAAAGGGAAATGAGTTTAATGAAATAATAGAGTTCTTTTTTTTTTTTTTAAGTGCTTGAAAAGAGATTTATAATAAAGAATAGAGCAAACAGGGTATACATACACCCTCAGCTTAGACTAAATTTGCTTTTGGTTATAAAAATTTCTTTATGCATAGAGTCATATATAATTTTATTTACATACATACATGTTATATATGTGTATATAGTTATAAGTATGGTTCTTATTTTTTCTTTATCTTTTTCAACTTTGTTCTATCTTCTGTCTCTTCTTCCCCATAGCCTGTTTCTCCTCTGACCTCCTTACAGGGTAACCAATGTCTATAGCCATGTGTATAGTCATCTGTATTTTATGGACATATAATCTAGTAGATCAAGTATTCTGACAGTAGTGTGTAATGAAGGAGTTCTCAGCTAGTTTGGTGAGGGTAGGCAAGGGGAAGAGGGATAAACTTAAATTTTAGGAGATAGAATCAGCATTCAATTAATTGGACATTGTATAAAGGAGCTGAGTTGAAGATGACATCATGGTTTCTGCCATGTGGATAGAATTACCAACTGGGGTAGCAATCATAGCAGGATAGGGAGAAGATAATCAGTTATGCTTTGGCTATGTTTATTTTGAGGCAGCATGTGTGTTTGTCTACAAGCAGCAGGACACATGAATTTAAAACTTGGGAAAGAAGCTAAGTTGAGCTATAGTAGTGTAGAGTGGTATAGAGACTTCCAGATATAGAACAAAAGTACTGTAACATAAAGTACAACAGTCTGTATCTGGAGTCTCAGTGATGTGTAAGAGCAGGTATAGCAGAAATAGAATGATGAGGTTATTTGAAGGTACAAGAAACTACGATTAGAGTAGGTTACTAATATTTTCAGATTTCGGGTAGGATAATTTCATGATTTAAGGTGTAATCCTAGTAGGTAGCATTGAAAGTAATTGGATTTAGGAAGTCTAGATTAAAAAACTAATAATTTTAAAAAGGAGAGAGGTTGTATGATTGTGCCCTCTGTGGTGAGTTAGATTTCAATTAAGCAGTATTCTGAAAGTTGAGGATAGTAGGGCATTTGTATACCTTGGAATGGTTGTATATCTAAGTTTTTGGGAAAGTGTCATGGAATATAACATGATGGTGACTATTGTCAGTAGAGGTAGTGTGTTCGTTAAATTAATAACAGTAAAGGGTTGATGATGAGAGTGTTATGATGGGACATTGAGTATTGTTTGGTATTGAAGAGTTTTAGGGACTACAGTCACATGGTTAAAATGACAGGAACAAAAAAACCCTGGAGTGTAAAACATTTTGTGGATCAAGACTTAAGAGTGGATGATAATCACATAATGAAGAAGGGACTTAGAAATTATAATGATAAAAGTACAACATAAAGAGCTGTCACTTTTAGCTTCCTTTGATGTTAATTAAGTTAGTACATTATAATAGGGTTTTATTTTATTGTAAGTGGAATATGCTTTTAAAATTTATGTATTGCTAGTATGTTGACTGTTCACTAGGAAGAAAGACCAGAAGATGACAACTTTCCTGTAACTATCAGGTGAAGTTATTATTGTTATTATTATTATTATTAATTTAAGACTTATTAACAGCTGCATGCCATTTGTCAACTTAAAAATCCAGTTGTATAGTTTTATTACAGATTAGAATGAAGTTAAAATCTCAATTTGACCAGATATCAAACAATTTAAAAACCTTTAAGGGTGGGGGCGCCTGGGTGGCTCAGTGGGTCGTGCCTTCGGCTCAGGTCTTGACCCCAGGGTGCTGGGATCAGCCCCGCATCAGGCTTTCTCCTCGGCGGGGAGTCTGCTTCTTCCTCTCTCTCTGCCTGCCTCTCTGCCTACCTGTGATCTCTCTCTGTCAAATAAATAAAATCTTAAACAAAAAACCCCCCAAAACCTTTAAGGGTGTATTGAGAAAAAGCAGGCTTTTTTTTTTTTTTTTTTTTTTAAAGCATGTTTGTCATCAAAAAGACATCTTTAGGTAAAAATAATGAAAACCCTAAGCTGCATAGATAATGCAGATAGTTGTGTTTATCTGGCCACTGAGCAAAAAGCAAGTACTTAAGGTCTTCAGCTCCAATCTTCTGTTCATTTCTTACTGCTGGAATTTCGTATTCATTTCTTCTTATTGGATGACGAAACCGGATGATAGTGTAAATGGTAAGCCAGCATTTACTTAGCCCAGGCCTGCTCAGCCTTAGGAAAAGATGAATTCTTAGCTCGTGGATCGGCTGCTTTTGTCTCTTTGCCATGGTGGTGGTTAGGGTTTTCTGGGCATCTGCGTGGGTAATTAAAATTGCAGTGGCATTGATATGGAGATGGCTGCTAACCATGGGTCTCATCTCCGTGATTTTCCTTACCTTCTTCATTGCCTCCCTCTCTAGGCTGTCTTTGGCAAAGAGAACCCCTGCAGAATTGTGGTATATAACCCAATACATACCCTGTCTTACTGGTCTACCCTGTCAGCTCCCTAACACTTTTCCATGTGCAGGAGGGTTGGAAGACTGTGGTTGACACCCATTGGGTCTCTGCATGTAGTTAGGTGGGAACTGTCACCTGCAGAAGGCCTGGCTCATTGGGATCTGGGTTTTGGAAGCACTCTCTCAGCCCTCTTTCTCTCCCCACTCTCACAATTTTGGTAATTCTGTGGGTAATTGTGGGGAGGACCCCTGTGAAGGATAGTGTAGATAATGGTTTTGGTCTGCTGCATGTTTGCTGTCTTGAGCTAGAGCTCTGCCAGAGCCTGTGTGACATTTGCTCCCTCCGCATTCTTTCCTCCTTCAACATCAAACTGTACAGTCTCCACATTCCTACACTGTGAGGGTACTTCCTGGGGTTATTCTTCTTTATGGCAGTCTGGTGTACAAATACATCTTCTCAGTGTCATTCCTCTTGATGAAACCATATTCATTTCTTACACATTGAGCCATTTTACTGTTCCTAAAACCTTTTTTGTGATGATCTTGCTGTCCCTTCCCACAGGCGCCGGAGGATGTGAGATGGCCTAGGCTCCTGCTCTGCTCCTTGCGCACTTCCTGGAGGTGTCCAGCTTCGTGTCTGGACAGCAGAGGGTGGGGACAGTTGCCTCACTGCTGGGAGTTAGAGGTCATGGTGATGGGCCAGAAGCCATAGCTGCACCTTGTCACAGTGTGTGATGGCAACTAGACTACTGGGGGTGGGGCTGGTCAGAACTCTTTGAGGTGTGTTCTCTGCTCCTGCTATGGATTGAACTTGAAGATACTATTCTTTTTTTTTTTTTTTAATTTATTTTATTAACAGACAGAGACCATAAATAGGCAGAGAGGCAGGCAGAGAGAGAGAGAGGAGGAAGCAGGCTCCCTGCCAAGCAGAGAGCCCGATGCGGGGCTCGATCCCAGGACCCTGGGATCATGACCTGAGCCGAAGGCAGAGGCTTTAACCCACTGAGCCACCCAGGCGCCCCGATGCTATTCTTGAAGTGAGAATTTTAGTAGCAAGTAGAAGGAAGTGTGAGTTCTTATATCTTCATCTATGAGGATATGCATTAATTGAGATATGTGTTAGTTCATTAAACCCTCACAACTTTAGGAGATGGGTACCATTATTACTCTAATTCTGCAAATGAGAAAGTGAGCCATAGAGAGGCGAACTATCCTGCCCTTGGTCTTACACTTGGTATCTGGTAGAACTAGAAGTCAAATCCAGTCTTGCTCCAGAGGATATGCTCTTAATTAAACACTGTTCTCCTAAGAGGAGATGGGTTTCTGAAAACTCTAAAGGTATAATTTATGGCTTATGGTTAAAGATCTTAGACAACATACAGTTCAGAGTGACCCATGAAAGTACTTTACTATCATTAAAACTAAGACCTCAGTACCTAAAGGTAAATAATGATATTTTATTCATCTGTCCTTGGTGATACTTGGTACGGTATACCTTTTTTCTGTTTTATATCCTTACTGTGTAAGAGCTTTCTTTACCTCAGTTTTGATGGGATACATCAATTGCATAGTTTGATTTTTCCCAGTAATGTACAAACTAAGAACCATTATTTTTTTTTTTTTAAGATTTTATTTATTTATTTGACAGAGAGAGAACACAAGTAGAGAGGCAGGCAGAGAGAGAGAGAGGGAAGCAGGCTCCCTGCTGAGCAGAGAGCCCGATGCGGGACTCGATCCCAGGACCCCAAGATCATGACCTGAGCCGAAGGCAGCGGCTTAACCCACTGAGCCACCCAGGCGCCCCAGAACCATTATTTTTTCCTGTCTAGTTTTCCACATAAATATTCAGTGCATATTGAGAGGATTAAAATATCTTATTTTTTCCCCCTTAGATTTAAAGAAAATATATACTTATTTTGAAACATGGGAATGTGTCATAAATGTATGATTTTGAAAGTAAAAATCCTTTTGTGCCCCCATCTTCCAAGATAATCACTACTAATAATCTGGTGTATATTCCTCAGGCCTTTTCTATAGATATACTGTCATACATAATGCATAAATATGTTATATGTATCTTAGAGCGGTATAAAATAGACCTTTGGCTGATTGGGAAAATCTGTACGAGGGTAAAACCAAATATCATCATCTTAGAAGGAATTTTGGAAATATAAAAATACTTGTAAAACTTCATAGAAGATTTTAATTCTTACTGAAAATTTCTTTATTGAACATTTTATTAAATTTTTATACATTTCATATTCTAATTCAGAGAATACTTTCTTGGCAATGTGGAGTGGTACATTGCTCTTATGGTCACTGAATACACTTAAAAAATTTTTTTTTAATTTATTTGACAGAGAGAGATACAGAAAGAGAGGGACCACAAGCAGGGGGAGTGGGAGAGGGAGAAGCAGGCTTCCTGCTGGGCAGGGAGCCGGATGCGGGGGTTTGATCCCAGGTCCCTGGGATCATGACCTGAGCTAACGGCAGACACTTAACCATCCGAGCCCTAGGTGCCTGAATGCACATTTGTAAGCCTAAATAGCCTTTCAGCTGATGTTGACTGAGGAGTAAGATATTATTTTGGCTAACTCTCAGTATAAAGGTTGTTGTAAAGCAAAGGCTGATGGTTATGTTGCCATCAACATAGTGAAATTACTTTCTTCTCTTCCATTTACTAAGGGAAAGCCTTACTGTGTTTTTTTCCCAGTGTTAGGAATGATCTTAAAGATTTGTACATGAACTAAATTATAATGTAAGCTAACCTCTTATTTTGTATTTTGTTATTATTTATATACACTAAAACTCTGCCATAATAGGACAGATGGAGTCTAAAAATTCAGTTGTTTAAAATTTAGGATGGCGCTAGTTTGAGATTAAATTCAGTAATTTTTGTCTGTGTGTTTTAAAAATCACAAAAGTAAAATAACAGTGAAATTTCGTATTATACACAGCTGAACTGAGAAAGTGTGAAATGATTAGGAGGCATTTTCTCATAATTCTATACTCCATCCATTGAAGTTTATCCTACCAGTTGAGATTTTTGATGGTAAAGTGTGGGTGAGGCAAAGGACAGTAACCAGTTATTTGAATTCAGTTATCACAGGCTTTTACTCTATTTGTAAATATTTTTTTTTTTTTTGGTTTAAAAAAAAGAATATAATGTTCTTCCTGCAGTTTTTTTTCCCTGCGGCTTTTAAACTCACATTAATGACAGTTTGCTTTCTTATTATTTAGCTATTTGTGTTCTCAGTTAATTTAAAAAAAATTTTTTTTTAAATTTATTTGTTAGAGAGAGAGAGAATATGAGAGAGAGCCTGAGAGGGGAGGGTCTGAGGCAGAAACAGACTCCCCACTAAGCAGGGAGCCCAATGCGGGACTTAATCCTGGGACTCCAGGATCATGACCTGAGCTGAAGACGGTTGCTCAACCAACTGAGCCACCCAGGCGCCCATGTTCTCAATTATTTTTGTGTGTATAATCTATAGCTTTCATAAAACTAATTTTCTTATAAGAAGAAATACACATTTATTCCTCAGGTATCTGATAGACTTTAATATATATAACACATATAAAAAGATTATTATCCCAAAAATGCTTGTATTTTAGAGTGAATGTATTAAATCCAAGTGACTCATCCTTTTCATATTACTGATATTGTTATGCTGGTTATTTACGATGATAGTATACTTGATAATGTAATAATTTATCATCTAAATTTTAGGAATGCCTTTAGTGATGTGTAATTGGGCAGTTAGCTGAAACTAAGCAACATGTTTTGGCCCGATACTGACACTGAAGCTGAATTTTCATATTCTTTAATTTAAAATATTATTGCATTATTAAAGAAATGTTATCATTCTGTACCTACTGTTTTGTAAATTTAGTAGTAGGTCTTGAATATCTTCACATGCCAACACATATAGATTTATATTCTTTTTAAATGCTGCATGGTATTCCCTCTTACATGGTTGTACCATTGTTTATATATCTGTTTCTGTATTGGTGGATATTTAGGCTATTTCCAGTGTTTTTTTTTTTTTTAAAGCTTTTTTTAAAAAAAAATTTATTATTATTATTTATTTATTTATTTGACAGAGAGAGAGAGAGAGAGATCACAAGTAGAGAGGCAGGCAGAGAGAGAGAGAGAGGGAAGCAGGCTCCCTGCTGAGCAGAGAGCCCGATGCGGGACTCCATCCCAGGACCCCGAGATCATGACCTGAGCTGAAGGCAGCGGCTTAACCCACTGAGCCACCCAGGCGCCCCTCCAGTGTTTTATTTTTATAAACAGTGCTTCAGTATATAATTTTATATCATTCTGAGCTTTTCTATTTTTTCTAATTATTTTCTAATTATTTTCTATATTCTATATATTTCTATATATATTCTATATTCTATATATTCTATATATTTCTATAGAAATAATTATTTCTAATTATTTTCTATAATTTTGTAGATGATATTTTTATAAGTGGTTGAATTATTGGATCCTGCCTTTACTGAGATCTTATGCCTCTCAGTTCTTAGAGTGATTGGGTATTTGAGATGAAAAAAGAACTGTCCAGTGTCCAGGGTTATAGAGTATAACTTCATGTCAAAGTTCATACTGTTAGCCATTCTTTTTTTTTTTTTTTTTTTTTTAAAAGATTTTATTTATTTATTTGACAGAGAGAGAGATCACAAGTAGGCAGAGAGGCAGGCAGAGAGAGAGGAGGAAGCAGGCTCCCTGCAGAGCAGAGAGCCTGATGCGGGGCTCGATCCCAGGACCCTGAGATCATGACCTGAGCCAAAGGCAGCGGCTTAATCCACTGAGCCACCCAGGCGCCCCACTGTTAGCCATTCTTGTTTGAATTTTTTCTTTGCCTTCTTCCTAATGCAGAGATGTAGAGTATGATTTCAAAGTCTGGCTATATTTTTTCTCAATTTCATTTTTCTCTTCTCAAAAATTGTCCTCTTGCCATATCAGCTGCTTTTTTCTTTGATACTGTCTTTTCAGTTTTGTCTAAATATTTTCAGTAATAGTTATTCTCATTTCTTCTATATTTGAAGGTAAATTCACTTAGGTTAAATGATCTTAAACTTTATATAAGTTAGGTCCTAGATGGGCATCTTTTCCTGTATACTTAAACATTTAACACAGAATGTTTGAGATAGGAATTTTTTTTCTGATTAACTCTCAGATAATAATAAAACTCAGTAAACAGAGCTTCTGTATTCTTCAAACATTTTGGTTAATAGAGATTTAGCATATTCTTTTTTTTTTTTTAAAGATTTTATTTATTTATTTGACAGAGATCACAAGGAGGCAGGGAGGCAGGCAGAGAGAGAGAGGAGGAAGCAGGCTCCCTGCTGAGCAGAGAGCCCGATGCGGGGCTCGATCCCAGGATGCTGGGATCATGACCTGAGCTGAAGGCAGAGGCTTTAACCCACTGAGCCACCCAGGCGCCCCTCATATTCGTTTTTTTAAAAAAGATCTTATTTATTTATTTGACAGACAGAGATGACAAGTAGACAGAGAGGCAGGGTAGGGGGTAGGGAAGCAGGCTCCCTGCTGAGCAGAGAGCCTGATGTGGGGCTTGATCCCAGAACCCTGAGATCATGACCTGAGCCAAAGGCAGAGGCTTTAACCCAGTGAGCCACCCAGGCGCCCCGAGGTTTAGCATATTCTGTTAAGCATTATTATTCTCCTTAAATGATATATATTACAATTAATTACTACCACAATTATGGTCCCCAAGGTATATTCAGTTTTTTTTTTGTAATTAGACTTCAAAAACCTGCCTCTTACTTATCAGAGCTTGCATTGTTTCATTTAAATAAATTTAATACCTGAAGTCTTTATTATTTTGATTCCAAAGTATCCACTGGTATCTTTGTGAAAATTTGGTATTATTATATCATTTATCTCATTAAAATCAGCCTTCTTGAAATATTTTATTATTTAGACAAATGTAATACAACAGCAGTTGTTTATCTAGAGATAATGTTTCATGTAACAGAATTGCTATATATCATTTTCTGTTGCACGTATTCAGTTTAATTGTATTTGGTTATAACTGTGATAAAAAGAATTTTTCTAACGTGCAAAATGAATTATAGTCACCTAAATTAAATGCAGTTCTGAGTCATATTTAAAACAAGGAGTTGTCCAAGATAGCTTTTCTGATAACCCACTCTTTCATATATGCATTTAATAAATAAATTTCATTTATTTCTTGAACATCTATATATTAGGTTTGTGTCCTGTAAGCAGTAGAATACACATCTAATAGCTGCATGAAATAGAGGCTTTATTTTTCTCACATAATGAGGGATTTGGTAGGCAGTTGCTGGCATTAGTGGTTCTGCTTAATAAGGCTTTAGGAGCTAAACACTTTTTACCTTTCCTTCTACCATTCTAAACATACTGGCTTTTTGTCTCTGCTTGTGCTTGTAAGCCTCATGACATCAAGGTGGCTACTGCACCTTTGGACATCACATCTTCGTTCTAGGGAGAGAAGAAGGTAAAAGAGCAAACGGTTAGGACAGCTACATCTGTTTTCCTTTCATCAAGCAAGCTGGTGTTCTGGGAACACTGTTCAGCACTTCTCATATCTCTTTGCCCAGAATGACTCATGGCTATTCAGATGCTAAGGATGCTGGAAAAGAGAGCATTTGTCTTTCTAATCTCTGTAGAGGCAGAAAACAAGAGAGGAAGGGACTTAAGTATTTGAGTTCTTTAATGTTTTTGTACATAAATTTAATAGCTTTCAAATAACTAATTACTGTTGCATTCCACTCTTTTTAAAATAAGGTTTTTCGTTTTTGTTTTTTTGTGTGTTTTTCTGGTTTTTTTTTTTTTTTTTTAAAGTAAGCGCTATAGCCATCCTGGGGCTTGAACCCACCACCCTGAGATCAACAGTTTCATGCTCTACCAACTGAGCCAGCCAGGCACATCGGTCTCATTCTTGAAATATGTATTCACTCATCACTTTGGGGAAGAGATGCTGGGTTAGCCAGTCTATATTATTTGTCACAATCTATTATATACAGCTGTTAATGAGTGTCAGAAGCCTGGTTCAGCTGCATTAGTACCTTGTGAGTTTAGGGAAGTTATGTTTCAGGTTCCTCATCTATTAAGTGAAGATCAGTGTGGGTTTTTTAATGAGAGATAATTAAAGATGATAATTCATGTAAAGTGCTTACATAGTACATAGCTTTATAGTAATCTATGTATGTATATTGTATTGTTTGTATTTTTATTTATTTATTTATTTTTAAGGTTTTATTTATTTATTTGTCAGAGAGAGAGAGAGCACGAGAGAGCGAGCACAGGCAGACAGAGTGGCAGGCAAAGGCAGAGGGAGAAGCAGACTCCCTGCTGAGCAAGGAGCCGGATGTGGACTCGATCCCAGAACTCTGAGATCATGGCCTGCGCCGAAGGCAGCTGCTTAACCAACTGAGCCACCCAGGCGTCCCTGTTTGTATTTTTAAATTATTTATTTTATTTTGTGTTAGAATTTTAAAAATTGAAGTACAGAAAATACAGAGTAAAAAAGTTTCTCCCAACTACTATTAACTGATTGATTTGTAATCATACTAGTTATCTGTTGGTTGTGTAACAAATTATCCCAAAACTTTGCAGCTTAAACA
Source organism: Meles meles (assembly GCF_922984935.1). Taxonomy (NCBI): domain Eukaryota; kingdom Metazoa; phylum Chordata; class Mammalia; order Carnivora; family Mustelidae; genus Meles; species Meles meles. Next base: position 144,060,357 of record NC_060067.1, read on the forward strand.
GTAATAAATATCAGCTCACAGTTTCTGTGGGTCAGGAATTTGGGAACAAATTGGCTGGACAGTTCTGACTTAGAGTCTGTCATGAGGTTGCATTTCAGATGTTGGCTGAGGTTGCAGTTTATTAAAGGCTCAGCGGGAGCTGGAAGACCTGCTTCTAAACTACTTACATGATTGGCACGTTGGTGTAAGCTTTTGGCTGGAGACCTCAGTTACTTTCCAAGTGGGCCTTTTATATAGCTACTTGAATACCTTCATGACATGGTGACTGAGTTTTTCTTAGAATGAGTGATACAAGGGAAGCCATTAAGTTCTTAATGACCTAGCTTTGAAATTTACCTGTTAGTCCAGCTGAACTCTCTTGTCACTTTGAACAACCCTAATTGTGTGGGAGGACATCTGTCTTGCTGGATTTGTGGACTGGATTGTAGAGGAAGTGACAGGACAGTTTTGTTACTTTTGATTTTTCATATTTTCTGTCCCCTAAAGTAATCTTAATTTGAGATTTTTTTTCTTTGATTATTATATTCTGTGAATCACAGAAAAGAACTTATGAAAAACAAATAGGTTACTTTAAATCGTTCACCTGACAAACCATAAATTACTCTTAATCTCACAAAACAAACTGGGGGTTGCTGGGAGGAGGTGGGATTGGGAGAGGGGGAGGGGGCTATGGACATTGGGGAGGGTATGTGCTATCGTGAATGCTGTGAAGTGTGTAAACCTGGCGATTCACAGACCTGTACCCCTGGGGATAAAAATACATTATATGTTTATTAAAAAAAAAAAATTTGGAAGGGGAGGTGAACCATAAGAGACTATGGACTCTGAAAAACAACCTGAGGGTTTTGAAGGGGCGGGGGTGGGAGGTTGGGGGAACAGGTGGTGGGTAATGGGGAGGGCACGTTTTGCATGGAGCACTGGGTGTTGTGCAAAAACAATGAATACTGTTACGCTGAAAAAATAAATAAAATGGAAAAAAAATTAAATCGTTCACCTGAAAATTTGAAAGGCCTACTAAATGTTTCTGTAAAACATAGATAATTCTGTAATATTCATATAATAAGCTTTAAGAACACAATTATATTACATTATCCAGTGTTTCTCAAAAAAGCTTTTGAAGAATGTTATTCCTTGAAAAGCTCTTAGCAGGAAAAACAAAAAAAAGAAAAAAGATTACATTGTCAAGTAAATTTTGGGAAATCCATGCATTGGTTATGTATCTTTTTGAAACATATATAGTAGTATATCTCTGGGAGTTCTATCCTATGAACATCTTTAGCCTTGTTAAAGCAGTATTTCTCAGACTTCATAGAAACTTTTTGCTTGATACTGGTTTTGTAGACATGTCATACAGTTCAGTGAAATTTTTTAATTCTTATGAAAGGTACAATGAACAGTGAGAGAGGAGATGTTATTTGCTACTTTCTAGTACATGTGAGAATTTTGAAAACTATAAGGATAATTTGTTATCAGTAGAACATGCTTTTTGACTGAATTATAGATAGCAAAGTTTTTCTTCAATTTTCTTGTATTCCATGACTTTGCCATCTTAATTCTACATTGTTGCCTTTAGTTGGAGGATCTTACTTTTTCTTTTGTCTTTGATATAACTGGCAAATGGCTTGAGCTTTTTTTATTTTTAATTTACTTTAAACTTTAGGTTTATTAAATTTACCCTTCTTAGATGTATAGTTTTATGAAATTAAAATTCAGCAGACGGATATATTTGTGGGTTCAGTATCACAACCAAGATACCGAAAATTTCATTACCTCCCAAAAGTCTTCATATGTTTTTTTTGTTGTTAATTCTGTGCTTTCCCCAGCCTCTGGGAACCACCGATCCAGTTCCTCTCCCTATACTTTTGCCTTTGCAGAATGTCATATAAATGGAATCATACAATATGTGGCTTTTGTGTCTAACTTCTTTGACTTGGCATAATGTTTTTGATATTAATTCACATTGTTAATGGGATCAGTAACTTTTTCCTTATTATTAGTGATTAGTATTCTGTTGTATGGTTATATCACAATTTGTTTATCATTTATTAGTTGGTAGACATTTGAATGTTTATACTTTTTGGTGATTATGAATAAAGCTTCTGTAAATGTTCATGTACAGATCTTTTTTTTTTCTTTTTTTTTTAAAGATTTTATTTATTTATTTGACAGAGAGAAATCACAAGAGAGGCAGGCAGAGAGAGAGGAAAGGAAGCAGGCTCTCTGCTGAGAGAGAGCCCGATGTGGGGCTCGATCCCAGGACCCCGAGATCATGACCTGAGCTGAAGGCAGTGGCTCAACCCACTGAGCCACCCAGGTGCCCCTGTTCATGTACAGATCTTTATGTGGACAAATTCTTTATGAAATGGGTTGTCCGGATCCATAGGTCTTTCTCCTCTGGTATATTCACCATGAGACTTACGGCATAGGTTCCAGGATAGCTACTCTAGTTCTTGCCATTTTCCAGTTGCTTATGTAAGTAGAAGAGGAAAGTTGGAAAGCTGAGTTGTGTTCTTTAAGAGTAATAGCCCAGCAGTTGCACATATAACTGCCTGTCCTCTGCGGTTAGAACTTGGTGACATGGCTGGTAATTTCAAGGAAAGTGAAATTTTTTTTTGCCTGGGCGTCATGTACCAAACTAGAAACTCTTATTATGGAAGAAGAAGAAAATGTAAGTTGGGAGACCACATCGTTGTAATTTTCTCTCAACTTCTCCCTATTAATAAGCTTCTAGTGACTATAAACATGTATATGTTCACATTCACTTAGGAATAGATTCTTAGGGATAAATTGGACATCTTGACATTAGCACTTTTAAAAAGTAAACAAACAAACAAAAAAACTAAATACATCTTTGAAGGATGCACATATATAAAAGAAGCTTACTTTTTATTTGGCTTGTTTTACAAACAAGTAGACAGGTCCAGAGATAAAAGGTGATTTGTCACAAGAAGTAGAAAATATCTGGTTAGGGACATAAGATGTATTGTGCTCTGTCCAGTTTTTCTGCTCTACCTTACTGTGGCCATATCCCTGAGGAAGAATTTAGCAAGATTCCAGGGCAAATACAGCTTTACTTTGAAGTATTAGAATTTTCTCTGTATTACAGTCTTCCCAGTTGTATAAATCTATTGAAGTTAATTATTTTGGTCCATATGTGTTTCTTGGTTTTCTGAAAATACAAGTGACTTAGGTTTAGTGATATTTAATTTTAGCTTAAAGTATTTTATTAATATATCCACTGATGAAAGTAGTCATCATGCCCAATTAAAATCCTAATTCATAACTTGTGAAGGTTATTTGAATTCTTTGAATAATATGCTTTAAAATTTCTATAATCTTGTACATTAAACTATAACCTATAGAAAGCATGTTATGCCACCCTGAAGGTTGCTATAAAAATTGTTTATGAAGTTCAGGCCAAGACTAAAATATGTTGAAATGGAGAATTGTGAAAAATGTTCTATATAGCATAGGAGACCAAATCATGCTAAAATGCAGAAAAAGACTATACATCAGTTTCTAGGCTACATTATTCAAAAAAATACAACCATAAAAAAGGTAATAAGATTACATTTTCACATTTCACGGCTAGTAAAGCGCATTAGGCTGCTCAGATATTCATAACTTACTGTGACATTTGGGAAGATTACATTTTGTGGTGCAGAGCCATTACTACAGCTCAGATAATAACTAGCCAGTGCCTAGACTTGGATTATGATCCTTGTCATTGAAAACAAATTTGTGTTTTGAAGGTTGATCAGCTTCAAATAACTATTAGAAAGGGTTAACATGACATACTGTGGACCCTGTGCATGCTTTTTAGGTATAATAGATATGCATATATATAGTATATCAAATATGCCACACATTTATATGTATCAATTTCTGCCATCAATTTTCTCCTTGAAAGGTATATTTTGTAATATTTAAAGCAATGGAGAAATATTTAAAACACCTGTCTAGATACTGCTCTCACACTGTAAACTCAATTTAAAAGCTGGTGAAATATTTGGGTTTTTTTGGAAATTACTTTCAAAAATTAATTCTGTAGCTTCTTGTAAGGGTGGTTACTGGCAGAAATAAACACAGATTAAAATGGAAGATTGATGTAAGTAATATTAGGGTGAAGGTAAGGTCTCCTAAATTAGTTGTAACTAGACTTTTGATGTGTTTAGACCTGTGTGGGGTATGTCCAAACATGTATGTGCTAAAAACTCTCCCTTTGCTCTTTCTCCCCTGATGCTCTGTTGCCTTTTCAGAGGCAATCACTCTTTAGTTTCTTGTGTATCATCCTTGTTGCCTGTGTGTATACATGTTTTACATTCATATTGTAGCTTATGGCTCACCTTTTTTTCATCTTGATTTTCTCACCTAAGTAATGTATTTTAGAGATTTTTTCATGTGAGATGGAGCTGCCTCATTCTTTTCATTGGCTGCATCATATTCCATTATATAGTCATATACAACTTTATTAACTGTTATCTGATAATGTTTTTTTGGGGGGGATTGTTGCTTTTATTTCTGTTCAAAATGTGTCACAGTGAAGTTCTTGCATCTAACATCATTACCTAAATGTATCTGTAGGATAAATTTCTAGTTGTTAAGGTAATAGCTATTTGTGTGTGGCCTTTTCAATTTAATATAATTCCTTTGAGATTGGTTGGTTGGTTTATTTATTTATTTAAATCTATCTATTGATCTACTTTTGCAAGAGGACATTGACTTATATTGGTAACTGTGTCAGTAGTTCCAGTACCAAATACTTTTCTCATTTATAGTAATTTTTCAGTTGAAGTACTTGGTTTCCCAGACACAGATCACATCATCTCAAAATAATTGTAATTTAAATTCCTCCATTCTGATATTTTATACATTACCACCTTTTGACAATGTATCTTCTGTGCCCCCAGAATAATACCAAATGATGGTGATGATAGTCACATCCTAATCTTGTGTCTGACTTTCATGAGACTCATTCCAGTTTTCCCGTGTGAGCATGATGCTGGCTTTTCAGGTGTGATTGATATATTTTATTATTAAAGGAAGTCTTTTACGATTAATAATAAAGTATGATGGAAATATAAAACTATTTAGCAATGCCACAGTAAAAGCAGTGGGAGGTAAGCTCCATCAGTGGATGCATAAAACTGGAATAAACTATTTGGTTGTGGTTTACTCTATTATGAGCTGTTGGATTTTGTTGTACAAAGTATGGCGAGAAACAAGCTACTTGCCTAGTCTCAAGGTGTTTTCCACAAGATGTGTAATAATTTAAACACGAAATATAGTAACAGTTATTTATTTATTTATTTATTTAAAGATCTTATTTTAGAGAGAGAGAGAGAGTGCAAGCATGAGCAGGGAGAGGGAGAGGAAGAGAAAGAAGACGACTTCCTGTTTGGAAGGGAGCCCAATGCAGGACTTGATCTCAGGACCCTAAGGTCATGGCCTGAGTTGAAGGCAGATGGTTACCCTATTGAGCCATCCAGGTACCCCTATGGTAACCTTAAAATGAAAAAAAATTGACAAACACCACCTTAAACAAGTGATCAAAGCTAACTTTACCAATAGTGAGGTGTATTTACATTAGGTACCATTGAAATGGTATGCTAAGGACATCCATCACTTCTGGGATACTTTCACTAAAAATGCGTAACCTGAATTTAAACCTGAAAAAATGTCCACATGGGAAGAGTCTATTAAAATATCTGGCAAATATGCTTTAAAAACATCAAAATCTTGATAGTCAAAGAATGCCTATGTAATGGTCTTAGTATGGAGAAGACTAAAGGGATGCTCATCATGGATCAGCAAAAGGACTTTAGTGTGATTAAGATCTGTAAATTTGTCACTAGTCTTTTTATCAATGTTGTTTATCGTTTTAATGATTTTATTAGGATATATAATATACTCACATTTGGGGAAGCTGGGTAAAGAGTATATAGGAATTCTATACTATTTTGTAGCTTTTTGAATATTTGAAATTATTTCAGGATAAAAAGTTAAAGACAGGACAAGCAGATGATTTTTACAAAAACAAATTAAAAAAGAGTTCTTATGTAGTTAACAGAATTTTTGGGTGGATTAGGGAGTCAGGCATGTATACTTTATAGCCATGACCATGTAGCTAGGGGAATTGGCCTGGTGACACCGAGGGGCCCTTTTAGCAGAAACCCAGTGCTCCTTTGCTTTTGCTAGATGTTGCTGATGATACACAGAACTGTACACTAAAATCTCTGCCAGAGCTTTCCCAGAAGAACTGAATGCTTTTACCACTGCATTAGCCAGGAATTCCTATCTCCTATGTGCAGATGCTGCTTCATGATGTTCATTTTTCCATTTTTTCTTTCTCTTGGCAGTGTGTATCTATCTTTGGCAGGAGCTGGGAGACATCAATCCTTGGCTTCAAGGAGTTTTAATTGATTGTCTAATTCTGAACTTTCCCTGCTTTTCTGGAGTAAACTCTATTAGGTTGTGTCTGTTATTCTTTTTATGAGCTGTTAGATTTTGTTTTTGTAAAGTTCACTTTCCTAATTCTTGGCCACATTTTGGGTTTAGGGATGCATAATGAAAAACCAAGACATACTCAGAAGGACAGGAGTGTAGGTGAATCTTGTATGTAGTATTTCTGACAGATACCTTTTAAAATACTAGTTAATAAGGATAGCTTTGCAGAGGTAATTATAAAAGTATTTTAATTCCTTTAAACACTTGGAATTTGTTTAAATTTAAAAAACTCTCCTCTGTGGGAGGATGCTGTGGGTGAGATGGCATTGTGGGGATAGGTCAGTATATCTTTCTCTGGATGGATTTTTTGATAGTATCAGTGAAATAAATTTTCTTGATTACTGCTTTGGATGTATGATTATATTTAAGTTATCCTAGTTATTGACAGGGAAGGAAGGGGATTAAAATCGATAGGTAAAATAAACTAGGAATTTGGCAATTATAAACGCTAAGTTCTGTGTCCACTCTGAGCACTTTTAGCTTTTGATTCCTGTTGTGAGCTTGTATTTTGTATAAGCAGCAAAACACCTGTAGGTTGTTATGGATAGTTCACAGAGTTCATGATTCATAAATATTGAATTAGAAGCAGTTATAGAGCTAAAAGTTAGATCTTTGTTGGTATCAAGTCAGTACGTAGCGATTTACCAAAGACATCCTGTATTTGTTTTTGTTGAAGAATATTTCCATTTTTATATTGTAAGTCTTGCTTGACTTTGTGCTGTCTTGACTTGAAGGTTTCTTTAGAATATTTTTTAGAACTCTGTGTGTGTGTGTGTGTGTGTGTGTGTGTGTGTATGTGTCTTTATGGACCCTTTCGTTGTAGAGGGTAGAGAAGAATGTGTATGGGTATTTACTGCCAACCTAAAGCTTAGGAGTGTGCTCTAGTTATATCAAAAAAGCACTAATATTTTTAATTCCTCCCCCCCCCCCCTTTTGGAAGCTGGTAGGAGGGCAATTTGATTTGGAAATGAATTTCATTATCCAAGAAGGTGAGAGTATCATCTGCATGGTGGACCTACTAGAGAAATGTGATATTACTTGCCAAGCAGAGGTCTGGAGCATGTTTACAGCGATTCTGAAGAAAAGCATACGAAATCTTCAAGTCTGCACTGAAGTAGGCCTTGTTGAGAAAGTGCTTGGGAAGATTGAAAAAGTTGACAATATGATAGCAGGTATGATTTTTTTTTTTCTGTAGTACATTGGATGTAAAGAAATAAAGTTTGATTCTTAAATACTGTATTTCTCTTATTTAGTAATATTTCAGAAATATTTGAACATCTAATATGTGTGGAACTCTAATGTTCAGACTCTTAAATAAGCACAGTATATTTTAATAGTTGAAGAAATATAAATTGATTGTTTTATTGTCTTCTTTTGTTTCCAGATCTTTTAGTTGACATGTTGGGAGTGCTGGCTAGCTATAATTTGACCGTTCGAGAACTAAAGCTATTCTTCAGTAAACTTCAAGGAGATAAAGGACAATGGGTAAAAAAATGGAATACTCTTTGATATTTGAAAGTATTCCTCTCCTCAGACACATTAGTGGCTTTTAAGCAACTGTTATTATTATACGGGGGTAAATGTCAAATTGAAGGGAAGAGATCAATTAAAGTAGTTTTTAGGTCTGAACAGCTACTTTTGCCATGACCTGACACAGGTGCAGACTGAGAGAACTGGGTGTTCCAGGCAGGCTATTACTTGGCCTTTCTTCAAACTATTAGTCTTCAAAATACATTTAACATTTATTAGAGGAAAAGGGTAAGGACAGAGAAGGAAGAGTGTTAAGATAGCAGCACCTAGATTCTCTCTTGACCTGAGTAGTTTAGCTGTTGTCCTTAAACTTGACTAACCCACTGAGTGAACACAAGCTGTGCAGTTAATTGGCTCCACCGTCCACAAATTCAATTTAGTGGTCATTTTCAATGAATGGCAATAGTGTCAACTTATTTTGAACTCCAGGTGCCTTAGCAAACTGTTTCTTCCTGCCACTTGGTTACTTACCTCTTAGAAGAATACTAATAAATATTTTTCCCCACTTTTGTTGCATTTCTAGACTTATTTCAGAGCTCTTTAGGGATCATTGTCCACAGTGCTGCTCAGCTACACCTGATCCTTAATCTAGTTCTGATGAAATATATTTAAATTGGTGCATTGTAATAATAAACACTCTATTGTGTTAAAGTGGTTATATTTGAGCTTCTTTGTATCAAGCTTTAGTTCTCTGGCTACTTTTAAGATTTCATCACTTTTAAGTTGGTAGGATCTTGATCTTAGGGTTTTGCGTTCAAGCCCCGTATTGGGTGTGGAACTTACTTAAAAAAAAAATCATCATTGATTTGTAGGAATTTTATTATGTTTCTTGGTAAGGTTACCTTGTGTTTATTCTTTTTTTTTTTTAAGATTTTAATTTATTTATTTGACAGAGATCACAAGTTGGCAGAGGGGGGGAAGCAGGCTCCCTGCTGAACAGAGAGCCCGATACGGGGCTCGATCCCAGCACCCTGGGATCATGACCTGAGCCAAAGGCAGAGGCTTTAACCCACTGAGCCACCGAGATGCCCCCCCCGCCTTGTGTTTATTCTTATTACAGTTCTGGTATCTGTGTGTTTATAATATAATTTTCAGCAAATTTGGAAACACTTTGGTCATTATTTCTTCAAATATCATTTTCTTGTCCTTCCCTCCTTTTTTGGGACATGTGTGTTAGCTCTAATTACATGTATGTTAGCTCTCTTGATGGTGTCTAGTAGGTCACTCAAATCTTTTCACATTTTCTTTTTTTAGTCTTTTCTCTTTGTGCTTCATTTTAGACTGTTTTTATTACTGTATTTTTAAGGTAACTGCTCTTCTGCAGTGTGTTGATTCTGTCCATTAAAATTTTCAGATTTCAGTTTTCTCAGTTCTATAAATTCTCTTTAGTTCTTTTTCGTATCTTATATTTTTCCTCATTATGTTCATGTTTTCCTTTAAGTCCTTGGGACTCTTGAGCATATTTATAATAGTTTATTTCATGTTATTATCAACTGAATCTATCTTTGTCATTTTCTAGATCATTTTTTTAATGCACTAATTTTGCTTCTGCTTATAGGTCTTATTTTCCTTCTTTTAATGCTAGTGATTTTAGATCGAGTGATGTTAGATACAGTGAATTGTTCCTTGTTGAGTGCTGGATTTTGTCATACCTTTTTTTAGATTATTAGTCTGTTTTGGTAGGTGGAGATATTATTTGTGGCTAGTTTAAAAGTTTTCTTTTGGTCAGGTTCAGATTGGCTGTTGTTCTAGGGCCAGATTAGCTTCCTTATTCAGACCTGATCTACTGGGACCTCTGTGAATGACCCTAAGTCTCAGATACGGGATAAGAGGTAGTATAAGACTGTGGTCTCTACACAGTGGTCTCAAACAGTTTCTGGCTCTCTCCTAGCTATGGGAGTTCTTTGTCTTACAGCTGTTGATATCTTGGCCTCACCTTGTTCAGTTTTATAGCAGGTTTGAATAGTTTGATATTAAGCCAAGGAGTCAATGCGGATTTCTGGAGCTTCTTGTCTGCATAGCTTTTTTTCTCTTTAGTACTCTGCCTTAAAGCTTTTATCTGCCTTAGACTACCCATACTCCACTCTCTGCCTCGTCGAGTCTCGTCGAGTCAATGAGACCTTTAAATTCTATTTTGTTTCCTTCTTCCTGTGCAGTGATAGAAATTGTATCCTGGTAGAAAGTCTGATTATTTCATGGCTCATTTTGTTTCCTTTTTCTCAAGTATCAACAGACTTGAGCTACCTCTTCTTCCATGTCTGAAAACAGATTTTGTTTCATACATTTTATCCAGTATTCTGGTGTTTATATGCTTTGATAAGTCTAGGTCCTGTTAATGTATCATGTCTAGAGGAGGAAGTACAGATCTTCTTCAGTTTATAGTGAGATTCCATCCTGATAATCCCATTATAAGTTGAAAATGCATTTAATACACCTACGCTACCAAACAACATAGCTTAGCCTAACCTATCTTAAATGTGCTCAGAACACTTATATTAGCCGACAGTTGGGCAAAGTCATGTAACACAAAGCTTATTTTATAATATAGTGTTGAATATCTCATGCCATATATTGAATACTGTTTTGAAAGTGCAAAATAGAATGGTTGTGTGGGTACAGAATGGTTGTTAAGTGTATCAGTTTTTTACCCTTGTGATGCCCAGTGTCTTAAGGGTATTGTACTACAGATTGCATATCACAAGCCTGGGAAAAGATTAGACTTTAAAGTACTATTTCTACTGAGTGCATATAGTTTTCACACCATTGTGAAGTAAAATTGTAAGTTAAACCATCAGGTGTCAAGGATGGCCTATATGCTGGTTTCATTTAAATTTTGATTTATATTCTGTATTTATTGTGAATGTATATTTAATACTTTTTTTGGTGAATATAGAAAACTGAGAAAATAAGAGGATATGAATAGATGTTTATATAGAAACCCCACAACCAAATAAATACAAAATCACTAATAACTAGAGATCTTCAAATTAAAACAATATTGATATTTCACCTTTTGTCTGTTAGTATTAAGGATTATAAAGTTGGGTAATAGCAAATATAATTGTGGGATAGGGTTATTTTATTTTGGTGGGGTCAGCATTTATATTTCTTAGCTAATTGGCAAGCTTTGCTTTGTTTCAGCAAGTTAAGTCTTTGCATCAGTAGTTGAAGCAGAAAATTATTTGATTCACTGATTATGTTTTGAGAACTGTTTTCATATTATTGGTAGTAATGATAGCACAAGATAGACCATAGCCTACTTTTAAACTAGCTTAAAACAGAATTCTTTAAATCAAAAAGGAACATGGCTATGCTTAAATGACAGAATTGATGGGATTGATGTCCCCCCCCCCGTCACTTACCATGGTGGGTAGACATATTAGAATATTGAAGCATAATTATAATTACTATGGCCAAGTGATTGCATCTAAGTTCTGAGGGTTATGTTACATAAATGTTAGATTACACATCTTATAGTTACATACATATTTTGATTTTGTCTATTTCAAATCCCATCTTTTGTTCCAGTTTTTGTTTCATTTTTTTTTTCAAATCTTTATTTAAATTCTAGTTAAGATACAGTGTGATATTGATTTCAGGAGTAGAATTTAGTGATTTATCACTTACAAAAAACCAGGGATAGGGTTATTTGAACGTGTTTGCTGGTGGTTGGCGTGAATACTCATTTAGCCAACCTCGAGTAGTCTACCACTACTTAGTCATATAAATTAAACTGCTATCCGGTGACTTGGTAATTTGCTCCTGAGTACATGTTCCATGAGATTCTCAGTTTTTTTTCTTTTATTTCTTCTTCTTCTTCTTCTTCTTTTTTTTTTTTAAAGATTTTATTTATTTATTTGACAGAGAGAGACAGATCACAGTAGGCAGAGAGGCAGGTGGGGGTGGGGGGAGCAGGCTCCCCGCTGAGTAGAGAGCCCAATGTGGGGCTTGATCCCAGGACCCTGGGATCATGACATGGACCAAAGGAGAGGCTTTAACCCACTGAGCCAACCCAGGTGCCCCGATACTCTCAGTTTCATAAGGAAAAACACATGAGGATGTTCAATGACTCATTATTTTTGGTGGCAGTGAATTGTCACCATGGGGGGCTTCTCATTAGGAAAGTAGACAGGTAAAATGTATTGGATGCATAAAATAGATTATTATATAGCAGTTAGAATCAATGCAAAAGTTAATGTGAATAGATGCAAGAAGCAGGAAGAAACAGGTTAATGTATCTAACCCAATATCATTTAAATTATAAGTACAGTCACACAAAAACATTTTTAAAGAAACACATAAAAAGATTAAATATGTTTACACAGTTGCTTATGTGACTTGGCGTTGAATGAGAATAGGTTTAAGGCATAAAGTGAGAAAATAATGAGCTGTTAATAAAATGAGCAAGGCCTTGGGGCGCCTAGCTTGTTCAGTTGGTGGAGCATACAACTCTTGATCTCGGGTTGTGAGTTTAAGACCCACATTGGGTGTAGAGATTACCTAAAAATAAAATCTTAAAAAAAACCCCAAAACTGAAAAGAATTCAGACATCTGTGGAATGGTTCTCTAGGTGGAAATGCTGTAATATTTTTATTTTTGACTGCAGAGTTATTTTTAGTTATTTCATTTTGGAATTTATTTTAAAAAATCAACATGAATGTAGTTACTTGTTGCTACACTTTTATAATTGAGCAGGGTGGCTAATTAAAAATTTCTTGGTCACTTAATAAAACTCTCCACTTAACATTTAGGTAAAAGATTGCTGGACTCTTAGACGTTTTATTAATAGAGTAGATACCAAATAAGATGAAAGCAAGCGAGTGATTTCACTTGTAGTTTGGCCTTGTTTAGAACTTTTAATGAGGAAGAATGTATTACACTTTATCCTGTTTGTTTATAAACTGATTGAAATGATAATGTGTATATGATTGTTCATTTCTTTTCCTTGTAAATAAGTCTTTTTGTTTTAGTTGTTGTTTTGTGTATTAGAGGAGACTTATGGGTCAAAGAGGCATTAAATAGATGTAATGCTACAGCTTTTTTTAATATGCTATATAGTAAAGGTAATATTATAGAATGAAGTATGACAGAGGACTGGATCCAGTCTCAGAGGTCAGGGAAGACTGCTACGAGGAAGTGGACCTTTAGGATGAGCTCTACAAGTTGGGTAATATTTATTTAGTTAAGAGGGAAGAGAAGTGGGCCTAGTGAGAACATTTTAAGCACAAGGAATAGTTTGTGCTCAGGCCCTTTTGTGGGAAGAATACAGAGAGCAGAAGATAGAAATGCAGAATGAGGCTAGTGAGGTAGATCGAGTATCTTGTGGGCTGTGGTAAGGCTTTTGGTCTTTATTTTAAAGGCGGTGGGAAGCTCTCTGAGAGCATAATAGAAAGGTAAAAGTGTAGTGGTTAAAGCTATGGATTCTCAAGTAAGACTGAGTTCTGATCCCAGCCTTGCCATTTTGCTACCTGTGTGACCTTGGACATGTTCTTCTGTCTCAGAGTCCTCCTCTATAAAATGGGATAATAATAGTACCACCTCTGGTTATAAGGTTAAAATATTTTTATTGTCTCTTTGAAAACAGTCCTTAACAGTATAATATAGTAAGCATTATTTGTGAAATTAAAAAGTGTGTTTTAAAGAGGGGTGGGTGGTAGGTTGATATAGTTTGTAATTTTAAAACAGTATGGAGAAGATTCAGGTGTCAGGTGATATTGGCACATATTTATCAAACACCTCGTATGTTCTATCGTATTACAAAAATGGCATAGGTACATTTTATATTTCTTTAAGATAGTGAAAATAATTGCTTTTTATATGCTTTTAGCTAACAGCATCATTTGGTTTTTCTTGGGTATATTAAAGTATGAGTATATTAAAATAACTTTTTGTTTCATGGTGAATAATGTGTTTAATGAGCTTTTCATTATTTTCATAGCCTCCACATGCTGGAAAGTTGCTATCTGTGTTAAAGCATATGCCTCAGAAGTATGGTCCTGATGCCTTTTTCAACTTTCCAGGAAAGAGTGCTGCAGTAAGTAAATTTTAATGAGGAAATCATTTGGAGTCTTTCCTTGCCTTCCAGAAAGTACAGCCGTGTAAACAACCTGACACGTTCATTGTTAGGTAGAAACTTCTTTGCACAACTTAACTTATTCCTTACAGCAGTTATTCGTGTTACTTTTTCCTATTTTAGAGGTGAAGAAATACAGGCTCATAGAAGTTAAGAAAGCTGCCCATTACAGCTTGGGGCAATAATGGAGTAAGAACCCAGTTCTTTTGAACATGTTGTCTTTAGAATTTATCTCCGCATTGTCCAATAGGTATTTATGTGACACTTTCACTTTCTATCTTACTGAATCTTTCTTCAGCCTTGTATTTCCCCAAAGGGTGTTTCTTTTTCACCTGGTATATAGAATGAGAATAAATCTTTGAAACTTTCGGGCAAGTTCTCCTGATTCAGGAGTTTCCAAATTATCAATTTCAGCATTTCTTAAGCCTTAATCAGTTTAATATAGTTTAAATAAGACACTGATAGTAATATTTGTAATATTTCAAAATGTTATAGGAGTGCATTGTATAATGTGCATATGTTATTTATGGAAGCTTTTTTTTTTTTTTACCTCTTCATATTACATTCATCTGCTTGTTACTAGCAAAAAATTTTTTGAGGGTATTTCAGTTTGTTCTTTTTCTGAGATAATTTTTTGTTATTTTTACTTTGTTTTTCATAATAGCTTACTAACTTCTTAGGCCCTATGTAGTAGTCAGGTAATACCTGAAAAAAGAAAAGAGTGTTTTAAAAGAACATTTGTAATATTTGAATATTTTTCATAAAATACACTGCTTTCTTTGGACAGTTTATTGCTTGTATTGTTTCTCCTTCATAATTTTTCCTTACTAAGCATTTTAGACTTGAAGCTTTCTAGAATAACTTCATTCTCTTGGCATTGAGCCTATAATTTGCCTCTAATATAAGAATCAGTTTTATGAGATTAACTTTCTTGAAATGCATAATTTTTTTTGTTAACTTTGTTTTTCTTTTATTCTAAATTCTAGTAGTTAACATACAGTATAATGTTAGTTTCAGGTGTACAGTTTAGTGATTCAGCAGTTCCATACGTCACCTGGTGCTCATCATGACAAGTGCATTCCCTTATCTCCATCACCTGCTTAACACATCCTTCTGCCCCTGTCCCCTGTGGTAACCATCAGTTTGTTCTCCAGTTAAGAGTTCATTTCTTGGTTTGCCTTTTTTTCCCCTATGATCATTTGTTCAGATTCCTAAATTCCCCGAATATGTAAAATCATATAGTATTTGTTTTTCTCGGATTTATTTCACATAGTGTGATATTCTGTAGCTCCGCCCATGGTGTTGCTAATGGCAAGATTTCATTCTTTTTGATGGCTGAGTACTATCTCATTGTGTGTGTATGTGTTGTGTATACACTACATTTTATTTCTCCATCAGTGAAAGAACATTTGAGATCTTTTCATAATTTGGCTATTGTAGATAATTCTGCTGTAAACACCCGGGCACAGGTATCTCTTCGAATTAGTATTTTTGTTTTCTTTAGGCAGATATCTAGTAGTGCAATTGCTGGATTGTAAGGTAGTTCTATTTTTAACTTTTTGAGGAACCTCCATACTGTTTTCCAGAGTGGCTGCACCAGTTTGCATTCCCACCAACAGTGCAAGAGGGTTCCTTTTTCTCCATATCCTCACTAACACTTGTTCTTTCTTGTATTGTTAATTTTGCCGTTCTGAAGGTGTGAAGTGATAACTCTTCATAGTTTTGATTTGTATTTCCCTGAAGATGCATGATGTAGAACATCTTTTCTTATGTCTGTTGGCCATCTGTATCTTTGGGAAAATGTCTGTTCATGTCTTCTGCCCATATTTTATTTGTGTTGGTTTTTGGGCATGGAGTTTTCTAAGCTCCTTATATATTTTGGATACTAACCTTATATCAGATATGTCATTTGCAAATATCTCCTCTCATTCTGAAGGTTGCCTTTTAGTTTTGTTGATAATTTTCTTTGCTGTGCAGAAGGTTTTTATTTTGATGTGGTACCAATTGTTTATTTTTGCTTTTGTTTTCCTTGCCTCAGGAGACAGATCTAGAAAAAAGTTGCTACAGCTGATGTCAAAGAGGTTACTGCCTGTGTTCTCCTCTAGGATTTTAATGGTTTCTTATATCATATTTAGGTCTTTCATCCATTTTGAATTTATTTTTGTGTATGGTGTAAGAAATTGGTTCAGTTTCATTTTTTTGTATGCTGCTGTTCAGTTTTCCCAACACCATTTGTTGAAGAGACTGTCTTTATTCCGTTGGACAATCTTACCTGCTTTGTGGAAGATCAGTTGACCATGTAGTTGTGGGTTCATTTCTGTTTATTTATTTTTTTTCCTGTTCCATTGATTGATGCTGCTTCATTATTGGTGCATAGAAATGCAACATATTTCTATACATTGATTTTGTATCTTGTGATCTTATTTATCACTTTTGGTAATTTTTGGTGGAATCTTTTGGGTTTTCTGTATAGAGTATTATGTAATCTGCAAATAGTGGAAGTTTGACTTTTTCCTTTCCTATTTGGATGCTTTTTAATTTTTTGTTTTGTCTGATTGCTGTGGCTGGGAATTCCAGTTCTGTGTTAAATAATAGTGGTGAGAGTGCACATCCCTGTCTTGTTTCTCACTGGTAGAGGAAAAGCTCTCAATGTTGACCCATTAAGGATGATATTAGTTGTGGGTTTTTGTATTTGGCTTTTATTATGTTGAAATATGTTCCCTCTAACCTTGTTTTGTTGAGTGTTTTTGTCATGAAAGGATGTTGTACTTTGTCAAATGCTTTTTCTGCATCCGTTGAAAGGATCATATGGTTCTTTTATTTTTTTAAGAGACTTATTTATTTAATAGAGTGAGAGATGTTGGGATGGAGTGTTATGGGGAGTGGGAGAGAGAGAATCTCAAGCAGACTCTCTGCTGAGCATGGATTCCGAACATGGGGCTTGATCTCACAACCCTGAGCCGAAATCAAGAGTCCAGTGCTTAACTGACTGAGCCACCCAGGTGTCCCAGGATCATATGGTTCTTTTCCTTTTTATTAATGTGTATCCTGTTGATTGATTTGTGAATATTGAACGACACTTGCAGCCCAGGAGTGAGTTCTGTTCGATTGTGGTGAATGATTCTTTTAAGGTACTGTTGGGTTTGGTTTGCGAGTATTTTATTGAGAATTTTTGCATCCACGTTCATCAGGGATATTGGCCTGTAGTTCTCTTTTTTAGTCAAGTCTTTATCTGGTTTTGATATCTGGGTAATGTTGGCCTCATAAGATGAATTTGCAAGTTTTCCTTCCATTTCTATTTTTTGGAGTAGCTTGAAAAGAATAGATATTAATCCTTCTTTAAATGTTTGGTAAAATTCACCTGTGAATCCATCTTGGACTTTGGGTTCATGGGAGATTTCTTAAATTATTGATTCAATATCTTTGCTGGTTATCAGTCTGTTACAGTTTTGTATTTTTTCCTGTTTCAGTTTTGGTACTTTATGATTGTCTAATTTGTGGTACATAGTTTTTTCTAATATCCCCTTATAATTCTATTGTGGTGTTGGTATTTCTCCTCTCTCATTTGTGAATTTCATTTATTAGGATCCTTTTTCTTTTCTTTTTTTTCTTTTAAAGATTTTATTTATTTGACAGATACAGATCACAAGTAGGCAGAGAGGCAGGCAGAGAACGAGGGAGAGGAGGAAGCAGGCTCCCTGCCGAGCAGAGAGCCGGACATGGGGCTTGATTCCAGGACCCTGGGATCATGACCTGAGCCGAAGGCAAAGGCTTTACCCCACTGAACCACCCGGGCGCCCCAGTCCTTTTTCTTTTCTATTTGATAAGTCTGGCTAGGGGTTTATCAATTTTATTAATTTTTCAAAGAACCAGCTCATGGTTTCATTGATCTGTTGTTTTTTAGCTTCTATATCATTTATTTCTGCTTTGATCTGTATTATTTCCTTTCTTTTGCTTGCTTTTGGCTTCGTTTGTTGTTCTTTTTCTAGCTCCTTTAAGTTATAAGTTCAGGTTGTTTATTTGTATTTTTCTTGCTTATTAAGGTAGGCCTGTATTTCTATGTACTTTCTTCTTTGGTTTCCTGGTTGACTGATTCATTGTTTAGTAGCATGTTCCTTAACCTCTATGTATTTGTGGTCTTTCCACGTTTTTACTTGTGGTTTTATACCATTAGGAAAATATGCATGGTATGATTTCAGTCTTTTTGTACTTGTTGAGGCCTGATTTGTGACCTTGAATGTGATGTATTCTGGAGAAATCCCATGTGTACATGAAAAGAATGTGCATTCTGCTTTAGGATGGAATGTTGATGGAATGATGAATGTATCTGTTAAGTCCATCTGGTCCAGTCTGTCATTCAAAGCCAGTGTTTTCTTAGATGATCTCTCCATTGTTGTAAGAAGGGTGTTAAAGTCCCCTACTATTATTGTGTTATTATCAATTAGTTTTTTTATGTTTGTTATTAATTGTTTTATGTATTTGGATGCTCCCATGTTGGGTGCATAAATATTTATAATTGTTAGATTTGTAGATTGTTCCCTTTATTATGATGTAACACCCTTCTTCATCTCTTGTTATAGTCTGTGGCTTAAAGTTCAGTTTGTCTGATGTAAGCATTGCTACTCTCACATTTTTTTTTTTTTAAAGATTTTATTTATTCATTTGACAGAGAGAGAGATCACAAGTAGGCAGAGAGGCAGGCAGAGAGAGAGGAAGGGAAGCAGGCTCCCTGCGGAGCAGAGAGCCCGACGCGGGGCTCGATCCCAGGACCCTGAGATCATGACCCGAGCCGAAGGCAGCGGCTTAATCCACTGAGCCACCCAGGTGCCCCATACTCTCACATCTTTTGATGTCTGTTTGCATGATAAATGTTTCTCCATCCTCTCACTTTTCAGTCTGCAGGTGTGTTTAGGTCTAATATGAGTCTGTTGTAGAGAGCATATAGGTAGGTCTTGATTTTTATTTTTTTTTCTTTCCAAATTTTTATTTAAATTCTAGTTAGTTGACACATAGTGTAATATTGGTTTCAGGAGTAGAATTTTGGGATTCATCACTTGCATATAATACCCAGTGCTCATCATAACAAGTGTCCTCCTTAATACCCATCACCCATTTAACCCATCCACCACACACCCTCCTCCATCAACCCTCAGTTTGTTCTCTATAGTTAAGCGTCTCTTAGCATTTGCTTCCCTCTCTCTTTTTCTTTTTTTTCCTTCCATAGATGATTCTTGTTTTTTTTTTTTTAATCCATCCTGACACTGTGTCTTTTTAGTTTTTTTAGTTATTATTTTTAGAGAGCACAAACAGGGAGGGGCTGAGGGAGAGGGAGAGAGAGAATCCCAGCCTGCCTCCATGCCCAGCATGGAGCTCAACACAGGGCTCGATCTCACAATCCTGAGATCATGACCTGCGCTGAAATCAAGTATCAGATGCTTAGCTGACTGATCCACCCATGTTCTCCCGACACCCTAAGTGTTTATTTAATTTACATTCAAAGTAATTATTGATACATATGTATTAAGTGCCATTTTACTACTTGTTTTGTCATTGTTTCTGGAAATTTTTCTCTGTTCCCTTTCTTGTCTTTGTCACTTTTGGTTTTTCCTTTCCACTCAAAGAGTTCCCTTTAATATTTTTTGCAGGTCTGCTTTAGTGGTCAAAAACTCCTTTAGTTTTTGTTTGTTTGGTAAACTCTTTATCTTTCCTTGTATTCTGAATGATAGCCTTGCTGGGTAGCCTATGCTATTATTTTTGGTTGTAGCTTTTTCCCTTTCTGTACTTTGTATGTATCATGCCCTTTCTGGCTTGCCAAGTTTCTGTTAAGAAATTTGCATCTAGCTTTATGAGTCTTCCCTTGTAAGTTAAGGACTTATTTTGTGTTGCTGCTTTTAAGATTTTTTTTCTATATCACTCTGTAAATTTAATTGTAGTATGTATTGGTGTTGCCCTGCTTTTGTTGATTTTTGTTGGGAGTTCTCTATGCCTTCTGGATCTGGATGTCTGTTTCCTTCCCCATATTAGGGAATTTTTCAGCTCTGATTTTCTTTAAAAATTTTCTGTCCCTTTTTCTCTCTCTTCTTTTGGGACTTAAATAATACAAATGCTGTTATGTTTGGTGGTCCCTGAGTTCTATAGATCAGTTCTAATGTTCCAGAATTATTCTTTCTCTCTTTGGTTTAGCTTCATTATTTTCCATTATTTTGTCTTCTGTATCACCTACTCATCATTCTCCTTCTAGCCTTGGAATTGTTGCACTTTTCATTGTATTTTAACTCTTTTATGTCTGCATTAAGTATCTCGAAGTCTTCCATTTTTTCCTTAAGTTCAGCAAGCATCCTTACGATTGTTACTTTAAATTCTCCATGAGACACATTACTTATATATGTTTCCCTAGATCTCTGTCTGGGACCTTATCTTATACTTTCATTTGTGATGAATGTCTCTGTCTTGGCATTTTATCTAAGTCACTGCCTTCTTCTGTGTGTTGGAAAAGTCCGTTATGTTTCCTTCTCCTGAGAGGAATGGCTTTGTGAAGAAGAGGTCAATAGTGCCCAGGGCCTGGTGCTTCAGGGAGTATCTCCAGTGTGTGCTGTGTGCACTTGGCTCTTATGTTTTGGCTGCTCTGTCCTTTAGGCCACTCCTCTGCAGAGATTCTTCCTTGCCTTCAGTGGCAGTGTTTGGTTCTTGGTCAGAATGGGAGAGGAGAACGGAGTTGAGGGAAACTGAAAGGGGAGATGAACCATGAGAGACTATGGACTCTGAAAAACAACCAGAGGGTTTTGAAGGGGTGGGGGGGTGGGAGGTTGAGGAACCAGGTGGTGGATAATAGGGAGGGCACATATTGAATGGAGCACTGGGTGTGGTGCAAAAACAATGAATACTGTTAACGCTGAAAGTAAATTAAAAGAAAAAAAGAAAGGAAAAAAAAAAACCAATGTAGTGAGTTATATCTAGGTGTGCTCTGGTCTGCTTGTTAAATGAGACCTGATACCTCTTCCGCTAGAACTGAAGCCCTGCAAAACTCTCTGGTCGGGAGACATGGTGTGGGCAGGGATTTTTTTGCGGAAGTGGCTTGCCCTGCTGTGACTGAGGCAAGCTTGACTGAGAAGGGCAGCACCACCAGAGCTAAGGGTGTGGGACTTGGTGAAGCAAGTTAGGCAGCTAGTGTCCGTGCTGCTTCCTTCAGGTGGCTCTGTGTGTATGCAGAGGGGTGGGGGAATGAGAAATGGCACCAGCCAGTTCCTTTGTTCCTGCAGAGGCGTTTCTATGCACACTGCTATCAGGGAGGCACTCAGAGCGAATAGTCTTCCTGCTGTGTGTCCTAGGGCTTTTTTCAGATTGCTATCTTCATGCTGTCCACCTCCTGGTTGTTGGCCTGCTCTCTGTTCAGGAGCAATGCAATGCCCTCTGGGCTCTATCCCAGCAAGTTTGTTGACTTTTAAAGCTTCGGGCTTTAGGGATGTGTTGTGGGCAGGAGTCTGCACTGGTTTGCTGAGGGAGGATCTTGCTGTGCTAGGACTGAGGCAAGCTTGACTGAAGGGCAGTTGTGCCAGAGTGCAGGGGTGCAGGATATGCTATAAGCAAGTCAGGGAGCCAGAAGAAGCTTGAGCTTCTTTCTGCAGGTGGCTCAGTGTGTATGCTGGGAGGCAAGGGAGGAAAATGGTGTCAGCCAGCTCCTTTTTTCTGGAGAGGTATCTCCTTGAATACCACTTCTCAGGGACATGCTCCACTAATATCCACCCCAGTGTGCCCCAGGTGCTCCTCAGATCACTCTGTCCATGCTGTTTGTCCCCTGGGTTGTTGACCTACCTTCTCTTTAGGAGTAGGGCAGCACCCTTGGGGCTCTATCCCTGCCAAGCCTATTGACCTTTAAAACTCCAGTTTTCAAGCCCTGCTGGTTCGAAGAACTCACTAAATCACAAAAATCAGCCCCTCTCATTTTCCCAGCTTGTGTCTTTGGGGGAAAATGTTCTTGTGTGTTCCCCTGTGTGCTCTTCTCTCTCTTGCATTTCTCTGCGACCATGGCTCCTTCCTCTCTGCAAGACCTGTGATCTCCCATAAACCACATCTCCACATTTCCTACCATGTGGCTCTTCTCTCCCTTTAGTTGTGAAGTTTGTTCTGTCAGCCTTTAGGTTGATTTCTGGAGTATTTAGAATGATCTGATAGTTATCTAGCTGTGTTCCTGGGACAAGATGAGGCTAGGTCCTCCTCCCCTTCTTCCATCTTCTCTCTCTTCTTTGCATATTATAATTGTATTGTTTATAATTCTCTGAAATCATAATGTGTCTATTCCACTTACTTGCATTTTTCCTGGAAGTGGGATAGTTAAGCTGAACAGCTTTTGGAACTTTTAGGGAATGGAACTTTAAATATATTCAGTGACTCACTTCTTTCCTTAGATATAGCTTTTGAAGGGAAATTAAAGTATTCATGGATAAATTATTTTTATAAAACTTTTGCATTTTTTTTCTTTTTAGGGAGAGTACATATGTGCATGAGCTATGGGGGAGGGGGAGAGAATCTATTTTTTTTAATTTTTAAAGATTTTATTTATTTATTTGAGAGAAAGAGAGAAATTGAGTAGAGGGAACAGCAGAAGGAGCAGGAGAAGCAGATTCCCCGCTGGAAAGGAACCCATGGTGGGGCTCCATCCCGGGACCCCGGGATCATGACCTGAGCCGAAGGCCGACACTTTAACCCACTGAGCCACCCAGGCCCCCTGGGAGAGAGAGAACCTTAAGCAGGCTCCATACGCAGCTGGAGCCCAGTGTGGTTCTTGAGCTCACTACCCTGAGATCATGACGTGAGCCGAAATCAATAGTCAGATGCTTAACTGACTGAGCCACTCAATACATTTTCTATTCTCATTTTATAGTGAGAGAAAACATGTATACACATTGAATATGTATTCTCTTGTTTTACTTTTTTGAAGTAAGCTCTGAGACCAGCTTGGGGCTTGAGCTCACAACACTGAAATGGAGTCACATGCTCCACTGATTGAACCAGTCAGGCACTCCCAACTATATTTTTCTTTTTCTTTCTTTCTTTCTTTTTTTTTTTTTTTAAAGATTTTATTTATTTATTTGACAGATAGAGATCACAAGTAGGCAGAGAGGCAGGCAGAGAGAGAGGAGGAAGCAGGCTCCCTGCTGAGCAGAGAGCTTGATGTGGGGCTCGATCCCAGGACTTGGGGATCATGACCTGAGCCGAAGGCAGAGGCTTTAACCCATTGAGCCACCCAGGCGCCCCCCAACTATATTTTTCTTAAAGCAACATTAGTTTTAAATTGGTCTCTTGAAGTGTCATTACTGTTGTTGCATAAATTTGGCTCTATGATATTTTTCAAGTTTTATGGGATATCTTATACGTATAAAAGAATATATGTGTTACAGTATATATAGATAAGTGCATATGTAAATTATAGCAGTTTAAAAACTTGTGTAGTCTGATATTTTTTAACAGCTTTATTATAACCTGCATATGATACCATTCATTTGTGCAATATACAATTGAATGTTTTATGGTGTTTACAGAGTTGTGCATACGCCATCGCAATCAAATTTAGAACATTTTTCTCTTCCCCAAAAGGAACTTTGTTCTTTTTAGCCCATTTCCTCCTCAAACTCCTGGGCATAACAACAACTGTTACTCTACTTTTTTGTGGATTTCTCTGTTCTGGATGGTTCATACAAATGGGGTTGTATAATATCTGGCCTTTTGTGATTGTCTTTTTTCCTTTAGCATACTGTTTTCGAGGCCCATCTCTGTTGTAGCATGAATTAATGCTTCATTCCTTTTTATAGCTTACTAATATTCTAATGTAAGATACCTACATTTTGTTTAATCAGTTATTAATTAGTAGATATTTGAATTGATTCCACTTTTTGGGCTATTATTGATTACACTGGTTTGGGCTTTTTCATACAAGTTTCTGTCTGGACATGTTTTCATTTCATTTCTCTTGTGTATGTACCTGGGAGTGGAATTGCTGGGTAATATTGAACATCTGTGTTTAAACATTTAAGGAACTTCCAGATTGTTTTTCAAAGTGGCTGTATCATATTACTTTCCCACCTGCAATTTATGAGGGTTCCAATTTCTTTGTATATTTGCCAATACTTGTTAATGTCTGTTGTATTTTTTTTTTTTTTTTAAAGATTTTATTTATTTATTTGACAGAGAGATCACAAGTAGGCAGAGAGGCAGGCAGAGAGAGAGGAAGGGAAGCAGGCTCCCTGCGGAGCAGAGAGCCTGATGCGGGACTCGATCCCAGGACCCTGAGATCATGACCTGAGCCGAAGGCAGCGGCTTAATCCACTGAGCCACCCAGGCGCCCCATGTCTGTTGTATTGATTATAGCCATCGTTAGTGGGTGTCAGGTAGTATCCAACCATGGCTTTGATGTGCATTTCCTTAGGGACTAATGATGTTGAGCATCTTTTCGTGTCCCAATTGGCCATTTGCATATCTTCTTTGGAAACATGGCTATTCATATCTTTTGGTCTTTTTTTAAATTGTTTGTCTTTTTATTATTGAGTTGTAGGAATTCTTTATATATTCTGGGTGCAAGTTCCTTATCAGATGTATGATTTGCAGATATTTTCTTTCATTCTTTTGGCTTGTGGTTTTAATTTTTTTGATGATATTCTTTAAAGCACAAATCTTTTTTAAATTTTAACGAAATCCAGTTGGTACACTTTTTCCTTTGGTTGCTTGCACTTTTGGTGGCCTAATTAACAAGGATTTACTTAATTACCCCAGGATCATAAAGATATTTTTTTCTTAGAAGAATTTTATAGTTTTAACTTTTACATTTTAGATCTGTGATTTATTTGGGGTTATTTTTTGTATATAATGTAAGAAAGCAGTCAACTTCATACTTTTCCTTGTAGATGCCTAATTATCCCAGCACATTTGTTGAAGAAACTATTATTTCTTCATTGAATTGTCTTGAAATTCTTGTTGAAAATCAGTTGAATGCAAATATAAGAGTTTATTTTTGGGCTCTCAGTTGTAGTTCATTGGCCTATATTTCTGTTTTTATGCTTGTACCACATAGTTTTATCATAGTAGCTTTGTGGTAGGTTTTTAATTCGATAGTATGAGTATCCAACTTTGTTGTTTTGCTATTCTGTGTCCTTATGTACTTCTAAGTAAAATTTGATTTTAAAATTTGTAACTTTAAATAAAATTATGATCTTTTCAATAAAATTTTAAGCCAGGTAGTGAAGTTATTTTTATAGTGATTTGAATATAATTTTAAAATGTTATGAACTGATTTTTTCCAGCTTTATATTTGCTAATAAAAAATCATATTCTAAACTTTTTTCTTAACTTTTTTCTTTTTTGTCCATCTTTTTCTATTCTAATACCTTACCATTTGAGCAACAAATTTCCAATTTGATGTTACTACCTCTTAATTTAAATACTTTTGAATCTTTTTTTCACTGTAAGAAACGAAGCAAATAAGATTCATGTATCCAGCAGGTCACATGGAATATTTTTATTATTTAATTAATGTTACTATGTATTTTGGAAAATTTAGAAGTTGTTAAAAGTCTTTTGGATAAAGAGACTTTTAGATATTTTAATCATGGTATAGAATAACATGTAGTAGAAATATATACAGATTGTAAAGTCTCATTTTCTTGATTTCAGTAATAACGTTATTCATATGAATCAATAACTCAAAGTTTTTTCCTTTAGGCCATTGCATTACCTCCTATAGCCAAGTGGCCGTACCAGAATGGTTTTACATTTCATACCTGGCTAAGAATGGACCCTGTTAATAATATCAATGTGGATAAGGATAAACCATATTTATATTGGTATGTATTTTTGTAACTTAGTGTTGTTATCTTACTTGGATAGTGAGAGAATATTTAGAGGTAAAATGAAAATTATTCTTTGTAGTTTCAGAACAAGCAAAGGTCTTGGTTATTCTGCTCACTTTGTTGGGGGCTGTTTGATTATAACATCAATAAAGTCAAAAGGAAAAGGCTTTCAGCACTGTGTGAAATATGATTTTAAGCCACAAAAGGTATGTGTTCTTATTAGTTAAATTAACAAGCTATTATACCCTTCACAATGCTTTGTTTTAATATTAAGGACATAATATGTGGTAGAGATCCCAACTCTGTTTATTCTGTTTTGGAAAATGAAGTATAAATCATTGGATAATTGTTAACCTCCCTGATTTGGATAATAAAAAGAGTGATATTTTGTTATTCATAGAATTTAAAAGAAGTAAAGGGAAAATATCAATGGCAGTTACTTTAGTAATAGTGGTAATAGTAGTAATGTGTGTTTCTTTTGTGCCTTAAAATTTAGAGATTAATGAATGGTGTATGTACATATAAATAAATAGATAAAACAAATATGGCAAAATGTTGACAATTGTGGTATCTAGAATGATGAAAGAGGGTATTTGTACGAACTTTTAACTTTTGGGGATATATTTGAAAATTTTCATAATAAAAAGTTGGAAAGATAATTTCATAAGTTTTTACCTATTGAGAATTGCCTCGATTAAATACTGTTTAGAGGTTGAATATTGACTTTAATAAGGGTAGTCTTATTTTAATTTTAGATTTAATTGTAATTTATAATTTAAGTTTTACTTATTACTATCAGTGTGGCTAAGTTACTGCAAGAATCGTAATCTTTTTTTCTTTTTCAAACTTTTTATTTATTCAGTGGTATATGGTAACTATAGTGCATATTTATAACCGGTGGAAGAATAGTGAGCTTCGTTGTTATGTGAATGGTGAGCTAGCTTCCTATGGAGAGATAACATGGTTTGTCAACACCAGTGATGTAAGTAATTTGAAAAAAATTATTTTAAAATCATGAACTTTTAAAATAAGAAAAATATACATTGAGTATAAATTTTAGAATATAATAATGGCAGGGGCGCCTGGGTGGCTCAGTGGGTTAAGCCGCTGCCTTCGGCCCAGGTCATGATCTCAGGGTCCTGGGATCGAGCCCCACATCGGGCTCTCTGCTCAGCGGTGAGCCTGTTTCCCTCTCTCTCTCTCTGCCTGCCTCTCTGTCTACTTGTGATCTCTCTTTCTGGCAAATAAAAAAAAAAAAAAAAGAGTTGGACACTTAGAATATAATAATGGCAGAGTTTTATAATTATAGTTTGGCTAGGATATCTATTTATAGAGTAGAACTGTGTTCATGTATCACATAAGGTATTACTCAGTCCTTATTATGAAATTATTCTTGATAGGGTAGAGATGAGGATTTATAGGTAACAATGGGTATATATTGAAAGTGTATCATTAGTTCATTTATCAAATTAAAGTTGGGAGCTCTATGACAGAATTCTGACCATTTTTATGAATGAGTTAGATGATACACGCTCATAAGTTTTCCAGATAATTCATAGCTGCTATAGATGACTGTTATCTAATAATGTTTTCAGGATTGAAAGAGGGATCCATACATATTAATCTCAGATTTTAAATAGGAATTAAAAAGTTTTTTTTTTTCTCACCAATGACATTTTTTAATAGAAAACTTGAAAAATACAGATCAGGACCATGATTACAAACCATTCCACCCATTCACCATTAAATGCTTCTTTTGTATCCTATGCTGCACATATTTATGTATTATTTAATGATAATCTTAGAAGTTCAGGTTATTGTAATAGACTTAGGTTTGAATCCCAGTTCTATCACTTCTAAACTGTATGATCTTACTTAATCTATTAGGTCTAAATTTCTCCACCTGGAAATGGGTGTAAAGTAGTACCTCTCTGAAGGTTAATGTGATAACTGAATGAGATACTTATTGTTCACAAATCTGTTAGCACAATGCCTTGTATGGAGTAAGTGCTCAGTAAATGTTAGCTCTTCATTTTTTTTTTTTAACACAGGGGATCAGATATATTTATTATTATTATTATTATTATTTTAAAGATTTTATTTATTTATTTGACAGAGATCACAAGTAGGTACAAAGGCAGGCAGAGAGGGAGAGGAAGAGAAGCAGGCTTCCTGCTGAGCAGAGAGCCTGATGCGGGGCTTGATCCCAGGACTCTGGGATCATGACCCAAGCCAAAGGCAGAGGCTTTAACCCACTGAGCCACCAGGTGCCCCTACTTATTATTTTTTTAAACTGCTTTTTCCTTATGTTAATCTTTATTAAGTGCTTCTTGTACTCAAGGCATTGTAATAAATACCTTTATTTTCTAAAAGCACCAATATTGCAAGGTAAGTACTATTATAATCTCCATTTTATAGGTAAGGAGACTGAAGCACAGAGAGATTAACTTGTCAAGATCAGCAGCGGGTGACGCATTGATTTGACTTAGGTGGCTTGTCTTTAGAACCCAAATGTTAACAGCTTTTCTGTATTGCCTAATGTCAATATGTATATATTTTCAACATTCTTTCTAATGGTTTTGTCACTTAAGAGGATACTTTTAAAGAGATGTGAAGAACTTTATTTTAGTTCCTCTGTTGTACACCATGGGTCTTTAAAATGTGGTTTGCAACCTAAATGGTAAGAGAAGGTTTTTATTTTATTTTTTTAATGTTAGAAGGGAAACATAAACCTGTTTTTCTGGATTTACATATTTCTTTTGAGAGATTTTATCTACTCCATCACCTCACCCATTATCTATAGCTCGATATCTGCAAAAATCTTTCTTTACAATTTTAACTTCTTATCAAACTTACAGAACCCTGTTGACAATTGCTTCTCCATTCATGTTAGCGCCATCCATATTAACTCACAGAAAAGACAGATTGATTATGTCCTAAACTTAATTCATGATTTTCCTTCTTATAACAAAGACTGCTTCTTTGCTTGCCCAGGTATGAACCTTCAGAGTCCATGATGATTTCTCTGACTCTCATTTTCTACATCCACTTTTTCATCAAGTTTTATTTATTGTACTTTGGAAAACTTGTGTTATCTCCTTTTCCATGATGTCTTTCATGATCTGTACAGTAGGTAACAATGAGTGAATGAAGTGAAATGCTAAGTGAATTATTTTAATCTACCCAGGTTGGTTCAGAATGGACAAAACATTTATACCAATATTTAATCAGAACATTTAAGCAAATAGGTTGTTATTTCTAGAGGAGATAATTTTTGTTTTTTTCTCTAATAAAATCTATTTTCTTTCACAGACGTTTGACAAATGTTTCCTGGGCTCATCAGAAACAGCGGATGCTAATAGAGTATTCTGTGGCCAGATGACTGCGGTTTACCTTTTCAGTGAGGCTCTTAATGCTGCTCAGATTTTTGCTATTTATCAGTTGGGCCTGGGATATAAGGTACTTTACTTGCTGTTCACTAATTAACCAGTATTAATTGAGCTTTTTTAAAAGGGAGGAGATGGGGCGCCTGGGTGGCTCAGTGGGTTAAGGCCTCTGCCTTCGGCTCGGGTCATGATCTCAGGGTCCTGGGATCGAGCCCCGCATCGGGCTCTCTGCTCCGCAGGGAGCCTGCTTCCTCCTCTCTCTCTGCCTGCCTCTCTGCCTAGTTGTGATTTCTCTCTGTCAAATAAATAAAATATTAAAAAAAAAAAAAAATAAAAGGGAGGAGATGCATGGGGCAACATACCTTGGATTACAAAACTGAATGTCAGAGTAATCAGAGGTACCACAGGGAAGTCACAGGAATCTAAATGAAGGGTGCTTGAAAAAAAATTTTTTTTATTAAAATTTTTTATTTTATTTATTTGACAGAGATCACAAGTAGGGAGAGAGAGAGAGAGAGGGAGAGAGAGAGAGAGAGAGAGACGGGAGAAAGCAGGCTTCCCACTAAGCAGAGAACCTGATGCAGGGCTTGATCCCAGGACTCTGGGATCATGACCAGAGCTGAAGGCAGAGGCTTTAACCTGCTGAGCCATCCAGGTGCCTCGGGTACTTGAAAATTTTTGAGGGAAACATAGTATACTTGTCATATGTGGAACACTATGCAACTACTAGCTCAAGTTTCACCTTTAGTTCATGCTGCATTTCTTTGATGGTATCTGTCTTTGCATAACTAAATTTTCAAATTTTCAATAAAAAACAAGTACCATGTGAAAATTAATGTGGAACAGGAAATGAGGATGATGGTGTGAAATCTGATTACAAATTTGAGTTCATGCAGTGCCCAAGATGCATAAAAAGTAATAAATAATTTTGCTAATATAATAATGAAGGAAACCTTTTTTTTGACTTGTGCCTTAAGCTTTTTAGATGGCTATTAAATTTTTAAAATACAAAATTGAGCTGAACCACTTAATAATATTTATTTTGATCTAAAGCAACATAGACAATTATTGAAGTGCTAAGACTGTCATTAACTAACAAAATTTGGAAACCTTTGTGTTAAGCCATTGTTAGTCTAGTTTGGTTTCAGGGAGCAACTTAGTTTGCTATGTTCCTTTGAAAACAAAATCTGTTTTATTGAAAAAAAAAATATATATATATACTGTTACAGTGAGTAAAGCATACATGTTTTATTTATTTATTTTTAAAAAGATTTTATTTATTTATTTGACAGAGATTACAAGTAGAGAGGCAGGCAGAGAGAGAGGGGGAAGCAGGCTCTCTTCCAAGCAGAGAACCTGATGCGGGGCTCTATCCTAGGACCCTGGGATCATGACCTGAGCAGAAGGCAGAGGCTTTAACCCACTGAGCCACCCAGGCACCCCAAGTATACATATTTTAATTAATTAGTTTTGATAAAAGTATAACTACCACAACAATCAAGAAATAGAATATATTTGTTCCTGCAAAAGGTTCATTGTCAATTCACATTGAAATGCAACGGGCGCCTGGATGGCTCAGTGGGTTAAAGCCTCTTGCCTTTGGCTTGGGTTGTGATCCTAGGGTCCTGGGATCGAGCCCCACATCGAGCCCCTCATCGGGTTCTCTGCTCAGCACAGAGCCTGCTTCCTCCTCTCTCTGCCTGCCTCTGTGCCTACTTGTGATCTCTGTCAAATAAATAAATAAAATCTTAAAAAAAAATTGCAATGCAAAAGATTCATTGTCAATTCCTCTGTCAATTCCTTTCACCTTTCTAACCCCTCTGCATTCCTGTTGAGAGAAACCACGAATCTGTCACTTGATGAGATTTTTTTAAAATGTTTTATGTAAATGGAATCATGCAACATGACTCCTTGGAGTTTGGTTTCTTATGAAAGAAACATTACATGTTGCTTTGTTACAGTAGCTCCTTTCTTTGTATTGCTTAGTAGTAGTCCATTGTATGACTTCATCACAATTTTTTAATCCATCTTTCTGTTGATGGACATTAGGGTTGTTTGCAGTTTTGGCTGCTGTGGTTAAGCTGTTATGGATATTGGTGTATCAGTCTTTGTGCTGACACATATTTATTTATTTATTTTTTAATTTTTTTAAGATTTTATTTATTTATTTGACAGAGAGAGAGAGATCACAAGTAGCCAGAGAGGCAGACAGAGAGAGAGGGGGAAGCAGGCTCCCTGCTGAGCAGAGAGCCCGATGCGGGGCTCGATCCCAGGATTCTGAGATCATGACCTGGGCCGAAGGCAGAGGCTTAACCCACTGAGCTACCCAGGCGCCCCGACACATTTTTTATTTCATAAATATATGAGAGTGCTGTTACTAAATGATAATGTTGACTGAAATTGCCAAATCCTTTTCTGAGGTAGTTATATAATTTCACATTTGTGCAGTGTATGAGTTTTCTACTCGTTCCACATTCCTAAACATCTTACATTGCTGGTCTTTTTAATAGATGTTTCAGTGAGTATGTAGCAGTATCTCATTTTGGTTTTAATTTGCACTTTTGTAATGAGCAGAGATTCCAAGCATCTTTTCCTTGCTTATTGATCATTTGTGTATCTTCCTCTGTGAAGTTTGTTCACATCTTCTGCATATTTTTGTTTGGTTCCTTAGTGTTGAGTTTTGAGATTTCTTTATATATTCTGAATATAACTCTTTTATCATTTGTTTGAGTTATAAATATTTCTCTGATGGTCCGCATCTTGCCTTTTTTCTTTCCTTCCCTTTTTTTTAAAAAAGAGATTTTATTTTATTTTTTTTTAAAGATTTTATTTATTTATTTGGCACAGAGAGAGAGAGATCACAAGCAGGCAGAGCATCAGGCAGAGAGAGAAGGGGAAGCAGGCTCCTTGCTGAGCAGAAAGCCCGATGCTGGGCTTGATCCCAGGACCCTGAGATCATGACCTGAGCTGAAGGCAGAGGCTTAACCCATTGAGCCACCCAGGCACCCCAAAGATTTTATTTTTAAGTAATCTTTACACCCAACATGGGGCCCAGACTACAACTCTGAGATCAAGAGTTGAGCGCTCCAACGACTGAGCCAGCCAGGTGCCCTGCCCCCACCCCCCTTTATTGTGGCTTTTGAAGAACAGGTGAATTTAATTTTTATCAATTCTAGTTCATCAACTTTTTTGATTATTGCCATGATTTTTATATCCTAAGAAATCTTTATCTGTTCCAAGGTTGGAAAGATTTTCTCCTGTTTTCTTCTCTTACAGTTTCAGCATTTATATTTAGGTTTATGACCTATTTTAAGTTAATTTTTGTGTATGGTATGAGGTAAGGGTCAAGGTTCATTTTTATTGCATATGTGTACTCTGGTGTTACCAGTACTAATTTTTTGTAAATAGTATTCTTTCTTTATTGCCTTACCTTGGCATCATTGAGGCTGTATTGTATTTCAATGATCTGTATGTTTTTCTTATGCCAATACTGTAGGTATTGTCTTGGTGAGTGTTAATTTCATAGTAAATCTTGAAAGCACAAAGTCTAAAACCCTCAACTATATTCTGTTTCACATTGTTTTGGCTTTTTAAAAAAATTTTTAATTTTTTTTATTTTTATTTATTTTTAAGATTTTATTTATTTATTTGACACACAGGGAGAGAGATCACAAGTAGGCAGAGACAGGCAGAGAGAGAGAGAAAGCAGGCTCCCGGCTGAGCAGAGAGTACGATGCGGGGCTCTATCCCAGGACCCTGAGATCATGACCTGAGCTGAAGGCAAAGGCTTACCCCACTAAGCCACCCAGGTGCCCCTGTTTTGGCTTTTTTAAGCCCTTTGCATTTCTAGATATCTTTTAGAGCCCTCTTAATCATTTTCTATAAAGGTGTCTATTGGGATTTTATTTAGTGTTGTAATAAATATATAGATCTGTGAGGGGCAAATTGGCCATCCATCTGATACTGATTTTTCCAGTCTGTAAACATGATATATTTCTCTATTTACTTAGGTTTTAAAAAAATTCTCCTGGCACTGTTTTTTGGTTTTCATTGTATAGGCCATATATACATTTTGTTAAATGTATTCTTAGGTATTACATGTTTTATGGGTAATAAGTTGTATTTAAAATCTCAGTTTCCATTTATTTGTTTCTAGTATGTAAATACATAGTTGAATTTTGTTTATTGACCTTGTTAAATTTGCTTATTAGTTTTACTAGCTTTTTTTACCTGCTTGTTGTTCCTCAATTTCCTACACGTTCATGTAAACTGTAAGTTTTATTTCATTTCCAGTCTATATGCCTTTTCCCTTTTTTGTGTTATTGTACTGGTAAGACCACCAGTATAAATAGTTAAATAGAAGTGGTGAAAATAGACATTTTTGCCTTACTTTTTATTTTAGGGGTAAAGCAATAATAAATATTTTATAGATGCCTTTTATCAAGTTGAGCAATTTCTATTTTTAGTTTCCAGAGAATTATTATTAGGTGTATTTTGAATTTTATAAAACGTGTTTTGCTTTTTTTTTTTACCAAGTCTGATAATCTTTCCTTTTAATTAGAGTGTTTACATAATTTACAATCAGTGTAAGTATAGATGCTATGTGTCTTAAATCTACTGTCTTGTGATTTGTGTTCTACTTCTCTCATCTGTTCTTCGATTCTTCTCTTTTTTCCTGCTTTGATTTGAATTAACTGCCTATTATTTAGTATTTCATTTTATTTCTATTATTGGTTTATTATTACTAATTTTAAGTATTTATTGATTTATGAGAGAGCGAGACAGAGCACACACAAGCCTGGGAAACGGCAGGCAGAGGGAGAAGCAGACTCTCTGCTGACTAGGGAGCCTGATGTGGGACTTGATCCCAGAACTCTGGGATCATGACCTGAGGTGAAGGCTGATGCTTAACTGACTGAGCCACTTAGTCCCTATTATTATTATTATTTAAAATTTTATTTATTTGAGAGAGAGTGTGTGCACAAGTTGGAGAGAGGGGCAGAAGGAGAGAGAGAGAAGCAGGGATCATGATCTGAGCTGGAAGCAGACACTTAACCAACTGAGTCACTTGGGTGCACCTGGTTTAGTATTTTTTTTGACATTTATTTATTATCATCTACCAACAAATGATGCTGTACTATAAGCACCTTCCCACATAATCCTGCAGTTCTTCCTCCTGTCTTTTATTTTGTTAATTGTTTTACTTTTTCATGTACTATAGTTCCTGTGATACATTTTTTTTTTTTTTTGATTCATTGACTTTCATTTTGTATTTTAAAGACATAAGTGGTCAGGGTCATGTTTTTTGTATTTACTTCTATATTTGCCATTTCTAGGACACTTCACTTTGTTAGATTCATGTTTCTATCTCATATCGTGTTTTCCATTTGGATAATATTTTTAAAAATTTATTTTTACTGAAACTCAATTAACTTATTGTATATTAATTTCAGAGGTAGAGGTCAGTGATTCATCAGTTTTACATAATACCCAGTGCTCATTACATTACGTGTTCTCCTTAATGCCCATCACCCTGTTACCTCATCCCCCTACTCACCTCATCCCCCTGCTCACCTCTAGTAACCCTCAGGTTGTTTCCTACGGTTAAGAGTCTCTTATGGTTTGTCTCCCTCTCTGATTTCTTCTTGTGTTATTTTTCCCTCCCTTCCCCTGTGATCTCTGTTTTGTTCCTTAAATTCCACATACGAGTGAGATCTTACAGTAATTGTCTTTGGATGCCTTTTATTTCTTTGCCTAATAGCCCTGGCTAGAACGTATACTATAGAGCATCTTGAGGATTTTATGCTGTGTGAAGTATACCAGTCATAGAAAGACAAATACTGCATGATTCCATTTATATGAGAGATCTAAAATAGCAAACCCATAGAAACAATGAATAAAATGGTGGCTGCCAAGGGCTGGGGGAGAGAGAAAAGGAGGAATTTCTGATCAGTAGGTATAAAATTATAGTTATGCAAGATGGATATGTTTTAGAGAGCTGTACAACATTGTGCCTATAGATAACAATACTATATTTTATACTTAAGTATCTGTTAAGAGGATAGGTCTTCTGTTAAGGGTTTTTGCCACAATCCAATTAAAAAAGAAAATAAAAACAGGAAAAAATGTTGAAAGCAGACATCCCTGTATTTTTACTGATCTTAGGAGAAAAACCATTCTATTTTTTTTTTTTTTTTAACCATCATTGTGGTGTTTGCTATTAGCTTTTCACAGATGTTCTTTGTTAATTTGAGGAAGTTCACTTCTATTCCTGGTTTGTTCGCTGTTTTCATCATGAGGAGTTGCTGGATTTTATCATATGCTGTTTGTGCTGCTTTTGGGATGATCATGATTTTTGGTCTTTAAATTGATTGTTCAAATGTTGTTAGGTCACCCTTGTGTTCTGAGATAATCACACGTGGTCATAGTTTATATATTTTTTTTTGGTCAACAATGTTTTATTTATTTATTTATTTATTTATTTTAAAGATTTTATTTATTTATTTTGACAGAGAGAGATCACAAGTAGGCAGAGAGGCAGTCAGAGAGAGAGAGAGGGAAGCAGGCTCCCTGCCGAGCAGAGAGCCCGATGTGGGACTCGATCCCAGGACCCTGAGATCATGACCTGAGCCGAAGGCAGCGGCTTAAACCACTGAGCCACCCAGGCGCCCTTTATTTATTTATTTATTTTTTATTTATTTATTTATTTTTATAAACATATAATGTATTTTTATCCCCGGGGTACAGGTCTGTGAATCTCCAGGTTTACACACTTCACAGCACTCATGATAGCACATACCCTCCCCAATGTCCATAGCCCCTTTCCCCTCTCCCAACATAGTTTATATTCTTACCATGAAATATTCTGAGGTCCAGAGAGGCCCTTTATTGGTAAATGTGTAGAAATAACTGCTGAGGGGCACCAGAGTGATTGAGTTAAGTGTCTGCCTTTGGCTCAGGTCCATTGAGCCTCACATGGAGCCTCACATTGAGCTCCCTGCTCAGTAGGGAGTCGGCTTCTCTCCTTACCACTCCCTACCCCCTGCTTGTGCTCTCTCTCTGCCGAATAAATAAATAAAATCTGTATTAAAAAAAAAAAAACTGCTCATATTAGTACTAGTTGAAAAATCTTATCAGTAGTTCTAGCTGATATGTGTATGGTCAGATAGTGATAAAACTATACTAAAAATCATCTGAGGTGAGGGGGCATGGGTGGCTCAGTTGGTTAAGCATCTGCCTTCAGCTCAGGTCATGATCCCAGTGTCCTGGGATGGAGTCCTGCCTCATCTGGCTCCATGCTCAGCAGGCAGTCTGCTTCTCCCTCTCTCTCTCAAATAAAAAATAAAATCCTAAAAATAATGTGAGTAGAGAAATTGATGATCATAGAATCACTTCATTTATTTATTACTATTGAAATCTGTTGTGTAATATAATCCATGTTTTAGAGAATTCCTCAAAGTTAAAATAGCAGGGATATGGAAAACCAGCAATCTCAGAGTGACCTTTTAAACAGTGCAATTAAGTACTTCAAGAATTAAAAAATATATATTTCAAAAGAAACAAAGGGTTAAATGCTTCTTTCGTATGTTCTGACTGTTTAATGAAGTAATGTGTTGCTTTGAGTATTTTGAAAGCATATTGTTTTTATCTTAATTGTATTGTAGTATTTACACAAGAATATTATTTCAATAAAGTTAGCAGCAATTCCTGAAAAGTGTCAGA
Source organism: Meles meles (assembly GCF_922984935.1). Classification (NCBI taxonomy): domain Eukaryota; kingdom Metazoa; phylum Chordata; class Mammalia; order Carnivora; family Mustelidae; genus Meles; species Meles meles. The sequence continues at coordinate 144,097,415 of NC_060067.1, forward strand.
TTCTTAGTTTTAGTTTTGTGTAGATTTAGTTTAGTTTAGATTTACTAGTAGGGGTTATTTTTTTAAAATTCTGCTCAAAATAGCAAAAATGTTTTTTGTGCTATTTTTTTTTTTTCCCCAAAGATATACCTGCTAATGTTGAGGTACTATTCTTCAAATAGTAGCGGAGACTAAATTATTTTTTTAATTGAACTAGTTTCTGATCTTTACTGTGCCACAAATTTTCTTTGTGGTCTCAAAGAAGTCAGTTAATTTCTTTGGACTTTCTCAGTTTCTGCCTTTGGAAAATGCATTATATAGTCTCCCAGATCATATAGCTATATATTAAGTTGGTAAATAGGTTAGCTATTGTAGGTTGCCCAAATGACATTTCCCCTTAAAAGCATTTATTAACTTGTTTAAAAGCATGTATTTCAGTTATGCTAACATTCCCATTAAAATTAGCTTTCATGGGCGCCTGGGTGGCTCAGTGGTTTAAGCCGCTGCCTTCGGCTCAGGTCATGATCTCGGGGTCCTGGGATCGAGTCCCGCATCGGGCTCTCTGCTCGGCAGGGAGCCTGCTTCTCTCTCACTCTCTCTGCCTGCCTCTCTGCCTACTTGTGATCTCTGTCTGTCAAATAAATAAATAAAATCTTTAAAAAAAAATTAGCTTTCATGAAATTAAAAAAAATATAGAATATTAAATCAGTGCTTCTGAATTTATTAACACTTTATATAAGCAGAAATTTAGAAAAATGATGTATTTAATAAAAGCTTTTTAAATGTTTCATGTAGAAGCCATAAAAGTAAAGACAGTCTTACCGTGTATTATGTTTTATTTTTTTATAGTCTTAAAGCAGAATTCACAAGTTGAATTAGGCCAAGATAGCCTAATTGTCCATGGACAAATGAATAGATAAAATGTGGTATATATGTATAATGGATTACTATTCACTTTAAAAAGAAGGAATTCTCACATGCTGCAGCACGATGAATCTTGAGTACATTATGTTAAATGAAATCAGCAAATAAAAAAATACATTAGGATTCCATTTATGTGAATTATAAAAAATAGTCACACTTACAGAATCAGAAAGTAGAATGGTAGGTCCCAGGGAATGGGGAGAGGTAGAAATGCGATGTTGTTCAATAAATACTGAGTTTCAGTTTTGCGTGATGTACAAGTTGTGGAGATTTGTTGCACAATAATATGCATATAGTTAATACTATTGTACTGTAAACTTAACAAATGTTTAAGATGGTAAATTTTGTGTAACACGTTAAGCACAATTTAAAAAATCCAGAAAGACAAAATACAGTGAAAAAATAAAAAGATATAGTACCTGCTGTAGGGCACTAAGTTTTACATTTTTTTATTGTAAGGTTTTAATACCAAGTTGAGTTCATTTCCATTACATCTTTAAAGTGAACACTGCACTTTAGAATTAACAAACAGGATTCTTATTTGATACTAGGAAAATGATCAAAGATGTGTTCCTTAAATTTTTCTATCTGTGGTGATTTGTATTTAGATTTTCTTTTTGTGGTATACTATCTTAACTGTTCTACTTTTTATTTGTAGGGTACATTTAAATTCAAAGCAGAAAGTGATCTGTTTCTTGCTGAGCATCACAAACTTTTATTGTATGATGGCAAACTCTCTAGTGCCATTGCATTCGCGTACAATCCTCGTGCTACAGATGCCCAGCTCTGCCTCGAATCATCCCCTAAGGACAATCCTTCAATTTTTGTTCATTCACCGCATGCACTTATGCTCCAGGTACTAGCTATAATTTTTTTTTTTTTAGCTATAATCTTTTAAGAATATTTTTCATAGTGGGTTTTGGTGTATTATTGAGGTGTATTAGGTAGCTTCTATTAAATATATGCAATGTAATAGTATATTGTTCTTATTATGCTTTATTTTAATTATTTTGAGAAAGATATCATTAGAATCTTTATTGTACCTTCTATTTTATAAGGATGTGAAGGCAGTTTTAACACATTCCATTCAAAGTGCTATGCATTCAATTGGAGGAGTACAAGTGCTATTTCCACTTTTTGCACAGTTGGATTATAGGCAATATTTATCTGATGAGGTTGACGTGACTATATGGTGAGTGGCTTTATTTTTTTTTCTTTAATTTGATGTGAGAGTGACTTTCATTACTGTTAGCTACACAGTATGTTTTTCTCCCTTTTAAATTTATTGTAGGGTTAAAAGAGAATATAATTTAAAGAAATTTGTGAACTATAAATGTCACTACAAATTCCTATCAATAATAGTAGTATTAATCTAAATTCTTTATCAGTAGGAAATATGAAAGCTGTAAATGTAATAAACTTGTTTTTGAATTAATTTGGAAAAAATGATTTAGCAAAAATGAATACTTTTTTCTGTCATTCTTATTTAAAAAGATAAGTTATTTCAGATTATTACATGGCAGTGATTTATTACAAGGATTTAGCTTTTTATTTTTAATCATTGTATATAATTAATTGAGCTTTGGTATTTTTAAAAAGATTATATTGTACATTGGACACATTTGTCTTCTCTCTTACAGTATAGATTCTGAAAAAGGTAGAGACATAAGAGGACACAATATAAAACCTTGAGGGGGTGTCTAAATGAATTTTTCATGACTATATATCCTGTGAGACTAGTAATTATGTTCAATGTATTATTTGAGTAAATTATTTTTCCATTCTTTCTTTTTAGAATTCTCTCATTTCTGCTTTTATATATAAGTTGATATCTACTATCAATGTATGCATTTAATGATGTAATAATTCTTTTGGAATTATTTTTAGGCAACAAAATGACTTTTTTAACTCTTTTTTTTTTTTTTCTTTAATTGTTAAGTAATTTCTACACCTAACGTGGGGCTCAAACTCACCACCCTGAGATGAAGAGTCACACACTCCACTGGCTGAGTCAGCCAGGCATCCCAGCCTCTTTTATTTTCCCTAAGGAATGAGATATCAAATCAAATACTTAGGACATTTATTTATTTATTTAAATTATTTATTTTTTTAAAAGATTTTTGTTTATTTGACAGAGATCACAGTAGACAGAGAGGCAGGCAGAGAGAGATGGCAGGAATCAGGCTCCCTGCTAAACAGAGACCCTGGAATCATGAGCTGAAGGGAGGCTTTACCCCACTAAGTCACCGAGGCACCCCTACTTAAAATTATTCTTTACATATTGCTACTTCATAAATTTTTTGTGCGTTCGAGTTTGAAACCTTTGTAACAGAGCTCAGTTATTTTTTCTTGGTTATCTCCTTTTTTTTTTGTTTTTTGTTTTTTAAACTTTTCAAAATCTTCATTGGAATTGCTGACATTTTAAAAGCACTTTTGTGGAGGAGGAGGTTGGCTGCCAGTCAGGCTCTCTTTTTTTGTGGAGATATCTAGAGCCTTTGAGAAGGAGGTAACAGCTGACCTTATTCCATTCCATTTTCGGTATCTCTAGAAGTTGTGAGGATGGGAGCATGATTGTAGCCCCTATTCAGTTTTAAAAGTCTTCTCAATTGACTACTGAATTACGATTTTCCTGTTGGGATAAGGTACAAAATTCTTAAATTAGTGTTTGAGGACTTCAATTAAGTACAGTTTTACTTTCTTATTTTCCCCTTCATGAACTCCATTCAAACCAGGCCAGTCTGGAGCCCTAACACTTTCTGAGTGTTTCTACCCTAGTGTGTTTGCTCTATGTATCTTCCCCTCTGTTTGGCCTCTGTCTAAAATTGAACATACTTGCCAATCTAAATTATATATATTCTTTAAGGACTTCATATACTTAAGTTAGCTGTGTTATTACTTGTTTTTGGACATTGCTAATTTTTCTCTAGTTCATGCATGTTTCCTCTTGTTGTTTCTAAGTAATTCATTTACTAATAGCTTGGTGATTAAGTATATGGGATAAATAATTGGGTAAGTCCTAATTCTACATTCAAATTTTAGTACCGAGATAAAGTTGGGGAAAATTTTATTAGAACTTCAATTTTCTTGAAATAGAGAACATTTTTTTTTTAAGATAAAAGAAAGACTGTATCTAATAAGCCCCCCACCTTTAAAAAAAAAGTAGTTTTTTGGACAATTGCCTGTTTTCTTAATTTTAGTTCAACTTTGCTGGCTTTCATCCTGGAGTTGCTGAAGAACTCAGTTGCTATGCAGGAGCAGATGCTTGCCTGCAAGGGCTTCTTGGTAATAGGATACAGCCTTGAGAAGGTAGAGTATGAAATGCTTTACATTTTCTGGTCTTCATTTTCAGGCCATGGATTTGGTCTCCTACGTGGTTGAGAAATTTTTTCTGCAAGTATGTCTCCTTGGTTACATAAAATTACCAAAAGTAAAATAATCTTTTGTTTTTTGACCTTGCCTCTGTTGCTTTATTAGAGAAATGTAACATTGCGTCTCATGGCGTCCTTAACTTTGAGCATAGTTTGTGGGCCAACTTTTTTCTGATATTGACAGCCTTTAATTTTCTTTCCTTGCCTTGTATTGGTAGTGACCTATTTTTTTTTTTTCCAAAAATAGGGAGGGTGTGGGGGTGGGGGAGCAGAGAGAGACTGAGAGAGTGAAAGAGAGAATTTTAAGGAGGCTCCACATCCAGTGCCGAGCAAGACGTGGGGCTCAGTCTCACAACCCTGAGATCATGACCTGCGTGGAGATAAAGAGTCAGATGCTTAACTGACTGAGCTACCCAGGGGCCCTGGTAGTGACCTCTGATCTACTTTTTTTTTTTTTTTCTGCAGTCTTCCAAATCCCATGTCAGCAGAGCAGTACTTGAACTTTGTCTTGCATTTTCAAAATATCTGAGTAATCTGCAGAATGGGATGCCCCTACTCAAACAGTTGTGTGATCACATTCTTCTTAACCCAGCTATATGGATTCATACCCCAGCCAAGGTAATATATATATATATATATTTATGTATATAGATTTTGTTTTACTATTTTCACCAAGTTCTTGTAGTTGAGAAGAGTGATAATTATGAGGATTTTCTTTTATCCTTTCACATGTTATCATGTAAAATTTCAGTAGGTTGTGTTTTTTGATAAGCATACTTTTTTCTTTTTATTTATTCTTTTATTTGCAGATCAGTTTATCTTTTCTTTCTTTTTTTGTAGAGCAGTGTTTTTTTAAAATTTTAATTCCAGTATGGTTAAAAAAGGTGTTATATTAGTTTCAGGTGTACAATACATGATTAAACAATTCTGCAGTCAAATGCTCTGCCACTGAGCTATACCCCCAACAGTTCTGTACATTACCCAGTGCTCATGACAAGTGCACTCCGTAGTCCCTACTACCTATTTCATGCATCACCTCACCCGCCCTCCCCTCTGGTAACCATTAGTTTGTTCTGTAGTTAAGATCTGTTGCTTGGTTTCTCTTTTTTATCTTTTGTTGTTTGTTTCTTAAATTCCATATGAGTGAAATCATATGGTATTTGTCTTTCTCTGACTGACTTATTTAACTTAGCATTATACTCTCTAGGTACATCCATGTCATTGCAAATGGCAAGATTTCATTCTTCTTTATGACTGAATAATATTCCATTGTAGAGGTATATCACACCTTCTTTATCCATTTATCTGTGGACACTTAGGCTGCTTCCATAATTTGACTATTGTTAATAATGCTTCTATAAACATAGGGGTGCATAAAGCCCCTTGAATTAGAGTTTTTGAATTTTGGTAAATATTCAGTAGTGTGATTACTGGATTGAAGGGTTCTATTTTTAATTTTTTGAGGAACCTCCGTAGTGTTTTCCACGTAGACTGCACTAGTTTGCAATCCCACTAATGGTGCAAGAGGTTTCTTTTTTCTCCACATCTTTGCTGACACCTGCTTCTTGTGTTGTTGATTTTAGCCATTTGACGGGTGTGAGGTGATAACTCACTGACTTTTGATTTGCAGTTTCCTGATGAGTGGTGTTAAGCATCTTTTCATGTGTCTTTTGGGCATTTGGATGTCTTCTTTTGAGAACTGTCTTTTTATTTCTTCTGCCCAATTTTAATTGGATTGTTTGTTTATGGGGGATGTTGTATAAATTCTTTATATATTTTGGATATATAAACCCTTTATTAGGTAGGTCATTTGCAAATATCTTTTCCCATTCATTAGGTTGCCTTTAGTTTTGTTGATTGTTTACTTTGCTGTGCAGAAGCTTTTTATTTTGATGTAGTCCCAGTGGTTTAGTTTTGTTTTTGTTTCCCTTGCCTCAGGAGACATATCTAGAAAAATGCTGCTATGGCCAAGTCAGAGAAATTATTGCCTGTGCTCTCTTACAGAATTTTATGATTTTAGGTCTCACATTTAGGTCTTTAATCCATTTTGAGTTTATTTTTGTGTATGATGTAAGAACGCTGTCCAGTTTTATTCCTTTGCGTGCTGCTGTCCAGTTTCCCCAGCACCATTTGTTGAAGAGACTGTTTCTACTGGATATTCTTTCCAAGACATGTCAGTATTTTTAAAAAATAGAGCTATAGTCTTTATCTTCTGTTAAGTCAAAATTTTATTTGAGAGAGACTTTGATTTACTAAGTATAAATCAAAGTTGGACAGTTCCAATGTAAATACAATGTTTCCTATCAACTTTAGCTCTGTTTTGTTACCAGTCTGCATACATATCAATGTGTACATATGTATATATACATATGCATGAGTTTAATTCTGCAGGAACAGTTGAAATGTCACCTGGTTTTAAGGCTTCCATGATATACTGGTCTTCTTTAATCATTTTAATTCACATGAATTTAAATTATTAAATATAATTATATTTGTACACAACTTAGTACTGTAACAATAAAGCAATTACTTCTAAGTGAATGTAATTTGTGATAAAGTATATAAATAGAACTTTTGTTAAGTCCTAATGTTTATTAAATTGCCCTAAGAATATTAATTGTGGTAGTATTCAGGAGAACTTGAAACAAATTTTTGTTAAATTGCATAATTGTTTCTGCCTTATCTACAGTTTTTGTTAGAAGTATCATTTCATACCTATTAATTTCCTCTCTCCCTTTCTCCCTGGTGATCCACTTAGAGTGTTTATCATTGTTTAGGTTGGAATCATACTACTTATTTTAGTTGTCAGAAAAAAAATGTAGACTTTCTTTACTTCTGGACTCATAGTATCTTATTTTCAGTTTGTCTTTTCAAATGTTAAAGAGAAAAACAGCTGCTGACTCTGATTGCCATTTGGAAATAATCAAAGGAGGCAGCTGGAGGTTATACCTTTTTATCTCTCGGTTCAAATTTGACCTCTTTTTCTTCTATGACCTTCAGTCTTATTTCTTTTCAAGGATTGTTTCAAGTTACTTTTTAAACCTTTTACTAGACACTTTTTTTGTTTTACTAAGCAGCATATTTGTAAGGCTTTGGATCTCTTTTGATGTGGTGAAAAAGCCTCTTATTAGATACTTAGTTGTAGAGGAATATTTTTTAAATTCATTATATCATTTTCTTAGGTTTCCAGTATTACACTCTATTTCTTACCTTTTCCTTGTTAATAATTTTAATTTTGTTTTTAGAATTTATAATTGATTTGTTAATATTAAACTTTCCTTGTTTTAAAAACACTGTTTTGTGTATCCATAAGGGGTTATATCTACTTTAATTGTATTATTAATTGTATTATATGGAATTTTTTTTTTTTTAAAGATTTTATTTATTTAGTTGACAGAGAGACAGTGAGAAAGGGAACACAAGCATGGGGAGAGGGAGAAGCAGGCTTCTTGCTGAGCAGAGAGCCCAACTGCAGGACTTAATCCCAGGACTGGGATCAGGACCTGAGCAGAAGGGAGACACTTAAGGACTTAGCCACCCAGGCGCCCCTACTTTAATTGTATTATAAAGATAGTTCTAAAATGGTTTGTTTTCCGAAGTTTGTTTGATCTGGGTGTTACACAGTTAGAGGGAGGAAGGTAATTTTTAAGAAAACAAAAAAACAAAAAAACAACATGTGCATACAAAATGAGGTTTAGGGTACAGATGAGTGAGCATAAAGTTTAAGCTTCATTAACTTCATGGTAATTCCACCTGTGGTTATGAAAGGTGAAGGTATTTATGTATGAATCAGCCTTTGCTTTTGGAAAAGGATGTTTACTCTGCTTGTATAATATACATTCATCTTCTCAGAGAGTGTCTTTTTTTAATGTTTTTTTTTTTTAAGATTTTATTTATTTATTTGACACAGAGAGAGAGATCACAAGTAGGCAGACAGGCAGGCAGAGGGGTGGGGGGGGGGAAGCAGGCTCCCTGCTGAGCAGAGAGCCCAATGCGGGGCTCCATCCAGGACCATGATATCATGACCCAAGCTAAAGGCAGAGGCTTAACCTACTGAGCCACCCAGGTGCCTAGAGACTGTCTTTTTAATGACCTAAAAGGAGAGGCGAAATTTCTTATATAAAATAGTCCTTCATTTGTTGAGTAACTGCTTTATGTTGGGCACTGTGGGTGCTATGGTGAACAAACAGATCTAATTCTTGCTCTTATAGAATGCCTAATGGAAAAGACAGATGTTAACACATATAACTTGTATGGTTATTGGATTATATAATGAGTAAATATTTATTCATTGTTAGCATATGAATAATCTTGAGGTCACCATTCTTACTCATCTCAATATGTTGACATTAAAGCCTTTTCATTTTCTTTTACTAAATATCATTCTCAGTAGACTGACTTTCTTCAGTTTTTCATTTTTTATCACTATCGCTTTTTGGCCAGAATTCTTACCTTTTTTTTTTTTTTTTAAATATTTTTCATTTATTTGACAGAGAGAGATCACAAGTAGATATAGAGGCAGGCAGAGAGAGAGAGAGAGAGGGAGAGGGAAGCAGGCTCCCTGCTGAGCAGAGAGCCCGATGCGGGACTCGATCCCAGGACCCTGAGATCATGACCTGAGCCGAAGGCAGCGGCTTAACCCACTGAGCCACCCAGGCGCCCCCAGAATTCTTACCTTTTAACACATTACTCTCATAAGATTATTTCTTAGCCTCAAACTGTGTAATAATTTCCCATTGTTTTCACAATAAAGTAGTCCCTTTTCTAGCATTAAGTTTTCATGTCAGTCATGTCCTTTCTGAGCTTTCTAGTTTAAAAACTCTCAGTTATCTCAGTGGCTAAGCAAATACTAAAATGTAAACCCAGAGCAGAGGTTCACAATCTTGGCTGTCAATAGAACCTGTTGGGAGAGTTTTTTTTTTTTTTTTTTAAATAAAAAACAATTCCACACCCTCTACTCCACATTGTGTTTTATTTGATCTGGGGTAGGGCCCAGGCATCAGCATTTTTAAAACATGTTTTTCGGGTATTCTGTTGTACAATCAGGATTGTGGAGCATTTTACAAGATCTTCGGAAGCCTATTGTTGTGTGATTTACCAGTTTCCATGTTTGAATTTCTACGTTTGTTCTACCTATCTTACTGCTAATCTTCAAAGTCTACCTTAATACCTATTTTATTAGTCAGGCTTTTTTAAGTATTTTAGCTTATCCTGTAATAATTTCTCTGACCTCCAAATTGATAGATTCTAATAACTCTTTGCTACTCATTTTGCAATTAATTACATATTTTGCAATTAGTTACATGGAATTAATTACATACATACTTATGTTTGTTTTTCTTTCTTTTTTTTAAAAGATTTTATTTTTAAGTGATCCCTACACCCATTGTGGGGTTAGAGTTTACAACCCTGAGATCAAGAGTTGTATGCTCTACCAACTGAGGCAGCCAGGTGCCCCTTTATAGATGTGTTAACTCTAGACCTTTTTTTAAAAAAAAAGATTTTATTTATTTATTAGAGAGATCACAAGCAGTTGGGGAGGGGGAGGACAGAGGGAGAAGCAGGCTTCCCACTGAGCAGGGAGCCTGATGAGGCAGGGCTCAATCCCAGGACCCTGGTATCATGACCTAAGCTGAAGGCAGACGTTCAACTGACTGAGTCACCCAGGTGCCCCGGTTCTAGACATTTTTTTAAAAGAATTTCCTTAAGTAATCTTTGTGTTTCAATAGGCATCTTTATTACATTGGTTTTTTACTTAAATTTATGTGTTTTTAATCTTTTCAACTGGATTTCAGCTATCGAGGGATAATGTATATGTCATTGTATTTCTGTACTACATCACTAAGCATAGGTGGATAGAAGTATTTTCTGAGTGACTGAAATATGATGGTTAAGAATTTGAACCATGAAAAAAAGTGTTATATAGCCTCAGTGATAAGTAAACTGGACCTATCCATTTGAATAACATTGGCTGCACCAACATAATACTATTTTTATGCAAGAGAGTGGGATATTCCCCATATATATAGTTTTCTAAACTATAAGGATCATAAAATTGAACCTCAGTTTTAAGTGATTCAGAATCTGCCACTCTTTACTGTATTTGATTACTAATTGACTCCCTGATTCATTTAAGTTTATTTTTGGGCATCTGGAAGATAGGTACCTAATTTTTGCTCTCTAACGAAATTACCAGGTAACACTGACATATCTTGCAGGTTTGGAAGTGAAAATGGCGTCCATGTCTAGGAAGATAGCATAAATGTTCCTTTTTAAATGACTGGGAATAGTTTGGTCTTTGGTTAGGGGGCGAGTATGTATGTCCTACTTAAAAGTTTTCCACTTATAAAGTATATCTACTAGCAATGAATTGAAAAATTCTTGATTTTGACACAGAAGTAGAACAAAAGCAATCCTTACGTTATGTTGTGCTGTTGTGCTACATTACTAGATTGTAGCAGTTGGTGAGTTTTAAAGCTGTAATTTCACTGAAATTTTGTACTAGTATGAAATGTGTGGTGGTAGAGTAGTACCTATAATCCTATAATCTTTTGTTTCTTTTAAGAGCTTGTATTTTGAAGTTACTAAACTCTTATGTGTTTATTAAAATAATTTATTTGGAAATAAGACTAGTAGGATCTTTTTTTTTTAAAGATTTTATTTACTTATTTGTCAGTGAGAGAGAGGGAGAGAGAGAGCACAAGCAGGGGGAGTGGCAGACAGAGAGAGAAGTAGGCTCCCTGCCAAGCAAGGAGCCCAATGAGGGACTCAATTCCAGAACCCTGGAATCATGACCTAAGCTGAAGGCATATGCTTTACCAGCTGAGCAACCCAGGCATCCCAGTAGAATCCTTTTCTAATTAGAGGATAATACTGATAAACATGTTGATAAACATGTTGAGGGATTATAATCTTATAATGTTTCTATCAATGAGCTATTACAACAGAATTCTGTTTTTCTAACATCTCCTAAGGTAGGCTTTACACTTTTTTTTTCCTTTTGACTTCTACCTTTATTCTTTTTGAGTTATTCCTACTTTTTCTTTCTTTTTTCTTTTTTTGTTATCTTCCACTTTTCTGCAAAATGAAGAAAATTACCAGCTTTTTAAAGCAACTATGCATAGTATGATTAGTAAGCTTACTGTAAGATGTTATATATGCTCATGGATAATTGCTGATTGCTTAATAGGAATTAAACAGTTATTTCCATGGAACAGTGCTGTAAAAATTTGGTATATTAGGGGATGTTTCCTTTATAATGTTACTGTAAAAGTAGCATTTACCTGGTTTAGCTTTATAAGGAATATGTGTGCTTTTGTGTGTGTGTGTGTGTGCGTGTGTGTGTGTGCACATGTGCCAGTGAGTGTGTGTTACCTGTTAGCATGGATGTTACCATCAAGCTCGCATATTACTTTTTGGAAGTAGTATGATCCAAGTAAAGCAACCTGAGAGTATTACTGGAACCAGGGGCAAAATGCTAAGCTGCTTCTTTGATATAAGTTCTTCATTTTGATTCTCTAGGTTCAGTTGACACTCTATACTTACCTATCCACGGAATTCATTGGTACAGTCAACATATATAATGCCATTCGGAGAGTTGGAACAGTGCTTCTCATCACGCATACACTGAAGTACTACTACTGGGCAGTGAATCCTCAGGATCGAAGTGGTATCACGCCTAAAGGATTAGGTATATCATCCCTGTTTATATATTTTGTCATAGATTTTTTTCTTTTGTTTTAATATATTAAATTAATATAATTTATTTTATAATGTTATATGTTATTCTTGCAGTTTTTCTGAATATCATCATGGCAAAATTTTATTTTAGTCTTCTTGATAATGTTAATAGTTTGTACTGAATTGAGGTTTGCGAGAGGTAACTTGCTACTTTCATGGAAGAATGCTACTTCTGCTGGTGTAAGTTGTTTGCAGAGCAGATATGACTAGGATATTAAGGCACAGAAAATGAGAAGTTCTATATTAACATATGGTATTGATGCTGAAGCTAATTATCATAATGAAAATGAAAGCCCATGGTTTTTGGGAAATAGAGATTTCTTGCGGAAGTAGGGGGTATATCTACTTCTAATAAAATAATGAGGCTACAGAATTTCAGTAATTATTTTCTTGTATAATCAGGAAATTACTGGAGAGGTAATATTCATTTATATGTCAGAAATTTATAGAAGGTATCAAAATAAAAATTTTGACAAATGGTGGGTCTTTTGGTTTTTTTTTTTTTTCTTTTTTACAGAGAGAGAGAGAGAGAGAGAGAGAGATTACAAGTAGGCAGAGCAGCAGCCAGAGAGGGGAGGAAGCAGGCTCCCTGCCAAGCAGAGAGCCCGATATGGGGCTCGATCCCAGGACCCTGAGATCATGACCTGAGCTGAAGGCAGAGGCTTAACCCACTGAGCCACCCAGGCGCCCCGGGTCTTTTGAAATGAAACCTGCTTTAGATCGGCTCTTGTAAAAGGGAGTTAATCAGCTCATATAAACTGGCATTTTTTTTTTTTAATTTTTTTTTTATTTGCCAGAAAGATCACAAGTAGACAGAGAGGCAGGCAGAGAGGCAGGCAGAGAGAGAGGGAAACAGGCTCACCGCTGAGCAGAGAGCCCGATGTGGGGCTCGATCCCAGGACCCTGAGATCATGACCTGGGCCGAAGGCAGCGGCTTAACCCACTGAGCCACCCAGGCGCCCCTAAACTGGCATTTTCAATTCAACTTAGTGCAAGGGTTCAGAATATGCTCCTTGAACTCAGTTTATCTCACTCCATTTCCCAGTTCTTCTATGTTGTCTCTTCATGTGTTCTCTCCCTTACAGTACCAAGCAGCCACTCTACCTTCACATCCTTACAACTATAAGTCTAGCAAAAGAGTGTCTGCCTGTATTGAACATTTCCAGCTGAAGTCTCTTTGTCACTCATTGGCTCTGATTGCATCATGTACATAGTCTTTCCAGCTGAAGTCTCTTTGTTGCTCATTGGCTCTGATTGCATCATGTGCATAGTCTCATGTGACAGCTATCTTTCTGATTAGAAGCCTTCGTATCTTTGAAATACATGATCTCGGAGTGAGAATGGGTTCAGTACCCTGATATAAAAATTGCTGCTGTTTGAAATCAGGAATTAGATGCTGAGAGTCGTTGTACTTAAATGCTTTGGCTGTTCAGTGATTTATAAACACAGTTTTCATATTAATACGGTGTTTCTTTATCCTTTTCAAAATCTGCTGCTTCTCAGAGAATACGCTATGTGTAACTTAGAAATATATGAGCACACACAGAAGTTGAATGATCTGTTTAAGGTGGTAGTGTTGTAGCGGAGAACTAGGTCATAATTTCCTAATGACTGTTTGATGGTACTGTAGGTATATCATGTACTGTCTTGCGTATTAGTTTTGTATTCTGTCATTTTATACCTGATTAGTGACCTTGGGAAAGTCTCATACTTTAAGTGAGAGAGCTGAACAAAGTTTGTGATTCTATTGTAGCTCTGTAACTGGTTCTTTGTCTAGAAATTGTCATGTGGAACAAATTTTAAGCAATTTTCTTCCTATTTTAATTGATCTATTTGAGGTCTTGGTGGTCTTGTGCTTTGGTGGTCTAAGAACTAGCTGTAAATAGTGATTAGTGGAGGGAAAATTGCAGAAAATATGAAGCAAACAGGTACCTAACTTTAGGATCTTACAACAATGGGTGTTTGGTTTCAAAAGCTTTCTGCTTGGGAATTTTTTGTTTAAGACATGAAAATTATTTTTAATGTGAGCCATGTGTGACCAGGGATTTTTTTTTAAGAAGGGGAGGAGATGTCAGAAGTGGTCAACATAATGTTTCCTTTCTAAATGAACCAAACTGTGTTGAACTGTACTTTTTAAAATGTTTGTATTAGCTTATACAAGAGACAGAAGCTTTTTTTTTTTAACTAAATTCGCATATAAGTTTGGATTTTCCTTAGTAAACTTCTATTACTGTACTAACATTCTCAGAGTCTTTTAAAACAAAATATAAGTGCATATGATTATTGAATACAAATTTTATTGCCTCATTTTCATGTTTTGGAATTCATCTAACTTTAAAAATAAACTCCCTTCATTGTAATTTCAAAGTAACCCATTTTGTACATTTGGAGCACTGTATGTAGTATTGTGAGATTGAATGTCTTTCTAGAGGCATAAAACTCTTTAAATTGAAGAATAATTGACAAACAGTTTTAATATCAACATAGTGATTTGATATTTATATACATTATGAAATGGTCACCTCAATATGTTTAGTTACCATCTCTCAACATGCAAAGTTGTTACAATATTATTGACTCTATTCCTTACACTGTACATTAAATCCCTGTGATGTATTATTTTATAATGGAAATATTGTACCTCTTGACCTCTTTACCTGTTTTGTCCATCCTCCCAGCTTCTTCCTTTCTCCCCTCTGGCAATTGGCAGTTTGTTTTCTGTATCTGTGAATCTGTTTCTGTTTTGCTTTGTTTTGTTCTTCAGATTCCACAAACAAGTGAAATCATATACCATTTGTCTTTCTCTCATTTAGCATTATACTTTTTATGCCCGTCCATGTTGTCACAGTGACGAGTTTTCACTCTTTTTTATGGCTGAATAATATTCCTGTGTGTGTGTGTGTGTTTGCATGTGTGTGTATATGCCTATGTACACATACCACATCTTTATCCGTCTATCTGTTGATGGATATTTAGGTTACTTCCATATCTTTGCTATGGTAAATAATGCTGTGCTTAACATAGGGATGCACATGTTTTTGAATTAATGTTTTTGTTTTCTTTGGATAAATCCTAGAAGTGGAATTGCTGAATTATATGGCAATTTTATTTTTAATTTTTTGAGGCATCTCCATACTGTTTTCTATAGTGGCTGCACCATTTTACATTCCCACCAACAGTGGGAATGTAAAAAAAAGAAAAAGAAAAAGAAAGAGAAAACTTCTTTTCTCTGCATTCACACTCACGCTAAATACTTCTTGTCTTTTCAATTTTAGCCATTCTGGCAAGTGTGAGGTGAAATCACATTATGGCTTTGATTTGCATTTCACAGATGGTTAGTGATGTTGGGCATCTTTTCATGTGCCTGTTGGCCATCTGTATGTCTTTTTAGAGATTTTTCTTGTTTCTTGTGGTAGGCCTGTTTTGATTTAAACTTCCCTCTTGGATCTGCTTTTACTGCATTTCACAGATTTTGGAACATTGTGTTTTCATTTTCATTTGTCTCAAGGTATTTTTTAATATCCTCTTTTATTTATTATTCCATTGGTTTTTTAGGAACATGTTTTCTGGTCTCTGCATTTGTGTTTTTTTCCAGTTTTATTCTTGTAATTGATTTCTAGTTTCATTATGGATGGAAAAGACACTTGATATGATTTTGGTTTTCTTAAATTTATTGAGACTTATTTTGTGGTCTGTCATGCTTTTATTGTAGAGGAATGTTTCATGTGCTTGAGAAGAATGTATCTTCTGTTTTTTTGGTGAGACTATTCTGTATATATCTGTTTGGTATATTTGTTCCTTTGTGTTATTTAAGGCCAATGTTTTCTTACTCATTTTCTGTATCTATCTATTGATGTAAGGGGTGTGTTAAAATCCCCTACTGTTACTGTATTACTGTCAGGTTCTTGTTTTTTTCTAGTAATATTTGTTTTATATATTATGTGCTCCAGTGTTGGGCACATAAATATTTATAAATGTTATATCTTCTTGTTGGTTTAAACCCTTTATCATTATGTAATGCATTTTGGCTCTTACAGCTTTTTAAAAAGTCTACTTTGTCTGATAAAAGTAATGCCAGACCAGTTTTCTTTTTATTTCCTTTTGCATGGTGTATCTTTTCTTATCACTTCACTTTTAGTCTTTGTGTGTTTTTAGAGAGTGAGTCTCCTGTTCGCAGCATATAGAGGATTTTTTTTTTTTTAAAGTTTGAAAGTTTTTACTGACAGGTACATATTTATTACTATTTTATTCATTGTCTTCTATTGTATTTAAAGTTCTTCTCTGTTCCTTTCTTCTTTCCTTGTGATTTGATGATTTTGTTTAATGTTCTGTTTGGATTCCTTTTTGTTTTTTGTGTACCTATTACAGGTTTTTGTTTGTGGTTACCATGAGCTTCATATCTAACAACTTATATATATAGAAGCCCATTGTAAGTTGGTGATTCCTTAGGTTCAAATGCATTCTAAAAGTACTACATTTTTACTCTTATCTCCCAATGTTTTATGTTTTTGGTATTATATTTTAAACTTTTTATTTAGTGTATTCCTTAACTAATTATTGTAGCTATAGTTAATTTTATTACTTTTGCCTTTCAGTCTTTATATACTCACTTTTGAAATGAGTGATCCCCCTACCTTTACTGTAAAGGCAGTTTACCCCTACCTTTACATTGCCTTTGTCAGTGTGATTTTTTTCTTTCCTGTATTTTCTTGTTTCTAGTTAAAGCCTTTTTCTTCTGCTTAAAGAATTCCCTTTAATATTTCTTGCATTACCACTATGTCTAGTGGTAATGAACTTCTTTAGTTTTTGTTCTTCTGGGAAACTCTTTATCTTCCTTTCAATTCTTTTTTTTTTTTTTTTTTCCCAAAGTGAACAAATTTTTTAATTAACATATAATGTATTGTTTCAGGGCTGCATGTCTGTGAATCATCAGTCTTACACAATTCACAGCACTCACCATAGCACATACCCTCCCAAAGTCCAAAGCCTGCCCTTTCCTACCACCCCCCCCAGCCCTCCCCTC
The DNA here is from genome assembly GCF_922984935.1 of Meles meles. Taxonomy (NCBI): domain Eukaryota; kingdom Metazoa; phylum Chordata; class Mammalia; order Carnivora; family Mustelidae; genus Meles; species Meles meles. The sequence goes on from NC_060067.1 coordinate 144,114,449, forward strand.
TGGCAACCCCCTGTTTGTTTCCTGAAATTAATAGTCTCTTATGGTTTGTCTCCCTCCTTGGTCCAATCTTGTTTCATTTTTCCCTCCCATCCTCCCACAACCCCAAAAGTGAACAAAATTTTTATGATTACTTATTTATTATTGAGATATAAATGAACTTGCATAATCCCTACCCAAATCAAGATATGGAAAGTTGAGCACCCTGGAATGCTCCCCCGTGCCTCCTCCCCATCCATACCCAGAAGGCAACCACTATTCTTATTTGTATCACTATAGATGAATTTCAGAGTGTGTAACTTCTTAAAAAGGCAAAATCTTTTAAAAATCTTTTTTAAAAAAAAGGGGGGAGCGCCTGGGTGGCTCAGTTTGTTAACCATCTGCCTTCAGTTCAGGTCATGATCACAGGGTCCTTTCAATTCTAAACACAGTGTTGAGGCATAAGTCTCTTTAGGTGACTCACTTTTATGTTTCTCATAAATATATAGAAAAAACTCTTAGGAAAGACAGTTTTGTACTTTGCTTCGAGGTCTTTGAAACACTAAGTATGTGTGTATATTATTTTTTCAAAGATGGACCACGACCTAATCAAAAAGAAATACTTTCTCTACGAGCTTTCTTGTTGATGTTCATTAAGCAGTTAGTGATGAAGGTGAGTTTATACTTCTTATCCTTTAGCATGTTCTGTATTTTAACTTATAATTTCACGTAAGTTTTTGTTTTTAAGTTTTGTTTACTCTTTTTTGGGTTATTAGTGTTACACTTTGGAAAATACTCTGAAAGAGACTTGATTCTATGTTTTTTTGTTCTTTTTTGCACACATGGATGTAAATCATTGCAGAATTGGAGATTGATAATTGTAATGTATGTTCTATGAATTTCTCTAGGGGTCCAAGTGGATTCATTCTTTCATTCAGTGAATATTTACTGAATTTCTGTTAAGTACTAGGTATTATTCTTTACAGTAGTGATAGGGTAGTCAATAAGACTCTTCAAGGAGACAGCATTTTTAGTGGGTCTCTTGTACTTGACATTCAGATTTTGAGAAAAAATTTCCATGTATAAAGGTACCAGAAAGATGCATCAGCCTTTAGAAATTATCACATTTGTCTGGTTCTTATTGTGTTGTAGGTAAAGTAAAATTTATTATTTTTAAGGAAGGTATTTTGGTTTTATTAGAGAGCAATGTATAAATGTATTTTTTATCTATATTTTATTATTTTCCTATGTCATTTTCTTATTTTTTAGAATTTAATATTATGTTAAATGGGTCAAACTTCTAGTATATCTTTTAGACTCAAATTCTTTACAAAAATCTTATTGCTTGATTTTTGTGTTTAATTTTTTTCTGTGATTTTGTTTCCTAATTCTTTTTTTATAAATTTTATTTTATTTTTTTCCGGTGTTCCAATATTCATTGTTTATGCACCACACCCAGTGCTCCATGCAATATGTGCCCTCCATAATACCCACCACCAGGCTCACCTGACCCCCCACCCCACTCCCCTCCAGAGCCCTCAGTTTGTTTCTGAGTCCATAGTCTCATGGTTTGTCTCCGCCTCTGATCTTTCTTATTGCTCTTTTCTCATTTCAACTTTGTTTTATCATTGATAAATTGGTAGGATAGGTTAAAAATTTACATACTGAGTTCATATTTAAAAGTGCAATGTTTTCCTCAAGGAACAATACTACTCAGTTTTTAGTGCCTGACAATTAATTAATTTATTTTATTAACATATAATATATTATTTGCCCCAGGGGTACAGGTCTGTGAATCATCAGGCTTACACATTTTAACTGGTAATATTAGAAGCTGTTTACTTACTCTCCAAATTTAACAGAAAAAAGAAATAGAAAAGTTGTCCTCTCTATTTAGTGGAGTGATAGTTGTGAATAGTACTCTTTCATCATGAATTATTGGTTTGCTTACTTTGGGATTCTATAGCTTTATTAGATAGCTTGTCATATATGATTCTGAAAACAGGATACTTGATAACATTTCTTTGACTTTTTCTACACAGTCTTGAATATAGCAGATCTTTGGTGTTTACCCTAATTCATGTTTTAAATTTAGATTCTATATTTAGTATCTTTGTATATTCATAGCAATTGACCAGGTTGACAAATGTTAGGTGTATTATTCACCTTTTAAAAAATCTTTTTAAAATGCATGTATAAGATACTTTAAGACACTTATATTATGTTTTTAAAGGATTCTGGAGTCAAGGAAGATGAACTGCAGGCCATTCTTAATTACCTCCTCACTATGCATGAGGTAACATTTAAAATTTGTATTTTGGGATTTTATTTTTTGAAGTTGCATTATGCTCTTTCTTTTAAAGTAAAAACGTTTAAGTGCTCTTTCATTAATGTAACTATAATGGAGAGTAAATATACTTAGGACCTAAGTCTTAGCAACTGTCATTTAAATACCCTTTATTACCACAGGATGGCTCTGAGAATAATCATGAAAAGTTTTAAAAAGTTTTGAAATTAGATCTCATTGAATTAATAAGAAAGTATGTCAAAGGGGCGCATGTGTGGCTCAGTGGGTTAAAGCCTCTGCCTTCGGCTCAGGTCATGATCCCAGAGTCCTGGGATCTATACCCGCATTGGGCTCTCGCTCAGCAGGGAGCCTGTTTCTCTTCCTCTCTCTCTACCTGCCTCTCTGCCTACTTGTGATCTCCGTCTGTCAAATAAATAAATAAAATCTTAAAAAAAAAATGTTAAAGAATACGTTCATTGTATCTCTAAGAACCAGTGTAACATATGGAAAAATAGGTTATGAAAATGACTAAAACTGTTTAGATTTTTAAATTCATAACATAATCTTCCAACTGATTTTGCATGTTCAAATACTGGTAAGTCAACTTATTTATAATGAGATTTGTAATTACGTGGTTGCAAAGGAGGTTGAAAAATAAGTTGAAATGTTTTGGGTTTTTTCCTTTATTATTTTGCTCTGGGAAAATGTAATATACTCTGATTTAATCTAATTAAATAATTTGATTAAGTATTTGTTAAATAAGTAAAATTTAGAAATGATGTAATTTCATGTAAAGCACAGTATTTCAAATGATAATTTCATTTCGTTTTATAGTTCATGTCTTGTGTTTTAATAAATATCTGTTATGGTGTAAAATAATGTCTTTTTAAATCATCAATAAATGGGAGATACTGTTTTGACCTATTGCTCTTGATATGGAAAAGTCGATTAAATTTCTTGACTGGATCATATTTGACTCAAACATTAATGATTGTGCTTGCTTTTTTCTCTTGATTAGGGTATTTTATTTGTTGATTTTCTTTACCCAGCGTAATAGTTGAAGATTTTTCAACTGAATTTCCTAGTAATGTTGTTGTGTATGATTTTGTTTTTTATTAACTCTAACTCCCTAAGGCACTGAAGTACTTTATAAAGGAGAAACTGGTGCTCGCAAACTGGAAGTCATGGTGATCTTCTCTAGTCTCTTAGTCTGTTAATTCAGAAATCTTTTAGGTCTTTCAAATAACACTTTTCCCAAGCCTGAGTGCCCTAGCTCTAGATTATCTACGTAGTTTACTGAAAATTAGATGTTCAAATAGCTGTAGTTCCAAAGCAGTGAACAAAACCTTTTATACACTGGGCAACAGAGATAACTAGCTCTTGATAGCTGCTTCCCTTGTCCTTCTTTTTCTGGGTCAGTATTGCCAGATTGGTTCTAAATATGCATATATACTGGAATATTCAACCAAGGCTGTGTAGGATTGTCTTGGAATTGTTTCGGATTCAGAACTCACATATGCTTCTTTGTTGTTCTGTCAGAATTTTCAAGTTATACTATATACAATAATATGTTGCCTCAGTAAACACTGATCATCTGTATCTTTAATACTGTCAATGGGTATAATATATGAAAACTATTCCATTATTTCCTCAAAAGCTTACTGTTGTAACTAGTTTCTTGAGAGGGTCAGTGAATAAAGCATACACTGCCATCAGATTGCTGACATTGATTACCTTATTAAAGGCTCTGGTATGTTTTGCTATTAAAAAAAGAAAATAACTTAGTTTCCCTTCCCTCAATTTCTTAATATATAAACTTTGTCTAAAAAAACCTGTTAAGTGTAGTATATTTATAGAGTATGTTTCGGGAAATCTCGATACTGTATACTATAAGGGTTGCATTTCTTTGATTATGACATTTGGCACACATGATGATGTGTGTTTTGAGTTAAAAGATGAATATATATGTGTAAAGAACGAGCTTGTTAAAAGCAGGTGTATATTGCTCATATGTCCATTATTTTATGATTTTTTCGTTTTGGAAATATTCAGTGTTCAAAAAGATTTTTCCTTATTTAAAAAAATTTCTGTTTTGATTTTAGGATGACAATCTAATGGATGTCCTACAACTGCTTGTTGCATTAATGTCAGAACACCCTAACTCTATGATTCCTGCTTTTGACCAAAGGAATGGATTACGGTAAGAGTTGTATATCAGGGATTTAAATATATTAAATATAAGAGTTTAATTTGGAAATGATAGATGATTCTTAAATATGGAAAGTACTGCTGGATCATATATTATAAATGAATTAAGGTGTAAGACCCACTTATTTCACGTGTTATGTTTTTTAAAGAAGTCTTAAATTATAGAGGTTGTGTTACTGTTTAATTTGTGAAGACAGATCAGGCAAATCAGGTTAGTATTTTGTATGGTTAGTGCTGTTATATAACTATTATAGAACTGATTTCTTTAGCAGAGTTATCTTTAGGTCCTAGAACAGTAATAACTAATTTGCACTGCAAGAAAAATATTGCTACCTTCATCCCTAATCCCAATCATCATTGTATTAGTCTACTTGGGCTTCCATAACAAAATATCATAGACTGGGTTGCTTAAACAACAGAAATTTGTTTTCTTGCAGTTTTGGTTTTTTTTTGAAACATACTCTGAGATTCTAAGTCTTCTCGATGTGTTTAGACTATTTACTTTCAATGTAACTACTGTTAAGGCTTTATTTTCACCTAGCATTTTATTATTTATTTATCTCTGTAATTTTTTCCCTGTTTCTCTTTTCCACTGTTCCTTGTATTTGAATTCCTTTAGTATTCTTTAAAAATTAATTTGTTTGGTTTTGTATCTATTTCTGCATTTTTTCTTAGTAGTTGCACAAGATTTCACAGTCTACTTTAATATTTTACCTCTTCAAATAGAGAACCATTTCAACTATTTATCTCTTTAACCACCATTTTTTGTTACTACCTCTAATGTATCACAAGTCTCTCTAGACAATGATACAGATTTTAGTTTAACTTGTTATAATGTATTTTAAGAATTTAAGGGAAGAAAAATCCCTGTTTACTTTTTACCAGATAGTTACAATTTCTTTTATTCCTTTTTCCCATTCTGGAGGAACTCTATTCACATTTCTTATTGAGCGGTTTTCTTGGAAGCAAATTTTTAAATTATTCCTGAATATAATTTTTAAAAGGATTTATTTATTTATTTTAGGGAGTGCAAATGGGGGGAAGGGCAAAGACAGAGAGAGAGAGAGAGAGAGAGAATCTTAAGCAGACTCCCTGCTGAATGCGGAACCCAAAGCAGGGCTCGGTCTCATGAACCTGAGATCATGACCTGAGCTGAAACCAAGACACTCAACTGATTGGACCACCTGGGCTCCCTTCTGAATATAATTTTATCTGGTCTTCATGCCAGGGTATTTTTGCTACATACAGAATTCTGTGTAGAATTCTACTTTTTTCTTTTCGTACTTCAAAATATTTTTCCGTTGTTCCCTGGTACCCATGGTTTCTAATGAGAAATGTATGGTTATTTAAATCTTTATTTGCTAAATAAAATATACTACATTTTTGTACTTGCTTTCAAGACATATTCTTTAGCCCCCCCATTGTACTTTTCTTTGTGATTATCATCAATTTTGCAAAGTTCTGGGCCCTTATTTTCCTATTTTTTGCTTCAGTTATGTCTTTTCTCCCTTTACTTTGGGTGTCTAATGACATGAATATTAGGGCTTTTGATGTACACATCCCTGAGCCTCTTTTTAGTTTATTTCAATCTTTTTCCTTTGTTCTTAGGTTTGATACTATCTGTTGATAGCAATATAGCAAGCTTCTAAGCTAGCTATATGTGATAAACTTCATCTTCAACTTTATAGACTTCTTGTTTGCTCTTTTCTTTTTGATATTAGGCTCATCTCATAAATACTTTAAATTTGTACATTTCAGTTGTATAATTTTAAGATGGTTAATTTTATACATTTTTTTTTGTTGAGAACCCTATTTTCTAATTGTATTAGACTGTGCTTACTTTAACCTTCCCGAGCATATTTATAATAGCTCCTTTAATATCTTTGTGTGATAATTACAACAGTTTACCCATCTCATCAGCATTTGTTCAGTGTCTCTTCCTGTGAGAAATGGTTATATTTTCTTGGTCCTTTGTATGTTGAGTAATTCTTTAATGTATCCTAGACATTGTGAATGTTATCTTTTATAAACTATGTGTTTTGTTAAAATCCTCTAACTAACCTTGACATTTTGTTTGTTTTATTTTATTTTATTTTATTTATTTATTTATTTATTTATTTATTTATTTTTGTTTTATTTTAATAAGAAGGGTCAGACTGCAAGTTCTACCTCTCCTTTGTGGGTAGTGGTTCCGGATGTCATTTATTGTAAAAATCTCCCTTGTCCTGCTTTGTGTCCATTTTGTACATAATGCACTCAGGGATTAGGTAGAGAATTGAACGATAATTCAAATTTTTTTTCAATTTAGAAAAATTTCTCTGTTCTGGTCCATGTCTGCCTGGACATAAGTGCATCTCCTGGGTCAGTTTAGAACTCTTGTGGGTTTTTACAAAGATTTTGAGGATCTTTCTCTCCTGTTTGCTCTTATTTGGACTACCCCCCCCCCCACCTGCATGAACCCATTTTCTTAGTTCCTCTAACCAAAGGACAGTTTTCGTCGGAGTATCAGCCATCTGAGCTTCTAACGTCCACCTCTGAGATAAAGGCTCACATTTGGGTCAGATTTACAAGGGAAAATAAAAATTGAGACTCTCCACTCTATCATGGACAATTCTCCAAATTTTATCTCCTTTATACCACTGCATCTGCTTTTGTTTGGTCTTCAGAGTACTTAACAAAATTGCTTTTTGTATTTTTTCCCATTGTTTTAAGGTCTAATATGTAAGACAGAGAGGCTGTTACTAGCTTTATGACATCTTGGTTGAACCGAACTCCCTGTTGATTGTTTAGTTTCTTTCTTTTTCTTTCCTTTTTTAATTCTTTTTAGAGATTTATTTATTTGTTTTAAAGAGAGAGCTTAAGAGAGCGAGTGAGCAAGTGTGCATGAGTGAGGCGGGGGAGGGGTAGAAGGAGAGGGAGAGAGAGAGAATCCTTAAGCAGACTCCCTGCTGAGCAGGGAGCCCCATGTGGGGCTCGGTTGCACAACCCTGAGATCATTACCTGAACTGGAATCAAGAGTTGGTTGCTTAACTGACTGAGCCACCCAGGCGCCCCTAGTTTTCTTTTCTAAAAAATATTTTCTGTTTAATGGTTTTATAATACTATATTTCCTTTCTTCTTGGTGAACTTTATTATTTCTTACAAGACACGTATGTTAGCAATGAATTTTCCCAGTCTGTTCATCTGAGAATACTTTTACTTCTCTTGATTTTTGGATAATAATTATGCTGGATATAAAATTTTAAGTTTTCTTTCTGTTTGCACTTTGACTGTGGTTTAATTGACTTTTGGCCGCTACTGTTTGTGCTGAGATGTCAGCCTTGTATTACTGTTGTTTTCTGTATGTTGAGTCATGTTTCTCTTGATGTTTTTAACTTTTTTTTTTTTTTGTCTTTGGATTTTGGCTGTATTTTGTTTAGTTGTGATTCTCTTTGTTTTTATCCTTTTGTGGTTTATTGAGTTCTTGGATCTGTAAGTTAATGTTTTTTTCATTAAATTTTGGAAGATTTTCCCCTACAATTTCTTCAGAAAGATTTTCTTCTGCATTCTTCTTCTTCTTCCTTTTTTTTTGGGCTCTTGCATTATACCTATGATGGAATACTACATTGTTTCACAGGCTTCTAAAGGTCTATTAGTTTATGTAACAGCATTTTCTCTGTGTTCTTCAGATTGGATAATTTCTATTGATATGTTGAAGTTCACAGACTCTTGTTTTTTGCCATCTGAATCTGCTGTTGAGTACCTCTTGTGAATTTTTCGTTTTTCATGTTCACTTTTTAACTTTAGAATCTTAATGTGGTCCTTTTTAATCTTTATTGTTTACTTACTGTTAGTCTGTTTTCTTTTAATTATTTGAACATACCATTTTAAAATTAGTTGAATGGGGGTGCCTGGGTGGCTCAATGGGTTAAAGCCTCTGCCTTCGGCCCAGATCATGCTCTCAGGGTCCTGGGATCGAGTCCCACGTCGGGCTCTATGCTCAGCAGGGAGCCTGCTCCCTCCCGACTCTGCATACTCTCTGCCTCCTTGTGATCTCTGTCAAATAAATAAATATTTAAAAAAAAATTAGTTGAACGTATTTAGTGCATGTCTTTAAAGTGTTTGCAAAATGACATTTAGAACTTGAGTCATTTTATTGATTGACTGCTTTTTTAAAAATTATAGGTCACACTTTTTAATTTCCTTGCATGCATGCTAATTTTGGTTGAAAATGGAGTATTTCAGATAAATATTATAGCAAGTCTGACTTCTGTTTTGTTTGTCCATGGGTTGTTGGTTTTTTTTTTTTTTTAAAGATTTATTTATTAGAGCAAGAAAGAGAGAGTGAGTGGGCACATGAGCAGATGGAGAAAATCTTGAGCAGACTCTTTGCTGAGTGCAGAGCCTGATGTGGGGCTTGATCTCATGACCCTGAGGTCACGTCCTGAGCTAAAACTGAGTCAGATGCTTAACCAGCTGTACCATCCAGGTGCCCTATTGGTTTTCTTTTTTATATAATCTCTATACTCAACTTGGGATTTGAACTCACAACCCTAAGAGAGTTTCATGATCTACTGACTGAGACAGCCAGGCATTCCATGGGTTATTGGTTTTTCATTTGTTTTAATAATTGCCTTGTCTCATGTCCAGAATTTTTTACTCCATGGTATGCAGCATCTGGTTTCTCAGTTTGTTTTTTATTTATTTTTTAATTTCTTCTCTGTTTTCTCTCACTTTCCCTCTCAGCTGAGACAGTTGTTTGGGCATTAGCCCTATCATCAAGGCCATGGACTCTTAATTTTCTTAACTTAGTGTGTACTAATGTCTCAGTAATAAATGCCTCTTAATTTTTTGTTTTGCTGATTGAAAGGTTACATGTGAAGTTTGTTAAATTTTATTTCTGTCTTTTTTTTTGTGGAGGGAAATGCTGACTTCCACATTAGCATTAGTGGAAGTCATTCTTACTGTTTTTTTTTTTTAATAGTATGCTTTAAATTTTGTTACCTTTTCAGTTTTTTACTTATGGTGAATAAATGAAAAATCTGTAACTTGCACGAATATATGGAAATGTGAATAATTAGTTCAGTCATTTAAAAAAAACACGATAAAGAGATTTATTGACTATATTATATAGAATAAAAATAACTTGGGAGTGATGGGTAGGTAGTTCTTTTAAATCTAATTGGAGATCTGTGGAAATACTTTTTGGCTCTAGAAATTCAGTGTGAGATTTTCTGAATTGTCAGTTTTCTTTCTTTGGATCTTTCTTGTCTTTCTCCTTTTCTGCCTGTCTGCTTGTCTTGTAGTTCTGTCATGCTTTTCCCTCTGTTTTTCTTCCTTCTTGATTTCTTTCATGAGTTAAAGAGACAGAGAATCCAAATGGAGCATTGATACATAATTTCATTATCTGTTTGTGGTTATACTGCTACCTAAAATTATTACCCTAATTTTTAAAGGCCAACATGAAAAGAGCACAAGTATATATTTAGTGAAACTTTCATACTAACTGAAAGTCAAATGGAGTTTAACATAGGCTCAAACTGAAAAACATGGAGAAATTTTGAGGAGGGGATAGTCTTTCCTGGTGCCAGGAAATAGGAATACCAAACTGCATCATAGAAGTCAGTAACTTTTACAGATTTTAAGTGGCAATTTAATATCCATTAAATGACAGAAATTTTCTTATGTACTTGAGAAATATAAACTCTTTTCCACCATCACATCATTTAGACATTATCTCCGATATCTTGGGGCACTTATTTTTCCTTCGAATTGACTGTGTTTCCTGATGCAGTATCAGTCACACCCTAGGTCTTGCTTAAATTTTAAGTATTAAATTTTTAATTTTTGGAGTCTAATAAGCTTTTATCATGTATTTTCATGTCTGTGAACTGATTGAAATAATGTTACTTTTCAAATGTCTCTTTTTGGTATTTCTGTTACCTGAATATTTTTTTATTTGCAAATGCTGTAATACACGTGCCACAATATTTTTAGTTCAGAAAAATAGATATATGTAATAGAATGTCCATAAATTTTATTTGTATGTATAGTCATAGTAAAATAGATTATATGAAAACATTCCCCAATTTTTAATAGTCCCTCTTACAGATTACTCTTAATATCTTTCATACACTTTTTTCTATTTACAATAGAGAAATGTATATATATTTATAAATTTTTTATAGTTAGAAAAATACATAAATGTCATTGAAGCAGTACAGGATTTTTCTGCTCTAATGTGAGAAATGTTTTTTGTGTTAAATTGGGACTCAACTTTGAACAAAAAGTGGAATATGCTCACTTGGTTTTACAGAATTTAGTGGTTATGTTTAGTTGATAAACTAATTGGATTCAACTATAATTGGATAAACTAATTGGATTCAGCTTTAGTGAGAAATATTCAACACTTAAAAATTATTATAGCATAAATATGAGGTGTATAGATCCAGTTGTCATTTCAGTCTTTTCATGTTATTAATGCTAATAAAATATTTTTTGAAAATAATTAGTTCTATCTGGACTTGTCTTTTGGTGAAATCATTGTGATTTCAACCAAAGATTATTTGTTAAGTTAAACTACAGCAAGCATAGATTAATTCATTCTATGTTAAAATGTCTTAGAGTGTTGTGGTTTTTAAACCAGTATTAAAGTTATGTTGATATTTCTTTCACAGACAATTTAATTTTTATTTTACTAAATTTAAATCACGAAGGAAAAAAGATACCAGTATTGTACTAATAATCAAATGTTACAGTTTTGATAGTATGATTTGTATTAAAAATGACTAATTTCACATATCATTTTATAAGATTACAATGTATTATGGACCTAGATATTTTAATTAATATTTTAACAGGAATCAACCTTCTTTTTATGTATTTCCTCTTCTGTCAGCCACTAGAGGATCAAGGCCTTTAGTTTTTGTTCATAATTATTTTTTTCAGACTTAGTTATTAAGCATTAAGATTTTTATCTAGGAGGATACTTGAAAATCTTAGTATTTTTAAAATAATCATAAAAGTTTCTGATTTTTTTCTAAGTGTTTTTGAGGAAAAAATGACATAATTAAGTAAATTGAACATTATTTATGTAATTGTTTATGATACTCAAATTTTGCTGTACTTTGTTTATACTCAAATCAGTGGTCTCTGGCTGAATGCTCTTGGAAATGGTTTTAAAAATTAAAATAGATTACTATGTAAATTTTGAGAATTGAATGTGAAATTTATCTTTTTTTTAAAATTAAGATTTTATTTATTTATTTGACAGAGAGAGAGAGATCACTAGTAGGCAGAGGCAGGCATAGAAAGAGAGGGAAGTAGGCTCCATGCTGAGCAGAGAACCCGATGCGGGGCTCGATCCCAGGACCCTGAGATCATGACCTGAGCTGAAGACAGAGACTCCCACTGAGCCACCCAGGCGCCCCTGAAATTTATCTTTAGATATCATTTATGTTTCAACCTTTCTGCTTTTTAATTATTTTTTGATTATCATTCATTACCTGTTGTCATTATTATTCATTATCCTGTTCTCTTGCTTTTAATGATAAGAATTATTCACAGATTTAAATGTGTGTTAGCATTAAACAATGGTTTCTTTGTACTGATTTTAAAATAAATGTGGTAGCTTCCAAAGGGCATTGTTAAACCTGTGGTAGAGGAAAAATAGTGACTCAGAACCAGTTTTATGCCAAATAGTTTGCATAAATACATTTATGAGTACAGTATAAACTACCATTGTTTTCTAAGTATTTTAACTTGTTATCATTTTTTGGTCTTCATTAAAAGGAACAATAACTAGTGAGATTTAAGCAAAAATTTTAAAGGGTTTTTTAAGGAAGAGTTTTATGTTACGAAATTTAGAGGGAGGTATAGACATTTCCCATATTACAACCCCTGTCCCCACACATGTATACCCTCCTTGATTATCAGCATACCCACCAGAATGGTGGAGTTGATGAACCTACATTTACACATTATAATCATCCAGAGTCCGTAGTTCACATTATATTTCACTCCTGGTATTGTACATTCTGTGGATTTGGACACTTGTATGATGGCATGTATCCATCATCAGGTTGTTATACAGAGTACTTCCATTGCTCTAAAAATCCTCTGCCTGTTCATCCCTTTTCCACCCACCCCCAAGCTCTGCCCCCTACAGATCTTTTTACTATTTCTGTAGTTTTCCCTTGTGTTTGAAATCATGCAGATATAGCCTTTTCACATTGGCTTCTTTCATCTAGTAATATGCATTTAAGATTCCCCCATGTCTTTTCATGGCTTGGTAGCTCATTTTTTAGTGCTGAATAATATTCCATTGTTTAGATGTTCATAGTTTATCCATTCACTTACTAAAGGACATCTTGGTTGCTTGCAGATTTTGGCAGTCATGAATAAAGGTGCTGTAAACATGCATGTGCAGGTTTTTGTATGGACATGTTTTCAACTTCTTTGGGTAAATAAAAAGGAGCACAGTTGCTGATCCTATGGTACCGGTGTATTTAGTTTTGTAAGAAACTCTGAAACTCTTCCTTTTTGTAAGAAACTCTCAAACTCTCTTTCACCAGCATTTGGTGTTGTTGATGTTCTAGGTTTTGTCCATTGTCATAGGTATGTAGTGGTATCTCATTCTCATTTTAATTTGTATTTCTTTGATGACATATAATGTGGAGCATCTTTTCATATGCTTATTTTCCGTCCATGTATCTTCTTTGGTAAGGGTCTAAGTTCTTTGGCCCATTTTAAAATAGGTTTTTTTCTTTTTTTAATTGTTGAGTTTTTAGAGTTCTGTGTATATTTTGGATAACCGTTTCCATTTTTTAAAGATTTTATTTATTTATTTGACCCGGAGAGAGAGTGAGAGAGATAGCACAAGCAGGGGAGTGGCAGGCAGAGGGAGAGGGAGAAGCAGGGAGTCCAATGTGAGGCTCGATCCCAGGAAACTGGGGTCATGACCTGAGCTGAAGGCAGATGCTTTACCGACTGAGCCACCCCAAGCGTCCCATGGATAACAGATCTTTATCAGATGTGTGTTCTGCAAATACTTTCTCCCAGTCTGTCTTGTCTTCTAATTCTCTTGATACAGTTTTTTGCAGAGCAGAGCTTTTTAATTTTAATGAAGCCCAGTTTATCAGTTATTTCTTTGTGGATTGTGTCTTTGGTTTTTATCTTGTATCACCATACCCAAGGCCATCTATGTTTTTTCTTGTCTCCTAGGAGTTTTATAGTTTTGCCTTTTACATTTTGGTCCATGTTGTAGTTTATTTTTATGTCTAAAATTTGAATGTGGATCTACTTGTTCCAGCATCATTTGTTGAAAGCATTATCTTTGGTCCGTTGTACTGCTTTTGCCCTTCTTTGGTCAATGAGAAGTTGAGAAGACCAACATTTATGTTGGTCTATTTTTAGGCTCTTTATTCTGTTCGATTGATTGTTTTTGTGTATTCTTTTGCCAATACCATACTTTCTTGATTTCTCTACCTTTATAATATGTCTTGAAATCAGGTAGCATTGATTTTGCAACTTTGCTCCACTCCATCAGTAATTGTGTTGGCTGTCCTGGGCTTTTGCCTCTCAATATAAACTTTAGAATAGTTTCTTGATAGCTATAAAATAACTTTTTGGGATTTTGATTGGAATTGTATTCAATCTATCGATGAAGTTGGGAAGAACTGAGATCTTGAGAATATTGAGTCTTCCTATTTATGAATATGGATTTACTCTCCATTTACTTAGCTCTTCTTTGGATTTAGGCATCAGTTTTATAGTATTCCTCATGTAGATCTTGTACATATTTGGGGAGTGCTACTGTAAATGATATTGTGTTTTTAATGTCCTATTCCACTTGATTATTATTGGTGTATAGGAAAGGAGTTGACTTTTGTATATTAACTCTGTATTCTCCAGCCTTGGTATAATCGCTTATTTGTTCCAGGATTTTTTTGGTTGGTTCTAGATTTTCTTCATTGATGATCATGTCACCTGTGAACAAAGACAGTTTTATGTGTTCCTTCACAATCTATATACCATTTATTTCCTTTTGTTGCCTCACTGCATTAGCAAGAACTTCTACTACAATGCTGAAAAGGAGTGGTAGAGAGGACATCCTTGCCTTGTACCTGATCTTAGTGGGAATCCTTGGACTTTCTCCCTATTAAATATGTTAGCTGTAGGTTGTTTTTTTTTTTTGTGTAGTCCTTATGAACTTGAGAAAAATTCTCCTCTATTCCTAGTTTATTTAGAGTTTTTAACGTGAGTGGATGTTAGATTATGTCAAATGTTTTTTTCTGCAGCTACTGATACCAGTAATTTTCTTATCTAGAGGATACTTTAATTGATCTTATGATAGGTTATACTAATTGATTAGCAAATGGTGAACCAGGCTTGCATCCCTGGGATAAATTTCACTTAGTTATGGCATATAATTTCATTTATTTGCTTATTTATTTCATTGAATTAGTTAATATTTTCTTGAGGATTTTTTCATCTTTGTTAATGGGATATTTTGATCTGTAGTTTTCTTGTAACATCTTTCATTCTTTTATTTTGGCTTTGGATAATGTTGGCTCACAGAATGAGTTACAAGATATCCCTTCTGCTTCTGTCCTCTGAAGGAAATTGTAAAGAACTGATGTAGTTTTTCCTTACATTTTTGGTAAAATTCACCAATAAAGCTGTCTGGGTCTGACATTTTCTGTTTTGATAGGTTATTATTTATTGATTCATTATCTTTAGTAGTTATAAACCTTTTTAGATCATCAGTTATTCCTTTGTGAGTTTTGGCAGTGTCTCTTTTAATGAATTGGTCCATTTCATGTAGGTTATATAATTTGTGGGCATAGTTATTCTTAGTATTCCTTTATCCTTTTTATGTTCACGGGATCTATAGTGATGTTCCCTCTTTCATTTCTGAAGGTAGTAAATGGTGTTCTCTACATTATAGTTAGTCTGGCCAGAAGCTTATCTATTTTATGGTTCCTTTTTTTTTTTTTAAAGATTTTTATTTATTTATTTATTTGACAGAGAGAGAGATCACAAGTAGGCAGAGAGGCAGGCAGAGAGAGAGGAGGAAGCAGGCTCCCTGTGGAGCAGAGAGCCCGATGCGATGCGGGGCTCTATCCCAGGACCCTGAGATCATGACCTGAGCTGAAGGTAGCGGCTTAATCCACTGAGCCACCCAGGCGCCCCTTATGATTCTTCTCAAAGCAGCTTTTGGTTATGTTAATTTTCTCTTGATTTCCTATTTTCATTTTTGTTGTTTTCCACCCTAATACTTATTTATATTTTCCTCTGCTTACTTTGGATTGAATATTCTCTTCTTTTTTTTAGTTTCCTAGGAAGCTTGATTAGTGATTTAAGTCCTTTTCCAGTATATGCATTCAGTGCTATAAATTTCCCTGTAAGCATTGCTTTTGCTAGATTTCACAGATTTTTATAAGTTTTATTTTCATTTAGTTTCATATATATTTATGTTTTTTTAAAGTTTCTTCTTTCACCTGCATGTTATTTTTAGTGTGGTGTTATTGTGTGTTGTTGTTGTGTTTTTAGTGTATTGTTTAATATCCAAATATTTTGGAATTTTTGAGCTACTTTTTATTACTGATTTCTAGTTTAATCCCATTGTTGTCTGGGAGCAAACAATATATGATTTGTAATCTTTACGTTTGGTTAGGTATGTTTTATAGCCTTGAATGTGGTCTACTTGGTGAATGTTATGTGTTAGCTTAAGAAAAATGTATATTCCGCTTTTACTGAATAACATAGTCAATAGGTATCAATTAAGGACAGTCAGTTGATGGTATTGTTGGGTTCAGTTATGTCCTTACTAATATTCTCTCTAGGGGATCTGTTTCTGAGAGGAATTTTAAAGTCTCCAACTAGAATTAGTGTATTCATCTATTATTTCTCCTTGCAGGTCTGTCAGTTTTTATACCATATTGTTTTATATTCTATTGTTAGGTATATACCTGTTACAGACTATTATGTCTCATTGGAGAATTGACCCCCTTTATCATAAGCAGTGCCCTTCCTATCTCTGATACCTCACTTTAAAGTCTGCTTTCTCTGAAATTAATGTAACTATTCTTTTCTTTTGGTTAGTGTTAGCATGTTATATTTTTCTCCATTCATTTACTTCTAATCTGTATGTGTCTTCATATATAAGGTGGGTTTCTTGAAGACAACATATAGTTGATAAGCAAGTTTTTAAATGTCAGGGATGTATATTCACTTATATCTTAGTTGAAAGTAGGTTTATAATCATGAATATGTTAAAATGCACATATATACCTACATGTTTTAAATCTTTAGTTTTGGAAAATATACTTAGCAATTTGTTTTTAATTTTAATTGCTTCAGTGTCATCTATAAACTTATGGCATCAACAAGTGAAGGAATCAGAGTACAAGCTCTCAAGGCATTGGGCTATTTTTTAAAGCACCTGGCGCCAAAGTGAGTATAGAATGAATGAAATCTAAAATGGGCTGTGGTATATTACTTTTTTTTTTTTTTTTAATCTTTGGAATAGTATTTGTGTTCTGTGATTTCTCTAGTTCATCTTTTATTTTTATTTATAAAATCTTTATAAATTTAATCCCATTTCTATATTTTAAAAACAAAGTGGAAACAGGAGTATATACTTTGTTTTATATAAAATTTAAATTTTCCTTTTGTTCCTTGTTCATTATAAGAATACATTTGTATAAATGAAATTTTAGAAGTGATGGAGACTTCATTTCATGTGGGTTGATTATCATTTGCTTTATCTGCACTATAAACCTGACATTTTAACCTCAATGTTTGTCATAATATGTTGTGCTATAACGATAATTCAAAACTAAAACTTCTTTGTTTTTTCTTAGCTATGCATATCCTACCTATTATTCCTTATACCAGGGTTGGTTTATTATAAAAACTAACAGTGTGGCAATAGAGAAGTGTTGGCAAACAGTGGTCTTTATGTGGATCCAGTTGGCTTCATGTAAATAAAGTTTTTTTGGAACACAGCCACAATCATTTATTTGCTTATTATCTGTCGCTGTTTTCAGATTACAACAGCAGTGTTGAGTTGTTGCTACAGAGACCATATGATCTACAGAGCCTACAGTATTTACTGTCCAGCTACTTGCAGAAAAAATTTGATGAATCCTAGGGTAGAGTTAAAGTTTATGATACTTTAGTTCGTAAATTTTTGCTTGGAAGTTTGATTTTTGTATATTTATCTTCACAGTATTCATTTTCTTAATTCTCTTTCATTTTTTTCTACCTTTTCCTCCAAATTGTTTTTCTTCTTCATGACTTACTGGGTTTTAGATTATCATCCATAGTAGAACTCAGCTTAATGCTGATGGAGAGTAGAAACTAGTTAATAAATAATTGCTCTGGAGATTTTCGTGGAGATTTTTGCTGTGCTGTGAACATAGCCAGTCTTGTATTTTTTTCTTTTTAAACTGGAGCTGTGCTTACCCTGTAGTTTGCATTTCTGTCCTTAAAGATTTTGTGACCTTATGAATTTTAGGTTGAAGAAAATTTGGAGTTAATGAGTTGGAATTTGTTGATGATGTGAAAAACATTTTTGTGTTTTCATCCAACTTACATTCTAAATAGTGGATAATAATATTCTGCATTTGGTTATTTCTTTTTATGAAATTGCAGAAGAAAAGCTGAAGTCATGCTTGGACATGGATTATTTTCATTGCTAGCAGAAAGACTCATGCTTCAGACAAATTTAATCACAATGACCACATACAATGTTTTGTTTGAGGTAGGAAATATATAGAATTTAATCTTACTAATTTCTTATTTTGAGAGTGCCTGTATAATTTAGTTGATAGCATCTTGATGAAATAAGATAATGAGGTATGATACACAATTTTGAAATTAGCTATATGAAGATGTGGCTGCATCTTAAATCTATTAATCTATGAATTATTAGACCATAATTACATCTCTGTTAAGTATTTCTTCCATCATATTGACTATTTGATGTCTCATTTGTAATTAAGTAAAAATAGAGTCATAATGTTGAAATTATTTATTTTATATAATGCAGAAGATATTTACCATGATAGCATTGTATTGTATACTTAATATTGATTAGTGCTGTACTTAAAGTTCATTAATAGCCATGGTTCTACAGTGATTATGCTAATATAATCTATTGTTTTACTTCTGTAGATTCTTATAGAGCATATTTGTACTCAAGTGATACACAAACAGCATCCAGATCCTGATTCTTCAGTAAAGATACAAAATCCTCGTATGTATTTTATTTACTTTTATTTTTGTTTGTTTTTGTTTTCTCCAGCTTTATGGAGTATAATTGACATATAATACTGTATAAGTTTAAGGTTTACAACCTCATGATCTGATTTATCTATACGCTGTGAAATGATTACACAGTAAGGTTACTGCAAAGTTAGAATTTTTTGTGTGTATGAGTTCTGAGGACTTTTAAGATCTGTTCTCTTAGTAACTTTCCGTTATACAATACAGTATTGTTAAGTGTGGTCACCATATTGTACATTAGATCCCTAGAACTTACCCACCTTATGACTGGAAGTTTGTATCCTTTCAGTACTTTCACCCATTTCTCCTCTCTTTTTTTATACTCTTAATAACTACTTTTTGCTAATAAAAAGAAAGTCACTGGGAAAAACCCGAAGGTGATATTGTTGAAAACATACTGTTCAAAGAATATTTCATTATAGGCAATGAAATAATACTAGTTTTATCTTTGGTTAATGTTGAATATAAATTCAAATTGACCTTAGGTTATATGGAAATGTTTATATAGAGGTTTTGAAGAATTGTACGTGTAAGATATTGATTTAATGTATGTTCAGATTTTCAGTAACGTTTTGATTGTACTGTTTAGTGATGTCAGGCCAAATTACATGAATCATGGATGTAGCTTTCATCTCAAATTATTGTCAAGTTAAGAATACCACATTTGGGGGGCGCCTGGGTGGCTCAGTGGGTTAAAGCCTCTGCCTTTGGCTCGGGTCGTGATCCCAGGGTCCTGGGATCGAGCCCCACGTCGGCGCTCTGCTCGGCAGGGAGCCTGCTTCCTCCTCTCTCTCTCTCTCTCTCTCTGCCTGTCTCTCAGCCTACTTGTGATCTCTATCTATCAAATAAATAAATAAAATTAAAAAAAAATACCACATTTGGAATTGAAAAATATCTGCTTTCTTTATTGTTTATGAATTTAGTCTTGTTTAACAGTCTTTTTGATATTAGATTTCTTTTTTTTTTTTTTTAAAGATTTTATTCTTCGTGGTTTTCATTGTTCAGGTAGAGAAATTTTTAATTTGTCATTAGAAGAATTCAGAAATTACTCCCCAAATATCTTTCATTGTATTTATTGATAAAGTAGCTTCATACTTGCTGTTTTGTACTTACTGCTTCAAAATCACCAAAGAACCTTGGCAAAAGGCTAATTTAGAAGTTCTCAATTGTAATTGGGTAAAAACTTATTTAACTTTAGATTTAGGGTTATAGCTGTTCTTGTTTCTTTAAAGTTCTTTATTTAAGTATATATTTTAAAGAATTTTTTTTCCTTAAACCTAAGTATTAGAAATTTAGACAGTGTTATATTTAAGACCATTACTGTAGCAGTTTCATTTGTATTTATTTGGGGTGTTGAATAGGTTTTAATTTCTGTTGAGTTTTTAATCTAATTTTATTTTTGAACTCCTGGAAGAAAATCTTGATAACTTTTAAATTTCATGATAAAGGAAAGGCTATATGCATGCCAGGAATTTTGTTGAAGAAGCTGAGTTTTTTCTGTTTTTCTGAGATTCTGATTATAGTTTTTTTTTTTTTTTTTTTTTTTAAGATCAACTTTACTGTTTGGCAGAGATTGTGAGAGTTGTCATTAGTTGTACTATTATTTAATTCATTTATAATTTAATTTGATTTAATGTAAAATTCAACTTTTATACATTTGTAATGACAAAATATAAATTCTCTTTCTTATGGATGCTTTCTAATGAATGTATTACTCTTTTCTGCAGATGATTTTTTTTTTTATTTTTTTTTTAAATAACAAAAATGGATGTTTTCAGTAGACATATATGTCAGGGAAACTAGAGAAATACATTAATGATATTTATCATGAATTTTTTGTGATGTTTTGGTTTTTATTAATTTATGAATTGTCTTACAGAGATACTAAAAGTAATTGCAACCCTACTTCGAAATTCTCCCCAATGCCCAGAGAGCATGGAAGTTCGCAGAGCCTTTCTTTCTGACATGATTAAACTTTTTAATAACAGTAGAGAAAACAGAAGGTAAGTGGGATCAGAAAGCAATTATTTGCTCTATTCAAGTCCAGGTTTGAGTGAAACCATTTTTTTCTAATAAGAATTGTTTTAAAAAAAAAAACACTGTGAAATGAATTTTCCATATGCTTTTTTCATTAGAGGTATATAGATAATGTACCATACATTTAAACTGAGTTTTCAGTACCCCTGTCTTTAATTGTTTTAATACATACATAGAGGTGCCTTTTATGGGTTTATTTTGTTTTAAACTTTTACTTTTTAGAATTCTTAGAAATAAGTTTTTTTCCCCCCAGTAATTCAGTATCTTTTTACAATTTTCAGGAGCTTGCTACAGTGTTCTGTATGGCAAGAGTGGATGCTTTCTCTTTGCTATTTCAATCCTAAGAATTCTGATGAGCAAAAGATAACAGAAATGGTGTATGCCATATTCAGAATCCTACTTTACCATGCAGTCAAATATGAGTGGGGTGGCTGGCGTGTGTGGGTAGACACCTTATCAATCACACATTCAAAGGTAAGTTTTTTTTTTTAATGAAAATGTATTTTAGTGTTTTAAATGTCTATAAATTTGATTTTACTCATTATTCTCTGAAAGCACAGTGAAAGGAACAACTAAAAAAGGAAATCTCTAACAGAAAGTTTTTCCAGTATTTTTAGAATCAAAATATGTTTTTTAAATGTTATTTTTATGTATGCTTAACTTAATAAAGTGAAACCTCATGCCACAACATAAACATATTTTTGTAGATACGGTTCTCTAAATTTTAGGGTACTTTGAGGCTTTTGAACACAAGGTGGCGCAATATAGTCAAAGATGAGACGTTATTCTAATAATGTAAGGTGGTTGAGTAAATAGAAAAGCTCAGGCTAATGTTTGATCTTTGCTCACATTACAGTCAGTTAAAATATTGATTTGAAAGAATCTGCTAGTCTTTTTTTTTTTTTTTAACCTAAGCCGGTGTAAGTTAGTTATTTATGGATGGCTTTTGTTTGAAATTGTTTACGAAATATTCTAGACACACAAAAAGGTATAAAGAATAATATATCTACCGATATTTATGATATTGGATTCCCCATACCAGTTGCTTTGTCTGTCATTGTTAGCCCCTCTCTCCTTCCCTGCTAACCTTAATTTGGATGTTTCATTATTTCTGTTTCTTATATATATATTTAATAACACACACATGTCTAAACACTATAAAGAATTTTATTTTTTATGTTTATACTTAATATAAATGGTATCATATTAAACACATTTTCTGTAGCTTGCTGTTTTAACTTGTCATTGTTTGAGATTCATCCACATTGACCCATGTAATTGTGTTCATTTTCTCAGTTGTGTTGTATTCCATGGCATGACTTTATTCATTTACCAGTCAGTGATCATTTTTGATACATTTTGTGTATATTTGGAAGTTTCTCTTTCTATATTCCTAGAAGTGGACTTGCTGACTTGTAAGATGCAAGTGTTGAACATTAGATAATCAGATTTTTTCCAAACTGGTATATCCATTTCTGAGCTTGCTGGTGATGTGTAAGTTCTCATTACTTTGCATTACTTCATTACTTGGTTTGGCTGAAGTTTTAAAATTTGCAAATTTGACAAATTTTAAATGTTGAATTGCCATAATTTTAACTTATATTATTGTCTCATAGGAGCTTTACAGATAGATTCTTGTCTTAATCTCTTGCTTGCTCTATTATTTATGAATATCTTCTGCCAATTTGTGGTTTAGTGACTTAATTTTTTTTTCCATTTTATTTATTTATTTATTTTATTATTTTTTTTTTCCCTTTTTATTTATTTTTTCAGCGTAACAGTATTCATTGTTTTTGCACAACACCCAGTGCTCCATGCAAAACGTGCCCTCCCCATCACCCACCACCTGTTCCCCCAACCTCCCACCCCTGACCCTTCAAAACCCGCAGGTTGTTTTTCAGAGTCCATAGTCTCTTATGGTTCGCCTCCCCTTCCAAAATTTTTTTTTTTTTAATAAACATATAATGTATTTTTATCCCCAGGGGTACAGGTCTGTGAATCGCCAGGTTTACACACTTCACAGCACTCACGATAGCACATACCCTCCCCAGTGTCCATAGCCCCCTCCCCTCTCCCAATCCCACCTCCTCCCAGCAACCCCCAGTTTGTTTTGTGAGATTCAGAGTCATTTATGGTTTGTCTCCCTCCCAATCCCATCTTGTTTCATTTATTCTTCTCCTATCCCCCTAACCCCCCATGTTGCTTCTCCATGTCCTCATATCAGGGAGATCATATGGTAGTTGTCTTTCTCCAGTTGACTTACTTCACTAAGCATGATACGCTCTAGTTCCATCCACGTCGTCGCAAATGGCAAGATTTCATTTCTTTTGATGGCTGCATAGTATTCCATTGTGTATATATACCACATCTTCTTTATCCATTCATCTGTTGATGGACATCTAGGTTCTTTCCACAGTTTGGCTATTGTAGACATTGCTGCTATAAACATTCGGGTACACATGCCCCTTCGGATCACTATGTTTGTATCTTTAGGGTAAATACCCAGTAGTGCAATTGCTGGGTCATAGGGTAGTTCTATTTTCAACATTTTGAGGAACCTCCATGCTGTTTTCCAGAGTGGTTGCACCAGCTTGCATTCCCACCAACAGTGGAGAAGGGTTCCCCCTTCACCACATCCTCGCCAGCATCTGTCATTTCCTGACTTGTTAATTTTAGCCATTCTGACTGGTGTGAGGTGATATCTCATTGTGGT
Source organism: Meles meles (assembly GCF_922984935.1). Taxonomy (NCBI): domain Eukaryota; kingdom Metazoa; phylum Chordata; class Mammalia; order Carnivora; family Mustelidae; genus Meles; species Meles meles. The sequence goes on from NC_060067.1 coordinate 144,137,941, forward strand.
TTTGATTTGTATTTCCCTGATGCCGAGTGACGTAGAGCACTTTTTCATGTGTCTGTTGGCCATCTGGAGGTCTTCTTTGCAGAAATGTCTGTTCATGTCCTCTGCCCATTTCTTGATTGGATTGTTTGTTCTTTGGGTGTTGAGTTTGCTAAGTTCCTTATAGATTTTGGACACTAGCCCTTTATCTGATATGTCGTTTGCAAATATCTTCTCCCATTCTGTCAGTTGTCTTTTGGTTTTGTTAACTGTTTCCTTTGCTGTGCAAAAGCTTTTGATCTTGATGAAATCCCAATAGTTCATTTTTGCCCTTGCTTCCCTTGCCTTTGCCATTGTTGCTAGGAAGATGTTGCTACGGCTGAGGTCGAAGAGGTTGCTGCCTGCATTTTCCTCAAGGATTTTGATGGATTCCTTTCTCACATTGAGGTCCTTCATCCATTTGGAGTCTATTTTCGTGTGTGGTATAAGGAAGTGGTCCAATTTCATTTTTCTGCATGTGGCTGTCCAATTTTCCCAGCACCATTTATTGAAGAGGCTGTCTTTTTTCCATTGGACATTCTTTCCTGCTTTGTCGAAGATTAGTTGACCATAGAGTTGAGGGTCGATTTCTGGGCTCTCTATTCTGTTCCACTGATCTATGTCTGTTTTTGTGCCAGTACCATGCTGTCTTGATGATGACGGCTTTGTAATAGAGCTTGAAGTCCGGAATTGTGATGCCACCCACTTTGGCTTTCTTTTTCAATATTCCTTTGGCTATTCGAGGTCTTTTCTGGTTCCATATAAATTTCAGGATTATTTGTTCCATTTCTTTGAAAAAAATGGATGGTATTTTGATAGGGATTGCATTAAATGTGTAGATTGCCTTAGGTAGCATAGACATTTCACAATATTTATTCTTCCAATCCAGGAGCATGGAACATTTTTCCATTTTTTTGTGTCTTCCTCAATTTCTTTCATGAGTACTTTATAATTTTCTGTGTATAGATTCTTAGCCTCTTTGGTTAGGTTTATTCCCAGGTATCTTATAGTTTTGGGTACAATTGTAAATGGGATTGACTCCTTAATTTCTCCTTCTTCTGTCTTGTTGGTGGTGTACAGAAATGCAACTGATTTATGTGCATTGATTTTATATCCTGACACTTTACTGAATTCCTGTACAAGTTCTAGCAGTTTTGGAGTGGAGTCTTTTGGGTTTTCCACATATAGTATCCTATCATCTGCGAGGAGTGATAGTTTGACTTCTTCTTTACCAATTTGGATGCCTTTAATTTCTTTTTGTTGTCTGATTGCTGAGGCTAGGACTTCTAGTACTATGTTGAATAGCAGTGGTGATAATGGACATCCCTGCCGTGTTCCTGACCTTAGCGGAAAAGCTTTCAGTTTTTCTCCATTGAGAATGATATTTGCGGTGGGTTTTTCATAGATGGCTTTGATAATATTGAGGTATGTGCCCTCTATCCCCACACTTTGAAGAGTTTTGATCAGGAAGGGATGCTGTACTTTGTCAAATGCTTTTTCAGCATCTATTGAGAGTATCATATGGTTCTTGTTCTTTCTTTTATTAATGTGTTGTATCACATTGATTGATTTGCGGATGTTGAACCAACCCTGCAGCCCTGGAATAAATCCCACTTGATCGTGGTGAATAATCCTTTTAATGTACTGTTGAATCCTATTGGCTAGTATTTTGGCGAGAGTTTTTGCGTCTGTGTTCATCAAGGATATTGGTCTGTAGTTCTCTTTTTTGGTGGGATCCTTGTCTGGCTTTGGGATCAAGGTGATGCTGGCCTCATAAAATGAGTTTGGAAGTTTTCCTTCCATTTCTATTTTTTGGAACAGTTTCAGGAGAATAGGAATTAGTTCTTCTTTAAATGTTTGGTAGAATTCCCCTGGGAAGCCGTCTGGCCCTGGGCTTTTGTTTGTTTGGAGATTTTTGATGACTGTTTCAATCTCCTTACTGGTTATGGGCCTGTTCAGGTTTTCGATTTCTTCCTGGTTCAGTTGTGGTAGTTTATTTGTCTCTAGGAATGCATCCATTTCTTCCAGATTGTCAAATTTGTTGGCGTAGAGTTGCTCATAGTATGTTCTTATAATTGTCCGTATTTCTTTGGTGTTAGTTGTGATCTCTCCTCTTTCATTCATGATTTTATTTATTTGGGTCCTTTCTCTTTTCTTTTTGATGAGTCTGGCCAGGGGTTTATCAATCTTATTGATTCTTTCAAAGAACCAGCTCCTAGTTTCATTGATTTTTCCTATTGTTTTTTGGTTTCTATTTCATTGATTTCTGCTCTGATCCTTATGATTTCTCTTCTCCTGCTGGGTTTAGGGTTTCTTTCTTGTTCTTTCTCCAGCTCCTTTAGGTGTAGGGTTAGGTTGTGTACTTGAGACCTTTCTTCTTTCTTGAGAAAGGCTTGTACCGCTATATATTTTCCTCTCCGGACTGCTGCCTTTGCTGTGTCCCACAGATTTTGAACTGTTGTGTTTTCATTATCATTTGTTTCCATGAAGTTTTTCAATTCTTCTTTAATTTCCTGGTTGACTCATTCATTCTTTAGAAGGATGCTGTTTAGTCTCCATGTATTTGGGTTCTTTCCAGCTTTCCTCTTGTGATTGAGTTCTAGCTTCAGAGCATTGTGGTCTGAAAATATGCAGGGAACGATCCTAATCTTTCGATACCGGTTGAGACCTGATTTGTGACCCAGGATGTGATCTATTCTGGAGAAGGTTCCATGTGCACTAGAGAAGAATGTGTATTCTGTTGCTTTGGGATGAAATGTTCTGAATATATCTGTGATGTCCATCTGGTCCAGTGTGTCATTTAAGGCCTTTATTTCCTTGTTGATCTTTGGCTGCGCTCCGAGCTCACCCAGCCCGCGACCAGTTCAAGGTAACCCCGAGCTGAGAGTTCAGTCCTCGGCTCTGTCTCTGCAGCCGGCTTCTCCGTTCTAATACCTGCGAGCTCTGCGACACTCCGACACCCCCGATCCTTCTGTGACCCTGCGGGACCTGGGGCCACGTTGACCCCGCGTGGCTTTACCCCGGTTTAGCCTCTGGAGCAATGTTCCTTGACTTATTTCACTAAGCATAATACCCTCTAGTTCCATCCACGTCGTCGCAAATGGCAAGATTTCATTTACTTTTGATGGCTGCATAGTATTCCATTGTGTATATATACCACATCTTCTTTATCCATTCATCTGTTGATGGACATCTAGGTTCTTTCCATAGTTTGGCTATTTTTTTTTAAATTAACATATAATGTATTATTATTATTATTTTTAAATTAACATATAATGTATTAATGTATGTGTAAGCCTATGAATCATCAGGCTTACACATTTCACAACACTCACTGTTGTGGACCCAATGTCCATAACTCCACTTTCTGCTAGTATTGTTTTCTTTACAAATGATCATGAGAAGAACAGGATTGAGTTTGGGTCTTATTTACATTTGGATTGGATTTCATATCTATGTGGGGGGAATTCTAGGTTAGCAGAGTGGCAGTATAAGTTAGATTTTTCAGATTTTCAAAATGGTGTAAATTCAGTGCTTTTTCTATGCACTTCTGTTTGTTCAAGTCCTTCAGAAGAATGGCTAGAGGAGTATAATCTTGAGAGCAGTAGTATTATAAAAGCCTGAAGACATCAGGAGCTTGGGAAGCCTTTTTAGGAAGGTATGAGGTCCTCCTTTCCAGTTACATATCTATTTGAAAGTGGTTTTTTTTTCATATACATAGACCAAGACAGTATATAATACAACAGATTGAATATAAAAGCAGATATTAGAATGCAGCCATCATCTATTAAGCTAGAATTTAGAGATTTACAAAAATGTGAAATCCTAACACTCTTCTCATTATTATGTTTTGTTTTGAAAAACTCTTTTTTAAAGAAATGTTTATATTAATGTAATCCTTTTTGTTAATTTAAAGTTAATTAATATTTGTAAAATTTCTTACTCCTAATTTCTAATATGGTAAGTAGTAATAGTTATACCTCATATAAATAAAAAGTTCTGGGGAGCCTCAGTACTTTTAAGAGTGTAAAGCATCCTGAGCCAAAACATCTTGAGAACTTCTGAAGTCATAGGGTATTTAGGGCAGTAGTCTAGTCTTTTGAATTTTCTATGGACAAAATAAAGAGGCTGGACTAGGAAGTACCTCAGGTTTCTTTGAACTTTTGCGCATTTATTTATATCCAGTTACCAGTCCATTTATATAAGCAATAAAGAGAATATGGGGTTTGGACACAGAGTGGTTCTGACTTTGAATTCTGGTGTATAGTAATTTTTATATAAACTCAGGCAAGTTTCTAAAATTTTCTTAACCATAAGTGTGTAATATAGAAATGGTCAATGAGGATATATAGGTGAAGTTAATGAAAGAAATAATAGAAAATATAATTAACTCTTCAGTGATTATTTTCCTTTGTTAAAACTCTATCATTCTTCCTAGTCATGTTTTCATTCTCACTGTCAACATTCTAGTTCAGGCCCCAGGTCATTTCATGTTTGATATAAATCCAACTTTTAAAATGAGGATTTACTTATATCCCCAATAATTTGTATAGCTGTGAACTGTTACAGTGGAAGAAATGTGACTATCCAGCTTAACATGCTGTGTGGTTCTCCCTATCCAATCCCCACCCCAAACCTAATCACCATTTTGAATTTTGTGTTTATCATTTCCTTCTTAAAAATCATTAAAAATGTATCCCTAAATGATATATTATCTAGTTTTTCCTATTTTTATAGTTTATGAGAATGACATTTTAAAAAAAGAAAATGACATCATACTTTGTGGATACTTCTATTATTTACTTTTTTTTCTGTCAAATCTTTTATTTTTAAGATTTTTTTTTTTTACTGTCACATATAGCTTTGGTTTTTTCATTCACAGTGCTGTGAATAACTGAGGTGTTCAAAGGCAGTGGTTTTACTAGAGTTGTCAGTTTAATACTTCTTATAACTGTGGCTTACAGTAAGAAGTTTATAGTAGCCACATATGTTTGTAGATGCACTCACAGAAACCCTTCTCCTCTCACACACCTGAAACCTAAGTTTCAGGAGACAGTATTTGCCCTTACTAAACTTTGGTTTATAGAGATGCATTCTTATGTTTAAAAAGGCTGATGATGCCCCAGCAAGTTCATTCTGTGATCAGTCAGCTGAATTATCTTCAATTTGAAAAGAGCACTGCTCTAGGAAATACAAGTAGAATTGCTAGATTCTAAGTAATGGTCTACCCTCTAATCCATGACACTTCAGATACCTTATTTTTGCAAGGTTTTGTATTCTGCCTACATTAAAGTTTTTTTCCCCACTCAGTGATTTTGTATGTAGTTTTTTATACATGTCTAGATCACTTTGACTCTGCATATTTCTAATGGTCAGTAGCCTTAGGTATTATTTTCCTCTAGATTTATTAAGCTAAAAATAACTTATATAATGTTACTCCCTCCATAAATACTTTGTTCTAATTTTCATAAAAAGGGAAATAAGGTAATTTTTTTAACAAAATAGTTTTTTCTACCTTATCTTTCATTTTCCCTTGAAAAAAGAATTTCCTACCTTATCTTCCACTGTTTCACTTGGCAAAAATTTTTGCTCTGTGTTGGTTCTAGTCTTTTTAAAGTATATCAGTCTTTGTTAAATCTTCATTTTTGTTTACATGGCATGGACTTTGTGTTCCTTTGTACGTAACCAAATCCTTTATATTTTTCAGGAATTTAGCTAGCTAAATCCCTTATATGACAGTTTTCATACAGAATGTATGAATGAATTACATTCAGTATGAATTCACAGCGCTTAATTTTCTGTTGGTATCTTAAATGTCCTTTCTCTCCGTCCTTTTCCCCTTCCCCTGACTTCCTCCTGTCTTTCTCTCCCCATCTACCTCCTCACACTTCCTAGTCTTCAACTAATTCGTCTTCTGTACCCTCTAACTCTGTTGCTTTGACTGTGCATACCTAGTACAGTCTGTGCTGCCTTCTGTCACTGGCAGCTAACTCCCCCACCTCCGCCATTTGCTTGTCTCTTCTTTTAGCCACACACTCAGACTTTCCTATCCCTCTCTCTCTTTTTCCCTTCAGCATTCCTCCATCCCTTCTGTACCCCTGCCTTTGCCCTTCCCCCAGCCTATGTTTCTTTTTTTCTGTTTTATCCTTAGTGAATCTGTATTTGTTTTGTCCCTGCTTCTTTTCTCCCCACTCTCTCTGTTGGGTAGTTAGGCACTCTTGGTCTCTCTTGATCATTTTCAGTTATTCTGTGTCTAGGTCTTACTCCAGTTGCCCACCACTTTTCTTCCCTTTTTTCTTTCCTTTCTGCTATTCCATTTTCTTCTTCTACCTTCTTCTGTTTGAGTACTTTCTGGCTACTATGTAAGATAGAAAGATGAATCAGGAACACATCTTATCCTGAAAGAAGTTACTGTCTAATATGGGAGATAATATAAGGACAAAAAGGCTAAAAAACTAAGGCAAGAAGGAATAAGTGGTATAGAAGAGATACAGTGAAAAGATAGCCTCACATGAAGACATCTGAGAGGTTTGTAGAAAAAACGTCATTTGATGACAGCATTGAAGGGTGAGTAGGATTTGGGGATGTAGAGTTTGGGGTGGTGAGAATCACTGGTGGAGGAATTGACATACACAAAGGTAAAAAGGTGATGTTGCTGAGGAAAAAGCATGGTGAATTGTTAGTTTGCTTGGGGGTTAGTAAACGAAGAAGAGCAGTGATAAGTAATAGGGCAAATATAGACTACTATTTAATTATGGGTGATCCCATAATCTCTCATATTACTGGTTAAAAGTCAGTTCTCATGTTTTATTTTGGATTGTAAAGTCTCATCAGCAGGGACAAAAGGTCTTACATATCTTCATATCTCCAAAGAACTGTGAATGGAGCTAAATACTTGGCAGTTGCACATTAAATATTTGATGTGGGAAGGAGAAGGAAGGTAAACAGCATTATTGTTTGGGGCTACTTATTTCAGCTGTCATGTCATGTTATGACACCTGCCACCCTGTGTGTGCCTTAGTGTCTCAGTCTTCTTTTATCAGTGAGGGATGAAATGGCTTCACCAGCCATCTTTTAAAGCACCTGTGTCATCACCACACACAGTAGGGTTTGGGAGTCACTCATCAGAGTAACGTTGGATGTATTTTATTATAGTCTCTTGGACCTCATCTCATAATCCTAATCTCAGTGTCATGGGATGTTCCCAGAGATTTGTGGTTTGAAGTCATCCTTTCTTATGCACCCTAATTTTGAGTGCCCCTTTGAGTATATGGGGAATTAATTTTACTAGCTTCCCTTCCCGCCTTTACACTAAGCTGCTACTATAATAAGCTCTTTAGAAAGTATTGCAGATACAGAGGAATTCTACATCAATTGAATATGGTCCCCTGTGAAAACCCCTTAATCCTTTTAAAAAAATTATTATTAAAGAAAACCCTTCTTGTCATTCTGGAAACATGTTATGGTGCAGAGAATGTTGAAGGAAAAATATAAACTATTTTTATGTAGTTCTGATATCAGTGTTTTTTAGATTCAATTTATACACAGAAAACCCAAAGTATGCTTTACATGTTTTATATGTATATATTTATAGTTTATGCATTTATTATATACGGTTTATGTGTATTTATAGCTTATTTAAAACTTACATAAAACTTATCATCTGTATATTTATAGTTTACATATTATACATAGTTTATATATACAGGTTTAATTAGTTTATATTTTTTCTTTACTCCAGTGACATATGGCTTTAAGCAGATATTAAAACCTTTACACAGAAAATAGTTACTTTATGGAGAGGCCTCTTTTGCCTCTTTTGGTTCAAGAACTAGTCTTTGAATCAAGTTTTAGGAATAAAATTATAAAATGGAATAAATCCTGATTAAGTCAATTGCAGAAAATTTTTATCTGTATAAAACTGGACTTATAATTTTTTGGCCGTTAAAGTATACTTTTTTAAAAAAAGATTTTATTTATTTGACAGAAAAAGATCACAAATAGGCAGAGAGAGGGGAAGGAAGGCAGGCCCCCTGCTGAGCAGAAAGCTCCATGCAGGGCTCAATCCCATGACCCTGGGATCATGACTTGAGCCTAAGGCAGAGGCTTTAACCCACTGAGCCATCTAGGTGCCCCTAAAGTATACTTTTAAAAATAAATGCTAAATCTTTACTTAACCCTGGGAGGGGGAAGAAGAAAGCTTTGAGTTACAAATTGGTTCTTGTGATTTTTATCTTTAAAGTTTAGTAAGTGTCTTTAGTTTTATTTCTTTATGTGAATTTTTTTCATTGGTGAAAAGCTTTTCTCATAAGGTTTATACAGAATTTATTTGAATTTCTATATTAATTATTTTTGGATTTTTAATATCTTGACATCCATTTTTAAAATAAAATGGATGACTGACGTCCTAAGATGCTTCAAATCAGTATTTACTAAAGTTTAAGATGGAGCTTAAGTGATTCAGTAAGTAGGTGAACAATTTGTAGCATGCTGTTAAAAATCTGCCAGACGTATTGGAACCACATTTTTTCCTCTGGAAATATTCATTCTAAAGCTTTATATTTTTATATATGCGATACTGAAGTGATGCTTATTTTTTCTTTTTGCAGCCATTTAAAATCTCAATATCATAAATTTATAACATGGTTCTTGATAAAGTACTGGTGTGTAAAAAACTAATGTTGCAGAATTGTATGGCTTTTGCAGAGTTACATCAGGATACATTCAGCTGCTATAAAAAGCCAAAGAAACTCAATTGCAATTTTATTGTCCAGTTTGATAGATTTCCTGCCACCTTTGTAGCAGGGAAGCTGTGTGTCACTGTATCTCTTTCTCCTCCAACAGCTGAACTAGATTTTATAAGCAGTGATGGGGTCTTCCAGTGTAACTGCGCTGTGTTGTTTACTTTGGTCTTAAGATTTCAAATATGTACTTGTGAAGAGTAACCTTCGTAATTTCATTATTTTCTTATGTGTTCTCTAGGTTGTTGTTGCTTATCTTTTCCTTTTCTTCTTTTTTAAATTAAGTAGCCTCTATGCCCATGGTGGAGCCTGAACTCCTGACTCTGAGATTAAGAGTCCTATGCTCTGTGGACTAAGCCAGCCTGGCACCCCTCCTCTCCTGTTTTAAAATGCTTTAAATGAAACTCTGTCTTGAGTAATTAATTAATACTATTTCACTTGGTATGCTAGATTGCTTCTACTCTTTAATTAAAATTTAAATTAAGGCATTTAGAGTATCTTGAATTATGAGAACTATTCAAAAACATTTTTTTCTAAACAAATAAAACTCAAAACTTTAGATACTGTATTTTGTCTAGGCCTATATTGCCGCAACATAAAATGGGTCTATGACTTAAAATAATAAGTAAGTAAAAGTTATTCACACTTACATGAATTTTAGTGGCTGCATATTATTAGGTATATATAATACATCATATTGTGGAGAAGTAAAGTTAAGAGCAAAAGCTGAGCTTGATATAACATCTGAATGCTATCAAGCTACTTGTAATTATAGGAAAGACTGATTGAGTAAATAATTTAATTTTACTTTTTGTATCTGTCATTCTCCAAAATTTATTTGGAAAAATTTGTGGAGGTGATATTTTAAAAATCTGTTGATTTATATTACAATGTACTGCATAAGTACTGTAGTTTAACTTTCATTTATCCTAGAGGAATGTTGGGTCTGTTTTTATATAAATATCTCCTATTTTGTAGGATAAATTCCTATAATTCCAGGAGCCTGCTCATGTGTTAAAAGGTTCTAATAGGAGCTCCTGGGTAGCTCAGTTGGTAAAGCATCTTAGTCTTGATTTTTGCTCAGGACATGATCTCGGGGTCAGTGGATTGAGCCTAACTTGAGATTCTCTCTCTCCCTCCACCCCTCACTCTCCACCCTGCTCACAAGTGAGTGTTCTCTCTCCCAATAAATAAAATAAAATGAAATAAAATATTCTAATAGGTATTGCTAATTTACCATCTAAAAATTTGTAAGAATTTATAGTCTAGATTTTCATGAGAGCACCTGTTTAGGCAGTTCTTAAAATTGGTTAAGTAAGATGGCTTTTAAAAAAAAACGGTAGGTTATTAACTGATATTTTATGTTACTGTGCTTCCTATCTTCATCTGTATAAATGAGGATAATACTACCCACTTTTAGGGTTGCTCTGAAGATTGTATATGCGCTCAGAACAATATATGCCAAATTCTTAAAACAATATACAGTAAGTATTCTGTATATCTCAGCTGTTGCTACAAGTATTTAAAAATATATCTGATATTGTCTATCAAAACAAACCTAACTTGGTATTTATTACATGTGTATTTTTAAGCATGTTGTGGAACTGGGGAGCTATTGATTTACATAGAAATTCTCATATTCTAAGGAATTTTGAGAGTATATTCTTTTAAATAAGTTTATTTTAAATTGTACAGTGTTTTCCATATGTTAATATGGTATTTATAGAGATTAAGAAAGTACTAAGTGATTAGAAAGCCTCTGTTTAAATTGCATCTTAACTTGGGGTTAATAAGAAGTGTTGCTCAGAAATCATATTATGAAAGAATAAAGCTTGTTTTTATTAGAGTTGCTTACTAAAAAAAAAAAAAGATAAACTTTAGACCCCAAATTGATAGAACTTTTATGTAATATCTGTATATTAGACCAGTTAAAATTCTAGAAGGAAACAATTGAGTGAATTAGTTTACTTTTCATATTCTGGATTTCTCCAAAACTATATTCAGAAAAATTGGTGGAGATAATTTTTTAAAATGTATTGAAAATTTATTTAAAGCCTTTGAGAATGAATAGCATTATTTAATATAGCATATGTTTAGGATTTTATATATATATATGTGTGTGTGTATATAGATGATACTTTTTTTTCTTTTAAACTTGCAGTGTTTGTCTTTATTTTGTTCTTTATATTTTGAAAGTGAAAAATAATAGTATTGAGTCAATTTTTGTTTTTTTTTTTAAATATTTGTTCTATGTATTTACAAGCCGTAAAGTTGCTTTAAAGATTTCAAAAGTTAAAAAAAAAAAAAAAGTACTTTTCGCCCGGTAGCACTTTTTTTTTTTTTAATATAGATGGTACTGTTAAAGAGAACCAGTGTCATCTGTTAAAGCACTAAACTAAGATTTTATTCAGGAACTGTTGCAATAGGAGAAGAGACCTGAGTGTATACCTGGGCTAAATTCTGAACACAATGAGGAAAATCGGGGATTTATAGCTAAGGAACAGGGTAGCAGTGGGGAAGAGGCTCAGTGGGTGGAAAATTACCAAGAGGAACCATCCGAGTCAGGGAAGATGGTGGTTAAACAGACTTCTTTCTGAAAGCAAGCCAGGTTGATCAGGTGTTACTTGGGTGATGATGGGGTTGAGAAGTCTGATCAGATTTCAGGGTGACCAGGGTGGGGATTCTTTCTAACCTGACTTAGCAGGATTCTTGCTGAAACTCAGATATGCAGGTCTGGCAAGGACAGGGCCTGGTTGAGAAGAGGATTCAGAGGAACCTGACTGAAATTTGCTCAAGGAGTCTTTTTTTTTTCTACTTTAGAGTCTCCTTTTGTTTTCTTTCTTGGGAGATTGTATATAGCTATGTTCCATTTAAAAAAAAAAATTTTTTTTTTTTTTGTAGGAGGTTTATTTGAAGCTGCATACGAGTAGGATAATAGGGTATACAAGTCAAATTCATTTGAAAATAATTTCTTAATTTCTCTGTGGTAAATCATATAGTTGCCTTTTCAAGTCGTGGATAAATAAAGTGTGCCTTTATCTATACTATGAAGTTTTGTCTCCTCGTGGTTTGCAAAACTTTTAATAGTCTAATACCTGCTTACCGCTTACATGCTTATTTGCTGTTTTTATTGCTTACCACTCCTAGAAATGCTTTAATTTTATTGCTTTACTGAATAGCTCAGTGTCTTAAGTGAACCATGTCCTTTGACCATCCATTCTTATACACATCTTTTAAAATTTTTTCTGCGTGTCATCTCTCTTTGTCCTTAATCCTTTTCTATTTTGCAAGTAAGTATTTATTACTGAAGTCCAAACTTGAATGTCAGTATCATCCTGCAACTTCCAGGTACTCCCAGGTATTTCTAGGCAACTTACATAATTTCTGTATATTTCTGGTAATATATTGTATATATCTCTAAACTACACTTAAAAAATTTGAAAAATTTAAAATATTTATAAAGTTTTTAAAATTTTTAATAAAAAATTTAAAATTTATAAAATTTATGAAAATATAAAAATACTTAAAATATTCCCAAAGGGTACACAAAAAGCATGAGGAAATGGAAAAGGATATTTCCTAGAATAGGAAGACTCAACATCATAAAGTTATAATAACTTGACATTTCTTTTGGATATTTTATAAATTTAGTGAAATATCAAGAAAATACTAACCAGTCATTTTTCCTTTGGTGGGGAGAAAACTAGTTATTTAGTTGACAAAGCTAATTACTAAGGAAAAGTACAGCAAAATATATAAAATTATCCAGGGAAACTGTAACAAGCAATGAGAAGAGATTGACTCTACCAAATGCTAAAACATATTACCAAATGTCAGTAATTTTAAAAATGTAGTATTGATACATGATGAGATAGGCTGACCAGGAGAACAGAAAAGAAAGTCCAGAAATATGTGAAATTTCATAGAGGCTTTAGTATATTATAACTGATGCATCTCAAATCATCAGGTAGAAGATGGTCTGTTCAATAAATGGTGTTGGGACAATAGAAAGTTGACCTAGGGGGGAAAAAAGTTGCAGCATGAGGAATTTTAAAGTATGGATTAATTAATGGAGGGCATAAAAACCATAAATAAGTACTAAGAGAAGTACAGAATATTCTTCTATAATGTTAGGTTGTATAAGAATTTTCTATAATTTAAAATCTAGAACCATTAATGAGAAAAGAAAGACTAATAGTTTTTACTTCATTAAAACAAACAAAAATCTTTGTGATCAAAACAATCAAACCAAATACCATAAGCAAATTGTTTAGAAGCAGAGCAAAGGTAACATTGCTAACATATAAAGCCCTCCTAGAAAAAGACAGAAAAAACCCAATAGAAAAAATGGACTAAAGACATGATCAAACAAGCCTTAGAAAACTAAGTTAAAAATTACTATAGCATCTCTGGCTGGCTCAGTTGGTTAAGTGTCCAGTTCTTCATTTCAGCTTAGGTCATGATCTCAGGGTCGTGAGCTTGAGCATCAGTCTCTGTGCTGGGTGTGGAGCCTGCTTGGGATTCTCTCTCTCAACCTGCCTCCCTCCCCCCATCAAAAAATTACTTTAGATATATAAAAAGAGGCTTAAGGGGCACCTGGGTGGCTCAGTGGGTTAAAGCCTCTGCCTTCGGCTCAGGTCATGATCCCAGAGTCCTGGGATCGAGCCCCACATCGGGCTCTCTGCTGAGCGGGAAGCCTGTTTCCTCCTCTCTCTCTCTCTGCCTGCTTGTGATCTCTATCTGTCAAATAAATAAATAAAATCTTTAGAAAAAAAAAAAAGAGGCTTAATTTACTCATTTGTAAGGGACTGCAGATTAAAACTATCCTGAAATAGTTCACTAAGATATAACTGACAAAAATATGGAACAGAATGTATAGCACATATTAGTAAAAAGGTAGGAAAATGAGAATTTATGTTTGTATGTATATGCACGAAAATACCCTGGGAAAATACATAACAAATTAATAACTGATCCCTTGATTGTTGGGAATAATGCAGGTGAAGACCAGTGGAAGGAGGGAAACATACTACATACTGTTTCTTGCTTTTTTTTTTTTTTTGTTAGATTGATTGATTTATTTTAGAGAGAGCATGAGCGGGAGGGCAGAGGGAAAGGGAGAGAGAATCTGAAGCCGACTCTGCGCTAAGCATAGAGTCTGACATGGGGCTCGATCTCATGAACCCGAGATCACAACCTGAGTTGAAACCAACAGCCAAAGGCTCAATCGACTACCCCACCCAGGTGCCTCTACATACTGTTTTGTATTTGAATCATGTGAATTGTAGGAGAGGGAAAACTTTTCCTTGACCCTCTTAGAGTCCCTGGCTGGGCCTGAAAATTAAACTGACAAATAGAGATTAACAGAAAAAAAAAGTATATGTATGTACTTAATATGTTTTATGTTATTACATAGGAGCCTTACACGAAAATGAAAGACATAAAGAAAGGGTTAAGCCTGAGTGGTTTTTTTTTTAATTAATTAATTTATTTTTTCAGCATAACAGTATTCATTGTTTTTGCACAACACCCAGTGCTCCATGCAATACGTGCCCTCCCTATTACCCACCACCTGGTTCCCCCAACCTCCCACCCCTGCCCCTTTCAAATCCTCAGGTTGTTTTTTCAGAGTCCATAGTCTCTTATGGTTCGCCTCCCCTTCCAATTTCCCTCAACTTCCTTCTCCTCTCCATCTCCCACTGTCCTCCATGTCATTTGTTATGCTCCACAAATAAGTGAAACCATATGATACTTGACTCTCTCTGCTTGACTTATTTCACTCAGCATAATCACTTCCAGTCCCGTCCATGTTGCTACAAAAGTTGGGTATTCATCCTTTTTTTTTTTTTTTTAATAAACATATAATGTATTTTTATCCCCAGGGGTACAGGTCTGTGAATCATCAGGTTTACACACTTCACAGCACTCACGATAGCACATACCCTCCCCAATATCCATAACCCCCTCCCCCTCTCCCAACCCCACCTCCCTCCAGCAACCCCCAGTTTGTTTTGTGAGATTCAGAGTCATTTATGGTTTGTCTCCCTCCCAATCCCATCTTGTTTCATTTATTCTTCACCTATCCCCCTTACCCCCCATGTTGCATCTCCACGTCCTCATATCAGGGAGATCATATGATAGTTGTCTTTCTTTGATTGACTTGTTTCACTAAGCATGATACCCTCTAGTTCCATCCATGTCGTTGCACATGGCAAGATTTCATTTCTTTTGATGGCTGCATAGTATTCCATTGTGTGTATATACCACATCTTCTTTATCCATTCATCTGTTGGTGGACATCTAGGTTCTTTCCATACTACGTTTGTATCTTTAGGGTAAATACCCAGTAGTGCAATTGCTGGGTCATAGGGTAGTTCTATTTTCAACATTTTGAGGAACCTCCATGCTGTTTTCTAGAGTGGTTGCACCAGCTTGCATTCCCACCAACAGTGTAGGAGGGTTCCCCTTTCTCCACATCCTCGCCAGCATCTGTCATTTCCTGACTTGTTAATTTTAGCCATTCTGACTGGTGTGAGGTGATATCTCATTGCGGTTTTGATTTGTATTTCCCTGATGCCGAGTGACGTGGAGCACTTTTTCATGTGTCTGTTGGCCATCTGGAGGTCTTCTTTGCAGAAATGTCTGTTCATGTCCTCTGCCCATTTCTTGATTGGATTGTTTGTTCTTTGGGTGTTGAGTTTGCTAAGTTCCTTATAGATTTTGGATACTAGCCCTTTATCTGATATGTCGTTTGCAAATATCTTCTCCCATTCTGTCAGTTGTCTTTTGGTTTTGTTAACTGTTTCCTTTGCTGTGCAAAAGCTTTTGATCTTGATAAAATCGCAATAGTTCATTTTTGCCCTTGCTTCCCTTGCCTTTGCCGATGTTCCTAGGAAGATGTTGCTGCTGCTGAAGTCGAAGAGGTTGCTGTCTGTGTTCTCGTCAAGGATTTTGATGGATTCCTTTCTCACATTGAGGTCCTTCATCCATTTTGAGTCTATTTTCGTGTGTGGTGTAAGGAAGTGGTCCAGTTTCACTTTTCTGCATGTGGCTGTCCAATTTTCCCAGCACCATTTATTGAAGAGGCTGTCTTTTTTCCATTGGACATTCTTTCCTGCTTTGTCGAAGATTAGTTGACCATAGTGTTGAGGGTCTATTTCTGGGCTCTCTATTCTGTTCCATTATCTATGTGTCTGTTTTTGTGCCAGTACCATGCTGTCTTGATGATGACGGCTTTGTAATAGAGCTTGAAGTCCGGAATTGTGATGCCACCCACTTTGGCTTTCTTTTTCAATATTCCTTTGGCTATTCGAGGTCTTTTCTGGTTCCATATAAATTTCAGGATTATTTGTTCCATTTCTTTGAAAAAAATGGATGGTATTTTGATAGGGATTGCATTAAATGTGTAGATTGCTTTAGGTAGCATAGACATTTCACAATATTTATTCTTCCAATCCAGGAGCATGGAACATTTTTCCATTTCTTTCTGTCTTCCTTAATTTCTTTCATGAGTACTTCATAGTTTTCTGCATATAGATTCTTGGCCTCTTTGGTTAGGTTTATTCCTAGGTATCTTATAGTTTTGGGTGCAATTGTAAATGGGATTGACTCCTTAATTTCTCCTTCTTCTTTCTTGTTGTTGGTGTACAGAAAGGCAACTGATTTCTGTGCATTGATTTTATATCCTGACACTTTACTGAATTCCTGTACAAGTTCTAGCAGTTTTGGAGTGGAGTCTTTTGGGTTTTCCACATATAGTATCCTATCATCTGCGAAGAGTGATAGTTTGACTTCTTCTTTACCAATTTGGATGCCTTTAATTTCTTTTTGTTGTCTGATTGCTGAGGCTAGGACTTCTAGTACTATGTTGAATAGCAGTGGTGATAATGGACATCCCTGCCGTGTTCCTGACCTTAGCGGAAAAGCTTTCAGTTTTTCTCCATTGAGAATGATATTTGCGGTGGGTTTTTCATAGATGGCTTTGATAATATTGAGGTATGTGCCCTCTATCCCCACACTTTGAAGAGTTTTGATCAGGAAGGGATGCTGTACTTTGTCAAATGCTTTTTCAGCATCTATTGAGAGTATCATATGGTTCTTGTTCTTTCTTTTATTAATGTGTTGTATCACATTGATTGATTTGCGGATGTTGAACCAACCCTGCAGCCCTGGAATAAATCCCACTTGATCGTGGTGAATAATCCTTTTAATGTACTGTTGAATCCTATTGGCTAGATTTTGGTGAGAATTTTTGCATCTGTGTTCATCAAGGATATTGGTCTGTAGTTCTCTTTTTTGGTGGGATCCTTGTCTGGCTTTGGGATCAAGGTGATGCTGGCCTCATAAAATGAGTTTGGAAGTTTTCCTTCCATTTCTATTTTTTGGAACAGTTTCAGGAGAATAGGAATTAGTTCTTCTTTAAATGTTTGGTAGAATTCCCCAGGGAAGCCGTCTGGCCCTTGGCTTTTGTTTGTTTGGAGATTTTTGATGACTGTTTCAATCTCCTTACTGGTTATGGGCCTGTTCAGGTTTTCTATTTCTTCCTGGTTCAGTTGTGGTAGTTTATATGTCTCTAGGAATGCATCCATTTCTTCCAGATTGTCCAATTTGTTGGCGTAGAGTTGCTCATAGTATGTTCTTATAATTGTTCGTATTTCTTTGGTGTTAGTTGTGATCTCTCCTCTTTCATTCATGATTTTATTTATTTGGGTCCTTTCTCTTTTCTTTTAGATGAGTCTGGCCAGGGGTTTATCAATCTTATTGATTCTTTCAAAGAACCAGCTCCTAGTTTCATTGATTTTTTTCTATTGTTTTTTTGGTTTCTATTTCATTGATTTCTGCTCTGATCCTTATGATTTCTCTTCTCCTGCTGGGTTTAGGGTTTCTTTCTTGTTCTTTCTCCAGCTCCTTTAGGTGTAGGGTTAGGTTGTGTACTTGAGACCTTTCTTGTTTCTTGAGAAAGGCTTGTACCGCTATATATTTTCCTCTCAGGACTGCTGCCTTTGCTTTGTCCCACAGATTTTGAACCGTTGTGTTTTCATTATCATTTGTTTCCATGAAGTTTTTCAATTCTTCTTTAATTTCCTGGTTGACTCATTCATTCTTTAGAAGGATGCTGTTTAGTCTCCATGTATTTGGGTTCTTTCCAGCTTTCCTCTTGTGATTGAGTTCTAGCTTCAGAGCGTTGTGGTCTGAAAATATGCAGGGAATGATCCTAATCTCTTGATACCGGTTGAGACCTGATTTGTGACCCAGGATGTGATCTATTCTGGAGAAGGTTCCATGTGCACTAGAGAAGAATGTGTATTCTGTTGCTTTGGGATGAAATGTTCTAAATATATCTGTGATGTCCGTCTGGTCCAGTGTGTCATTTAAGGCCTTTATTTCCTTGTTGATCTTTTTCTTGGATGATCTATCCATTTCAGTGAGGGGAGTGTTAACGTCCCCTACTATTATTGTATTCTTATTGATGTGTTTCTTTGATTTTGTTATTAATTGGTTGATATAGTTGGCTGCTCCCACGTTAGGGGCATAGATATTTAAAATTGTTAGATCTTCTTGTTGGACAGACCCTTTGAGTAGGATATAGTGTCCTTCCTCATCTCTTATTATAGTCTTTGGCTTAAAATCTAATTGATCTGATATAAGGATTGCCACCGCAGCTTTCTTCTGATGCCCATTAGCATGGTAAATTGTTTTCCACCCCCTCACTTTAAATCTGGAGGTGTCTTCGCGTCTAAAATGAGTTTCTTGTAGGCAACATATTGATGGGTTTTGTTTTTTTATCCATTCTGATACCCTGTGTCTTTTGATTGGGGCATTTAGCCCATTAACATTCAGGGTAACTATTGAGAGATATGAATTTAGTGCCACTGTATTGCCTGTAAGGTGACTGTTCCTGTATATTGTCTCTGTACCTTTCTGATCTACTACTTTTAGGCTCTCTCTTTGCTTAGAGGACCCCTTTCAATATTTCCTGTAGAGCTGGTTTGGTGTTTGCAAATTCTTTCAGTTTTTGTTTGTCCTGGAAGCTTTGATCTCTCCTTCTATTTTCAATGAAAGCCTAGCTGGATAGAGTATTCTTGGCTGCATGTTTTTCTCGTTTAGTGCTCTGAATATATCATGCCAGCTCTTTCTGGCCTGCCAGGTCTCTGTGGATAAGTCTGCTGCCAATCTAATATTTTTGCCATTGTATGTTACAGACTTCTTTTCCCGGGTTGCTTTCAGGATTTTCTCTTTGTCACTAAGACTTGTAAATTTTACTATTAGGTGACGGGGTGAGGACCTATTCTTGTTGACTTTGAGGGGGGTTCTCTGCACCTTCTGGATTTTGATGCTTGTTCGCTTTGCCATATTAGGAAAATTCTCTCCAATAATCCTCTCCAATAGACCTTCTCCTCCCCTCTTTCTTTCTTCTTCTTCTGGAATCCCAATTATTCTAATGTTGTTTCGTCTTATGGTGTCATTTATCTCTCGAATTCTCCCCTCGTGGTCCAGTAGCTGTTTGTCCCTCTTTTGCTCGGCTTCTTTATTCTCTGTCATTTGGTCTTCTATATCACTAATTCTTTCTGCTGCCTCATTGATCCTAGCAGTGAGAGCCTCCATTTTTGATTGCACCTCATTAATAGCTTTTTGATTTCACCTTGGTTAGATTTTAGTTCTTTTATTTCTCCAGAAAGGGCTTTTATATCTCCAGAGAGGGTTTCTCTAATATCTTCCATGCCTTGTTTCGAGCCCGGCTAGAACGTTCAGAATCGTCATTCTGAACTCTTGATCTGACATATTACCAATGTCTGTGTTGATTAGGTCCTTAGCCTTCGGTACTGCCTCTTGTTCTTTTGTTTGTGGTGATTTTTTCCGCCTTGTCATTTTGTCCAGATAAGAGGATATGAAGGATCAAGTAAAATAGTAAAAGGGTGGCAAAGACCCCCAAAGAATGCGCTGTAACCAAATCAGAAGAGACCCCAAATTTTGTGGGGGGAGATAAAAAGAGGTTCAGAAAAAAAAAGAAAAAAATTAAAAAATAAAACAAATAAAGAAAAATATAAAAAAAGAAAAAATATATATTTTAGACAAACTAGTCAAAAAACGTTAAAAAAGAAAAGGGTAAAAGTTTTTAAAAATTTAGCAGAAGAAAAAAGAAAGAAAAAAAATGGAAAAAAAATTGAAGTAGCCGCAAGACTAAAGAATCATGGGGAGAAAGCCATGAGTTCCGTGCTTTGCTTTCTCCTCCTCTGGAATTCCGCTGCTGTCCTAGGTATTGAACCTGCTTTCCTTGATAGATGAACTTCATCCTGGCTGGATATTTTGTTGATCTTCTGGGGGAGGGGCCTGTTGTAGTGACTCTCAAGTGTCTTTGCCCTAGGCGGGATTGCACCGCCCTTACCGGGGGCCGGACTAAGTAATCCGCTCGGGTTCGCTTTTGGGAGCTTCTGTTCCCTGAATGCTTTCCGTAGAGTTCCGGAGGACGGGAGTGAAAATGGCGGCCTCCTCGTCTCCGGCCCGGAGGAGCCAAGAGCCCGGGGCCCCACTCCTCAGTGCGCCCCCAGAGGACAGCATCCAATCACTCCCGTATCCCCAGCCTCCAGCCGCGCTCCGAGCTCACCCAGCCCGCGACCAGTTCAAGGTAACCCCGAGTGGAGAGTTCAGTCCTCGGCTCTGTCTCTGTAGCCGGCTTCTCTGTTCTAATACCTGCGAGCTCTGCGACACTCCGACACCCCTGATCTTTCTGTGACCCTGCGGGACCTAGGGCCACGCTGACCCCGCCTGGGCTTCACCCCGGTTTAGCCTCTGGAGCAATGTCCCTCAGTGGAACAGACTTTTAAAAGTCCTGATTTTGTGCTCCGTTGCTCCGCCGCTTGCCGGGAGCCGGCCCTTCCGCCCGTGGTCTGTCTTCCTGTCATTTTAGATTCACTTCTCCGCCAGTCCTACCTTTCAGAAAGTGGTTGATTTTCTGTTTCTAGAATTGCTGTTCTTCTTCTCTTCGATCTCCCGTTGGATTTGTAGGTGTTTGCAATGTTTAGATAAGCTATGGAGCTGATCTCCTGCTACCTGATGTAGTCTCATCCTGCTACTTCTCTGCCATCTTGACTCCTCCCTGCTCAAGCCTGAGTGTTTTTATACTAGGTTTGATGAAGAGTGGAAAGTCATGGAAAAATAATAGGACAGAGAGTATGAGTTAAGGGCAATAAAGTCGGGGGATATTAGCAAGACCCATTAATTTGGATTCTTTTCGGCATAAGGAATGCTCCTTTCCTCTGGGGTTTAGGGAGGGTATCTCTCCCATGAGAGTCTTTGGAGAGAGGGAGAGATCAGAGAGGTTAGATAGTTCCTCCTACAGCTGCCTTTTCACAAATTTCCTTCATCTTAAAATATTCAATATGCTGATGTGCCATATTTTGTGGTAGTGCGTTCTAAACCCTATCAAAATATATTACCCTTTTCAGACAGTGCTTTTAAGTTTATTATGTGGTGAAGGTATAATGCATATTATGTATAGGATTCGTTTTCCTCACAGGATTGTTTCTCTTTGTTATTAAACTTAAAAAAAATTTTTTATGGTATGCCTGGGTGGCTCAGGCAGTTGGCTTTCTGACTTTGATTTCAGCTCAGGTCTCAACCTTAGGGTCATGAGTTCAAGCCCTGTCTTGGGCTCCATGCTGGACATGGAACTTACTTTATAAAACAGAACAAAACAAAAACAAAAAGCCTTTTTTTTGCAGCTGTTTTGTTTTTTTTTAATAATTAAGTAGTTTTCTTAGATAGCCTAGGCCTTATACATGATACCCCTCTGTTAATGTTTTATTAAGGTAGCATTTAAGAACTTAAGTTTAACCAGAATATTCAGTTTTGTAAATAAGATGCTTTGTATAAAATAGGTCAGTAAATATTTTAACCTTATAGATATTAATAACTTGACTTTATTGTATCTGTTACCTTATACTATTGTTTTTGTGGGATTAGAACCTCTATAAAAGACCTGTTGTGTGGTAGTGATCATTTTGAGCTATGATGATTGATATTCCATATAGGAAGATTCAGCTGTTTTTGTTTTTTTTAAGATTTTATTTATTCATTTCACAGACAGAGATCACAAGTAGGCAGAGAGGCAGGCAGAGAGAGAGGGAAGCAGGCTCCCTGCCGAGCAGAGAGCTGGATGCGGGGCTCAATCCCAGAACCCTGGGATCATGACCTGAGCTGAAGGGAGAGGCTTTAACCCACTGAGCCACCCAGGCGCCCGATTCAGCTGTTTCTAAAGAGATCTTATTTATCAGCTATGAAATGTTAGCAACCTAAGAATTAGAAGTTAGTGTGTCATATTCAGCTGATATTTCCATAGGAAAATAACATGCCATGAAAAGATGCTGAAAAAGATGCTTGAAAAAGAAGGCCAGTTCCTAAACTTTGCCCAACATTTAAAAGTCTCAATTTTTATAGGTTAAAATCTTTTAAATATGTGGATGAATGATGTTAATCTTTTGATGTATTATATTCATCTTTTATCTCTAATTAGTAAATTTGAGTACCAATTAAGCTGAAAGTAATGGCAAAATAAATGTAATTATTAGTTCATGAGTATCTTTGACTCTTGTAGTTTATAGAAGTGCTTTCCAAACATTACAAACAGCTATAGATTAGCTAGCAAATGATTGTGAAGATTAATGACTAGTCTTTTAGCTGGGTAATTTAGAACAGTATCTGGTAATTAATTAGGAATTATCAGTCACAAATACCTTTAGGAAAAATAGTATCAAAAAAGATAACAACCATGATAATTGTACAGTTGCCACTTAGCAAGAAAATTAAAGAGAAATTTCAAAATCAGGTTCAGAATTTTGAAAGAATTTCTAGGATTTAAATTTACAGAAGAAAGAATAAACAAGTTGGTTTGCTTAGGAAATACAAAGCACTATTTAGAACAGATTTGACTGCAAATCTGTATAGTATAGAAAGAAAGCTACTCCCTGTGGCAGTTTCAGGATGTGCTTTATGAAAGTGTACATTGCTTTGAATTGAAATATGAATTATTATTATTATTATTACTAAAGTAGGCTCCACACTGGATATGGAGTCCAACATAGGGCTTGTACTTATGACCCTGAGATCAAGCTGTGAGCTGTGATCAAGAATCCAATGCTTAACTTACTGAGCCACCCATGCACCCCTGAAATATGTATTATATAAACCATCTTTTGCTCTTAGAATTTTAACATTTAATGATATTTTTTAAACTTTTTATCATTTATATACGTATTTTTAAAAAAGTTTATTTAGAGGTGCCAGTCTGGCTCAGTTGATTAAGCGTCTGCCTTCAGCTCAGGTCATGATCCTGCGGTCCTGGGATCGAGCCCCATGTCAGGCTCCCTGCTCGGCAGGGAGTCTGCTGCTCCTTCTCCTTCTGCCCTTCCCCCCAGTTTGTGCTCCCTTTCTCTCTCTCCCTCTCTCAAAAATAAATAAAATCTTTAAAAAAAAGTTTAAGTAATCTCTGTATCCAACATGGGGCTCAACCCTAAGATCAAGAGTTACACACTCTTCTGACTGAGCCACTCAGGCGCCAGTGGATTTATTTTTAGTTTTAATCACTAAAAGTTTTATTGTTTATTTATATTCTGATACCTAACCCTTTGTTGATTTTTACATGTTTTTGCAAAACCATGTTTGCAGTGGTTCTGTCAGTCTATATAACTTGGTACTTTGGAATACTAACTCATAATGCATTCAACACTAGTAAAACACGATTATTTTCACTTAACGCCTGTCTTCTTTTGTTTTTTATATTCAGTTGATTCAAACTTATATTTATATGTCTGGATCATCTTGACATATTCTGACTAATTTTTTTGGTGTTTATTTGTCTTGAGTTATGATTTATATTTCATGAGAATAGAAAACTACTGTTTTTAGGTAGTGCATCTTGTGACTGCCACTAATGTGTAATGTTGTAATAAATTTTGACTGAAAGAATGTGACTTTGTTATATGGAGCTATTTTTGACTGAAAGAACATGACTTTGTTATATAGTGCTATTTGCTAGGTGCACATCTATCTCAACAGCATGATTGCTGGTAGATCTTTTTATGCCTTGGTGACCAGAAATGCAGTGGAAATAGCATACATTTAGAATAGTATACCAGTGAACATTTAAGCCTGCTATTTGACTGTAGTGAGACCAGCCTTTGGGTCTGTTTCCAAATACACTGCCAAAAACTTTGTCATTTCCAGCTACTTAGGCTGAGAATGTGCTTTAGAAAATTTCCCAGCCTGTTACTGTCTATTTATCTTTGCTGTTTCGTGCATGTATACTACCTTTCTCCCCAGGATATACCCCTTTTATTTTCTATGAAGTTGATGCTTACATTAAAAACTTCTTTTGCATTTTGCATATATAAAATTCTATATTTTGAATTTATTTTTATTCATTTTTTGCCCTTAATATCTCTTATTTGGGAGCTAGAGATCTTATTTATTTTTAAGTCTGTGCTTATTTATTTATTTATTTTTAGCTCTTAATATTCTTTTTTTAAATAAACATAGAATTATTTTTTTAAAATTTATTTATTTTCAGCGTAACAGTACTCATTGTTTTTGCACCACACCCAGTGCTCCATGCAATACGTGCCCTCTCTGTTACCCTCCACCTGGTTCCCCAACCGCCCACCCCCCACCCCTTCAAAACCCTCAGGTTGTT
This sequence comes from Meles meles, assembly GCF_922984935.1. NCBI lineage: Eukaryota > Metazoa > Chordata > Mammalia > Carnivora > Mustelidae > Meles > Meles meles. The sequence goes on from NC_060067.1 coordinate 144,162,385, forward strand.
TTTCAGAGTCCATAGTCTCTCATGGTTCATCTCCCCTTCCAATTTCCCACAACTCCCTTCTCCTCTCCATCTCCCCATGTCCTCCATGTTCTTTGTTATGCTCCACAAATAAGTGAAACCATATGATACTTGACTCTCTCTGCTTAACTTATTTCGCTCAGCATAATCTCTTCCAGTCCCGTCCATGTTGCTACAAAAGTTGGGTATTCATCCTTTCTGATGGAGGCATAATACTCCATCGTGTATATGTACCACATCTTCCTTATCCATTCGTCTGTTGAAGGGCATCTTGGTTCTTTCCACAGTTTGGCGACCGTGGCCATTGCTGCAATTTTTATCCCCAGGGGTACAGGTCTGTGAATCGCCAGGTTTACACACTTCACAGCACTCACCATAGCACATACTCTCCCAAATGTCCAGGTCTGCTATTTTTAAGCCTCCATTTGTTGTTGTTTTTAAAATTTTTATTTAAATTCTAGTTAGTTAATATAGAGTGCAATATTAGTTTCAGGTGTGTGATTCAGCACTTCCAAACTTCATCCAGTGCTCATCACAAGTGCACTCCTTAATCCCCATCACCTATTTAACCCATCTCCCCACCCACTTCCCCTCTGCTAATCATCAGTTTCTCTGTAGTTAAGAGTCTCTTTCTTGGTTTGCCTCTCTTTCTTTTTTCTCTTTGCTCATTTTTCCCCCTTAAATTCCACGTATGACTGAAATCATATGGTATTTGTCTTTCTCTGACTTATTTTTCTTAGTATGAACTCCATCCACGTTGATTTAATTGGCAAGATTTTATCTTTTTTATGGCAGAGTAATATACCAATGTAATATATACCACATCTTCAATTCATCAGTTGATGGACATTTGGGCTCTTTCCATAGTTCAGTTATTCTAGATAATGTTGCTATAAACATTAGGGTGCATGTATCCCTTGAATTTGTATTTTTGTATTCTTTAGGTAAATACCTAGTAATGCAATTGCTAGATCTCCTGACCCATGTATTTCCCAGTATTTCCTAATGGCCTTGCTAACAGATTTCCTAGGAATAGCCTTATGTATCCTCTTAGAGAAACTGAAGCCCTGTTCCAATCTGTAGATTTTCTGTAGCTTGTCTTCTGGTAGCCTTTAGCTAATTATGATAATACTGCCCTTTCCTCACAAAGCTGGCTAGGTTTGTGCTGTACTTAGCTTTTCAAACGGAACATAAGTATGCTTACTATATAGGTAGTAGAACTGTTAAAGAACAGGTGGAACACAATGGAAATGTCAGGGTAGTGATTTCCTCTTGATAGGGATGGAGAGGTGAGGATGGGCACATAGAGGAATTGTGTGGTAGTAGTGTTCGATTTCTTGATGTGGGTAGTAAGTATATGGGCTTTAAAAAGATTTTTCTTTAATCTGTAGGTATAAATTGTATATATTCATGTTTATTGATATATTTTATGAGATTTTAAAAATCCCTAATTTGAATACAATAAAAGAAAATGATTATTGAAAACTAATCTTATACACTGACTATTGCTGAAATAAAAGATCTATTTTCAAAATCGTTGTGAGATTGGTAGTATGAAACTTGCCTTCCTTAGATAATAGTAATTGTCATATCAGTGGAGAAATGATCTTCCTAAAGTCAGTTTTCCAAATAAATGATACTTTAAGAAATCAGATGTCGGGGTGCCTCGGTGGCTCTGTGGGTTAAAGCCTCTGCCTTCAGCTCAGGTCATGATCCCAGCATCCTGGGATCGAGCCCCACATCGGGTTCTCTGCTCAGCAGCAAGCCTGCTCCCCACCCCCCCACCTGCTGCTCTGCCTGCTTGTGATCTCTCTCTCTGTCAAATAAATAAATAAAATCTAAAAAAAAAAAAATCAGATGTCTTCCTCTTTTTTTTTTTTTTTTAAGATTTTATTTATTTATTTGACAGAGATCACAAAAGAGAGACAGGCAGAGAGAGGGGAAGGGAAGCAGGCTCCCCGCTGAGCAGAGAGCCCGATGCAGGGCTCGATCCCAGGACCTTGGGATCATGACCTGAGCCAAAGGCAGAGACTTCAACCCACTGAGCCACCCAGGCGCCCCAGACGTCTTCCTCTTACTGAGAATTTTCTGATGGCTCTCTCACACTAAGAATAAAATTAAAAGTTTTTTTTTTTTCAGTAAAAATTAAAAGTTTTTAATACATTCTGTAATTCTTTTTAACCATGATCTAGCCAATGCCTGCTGCTGTGACCTTACCATCTACAGTTCTTTCAGCTGGTTTATTGTTCCTCAAACATACCAAGCTCGTTTTGGTGACCAGAGACTTGGCATTTGTTTTTCCTCCTGCCTGAAACTCTTTTTTCCTTTTGATATTCATATAATTTGTTCTCATATAAAATTATATGAATAAATTCATATAATTTATTCATATAATTTGTTATATAATTCATATAATTGTTAAATATTTTTACTTTATTTTTATATAGTTTATGGTTATCTCTGTTCAATGTAATATCCTTAGAGACCTTCTCTACTCTAGGTAAACACACGCTCCCACCTAGCGTGTCATCTTCAGTTATTCTCTTTTTTCCCCTTCAAAGCTCTTACTGTTACTTGACATTATCTTAGATTTTTGTATGTTTATGTTGTCAGTTTCTTTCTTTAGAATATAAGGTCCATGAAGGGAGGGACATTGTGTTGTTCATCACACAGTGCCTGGGATGCTTTGGATGTTCAGTAAATTTTGCTGAATAAATAAAGAGGGATTGGTCAATTAAAATAATTTAGTTCAGGGAACCTGACTTACTCAATTGGTAGAGCATGAGACTCTTAGTCTCAGGGTTGTGAGTTTAGGCCCCATGTTGGCTGTAGAGCCTACTTAAAAATACCACCACCACCAACAAAACCCTCACAACTTAGTTCAAGAAAATAGTTGCTTTCTGATTATAAAAGAAATTGATATTTTGTTAATGTTTACTGTGCTGTTTTACTCTTTAGTATGGAATATATGCATTTCATTTTGAAATATTCAAAAAATTTCCCAAATACTTACAATTAGGAAAATGTTTATTTTCTAAATATTTCTATTTTGAGCTGTATCCCATTATGGCGTGAGTATAATGTATCTCCAGTAAAGGCTAGTAAATTGCTATAAAAAAAAGTGTGCATAATGCATTATTTATACATTTGTTTACCTTTTACCCATATGTATACATACCTATGATTCAAAAAGGCCTATGGGTATTTGTGCACAAAAAATCATCTTTTGTTGTCATTTACTATCATCCTTCCATACTAGGGCTCAATAAAGGTTTGTTGACTAAAGGTTCAATTTACTGTATATATTGTAATAGTGTAGATTACAGGAACAGACAGTTCTAGCATTGGTAAACTCAATTATGCCTATACTTTCTGCATGTATTACACTTCTTTTTGGGGGGTGTTTCCTATTATACCACCAGTGGCAATCACATAATAGTGGCTATGATAATCTTCAATAAGAAAACTGTCAAAGTAAATGGGTCTAAAGCTAACCGTGATATGGGGATGTTCACAGGACTGTCCTATGAACAGGACAGTTCCTAGTAGTCACTCACATGGAAGTGGAAAGGATGGATGGATGGTTGGATGACCTGGAACAGGTCATTTTATTGATTTTCATTTATTATTTTGACCAATTTAGACTTTGAAAATTGTGGTTGACCTTTGGGGAAGGGTTGGATTCTTTTTCATTGCTGAAAGAATTTGTATTAGTTTAGTAAGAACATGTTTTACTAACTTAAATATATGGAGAGCTGCTGTAATAGTGGGCATAATTAAATGATTTTTTTTTTTTTTTTGCTCTGTTGAGGATAAATCATGGGGAAATGGGTTTTCATTGCAATTGAAACAAAGTATTATTTAGTGCACAAAGCCCTTCACAATGATATGTATATATTTAGATCCTGATACAAGTTATAGAGGTCAGTAGAGTAGTGTATTCTTTTCGTACACATGTTTAACATGTTTAAGAATAGACTAAGGATGTTCTTACTGTGGTTGAATGCTGTGCTACCTGTCAGCATTAAGTCTAGGTATCTTTTTTTTTTTTTTTTGATTATTTTGTTTTTTTGTGATTGACTTTTTATTTTATAAGATAAGGGTATCACAGGAAAATTACTCTATTGTATTATATAAAACATTCATTTGAAAAATTGTTAAATATTTTTATTTTATGTTATGTATGCTCCTTTTTTTGCATATTTTGATTGATTTTATGTTTTTCATCTAGGTCACTTTTGAAATACACAAAGAAAATCTTGCCAGTATGTTCAGGGAACACCAGGGAAAAGTTGGTGAAGAAATAGGGAAATGTTCAAGTCCAGTTGAAGAAGTCCCTGCCATTAGCAGGGATGTTAATGTTTCAATAGCATCCCAGCAATCAGATATGAAGGCTCGTACCATGTCTCCTCATATCACCAGAAATAGTGATGAAAAGTCACCTGATGAGAAGACAATTTCAGTAGACTGTGCTTCCAATGCTGAACTGCAAACTCCTAATACATCTAATGAAGAAAGGAAAACTGGCCAAGAAAGTCAGGAGTTACTAGATGAAGTCCCTTCAGAGGAAACATCGATAAATGAAACAATTAATGCAGGTGATTTAGAAGTATCCTCTGATATGATAGAAGCTGAAGCCGAGACTGTTTCCTCTAACTCTTTTAAAATGAATGGCAAAGGTATAATGACTGTTAGCGAAGTAACTGCTTCTATAAGTTCTCCTTCAGAAGAGGATGCCTCAGAGGTGCCAGAATTATTGGATAAGTCTATAGGAGAGGAAGATGATGATGATTATGTAGAATTGAAGGTAGAAAATAGTCCTACTGAGGAAGCCAGTCTGCCCACAGAGCTCCAAGAAGATAGTTTGTCTCCAGCTGCATCTGAAGCCAGTGAAAGACTGGACATGCTTAGTAATGACAACAAATTAATATTTCAAGAACAAGAATCTGTAAGTAAGAAGCAAATTGACAGTGAAACTCAAGATTCCAAAGATTCTGGAATCTTGACGAAGACAGCATCAGGGTCTTCAGCTACCTCACCAGATACTACTGTTTCCCAGACACCTGTACAATCAAATATTGGTGAGATGCTAGAGGAAGGGAAAAAAACAACTAACTTTGCGAGAGAAACCAAATTAATTGGTGATTCTCCTGTCTTTGAGTCTCCTACTACTTCTGAGCAGAGGATTGCTAAATTGGATGTTTCCAGTGTTGCTACAGATACTGAAAGATTGGAATTGAAGGCCAATACAAATATGGAAGCATCTCAACCTCATCAACCTATGCCTGAGGTGATTATATTTTATTGTCTTCTTGAAGTGTATTTGCATTGAATTAAAATAGTGCAGGGTATATACTTTTATTTTATCTTGGAGTTGGTTCATACCCTATTTGCAATTATATAAAAACAATAAATGCAAAGATTACATTTGTTATCTTTAGCATAAGATATTAGAGTTCATTAAATGGCAGCTTTTATTATTATTTTCACCACAGCAACACCAAAAGTTACTACTGTCAAGTTTTAAGATTGTAGTAATTCTGGTTTATAAAGCAAATAATGGAAATACGTGCCTTTATCCTTTGATAAGCCAGTCATAGTTGGTACGGTAATTCTCTGACAAAATCTAGTTCTGTCTTCCTGCAGAACCACCTGCCAGTGTATAATTTTATATATTAATTATGTAGTTTAAAATTCCTTCCATGAGGAAACAGACCATGGGGTCTGTTTGCTTTGAAAGAGGGGAGGAGCCTTTCAGAGATCTAACCTTTCAGAGATCACACCTTTACTGGTGTGGCAGAGTGATTCAGGGGACAGTGGTTGATTGCATGTTGTCATTTCCCACTCTGTTCAACCAACCATTTGTTGGTTCTTAATTCTGTTATCTTTATGCTTGTTTTTAATTCTAACCAACTTATAATCTAGACACTAACTTCTCTCATGCTAATATTCAAATTTAAGAGTCTTGATTCTTTAGAAAAATGCTACATTTGCTGGTGCTAATACTAACATGGTTGCAAGCTAATTACTGTTGAATTATCATAGTTTAGCATTTTTGATAACTTTGCTTTAAATGTGTTAAAGTTTTAATGCTATTACTCATTGATAATTTTTACCTAATTTGGTTCCTTATTATCTTAATATATGATTATTTGTTAGATGAATTGCATTGAAGCTATTATATTATTACTGGCATCTTTGAAGTTGAATTTATTTTACTACTCTTTTAAATTTTCTGTATTAGATGTCAAGACGGCAGGAGGAACCAAGTCAAGGAATAGCACCAGTTGGAGTTAATGGACAAAGGAGGGATTCCAGATCTGCTATGTTTCGTATTCCTGAATTCAAATGGTCTCAAATGCATCAGCGTTTGCTCACTGATCTATTATTTTCAATAGAAACAGATATACAGATGTGGAGAAGGTTTGTCCATATGTTTGTTACAGAAGATGTGTATGAAGTTTAGTCTTTGTTTTTTTTGTTTTTGTTTTTTGTTTGTTTGTTTTTTAGATAGGGAGAGAGAGAATCTTAGGCAGTCATGCCCAGTGTGGAACCTAATGCAAGACTTGACCTCATAGACCTGAGATCATGACCTGAGCCAAAATCAAGAGTCAGATGCTAAACCGACTAAGCCACCCAGGCATCCCTGGTCTTTGTTTCAGAAAAGCTTATATAGTTAATATTTTAGATTATCTATTGTATGATTTATGATTTAAAACACCTAATTGGTTTATTGTTGTTTGTATAGTACACTTACACTGTTTGAAAACATTTTATGGGATTATCTAAGAAAATGTTTTAATAGTACATTTAATGATATTTACCTCTTAATTTTTGCTACATGACTTCTCAGTTTTGTTCCCAGTTAAGGATAATTCAACTTCTTATATACAAGATGAATAGTATTATATGTTTCAACACTGAAAGAGGGCATGTATAGTATCTCCTGATATGGAATGGTCTACGTCTTCTGAGGAAGTACATCCTCAACATGTCTCCTGTATCATTATCATTACTTCAGCTTTCAGGATGATGTGAAAACACCTTCTTATCCTCTCTTCCCTGAAATAGGCAAACTGATTTCTTTTCTTTAGCTTTATCAGTAAACATCATTTATCTCTGGACAGCCATTCGACAAAGACAGTTATGGACTTCGTGAATAGCAGTGATAATGTCATCTTTGTACACAACACAATTCATCTCATCTCTCAAGTGATGGACAATATGGTCATGGCTTGTGGGGGTATACTGCCATTGCTTTCAGCAGCTACATCGGCTACAGTAAGGACTTAACTACTATATAAATTGGTGTGAAAACATGATTGCTATGAATCTTTGTTGATTGAAACTTGAATGGTGGTTGCTAGGTATCATAGGTGTTACAGGCCATAAGCAACTGGATCTTTTACAGTTACTTGAAAGGATCTTAGGATCTGTTCGGGAGGTGAAAGGACTACAAACTGTTGATTTCTTTTTTTTTTTTTTTTTAAACTGTTGATTTCTTAAGGATGAGTTAGCTAGTAAGTATGGTTGATGGTGGTTCATTTGTACATTTCCATTGCCCCTTTTTATTTTTTATTTTTATTTTATTTTTTTAAAGGTTTTATTTATTTATTTGACACAGGGAAAGAGAGAAACAGAGAGGGAACACAGGCAGGGGAAGTGGGAGAAGCAGGCCTCCTATGGAGCAGGGAGCACAATGTGTGGCTCGATCCTGAGCCCCTGGGATCATGACCTGAGCCGAAGGCAGATGTTTAACGACTGAGCCACCCAGGCACCCCCATTGCTGCCTTTTTAGATGAAAAAGGAAATCATTCTATTGAACTAGATAAAAAGCCTGTTTTTTTTATAAAACTTAGAAATTTGGGAAACGTATCTAGGAAAACTAGATGTTGATTAGAATATAGATATAAATGTCAAATTTTGTTCCCTACAGCATGAGCTGGAGAATATTGAACCTACTCAAGGCCTTTCAATAGAAGCCTCTGTGACATTTTTGCAGAGGCTAATCAGCCTTGTGGATGTGCTTATATTTGCAAGTTCTCTTGGCTTTACTGAAATTGAAGCTGAGAAAAGTATGTCTTCGGGTGGAATTTTGCGACAGTGTCTCCGACTAGGTGAGTTGTTAAAACCCATTAGTTAGGAATTTACTTGAACAGTTTTTAGTAATCTTTACATATTTAATTGAAAATTAACTTTCACCTGTTAGTGGAACAATGTTGTTAGGCAATTTGTCATATATATTTTTTTAAACCTCCAAGAATGAAGATTATGTGTGTACTATGCTGTAGTAGTAGTAGTTACAAGGTTGATTAGAGGAAGGACAGGTTTTGAAAAATACAAGTGGTTGTGGTCACCATTACCATTCTCCTCTCATCTTTTTTTTGCTCAAGAATATTGCTTCTCAAATTTTAAGATAATTCATACACAAGAATATATCCAGAGGATTTTGTTAAAATGCAGTTATATTATATAGGTCTGAGGTGAGGTCTGTAATTGTCTAACAAATCCCAGGTGATGTTGAAATTGCTCTCTTACAAATGCACTTGAGTAGCAAGGTTCTAAACTAGCATCATTCTAGTACAGCCTTTATTAAAATAAACTGAGGTAATTTGTTGAAGCAGTTCTTGACTTTGTTAAATCTCAGTTCTACTCCTTGAGGCAGTTCTTGCTTAGGTAAAAGTTAAAATTTTTAGTGTCATCCATGCTTCCTTTAGGTGAAGCAGAAGAATTTTCCTCTATGCAGAAGATTTCTTGTATCTAGTTCTAACTACTGAGATTTTGTTAAGGATTTGTTTATTAAATGGAGCAAAGCAACCAGGGAGAGGAGAATGAAGACATGTAAGCAAAACCATTAGGAACCATGGCCACCTGAAGATACATCAGAAATAAGACATCTATGGAAACATAACATTAAAAGTGGAAAATCTGATTAGTTAATGAAAGATTTTTCCATTTTTAGCAGAAATATCTATTACATGAACAGAGACTTTTTTTTTTCCATTTTATTTATTTTTTCAGCGTAACAGTATTCATTCTTTTTGCACAACACCCAGTGCTCCATGCAAAACGTGCCCTCCCCATTACCCACCACCTGTTTCCCCAACCTCCCACCCCTGACCCTTCAAAACCCTCAGGTTGTTTTTCAGAGTCCATAGTCTCTTATGGTTCGCCTCCCCTCCCCAATGTCCATAGCCCGCTCCCCCTCTCCCAATCCCACCTCCCCCCAGCAAATGACAAGGCGGAACAGAGACTTTTTTTGGTGCAGTGATTATTTTTACTCAAAATGCTATTCAGAGTACCTTTAAACTTAGGATGCCCTAAAGAGCTGGATTTAACAACTTTTAGAAGTTTGTTTTAAAATTTTAATTGGGAGATTCAAATAGTATAAAAAACCAAAAACTATCATTTATTGACTATTGCCATTTGTTATTGCAGATTTTCAGTGAGTCAGCAATTATTTTCTTTTACTCATGAGGATATCTGGGATCAGAAAAATTAGGAAACTTATTCAAAATCCAAAAGCTGTAATTGGGGAAGTTAGAATTTGAATATAGTTTAACTTGTGTTCCTCTTCTTTCTGTTATGCTTCCTTAAATTTTCTGTTCGTAATATAAGTGTCTTGACTCCATTAATTTTATATGTGCCATTTTTTAAATTGTCACTTTTCTGTATAGAGTTTATTTCTGGAGTTAAAAGTACAAAGCCACACTATTAGTGTTTTACAGTACTCAAACATTAAGTTCAGAAATTAGGGAAATACTCGATCTCCCTCATTTTCATAATTTAATCTACCCCAGCACCGTGTCTGCTTATATATGCAAGTGATATTCAGAAAATGACTTGCTCAAGATCTCTTTAATAGAGTATGGTAAGCTTGGTGAGACATCCTAATATTTGATCCCTGGTCTCCTCTTGTTCTTTCTTGAGGTTGGAGGTAAGAAGGCAGGATGGCAATAATAAGAGAAACTTGTACTACTGAGACTAATGAATGTGGCATAGTTTTTCATTTTGTGATACCAGACTTGATTTTATTTAACCTGGGATAAAAGTAGTATAGAAGTTATTTTTCTGGGCCTGATTTTAAATTTGACAGGCTCATATTCCATATTCTCTCTTCCTCCTTCCCTCACTATACTTCTTTTTCCTTAACTTCTGTTGTTCTCTTGTGATTTTCTGGATACTTTTCTATCTCAGTTCTATGTCTGCTAGCCGTATGGCAGTCTGGTGGTACTTTGAGTTCACATAGAAGTTTGCTGTTTTGCCCCTAATTTGCTCTCCTACTCTTGTTTAGTTCACATACCTGAGTGATACTGATTTGATTGGGAATTAAGATGACTTACATGCTATCAAGCAATTCATAATCATGTCATCATTTAAGTCTCAAAATCAATTTCTAAATAACCTGAGTAATTGCCTGATTGGTGAGACATACAGAGAGGTAATTGTTCTTTAGAACAGGTGATTCATTTTATTTTAAGCTGTTGTAAATGTTACAACCAAATTCTGGAATTTATATAATTCTTTCAGTGATTGGCAAACATTGCTATTACAGACTGTAATAGTTCATAATTATAAATAACATGAGTACTATAAGATTTATGCTCAGAGAAGATCACCATTTTAAGAGTATAGTATTTGTGAAAATGTTCAGTCTGTCAAAAACAACAAAAAAGGTAAATATCTGGTAATTATATCCTGAAACATCAAATCTTGAACAAAGATTTAGGAATTCTTTGGCTTACAAATATACTGGTTTCTATGGAATAAAATTATTATTTTGAGTGTGGTTGATACACAGTGTTAGGTTAGTTTCAGGTATACAACTTAGTGAGTTTAAAGGTTTTACATTAGGCTGTGTTTATTTACATTTCTCTTACAGTATTGACTATATTCTTTATATTCTGCTTTTTATTCCTTTGACTGATTCATGCCATAACTGGAGGCCTTTCTCTCTCTCTTTCCTTCACCTGTTTTGCCTACCTCCTACCACCCTCCCATCTGGTACCCATAAGTTTGTTTCCTGTATTTATAGGTCCGATTATACTTGTTGTTTATTCTTTTTTCTAGATTCCACTTATGAGTGAAACTATATGTATTTGTCTTTCTCAGTCTGACTTATTTCATTTAGCATAATACTAGAGGGGTTATTTTGGGTTGTATATTAATCACAGCTTCTTTTCTGTCCCCTGCCTTTTAAATGGTTTTAATGAAAGCCAGTTAAATGTAGACACTGTAAATATTTTCTGTAATGCTATACCCTCTATCAGTCTCTATTAATATAACGCTATAATGATACATAATAAGAAAACCGTGCAAGTTGTAAGTTTATTTTGTAAGTTTGATGAAGTTGATGAAAAGTTGTTATCCTAGACTAGTTTAAGGCAATGTGATTTGCTTTCTCTTTTGTACCTTTCTTCAGTTATTTTCTTCCCTATCTTTTCCTTAATAAAAGATCATCCTAGTGTAGCTTAGGTGAGATCTAAGAAACACTGGCCTGTTGATTCCTGAAATGATTCTCTTTTGCACTGGGCTCTAACAGAGTAGCTAACAAAGTCAGAAAACAAGCACTAGGTGATAAAGTCCAGGGATGGTTTAGGAATTTGCTGAAGGTAATCTGTTTCAAAGAAAAGCTATGTAGGTGATTTTTATCAGTTCCAAAATCTTAAATAAAATTTTCTTTTCTTGCCCAATCTTCTCCTTAAAATAAATTACAGTGTGTGCAGTGGCAGTAAGAAATTGTTTAGAGTGTCAACAGCATTCACAACTGAAAGCTAGAGGAGATACAGCCAAAGGCCAGAAAACAATGCACAGCCTGATTCCCATGGGGAAATCTGCAGCAAAGGTAAGCATACAGAATAATTAATTAAATAAAGTGCCTCTTACTTTATGATTAAGATCTTAAATTTATTTGTTCATTTCAACACAGTTAAATAAATCTGACAGAGGTTCTAAAATAGTTACTTTAGTCTGTGGACATAACATTCAGATATTTGTGTTTAAATATACAGTAAAGATTTGCTTATACTTAATCTTGTCTGCTTTTCCAAATGTTTACTTTTCTTGTGTCTTTGATACCTTTTCCTTTGAATATGTCAACTTGTATTTCATGTACTTGGTAAGTTAGCATGCAGTTTGTTTTTTCCTTTATGGCTCCCTTCTGTAACCCTCATCACTATTCCAGTACCCAAAAAAAGAAGAGAGAAGGAAGTAGGAAAAATAAACTGGGAAAAACAATGTTATACCTTTTTTCCTGGTATTTGGAATACTGTGCTAATTTAAAAAAAAAAAACCTACATAATATATATGTATATTTTTTTGTCTTAAATAGAGTCCTGTGGACATTGTAACTGGTGGTATATCTCCAGTAAGGGATTTTGACAAGCTCCTACAAGACATGGATATTAATCGGCTTAGGGCAGTTGTCTTCAGAGACATAGTAAGTTATAGTATTTCTTTCACATACTCTTAGCTGATACATCTTTCCTCCAAGGTCAAAGTACTGAGAGTGAAAACTCTCTGTGATATAAAATAGTTGAGTTGATATAAGAAGGACTAGAAACCAATTCTATTGACAGTGATTTTAGAATCTTAGAATATTGAAAAGTATTATTTATGTAAATGGAGTTAATATATCAGAGTAATAATACTAAAAATAATATATTATTACATATTAAGCACTCTAAGTGCTTCACATGTCCGAAATGCAATAACTTCTTGAGTTGTATACATTTGTAATTCCCATTTTATAAATGAGGAATCTGAAGCACAGAGAGCTTGAATAATTTGTTGAAGCTAACAGAGCTAATAAATTTCCAACCCAGCATCTTAAACTCCAGAATCTATACTTTAAAAGTAATGAAATGTTCAAATTCTGAATGACATATTATTTTTACTGAGTACTGGATATTTTTCTCTCAAAGCAACAGAATTATGATACAAAGGTACATGATGAAATGGTGTGTGTGGTGGTTTTAAATAAAAAAAAATGTTTGTTTTGGTTGATTTTGATATAATAGCATAGTTTCATGTACAAATTGTAGAATTGTATAAGAAAGTCTTAAGATGAAAATACAAATTATTTGTAATCCTACTCATCAGCATTTGTAATATCATTATTAGTTAATATTTATTTATTTTTTATAATTTTTAATATATTTTTAATAAACATATAATGTATTTTTATCCCCAGGGGTACAGGTCTGTGAATCGCCAGGTTTACACACTTCACAACACTCACCATAGCACATACACTCCCCAATGTCCATAACCCCACTCCCCCTCTCCCAACCCCTCCTCCCCACAGCAACCCTCAGTTTGTTTTGTGAGATTAAGAGTCACTTATGGTTTTCTCCCTCCCAATCCCATCTTGTTTCATTTATTCTTCTCCTACCCCTCTAACCCCCCATGTTGCATCTCCACGTCCTCATATCGGGGAGATCATATGAGAGTAGTCTTTCTCTGATTGACTTATTTCACTAAGCATGGTACCCTCTAGTTCCATCCACGTCGTCGCAAATGGCAAGATTTCATTTCTTTTGATGGCTGCATAGTATTCCATTGTGTATATATACCACATCTTTAGTTAATATTTATTAAATACTTACTGCTTCTTAAGTACTTAATGTTCTGCAAGTTTTTTTTGGTAAAACTTTATAACTTCAATTTTTAATTTTTCCTCTTCTTTTTGTAGGGTTTTAGGCCACTCTTGAGTTCTCTCTCTCTCTCTCTTTTTTTTTTTTTTTAGATTCTATTTATTTGACAGAGAGCACACAACCAGGCAGAGTGGCAGGCAGGAGAGGTAGAAGCAGGCTCCCCACTGAGCAGGGAGCCCAATGTGGAGCTCCATCCCAGGACCCTGAGATCATGTCTTGAGCCAAAGGCAGACACTTAACCGACTTAGCCACCTGGGTGCCCCCTCTCTTGAGTTCTTGACTAAGTTTTATACACATATACAATTCGTTAATAGTACTTGAGTTAATAGTTATTAGCTATAGTTAAGTTATTGAATGCTTATTGCATTTTAAGCAAACAACTGAATGCTCTGTTTCATTTAGTTCATAATAATAATTCATAATTCATAATAAATAATAATTCATAATGATCCTATGGGAAAGGTAGAAATATTAGGTTAAATCTCTTTAAGATCACAGAAGTAGTAAGAGGTGAAATGAGTTAAGGATCTAGGGAATATGGTTCTTGAAATTTTAATCCTAACCATTAGGTATACTGCCTCCCTAGATCTCCAGCTTGCTTTTTTTTTTTCCAGAGCCCATTGACTGTTTCTTATTTTGGGAGCAAATACTGCTGCTACTTTCTCTCCCCTTTTTTTTCTTTTAGTCTATTGCCCCATAGCTTTGTTTTTCTTTCAGTGATCTTTAAAAATCTATAGTAGGTAGTACAACTCTTTCGCTTTTAATGTTCTCTAATGGCTTCCTATAACATGAAGTAAAATGAAATAAAACGCCTCATCCTGGCTGTTTGATTTGACTCTTTGGAACTTTATAACAAATTTTTATATCATGCTGTTTGGATAGAGAATTAGGTATCTCCTATGTTTAACATGTAATTTCTGAAAGTCATAAATAAGTAAAAATTTTTTTGTAATTAAAAAAGTTCTAGGGGTGCCTGGGTGGCTTAGTGGGTTAAAGCCTCTGCCTTCGGCTCAGGTCATGATCCCAGGGTCCTGGGATCAAGCCCCACATCAGGCTTTCTGCTCTGCGGGGAGCCTGCTTCCTTCTCTCTCTCTCTGCCTGCCTCTCTGCCTACTTGTGGTCTCTGTCTGTCAAATAAATAAATAAAATCTTTAAAAAAAAAAAAAGTTCTATAATCACCTTGTAGGAGTTTTAGAAAAGAGAAAAGACTTTTTTCCCAGCCTGTGTCCCAGAGGCTCTTTTAACATAAGCAAAGTTTGATGAAAAAGGAAATGACCTTAAATCAGCAATATAAAGAAGTTATTACCTCGAGGTTAAGTGCTAAATTTTTTAATCACTCTAATCTGATTTCATGTTTGCTTTTTCACTTACTTTATTTCTTTAGGTAAATTATTTCTCTAGGCCTCATCAAAGGGGTTAATGAATATGTTTAAAGTATAGTAAAGTGCCCGATCCCTTGTAAGTATTCAGTAAGTAGCAACTACAATTGAAAACAAATTTATTTTTGGATTTAGGACTTAAACATATAGGTCCATTGGATATTATTGGACAGAAATCAGGCTTACACTATAAATTTCATACGGTAATAAGTAAATATTGAACACAATAGTGGGCTAAATAAGTAGATAGGCATAAGTGATTTGTAATAGATTAAGAATTTATGATCAAGGGATGCCTAGGTGGCTCAGTCAGTTAAGCATCCGACTCTTGATTTCGGCTTAGGTCATGATCTCAGGGTCATGACATGGAGCCCTGCTGTCATGCTCCACACTCATTGCGGAGTGTGCTTGTTCCTCTCCCTCTGCTCCTACTCCTGCTTATGCTCTCTCTCTCAAATAAATAAATAAATAAAAGCTTAAAAAATGAAGTTAAGATCCAGTAAGTTATTTGCCTACACTTTAAATGTTGCCATCATTAGCAGTAGTTCTTATAATATTGTCAATGGCAGCAGAATACAGGAGTGTCTTGAGAAAAGGAATGGTTAGTAAAAAAGGGAAAATGTACATTTATCTTTTTCCATCAAGACTGATAAGATCTTGCATATGAACCTAAAGAGTACCATAGATTCTTGTCAGATTAAAAATAATTTTAATCATTGTATCAAGTGGAAATGTTTACTTGGAATATGATATCGCATTCTTTCCCAGAAATTGTGTTGAACACATTTGATAGTGGTTAATTAACTTTTAGTTTCATTTGCACCACTGGTTGCCATTTATTCATCTGCTAGGCAACAGTGTTTGTTTTCCTTATGCTAAATTTATCTGTTACTCAAGGTACCTTTAGTTCTCAGAATTTGATGGACAAGTTTGAGTTTTTCCTTTAAATTACTTTGAAACGTTACCAGAATAGTGAGGATGAGTGCAGGGTCCCTTTGAAGATGGAGAATTTGACTAGATGAAGAGGTCATCAGTATACAGATACATAGGTGATCTGTAGAGCTAAGATGAAGCCTTCGTCTCTTGTAGAGGTCAATCTAGTTTGTCCTTTTCTTTCTGGCAGACACTATATTTTCAATCTTAGATAATCTTGGTTGTCTTCAATCTTGGTTGTCTTTACTATTTAAAATACTCCTGAGGGACGCCTGGGTGACTCACTGGGTTGAGCCTCTGCCTACAACTCAGGTCATGATCCCGGGTCCTGGGATTGAGCCCCACATCAGGCTCTCTGCTCTGTGGGGAGCCTGCTTCCCCCTCTCTCTGCCTGCCTCTCTGCCTACTTCTGATCTCTGTCTGCCGAATAAATAAATAAAATCTTAAAAAAAAAAATACTCCTGAGAATTCTTTTAGCATCCTGATCTGTATCTGATTACCTCACTTTTTTTTTTCCTTGAATATTTGTCTTTTAGGAAAATTGTTAATTGTTAATTGATTTTTTATGCATATTTTAATTATGATTAGAAGTAATAATTATATATGATGATAATTTCTTATTTGATGAATCTTATGATGAATCTTATGTCTTCATTTTTTAAAATATTTTTTAATTTGCTTTTTATTAAGTAATTATTAAGTCTTCAGACTGAGTTACTTAATTTTCAGGAACAAGCCCAATTCTCTTTCCATGTTTCACAAGTGTAAAACCTCTCATTTACAAGCATTTTTCCAAAAATCTTTACCTAATCTTTGCTAAGGTGAATTTATTATTTTCTGTATATATTGAAGGATTTTTGACCATGTTTTATATTTAAATGTCATGTAAAATAAGATTGATACATCTTATTTAATAGTGGATGATCACCTACTTTTATTTCTCCCCAGGAGGATAGCAAACAAGCTCAATTTTTAGCCTTGGCAGTTGTATATTTTATTTCTGTTCTTATGGTCTCAAAGTATAGAGATATTTTGGAACCCCAAAATGAAAAGCATAACCAGTCATTTAAGGAAACTGGTAATGAACATGGGAATTCATCACTTCCTGGTAAGTTTCCATATTCTATTATCTGGCATCCAAAGTTCAAGTAAAACATTACCTAATACTTAAAATACTGATTCTGGAACTTAAATTCATTTATGCATAACGTGAGAGTGTACATTTTTAAATTAACAACTAAGTATTTCAATTTATGTTAAGTACTATGTGGGTAGTTGCAATTGGGAGATGATATCTCTTCTTTAATTAAAATATAAGCAAGAAAATGTTATTCTTCGCAAATAAAGTGTTAGACATTTTTTTTGCTTTGGCATTTATTGTGAAGAATAAATGATCTTCTTTTATAAGAGACATTTATTAACAAAAAACTAATACCTGGAGTTCTAGAAGTAGCTGCAGGTTATAGAGGTATAGTTAGAGAAGCAGCTATTACAGTTGTAGCAGTAGCTACCACTCAGGAAGATTTATTTTTTTAATAAATATTCATTCGGAACCTACGAGGTACTTGGGTATATTCATGAGTAAAAGAGGGAAAAGATGTCTGCCCTCTTGGAGCTTATATTCTAGTGAGAGGAGATAGAAAAGAAGTGCATGTAATAAGTAAATTATATAGTGTTTTAGAAGGTGGTAAGTACTAAGAAAAGATAAAAATCTAATAGAGAAAAATATTAAGATAACCAGGAGAAATGTAGTGGGATTTTTACCCTAAGGAAAATGGAGAATTTTTTGAGGGTTTTGAGATAGGAGTTACAATTGACTTGTTTTTAAAAGTAACAGTTGGGATTCTGCATGGAGACTATGCTCTCTAGAGAGAAGGAGAAAAAACCAGTGTTTTAGTTATATACTGCTATGTAACATATTACCTTGAAGCTGAGCCATATTTAGTTATGGCTAAAACCATAACTGTTTTAATCTTGTTACCATGATTCCATGAATTTGGTTTGGGCAGGGCACAGTGGGGATAATTCATCCCTGCTCTAAATGATGTTTGCTGGGGTCTGAAATGGCTTTTCTACTCCTATATTTTCTGCCTAGCTAGAATGGTTCCAATAGTTGAGGCTGACTGACTTGAAGTGGCTCAGCTGGTGTTCTATGTCTGGGGTCTTGATATCTGGTCTCAGCTGAAATTCCTTGGTGTTCCTGCATTAGTTTGGTGGGCCTCTATCTTTTCATGTAGCCTCTTTACATGTTCTCTCCAATAAGGGAGTCAGCTTGCTTATAGCGGGGTTCAGGGATTCTGAGAAATGCACAGGCTGCAGGACCTTTGTAAAGATTGGGCACAGAACTGGCCCACTGCCACATTCTGTTGGTTAAGGTGAGTGTTGGCCCAGCCCACACTCAAGAGGGTGAATACCAGGAGGCATGGGCCAACAGGATCATTAATGTAACAGTCTAACACAACCAGTTGGGAGGATATTACAACAATCTAAGAAAGAATGCATTTAGGGATGGACTAAGGTGGTAGCTGGCAGCTGTAGAGCTGGTGAGCAGTAGTCAGATTCTGGGTCTATTTTGATGGTAGAGAGAACAGGATTTAAAATACTAGTTGTGGATATGTGAAAGATGGAACATTATCAAGAAAGACTATAAGGTGCAGTTGGATAGATTGAAGGTGAAACATTTTCAGGTGAAATAAATTTAGTTTTCAACATGTTTGAGATATCGTTTGGACATAGAAGATTAGAATAGGTACTTAAAAATAAGTCTGATTTTTGTTGTTGATATCATAGTATTTTAAAAGTTAAACATAAATGAGATCACTGAGGGAATAAATGTTGATAGGAAAGATAAGTCCTAAGTCCCTCCTACTTAAGAAATCAGGGAGAAAAAGAAGTGAAGGAAATTAAGAAGAAACAACCAGTGAGGTAGTAGATGAAAAACTGAAGAGTATGATGTCTGTTAGCAAAGTGAAAGTAGTTACTGCGTTCTTGGGAATGATCTTTTGCTGCTGCTGTGTCAAGTGCTATTACAACTGACAACTCACTGAGCATTGGAGTTAGCAAGATGGAGGGTTTGGTGACCATTGGATTAAGCAAGATGGAACATTGTTGTTGTAATGCAGTGAATGCCTCATTAGAGAGAATGAAAGTCAAACGGAGAAAATAGGCTCCTTGTTGAACTACATGTTAAAGATTGTTGAACTATTCTTACGTATGGGAGGGATAACATGTTTTTTAGCAAGTAGGAACGGTTTGAGGTAGAAATCTTAGAATTACTGTCCAAAGAAATGGCAATCTATAAAGGCAAAGAAGCCCAAAGCATTGTCCCAGGTTCAACAGATTGCAAATAGTTTAGTGTTTAGAGTATAAAATGTGATGGCAAGAGTAGCAGAAGATAAAGTTGGAAATGAATAGTCATCTGATAAATAGTCACTGACCACCTACTATTTGCCAGGCATTATTATGAGCCCAGGCATTGTTATAGGTGCTAGACTCCCAAGTGTTAAAGAAGACAAATTCCCTGCCTTAAGTTTACATTCTGGCAGACTTCTTTTATTGAAGAGTCTTTTTTATCCTAAGGATTTTGGATTTTGTCTTGGAGGCCAATGGCTTTCAACCTCCTATTGCTATCCATTGGTATGTTATATTCATTTTGGTGGGTTTTTCTCAGATAATTTGTTATCATTTATTATTTTTATTATTCTCATCATTTTATCGAAGTATCTATTTTGGTTATATGTATACTAACACAGTATATTATATAGATTATGTAATTTACTTTCACCTTTTAGAACATGCCATATATTTCACAATTTAAAATAGTAGGATGGTATGATGTGGCCAATAGGTGATGGGGATTACGGAATACGCTTGTGATGAGGGGAGAGTCATGTGGGTGATGTTGAATTGGGAGTGTTGAATTGCTGCATTGTACACCTGAAACTAATATAACACTGTGTGTTAACTAGCTAAAATTAAAATAAAAACTTAAAAAAAAAATAGTAGATGGCTGTTAGGACTGAATGTGCCCTTTAAAAATTGGTTCTAAATTTTTTTTGTTCTTACTTTTCTTCTGTTTCTGTGTAAGATGTAGAAAATACACCATCATCATTCAGTCCATTAACACCAGCATCAGTGGAAGAATCTGAAAGCACATCATCTACACGAAGGAGGGACTCAGGCATTGGGGAAGAAACTGCTGCCGGCTTGGGAAACAGTGTGGATGTAGCTCCTCCAAGTGTGCCTACAAGTGTCAGTGCAGGTCCAGATGCAATCAGTGAGGCACTGTGTACTCTTTCTTTAGAAGTCAATAAATCTCAGGAAACCAAAAATGACGGAGGAAATGAGTTGGATAACAAGGCTGCACCATCAGTTCCAGTTTCAAAAAATGTCAATGTAAAGGACATTCTTCGAAGTTTGGTTAATATACCAGCAGATGGAGTCACAGTGGATCCTGCCCTTCTGCCACCAGCCTGCCTTGGAGCTCTCGGTGATCTGTCTGTTGAACAACCTGTGCAGTTCAGATCTTTTGATAGGTACTGTAATAGTCTTTTGTTTTGGTCTGCTTATATTTACATATATATATTTATAAATTACAAATATTTGAAGGGTAAACAGGAATTTAACTCTGTTAAATTTTGTAGCTTCATCTTTAGAAAGGTATGTTTTGATCTATTTTATAAAAATTCAAAGGGTATTTTTGTTGTATAAAAGGTTTGTAGGTAGGCAACAAAGTACTAAAGTTTTTACCAATAAGATGATTTAAAAATAATTTTTTAAAAAGATTTTATTTATTTATTTGACAGAGATCACAAGTAGGCAGAGAGGAGGCAGAGAGAGAGAGAGGAGGAAGCAGGCTCCCTACGGAGCAGAGAGCCCAATGTGGGGCTCCATCCCAGGACCCGGGATCACGACCTGAGCTGAAGGCAGAGGCTTTAAGCTGCTGAGCCACCCAGGCGCCCCAATTTAAAAATAATTTTAATATTACATTTGCAAGTTATATGGTACATAATTTTGTTTGTTAAAAGTTAGAAATCACCTCTAATTTACAAATGGCTGTCTTTCACTCTTTTGCTGCCAGTACGGTTCCTGCCTTTGCGGGGTGGGGAGTGGGCATCTGTGGATTCCAGTAGACTTAGGAATCCAACAAGGTATTCAGACTGTGACAGCCTGAGAAAGCAGACTATAGATTCTTTTTTCTTTTTTAAAGATTTAATTTTTTGACAGGCAGAGATCACAAGTAGGCAGAGAGGCAGGCAGATAGAGAGGTGGAAGCAGGCTCCCTGATGTGGGGCTCGATCCCAGGACCCTGGTATCGTGACCCAAGCCGAAGGCAGAGGCTTTAAGCCACTGAGCCACCCAGGTGCCCCCAGACTATAGATTCTTGACTTTATTGGTTCTGCTGTCTAATAAACCTTTTGCTAATGTGTCTGAAAATTTTTTTATTTTATTAAACTTTCTGAAATTCTACCTAAAAGACATATATATATATATACATATATATATAGAGAGAGAGTTATTAAACATATTCTTTTTCAGACATCATTATTTTATTGTTTTTTAAGATTTTTAAATTATTTATTTATTTATTTTGACAGAGAGAGATCACAAGTAAGCAGAGAGGCAGGCAGAGGGCGGGGGGAAGCAGGCTACCCACTGAACAAAGAGCCCAATGTGGGGCTCGATCCCAGGACCCTGAGACCATGACCTGAGCCGAAGGCAGAGGCTTTAACCCACTGAGCCACCCGGGCGCCCCCAGACATCATTATTTTTATCTGGATATATAAACTCTAACTTATGGAGAAGTTAACTTCATTTGCCAGTTAAAAGAACTTTTTATTTTTCTGGAGTCATTTGAAAGGAAGTTTATCAACTTCCTAATAGTCCACCCCCTTTGAGTATTTTATTGTATGTTTTCTACATGACCACAATACATTAGTCAAAATAAGGAAATTTAATACTGATATAACACTACCTTCTAATCTTCGAACACCTTTTAAGTTTCACTAGTTGTCTTAATAATACCCTTTTTAGTAGAAGGATTCAGGTCAGAATTATGTGTTATATTTTGTTGTGTCTCTTTATTCTCCTTTAATTTGGAAGACCAGTTCTTTAGTCTTTCCTTGAATTTAATGATCTTGACATTAGAAGATGATGGCCCACCTGTTTTGTAGAATGTCCCTCATACTTGTCTCTTATTTCTTTAGGATTATATTCAAGTTAATACATTTTTATCAGGAGAATTGCAGAAGTGGCTCTTTTTCCTCTCGTTGCATTCCAACATGGTTTTATTTTTTATTTTTTTACTGATGATGTTCATTCTAATCATTTATTGAAGTGGTATTTTCTAGGTTTCTCCACTGTTAAAGTTTTATTTCTTGTAAAGAGAAACTGTGAAACCCTATCATCCTGATCAAATGAATTCACTTCAGTTTTGTGGCTTTTTGGTGTCCTATTTCATTCAGGAGGTTATAATTTATTGTTGTGATTGTTATGCTTTATGTTATAATCAGATTGTCTCTGATTTGGCCAGTAAGATTCCTTTGAGTTCACTTCTGTTTTCTTCTGACGTATACATCATAATTTCCTTCTGTTGTTTCTTTGTGTTTCCTCTTCTCTTTATTTCCCAGATCCTAGTTTTCTACTTCATACTTGCTGTGGGTTGGAACATTAGGTATCCAAGCTGGTAAAAATTGTTTATAGTGATTAAGATGCTCTGAAACAATACAGAGAATATATAATTTTAATGGAGAGTATTTTTGCTGTCCTTCCTTGTCATCTTGTTCCTTCTACCTCTCTTTAAAAATGAGGTCAGTGTCCTGGAGTGATGAGATCGATAGTCTAAATTCTGGGTAAATAGCATACTGGTATATTTATATTGTGACATTACCTAGTGGCTGCTAGGTATAGTGGCTGCTAACTTCTCCTGTCTTTTTCTTTTTCTTTTTCTTTTTTTTTTAAGATTTTATTTATTTATTTGACAGAGATCACAGGTAGGCGGAGAAGCAGGCAGAGAGAGAGGAGGAAGCAGGCTCCCCACTGAGCAGAGAGCCCGATGTGGGGCTCCATCCCAGGACCCTGGGCTCATGACCTGAGCCAAAGGCAGAGGCTTTAACCCACTGAGCCACCCAGGCGCCCCTCCTGTCTTTTTCTTTTTACAATCGTCTTTATAACATAGGAGTTAAATTATTCTAGAAGTCAGACAAAACTGAATTTGATTTCTGGCTCTATCACTTATTAGTGAATTTGGACTAGTTACCCACTGAGCTTCGGCTTCCTTATCCTTAAATTACATGATACTACAAAGCTAAAGACAAAAGACCAAAAAAGCAGAACAGTGTGTTGATGGAAGATGATATTAAAGATATATTAATCTAAAACACTTAACAGGAAGAAATCACTCAATAAATGTGAACTTAGCAATCCCACCTAATAAGACATTTAGTTATTGATGCTTTCTATTGTGTGTATATGTGTATGTATAGACACTGAATATTTAGAATACATATTACAGATA
Source organism: Meles meles (assembly GCF_922984935.1). NCBI lineage: Eukaryota > Metazoa > Chordata > Mammalia > Carnivora > Mustelidae > Meles > Meles meles. Next base: position 144,185,886 of record NC_060067.1, read on the forward strand.
AAAGGATTATATTCCGTGTGCGTGTATAAAATGTTAACAAATAAATGATGAAATCTGCTAGAAAGATTAACAGATAACAGGAACAAGTAGTTCATAAGATATATACTGTTAATATGCAAATGTAAAGACAGTCTGTATCACTGATAATGAAGGAAATAAAAATTTAAAGAAGCATGAGATAATGTCATTTGATTAAAATAGCAGAGGTTTAAAAGATGATACCTAGAGTTACGGAGGGCGTGAAAAAACACTTTTATATTGCAGAGAGGGCATATTAATACATTTTATTTGAGGGAAAATTGGCAGTATTAATTAAAATTTAAAATATGTGAACTTAATTACTACTAGAAATTAAATCAGAAGATATACGCAGGTATAAAATATTTTCTGGGGCGCCTGGGTGGCTCAGTGGGTTAAGCCGCTGCCTTCGGCTCGGGTCGTGATCTCGGGGTCCTGGGATCGAGTCCCGCATCGGGCTCTCTGCTCAGCATGGAGCCTGCTTCCCTCTCTCTCTCTGCCTGCCTCTCTATCTACTTGTGATCTCTCTCTGTCAAATAAATACATAAAATCTTTAAAATATTTTCTGCTGGAGAAATTTCATAGTTAAGCTAATACTGTTAAGCTTTTACTTTGTGAAGGTCTAGTCTAAAAGTGTTTTTTAGGTAGGTAGATTGAAAGGTAGATACTACTTTTTATTCTTACTTTACAGATGAAGAAACTGAGGCACAGAGAAATTAAGTAGGTAGTTAAGCTATTATGCTAATAAATGGTGGAAGATTTGAAGCATGGATGACTGATTCTAGACCTTGTCATTTCACTGTTACACAAACATAGTTGCCAACCGATGAAGGATTGGTTTCATGTGTTATTTTCTGTACATGTATTAAATAGTGTACAACCATTAAGGTGAGAAAAGCAGAACACTATTTGTTGATGTAAAATGATATTGTAGATATATTATGAAATGAAAATGTAGTGTAAATGAAAAAGTAGTATACAAAATAGCTTAGAATTTATGATCTTTTTTTAAGAAATGGATATATCTGTTCACATATATCTAAAAATGTATGTTTAAAACTGTTCATAGCAAAGACTACATTTTGAGGGTGGGAAGAGGTATAAATAACTAGTTTTTAAAATATTCTTTATTTTCATTATTTAAATTTGTATTAATTTTAGGTTGAGTAGTCAAATACTTAAGTGAGGGTAGATTATTAATTAATACATCTTTCTAATCTAGTGAAAGAGAGTTTCCTTATAAATGTCCCAAATTTGAAAAATTTAGAGCATTTATTCTTTCAAAAATGTGTAGAAATTAAATCTGTGCCTTAGTGATCCCTTCAGTGAGTGAGTTTTGAACTTATTTAGGGAAACTGTGCTTCAGTAATACATATTAAAGGGTTTGTTGAAATAGAATACAAAGGGCAATTTTTGTGATAGTATTTTTAAGGGTGTTATTTGGAATATACTGTCTGGTATGCACTTAACCTGTTGTCTGATGGCAAGTGAAGTGCTCTGTTTTAACCCCCCTCTTTTTCTTAGCAAGAGATACCTTTTGAAAAACTATTTTCATGCAGGCTTAGGCCAGTGGAATATCTTTGGGAATTTCAAAGCATCCCTCTGATCATGTATTTATCTCTGGAATGCTGTGTCAGAAATCACAACTCTCCTCATATCTTAAGAATTATCAACTTCCAAGCAATAGCTGGAAAGTTTAGAGTAACACCTACATGAGTGGAACCTTGCTGAAAGGCTGCCAGGTTGTGGGCCTTTGTGGATGGCAAGGTGTTTGTGTTCATTCCCATGCCAAAGTTCTTTCTCTTATCTAATTTGAAGATCCTCTCTGGTGATTAGTGGATGCCAGGGATTTATCTTGATAAAGTTCAAGGGCTTGTTTGGCTTTTCAGTTAGATCCTTAGGGAGTAAAGTGCTAGGCTTAAAATGCTCTTTTCTCCTTTAGTGAACGATTTGCATGTTAAATAGCATTTATGTGGAAGTTTATGATATTTGAAACTGATATGGTTCTGAAATGGAACTTCTGAGCCTTAGTGATCTGGAAGATACTGTTGCTCTTTGTTGTGACTAAATAAAAGGAAACTTTCACAGAAGTCTCCGTTGTTCATAGTTCTAAAAAAGTCAGCAGTGTGTACACTTTCTATATGTGGAATGTTAGGAAATGACTTCTTTGTCATCTATAATATGGGGATGATAATATGTAGTTCTTAATTCATGAGTTGTTATAAATAATTCATATGTATTTTAAGTGTAGTGCCTTACAGATAGTAATCATTCATTAAAGTCAGTGAGTTTGTAAAGAAAATTATAATATGTGGGACTCCTGGGTGGCTCAGTTGGATAAACATCCAACCCTTGATTTTGCCCCAGGTCATGATCTCAGGGTCTTGAGATTGAGCTCTGGGTAGGGCTTTTTGCTCAGTGGGGAGTCTGCGTGTCTCCCTCCCCCTCTGTCCTTCCCTCCCATGCATGTTTTTTCTTTCTCTCTCTCTTTCTCTCCCCCTCCAAAATAAATGTTTAAATCTTTAAAAAAATAAAAAAACCTATAATATGTAAAATTTTATACTTTAATATTTTGTTTTTAATTGACAGTTTGGAAAGTTAGCTTTAAAACTAAAAGACATATCTGTCTTACAAATTCTTTATGCCAAAAAGTTTAAAGTGCTTTTTAAAAAAAAGTTGATAGCAGGGATGCCTGGGTGGCTCAGTGGGTTAAAGCCTCTGCCATCAGCTCAGGTCATGATCTCACGGTCCTGGGATCAAGCACCACATCGGGCTCTCTGCTGAGTGGGGAGCCTGCTTCCTCCTCTCTCTCTCTCTCTCTGCCTGCCTCTCTGCCTATTTGTGGTCTCTGTCTGTCAAATAAAGAAATAAAATCTTTAAAAAAGAAGTTGATAGCAGATACTAAAAAATTTAGTTATTTGCTTCTTAAATATTGACAAGGAATTCATTTAGTCTCTTAATTAGAAACTTAAGCTGTATCCTGAGAACAAAGCCAGAAATATCCCTAGCATACTGCTTGGCATATAGGATCTCAAACTTGTTCCAAATGTATGTTGCATTTTCTTTGTGTTTCCAAAGCATTTTAGAAAAATATGAAATGTTAGTCCTTTCATGATCATTCTTGAGTAGTGGTAAAGATAAATTTCAGCAATTTTTTTAAACTATAGGACATGCTTTATTAGCTTAAATTTACACTTACATACATGATACATATGATAGCTTAAATATCACCTTTATTGAAAACTTTAGTCTTTTACATGGAAACCCTATGATAATCAAAACAGTAAGGAAAGGAAAATATCCTGAAATCTGCCTGTTGCTTTTTCTTTAAATTGGATCATTATGACTTTGAATTTTCTTTGTTTTTATGTGGTCCAAAGCTGAAGCATTATTATTTTGCTTCCTCAGAAATGACCTGAATCAGGGGCGCCTGGGTGGCTCAGTCATTAAGACTCTGCCTTCGGCCCAGGTCATGATCCCAGAGTCCCGCATTAGGCTCCTTCCTCAGTGGGGAGCCTGCTCCTCTCTCTCCCTCTGCCTGCCACTCTTCTGCTTGTGCTCTCTGTCTGTCTGTCAAATAAATAAATAAAATCTTAAAAAAAAAAGAAATGACTTGAATCAGCAAAGAATTTGGAAATTGATTAATTTTCTTTATTATATATTAATAATTGTTAATTATTTATAATTATAAATAATATTTATTTGTAATTTATAATTATTAATAATAAGTAGCCAAAGAATTGAGAACATTCTCCATTTGTGAGCATATGTATTTTTTATTTTAGTAATACACGCATAATTTTATATCTTGGAAATCTTTATTATTATTGCTTGTAGGTGATTATACTATGGAATTGTGTTTAAATGTTAAAATGATTGTGGTAATGGTTCCACAACTCTGGGAATATACTAAAAACCATTGGTCACTTAAGTTTTGTGATATGTGAATTATATCTCAATGAACCTTAAGAAAAAGGTCAGTATGAGAAAATAGTCCAAATAGAAGGCTCTTGTTTAAACAAACCTGGAAATATAGGGCATTTACTTTGGCAAATTACTTTACGTATCTGAATTTTACTATTTTAACTTTTAAAGTGGAAGTAATATGTATGTATGTTAGGATTGGAGAATTAAGTAGTAATTTTAGGCATATCATCAGTTTAAATCATAGCTATTAATTTATAAATTTATATAATAGGATCATGGGGAAACACGAAGAATAATACATTATGAACTATGACTTGGAGATTCTAGGAGGCTTACCTATAAGCGAGGTTTTGAAAGGTGAGACAGAAGATGTTACTGGCACGCAGGGCTAAGAGGAAGGCATCTAGGCTGAGGAATAGCATATGCAAGTGGTCGGAGTTATGAAATGACATACATACATGCTCAGGAACTGTAAGAGCATATTGGAGAAGTGTGTGAGGAATGCTGGATTAAATGTAAATTCATGTAGGTAGCCACACTTCAGATGTGTTAGGAATGAGAATAAGAGAAAGATCTTAGAAAATAAATATTTGCTGCATTGTAATAAAGAAAAAGTATACATGATTGATAGCATTATTAATGGTAGTAGCTTTAAGGGTTAGAAATGAGATAAGTTTTTGTTACTTTTAATTAACCATGTTGTCTTGGACAAATAGAGATTGTGCATGTTAAGGAACACCTGTAGTAAGTTTTTTCTGTTACCAGTTTTCCAATGTTTTATTATGAAAATGTTCAGACAGAAATTGAAAGAATTGTACAGTGAACACCCACAGACCCCATCACTGAGATACTGCAATTAACCTTTAACTCTATTCACTTCATCATAGTATTCTTCATATATCCATCCCTCTATCAGTTTTATTTTTTATGTGTTTCAACAGACATCAGTTCACTTCATAAACATTTCAGCATGCAGATCTTTAGAGATCAGTACAGTTTTTTTAAGGTACATGCATTCAAAGACACAGACCTTATGTGTACCATTTGATGAATTTTGACAACTTTGTACACCTGTGTGTATCCCAAATCCTTAGTCAAGACATCATCAATCTTGAGAGTTCCCACGTGCCTTCCCTACTACAGGCAACTATTCTTCTGATTTTTTTTCCTAGGGTACATTAGTTTTGTCTTTTATAGAACTTCATGTAAAAGGAAATACAAAGTTTGTGTTCTTCTGTATAAGATTTCCTTCACTCAGTATAATGCTTTTAAGAATTCCCTTGTGTTTATCAGTAGTTTCTTTTAGTTGCTGAGTATTGTTTCATTGTATAAGCATATCACTTATTCATTTTTCTTTTGAAAGGATTCTGAGCTGTTTCTAGTTTTTGACTATTAGATAAGTCCTCTTGAACATTATTGTATACATTTTTTGTGGGCATAAGTTGTCTTGAGGAAATTTCCAGGAGAGGGTTTGTACATAGGTTAGTTTTATGTCTTAAATTGCAGTTATGGAAAAAACAACTTCAGTTTTCTAAATACTATCTTCTGTTGTTCATTTCAGTGCTTTTAATGATCATATCAGTGAACTAGTCTTACTAGTTCTTCCTTTTGTGAACAAATGTGAAAGGAAATTCTGCATAGCACTCCTCCCTCCAAAATAGGTTGCTAGGGTGTGTACCTGGAGATTTTCTTAAATAATAGATTTATGAATTTCTGCCTTGAGTAGGAAATGCTTCCTTGAGTAGGAAATATAAAATTACATTTTATATTATTTTGAGTGTACTGCTAGTGCTCACACACACACGTGGTCACGCGCACACCCACATGGTCATATCTATTCCCCCTAAAGTCAATAATCTTCATTTCATATAAGCTACCATGATTTAAGCACACCATTTCGGATTGAGGGCTCAGGTGGCTGTTGCATCTATTTTTTAGTGTATAGTTAACATTGGCAGTCACCCTTATAATGATGTGACACCAGCTACCCCCAAGTACATTGAATAAGCCATGCCTAACACAAGAGAACTTGATTTAATTGGCAACAGTATTTGCCATCACATGATAGGCACTGAAGTAAAACAGAACCTATTTAGCTTTGTATTGTCTTTCTTTGGTATAACAACAAAAACAAAACGTATTTTTAAAGTACTGGAATTACATATTTTCCACTTTCGAATACATTTATTGGGATCAAGTATCTAAGTAACTTTATTTAGAAACTGAATACTTTAAAGCTGTTAAGGGAATACTTGAAGCTTGTGGTTACAATATTGTCAACAAAAGATGTGATTAAATAAATTGAATGTTGAAGACTTTAGGCTTATGTTTAACACCAGGTAATTAAAAGTAAGCACTGCTGTGGGAGTGCATTATATATCAGCTGTCCTCTTTACCTCATTAACTAGGTTTTTGCATGTTTATGGAGCTAACTTCAATTAAAAATGCCTTTTAGTTATGCCTAATAAGGTCTTTTAGTTACTATTTTGGTATAAAGTATTACACTTTAATTGAAATTGGTGTATCATAAATACCTGTGTTTGAATAATAGACAAAATGAACAAATTTGATTATTTGAAATTTTTTGCATCTAGCTTTTATACCTTTGCATTGTTTATTCTATGTAATATTATCAAAAGATAGTCTTTGGGACTTAAAAAGAAATACTTGGTAGATACATGTTAAAAATTGTTTATATCTGCAGGTTTTTTTTTTTTTACCTTGTAAAATTTCTAAGGTTTTATGATTACAAATTAGTGGTGCTTTAAAATCCACGTAGAAATCTGCTTCAATTCTGAGGTTAAGAAAAAGTTAATTACTTTTCCACTTGAGTGCCAAACTCCCTCTTTTATATACCTTTGGTTAAATTTTATTTAAGTTGGATAATTAAAGATCATAAATTTGAAGAATATTATATAGTAATTATAAGTTCAAATGTTGTAATGGATTATTATATTTTCATAGGAGATCGTCTTCATTTTAAAACATTGAAATTTGGATAAATATGAATGCCATTGGAGAGATTTCTTATTGAGAGCATATTCTAAATTATACATCAAAATAGAAATAATTAAACTATAAAAAGAAATTAGTTTCCTACTTTCTGTTTTGAAATTAATGTAATTAGGTTGAGTGACCTTTTGTATTTTAAAATCTGTTTACTTTATTACAGAAGTGTCATCATTGCAACAAAAAAATCAGCAGTCTTACCTTCTACACTTACTGCAAGTCTACCTAACAATGCTGTCAGTGTGGTTTCTTCAGTAGATTCAAGCCAAGCCTCAGATGTAGGAGGAGAATCACCTGGTGAGTGAGTTATATTTGAACAAAAAAGTTTTTAGATTGTATTTCTGCAAAGTTGAGGACTTTTGATAAAGTTAAGATAGTTTGTTCGGCACGTTATATATCATTATGCTTTTGTATTATGCTATTGATTATTTCATAATTTTCCAAATAAATTGAGTAGTATCAAATAAATTACATCAAGTTATTTCAGTATTTTCATCACTTAAACATAATAATTGTTCCTAGTGTTTAGTGATGAGGAAATGTTCACAGTTGGTTAAGTAAAAAAAAATATGTGCAGTACTTTACATATACCATGTAATTGTAGCTATGTGAAGTATATACCTTTTGTACATGGAAAAATCTAGGAAATATACTTTGAAGTTACTTGATTATTTCTATGTGGTTGAACTACTGGCAGTTTTGATTTTTTAAGTTTCCTGGGTTAGTGTCTTTTTCAAAATTTTATCATTAATCTTGTATTATGCTTATATATAATTGTACAGTATTCAGTTTATTGAAAAAAAATTTCTTCCTGGAAACCAAAATCTGTAGTAGTAGTACATGGAGTTTTATGCTATGTTGCCTTTTATTTTATTAAAAAAATATAAAAAAATTTATTTATTTGACAGAGACACAGAGAGGGAGCACAAGCAGGGGGAGTGGGAGAGGGAGAAGCAGGCTTCCCACTGAGCAGGGATCACCATGTGGGGGCTTGATCCCAGGAGCCTGGGATCATGACCCGAGCCAAAGGCAGATGCTTAATGACTGAGCCACCCAGGTGCCCCTTATTTTATCAATAATTTAGAAAAAACAAATAGACCTTACTTTTTAGATCAGTTTTAGGTTACAGAAAAATGGAATGGGAAGTACAGAGTTCCTCAACATCCCAATTCCCGTTATTTCCCATTGCCTATTACTAACATAGTAGTGTGGTATATTGTTATATATTTTTTTATCATTGTTCTAGTGAGAAAATACAAAAGAAAATAAGTGTAGGACTCTACCAGACTTGTCCATTAATTATACTCTGATGCTTTTGTTTTACTTTGGAGGAGAAACAATTTGGTAATCATATTGGACTGGGATGCAAATTTCTGTTCTTTCACCCCCATCCAATACCCTTAAAAAAAATCAGCTGTGATTTTTCTAGAGCTTCTTCAGTTGGGAAAAAGGCAGAAGGTACTTATATTTGTGAAATGGTGGGCCATCTTTTAAACTCAGTGTTAGTGGATTTCTAATAACTTCCCAGAGCAAATAGTAGTAAGTTTAGCAGTTCACAATACACTGAATAAAATATTTTCATCTTATTTTGAATATATTGCCTTTTAATTTCAGTTTATGGGACAAAGTAATTAAAGCAATCCTTTGGTTGCTTTTAAATATATTTTTGAAATTTAAATCATGCAGTCTTCAGAATAGATAAGAAACAAAGCTGAGGGATACATAGGCAATATTGGATGTAAAACAGAATGATAAATTTATTTCTGAAGCATTGTATTTTTTCTAGTATATCCATTATTATATAAACTCACCCTGAAGAACCATATGCAGAATTACAAAATAATTTTCTACTTTGAAGACTATTTGTTTATTGGCAAACCCTCACAAAACACTGTATCCAGCTATAATGTACCCTTTGGCCCCATTGTTTAAATTTTGTTTAATTTCCAGCGGTGATGTTTCTCAGTTCTCAGGCTTTCCCATTTTGTGCTAGAATTGTTAGCTCTTCCCTTCTCCCTAAAACCCCTTAATTAAGAAAAAAATTCCTTGTTATCTCAAATCTTTGTGGTGATAGTCTTTGTTTTTATCATATGTTTTTCATAACTGACTCTTCCTTTTCTCTTTCAGTATTCTCTTGTTGTCCTTATTATATGGTGTCTCCAGTTTATTTCTGTTCCATTCCATTAATTGTTGACATGAACCTTACAACCTTGATAAGGAAAATCTAACTCAATATAGTGTTTTCAGTCATTGTATTTCTCACTCTCCTACAACCCCACTTTACCTACTTTTGTTTAACATACTTGCTGTGTATCCTGTTCTTTTTTACTTGGAATCCAAACCTCACAAGTAGTTATCTCCTCACCACCAATATTTTTATTGTGAGATTTTTGTTTTCTTTTTGGTCGGTCTCTTAATTTATTTGCCATTAATAAAAATAGGTGACATATATTTAAGTTTATTTTCCTCCTTCTGGTTCAAGCAAGAATTGGGAGAAAATGATTTGTGGATGAATTGATAGTTGTAGTCACACACTGAGCTGGGCAGTTTATTTTTATTTTTATTTTTTTTGAAGATTTTATTTATTTGAGAGATAGAGCAGGGGGAGGAGCAGAGGGAGAGGGACAAGCAAAGGCTCAATCTCAGAACCCTGAGAGCATGACCTGAGCTGAAATTAAGAGTCAGATGCTAACTGACTGAGCCATCCAGGCACCCCTGGGCAGTTTATTCCTGCAGATCTGGGTAAATTAGGTATTAGTCTTGGTTTGATTTTGTATTATTTTCTTTGTATGAAGGTATAGTAAATATCTGTCCCTGTGAATCTTAAAACTTAAGTCTTTGTGCCTTGGGATGACTTCAGTTCTGAATTTTATAGTGAGTCAGCAACAAAAAATGAACTACTAAAATCCATTAATAGATTATTGATTAAAAAATACACTTGATAATACATGGTACAATAGCAAAAATGGGAATTTTCTTGGCAGAACCAATGTAAATATAAAACACTAAATAGGACTTTTGTAGCAGAACACTTAAACTACTTAGAAATTTTAGTATCAGAATGGGATTTCTAAATTTTACATGTGGCAGAAAGAGAAACTAGAATTGGGTACAATTGGATCCCAGAAAAAGAATTAGAGCTTGTCAGCTTTATCTGAGGTCAGAGATTCTTCTGTGATAATATTATCACCAACTCAAAAACGAAACAAACTATCAAAAAAGCTGAAGTAGACCCATAAATACAGAAAATAAACTGGTGGTTGCCAGAAGAGAAGGGTATAGGGGGATGGATGAAATGGGTGACGGGAGTGGGAGATACAGGCTTCCATTTATGGAATGAATAAGTGATATAGCATAGGAAATACATAGTCATTGGTATTGTAATTGCATTGTATGGTGACAGGTAGTAATTACACTGTGGTGAGCATGACATAATATATAGAATTATGGAATCACTATGTTGTGCACCTGAAACTAACATGGTGTGTCAACGGTACTTTAAAAAGTCACCCAAATCTGTAACATTGCAAAAAAATTGAAGATTTGTACATTTACGTTTTAAACTGTGCATTACTGAAACTGTGCTTATTATACAAATTTTGATTATTATACAAATTTCACATTTCAGTTTGGATAATATTCCTTAGCTTCTGTAACATTTTATTAGCAAAAAAGGGTAGTCTATTACTATCAATAGCAAGTCTTTCTTAGTAACTTATAAAAGATATTTATCAGAGAACAAGATATACCCTTGGTATATGCATATTTTAAAAGAAAGCTAAAAGAGAAAACAGTTTTAGTAAATATATCAAAATCTGGAAATTTTAAAGTTACTCATCAGTATAGGTTTAATTGCCCAGAATACAGTATGTGTTAAGATGTCATTACTCTTTTTTCAGGTGTGCTAACATGTTTTTTCTATCATGATGTAAAGCATAAGTGATTAAAACAAAACTGAAACTAATCCACTAAAGGAACCAAATAGACTGTCTTTCAGTAATTTATATGCTGGGTGTTTGCCAGTTTGTAAAATACAATAATTATACTTCTGTTTGGAATATTAGGCTCTCATCTGTTTATCAGAGCCATGTGTATTATTAGTTAGCACATTTATTTTTAACATTGAAAAAAAAATGTTTGATTCTTTGCTTATATGAAATTTGACCCAAGGAGCTTATGTTTGCTCAATCAGTTTTTTATTTAGTAAAAAGTTTTTACTGGGCACAAAGCCTCTTGTGACTGGTCCGGAATCAGTGAGGAGGTTTCAGGGTGAAAGGGAGAGGTAGAGAAATTTTAAAAATCCAGTGTTTAGGTATTATATATTGGCACTTGTTTTAATGATACTTTATTGCAAAGGACATTATTTATTTAGACCCTTAGGGACTTTGTATAAACAGTTGGCTATTCCCTGGGTAGATAGGAGACAGATGATGTATTTGCATTTTCCTTTTTGTTCTTTTGAATGTCCGGAAAACTGTCAGCTTGAAGGAGCCAGTTTTATCAGTGCAAGGATAAGGAAAAGATAAGTCAGTATCATTCCACATGTTCAAAGTAGCTTCTGCATTTACATATGTGTGATTGTGTATTAAAAATATTTAATGTTAATTTAAAGCAATAAATTAGTCATAGATTTATTATTTTATCTGAGTTGAAAAATGCAGAATATTTGGAAACTACATTTTTTCCATGGCAGAAATGGAGAATGACCCCTGTGAAATTACCGATATTCTAGTTTATTTTTTTGTGTGGTGTTTTCCTCCAATAATTATTGCTTGTTGATTTCTTCTAAAGATTTTTAAAAAATTTTAGTGTACTATTAGTTTCAGGTATACAATATAGTGATTCCATTCAATACCCAGTGCTCGTCCCAACAAAGGTACCCCTTAATCCCCATCACGTATTTCACCCATCCGCCTGGACCTTTTTATCTTTGTTGGTAACATGTTCTCTTATTATTGAAAAAGACCGTTTATAGAATTCCTTTCTGCTGTAGTCTCTTTTAGGTTTGAAAATTGGCAACACTTCTAGAGTAGTGTCAGGAAGGCTTTCTTTGTTACTGTTTTATTTAGAGCCACTATTGCTCCTTGTCTTCTTCAGACTTTGGATATGTATTTCAGTTTGTTAAAATTAGAGTCAGCACATTAAAAGCTATTTTTGTTTTGTAACTACTACCTAAAGCCTCATACAAATATTTTCTTGAGATTTATTACTTATGTCTTACTTTTAAATAAATGGGACTTCATACTTTCCTTTTTTTTAGGTTCAGAGAAGTTTGAGAAAAACTACCAGTAGTCCTTTGAGAAACAGTATCTGTTATATTCTAAATAAAGGTGGTCTTTAAAAACTACCACCAATTAAAAGAAATAAAGCTCAGAAATAGTTAATTAATCACTAATAATAAAAGTCAGTGGCCAATTACGGCTTAGTAATCATATTGCTGTCAAGGATTTAGAGAATTGGAGGTGTCATTAACTGACTGTAATAAAGATATTTGGTGTCTGAAGTACTTCATTGAGTATTGTGTAGAAATAGAAGGATGAACCTGAGTCTCAGAAATTCCAGATACTGAACAGAAAGATTCTTTTCAACATTACCTTGTTTTGCTTTCTAGTTTGAAATTTTAACAGGAAGAAAAATGAGAAAATGGAAGACTTTGATTGTGAAGTGGGAATTCATATATGTACTTTAAAGATTGTGATTATAAAGAAATGTGTACTTTAACTTCACTTTTAATACTATGCATTAGGATAGATTCCATGCAGTTTCTTAGGGTTTTTGTGTACAGTTAGCTCTCAAATGAGCAGGATTAGCTCTCAAATGATCAGGATGGTGAGGAGGGGAGGAAGACAGAGATAAATAAATCCCAGTAAAAAGAAAAGTTAATTCTGATTTTCAAGGGAATAGGAAGGAAATGTGTAATGGAAAGGAGAGATTCACAACTTCATCTTTTAGGAATATTCTCCCTCTTAAGAGGTGGGCTTAGTAATTATCCAAAAGTTAATTATCTAAGATTGCTATGGTATCCTCCCCCAAAGGAACAAAGCCTGTGGGGGGTCAAACAGTCTAGATTTCTGAAGCTCTATGTTTGGCTGAGAATTGGTGATCAGAACTGAATCAGAATTACTGATCTAGTTCTGCCTGAAGACCATGCATATTTTAGGGAAGGTCGAGTTGTCCCAGATCCTTGCTGATTAGAGCCTTGCTGTTTATCTATACCTGTAACTAATTTTATTTGCCTTACCTAAGAGAGTAAGTTGAATCAAAATGTCCAGATATAAATGAAGTGAGCCTGAAGAGGTTATGGGAGTGGAGTGAGGAAGTACAGGCTTTTAATAAAATACTTTCTTGTATAGTGGCTGGGTTTACCAAATCTTTATGGCTGTGTTTTGTTTTATACTAATCTGATAAGTGAAATAATTGGAAATCCACTTTTTATAACGGTTAAATCTGGGTTTGGTTCTTTGCTTTATAACTTCAAGACTTTTAAACAGATTTATCTTTGTTTCCTTAAAAAATTTTTAGAGTAATGTTTTTAAAAGGTACTTTAGAACCTTTATGTCATTTAAGTTATGTATACTTAATGTCATATGAATAATCATTGAAGAATTTGGGTCTATTTTCAGCCTGAAGTACAGAGTAAAGGGAACTGTGATAACTTTCTTTAAGTATTTAAAGGAAGTCATAGAGTAGAAGGGTAGGAAAGGAAGCTATCATTCATTGTGTATGTATTATGGTCCAGGCTCAAAATAATTCTGTGAGGTGTAGGTACCGCTATTCATTTTATAGATTAGGAAAATGAAGCACAGAGAGCTTAAGTAACTTTACCCAAGGTTCTACTGCTGGTAAGTGGCAGAGCTATTACTGCTTCCCCTAAAACATTTCAATCATATAACAACCCCTGACGGGTAGTTATTATCAGAGAAACTGGCCCAATATTGATAGAGCTAGAATTCAGTTTGAGAATGGTTTGGTTGTAGGTGACTGGTGAGTAAGTGTTTTCTGCTAGTGTAGAACATGTTTTCTAAAGACACTGGTATGGAAGTTACGTGAGAGATTGATTGTTGCGCTCTTGAGAGCTTGGCAGGATTTCTTTTCTTTTTTTTTTTTTTTTTAATTGTCCTTTTTATGTTTATTAGGTACTTCCCTAGGAAAGAAAGAAGAATTAATTTACAGACAGTAAAGTATTAACATTAACTATCAATTTTAACCAACTGAGCCACCCAGGCGTCCCTCTTAACTATCAATTTTTTTTTTTTGTTATCTTTTAAATTTATTTATTTTTTCAGCCTAACAGTATTCATTGTTTTTGCACAACACCCAGTGCTCCATGCAATACGTGCCCTCCCTATTACCCACCACCTGGTTCCCCCAACCTCCCACCCCCGCCCCTTCAAAACCCTCAGGTTGTTTTTCAGAGTCCATAGTCTCTTATGGTTCGCCTCCCCTTCCAATTTCCCTCAACTTTCTTCTCCTCTCCATTTCCCACTGTCCTCCATGTCATTTGTTATGCTCCACAAATAAGTGAAACCATATGATACTTGACTCTCTCTGCTTGACTTATTTCGCTCAGCATAATTACTTCCAGTCCCGTCCATGTTGCTACAAAAGTTGGGTATTCATCCTTTCTTTCTTTTTTTTTTTTTAATAAACATATAATGTATTTTTATCCCCAGGGGTACAGGTCTGTGAATCATCAGGTTTACACACTTCACAGCACTCACAATAGCACATACCCTCCCCAATGTCCATAACCCCCTCCCCCTCTTCCAACCCCACCTCCCCCCAGCAACCCCCAGTTTGTTTTGTGAGATTAAGAGTCATTTATGGTTTGTCTCCCTCCCAATCCCATCTTGTTTCATTTATTCTTCTCCTATCCCCCTAACCCCCCATGTTGCATCTCCACGTCCTTATATTAGGGAGATCATATGAAAGTTGTCTTTCTCTGATTGACTTACTTCACTAAGCATGATACCCTCTAGTTCCATCCATGTCGTCGCAAATGGCAAGATTTCATTTCTTTTGATGGCTGCATAGTATTCCATTGTGTATATATACCACATCTTCTTTATCCATTCATCTGTTGGTGGACATCTAGGTTCTTTCCATAGTTTGGCTATTGTAGACATTGCTGCTATAAACATTCGGGTGCACGTGCCCCTTCGGATCACTACGTTTGTATCTTTAGGGTAAATACCCAGTAGTGCAATTGCTGGGTCATAGGGTAGTTCTATTTTCAACATTTTGAGGAACCTCCATGCTGTTTTCCAGAGTGGTTGCACCAGCTTGCATTCCCACCAACAGTGTAGGAGGGTTCCCCTTTCTCCACATCCTCGCCAGCATCTGTCATTTCCTGACTTGTTAATTTTAGCCATTCTGACTGGTGTGAGGTGATATCTCATTGCACTTTTGATTTGTATTTCCCTGATGCCGAGTGACGTGGAGCACTTTTTCATGGGTCTGTTGGCCATCTGGAGGTCTTCTTTGCAGAAATGTCTGTTCATGTCCTCTGCCCATTTCTTGATTGGATTGTTTGTTCTTTGGTTGTTGAGTTTGCTAAGTTCCTTATAGATTTTGGACACTAGCCCTTTATCTGATATGTCGTTTGCAAATATCTTCTCCCATTCTGTCAGTAGTCTTTTGGTTTTGTTAACTGTTTCCTTTGCTGTGCAAAAGCTTTGATCTTGATGAAATCCCAATAGTTCATTTTTGCCCTTGCTTCCCTTGCCTTTGCCGATGTTCCTAGGAAGATGTTGCTGCGGCTGAGGTCGAAGAGGTTGCTGCCTGTGTTCTTTTTAGATGTGCAGGACTGTGGTTGTGAATGACCTAACATTTCTTTTTGAAAGCAGGAAGGGAAATAGATTTCAAGCTGAGAAGAGTAGAGGAACTTTAATATTTATTGCCAGAATTTAATAGGTAAGTAATATATAAATAGAAGGCTTGACTAAAAATGGATAGCAGCAAACATGAATATATAGTAGAGTTACTTAGAAGAGCTCTTGACTTTTCTTCTGTAGTGCTTTGCAGAAATGTGGGAAAAGAACATTGGAGAATCTACTTTATCTTTGTTGCTTTTTTTTTTTTTTAAGGTTTTATTTATTTATTTGATAGAGAGCAGGAGAGCACCAGCAGGGAGAGTGGCAGATGGAAAGGGAGAAGCAGGCTCCCTGCTGAGCAGGGAACTCGATGTGGGGCTTGATCTCAGGACCCTGGGATCATGACATGAGCTGTAGCCAGACTCTTAACTGATTGAGCCACTTAGGTGCCCCTATCTTAGGTGCTTTACATTTTTAAATTTAAATATCCTAACAACCGTGTTAAAATTTGGTGGTATTTCTCTTTTCTAAATCATACTGGTAAAATGATTTAAAAGGAATGTTCTAGAATTCTGCATGACAACAGTCACTACACACTTAAGTATTTGTAATGAATGATAAAAGGTAAATACATATAATAATTACAAATTACAAAGAACAGGATTCCTACAAAAATGCTCAAAATGTCAGAGTAATAGTTATTTATGTTACCTTTTGGTTTCCACTGAAGTGGGAAAATTCAGTCAGTTTTACTACTAGTCAAGTGTAAATTGTTTATTCTTTATTCAGGTCAATTTGGCAACATGTGTTCATATGTAAAGTGTGTGTTTATTGACTAATAGGAAGTTACCTAAAAAAATCAAGGAGTGGGGCACCTGGGTAGCTCAGTCAGTATCCAGCTCTTGATCTCAACTCAGATCTTGATCTTAGGGTCATAAGTTCAAGCCCTGCATTTGGCTCCACACTGGGCGTGGAGCCTATTTCAAAAAAAAAAAAAAAAAGTCAAGGAGTACACATAATTTTATGTAAGCAAATACAAAATGCTATTTATTATGGTAAAGAACTAGGACTGACTCAAATAAATGTCCCTGAATTTTGGTTGGTCTGATATATCCTCATGATTAGAAGCAAATTATGATACACTTCTTTGGTAAGAATATTATGAAACAGGTGGAGAAGAAAATGTAATCACCTGCTGCACAGTTTTATTTGTCTTTATTTTAACTCCAGTATAGTTAACATACAGTGTTATATTAATTTCAGGTGTACAATATGGTGATTTAACATTTCAGTAATGATCCAGTGCCCATCATATGGTGCACAATTTTGACTTGTCACAATATTGATGATACCACTTTCATTATTTGATTAACATCTAACTGCCAGGGGAGCCTGGGTGGCTCAGTGGGTTAAGCTTCTGTCTTCAGTTCAGGTTATGATCTCAGAGTCCTGGGATCGAGCCCCACATCAAGCTTTCTGCTCAACAGGGAGCTTGCTTCCCCCTCTCTCCTGCCTACCTCTTTGCCTACTGATTTCTTTCTCTCTGTCAAATAAATAAATAAAATCTTTTTTTTTTTTTTTTTAATTTTTTTTTTTATTTGCCAGAAAGAGAGATCACAAGTAGACAGAGAGGCAGGCAGAGAGGCAGGCAGAGAGAGAGGGAAACAGGCTCACCGCTGAGCAGAGAGCCCGATGTGGGGCTCGATCCCAGGACCCTGAGATCATGACCTGGGCCGAAGGCAGCGGCTTAACCCACTGAGCCACCCAGGCGCCCCAATAAATAAAATCTTAAAAAAAAATCTAACTGCCAATTTTCTATATGGTAAAGTTACTCTTTCCCTTTTGTTTTTAGTAAGTGTTTTTAATAAGTGTTTTATTTTTAATAAGTGTTTTTTGTTTTTAATGTTTTTAATAAGTGTTTTACGGTAAGGTACTTTGAAATTATTTAAATATCCTGTTCCTGAGATTGTTAATTTATCTTACCAATATGGCCTCTTTGGCTTCCTATTTTATTGAATGAGTTGTAGTAAGTTATTATCATTATTTATTTTTAGTATTATTATTTTAAAATTTAATTTAATTTTGTGTGTGTGTGTCCCAGAATTCATTGTTTATGCACCATACCCAGTGCTCCTTGCAATATGTGCCCTCCATAATACCCACCACCACCAGGCTCACCGAACTGCCTACCCTCTCCCCTCCAAAACCCTCAGTTTGTTTCTCAGAGTCCACATATCATTATTTATCTATCTATCTATTTATTTATTTTTAAATAATTTTTTCATTTTTTTATAAACATATAATGTGTTATTAGCCCCAGGGGTACAGGTCTGTGAATCGCCAGGTTTACACACTTCACAGCACTCACCATAGCACATACCCTCCCCAATATCCATAACCCCACCACCCTCTCCCTACCTTCCTCCCCCCCGGCAACCCTCAGTTTGTTTTGTGAGATTAAGAGTCTCTTATGGTTTGTCTCCCTCCCGATCCCATCTTGTTTCATTTATTCTTTTCCTACCCCCCAAATCCCCCACATTTCATCTCTACTTCCTCAGATCAGGGAGATCATATGATAGTTGTCATTTTCCGATTGACTTATTTTGCTAAGCATAATACCCTTTACGTCCACGTTGTCACAAATTGCAAGATTTCATTTCTTTTGATGGCTGCATAGTATTCCATTGTGTATATATACCACATCTTCTTTATCCATTCATCTGTTGATGGACATCTAGGTTCTTTCCATAGTTTGGCTATTGTGGACATTGGTGCTATAAACATTCGGGTGCATGTGCCCCTTCGGATCACTACATATGTATCTTTAGGGTAAATACCCAGTAGTGCAGTTGCTGGTTCATAGGGTAGCTCTATTTTAAACTTTCTGAGGAATCATTATTTAATTTTATGCTCAAAATGTTTCCAGTTTGGTCAGTGGTAGTCCCTTTAAGCTGGCTTCTGTGTCTTTGTGAATGATGGCCTATTATTCCTTTGGCATATCTTTGCTTTCTAAAAAACAAAACTAGGTGTTTCAAGCTCATTGTGTACTTTTCTCTAGTAGATCTTGAATTGCTCATTTCTCTCTCTCAGTGAGGAATAGTGTTTAGAAGCAAGCTTTGGTGTTAAGGTATTATTGTTCCCAAGTCCTCTCAGTGGATAGAACTAGGGACTATATATGGATATGTATTTGAATGAGGACATATATTTCATACATACTTATATATATTACCTGTATTTAGTGAAACCATGTATTCACACAAATGCCCTTAATTTCAAATCATTAACGTCAAAGTTCTTTTTAGTTTTCTTTTCTACTTAAATGCTCTCTTCATATTGTTTGAGCTCGTATACTTTGCTCCAGGTCAGTGTCGCCCCCATCCTGGTGCAAATACTTTCCTTGATCTATTCAAGCTAACTGCTTGAGGCCTGATTAGATTAAGGAAGTTTGGAAGATAGGGCCCTTTTGCTCTTTAAAAGCACAGTATTTTTATACTGTAGTGTAATGGGAAAATAACTGATTTTACTTGAAACACAGGATTCTAGATACAGATTCTCTCTTGGCCAACTCTCTCCCTGCCTTCAGACTGTTGCTCGTAGGTCACCTTCCCTAAGTTTCACCTTGATCACTATATCTAAAAATGCAACCAGCTTTCACTAACCCTCACCCCATGCTTCCAATTTCCGTCACTCTTCTCTATTATTTCCTAAACCACCTTCTGGCTCCCAACTTATTTATTATGTTTATTATTTATTGTCTGTCTTTCCCTACAAGGGCTGAACTTTTTGTTTGTATAAGCACTGATATATCCTAAGCATCAGAATAATACCTAGACTTCTATTTGTTTTCAAAAGATAATTTTCAATAAATGAGTGAGTACATAAAGCTGCATGCTTGTTTCAGTCCTCAGTGTTCACTCAGGAATTTGGTTTCTTTTAGGATAACCATGCAAATTAAAAATAAGAAAACCTTGGGTCACTTGGGTGCTTCAGCGTATGACTCTTGATTTCTACTTAGATCATGATCTCAGGGTTTTGAGGTCAAGCGTCACGTCAGGCTCTGTGCTGGGCATGGAGCCTGCTTGGGATTCTCTCTCTACCTCTGCCCCTTCCCCAACCCCCTCTTTAAAAGAAAAGAGACCCCTATGCTTTCAAGCCTTGTTAAATTTACTGCCACATTTGGTGTCCTTTTGTAGCAAGTGGGGCAGTGGAGATGATCTTCCATTGCCTACACTATTGGAATGGAGCTTAGAGGTTCATCTTCACTACAAGCAAATAATTATACTTACACAATATGTTGAAATTATACAACTGTTTTTCCTGTAGGCTTCTAGTTTATGTGATCTTGAGGTTGTAGACTGGCAAAATAAAGATTTTAAATAGTTACACAGTACTCCTTTACTTAGTCTTTTATCATATCATATTTGAATCTGTTGCTTTCTTGATTTTATCCACTGTTTCCTCTTATAAGTAGGTCTCAACTGTGGCTGACTACAATTGTTAAGATGCCTTTGATTATAAAATGTGTTGATTTGAGAAATGCTGCCATGTGGAAAAATGTGCATTTTATCCTGATGAGACAGGTTGTTGTGGAAAAGAATTCTTACTTAGAGATTTTTAAAATTCTGTTTCTTTTAAAATAATCAGATGATTTTTATCTTTCTCTGCCTGAGTTCATCTAAAGTCTGTATCAATGTGCTCTAACCAAAGACTGCCAGGAATAAACTTCTGGTTGAATAAGTTCAGTGAGGGAGAATGCACACAATGAGGAAATTAGGGACATCTCAGTAAGAGAATGTTAGAAATGATTTATTACAGGGTTTGAACCTATATTAGGTGATTTTAGGGAGGGGTTAAGGAAGTGGGACTTCCTTCTGAATTGAGTACTGTTAGGAAGCATGGGTAATTCTACAACGAGATACCCTAATAAATCTCATCAGAAGCATGGAAGCCTAAAGCTGTAATTTGTAAAGTCATCAGTCATTCATACTAACAACACTAAGCCTAATCAGTATTACCAGGCCAGCTCCTGATGTCGGAGGCTGCTTTTCTACATTCTCAACTGTTTTTGTCTTCTTCCTTTATGTATGCTAGATGAGCATTTCTTCTTCCATCTCTCCTTCATTTATCTTTCTGTCCACACCACTTTGTGTCCTTTTAGGTATTTCTAGCATACCTATGCCTGAAGTTTTGAGAACATATCATAAGCATCAGACCTCTGGTAGTGCATAGATTCTGGGATCTTTTGAGCTACTCTTCTCTCATGTATCAGCTTTGCATATTCTTTGTTTCATTTGCCTCAGTATTATTTCCTTCTTTTTGGACTGTTCTCTCTAGAATTGTGATGGGATTTCAGTCTGTATTTACCCAAATACTAACTTGCCACCCATTTAAGATACTGCTTTCAGAAACTGAATTGTACTTAATTACATCTCAAGCAAGGTATGCATGTCTTGTTACCGGTAGACTCCAGGTTGTAAGGATATCATCCAAGTTGGATTCCAGTGACTCTTATAGTCCATGTGTCATAGAGGGACACTCTATGTGTCTGTTCTTTTTCTTCCTAATATTGGCCTTAGAAAAAGCAAATGGCTGTTCTGTTTCCTTAGATCCTACTCCTAGCTTAAACTGAATGATGTTCTATCCCATATATCCTAATTCTTAAACAGGAACTTTATTTTCCCCCTTTCTTTCTTGAGCTTTTAGAATTTCTTAAGTCTCAGTAAATTATCCTAAAAATTAGTCTTCTAGATTCACTCTTTCAAGACTTGTCATAATGTATGTTGTTTTGTTCCTATCTGTTCTTTTGCTCTTCCAGTTACTTTTCTAGTGATTATTTTTCTCTTGCCAAGTAAGCAGTTACTTGTTGAAAACAAAGATGAAAATTCTTGTACAGGGTAGAACAGCTTTAACATTTTGTAATAGAAGAGGATGAATTGACCATTCAACAAAATATACAAGAGTATTAAAGGGTGTCTGGAAGTTTCATTGGAGCGTAAAATAAGATCACATGGTAGAAATTAATTTTACACAGTAGTTTGAACAGAGAGGGACATAAAAAGTAGGAAATAGCAAAGTACACAAGATAGGAAGATTAACTTGTAAAATATGAGAGATAAGAATGACTAAGGGAATAATTTTTGGAATTAACATAAACTGAGGACCCTCTATTGTCAACTTCTCTAAGCTCTGGAGAGATTGGGATGAAAAAGATGAGGTCTCGGCTTTTAAAAAGATAAGTATAATAGGAAAAAGGATATTTAAAAAATCAAGTGACATATAGTGTGACAAATGTACAAACAGGTAAGTTCTAATTACACTGAGGATGCAAATGAGGGAGTATAAGTTCTATTTGAATCATTTAAGAAAGGTTTCACAAGTATTCCCTGGGTTATGTTTGTTAGGCTAGACTCAGAAGCAGTCAGGCTATAGCATAAGTTATTTGGTGACTGAGTAAGGTCAGTTTTGCTGGAAGTGGAAGTTTATGTGCTTGAGGCTAAATTTGGAATTAGCTGTTGTGTTTTGCTTCAGTTTTAAAAAGTGTCTACTTGTAAATCTCTATTGCTACTTGTTGGATAGAAGCAATCATGACTTTAGTGAGTCAAAATTTAGTTTTCTATTACCTCTGCAGCTGATGGATCATACGTTACTTGGTGTAATAATCAAACTTGTAACTAAGATTTACATATTAAATGATTAAAGAGATACCTTTAATGTTATCCAAAATATAATGGATATTTAAAATCCATTGTAATGTTTTTTGTTGACTTGGTATAAAGATAGCTTCTTTGTTTGAACCTTTATCTAAAAATGGAAGATTCTTGTAAATGGTTATTTTCTTTTATAGGTGGTAGATCATCTAATGCAAAATTGCCCTCGGTGCCAACAGTTGGCTCAGTTCCACAAGACCAAGTTTCAAATATGAGGTATTAAAGTTATTAACTTGGATATTTGTGATTTATTCCTTTTGATGACTCTTTAAACTGTCTAGCTACAGTTTTTTTTAACTTTTGTCTATTTTTTTTAAAAACATAAGCAACAGAGGCCTGAATATTTTAGAAGTTTCTCTTTAAAGATTATGAGATGTAAAAGGTTTTTGAGAAGTGGCTATTATGATTAATAAGTACTGCATGCAAAACAAATATTTAAATACACAGTTAGTAGCTTATGACTTAGGTTTCATATGATTATGAACTGAAAATGTAGAATTCATTGTTCATTTTCTATAAAAATGCTGAAGCAAGTTATAGCCAGTCAACTAAAGCCACAGTGAAACTGAACAGTAGGTACATTTTTTACCGTCCTTAACCTTTTTAAATTGGGAATATGCATTTCAAATTCAAAGGTGGAATACTGTGGAATATTTTCTACCACTAGAGCCTTTTATACAGGCACCAAAGTTCTGTATGTGTAACCTTGTAGTTGTGATATTATCCAGAGAGGAATAGTATTAAGGGTAGTACCTAGGATGAGATGCTAATTGGTAGAAGAAATTTCCATCAGCTAAACAGTTGATAGTTTCAGTAGGAGCTCTTGTTGGTATTACTAAGTACTCCTTGTGTGAATAAATAGGTAAGTAGTGGCTGTTTGTGTATATATTTTGTTTATAAGTTAGGAACTAAAGCTGTGGATGCTTCTGAGTTTCCTGAAATGCAGAGAGCTTGTTTAACTCATTAAATATACACATGTGTGTGGTTGTATGTGTGTATACATATGAGTACATGTGCATCTAGTCACAGAGACATTAATATGTAAATTGAGATCATTATAAGTGTGCCAGTAAAGTATACTAATTTTCAAATGAAAAGTTGTTCAGATTGCTTTAGAAAAAAAATTCTTAAAGATTTCAATGAGAAAGGAATGTAAACTAATTCAGTTTATAAATACTTATGGTGTCTATGCTATATGCCGCAGCTGAGAACTTAGAAAGGAAGATATAATTCTTGAACTGAAGGTGCTGATGGTTTATTAATAGACAATTTTTTTTCTCTTAAAGCCTTTATTTGAGAGAGAGAGAAAGAGTGAGTTGGGGGAGGGGCAGAGGGAGACTTTAAGACTCCTCTTAAAGCAAGGATCCCAACCCAAGTCTCTATCTCAGGACCCGGAGATCATGACTTGAGCTGAAGGGATATACTTAAAGCCACTCAGGTGACCCAGGAATACACAAATTTGATAAGGATTTGCTCGAGTTTTTTTTAGGTTATAATGGTGTTAAAATCAAGTGCTCTCTACTGACCCATTAAGATTTCCAGTAAGAGCAGATGCTTACAGTGGTTGTTTACCAGATTATTTGTCAGACCTTGGGGTGGTAACATAGAACTTAATAATAAGGGGTATTCTAGCAGAAGGAATGATATGTATAGCAGTAATGAGTTGTTATATAATTTTTAATTTCTCATGATTTTACATTTCTTTGGAAACTCATTTTAAAAACTGAAAATTGTAAATTCTAATGAATATTAGATAATATCTTTTCATTAGTATTACAGAGAGGCTTGAACATGCTTTGGAAAAGGCAGCTCCTCTTCTGCGAGAGATTTTTGTGGATTTTGCACCTTTTCTTTCTCGGACACTTTTGGGTAGTCATGGACAAGAACTGCTTATAGAAGGGACAAGTAAGTGATTTTTCTATATGTCACTTTACAAATGAATATTTAAATTTATATTTAAGTTTTAAGATTAAAAATTGAAATGAATAATAGGAGATGCATGGAGTTTCATTGTTCAGGTATTTTTCAGCCTTTGACAAAGTTTCTTACAGAGTCTGTATCTTTTGAAAGATGTGTCTCCTCAATTGTTCTAATCTGATTTGGATTTTTAATTAGTGATTTGGATGAAGCAAAAAAGTATGTACTGAATCAAAGAACTACGACAGATTTTTTTTTTAATGCATTAAAATAAACTATGAGAATAGAGAATTGGAAAGATTAGTGTTATAATAATTAGCGGGCATTTACCTGGGATTTTACTGGAACTTAAGATCCATATAAACAATAGTATATTGCCACATATTAGGAAAATGAGGAATATGTTATTAGCCCTTATTAGTAGAATTCTGTTTTATAAATAAGTAGAAGTAACAGTGTTGGGGTCTGTTATCAAAGGAATGAGACTGAGACAAACTGAAAGTTATGCTAAGCTTTATTCTGTGCCAAGCATTAGAAGTTAGGCTGACCATCCAGGGGAATGAGACTGAGACAAAGTGAAAGTTATGCAAGGCTTTATTCTTTGCCAAGCATTAGAAGTCAGACTGACCAGTCAGGGCCACCTCCGAAGAGAGCGACCCCCTCCTGATCTCACAAGCTGGTTTTATAGGGCATAACTGCAGACCCAAGGTACGTGGCTTCTATTCTTAAGGCGTTTACTCCCGTAATTGATACCCGGAACCGATACCAGGAACTATTGGGGCGTTTATTACTGGAATGAAGTCCATGGATGTAAACAACAATATGGCTACCTAGGCAATTTGGAGTTGCTCTGGTTAAGCAGGCCCTGATAGTTAAACAGGTTTTAACATTAAATTGGCCTTAACAACAGTAGTACTCTATCCTGCTTACATATGAATTCCTGGATCATTTATAGGTAGTAGTATACTTAGAGATGGTGTCCAACTAGATAGCATTCAGAGTTGGTTGTTGAGTTGGATTGAAAACCATGTGCTGGGGCGCCTGGGTGGCTCAGTGGGTTAAAGCCTCTGCCTTCGGCTCGGGTGATGATCCCAGGGTCCTGGGATCGAGCCTCACATCGGGCTCTCTGCTCAGCGGGGAGCCTGCTTCCCCTCTTTCTGCCTGCCTCTCTGCCTACTTGTGATCTCTCTCTGTCAAATAAATAAATAAAATCTTAAAAAAAAAACAAAAAAACATGTGCTGTTTATGGAATGAAGGAGAAGTATTCAGACTTTTTTTTTTTTTTTAAGATTTTATTTATTTATTTGAGAGAGAGAGCGCGAGCGAGCGAGCAGGATTGTGAGAGGGGAGAGGATCAGAGGGAGAAGCAGACTCCCCGCTGAGCCTGTTGCAGGACCTGATCCTGGGAATCCAGGATCATGACCTGAGCCAAAGGCAGTCGTTTAACCAACTGAGCTACCGAGGTGTCCCTGGACTTTTTTTTTTTTTTAATATGGGGTACTTGCCATATAGTGAATGTTTTCTGATATTAGAATGGGTGACTCAGCCAATTGCTATCTCTGACAGCAGATATCAGTTCAACAGAGAATAGCTTTCCAAATAATTCTAGTTAAGAGCTTAATAGACTGACTGCAGAATACCAGTTTTTATCCTAACAAGTAGAATTTTTTAAGGATAAGCTGGAGCATTTTCATCAGTGATAATATAGAATTGATTTTTTTTAATTTAGATGTGTTTGGACTAGAAGTTTCCTAAATCTGGGCTTGTCTGTGTCCATGGTTCATGGTTTAGGATTAAGCACTTTGATTCTCCTAAAGCTGAAAAATCATGGAAAAATGTAATTATCTGTATTCTGATCTCTTTAAATATCAATTTATAGCTTTAGTTATAAATTTTTGTTGAGTAACAGTCACTGGATGATCTCTTGAGGAATTTTTTAAAACTTATTAAAAAATACCTTTTTTTTTTTTTTTTAAAGATTTTATTCATTTGACAGAGAGATACCCAATGAGAGAGGGAACACAAATAGGGGGAATGGGAGAGAGAGAAGCAGGCCTCCAGCTGAGCAGGGAGCCTGATGTGGGGTTTGATCCCAGGAGCCTAGGATCATGACCCGAGCCGAAGGCAGATGTTTAACAACTGAGCCACCCAGGCACCCCTCAAAAACTCTCTTTTAGAAATAAGAATATGGAAATGCAAGGTAGAGGTAGTTCAATAGTGGAAGATACTCTTTATATTAGCACTAATCGAGGGATATCAGCACATTTAAAATAATAAGCTTTAGCTGAAATAAGAATTTCATTTTCATCTGTGCTATATAGATGTATATGGAGTTGGTGATGAGTGGTCTCATTTCCACAGAGGAAAAAATTACTAAATTTATTTGAAAAAGTTCAAGTTTTAGAAATATTTACTTAATTTGGGGGTAGAATTTTACCTTATCTGCCGAAGGATGTAATTTTTTCAGCCATGCATGAAATATTTGATCTAATGAAGTAATAAAATTTGAAAGATAATGAATTGAAAAATTGGAAGACTTCTCCCTAATTTATACTTCACATGTTAAATGTTTATTTTTTAAAGTGGTGTGACAGCTTACGAACTATATTTCATTATTATAAAGTGGATTATTAATTACAGCTTTTTGGTGTAGCAAAACAGAGCTTTTACTTGGTCTTTGAGTTTTATAATATATTCCGCAAGATGCTTAGAAGTACTAAACTTGCTAATTCCAGATTCCTGAACAAAATTTAATTTAGAATCAATTTCTTACTGGTAAGTTCTGATAAACTGATAACGAGGAAGATGATGCACTCTTGCTTATCTGTAAACCTGAGCAGTACCTACTCATTGGACTGTATTCATAAAAAGTTAGCCAAAAAAAAAAAATCTAGGAATTTTATGCATCTTACATATGTATGTTAAGTTGTAAGGAACGTTTTTGGTGGTGGTTTTTGTACATTGTGAAACAAGAGTTTTGAGTAGAAGTGTTTGGCATGGTACTGTACAAAAGCACTAGATTCAAAGACTGGAGTCCTTGGTTCTAATCCTGCCTTTGTCAGTCACAAGTTGTATGCCCAGATACTGGAAAGCTTATTACTTCTACAATTTTTTAATGATTTTTTTATTTAAAAATTTTTAAATATGTTAAATATTTATGTAGTAGAAAATGAAATAACCATGAACTTATTGCCAACTCCCAAACCATCTTTGTTTTGCTATAATTTTTTGTTGTGTCTGCCTCCCTTTATTTTGCTTTAGTATTTAAATCAATTCCAGACATTATATTGTTTTACCTTTAAGTAATTCATAAGCCATATAAAAAAGGGTATTTTCTTACATAATCATAATTGTTGTGAATATACCTAATGTTGATAATAGTTCTTTGCTATATAATACTTAGTTCATATTTATTGTTTTTTAAATGTCTTTTTTTAATGTCTTTTTACAAAACATTTTCTCATTTATATACAAACAAAATCAATTTATTGCATTTGGTTATGTCTTTTAAATCTTTATTAATATCAAATAGTTTCTCCGTATTTCCCCTCTGTTCTCATGCTATTGGCTTGTTGACGAAATCTGGTTGGTTCTGTAGAATGTTACTTATTTTGGCA
Organism: Meles meles; assembly: GCF_922984935.1. NCBI lineage: Eukaryota > Metazoa > Chordata > Mammalia > Carnivora > Mustelidae > Meles > Meles meles. Next base: position 144,213,894 of record NC_060067.1, read on the forward strand.
CTCTGTGGCCAATGTTTCCTCATGATGTCATTTAATGGTTTCTCTGTCCCATTTATTTTCTGATGGCTTGAGATTAGATTTAAAAGCTTAGTTAAATGAAACAAGATGGGATTGGGAGGAAGACAAACCATAAGAGACTGTAGTCTCACAAAACAAACTGAGAGTTTCTAGGGGGTGGGGGACTAGGGATAGGGTGGCTGGGTTATGGACATTGGGGAGGGTATGTGCTATGGTGAGTGCTATGAAATGTGTAATCCTGATGATTCACAGACCTGTACTCCCTGGGACAAATAATACATTATATGTTAATAAAAATAAACAAACAAATAAATAAATAAATAATTTAGTTTAGAGGTAACACTGCCTATTACATCTTGCCTAGAACCACATGTTTTCTGATTGTTTCAATTTTAGTGATACTAACCTTCTTTTTCAACCTTTTGTAAGGATTGATATTTTACTACTTTTGCTTTTTTAAAGAGGTCTTTCAGAAACAAAGGAAGTTACTTAAAAAACAACATTTATTCTATCTTACAGTTACCATATGTGAACATGTTTTTATAAATCTAGGATTCATTAGGGGGTCTTTGTGATATTAATTTTCCTATACCTTAAAACATTTTGTTATTTCACCATTATTCATCAGTTATTCCTGCTATAGTAAGGACTATAAAATAATGAGAAGAAAAGAATACTGGAATTGCCCCTAGAATTATGATATAATAAGAAAATAAATCATCACTCTTGGATCTCCCTCAGTTTGTACTGCATTCTCCAAAGTACTGGATCATATTTTAAGAAGATACAAATTTGTTTTCTCATTGGGAACAAGAACTGATATTTGGGGAGGACAAAACATTTTAAGTATTACATGGTTCTTCCAGTGGTTCACAGTACATCTATATAGTGTATGTTTAGTATTAAAATTTCATGGGGGGGGCGCCTGGGTGGCTCAGTGGGTTAAGCCTCTGCCTTCAGCTCAGGTGATGATCTCAGGGTCCTGGGATCGAGCCCCACATTGGGCTTTCTGCTCAGCAGGGAGCCTGCTTCCCCCCTCTCTCTGCCTGTCTCTCTGCCTAATTGTGATCTCTCTCTCTCTCTCTCTCTCTCTCTGTCAAATAAATAAATAAAATCTTTAAAAAAAAAATTTCATGGGGGTGCAATTAAGAAAAAAATGTTGTGAAATGGCTTCCTAGTGGGGAGCAATAATGAAAAAAAAAAGGTTGAGAAATATCAGTAAAATTGGTGTAAAAGAAATCTGTGGATACCATCTTCATGGTCTTATTTTCAGCTTTCATCAAATTCAGTTAAGAATTCAGAATTGTTTATTTTCCACTCTAATGATAAGGTGAAAAATTGACAGAGGAAGACATTTTACAATTTTTAGACCATCTGAGGATGAATTTAAAAAGACAGAGAGCAACACTCAAATTTTATCAAACCCAAGAATTCATTAGTGCACAGTATATTTCTGTGGAAAAAAGGAAATGGATTTTCTTAGTATGTCATTCTATAGAAAGGACTTCATTGTACAAAATTTATGCAATGTTTTCTGACAAGAATATGGAACATCTTATTTTGCTAAAAAGGTATGTGACAGTGTTCTTCCATGGCTTTGATAGTTACACAGCACAATTTACTTGGTACAGTTTCTAAGTGAATAAAAAAGGCAAGTGTGTTACATGAAAATGATTGGAAAGAAAAGTTCATGTAGAAATGAAAAAAATTAGTGGGTTCATCATTCTAAATCATGTTTGAAAGTCCAGAGAAGAAAATATTTTATAATTCTGGATCAAAGAAGATGGCTGTTGTCTTTTCAACAAAATTTTGAATGATTCACCTTTTCCAAAGTACTGCATTTGATGATGTAAGTTCAAGAAATAGGACCAGAATTAATGATAAGGTGGAACCAATTAGAAGTTTATCTGAAATTTGGAATTAGTATTTACAAGGCGGATATCATATTTATAGATTGATGAAGAGCAGTTAGTTGAATCCAAAGGCCTTTGCTCATATAGGTTGTATACAAATATCTTTAAAACCAGAGAAATAGAGAATAAGAATTTGAGTGCATTATGCTTAAATTATTATTAAAGCTTCCAATAATGTTCATAATCATCTCTTTTTATATAAAAACCAAGTTGACTTAAATTCATACTTAAAATACATATATTTTTAAAAAGGCTTCTTATATTCCATGTGGCAAAAGGTCATGACTGTTTTTCATGTTACTTGAAAGTTTAGACAGATCAGTGGGTTCAGATGTTGCTAGCTTAATATCTGGTAAATCATTTAATATTTCTGAATTTAGCAGTAAGGAAAAGCAGTAATAATGGAGGTGGGGTAAATAGTCTTGGGTGAAGAAATTTGAAGAAAATTTCATGAACCTCTTTGGTCATGAAATTCCAAAAGAGTATAAAGCTCTTGGCTTTGGTATCCTGAGTTTGTCTTTTTTTGAAGGGACTAAAATTGCATATCTTTAAAAAATAAACCAAAAATAAAACCAAACAAAATGAACCCTATGGTTATTCTGAGAGTCTTTTAGGGAAGTTGTGTTAAAAGCCTACCCAGATCTCTGAGGCTACCTTGTGTGCTTTCTGCTAACTGGGGCAATAATAGGGAGTGTGTGTGTGTGTGTGTGTGTGTGTGTATAAATGAAAATTAATACTTCTGCAGCAGTTTAGAACTTTAAGTATTGTTTTAAGGCCTTCCTTTGGATAATTCTTAGAGTCTGAAGACAGATTATTGGTTTATAATTCATTTCTTCCTTTTTCATATCTGGAACCAGTGTCACCCAAGGGCAAAAGAGAGAAAGAAAGAGAGGGAGAGAGATGATTAAGTTGTGTAGCCTGATACCAAGTCCTTTATTGGTGATATTTCTTGTTTTTTTGAGCCCAAGTTTATATATTTTTGTTTACAGTATTATTGCCTTTTAGACAGGGAGCTTATTATTAGAGATCTAATATAAGGTCTTTTGTCCCCTAAAGCCTTTTCTCATTTAAAATTTAATATACCATCTACCTTGGCCCTCCTCCCCATCTTTTACAAATCTACAAAACCCCATTCCAAAAAATGCATGAATTGTTCTAACCAAACTATGAAATGTTATTTATTTTACTATCGCTTAACACTTAACTCAGTGATCATTGAGTTAAATGGCACAAGGCCTTTTTTTTATCATTATTCTTTTTCTGAGTGGATAAAAAAGGCTGAGCCAGATCAGAGGCCAAATATTTTGCCATTGAAAGGAAAGTTGGTAGGAATTCTGGTTTCTCTAGAATAGAGCAGTGGAATAATGACCTAAGTAAAGAAAGATCAGAGTTTACTTTTTGGAAGTGGAAGTATATGGAACTTTCTGGTTGTTTACATTTTATGTAAAGTGACAAGGTTTCAGACCAGCAGAGGGCTATATCAGCAATGAGATGGACTATTGGCTATGCCCTTCCATTTGGCCTTGGTATTAGCCTGCAGAGCTATGCTCATTTCAGCTCTACAGAAACCATAATTTAGTCTAGTTAATGACCTGCTTTCTTAATGCAACATGTATATACTCTGTAGCTAATTTCTGTGCTGGTGCGGACACTATTACCATCATTATTTCTATGTTACACATTTTTTCAGATTGAGAAAAATGATTCTTTTCTAAAAAGTGAACAGGGGAACAACCTATTTAATGTGAATGCTATTTATAAGGCTACAGAATGGCAGCGTGTGGCATCAGTTGGTATGAGGCAGCATGACTAAAAGAGGTGAGGAAAAAGAACTACAGAGCTAGAAGATTAAAAAAAGGGAATAAGATGGGATAGGATGCCTCCAAGAGCTTTCATGGAAAGAAAGAAAGATAATTCTGCAGGGTGTAAAAGGGTCCACCAGGAATTATTTTTATTGTTACGCCCTGGATTCTAAACTTGTGTTTGCTTAGAAAAATATAGAATGAAAAATAAAAGTTTTTCTGATTATTAGTCATGTGATTTAGTAATTTAGTGCTTTTAATTATGGGCATTGCTTTTTTAACATACGGGTGATGAAGTGTTCTTTGAATGAACTTTTTAAGATTTTGTTGGTAACCAAAACTAAGGAAGTCTTTAGATATGTATTGTTTAGAAGTTCCTTCCTGAGATATTTGTGGTGAACGCAAATGAAACAGAAAAGAGAAAATGTAAATGAATTTATTTATAAGAAATCAAGAATATATAACAGAACGCTTACACTTCTGTTAAGGTTTAGTGTGAGGTCACAGGTCAAGGTACTAATAAGAGTGTTTGGGATGTCTGCTGCCATGAAACAAAATGGAAACTTGATTGATAGCTAGAGGGTTGAAGGGAGAGAGTGTGGTGGAGAAAGCAAAGGTCAGGGAACTATTTCCCTTCTCTGCATGTATAACAATCAGCTCTCTCCAAAACAAAATGTAGATGATTTTGATCAATATGGCATATGTTGTGCACATTTCTCAGTGTCGTGAAATGTCATTATATATGGAGTTCTAATGTTTTAGTAGATTGAATACTGAAATGAAATAGTTTACAAATAAAATTGTGGTAGTTTTGATGCCAAATTTAAAGTAATTACAGAGTACCTGTTTACTCATATCGAATGTGTGTGGGTTTGTTCTTAGCAAGATGTTAAATTTTGTTTTAAAAGCCAATTTTGATAAAGTTGTATAACAAATCCCTCATTTGTTTTTTTACTCTGTAATTTTTCTTTTAAATTCTCTTTAAAATAGGTCTGGTTTGCATGAAGTCTAGTAGTTCGGTTGTGGAATTGGTTATGCTACTGTGTTCTCAGGTGAGTAACAAGAAAACATGTTGGATTAAAAGTAAATTCTTGCATGACTTTATTTTATAAGGAAATTATAATTGTTTTAGTAGATATTTTTCCTGTAATAGAGTTTGAATTTGCAATTTTAAAATAATTTTATTTGTATTGGAAAAGGATTACTCCTTGTCTTTGATATTAACAAAGACTACAAAGATAATTTTGTAGTGAGTGCTGAGAGAGAACAGATAGATGAGAAACAAGTTTTTAGAATCACATTAAAAAATGTCTAGAGTGAATGATCTTGAGGTGGCTAAATTTCTTTGCTGAATATATTAAGGTTATAGAAACAGATTTATTTCTAAACCTTGTGGAGTGCCACTCTGACTCCCTTAGGAATAATGGGTTTACTTCCCTTTTGTGTAGAGGTTATAAAATGAGTGATAAATAATTTTGAATTCTTGTCATTGCTAATTATTTTTGACATACAGAGTAGATTTGGGAAAACGTCAACAAAAGTATGGCAGCCATCATAATAAGATGTAGCGAATAAATTCCTAAAGCAAAATTGCTTTCAGTGTTCAGAAATTTTATACCTCATGTAAACTTTAATGATTTTTAGAAAACTTAAGAATCATGTATCTTGTGATGGTTTTTCTTTTCTGTTTTGCAATTAAACAGATGAATGTTTTTACTGAGAGTTTTCCTTGTAGTCTTTTAAAAATGATATCTTGCTGGTAGTAAATTCTGCTACTTAAAACTTTAAAATAGTCTTTTTTAATAGGAAGGGTATTGGTCTAGAGGTCAAGGGTTCTGACCCTTTCAAAACCTTTGACCTTCATTTACAACTCTTGTGGTTTACTTGCCTGACGAATAAGGATAATGCAAAATTAATGTTTCTTTGCATCGATTTATTCATTTTAGCGTTTATATTGCTAAATTTATTTAGACTGTGCTGATGGACATTTCATGAATACAAATTAAAGAATCATAGAAGGTGTGAAAAATCAATACTATGCATTGTCAATAAAATGCAATAAGAACAATTACTTTTAGAGATTATACTTAATGGATTTTTATAATGAACTTGTGAGGAGTGGTTATGTTTCTAGTGAGCTTATTATTCTTAGATTTAGCAAGAATCGTGTTTTTATAATTTAATCATCTCCTTTGGAAAGCTCCATTCCTTTAAACAGCTTAATGTAGAAAATTTTTCATTAACTAATCTAATTTGAAATAATTGCTTATTTATTTCTTGGATCTAAGTTACCATATGCCATTCTTAAACCAATACAAAATTATCCTTACTTTGAAGAGGCATTTGTTTCTTCACAGAGTATGAAATTATTTATACTGATATAATTGTTTCATAGATGAATTTTGATAACAAAGTTCCACTTTTTAGTTCAGAAGAATTGAATATATTCTTGATATATCAAAGCTGTTTCAGATAGTATATTACATAGTTGAATGTTAGAAGCTAAAAAGATGAAGAATGACATATTTTAATACACCTATTTATCATGTATGTCACAGGGCTGTTTAATACTAATCTAATCAAATGGGATATGAAGATCACTTAGTAGAATAAGTTGCAAAAGTCGTATACTGTCAAGATTTTTGTTTGAATAAAATCAAAAACATTATTGGTTATTTGAAGTCCTTACCATTTTTTATGAGTTCTTCAAAAGTTCCATGGCATCTCTATAAGATGTAGCACAGTGTGAAAAATGATGTGAAAAATGAAGGTAGAATTAGCTCCAGATGTATACAGATTGTTCCGGGGTGATAATTACATTTTTCACTTTGAATTTTCCTAATTCAAAGAGGTCAGCTTGGCAGTCACAAAAGTGATTTATTTTGTTAAGAAGTGAACTGTCTTTTTCTACATGAAAGCTTAAGAGATATGAAATTGAATTTGAAGTCGACATTTTGCAGATACTGGGTGGGGATGGCATGAGTTTGATTGATAATTTTTTTTAGTCTGAGATAGGGTGGGAAGTGAAAAGCTAGCATATTGCTAAAATTTTAATTAATTTTTTAAGGGGAGATGGAGAGGTTTGAGTGCCAGAGATCGAAAGATCAGGTCAAAAACTCCTTTTTAATCACATAAATAATGGGATATGCTTATGAACTTAACATCTGCAAATTTGATTTAAAACTTAACAAATTAGTTGGTGTTAATTTCATGACAATCAGCCATGTTCTGATTATTTTCTTTGAATCCATTCAGAACTTACTTTCTTTTTGCATTCTTTTAAACAAGGTGTTTAAGTTAGCCACATTTTATTACAAAAGAAAGATTGGGATCTAAATTTAAGAAATGTGGAAATGAACACATTTGTTTTGCGTCGTGAAGACCAAACAAATCACTATATATTTTCTTGAGGCTTCAACTAGGATTATATTTTTCAGTATTCACTTACTCATTATTAGGTTGATTAGACACCATTTCACATTTTATCTCACTTATATTTAACATTGTTAAGGCAAAAATCTTGTTTTTTAGAGTAGAAAAGCTTTCTTAACATACTCAGCATTGCATTTTTGAGTAAAGTTAAAATACTGAAGATTTGTTAAATTAGTTTATTCATATATTGAATCCCATGTAAAGTAATTCAAGAGCTACTTAAGCTTCAAAGGTTGATTTAAATTCTTTTTGCTTCTTTAAAATAAGATTGTATACGTTCTTCAGGAAACTGTACTCTCTGATCCCTAGAAAAAAATTGAACAAATTCTAATTTACACGTCAGATTTAGTTTTTCACAAGCATGTAACTTACTAGGGCCTACTATTTGTTGTATATGTGTGTAAACCTTGTAGAAATCTATATGAATTTAAAGAAAATGCTAACTATTTCAACTAATATTATTCTAGCATTGTGTAAAGCGTTTGTATCATACTCATTTGACATTAATATCATTTTTGAAAGAATTGACATTGCATTCAAGGCCACTTTATAAAAGCGTTGCTTTGCTCATCCTAATTCAGTCTGACATACATTCCAATAACACTACCTCCCTTCTTGGGTTTAAAGCTAAATTTATGACTGTGCATTGTGAAGTGCATCATTTAAAAATGGTTTCAACCCAAAACATCTAATAAATAAATAATGTGTATGACTACTCAGTAGTAGACTTTCTAGACTAGAAATCATTCCATCGGATACTCAACAGTCCACTATCGGAGAGGGCTGTCAGATAAATCTTATGGTAGCTGCATTCATGTCCTGTAAATCACATATTATTGTCTGAGCCTTCTGCCAGGTCATCTATTCTTTTCCCATTTATCAGAAATGCATAGAGTATATAGAAAAACTAGAAGCACCATGTAGTCTGGCCTAGCATCCTGTCCGAGTAATTAATTAGCTGCAAAACATAATTTAAAATGCCATTAGTCTGATTTTTCTTTAAAAATTGTTTTATCAAAATAACGTAGATTGTTCCTATTTTGGAAATGTTTTTTTTTTCACATGAAGGTTATGAGATAAGGTTTGGTCATTTTAGATTCAGGCGTGTGTTTCTATACCCCTGAATTATTAATTTAAAAATAATTATAAGAACCAGATGTTACCATTTTAATGATTCTTTTATGTTAGTTTTATGTTGAATTTTTGCTACTTGAGTTATCTTTTTTCCTGAATTTTTATAGTAAAATGTTTTTCCCTAAAGTATCCTCTAATTTTTTTCTAAATCTAGTTTTCTTCTCCTATTTAAGTCTGTCTCTTCTAAATATGTGACATTAATGTTATTGCTCTTGACTTTTTATTTCATGAGCTTTTCTTTTTTGTATTTGTGATGAGTATTTTGAGTAAAGTAGATAATTGAAACAAACCAAGGTGGGGGCAGGAGAAGAAAAACAAACCAGCTCTATACCATGGTGCAAAAGTGTCCTTCATTATCAGGTCTCACTTACTGCTTGGACCTTAGTTCTTACCACTTTGTTTTTATAGTCTCATGCTCAATTTATATGTTCTCAAACTACGCTGAACTATTTAAAGTTACTTAAATTTGCCATCATAATTTTGTCTGTTAGTGTATGCTTTTTTCTTTCCCTAAAATTTCCCTCCTCCAAATTTGGTGACTCTAATGGTTGACTTCTCATCATTCAGAACCGAGCTTAATTGTCCTCTTCTCAGATCATCATATCTATAGTTGGTATCTTTTTGCTTATCTTCATTTGCTTATCCTCATTTTAGCACTCCTCATAAGATGTACAACCAATATTAGGTATACCTGTAGCATTGTTACTTTTTTGTTGTCAGCTTCCCTGTCTGTACTTTGGGCCCTGTGAAGGTAACAACTCTTTCTGTTTTGCCTGTTAAAGTATACCTGGTACTCAGCACAGCCCCTGGCACATGATGGCTGCCTAGTGAATATTTATAGATAAATAAATAATCCAGCTTCCAGCTACATGGCAGTCTTTCTGGAAATGGAAAGCTTCCTTTGACTCCTCTCTGCTCCAAGGCTCTAACTCTAATGTTCATCCAGAGCTCCCACTGCCTGTTATTCCTTTCATTGTTTAAGTTTCCTGTGATTTTTATTTCTCTTCCATTAGACTATAAGTTTCTTGAAGGCAAGCACTGTGTTTTGTTTCGTATCTCCAAAATCCAGCATAATTACTGTTCAACCAAATATTTATGTATTTGTGTAATTAGTAATTGAATGATAACAATAGGCTTAAGTCAACATATTTTGGGCCTTTGCCTTTTGGTCTTTTTCACTGTGAAATATTCCCATACCTCTTATGTATTATTGTGTGTGTTTTAAGTGTTCATTTTTTTAAAAGATTTTATTCATTTATTTGCCAGAGATATCACAAGTAGGCAGAGAGGCAGGCAGGGAGAGAGAGAGGAGGAAGCAGGCTCTCCACTGAGCAGAGAGCCCAATGCAGGGCTCAATCCCAGGACCCTGGGATCATGACCCGAGCCGAAGGCAGAGGCTTTAACCCACTGAGCCACCCAGGTGTCCCTTAAGTGTTCATTTTTATTTTCAGCTATCTTGTCCTAACCCAGTTCTGTAGTTGTGTTCATTTATAAATAGGGTCCTTGTCTTTTCATTGTCATTTGGCTTAGTTTTACCTCTTTAAAAAAAAAACAAACCAAAAACTTGTTGAAGTATAATTTGCATACAGTATATATGCACATATTTTAAGTGTACAGTTTGATGAATTTTGACATACCATTTCAGTCTGGAAAGTTCCCTGTACCACTTTGCAATCATTCTCCATCCTTATTTTCTCAAGTTGCTACTGATTTGACTTCTGTTAAAGTGACTGAGTTTTACTGATTGTAGAATTTTTTTTAAAGATTTTATTTTTATTTATTTGACAGAGATCACAAGTATGCAGAGAGGCAGGCAGAGAGAGAGAGGAGGAAGCAGGCTTCCTGCTGAGCAGAGAGCCCCATGTGGGGCTCCGTCCCAGGACTCTGAGATCATGACCTGAGCAGAAGGCAGAGGCTTAATCCACTGAGCCACCCAGGCGCCCCTGATTATAAAATTTAATATAAATGGAGATTTACTTCTTTTAATTGTGGTGCTTGGATACTCTGAGTGTGCTGTATTTAGGGTATGCTTAAACTTTTTTCATTTAAATCCACTATTCAGTATTAAGGAAGTGTTTTTTTTTTTTTTTGTAAGAAAAAAGTCGAGCTAGTTAAAAAAAGGATAATCTTTTTGTCAGCCACAGAATAGGAATTTTGAGTATCAGTTGCTTATTGGAAATGTAAATGTCTTCTTAATGTATGCATATTTTTTCCTATAAGGAAATCCTATAGTGTGGAGCTTTTATACAGCAGTGTGGTGAGGCTGTTGACTATAGTTTCGGAATGTTTTATTTTTAGGATTTGTTAGGTTCATTTCAAATGCTGTCTCTTACAGAGCTTGCTTGCTTGCTTTTTTGCTAGCTTGATTTATTTACTTACTTTATAGTTGCTTATTTAACTTCCACTTAGTTAACACAGAATATAATATTAGTTTCAGGTGTACAATACAGTGATTGAACACTTCGTACACATGGGTGCTCATCACAAGTGCCCTCCTTAGCACCTGACACCTATTTAACTAATACCTCTCCCCTGCCCCCATCTCTTGTCTGGTAATCATTGGTTTGGTCTCTATAGTTAAAAGACTCTTTTTCTTGTTTTGCCTCTCTCTCTTTTCAAACCCCTCCTTTGCTTGTTTTTTTTTCTTAAATTCCACATATGAGTGAAATCATAAGATATTTGTCTTTCTCTAACTGACTGGTTTTGCTTAGCATAATATTCTAGCTCCATCCACATTGTTACAAATGGCAAGATTTAATTCTTTTTTCTGGTGGAGTAATATTACATCACACACACACACACACACACACACACACACGGCCCACATTTTTATCCATTCATTAGTTGATGGACATTTGGAATCTTTTCATAATTTGGTAATTGTAGATGATGGTTCTATAAACATTGGAGTGTGTGTATCCTTTTGAGTAAGTTTTTTTGGGGGGGGTAAATACCTATTAGTGCAAATGCAGAATTGTACGGTAGTTCTATTTTTAATTTTTTTGAGGAATCTCCATACTGTTTTCCATAGCAGCTGCACCAGTTTGCATTGCCACTAAGCATGTAGGAGGGGAACCCATCACATGTAATCATTTAATCATTATTAAATGATTAGGGAAACCCTTTATTAAATGAGAGGGGAAGCTTTTCTCCATATCCTCACCAACACTTACTATTTCTTGTGTTGTTGATTTTAGTCAATCTGACAAGTGTGAGGTGATATTTCACATAGTTTTGATTTGCATTTCCCTGGTGATGAGTGATATTAAGCTTCCTTTCATTGTGTCTTTTGGCATTCTGTATGTTTTCTTTGGAGAAATGTCTGTTCATGTCTTCTGCCCATTTTTTAATTGAATTATTTTTTGAGTGTTGAGTTATATAAATTCTTTATATATTTTGGATACTAACCCTTTATCAGATATGTCATTTGCAAATATCTTCTCCATTTTGTAGGTTGACTTTTAGTTTTGTTGATTGTTTCCTTTGCTGTGCAGAAGATTTTTATTTTGATGAAGTCCCAATTATTTATTTTTACTTTAGTTTCCCTTGCCTCAGGAGAAGTTGCTACAGTCAGTGTGAAAGAACCTACTGCCTGTATTCTCTAGGATTTTTATGGTTTCAGGTCTCACAGTTAGGTCTTTATTCCATTTTGAATTTATTTTTGTGCTTGGTATACAAAAGTGGTCCAGTTTCACTCTTCTGCATATTGCTATGCAGTTTTCCCAGTACCATTTGTTGAAGACTGTTTTTTCCCCATTGGATATTCTTTTCTGCGTTGTTGAAGATTAACATAGTTGTGGGTTTCTCTCTGGGTTTTCTGTTCTGTTTCATTGATCTCTGTGTTTATTTTTGTGCCAGTACCATACTATTTTGATCACTACAGCTTTGTAATGTAATTTTAAGCCTGGAATTGTGATGCCTCCAGGTTTTTGTTTGTTTGTTTGTTTGTTTTGTTTTGTTTTTTCAAGGTTGCTTTGGTTATCCAGTTTTCTGGTTCCACACAAATTTTTGTATTGTTTGTTCTAGCTCTGTGAAAAATGATGTTGGTACTTTAATAGGGATTGCATTAAGTCTATAGATTGTTTTGGGCAGTATAGACATTTTAACAGTATTTCTTCTTCCAATCCATGAGCATGGAATGTTTTCCCATTTCTTTGTGTCCTCTTTCAGTTTCTTTCCTTAGGCTTACATAGTTTTTAGAGTGTATGCTTTTCACTTCTTTGGTTAAGTTTATTCCTGGGTATCTTATTGTGTTTGGTGGATTTGTAAATGGGCTTGATTCCTTAATTTCTCTTTCTGCTTCTTCATTATTGGTTCATAGAAATGCTACAGATTTCTGTATGTTGATTTTGTATCCTGTGACTTTACAGAATTCATATATCACTTCGAGCAGTTTTTGGTAGTCTTTTGGGTTCTCTATGTAGAGTATCAGCAAATAGTGAAAGTTTTACTTCTTCCTTAATGATTTGGATGTCTTTTGTTTCTTTTTGTTGTCTGATTGCTGTGGCTAGGACTTCCAGTATATGTTGAATGAATAAAAGTGGTGAGAGTGGACATCCCTGTCTTGTTCCTCACAGTAGAGGAAAAGCTTTCAGTTTTTCCCCACTGAGTATATTAGCTGTGGCTTTTTCATTATGGCCTTCATTATGTTGAGATATGTTCCCTCTAACCCTGTGTTGTTGAGTGGTTTTTTTTTTATCATGAATAGGTGTTGCACTTTGTTAAATGGTTTTTTTTTTTTAAAAAAAGATCATATGGTTATTTCTTTTATTAATGTGATGTATTACATTGATTGATTGGTGAATACCTAACTACCCTCACAACCCAAGAGTAAATCCCACTTGATTATGGTGAATGATTTTTTTAATATATTGTTTGGTTTGGTTTGCTAGTATTTTATTGAGAATTTTTATATCTGTGTTCATCAGGGATATTGCCCTGTAGTTTCTCTTTTTTAGTGGTGTCTTTATTTGGTTTTGGTATCAATTTGATGCTGACCTCATAGGATGAATTTGCAAATTTTCCTTTATTATTTTTTTGAATAGTTTGAATGTTTGGTATAATAGTTTGAATGTTCTTTAAATGTTTGGTAGAATTTGTCTTTGTACCATTGTGGTTCTGGACTTTTGTTTGTTGGAAGTTTTTTGATTACTGATTCAATTTCTTTGCTGGTTTTCGGTCTGTTCAGGTTTTCTGTTTCTTCTTGATTCAGTTTTGGTAATTTATATGTTTTTAGGAATTTATCCATTTCTTCTAGGTTGTCTAATTTGTTGGCATATAGTTTTTCATAATATTCTCTTACTATTGTTTATCTCTCTGTGGTGTTGGTTGTTATTTCTCCTTTCTTATTTGTGATTTTATTTGGGTCCTTTGTCTTTTCTTTATGTTAAGTCTGGCTAGAAGATTATCAATTTTATTGATTTTTTTCTTTCTTTCTTTCTTTCTTTTTTTTTTTTAAGAAACAGCTCCTGACCTGTTCTTTTTTTTTTTTTTTTTTTTTTTTAGTTCCCATATTATTTATTTCTGCTCTAATCTTTATTATTTCCTTCCTTCTGCTGGCTTTAGGCATTGTTCTTGTTCTGGCTCCTGAGGGTGTAAGGTTAAGTTGTTTATTTTATATTTTTCTCACTTCTTGAGTAGGCCTCTATTGCTATATATGTCCCTCTTTGTCCCTCTTCGTACCACTTTTGCTGCATCCCAAAGGTTTGGACCACTGTATTTTCATTTGTATTTTTTTTCCATGTATTTTTAAATTTCTTCTTGGATTTCCTAATTGACCCATTCATTTTTTAGGTAACATATTGTCTAACCTCCATGTATCTTCCCAGATTTTTTCTTGTATCGACTTCTAGTTTCATAGCATTGTGGTCTGAAAAGGTACATGATATGACCAGTCTTTTTGTATTGTTGAGTTCTCTTTTCTGATCTAGTATGTTTTCTGTTTTGGATAATGTTCCATGTGCACTTGAAGGGAATGTGTATTCTGCTGTTTTAGTTTGGAATATTCTGAATATGTCTATTAAAACATCTGGTCCATTGTGTTATTCAGAGCCATTGTTTCCTTGTTGTGTTTCTGTTTCGATGTTCTGTCCATTGATGTTCATGAGGTGTTAATGTCCCCTATTATTACTGCATTACAGTTAGTTCCTTTATATTTATTATTAAATGTTTTATATATTTGTGTGCTCTCATGTTGGGTAAATAAAGTTATGATTGTTATATCTTACTGTTGCATTGTCCTCTTTATTATTGTGCCCTACTTTGTCTCTCAGTATAATCTGTTTTAAAGTCTGGTTTTCTGATATATGTATTAATACTCTTACTTTATTTTGACCTCCAGTTGCATGATAGATGTTTTTTCATCCCCTCACTTTCAATCTGCATGTGTTCTTTAGTTTATAATGAGGCTCTTTAGGCAGCACATGGATAGGTCTTCTGTTTTTATACATTCTGACATCCTGTGTCCTTTGATGGGAGCATTTACTCAATTTACATTAAAAGTGATTAATGGATAGATATGAATTTATTGCCATTTTGTTTTTTGTGGTTGTTTCTGGACATTTGCTCTGATCTTTTCTTGTCTTTGTCTCTTTCATATTTTGCTGATTTTCTTTAGTGATATGTTTGTTTTCTTTCTCCTCCTTTACATGTTTGTTAGTGGTTTTGATACATGGTTACCATTTGGCTTATATATATTAAATAGTAGTCTATATTAAGTTGATTGATATTCGTGTTTGAACCCATTCTTTTCTTTTTTTTTTTTTTTTAAAGATTCTATTTATTTATTTGACAGAGATCACAAGTGGGCAGAGAGAGGTGGGGGGGAAGCAGGCTTCCTGCTGAGCAGAGAGCCTGATGTGGGGCTCAATCCCAAGGACCCTGGGATCATGACCTGAGCTGAAGGCAGAGGCTTTAACCCACTGAGCCACCCAGGCACCCCTGAACCCATTCTTTTCTAATCTCCCCATGTTTTAGGTATGTGTTATTATATTTTATATCCTTTTGTGTGTGTGTGAGTTCCTTGACTGATTTTTACAGAGCTCCTCATTTGTACAACTGCTTTTGTGTTTCCTGCCTTTATACTGTTGGTTTTGGTCTTTCCTTTCCATTCAAAGAATCCCCTTTCATATTTCCTGCAGTGCTGGTTTAGTGGTCACAAACTCCTTTAATTTTTGTCTGGGAAAATTGTTATCTCTCCTTCTATTCTGAATGACCACCTTGCTAGATAGAATATTATTGGCTGCCGATTTTTCCATTTAGCACCTTGCATCTATCATAGCACCGTATTCTGGTTGGTCAGATTTCTGGTGAAAAATCTCCAGCTAGCCTTATAGGTTTTCCTCTTGTAAGTAAGGACTTCTTTTGTCTTGCTGCTTTTAAGATTTTTTTCTTTACCACTGTATTTTCCAGATTTAATTACAGTATGTCTTAGTGTTGGCCACTGTGCCCCTGGATCTGGGTGTCTGTTTCCTTTCCCAGATGAGGGAAGTTTTCAACTATTATTTCTTCAAATTTTCTGCCCCCTTTTCTCATCTTCTTCTGTGGTTTTTATAATACGAATGTTACTATGTTTGATGTGTTCTCTAAGTCTTATTTTGTATAATTCTTCTTTCTCTCTTTTGTTCAGTTTCCAGATCACTAATTTGTTCCCTTGCTTCTTTAGCCTTCTGTTCCTTGCATCAAGTATATTTGTAATCTTGTCTATTGCACTCGTCATTTCTGATTCTTTTAAAACTCTTCTATTCTGTAGGATAAGGGTCTCACTGATGTCTTCTTTTTCCAGCCCATTGAGTATCATTATGATCATTGCTTTAAATTCTCAATCAGGTACATCACTTATATCTGTTTTGCTTAAATCTCTGGTCTTATTGTGTTCTTTCATTTGGGTTACATTCTTCCATTTTGGCATTTTGTCTAATTCTTTGCTGTGTTCTATGTGTTGGTAAAGCCATTTATGTCTCCTGCTCCTGAAAGTGATGGCTTTATGAAAAAGAGGTTATGTTGTGCCAGGACCTGCATTTTGGGAATTGCTTCCTCTGTGTGCTGCGTGTGCTCTGCTGTTGTGTTCCACCTCTTTATCCTTCAGGCCGTTTGTCCGCAGAGGCTGTCCGTGCTTGCTATGAGCAGTGTTTTTGGACCCTGGCCTGGATGGAATGAGTTTTAACTGGGTATGCTGTGGCCTGCTTGTGAAATGAGACCTGTCACCACCTCCACTGGAGTTAATAACCCATGAAACTCTGGTTGGGAGGCATGGTGTGGGCTTTTTTGGGGGGGGGCTGATTTTCTGTGGGAGGGGCCTGCTGCACTGAAATTGAGGCAAGTGTGACTGGGGTAGTCTGTGCCACTGGACTACAGGGTGCTAGGGCTTGATAAAAGCAAGGTAGGCAGCCAGTATTGGAGTTATGCTTCTTCCTGAAGGTGATTCTGTGTTTACTGAGGAGCAGGGAAAGGAAATGGTGCCATCTACCTCATTTGTTCCCGGAGAGGTGTCTGTGTGAAGGCTGCCTTTCAGGGACACTTCTGAGAAGAATGAATAATCTCCATACTTTGTGCCCCAAGGGTTCCTCAGATCCCTGTTTATATGCTGTCTGTTCTTGTGTTGCTTGCCTCACTTTTCTCCAGGAGCAGCTAAGCTTGCTGACCTTTGAAACTTTAAGGTTTGATCCCTACTGGTTGTAGGGACTCTACAAATTCAACCCGTCTCATTTTCCAAGCCAGTGTCTTTGGAGAAATGTTTTCCCTGTGTGTTCCCCTGTGTGCGCTTCTCTCTCTTGCCCGTATCTGTGCCCACCAGTACATCCCCTTCACAGCTGCTGTGATCCATTTCTCCCCTAAACCATGTGTTTGCATTCCTATCTCCTTCCATGTTGCCTTCTCTCTCCCTTTAGTTGTAGAGTTTGTTCTGTCCATCTTTAGATGAATTTCTGGGGTATTAAGATTGATATGATAGTTATCTAGTTGCATTCATGAGACAAGGTGAACCTAGGGTCCTATTGCACTGCCATCTTCCTGCTCACTTTTCTGCAGAGCTTTGTGTGAATTTATCTGTTTTGAGTCCTTCTATTTGGGCCTGCTTGTGTTATTCTCTTATTTGGCAGACATGTATCAGATGTTTTTAAGATAAGCCCCTCCTGTTAAAGTATAATCAAATGATAGAGACAATTTATTGTTATACAACACATACGGTTATAAGGACTTGAAGTGAAACACAAAAATAGAGGGGCAGGGAATGGAGTTTTGGACTGTCAGTCCTTATTTTAAGCTAATGTTCATTTTATTTCTGCCCTTGAGTAGCTCATCTTAGGTGACTGTGACTTGCAGTAAAAGTTTTTTTTTTTTAGTTCCATTTATGTTTTTATAATTTCATCAGGATCAATGAATATTAAAATTCTTAAAGCATTTCCTCTGCTTCTTTCAGTACCTATATAGTTTTCCTTGGTTGTTTTGTGGTAGCCATGTGATTGTTTGATCAGTTCTCACCATCCAAAATTTCTAGTGGACCAAATCTGCATTTGTGTACCATGTGATGACGGGTGTTGTGTGAAAGAAGTGCAGAGTGGTAAATAAATTCAGTAAATATTGTTTGATTTTAATTAGCTTTCTTTACTAGAGGGTCCCTCAGAGCCTTTAGTAGATGTGTGTGGGTGTGTGCACATGTGTGTATAAAATAGGTATGCAATGTATATTGTTGAATGTGTAATGGGACTAATATTAGCATGTTTGAAACAGAATCCTCTTTGTGGTCATAGAACATGTGGATGATTTTTGTATAATGCAGTATGAGGAAAGTTCCTGTTGTATCAAGGGTGAGACAGTGAATAAATGCAGGAAGTGTCTCTTTTTTAGTACTCTGTTTTTTTCTTTGCTTCTCCAATCACAGTGACTAAAGAAAATCACTAGATACAAAAAATTAGTTATTCATGAGACATTGTGATTATTTTTGCTTCATTTAGAAGAAATTATGTCAAGTCATTTTTTTTCTCTCCTTTGTAGGTAATTTGGACATAACTCCCAGTTTACATGTTATTTCTGAAGGGATAGATCTTCAGAAGTGATGATAATAAGAGTTGGTAATTCTTTCCAGAACATCTTAAGTTTAACCAGGTTTCTCTGTGTGTGTGTGTGTGTGTGTGTGTGTGTGCGTGTGCATGTGTGTGCATGTGTGCATGTTTTAGGATAAATGCAAAATTTTTTTAGTACAGGTTTAGGATAAATTCAAATATTTTGACATCAGTTGATTATATGCTATTTCCTATATTGAGTGAGTGGATCACATTACATTTTTAGCCAATATTCTAGTAATTTATGCTGTATAATAAAATTCAAGTATATAGCGTAAAGTCTTGAAAGTAGGGTCAGAATATATTTTATATTAAGGATATTGCATAGATTATTATTGAGCCATTTATAGACATGAACTTTGGTATGCACTTAATGAGATCCAAGAGGTTCAAAGAAAATGAAATTAATCTATGTGAATGTCATATGATATAGTTTCTGATGAGATAAATTTTCAGTAAATATTTGTCAAATAAATGAATAAAATTTTAGCAATAGACTATAGTTACATACCCTAATCATAAAGTGGCAGGTTCTCTTTACATGTCATCCATTTATTCATCCAAACAACCAAAATTTGAGGTAGCTTTCAATCAAAACCTAGATGTAATCAAAATACAAAGTCATTATTAAAGAGTTTAATAGGGTTAAAGAATTAAGAATGAGGATATTACCCTGCTACATAAGGCGAGGCTTTTTCACTGAAATTTGTAGTAATTCCATGTTTTGTAAAGTATAATTTATGTATAAGGCATTTCCTTGAGACAGTAAACAAAAAGAATCTATTTTGGGGATCCTTAACCCTGAAAATTGAGTAGATATTTGAATGCTGGTAGTTCACATTCATCCAGGTAGATTTATTTATTTTTATTTTTTTTTTCCATTTTATTTATTTTTTCAGCGTAACAGTATTCATTCTTTTTGCACAACACCCAGTGCTCCATGCAAAACGTGCCCTCCCCATTAC
Organism: Meles meles; assembly: GCF_922984935.1. Taxonomy (NCBI): domain Eukaryota; kingdom Metazoa; phylum Chordata; class Mammalia; order Carnivora; family Mustelidae; genus Meles; species Meles meles. The sequence goes on from NC_060067.1 coordinate 144,233,219, forward strand.
CCACCACCTGTTCCCCCAACCTCCCACCCCTGACCCTTCAAAACCCTCAGGTTGTTTTTCAGATGATTTTATTTATTTATTTGACAGAGAGATCACAAGTAGGCATAGAGGCAGGCAGAGAGAGGAGGAAGCAGGCTCCCTGCGGAGCAGAGAGCCCGATGTGGGGCTCGATCCCAGGACCCTGGGATCATGACCGGAGCCGAAGGCAGAGGCTTTAACCCACTGAGCCACCCAGGCGCCCCATCCAGGTAGATTTAAAAACAAACATTAAATTAATCGATGGGAGTGGAATTTGTTCTTCTTCTGATACAATCTGGAAAACTCAATCTGTGGTATGTATAGATATTTTTGGCATGAGAGCACATTACCAAAATCTCTGTGCATATATTATTTAATAAAAATAGTCATTTAATATGTTTTTTATTTTAATATGTTTTCTTTACTTTTATTAGAAAGTAAAAATAATTCTAAATCCTGTTAACTCTTACTTATCTTCTGTTCTTAGCTTACATGCTCTCAACATTGGATTTAACTATGTTTCAGAGTTCAGTTTACGAAGATGAGTGCTAAAGAAGAGTTAAATTTACAAAAGCTCTGTTAGTGTCATGCTGTATTACAGTTTTTTGTTTATTTCATTAAATGAAAAACTCCTTGAAGTCAGGAAGTGATTTCTTGTTAATTTTATTCTGTAGTGCTTCAGAGTGGTATAGTCATAATAACAAATATTTGATAGATTTTTTAAAATAAATCAATGTATTTACCATATTTAGGTAGTTTCCCTCAAAATTGAGTTTTGATTCATTGAAAAGTATTTAAAGTATTGAAAAGTATTTAAAGAACAGATATAATTTTGTTTAATAACTATTCAGTTGTTTAATTCGAACAATATGAAAGACTTTAGCCTTTATACATAGGATTCAAACCCTTATTCTGAATTCTTTTTTTTTTTAAGATTTTATTTATTGATTTGACAGACAGAGATTATAAGTAGTCAGAGAGGCAGGCAGAGAGAGAGAGAGGAGGAAGCAGGCTCCCTGCTGAGCAGAGACCGATGTGGGGCTCTATCCCAAGACTTTGAGATCATGACCTGAGCCGAGCCACCCAGGCGCCCCCTTATTCTGAATTCTTAACTTGTTTTAAAGAAAGTGTATACATGGGCGCCTGGGTGGCTCTGTGGATTAAGCCGCTGCCTTCGGCTCAGGTCATGATCTCAGGGTCCTGGGATCGAGGCCCGCATCGGGCTCTCTGCTCCGCAGGGAGCCTGCTTCCTCCTCTCTCTCTGCCTGCCTCTCTGCCTACTTGTGATCTCTCTCTCTGTCAAATAAATAAATAAAATCTTTAAAAAAAAAAAAAAGTGTATACATATTAAGCCCCTTTCACCTGATTAACTTTGGGTCGTGAAAGACCTCATTAAAAGAGTTACAAGTGATTAGTTCTCATGAAGAAATCAAGTTTGTGCATTGTAGAATTTCTTCTGTTTGTAGATTTATTTCTATCACCTTTAAGTCACTAGCTTCAGAAACTTAGCGTCAATTCAGACATCATATCTTGTTCTAACAAAAAATATGAACAGATGGTAGCTCTGACAAATGATGTGCTTACCTACATATATTAATACCTGTATGTCAACGTTTCCTGAAAGAAACAAATCCATATCTGAGTAGAAAGATGTTCACCAATTTGATTCAAATTGCTAAAAGTTCCTTGCATAGTAACAGATTTCCCAAGTGTATTAAATTAAATGTTGAAACTTTGATATGCTATAAATAAATCATTCCATTTCTTTGTAATCAACCTTATTTTTTCCAATGAAAGTATACTTTTGGATCAACTGGCTTTTTAAAGATCAGTTTATATGTATTATGGTCCAACTAGGATTTATATTTATTTTTTTATTATGTTTATTTTTTATAATATTTCAACCTATCATGTTACCCTTCCTTTTAATTTTTATATATGTTTATACCTCATCCTTAGAAAGAACTTGTAGAAAATAAGTGAATGTAAATTGCCTTTGAACTTATTATTGTCATTGTTTATGACCTCTGATTATGAGTAGGTGAGAATCAATAGGGTAGTGATTAACATGGGGATAAAAAGATACGCTTTTATTATAGTCATCTATTTTTGCCTTAGAGCTGCTGTGAATGTTTTGTCCTTACAATAGACAAAAGACTGTGAATGTGGGTGTTCTGTATTGAAATGCTCAGAATTAATTTTATGTGCAATAAAAGTAGTTGACTTTATAAGAAAGAACTAAAGACCTGTGAGCATGAGAGGAAGTCTGTGAGAGTTAGAAAAAGTAAAGATTCAAGCTATATTAATTGATTATGAAAAATCATAAATGCACTTAACTAACGGTGTTAAAATACTTGAAAACAGATTACTGACTTTGTGCTAATGTGGTAAAAATATGATGTTACTTGATTTAAATTTTTATGACATATCTTTTATAAGATAGAAGTGTTTTTTTCTAAAACAGCGGCAAGAGCATTAAAAAGTAAATCAGACTAAATTACTGCATTTTACTTTCAGAAAAAATATTTAAGTTGATTTGTGAGTGAACATTAATGGATCTTTAAGTCTGAATGGGGACCTTTCCAGTGTTAATTTAAAGGGCTTTTTTACAAATGAAGAGAAGCATAATTTAACCCTGGATGTAGGATTTATTCTGAAATACAGGCGACTTGTTGATTCACTAGCACTGGAGTTTTTAGAAAATGTAACCTTTTAAGGTAAATTTTGTGGGACTGGCAGTACACCCTGTGGCTTAGCAGTCTAGTCAGAAGGATGATACCATGCTGACTATATAACTAGATCTTTGAACATTATTCTCAAGGGTGGTAATTGCAAAACAAAGTAATATCAACTGGCACTTAATTCTGCAAGTTCCCTGCTGATTGGAGTATTCATTGAAATAGAACTCTTCCTGACAGGAAGTCAGCCTGTGAGTATGGAGACATCTGAAAATAAAGTGTGCTTTAATTTGGCACCCTGCCATTTTACAACTGGTCTTTTAAAATTGGGATTGGTAAGAGAGTTAGCAAAAAGGAATAATACATGAATGGGAATAATCTAAGCATAACCCTTTTTCTTTGGCTTTCATGTAATTATGAATACAAGTCGGTGTCTCTGTTTCTCAGCTATTATTGCTAGGTGTTTCTTAGTCCTTTTTTCTATTATTTCAAATTAATCTACTGAAGTTAAAATATTACAGAAAGGCTGGGTTAAAAGTATAAAGCTTAAGTTTATTTTTGTTTAATATCAGACTCTGATGACTTTGTGAAGACTGACCTGTATTCCCTTACCATGTATTTTTTCATAAATATTATATAATTTAATGGCTTTAATCAGAATACTCAGAGTTCTTAGGATTCAGATTTAAATATTGCTTTCTGAAATGTTTACACTGTTTGGCTTAGTTGTCTCTGAGATGACATAGACATTTTGCACTTTATACCCCAAACATAGATTTAGTATATAATAACATAATTTAGGAAGGGATAATGATTATGTATTAACAATTGCATATGTATTCCATACATTATGCATTTCTTAGGTAGCTATTTTTAGTTAAGCTGTCATTTTATAACGTGAAAGCATGTATGTGGTTTAAAGAAAATCAAAGTTTGAACTTTGATTTAGGCCTGAATGAAGTAAGAATCAGAATCCCAAAGGATGTTTTTCTAGTAGTAAATTCCTTGCTGCTGGAGGTAGACTAGATAGAGGAGACTGTTGTCTCCCTCTTGGGCAACAAAAGAAGAAAGGAAAAAAGGACATTTGGGACAGGATCTTGAGAGGCTGAGGCCAGGAAAATACTGTGATGATAGATTTTGAGTTTTAATAAATTTTTTCCTCTGTCTCTTATTAACTCTGTAACCTCCTCGGGCAAATGACTTCACTTGCTTGAGACTCAGTTTCTTTTTTCTTTCTTTCTTTCTTAAATATTTTATTTATTTGAAAGAGAGAGAGAGAGAGACAATGAGAGGAAAGAAGGTCAGAGGGAGAAGCAAACTCCCCGTGGACCTTGGAGCCCCATGTGGGACTCGGTCCCAGGACCCCAGGATCATGACCTGAGCTGAAGGCATTGGCTTAACCCACTGAGCCACCCAGGCCCCTGAGACTCAGTTTCTTGAGTGGAATGGGTGTAGTAGAGATTGTGGTAGATAACATGAGAAAGCATTTAAAACAGTTCTTAGAGCAAAGTAAGTTGTAAATTAGTTACTAGTTTCTGAACCTGTCAGTGTGAAAAGTGTTGTGTCTGGACTCTTAGCACCTATTCAATAAAGAATTAGAGTCTGCACCAAAGTGAAAGCAGAAAACAGTTTTATTAAAGCAGCAGCGTGCTCTTTAGAGGAAGGCGGCAGGCAGCTTCCCGCCTAGCCCCTAGGTTGTTTAGGATTGGATAATACTAGGTCTCTCTGGGCTGGGAACAGCCGGGATGTACAGTGGAGGGTGGTCTCTAATGGAGGCTGCTTCCAGTCATTTAGGGGAGTCCTCCCAAAGGTTGAGAGGAAAAGTTTTCTACCCTACAGGGTTTGTACCTGAACTGTCATGTCAGCCTTTCCCTGTGGAGGCTGGGCAGTACGTGCAATACAAATGTATTACAAAGTGCGTAGGGATTATCCTGGGGCAGAGGTGGAAGTGGGAAGCACATGTTCTTGGCTCTTGGTCAGTAAGCCCCAGGTTCTTGGAAACCAGAGAGTCAGGATGTTGTACTCCTGGGCTTATAATGTGTGGCCTATCACCACCGTCTGTTCTTCCAGCTTCTGTCTTTGTTCTCCCCTCAAGGACTTGGGTTTCTGTCTTGGGGCATTCCTTCCACTGCTCATACCTACCTTCTACCTAACAAATGTGTTTTTAACAACATACGAGATCATCTTCCTTCATTCAGTATTTTAAAGTGACTCTTGTTTTCTTTTCATGAAATTAATTTGATTTTTTTAGATCTTTGCCTCATAAATTCAAGCCACCATTTTCTGTAGTGTCTCTTAATATTTTCTTTTCCTTCCAGTGGCTATATGCTGAGTCTAGTACATTTTCATCTTGAACTATAGAATATTAGAGCTGGGAGATTTCTCATAGATGGGCAGTTTTTTGCCTTTTCCAACTAGACATGGTTAATGGGTAACATTTTTCATAGGATCCCAAAGGTGATTCTATTATTTTCTCTGCTAGCTATAGTGATAGCTCTTTTTAAGAAAGCCAGTAAAGTACAGTTGCTCCTTGAATGACACTCTTTGAACTGTGTGGGTCTGCTTATATGATGTTTTTTGGATACAGTACTATAAATGTATTTTCTTTTCCTTATGATTTTCTTAATTACATTTTTTCTCTATCTTATGTAATTGTAGGGATGTAATATATAATGCATGTAATACATGAAATATGTCTTAACCAACTATTTAATCAGTAAGACTTCTGGTCATTAGTGGGCTATTAGTAGTTAAATCTGGGGGGAGTCAGAAATTTACATGGATTTTCAGCTGTGTGGGGGCAGTGCTCCTAACCCCTGCGTTGTTCAGGGGTCAACTGTATACATGAAAACAAGTGAGATTAATGGCATTATAGGGATTACTGCTCTAATGATTTTCAAGGGTCTTTTTGTATACTTCAGTCCTTTAAATGTATACTACATTACTTTTTTTTAAGGGGCGGGGGCAAGGGAGAAGAAGAGAGAGAATCTTAAGCAGGCTTCACACCCAGCACTAGCCCAACATGGGGCTCTATCTCACAACCCTGAGATCATGACCTGAAGTGAAATCATGAGTGAGACACTTAACTGACTGAGCTACCTAGGTGCCCTCTACTACATTACTTTCAGCATACCCTCTGTGTTACCATGGCTGAGAAATACGTTACTAACAGTTAATCTAGTTCACTAATGATCAACTTTTTTTCCTGGCCAAATATATCGTTATCATTAACAGTTGTTTACTATGATGAGTCTCAGCTGGAGTCCTATCAGAATGAGGGAGACAGCAAGGGACAAGGGGAGGTTATCACTTGAAAAAGAGCCTCTATACAGTATCACAGGTTATGATCCAGTTTATTCCTTTATTAGTGAAATGAACTTTTTCCTTTCTGTTGATTTTACCTCCTTCAGTACATTCTGACAAATTTACTTTCCTAGGAGAGTCTCTTTAGATTTCCTAAGAGAAGCTGTAGTTTACTCTCTTGACAAATTCAAATTCCTTTGCCTTATTTTCAAGGTCTCTAATAGCTGTTTTGTTTTATTTTATATTCTGTCCTGCCTTATGAATAGTATTCAGGTATTTGACATATGTGTTTTGTACATCATGCCGTTTTCTTGGTAGTTTATCAAAAACCAAACTCTAACCCTAAACCTGTTTTCCACATCATCCTGATCCTTTCTTTTCCACATTGTGCATTTACATATAGTGAGTATGATAATGTGTACTAATGTCCTAAATATTAGATGTATACTGCATTCTTTTTTGATAGTAATTATATATTTTTGAAGATTATTTGGAAGTTTATCATTGGTCATTCAATTAAAACAATGGTATTTTCTTTTTTTATAAAGTTTTTTTATTTGTAAGTAATCTCTACACCTAACATGGGGCTCAAACCCACAACTCTGAGATCAGGAGCTGTATGCTGCACTGACTGAGCCAGCTAGGAGCCCCAAAACAGAGGTCTTGTTTTTTTTTTTTTTTTTAAGATTTTATTTGTTTATTTGACAGAGAGAGATCACAAGTAGGCAGAGAGGCAGGCAGAGAGAGAGAGAGGGAAGCAGGCTCCCTGCTGAGCAGAGAGCCCGATGCGGGACTCGATCCCAGGACCCTGAGATCATGACCTGAGCCGAAGGCAGCGGCTTAACCCACTGAGCCACCCAGGCGCCCCCAGAGGTCTTGTTTTATTGGGTCTCCTGGTTTGTCAGTTTATTCTTGTTATCAGTTGCTACATAGTTGAGGGCAGATTTAATTTTGGTTTTTTACTCTTCCTCTTTTAGAGGAAAGATGATCTATTCCTTTACCTAAAGAAGCTTATGTATTTGCTTAATCTTTCAGAGTTTGTCTCATCATACTTGTTTCTAATCAAAAGTTTCATTATTGTTTTGCAGCACTAATCTAATTTGTGAGAATAGGGTCTTATTTGCTAGTATTTTAAGTTAAGAAGAAAGTTGCTCAGTAGCAATGAGAAAATAAATAATGGGGGAGAACTTTTTTAAAGAAGCTTTCTATTTCTTATCAGTCTTTACTCCAAGTCTGGACTCTACTGCCTTATTTATTTGGACATTTGGCTGTGGTATCTTGGCTTTTCTGCTAATTGTCAGAAATTGCCCTAGGTGATTATCTGCTTGTTATTAGTAGCTCCACAGCCCAGCCTTCAGTTTTATGTAGCCTGATAGGCTTTATACTTTGCAAACGAAGTGGACTTTCTGGAACTGAAAACAAAACAGTCATAACTCAGTCACTATTAGAGCCTGCACTTAGAGAAGTTGACTTGTTTTAAAAATTTTTCCAGCTCCTGTCATATTAATTTTTTAAAAAATGTTTTTATTTCTCTGAATCTTGACTTTTTTGAACTTGCTAGTAAACTTCACTTTTCTTCAACTCACAGTTTCTCTTGTTTTATTTTGATTTCTCTAGTGATAGGTTGAAAAATGGCTCCTCAAAAATATTCATGTGAAATCCCTGGAATCTTTGTCAATGCTACTGTATTTAGAGATAAGATATTTTTTTGTGTGATTCAGTTGAAGATTTTGAGATAAGGGAATACTCCTGAATTGTCTGGGTGGGCTCTAAAAGCCATCACATCTGTCCTTATAAGTGAGAGTCAGATAGTTATTAAGAGATAGGCTCACAGGGGCGCCTGGGTGGCTCAGTTGGTTAAGCGTCTGCCTTCAGATTCAGGTCATGATCTTAGGTCCTGGGATTGAGCCCCATGTCAGACTACCTGCTCAGTGGAGAGCCTGCTTCTCTCTCTCCCTCTACCCCTCTCCCTGCTTGTGCACTTGCTCTCTCTGACAAATAAATGAATAAAATCTTAAGGGGGAAAAAAAAAGAGGCACACAGACAAGGCAATGTGAAGATGGAACGGAGCAATGCGGCCGTAAGCCAAAGAGTTCTGATAGCCACCAAAAGCTGGAAAAGGCAGGGAATACATTCTACCTTAAAGCCTACAGTAGGGGAGCAGCTTTGCTAACACATTGGTTTTAGTTCAGTGAAACTGATTTTGGATTTCTGGCATCTATAAGTTTGAGAGAAAAGTCTTAAAGTTTGTGTCTATTTTTTCCTTCAGCCTCAGAAAATTAATCTATCTAGCAGTGCTTTGATGATCTCTGAGTGTTCTTAGTGCACTCGCCTTCTTGCCTTCACCTGTCAGTGTATAATTTCTTTAACAAGCATTTGGAAAATTGAATCAGATAGTGCTGAGAAATCAGAGATAGAGAGTACCACCTTTAAAATGTTTCACCATAGCTGAGGAGACAAATAACCAATTTGTGAAGTTATTCCACACCCCCCAAATGTAAAATAAGCTGATACTGCGTGTATTCCTAATGGAGATGAAATTGATAGGAATAAAATACTGCTACAGAGATGTATTATTGATTATTTGTTTCATCAGTCCTGATTTATTTCTGATTCAAAACTGGGTTATCATGTATTTCATTATCCCAACATATCTTAGGACTTTTGCATTATACTTGGAGTTAGTATCAGCTAGAATCGTATCGGTGCATTGATAAATATTTGAAAGAGCTAAGGATCATTTGAAAGAGCTAAGAATCATTCCGGACAGTAAAGTCTTCTTCTATACCAGAAGAGTCATTAAGCATATTGTAATTGGCTGCACTATTGGCTACACTTTGTGGCTATCGAGAACTATAACATGTTACTGTAGCATGCACTATGTGTGTCTTAGATAGTATATATTAAGATCAGGACCAAAGCTTTATAGATAGGTATAGCATGAATTTAGAAAAATTTAATTCTAAAGAATCATTATTTCATAGCATAAACATAAAAGATATCTTATTTGCCCCTAATGAATATTAAAATGAATGTGATGGCTTTGCAGTTCCTTTCACTTTATGTAAAACTGCACCGACATTGAAATCTCACTTTGTATTAACATTAAGAATTTACTCAGTGAACACGTAGTATCAGTTTACAGTGGTCACTGTTTAGAGTGGAAGACCCCAAATGGTTAAACAGCAGGAGAGTTCTCTGTTTTTAGTTAAAAACTGCTGTTTTCTATATGCCTTATTTACTACATGTTTAATTCTTAATATTGTGTGCTGTGAGATCGGGCATGCAAAAGTCAGCAGAAAGAGTTCTGGTTTTTACATCTAGAGCTATTACTTGCTGTACAATAATAAAAGCACTATTTTATTGGGTTACTTGTAATTAACTTCAGCACTAGGCATTCATATAAATCATTCGTAATCTGTTTTCTTTAGATTTTTATTCTTTTAAACTGGTTTAACGTACTTGCTTTCTGTTATCTTTTTTACATATGAATTGAGATTGTAATTGGTTTTTGGAATTAGGCTATCAGAAAGCAACATATATGTGAATTCGAGAAATGATTGAGGCAAGCTAATGAATTTTGTATAACATTTTATAGAGATTTGTTACCGAAATAAATATTCTATAGTAGTATTGTTCTGTTGTGAACCTTAGTAAATGATCATTCTCTCATGTTTAAGTTTCTACACATTTGAAAAATTAAAATGACAGCAATTACTAATTAGAAAATACTTATCCTTTTGATGTCTTTCAAAATCCCAGAAAACGTTGACATAAGATTTCTTTTAACTGCTATTAATTTTCTGACATTTAAAAAAATTTCAGACATTTGAATTTTCATGTTTTCCATAATATTAGCTGAAAAATGCCCTTTTATAGATGATTAGTAATTTATATTATTCTATATGTTATATTATTCTAACTTTTTATGATTACTAGTTTAAAATGGAAAAAAAAACGCAATAGAGCCATACTTTTTTGGATTAAAACAAGAAGGATTTAAAAAGAAACCTGTTAGGCTGAGTTTAAGTTCACAATATTTGTTAATTTAAAATAAATATTAGAACAGAAAACTTTCTTCTAAAACTACCTTCATTTCATAAATACAGTGGTCTGTAGAAAGAGTTTAGAGGTATAAGATAATTTTGTTTTCTCCCATGATAGAAAATCTTGATGATCTTATAAAATGATAGGTATATTGAGGTGTGGGGGATGGGAAGGCATGAAGAAAGCTGTTTTCAGCCATGTCATGAAAGCGCTTTTAAAAATAATGCAGTTGGTAAATATTTTTTATTGTTGCTGAGTACACTAGAGGATTTAAAAATCTTTTAAAAATAATTAGCCATTTTATATAGTTTTAATGGAAGTCTTTCATGTTTCCTCTCCAGCAGTCTCTAATGAACACTCCCTGTAATTTCAGTGCAGGCTTTGAGATTCCCTAAAGACTTGACTTCAGACCTCAAAGGGCAGCAGTTGCCATATGTCTGGAGAACTGGAGTTGCCAAATAGACTGACCGTGTACTAATAGGACACATTTATATAGCTCTTGAATGTGAAGCCTTGATATAAGCTTAATGGTGATCATCTGTTGAGAGCTTGTAGCTGGAAAGGGTTAGAGCAACTTTTGTCACCTTTATTGAAATCAAGATTTCTGTATTGATTAGTAAAAGATCTTGGCTAAATTGATTCCAGTTTGGAAGTTATTTGAAGGATCATTATTGGCTAGAGAATATGTTTTTCCTGAAAAAGTTTAAAAACGAATTTTTAAAGGGACTTGTAAATGTATTTAATGTATGCTTAAACACAATGGTAAGAGGATTTTTTTTTTATTACAAATGATTTAAAACTATAGTACTTACATAATTGATTGCATGGTTATCTCAATCTTTTGGATTTTTAAACTTTTGCATTCCTTATTCTTTATTCCAATAAATGTGTTCTAGATATTCAGTTCTTTGTTCGTAGTTGACATTAGAAATATTTGTTAATAAACAATTGTAAAATTGAACCATTCGCCAATTCCACTTTAATAGACTTTTTCTTTTCTATTTTCCTTAAGTCTGTAGTGATCTGTATGTATATTTCATTTGTAAACTGAGCTAAATTGTACAAATTAGATGTGCATTTTAGAAGTGTATGTTCATAGATATCATTGAAACCAAAACTTTCCAAAGGGCAGTATTTTATTCTATCTCAGGTAATGGTTTGTTTTACCGTCTAAGAGACAGTGGAATAAAACCTGTCCTTTACTATTATGCCATACTCTTTCCTGGTATGTGGTTACTCGGATTTGTGTTAGATAAGCTGTTGAGAGAGTGCTGACATAAAGCGCAAACACTGTTGAAAAGTTCTTGATCGTTTACTTTGAGCACTTAAGATTACTATATCTTGACCATGAACAAGTTTTCTCTAGTTTTGACCTTTAGTCCTGTGTATAATGTGGTTCGCAATTTTGTGTTAATACATTCCCTTCGTTATTTGAGCTCTCCTCTGTGGCCTCCTCCCTTGACTCCTACTAGTGTTTCTGTCATCTACTTAGGGAATTGGAGCTATAACCAACCAATTTGATTTATTTTACAAAGGTATGTATAACTGTAACATCTTAAAATATTAGTATTGATATTTCATTGAAGAGCACAAGCCTTTAAATTTTTATATATTTAATAAGGAAAATGAAATAGTTTGATATGAGTTTAGGTTTTTATTAAATTATTCTTAATTCCTCTGTTTAATTTGTATTGGGATCACTAACTCAATGCTTACAAAAAAGAATATTTTATGATCAAAAGCAGTAGAGATAGAGTTAATTTCATTTGATAGGATGTAGAATATTGACTTTAAAAATAATTATTAATGGTTTATGATGTGATCATATTTTCATAGTTTTTTTTTTGCATATTTTTTTCCATTTTATTTATTTTTTCAGCGTAACAGTATTCATTCTTTTTGCACAACACCCATTGCTCCATGCAAAACGTGCCCTCCCCATTACCCACCACCTGTTCCCCCAACCTCCCACCCCTGACCCTTCAAAACCCTCAGGTTGTTTTTCAGAGTCCATAGTCTCTTATGGTTCACCTCCCCTTCCAAATTTTTTTTTTTTTAATAAACATATAATGTATTTTTATCCCCAGGGGTACAGGTCTGTGAATCGCCAGGTTTACACACTTCACAGCACTCACGATAGCACTTACCCTCCCCAATGTCCATAGCCCCCTCCCCCTCTCCCAATCCCACCTCCCCCCAGCAACCCCCAGTTTGTTTTGTGAGATTAAGAGTCATTTATGGTTTATCTCCCTCCCAATTCCATCTTGTTTCATTTATTCTTCTCCTATCCCCCTACCCCCCCATGTTGCTTCTCCATGTCCTCATATCAGGGAGATCATATGATAGTTGTCTTTCTCCGATTGACTTATTTCACTAAGCATGATACGCTCTAGTTCCATCCATGTCGTCGCAAATGGCATGATTTCATTTCTTTTGATGGCTGCATAGTATTCCATTGTGTATATATACCACATCTTCTTTATCCATTCATCTGTTGATGTTTTCATAGTTTTTTAAAAAAAGATTTATTTTTTAGTGAGAAAGAGTGGGGAAGGGCAGAGGGAGAGGGAGAGAAAGTCCCAATCAGACTCTCTGCTGAGTGCGGAGCCCAACACAGGGCTGGATCCCAAAACCCCAAGACCATGACCTGAGCCCAAACTTAAGATTTAGTGCCGAACCCATGGTGCCACCCCCGTGCCCCTATATTTTCATAGTTCTGATACCTCAAGTATTTGTAAGACTTGAATACTTGTTCAGTTATTTAGAGATATTTTAAAATAGTTTGGATAAATACCTATTGTCTAGTTAGCATACGATTTTTAAAAAAATATTTATTTATTTATTTGACAGACAGAGATCACACGTAGGCGGGGGGGGGGGGGGGGAGGTGGGCAGGCTGCCCCCTGAGCAGAGAGCCAGGTGCGGGGCTCGATTCCAGCACCCTGAGACCATGACCTGAGCTGAAAGCAGAGACTTAACCCCCTGAGCTGCCTAGGTGCGCCAGCATATGATTTTAATACTTAAACTGAAAAACGGTGGTTCCCGGCCTCAGTTTTTTTCTCTCTCCTTTGGTTCTTACTTTCTGGAAGGAGCCACATTCACTAAATCTTAGTTGTTGAGTTCTGCCACTTACCTTCATCTTTGTAAATGATTTAATAGCTATTTCTTGATTTTTCTATTTCAGACATTACCTGGTAATGTCTTCTATGGAAGATGACCATTGGATTTCTTATATTGTTCTTTCTTTCCACTTCATATTTTCTGTTGTTTCTAGTACAGTTACATCATAATATTTTGTTAAAATGATACTTATCATTTACATTATTATGACAATGTAAGTATTCACAGCAGAATTACAAAATGTACCAGGATTATCCTCCTTTCTTCCCTCCCTCTCACTTGCTTGTCTCACTTTCATTTTCTTCTTCTGGAATTAATAATTTTCTATTTTTTTGTGAAGTTTCTCTGTACCCACCAAAAATTTATTTCTAAATTTTCCACTGGAATCATAAAATTTGTGCCAGTGTGATCAAACACATCTATTATCTTTTGATTCAAATGTTTTTCTTAGAGGTGTAGAACCTGTAGTTCTCTATTTTTCTCTTCCAATCTGGATTAAGATTACTCTTTAGGTCTGTAGAAAGCTGTTATTTGGAGGTTTCTTTTATTATCACCCCAGAATTTTCCTCTTCCCTCTTAAGCTGCAGTGTCTGTCTTCTGCCCACAGTGACCTTCAAATTTGAAAGGTACTGGTCACTGTTCTAGCACTGGGAATATAGTAGAGAATTTTAAGAAAGGGAAAGGCAGAAATGAAATCTGATGAGTAATAAGTATGTTATCAGAAGAATGAGCAGTTATTGAGGATAATAATGGGGTGTATTAATTTTGATGAGGTACTTCCTTTGTAATTTCTTGAGAAAGAATGCATGAGGGGTAGAATTTTTTAGACATTCCTGTATGAAACTTCTTTTCTCTTATTTTAACCTTTAAACTTGATCAGTAGCTTATTTGGATATTGGTGTTAGGGGCTAAAAATTATAATCTTCAATTTTTTTCTCCCTGGTAGCTTTCAGTATTTTTATTATTTTAAAAATTATTGTTGTTCCTGCATTATGCCTTGGTGTGGGTGGATCTTTTAAATTCATTATCTTGGGTATTTTATGTAAACTTTTGTGTAATTTTATTTTTATGTAAAATTTTATGTAAATTTTATGTAAAATTTTATATAAACTTTCAGTCTGAAAAAGTATGTACTTATGGTCAGAAAAATTTTCTTGAATTATTTTTAGGGAATTTTCTTACTCTCTGTTTTTTCTAATTTTGTTTCTAGAACTCCTGTTAGTTAGATGTTGGACTATATGAATTAATTTTCTGATTTTCATATCCATTTCCATCTGTTTTTTGTTCATTTTATCTTTTATTTTACTTACTAAGAGGCTTGCTCAACATCTTCCAGTACTTTTAAAATTTTTATTTGAAATACTTTTAATTTCTTTTTTTTTTTAAGATTTTATTTATTTATTTTACAGAGATCACAAGTAGGCAGAGAGGCAGGCAGAGAGAGAGACAGGAGGAAGCAGGCTCCCCGCTGAGCAGAGAGCCTGATGTGCAGCTCGATCTGAGGACCCTGGGATCATGACCTGAGCCAAAGGCAGAGGCTTTAACCCACTAAGCCACCCAGATGCCCCGAAATACTTTTAATTTCTAAGAGCATTTTCTAGTTTTCTGTTTTTTGCCTTTGTTGCTATTGTTATTTTTGGGGGGAGTAAGAGCTTTAATGTTAATTTTATGTGTCAACTTGACTAAATCATGGTTGTCTAGATATTTGTTCAAACACTACTCTCTGTTTTTCTTTCAATAAGATTAACATTTAAGTTGGTAGGTTGAGCAGGACAGATTGCCCTCCCTGATGTGGGTCTGCCTCACCAGTCACTTGAAGGTCTGACTAGAACAAAACGTCTTACCATCCCCCATGGTAGAGAGAATTCCACATGCTTGAGTGCCTTGGAATTGGGATATCAACTTTTTCCTGCCTTTGGACTTGAACTTAGACACTGACTCTCTTTGGGTTTTGGGCCTGTTGGCCTCAGACTGGAATTACACCATTGGTTTTCCTGATTTTTAGGCTTTTTGATATGGGGTATAACTACACTATTGGCTTTCCTGGGTGTTCTGCTTGTGAACTCAACCATCCATGATCGTGTTAGCCTTTTCTTTAAGATAAATACAATTTTTATCTCCATACTATTGGTTCTTTTTCTGTGAAGAACTCTAGTCCAGGGGCAGAAAGATACCAGTGAATAAGACAGAATTTCTGCCCTGATTGTTTTACACGAAATATTTTCTTTCTAATTATATAAATTGTATTTTTCTTTAGTCTTACTCTCTATACCCGTTAACAATATTTTCTGTTTTCTTTGAGTCTTTTTTTTTTTCCGTTGATTTCTTTGGTGTCTGTCATTTGTGTGAGTCTTCCTGTAATGACTGGTAATCCTTTGCTATCTGCTCATCTTTAAGTGTAAGACACAAAAAATCCATGCAACTGTGTGTGAGTTGTCTACTGGTGATGAATGAGCTGTCTTTGCCATTGATAGACCCTTAAATATTATGGGTTCTCATTTTCCTCAGAGAAAAAGTCTTACACTGCATAGTGCAGTAAGTATCCATTCAAGTTATTTGATTTTTACAGTATGGCTTTTTACAGTGTCCAGAGGTTGAGTTCTCTGAAAAGTAAACTAAATTTTACTGTTTTACTGTGGTGGGGATAAAGTATGGGGAGAGGATCTGGAATTCTGTGTTTTATATACTACTATTCATTCATTTAAACTATTTTTATCCCTGTTTCTCAACATCTTCATATGTACTCAGTGACTTCAACTTGGCCTTTTTAGAGTTCTGCTGCAAGCATTGATTTGCTTCCTCAAGTTGATTTTTCTCCAGGTTGTAGAGAAATTTTTTACCCTCTCTCATATGCTGTTGTCTATTTTCAATTTATTTTTTATTATTTTTGTTCTTACCTTTTACT
This sequence comes from Meles meles, assembly GCF_922984935.1. NCBI lineage: Eukaryota > Metazoa > Chordata > Mammalia > Carnivora > Mustelidae > Meles > Meles meles. Next base: position 144,249,290 of record NC_060067.1, read on the forward strand.
CTGTAAGTCACTCATTATATGCCTTTCTTTCTCATTCTCTCTTTTTTTGGGGGGGGGGGTAAGAGATAGTTTAGTAATTAGTCTACCAGAATAAAATATTGATACTACAATTGATGTCATCATTGATGATTTTCCCCCTCCCCTCCAAAAAAAAAAAAAAAAAAAGGTGGCAGCCTGAAGTGTATGTAGTCTGTCTTGACAGTTTGTGGTCTGACTTTATTTACTTTAGAACATGATAATATTTGGAAATTACTTTTATAATCTAGATAAGTTATGTAGTAATTCAAGACACAAAAATATGTTGTAGATTATTGAGTTTATATAAAACTGTCAAGTTTACTTTAAAGAAGATAGAATTGTATTAAAATAATATAAATTAACACATAGACATTAATTGGTGCCCCTTTTCTTTATATCTGTTTGTTGATGGTAGGAATAGACTTAATTTGGTTAATAAATTCTTTTTTCTTTCCCCGACCCTAACAAAAAGACTTTTACCACCAAAAGGATATATTTGAAATTTGTTGGAAAATTATATTTGTTTAATGAATTTCACTAATATATTTTATCTTTGTTGTTGATGTTGCATGACTTAAGAGCATTAGTAAGCTAAAAGTATATTTTAGTAAAAATGGACTAATCAACAATTATAGCCTTAGGAAGTGATAGTCAATTAAATACAACTTAGAACAGGTATGAAATTATTGACTCATTTGTTGTGCTTTCAGTCCTTCCTCTCCAAAGTGCTGAAATGTGTTTTAAAATTACTTAGTTGCATTAGTGGTTGGATTTGAGGCTTTTAACGTGTTTTCACCAGTACCTTTGGGAAAAGAATAACCAAGACCTTTAAATGTACTAGCATTTTGCATCACTATGCAACTGTAAATACTGTGATGAAATATTGAAATGATCATGTAAGATGATAACCGTTAAGCTTTTCTTTCAACTATTAAAACTCACCAAAGGTTATATTGAGCTGTGGTTTATGACATTGTTTAGACTAACACCTTCTTTGATAATTGCCTCAGGAGTGGAGAAAAATGCTTTAGGATAGCATGATTAATGAATCTTCTTTTCAGTTTTGGCAACTTCCTTAAAGATTGTAGACAAACTTTAGTATTGAGAAAACTTGTTGGGTTTGACTAACAGCTGGGCTTATTAAAAATTTTAATTTTCTATTCTTATGACTTATATTAATCTGGGTTATTCATTAATTTGAGTATAGGTGACACATAGTATTATTAGTTTTGGGTGTACAGCATAGTGATTTGACAGCTCTAGACCTTTTGCTGGCTCACCACAAGTTTAGCTATCAGCTGTCAGCATGCAATATTTTTATAATACCATGGAGTTATTAATTCTTATCAGCATGTATTTATGTAGCTGTTATATGATATTAAATGTTAATAATTTACATTTAGGAATGGATTATAGACAACATACAGTGATATCTTGAGAATTGTGAGATTTTTATAATAATACCCAAAAGTATAAATAAGATTTCTATTTTCATTTATTTTCTCATATTGTCTAATAATTTTTTAACTAGCGAAAAAGTTTTACTCCAGGTGATTAGATAGCAATTATTTTAAGTTAACAAATATGGGTTTATAGCTAATGTTTTGGAAAGCAAGAAGTCTAATGTAGTAGTAGTAGTAATAATAAATCTATGTCTCTGAGCATCTATAAAAATTGTACTCGTCTACTTTTATATGGACCTTCACGTTTAATTTGTTTTAATTTAAAAGAAAAAAATATTTTGTGTGACAAACTAGTTTGAGTTCAGGTCACAAAAATTTTTAGATGGTGAATTTTCTGTAGTTGAGGTAATTTGAACTGGTGTTCTATCTGACCTAAATCAGATAGTTTAAAGTGTTTGTGAAATATAAATGGCATACCTCCTGATTTTACGTGGCTCAGTGGGTTAAGCCGCTGCCTTTGGCTCGGGTCATGATCTCAGGGTCCTGGGATCGAGTCCCACATCGGGCTCTCTGCTCGGCAGGGAGCCTGCTTCCCTCTCTCTCTCTCTCTCTGTCTGCCTCTCTGCCTACTTGTGATCTCTCTCTCTCACTGTCAAATAAATAAATAAAATCTTTAAAAAAAAAAAAAAAATCAGTTTGTATACATTAATGAAAATAAATTGATGTTTCCTGTCCACTTGAAATTTAAGTCTCTCTGCTGTTACCTATTTGATCCATTTGGAATTTTGAGTTTTCTATGACCTATATGGTAAAAATGCCTACCTGTTGCAGTTTTAGTCAAAATGGATTTGAGAAAAAATACTGTAGTATTTTATTGTTAAAATAAAATGAAGAATTATATATACTGTATTCTCTTCTCTCTCTTTTTTTTTATTTTTCCCCTAGCAAGAAAAGTAACTTCCTTTAGTTTAACTAAGGTTAATTTTCATTTTCAGATTTTCCTTCAGGTTAAGTGATCTAAATGAAAACTCAAGACAGTTTAAGATCTTGCCTCCTCATAATGTGCTATATCAAATTTCTAAGTGGCTTGCTGGGAGTGCTATGCTGGATATAAGAGCTGAGAAGTGAGCATATGCTTCTGTTCCTTGACTATGGCGTCCTTTGAGGTGTCATCATTCCTTTTGATTTCCTACTGTCTGTCAGCAAAGGTCACAGCTGTGTTCTCCTCATCCCCTCAAAGTCCCTGTTACATCTCTCTGAAATATTTTTCTGATTCTTCCTATGGCATAGATATTTCAGGGGTATTTTAAAGGTCCATTTGACCATTGTATTTGTCTCCATCTACTATTCCTGCACATTACTAGGTTTAGGACAACTTCTTGAGACTTGATATCTATCTCTCTTTTCTGTGCCTGCAAAGTAAGGTATGGGATCCTTGGCACCAGGATCAAAAACCTTACCTTAGGGTTCTGCTTTTTTCTATTTTCTTCTTCCTGCTTCTGAGAAGGGTGGAGGATGTCACACATGTTGTTCTTTCAGGGATATACTTCATGAAATTGGATTGTTTTGTACTAGTTGTCAGTTTATTTTATTTTGCTGGAAGGAAAACAGTTAAAAGGTATTTCTATTATTTTTTACTTGTTTTTACCTCAGTGAGAGAAATATAAGATCTTTATTGTTTCAGTTGGGTTGAATTTTGAAAGAGTATAGTTTGGAGGCTTTTGAGTCATGCATTTCTAAATGTTTGTAAATTACTGAATCATAAAATAATACAGCTTAAAGAAATTTTGAAAGAGAGTATTTTAGACCTAGAGATGTCAGATGATCTATCCATGGACATAACCTGTTAATGTCAGAGTCAGTGTGAGAATATAGATCTCATGACTTCTTGTTCATTGCTCTTTCCTTAACAACACATTGTTTTATCTTCTTTTAGATCTAGCCAATTACTACTGTCAAATTTCTGAGTGATTTTATATATACTTTTCATTCTGTATATGTTCTATTAGTGTTTTTATTGATACTATTCATGAAGTAGAACCTTATACTACTCCAGAAGCCAATATTGCACTGTATGTTAAGAGTGAAATTTAGGGAAAAAAAAAACCCCAAACCTTATAATAACAAAATAGCGGTATGCAGCCATTTTAGTCCTGAGGACCACCTTGGGTTCCTAAACATGAAAGAAAGCAATACAAAATTAGGGATGAAAAGGAGAAATTAGAAGAAAAAGGATGATGCTGAAAAAAAGGAATTTTGGAGTAACACAGAGTAGTTGTCAGGGATGAATATACATGGACTTTCAGACTCTGAAAGGTATTACATTTAGAACATATGAATATTTTTGGTAGTAAAGGTAAGTACCCCAGCATTGTCTTTTGTTTTGAGTTTATAAAAGAAAAAAGGATCAGTTGAGGGATATTATGTAGGTATTATGTAGGATATTATGTAGGTAGAATGTAAGGGACTCCTTAGTTTTAATGACCATAGAGATTATATATTTCCACATATTTAAAAATTAATTTAAATATCAGTAGTTAAAAATAGATATACATGTGCTTAGCCATACCCACACACATACATACCTTGGCATTTCTCAACTCTAGCAACATTTCACATATACGTGCACATATGGGCGCATGCATGGACCTTTCTCAACTCTGGCTACTTTTCAAGTTATGTAGGCCCAGCCTGATGGATTAATGTTTACTTTATATATTTGTATGTGTTTTGAGTTGTATGTTTATATATTTATATATGTTTTGAGATGACAATTTAAAAAACTCATTTATAGGGCGCCTGGTTGGCTCAGTTGGTTAAGCGACTACCTTTGGCTCAGGTCATGATCCTAGAGTCCTGGGATCAGGTTTTGCATTGGGCTCCCAAATCCGTGGGGAGTTTGCTTCTCCCTCTGACCTTCTCCCATCCCATGCTCTCTCTCACTTTATGTCTCCCTCAAATGAATAAATAAAATCTTTGAAAAAAACTCATTTATACATACTTTATTGGTTTGTTTCCTGCCTACGCTTTTTAGTGGATAATTATTCATAAAAAATATAATTAATAGATTTATATCATCTTCTGCTAATTCATAGTCTAGTGAATTATAGTTTTCCAGCCCAGAAGTAGTCTAGCCAAATTCACTGATCTTTCCTCTTTCTCAATTAATCATCAATTTTTATGGTAGAATGTGTGCTATTTATTGTGTAGCAAACCATCTAATTCTGTCTTCCTCTCATTTGGGGAAGTGATGCATCTCTTTTCTTAAACAAAAACCTCTCTCCTTGGTCTGTGCTGGCTTCCTTTCCAACTCCCAATATTTTAGTTGAATTAGTAGTATGTAATGGTATAGGACAAAAACGGCAATATGTATATATAGATAGGGGTTTTGGTTTATATAGAATCAAATTGTTGCTAACTTGTTTAATTTTGAACGTCAGCCATTCATGTGTTCATTGGGCTGCCTTGAGTAGGCAGCATATTTAACCAAACTTTTCCTTTAGGAGGTAAGATGTGGAATTGATATGGATGATGTTTTTCATAATTGTTTTAAAAAATAATCTGTTATTTTTTTCAGCTATTTTCTGCTTTTTTTTTTCTTCAGGAGTGGCAGAATTCTATCCAGAAGAATGCAGGCCTTGCTTTTATTGAACTTGTCAACGAAGGAAGGTAACCTATTTTTATATCCATTTATGTTTTACTTGTAAATCTTGCCGTATTTTTGCCATTGTAACTGACCTTTTGGGATACTGTATTGTTTTTGCAGTCAGCAATGTAATGGGGCTTAATTTTTACAAATGTGTCAATATTTAATTATGGTTTTCTTCATGGTTACATGCTTGATGATAAAGTTCTGATCTTTATTTTTTGGTAGGTAAGGCTGAATTTGGCAAAAGAATAGTAATGATTTTGTTAGCAGGTATAAAGAAAGTGAATACTTATTTGGAGTTCCTACAAATTTAATTATATTTGTAGAGCCCAGTAATTAGATTTAGATGTCTATATTATCTCTCTTATGTCATAGCCTGATCATAAAAGAATGGGAGAGCAAGTTTTGTTCTGTGTTGCAAAGTAATGAAAAAGAGAGAGAGGTGAGAAAGTTGTTAAGGTTTCCATTTAAAGATAGAAGAATTCAAGGAAAAGAAATTCAGTAGCAAGAAAGAAAGAAATTCAGTAGCAAGCAAGAAAGAAATTCAGTAGCAAGAAAGAAAGAGATGAAAAGAAAGCTACAAGGAAGAACATAGATTGAAGAGAGTGAGAGAATTAAAAGGTAAAAGTAAATTGAGGAAATGGTGAGTGGAGTACTTTGAGTCTGTTTTATGGGAGCTAATTTTTGATTAATTGGACTGAAGACCCAGGGTATGGATTAAAAGGTTTGTATAGCTGCCATTTGAATTTGTATTTTAGGCAAAATTGTTGTTTAGAAATGTTTCTTTATCGTGTTCTGGCTGGTGTTGAGACTGATGCCATCACTTTGGGAATGATTTGAAGTAGTAACTAGGAATCCAGCATCTGTCTCATTAATGTTACAGAAGAGAGCAAAAAGAGTAGGGATAACTTCACTTGACATTAAATACTTCTAAAATTCTTCTACTGGGCAAATGCTCACATACATGCTCACATGCTAGTATTGGAAACTAATTAATAAACCTGCAATTATAATGCCTTTTGCTAAATTCTGTTGTAGAAGTATGTAAATACATGTTAAAAGAAATACTTGACAGTTTAGTATGGAAGAATTGGGTAAAACTTCCCCAGGGTTCATGATTCTTGAGAGATATTTTCTTTTTAAATTTTCTTCTTTTTAAAATTTTTTTCCCAGTTTTATTGAGAAATAACTGACATCTATCACTGTATAAGTTTAAGATATACAGGAGGGTGGTTTGATTTACATTTATCATGACATTATCACAGTGGGTTCAGCTAACTTCTGTTATCTCATGTAGATACAATATAAATAAAAGAATGAAGGAAAGGAAAAAGAAATTCTCCTTGTGATGAGAACTTTTAGGATATACTCTCTTTACAACTTTCCCGTATATTGTATAGCAGTGTTAGCTGTAGTCATCATGTTGTACATTATATTCTTGGTAATTATTTGTCTTGTGACTGGAAGTTTGTACCTTTTGACCACCTTCCTTCAAGTCCGCCTTTCTTTTTCTTCTGCCTCTGCTAACTATATGTCTGGTGTCTTTTTCTGGGAGTTGGGTTATTTGTTTGTTTCTTAGATTCTACATGTAAGTGAGATTATGTTGTATTTGTCTTTCTCTGTCTGACTTACTTCACCTAGCGAAATGCCTTCCAGTTCCAGCCATGTTGTTGCAAATGGTAGGATTTCCTCACTTTTGGGGCTCCTGGGTGGGTCCGTTGTTAAGCATTTCCCTACAGCTTAGGTCATGATCCTAGGGTCCTGGGTTTGAGCCCTCCATTAGGCTCCCTGCTCAGTGAGGAGCCTGCTTCTCCCTCTCCCAGAACCTCTACTTGTATTCCATCTTTTGCCATCTTTCTATCAAATAAATAAATGAAATCTTTAAAAAAATTTTTCCTCAATTTAAATGACTGAATAATATTCCATTATATTTATTTACATCTCTGTCTCTTCCACTGCTTCTTTGTCCATATATCAGTGGACACTTAATTTGTTTCCATGTCTTGTTTATTGTAAATAATGCTGCTATGAAAATGGATGTGTAGATAATCTTTCTGAGTGTTTTCATTTTCTTTGGGTGTATTTCTGAAAGTGGAATTGCTGGGTCAGATGGTAGTCCTCTTTATAATTGTTCAGTGAACCTCCATACTGTTTTCCATAGTGTTCCCCTTTCTCCACATCTGTGACAAGGTTTGTTATCTCTCATCTTTTTGATGATGACCATTCTAGTAGGTGTGAGGTGATAGTTCATTGTTGTTTTACTTTGCATTTCCCTAATGACTGGTGATGTTGATCATCTTTTAATGTATCTGTGGCCTTTCATATATCTACTTTTGGAAAAACAAACCAAACAAAAAAAATCTATTCAGGTTGTTTGCCTGTTTTTAAGTTGGAGTGTGTGTGTGTGTGTGTGTGTGTGTGTGTGTGTGTGTGTGTTTTGCTTTTGAGTTGTAAGAGTTCTCTATATATTTTGGATATTAATCTCTTATCAGATATATTGGCTTGAAAATACTCCATTTCACAGGTTGTCAGTTCATTGATGGTTTCTTTTGCTGAAGGGAAACTTTTTAGATGCATGTAGTCACACTCTTTATTTTTTATTTTGTTGCTTGTGCTTGAGGTGTTATATTAAAAAAAAAAGTCATTTCCAGGGAACATGTCCAGGAATTTTATTCCTAAGTTTTCTTCTAGAGTTTTATGGTTTCAGATTTTACATTTAATTCTTTAGTCCATTTCAAGTTAATTTTTATGAGTGGCATAAGATGGAGGTTCAGTTTCATTCTTTTACCTGTAAATGTCCAATTATCCCAGCACCATTTATTGAAGAGACTTGTCTTTTCTCCATCGAGTAATCTTGGCTCCCTTGTCAAATATCAGTTGACCATAAAATGCTTTGGTTTATTTCTCAACTCCTGATTCTGTTTGTTTATTTGCTTTTATGCTAGTACCAAACTGTTTTGATTACTGTAGTTTTTCATATAGCTTGAAATTGGGAAGTGCGGCGCATCCTGCTTTGTTCTTCTTTCTCAAGATTTCTCTGTTCAGGATCCTTTGTTGTTTCATATAAATTTTAGGAGTTTTTTTTTAAATTTTAGTAAAACGTGCTACTGGAATTTTGATAGGGATTGCTGGATTTTGGTAGTAATGACATTTTAACAATATTAATTCTTTCAGTCCATGAATACAAGATACCTTTCTATTTGTGTTTTCTTTGATTACTTTCATCAGTGTTTTGTGGTTTCTAGGGTAGAGCTCTTTTACCTTCTTGATTAAATTTACTCCTAAGTATTGTATTATTTTTGATGATGTTGTAAAAGGGCTCATTTTCTTTTTTTCTTTCACCAGAAAATTCATTGTTACTATACTGAACTTCTGTTGGTTTTGTTTGTCAATTTTGTATGTTGTAACTTTACTACATGCATTGATTAAGTCTAACATTTATTTGGTTGAGTGTTTATGATTTCCTATATATAAAATCATGTCATCTGCAAATAGAGACAATTTTACTTTTTCCTTTCCAATTCTGATACCTGTAGTATTTTTTTTTTCTTGCCTAATTGCTTTAGCTAGAAATTTTAATTCTGTGTTTAATAGGAACAGTCGAGTGGGTACCCTTGTGTTGTTCTTAGAGGAAAAGTTTTCAGCCTTCACTGTTGTGTCTGATAACTGTGGGTTTGTGATATAAGGCCTTTGTTATGTTGAGATCTCTTCCTCCTGTGCCTAATTTGGTAAGAATTTTTATTATCACAAATGGATGTTGAATTTTGTCAGACGCCTTTTATGCAACTATTGAGATGATCATACAATTTTTTTCTTTTGTTCTGTTAATGTGATGTGTCACATTGATTGAGTTGCATATGTCAAACCATTATTGCATCCTGGGATAAATCCTATTTGATCATGGTGAATGGTCCTTTAGTGTGCTGCTGAATTCAGTTTCTTGTTATTTTATTGAGAACTTTTGCATCTATATTCATTTCTCTTTTTTACCTTGGTTAGTCTACCTGTATGTTTGCCAATTTTATCTTTTCAAAGAACCAACTCTTGGTTTGGTTAATCTTTTCTATTATTTCTTTATTCCCTGTTTCTGTTGATTTCTGCTCTAATTTTTATTATTTCCTTTTTTCTGCCAACCTTGTGCTTGGTTTGTTCTTTTTCTAGTTCATTAAGGTGTTGCGTTAGGTTGTTTATTTGAGATCTTTCTTGCTGCTGCTTCTTTTTTTTTTTTAAAAGATTTTATTTATTTATTTGACAGAGATCACAAGTAGGCAGAGAATCAGGCAGAGAGGGATGAGGAAGCAGACTCCCTGCTGAGCGGAGAGCCTGATGCGGGGCTCAATCCCAGGACCCTGAGATCATGACTTGAGCCAAAGGCAGAGGCTTTAACCCACTGAGCCACCCGGGCACCCTCTTTCTTGTTTCCTAATGTAGGCATTTGTTGCTATGAACTTACCTCATGGAACTGCTTTTGCTGTATATCTATCATAAGTTCTGATGTGTTTCCATTTTCATTTGTCTCAAACTTTTTAAAATTTCTCCTTTAATTTATTCATTGATCCGTTGGTTGTTCAGAAAAGTGGAGTTTAATTTCCATGTGTTTGTGAATTTTTCAGTTTTCCTTTTTTTACTAGGATTTCTAGTTCTGTGCTCCTGTGGTCAGAGAAGATAAATTGGTATGATTTAAGTCTTCTTGGATTTGCTAAGGCCATCTTATAGTCTAGCGTATGGTCTATCTTTGAAGATGTTGCACATGTGTATTCTATTGTCAGAATGCTCTTTATATGTTTGCTAGGTCCTTTCAGTCTGTAGTGTTCAGATTAGCTGTTTCCTTAACGATTCTCTGTCTAGATCATTTATCTTCTGTTGAGAGTGGGATATTAATGTCCCCAGCTATTATTGTATTACTATATATTTATCCTTTTTATCTGTGGTATTTTTTGCTTCATATATTTAGGTGTTCTGATGTTGGGTCTATAGATATTTATAATTGTGTCAGTTTCTTGATTGATTGACTCCTTTATCACTGTGTAATGATTTTTGTCTCCTTTTACTATTTTTAAAGTCTATCTTGTCTGATATAACTACCCTGCTTTGATTTTATTTTCTATTTTAATTTGATTTAATTTAATTTTATTGATTTCCATTTGCATGAAGTGATTATTTTTATCCTTTCACACTCTGTGTATGTGTTTATAGGCTAAAGCAAGTGTCTGTTAGGTTTCTTATCCTTGGATTGTTTTTGTTTAATCCATTCAATCATGCTATGTCTTTTTTTTTTTTTTTTTTTTTTTTTTAAAGATTTTTATTTATTTATTTGTCAGAGAGAGAGAGAGAGAGCAAGAGCGAGCACAGGCAGACAGAGAGGCAGGCAGAGACAGAGAGAGAAGCAGGCTCTCTGCGGAGCACGGAGCCCGATGTGGGACTTGATCCCAGGACGCTGGGATCATGACCTGAGCCGAAGGCAGCCGCCTAACCAACTGAGCCACCCAGGCGTCCCTATCTTGCTATGTCTTTTGATTAGAGAATTAAATCTGTTTCTATTTAGGGTACTTACTGATGGGTAAGGCCTTACTGTTGTCATTTTGATATTTGTCTTTTGGTGGTTTGGTAGGTCTGTTGCTCCTTGTTTCTTAAACTGATACCTTTTTTGTGTGTGTTGATGTCTTTTGGTACCTGTATGCTTTGATTTCTTTATCATGTTCTTTTCTGTAATTGCTATAGGTTTTTTTCTTTGTGGTTATCATGAGGGTTACATAAAATATCTTAAAATTATATTCCTCTATTTTAAACATAACTTTAGTAGCATTTAAAAATTTTATATTTTTAATTTCTTCTCCCAATCACATTTCAAATTTATTGCTATTCAGTTTGTATATTTTAATTTTGTGTAACGAATAACAGATTATTGTAGTTATGATTATTTTACTATGTTTACTTTTTAAACCTTTAAATGAGAGTTGTATGTGAATTATGCATTATCTTTACCAAATTACAGAATCTGACTTTGACTGTAGATTTACCGTCACCAGTCAGTTTTACACTATGCTACATTTAATTTGTGTCTTTTTTTTTTTTTTTTGGTAGTTTAAGAACTCCCCTTAGCATTTCTTATAAGGCATGTCTAGTGGTAATGGATTCCCTGTATTTCTTTTATATGTCTTTATCTGTCCTTCTTAAGGATAGCTTCATTTGCTGTAGTATTCTTAGTTAAGAGATTTTCCTTTCAATATTTTGAATATATCATATCATCCTCTCCTGGACTGAAGTGTTTCTGTTGAGAAAGCCACCAGTATTTTTATGGGCATTCCCTTGTATGTAACTTCTCTCTTTCTGTTGTTGCTTTTAAGTTTTTGGGTTTTTTTTTTTTGCCTTTCTTTTTGACAATTTAATTATAATTTATCTCATACTTTCAGGTTCCACTTACTTGGAGTTCTTTGAGCATCATGGATCTGGATGTCCATTTCTCTTCCCAGATTTAGGGAGTTTTTTGTCATTATTACTTTAAATATATTTTCTGTTCTTTTCCCTTTTTCTTCTCCTTCTGGAATTCCATAATGCAAATGTTTCTTTTCATTGTGTCTTATAAGTCTCATATGTTTTCTTCAGTTTTTCTCATTCTTTTTGTTTGTTTCTCTGGATAATTTCTAATGTCCTATCCCCCATTTCACTGATTCTTTCTGCTGTGTAGCTGAATCTCTTTTTGAAACCATAATGAATCTTTCAGCTTAGTTACTCAGTTTTCATCATTAAGATTTTTTTCATTTTTTTAATGTTCTCTATTGCTTTGTTGATCTTGTTTTGTTCATGCATTGTTTCCCTAATTTGGTTCATCTGTCGGTATGTGTGTTTTTGTAATTCATTAAATTTTAAGTTGTTACTCTGAATACCTTGTCTTACTATTCATAGATCTCCATTTCTTTAGAATCAGTTATTAAGCTTTATTAATTTCCTTGGGGGTGTCATATTTATCTGCTTTTTTGTGATCTTAGATTTCCTTACATTGGTATTGTTGAGTGGTTGGGTTCTTCTTTCAGACTTTGCAGGTTTGCTTTGGCTGAGACGTTATCTTCACCAGTTACCTCAGTTTGGTTTCTAGGTGTGTCTGATCATAATATTCTTGGCCAAGTGTGGCCTGCTATTATCATCTATTTTTGGATGAGGCAGCTGTTTGGAGTGTGGCTCTGTTTGAGAACAGTTGGATAGGACTTCTGGCTTGATACCCTACCAGAGTGAGTCTATACAATGGGCTCTGTGATTACTTGAATTTTGTGGTTAGGTTTACTAGATGCTTAGGACTGAGTACCGTGGTCACTGATAGATGCAACTATGAATTATTTCTGCCCTCACAGGGCAATAGACTGGGACCCAGGGCTGTGACTCTTTGTTTGGGGACCCAAATCAGGCAAGAGTATGCACCTAATTCTCTGCTTGGGTGAGGCCACACATTTTATTCTGCAGACAGGCAAAGCCATGCTTTGTGCTGTCTGTTCAAGTGTGCATATAAGTGGAGTTGTTGGATGGACTCTGTAGTTTCCCATGTACTATGGTTAGTTTCCCTAATCAGGCAGGCAGGAGACTGTGTTCATTATTGAGTTGGGCTACAAGTTAGTTCCCTTGCCTGGGTCAGTGGTTCAAGTAGCTCTGAAGTTGGAAAAGTTCCTTGTTTATTGTCTTAAGTCATGTTGATCCACTACCCACATGCACTGGCTTTGCATTGCCAGCTGTGGGCTCTTGTCCTTCTCTTGGCTTGAGTGCCATGGGACTGCACAGCTTTCAGGTTGTTCTTGCCAGCCCTTCTGGTGAAATGGGGCTGGGAGAAAATAGCTGGTATGTGGAGTAATGTCTCAGCTCCCTCACCTGGGTGGAAATGTAAGGGGTTGCTTCATGTAGTTCTCAATTTCCCAAACAAGGTAGGACTTGGAGTTGTCCTTGGCTATGAATGAATCCCCATGCCCATTCATAGCAAAAGAATCCTCCATACTTGGTACTGGCTTTTCTTTGGGGACAGTTAGTTTTGCCTGCCTACCTCTCTGCTTAAGCATTCCTGGGCTACCTAGCTTCCTGGTCTTCCCACCAGGTGTGGCCAGGAAATACTCTTTACAGTATGTGGGTGGTGACTCAGCTCCTTGCCCTGGTGAGGGCAAACCAGTCTCTGGTGCTGGTAAACCTCATTGTTTGAGGATTGGAGTCGAGTGATATGCATCCTGCCAAATTGACTGCTTAGGGAATGCCATTGACTTGGTTCTGCAGATGAGCAAAGCTGCTGGTTGGGAGTATTATTTGGGCTCTACAGGTGTGTAACTCCATTGACCAATATCTTTGTGTTGGTTGTTTCAAGCACTTCCCCACTCCTTGTCACACTCAGATTCCCAGTGGTTGAGTCCTGCAGATTCTCCTGCAGTCCTCATTGGGTATGATTAGAGTAGTGGCTCCCACAAGGCCAGCTGGGGGGCTGGTTGTCCAGGGCTAGGTTCTCTCTTCACAGTGACAGAGGAATTAGCAGTTCTGAGGAACCACAGAGTGCTGTGCTTAGGGGAGGGGTAATATAGTCAACATTTAGCTGCTTCTCTTAACCTCCTAATGCAGTTTGTTTAGTTCTCTGTAGTGCAGTGGATACTCTAGCCTCATCTTTTGTTCTAGAATTCCCTTAGTCGTTTCTTGTTCCTGAGTAATTGTTAGTTGTTTTTCTTGTGAGGGGAAGTGAGGTCACAAATGATGTATGTTGCCATCTTGGTGATGTATTTTCAAAGATGAGTAGGGCTAGTCTTATAGACATAAAAGTGAAGATTATGCATAAATTGGAGGCTGTGTGTGAGAAAAGCATTCCAAATAGAGGAAATAGAATATCTGAAGACACTATGATATGGCATAATATTCAAGTGTGTGTGTTCGTGTACTTGAATTACTGGATAAGAATTGGACATCTGGATCATAAAAGGCCTATTGTAACAAATTTGGACTTTTATCTAAAGGCAGTGGAAAGCTTGGAGTATTTTAAGCAAAGGAATATGATATTTGTGTTTTGAAAAGATAACTGACAGAAATATTTAGGGTGGGTTATTGGAGAGGAGACCTGAATGAAATCAGGCAGCACAGTAGTAAGGTTATTGCTGTGATTAATATGAGGAAGAGAGATAAGTTGCAGTTATGAGTATGGCAAATGATAGAAAATCAAGAAATATTTCTCACTGAGTGAATGACTAATAATATAGCTATTGAAATTTCAAAGTGTTAATCTTCAAAAAACTAAGTTACTCTTTGGCTGAGTTTCAACACTGAGGTATTGAGTTTATATATAGAAGAAGAGGTAGTTAGAGCCCTTGATCAAATATGTATTTGTTTTACTTAATGCAAAACACGAACAGATTCTCTATCATTTATAGGGTTTATTTGTTTAAAGAATATTCTCGCCCTTTTTAAAATAGAAAACTTGTTATAAAAGCCAATTTTTATTAGTATAGGGTTTACTCAGTATAACCATCCATGATTACACAAGTTACTGTTACATTTAATAGATAAGGCTTCATAGCTTTTTGATTAATAGCATCAGCTTTAAAGTTTGCTTTGGGTTCCAGTTTCAGCTTCTGTATTTGGAAAGTACTTTTGCTTCTGTTAGCCTATGTTTTCTCATCTATTCATTCAGCCAATATTTATTATTCACTACGTATCATGAATTGCCCTTGTTGCTGGGGATAGAGCAATAAACAGGTACATATATATTTATTTGTAGATGTTGCCTTAAACAGTCATTGGTTGGCCATGAACAATAAAATAAGTACTGGATTATGTGACATGTGAATGGTGATATGTACTGTGGAAGAAGATAATGTGCAGCAGGTTGAGGAAAATGGAGACCTTTGAAGGAAGTAGAAAGTGTTGGCATATTTGCAGTTTAAAAAGAATAGTCACATTAGAGCACATTGATTAAAAAGTGATATTTAAGCCAGGAACTGAAGAACCTGAGGGAGTTAACCATAGGGGTTGATCATTCCAGTCCTGGGGAACAACAGTTATACAAATGAAAGCTTCCCTGCCATATTTGAGGAATGAGGACAATGTAGCAAAAACAAAATGATCAAAGTGACGAGAGAAGTAAGATGAGAATAGAGAGATAACATAGGGATAAGATTTTGTATAGAGATTTTGCAATTTATTCTGTAGGAAATGACAGTCATTGCAGTATCATTGCCAGTAGAGGAGGGAGACAGTATGTTTTATGTATTAATAAGATCACTCTTGGCTGATACATGTAGAAATTTAAGGACAGAAATAAGACATCAGTTAGGAAGCTATTGTAATCCTCATCGAGCATAATGGTGATTTGGACTAGGATAGTAATAGTTGAGGAGATAGAAGTAGTAGGATTCTGAATATGTTTCAAAGCTAGAGTCTATAGTATATACTAGCACATTTGATGTGGGTTGTCAGAGAAAGCTGGAAGTCTAGTATTACTCTTAAGATTTTTGGCCTGCACAGCTGAGAAGATGGTGTTTCTTTCAACCAGGAAGGAAAAGACTGTGGATAAATAGGTATTGGGGAAGGTGAGGAGTTTAGTCTTGGAAGTACTAATTTTTAGACCTCTAGTCAGCCTCTTTGCAGCAATGTTAAATAGGGGTTGACTAGTTATTTTTCTAGGCTAAAGAGATAAATTTGTGTGTTATAACCATTTAGATGGTATTCAATGTCTTCAGAGTAGATGAAATTCTTAAGATTGTAGGATGACAACTGGATATGACCATTGGCTTAGAAGCAGTTTCTTACTTGGATACGAGTTAATTTTGGGAGAGTGATGTGGAAAAAAACCCATTTGCAGTGCATTTAGGAAAGAAGAAAAAAATGAGGGGGAATTAGAGAATGTCTATAAATGTTTGTTTAGAGGAGTTTTGCTACAAACTGGAGCAGAAATAAAACAGAGAGGTAGCTTGTGGGTAAAGTAGAAATCGAGTCAGGGGAAATAGAGTTTTAAAAAATGAGAGCAAGACTATAGTTTCATGGTGGTGAGTGGGGAAATTGATGTAGGAGCAATAGGTGAAAATTTCTGGAGTGACTTTTTATTGAATTAGAAAGTCAGGGAATTTTTATACAAATGAATGATTTGCAGCTATTTTCTGCCAGTTTTAGTTGTCCTTTCATTTTCATTGAAGAGCAAAATATTTTAATTTTGATAAAGTAAAATTTATTTTTTTCTTTTATAGATCATATTTTTATTGTCAAATTGAAGAAATTTTAGCCTAATACAAGGTCTTAGAGACTTTTTATTTCTATAAATAATATTTTTTTTGTTCTAGAAATATTATAGTTTGAGCTTCTATATACAGGTCTTTGATTCATTCGGAGTTACTTTTTTTGTATGGTGTGAAATAAAGACCTAAAGTTCAATTTTTGCATGTTAATATTCGATTATTTGTTGAAAAGTTCACCATTTCCCTAGTAAATTGTCCTATTACCATTATTGAAAATAAGTTGACTGGAATTATAGGGATTTATTTCTGGATTTTCATTTTAGTTCCATTGATCTCTTTATTGGTTTATGACATTGTCACAGTGTTCTTTTTACTGAAGCGTTGTAATGAGTTTTGAAATTGGGCAGGTTAATTCTTTTATATTCTTTTTCAAAATTGTTTTGGCTAATTTAGATTGTTTACATTCCCATATAAATTCTGAATCAGCATAATGATATCTGTAAAAAAGCCTGCTGGAATTATGTTAATTTTGAGGCTTTTAATCCATTAACATGTAATATCACTCTATTTACTCAGCTCTTCTTTATTAGCAGAGTTTTTAGTATATACGCATTACACTTAAGAAAAAATTTATTCCTGTGTAATTTATTCTTTTTAAAGCTACTATATATGATGGAATTTCTTTCTTCATTTCACTTTCAGATTGTTCATTATTCGTTCATAAAAGTGTAGTTGATGTTTGTGTATTGACCCTATATCCTGTAACCTTTCTGACCTTATTCATTACTTTTAGTTTTTTTGTTTTGTTTTTAGATTCTTTAGCCTTTGCTGCATATAAAATTGACGGTGAAAAACAGTTGTTAGTTTTACTTCTTCCTTTCCAATCTCGATGTCCTTCATTGCTTTTTCTTGCTGTATTGCACTGGTTAGGACTTCTAGACTCATATTAAGCTATAGTGAAATTGGACATTCTTGCCTGATTCTTGATTTTAGAGGGAAAGCAATTTGGTCTCTTACTATTAAGTATTATGTTAGCTGAAACTTCTTTGTAGCTGCTCTGTATCAAGTTTCGGCAGTTCTCTCCTGTTTTTTGTTTATAGTAGAGTTTTTGTTATGAATGTATCTTGGATTTTGACAATTGTTTCCTTCTTTGTGTTATAAATTGATCATTTGGTTTTGTTCTTTGTTAATATGGTGATTTATATTGTATTTCTGCATGAAATAAATTTTATATTCCTGGCATGAAATCTATTTGGTCATAATATATAATTATTTAAAATGTTATGGAATTCATTCTGCTAATATTTTGTTATGGGGTTTTTTTGGGTCTGTTTTTATGAATGAGTTGATTATAGTTGTCTCACGATTTGTCTGTCTGGCTTGGCGTCAGGACAATATTGGCCTCAATAAATGAAATGAGAATTGCTTCTTTATTTTCTGAAAGAATTTGTATAGTCATGCTAGTCGTGTCTTCTTTAAATGTTTTATAGAATTCACCTATGAAGGTATCCAAGCATGGGATTTTTTCTGTGCCAAGATTTTAAATTACTAATTCAGTCACACACCTTATTATAGGCTCTTCACATATTCTGTTACTTAAGTGTCAAATGTGGAAATATTAATTTTGTAAGAATTTAATCCATTTATTTATTGTGTGGCAGAGAGTTGTTCATAATAATCTCTTGTAGTGCTTTTAATTTTTGTAGGTGTTAGTGATGTTCCTTCTTTCATTCCTGAGGAAAATTCCCAAAGAAACACATTTTTTTTTTCAACTGATGCTTTTCTTCTTTTTCTGTTTCAATTTCTTTGATTTCTGTTTGTTCCTATTATTTCCATCCTTCATTGTTTAGGTTTTGTTTACTTTTCTTTTTCTAGTTTCTTAACGTGCAAGCTTTTTGATTTGAGATGTTCCTCCTTTTCCAGTATGGGTATTTGCAGCTGTACATTTCTAACACAGCATTTTTTAGCTTTGTTCCATAAATTTTTACATGCTTTTTTGCATTGACTTTGAGTTCAAAATGCTAATTTTACCTATGATTACTAAGTTGACCCATGGGTTATTTTGTGTTAATAACCAGATATTTGGTGGGACGCCTGGGTGGCTCAGTGGGTTAAAGCCTCTGCCTTCGGCTCAGGTCATGATCTCAGGGTCCTGGGATCAAGCCCCGCGTCAGGCTCTCTGCTCAGTGGAGAGCCTGCCTCCCTCTTTCTCTCTGCCTGCCTCTCTGCCTACTTGTTATCTGTCAAATAAATAAATAAAAAATATTAAAAAAAATAGCCAGATATTTGGAGTTTCCCAGTTACTTTTCCATTTTGATTTCTGATTGAATTCCACTGTGATCTGAGAATTCCTTTAAATGATTTCAGTTAAAGTTATTGAGACTCCTTTATTGCCTAGTTCCTGGTCTTTCTGGAGAATGTGCCAAATATATTAGAAAAAGGTATACTATCATTGCATGGTGTGTTTATATCACTTAGATTAAGTTGGTTGATAGTATCATTCAAATCTCAAGTCTTCAAAAAATCCTTTCTGATTCACTTTCTAGTTCTATTAATTATTTTGAGATTTGAGGTATTGAAATCTCCAACTACAGCTTCCTCTCATTCTGTCAGTTTTTACTTTGTGTACTTTGGGTCTTTCTTTTCAATGAAAGATTTTATTTATTGATTTTTTCATAGTTTACAGTATTTTTTCATGTTAAGTGTATTTAAATACAGGTCATAGTGCTTTTTAAAATTTAAATTCAGTTAATTAACATATAATGTAGTATTGATTTCAGAGGTAGAGTTCAGTGATTCATCAGTCTTATAAAATACCCAGTGCTCTTTACATCACATGCCCTCCTTAATGTCCATTACCCAGTTACCTCATCCCCTCACTCCCCTACCCTTTAGCTGCCCTCAGTTTGTTTCCTATGATTAAGAGTCTCTTATGTTTCTCTCCCTCTCTGATTTTGTCTTGTTTCATTTTTTTCCTCTCTTCCTCTATGATCTTCTGTTTGGTTTCTAAAATTCCACATATGAGTGAGATCATGTGATAATTATTTTTCTCTGATTGACTTATTTTGCTTAGCATAGTACCCTCTAGTTCCATCCATATTGTTGCAAATGACAAGATTTCATTTTCTTTGATGGCTGAGTAGTATTCTACTATATGTATGTATATATGCATATGCATATGTGTGTGTGTGTGTGTGTGTGTGTGTGTGTGTGTGTATGTGTATCTCACTTCTTCATTCATCTGTCGATGGACAACTGGGCTCTTCCCATAGTTTGGCTGTTGTGGACATTGCTGCTATAAACATGGGGTGCACATGCCCCTTCAGATCACTACATTTGTATCTTTGGGGTAAATACCCAATAGTGCTATTGCTGGGTTGTAGGGTAGCTCTATTTTCAGCTTTTTGAGGAACCTCCATACTTTTTTCCAGAGTGGTTGTACCAGCTTGCATTCCCACCAACATTGGAGGAGGGTTCCTCTTTCTCTGTATCCTCACCAACTTCTGTCTTTTCCTGACTTGTTAATTTTAGCCATTCTGACTGCTGTGAGGTGGTATCTCATTACGGTTTTGATTTATATTTCCCTGATGTTGAGTCATATTGAGTACTTTTTCATATGTCTGTTGGCCTTTTTGGATGTCTTTTTTGCAGAAATGTCTGTTCATGTCTTCTGCCTACTTCTTGATTGGGTTATTTGCTCTTTGGGTATTGAGTTTGATAAGCTCTTCATTGATTTTGGACCTTAACCCTTTATCTGATATATCGTTTGTTTCCTTTGCTGTACAAAAGCTTTTTTGTCTTGATGAAGTCCCAGTAGTTCATTTTTGCCTTTATTTCCCTTGCCTTCTACCAAGAAGTTGCTGCAGCAGAGGTCACAGAGGTTGCTGCCCGTGTTCTCCTTTAGGATTTTGATGGATTCCTATCTCACATTTAGGCCCTTCCTCAATTTTGAGTCTATTTTTGTGTGTGTTGTAAAGAAATGGTCGAGTTTCATTCTTCTGCATATGGCTGTCCAGTTTTCCTAACTGGGTCTCTGTTGTTATGTGAATACGTCTTGTTATATTTTCCTCTTACTGACTTTCTTCATTATAGTACATCATTATTTTTAGTAATATTTCTTGACTTCAGGTCTGTTTTGTATATTAGTATTTCCTGGTTCTTATGGTTACTCTTTGCATACTACCTTTCTGTGCTTTTACCATCAATCTATTTGAAATGTCTCTCTTGTAGGCAACAAAATGTTATGTAATGCTCTTTTAACTAGTCTATGAATCCCTCCTTCTGTTTAGTCAATTCACAATTTAATTATTAATGTGTTTGACTTTGCACCAGTCATTTGCTATTTGTTTTATATATGAATATATAATGTGTTTTTTGTTGTTGTGTTGAACCAGTATTTTTAGGTGTACCATTTTAATTCTTATTTTTTTGTTATATATTTAAATGTTTGTTTATTGGTTGCTGTAAGGATTATATGATACATTTTAATTTAGCATAACCTATTTCCAATTAATAATAACAGTCTCAGTAAAATGTAGGAAGTTTGTTCTAATGTAGTTCTATTTCCAGCCCCACTTGTGTTTGTATTGTTATATATATTATTATATATCTTATAAGCCCTGGCAGATGCTGGTATTTCACATAGCATACAGATCACCTGTCTAAAGTGTACAGTTTTGATCATATTTAATATACTCAGAATTGTTCAAATATCACCATAATTAACTTTAGGACATTTTTATCACCCCAAAAGAAAATCTGTGCTCACTATTAGTCATCCTCTATTTTCCCCTTTCCCTAGTCCTAGCCAACCAGTTTTGTTTCTGTAGGTTTTCTTGTTCTGAACATGGCATACAAATGCAATTTGCAATATATATAGTCTTTTGTGACTGACAAGTTTCATTTTACATGGTTATAAGATTCATCTGTTGTCGCATGAGTCAGTACTGTATTCCTTTTTATTGGTGAATAATATTTTATAGATATACCACATTTCATTCACCTACTGAATGGACAGTTTGGTGTTCCCACTTTTTTGCAGTTGTGACTAATGATATTGTAAATATTTATGAGTGTGTGTACTTAAATTTTCAGTTCTCTTGGTTATATACCTAAGAAAAGAATTGTTGGGTCATTTGTTAAGCCTATGCTTAACTTTTTGCAGAACTTCCAGACTTTTTTCCTAGAGTGTTTTCAGTTTTAAAAGATAGTTTTGCTGCATATGAACTGCTCGTTTGATTTTTTTTCATTTTATTTTATTTCTTTTCAGTGTTCTAGCATTCATTGTTTAATCTTATTTGATTTTTTAAAAATACTTTGAATAAGTCACATGGCCTCCAGGTTTTCTGATACATAGTTAGCCTTTAATTCTGTTGTTGTTCTCTCATGTGATGAATCCTTTTTTCCACCTTGTTATTTACCTTAGTTTTGTAACACTTTTTTTTTTTTTAACAAGACATCTCTTTGTTATTGGAAGGAATTCTTTATTGACCTGTCACATTTTTGTATGTCCTGCAAGCAGAAGAAACCTTTGTGATTGTTGGAAGATAATTCTCCTTTGATCTCTCACATTTCTTCATGTCTTCACATAGAAGGACCAAATGCTTTTGTTCTGTACTGTACTGTTATTTTATTTATTTTTTTTAAAGATTTTATCTACTTATTTGACAGACAGAGATCACAGTAGGCAGAGAGGCAGGCAGAGAGAGAGGGGCAGGCTCCCTGCTGAGCAGAGAGCCCCAATGTGGGGCTCCATCCCAGGACCCCAGGATCACCTGAGCCAAAGGCAGAGGCTTTAACCCACTGAGCCACCCAGGCACCCCTGTACTGGTATTTTTAAAGATGTTTATGTAACACACAGCTCTGGAATATAGTAGTGTCTCCGTTTGAAGGGCTGTTATCAGGCAAATGTTATCAAGCCTACTGGCCATCAGAAAAGATTCTAGGGCCCTAAGCTCAGGTTTCCTTTTGTGTAACATTCTGTGTTTCTGTCCCCTGGACCTGAGTCAGTTTGTGGAACTGGCAAAAATGCTGATACTCTGGCTGCTGCTGTTGCTGAGAATAATAAACTATCATTTGTCTATGAATATCTGGGTCAGATATTCATATTTCATATTGAATATCTTCATATTTCATATGAAGATATTTCATATCTCACATTCATATTTCATATGAAGATACTCATATTTCATATCAAATATCTTCATATTTGATATGAAGCTATTTGATATCTACTGTCAGGATCCATGAAAGGTTAACTTGGTAGCTTACATGTAGAGTAAAACCTCATACTCTCTGCAGTGCTTGGGGGTGGTTATCATGCTTGGAGTTCATTGAGCATCTGGGATCTGTCCGTGAATGCTTTTCATAACAGTTGGAAAGTTTTCAGTCATTATTTCTTTTTTCTTTTTTTTTTTTTTGCGCTTATTTTGCCTCTTTTTCTGAACTCCCATTATACATATATTTGTCCTCTTGATATCCTGCAGGCACTCTGAAGCCATTTTTAATCTTTTTTCCGTTGCTCAATTTATTAATACTATTGTGTTTTTCCAAGTTCACTCATTCCTTCTGCTATCTTAGAGTCCCCTGGAGTTTTTCTTCTTGATTATTGTCTTTTTACCTGACAGAATTTGTTGGGTCTCTCTAGTAGATTCTAATTATTTATATTCACTGTTTATGGAGTCATTTTCATCACATTCTCCTTTATTTTCAAAGTATGAGTGCCTTAAATTCTTTAAACATAATTTATAATAGCTACCTTGAAGTATTTTTTGCTAAATCCAACACCTGGTCCTACTCAGAGAAGAGATTCTTTTGACCATTGGTTCATTAGTATCAGTCACATTTTCTTTTTTTTTTTGCCTATCTTAATGTTATATTTTTGTTATTAATTATTATAAAATTTAATATAGGATCTACTCTTAGCAAGTTTTTAAGTATATAATATTTTTAACTATAGGCACTTTTCTATACAATAGATCTCTAGGATTTATTCATCTTGTGTAACTGAAACTTTATAGCCTTTGATGACTATCTCCTGTTTCTTCTTCCTGCTGTCCCTGGTAACCACCCTTTTATAACATGCTGGTGTTTTTGATAATTAGGTCTTTGAGGAACTAACATTGAGGAAAGGTGTTACTGTTAATGCTAGGCTTCTAGGGATGAGTGAAGTCGTAATGAAGAGTAGCACTTTAAGGAGTCCACCTAATTTTTGGATATCTTACTTGTCTAGATTTTGAATAATGGATGCAGCACACAAACATAGCATGGTTTTGAAGAATGCTCTATGCAGAAATGCTTATTTTGGTTGATTACTGCTCATTTTTACTGTTATTAAGCATAATTGGCTGGAGGTGGACAAGGTGGTAATTTTTTAAATGTCAATTTGGGTAAGAGCACAGATTTCTGTAAATAGTGTAGTGATAGCTCCTAGGCAGATCGTTAGTGTTTGAGAGGTTTTATTAATTTCTGTTAATGGATGGAAATGGAATAGTAGGAAGATGCCTGCTACAACTATTGTACTTGAATGAAGTAGGGCTAAGATGGGTGTAGGGCTTTCTGTGGCTAAGTGAAAATCATGTGTGAAGGACACATTGGATGACTTCGCCAATTGTGGCCAAAGTTTGATTAATGGAAGATTAATATGATTGAGATTGTCTATAAAGTTTTGTTGGAAGTCTAATGAATTTAGATTAAACAGGAATCCTGCTATTGATATAATGAATCCTGTATCTTGCAGGTGGCAGTGTTGGAAGTTTGACTATTTTAGATTTCTTATAGAAGCTTTCTATTCTTTTCCCTTGATATATCTGTTTATTCTTTCACCAACACTACACTTTCTTGATTATTGTACCTTTATAATAGGTTTTGAAGTTGGGTTGTGTCGGTCCTCCAACTTCTCTTTCAGTATTGTGTTTTGGGCCTTTTGCTTTCCGTATACACTATAAAATCATTTTGTTGATATCTGTGTAATGATTTTCTGGAATTTTGAATTGGATTCTATTGAATTTATAGACCATAGGATGACATGACAACTTGGCAATATTGAATCTACCTATCTGTGAACGTAAAATATTTCTCCACTTACTGAATTCTTTAATTTTGTTCCTCTGAGTTTTCTTGTTTTCCTCATATAGATCTTTTTTAAAAAATTTTTATTTGTCAGAGAGAGAGAGAGAGAGAGAGAGCGCACAAGCAAGGGGAGTGACAGGCAGAGGGAGAGGGAGAATCAGACTCCCCACTGAGCAGGAAGCCCATGTGGCATTCAGTCCAAGGACCCTGGGATTGTGACCTGAGCCAAAGGCAGAAGTTTAACTGACTAAGCCACCCAGGTGTCCCTCATACAGATCTTGTACATGATCTATTAGATTTATACCTAAGTGTTTCACTTTTTATGGTGGTAATGTAAATGGCATTTTGTTTTTATTTTTAAATTGCACTTGTTCATTTTTGGCATATAAAATATCAATTGACTTTTGTAGATTAACCTTGTATCCTGCAACCCGAAATAATTGCTTATTAGTTCCCAGACTTTGACTATTGTTTTGGATATTCTTTTTTTTTTTAAGATTATTTATTTGAGATCTACACATTTAATGCAATCCCTATCAAAATACCTAAAATCCCTATCAAAAAAATCCATTTTTTTTTAAAAAAAATGGAACAAAGAATCCTAAAATTTATATGGAACCAGAAAAGACCTCGAATAGCCAAAGGAATATTGAAAAAGAAAGCCAAAGTTGGTGGCATCACAATTCCGGACTTCAAGCTCTATTACAAAGCTGTCGTCATCAAGACAGCATGGTACTGGCACAAAAACAGACCCATAGATCAATGGAACAGAATAGAGAGCCCAGAAATAGACCCTCAACTCTATGGTCAACTCATCTTCGACAAAGCAGGAAAGAATGTCCAATGGAAAAAAGACAGCCTCTTCAATAAATGGTGCTGGGAAAATTGGACAGCCACATGCAGAAAAATGACATTGGACCACTTCCTTACACCACACACGAAAATAGACTCCAAATGGATGAAGGACCTCAATGTGAGAAAGGAATCCATCAAAATCCTTGACGAGAACACAGACAGTAACCTCTTCGACCTCAGCCACAGCAGCATCTTCCTAGGAACATTGGCAAAGGCAAGGGAAGCAAGGGCAAAAATGAACTATTGGGATTTCATCAAGATCAAAAGCTTTTGCACAGCAAAGGAAACAGTTAACAAAACCAAAAGACAACTGACAGAATGGGAGAAGATATTTGCAAACGACATATCAGATAAAGGGCTAGTATCCAAAATCTATAAGGAACTTAGCAAACTCAACACCCAAAGAACAAACAATCCAATCAAGAAATGGGCAGAGGACATGAACAGACATCAGTTGATGCAGAAAAAGCATTTGACAAAATCCAGCATCCGTTCCTGATGAAAACGCTTCAAAGTATAGGGATAGAGGGAACATTCCTGAACTTCATAAAATCTATCTATGAAAGACCCACAGCAAATATCATCCTCAATGGGAAAAAGCTTGCAGCCTTCCCGTTGAGATCAGGAACACGACAAGGATGCCCACTCTCACCACTCTTGTTCAACATAGTATTAGAAGTTCTAGCAACGGCAATCAGACAACAAAGAGAAATAAAAGGTATCCAAATTGGCAAGGAAGAAGTCAAACTCTCTCTCTTCACAGATGACATGATTCTTTATATGGAAAACCCCAAAGACTCCACCCCCAAACTACTAGAACTCATACAGCAATTCAGTAATGTGGCAGGATACAAAGTCAATGTACAGAAATCAGTGGCTTTCTTATACACTAACAATGAAAATACAGAAAGGGAAATTAGAGAATCGATTCCTTTTACTATAGCACCAAGAACCATAAGATACCTGGGCATAAACCTAACCAAAGAAGTAAAGGACCTGTACTCGAGGAACTACAGAACACTCATTAAAGAAATTGAAGAAGACACAAAAAGATGGAAGACTGTTCCATGCTCTTGGATTGGAAGAATAAACCTTGTTAAAATGTCTATACTGCCTAGAGCAATCTATACTTTTAATGCCATTCCGATCAAAATTCCACCGATATTTTTCAAAGAGCTGGAGCAAATAATCCTAAAATTTGTATGGAGTCAGAAGAGACCCCGAATTGCTAAGGAAATGTTGAAAAACAAAAACAAAACTGGCGGCATCACGTTACCCGATTTCAAGCTTTACTACAAAGCTGTGATCACCAAGACAGCGTGGTACTGGCATAAAAACAGACACACAGACCAGTGGAACAGAGTGGAGAGCCCAGATATGGACCCTCAACTCTATGGTGAAATAATCTTCGACAAAACAGGAAAAAATATTCAATGGAAAAAAGACAGTCTCTTCAATAAATGGTGCTGGGAAAACTGGACAGCGATATGTAGAAGAATGAAACTCGACCATTCTCTTACACCGTACACAAAGATAAACTCGAAATGGATAAAAGACCTCAACGTGAGACAGGAATCCATCAGAATCCTAGAGGAGAACATAGGCAGTAACCTCTTCGATATCAGCCACAGCAACTTCTTTCAAGATATGTCTCCAAAGGCCAAGGAAACAAAAGCAAAAATGAACTTTTGGGACTTCATCAAGATCAAAAGCTTCTGCACAGCAAAGGCAACAGTCAACAAAACAAAGAGGCAACCCACGGAATGGGAGAAGATATTTGCAAATGACAGTAGAGACAAAAGGTTGATATCCAGGATCTATAAAGAACTTCTCAAACTCAACACACACAAAACAGATAATCATATCAAAAAATGGGCAGAAGATATGAACAGACACTTCTCCAACGAAGACATACAAATGGCTATCAGACACATGAAAAAATGTTGAACTAGCTTTTAAAAGTTACTCTTTTGGAGTAACTTTTACTTCTTAATTTGCAGAATTTCTCTCTTGTTTTATGGTGCTATTAATGTTATTGCTTAGTTTTTCCAAAATCTGTATTTTAATTTTTTAGTCTAGTTTTTTAGGGGTCAGGTTAGAGTTTCTCCAGATTAGAGTTCTGTAAATGATTGGTGAGAAGGCTTACTAAAACCTTTGACCATGTATTGCTATGTGTTTGGTTTGATGAACACATTAAAATTTGGGGTAGTTTTCATCTCTGTCCTAGCTTTCACTTCCCATTGATCTTCTTCAAGTCTGCGGTGTATGTGTGCATAGGCGTCCTGATAGCCATGGATTGTTTGAAATTATTATGAAGTTCCCTAATATACATATAATAAATAGCCTCGTTGTTTTATTTTCATGATCTTCAGTGCTCGCTTCGGCAGCACATATATTTTCATGATCTTCAATCCCTGGTTGGTTCTCTGGTCTCCTCCTCACCCTAATTGCAAATGTAACCTCATTCTAGGAGATTTAAAGGCTTTTTTCCTATTTTCAGCTTGGCAAGCATTTTTTTGAACTGCCCTTCAAATAAGTTAGTGATCTGTGTCAGTGAAGTTGTTGGTTTCTATGAGCAGCCACAGCCTTGTAGAACTACTTCATCTGTGGTGCTTGGTTGGCGCAGTCCTGAAAAGATCACTACAAATTCCATTTATTCTTACTCAACATTTAGCCTATTTTTTGAATAAAATTAATGTGGATTTTATTGTTTTCCTCTGGTAAATTTTCAGAGCCCTGAAATAATTGATAGATACTCTCTAGTTCTTTACTTGGTCTTCAGGGATAGGATTTCTTGGCCTCCTTTATTCAACCATAGCTGTAAGATATACTCCCTAATTTTTTCATGGCTGGTTCATTTTCCTTTTTTTCCCCCCAAAGATTTTATTTACTTACTTGAGAGAGAGAGAGATTGGGAGAGAACACAAGCATGGGGAATGGCAGGTGGAGGGAGAGGGAGAAGCAGGCTCCCCGCAGAGCATGGAGCCCAGTGCAGGACTTGATCCCAAGACCCTAGAATCAGCACATGAGCTAAAGGCAGACACTTAACCCACCGAGCCATCTAGGTGCCCCTGGTTCATTCTCCTTTAAGTCCCAGTTCAGATATCACCTCCTCAGAGAAGTCTTCTCTGAAACTTATTATCCAGGTTACTTTTACCTTTCTTATAAACCTTTCCCCATATCTTTTATTTGTCTCCTAGGTTTATTTTCATAATCTGTCTCCTTTTATAAAGTGTATGTTCTGTGAGAGCAGTCTCCTGTCTCTTGTTTATGGTTGTATTTCTGGCTCTTAGAGAAGTACCTTACAAATTTAGTAAATATTTATGTTTAACTGATATTACCTCTGTAAGTACATTGTTTTTATAGTTTTGATTTCAATTTTTGATATTTTTCATATAAACAATATCTTTTAACATTTTTATACGTAAATTCATTTTATAGAGATCTTTGTAATAGTCAAGTAATATTTCTTTGAGGATTTTTACCAAGAGAAAAGAAAATACATGCATACAACATCATACATATTTTGTGTTAAAAATTTTTATATTTTATGAAGAAATGAATTCTTTTATGTTGTTCAGATATCCTTACCAGAATAGCTGATACATATTGGATAAAGTCATTGAATAGCTTACTCATTTTTATATCATCTATAATCATAGGTTTTAGAATTTTCAGATTTCTTACCTGTGCTTGTCTTACTCTGTTTGGATTTGTTTGCCTCCTTTTATTAGTAGAAACTGTCTTCTTTACTTCAGTGCTAATTCTGTAGAAAGTACTTAGCCTTTGCCTTTTGAATGTCAGAAATTAATCATGGTAGAAAGAAAACTAACGTTCATTAGTGAAATAGTGGAACTAGTATTTGAAATTTGTGTTTGAAATTTTTTTTTCCATTTTATTTATTTTTTCAGCGTAACAGTATTCATTCTTTTTGCACAACACCCAGTGCTCCATGCAAAACGTGCCCTCCCCATTACCCACCACCTGTTCCCCCAACCTCCCACCCCTGACCCTTCAAAACCCTCAGGTTACCCCAACCTCCCACCCCTGACCCTTCAAAACCCTCAGGTTGTTTTTCAGAGTCCATAGTCTCTTATGGTTCGCCTCCCCTCCCCAATGTCCATAGCCCCCTCCCCCTCTCCCAATCCCACCTCCCCCCAGCAACCCCCAGTTTGTTTTGTGAGATTAAGAGTCATTTATGGTTTGTCTCCCTCCCAATCCCATCTATATCTTCATTTAGAAGGTAGAATATGTTTTATTTATTTTAATTTTATTTTTTAAAATAACATATAATGTATTATTTGTTTCAAGGGGGTAGAATATATTTTAAAGAAACATTTCCGAGATTTATTTTTCTAAATCAATGGGTTTAGCTTTGCGTTTATAAATATTCAGTACATTGAGGTTACTTGAGTGTACATAGCTATGGATATATTTGTGAAGTAGTTTGCAGTGTTTATCTACTGGAGTTAATCCCAGGGGCAGAAAGAATAAGTAATAAGGGTTTTTCTTTTCACTGCAGAGACCTTTTCTTTTTCTTCCCTTATTATGTAAGTCTGACCTACCTTGACCTCATTTATAGCGTGGCTGCTATAAATTTTGTCCTTGATTAATGTTTTATTAGTGAAATAACATGAAGACCTTTACAGACTGACACTACAGCATAAGGTTTATTGGACTTGATGGTTATCATTAGCAAATCAATTACTTAGGTCAGACATAAGTAATTGTTATTTGGTAGAAATGTTTCTGTAAACTTACCTATTCAATTGATAGGGTACTTTCTCTGTAAATACATTGTTTTGATAGTTTTGAGTTCAGATATTGATTTTTTTTATGTAAGCAGAAATCCATTTTAAACAAATTTATAGAAAGGAAGTAATTAGTAATCATTGGCATAATTGATACTTTCTTGACAGTTTTTTTATCAATATAAAAGAAAACACACATACATATAAAACAAGATTTCAGTTTAAAAACATTGATTTTCTACATTTATTGAACAAGAATGTTGTTATTCCTAAATCATAATTTTGCTTATAGACGTTTTATGTCATTATTATCATCACTGTCATCCCTATTTACTTTTTATGTGCAAGAAATTGGTCTAAAAGAGTCCTGTTTTTCCTGAAAGGTACAAATTTTTTTAAACAGTTTTAAATTCTTTAAAGAATATTAAAGAATTATTTTAGAATGTTTTGTGGAGCTGTGACATCATATTAATAGGAAATAGGAAAGTCACTTATCACCATTGCCTTTGACCTTCATAATGAAATCTGAGGGTCATTGTTATACTAAATTCATGTGTGGTAGGTCACATTATTATGTATATTGGGCTTCAGTTGATTTATTTGTGTACTTGATTTTTATAGTACTGCTTTTTCCTTCACCTTAAAAATGTATTTAATTGAAAAATACATTTAATTATACTGCTTCCAAACTATTGCTTAAATTTTAAAATTAAATTCTTTATCAATGAATCTTGAAAGTCATTCCTCATTTAGATAAAGAAATTTGTATTTCATATTTTTGCCTTTCTTTTATTCCTATTATTATTAATTGTTTTGTTGACATCTCTTCTTAAAATCTGTCTTGGGGTGCCTGGATGGCTCAGTAGGGTAATAAGCCTCTGCCTTCAGCTCAGGTCATGGTCTCAGGGTCCTGGGATTCGAACCTTGCATCTGCTTTCTGCTGAGCAGGGAGCCTGCTTTCCCCTCTCTCTCTGCCTGCCTCCCTGCCTACTTGTGATCTCTCTCTCTGTCAAATAAGTAAAGAAAATCTTAGTAAAACAAAAACTTTACTATCTCAATATGGCTGTTAAATTTGCCAGCAGAAATAGATCCAGCTGTTAGGTAGCTTTCTTTCTTCCTGCCAGAATGCCTGCCATCCCTTCAACTAATATATTTTAGGGCATTTTAAGTTCCTGATGTTGTTCTAGGCATCTGTAGTCATGACAGCTGCTCTTGAGCATTTCAAAAATCTTATAACTTCTCTTGTTTAACTTGTGTTAGGAGGAACAGTGTTTTGGAAAAGTATTTTCCAGTGTTTGTTCCCTTTTTGTCCTTATACTCTGAAGTTCTGAAAAATCAGTTCCAATTCCCTATAAATAAATTTTTTATTCCCTATGAATAAAATTTTTATAGCTTAAAATGCAAAAGAAATTCTGTGAACTTTCCTTTCTTGTTATGTAATTTCTTAATTTTTCTCTTTACTTATATTTTAAAGGAAAAAATATATAAATAATGTATATTGTTATATATGAATAAAATTGTTATATATAAAAATATAATAACAGTTTCTTTGGCTGATCAAATTTTAGAAGTTTTTGCTAGTAAAAGTGAGGAAAAGTAGTATAGAACTTGACTTAAAGGTAGAATAATTGTTAATATTTTCTTATAGTTAAAAAACTGTTAAGATGAATTCTAGTCTTGAATTTTATAATTTGTTAACTATATGAGTAATTTTTAAATGACCTATAATCACAATATAGGGTTTAGTTTCCTAAAAATACACTTTGAGAACTTCTATAACCTTTTCTGATTTTTCTCTGAAATCTGCTACTATGACTTTCTTCTTTTCTTCATCCTTCAAAAGCACAATAAAGGGTAGATTATCCCACATTCTGTTGGGCACATTGCATAATTATCCTCTGGGGATAGTCAGTATCTGCTTATTACAGCAATAATTCAGGCTTGTATCCTGATATGTAAATAGCCCTCATAAAAGATATAATGTTTCTAGTACTGATAGACCTGTGTATCTCTTCAAAATTCAACTGCTTAGATTGCACTTCTACTTTCTGAGCATTCATTTAGTAGTTCCAGCATTTTCTTTCATTCTAAATATTATAGATTCTTAATCAGTGCCTGTGGAGTAAATGAAAAGAAGAATGAATGAAAGGGAAGGTGAGGAGGGAAAAGGAAGA
This sequence comes from Meles meles, assembly GCF_922984935.1. Taxonomy (NCBI): domain Eukaryota; kingdom Metazoa; phylum Chordata; class Mammalia; order Carnivora; family Mustelidae; genus Meles; species Meles meles. Next base: position 144,281,393 of record NC_060067.1, read on the forward strand.
TAGGGAAGGAGAGAGGGTAAAATGCATTTTATTCTGACCACTTCTGGTTATATTTTGGTACGAGACAGAAGTATCTGTTGCACTTAAGTAAACAGTGTGGCTAGGATATAGTCTCTGAAATAACCAAAGGTGAAGTGTAAATTAGAGTTTATATCTTGGAAACTCTGCAGTATTTCTTAAAGGGCTATATTCTCTCTGGTTAAATTTTTAAAAAATATATGTGAGGTGATATATAGAAAAACTCAATTAAATATTTTAAACATTTGTTTGGAAGTGATCCTATTTCAGAAGTCATTGTTTCAAAGATGTATTGTGAGGTACTTTCATCTCTATTTACTCTAACCCTGGATCTAATAATAATAGACATTAATGTGGGTTGTGTAGAAAGAGGTACATGCTATTCTTTCCTCTTAAAGATTAGACAATTTAATGTTTATAATTTTGTGAAAATTTAATGGCGTATTAAAGAGGATTAGACGGGCACCTGGGTGGCTCAGTGGGTTAAGCCTCTGCCTTCAGTTCAAGTCATGATCTCAGGGTCCTGGGATCGAGTCCCACATCAGGCTTTTTGCTCAGCAGGGGGCCTGCTTCCTCCCTCTCTTTGCCTGCCTCTGCCTACTTGGGATCTCTCTCTCTCTCTGTCAAATAAATAAATAAATAAAATCTTTAAAAAAAAAAAGAGGATTAGAATTTTCTTTTCTTAATTATGAGAAGCATTTTCCTTTTCTTCATGTGTTTTGGCTTAAAATAGTAATATGGTCAAATTATTTTCATTTTTAATTTTCCAGCTTGATCTCAGTTTTCTATGGTTACTTTTCAGGCTTGTTTTGTTCTGATTAAATTAAGCCATGGTGCTGCATTTAAATTCTGCTTTTCACCCCCTAAAAATGCTAAATTCCAGTAGGTTTCAGGGCTTTAGGTGTTGGGCAGGGTAGAATTTGCTGTTTAACCTTTCTCACCAAGACCAAAGCAATGCAATTTCCAGACAAGGGTGGTATGTTTGCAGAAGTTTTAGAGCCGTATGCATTTTAAAAAACTACAGCAGTTTATGTATAAAAGGAAACACTGCATTAAATGAGAATGAATATAGAAAAAAAGGGGGACAGACCAGGGGTGGGAGAAAAAAAAAGCTAAACATTGAGAAGAGTTAAATGATAACAAAATGAAGATAGAAATTGGTTCATTGGGAAAATATTTATGCACATCAGCTATGTGCGGGTCTATGTTCTGAGTTCTGGGATTAGACAATGGACAGACTAGACACCCCTGCCCTCATGCAGTGTATTTTAATTAGCATAGGTAGACAATAAAAAAATTAAAAAGCTTATATGATGTCAGAGGGTGATAAATGCTGTAAGAACAGGGAGAGAAAGAATAGATACAGTATAGGGTAGAGGCATGTTGCAGTTTTAAATAAGATGATCAAAGAATCTAAAAGGGTTAAGTTCCTATGAAATGCTAAGCAATTGCTACTAGTAGTGAAGAGGCAAAGGCAGGTATAGGAAAAAAGAAAATGATATTTTGTAACAGGGAAATCCTAAACTGGAGTTGAAGTGGGAAGTAGTCAGAGCTGTTATCCTCATTGTTTTGCTTTTTTTGCATTGAACTATCTTGTGTGTGTGTGTGTGTGTGTGTGTGTGTGTGTGTGTGTCCTTGAGAATAAATTCTTTCATAGTCCTAAGAATTTCTGTTATCTAGAACATGCCAGCTTGCACATGGGTCCTTCTTCCATTCCAGCCTTTTTACTGTCATGAGTTACTATTTTAAAATGCTCAACTAGGGGTGTGTAAAGTAAATTTGGAAAAATAGGTTGATAGCAGATTGTGACATTCATGTTAAATTTGAAATTTGTATTAAATTACTGAGCTCTTACATTTTCAGGAAGAAATAATTTTATATGGACTATTTGCTATTTCCATTCCAACAATAAAATGTATGGATACATTGTGGTTTCCCTAATAAAAAGGATACTGACTTTTAGAAGTGGGCACCATCTGGGTTCTAAACTGAACAAGATCTAGATTTTCTTTAAATATGTATGAGGCCAGTTAAAGAATTTTGAAAACTGTTTAAAAATACTGTTTTGTTAGTCACCAGCTTGTTCTTTTTATGGCTTCAGGGTTGTGTATTCTACGTTAAACCCTTTGCATCTCTTACTCAAAGTTTTTACTATGAGCTGTACCTCAGGGGCTCCTAGGTGGCTCAGTCCTTAAGTATCTGCCTTCAGCTCAGCTCAGGTTGGGATCAAGCCCCACATCAGATTCCCTACTTAGAGAGGAGCCTGCTTCTCCCTCTTCCTCCGCCTGCTGCTTCCCCTATTTGTGCCCTCAGTCAAATAAATAAATAAATAAAATCTTAAAAAAAAAAAAAGCTGTACCTCAGAAAGGAAAGAGATATCAGTTTAAAGATCTTTATGATATTGAATTATTAATTATGCCATGTATGACTGTATGTATGTGAGGGTTTATGTGAGCAAGGAAGCATTTACATGGAGAGTTTGGTAATAATTCTGCAATGTAGAATGAGGACTATGTTAATAAATGCAGATACAGTCTGAGCAGTGAGGTTTAATAGTTGTCATATTATTCCAGGAAGACTTTGGAAACATTTTTTTTTTCCCTCTTAGAAATTGGTTTGTTACTATTCTCTGTAGTTAATTCTAAAGAAATAATAATTTTAGAAGAATTGCCAGTTCAGGAGCATTGCTTCCATACCGCAGTTGTTAGGGTGCGGAAAAGTGGTAACATTCCTATCAATGCTGAAGATGTTTAGTACAGAAAATCTGACAGTTTCTGCTAATGGGGGTCACAGAAAGCTCAAGAAACAGAGCAGTAATATTGGAAAACTCTTGGCGAAAATGTGTGTATGTGCTTACCCAAGGTCTAGACTAGTATAATCAGATGTGGACAATGGGCTGTAATGTAGTTATGGGAGAGGGTTGTCATCATTACTGTTATTTATTGAGCCTCTAGCGTGAATCTTTTCTAGTTGGTCACTTGATAGGGCTGTTTGTTTCCTAAGGCTGACACAAGCATTTTTTTCTCCTTGCACTGTAGATATAAATTATACATAGTTTTTCTTCTTAACATTAAAATATGTGTATCATTTTATGCTCTGTGTTTAGAGATCTAATCTACTATACAGTGGACCTAATGTTTTGAGACTGATTATAATTAAAATTCTGTCTCTAATCTTTATTGGAAATAATAGTTTGTACAACTATTAGCTAAAATTACAGTTACTAAATGCTATATAATTTGTATATTTAGGAAAATATGCATACAGATGGGAAAAGAATTGGTCTCTTAGAAAAGCAAAAAGAAAACCCCTATTCATTTAGATATCTTACTTTAATTTTTGAAGTAATTTTTATTTTTTCCATAATGAGAGGAAAAGTCATATTTGTGTAACTAAATGGGAGGTGTGTAATTTAAAAGCATTTTGTAATTATGGAGGAAAAAAGTTCTTCCTTTCTTATGTGAACATAATATTAAATACCTTATGCATAGCCTAGTCAAATTTCATAATATTAAGGTTAGACAGTAATATTCTGTATGATGTGATGAAAATGTTGCAAACTTAAAATTCTGATATATTTATGTCAACCTAAAAGCTCTAGAGTTTTGCTTTTAATTACTTAGATAAATTTAGATACTTGAGAGTATTTACTTTAAAGCATTGCCACAAACTATCCATTTATCAAATAATGACTGTGTACAGCTAAATAGTACCTCTTAGGTGCTAAGGTTGATTAAAAAAGAATAATTAAATGATGTGCTCTCAATCAGCTGTCATCTGATAGTGAAAATAAAGGAACAGCAATCAAATAGAATTTTCCTGATACTGGATAAACAAGCGTATACTATATATACATATATGTAAAATAAACATTAGGTATAAGATTTACAAAAATAAAAGTCTTTGTAGAAGAGAATTGCAGAATATTACTTAGAGGGAAAGCGGACTGAATTGGATCTTACAGAAATTGAAATTTTGGATGTATAGAAAGAACAAAATAATAGTTTTGGGGGTAGTTTTGGCACTCAGTTTCTACCATTTGTTTAGTACCTATTTATTGATTGTATCCTACGTGCCAGATACTCTTGTGGAGTCTGAGGATAAAGCTGTGAATAAGATTCTACTGTCATGGAGGAGAGGATAAATAATAAACATGTTAGTGAACAAATAATTCAGATAGTAATAAATGCTTAGAGGAAAACAAAGCAGGATTATGAGAGTGTAGAGGGGAAAGTTTATAGGGAGGCCAAAATATTGAGTGTTTAGAGAAGATTTGAGGAGTGACACTTGATTTGAATGAAGAAAAGTAGCCAGTCATTTTGAGATCTAGGTCACAACATTTTAAGGTGAGGAAATAGCAAAAACAAAGACCTTGAGTAGGGAATGATGTTTGTTTATTATTGAAATAAAAAGCTGGAGTGGCTGGAAAAAAATTTGTATGGGAGAGGGATTTAGAAATACTAGAGGTATTGAGGTTTCAGATCACATTAGCGCCCTGTAAGTTGGGCTAAGAAATTTGGATTTAATCTTGTTCAGTAAGAATACATTGAATAGTATTAAGGAGAGGAGTGGCATGATATGAGTTTTTGGTTTTGTTTTTTGATGGTGACATTTAACTTAAGTGTTTTCTAATTTTAATTAATTTTTAGCATAGATTTTACCACCTTAACCATCTTAAAGTGTACAATACAGTAGCATTAAGTATATTCACATCGTTCTGTGACTGTCTCTACCATCCATCTCCAGAATTCATTTTATCTTGCAGAACTGAAACTCTACACCCATTAAATAACTTCCCATTCCTCCCTCCCCATCAACCCCTGGCAAACACCACTGCACTTTCAGTCTCCATGAATTTGACTACTCTAGGTACCTTGTATAAGTGAAATCATAACAGCATTTATTCTTGGTGTCTGGCTTTATTTACTTAGCATAATGTCTTCAAGATTCATCCATGTTGTAGCACATGTCAGAATTTCCTTTTATTTCATTGTATTCATATGCCACATTTTATTATTCATTCCCACATTGGTGGACACTGGGTTGCTTCTACCTTTTGGATTTTGTGAGTAATGCTGCTAATCTCTGCTTTTAATTCTTTTGACTATAAACGCAGAAGTGGAATTGCTGGATCATATGATCCATATGTGATCATTTTAATTTTTTTTGAGGAATTGCCATGCTGCTTACCTTAGTGGGGGCACAATTTCACATTCCCACCACCAGTGTGTAAGAGTTTCAGTTTCTCCATATCCTTGCTAACATTAATTGTTTAATCCTAGGGCTTACATAAGTGGATTTAGTTGCTATTTATTGAAGCAAAAAAAAAGAAAAAAAAAGAGAGGTAGAGATAGAGAAAGAGGTTTTATTGAAGATGGGTAGATAGAATCAAGAGTTCCATTTTGGAAATGTTAAATTTGAAATGCCCATTGGGTATTCATGTGAATATTTCAGTTGGACAGTTGGTAGTATGAGTTGAAAATACAGGGAACCAAGAGATACAGGGTTAGAGATACATGAATCAGCATGTAGGTGAGATTTAAGGGGCACAGGATGGATGAGATAATTTGGATAGAGGAAAGAGCACAGAACTGCACTCTGGGACACAACAAAATATAGAGGTAGTACAGAGGAGACAGGAAAGGAGAAAGTGAATAAGCAGCTAGTAAGTAAGGGGAAAACCAGGAAACTGCTAAATTGTGTTGAAGAGGCTAGAAGAAAATGTTTTAAGAACCTTAAGGTACTTATCACAGTTACCTTACTATATACATGTAGTCCTACCTTCCTAGTGAGATGGTAAACGCCTTGTGGACAGTTTTATGCATCTTTGTATTCCTCACATTTAATAGCCTACGATTGCCTGGCATCAGTGAGTATGCAAAGAATTTATTTTCCCAACAAGCACTGCTGAACACCATCTATGCCTGGGGATACAAGGATAAATTACATAGGGTTGGTGCAATCTGGAATGTAAGATAATTGAGATGGTTTTATACAGAATGATACGAGGTAGGAAGTTCCACAAAAGAGACATGCACTCCTTGGTAGAGGATTAGTTCTGTGGAGGGAAAACAGATGTAGGATCAGGAAAGGTTTTATGTAGTTGACTTTTGAATTTTGCTTTGAGGGATTAGTAAGATAGGCAAGGTGGAATAAGACATGAGGTCATTCCTGGCTGAGAGAATAGTAGGAACAGATGCAAAGAGGTGTAAAATATAGGGTGTAGTGTTTGAGAAAGCAGTCTTGGAGTATAAAAGAATAGCAGAAGGGAACTTGGTTTGTAAACCATGCAAAGATGCTAGCTTTTTCTTGTAGATCGTGGGAAAGTAGTTAAAACTTTAAAAAGTATACCGTGATGATCAGGTTTTCATTTTGGAAAAATAACTTTGGTGAAGCATTGGCTAGAATAATAAAACTAATGGAAAGAAGTTTGATTGGTGGCTATTGTAATAATTGCAGCCATGATGTTGAGTGCCTGAGGAGGATGTTACAGAGAGAAACAGCCTTTTTTTTTTTTTTTAAGGTATTATTTATTTGTTTGAGAGACAGCGAGTGAGAGAGAACACGAGCAGGGTGGCTGTGGGCAGAGGGAGAAGCAGGGTCCTGCTGAGCAGGGAGCCCGATGCAGGGCTGGAACCCAGGATCCTAGGATCACAACCTGAGCCAAAGACAGACACTAAACCAACTGAGGCACCCAGGTGCCCCTTTCGGTGTTTTTTTTGTTTTGGTTTGGTTTTTTTTAATTTTTTAAAAAAATTTTTGAGGAGTACATAATCATCTTTGCTTCTACTGCACTATGATACCTATATGTACCTATGTAGTAAGTATTTAATTATCTCTTGTTGACTAACAAATTACCATAAACACTGTGGTTTATTATTTATTTATTTGTAAATATTTGAGAGAGAGAGAGTGCAGTGGTGTGGGGTGGGGTAGGGGAGGGTCAGAGGGAGAGGGAGAAAGAAACTCAGATGGACTCCTTACTAAGCATAGGGCTTCATCTCATCCATAAGATCATGACCCAGAGATCACAGCCTGAGCCAGAACCAAGAGTGAGACACTTAACTGACTGCACCATCCAGGCACCCTGAAGTTTAAAAACAACATGTATTTCCTATCTTATAATTTTTCGGGGTCAGATGTTTGGGTATAGCTCAACTGGATACTCTACTTAAAATTCTCCACATTTGTAAAGGTGTTTGTCCAAGCTGTGTTCCTCTCTGGAACTTGGATTCCTCTTCTGAGCTCACATTGTTGTTGGCATAATTTAGTTTCTTTCAGTTGTAAGACTGAGTGAGGTACCCGTTTTCTTGCTTGCTGTTACCAGCATCAATCTCAGCTCCTAAAGGCTGCCTTTAGCACTTTGTCAAATGGTCCTCTCACAGCATGGTAGCTTTCTTTTTCAAGGATGGCTGGAGAATTTCTCTTGTCTGCTAAAGCAGAGCCTTAATGAAACCTCTTTAAGGAATGACTATCCCATCATCTTTGCTATATTCTGTTTCCTAGAAGCAAGTCCCAGATTTTCCCAGATTAAATTCAGAAGACCTTGACTCATTGGAGGTTACCTTAGAGTTTGTTTATCACAGCATTTATATTAGAGTTTAAAGCTGGAAGGAAACTCAAGCGTATTCTCTTCTCCCCAACTAAAATATAAGAAAAACTTGTCTCCAGTGCTTAGCCAGTCTTTATAGCATAATAGATGTTGCATAGATATTTGATAGTGATTCAAAAGACAGGGAATTATGTACAAACATGTTAAAAGATCAGAAGACATACTCAGTTATAGTATAGATGAAATGATTAAAGCTTGATTTTTAGAACATTAGCTGTGAAATACAGAGCATAAATTAAACCTGGAAATACTACAGAGAAGTACTGACAATGTTTGATGATTGATTAGGGGCCTGTAGGAAGGTGGTAGGGAAGAGGGAGGAGAAGAGAGTAACTTTGAGGTTGCTTGGTTAGGGACTGGGAGGATGGTGTATCTTTGACTAATCAATTCAATTAATGTTTGAGTGCTATGAGGCAATATATTGATGTTAATTCACAATGTGGTTTTTGGTCTCTGGAGAGAAACTAAGAAGCACAAACCAGTATTTCACGTTTATACTCATGAAAGCCCTTGCTTTCTCTATCTGTAGAGTCATAGGAAGTTATTCATTAGCTGATTTTAAACTTGCACTAGGGATTGTTTTTTATCTGTAATGTATGAATGTGTACTGTTTAATAGCATTTGAAAAATACCGTAATGAGTTTACCCCAAAATCACAAGACATTGCGTTAACTTCTAAAGTGGCTGGGTTATAGTTTCAGGATAATGGAGAGGGTCTGACAGATTTGGAATCACACTATAAAGAGTGTATATGAACTTAATAGAGATATGGAGGGTTACCCTGGTGGCTCAGTTCTTGGTTTTGGCTTAGGTCATGATCTTAGGGTCCTGAGATCAAGCCGTGAGTCAGGCTCCATGCTAGACATGAAGTCTACTTAAGATTCTCTCTCTCCCTCGCCTCCTGCCTCTCCCCCCACTACGAACATGTGCTCTCCCTCTTCTTTCTCCACAAAACAAAGCAACAACCAAATAGAGATATGGAAAAAGTGGTAGAAGAGCAGAAAGCTTTTCTATTTTCTATAAATATCTTCTGTTTTTCTTTCTTTTAGTTATTCCATATCTTAAAACTTCAAAGAATAGAGAAATACAAAGAGGAGAGCATAAAGCCCTACATTTTAGAGTAGGACTGGCATACTTTTTTGTGAAGGGCCATGTAGTAAATATTTTAAACTTTGTGGGACATAGAGTCTGTGTCACTGCTGCTCAACTTGTTGCAGAGTTATGATGTTAGGACCACTATAGATAATAAACAAATGGGCATGTCTTTGTTCCAATTAAAAAAAAAAACCACTGGCAGACCAGATTTGACCTACGACCCTATTTTGCTGACCTCATTCTAGGTAAATGGCAAATTTGGTGTATTTTTCTTTCATATTTTTTTTTCAATTTCCCATCGTACATAATATTTTAGTTTTCTGTTCTCACTTAACAACATATTATTGTAATCCTTTTGTTGTCAACTCAGAAGAATCTGTCTCATTATAGGTTTGCATATTTTGGTTCTTTTAGTTTTTCACTTTTATAAACAGTATTTTAGTGAAATTCCTTGTACACACACATATATTTCTGTACTTGTGGGAACATGTTCATATGGTAACTAGGAGTAGTGTAATGATTGCATTGTATCAAAGTCTATGCATTGGGGCGCCTGGGTGGCTCAGTGGGTTAAAGCCTCTGCCTTCGGCTCAGGTCATAATCCTGGGGTCCTGGGATCGAGCCCCACATCGGGCTCTCTGCTCTGTGGGGAGCCTGCTTCCTCCTCTCTCTCTGCCTGCCTCTCTGCCTAGTTGTGCTTTCTCTCTGTCAAATAAATAAAATATTCTTTTAAAAAAAGTCTATGCATATTTTATTGACATTTTGATTAAAATATTGCTACAAAGACAGGTACCCCATGATACGACAATGGATTTCTGTTATCTGTTTATAGACATGCCATTGTTGATAACTGTTGTTGGGTCTAACTTGTGAAGGTAGGCATTGTCTAGTTGCAGTTTAGTCACCTAGGATATTAAATTAAAACAATAATCCTAATCCTGCCCAGGCTTTTTTTCTAATTCCTTTTAAAGAAAGAAGTTTAGAAGATCTATTCATAGTAAACTCGTTCCAGAAAGATTGAATTTATATGAAATGAATCATTTTGTTAGTATTCGTCATAGGTAAATGGTATTGTGGAAATACTCATCAAAATGTTCTTATATCCAGGGTATTTTTCTGGGAAGTTTAGAACTTTGTTATCATTTCTAAAGGTCCATATGAGTCATTACATGTAAGGTCTTAAGTAGCATCAAAGGTAAACCATCTCTTAAACTCTTGCCTAGTACTATAGATGAGTTTACTTATTTATTTTTAAGATTTTATTTATTTATTTGAGAGAGAGATTGAGAAAGAGTGAGCATGCATGAGAAGCGGGAGGGCCAGAGGAAGGAACAGACTCCCTGTTGAGCAGGGAGCGCAATGTGGGACTCAGTCTTGGGACTCCAGGATCATAACCTTAGCAAAAGGCAGTTGCTTACCCAACTGAGCCACCCAGGTGCCCTGTAGATGACTTTAAAAAATCTTTTTATACAAGATGATTCCTATAGTATATATTCTTTTGTACTTTTGCCCAACATTGTTATTGAAATTAATTTTGTTTTGTATGATATTAGTTGGTTCTTTTGTTACTGCTTAGTGTTTTATTATTTGAATATTCTGTTTTTTTTTTTTTTTTTAACTCTTAGTAGGCATTTCAGTAGTTCCTAGTCCTGGCTATTATAAGTAAAGTTGCTATAAACCTTTTTTTTCATATATTTTGTGATTATGAGAGTCCCTGTTTATTTATATCTGGAATTTGACAGTACCTTTTTTTTTTTTAATATAGTAATTCTGATGGGATGTACTATAGCTTATGGTTTTATTTGTATTTCCCTTGTGACTAGTACTCTTGAGCACCTTTTCATGGATTTATTTGCCTTTTGGAAATCTTTTGTGAAGTGCTTATTTGTGTACTTTGCTCATTTTTAAAAAAAATTATTATTGTCTTTTATTTGTATATGTGCTGCCAAAGCGAGCACTAATTGTCTTTTATTTGTAAGAATTTCTTATATATTTAGGATAGTAAGTTCCTTGTTAACTATAGGTGTTCCAAATGTATTCTCCCTTTCGAAAGTTTGTCTTTTAATTCTCTTAATGGTGGCTTTCATAAGCACAGATCTTTAATTTTAAAGAAGTCCAGTTTATCAGCATTTTTTTCTTTATGTTGTATTTTGTGGGTTTTTTTTTTTTCCCCAAGAAATCGTTGTCATTAAAGATACTATGTGATCTTATGAAAGCTTCTAGGAATGTTTAGGTCTTGTCTGTGAACCATTTGGAATTGATTTGTTTGTTTCAGGTTGAAATAGAAGTCAAGGTTAATTTTGTTTTTGAAAAAATCCCATCTTCTTCCTCCTTAATGCAAAAGTGCCTTTATCTTAAATCTCGTGAGCATATATGTGTGAGTCTGTTTCTGGATGTTCTCTTCTGATTCACTGGTCTGTTCATCTGTGTTTTCCCAGGACTACACTGTCTTGATTAATATATCATTCTAAAGAGTCCTAATATTTGGTGGTATTAGTCCTCTGTTAATACTATGATTATTGTTATCCCTCCTCTTTCTTCCTCCTCTTTAAGAATGTCTCAGCTTTTCTTTGTTCTTTATATTTTCATATAACTGTTAGAAACAACTTCTCAAATTCCATAGAGGGACCTGCTAGAATGGGATTTATTATAGCTGTACCTCACTTTGTGGAGAATTGATACCTTAACAATATTGAGACTTTCATTTTCATGAATAAGGTATGGTCCTTCTTTAATTCTTTTTGTATATATATAGAATTCTAGACCTTTGGTTAGTTCCTCCATATTTTGATGATTTTTAATGCTTTTCGAAGTAGTACTTAAAATTATTTCCACTTTTTGATTAACTATTAAGTAGAGTGTAGTAGATTTTTCTGTATTTTATATATCACTTGTGGTGATCTAAATCACTTCAACCTAGTGATCTCTAATTTTGGTTCTTAAAGCCAACTTTTTCTTACATCAATAAAGGTACATTAGTCTTCTTTCACTATTTTTTAAATTGTTTATCTTTTTGAAAAATGACTTTCAACATTTATGCAACCTTATATTGAAACTGCATTATGTTTAAACAGCACATACTTTAAAAAAATGTACCTGGGGCGCCTGGGTGGCTCAGTGGTTTAAGCTGCTGCCTTCAGCTCAGGTCATGATCTCAGGGTCCTGGGATCGAGTCCCGCATCAGGCTCTCTGCTCGGCGGGGAGCCTGCTTCCCTCTCTCTCTCTCTGCCTGCCTCTCTATCTACCTGTGATCTCTCTCTCAAATAAATAAAAATAAAATCTTTAAAAAAAAAAATGTACCTGACAATAATTGTGTCATTACATCTGTTTACTTTCTATATTTTCCTGATGCATTTAGGCTAAAACTTACCTTCTTATTATCTGTGTCCTTTTTGCTTGCTCCATATTTTTTGTGTTTCTTTCTTCCTTTTTTTTCCCCTTTCTTTTAAGCTAAATGATTTTCTTATTCAGTTTTTTTCCTATTAGTTTATTGGTCATATGTTATTTTAGATGTCTTTTGTGGTTGCCTAGGGATTGAAACATGAATATTAGAGTTGTTAACATCTTAAATAAATTGGTTCTTTCACCAGTTCATGGACATGAAAGAACATTACAACACTAATTCCTTTTAATTTCTCTTGCTTTGAGTGCTATTGTATACTTTAACATTATGATATTTTTGAATTTTAGAAGTCATTATTATAATTGTTACATTCATTATTCTTTTAGATTTACCCATGTTGACTTTTCTTTTGTTTTCTACCTCCCTTGTGTTAAATCAATCTGATATTATTTTCCTTGTCTGAAAAACTCCCTTTAATGTGGGTTGTCTATTGACAATTTCTCTGTTTTGTTTCTCATTGAATGTGCTTATTTTGCTTTTACCAGAGAGGAAAATTTTTCCTCTATCCTCTTAGGTTCTTATTTGGGGGCCTGTGAATCATCCTGACAAAATTGCCAAGAGAAAAGATTTTTTTTTTAAATTCATGAATATTAAGAGAAGTCATAGAAAAATGTGACTCAAGAAAGACCTTAAATTTTGAGGCTTTATACCATCTTAATAAGTGAGGGTGAAGAGAGAAGGGCATTTAGGGAAAAACAAATGACTTTAAGGAAAGATAAATGGACGCTTAGGAGAATAGATGCGAGATAAGATAGTTTTGAGACAGTGTGCCTTTCGGCAGTTTTTTCTCCAGGTGCTGACTTCTAAGCTCTAGGTAATAGGCATATTTCTTTCTTGGTTGTGAAACTTCAGTGGAGAGGACTTGTGACAGATGAATTCTTTCGGGAGACTGTGCTTCTAGGCAGATAATGGGAGTCCCGAAAAAAGACTCTTCACAGTGGTATGTTTTGGATGCTTTCACTTTTATTTTTAAAAAGATATTTTGGGGTATAGAATTCTTAGCTGCTATTTTTGTTTAGCACTTGATAGAGATCATTGCATTCTTACCTGGCTTCCTCAATCTTTTCATTTTATTTATTTATTTATTTATTTATTTATTTTTTGGCTTCCTCAATCTTATTGTTGCTCTTTTGAAGGCATATAGGTACCCTTACCTCTTCCACTTACTCCGTCCCTCTGGCTTTTATGATTATTTTCCTTTGACAGTTTTATTATGACAAGACTATGTATGCTATTCTTTGATCCTCCTTTGGCCTTTGTAGCACTTCAGCATATGGCTCACTGGCTTTCCCCCCAAATTTTCAAAAAAATATTTCCCATTATCTCTTCAAATGCTGTTCCTTTTGAATTATTTGTCTTTTTTCCTTACTCCAGATATACTCATGTTAGACCTTTTTACCATGTTCCATATATCTGGGTTTTTTTGGGTCAGGTTTTCATCATTTTTCTTACCCTGTGGTTCTGTTTAGCTGTTATTGATTTATTCTTCAGTAAAGTACTTCTTTATTTGAGTTTAATAAGCTGGTAAATCCATTCTTAATTTCATTTTTGTTTTGTTCAGTACTTTAACAGTTTCCAATCTCTACTGGAATTCTTTTTCTTAGAACCTATTGTCATGAACCAGTAACTACATTTTTTTCAATATTCAGGTATGAAACTTTACTGTCTTGATTGTCTTGAGTTGTCTTCTGTTTGATTTTCATTCCTTTATTGTCTCTTTTTATTCCTGTTAATTGGTGATTGACTGTTGGAAATTATATTTATAATTACAGGAGTAAATGTAAGTCTATAGGTGATGATATCTTCCTCTAGGGATTTCCTTTTGATTTCTGATGACCAGTTAGTCTGGGTGTTGATTATTTTAATTTAGGACTGAGATGATTCAAGGCTGGAGTTTTTATCTTTATAAGAGTTTGCTTTTCTCCTGTGTTGGTATATCTATTTCTTTTCTCTTTACTTTGTGAGATTTTGAAATTTTTGTTTAGCTTTTTGGCTCCCTCATAATCTAAGTACAGATCACTATAATGTTGTTTGAGTGTCTGTTTTAAGTGTCTATGGGGACTGGTTTCCTAGGGTATACTTGGGTTCCTTCTGTAAGCCTGGATAATCTACTAGGTTCTGTATACCTTGACAGCTTATCACATTCAATTTTTGTCTCCTAGCTCTGTAAGACTAACTCTGTTTTGCTTCTCTATTTCCACATCTGAAAAGTAAATGTTTCAATAAAAAAGTCATGCTGAATGTCATCTGTGTGCTTTCTTCTCTAGGATCTTGGCTCCTTAAATCGTGGCTGCCTTGTAAACTCTCCAGTTCCTTAAAAAAATATTAAAACACAAATTTAATCCAGCACTTTTAGTTTTTTCAGATAGCTAGTTGGATGAAAGCTAATCTACTATTGCCAGAAGGATAACTTTTTGCTATTATATTCTTTAGTTATTTAGTGTGAAATAATGGTATTTCATTGGGTATGGTGACAGGAGAGTAAACATCCTTTCCTTCCCCAAATAACAAGATACATTGACGTTGAGCATTGATTAATCATATATGTTGTGTGTGTATACATTTATTTATTTGACAGTATTCATCTCTTTGTAGGTTGCTTAGCCAAACAATGAAGGATCATCTAGTAAGAGTAGCAAATGAAGCTGAATTTATCCTGAGCAGGCAACGTGCAGAGGATATTCACAGACATGCAGAATTTGAGGTAGGTTAAACATATGGTTGGTGTGAGGAAGTTGCCATTTTTAATGGTAATTGTGGGAAACTGCATGGATAAAATGGTCTAAGCAACCATATATCATCAAAAAATTAAATACTAATTTTTGGGAGTCATGGGAGATTCTGGGAAGATAGTACAGGTTTCTGTAGCCCTCTATTCTCAACTCCTTTTTATCTACAAGTTGCTCATGGCAGCTTCTGTGTTTGGTTGACCTGATCTTAACCATGTAAGTGGGTTTGGCTCTGGTAGTTTTCCTTTAATGTGAGTTAGTGAAGAACTTCTGCCCTCCCTGGGCAAGGCAGAGCTAGTTAACCAGAAGTGACAACCAAGCAGAAATGAAAATTGCTTTAGTAGAGAAAATATCTTCCAGGTTCTAGGGAGAAGCTGAAACTCAGAGGCATGAAGTTTCTTTACCTTTGAGGTTTGAGACCATGCTAATATTTGTAGCTGAGGAAATGAGGGAGAATACAGCTTTCTTTTTGAGTCCTCACAGGGGGAACAAGTGACAGACCCATAATGGGACCACTGCTTATCTTGGCAGTTGTGCATGAACATGTGTAACGAACGTGAAATCACAGAGGAAATTAATGGTGCGATGGGTATATAAATTACCAAAATTCACACCTAAAGTGAAGTAGAAAATTTGACAAGAACATTTTCTAAGAATTAGAAAAGAAAAAATTAAAAAGGACCTTCTGGGTTCTTTAGAAAATGTTAAAAACAGATAATTCAAATGTTGCTGATACTCTCCGGTACCTTAAAAAAGATGCGCTCCTAGGACATTTTATACAACTGTCACAACATGAAACTCTAGAGGACCAATTTCATTTAAGAATCTGGATGCAAAATTCTAACTTAAAACTTGAACCAACAATTTAACAACACAATGAAAGAATTTTATAGTGTGTCCACTTAGAATGTACTCATGGAATCCACAGATGGTTTAATGTTAAGATATTTACCTATAAAATAAATTATTATCAACAAATTAAAAATAGAAAAATCATGTGAAGGTATCAATAAATATAGAAAGAAGCATATGATAAATTTTAGCAGGCAGCCCTACTGTATATAACAATTTGAATATGATAAAGACTTATTAAACATCATTTTCAATAACGAAAGCCATTTTTATTAAAATCAGAAAAAGAAAAGTGATCCCCGCTATCACTGTTATATAACATTTTCTGATGTTTTTGTAAATGTAAGATATAGTTAATGTAAATGACAGAAAAGAAGAAATAATAATAATTCCAGATTGCTAATGCTATAGGAAAAATTAAGAGATTCTTGAACATTTTTCTACCAGAATTAATAAGGACTTTGGTAAAATTATTGGATATAAGGTGTTGTACATAAACAATGAATCATGGAACACTGCATCAAAAACTAATGATGTATTTTATGTGACTAACATAGCACAATTTAAAAAAAGAAATATGCAAAAAAATAGTATCATTTGTTTGATGAATAGCAAGCAGTAATCACTAAGAATGGAAATCATTAATATAGTCTGTTTATAGTTAAGACAAAATACTATTTTGGGTCAAATTCTGTAAGAATACACAGATACTATTTGGAACAAAACTACAAAAGCTTAATACAAAACAAAATATAAGCTACTGGAAAATCATTCTATGCTGGGTTGTATATGTTGCTCTGTGTGTGTGTTTATGTGTGAGGGGAACAGACAGAATCACTATTTTATTTTGAAATAAATTGACGCTTAAAAGTTGTAAGAGTAGTATAAGAACTCTTGTTCACCCCTCTTCTAGATGCTATGATTCTTAAAGTTTTATTACTTTACTTTTAAAAATTTTTTAATTTTTTATTAATTATTTTTATTAACATATAATGTATTATTTGCTCCCAGGGTACAGGCCTGTGAATCGTCAGGCTTACACATTTCATAGCACTCACCATATCACTTACCCTCCCCAATGTCCATATATTACTTTACTCTTCTCCCTCTTTTTTGTTCTTTTTGAATTTGAGAGCAAGCTGAAGTCATAGTGATCTTCTATTTTTAATTTCTTCAGTTAAAATTTTCTATGCTGTTCTCTGTTTTAATTCTGCACAGTTCTGTATATTCTACACAGTTATTAAATCAGAAAATTAATGTTAGTTATAACCAATATAAGTGGTTATTATTTAATCTACAGACTTATTCATGTTTTCTCCATAATGTCCTTTATAGTCAAAATGAGATAATTTTAATGTCACAAAAATGTCAGTTTTTCTCACATACGTAAATTCAGTGCAATATCTATTACTATACCATTCATTAGAAAAACAGTGGAGTAATTTGACACTTAAATATCCATTTCAAAATGTCCAGATATTAAATACTTCCAAATTATATATTCAGATATCCAAATATCCAGATAAAATGGGAAAATAAATGCTTTTATACAGCCGTGACATTTATGAAAAGAGAATATTGAAGATGTACTTGCCATTCTAGATATTCAGTCCTAATTAATGCTATAAAAGATAGCATATACAAAAAAAAAATCTTCCCTATGGAATAAGGAAAAAGGCATGAAAGATGACACAGTATATATGTCAGAAAAATATTTGGAAAGCTATAAAAGTGGAACTAAGGCATATGAGGGAGATTTCTAACCAAGACAAGCACTTAGAAACTGTAAAAGTAAACAGCTCTTACTATATGTAACATTAACCCGAGGAAAGATATCAACAACATGTAAAGATATAATGGAATGTGGAAAGGCTATTAAATTAACATGTTCATTATATTAATAATTTTTATGAAATGATGAGCAAAAAATAACCCAAAGAGATATACTCAGAGAATTTTTTTTAAAAAGATTTTATTTATTTATTTGACAGACAAAGATCACAGGTAGGCAGGGAGGCAGCCAGAGAGAGAGGAAGGGAAGCAGGCTCCCTGCTGAGCAGAGAGACTGATGCTGATGAGGGGCTCGATTCCAGGACCCTGGGATCATGACTTGAGCCGAATGCAGAGGCTTTAACCCAGTGAGGCATCCAGGCGCCCCTGCAGTCACAATTCTGATAGTACTTGAGTGATTGAAAATATTTAAATGGATTCAGTACCCCCTTTTATTAGTCATAGTTTATTAAATCTAGGCTTCTTTATTTTTTAATTTATTTACTTTTACAGATTTATTTATTTGACACAGAGAGAGAGAGAGAGAGAGAGAGAGAGAGAGAAAGAGTGCAAACAATACAGGGGCAGTGGCAGGCAGAGGGAGAAGCAGGCTCCTGCTGAGCAGAGCACCTGATGGAGGGCCGGATTCCAGGATCCTGTGATCTTGACCTGAACTGAAGGCAGACGCTTAACAGACTGAGCCACCGAGGGGCCCCTAGGCTCCTTCTTTAGACTCAATTCATATTTGGCTAGGTTTCATCATTTTTTCCCCCACAAGGGTTCATGTGTGCTGTACACTGAACATTTTTTCATGTTTAAGAACATTTGCCTTCTGTCTTTATATTTGAATGACATCCTGATGAGTTTACTGTTCTTGGCTAACACTTGCAATCCTTTAGAAATTTGTAGACGTTCCTTCTTTGTCTTCTGGTTTTAAATGTCCTTTCAGAGAAATTTGACGCCAGCCTGATATTAGCCCTCAATCGATTATTTGCTTCTATTCTGTCTGAGATTTCTTTATTTGCCCATGAAGTTCATCTCCGTAATGGCAGTATGGCTCAGTATTGAACATCATTTATCAAATTTTCCTGGAACATGGTCTTTTGTTATTATCTGCAAATTCACATTTTTCTTTCAGCTCTTGAAATTAAATTTTGAAATATTTTTTAAGGTTTTTAAAAATTTATTTATTTGAAAGAGAGTAGAGCTAGCAAGAGATAACATAAGTCAGGGGAAGGGACAGAGATAGAGGGAGAAGTGAACTCCCCACTGAACAGGGCATCTGGTGCGGGGCTTGATCCCAGGACCCTGAGATCATGACCTGAGCAGAAGGCAGACACTTAACAACTGAGCCAGTGCATCCCTGAAATATTTTTTCAATTTTATTTTCTTCTTCTTTAGTTAACAATACACTCTATGTCAGATATATCTTTTTGTCTTTCATATCTATCAGTTATTTCTTGTTGTACCTTCTTTGATCTCTAGCAATCAGCAGTGAAAATTTTAGTGTTTCATTTTGTTTGTAATGCCCGATGTTTGTAATTTATTAGTCTCTAATGATTTTTTTTTTAAGATTTCATTTATTGATTTGACAGAAAGAGCCAGAGGGAATGGCAGAGAGAGAGGGAGAAGCAGGCTCCCCGCTGAACAGGGAGGCTGATGCCGGGTCCATCCCAGGCCCCTGAGATCATGACCTGAGCTGAAGGCAGACTCTTAACCATCTGAGCTACCCAAGTGCCCCCAAAATGAAAACACTCTTAAGAATAGAAAGAAAAGAACAAAGGAATAAGCAAAAGATGTTCAGCATTGTCCACATCTTCAGACAAAATAACTTCCAATTTCAAAGTTTTTTTATAGATCCATGATGTGCTCAATAATAAAATAAAATTCATCCTTGCAACAATATAAAGACTGGCTAATACTTCTCTCTGTTTTATTCTTTTGTTTTTTTAAAGATTTTGTTTATTTATTTGACAGAGATCATAAGTAGGCAGAGAGGTCAGGCAGAGAGAGAGGGGGAAGCAGGCTCCCTGCTGAGCATAGAGCCCACTGCGAGGCTGGATCCCAGGACCCTGGGAATCATGACCTGAGCCCAAGGCAGAGGCTTTAACCCACTGAGCCACCCAGGTACTCCCTCTCTGTTTTATTCTACCACACAAGTGGGCAACCATGATAGGGAGAGAGTGGTTTTTTTTTTTTTCCCTTAATGATTATGTTTTGTTCTTTATTTAGGTCTTTAACTTTTCTCTTTATTTTATTAAATTATTTTAACTTTTTTTTTTTTGGTATTTAAGTTACATTTTTGTTCGGTTGTTCATTAGAAGAAGGTAATCATAGGGTATTTCTTTTTTTTGTCACATTCTCTTAGGAGTCATTCTCATTTGTATAGAATCTTTCAGTTTTATATAAAAATTTTATTAGGTCATTTTTAATGTATTCATTGATTGGTGATATATTTTTGCATCACTACCATACTCTTACTTTTCATCTTGTTCACTCTTTGAATGTTTTGTCCAGAAAATCTGTTGGTTTAGACAAATAGACAATCTTAATCACTTTTTCCTTTCTCTCCAGTATCGGTAAAGCTAATTTTTTCCCTTTTTGAACTACAGTTTGATGTTTGCAGTTTGATATTTGTCCAGTGTTGTACAGCTTATTGTGAAGAGAGGGAGAGAGATCTTTGAAATAGATGAGGAGGACTTCTTAGCACACCTAAGTTTTGCTTTCTTTTGTAGGATTTTAAGTATCTTCTTCCAGGTTTGTTCCATCTTATTAGAAGTTATGGACAGTTCTCATCAGGGAAAAATGTGCTTAGGTTTTGAATCATAATCCATCATTTCAGAAAATAATCTCGAGTCTACTTATGTCCTGGGAAATTAGTCTTATATTTTTGCCTCCTTGCTTCATCAGTTTTTGCACTGTAGATTTTTCTAGCATCTTCAGTTAGAAGATGCAAGGAATAGTGATACGTGCTCAGTTTGTTTCTCTCCATATGTGAAGGTGTTAAGAAAAATTCTCAGAATTTTTGTCAACTTTATAGTATTGCTTTGGGCACATGGGGCATGGTTAAGAGCTAACTTTGTTGCACCCTTAGCTCTAATTCTGATATATGTTTATTTTCTTCATGACAACCAATTATTTAATGTTTGGTGTTTTATGTTACGTTCTTTTTGTTGCTTGGTTATTTTTATTAAATTTTTTTGTTAAAAAATATTTTTTGTTTACAAATTTTTTAGGAATTGAAGGAAGAAAAAAGTTTTTAATCGCCATTTCTGCCTACCATTCTGCCCTGGAACTTAATCCTTAGTGTCCTTTCTAATTGATTATGGAGAAGTTATGGTGTAACTCTGGCTTGAGATTGTAGTTCATTCTTTAAAAAAAATTTTTAGATGTGAAGTTGGTGGTGTTATATGTGTTTTTATAGGTATGAATGAGCGACAATGAGGAAGGAGAAAATACGGAATTGAAAAGAGGAAAAATACTTATTAAACACTGTGTTATGCAAGAGATTGAGGTCATAGGACTGAGACAGTGTGTGTGCACGTCTTCTCGCACACAGTTCAGATGAGTGATAATGGGAACAACAGTAGCCCATTATGCATGAATCCTTATGTTGTGTGAGGAACTTTATGGGTGCTTCGTAGGTTTTAACTAATTTAATCTTCACAGTAAAACCCTGAGGTAGAACTGTTATATCTTATTTTATGAATGAGAAAACAGCATAAAAAGAAGTTACAACTAGAATCCATATCAAGGCAATTTATCTCTTCATCTGAAATCTATGTATTTGGCTTACATTTTATTAGATTTCTGTAGAATGTGTAAATAGGATTTAATCTTTGTCAAACACAGCAGTTTTATTCTGAGCTATTTAGTTTCATGCTTTATCTGGTACAGTTTTTCATTTAAATCTTTATCATCTTGCTATGAGATTTGCAATATAGTATAGTAATATTATAAAGCATGATAATAAAATACCAAAATAAAAACAAATATTTCTAAACAAATTTTATTGTTACTTAAATTTTTAATAGAATATATTTGTTCGACTCTTCCATATGAGATTCACTTTTAAGAGACCAAACATGTATTTTTTATATACTAGTCTTTTATTTTCATAGAAAAATAATTCCCTTTTTTATATCAAAAAACCCCAATTAATTGAGGCATACTCATATTTAATATATTTCTAACTTTATTGCTCTGAAATCTTAAAATACTCCATATGATGCATATTTTTTCCTAGACAGCTTATATTCTAAAGGTTATCTATATTCAGCCTTGAATTCATGCTATGCAGCTTTTAATGATATATCTGAACTTTATCTACTGCTTATTACTTCTTCTGCAAAAAAGAGATGTTGTCATGTATTTAATATACTATTTTTAGTTGTAAAATAGCTGACTTGTTTCATTTATTATCAAGGAATTGGTGACAATGTAGATCTGAAATGCACATCTCTTTAGTTCATTATCTGATTATCATTGGAGTGGGATATCTTTGACATTTTCTGATTTTGATTTATGTAGCTGTTCCTTACATGTCATGACATCATTGATTAGGTATACATCTTAACTTTTTTTCTTAATCTTACAGCTGTAAAAGGAATATTTATTAGAAACTATGTTGTGTAAAACATTAGGCCCTGTTTTGTAAATGTGGTATATATATTGAGTATACACAGTTTACAACACTTTTTATTAAGTTTTGTCTATCAAAATAGTTTATTTAAACTCATGACATAGCATAGCTATAAAACTTGTCATCAAGATTGTTATGTAACAATTTAATTTTTAGGCAACCGCGGAAGTTAAAATCCACTTTAATAAGAATTCCTTAATGTCTTTTTGGCTGATGTCCCTTTGAGTTTCATGTACTGTACAGTAGAACTTACTCACTTAGCTTCAGTAAAACTGCAAACTAGTGGCCAGTCAGCTTATTCGAAGCAATAAAAACAGATGTTTTTATGAGAAAAGGACCACGAAAAAACTTGATTAATTCTTAATATAGCAATCTGTACATTTTTCTTTTTTTAAATATTTTATTTATTTATTTGACAGGCAGAGATCACAAGTAGGCAGAGAGGCAGGCAGAGAGAGAGGAGGAAGCAGGCTCCCTGCAGAGCAGAGAGCCCGATGCAGGGCTCGATCCCAGGACCCCGAGATCATGACCTGAGCCGAAGGCAGCGGCTTAATCCACTGAGCCACCCAGGCGCCCCAATCTATACATTTTTTTAGATGAAAGATTTAAATATATTTTCACATTAGTGAACAAACTATTTTTCAGTAAAATAGTGAACTTTTTTTTTTTTTTTTTTGGCCAGTTAAATACTTTGAAGAGTTTAAAAATTAATAAATAGTTCTATGGTATCACATTTATGCCCATGCCAAAGATAAAATAAATCCTTTTAATAGTCTTTTGAGGTAAATATTGTTATTATCATCACCAAACTTTTACAGATAAGGAAACCTGAAGTACAGAAAAGTTAAGTGATTTGTTCTAGGTCATACAGCTAATATGTGGTAAAGCTAGGATTTGAATTCATGTCAGCGACAACAAAGTTGTGACTACTTTGCTTTGTGGCCTCTCTAACATCTTCTGTTAGATGATTCATTACACATTTTCTCATTTCAGCACCACAACAGATCTGTGAAATATGTAGGATAGATTGAGAAAATGTGATTTGGCCTTGATCACATGGCTAGGAAATTGATGATTTTGAGCCAGAGCCCAGGTCTTGTAACAGGGTAGTCTTGTGTCCCCCTATCTTTGGATGATTTCATGGCATCTTTGAAGTGTTTGTTGTTGAAATAATATAATATTCAACATATGCATGACAGTTCTGAAGGAATATGAAACATATTTAAAAATGTAATATTAGAGACTTAAACTAACAATTTAAAGGTTAATTATGGTGAGTTATCCAATTTATCTTTTTAATTTTTTATCTTTGCATTTTTTTGGATTGGTGGTCATTTCCTTTATTTGAAATAATGTTTATTTTTCTAAGTATAAAAGTGATACATGTTTATTATAGAAACCTTAGAAAATAATGAAAAATATAATGAAATGTTATCCATTGTGTGGTTTTAACATCTGTTTATCTCATTTGTTTTCTTTCAAATTTAACTTTAAAAATTACAGACTTGGTGCGCCTGGGTGGCTCAGTGGGTTAAAGCCTCTGCCTTTGACTCAGGTCATGATCCCAGGGTCCTGGGATCGAGCCCCACATCGGGCTCTCTACTCCGCGGGGAGCCTGCTTCCTCCTCTCTCTCTGCCTGCCTCTCTGCCTACTTGTGATTTGTCTCTGTCAAATAAATAACATATTAAAAAAAAATTGCAGACTTTATGAGAGGTTGCAAAAGTATTCAAGCAGTCCTATATACCTGTTATCTTTTTAAAATACACATATATTGACTTAGTTACTGAAAGTTACCATTCACCAAATTACACTCCCAGGGAGATTTGAAAATATTTGACATTATCTATTGACAAATACTTTGTTTTCTTCCCTATACTATTATAAAAATGTTGCTATAAACAGGGGTATTCATATCCTTTGAATTCATGATTTTTATTTTTTTAAGTAAATACCCACTAGTGGAATTACTGGATCATATGTTATTTCTATTTTTAATATTTTAAAAACCTCCATACTGTTTTCCTCAGTAGCTGTACCAATTTGTATTCACATCAACAGTGCCTGCAGGTTCCTTTTTCTTTAAATTGTTGTCAATACTACTTTTGTTCTTGTCTTTTTGATTTTAGCTATTCTGGTAGGTGTAAGGGGATATAACATTGTGATTTTGATTTGTGTTTTCCTGATGATTAGCGATGTTGAGCATTGTTTCATGTGTTTATTGGTTATCTGTATGTCTTCTTTGGAAAAATGTCTGTTCAGATTATCTGCCCATTTTATATTCATATTTCTTTCTTTTTTTTTTTGTATTGAGTTGAGTAGGTTCTTGATATAGTTTGGATATTAACTCCTTATTGGACACATCATTTGCAAATATCTTCTCCCTTTCAGAAGGTTGCCCTTTTTTTTTTTAATTGATGATTTCCGTAGCCATGTGAAAACTTACTTCGGTGTAATCCCAATAGTTTATTTTTGCTTTTATTTCCCTTGTCTTCGGAGACATACCTAGAAAAACGTTGCTAAGACCAATGTGAGAGAAATTATCACATGTGTTCTCATTTGGGAGTTTTACGGTTTCAGGTTTTACTTGTAGGTCTTTAATACATTTTGAGTTTATTTTTGTTTATGATGTAAGATAATAGTCCATGTAAGTCCATGTAAGTCCATGATGTAAGATAATAGTTCTTTTACATGTGGCTGTCCAGTTTTCCCAATACCATTTATTGAAGAGATTCTCTTTTCCCCACTGTATATTCTTGCCTCCTTTGTCATAGATTAATTGACCATATAGGCATGAGTTTATTTCTGGGCTCACTCTCCTACTCCATAGATATGTGTGTCTCTTTGTGCCAGTACCATGCTGTTTTGATTACTACAGCTTTGTAGCATATCTTGAAATCCGGGATTGTGATACCTCCAGCTTTGCTGTTCTTTACTGAGATTGCTTTGGCTTTTGGGGTCTTATGTGTACCATACAAATCTTAGTATTATTTGTTCTAGTTCTGTGAAAAATGCTTTTAGTATTTTGATAAGGATTGCATTGAATTCTTAGATTGTGTTGGGTAGTACGGACATTTTAGCGGTGTGTGTTCTTCCAATCCATGAGTGTGGAGTATCTTTTTTCATTGGTGTCACCTTGAATTTCTTTTATCAGATTTTTAGTTTTTGGAGTACAGGTCTTTTACCTCCTTGGTTAGTTTTATTCCTACAAGTTTTATTCTTTTTGATGCTATTGTAAATGGGATTGTTTTCTTAATTTCTCTTTCTGCTACTTTGTTATCAGTGTAGAGAAATGCTACCGTTTTCTGGGTGTTAATTTTGTATGCTACAACTTCACTGAATTTACTTATTGAATAATTCCAGTAGTTTTTTTGGAGGATTCTTGAAGTTTTGTATATATAGTATCATGCCATCTGCAAAGAGTGGAAGTTTAACTTCTTCCTTACCAGTGTGCCTTTTCTTTTTGTTGTCTGATTGCATTGGCTAGGACTTCTAGTACTATGATGAATGAAAGTGGTGAGAGTGGATATCCTTTTTTTGTTCCTGATCTTAGAGGAAAGGCTCTCAGTTTTTCACCATTGAGTATTATGTGAGATGTGGGGTTTTCATAAATGTCCTTTAGTATTTGAGTTTGTTCCCTCTGAACCCACTTTTTTGAGAATTTTTATTGTAGGTAGATGTTGAATTCTGTCAAATGCTTTTTCTGAATCTGTTGAGATTATCATATGATTTTTATTTTTCATTTTTAAATATGCTGTTTCATGTTGATTGATTTGCCAACATTTAATCATATTTGCATCACTAGAATATATTCCACCTGATTGTGTGAATGATTTTTTTAAAGGTATTGTTGCATGGATTTTGCTAATATTTCATTGTGGATTTTGCATCTATGTTCATCAGGGTTATTGGTCTGTAGTTTTCTTTTTTGTGGTGTCTTTGGTTTTGGACTGGACTCAGAATGTATTTGGAATGTTCTCTTCCTCTCCTATTTTTGTAGTACTTTGAGGAGAATAGTTATTAACTCTTCTTTAAATATTAGGTAGAATAAACCTATGGATCTGTCTGGTCTTGAACTTTTAGTTTTTGGTAGTGTGTTGATAACCTATTTAATTTTGTTACTAAGTAGATAGTCTGTTCAGATATTTTTTTTATTTCTTCTTGATTCAGTTTTGCAAGACTATGTTTCTAGGAATTTATTCATTTTCTCTAGGTTTTTCAAGTTGTTGCTATGTAATTTTTCATAATCTTCTTTTATAATTATTTGTATTTCTATGGTGCTAGTTATTCTCTGTCATTTCTGATTTTATTTATTTGGATCCTTTCTCTTTTCTTCTTGGTGAGTTTGGCTAAAGTCTTATGAATTTAGTTTTTGCTTTCATAGAACCAACTCTGGTTTCATGAATTTTTTCCATTTTTTTTTTAGTTGGTATATTACTTATTTCTGCTCTGGTCTATTTATTTCCTTCTTTCTTTCTATTCGCCTTGGGTTTGTTTGTTTTCTAATTCCTTTAGATGTTTGTTTATACTGTTAATTTGAATTTTTTTTTTTTAGTTTTTGAGGTACGCCTTTATCCGTATATAATGCCATCTTAGAACTGCTTTCCTTTGTCCCAAGAACTTTGGATCTTGTATTTTCATTTTTACTTGCCTGCATGGTTTTTTTTGATATCTTATTTGACTCATTTATTGTTTAGTAACCTGTTGTTTAGCATACATGTGTTCACGGGGCACCTGGGTGGCTCAGTGGGTTAAAGCATACATGTGTTCATGTTTTACCTAAATCTTTCCTGTGATTGGTTTCTAGTTTCATACTGTTGTGGTTGGAAAAGATGCATGCTGTAGTTTCAGTCTTAGAAAATTTATTGAGGCTCATTTTGTGATCTTTGCTGGAGAATATTCCATGTGCTCTTGAAAAGAAAGTGTATTCTGTTTTTAAATGGAATGTTATGTATCTGTCTGTTCTGTCCATCTGCTCTAATGTGTCCTTCAAAGACATCATTTCCTTATTGATTTTTTTGCCTGGATGATCTATCTATTAATGTAAGGAGGGGACTCTTGTGTTACCATCCGTTTCTTCCTTATGTCAGGTAATACTTGCTTTATGTATTTAGGTGCTCCAATATTGGGTGCATAGATATTTGCAATTGTTATATTCTCTTGTTGGATTGATCCTTTTATCATTATGTAATGCTCTTCTTTGTGTGCTGTTACTGTGTTTTAAAGTCCATTTTATCTGATATAATAATTGGAAAGACAAAGTTTGAAAAACAATTTCTTTGACTCCTTTTTATATCATTTTCTCTCTTTTTTTTTGGTGATTTTATGAACTTCAAGATGCTTTTCGTAGGAAAAATTTTGAAGAATGTTTCTTCTTGGAAATAGGACTGCAAAATGCAACATGCCAATTTTTTTTCTCTATCCGTGTAGCAAATAGGGCTTCTTATGACATTGACTAATAAATCATTGATCATGGTTCTTTATAGTATTGATTAGCATCACATCAACAAAATACTATGATTTTATTATATAGAACTGTGATATTAATTGTATATTTTTTCTTTGGTCACTTTTTATGCCACAATTTTTCTGTGTATTTTCCTCTGATTTTCTGTATGATGTAGTATATGGTAAAGGACCTATCTTCTACTTACTAAGCAGGAATGTTTTTTGATTTTGCTGTTTTATAGTTTGGTAATGTTCTTTGAAGCTTTTTGTGTAAGGTATTATTTCTTTTATACGTGTCTTGACCAGTAGAAATGCTATTATAAGGATATTTTTTGGCAGTAAATATTTTGCTATATTCAAGAATTTTTTACTCCTTTTGTCTTGCCCATCACTGTAAAATGGGAAATTACAGGAAGATAACAATTACAGTATTTTCTAAAGATGGAATATAACATACAAACATTACTCCTAAAGACAAACTTGTGGAATTTTACCTTATACTGGATTTTGATTAGAAGAATGTTGGATGGGAGTTTAGACTTTGAGGGTTTTATAAACTGAAACAGTTGTGATCATTTTTCCATTTATTCCTGTAATATAATCCCCAGCATGTTAGTGTATCCAGAGTGTCCTAAGAATGTCAGAGTTCATTAATAATAATAGCTGTTAATTATTGCATGTTTATTATGTGTCAAGCACTGTTCTAAGCATTTTTCACACAGTAATTCATTTAATCCTCACAGTAACCTGTGAACTAGTAAGCATTTTGTACATGAAAAAGACAAAAACACTGTTAATAAATTGCCTCATGATTCCAACTCTTTGCTTTAAGTTCTGCTCTTTTATTTTTTAAATATATTAACATATAATTATTATTTGCTCCAGAGGTACAGGTCTATGAATCATCAGGATTACAAATTTCACAGCAGTCACCATAGCACATTCCCTCCCCAATGTCCATAACTCAGCTACCCTATCCTTACCCCATACCCTCAGTTTGTTTCTGTGAGATTAAGAGTCTCTTATGGTTTGTCTCCCTCCTGATCCCATCTTGTTTCATTTTCCTCCCTCCCTTCACCTCATGACCCCGCGCCCTGCCTCTTGAAAATTCCTCGTATCAGAGAGAGCATATGATAATTGTCTTTCTCTGACGGATTTATTTCGCTCAGCATAAAACCCTCTAGTTCCACCCATGTTGTTGCAAATGGCACAATTTCTTTCCCTTTGAAGGCTGCATAGTATTCCATTGTGTGTGTGTGTGTGTGTGTGTGTGTGTGTGTGTGTGTGTGTTTGTGTGTATACGTATCACATCTTCTTTATCCATTCATCTGCTGATGGACATCTAGGTTCTTTCCATAGTTTGGCTCTTCTGGACACTGCTGCTATAAACATTTGGGTGCATATGCCCCTTAGGGGAAAAGCTCTCAGTTTTTCCCCATTGAGAATGATATTTGCTGTAGGTTTCTTATAGATCGCTTTGATGGTATTGACGTAAGTTCCCTCAGTGCCTACACTTTGAAGCGTTTTGATCAAGAAAGGATGCTGTACTTTGTCAAATGCCTTTTCAGCATCTATTGAGAGTATCTTATGGTTCTTGTTCTTTCTTTTATTAATATATTGTATCACATTGATTGATTTGTGGATATTGAATCAACCTTGCAGCCCAGGAATAAATTCCACTTGGTAATGGTGAATAATCCTTTTAATGTGCTGTTGGGTATTTTGCTGAGAATTTTTGCATCCGTGTTCATCAAGGATATTGGTCTCTAATTGTATTTTCTGATTGGGTCATTGTCTGATTTTGGGATCAAGGTAATGCTGGCCTCCTAAAATGAGATTGGAAGTTTTCCTTCTATTTCTATTTTTTGGAACAGTTTCAGGAAAATAGGTATTAATTCTTCTTTAAATATTTGGTAGAATTCCCCATGGGAAGCCATCGGGCCCTAGGCTTTTTTTTTTGAGAGATTTTTGATGACTGCTTCAATCTTCTAACTGGGTATGGGTCTGTTCAGGTTTTCTATTTCTTCCTCGTTCAGTTTTGGTAGTTTATATGCCTCTAGGAATGCATCTATTTCTTCCAGATTATCAAATTTGCTGACTTATACTTGCTCATAATATGTTCTTATAATTGTTTGTATTTCTTTGGTGTTGGTTGTGATCTCTCCTCTTTCATTCAGGATTATATTAATTTGGGTCCTTTCTCTTTTCTTTTTGGTAAGTCTGGCCAAGGGTTCATCAGTTTTATTAATTTTTTCAAAGAACCAGCTAGTTTTTTTGATTTGTTCCACTGTTCTTTTGGTTCCTATTTCATTGATTTCTGCTCTGATCTTTATGATTTCTCTTCCCCTGCTGGATTTAGGTGTTCTTTGCTTTTCTTTCTCTGTCTCCTTTAGGTGTAGGGTTAGATTGTGTACTTGAGACCTTTCTTGTTTCTTTAAAAGGCTTGTATTGCTATAAACTTTCCTCTCAGGACTGCCTTTGCTGCATATCAAAGATTTTGAACAGTGGTGTTTTCATTTTCATTTGTTTTCATGAATTTTTTCAGTTCTTTAATTTCCTCGTTGACCCATTCATTATTTAGTAGGATGTTCTTTAGCTTCTATGTATTTGGGTTCTTTCCAACTTTCCTCTTGTGATTGAGTTCTAGTTTCAGAGCATTGTGTTCTGGAAATATGCAGGGAATGATGCCAGTCTTTTGGTACTGGTTGAGACCTGATTTGTGACCCAGGGTGTGATCCATTCTGGAGAATGTTCTGTGTGCACTAGAGAAGAATGTATATTCTGTTGCTTTGGGGTGGAATGTTCTGAATATATCTGTGATGTCGATCTGGTCCAGTGTGTCATTTAAAGCCTTTATTTCCTTGTTGATCATTTGCTTAGATGATCTATTTCAGTGAGGGGGTGTTAATGTCCCCTACTATTATTGTATTATTGTTGATGTGTTTCTTTGATTTTATTATTTATTGGTTTATATAATTTTCTTCTCCCATGTTATGGGCATAGACATTTAAAATTGTTAGATCTTTTTGTTGGACAGAACCTTTAAGTATGATCTAGTGTCCTCCTTCATCTCTTATTATAGACTTTGGCTTAAAATCTAATTTATCTGATATAAGGATTGCCACGCCAGCTTTTGATACACATTAGCATGGTATATTGTTTTCTACCCCCTCAGTTTATTCTTTTTTCACCCCTTCACTTTAAATCTGGAGTTGTTTTTGGGTCTAAAATGAGTTTCTTGCATATAGCATATCATTGGGTCTTTTTTTTTTTTTTTTTTTAATCCATTCTGGTACCCTTTGTCTTTTGATTTGGGCTTTTAGGCCATTTGCATTCAGGGTAACCATTGAAAGATATGAATTTAGTACCATTGTATTGCCTGTAAGGTGACTGTTACTGTAAATTGTCGCTGTTCCTTTCTGGTCTGTTAGTTTTAGGCTTTCTCTTTGCTTAGAGGACTCCTTTCAATGTTTTCTGTAGGGTTGGTTTGTTGTTTGAAAATTCTTTTAGGTTTTGTTTGTACTGGAAGCTTTTTATATCTCCTTCTATTTTCAATGACAGCCTAGCTGGATATAGTATTCTTGGCTACATATTTTTCTCGTTTAGAGCTTTGAATATATTATGCCAGTCCTTTCTGGCCTTCCATGTCTCTGTGGATAAGTCTGCTGCCCATTTAATATTCCTTCTGTTGTATGTTTCTTCCCTCTTGTCTTGGGCTTGTTTCAAGATTTTCTCTTTGTCACTGAGACTTGTAAGTTTTACTATTAGATGATGGGGTGTGGACCTATTTTTATTGATGTTGAGGGGGGTTTTCTGTGCCTTCTGGATTTTGAAGCTTGTTCCCTTCCCCCAGTTAAGGAAATTCTCTGCTATAATTTTCTCCAGTATACCTCCTGCCCCTCTATCTCGTTCTTGTTCTTTTGGGATCCTAATTATTCTCATATTGTTCCATCTTATGGTATCACTTATTTCTCAAATTCTCCCCTTGTGGTCCAGTAGTTGTTTGTCTCTCTTTTGCTAAGCTTCTTTATTCTCCATCATTTTGTCTTCTATATCACTAATTCTCTCTTTTGCCTCATTTATCCTAGCAGTAAGAGACTCCGTTTTTTATTGTACCTCATTAATAGATTTTTTTATTTCAATTTGGTTATATTTTAGTTCTTTTATTCTCCAGAAAGGGATTCTCTAATATCTTCCATACTTTTTTTGAGGCCAGCTAGCACCTTGATAATTGTCATTCTGAACTCTAGTTCTGATGTATTACTAATATCTGTATTGGTTAGATCCCTAGTCATTGGTACTATCTCTTGTTCTTTTTTTTTTTTTGAGGTGAGTTTTTCTGCATTGTCATTTTATATAGAAAAGAATAGATCAATGAGAGAACAAACTATTAAAAAAGTAGCAATGACCCCAGAAAAAAATACACTAACCCAATCAGAAGAGACCTGAAACTTGGGAGGAGAAGAAAGGGGGGAAAAAAGAAATACATATATACACACACACACACACACACACACACACACACACACATATATTTATATTTATATTTGTATGTATATCTTAGATTGGTGAATAGAACAGAGCCACACACTTGATTTTGGGTGTGTTTTGGTCTGTTAGAAGAAACTACTTCTGAAAATTTTAAAGGAAGAAAAACTTATATATATACAAAAATAAGGGTAAACACGATGAAGGGATGAAATATGACTGTGAAGATGAAAATTTAAAAAGTTTCTAGTATATGTGCTGCCGAAGCGAGCACAAATTAAAAAAGTTTCTAAAAATGGAATTGATAAGTTGTTTGAAAAAAGAAAAAAAAAAGAATGTGATCAGGCTGGAGACTAGACAAAGCCATGCTCTAGATTAGGGTAAATTTTGATCTAGTAGAAGAAACTGTATCCCAAAATTTTAAATAAAAGAAAATCTAAATGTATATAGGAATTAAGGTTAAACACAATGAAGGGATAAAATATGAATATAACACGAGAATTAAAAAAGATTTTTGAAAGGGTATTGATGAGATAAAGTAGTTAAAAACATTAAAATAAAAAAGAAAATGTTTAAAAATAGAATAGGAAAAAAATAAAATAAATTTAACTTTGAAAGACTAAAGGATCATCAGAAAAAGCCATGAATTCTATGTGCATTCCTCTAGCTCTGGAGTTCCATAGTTTTCATTGATCAGTGAGCTTGTTCTTAGATGAGGGTTCTTGCTTATCTTCTGGGTAAGGAGCCTGGTGCAGTGATTCTCAAATGTGTTTGCCCGAGACAGAATTGCACCACCCTTCTCAGGGCCCAGGCTAAGTAACTGGCTTGGCTTGCTCTCGGTAGCTTTTGTTCCCTGAATGCTTTCCATAGAGTTCTGGAAGGTGGGAATGAAAACGGCAGCCTCCCAATCTCCAGCCTGGAGGAGCTGAGAGCTCAGGATCCCACTTCTCAGTGCACCCTCAGAGAAAAGCAACGAATCCCTCATGTCTCCCTGATCTCCGGCTGCACTCTGTGCTCACCTGGCCTGTGACAGAGTGTTTCTGTCTGTGGCACAGAGCCCCGTTTGGAGTCTCCAAACCCAGCTGGTATCTGCAGCGTGCTTCCATGCTGCTCCTACCAGAGGAGGAAAGTGAGTCTCCCCGGATCTGCCACTTAATGGGGTCCTTGCTCGAAGAGCAATGGCCTGACTGTGCCTTGGATCATGGTTTAAGGTAAACCTGGGCTGATAGCACACTCCTCGTCTCAGTCTCTGTAGCCAGTGTCCCTGCTCCAATATCTGGGAGCTCTGCCACCCTCAGGCACCCCTGGTCTTTCTGTTACTCCATGGGTCCTGAGACCATATTGTCCCTGCAAAGGCTCAGCCTTCCACCTAGCCTCTGGAGCGACATCCCTCAGTGGAGCAGCGTTCTCAAGTTTCTGATTTTGTATTCTGCTGCTCTCTCAGTGTGGTCTCTCTTCCCATCAGTTTGTATTCACTTCTCCCCATGTCCTACCTTCTGGAAAGTGGTCAATTTTCTGTTCCCAGAATTGCTGCTCTGCTCTTCTCTTCTCTCTCCCGTTGAATTTGTAGGTGTTTAGAATGATTTGATAACTATCTAGCTGGACTTCTGGGATCTGATGATATTTAGGTCTCCTCCTCCTCCCCAATCTTGCTCCTCATTTCTGCTGTTTTAAACACTAGCAGTTTGCCTCTCCTTGCGTCATACAAAATAAGTTGAATTAAAAATTATTTCTTTCTTAATGATTAAAAATAGACTAAAGTATCATTGTAGAATGATGGACTTTTTTAATGAGTACGTTTCTATACTTTGTTAACATGAATGGGTAAACTTTGGTTTTTGTTGAGAAGAGACCGGTGATACAAAGCCATTTTGAAGACCTTCTATTGATACTATCTCATCTGTTCCTATACTTGTTACATTGAACAAATAATTTTTGCTTTGGCTCATTGGTGTCCCCAGTACTATCACTGTAGTATAGTTTACTAGTATAAGTTATATAGAATCCCTTTAAAAGCAATTTTTACAAATGCTGAACATATGTGAAGTACCTTTATAGTTACTAATTCTTCCATATTTTCTTGAAGATAGTGAACCTGAGTAAACTTAAAATTTTGCTTTCACCTACCAGGGAATGCTATTTTTAGTGCAGTTCTTGAAGTTATATTGTGACTGAAAAATTTAACTGCTTCAATTTTACTTTCTACTTTGGTATGTTTGTTGTGCTTTAAATGAAAGCCATGATTTAACCACAAAGTGGCGTTTTTGTGGATATAAATAAATATTACCACTGACCTCTAGTTAGTGAGATGTTTAGATGAGGCCGTTTCCTTCTCATTGGGAATTATACTGAAACATTCATTCAACTTTTTCCTTATGGCTTTTATTTTACGACTAGAAGTTATTTGTGAGATAATTCTTTAAAAATAGTGGTCTGCCTGTGGTCATGAAGTCCCTTTTTGGGAAGTATTTAGCTCTCAGTCTTGGAGATAGAAGTGTAAACTTAGCCTTATTAATAGCATATGTTAGGCAACTGAGCTGACATTGCATTAAGCACAGTCTTAAAAATGTAGCTCTAATAAACAAGGGCCTCTTTTTCTTTTAATGTATATACATCTTCCTCTCATATTATTGATACATGAAGATAGATTACCATAAAGAATACAATATTTGTTCTTCTTTGCCTTATTTAGGGTCAAAGTAATGTAAGTAATGTATAAAGATTAGCTCCAGTTGTTTGAAAAAGAGAGAAGTGGGAAATTGGATAGATCTTTTTGACTTGTATTTATGACCTGTTATCAAAAGCTGGGCTAGACTATGGCTTTTTCTTTAAAGATTTTTATTTATTTATTTGATGGACAGAGATCAAGTAGGCAGAGAAGCAGGCAGAGAGAGAGAGAGAGAGAGAGAGAGAGGGAGGAGGTGGAAGCAGACTGCCTGCTGAGCAGAGAGCCCGATGCAAGGCTTGATGCCAGGACCCTGGGATCATGACCTGAGCCGAAGGCAGAGGCTTTAACCCACTGAGCCACCCAGGCGCCCCTAGACTATGGCTTTTCTGTGAATGGGAAATGTTCTTAACTTTCTTTTTTAACTCTGTTTTTGAGGATTGTTTTCCCCCATTTCTTAGTCCAAATTTATTACCTTCAGCTTCATTATTTGTATGTCAAACTGTGACTCCTCTTCTGATTGTCAGAGCAACATGGAACTATCTATTCTTTACCTCCACTTAGAAATTTCTTAGAAATACTCCCATTTTTCTTGGAGAATTTCCCAAACTCAAATATTTCCCAGGCATCTGTCTCCTCCTTTTTTGCCCTTCCGAGTAAATATCAGCTCCATGTGCTTAACTTTGTCACGTGAGTCACCAATCACCTAATTTTTTTTTACCCCAACATTTCATATCCATCTTCAAGTTCCTACATATTTTACCTCTAAAAATCTGTAATCAGTGCTTTTATTTCTGATGTATCACATCTGTAGTCCAAAACACCTGAAATGTAGTAATCTCTTATCTGGTCTTTCTTTATGCCACCAATGTTTCCTTCATTTTCTACAGAATAGCCAGAGTAGTCATTCTGAAACATTAGAATGTTTACGCTGATTATGCATAAAACTACCCAGTGCTCTTCTGTTGCACTTACGAGAAAGCCTGTTATCCTTCATCTTTTTCAGAAGACTGTATAATCTGTCTCTTACCTATCATTCCCACATCATTTCAGTGCTGTACTGTTTTTACCTTATTCTGTAGTCACAAAACCCTTTCATTTATCCTCACTTCTTTTTTTTTTTTTTTTAAGATTTTGTTTATTTACAAGGGAGAGAGCATGAGTGGGGAAAGGGGTAGAGGGAAAGGTAGAGGGAGAATCTCAAAGCAGATTCTGTTTGTTCACAGAGCCTAGCATGGGGCTCTGTCTCACAACCCTGAGATCATGACTTGAGCTGAAACCAAGAGTCAGATGCTTAAATGACTGAGCTACCCAGGTGCCCTTATTCATCCTGACTTCTACTCATCTTTCAGATTTACCCTTAAATGTCACTTTTAACAAAAGCCTTCTTTGCTGTCATCCTCTACTCACACCAACCATCTAATGTGAGTCTAAATTATGTTTTTGTTATAATTTCTCACAGTATATACTAATTGTTTGCAATTATATATTTACTTGTGTGATTATGTCTTACTGTTCTGTGTGCTTCCTGAAGGTACATATCTATATATATACATAGTACCTGGCACATTGCCTTATACATAGTAGGTGCTCATTAAATAGTGAATAAATAAATGCTCATGATAATCTACACATTTGGTTTCTTTTTCTTTTTTCTGCTTAAAAGTAGAATTCTGGTTTTTATGAAAACATAAGGATTAAATGCAGTGAGAAAGGCCAGTGCAGAAATACGTTCTACCTGTTATCAGCATAAGTATAGGATATAATATCTCAAATTACTATGATTGGTGGCTTTTAAATTATAGTTTTGAGTTCTTCAGTCCAAAATGTGCTTATTGTACTAGAAATGAAGTAGTAGGCAGTTTGAACTATAAAATACAGGTTAGCATACTTCATGTTAAAGAATTGCAAAGAGCAGGGGCACCTGGGTGGCTCAGTGGGTTAAAGCCTCTGCCTTCAGCTCAGGTCATGATCCCAGGTTCCTGGGATCGAGCCCCGCATTGGGGCTCATTGCTCGGCAGGGAGCCTGCCTCTGCCTGCCTCTCTGCCTACCTGTGGTCTCTGTCTGTCAAATAAATAAAACCTTAAAAAAAAAAATTGCAAAGAGCATTGTTGTCTATATTCTTTGAGTTTCTCTTTCATGTTTAAGGGTAATATAAATTTGACACTATGTTAACACCACTATAGCAGGAACATGGACTTAGAAAACATGTTCAGATTCTAGGCTCCCCAGTTGATTAATTGGATAGTCTTGGAAAAAATTCATTGAACCTCTATGAGTATTCTTTTCTTTCTATAAAATGGATATAATGAAACCTTAATAAAAAGTGTATTGTGGAGACTAAGATTTTATATTTTGTTTTTTTTTTTTTTTTTTTCAGTTAGCATTAATTGCACCTCGGATAAACCTCATTGACTACGATATTGCCACTGTGCAAAGCTATATATTTTGGGTTTTTAATGTAATTTTATCATATAAATATTTTACACAAAAATGTACTTACATATTTAAATAAACATACAAACTTAACTTTGTATATACAGTGTTTAAGATATTTTCTATAAGTGTAAATTTATAGTATATAAATGAAACAAATATATTTAATATTCATCTAAGTGTATATTTATGCATATTTTATTTTTATGTTTACATAATATATATAAATTTATATTTATATAAAATCAGTATTTACACAAAATAATGTTTTTATATAAAGATAATTTAATTTTATAATGTGGGTTAAAATAGTTATGTTCATCAGTTATTTGAATTTGGATTAGTTTGTGTTTCAAATAATCATGGTGCTGTTAGATTTTAATTTAAATTAAACTCAAACTTATAGAATTTCTTATTCTAATTTCTGATACTGTACCTTTTTGTTTATTTTGTTTTTCCTTTCTGTTATGAAATGCTGGTTTAGAATACAGATAGAAATACATTTCCTTGCAAGATCTGTTATTCAAGTAATAGTGTTGATGCTCTTTTTGAAAATGAGTTTCCTAGTATTATATTTTCTAAAATATATTTTACTAAATGCTATTTAAGGATGAAAGGGTTAAAATAGTATTTGTGATATCATTGTTAATAGTATCTGATTAATAGTATTCTTTTATTTGAACTCACTATTAGAGATAACTATATAAACAAATTGAAACTTCAGGTAATTTACCAGTTCTATATGTTGATAGTATTATCTTTGTATTTAAGAATGATTAATTAAGTCTTTTTGTTTAAGTCATGGAAACCGTTTCAGCTGACTGTAACATAACTGCAGACCATATATTTTTCTCATGATTTCTTCCATCAAAGCATGAAGAAGTGAATTATTGAAAAGATAAAAATAAATTTGTTTGCTTTCTGTCAGAGTTCATATCCACAGCCAACCTTGATAGAAGACCAGAATGATTTAGACAAGTTTGCTTTGGAGATTCATAACATATGCTTGCTGGACAGAATTGAGTTATCTCTGCTCTGGAGAGTAAGTTATTGTAGCAGGAGCTGACAGAGATGAAGATAACTGAGGGAAATTCAATTACCTTTTAGTGTTTTCTTTCTAATAGGATTCTTAATGTGAAAAAGATCCTTAGATGATGCGTCTCTGTTTCTTGTGAGATCTGCCTTGATACCTGTTTCCAGAATACCATGAACTTTTCAGTTCTAGACCTTCAATAAGTATGAAATAGGCAGCTCACTGTTAAAGAGTAGTTTTGATTGAAACATCTTATTTTTACTTAATGTCATTGGTGATCTTTATAATCATTGACTACTCTCTGTGGTTTTCTTTAACAAAGTGTATAGTGTTTTGTATGAGATTATTATTTAATATGTTGGGAGCTTTCCCCCACCCTCCCTCTCAATTGACCTTTTTGGGAGTGTGTTGTAGCATCACAGTGGTGATATATTGATATTTTTCTGTCTAATTATCATAGACTGGGTCTTGGCAATCTTGTTTCAAAGTGCTGTTAGAATTTTCAAGCTTCCATTTTCACTTTCCTCTGTCATTCTGCCTACCTTTTCGCTTGAATGATGTCTATTCTTTCACACCCCCTGACACTTTGAGTTTTTTTGCAGAATGGCTTCCCTCCTTTCCATCTCCAGTCCTAGAACAAATAAATTAAAAATGTTCTCTTGCATATCATTAGTGATCTAATTATGCTGTCCAGTGGCTGCTTTTCAGTTTTTATCCCTTTTGGTCTCTGTGTCATTTGACATTGATGACCAACACTTACATTTTGAAATTCTTTTTTTGTTTGACTTTCTTACCTCATGCTTGTCTGATCAGCTTTTTACTTCTCATGGTTCTTGTAGTTTCACTTTTTTTTCCCATTTCTTATTCCTGTTCCAAAAGTATAGGTCTTCTACAAGAATACCTCTTGGTACTTTTAACTTTGTGCTCTTTTAGCAATCTCATGTAATGTTACTATTACCTAAAACCTCCATAGAGAAGACAAGGCATTAAATACTTTTTTAAAATTTTGTATTTAATAGTTTCTATAGGTATTTTAAAATGAAAAAAGGGTGAGAAGGAAGGAGCATAGTGAAAAGTCCTCCTCTAACCACATCCTCATCCTTCTAGGAAACCATTGCTAGTTTCTTGTATATCTTCTGAGTTTCTTTATGCACATGTATAAAAATAGGAATATATATGCTTATCCCCTTTCCTTATACAAATACAAACTCACGTATAATGTTCTATATTTTGGTTTTTAAACTTAATATTATTTTGGTGAATCTTTTTTACTTCTATCAGCAACATATGTCTGTTTCCTAATAGTGTGTAATCAGACTTTTAGACTTTTGTTATTTTCGTAGATTGTCCATAGTGGTTGATAGTTTTTATTTTTATTTCTTCCTGATGTTTTAGCATATGTTTCTGCCTTTTATGAATGAGGTTGATTAGTTTGCAGCCATATGTCTTTCTGAGAACATATCCTTTGTCTATTCTGTTGGATTGTTTTTTTTCTTACTAATTTGTAGAAGTTCTACATGTATTAAGGAATCAGCTCCTTGTAGTGCACATATTTTTACCACCTTGCTGGCTTATGAATGATGGATTTTTGTTGTTGTTGTTGTTGTCCTGTAGGGGTTTTTAAAACAATGTTTCTGTTGTTGGATTTATGAATATTTTCTTTTATGACTTCTGAATTTTTTTTTCCATTTTATTTATTTTTTCAGCGTAACAGTATTCATTCTTTTTGCACAACACCCAGTGCTCCATGCAAAACGTGCCCTCCCCATTACCCACCACCTGTTCCCCCAACCTCCCACCCCTGACCCTTCAAAACCCTCAGGTTGTTTTTCAGAGTCCATAGTCTCTTATGGTTTGCCTCCCCTTCCAAATTTTTTTTTTTTTTAATAAACATATAATGTATTTTTATCCCCAGGGGTACAGGTCTGTGAATCGCCAGGTTTACACACTTCACAGCACTCACGATAGCACTTACCCTCCCCAATGTCCATAGCCCCCTCCCCCTCTCCCAATCCCACCTCCCCCCAGCAACCCCCAGTTTGTTTTGTGAGATTAAGAGTCATTTATGGTTTGTCTCCCTCCCAATCCCATCTTGTTTCATTTATTCTTCTCCTATCCCCCTACCCCCCCATGTTGCTTCTCCATGTCCTCATATCAGGGAGATTATATGATAGTTGTCTTTCTCCAATTGACTTATTTCACTAAGCATGATACGCTCTAGTTCCATCCACGTCGTCGCAAATGGCATGATTTCATTTCTTTTGATGGCTGCATAGTATTCCATTGTGTATATATACCACCTCTTCTTTATCCATTCATCTGTTGATGGACATCTAGGTTCTTTCCATAGTTTGGCTATTGTAGACATTGCTGCTATAAACATTCGGGTACACGTGCCCCTTCGGATCACTATGTTTGTATCTTTAGGATAAATACCCAGTAGTGCAATTGCTGGGTCATAGGGTAGTTCTATTTTCAACATTTTGAGGAACCTCCATGCTGTTTTCCAGAGTGGTTGCACCAGCTTGCATTCCCACCAACAGTGGAGGAGGGTTCCCCTTTCTCCACATCCTCGCCAGCATCTGTCATTTCCTGACTTGTTAATTTTAGCCATTCTGACTGGTGTGAGGTGATATCTCATTGTGGTTTTGATTTGTATTTCCCTGATGCCGAGTGACGTGGAGCACTTTTTCATGTGTCTGTTGGCCATCTGGAGGTCTTCTTTGCAGAAATGTCTGTTCATGTCCTCTGCCCATTTCTTGATTGGATTGTTTGTTCTTTGGGTGTTGAGTTTGCTAAGTTCCTTATAGATTTTGGATACTAGCCCTTTATCTGATATGTCGTTTGCAAATATCTTCTCCCATTCTGTCAGTTGTCTTTTGGTTTTGTTAACTGTTTCCTTTGCTGTGCAAAAGCTTTTGATCTTGATGAAATCCCAATAGTTCATTTTTGCCCTTGCTTCCCTTGCCTTTGCCGTTGTTCCTAGGAAGATGTTGCTACGGCTGAGGTCGAAGAGGTTGCTGCCTGCGTTCTCCTCAAGGATTTTGATGGATTCCTTTCTCACATTGAGGTCCTTCATCCATTTGGAGTCTATTTTCGTTTGTGGTGTAAGGAAGTGGTCCAATTTCATTTTTCTGCATGTGGCTGTCCAATTTTCCCAGCACCATTTATTGAAGAGGCTGTCTTTTTTCCATTGGACATTCTTTCCTGCTTTGTCGAAGATTAGTTGACCATAGTGTTGAGGGTCTATTTCTGGGCTCTCTCTTCTGTTCCATTATCTATGTGTCTGTTTTTGTGCCAGTACCATGCTGTCTTGATGATGACGGCTTTGTAATAGAGCTTGAAGTCCGGAATTGTGATGCCACCCACTTTGGCTTTCTTTTTCAATATTCCTTTGGCTATTCGAGGTCTTTTCTGGTTCCATATAAATTTCAGGATTATTTGTTCCATTTCTTTGAAAAAAATGGATGGTATTTTGATAGGGATTGCATTAAATGTGTAGATTGCTTTAGGTAGCATGGACATTTTCACAATATTTATTCTTCCAATCCAGGAGCATGGAACATTTTTCCATTTTTTTGTGTCTTCCTCAATTTCTTTCATGAGTACTTTATAATTTTCTGTGTATAGATTCTTAGTCTCTTTGGTTAGGTTTATTCCTAGGTATCTTATAGTTTTGGGTACAATTGTAAATGGGATTGACTCCTTAATTTCTCTTTCTTCAGTCTTGTTGTTGGTGTAGAGAAATGCAACTGATTTCTGTGCATTGATTTTATATCCTGACACTTTACTGAATTCCTGGACAAGTTCTAGCAGTTTTGGAGTGGAGTCTTTTGGGTTTTCCACATATAGTATCATATCATCTGCGAAGAGTGATAGTTTGACTTCTTCTTTACCAATTTGGATGCCTTTAATTTCTTTTTGTTGTCTGATTGCTAAGGCTAGGACTTCTAGTACTATGTTGAATAGCAGTGGTGATAATGGACATCCCTGCCGTGTTCCTGACCTTAACGGAAAAGCTTTCAGTTTTTCTCCATTGAGAATGATATTTGCGGTGGGTTTTCATAGATGGCTTTGATAATATTGAGGTATGTACCCTCTATCCCCACACTTTGAAGAGTTTTGATCAAGAAGGGATGCTGTACTTTGTCAAATGCTTTTTCAGCATCTATTGAGAGTATCATATGGTTCTTGTTCTTTCTTTTATTAATGTGTTCTATCACATTGATTGATTTGCGGATGTTGAACCAACCCTGCAGCCCTGGAATAAATCCCACTTGATCGTGGTGAATAATCCTTTTAATGTACTGTTGAATCCTATTGGCTAGTATTTTGGCGAGAATTTTTGCGTCTGTGTTCATCAAGGATATTGGTCTGTCGTTCTCTTTTTTGGTGGGATCCTTGTCTGGTTTTGGGATCAAGGTGATGCTGGCCTCATAAAATGAGTTTGGAAGTTTTCCTTCCATTTCTATTTTTTGGAACAGTTTCAGGAGAATAGGAATTAGTTCTTCTTTAAATGTTTGGTAGAATTCCCCTGGGAAGCCGTCTGGCCCTGGGCTTTTGTTTGTTTGGAGATTTTTGATGACTGTTTCAATCTCCTTACTGGTTATGGGCCTGTTCAGGTTTTCGATTTCTTCCTGGTTCAGTTGTGATAGTTTATATGTCTCTAGGAATGCATCCATTTCTTCCAGATTGTCCAATTTGTTGGCGTAGAGTTGCTCATAGTATGTTCTTATAATTGTCTGTATTTCTTTGGTGTTAGTTGTGATCTCTCCTCTTTCATTCATGATTTTATTTATTTGGGTCCTTTCTCTTTTCTTTTTGATGAGTCTGGCCAGGGGTTTATCAATCTTATTGATTCTTTCAAAGAACCAGCTCCTAGTTTCATTGATTTTTTCTATTGTTTTTTTGGTTTCTATTTCATTGATTTCTGCTCTGATCTTTATGATTTCTCTTCTCCTGCTGGGTTTAGGGTTTCTTTCTTGTTCTTTCTCCAGCTCCTTTACGTGTAGGGTTAGGTTGTGTACTTGAGACCTTTCTTGTTTCTTGAGAAAGGCTTGTACCGCTATATATTTTCCTCTCAGGACTGCCTTTGCTGTGTCCCACAGATTTTGAACTGTTGTGTTTTCATTATCATTTGTTTCTATGAATTTTTTCAATTCTTCTTTAATTTCCTGGTTAACCCATTCATTCTTTAGAAGGATGCTGTTTAGTCTCCATGTATTTGGGTTCTTTCCAGCTTTCCTCTTGTGATTGAGTTCTAGCTTCAGAGCATTGTGGTCTGAAAATATGCAGGGAATGATCCTAATCTTTTGATACCGGTTGAGACCTGATTTGTGACCCAGGATGTGATCTATTCTGGAGAAGGTTCCATGTCTTCTAATTGCTGTTTTATTACATAATTGAATTGGTTTATTCAATTATTATTGAGTAATAATGATTATTATTAATTGCTAGTTTCTGTTTGCTGGTATTTTATTGTGTTTAAGCATTCTACTCTATTACTATGAGTTAAGCTTTTTTTTCCCTATTCTACATGTAAGTGAGATAAACAGTGTACTGTTAAATAAAAATAATAGTGGGCATCTTTTTACTTCCTGATTTTAGTAGAGATATTTCATTATTTTCCCAGTAATTATGATACAGTTTGAGCTAAAGTAGACATAGTATGTCATTTTAATGAATTATTAGTTTAGTTCTATTTTGTTGATATTTTTCTTTTTAATAAGGAATTTTATCCAGTTTTATCCTCCTTAAGTGGAGCGATAGAGTAGATACTGTGCTTTAAAATATATTAGGTATGTCAGTATTATACCAGTATGTTGTGCTCATAAGTTTTTTCCTTTAATGTGCTGCGAGATTGTGTTTGCTAATGTTTCATTTGTGATTTTTGCATTCTGTTCATAAGGCAAATTGTGTTTGTTTCTACCTTTCTAATCAGTCTGAGATATTTGGCAGGTTTTGGATATCAGTATTATACCTGTGTCAC
Organism: Meles meles; assembly: GCF_922984935.1. Taxonomy (NCBI): domain Eukaryota; kingdom Metazoa; phylum Chordata; class Mammalia; order Carnivora; family Mustelidae; genus Meles; species Meles meles. The sequence continues at coordinate 144,325,572 of NC_060067.1, forward strand.
AGAAAGAATTAGAAACTTTGTGTGTTAGCAAATATCATTCTCAATTTAAAAGGGAAAAATGGACAGCCTTCCCTTTGAGATCAGGAACACGACAAGGATGCCCACTCTTGCCACTGTTGTTCAAAATAGTGCTAGAACTCCTAGCAACAGCAATATGACAACAAAAAGAAATAAAAGGTATTCAGATTGGCAAGGAAGAAATCAAACTCTCTCTCTTCGCAGATGACATGATACTTTATATGAAAAACCCAGAAGACTCTACCTGCAAACTATTGGAACTCAAAGAGCAATTCAGTAATGTGGCAGGATACAAAATCAATGTAGAGAAATCAGTTGCTTTCTTATACACTAACAATGAAAACATAGAAACGGAAGTTAGAGAATAGATTCCATTTACTATAGCACCAAGAATCATAAGATACCTGGGAATAAACCTAACCAAAGATGTAAAGGATCTGTACTTGAAGAACTACAGAACACTCATGAATGAAATTGAAGAAAACACAAAAAGATGGAAAAGGATTCCATACTCATGGATCCGAAAAATAAACATTGTTAAAATGTCTATATTGCCTACAGCAATCTATACTTTCAATGCCATACTGATCAGAATTCCACGGCATGTTTCAAAGGGCTGGAACAAACAATCCTAAAATTTTTATGGAACCAGAAGGGACCCCAAATTGCTAAGGAAATGTTGAAAAAGAAAAACAAAATTGGGGGCATCACGTTGCCTGACTACAAGCTTTATTACAAAGCTTTGATCACCAAGACAGCATGGTACTGGCACAAAAACAGACATATAGACCAGTGGAACAGAGTAGAGAGCCCAGATACAGACCCACAACTCTTTGGTCAAATAATCTTTGACAAAGCAAGAAAAAATACCCATTGGAAAAAAGATAGTCTCTTCAATAAATGGTGCTGGGAAAACTGGACAGCTATGTGTAGAAGAATGAAACTTCACCATTCTCTTACACCATGCACAAAGATAAACTCGAAATGGATAAAAGACCTCAACGTGAGCCAAGAATCTATCAAAATCCAAGAGGACAACATAGGCAGTAACCTCTTTGACATTACCACAGCAACTTCAAGATGTGTCTCCAAAAACAAAGGAAACAAAAACGAAAAAGAACTTTTGGGACTTCATCAAGATCAAAAGTTTCTTCACAGCACAGGAAACAGTCAACAAAACAAAGAGGCAACCCATGGAATGGGAGAAGATATTTGCAAATGACAGTACAGACAAAGGGCTGATATCCAGGATCTATAAACTCCTCAAACTCAACACACACAAAACAGATAATCACGTCAAAAAATGGGCAGAAGACATGAACAGACACTTCTCCAAAGAAGACATACAAATGGCTAGCAGACACATGAAAAAATGCTCATCATCACTAGCCATCAGGGAGATTCAAATCAAAACCACATTGAGATATCACCTTACACCAGTTAGAATGGCCAAAATTAACAAGACAGTAAACAAGTATTAGAGAGGATATGGAGAAAGGGGAATGCTCTCACACTGTTGGTAGGAATGTAAGTTGGTGCAGCCACTTTGGAAAATAGTGTGGAGATTCCTTAAGAAATTAAATATAGTGCTACCCTATGACCCTGCAATTGCACTACTGGGTATTTACCCCAAAGATACAGATGTAGTGAAAAGAAGGGCCATCTGTATCCCAGTGTTCATAGCAGCAGTGACCACAGTCACCAAACTGTGGAAAGAGCCAACATGCCTTCAACAGATGAATGGATAAAGAAGATATGGTCCTTTTGTACAATGGAGTATAAATGCCTCCATCAGAAAGGATGAATACCCAACTTTTGTATCAACATGGATGGGACTGGAGGAGATTATGCTGAGTGAAATAAGTCAAGCAGAGAGAGTCAGTTATCTTACCGTTTCACTAGTGGAGCATAAGGAATAACATGTAGGACTTCGGGAATTGGAGAGGAGAAGTGAGTTGGGGGAAATTGGAGGGGAAGATGAACGATGAGAGACTGTGGACTCTGAGCAACAAACTGAGGGTTTTGTAGGGGAAGGGAGGTGGGGGTTGGGTGAACTTGGTGGTGGGTATTATGGAGGGCACGTATTGCATGGAGCACACGTATTGCATGGAGCACTGGGTGTGGTGCATAACAATGAATGCTGGAACACTGAAAAAATAAAGTTAAATAAAAAAAAGATTTTGTGTGTTTTTATATGCTTCGTTTCAGTGCTAGTAAAAGCGGAGTTGTCTGACTTTTAAACATTTGGTAGAATTTTGGTGTAATTACTATGCTGTAGACCTCAATTGCCATTTTACATTTCCCAAAATTTGCTGTATATCTCTATGTAGGTGTCTTCCTAATATTCATTTTGTCTAAAACATACATATATTACTTTCTCTTCTAGTTCTCTTTCTAGTTTTATTAACAGTGGTAAAATAGTATAGAAGTTGTAAAGTACTCTTTATTCTAGATAATTAAACACCGGTAAAAATTTCGAGTTGCTGGTACTGTTGAAGACGTAACATTTGAGGGAATAAAAAATTGATGTCATGCTCTCCTTTCATTTTTCAGTTTTGAAACTTATGTCAAATTTTCATTAATGCAGTACATAATATATCACTACATGTGAATTCATCTTTTCATATGATCAACAATATTCAGTTATTGCTTTAGTGTTCTGCAGCAAGCCATTTTCACAATATAGAATTAGTTTTAGATTTAAGTCAATATTGAAATGCTAGTCTGTGAAGATGCCTTTCAGTTAAGTATTTTATGAAAGAAGTTTTGTCATTATAATTGGTAAAATCAGCTGCATATAGTAATTTTCATGGATTGATTTCATTTTAACATTATGGCAGTTTAAGGCTCATTAATTCATTGGAAATTATATTCTCACTTCAAGCAATCATAAATAATATAAATTCATTGATTTTTTTTGTGCTGTCACTTTAATTTTTGATTAATTGGGTTGTAGTTGTGTAAAATGTATAAGCACTTCTACATATCTATAATCCAGATAACCCCAAATCTGTTTTTATTTGTTTGCTTAGATTATTATGAAAATTAAAAATAAAGTAGAATTCAGTACATCCCAGAAAGTTAAGTGGGGAAATCCTGATTTACAAAAAAATTTCATTTAGATCAATGGCTCTTTCTGGTTTTCTTAACTCATAAAAATTACACTGGAATATAATGTGTCAATAAAAGTTAGGGGACCAAGAACAGAAGAGACAATGTAATGAAAACAGTAGTATAAATTAAAAAAAAAAAAAATTCTTCACTATCTTTCCTCTTACCATACCTCCCAAGGTAATGGTTTGGCACATAACTTTTTAGTTGCTCTACTGTAAATGTATACTTTATATATATTTTTGTATATATATTTCACATATCATATATATTCAACCAAAAATGGGATTATAATATGTTAGGTGTTATTTTGTGTCAGTACTTCTCACATTTTCATTGTATGAACTTTTTTGTATGAACTTTTTTGAGTATGAACTTTTTTGAGAATATGACCTTTAGAAATTCAAACAAATATAACCGTAACATTTTACATATAATTTGGGTAGGAGTACAGATTCTGGTTTGAGAATGTCTTATGTAAGGGTCTGTGTGGTTTGCATACATCACTTCTCTTATAGAAGTCATGTAATGGGGATAGAGGCCACCTCACTGCTATTTCTCTTTGATATAGATACTGCATTTTAAAATTGTAGATAATGTTATCTTCTCAGATACCTTGTGAGAGTTACTTATATCCATTAAAAATGTTTTGAAATTATTTGTATCTTCTGAGGGAAACAAACATTAGGTATTGACCTGTAATGGGCTCTGTTTCTTATTTTTGTTTCAATTCCTAGCATGGGCTTTGAACATGGGAAGCATTCAATAAAGCATTGCTAAATGAATGAAAGTATCAACTGCTACATGATAGAATATAAGATTCATGAAGATTTTCATGTTTAGTTAGCAAAGTCTGGGGATTTAGTCTTTTCCTGTGAGATCCTAGATTATTTTAGATTAGTAAAATATTCTGTTCCTATTTTAGAAGCATAACAAAAAGTAGTAATTCTTTTGTTGCTTATAGATTTAAACTTTTTTCTCTCTAGTTTTATTGAGGTATGGTTGTCAAATATTGTGTATATCTAAAGTGCATAACATTGATGTTTTGATATATGTATACATTGTGAAATAAGTACCACAGTCAAGTAAATTAACATATACATCACCTCACATAGTTACCATTGTGTGTGTGTGTGTGTGTGTGGTGAGAAAACTTAAGATTTCAAATTTGCAAAATAAATTATTGTTAATTATAGTCACCATGCTGTACATTGGATATCAAGAACTTACTCATTTCATAACTAAAACTTTGTACTCTTTCATTAATATCTTTCCTTTTCCTCCACTCCCTAGCCTTTGGTTACTACCATTCTACTACCTTAGTGTGAGCTCTATTTTTGTTTTTTGATTCCACATATAAGTGAAATCATGCAGTATTTGTCATTCTGTGTTTGGTTTATTTCAGGTAGGATAATGTCTCTCAGGTTAATCCATGTTGTCTTAAGTAACAGGATTTACTTTTTTTAAAGCCTGAATAATATTCCATTCTATGTATATGTGTGTGTATGTTTATATGTATGTGTATACGTGTATATATGTAGGAGTGTGTGTGTGTAATTTATCCAACTGCTAGTAGATACTTAGAATGTTTCTAATATCTTGGCATTTGAAATAATGCTGCAGTGAAATGTATTTTAGAGATAGAAATTTATTTCTTTTGGATATAAAGAAGTGGGATTACTGAATCATAAGGTAGTTCTATTTTTAATTTTTTGAGGAACTTCCATAATGTTTTCCACAGTGGTGAATTGGTTTACATTTCACTAACGGTGCACAACAGTTCCCTTTTCTTCACATCCTTCCAAACACTTAATATCTCTTGTCTTCTTGACGATAGCCATTCTAACGAGTATGATGTGAAATCTCATTCTGGTTTTGATTTGCATTTTCCTGTTGATTAGTGATGGTGACTGAGCATCTTATCATGCACATCTTGGCCACTCATACATGTTCTTTGGAAGATTATGTATTTAGATCCTTTGCCCATTTGTAAAAATCAAATTATTTTTCTGCTATTGAATTTGGATAGTAACTCCTTATTGGGTATTTGGTTTGCATATATTTTCTCCCATTCTGTGGATTGCCTTTTCATTTTGTTTATTGTTTGCTTTGTAGAAAGCTTTTAGTTTGATATGGTCCTACTCGCTTGTTACTGCTTTTGTTGCCTATGCTTTTGGTGTTAAATGTGAAAAATCATTGCCAAGATCTTTGTGAAAGAGCTTCTCCCCTATGTTTTCTTCAAGGAGTTTTATGCTTTCAGGTGTCCTTTTTAATTAATTCATTTTGAGTTGTTTTTTTATGTATGGTGTAAGACAAGGGTACCGTTTCATTCTTTTGCATGTGGATATTCAGTTTGCCGATGTTTTTGTGACTAGCATTTAATGATGTATAAAGTCAGAAAATTTAAATCTCTGTAGTAATTATTTGCTGAACTTACAGTATGGTGGTTGTTATATATGAACTACAATACTTAAGTTTTCTAAGGGTTAAGACTTGCTTTTTGATTTGATAAGTAAAAAACTCCCTAAAAATCCTATGGTCAACTCTTTCTTTTGCTGAAAAGGTCTGTAGTTTTTAGCTTTTATTTTATGAGACTTAGAGTATTGATTTAAATATTTAATCACATATGGACTGTAAATTATTATGATGATCTGCAGTGTATGATAGAAAACATAGATTTGGGATATGTCAGAACTAGGATGCAGTTCTGGTTCAGCCACTAACTTACTATGTAATATATTGGACCAGATATTTAAATTCTCTGTAATATCGGGCTCTTTAAAGGTCATTAAGTATAACCCCAAATCTGGGGCTTATAATTTATTTGGTCCAGCCCCAAAGATGGGTACTAAATGGCAGTATTATTACAGTTTCACCTATGTAATAATCTTTAAATTTTCCTTCATTCACTTAATTTAAAAATAAATTTACAGTTGATCTTTGAACAACATGGATTTGAACTGTGTGGGTCCACTTAAATCCACTTTTGGATTTTAGGCGTTGAATTGTTTGAGTTCTTTATGTTTTAGATACTAACCCCTCATTGGACATATCATTTGCAAATAGATTCTCCCATTGAGTAGGTTGTCTTTTTGTTTTATCGTTGGTTTCTTTCTCAGTGCAAAAGCTTTCTCAACACAGGACCCGATCTCACAATGCTGAGCTGATGACCTCAGCTAAAATCAAGAGTCAGACACTTTACTGATTGAGCCACCCAAGTGCCTCTGTTTTTTCGAGCTTTTAAATTAAACCTGTAATAATGAGGCAATGCAAATATTTTTTCATTCAAACTCCTATTTATGCTTTCCTATTTGTCATCTTTCTGCTTCTTCTTTTAACTTTATCCTCCTTATTTTTGGCTTTTATTTAGCTCTCTCATCTTAAATGTTAGTGTGAGACTGATGGTCAAAGTTAATGATAACTTTTTTGAATCTAAGGATGGTACCATTCTATTTCCTGTGATGATTCTGCATTAATAGTGGTAAATGCACCCCATTGTCTTGCCACATTTCTTTTTTTAATTATTATTTTAAAATTATTTTTATTTACATATAATGTATTATTTGTCCCAGGGGAACAGGTCTGTGAATCATCAGGCTTACACATTTCCACAGCAGTCACCATAACACATACCCCCCAATGTCCACAACCCAACCACCTTATCCCTACACCCTCAACCCCCAGCAACCCTCGGTTTGTTCTGTGAGATTGAGTCTCGTATGGTTTGTCTCCCTCCCAATCCCATATTGTTTCATTTTTCCTTTCCCTACTCCCCACAACCCCCTGCCCTACCTCTCAAATTCCTCATATCAGAGATATTGTATGATAATTGTCTTTCTCTGATTGACTTATTTCGCTCAGTGTAATACCCTATAGTTCCATCCACATTGTTTCAAATGGCAGGATTTCATTTCTTTTGATGGCTGCATAGTATTCCATTGTATATATATACCACATCTTCTTTGTCCATTCATGTGCCGATGGACATCTAGTTTCTTTCTGTAGTTTGGCTATTGTAGACATTGGTGCTATAAACATTTGGGTACACATGCCCCTTCGGATCACTACATTTGTATCTTTAGGGTAAATACCCAGTAGTGCAATTGCTTGGTTGTAGGGTAGCTCTACTTTCAACTTTTTGAGGAACCTCCATGCTGTTTTCCAGAGTGGCTGCACCAGCTTGCATTGTAGTTTAAGAGTGATCCCCTTTCTCCATATCCTTGCCAACATCTGTCTTTTCCTGACTTGTTAATTTTAGCTGTTCTGACTGATGTGAGGTGGTATCTCAGTGTATTTTTGATTTGTATTTCCCTGATGCTGAGTGATGTGGAGCACTTCTTCATGTGTCTGTTGGCCATCTGGATGTCTTCTTTGCAGAAATGTCTGTTCATGTCTTCTGCCTATTTCTTGATTGGATTATTTGTTCTTTGGGTTTTGACTTTGAAAAGTTCTTTATAGATTTTTGGATACTAGCCCTTTATCTGATATGTTGTTTGCAAATATCTTCTCCCATTCTGTCAGTTGTCTTTTGGTTTTGTTGACTGTTTCCTTTGCTGTGCAAAAGCTTTTGATCTTGATGAAGTCTCAATATTTCATTTTTGTCCTTACTTCCCTTGCCTTTGGCGATATTTCTAGGAAGAATTTGCTGCAGCTGAGGTCAGAAAGGTTGCTGCCTGTGTTCTCCTCAAGGATTTTGATGGATTCCTTTCTCACATTGAGGTTCTTTTTGCATTTTGAGTCTATTTTCGTGTGTGGTGTAAGGGAATGGTCCAGTTTCATTTTTCTCCATGGCGTGGCTGTCCAATTTTCCCAACTCCATTTGTTGAAGAGACTGTCTTTTCTCCGTTGGACGTTCTTTCCTGCTTTGTCGAAGATTAGTTGACCATAGAGTTGAGGCTCTATTTCTGGGCTCTCTGTTCTGTTCCATTGATCTAGCCATATTTCTTTCTTTCTCTCTCTCTTTTTTTTAAAGATTTTATTTATTTATTTGATAGCGAGAGACTATAAGTAGGTAGAGAGGCAGGGAGAGAGAGAGGGAAGCGGGCTCCCTGCTGAGCAGAGAGGCCAATGTGGGACTTGATCCCAGGACCCTGAGATCATGATCTGAGCCAAAGGCAGCGGCTTAACCCACTGAGCCACCCAGGCACCCAGCCACATTTCTTTCTTGATGTATCCTTTGCATGATTAATTTTGTCATTTTGTGAAAAGATGGCTAATTAATATATCTTGAGGCATCATAGCTTAATAACAAAGCATTAGAATGATATATCTCACCTTAGATATGGCCTTTACATGCATTATAGTTTTGGGCAAATTTTTTAAAGCTCTTTATTTCTTCAAAAAGCCAGGAATAGGGAAATGGTAATCTTGACAATATATATAATTTTTAATTGTAGCTTTTGTATTATTTTCTTTGCCTGGGACAAGAATTTTGATAAATAATCATGAACATGATAAAATACTAGCATAATTAATTGCGGAGGATTATAGTCCTTGTAAATGTCCAAATCACTATATTGTAGAAACTTGCTGATTAGACCATGTGATTATTATTTTTTAAATTTTTATTTATTTGAGAGAAAGAGAGAGAGCATGAGAGGAGAGAGGTCAGCAGGAGAAGCAGAGTCCCTGCTGAGCAGGGCGCTGATGTGGGACACGATCCTGAGACTCCAGGATCACGACCTGAGCCGAAGGCAGTCACTGAACCAACTGAGCCACCCAGGCATCTGAGACCATGTGATTATTATGGGGCAATTAATATAGCTCTGACTTTCTAGTGAGATAACCTAGTCCCTTAACCTTGGCTCTGTCATTTACTAGCTATGTGAACTAAGGCACCAGTGCTTCATCTTAAAATCAGGATAGTAATCGTGCCTAATTATAGTAATTTTGTGATAAGTAGTTGGGATTTGATAAATGTAAAGCACCTATTACGATAAATTCATTTTAAGTGTATAACAAAATAGTGTTGTCAGTATTAAAGGGAGGGCATTTTTTCTATTCTAAGTAATCTCCAGGAATATCCAAGGAATGCTTACATGTCCCACAGTACATCTGGAGCTGTCACCTCTGCCATAAGGCCTTGATCCAGGCTACTGCTCTGTGGAGTCCTGAAAGTTACCTCTTACTATCATACAAGTGGCTATTCTAGGAAAGAGCTGCTGTTTCCTTATCCTTTTTTGCTCATTGTATGGGCATAGACTTTTCCTTTTCTCATTTATAAGCTTAGCAGTGATAGGAGCATATCACAGTGCAGAAACGGAAAATAAAACTCAGTAAAAGATATTGTATCTCCTAGAATTCACAGGCAGTGCTTCTGCTTAGGAAGTTTTCTCTTGACCTTTTCTTGATCTGACTGTCTAGCTTTGTCCCTTTGCCATCTTGCAATGGGCTGATTCAACTCTTCCACAGAGAGAGCTCCTTTGACAGTATTCCCTCTTCTTAGAGTAGTACAGGCGCACCTGCCTCCAGTCTTGGAGAGAAGAGAATATTGGTTGTTCTTCATTCTAAGGTTCTCCTTTTTTTACTTGAGGTTGATTGGTCATGTGAACATCACATTCCTTAAGGGAGATGCTCAACCTAGTTTAATATATATATTCTACATTATGTTCTGTACCTGAACTATGCAATCACATTTCTCAGTATATTTTCAGAGTCTGTGTATTCAGACTGAAATGCACTACTTTTAGAGGTTTTTATTTTTAAGATGTGTTTTCGCTTGTCTCACTTTCAATTTCAGTTTCGTGATAACGGCCAAATTAAATAGCTGGGTCACAACACTTTTTGCTCTCAGTTTTCTGTGGGAAAGTTTTGTATAGACCATATGCACACCTATATGTGGTATAAGTATACACATAAACATAATTTTTAAAAAAATCTTACATTTCATGGGGCACCTGGGTGGCTCAGATGGTTAAGTGTCTGCCTTCAGCTCAGGTCATGATCTCAGGGTCCTGGAATCGAGCCCCACATCTGGCTCCTTGCTCTGTCAGGAGTCTGCTTCCCCCTTCCCCCCTCCCCCCGTGTCTGCTGCTCCCTCTACTTGTGCTCTCTTTCTGTGTCAGATAAAGAAAATCTTTAAAAAAAATAGAAATAAAAATCTTACATTTTAGAGTAATTTGTGAAACTGAAGCAGTTATCATTTTTGGCACAAAGGAAGGCCACTTTAAGGCAATGTTTCTGCCATGGTTTGAAAATTTTAAATAATGCATCTTTAGCTTTTGATAAACAAAACAATATTGCTGGGAACTCTATTAAAGGTGGGAAGCTAGAAAAAAACAAAGGAACTATAGCATGGATATAACTATGAGCATAACTATGAGCAGCACTAATCAGTTTAAATCCAAAATGAAAAGCATTTTTTTTCATAACTTCCAGTATATTATAATATAAAATACAGTCTTGATAGAAGACTAGACCTCGTATTGCTATTGAAAAATCTCCTCTAAGAAAAGATCTGAATATATTTTTATGGATATATCAAGTCTCTGTTTAAGCTTTCAGTTTATATGTTCTGCTTGTCTTAACCATTGACCAAATCATGTGTTAGTGTAATTGCCTTTTTAAAAAATTTTTTTTCTTTATTTTTTTATAAACATATAATGTATTTTTATCCCCAGGATACAGGTCTGTGAATCACCAGGTTTACACACTTCACAGCACTCACCATAGCACATACCCTCCCCAATGTCCATAACCCCACCCCCCTCTCCTAAACCCCTCCCCCCAGCAACCATCAGTTTGTTTTGTGAGATTTAGAGTCTCTTATGGTTTGTCTCCCTCCCAATCCCATCTTGTTTCATTTATTCTTCTCCTATCCCCCTAACCCCCCATGATGCCTCTCCACTTCCTCATATCAGGGAGATCTATGATAGTTGTCTTTCTCCAATTGACTTATTTTGTTAAGCATATACCCTCTAGTTCCATCCACGTCGTCGCAAATGGCCAGATTTCATTTCTTTTGATGGCTGCATAGTATTCCATTGAATATATATACCACATCATCTTTGTCCATTCATCTGTTGATTGACATCTAGGTTCTTTCCATAGTTTGGCTATTGTGGACATTGTTGCTATAAACATGCCTCTTTGGATCACTATGTTTGTATCTTTAGGGTATATATCCAGTAGTGCAATTGCTGAGTCATAGGGTAGTTCTATTTTCAACATTTTGAGGAACCTCCATGCTGTTTAAAAATTGCCTTTTCTTAGTGTATTTTAAATTAAAGATAGAGAAGAAAATAAGCTAACTTCAAAGTCATTATAGTTCATTCATTTACGTATCACTTAAAAATTGTCCACATGAAATGAAATTAGAATTTGGCTTTTGTTATTTTGGGTTATTAGTGTGCAAAGTAAAGCTCTGAATATAAGATCAGTTATTTCATCATGAAAAGGAAGATGGCAGTTCTTGAGTCAATAAAAATAGTTTCCTTCAATTCATCTGTTATACTAGTGCTACTTAGATACGGTGTGCTGAGCATACTGTTTATAACTAGTCCACTAGTCCACAAAGAGATTGAGTATAGAAATTAAATAAATATTTGGAACTTTTGTAGCTTGAATATCTGGGTTTGTCAGAATATTTTTTGAAGTATCATTTTTTTATAAAAGTATAATAAAAAGTGGTTCTTTATTATAGATAACTTGATAGCAGTACCTAAAAGCCAGTTCATATCCAGTTGTGTCATTTTGAATTAGTCTATATTAGCAGTACGTTTGAAGAAAAACTTACAGGAGTCTAACAGTATTCAGCTAAGTGATACAGTTAGCAGTACTCAGCTAAGTAATATAATTAACTATATGTGAAATGAGTTATATAAACCGTTGGGGAAGAATTTTCTTTTAAGGAAATAGTAAAAATACATAGGCACCCAAGGTCTTTTAGGTTTCTTAGACCCAATTCTAAAGTGGAAGTGGGGGTCCACCCCTAAACCCAAGCACTTCTCAGATAGGAGGGTGTCCAAGAACTCAACCCAGATCTGACGTGACACTGTACCCAGAAATAGCATCAGATTAGACAGATTAAGGGTTCAGTTATATAAGACTGCTTCCCCCTCTCTACTTCATATCCAAGCCCCAGGCTGTTACCTGTGCTTCGGACTAACTGACTACATTTTGGAGGTTCCAAATGGCTCCATTTTAGGTTTGATTAATTTGTTAGAGTGGCTCACAGAACTTGGGGAACACTTACATATGTTTGCCAGTTTATTAAAGGATATAATAAAGGATATGAATCAATAGCCAGATGAAGAGATACGTAGGGTGAGGTCCTGAGCCAAGGAGCTTCAGTGCTTGTTAAGGTTGGATCCTCAAGCTTTGAAGCTCTCCAAAAGAGACCCAAAAGATGTACTTTTGGGTTTGTATGGAGGCTTCATTTTATAATCATGTTTGACTAAGTTATTGACCATTGGCTGATTCAATCTTCATTTCCTTTCCACTTCTAGGAAGTCAGGGGAGGGGTGGGAACTGAAAATTGAAAAAACTTTAATCACAGGGTTGGCTTTCCTGGCAGTCAGCCCCCACCCTCTGGTCAGGTCCAAAAGTCACCTCATTAACATAACAAAAGATACTTTAACAACTCTCAACATGTAAGAAATTAAAAGAATTTTAGGAGCTGCAAGCCAGGAACTGTGGATGAAGACCAAATATATATTGTAGTCATATGAATGACCAGATATACATGTCATACAAATTATAATATTGCACAAGGAAAATATAAGCAAGTGTATATTAGGGGATTTAAAAAGAGAGGGCTGTGTTAATTACATGTCTTATTCTGTTATTTTTAAAAAGTTACTTACTGGGACACTTGTGTGGTTCAGTCATTTGAGCATCAAACTCTTGGTTTCAGCTCAGGTCATGATCTCTTGGGGTCATAATATCAAACCCCATGTTGGGTTCCATAGAAGGCAGGGAGTCCACTTGAGATTCCCTCTCTTCCCTCTGTCCCCCCAGCCCTGCTTGTCTACTTTCTCTGTCTCTCTCAAATAAATAAATCTTTTAAAAAAAATAAAGAGGTATTTATTTGAGCTTATTCTCTTATTTTCATTGCCTCTTCATTTTGCTGTATTTTATATTTTCTATCTTAAGCCCTTCCTTCTTGGTGAACAGTTTACTTAGCCTTTCATTTCTCTATAAAACTCTCAGACTCTAAACAGTTCTTTCTTGTTCCTCCCAAATATACTATATATACCTTTTAGCAGTTCTCTCATATTGTAATTAAATTTAATCCCTTGTTTCTCAACTCCAATGAGATGCTGGAAGAAAGAACTGTTTGCTGTGTAATTTGTTCACTTCATGACTAAGCCTATAATAAATGTCAGGTGTTACTATATGCCTGGCAAGTTCTAATTGTTTCATGTCTATTTTTATTTGATCCTTCCCCAAAACATATCATGTTATATCCTTTTTTATATGAGGAGACTGAGGCACAGGGGTTTAAATAATTTGCCTGTGCATGAATGTGTCAGAGCTGGGATTTAAATTCAAGTTGTCTGGCTCTACAATCTGTGTTCTAAACAATAGTGTTAAGTATGTTTTTTATAAGAATGAATCGTTTTTTTGTCTTTTAATTTTTTTCATGTTTGTTCTTAAAGTATTTTAATTTGAAATTTAAGTTTACGTCTTAGCTCTTTGTAGTTAGTGTGTTTAATTGTGATTAGCCTAATATATGTGAGAGGCTCTAGTTTTGTATAACTTAAAAAAATCTATTAGGTAATTATGTTGAGCTAAAAGATGATAGAATTTGCTTAACATCATCTAGCTCTTGGGCAGATTAGCAAAAAGACTTTGAAACTCTCAATTTTTCTCTGTGTGTGTATATTTGTGTATAATTATATAATTTTTTGCAATGATATATTTTGTCTCATGTCATGATTTTTAAAAATGTAATTACTTGGGTTTAATCCTATCTGTTTAAATTCCATGTTAATTTTATTGAGCACAGGTAGTAACGATACTTTATTTACTTGCATATGATATATGCAGCCATTACATGAAATTAGTTTGTCTGTTTGTAAGGTATTTTGTTATTTACCTAACAATTTTGTGATTTTTTAATTGTGAATAACTCTAATGAGGTAATGAAATAAAATAATTGAATAAAAACAATACTGTGTGTGGGTTTGACACAGAAATGAAAACTGTAACCCTCTTAGTGTTGACTTGCTTTTACAAATAACATGTAAAAGCATTTTAAAACAAGTTTTTTATTATCAGAAGTCTAAATTAAAATATTTAAATTATTTTAAAATGTTGTTTGAAGACTGAAGTTTGTTGAGATATGAACCCAACACATTTTATCCAGTCCATTAAAACAATAAGAAATCATAGAGATATTTTGATAAGTGTTCTGCCTGTTGTAACCTTGAATGCTGTAATGGGGGGGGTGATGTTTCATTGGCTTAGGCTTTTTCGTGCTGAGAGGAATCAATACTTTGAGGCATTGGATGACAGAGGAATCACTTCAGAAGTAAAGGTGGCTGTCACACATTGTCTTTGGTTGACTTTCGTTTGCTGTTGAGGTTTTTAAGCTTTCATTTTTCTAAGTCTTTTTCAGGAGTCTTTGTAAGATTCCTGTGGATAACTTTTTTTTTTTTAACTATTAAACTATAAATCTGAGTTAAGGGATCAAATACAAAGACGTTCAAAAGTCAGATATTGAAAAGCTTCTTTACTTGTCCTTTAAGTCATTTTTCCCTTTTAGATGATTTCCAATGAGATAAGTAATTGATACTGTTAAGAGATTTGAGGGCAAATTGGGAATTAAGGTAGTATACACTTAAAGGTGTTTACCAGTAAGTATGTTTAGTTAACTAAAAATACAATACCATGAGAAAGTGTAGCCATGAGAAAGAAAGAAGGCAGAACTGGATCTCCTGATAAGGAATGATCTAATTTGGTTCCATTCATATGGGAACTATGTATTATTATTAATAGTGATTACCCCTGTAAAAAACAACTAGCCCGCCAGGGAGGAGGTGGAAGCAAGAACTTTCTTTTAATTTCATATGTCATTACTTTTTTATTTTTAAAAACAAGTGTATGTTTCTTAAAAAAAGTTTATATTCAAAATTTGTAAAACCAATACACTTAAGTTGCTTAATTAATATTAAATGCTTGTATAGTATTTTTTTAAGATTTTCACCTTGGGGCGCCTGGGTGGCTCAGTGGGTTAAAGCCTCTGTCTTCGGCTCAGGTCATGATCCCAGGGTCCTGGGATCGAGCCCCGCATTGGGCTCTCTGCTCAGCGGGGAGCCTGCTTCCCCCTCTCTCTCTGCCTGCCTCTCTGCCTACTTGTGATCTCTGTCTGTCAAATAAGTAAATAAAATCTTTAAAAAAAAAAAGATTTTAGTCTTGAACTTTTTAACTTATTTTTATTTCATAATAATATGCAGACTTAATGAAATTTGCTTCATAATCTGTTTCTCATAAAACATACTGAAACTTAACTGTAGAAACAGTGTGCATTTAACATTATTAATTTAGTTCCTTTTCTTGATACTGAAAATGCTTCTGAGAAGCAGTTTATGTGTGTTTATCCAGTCATAACCCCTTTTTGCCCTATTAAACTAAATACTGTTCTGATTTTATAGAATGACGTATTTACTTTTGTTTTCCACTCAATGCTTAAGTGTGTTTCCTTTTTCTTTTCTTTTTTTTTTTTTAGGTTCCTCTCTTTTTTATTTTTTATTTTAATTTTTTTTAAATTAACATATAATGTATTATTAGCCTCAGGGGTACAGGTCTGTGAATTGCCAGGTTTACACATTTCTCAGCACTCACCATAGCCTACCTTCCCCAGTGTCCATAACCCCACCACCCTCTCCCTAACCCCCTACTGCCAGCAACCCTCAGTTTGTTTTGTGAGATTTAGTCTCTTATGGTTTGTCTCCCTCCCAGTCCCATCTTGTTTCATTTATTCTTTATCAACCCCCCAAACCCCCCACGTTGCCTCTCCACTTCCTCATATCAGGGAGATCATATGATAGTTGTCTTTCTCCAATTGACTTATTTTGTTAAGCATAATACCCTCTAGTTCCATCCACGTCGTCGCAAATGGCCAGATTTCATTTCTTTTGATGGCTGCATAGTATTCCATTGAATATATATACCACATCTTCTTTGTCCATTCATCTGTTGATGGACATCTAGGTTCTTTCCATAGTTTGGCTATTGTAGACATTGCTGCTATAAACTTTCGGGGGCATGTGCCCCTTTGGATCACTGCGTTTGTATCTTTAGGGTAAATACCCAGTAGTGCAATTGCTGGGTCATAGGGTAGTTCTATTTTCAACATTTTGAGGAACCTCCATGCTGTTTTCCAGAGTGGCTGCACCAGCTTGCATTCCCACCAACAGTGTAGGAGGGTTCCCCTTTCTTCACATCCTCGCCAGCATCTGTCATTTCCTGACTTGTTAATTTTAGCCATTCTGACTGGTGTGAGGTGGTATCTCATTGTGGTTTTGATTTGCATTTCCCTGATGCCTAGTGATGTGAAGCACTTTTTCATGTGTCTGTTGGCCATCTGGATGTCTTCTTTGCAGAAATGTCTGTTCATGTCCTCTCTCCATTTCTTGATTGGATTATTCTTTGGGTGTTGAGTTTGCTAAGCTCTTAATAGATTTTGGATACTAGCCCTTTATCTGATGTGTCATTTGCAAATATCTTCTCCCATTCTGTCAGTTGTCTTTTGGTTTTGTTAACTGTTTCCTTAGCTGTGCAAAAGCTTTAGATCTTTTTTTTTTTTTTTTTTTTTTTTTTTTTTTTTTTAAAGATTTTATTTATTTATTTGACAGAGAGAGATCACAAGTAGACAGAGAGGTAGGCAGAGAGAGAGAGAGGGAAGCAGGCTCCCCGCTGAGCAGAGAGCCCGATGCGGGACTCGATCCCAGGACCCCGAGATCATGACCTGAGCCGAAGGCAGCGGCTTAACCCACTGAGCCACCCAGGCGCCCCAAAAGCTTTAGATCTTGATGAAGTCTGAATAGTTCACTTTTGCCCTTACTTCCTTGCCTCTGGCCATATTCCTAGGAAGAAGTTGCTGCGGTTGAGGTGGAAAAGGTTGCAACCTGTATTCTCCTCAAGGATTTTGATGGATTCTTTTCTCACATTGAGTTTCTTCATGCATTTTGAGTCTATTTTCGTGTGTGGTGTAAGGAAATGGTCCAGTTTCATTTTTCTGCATGTGGTTGTCCAGTTTTCCCAACATCATTTGTTTAAGAGACTGTCTTTTTTCCGTTGGACATTCTTTCCTGCTTTGTCGAAAATGAGTTGACCATAGAGTTGAGGGTCTATTTCTGGGCTCTCTATTCTGTTCCATTTATCTATGTGTCAGTTTTTGTGCCAGTACCATACTGTCTTGATGATAACAGCTTTGTAATAGAGCTTGAAGTCTGGAATTGTGATCCCACCAACTTTGGGTTTCTAAGTGTGTATCTTTTAGTAATGTAATTTTTTAAACAATTTTTGAACTTGATATAAATGGAATCATAAAGTATGTGTTTAGATCTGACATTAGTCAACATTATTTTTGTGAAATTTGTTCAGTTTCTTACATTTTTCCTATTTTATTTTCAGTGCTATATGCCATACTTTACATGAATGGATGATAGTTTTTCATAGTCTCTCTACTGTTGATAGGTTGTTTCCAGTTTTTAATTGTAATGAATAGTGTGATTATGACAATTTTCAAGTCCTTTGGTGTACATGCTTATGCATTTCTGTAGGGTACACTTACTTGACTGTATTTATCTTTTTAATTTTAATAGATATTGCTGTAGTGTCTTCCAGAGGTGTGTGTCAATATCAAAATGTAGCTATTTCCATACTGCAAGTTGTCATAAAAAATTGACAAGTACTTTTTATTTTAGTATTTTAGTAGTTGTGTAGAGGTAACCTCATTGTGTTCTTATTTGGATTTTATTTACAGATGAAGCTGTATATCTTTTCTCCTGCTTGTTATATTTATGTTTTTTTAAGGTTTTTTTTTTTTTGATACCTGTTTGTCTCTTACCTAGTTAGTTCCTTATTGGTTACCTGTTTTTTCTTTATTGATTTGTGGAGGATATTGACCTATTTGATAGATGTGCAGATTTTTTTAATATGGATATTTTAACTACTTTCTTCACTGTCATTACCTTGCCTATTTACTTTTTAAAACTTTCTTAAATAAATATTAAAATTATTAAATATTACTAAATATTAAAATTATTAAATATTATTAAAATATAGTTTGTATATAATAAGACATTCCTTTTAGATATATAGTTTAATGAGTTTTGACAGGTGTATATACTTGTATAACTGTCATAGTCAAGTCACAGAAAATTTCTGTCATCTCAAAGAATTCCCTTGTGATTCACTGTGGTCAGCTCCTCTTCACATACGTACGCCCCACCTCTACTACTGCTCATCTGGTTTTTGTTATTGGAGATGGTTTTACATACTCTACAACTTTGTATAAGTGTTATAGTAGGTACCGTAATGTCTGGATTCTTTTGGTCACCGTATAATTTTTGATATTCATCCACTTGTGTATATCATTCATTTGTTTCTTTTTATTACCGAATAGTATTACTTTATCCATTCATGGATAGGTGGATATTAGATCATTTCCAGTGTCTGGCTCTTAAAGCACTATGGGAATTTTCATGCAATATCGTTTTGTGAAAATGTTTTCTTCATTTTGAGGAAATACATAGGAGTGGAATTGCTAGGTGGTGTTGTAAGTATATTTTTAAACTTGCAAGAAACTGCCAAACTATTTTCTAAAGTAGTTGTGGATTTTTCACTCTAACCAGCTGGATATCATTTGCTCCACATTTTTGCCAATATTTGATATTGTCTGCCTTTTAACTTTTGCCCTTCTACTGGGTATATAGTGATAGTTTATTGTGGTCTTTATTTGAATTTCCCTGTTGACTAAGCATCCTCTCATGTACTTATTAGTCATTTGTATATCTTTTGTGAAGTGTCTGTTCAAATCCCTTGCCCATTATTTTAAATTGGCTTCTTTGCCTTATTAATTCATGAGAGTTCTTCATATGTCTTGTAGGAAAATTGTTAACTAGATGTATAGTGAATATTTTGTCCCATCTTGTGGCTTATCTTTTCATTTTCTAAATAGTATCTTTTAAAGACAAGATTTTATAAATTTTGGTATAGTTTAATAGATTCTTTATGGTTATGAATTTCTTTTATGGTTCTTTTTATGTCTAAGAATTTCAGTGTGAGAATTTTCTGCCTACCCCAGGGTCATAAGATTTTCTGCTATATTTTCTTCTTGAAGTGTTACATTGTTTATATCTAGATCTTCAGTTCATTTTGAATTAAACATTTTGTTTATGGTGTGAAGGTTAGACAAGTTTCTTTCTTTCTTTTTTTTTTTTTCCTGTGAGTGGCCAGATATTTTAGTGTCAGTTGTCAAGAAGTTATTCCTTCTTCATTTAACAACTTAAACTCTTCTTAGTTTCACATTTTATAACATTATACAAACAATTCTACAGTTTTCTTTTTCTTAGGTAAAACTGTTTTGTCATTAATTGTTTTCTTTTTGTATAAGTATACATGTGTTTGAGAATCAGCTTGTTGGTATCCATAAGAAAGGCTGCGAAATTTTAATTTTTTATTTATTTTTGTTTTTCATTATTTTTTAAGTAGGCTCCATGTCCAGTGTGGAGCCCAACACAGAGCTTGAACTACAACTCTGAGATCAGGACCTGAGCTGAGATCAAGAGTCAAATGCTTAACTGGCTGAGCCACGCAGGCACCCCAAGGCTTTTAATCTTTTAATTAAGATTGTGTTGAATCTATAAAATCCGTTTGAAGAGAGAAGGTGTTTTGACAATATGGGGTTTTAAAATCTATAAACATTGCCTATTTCTCCACTTACTTAGTTTTCTTTAATTTTTGTTAGCAATGTTTTATAAAAGTTTCATTGTATAGCTTTGTATATTTTTAAAATTTATTTTATATTTTAATGCTATTGTAAATAGTATTGTTTTCATTTTCTAGTTCGTTATTGTCAGTATGTAGACATATAATTTTTAATATATTGACCTTATATCCAAGAAACCCATCAACTTACAAGTCTTAGTAGTTTTTCCAGAACCTTTAGGGGTATTACATACATGAATGTCTTTGCAAATAAATATGTTATTCCTTCTATTCCAAACCATCTTTTTATTTCTTTTTTTTTTAAGATTATTTATTTATTTATTTGACAGAGGGAGAGAGAGAGAGATCACAAGTAAACAGAGAGGCAGGCAGAGGGAGAGGGGGAAGCAAGCTTCCTGCCAAGCAAAGAGCCTGATGCGGTGCTTGATCCCAGGACTCTTGAGATCATGACCTGAGCTGAAGGCAGAGGCTTAACCCACTGAGTCACCAAGGCACCCTTTTTCTTTTCTTTATCTCTTTTTTGAACTGGTTAGGACCCTGTTACAGTATTGAGTGGAAGTCATGAGAGAGGGGACATCATTGTTTTATCCACAATTTTAACTGAATGATCTTCATAGATGTACTTGCTGAGGTTTAAAAAGTCTCGTGCTCCATGTCACTCGGCATCAGGGAAATACAAATCAAAACCACAATGAGATATCACCTCACACCAGTCAGAATGGCTAAAATTAACAAGTCAGGAAATGACAGATGCTGGCGAGGATGTGGAGAAAGGGGAACCCTCCTCCACTGTTGGTGGGAATGCAAGCTGGTGCAACCACTCTGGAAAACAGCATGGAGGTTCCTCAAAATGTTGAAAATAGAACTACCCTATGACCCAGCAATTGCACTACTGGGTATTTACCCTAAAGATACAAACATAGTGATCCGAAGGGGCACGTGTACCCGAATGTTTATAGCAGCAATGTCTACAATAGCCAGACTATGGAAAGAACCTAGATGTCCATCAACAGATGAATGGATAAAGAAGAGGTGGTATATATACACAATGGAATACTATGCAGCCATCAAAAGAAATGAAATCTTGCCATTTGCGACGACGTGGATGGAACTAGAGCGTATCATGCTTAGTGAAATAAGTCAATCGGAGAAAGACAACTATCATATGATCTCCCTGATATGAGGACATGGAGAAGCAACATGGGGGGGTAGGGGGATAGGAGAAGAATAAATGAAACAAGATGGGATTGGGAGGGAGACAAACCATAAATGACTCTTAATCTCACAAAACAAACTGGGGGTTGCTGGGGGGAGGTGGGATTGGGAGAGGGGGAGCGGGCTATGGACATTGGGGATGGGAGGCGAACCATAAGAGACTATGGACTCTGAAAAACAACCTGAGGGTTTTGAAGGGTCAGGGGTGGGAGGTTGGGGGAACAGGTGGTGGGTAATGGGGAGGGCACATTTTGCATGGAGCACTGGGTGTTGTGCAAAAAGAATGAATACTGTTACGCTGAAAAAATAAATAAAATGGAAAAAAAAACAAACAAACTGGGGGTTGCTGGGGGGAGGTGGGATTGGGAGAGGGGGAGCGGGCTATGGACATTGGGGATGGGAGGCGAACCATAAGAGACTATGGACTCTGAAAAACAACCTGAGGGTTTTGAAGGGTCAGGGGTAGGAGGTTGGGGCAACCTGAGGGTTTTGAAGGGTCAGGGTGGGAGGTTGGGGGAACAGGTGGTGGGTAATGGGGAGGGCACGTTTTGCATGGAGCACTGGGTGTTGTGCAAAAAGAATGAATACTGTTACGCTGAAAAAATAAATAAAATGGGGAAAAAAAAGTCTCTTTTTATTACTAGTTTGGGGAGTGTCTTTTTGTTTGTTTTTTAAAAATCATAAAATGCTTCTGAGTGTTGTAAAATGTTTAAAAAATATTGAGATTATATGTTTTTCTCCCTTTTTTGTTGTATGATGACTTATACTGATTGATATTCAAATATTAAATCAACCTTGCATTCCATGGATAAACTCTTCTTCATCATGATCTAAACTTTATTTTGTGTGTAGCTGAATGCTAATGTTTTGTTATGGATTTTGTGTTTATTTACACAAATTAATTTTTAGTTTTCTATTCCTGTAATAGAAATTGCATTGTATTCCTTAGCTTCTACCATATGAAAAGAGTTTAAGATTTTTATTATTTCTTCCTTATTTAATGTTTTATAATATATAAATGTGTACACGTAAAATGCATACATGCAAAGCTATACATTTTTCTTTCAATTTGTCTCACCCAGTTGCCACAAATTTTTGTAATTTTGCTTGTGATTTTATGTTTGATCCATAAGTTATTTGGAGTTGAACTGCTTAATTTTCAGTTATTTTGGAACTTTTTAGATTTTTTGTAAAGATTTTATTTATTTATTTGACAGTGAAAGAGGGAACACAAGCAGGGGGAGTGGGAGGGGGAGAAGCAGGTTTCCCACCAAGCAGGGAGCCCCATGTAGGGCTCAATCCCAGGACCCTGGGATCGTGACCTGAGCTGAAGGCAGACGCTTAACAACTGAGTCACCGGGGCGCCCCTAGAAATTTTTTTTATTCTGTGTATTCTGCTGAAGAATCAAGAGGACCCTTATTTGTATTTCTGTCTTTCTCAATAACTTCTCTAGTAGTTTGTCCTTTAAGTTTCTAACTTACCTTCTCAATAGACACCATTAAATTGGTTTCACATACAAAGGCTATAGGAGAAATATATTTCCTAAGTCTTGAAAATGTCTCAAGGATAGATGGGGAATAGCATAAAATCTGAGGGTATCTGGAATATAGGATACATAGGAAGGCATAAAGATAATATACCACACTGCTGAATTATAGAAGGACACATGGTCTTAGCTCGTAAAATTTGGTTCTAATTGTTCATTATTTTAGGTAATCACATACTTTTTAAGGGTAGGGTATATACCTGTATCTGTGAAATGTCAAATTCTTCTTGAAGTAGTTCTGGGACTGTGAGAAAGCAATTATAAGATTATTTCAAGAACTGAACTGCGAACTAATGATAATGTTTTAGGGCAGTGGTAAGAGTGATAAGTGGTAAGAGGTAAATGAGTTTTGTTGAAATGATGAGATATGAAGAGAAGGAAAATTGAGAAGTCACAAATGACAGAAGTATAATAGCATGTTTGGGATAAAGATGGTAATTATATTTTTGTATATTTTGAGTTTTAGGTGCTTATTAAATAATTGGAGATTATCCTACAGGTAGACATACGGCCCGAGAGTTCAGGGAAACAGCTAGGGCAGATATGAAAAATTTAAAAGATCTAAATTAATAATAGGTGATGTGTGAGTGAATGATAATGCCAAGGAACATTTGGCAAAACCTTAAGGAAATGCCAGTATTTCATAATGAGGAATAATAAAGGACAAAGTTTGACCATCAAGAAGTAAGCGATGACAAGAGGGTACTAGAGGAATCTGCTTCATTTTAAATTCATTCCTCTGAGCTTTCATGGAAAGGACAAACAATAAAGTTCGGTAGAGATTAACATCTGGAGGGAAAGACCAAATATGATACTGTTTTATGTATTCATTTACATTTAAAGAGCTGGAATAGTCACTTGAATTATAAATGGCCGGTCTAAATTGTTTCTGTCTTCAGTTACCACTTTATCTGCAAGTAAGTGAATTTCTTTTAAGATGTAGGTTTGTCTTATATTTATTAATTCTATGGTAGTGTCTTAAATTTCTTAAGTAATAATCAAATATATTCGAGTTGTTAGTTCCCAAGATGCCTACTTCTTTTCTTTTTAGATTCTGATATTTTTTTTAAGTTTCAAATATTTTTGTGGTCATTATTGTGATGTGATCTAGTTTATGTGTTACTTAAAATAGGAAAACACAAAAGTTGATGTAAAGTAAAACGGAGTGAAAATATTAGACTTGGCCCTTGATTTTATTGATAGATGATTAGGATTTCTTGGGGCACCTCCACTCGACATTCGGCCACAAGCACATACACATACACATATTGCAAATATATACTCCACCAATTAAGTAACATGCATTTGATCTTGGAGCAAATATTTTTCATCTCTTGTTCACTTTGAATGATAGGTCTTACAAAGAATATAGTATTGGTTTTTAATAAGAACATGTTCAATTACATTTTAAAGATATTTTTAAAAATAGATACAAGTTCATTATATCTTTACAAAACATTCTTGTTTGGTTTCCTTTTATCATGTTTTAAGGTCAGAATGTGACTCTAATGTTCCACAATGAGACAGAGATTGATAATCGGGAAAGAATAGCCCTTTAATGTGATTTATATCTATAGATTTTATGTCAGATATGAAAAGTTGCTATTTAAATTGTAAAGGAGGATCCATTAAAGAACACTTTCAGCCATTTTACTATTTAGCGTACTTTGGACTCTTCTGTTTAGAATTATGTCTTTTCAATCTAAGTTTAATGACTTACCAAATGTTTACAAAGTAAATTTGATAGTTAAATTTGTGTAATATTAATAAAGAAAAAATGAGTTCATTCAATAATTTTTTTTTGCTACTTTTAGTCCTGTTTAATATGAATGTGTATGGTGTTGGGGCAATATGGATTCCATTAATTTTCTAATTTTCATCAATAATTTTAATTTCCTCTTACCAGTAATGTTAGACAAGACAGATTATGGATATAGTGCCTTTCCCTAAGTCAGTTTGTCACTGTGGGTGTGATTATTACCCTTCTTGGTATAGAACATTCTTCCTCTAAGTCACTTTGCCTGGAGTGCTTTGTAGCCCCCTTCTTGCCACATTACTTGGTAATGTGGACCCCTGAATCTTCATATGATTGGCTTCTTCCAATTATTTAGGTCTGCTTAAAAACCACCTTTGAGTGTGTCTTATGATGACTTCAGAGAAATAAATTCTTGTGGGATTGTTATACCGAGGGTAGTAGATCACTAAATCTCAGTCAGTTCAGTTAATGAGGGATATAAAAATAATTTTAAAGTTTTGGTTGGTTCATATCCCATTAGAAAGAATTTCCTGGTGTGTTGTAAGTTTTTTCCCATATTTTTATAGTATTAATAGATGTTTCTTTTTTCCTATCCAAGTCACTGTGTGCCCAGTATTCAGCAGACAAACGAGAAGATGAGAAGATGTGTGATCATCTGATAAGAGCAGCTAAATATCGGGACCATGTGACAGCAACTCAACTCATCCAGAAAATTATCAACATTCTCACAGACAAGCATGGAGCCTGGGGAAATTCTGCAGTGAGGTAAAGGGAAACCTTTAGGATTTGGGCACTGATTTTCTACAGAAGGCTTAGGTTTAGATAAATAGCTCTGGGTATGATCAAGGCCAGATGAAGAACAGAGTAATTTAATTTTGTACTTTATCATATACCATGAATGAAGGGTAGAAGAAGGGGGTAGGAGAAAATTAGTGTGGGTACAGTTAGGGATCTTTATCGATGTTTTAGTTCCCTCAACTACTTCTTGTTTGTTTATTTGTTTTAAAATTTTATTTATTTATTTGACAGACAGAGATCACAAGTAGGCAGAGAGGCAGGCAGATAGAGAGGAGGAAGCAGGCTCCCTGCTGAGCAGAGAGCCCGATGTGGGGCTCCATCCCAGGACCCTGGGATCATGCCCTGAGCTGAAGGCAGAGGCTTTAACCCACTGAGCCACCCAGGCGCCCACCCTCAACTACTGCTGAAGGAGTATTTATTCATATTCTTTTCGAAGTTAACTTTTAAGGGAAATAGTTAATATAAGCTATTTTATTAGCTAAACTTATATCTGAATTTGTACAAATACAATATTTTAAGAAAACCTTCTCTATTTTGCACTTCTGAGTTTACAACACATACATTTGAAAACATTACTATGTGTTCTTTTGAACTGCCTTGCAAATTTTAAGACTATGATAATAAAAATGGTTAAATGCCTTCTTTAAAATTCTATTAATTATATCTTCCTTCATTTTAGATTCTCAAAGTGAACATGCTGTACTTTATTTTAATTTCTAGAAATAAATTACCTTCTAAAGGAACTTGGACAAATTAGAAAATTCTAATATTTCTTAGAATATTCTGTGCTACAAATCTTTGAAACATGTTTGGGGACACCTGGCTGGCTCACTTGGTTGAGCACCCCATTCTTGATTTCAGCTCAAGTCACAATCTCAGGATCATGAGTTTGGACCCAGCATCAGGCTCCCTGCTCAGTGGGGTGTCTGCTTGAGATTCTCTCTCTCCCCTTCCCCCACTGCCCCTCCACACCCAACTCACTCACTCTCTCTCTCTCAAAAAAATAAATCTTAAAAAAAGTATTTGTCTCATTTAAGTAATGTTAATGAAAAATATTTTAATCCCACATTTCTACATAACTTTTTCTACAAGACAACAAAAAATGAAAATAGTAAATTATATATTATGTATAGGTATAACTGGTTTCCACTTGTGTTTTATGTAGCTTATATGTCTAACACACTAAGTCTAGTTTTAGAAATTTTCCAGTAAATAGAAAATATTTTTAATTTTTGTAAGTCGAACTTTAAACTGAGTAGAAATCTGCTTGTTACGGGATATTTTTGTTTTGAGTGCCACTGTACACTAACATAAAACAGCTATATCTTGTGCTTATTATAAAGAATACTTAAAATGAATTACATGTCTGGACATAGCATTTTTGGTGTTTAGAAGAAGGAATGCAGGTCAGGACTTGAGGGCAAGAGGACTGAATAAAGGCAGGAATAGTGTTTGTTTAATTCTATTCCAGTGATCTCAGCTGCAAGAGCATCATGGAAATGACATGGATTCCTGGCTCAGAGGTTTGGGTGCCTTATCTTACAACATGTAAAAGCCTATGGGTGTGTGTTTGGTGCGGGGTGCC